>NW_028263213.1:150000-2785644 GCF_982192425.1 Myodes glareolus
TCTTCTTACTTTCATGATACACTTTCACGATATCTTCTTACTCTTTTCCCAAGGATACCCTACCATTCTGATCATTCTGTACTGACTAACTTCCAATGTAAGTCAATGAAGAAATAAAGTAAGGAAACAAATAAAGAAAAAGTTCACTGTTGTTGATTGATTTTTGATTTCATAATGAAACTTTCTCTCTCTCTCTCTCTCTCTCTCTCTCTCTCTCTCTCACACACACACACACACACACACACACACACACACACACACATAAACACTTGAGTGAAATTTTAAATTAATTTGTATATTAAATACAGGCCTCTTTATTCCCAGTATTCAGGAGGCAGAGTTTGAGGCTGCCAGCCTGGTCTACAAGAACAAGTTCCAGGACATGTTCCAGATTCAGAGAAACCCTGTCAAAAAAAAAAAAAACCACAAAACAATAAATAGAATAAAAACGATAAATAGACACTATTTCCTACAACTTTATTCAGGGGACAGAGTGCACTCTGAAACTCATGTTTTCCAGGCAGGGCTATGTACCTAAAGGCTATGTCAGGCTGGAGAGATAGTTTAGCGGTTCAGCAATGACTGCACTGTCTGCTCTTCCAGAGGACCCAGGTTCTATTCACATGGCAGCTCATAGCTGTCTGGAATCCTAGTTCCAAGGGGGGGGGGGAGAGAGAGAGAGATGCTTCATGTCGATATACGAACAAACTGAGAAACAAGGAAAGACGGTGCGGGTGGCTGGTTGGTGGGCTTTCAGTTCCCTGACAGCGATAAGCACATGATGGAGGAACCGCAAAGTTGTTCCGCTATGTGGGTGTGATGAGAGATTGTGAGTGCGTGTCCTGTCGGAACAAAGCGAGTCCCATAGTTCATAAAAATTACCCCAAAACTTCAGCAGAATTCATTTCGGTCTTCCTAAGTTTGCAAATGTGTGATTAACTTGTGAGACATCAAAATTCTCAGTCACAGATAACGAGGAGCTAGAGTATGCCACACAACAAAAATCAGATTCCTTGATCTAGAGCCACAATGAACATGCCTTGGAAAAGGGGGACGAGGCCCACTTGAATCACAATGTCCATCGGAGCGAGAGAAGAGTGTGCAAAGGACACGAAAGGAGAGATCGTTGTGGTCCTTCCTTTCTTCCTCTGCTCGGGAAGTGACTGAAAGATGAGACTTTGTCCGAGCGGGTTCTGACTTGAGTCTCCCCCTCTGTGGGTATTATTCGATCCTCCCTTCTTTCTAGAGTGTGTGTCTCTCAGACGTTACCCGCTTTCCAGGGCAAAGCTTTCTAAGCCTTATTCAGAGACCTCAGCCATGTGCTCTCAGAAGAAGCCTGGTCGTATAGGGGTGGGTGCCAAACTCGCTTGCTTGATGCTTCAGACTCATGTCATTTAAGCATAGGACATAAAGATTCATCATAAAGATTCACAACACACACAAAGCCATCCTCACTTACTAATGGCCCAGGACACCCGGAGCGTTCTCAGCCAGACTGTGTGTGGTGGTGGGGGCGTGCCTTTCATCCCAGCACTCGGGGAGGCAGAGGCAGGCAGATCTCTCTGAGTTCAAGGATGGCCTGGTTTACAGAGTGAGTTTTAGGATGGCCCAAGATACACAGAGAAACCCTTTCTTCAAAAACAAAACAAAACCACACGAAAAAAAAAAAGAAAAGAAAGGAAAAAGACAAAAGAAGAGGAAAAAAGAAAACAACTGCAGTCTCTTCCCACTCTCTCACCCACTGTCTCTAAATAGTTCTCAGGTTGAACCCGGAGACCAGGGTGTCATTCATAACTGGAAAGCCAGAAACCTTAGGTTGATGCCTCAACCCTGCTAATGGCTGTGATAGAAAGCATGGTAAAATCAGGCTTTGGCGGAGCACGACTCACTCTCCCTTTTTCTAGTATGACTGGTACACAACAAAAAGGAGTGGGGGGGGGGGCGATAAGCAGCGCTGGTATTGAAATCTCACTGACCCCTTCGGCACTCAGCGTGAATGAAGAGCATCTCTAGCAAAAGGCTACATGCTTGTCAATTCCTGACTTTGTACAATCAACTACCGTGCATCTTGGATGTGCGTTGGCCCTTTAGGGACGCAGAGAAACATCCCAGAAACTGCCCCCCTCCCCAGTTCCTGAACCCTAGCCATGGAAGGCTCAAGGCCATCACATCCAGCAATCTCTCTAGTCCCTGCTAGTGGGGAACTAACTCACTTTGTCTTCCCAGGACCACTGATTTCTCCATGGTTCCCTGTGAGATCTGGGGCCAGCTTTCTTCTTCCCTCACTCTGGCCTCCTCACGATCTCCGTTCTCTCTCCCAAGTAGACTCATCAGTCTAGACAACATGTCTAGAAGCGAGGAGTCTTACAGGCACTGAAAGAGTGTGTCTTGAGGGCCGTTGGCGTTTCTAGGACACAGGTGACATCACAAGATTCTGAGAGCTCTCCGGGATACGGTAGAATTTCCAGAGAAGGGACTGCTGATGTCATGAGGCATGGGACTTTACCTCCTTGCAACTATTTCTCCCTGAACTGACTGAGTGCAAGCTGAGGTTTGCTTTCCAGGAGTCTGTCCCGTGACACAGAGGAAGCCATTCAGTATCTCCTCTTTCCAAAACCAGAAATTTCTCTCTCTCTCTGCTTCATGAAAGTCTTTTCACGACTCCCTCCACCCATGGGGAGTTAGTTGAACGCACACTTTTTTCATGAATGGACCTTCTTCTCCTGAACGGATATTCATACTCAGTCATCTGAAAAATTAGGCCAGGATGATACGGAGGATGAGGGCTGAGTCCTCTGAAGTGAACAAGCACCTAGGGAAGGCTAAACTGAAGGGAATTTGACTCTGAGTGGCAAGAGATGTATAGCTGCCCCTCAGCTTCAGAAGAGCTGCTGCAAATGCACGGAGGTGGCAGACATATCAGGCTGAGGGACCAACTGGGCTCTCCGCATCTTCCCGCAGCGTCAGAGCTGTGTGGAGGGGCCGTGTTCAGAGGGAAAGGGCATTTTCTAGAACAGCACACATTTTTTTTTTTGATTTTCGAGACAGGGTTGCTCTGTAGCTTTTGGTGCCTGTCCTGGAACTAGCTCTTGGAGACCAGGCTGGCCTCAAACTCACAAGTGGAGTGCTGGGATTCAAGGTGTGAGCCACCACCGCCTGGCAATTTTTTTTTAAAAAAAAACTCAGACAAAACTTGACCCAAAACATCCTACAGGGTTGGAGGTCATTAAGTTAGTTAGTCTAATGCTGGTGGGGACTGTGTTGGGCTGAGATAAGGTGGATGGTGAATTATTTTTGAGAGGATTCCGTGCTAGCTCCTCATTAAGTCTCATTCTAAAGCGGTCAACTTTAAAATGAAATCCTTACGATGCATTCTCTATTGTTAGGAACACACAGTGCATCATTCCTTGTTTTTGCCATCTGTAAAGGCACAGCAGTGGGACTGGAGAGATGGCTGAGAGGTCAGGAGCCCTGGCTGCTCTTCCAGAAAGGAAGGAAGGAAGAAAGAAAGAAAGAAAGAAAGAAAGAAAGAAAGAAAGAAAGAGATCTGGTGCCCTTTTCTGCTCTGTGGGCATGCATGGAAGCAGACTGTTGTATACGCAATAAATAGATAGATAGATAGATAGATAGATAGATAGATAGATAGATAGATAGATAGCACGGCAGCTCTGATGCCCCTGTCACTCTGGGGATGCAACACTTCTGAAGTAACTTTCCCCAGTCTACTTCATTATGCTGCAGTCTCATTTTTCATCAACATTTAGAACAACCGCTGTTTGGAGCAGAATTTTACAATTTTTAAAACACATTTTAAAACCTTAAAACCATGACGCTTATATTTCTGGCTTTCTTTTTTCCCTACAAGTGGTCATTTTACTTAAATGATGTAACAGGTGAAGATTCTTGTATAGATTTTAGTAGAAGAGTGTACCTGAGGTAGCTAGCTGCTAGGGAGTGAAGGAAGGAACAAGAACTCTTATCGACTGAGGCATGTCAGTCTCCCTTAGGGCCCAGTAAAGGGTCTTAGGCCAGAACATACATCTGTTTCCTGAGTTAAAGCTTTAGCTGTTGTTTGTCTGAGAGTGCCAGGCTCTGCGGTGCAGCTGAGCCTTTTTCTTACTGGGCAGGGATGGTCCACACCTGATTCCAAGGGTATTGCTTATTCCGTGTAGCCTGTGGTGGGAAAAAATGGGAGGAACTGGGATGACTTCCCTTTGGTCGTCGTTGTAAACAACAGCAGCATCTAGATTCACCCTTTGACTTTCAAAGCAAGAGGGTTTATTGGCTGTGTCTCTGGGGGTCAGAGCAGTAGGATTTCGGGTGACAGAACCAAGGAAGAAGTCATACTCGAAAGCCAAATCATACTCCGGACGTGACTCCACTGACACTAGCATGTGGCTAACTGATTTAGGAGGTTTCACTCCTCTGGAAGGTGGTAAGTAGTGCCATCCCTGGGCATGTGAGCTTGGGCCATAGAGGAAAGCTGGCTGAGCAGAACAGTAAGCGACACGCCGCCCTCTCTCTGTGGTTTCAAACCCTGCCCTGGGGATTTTGCATTGGCTTTCCTTGATCATGGATTCTCAGACAGACCTTAATCCCGAAACAGAATTGGGGGTGGGAGAGACAACCTACCTACCTACTTTAACGAGGGAAGTATTTGGCTCAATGCATGAGATCATCTGTTAAGGTTTCTGTTGCCCAACTTGTCTCATGCTGGGAGAGCTTCCCTCATGACCTGTTTCAAACTTGGTAGTACTGAGCAAGTCTGAACTGCATTTGCCTACAGAGAATCCCAGGCACTGCCATCGTGTAGTCAGTTGACAATATAGACTATTTGTACTGAACGAGTAGGTAGGTAACTGCCACACTATTTCATTAGGTGCAAAGGAACACACACAGCAGCAACCTCTTTAAGGTCCAAGGACTACTGCAAAGTTACATCTAATGACTAAGAACAAAAGTGCTACATCACTCGCAATTCCCCTGCCTTTCTGCGTGAACGTCACAAAATACTCCCCCAGGGTGGACAGACAGACAGAATTGACCGAAACGAGGGATCTATTTACAGGATAGCCAATATCTTCAAATTTGGAGCACACGCAAAGATTTCTTATCACAGACCTTCCACGAGTCATGTAACAACTTCCGGGTGTTGGAGAGGTTTTGCGAATTGTTATGACAGGTTAATTCTGTGAATTGTTTCATTTTTTATTTATGTATTCACTCATTCATTCATCCATCCATTCATCCATTTAGCTGTCTGTCTGTCTATCTATCTATCTATCTATCTATCTATCTATCTATCTATCTATCTATCTATCTATCTAATTAGTTATTCTGTATATATGTCTGCAGGCCAGAAGAGATCACCAGATCAAACTCAGAAGCTCTGGACATACTCTTAACCTCTGAGCCATCTCTCCGGCCCCAGTTCCTTACTTTTTCAAGAAGTCTACTTGTTTGCTCATCTATTTATTTCCCCTTCTGTGCGTGACATGTACAGATGGGGCCGGGAGACAAGGGGGCTAGTGTGGTGAGAGGAAGGTGCCCGCTGGTCATCCAGTGGTAAATAAGGCTGGGAATAGCTGACTATTAATTCATTAGAATACGATTAAAACTGTTCCAGTAGAAAGCAATTGCTTTCTTTTCTCTTTGCCCAGAGATCAGACTGACTGCAACTTGGAAAGAAGTCGACCCTGCTGGACAGCCACCTCCTGACTCCTGCTTTGGGTGGGTGACCCAAAGAGGTTGTAAAGACAAGATCTGAGAATGAATTCATCGAATGGCTGCCAGCAGCAGCATTTTATTGAGAAGAGATTCCACATTTTATGCTGTTTAGTTACTTAGATGAAGAGGGGCTTGTGACTGGCATGGGGTGTGGCTTCTCAAGTCAGGTCAGGTCGGGTCAGGGAAGGGCTGAGGAGTGAGTGTAGCCACAGTGTTGGCCTTGACAATAGCCGCCAGTCATATGTTAATGTCAGAACCTGAGAGTTCCTCAAAAGAGAATGCCTGACCTTGGGAAAAGGACTTGTGGGAAGCAGGCACTTGAGAAACTGTGGCTTCATAGTTTACCAGAGAGCTCCCTCCTGAAAGGGAAAGTCATGATGGATATCTTTTCGCAAGGATCATTCTGGACTGACTGTCAATAAATAAATAAACTATGAACAAACAAACAATAAATAAAAAGTTCACTGTTGTTGATTGACTTTTGATTTCATAATGAAACTTTCTCTCTCTCTCTCTCTCTCTCTCTCTCTCTCTCTCTCACACACACACACACACACACACACACACACAAAACAAGCTATACATTAAAAGGAAGCACAACACCTTTACTCAGGGGGCAAAGTGAACTCTGTGAACTCTGAAGGTCATGTTTTCCAGGCAGGACTATGTAGACTCTCCATGTTGGGCTGCAGAGATAGTTTCCCAGTTAAACACTGACTGCTCTTCCAGAGGACCTGGGTTCAATTCCCGGTATCCACATCCACATGTCCACATGGCAGCTCACAGCTGTCTGTAATCCCAGTTCCAGGGACCTGAGAGCCATGATCAAAACACAAATGCACATAAGATAAAAATAAATATTTTTTTAAATAAAGAGAGAGAGAGAGAGAGAGAGAGAGAGAATATATAAACAAACCGAGAAACAAGGAAAGATGGTGCAGGCTGGCTGGTGGGCTTTCAGTTCCCTGACAACAATAAGCACATGATGGAGGAACCACAAAGTTGTTACACTATGTGTGTGTGATGAGAGATTGTGAGTGTGTGTCCTATCAGAACAAAGTGAGTCCCATAGTTGATGAAAATTACTCCCAAGTTTTCAAATGTGTGATCAACGTGTGACAGGTTGGGCTAGAGATGCTGAGAACTGGGGTTCACCCAGGGGAGCCCTCAATGCAAGAGCAGACACTCGCTCCCATGAAGAGTGAGGGATGGATTATTCCTGCACTCAAGTTTAAGGAAGGATGAAGGGCTTTCCTTAAACTCACAGATATGAAAACCACTCACAGATATGAAATCCACTCACAGAAATTGCAGTCTCAGCCGGGCTGTGGTGTGTGGTGGTGGGGGCATGCCTTTCATCCCAGCACTCAGGGAGGCAGAGGCAGACAGATCTCTGTGAGTTCAAGGATAGCATGATTTACAGAGTGAGTTTTAGGACAGCCCAAGATACACAGAGAAACCCTTTCTTGAAAAACAAAACAAAACAACACATAAAAGAAAAGAAAGGAAAAAGAGAAAAGAAGAAGAAGCAAGAAAAAATTGCAATCTCGTCCCACTCTCTCATCCATTGGCTCTAAAGAGCTCTCAGACTGGACTGAAGACCAGGGTGTCATTCATAACTGGGATGCCAGAAACCTTAGGTTGATGCTTCAACCCTGCTAATAATGGCTGTGATAGAAAGCATGGTAAAACAAGGCTTGGGCGGAGCACAACTCCCCGTTTCCTATTATGACTGGTACACAACAAAAAGGAGTTCGGGGGGGGGGGGGCGATGTGCAGTGCTGGTATTGAAATCTCACTGATCCCTTCCACACTCAGTGTGAAGAGCATCTCCAGCAAAAGGCTACATGCTTGTCAATTCCTGACTTTGTCCAATCAACTACTGTGCATCTTTGATGTGCGTTGGCCCTTTAGGGACGCAGAGAAACATCCCAGAAAACCCCCAGTTCCTGAACCCTAGCCCTGGAAGGCTCAAGACCACCACATCCAGCAATCTCTCTAGTCCCTGCTAGTGGGGAACTAACTCATTTTGTCTTCCCAGGACCACTGATTTCTCCATGGTTCCCTGTGAGATCTGGGGCCAGCTTTCTTCTTCCCTCACTCTGGCCTCCTCACGATCTCCGTTCTCTCTCCCAAGTAAACTCATCAGTCTAGACGACATGTCTAGAAGCGAGGAGTCTTACAGATATTGAAAGAGTGTGTCTTGAGGGCCGTTGGCGTTTCTAGGACACAAGTGACATCACAAGATTCTGAGAGCTCTCCGGGATACGGTAGAATTTCCAGAGAAGGGACTGACGATGTCATCAGGCATGGGCTTTTACCTCCTTGCAACTCTTTCTCCCTGAACTGACTGAGTGCAAGCTGAGGTTTGCTTTCCAGGAGTCTGTCCCGTGACACAGAGGAAGCCATTCAGTATCTCCTCTTTCCGAAACCAGAAATTTCTCTCTCTCTGCTTCATGAAAATCTTTTCACGACTCCCTCCACCCATGGGGAGTTAGTTGAACGCACACTTTTTTCATGAATGGACCTTCTTCTCCTGAACGGATATTCATACTCAGTCATCTGAAAAATTAGGCCAGGATGATACGGAGGATGAGGGCTGAGTCCTCTGAAGTGAACAAGCACCTAGGGAAGGCTAAACTGAAGGGAATTTGACTCTGAGTGGCAAGAGATGAATAGCTACCCCTCAGCCCCAGAACAGCTGTTGCAAATGCACGGAGGCAGACATATCAGGCCGAGGGACCAACTGGGCTCTCTGCATCTTCCCGCAGCGTCAGAGCTGTGTGGAGGGGCCGTGTTCAGAGGGAAAGGGCATTTTCTAGAACAGCACACATTTTTTTTTTTGATTTTCGAGACAGGGTTGCTCTGTAGCTTTTGGTGCCTGTCCTGGAACTAGCTCTTGGAGATCAGACTGGCCTCAAACTCACAAGTGGAGTGCTGGGATTCAAGGTGTGAGCCACCACCGCCTGGCAATTTTTTTTTTTAAAAAAAACTCAGACAAAACTTGACCCAAAACATCCTACAGGGTTGGAGGTCATTAAGTTAGTTAGTCTAATGCTGGTGGAGACTGTGTTGGGCTGAGATAAGGTGGATGGTGAATTATTTTTGAGAGGATTCCGTGCTAGCTTCTCATTAAGTCTCATTCTAAAGCGGTCAACTTTAAAATGAAATCCTTACGATGCATTCTCTATTGTTAGGAACACACAGTGCATCATTCCTTGTTTTTGCCATCTGTAAAGGCACAGCAGTGGGACTGGAGAGATGGCTGCGAGGTCAGGAGCCCTGGCTGCTCTTCCAGAAAGGAAGAAAGAAAGAAAGAAAGAAAGAAAGAAAGAAAGAAAGAAAGAAAGAAAGAAAGAGATCTGGTGCCCTTTTCTGCTCTGTGGGCATGCATGGAAGCAGACTGTTGTATACGCAATAAATAGATAGATAGATAGATAGATAGATAGATAGATAGATAGATAGATAGATAGATAGAACGGCAACTCTGATGCCCCTGTCACTCTGGGGATGCAACACTTCTGAAGTAACTTTCCCCAGTCTGCTTCATTATGATGCAGTCTCATTTTTAATCAACATTTAGAACAACCGCTGATTGGAGCAGAATATTACATTTTTTAAAACACATTTTATAACCTTAAAACCATGACGCTTATATTTCTGGCTTTCTTTTTCCCTACAGTGGTAATTTTACTTAAATGATGTAACAGGTGAAGATTCTTGTATAGATTTTAGTAGAAGAGTGTACCTGAGGTAGCTAGCTGCTAGGGAATGAAGGAAGGAACAAGAACTCTTATCGACTGAGGCATATCAGTCTCCCTTAGGGCCCAGCAAAGGGTCTTAGGCCAGAACATACATCTGTTTCTTGAGTTAAAGATTTAGCTTTAAATCTTTTTAAAAGATTTTTTTAGTTAAAGATCGGCGGTGCAGCTGAGCCTTTTTCTTACTGGGCCGGGATGGTCCACACCTGCTTCCAAGAGTATTGCTTATTCCGTGTAGCCTGTGGTGGGAAAAAACGGGAGGAACTGGGATGGCATCCCTTTGGTCTTCATTGTAAACAACAGCAGCATCTAGATTCACCCTCTGGCTTTCAAAGCAAGAGGGTTTATTGGCTATGTCTCTGGGGGTCAGAGAAGCAGGATTTCAGGCGACAGAACCAAGGAAGAAGCCATACTCGAAAGCCAAATCATACTCCGGATGTGACTCCACTGACACTAGCATGTGGCTAACTGATTTAGGAGGTTTCACTCCTCTGGAAGGTGGTAAGTAGTGCCATCCCTGGGCATGTGAGCTTGGGCCATAGAGGAAAGCTGGCTGAGCAGAACAGTAAGCGACATGCCGTCCTCTCTCTGTGGTTTCAAACCCTGCCCTGGGGATTTTGCATTGGCTTTCCTTGATCACGGATTCTCAGACAGACCTTAACCCCCGAAACAGAATTGGGGATGGGGGAGACAACCTACCTACCTACCTACTTTAACGAGGGAAGTATTTGGCTCAATGCATGAGATCATCTGTTAAGGTTTCTGTTGCCCAACTTGTCTCATGCTGGGAGAGCTTCCCTCATGACCTGTTTCAAACTTGGTAGTACTGAGCAAGTCTGAACTGCATTTGCCTACAGAGAATCCCAGGCACTGCCATCGTGTAGTCAGTTGACAGTATAGACTATTTGTACTGAACGAGTAGGTAGGTAACTGCCACACTATTTCATTAGGTGCAAAGGAACACACACAGCAGCAACCTCTTTAAGGTCCAAGGACTACTGCAAAGTCACATCTAATGACTAAGAACGAAAGTGCTACATCACTCGCAATTCCCCTGCCTTTCTGCGTGAACGTCACAAAATACTCCCCCAGGGTGGACAGACAGACAGAATTGACCGAAACGAGGGATCTATTTACAGGATAGCCAATATCTTCAAATTTGGGGCACACACAAAGATTTCTTATCACAGACCTTCCACGAGTCATGTAACAACTTCCGGGTGTTGGAGAGGTTTTGTGAATTGTTATGACAGGTGAATTCTGTGAATTGTTTCATTTTTTATTTATGTATTCACTCATTCATTCATCCATCCATTCATCCATTTAGCTGTCTGTCTGTCTGTCTGTCTGTCTGTCTGTCTATCTATCTATCTATCTATTTAGTTATTCTGTATATATGTCTGCAGGCCAGAAGAGATCACCAGATCAAACTCAGAAGCTCTTAACCTCTGAGCCATCTCTCCAGCCCCAGTTCCTTACTTTTTCAAGAAATCTACTTGTTTGCTCATCTATTTATTTCCCCTTCTGTGCGTGACATGTACAGATGGGGCCGGGAGACAAGGGAGCTAGTGTGGTGAGAGGAAGGCGCCCGCTGGTCATCCAATGGTAAATAAGGCTGGGAATAGCTGACTATTAATTCATTAGAATACGATTAAAACTGTTCCAGTAGAAAGCAATTGCTTTCTTTTCTCTTTGCCCAGAGATCAGACTGACTGCAACTTGGAAAGAAGTCGACCCTGCTGGACAGAGACCTCCTGACTCCTGCTTTGGGTGGGTGACCTGAAGAGGTTGTAAGGACAAGATCTGAGAATGAATTCATCTTATGGCTGCCAGCAGCATTTTATTGAGAAGAGATTCCACATTTTATGCTGTTTAGTTACTTAGATGAAGAGAGGGAGGCCTGTGAACTGGCATGGGGTGTGGCTTCTCAGGTCAGGTCAGGGAGGGGCTGAGGAGTAAGTGTAGCCACAGCGTTGGCCTTGACAATAGCCGCCAGTCATATGTTAATGTCAGAACCTGAGAGTTCCTCAAAAGAGAATGCCTGACCTTGGGAAAAGGACTTGTGGGAAGCAGGCACTTGAGAAACTGTGGCTTCATAGTTTACCAGAGAGCTCCCTCCTGAAAGGGAAAGTCATGATGGATATCTTTTCGCAAGGATCATTCTGGACTGACTGTCAATAAATAAATAAACTATGAACAAACAAACAATAAATAAAAAGTTCACTGTTGTTGATTGACTTTTGATTTCATAATGAAACTTTCTCTCTCTCTCTCTCTCTCTCTCTCTCTCTCACACACACACACACACACACACACACAAACACACACACACACAAAACAAACTATACATTAAAAGAAAGCACAACACCTTTACTCAGGGGGCAAAGTGAACTCTGTGAACTCTGAAGGTCATGTTTTCCAGGCAGGACTATGTAGAGAGATGCTCCATGTCGGGCTGCAGAGATAGTTTCCTGGTTAAACACTGACTGCTCTTCCAGAGGACCTGGGTTCAATTCCCAGTATCCACATCCACATGGCAGCTCACAGCTGTCTGTAATCCCAGTTCCAGGGACCTGAGAGCCATGATCAAAACACAAATGCACATAAGATAAAAATAAATATTTTTTTAAATAAACAGAGAGAGAGAGAATATATAAACAAACCGAGAAACAAGGAAAGATGGTGCAGGCTGGCTGGTGGGCTTTCAGTTCCCTGACAGCAATAAGCACATGATGGAGGAACCACAAAGTTGTTACACTATGTGTGTGTGATGAGAGATTGTGAGTGTGTGTCCTGTCAGAACAAAGTGAGTCCCATAGTTGATGAAAATTACCCCCAAGTTTTCAAATGTGTGATCAACGTGTGACAGGTTGGGCTAGAGACGCTGAGAACTGGGGTTCACCCAGGGGAGCCCTCAATACAAGAGCAGACACTCGCTCCCATGAAGAGTGAGGGATGGATTATTCCTGCACTCAAGTTTAAGGAAGGATGAAGGGCTTTCCTTAAACTCACAGATATGAAAACCACTCACAGATATGAAATCCACTCACAGAAATTGCAGTCTCAGCCGGGCTGTGGTGTGTGGTGGTGGGGGCATGCCTTTCATCCCAGCACTCCAGGGAGGCAGAGGCAGACAGATCTTTGTGAGTTCAAGGATGGCATGATTTACAGAGTGAGTTTTAGGATGGCCCAAGATACGCAGAGAAACCCTTTCTTCAAAAACAAAACAAAACAACACAGAAAAAGAAAAGAAAGGAAAAAGACAAAAGAAGAAGCAAGAAAAAAAATTGCAATCTCGTCCCACTCTCTCATCCATTGGCTCTAAAGAGCTCTCAGACTGAACTGGAGACCAGGGTGCCATTCATAACTGGGATGCCAGAAACCTTACGTGGATGCTTCAACCCTGCTAATAATGGCTGTGATATAAAGCGTGGTAAAATCAGGCTTTGGCGGAGCACGACTCCCCTTTTCCTATTATGACTGGTACACAACAAAAAGGAGCTGGGGGGGGGGGCGTGATGTGCAGTGCCGGTATTGAAATCTCACTGATCCCTTCCACATTCAGTGTGAATGAAGAGCGTCTCCAGCAAAAGGCTACATGCTTGTCCATTCCTGACTTTGTCAAATCAACTATCATGCATCTTTGATGTGCGTTGGCCCTTTAGGGACGCAGAGAAACATCCCAGAAACTGCCCCCCCCCCAGTTCCTGAACCCTAGCCCTGGAAGGCTCAAGGCCATCACATCCAGCAATCTCTCTAGTCCCTGCTAGTGGGGAACTAACTCACTTTGTCTTCCCAGGACCACTGATTTCTCCATGGTTCCCTGTGAGATCTGGGGCCAGCTTTCTTCTTCCCTCACTCTGGCCTCCTCACGATCTCCGTTCTCTCTCCCAAGTAGACTCATCAGTCTAGACAACATGTCTAGAAGCGAGGAGTCTTACAGGCACTGAAAGAGTGTGTCTTGAGGGCCGTTGGCATTTCTAGGACACAGGTGACATCACAAGATTCTGAGAGCTCTCCGGGATACGGTAGAATTTCCAGAGAAGGGACTGCTGATGTCATGAGGCATGGGCTTTTTATCTCCTTGCAACTATTTCTCCCTGAACTGACTGAGTGCAAGCTGAGGTTTCCTTTCCAGGAGTCTGAACTGTGACAAAGAGGAAGCCATTCAGTATCTCCTCTTTCCAAAACCAGAAATTTCTCTCTCTCTCTCTGCTTCATGAAAATCTTTTCACGACTCCCTCCACCCATGGGGAGTTGGCTGAACACACACTTTTTTCATGAATGGACCTTCTTCTCCTGAACGGATATTCATACTCAGTCATCTGAAAAATTAGGCCAGGATGATACGGAGGATGAGGGCTGAGTCCTCTGAAGTGAACAAGCACCTAGGGAAGGCTAAACTGAAGGGAATTTGACTCTGAGTGGCAAGAGATGAATAGCTACCCCTCAGCCCCAGAACAGCTGCTGCAAATGCACGGAGGTAGCCATATCAGGCTGAGGTACCTACCAGCTGGGCTCTCTGCATCTTCCCGCATCATCAGAGCTGTGTGGAGGGGCAGTGCTCAGAGGGAAAGGGCATTTACTAGAACAGCACACACTTTTTTTTTTCTTTTTGATTTTCGAGACAGGGTTGTTCTGTAGCTTTTGGTGCCTGTCCTGGAACTAGCTCTTGGAGACCAGGCTGGCCTCAAACTCACAAGTGGAGTGCCCGGCAATTTTTTTTTTTTTTTTTTAAAAACTCAGACAAAACTTGACCCAAAACATCCTACAGGGTTGGAGGTCATTAAGTTAGGTAGTCTAATGCTGGTGGAGACTGTGTTGGGATGAGATAGAGGATAAGGTGAATGGTGAGTTATTTTTGAGAAGATGGCATGCTAGCTTCTCATTAAGTCTCATTCTAAAGCGGTCAACTTTAAAATGAAATCCTTACGACGCATTCTCTATTGTTAGGAACACACAAGTGCATCCATCATCCCTTGCATTCACTCTATGTAAAAGCACAGCAGCTCTGATGCCCCTGCCACTCTGGAGATGCAGCACTTCTGAATTAACTTTCTCCAGTCTACTTTCTTATGATGCAGTCTCATTTTTAATCAACCGCTGATTGGAGCAGAATATTCCAATTTTTAAAACACATTCTAAAACCTTAAAACCATGACACTTATATTTCTGTTTTTCTTTTTTTCCCTACAGTGGAGATTTTACTTAAATGATTTAACGGGTGAAGATTCTTGTTATTTTAGTATAAGAGTGTGTCTATAAAAATTGTGGTATGTGTGTACATGTTCTGAGGAGGACAGAAGAGAGTAGCAGATCCACTGGAGCTAGAGTGACAGGAAGTTGTGATCTACCTGAGGTAGCAACAAGAACTCTTATCCACTGAGGCATGTCAGTCTCCCTTAGGGCCCAGCAAAGGGTCTTAGGCCAGAACATACATCTGTTTCCTGAGTTAAAGCTTTAGCTGTTGTTTGTCAGAGAGTGCCAGGCTCGGCGGTGCAGCTGAGCCTTTTTCTTACTGGGCCGGGATGGTCCACACACACCTGCTTCCAAGAGTATTGCTTATTCCGTGTAGCCTGTGGTGGGGAAAAAAAAAAAAAAAAAACGGGAGGAACTGGGATAACTTCTCTTTGGTCTTCGTCGTCAACAACAGCAGCATCTAGATTCATCCTTTGGCTTTCAAAGCAAGAGGGTTTATTGGCTGTGTCTCTGGGGGTCAGAGAAGCAGGATTTCAGGCGACAGAACCAAGAAAGAAATCATACTCGAAAGCCAAATCATACTCTGAACGTGACAGCACTGACACTAGCATGTTTGCCGATTGATTTAGGAGGTAGTTAAGTAGTGCCATCCCTGGGCATGTGAGCTTGGGCCTTAGAGGAAAGCTGGCTGAGCAGAACAGTAAGCGACACGCCGTCCTCTCTCTGTGGTTTCAAACCCTGCCCTGGGGATTTTGCATTGGCTTTCCTTGATCACGGATTCCCAGACAGACCCTAACCCAAGTAGGTAGGGGAAACAACCTACCCACCTACTTTAAGGGAAGTATGTGGCTCAAATGTGTGAGATTATCTGTTAAGGTTTCTGGTGCCCAAATGAGTCTTCAGTTTACCCAAGAGTCCCAAACTTTTTTTTTTTTTATTTTTTTAATTTTTTTATTTTTTATTTTTCGAGTCAGGGTTTCTCTGTGGCTTTGGAGCCTGTCCTGGAACTAGCTCTTGTAGACCAGGCTGGCCTCGAACTCACAAAGATCCACCTGCCTCTGCCTCCCGAGTGCTGGGATTAAAGGCGTGCGCCACCACCGCCCGGCCGAGTCCCAAACTTTTAATCACCCCTCCCCCCCAACTCCTCCATGCTGACTCCCATCATGCCGACGTTATTGCCTAGAATTGCAGTCTGGTCATTGGGAAACTCTGGTCTACGCCAGTAGGAAGGATCCAAATTGGGTTTTATTGAATCTGTAGTCACCTCATACAACAACTGAGAAGCTAAAATGTTAAGTTTATAAATCATAGCCCCACACAGATGATCTGAGCACATCAGTTCTAACAGTGTCTTGTTCCGGGAACTCTATATAGTCACAGTCTACCGAGTATTTTTTTTATTGAGATTTATTGAGCTCTCCATCTTTCTCTGCTCCCCTCCCTGCCTCGCCCCTCCCCCCTCCAGCCCTCCCCCAAGGTCCCCATGCTCCCACTTTACTCAGGAGATCTTGTCTTTTTCTACTTTCTACTTCCCATGTAGATTAGATCTATGTAAGTCTCGCTTAGTGTCCGCATGGTTGTCGAAGTTCTCTGGGGTTGTGGTTTGTAGGCTGGTTTTCTTTGATTTATGTTTAAAAACCACCTATGAATGAGTCCATGGGATCATTGTCTTTCTGAGTCTGTCTGGGTTGCCTCACTCAAAATAATGTTTTCTAGTTCCATTCATTTTCCTGCAAAATTCAAGATGTCGTTATTTTTTTCTGTGGTGTAGTACTCCATTGTGTCAACGGACCACATTTTTCTTATCCATTCTTCGATCGATCGAAGGGCATTTAGGTTGTTTCCAGGTTCTGGCTATGACAAACAAAGCTGCTGTGAACATAGTTGAGCACATGTCCTTGTGACGCGATTGAGCATCCTTTGGACATAGACCCAAAAGTGGTATTCCTGGGTCTTCGAGGAAGGTTGTTTCCTACTTTTCTGAGAAATCACCACACTGACACCCAAAGGGTTTGTACCAGCTTGCATTCCCACCGGCAATGCAGGAGTGTTCCCTTTTCCCCCCAACCTCTCCAGCATAAGTTGTCATGAGTGTTTTTGATTTTGGCCATTCTTACAGGTATCAGATGGACTCTCAGACTTGTTTTGATTTGCATTTCTCTGATGACTAAGGATCTTGAACGTTTCCTTAAGTGTCTTTCAGCCATTTTAGATTCCTCTGTTGAGAGTTTTCTGTTTAGGTCTGTACTCCATTTTTTTTTTTTTTTTTTTACTGGATTATGTGATCTGTTGGTGTTTGATTTCTTGATTTCTTTGTGTATTTTGGAGATCAGACTTCCGGGGTTACTGAAGTGGGGTTAGTGAAGATCTTTTCCCATTCCGTAGGCCGCCGTTTTGTCTTGTTGGCCGTGTCTCTTGTTTTTCACAAGTCTTTCAGTTTTAGGTGGTCCCATTTATTAATTGTTTCTCTCAGTGTCCATGCTGCTGGGGTTATATTTAGGAAGTGATTCCCTGTGCCAAGGCGTTCAAGTGCACTTCCCACTTTCTCTTCTATAAGGTTCAGTGTGGCTGACTTTAGGTTGAGGTCTTTGATCCATGTGGACTCGAGTTTTGTGCATGGAGTTCATTTTCATTTTTCTACGTGTTGATATCCAGTTATGCCAGCACCACTCGTTAAATATGCTCTCTTTTTTCCATTTGATACGTTTTGCTTCTTTATCAAAGATCAGGTGTACGAAGATGTGTGGATTGATAATCCGGGTCTTCTGTTCGGTTCCGTTGGGCCTCCTGTCTGTTCTTAGGCCAGTACCAGGCTGTTTTCAGTGCTGTAGCTTACAGAGTATTTTTTTTTCCTGATCTAATCACGCCACTTCCCAAAGGAAAAAGAGAGGAGAAATCACTGAATGATGAGACCATTACTTGAATGAGAAAATGGGTAGGTACCCTTATGCTTAAAGGTGTATTATCTACAAAGTGCTAAAACTTAGAAGTGAGTCTTAGGAGGAATGTCATTACACAGCTTCTTTCCAGATGTCTTCAAGTTGGTCCTAAACAGTCTATTCACAAGATGGGACCTCAGAGCTTCAGTCCAGAACAACACGTTTTCTGTCCAACTGAATCTTCAAGTGGTTTGATAAGGATTTTGTATTCTTGTTCTGTCAAGGATTATTCTTTTTTTTTTTTTAAATATAATTCAAGGGAGAGTGTTTTTTTTTTTTAAGACGTATTTAGTGATTATATTTCTTTTCCCTTAGGGATAAAGAAATGGAGAAGTATTTTGAAGCAGTCAGTCACAAAAATAGAAGTAGGGAGGACGTTTCAAAACACCAGGCCATTAAACTTCAGCTACAGGGAAAAACAAAACAAAAAACAAACAAACAAACAAACAAAAACCCGAAGCCAGGAATCATTGCAAACATCTGTATGTTCAGATACCGAGCCTGAGCAAGTTTGAGTGCCTCAGATTTGCGGATTTCATGTGGATCACAAATTGTGCTCAAGTTACAGCTGTTAGTGTCAGTGTGAACTCTGACACACCGACTCGACTAGATTCCTGTCTGCTGGGCTCTGATCTGCTAGAAAAGCCAAAGAGCTAAAGTACCTCAGTTAACCTCTTCTGTGCCCCACCTTAAAGGAAAGAAAGGATGTGTGTGGCAAGTCGGTGCCCGCTCAGAGACCCCACACATTTGAGGACAGAACAGAGAAACAAGATCGGGGCAAGGGAGGTTCTGCTGAAATTAGAGTTATGGATGGCTGCCACTGCCAGCTGTTTCTTGTCTGCTGTGAGAACAGGAACTCAACAAAGACAGAGACATGCCAGGCAGGAGGTTTTGATAGAAACCTGAACTGAACTGAATAGAAACTGGCTATTCCGTTTTAGTGTTTTCAGAGTTATGTCCGAGGAACCTTCTACTTAAATGAAATAAAACCAAATCCTTTCAAATATCCAGGTGTCCTCTGAGGTTGGGGGGGGGGGGCGACGGAAAAACAGAACAAGGATAAGAGGGATTTTAGTTGTTCTAAAGTCCTCAGGCAGGGGCACAACTTCCCCAGGAGAATAGCCAGAGTTCATTGAGCAACTGTCTGTCTCCTGTTGCATTGTTTCAAGTTTGTCTCACTTGAGGTTGGATGATGTCAGCCGTAAGATTTTCATCTTTTATGATCATGTGAGAGTCTAGCCTTTTTTTTTTTAATTGAGAGAGGGACACATGCTCCCTCTAGTTCTATTGGCTGTACAGCTTTGACCAAGAAAGCAGGTTGGATTTCATCAAAGAATTTCTCTCCATTTTATATTTCACCTTTGATTGTTATTAAGTGTCATCTAGAAGGTTTGTGGTCTTTCAGGAACACTTTCCTAATTCTCGTGTGTGTGTGTGTGTGTGTGTGTGTGTGTGTGTGTGTGTTTTGTTTTGTTTTGTGAGGCAGGCTTTTTCTATGTAACAGTGCTGGAAAGTCCTTGCTAGATGAGGCTGGCCTTGAACTCACTGACATCTTACTGCCTCTGTGTCATTTCTTCCTACTTGGTTGGTGTTTGATTGCTGTTTTGAGTTTTCAGATCTCATGTTCAAGATCAAGATCCTTTTCTAACTCCGTGTCCTTGCGACACAAACATTAAAGGGTGTGGCTACAGCTCCACTGGACTTCTTTGATGTGAATATCTGCTGCCTTTCCTGTAAACATTCTTGTTGGAGTTGGGAAATTGAAAGTTGTTGACTTGAATTCACTCATTTTCAGGTTACATTGCAAGAAAAAAATAAAAAACCAAAACAAAAAGACTTTTATTTTATTATTTCACATTGTAACTTGATTTTTTTGTTGTTGTTGCTTTTTTTTGACACAGGAATTGGCTTTTTATTTGTGTTCCAGACAATCTATCTCACTACACGGCCCAGGACTTCTTTCTGAAGACTTCCATGAAAGTAGTCAGCTACCCAAAATATCCTACTGCTGCTGCTGCTGTAATTTTAGAAAAACATAAAATGAAATAAAAAAACAAAATAATAAATAAAAAATTAAAGTATTTTTGGAGCAGGGTTTCTCTGTATAATACTTTTAACTCACTATATAAGCCAGGCTGCCCCCCCCCTCTCTCTCTCTCGTTTAATTTATGACTTATTTATTTTTGCTTGTGTTTTTGTTTTGATTTTAGAGCCGAGGCAGGGTTTCTTTGTTGCTTTGGAGCCTGTCTTTGGAACTAGTTTGAGTCTGGCCTCAAAATCTCAGAGATCCACCTGCCTCTTCCAGACATGGAACCCTTCCCTTTGAATGCTTTCATCTTGTTGAGTTCAAAAGCCACCCCATAAACGATTTCCAGAAACCACATGGTGGGAATCTAGTGCCCTCTTCTGTTGACAGGGCCTAGAAATGCCTATTTACTGCTCTCTTGTTGGAGCTGGGAAACACTACCTTCTTGCTGAAGTTGGAAGATTGTTGAATTCAGTCATTTTCGGGTTTCTTAGAAAAAAACAAAACAAAAAGCCCCTTCTTTGTTTTATTTCACATTTTAACTTGATTTTTTTTTTTTTGAGACAGGACCTGTCTTTTTATTTATGCTTCAGACAAACTATTTCACTGCATGGTCCAGGACTTCTTTCTCAACACTGCTGCTGCAAATACAATCTTATAAGAAAAACTAAAACTGGCATTAAAAAGAGAAAAGAAAAAAACTGTCTTTTTTCTTTTCTTTTCTCTCTCTCTCTCTATGTTTTTTTCTTTTCATCTTTTATTATTTTTTGAGGCATGGTTTCTCAGTTCCCTAGCTATCCTGGAATTCACATAATAGACCAAGTTATCTTCTTGGTGACATTCTGTTTTTGTTCTTGTTACCTATCTGTAAATCCACATTTCTTCTCTCTCTCTCTCTCTCTCTCTCTCTCTCTCTCTCTCTCTCTCTCTCTCCCCTCATTTATTTATTTATTTATTTATTTATTTGTTTATTTATTTGTTTGTTTGTTATGTATAGAATATTCTGTCTGTGTGGACGCCTGCAGACCAAAAGAGGAAACCAGACCTCATTACAGATAGTTGTGAGCCACCATGTGGTTCCTGGGAATTGAACTCAGGACCTTTGAGCCATCTCTCCATCCCCCCTCATTTTATTTATTTTTTGTTTGGTTTTGTGTTTTGCTTTACAGGACAGGGTTTCTCTGTTGCTTTGGAGACTATTTTTGAAACTAGCTCTTTTCTTGAATACCAGGCTGGCCTAAACCTCCCAGAGATCCTGCCTCAGGCAGATATGGAGCCAGTGCTTTTGAATGCCTTCATCTGGTCAGGTCAAAAGCCACCCCACCTTTACACACACACACACACACACACACACACACACACACACACACACACACACACCACACAAACCAAACACAAGCCAAACAAAAACCCAGGCACAGGCACACCCAGAGACACATAGATAAACTTTTAAATTAAGTTAAATTAAGTCCCACACAGCTGGAAGCACTCTCTCAATTAAAAGTAAAATAAAATGTAAAAGAGTGCAGTGCTAAGTACAGTTATGAAGATGTTTTAAAATGTGACATCTTCCCTGTCTCCCCCACATACAGGAGGCACATCGAGAGATTTAAATAGAATTTGAAATTGGCCGGGCAGTGGTGTTGCACGCCTTTATTCCCAGCACACAGGAGGCAGATGCAGGTGAATCCCTGGGAGTTAGAGGCCAGCCAGGGCTTCAAGAAAGGAGCTAGATCCAAGAACAGCTAGGACTGTTATGCAGGGAAACCCCGTCTCAAAAAACAAAACAAAAAAATTGAAATTAAGCTACATGTACAAGAAATTAATAGAACAACATACTAAAAACAAAACTGGGTTGTTGTGGTGCACACCTTTTATCCTAACATCTAAGAGACAGAGGCAGGTGGCCCTCCTTGAATTGGAGCCCAGTTGTGTAGAAAAGACCCTGTACCAAATAACAAAAATGTATACATGTTGAAATAAGAGAATAAAGAAAAAAAAAGAACGAGAAAGGAAAGAAAGAAAGACAGAAGATAGAAAGAAAATGAAGAAACAAAAGAACAAAGGAAGGCAGTGCTGGGGGCCTGGTTGGTGGTTGAGAAGGGAGCCCTGGCCTAGTTACATCCTCTGCCATGTCTGCTGTGACCCCGGCACCTCATTCCTCAGGAGCTGTAAAGGGTCTGAGAATAAAATGACATTTTTTATTGTTTTCTGTCTAAAGTGAAAATGTTCCAGACAAACAATTCACTGTGTCAATATTCCTGAAAATGATGTCCAAGTGGGAATTTTTCATAGTATTCCATGGCTGTTTTAATGTTCTCTGCATCTCATGTCTTTCTCTAAGCAGGCCCAGGAACCATAAGAGCCTGTAGCTGATCTAGCAGATCTCCCATGGCAGGGGCCCTGGCCTCCACGCCTGTCCCCTGAGGGCACCTGGCAGGCATGGGACTCCAAATTTTACAGACTCATTTCAAAAGTTCAAGGTCACCAGCCCTTCCTAAACCAGTCAAGGGTGAGGCTACAGCTTGACTGGTCTGCTTAGATATGCATATTTTGGTTCTCGTTATTGTTGTTTTTGCAAGGACAAGGGCAGGACCAGGTATCCAAGTGGGAATTTTTCCATGGCTGTTTTAATTTTCTCCAACTCCGCATTTAGTTTGAGAAGTGGGGGTGGGGTTGGACAAACCCAACAACTGGAAAAGAACTCCAAGCAAGCAAGCAAATGGTTGCCATGGTGAAAAGTCTTTGAAAGGAGATTAGGTGGCAGGGAAAAGCCCTTGTTGCCTCCCTCCTCCCACCCAGTTCCTCCCTTAATTGTGGCAGCCCCTTGGCCCACATAGTCCTTTCACTGATTGTGATCGATCAGACACACTCTTTGTTTTATTTTTTAATTTTTGAATTGGGGTTGAAGTCAATGAATTGAGCTCTTAGATTATTATTATTATTAGTTTATTTGTGGTTTTCCTAGATAGGGGTTCCCTGTGTATCCTTGTTTGCCCTGGAACTCACTTTGTAGACAAGGCTGGCCTCAGACTCACAGAGATCCAGCTGCCCCTGCCTCTACCTCTGCCTCCTAGTGCTGGAATTAAAGAAATAAAATAAAGAAATGTGCTGCCACCGTTACCCAGCTGGATTTTTTTTCCAATGGTGGGCAATGAGACCTTTTTTTTTAAAAAAAAAAATGAAATAAAAACCATGCTATGGCATGGTCTCATACAGGACTATCATGTATTTGGTGAAGAAATCTACTCTGAAACATATTTCATGAGAGCTGTCTAGTTACCTATTGATGTTAAAACTCACTCCCCCTCCTTAGGGTCTAATATTGACTGACCCACAGGTCAGGGCAAGATCGTAAAAATTCCTTTATTCAGAGCTAATGCATGATGTAATATATATATTACATACACACACACACACACACACACTCACTATACTACTATAAAAATTGGTTTCAGAAACCAGCCTTTTGCCACAGTGTCAGAAGGCCAAACTCTGCCTGTGGTCTCAGCTAACTGATAAGCTTTTGTGCCCCACAGTGCTTATTTGTTTTGTTTTGTTTTTTTATTTTTAAATTTGCTTCTGGTTTTCCTAGGATCTGGTTTCTGGAATAAAGTTTGCTTCTGGTTTATTAGACTTTGTGGTGTTCCCATCGTTGCATGACCCACCCCCACCCCCGACCCAACATTTAAGTGGCTTTCAGCTATTTTAGATTCCTCTGTTGAGAGTTCTCTGTTTAGGTAGTACTCCATTTCGTAAATTGTATTATTTGTTCTTTAGATGACCAATTTCTTGAGTTCTTTCTGTATTTTGGATATCAGTCCTCTGTCTGATGTGGGGTTAGTGAAGATCTTTTCCCATTCTGTAGGCCGTCGTTTTGTCTTGTTGACCATGTCCTTTGCTTTACAGAAGCTTTTCAGTGTCAGGAGGTCTCATTTATTAATTTTATTTCTCTCAGTGTCTGTGTTACTTGGGTTGTATTGAGGAAGTGGTTTCCTGTGCCAGTGCGTTCAAGTGCATTTGATTTTATTTTTAATTCTTATTTTATTATTTTTGAATTGTGAGTGAAGTCAATTAATTGAGCTCTCAGATATTTTTGTTGCCGTTGTTATTATTATTATCTGTTTATTTGTTTTTTATCCGTCGTTTTCCTACATTGGGGTTCCCTGTGTATCCTTGTTTGCCCTGGAACTCACTTTGTAGACAAGGCTGGCCTCAGACTTACAGAGATCCAGCTGCCTCTGCCTCTGCCTCTGCCTCTGCCTCTGCCTCTGCCTCTGCCTCTGCCTCTGCCTCTGCCTCTGCCTCCTAGCGTCAGAATTAAAGGCCTGAACTAAACACACAGTTTTTTAAGACAGGGTTTCTTCTCTGTGTCACTTTATCTGTCCTGAAACTCACACTGCACAACAAGGTAGCCTCACACTCACAGTGATTTGCCTGCCTCTGCCACCCTGATCTCTGAGGACTGAGAACTGGGAATAAAGAAAGGCGCTGCCACCATTACCCAGCTAGATTTCTTTTCCAATGGTGGGCAATGAGACCTATACATTTCCTCAAAGGACTGAGTTCACTGTGTGCCAGGAGTTCTGTAAGGGTATGTTTTCATTTGTTTCAGGGAATTCTCTCTCCCTCCCCCCCTCTCATTCTAGATCTCTACTTTGTCTCATTCCTCACAGGAACTTCTCTGTTTTTCTTGATTTGTTTCCCCTCAGTCTGTCTTCCACAGTTTTTCTTTTCTTCTTTTTGAACTCTCTCACCCTAGACAGGAAGCTAAAGGTTTATGATATCTTTATTTGCATGTATAGTGTATTGTCACAAGTTGGAGAATCTGGAGACACTGAATTCAAATCATGGTCCTCTAGAGGCTAGGAGACAGAAAACAAAATGGACCTTGAAAATATGGTGCATGGTGTCCTGTATCTTCCTGTCTTGTCTGCAAAGGGCCTTCACTAAAATGTTTTGAATTGTGATCCCCCCCCCCCACACACACACAGGCACAGCCAGAGACACACAAATACATTTGTGAAATTAAAGGTCTGGAGAGATGGTTCGGTGTGTGCGGTGGCTTTTTCTGAAGAAGTGGGTTCAATTCCCCGGGCACACATAGCAGTAGCTCATAAGTGATTGTAAAGCCAGTTTCTGGATGATCTGACACATTCGTACCACTGCATGTAAAATAGAGTTAAATAAATCATTAAAAATTCTTTAAAAATTTGAAATTAAACTAAGATCTACACAACTGGAAAGACTGTCTCAAAGCAAAGTAAAATAAAATGTTTTTAAATAGGACACCTTCCATGCCCCACCCCACACAGGGAAACACTTGGTGCAAACCTAGAGAGATGAACAAAATGTGAAATTAAATTAAATATACAAGAAATTAACAGAATGAGATACTAAACATTGAGCTGGGTTGTGGTGGTGCACACCTTTCTTTCTATCATCCAAGAGACAGAGGCAGGTGGACCTCTGTGATTTCCCAGGCTTTGTAGAGAGGCCCACATCTCAAATAAAATATATATATATATATATATATATATATATATATATATATATATATAAGTTCAACCAAAAAAAAATCAATAAGGAAGGAAGGAAGGAAGGAAAGAGGAGACATTAGGAACTGTCTCCTTGGTCCTAGAAACTCCTTTTGATGTACATTTCTCTGATGACGAAGGATGTTGAACATTTTCTCAGTGTCTGTCAGCCATTTTAGATTCCTCTGTTGAGAGTTCTCTGTTTAGGTCTGTACTCCATTTTGTCAATTGGATTCTTTGTTCTTTAGATGACCAATTTCTTGAGTTCTTTGTATATTGTGGAGACCAGACCTCTGTCTGATGTGGGGTTAGTGAAGATCTTTTCCCATTGTGTAGGCCCTTGTTTTGTCTTGTTGGCCATGTCCTTTGCTTTACAGAGGCTTTTCATTGTCAGGAGGTCTCATGTATTCATTTTGTTTCTCTCAGTGTCTGTGCTACTGGGATTATATTTAGGAAGCGGTCTCCTGTGCCAATGCGTTCAAGTGCATTTGATATTTTGATTTCTATAATTTTTATTGAGGATGAAGTCAATTATTTGAACTCTCAAATGTTTTTATTGTTATTATCTGTTTATCTGTTAGTTTATTTGTGGTTTTTCAACCTAGGGTTTCTTTGTGTATCCTTGTATGCCCTGGAACTCACTTTGTAGACAAGACTGGCCTCAGACTCACAGAGATCCATCTGCCTCTGACCCCTAGTGCAGGGATTAAAAGCATGCACTGAACACTTTTTTTTAAAAAACAGAGTTTAAAAAAACTCTCTCCCTTTCCCCCAGCCCCAGCCAGGGCTGCCAGCTACATCTCAGGCAGGCATAGGTGGCGGGCACTCTGGCTATCCAGGAAGTGACAGGCACAGACACGCAGAGAAGCAGGGAAGAGTGATGCCCACTCTCTCACTAAATGCAGGCATGCAGGAAGAACAATGAAAACAATCAGAACTGCAGAGAATTTCCAGAAACCACATGGTGGGGATCTAGTGCCCTCTTCTGGTGACAGGGAAGACATCAGAGATTTGGGTTCTTCTGCTCCTGAGACCTACCCCCGACATGGCAGCAGCTCATAAGTGATTGTAACTCCAGTTTCACGCCGCTGCATGTAAAATAAAGTTAAATACATCATAAAAATATTTTTTAAAAATTGAAAATTAAACTTAGTTCTACACAACTGGAAAGACTGTCTCGAATCTAAGTAAAGTAAAGTGTTCTGAAATCGGATACCTTCCGTGCCCCACCCCCCACAGGGACATATTTGGTGCAGACCAAGAGATACAAACAAAATTTGAAATAAAGCGTCATGTACAAGAAATTAACAGAACGAGATACTAAATGCTGAGCCAGGGTGTGGTGGTGCAGACCTTTCATTCTATCATCCAAGAGACAGAGGCAGGTGTTCCTCTGTGAATCCCAGGCTTCATAGAGAGGCCCTCATTCCAAATTTAAAACGTATATAAAAGTTAAACAAAAAAACAAGAAAGAAGGAAGGAAGGAAGGAAGGAGGGAGGGAAGGAAGAAAGGAAAGAAGCAGACATTATGAACCGTCTCCTTGTTTCGAGAAACTTGACCATGGGAGTGTTGGACCTATGAGACAGTGCACGAGTCTCGTGTTCTAACTTGGTAGATGAGTCTGCATTTTAACTCACTGATGTTCTTCTTCCTGTGTCTCCTAAGTGCTAGGATAATAGGTTTCCCTAATTCTGGAATGGCATACTGAAAGTATTTCTTTCTACTGAGTTTGCATTTGAGTTTTTTAAAATCCATGCCTATTTTATTTATTTATTCATTTATTTTTGGTTTTTCAAGACAGGGTTTCTCTGTAGCTTTGGAGCCTGGGCTGGAACTAACTCTTGTAGACCAGGCTGGCCTCAAACTCACAAAGATTCACCTGCCTCTGCCTCCTGAGTGCTGGGATTAAAGGCGTGTACCACCACCACCTGGCTTTACTTGTTTCTTTTATTTATTTTTGTTAAGCTCTACATTTGTCTCTGCTCCCCCTCCCTGCCTCTCCTCTCCTCTTCAACCCCCTCCCAAGGTTCCCATGCTCCAAGGAGATCTTGTCTTTTTCTACTACTCATGTAGATTAGATCTATATATGTCTCTCTTAGGGTCCTCGTTGTTGTCTAGGTTCTCTGGGATTGTGATTTGCCAGCTGTTTTTTTTTTA
This sequence comes from Myodes glareolus, assembly GCF_982192425.1. NCBI lineage: Eukaryota > Metazoa > Chordata > Mammalia > Rodentia > Cricetidae > Myodes > Myodes glareolus. Next base: position 177,348 of record NW_028263213.1, read on the forward strand.
TTTTATGTTTTATTTTTTTGTTTGTTTGTGTTTTTGTTTTGATTTTTGAGTCAAGGCAGGGTTTCTCTGTTGCTTTGGATCCTGTCTTTGGAACTAGTTTGAGGCTGGCCTCAAAATCCCAGAGATCCATGTGCCTCTTCCAAATACGAATACCTTCCTTTTGAATGCTTTCATCTTGTTGAGTTCAAAAGCCACCCCATAAACAATTTCCAGAAACCACATGGTGGGAATCTAATGACCTCTTCTGGTGACAGGGCCTAGACATGCATATTTGTTGCTCTCTTGTTGGAGCTGGGAAAAACTACCTTCTTGCTGAAGTTGGAAAATTGTTGAATTCAGTCATTTTCAGGTTTGTTAGAAAAACAAAACAAAACGAAACAAAAATCCCCTTCTTTGTTTTATTTCACATTTTAACTTGATTTTTTTTTTTGAGACAGGACCTGTCTTTTTATTTATGTTTCAGACAAAATATTACACTACATGGTCCAGTACTTCTTTCTGAATACTGCTGCTGCAAATAAAATCTTAAAAGAAAAAGTACAATTAAAATGAATGACCTGGCATTAAAAGGAAAAAAAGAAAAAAAAACTGTCTTTCTTTTCTTTTCTTTTCTTTTCTTTCTCTCTCTCTTTCTTTCTTTCTTTTTTGTTTTCTTTCCTTCTTTTATTAATTTTTGAGGCATAGTTTCTCTGTATAACAGCCCTAGCTGTTCTGGAACTCACTTTACAGACCAGGTTGTCTTCTTGGTGACATTCTGTTTTATTTTTTCCTTGTTTCCTATCTGTAAATTCACATTTCTTCTCTCTCTCTCTCTCTCTCTCTCTCTCTCTCTCTCTCTCTCATATTTTATTTATCTTTTTGTTTGGTTTTGTGTTTTGCTTTACAAGACAGGGTTTCTCTGTTGCTTTGGGGACCGTTCTTGGAACTAACTCCTTTCTTGTAGACCAGGCTGGCCTAAAACTCCCAGAGTTTTTTCCCTTTCTTTCTTTTTTCCCTTTTTCCTCTTCCTTCCTTCCTTCCTTCCTTCCTTTCTTTCTTTCTTTCTTTCTTTCTCTCTCTCTTGCTTGCTTTCTTGCATTCTTTCCTTTCTTCTTTTATTATTTTTTAGGCACGGTTTCTCTGCCTAACAGCCCTAGCTGTCCTGAAACTCACTTGACAGACCAGGCTGTCTTCTTTGTGACATTCTGTTTTTTTTCTTATTTCCTATCTGTAAATCCACATTCTCTCTCTCTCTCTCTCTCTCTCTCTCTCTCTCTCTCTCTCTCTCTCCCTCATTGTTTTCTGTTTTTCTTGATTGTTTTCTTCAGTCTGCCTTTTACATGTATTAAACTCAATGTATGTGGAGAGAGAAATCAAATATGAGATTCAAAATACAGCCAGGGTTGGCAGGTAGTGGAGCAGGCCTTTGATTCTGGCACTTCATTCAACATGATTTGATTTTTTTTTTTTGACTTCTCTGTAAACATTCTTGTTGGAGTTGAGAAATTGCTGATATGAATTCAGTCAATTTCAGGTAATAGCCTTGCCTCGGCTGTCCTGGAACTCACTTTTAAAGATCAGGCTATCTGTTAGATTTTGTTTTTTGTTTTTTGTTTTTTGTTTTTTTTTTTTTAAAGATTTATTTATTTATTTATTATGTACAACATTCTGTCTGTGTGTATGTCTGCAGGCCAGAAGAGGGCACCAGACCTCATTACAGGTGGTTGTGAGCCACCATGTGGTTGCCGGGAATTGAACTCAGGACCTTTGGAAGAGCAGGCAATGCTCTTAACCACTGAGCCATCTCTCCAGCCCTTTTGTTTTTTTATGTTCTATCTGTAAATCACCATTTCTTCTCTTGAATGTGTTCACCTTGGTAAAGTCAAAGGCCACCCCACAGACACACAGAGTCTCTCTCTCTCTCTCTCTCTCTCACACACACACACACACACACACACACACACACACACACGGGGGGGGAGAGAGAGAGAGGCACACCTAGAGACACACAAATAAATTTGTTAAATTAAAGGAAGGCCTGGTGAAATGGCTTGGTGGCTCCTCCTGAAGAAGTGGGATCAATTCCCAGGACCCACATGGCAGTAAATAAATACATGACTGTAAATCCAGTTTCTGGATGATTTGACACATTCATGCCACTGCACATAAAATAAAGTTAAATAAACCATAAAAACGTCCTTAGGGCTGGAGAGATGGCTCAGCGCTTAAGAGCATTGCCTGCTCTTCCAAATGTCCTGAGTTCAATTCCCAGCAACCACATGCTGGCTCGCAACCATCTGTAATGAGGTCTGGATCCCTCTTCTGGCCTTCAGGCATACACAGAGACAGAATATTGTATACATAAAAATAAATAAATATTAAAAAAAATTAAAATTTTTTTTTTAAAAAATTTGAAATTAAGCTAAGTTCTACACAACTGGAAAGACTGTCTCAAAGCAAAGTAAAATAAAATGTTCTGGAATAGGACACCTTCCCTGCCACACCCCCCACAGGGACACACTTGGTGCAGACCAAGGGAGACGAACAAAATTTGAAATTAAACTAAGTGTACAAGAAATTAACAGAACGAGATACTGAACACTGAGCCGGGGTGTGGGGATGCACTCCTTTCATTCTTTCATCCAAGAGACAGAGGCAGGTGGACCTCTGTGAAATCCCATGCTTTGTAGAGAGGCCCCCACCCCAAATTTAAAATATATATATATATATATATATACATATACATATATATATATATACATAAAAGTTCAACCAAAAAAAAAAATAAGGAAGGAAGGAAGGAAGGAAGGAAGGAGGAGACATTATGAACTGTCTCCTTGGTCCTAGAAACTCCTTTTGATGTACATTTCTCTGATGACGAAGGATGTTGAACATTTTCTTAAGTGTCTGTCAGCCATTTTAGATTCCTCTGTTGAGAGTTCTCTGTTTAGGTCTGTACTCCATTTTGTCAATTGGATTCTTTGTTCTTTAGATGACAATTTCTTGAGTTTTTTGTATATTGTGGAGACCAGACCTCTGTCTGATGTGGGGTTAGTGAAGATCTTTTCCCATTGTGTAGGCCGTCGTATTGCCTTGTAGGCCATGTCGTTTGCTTTACAGAAGCTTTTCAGTGTCAGGAGGTCTCATGTATTCATTTTGTTTCTCTCGGTGTCTGTGCTACTGGGGTTATATTTAGGAAGCGGTCTCCTGTGTCAATGTGTTCAAGTGCGTTTGATATTTTGATTTCTATAATTTTATATTGTGGATGAAGTCAATTATTTGAACTCTCAAATATTTTTATTGTTATTTTCTGTTTATCTGTTGGTTTATTTGTGGTTTTTCAACTTAGGGTTTCCTTGTGTATCCTTGTATGCCCCTGGAACTTACTTTGTAGACAAGGCTGGCCTCAGACTCACAGAGATCCAGCTGTCTCTGCCCTAGTGCAGGGATTGAAGGCATGCTCTAAACACCTTTTTTAAAAATAAATAAATAAATAAATAAAAACAGACTTTGTCTGTGTCATTTTGCCTGTCCTGAAATCTCAGTCTGCAGAACAAGGTAGCCTTAAACTCGCAGTGACCTGCCTGCCTTGGGCTCCCTGATCTCTGAGGTGTTTTATCATCTCTCTGAGTCTCTACCTGGCTATCAATTTATCTATTAGTTTACTTATTTTTTTTTTATTTGTTTTGTGAGACAGGGATTCTCTCTGGCTTTGGAGTCTGTCCTGGATTCAGACCTGGTCACAGCTGTACCTGAAGCAGTGAGGCCTCTTGCAGGGAATCCGCAGAGCCTCTGCCCAGGGCCCTCCAGGGGAACCACTCTCACCCTTTCCCCCAGCCACAACCAGGGCTGCCGGCTACATCTTAGACAGGCATAGGTGGCGGGCACTCTGGCTATCCAGGATGTGACAGGCATAGACACACAGAGAAGCAGGGTGGGTGGTGCCCACTCTCTCACTAAGTGCAGGCATGCAGGCAGAACAATGAAAACAATCAGAACTGAAGAGATGGAATTTCTGGAATTTCCAGAAACCACATGGTGGGGATCTAGTGCCCTCTTCTGGTGACAGGGAAGACATCAGAGATTTCGGTTCTTGTGCTCCTGAGACCTACCCCCGACATGGCAGCAGCTCATAAGTGATTGTAAATCCAGTTTCACGCCACTGCATGTAAAATAAAGTTAAATAAATCATAAAAATATTCTTTAAAAATTTGAAATTAAACTTAGTCCTACACAATTGCAAAGACTGTCTCGAATCTAAGTAAAATAAAGTGTTCTGAAATCGGATACCTTCCCTGCCCCACCCCCCACAGGGACACACTTGGTGCAGACCAAGAGATACGAACAAAATTTGAAATTAAACTTAATGTACAAGAAATTAACAGAACGAGATACTAAACGCTGAGCCAGGTTGTGGTGGTGCAGACCTTTCATTCTGTCATCCAAGAGACAGAGGCAGGTCTCTTGTGAATTCCCAGGCTTCATAGAGAGGCCCTCATTCCAAATCTAAAACGTATATAGAAGTTAAACCAAAAAAAAAAAAAAAAAAAAAAGAAGGAAGGAAGGAAGGAAGGAGGGAAGGAAGAAAGGAAAGAAGCAGACATTATAAACTGTCTCCTTGTTTCGAGAAACTTGACCATGGGAGTGTTGGACCTATGAGACAGTGCACGAGTCTCGTGTTCTAACTTGGAAGACGAGTCTGGATTTTAACTCACTGATGTTCTTCTTCCTGTGTCTCCTAAGTGCTGGGATAATAGGTTTCCCTAATTGTTGAATGGCATACTGAAAGTATTTCTTTCTACTTAGTTTGCATTTGAGTTTTTTTTAAATCCATGCCTATTTTATTTATTTATTCATTTATTTTTGGTTTTTCAAGACAGGGTTTCTCTGTAGCTTTGGAGCCTGGGCTGGAACTAACTCTTGTAGACCAGGCTGGCCTCAAACTCACAAAGATTCACCTGCCTCAGCCTCCTGAGTGCTGGGATTAAAAGCGTGTACCACCACCACCACCTGGCTTTATTTGTTTCTTTTATTTATTTTTGTCAAGCCCAACATTTTTCTCTGCTTCCCCTCCCTGCCTCTCCTCTCCTCTTCAACCCCCTCCCAAGGTTCCCATGCTCCAAGGAGATCTTGTCTTTTTCTACTACTCATGTAGATTAGATCTATATATGTCTCTCTTAGGGTCCTCGTTGTTGTCTAGGTTCTCTGGGATTGTGATTTGTGAGCGTTTTTTTTATTTTATGTTTTATTTATTTTTTGTTTGTGTTTTTGTTTTGATTTTTGAGTTGAGGCAGGGTTTCTCTGTTGCTTTGGATCCTGTCTTTGGAACTAGTTTGAGGCTGGCCTCAAAACTATCCCAGAGATCCACCAGCCTCTTCCAGATATGGAACCCTTCCCTTTGAATGTTTTCATCTTTTTGAGTTCAAAAGCCACCTCATAAACAATTTCCAGAAACCACGTGGTGGGAATCAAGTGCCCTCTTCTGTTGACAGGGCCTAGAAATGCCTATTTACTGCACTCTTGTTGGAGCTGGGAAAGACTACCTTCTTGCTGAAGTTGAAAAATTGTTGAATTTAGTCATTTTCAGGTTCCTTAGAAAAAAACAAAGCAAAACAAAACCAAAAGCCCCTTCTTTGTTTTATTTCACGTTTTAACTGGATTTTTTTTTTTTTGAGACAGGACCTGTCTTTTTATTTATGTTTCAGACAAAATATTACACTACATGGTCCAGTACTTCTTTCTGAACACTGCTGCTGCAAATACAATCTTAAAAGAAAAACTAAAATTAAAATAAATGACCTGGCATAAAAAGAGAAAAAAAAAATAAAAACTGCCTTTGTTTTCTTTTCTTTTCTTTCTTTTCTTTCTTTCTTTCTTTCTTTCTTTCTTTCCTTCCTTCTTTTATTAATTTTTGAGGCATGGTTTCTCTGTATAACAGCCCTAGCTGTCCTGGAACTCACTTTACAGACCAGGCTGTCTTCTTGGTGACATTCTGTTTTTTTTTTTCTTGGTTCCTATCTGTAAGTTCACATTCTCTCTCTCTCTCTCTCTCTCTCCCCTCTCTCTCTCTCTCTCTCTCTCTCTCTCTCTCTCTCTCATTTTATTTATTTTTTTGTTTGGTTTTGTGTTTTGCTTTACAAGACAGGGTTTCTCTGTTGCTTTGGAGACTTTTCTTGGAACTAGCTCCTTTCTTGTAGACCAGGCTGGCCTAAAACTCCCAGAGATCCTGCCTCTGTCAAATATGGAGCCAGTGCCCTTAAATGCCTTCATCTGTTGAGGTCAAAAGCCACCCTATCTACACACACACACACAGACACACACAGACACACACAGACACACACACACACACACACACACTTAATTTAAATTAAGTCCCACAGAACTAGAAACACTGTCTCAATTTAAAGTAAAATAAAATGTAAAAGAGTGCAGTGCTAAGTGCAGTTATGAAAATGTTTTAAAATATGACACCTTCCCTGTCTCCCCCACATACAGAAGGCACATTGAGAGATTTAAATAGAATTTGAAATTGGTCGGGCAGTGGTGTCGCATGCCTTTATTCCTAGCACACAGGAGGCAGAGGCAGGTGAATCCCTGGGAGTTAGAGGCCAGCCAGGGCTTCAAGAAAGGAGCTAGTTCCAAGAACAGCTAGGACTGTTATGCAGGGAAACCCAGTCTCGAAAAACAAAACAAAACAAAATTGAAATTAAACTACATGTACAAGAATTTAATTGAACAACATACGAAACACAGAGCTGGGTTGCTGCGGTACACCCCTTTTCTTCTATCATCTAAGAGACAGAGGCAGGTGGCCCTCCTTGAATTGGAGACAGGTTGTATAGAAAAGACCCCATACCAAATTACAAAAATGTATACATGTTGAACCAAAAGAAAAAAAAGAAAGAAAGAAAGAAAGAAAGAAAGAAAGAGAAAAGAAAGATAGAAGATTAAAAGCAAGAAAATGAAAAAACCACGGAACAAAGAAAGGCAGTGCTGGGGGCCTGGTTGGTGGTTGAGAAGGGAGCCCTGGCCTAGTTACATCCTCTGCCATGTCTGCTGTGACCCCAGCACCCCATTCCTCAGGAGCTGTAAAGGGTCTGAGAATAAAATGACATTTTTTTATTTTTTTCTGTCTGAAGTGAAAATGTTCCAAACAAACAATTCACTGTGCCAATATTCCTGGAAATGATGTCCAAGTGGGAATTTTTCATAGCATTTCATGACTGTTTTAATTTTCTCTGCATCTCATCATGTCTTTCTCTAAGCAGGCCCAGGAACGATAAGAGCCTGTAGCTGATCTAGGAGCTCGCCCATGGCAGGGGCCCTGGCCTCCACTCCTGTCCCCTGAGGGCACGGGGTAGGCGTGGGACTCCAGATTTTACAGACTAGGAAAGTTCCAGGTCACCAGCCCTTCCTAACAGCCAGAACTCCTTGCTGAACCAGTCAAGGTGAGGCTACAACTTGATAGGTCTGCTTAGGTATACATATTTTTGTTACTGTTGTTTTTGGAAAAGGTATCCAAGTGGGAATTTTTCCATGACTGTTTTGGTTTTCTCACACTTGGACTTTTAGTTTGAGAAGTGGGGTGTGGGGCTGTACAAACACAACTGTGAAAAAGATCCCCAAGAAAGGAAGCAAGTGGTTGTTATGGTGAAATGTCTTTGAAAGGCATTCAGGTGGCAAGAAACTGCCTTTGTTGCCTCCCTCCCTCCCTCCCCCACCCCCCAGTTCCTCCCTCTTAGCAAGTCATAATTGTGGCAGCCCCTTGGCCCACATAGTCCTTTCATTGATCCTGATTGATCAGACACACTCTTTGTTTTATTTTTTAATTTTTGAATTGTGGTTGAAGTCAATGAATTGAGCTCTTAGATTATTATTATTATTATTATTATTATTATTATTATTATTATTATTATTATTATTATTATTAGTGGTTTTTCTACCTTGGGGGGTTTTTCTACCTTGGGGTTCCCTGTGTATCCTTGTTTGCCCTGGAACTCACTTTATAGACAAGGCTGGCCTTAGACTCACACAGATCTAGCTGCCTCTGCCTCTACCTCTGCCTCCTAAACACACTTCTTTTTCAAGACAGGGTTTCTCTGTGTCTGTCATTTGCCTGTCCTGAAACTCACACTGCAAAACAAGGTAGCCTCAAACTCACAGCAATCTGCCTGCCTCTGTCTCTCCTGATCTGAGGGCCGAGAACTGAGAATAAAGAAATGCACTGCCACCATTACCCAGATGGATATTTTTTTTTCCAATGGTGGGCAATGGGACTTATAAATTTTCTCAAAGGACTGAGATCACTGTGTGCCAGGTGTTCTGTAAGGGTGTGTTTTTTTTTTTTGTTTTTGGTTTTTTTTTTGTTTGTTTGAGGGAATTCTCTCTCTCTCTCTCTCTCTCTCTCTCTCTCTCTCTCTCTCCTCTCTCTTTCCTCTCTCTCTCCCTCTCTTTCACTCTCTCTCTTTCGCTCTAGATCTTTGCTTTGTCCCATTCCTCATGGGAACTTCTCTGTTTTTCTTGAATTTTTTCCCCTCAGTCTGTCTTTCACATTTCGTTTCTTTTCCTTTCTTTTCTTTTCTTTTCCTTTCTTTTTTTTCTTTTCTTTTGAATCCTCTCACCCTAGACAGGAGGCTAAAGGTTTATGGTATCTTTCTTTGCATGTATAGCTGGAGAATCTGGAGACACTGCATTCAAATCATGGTGCTCTAGAGGCTAGGAGACAGAAAAAGAAATGGACCTTGAAAATATGCCTCATGGTGTCTACCATCTTGTTGAGGTCAGCTCTCATGGTGGTTACCAAAGGCAGCCTTCTAAAAGCTTTCATCTTGGTGAAGTTAACAGCCATGCTGTCTTGTCTGCAAAGGGCCTTCACTAAAATAGTTTGAATTGTAATCCCCCCCACATATACCTAAACACAGACACACAGACACACAGACACAGACACACACACACACACACACACACACACACACACACGCACACACGCACACAGGCACACACTCTCACACACGCACTCACGGGGATAGACATGGGAACACTGAGAAAAACAAATAAAATCTGAAGTTAAACTCAATGTACGAGAGAGTCAGAAATCACAAAATAAATGAAATAAAACAATGCTACGGGGTGGTCTCATATAGAACTGTCATGCATTTGGCAAAGAAATACTGCCAGGGGATTTTGATTTTTAATGTTATTCATGTCCTCTTCATGGACAAGGAAAGTATCAGAAGTGCAGAGATGGAATTTCTGAAATTACCAGAAACCACAGGGTGGAGATCTAGTGCACTCTCTTGGTGAATGGAAGTGGGTGCAGAGAGAGTGCTCATGCATTAAAATAATACAGTATTCTTTTTCCTAAATTAAAGAAACAAACAAGGGCTGAAGAAATAGCTCAGAGTTTAAGAGAACTGGCTCTTCTTCCAGAGGTCCTGAGTTCAATTTTCAGGAGAGATATCTCAGTTCAATTCCCAGCACCCACATGGCAGCGCATAAGTGATTGTAAATGCTGTTCCTGGGTGATCTGACACCCTCACACCATTGCACATGTAATGAAATTAAGTAAATCACAAACATTTCTTCTCTCTGGCTTTGGAGCCTGTCCTGGAAGTAGCTTTTGTAGAATAGGCTGAGAACCAGGAATAAAAGAATGCGCCGCCACCACCACCCAGCTAGATGGTTTTAATTTTTAGAATGGTGGGCAATGAGACTTATAAATGAGGCTGAGGTGGTTTTCTCACAGGACTGAAGTGAATGCTCTCTCTCTCTCTCTCTCTCTCTCTCTCTCCCATTCTAGATCTCTATTTTGTCCCACTCCTCATGTTTTCTCTTTTTCTTGATTGTTTCCTTCAGTCTGCCTTTCACATGTATTAAACTCAATGTGCGTGGAGAGAGAAACCAAATATGAGATTCAAAATACAGCCAGGGTTGGCAGGTAGTGGAGCAGGCCTTTGACTCTGGCACTTCATTCAACCTGATTTGTTGGTTTTTTTTTTCTTGACTTCTCTGTAAACATTCTTGTTGGAATTGAGAAATTGCTGATTTGAACTCAGGCAATTTCATGTAATAGTCCTGACTGTCCTGGAACTCACTTTTAAAGATCAGGCTATCTGTTTGTTTTTGTCTTGTTTTCTTATTTTCTATCTGTAAAACACCATTGAAGAGCTTGGTGGCTCTTCCTGAAGAAGTGAGTTCCATTCCCAAGACCCACATGGCAGCAGCACATAAGTGACTGTAAATCCAGTTTCAGGATGATCTGACACATTCATGCCACTGCACGTAAAATAAAGTTAAATAAACCATAAAAAATTCTTTAATGCTGGAGAGATGATTCAGCAGTTAAGAGCATTGCCTGCTTTTCCAAAGGTCCTGAGTTCAATTCCCAGCACCCAGATGGCAGCACATAAGTGATTGTAAATGCAGTTCCGGGGTGATCTGACACCCTCACACCATTGCACATATAATGAAGTTAAGTAAATCACAAACTTTTCTTCTCTCTGGCTTTGGACCCAGTCCTGGAAGTAGCTCTTGTAGAATAGGCTGAGAACCGGGAATAAAGGAATGCGCCGCCGCCACCACCCAAGTAGATGGTTTTAATTTTTAGAATGGTAGGCAATGAGACTTATAAATTTCTTCAAAGGACTGAGGTGGTTTTCTCACAGGACTGAGGTGAATGCGCTCACGCTCTCTCTCTCTCTCTCTCCCCCCCCCCTCTCTCTCCCTCTCTCTCCCATTCTAGATCTCTGTTTTGTCCCACTCCTCATATTTTCTCTTTTTCTTGATTGTTTTCTTCAGTCTGCCTTCACACGTATTAAACTCAATGTACGTGGAGAGAGAAATCAAATATGAGATTCAAAATACAGCCAGGGTTGGCAGGTAGTGGAGCAGGCCTTTGACTCTGGCACTTCATTCAACAAGATTTGTTTTTTTTCTTTCTTGACTTCTCTGTAAACATTCTTGTTGGAATTGAGAAATTGCTGATATGAATTCAGTCAATTTCAGGTAATAGCCTTGCCTTGGCTTTCCTGGAACTCACTTTTAAAGATCAAGCTATCTTTTGTTTTGTTTTGTTTTTTATGTTCTATCTGTAAATCACCATTTCTTCTCTTGAATGTGTTCACCTTGGTAAAGTCAAAGGCCACCCCACAGACACACAGAGTCACACACACACACACACACACACACACACACACACACACAGAGAGAGAGAGAGAGAGAGAGAGAGAGAGAGAGAGAGAGGCACACCTAGAGACACACCAATAAATTTGTTAAATTAAAGGAAGGCCTGGAGAAATGGTTTGGTGACTCTTCCTGAAGAAGTGGGTTCAATTCTCAGGACCCACATGGCAGCAGCACATAAGTGATTGTAAATCCAGTTTCTGGATGATCTGACACATTCATGCCACTGCATGTAAAATAAAGTTAAACAAACCATAAAAAATTCTTTAGGGCTGGAGAGATGGCTCAGCGGTTAAGAGCATTGCCTGCTCTTCCAAAGGTCCTGAGTTCAATTCCCAGGAACCACATGCTGGCTCATGAACCATATGTAATGAGGTCTGGATCCCTTTTCTGGCCTTCAGGAATACACAGAGACAGAATATTGTGTACATAAATAAATAAATATTAAAAAAATAAAAAAACCACAAATCTTTTTAAAAAATTTGGAATTAAACTAAGTTCTACACAACTGGAAAGACTGTCTCAAAGCAAAGTAAAATAAAATGTTCTGAAATAGGACACCTTCCATGTCCCACCCCACACAGGGAAACACTTGGTGCAGACCAAGAGAGATGAACAAAATGTGAAATTAAACTAAATGTACAAGAAAATAACAGAACGTGATACTAAACACTGAGCCGGGGTGTGGGGATGCACTCCTTTCATTCTTTCATCCAAGAGACATAGAAACTCGTTTTGATGTACATTTCTCTGATGACTAAGGATGTTGACCATTTTCTTCAGCGTCTGTCAGCCATTTTAGATTCCTCCGTTGAGAGTTCTCTGTTTAGGTCTGTACTCCATTTTGTAAATTGGATTCTTTGTTCTTTAGATGACCAATTTCTTGAGTTCTTTGTATATTGTGGAGACCAGACCTCTCTGTCTGATGTGGGGTTAGTGAAGATCTTTTCCCATTGTGTAGGCCGTCGTTTTGTCTTGTTGGCCATGTCCTTTGCTTTGCAGAAGCTTTTCAGTGTCAGGAGGTCTCCTGTATTCATTTTGTTTCTCTCGGTGTCTGTGCTACTGGGGTTATATTTAGGAAGCGGTCTCCTGTGTCAATGTGTTCAAGTGCATTTGATATTTTGATATCCATATTTTTTTATTGTGAATGAAGTCAATTATTTGAACTCTCAAATATTTTTATTGTTATTATCTGTTTGTTTATTTGTGGTTTTTCAACTTAGGGTTTCCTTGTGTATCCTTGTATGCCCTGGAACTCACTTTGTAGACAAGACTGGCCTCAGACTCACAGAGATCCATCTGCCTCTGCCTCCTAGTGCAGGGATTAAAGACATGCACTGAACACCTTTTTATTTTTTAAACAGAGTTCGTCTGTGTCATTTTGCCTGTCCTGAATCTCAGTCTGCAGAACAAGGTAGCCTTACACTCGCAGTGACCTGCCTGCCTTGGGCTCCCTGATCTCTGAGGTGTTTTATCATCTCTCAGAGTCTCTGCCTGGCTATCAATTTATCTATTAGTTTACTTATTTTTTTTTGTTTGTTTGTTTTCTGAGACAGGGATTCTCTCTGGCTTTGGAGTCTGTCCTGGATTCAGACCTGGTCACTGATTTACCTGAAACAGTGAGGCCTCTTGCAGGGAATCCACAGAGCCTCTGCCCATGGCTCTCCAGTGGAATCCACTCTCTCCCTTTCCCCCAGCCCCAGCCAGGGTTGCCGGCTACATCTCAGGCAGGCATAGGTGGCGGGCACTTTGACTATCCAGGATGTGACAGGCACAGACACACAGAGAAGCAGGGAGGAGTGGTGCCCACTCTCTCACTAAATGCATGCAAGCAGGAGGAACAGTGAAAAAAATCAGAACTGCAGAGAATTTCCAGAAACCACATGGTGGGGATCTAGTGCCCTCTTCTGGTGACAGGGAATTTGGGGAATTTGGTGATCAGAGATTTGGGTTCTTGTGCTCCTGAGACCTACCCCAATGTAATACTGACATTACCCTATTAGACCCTATATATCACATATAGGCTTGCTTGATATCATACACGTACACTGCCTGCGTTGCTGCCTGCCCACCTTGCTCTGTGACCCCTGGGAGAGAGCCTGGTACCATCAGAAGACAGAAGATGGGGTTTGGGTCTATCTCTCTGTCTGTCTGTCTGTCTGTCTGTCTGTCTGTCTGTCTCTCATCTATTCTTCCATCTATGTATGCATCTATTGATTTATGTAATAGATTTTTTGTTTGTTTGTTCTTTTTTTGTGACAGGGTTTCTCTCTAGTTTTTGAGTCAGTCCTGGAACTCGCTCTTGGAGACCAGGCTGCATGCTGGAACTAAAGGCATGCATCATCACTTCCCGGTTAGAAGCCTTTGTAAAACGTGGGCAATTTGAGCTAAAAATTTCCTCATAGGACTGATTTTACTGTGTGCCAGGGTTAGTGTAGGGCTTTGCTTTTATTTTCTTGAGTGAATCCCCCCCCACAACACCCATCTCTTATTGTAGAGCTCTGTTTCATCTTCCATGAGCTCTGAGGGCACTTGACTTGAGTATGATACACACAGAGACTTACTATTAAGGAAAGTTTAAGGTCAAGATCCTTTCCTAACTCTGTGACCTTGCAATAGAGAAGTTTCAAAGGGTGTGCCTACAGCTCCACTGGACTTCTTTGATGGGCCTTTATCTGTTGCCTTTCCTGTAAACATTCTTGTTGGAGTTTGGAAATTGCTGATTTGAACTCAGGCAATTTCATATAATAGCTCTGGAACTCACTTTTATAGACCAGGCTGACCTTTTGGTGACATTCTATTTTTTTTTCTTCCTCTTTATTTTCTATCTGCAGTCCACCTTGGTGTAATGACTGTTCACCTGTATATTCACTGCTCTGATCCTTTCTCTCCTTCCTTCCTTCCTTCCTTCCTTCCTTCCTTCCTTCCTTCCTTTCGTATGTCTGTCCACTCCCGAAAACCCAAAAATATCTAGCCTCCCAATGCAATTAAAAATAAGTAAATTAAAATAAATAACCTGGTATTTAAAAAAGGAAGGAAGGGAAAGAGGGAGGGAGGAAGGCAGGCAGGCAGTGCTGGGGGCCTGGATGATGGTTGTGAAGGGAGGAACCCTGGTCTAGTCGTCTCCTCTGCCATGTGTGTCACCCCAGTCAGACCTCAGGAGCCTTCTCTAAAGAGTCTGAGAAGCTGCTTCCATGTTTCTGCCTCTGGGTATTTATTGATCTATTTATTTATTTTTCTGGTTTATTGGGGGGAAGGGGAAGCCGAAGCCTTGTCCTACGGGCTCCATGCTGTCACTCAGTCAGTACTGTCTCGTCAACGCGAGTGTGAGGGCCCGTGTCTGTCATGCCAGCAGCACTCAGAAACTGAAAGTACAAGGATCAGGAGATCATCTTCATCGCGGTGGGAAATAGACCCTCTACCAGAAATCCATCAAATGACCTTTTAATTTTTTCCATCCTAAGTGAAAATGTTCACAACAGATCCGTATTCCATGACAAAAACACTATTCCACGGCTGTTTTAATTTTCTCTGACTCGGTATTTAGTCTGAGAAGTAGGGGCTGGGGGATGTGGAGAGTGGGGTGGAGAAAAAGGACTGCAAGCAAGCAAGCAAGCAAGCAGTGGCCACGGTGAAGTATATATATATGTCTTTGAGAGGAGACTCGGGTGGCAGGAGACTGCCTGCCATTGCCACCTCCCTCCCTCCCTCGGTCCCTCGGTCTCCCTCAGTCCCTCGGTCTCTCCCTCTCACCGTGCTCTAAGTGTCGCAGCCCCTCGACTGGCCCACTTAGTACTGTCACTTATCGTCGAGACGCACTCTTTGTTTCCCGTGAGCCTCCCTCCCTCCCTCCCTCCCTCCCTCCCTCCCTCCCTACCTCTCCACGAAGGAGAGCGATTCGCCTGTTTTCCTAGCTAGCTGCCTGTGGTCTCGGTTCCTCCTTTCGTTTTCGTAGCCTGAGCGTCCCTGGCTCCCCCCGAATGTCCGGCCCGGCCAGCCCGCGTTCACCCATGTTCGGGGATGGGGTGTGGGGGAACCGACGGGGAGTCCCCTGCCCTGTCGTGGGTGCGTGTCACCTCCGGGCATGAGCGTGGGAGGACACTCTGTCGCGCCAGAGAAGGTGAAGACGCCTCGGCCGAGCAAGATCGCGAGCGAGCGAGCGAGCAATCTCTGTGGGTCGGGTGGGTCGTCGGGCGCCACCTAGCGGTGGTGATCATTTTGTGCAACGCTCCTGGTCCTTGGTCGCTGACAAGGAGGGCGAAATGGCTTTTGTGAGGCGGAAAGAGTGACGAGAGTCCCGGCTGGCGGGCGTGTCCCGCGGTTGGTGTCGTGCTTGGGAACCGTCTCTGTGTAGGAGGTTGTGCTGGAAGAGTCTCCTATGGGTGCGTCTGGGATGGAACCGAACCAAAGCAACGGCTGGGGAGGGTGCTGGGAGACTTGAGCGGGTCAACCAGAAGGCTTGAGTCGTTCGCCTCCCACCGCTAGGTGTCGGGTCCAGCCAGGCCCAGGATGGGTGAAGTACCCCGGCTTTCAAAGCTGTCTTTCCCTCGCCTTTTCTCTCTAAGAGAGAGCCCTGGGTCCCCGGCGACCCGAGGCCGAGAGGGGGCGCTGGTTGATCACGGCTTCCCCGCCGTCCATGCCCGGACTCATTGGGGGTGTCGGAGCTTTTTATTTCCCTCCTTGTCAGAACCCTCGGTCCTTGGCGGCAGGCCTCGCCATCCTGAGGCCGAGAGGAGGCTGTGGTCCCGGTTTTCTTGCCTCCCTGCTCTGGACTCGTTGGGGGTCCTGGAGCATTTTTTTCTCCTTGCCAGAACTATCCGTTCTCAGAGGCATGCTTCATTGTCTCGAGGCCTAGAGGTGGCTGTGATCCTGGCTTCTCTGTTCACTGTTCCCCTGTTTCTTATACTGTCAGGTTTTTTTTCCTTGCCCTGCTTCATCCCTAGAGACTGGTCACAGGGTCTTTGGCCAGGAGGAGGCTGGGCATCCAGCTTTGTGTCATGTCCACCTCTCTCTCTTGGTCCTTTCAGGGTTATGAGGTCGACCAGTTGTTCCTTTGAGGATTGGTTCTTGGCAGGTTTCTATAGATAATCAAAGACCAAAGCTAAGAGTGTGTATAAATGGCATTGTTATTGAAGGCTTGGATAGACATGGATGTGAATGTAAGTATTATTACTCCAAAATCTTGGCATCAGAATCAGCCTCTTCAAGGGCAGATATTCAGTTTCTAGAAATTGAAACCTTTTCTCAAGTGAAACAAAGCACAAGATGGGTTGAATGCATAGGGCCAGAAGAACAGAGACAAAGGCTGAGGTCATTTATAGCTAATTTAACAGTGAATTTGTGGGGTCATGACCTATTGCAGCAATGGAATACTCAGATTAACATACCTATAGTCCCCCCCAAAACTTTTATTTCCGGGAAAGATATTAGAAGATATTATAGAAAAGGTCACCAGCCATTCAGGCTGTATAAGAATACAAAGCAATTGACAAACCTTCAGAGATACTAACAACTCTGCCTTTAAAATGGTTAACTGAGAAAGCAATATGGGTTAAACAGTGGCCTTTAACAGAAAAAACCTGCAGGCTTAAAAACAGCTGGTACAAGAGCAACTAGATGCTTACCATGTGGAAGAATCTGCCAGCCTTTGGAATTCTCTGGTATCTGTTAAAAAGAAATCTGGAAAATGGAGAATGGTGACATATCTCAGAGCTATCAACAAGGTTATTGGACCTACGGGCCCCTTACAATCTGGAATTCCTCTGCTGTCAATGTTGTCAAAAGGATGGCCTCTCATAGTTATTGATTTAAATAATTGTTTCTTCAGTGTACCTTTTTAAGAAAAGGATAGGGAAAAATTTGCCTTCAGAGCACCTACTTAAAATAATTCTCAGCCTACTAGGAGATACCAATGGACCGTCCTCCCACAGGGAATGCTCAATAGCTGCACCTTGTGCCAATACTTTGTCAGTCATCCATTGGAAATAATAAATAAAAAATTTCCTAAGTCTATAATCTACCATTACATGGGTGACATTTTGTTTTCTGATTCAAAAGCAGATACTTTAGAAAGAATGTTTGAGGAAGTAAAGAAAGTTTTGCCTAAATGAGGACTACAAATTGCTCCTGAAATGATTCAAAGAGGAGATTCTGTTAATTACCTAGGTTACAGAACAGGTTTACAGAAAATTAGAACCCAAAAGACACAAATTAGGGGAGAGACCAATTACAGACTCTTAATGGCTTTCAAAGATGGTTAGGAGATATTTCCAGTCTATGACTGGCTGTTGGGATAACACCTGATCTAATAATTCATTTAAACAAAACCTTAGATGGTAATAAAGATTTGAATAGTTTCAGAGAATTAACACCTGAAACAGAAAAGGAACTGACAATGAATGAGGAAAAGTTACAGGAGGCACATGTGGATAGGGTGAATCCAAGTCTTAGTTGTATCCTAGTCATACTGCCTTCCAGAATTTCTCTTATGGGAATTTTAATGCAGAGGGAAGATATTATCTTAGAATGGATTTTTATACCACATAAACCAAGTAAAAAATTAAAAACTTATGTGGAAAAGGTCTCTGAATTAATTATAAAAGGTAAACTGAGACTTCGTCAACTACCAGGTATAGATCCAGCAGATATTATAGTGCCTTTCACTACTGATGAGATAAAAAGGTTATGGGAAGGCAATGAACCATGGCAAAGAGCTTGTGCTAATTCTTTGGGAGAAATTCACAGCAACTATCCCAAAAGCAATAGATTTAACCTTATAAAGAGAACTTCTTGGATTCTTCCTCGAATTGTATGTGATGCTCTATTAACTGGTGCCCATATATTTTATACTGATGCAAATAAATCAGGGAAGCCATGTTACAAATCAGAAGAACTGAGTAAGGTGGAACAAAGCCCTTAGAATTCTGTCCAGAAGGCAGAATTATATGCCATTCTTATGGTGCTAAGGGATTTTAAAGAACCTCTTAATATAGTTACTGATTTACAATATGCAGAGTTATTTTGCATATTGAAACCACTCAATTTATATCAGATGATAAAGAATTGACTTCATTATTTATGTAGGTACAAGACATAATCAGGAATAGGCTTTGTCCTATGTATATAACACACATCCAATCCCTTACGGGTCTGCCAGGTCCTCTAGAACAAGGAAATGCATAAATTGATCAATTACTGATTGGAAATGTGTTGCAGGCCTCAGAAATTTATTAAAAACATCACATCAATAGCAAATGTTTAAAGAAAGAGTTTCATTCTATTAGCATCTTAAAGGGGCAGGCCGTTTATCTAATAGCTTTTAAAACGCCTGTCCTATGAGCCAACAAAAATTCCAATAGTAAAGCTGAAACAGTAATGAATCCTTTTAACTCACTGCCATACTTAGCTTGTTTATATAGCTTAAATCTTATTTTGAAAGTTCTTTTGTTATAACCAAAAGCTGAAAATCACATTCAACGAAATTGTATAAAATATCACAAAGAATGTCTATCTTTTCCTTATTTTTCTTGCTGGTCTGTTTGTTTAATTGTTTTGACTGTGGTTCAAAGGAACATTATCTATCTTTTAGGCTACATAAAGTGCAAATATCAACTTTATTTATTTTATTCATGATACAATTACCTATGTATATATCTCCTCAAGTTACAGTGTTAGACTGCCCCCATGTGATCCTATGGCCTATCTTCCCCTTAACTTCAAGAGTTTCTTAGAAGTAAACTCATATTAATGTAGCTTCAAAATATCTTATTTTTTGCTAATATGTTATAGTACAGACTGAATGTACCCAGAGGAATTTCTGTTTACCACATTGATCATGTATTTGTTCTGAGATTGTGAACTAAATATGATCCCTAAAATGTGTCTACAGTAGTCATATATATATATATATATATATATATATATATATATATATATATATGTATACATATATATATAGACCTGAAGCTCATAATGTTTAAGAACTAGCCTGTCCACATATACATATAGCCCCCCACAATAAAATCCCCTGATAACCAGGCTGTGGTGGTGCTCACCTTTATTCCTAGCATGCAGGAGGCAGAGGCAGGTGGATCTCTGTGAGTCTGAGGCCAAACAAGTCTACAAGAGCTAGTTCTAGGACAGGTTCCAAAGCTATGGAGAAACTCTGTCTTGGAAAATAAAAATAAAAAATCCCCATGCTTCCTTTGTTTAGTGGAAAACATTATTTTGGAAATTATGTTTATGCTGTACTCATTTGTGCAGATAATTTTGTTCTACTCTGATATCATAGCTGTGCCTAATTTGACTTTGTCTTTACCAAGTTGGAAACTCAGTTGCATTTGGTTACATTCCCAGCACCATCTGTTCCAGATTGGAATGCAAAGCCTCTCACTGAAGTCAGTTCATTTCTTTTTACTCCAAAGCAAGACCAAGCTTTTCTTTGGTAGTATGAACAGTAACTATAGCATCATCATGGAATTCAGGGAAAATCGTAGATCTTTCTTATCCTCCCATCTGGTGAATCCCTTGTGTCTGGCAAGCCCAACCTCAGGCTTTCTGATCTTATACCATATATCTCCCTAAGTGGATGTCTGATGCTCATTCTTAGTATAGCTCAGACTAAGGCTTTACTAGAAATCTGAGGCTTAGGCAGCAGTCATATAGGTACGGTCTATGACAAGCCTACATGTGTTCAAGCCCTCTCATGAAGTCTCTGGGATTTGATTCCTATTCTACTACTTACTACTGATACCCTTCCCTGTGTAGTTACTCAAAAGAATATGAATAGTAAGTACTTCAGATGGTATCAAGTAACAGATAAATTAGGCTGAGCTAGAGCTGAGTTTTGGTTGTGTTCTTCAGTGGGCTACTTATAAGTTGAGATCAGTGGTTTAGACTGTAAGGATATTGTGGTGATTTGAATAAGAATGGCTCCCATAGGCTCATATTTTAGAATGCTTAGTAACCAGGAAGTGGAACTCTGAGAGGATTAGAATAATTAGGACATGTGGCTTTGTTGAAAGAATTGTGTCACTGGGGTTTGTTTTTGAGGTTTTAAAAACCCATGCCAGGCCCAATGACACCCAGGTTTCTTGAGTCCAGCTACTCTGGGGGTGTCATGTTAATTGTTGGGCCAGTGAGGAAACTTATAATCCACACTAAGTCACCTGAGCTTCACTTACCACACCACTGTCAGGCTAACTCTTCCCCAGACTTTATAGCCCTCAACGAAAGGAAGAGTTTGTTAACTGGCATCTCAGAGTCCTAATGAACTTTGCTGCAAGACTCCATAACCAAGCTTGTTATTAAGTGAAGTGTTTGCATTCTTAATTCCATAGACCTTAAAGTAGCAAGGTCTAATGTGAATATAGATGTACAACCAGTTGTAGCAGTACCTCAGAAGTGGAGCTATGGTCAGATGCAGGATCTTCCAAAAAAAATTCTCCAGCAAGAATGAACTAAGAAGATACTCTCATATGTGTGTACTGGGGAGGGGGTTCTTATGTGTGTTGAGGGAGGTGTTAAGGTATGCTTTTATGCATCTCAGGCCCATTTGGAACTTATTATACAACTGAGAATGGTGTTGAACATCTGATCTTCCTGATTCTACCTCTTAACTCCTGGGATAACAGGTGTTTGTCAACATGCCTTGTTTATGCAGCACTAGGGATCAAACTTGGGCTTTTGTGATAGACAAGTACTCTATAGACCATCTCCTGTGGCTGAGACTGGGATCCTTTTGTGATGGACACCCTATTGCACAGGCAGCAAAAGATTGAAAACGAGGACACTGCTGCTAGTGAACACAAACCCATCAGACAACACCATGATTAGAAAGGATTTGTATTGAACCTTGTAAGTGCTGTCTGGTTCCTATGGACCTGGGGATAAACAGAAGCTCTCCTCTTTACCGCGTATTCTAAAGACTGGGTTGGGCAGCATTGTGAGGTCTCTTAACTCCTGCTGGCCATATAAGTATTCTGTGTCAGGTACAATTGCCTAAAGAATGGATCCAGAAGACCATTTTTGTTGTTTTAATTATTCCTTGATTACTAAGTCCTGGGTCAACCAAACAGACAAGGTTATATCAAGTGTGGACAGAGGCAGGTGTGGTCTGGGCTTCAAACATTAGGGACCAGGTTCATAGAAAGAATGGGGCCCCTGAAAATAGGCGAGGATGATGCTCAGTATTAACCTAGAGTAGAAACTTGAGTATGGTTGACTTCATGTTTGATTTTAATCCAGCTACTACAACAGTTTTTATCTGCTTTTGACTAATGCTCTAGTCCCCCACATTCATTGAGACTTTTAGCCACAAGTCACATTTCTATCCTTTTGACCTGATCCTAGCACCCCAAACTTACAAAATCACTTCAATCTTTTAGGTTCCCTGTGAATTTGTTCTTTCTCCTTGAAATCCCAGGAGTGCTGTCGCCCCACCTCCAGAAAGAGGCCCTTACTCCCTTGTACTTGAAGGCCAGGTGTAAAATTCTACTTTCCCTGAAGGATTTGGTATTCCTCACAGCAGGGACAAGGCCATAGCAATGTCACTTTCTTTCGGAGAAGCATCCTTACTCCTCAGTATCCCTGTAGTGGGCATGCCCCCATTTTCCTACCCAATTAGGCACATCCTCGTTTCCTTGCCTTTTCCTCAAGGAGAATTTCCTTGCAATGTTCCATCTACTCCCTTTCAAGGTCTGATGTCTAACTCTAGGGTAAGTCTGACCACCGAAGGATATGGGAACCCTACAAGGTATGCAATCAAAGTTGAGGGAGGATGAGGCTTTATTGCTCGGCTTTTCTAGGCTTGTTTTAGTAGTGGCAGTGAATGAACAGATATGCTGAGGAAAATATTCAGATGGTAAACTAAAGAGTAGAGGCTATAGCTTAGGGAAGCCTTAGCAAGGAATGCCCAAAGACCCGATGCTCACCCTGGAGCCTGGTCTTGAGCATCAGGGATAAATACCAACAGAAACCAGATTTGTGCAACTATGAAGATGCTGTATGTTTGTGGGGAGCCAGCAGTTCCAAGAGGCCTAGGTTGTAGTGCTGTGTGATGAGACACAGATCCAGATTCTAAAAGTGGAGTAAGTCCCTAGACTTGGCTGATCCAGTCAGTGAAGTAGGTGACCCTGGTAAAGACGCTGGGGTAAATGGGATGCCAACAGTCCAGACCCCAACTAGCCAGTCCTACCAGGACCTATGAACTGGTTTGGTGGCAGATGAGGGGATCCCCAGAATCACCCCAAGGAGAAAGAGAGTAGTTAGTGTGTAAAAAGTCACAAATACCAACTGCATGTTAGGATCCTACAGAGCCCAGACAGATGAGGACAAGCTGAAAACTTATGGGCTCTTCTTTTTGCTTACCATGCCTCATGTCTAGAAGGGAAAGTTTAGGGACTTGTAAGAAAGCTAGTTCTGCTAACCTATGTGTAGGTCCTGGCTCTGTAAACCTTGAGCTGATGTAATATATTCAGTCAACTCCTCTGCCTTTGGTAACCTTGGTTAGGTCTATTTTTTCAACTTGTGAACTGGAACTCATGAAAAAATATGCCCATCCCTTGACTGGGTAAAGACAGCTCATTTCACTGGACAATGGAGTCTTCAGAACACTTCCTAAAGTTACTGCATTTGTGAAAGCCCTTTAGGAAAATCCCATGGGAAATCCAACCTATAATGGGGACTATGTCCGTACAGGAGTCTGAAGCTTGCAGAGATGGGGAAGGCATCAGAATCCAGATATCTGGGCCCTGGTTGTGCCACTTCACTTCAGACCAACTATTTTTCTTCTCTGGCACAGTTTCCCCAGAAAATCTATTATGTCCAATTGTGAATTTACTTCTTATACTGTATAAAGAGCTCCCATAAGAAACTGACAACAAAGTGAGAAACTTAAACAACAAACAAAGTGAGAAACTTAAATGAAACCTCACAGGAGACAGCACATAACAATGAACATACAAAATGCACTTAGTGGCAAGAAAGGGAGATGGGTACCAGAAGCATACTAAGTCAGCACTGAAAACATTAACAAACTGTTTACTTAGAAATTATATATTTGTGTATGTGTTATGCTTCAATAAAAAGTTTAAGATATGCAACAGAAAATTGATGTTAGGATTTGCTAAAGCTATCCTCAAGGAGACTATTGAGGCATGAACCCAAGGAAAACAAGTAGAGGTAATGAAACAAGAAGTGTGGGGGTCTCCACAAAGACTAGAGGACAATACAGCCACTCCTGGAGAAACTGAGATAGAATAGACATGGGGAAAATACACGACTGCCTTACTCACCCGGCATATGGACTTTCCTGTGGAGAGGCCCCCGGCACACAGCATTTCCTCATGCACATAGTCCTTGTTTTGGCCAGGTCTTTGCCCATATAAGGCATTGCAGAACTCATTCTCAGTGATGCCCACTTCACCCTCTTGCAGCGAGAAGGGTGATAACAGTTTTGCTGTGAAAATAAGGAGGAGGTCAGTGATGGACACTGTGACTTAGCTGGGAAGTCCAGGCTACTCTGACTGATGCTCACCATAGGACATCTGAGGGTCAAATTCTGTTTCCATTTTCTACTTTTCATGAACTTCTCTCCTTTTTCTCAGAAACTTCCACTTACCTTCCTCATCTCTCTCACAGCAGCAGACCACAAATGTACTATATAAGAGGCAAATCCTGCTAATACATTCTGTCCAATGTTGTTAAGCAACCTTTATCACTAATCTTTATCCTATGTCTTTATCCACCCATTCACCCACACACCCATTCATTTTTCATTACCTTTATCAATCTATCCATTTCCACACCCATCCTTCCATCCATCCATTCTTTCATTAGTGTCGCCATCTATTCTGCTGCTTAATACCCAGTAACATTTCTATCCACAACACCTATGCATCCATCTTTCTTTCTTCCCTCTTTCCTTCCTTCCTTCCCTTTTTCCTTTCTTCCTTCCTTCCTTCCTTCCTTCCTTCCTTCCTTCCTTCCCTTTTTCCTTCCTTCCTTCCTTCCTTCCTTCCTTCCTTCCTACTTCTCCCTTACTCACTTGACTCTACTGACTATGTCTCCAAAAGCCTTGCACTAATTAAACTGATACAAAGAACATTTTAGTTGAGAAAACCAGAAAAACTAAGTTGATGTACTCATTTGTGTCAAAGAAATAACACAGGGAGAGGTGATAGTACAAATTGTCTACTTTAGTACATATAATTAAGTAAAATGCAGATGGGAGATTGTAGGAAAAATGTAAACCAATCATACCAAGACTAAAGTGGAGAGAAAATTGCAGAGAAAAAAGAGGTCCTGGGGTGAAAAAGACCTCAAACATATTCAAGGAGAATTAAGGAAGCTGGGGTTGGGTAAATGAGGGAGGAAGTAGGTAATGAAGCAGAAATGGATCAGGGTGCTATCATCATGTAAGACCTTGACAGGGATTTTTTAAAATTTTTATTGAAAGCACAAGTGAGAATTTAGTGGAGGGTTCTGAAAAGGAAAATGAAATGGCTATTTTATAAAGCAATGCTGAGGGCCACATAGAGACTCATGTAGAAGCAATAAGAATAAAAGTAGAGGACCATTTTGGAAACTACACCCAAGAAATGGGAGTTAATTATGCCAGGCTATGTAACAGCAGCATTTTGCAGTATCCATCGGATATTAGACTGGTATTGTAAAACAAAATGTGGATCCTGCTTTCAAGAATGTGCACATGGCTTACGGGAGCAAAGCTCCTTGGGAAAACATGTTCTCCCCAAACACACGTAAAATACATTTCTTTGAGAAGAAATGTGTCAAATTCTGATGTTACTCCATATTTCTAAGTCATAATCCTTTAATAAATACTTCCGGGTATGACTCTGAATACATTTCTCTACTTTCAATCTAAAGTAATAAAAGCTAGGGGATCTTGGTGGCTCACTGGTAGAGCCTTTTCCAAGTATGTGCAAGGCACTGGGACCAATCCTCAGTACCACAAACAAATAAACAAGCAAATAAAAGCAAATAAAACCAAAATGATTTCTCCATTATGTAGTTCATCTGATAAGACTGATAAAGCCAGTTGAGATTAAGTGAGTTTAAACACTTCAGAGCTGCAATAGTTCTCACTTAATCATGTATTCTCAATGGTCTCAAACCACATGTGACTTTCCGCTTTACTCTAGCACTCCCAAGATATTTGGTAGTTATATGTGTTATACTTGGATATTAAGTATTCAGGTCAGTGTGTTTGAGGCCTTGTCTTCAGCCTGTGACACTATTGGTAACTGAATATCCTATTAGGAAGAGGTAGAGCCCAGTGGTAAGAAGTTAGGTCATTGGACATGTGTGTCTGTTAAGATACTAATACACTGGCCTCTGATCTTCCTCTTTATTTGCTTCCTAGCCACCATAAGGTATGCATCATTATTCTGCCACACATTTCCTCACCACAATGTACTTCTTCACCACAGGTCCAAAACAAAAGGGCCAAATTATCACGGTCTGGAAGCTCTTAGCTAAATCTGTGAGCTAAAATCAACTTTACCTTTTAAAACTGATTACATCAGGTATTTTGTTACAGTGCTGGAAACTTGATTAACATGGAATGGGCTAGCCTCTACACATGACCTTTGAGCTTAATCAAATCACCTCAGATCCATGATTGATTGAAATCTTAGAAGTAAAAATAATTAATATTCAAAGAGCCTAGATTCTAAATGGCAAATGACAACAGTTCCCCACCTTCTGAACCTGGACTGCAGGGAAGTTTGTGGCTATGGACTCTTCACACTTTCAGGGTTATAAGACTCTATAATGGCCTTCTCATGTCATAGGCTATGGAGGTGAGGTACCAGCCTGGATCTCTTGCCAGCTGAGACCTTTTTTGCCATGTACCTGAAGATAAGATGTAAGCTCTCAGGTACTGCTCTAGAGCCATGTCTGCCTACCTGCTGCTGTGCTTCCTGCCATGGAGATCATGGATTTTGATCCCCTAGAATAAGGAGTCTCAATAAACATTTTAAAACTACTTTGAACATAGTATCTCATCATGGCAATAGAAATGTAACTAAGACAGAATTTGATACCAGATATTGCTGTCACAGACCTGGTCAAGTTGGTTTTATTGAAAAAAGGCAAGTAGGGGAAAATACAAAATGTACAGTTTGAAGAGAAAAGGAACACCAGGAAATTTAATATTGGAGACTTGATTTATGCTGAAAGCGATAAGGAGAATGAGGGAAGGGTGGTAAAGGGAATGGTGTCCTCAGGGACACCTCACACAGCTATTCCTGCAACTTGTAAAAAGAAAAGGTCTAAGGAAGTATTTGGTCCTAAACAGCAACAACAAGTCAAGGCTTATACAAATGTAATTTGAGGGAGTCAAGTTTTATCCTAAACAGCAAGCAGAATTTGATGGCATCAGCTATGTAGTTCTGACTTTAGAGTCATGGAGGATACAGAGTAAAAGGTTTGTGGAATCTTTTTCTGTTAAGAAAAGCTTCTCTGCAAGGAAACCCAGTGTGGCCATTGTGTGAAGGTGTGAAGGTGAAGCCTGGGTTGTGCTGGAGACCTCAGAACTACAACTGTAGAAGACCTGCCAAGGGGAGTTCCACCAATCCAAAAAAGAAACGTTATGTTGCAGTCAGAATAGCTGGAAGGATAAAACCATGTAAGTCATTTGACACTGGACACAGAGCTTCGTGATTTGGAGTTTAACTTGCTGGGTTTCCATCTTGCATTGGTCCATTATATCCTCACTGTAGTTCTGTTCCTTCCTTTTTCAATGGTAATGGATATTGTAATACTATTATATGTTGGAAGAATGTAATTTGCTTTTTTATCTTATAGGGGTAGCAATTAAGAGATTGTTCTGAATCTCATAAAAGACTTCGTACTTTGAAATAGTGTTTAGACTGAAAGACTTGGAAATTTCTGAAGTTGTCCTAAATGCATTTCTGTATTACTATATGGTCACAGCCTAAGGGGGTCAGGGAGTAGAATGTGGTACTTTAAATGAGAATGACCTCCACAGGCTCATATGTTTGAATATTGGGTCCTTAGTTGGTAGAACTGCTTGGGAAGGATTATGAGATGTGGCCTTGATAGAGGACATGTGTAACTTGGAGGGGTGAGTGTTGAGGTTTCAAAAACCTAATCCATTCTCAGTTATATCTATTTCTCCACTTTGTATATGTGGATTAATATTTAAGCTATCAGCTACATGGTACTGCTCCAGCACCATGCCTACCTGCTGTCATACTCCTTGTCATAATGGTCATGAACTCTCTGAAACTGTGAGCCCCAGTAAACATTTTCTTTTATAAGTTGCTTTGGTTGTGATATCTCATCATGACAATAGAAAATAAACTAAGAGGAGTTGAGTGCCTGACCAGTGGCCAGTCTAATGCCCCAGAAGGGGAGCTCAGGCACTCCTCTTTCCCCTAAACTTTCTGGCCATTCAGCAGGTGTAGAATGAGGGGCCGGCTTGTTGGGGTTTCTGTTCCTGCCCAGTACCCCACTGTCAGCAAGTCCCAGAGAAAATCAATCACACAGAGATCTCTATAAGTTATAAAGTTGATTGGCCCATTAGATCAGGCTACTTATTAGCTCTTGTAACTTTTGTTACCCCATTATCCTTATCTACTTTAGCCACACGGCTCAGTACCTTTCTCAGCTGGGCAGGTTACATCCTGCCTCTTCGGTGGTCTGCACAGGAATGGCAGAGGAAGCTTCCTGTTTTCCAGAATTCTCTTGTTCTCATTGCATCACATCTACTTCCTGTCTGGTATTCCTGCTTATACTTTCTGCCTGGCCAATCAGCATTTTATTAAAATACATGATTGACAGAATACAGACAATTCTCCTGCACCAAGCAGGGGCTTCTCCCTGGCTACTGCCTTACTCTTCTTATCCCATCCCAGGTTGCCCCCAAGCACCCCTCTCCATCTGCAGGGTCATAGGATTCCCTAACTCAGCCACCTGTGGGGCTGAGGGTCTGGGGACAAAGTGGTGAGGGCAACTGCTGCAGAACTTTCTTTATCCCACTGAGCCTGCAACCAGCGTGTGAGCCCTTTTGTCTGCAAGGTCCCTGGCCAGCGAGGGGCCCGGATCCTGTACCAGAAGATTCATACTTCTGGAGGGGTGAGAGAGTATCTGCCATTCCCTTAAACTTTCTGCCCATTCAGGAGGGGCTTCCCTTGGGTGCTGCCTTACTGTACTTATCCCATCCCAGCTTGCACCTCAAGCACCCCTCTCAATCTATGAGGTCATAGTTTCTTGTGAATGCTTGTAAGTAGCTTAAGGCACATTAAAAAAAAACTGATTTTCACTGAAAGTACAGCATTTAGAAAGTGAAGAAACACTCCATTCACTTCGCACATTCAATTGAAGTGTTGGAAAAGACTGCTTCTCTTTCAGAGAAACGCATGTGAGTTTCTTGTGAATGCCTGTAAGTAGCTTAAGGCACGATCAAAGAAAGTGACTTAATCTGAAACAAGAGCATTTAGAAAGTGAAGCAACACTCCGTTCACTTCGAACAGTGAATTGAAGTCTTGGAAGAGACTGCTTCTCTTTCAGGGAAACGCATGTGAGTTTCTTGTGAATACTTGTAAGTACCTTAAGGCACATTCAAAGGAAAGTGATTTTCTCTGAAGCTATAGCAGTTAGAAAGTGAAGCAACACTAAATTCACTTCGCACAGTGAATTGAAGGCTTGGAACAGACTGCTTCTCTTTCAGAGAAACGCATGTGAGTTTCTTGTGAATGCTTGTAAGTAGCTTAAGACACTTTCAAAAGAAAGTGATTTTCTCTGTAACTACAGCATTTAGAGAGTGAAGCAACACTCCCTTCACTTCACACAGCGAACTGAAGTGTTGGTACAGACTGTTTCTCTCAGAGTAATTCATGTGAGTTTCTTGTGAATGCTTGGAAGTGGCTTAAGGCAGTTTAAAAAGAAAGTGATTTTCTCTTTAAATACAGCATTTAGACAGTGAAGCAACACTCCATTCACTTCACACAGTGAATGGAAGTGTTGGAACAGACTGCTTCTCTTTCAGAGAAACACATGTTTGTTTCTTGTGAATGCTTGTAAGAACCTTAAGGCAGTTTCAAAGGAAAGTTTTTTTCTTTAAAAGTGCAGCATTTAGAAAGTGAAGCAACACTCCATTCACTTCGCACAGTGAATGGAAGTGTTGGAACAGACTGCCTCTCTTTCAGAAAAACTCATGTGAGTTACTGGTGAATGCTTGTAAGTAGCTTAAGGCACTTTCAAAGGAAAGTGATTTTCTCTGAAAGTACAGCATTTAGAAAGTGAAACAACACTCCATTCACTTAGCACAGTGAATTGAAGTGTTGGAACAGACTGTTTCCCTTTCAAAGAAATGCATGTGAGTTGCTGGTGAATGCTTGTAAGTAGCTTAACGCACTTTCAAAGGAAAGTGATTTTCTCTGAAAGTACAGCATTTAGAAAGTGAAGCAACACTCCATTCACTTCACACAGTGAATTGAAGTGTTGGAACAGACTGCTTCTCTTTCAGAAAAACGGATGTGAGTTTTTTGTGAATGGTTGTAAGTAGCTTAAGGCACTTTAAAAGGAAGGTGATTTTCTCTGAAATTACAGCATTTAGAAAGTGAAGCAACACTCCATTCACTTCGCACAGTGAATTGAAGTGTTGGAACAGACTGCTTCTCTTTCAGAGAAACCCATGTGAGTTGCTGGTGAATGCTTGCAAGTAGCTCAAGGCATTTTCAAAGAAGAGTGATTTTCTCTGAAAGTACAGCATTTAGAAAGTGAAGCAACACTCCATTCTCTTCGCACAGTGAATTGAAATGTTGGGACAGACTGCTTCTCTTTCAGAGAAACGAATGTGAGTTTCTTCTAAATGCTTGTAAGTAGCTTAAGGCAGTTTCAAAAAAAGTGATTATCTCTGTAACTACAGCATTTAGAAAGTGAAGGAACACTCCATTCACTTTACACAGTGAATTGAAGTGTTGGAACAGACTGCTTCTCTTTCAGAGAAACTCATGTGAGTTGCTGGTGAATGCTTGTTAGTAGCTTAAGGCAGTTTCAAAGGAAAGTGATTTTCTCTGAAACTACAGCATTTAGAAAGTGAAGGAACACTCCATTCACTTCGCACAGTGAATTGAAGTGTTGGAACAGACTGCCTCTCTTTCAGAGAAACTCATGTGAGTTGCTGGTCAATGCTTGTAAGTAGCTTAAGGAACTTTCCAAGGAAAGTGATTTTCTCTGAAAGTACAACATTTAGAAAGTGAAGCAACATGCCATTCACTTCGCACAGTGAAATGAAGTGTTGGAACAGACTGTTTCTCTTACAGAGAAATGCATGTGAGTTGCTGGTGAATGCATGTAAGTAGCTTAAGGCAGTTTCAAAGGAAAGTGATTTTGTCTGAAATTACAGCCTTTAGAAAGTGAAGCAACACTCCGTTCACTTCGCAGAGTGAATTGAGTGTTGGAACAGACTGCTTGTCTTTCAGAGAAACTCATGAAAGTTGCTGGTGAATGCTTGTAAGTAGCTTAAGGCAGTTTCAAAGGAAAGTGATTTTCTCTGAAAGTACAGCATTTAGAAAGTGAAGCAACACTCCATTCACTTCACACAGTGAATTGAAGTGTTGTAACAGACTGCTTCTCTTTCAGAGAAACAGATGTGAGTTTTTTGTGAATGGATGTATGTAGCTTAAGGCACTTTAAAAGGAAAGTGATTTTCTCCGAAATTACAGCATTTAGAAAGTGAAGCAACACTCCATTCACTTCGCACAGTGAATTGAAGTTTTGGAACAGACTGCTTCTCTTTCTGAGAAACTCATGTGAGTTGCTGGTGAATGCTTGTAAGTAGCTCAAGGCATTTTCAAAGAAGAGTGATTTTCTCTGAAATTACAGCATTTAGAAAGTGAAGCAACACTCCATTCTCTTCGCACAGTGAATTGAAGTGTTGGAACAGACTGCCTCTCTTTCAGAGAAACTCATGTGAGTTGCTGGTCAATGCTTGTAAGTAGCTTAAGGCACTTTCAAAGGAAAGTGATTTTCTCTCAAAGTACAGCATTTAGAAAGTGAAGCAACACTCCATTCACTTCGCACAGTGAATTGAAGTATTGGAACAGACTGTTTCTCTTTCAGAGAAATTCATGTGAGTTGCTGGTGAATGCATGTAAGTAGCTTAAGGCAGTTTCAAAGGAAAGTGATTTTCTCTGAAATTACAGCCTTTAGAAAGTGAAGCAACACTCCGTTCATTTCGCACAGTGAATTGAAGTGTTGAAACAGACTGTTTCTCTTTCAGAGAAATGCATGTGAGTTGCTGGTGAATGCTTGTAAGTAGCTTAAGGCACTTTCAAAAGAAAATGATTTTCTCTGAAAGTACAGCATTTAGAAACTGAAACAACAACACATTCACCTCGCACAGTGAATTGAAGTGTTGGAACAGACTGCTTCTCTTTCAGAGAAACTCATGTGAGTTGCTGGTGAATGCTTGTAAGTAGCTTAAGGTACTTTGAAAGGAAAGTGATATTCTCTGAAAGTACAGCATTTAGAAAGTGACACAACACTCCATTCTCTTCGCACAGTGAACTGAAGTGTTGGAACAGACTGCTTTTCTTTCAGAGAAACTCATGTGAGTTGCTGGTCAATTCTTGTAAGTAGCTTAAGGCACTTTGAAAGGAAAGTGATTTTCTCTGAAAGTACAGCATTTAGAAAGTGAAGCAACACTCCATTCTCTTCGCAGTGAATTGAAGTGTTTGAACAGACTGCTTCTCTTTCAGAGAAACTCATGTGAGTTTCTGGTCAATGCTTGTAAGTAGCTTAAGGCACTTTCAAATGAAAGTGATTTTCTCTCAAAGTACAGCATTTAGAAAGTGACACAACACTCCATTCACTTCACTCAGTGAATGGAAGTGTTGGAACAGACTGCTTCTCTTTCAGAGAAACACATGTTTGTTTCTTGTGAATGCTTGTAAGAACCTTAAGGCAGTTTCAAAGGAAAGTTTTTTTCTTTAAAAGTGCAGCATTTAGAAAGTGAAACAACACTCCATTCACTTCGCACAGTGAATTGAAGTGTTGGAACAGACTGCCTCTCTTTCAGAAAAACTCATGTGAGTTACTGGTGAATGCTTGTAAATAGCTTAAGGCACTTTCAAAGGAAAGTGATTTTCTCTGAAAGTACAGCATTTAGAAAGTGAAACAACACTCCAT
Organism: Myodes glareolus; assembly: GCF_982192425.1. Taxonomy (NCBI): domain Eukaryota; kingdom Metazoa; phylum Chordata; class Mammalia; order Rodentia; family Cricetidae; genus Myodes; species Myodes glareolus. Next base: position 209,688 of record NW_028263213.1, read on the forward strand.
TCACTTAGCACAGTGAATTGAAGTGTTGGAACAGACTGCTTCCCTTTCAAAGAAATGCATGTGAGTTGCTGGTGAATGCTTGTAAGTAGCTTAACGCACTTTCAAAGGAAAGTGATTTTCTCTGAAAGTACAGCATTTAGAAAGTGAAGCAACACTCCATTCACTTCACACAGTGAATTGAAGTGTTGGAACAGACTGCTTCTCTTTCAGAAAAACGGATGTGAGTTTTTTGTGAATGGTTGTAAGTAGCTTAAGGCACTTTAAAAGGAAGGTAATTTTCTCTGAAATTACAGCATTTAGAAAGTGAAGCAACACTCCATTCACTTCGCACAGTGAATAGAAGTGTTGGAACAGACTTCTTCTCTTTCAGAGATACCCATGTGAGTTGCTGGTGAATGCTTGCAAGTAGCTCAAGGCATTTTCAAAGAAGAGTGATTTTCTCTGAAAGTACAGCATTTAGAAAGTGAAGCAACACTCCATTCTCTTCGCACAGTGAATTGAAATGTTGGGACAGACTGCTTCTCTTTCAGAGAAACGAATGTGAGTTTCTTCTAAATGCTTGTAAGTAGCTTAAGGCAGTTTCAAAAAAAGTGATTATCTCTGTAACTACAGCATTTAGAAAGTGAAGGAACACTCCATTCACTTTACACAGTGAATTGAAGTGTTGGAACAGACTGCTTCTCTTTCAGAGAAACTCATGTGAGTTGCTGGTGAATGCTTGCTAGTAGCTTAAGGCAGTTTCAAAGGAAAGTGATTTTCTCTGAAACTACAGCATTTAGAAAGTGAAGGAACACTCCATTCACTTCGCACAGTGAATTGAAGTGTTGGAACAGACTGCCTCTCTTTCAGAGAAACTCATGTGAGTTGCTGGTCAATGCTTGTAATTAGCTTAAGGCACTTTCCAAGGAAAGTGATTTTCTCTGAAAGTACAACATTTAGAAAGTGAAGCAACATGCCATTCACTTCGCACAGTGAAATGAAGTATTGGAACAGACTATTTCTCTTACAGAGAAATGCATGTGAGTTGCTGGTGAATGCATGTAAGTAGCTTAAGGCAGTTTCAAAGGAAAGTGATTTTGTCTGAAATTACAGCCTTTAGAAAGTGAAGCAACACTCCGTTCACTTCGCAGAGTGAATTGAGTGTTGGAACAGACTGCTTGTCTTTCAGAGAAACTCATGAAAGTTGCTGGTGAATGCTTGTAAGTAGCTTAAGGCAGTTTCAAAGGAAAGTGATTTTCTCTGAAAGTACAGCATTTAGAAAGTGAAGCAACACTCCATTCACTTCACACAGTGAATTGAAGTGTTGTAACAGACTGCTTCTCTTTCAGAGAAACAGATGTGAGTTTTTTGTGAATGGATGTATGTAGCTTAAGGCACTTTAAAAGGAAAGTGATTATCTCCGAAATTACAGCATTTAGAAAGTGAAGCAACACTCCATTCACTTCGCACAGTGAATTGAAGTTTTGGAACAGACTGCTTCTCTTTCTGAGAAACTCATGTGAGTTGCTGGTGAATGCTTGTAAGTAGCTCAAGGCATTTTCAAAGAAGAGTGATTTTCTCTGAAATTACAGCATTTAGAAAGTGAAGCAACACTCCATTCTCTTCGCACAGTGAATTGAAGTGTTGGAACAGACTGCCTCTCTTTCAGAGAAACTCATGTGAGTTGCTGGTCAATGCTTGTTAGTAGCTTAAGGCACTTTCAAAGGAAAGTGATTTTCTCTCAAAGTACAGCATTTAGAAAGTGAAGCAACACTCCATTCACTTCGCACAGTGAATTGAAGTATTGGAACAGACTGTTTCTCTTTCAGAGAAATGCATGTGAGTTGCTGGTGAATGCATGTAAGAAGCTTAAGGCAGTTTCAAAGGAAAGTGATTTTCTCTGAAATTACAGCCTTTAGAAAGTGAAGCAACACTCCGTTCATTTTGCACAGTGAATTGAAGTGTTGAAACAGACTGTTTCTCTTTCAGAGAAATGCATGTGAGTTGCTGGTGAATGCTTGTAAGTAGCTTAAGGCAGTTTCAAAAGAAAATGATTTTTCTGAAAGTACAGCATTTAGAAAGTGAAGCAACACTCCATTCACTTCGCACAGTGAATTGAAGTGTTGGAACAGACTGCTTCTCTTTCAGAGAAACTCATGTGAGTTTCTGGTCAATGCTTGTAAGTAGCTTAAGGCACTTTCAAAGGAAAGTGATTTTCTCTGAAAGGACAGCATTTAGAAACTGAAGCAACACTCCATTCACTTCGCACAGTGAATTGAAGTGTTGGAACAGACTGCTTCTCTTTCTGAGAAACTCATGTGAGTTCCTGGTGAATGCTTGTAAGAAGCTTAAGGCAGTTTCAAAGGAAAGTGATTTTCTCTGAAAGTACAGCATTTAGAAAGTGAAGCAACACTCCATACACTTCGCACAGTGAATTGAAGTGTTGGAACAGACTGCCTCTCTTTCAGAAAAACTCATGTGAGTTGCTGGTGAATGCTTGTAAGTAGCTTAAGGCACTTTCAAAGGTAAGTGACTTTCTCTGAAAGTACAGCATTTAGAAAGTGAAGCAATACTCCATTCACTTCGCACACTGAATTGAAGTGTTGGAACAGACTGTTTCCCTTTTAAAAAAATGCATGTGAGTTGCTGGTGAACGCTTGTAAGTAGCTTAAGGCACTTTCAAAGGAAAGTGATTTTCTCTGAAAGTACAGCATTTTGAAAGTGAAGCAACACTCCATTCACTTCGCACAGTGAATTGAAGTGTTGGAACAGAGCTTCTCTTTCAGAAAAATGATTGTGAGTTGCTGGTGAATGTTTGTAAGTAGCTTAAGGCAGTTTCAAAGGAAAGTGATTTTCTCTGAAATTACAGCATTTAGAAAGTGAAGCAACACTCCATTCACTTCGCACTGTTAATTGAAGTGTTGGAACAGACTGCTTCTCTTTCAGAGAAACTCATGTGTGTTGCTGGTGAATGCTTGTAAGTAGCTTAAGGCAGTTTCGAAGGAAAGTGATTTTCTCTGAAAGGACAGCATTTAGAAAGTGGAGCAACACTCCATTTACTTCGCACAGTGAATTGAAGTTTTGGAACAGAATGCTTCTCTTTCAGAGAAATGCATGTGAGTTGCTGGTGAATGCTTGTAAGTAACTTAAGGCAGTTTCAAAGGAAAGTGATTTTCTCTGAAAGTACAGCATTTAGAAAGTGAAGCAACACTCCGTTCACTTCACAGAGTGAATTGAAGTGTTGGTACAGACTGCTTCACTTTCCGAGAAATGCATGTGAGCTGCTGGTGAATGATTGTAAGTAGCTCAAGGCAGTTTCAAAGAAAGTGATTTTCTTTGAAATTACAGCCTTTAGAAAGTGAAGCAACACTCCGTTCACTTCGCACAGTGAATTGAAATGAAGGAACAGACTGCTTCACTTTCAGAGAAATGCATGTGAGTTGCTGGTGAATGCTTGTAAGTAGCTTAAGGCAGTTTCAAAGGAAAGTGATTTTCTCTAAAAGTACAGCATTTAGAAAGTGAAACAACAACACATTCACTTCGCACAGTGAATTGAAGAGTTGGAACAGACTGCTTCTCTTTCAGAGAAACTCATGTGAGTTGCTGCTGAATGCTTGTAAGTAGCTTAAGGCAGTTTCAAAGGAAAGTGATTTTCTCTGAAAGTACAGCATTTAGAAAGTGAAGCAACACTCCATTCACTTCGCACAGTGAATTGAAGTGCTGGAACAGACTGCTTCTCTTTCAGAGAAACCCATGTGAGTTGCTGGGGAATGCTTGTAAGTAGCTCAAGGCATTTTCAAAGAAGAGTGATTTTCTCTGAAATTACAGCATTTAGAAAGTGAAGCAACACTCCATTCTCTTCGCACAGTGAATTGAAGTGTTGGAACAGACTGCCTCTCTTTCAGAGAAACTCATGTGAGTTGCTGGTCAATGCTTGTTAGTAGCTTAAGGCACTTTCAAAGGAAAGTGATTTTCTCTCAAAGTACAGCATTTAGAAAGTGAAGCAACACTCCATTCACTTCGCACAGTGAATTGAAGTATTGGAACAGACTGTTTCTCTTTCAGAGAAATGCATGTGAGTTGCTGGTGAATGCATGTAAGAAGCTTAAGGCAGTTTCAAAGGAAAGTGATTTTCTCTGAAATTACAGCCTTTAGAAAGTGAAGCAACACTCCGTTCATTTTGCACAGTGAATTGAAGTGTTGAAACAGACTGTTTCTCTTTCAGAGAAATGCATGTGAGTTGCTGGTGAATGCTTGTAAGTAGCTTAAGGCAGTTTCAAAAGAAAATGATTTTTCTGAAAGTACAGCATTTAGAAAGTGAAGCAACACTCCATTCACTTCGCACAGTGAATTGAAGTGTTGGAACAGACTGCTTCTCTTTCAGAGAAACTCATGTGAGTTTCTGGTCAATGCTTGTAAGTAGCTTAAGGCACTTTCAAAGGAAAGTGATTTTCTCTGAAAGGACAGCATTTAGAAACTGAAGCAACACTCCATTCACTTCGCACAGTGAATTGAAGTGTTGGAACAGACTGCTTCTCTTTCTGAGAAACTCATGTGAGTTCCTGGTGAATGCTTGTAAGAAGCTTAAGGCAGTTTCAAAGGAAAGTGATTTTCTCTGAAAGTACAGCATTTAGAAAGTGAAGCAACACTCCATACACTTCGCACAGTGAATTGAAGTGTTGGAACAGACTGCCTCTCTTTCAGAAAAACTCATGTGAGTTGCTGGTGAATGCTTGTAAGTAGCTTAAGGCACTTTCAAAGGTAAGTGACTTTCTCTGAAAGTACAGCATTTAGAAAGTGAAGCAATACTCCATTCACTTCGCACACTGAATTGAAGTGTTGGAACAGACTGTTTCCCTTTTAAAAAAATGCATGTGAGTTGCTGGTGAACGCTTGTAAGTAGCTTAAGGCACTTTCAAAGGAAAGTGATTTTCTCTGAAAGTACAGCATTTTGAAAGTGAAGCAACACTCCATTCACTTCGCACAGTGAATTGAAGTGTTGGAACAGACTGCTTCTCTTTCAGAAAAATGATTGTGAGTTGCTGGTGAATGTTTGTAAGTAGCTTAAGGCAGTTTCAAAGGAAAGTGATTTTCTCTGAAATTACAGCATTTAGAAAGTGAAGCAACACTCCATTCACTTCGCACTGTTAATTGAAGTGTTGGAACAGACTGCTTCTCTTTCAGAGAAACTCATGTGTGTTGCTGGTGAATGCTTGTAAGTAGCTTAAGGCAGTTTCGAAGGAAAGTGATTTTCTCTGAAAGGACAGCATTTAGAAAGTGGAGCAACACTCCATTTACTTCGCACAGTGAATTGAAGTTTTGGAACAGAATGCTTCTCTTTCAGAGAAATGCATGTGAGTTGCTGGTGAATGCTTGTAAGTAACTTAAGGCAGTTTCAAAGGAAAGTGATTTTCTCTGAAAGTACAGCATTTAGAAAGTGAAGCAACACTCCGTTCACTTCACAGAGTGAATTGAAGTGTTGGTACAGACTGCTTCACTTTCCGAGAAATGCATGTGAGCTGCTGGTGAATGATTGTAAGTAGCTCAAGGCAGTTTCAAAGAAAGTGATTTTCTTTGAAATTACAGCCTTTAGAAAGTGAAGCAACACTCCGTTCACTTCGCACAGTGAATTGAAATGAAGGAACAGACTGCTTCACTTTCAGAGAAATGCATGTGAGTTGCTGGTGAATGCTTGTAAGTAGCTTAAGGCAGTTTCAAAGGAAAGTGATTTTCTCTAAAAGTACAGCATTTAGAAAGTGAAACAACAACACATTCACTTCGCACAGTGAATTGAAGAGTTGGAACAGACTGCTTCTCTTTCAGAGAAACTCATGTGAGTTGCTGCTGAATGCTTGTAAGTAGCTTAAGGCAGTTTCAAAGGAAAGTGATTTTCTCTGAAAGTACAGCATTTAGAAAGTGAAGCAACACTCCATTCACTTCGCACAGTGAATTGAAGTGTTGGAACAGACTGCTTCTCTTTCAGAGAAACGGATGTGAGTTTTTTGTGAATGGTTGTAAGTAGCTTAAGGCACTTTAAAAGGAAAGTGATTTTCTCTGAAATTACAGCATTTAGAAAGTGAAGCAACACTCCATTCACTTCGCACAGTGAATTGAAGTGCTGGAACAGACTGCTTCTCTTTCAGAGAAACCCATGTGAGTTGCTGGGGAATGCTTGTAAGTAGCTCAAGGCATTTTCAAAGAAGAGTGATTTTCTCTGAAAGTACAGCATTTAGAAAGTGAAGCAACACTCCATTGTCTTCGCACAGTGAATTGAAATGTTGGGACAGACTGCTTCTCTTTCACAGAAACGAATGTGAGTTTCTTCTAAATGCTTGTAAGTAGCTTAAGGCAGTTTCAAAAAAAGTGATTATCTCTGTAACTACAGCATGTAGAAAGTGAAGCAACACTCCATTCACTTTACACAGTGAATTGAAGTGTTGGAACAGACTGCTTCTCTTTCAGAGAAACTCATGTGAGTTGCTGGTGAATGCTTGTTAGTAGCTTAAGGCAGTTTCAAAGGAAAGTGATTTTCTCTGTAACTACAGCATTTAGAAAGTGAAGCAACACTCCATTCACTTCGCACAGTGAATTGAAGTATTGGAACAGACTGTTTCTCTTTCAGAGAAATGCATGTGAGTTGCTGGTGAATGCATGTAAGTAGCTTAAGGCAGTTTCAAAGGAAAGTGATTTTCTCTGAAATTGCAGCCTTTAGAAAGTGAAGCAACACTCCGTTCATTTCGCACAGTGAATTGAAGTGTTGAAACAGACTGTTTCTCTTTCAGAGAAATGCATGTGAGTTGCTGGTGAATGCATGTAAACAGCTTAAGGCAGTTTCAAAGGAAAGTGATTTTCTCTGAAATTACAGCATTTAGAAAGTGAAACAACAACACATTCACCTCGCAAAGTGAATTGAAGTGTTGGAACAGACTGCTACCCTTTCAGAGAAACTCATGTGAGTTGCTGGTGAATGCTTGTAAGTAGCTTAAGGCACTTTCAAAAGAAAGTGATTTTCTCTGAAATTACAGCATTTAGAAAGTGAAACAACAACACATTCACCTCGCAAAGTGAATTGAAGTGTTGGAACAGACTGCTACGCTTTCAGAGAAACTCATGTGAGTTGCTGGTGAATGCTTGTAAGTTGCTTAAGGTACTTTGAAAGGAAAGTGATTTTCTCTGAAAGTACAGCATTTAGAAAGTGACGCAACACTCCATTTACTTCGCACAGTGAATTGAAGTGTTGGAACAGACTGCTTCTCTTTCAGAGAAACTCATGTGAGTTGCTGCTGAATGCTTGTAAGTAGCTTAAGGCAGTTTCAAAGGAAAGATTTTCTCTGAAAGTACAGCATTTAGAAAGTGAAGCAACACTCCATTCACTTTGCACAGTTAATTGAAGTGTTGGAACAGGCTGCTTCTCTTTCAGAGAAACTCATATGAGTTGCTGGTGAATGCTTTTAAGTAGCTGAAGGTAGTTTCAAAGGAAAGTGATTTTCTCTGAATGTACAGCATTTAGAAAGTGAAGCAAAACTCCATTCACTTCGCACAGTGAATTGAAGTGTTGGAACAGACTGCTTCTCTTTCAGAGAAATGCATGTGAGTTTCTTGTGAATGCTTATAATTAGCTTAAGGCAGTTTCAAAGGAAAGTGATTTTCTCTGAAAGTACAGCATTTAAAAAGAGAAGCAACACTCCATTCACTTCTCACAGTGAAATGAAGTATTGGAAAGACTGTTTCTCTTTCAGAGGAATGCATGTGAGTTGCTGGTGAATGCATGTAAGTAGCTTAAGGCAGTTTCAAAGGAAAGTGATTTTCTCTGAAATTACAGCCTTTAGAAAGTGAAGCAACACTCCGTTCACTTCGCTGAGTGAATGGAAGTGTTGGAACAGACTGCTTCTCTTTCAGAGAAATGCATGTGAGTTGCTGGTGAATGCTTGTAAGTAGCTTAAGGCAGTTTAAAAGGAAAGTGATTTTCTCTGAAAGTACAGCATTTAGAAAGTGAAACAACAACACATTCACTTCGCACACTGAATTGAAGTGTTGGAACAGACAGCCTCTCTTTCAGAGAAACTCATGTGAGTTGCTGGTCAATGCTTGTAAGTAGCTTAAGGCACTTTCAAAGGAAAGTGATTTTCTCTGAAAGTACAGCATTTAGAAAGTGAAGCAACACTCCATTCACTTCACACAGTGAATTGAAGTGTTGGAACAGACTGCTTCTCTTTTAGAGAAATGCGTGTGTGTTGATGGTGAATACTTGAAAGTAGCTTAAGGCACTTTCAAAGAAAGTGATTTTCTCAGAAAGTACAGTATTTAGAAAGTGAAGCAACACTCCATTCACTACGCATAGTGAATTGAAGTGTTTGAACAGACTGCTTCTCTTTCAGAGAAATGCATGTGAGTTACTTCTGAATGCTTGTAAGTAGCTTAAGGCAGTTTCAAAGGAAAGTGATTTACTCTGAAAGGACAGCATTTAAAAAGTGGAGCAACACTCCATTCACTTCGTTCAGTGAATTGAAGTTTTGGAACAGAATGCTTCTCTTTCAGAGAAATTCATGTGAGTTGCTGGCGAATGCTTGTAAGTAGCTTAAGGCAGTTTGAAAGGAAAGTGATTTTCTCAGAAAGTAGAGTATTTTGAAAGTGAAGCAACACTCCATTCACTTCGCACAGTGAATTGAAGTGTTGGAACAGACTGCTTCTCTTTCAGAAAAATGATTGTGAGTTTCTGGTGAATGTTTGTAAGTAGCTTAAGGCAGTTTCAAAGGAAAGTGATTTTCTCTGAAATTACAGCATTTAGAAAGTGAAGCAACACTCCATTCACTTCGCACTGTTAATTGAAGTGTTGGAACAGACTGCTTCTCTTTCAGAGAAACTCATGCGTGTTGCTGGTGAATGCTTGTAAGTAGCTTAAGGCAGTTTCAAAGGAAAGTGATTTTCTCTGAAAGGACAGCATTTAGAAAGTGGAGCAACACTCCATTTACTTCGCACAGTGAATTGAAGTTTTGGAACAGAATGCTTCTCTTTCAGAGAAATGCATGTGAGTTGCTGGTGAATGCTTGTAGGTAACTTAAGGCAGTTTCAAAGGAAAGTGATTTTCTCTGAAAGTACAGCATTTAGAAAGTGAAGCAACACTCCGTTCACTTCACAGAGTGAATTGAAGTGTTGGTACAGACTGCTTCACTTTCCGAGAAATGCATGTGAGCTGCTGGTGAATGATTGTAAGTAGCTCAAGGCAGTTTCAAAGAAAGTGATTTTCTTTGAAATTACAGCCTTTAGAAAGTGAAGCAACACTCCGTTCACTTCGCACAGTGAATTGAAATGAAGGAACAGACTGCTTCACTTTCAGAGAAATGCATGTGAGTTGCTGGTGAATGCTTGTAAGTAGCTTAAGGCAGTTTCAAAGGAAAGTGATTTTCTCTAAAAGTACAGCATTTAGAAAGTGAAACAACAACACATTCACTTCGCACAGTGAATTGAAGAGTTGGAACAGACTGCTTCTCTTTCAGAGAAACTCATGTGAGTTGCTGCTGAATGCTTGTAAGTAGCTTAAGGCAGTTTCAAAGGAAAGTGATTTTCTCTGAAAGTACAGCATTTAGAAAGTGAAGCAACACTCCATTCACTTCGCACAGTGAATTGAAGTGTTGGAACAGACTGCTTCTCTTTCAGAGAAACGGATGTGAGTTTTTTGTGAATGGTTGTAAGTAGCTTAAGGCACTTTAAAAGGAAAGTGATTTTCTCTGAAATTACAGCATTTAGAAAGTGAAGCAACACTCCATTCACTTCGCACAGTGAATTGAAGTGCTGGAACAGACTGCTTCTCTTTCAGAGAAACCCATGTGAGTTGCTGGGGAATGCTTGTAAGTAGCTCAAGGCATTTTCAAAGAAGAGTGATTTTCTCTGAAAGTACAGCATTTAGAAAGTGAAGCAACACTCCATTGTCTTCGCACAGTGAATTGAAATGTTGGGACAGACTGCTTCTCTTTCACAGAAACGAATGTGAGTTTCTTCTAAATGCTTGTAAGTAGCTTAAGGCAGTTTCAAAAAAAGTGATTATCTCTGTAACTACAGCATTTAGAAAGTGAAGCAACACTCCATTCACTTTACACAGTGAATTGAAGTGTTGGAACAGACTGCTTCTCTTTCAGAGAAACTCATGTGAGTTGCTGGTGAATGCTTGTTAGTAGCTTAAGGCAGTTTCAAAGGAAAGTGATTTTCTCTGTAACTACAGCATTTAGAAAGTGAAGCAACACTCCATTCACTTCGCACAGTGAATTGAAGTATTGGAACAGACTGTTTCTCTTTCAGAGAAATGCATGTGAGTTGCTGGTGAATGCATGTAAGTAGCTTAAGGCAGTTTCAAAGGAAAGTGATTTTCTCTGAAATTGCAGCCTTTAGAAAGTGAAGCAACACTCCGTTCATTTCGCACAGTGAATTGAAGTGTTGAAACAGACTGTTTCTCTTTCAGAGAAATGCATGTGAGTTGCTGGTGAATGCATGTAAACAGCTGAAGGCAGTTTCAAAGGAAAGTGATTTTCTCTGAAATTACAGCATTTAGAAAGTGAAACAACAACACATTCACCTCGCAAAGTGAATTGAAGTGTTGGAACAGACTGCTACCCTTTCAGAGAAACTCATGTGAGTTGCTGGTGAATGCTTGTAAGTAGCTTAAGGCACTTTCAAAAGAAAGTGATTTTCTCTGAAATTACAGCATTTAGAAAGTGAAACAACAACACATTCACCTCGCAAAGTGAATTGAAGTGTTGGAACAGACTTCTACGCTTTCAGAGAAACTCATGTGAGTTGCTGGTGAATGCTTGTAAGTTGCTTAAGGTACTTTGAAAGGAAAGTGATTTTCTCTGAAAGTACAGCATTTAGAAAGTGACGCAACACTCCATTTACTTCGCACAGTGAATTGAAGTGTTGGAACAGACTGCTTCTCTTTCAGAGAAACTCATGTGAGTTGCTGCTGAATGCTTGTAAGTAGCTTAAGGCAGTTTCAAAGGAAAGATTTTCTCTGAAAGTACAGCATTTAGAAAGTGAAGCAACACTCCATTCACTTTGCACAGTTAATTGAAGTGTTGGAACAGGCTGCTTCTCTTTCAGAGAAACTCATATGAGTTGCTGGTGAATGCTTTTAAGTAGCTGAAGGTAGTTTCAAAGGAAAGTGATTTTCTCTGAATGTACAGCATTTAGAAAGTGAAGCAAAACTCCATTCACTTCGCACAGTGAATTGAAGTGTTGGAACAGACTGCTTCTCTTTCAGAGAAATGCATGTGAGTTTCTTGTGAATGCTTATAATTAGCTTAAGGCACTTTCAAAGGAAAGTGATTTTCTCTGAAAGTATAGCATTTAGAAAGTGAAGCAACACTCCATTCACTGCGCACAGTGAATTGAAGTGTTGGAACAGACTGCTTCTCTTTCAGAGAAATGCATGTGAGTTGCTGGGGAATGCTTGTAGGAAGCTTAAGGCACTTTCAAAGGAAAGTGATTTTCTCTGAAAGTACAGCATTTTGAAAGTGAAGCAACCCTCCATTCACTTCGCCCAGTAAATTGAATTGTTTGAACAGACTGCTTCTCTTTCAGAAAATTGATTGTGAGTTGCTGGTGAATGCTTGTAAGTAGCTTAAGGCAGTTTCAAAGGAAAGTGATTTTCTCTGAAAGTACAGCATTTAAAAAGAGAAGCAACACTCCATTCACTTCTCACAGTGAAATGAAGTATTGGAAAGACTGTTTCTCTTTCAGAGGAATGCATGTGAGTTGCTGGTGAATGCATGTAAGTAGCTTAAGGCAGTTTCAAAGGAAAGTGATTTTCTCTGAAATTACAGCCTTTAGAAAGTGAAGCAACACTCCGTTCACTTCGCTGAGTGAATGGAAGTGTTGGAACAGACTGCTTCTCTTTCAGAGAAATGCATGTGAGTTGCTGGTGAATGCTTGTAAGTAGCTTAAGGCAGTTTAAAAGGAAAGTGATTTTCTCTGAAAGTACAGCATTTAGAAAGTGAAACAACAACACATTCACTTCGCACACTGAATTGAAGTGTTGGAACAGACAGCCTCTCTTTCAGAGAAACTCATGTGAGTTGCTGGTCAATGCTTGTAAGTAGCTTAAGGCACTTTCAAAGGAAAGTGATTTTCTCTGAAAGTACAGCATTTAGAAAGTGAAGCAACACTCCATTCACTTCACACAGTGAATTGAAGTGTTGGAACAGACTGCTTCTCTTTTAGAGAAATGCGTGTGTGTTGATGGTGAATACTTGAAAGTAGCTTAAGACACTTTCAACGAAAGTGATTTTCTCTGAAAATACAGCATTTAGAAAGTGAAGCAACACTCCATTCACTTCTCACAGTGAATTGAAGTGTTTGAACAGACTGCTTCTCTTTCAGAGAAATGCAAGTGAGTTACTTCTGAATGCTTGTAAGTAGCTTAAGGCAGTTTCAAAGGAAAGTGATTTTCTCAGAAAGTAGAGTATTTTGAAAGTGAAGCAACACTCCATTCACTTCGCACAGTGAATTGAAGTGTTGGAACAGACTGCTTCTCTTTCAGAAAAATGATTGTGAGTTTCTGGTGAATGTTTGTAAGTAGCTTAAGGCAGTTTCAAAGGAAAGTGATTTTCTCTGAAATTACAGCATTTAGAAAGTGAAGCAACACTCCATTCACTTCGCACTGTTAATTGAAGTGTTGGAACAGACTGCTTCTCTTTCAGAGAAACTCATGCGTGTTGCTGGTGAATGCTTGTAAGTAGCTTAAGGCAGTTTCAAAGGAAAGTGATTTTCTCTGAAAGGACAGCATTTAGAAAGTGGAGCAACACTCCATTTACTTCGCACAGTGAATTGAAGTTTTGGAACAGAATGCTTCTCTTTCAGAGAAATGCATGTGAGTTGCTGGTGAATGCTTGTAAGTAACTTAAGGCAGTTTCAAAGGAAAGTGATTTTCTCTGAAAGTACAGCATTTAGAAAGTGAAGCAACACTCCGTTCACTTCACAGAGTGAATTGAAGTGTTGGTACAGACTGCTTCACTTTCCGAGAAATGCATGTGAGCTGCTGGTGAATGATTGTAAGTAGCTCAAGGCAGTTTCAAAGAAAGTGATTTTCTTTGAAATTACAGCCTTTAGAAAGTGAAGCAACACTCCGTTCACTTCGCACAGTGAATTGAAGTGAAGGAACAGACTGCTTCACTTTCAGAGAAATGCATGTGAGTTGCTGGTGAATGCTTGTAAGTAGCTTAAGGCAGTTTCAAAGGAAAGTGATTTTCTCTAAAAGTACAGCATTTAGAAAGTGAAACAACAACACATTCACTTCGCACAGTGAATTGAAGAGTTGGAACAGACTGCTTCTCTTTCAGAGAAACTCATGTGAGTTGCTGCTGAATGCTTGTAAGTAGCTTAAGGCAGTTTCAAAGGAAAGTGATTTTCTCTGAAAGTACAGCATTTAGAAAGTGAAGCAACACTCCATTCACTTCGCACAGTGAATTGAAGTGTTGTAACAGACTGCTTCTCTTTCAGAGAAACGGATGTGAGTTTTTTGTGAATGGTTGTAAGTAGCTTAAGGCACTTTAAAAGGAAAGTGATTTTCTCTGAAATTACAGCATTTAGAAAGTGAAGCAACACTCCATTCACTTCGCACAGTGAATTGAAGTGCTGGAACCGACTGCTTCTCTTTCAGAGAAACCCATGTGAGTTGCTGGGGAATGCTTGTAAGTAGCTCAAGGCATTTTCAAAGAAGAGTGATTTTCTCTGAAAGTACAGCATTTAGAAAGTGAAGCAACACTCCATTGTCTTCGCACAGTGAATTGAAATGTTGGGACAGACTGCTTCTCTTTCACAGAAACGAATGTGAGTTTCTTCTAAATGCTTGTAAGTAGCTTAAGGCAGTTTCAAAAAAAGTGATTATCTCTGTAACTACAGCATTTAGAAAGTGAAGCAACACTCCATTCACTTTACACCGTGAATTGAAGTGTTGGAACAGACTGCTTCTCTTTCAGAGAAACTCATGTGAGTTGCTGGTGAATGCTTGTTAGTAGCTTAAGGCTGTTTCAAAGGAAAGTGATTTTCTCTGTAACTACAGCATTTAGAAAGTGAAGCAACACTCCATTCACTTCGCACAGTGAATTGAAGTATTGGAACAGACTGTTTCTCCTTCAGAGAAATGCATGTGAGTTGCTGGTGAATGCATGTAAGTAGCTTAAGGCAGTTTCAAAGGAAAGTGATTTTCTCTGAAATTGCAGCCTTTAGAAAGTGAAGCAACACTCCGTTCATTTCGCACAGTGAATTGAAGTGTTGAAACAGACTGTTTCTCTTTCAGAGAAATGCATGTGAGTTGCTGGTGAATGCATGTAAACAGCTTAAGGCAGTTTCAAAGGAAAGTGATTTTCTCTGAAATTACAGCATTTAGAAAGTGAAACAACAACACATTCACCTCGCAAAGTGAATTGAAGTGTTGGAACAGACTGCTACGCTTTCAGAGAAACTCATGTGAGTTGCTGGTGAATGCTTGTAAGTTGCTTAAGGTACTTTGAAAGGAAAGTGATTTTCTCTGAAAATACAGCATTTAGAAAGTGACGCAACACTCCATTCACTTCGCACAGTGAATTGAAGTGTTGGAACATACTGCTTCTCTTTCAGAGAAACTCATGTGAGTTGCTGCTGAATGCTTGTAAGTAGCTTAAGGCAGTTTCAAAGGAAAGATTTTCTCAGAAAGTACAGCATTTAGAAAGTGAAGCAACACTCCATTCACTTTGCACAGTTAATTGAAGTGTTGGAACAGGCTGCTTCTCTTTCAGAGAAACTCATATGAGTTGCTGGTGAATGCTTTTAAGTAGCTGAAGGTAGTTTCAAAGGAAAGTGATTTTCTCTGAATGTACAGCATTTAGAAAGTGAAGCAAAACTCCATTCACTTCGCACAGTGAATTGAAGTGTTGGAACAGACTGCTTCTCTTTCAGAGAAATGCATGTGAGTTTCTTGTGAATGCTTATAATTAGCTTAAGGCACTTTCAAAGGAAAGTGATTTTCTCTGAAAGTACAGCATTTAGAAAGTGAAGCAACACTCCATTCACTGCGCACAGTGAATTGAAGTGTTGGAACAGACTGCTTCTCTTTCAGAGAAATGCATGTGAGTTGCTGGGGAATGCTTGTAGGAAGCTTAAGGCACTTTCAAAGGAAAGTGATTTTCTCTGAAAGTACAGCATTTTGAAAGTGAAGCAACCTTCCATTCACTTCGCACAGTAAATTGAATTGTTTGAACAGACTGCTTCTCTTTTAGAAAATTGATTGTGAGTTGCTGGTGAATGCTTGTAAGTAGCTTAAGGCAGTTTCAAAGGAAAGTGATTTTCTCTGAAAGTACAGCATTTAAAAAGAGAAGCAACACTCCATTCACTTCTCACAGTGAAATGAAGCATTGGAAAGACTGTTTCTCTTTCAGAGGAATGCATGTGAGTTGCTGGTGAATGCATGTAAGTAGCTTAAGGCAGTTTCAAAGGAAAGTGATTTTCTCTGAAATTACAGCCTTTAGAAAGTGAAGCAACACTCCGTTCACTTCGCTGAGTGAATTGAAGTGTTGGAACAGACTGCTTCTCTTTCAGAGAAATGCATGTGAGTTGCTGGTGAATGCTTGTAAGTAGCTTAAGGCAGTTTCAAAGGAAAGTGATTTTCTCTGAAAGTACAGCATTTAGAAAGTGAAACAACAACACATTCACTTCGCACACTGAATTGAAGTGTTGGAACAGACAGCCTCTCTTTCAGAGAAACTCATGTGAGTTGCTGGTCAATGCTTGTAAGTAGCTTAAGGCACTTTCAAAGGAAAGTGATTTTCTCTGAAAGTACAGCATTTAGAAAGTGAAGCAACACTCCATTCACTTCACACAGTGAATTGAAGTGTTGGAACAGACTGCTTCTCTTTTAGAGAAATGCGTGTGTGTTGCTGGTGAATACTTGAAAGTAGCTTAAGACACTTTCAACGAAAGTGATTTTCTCTGAAAATACAGCATTTAGAAAGTGAAGCAACACTCCATTCACTTCTCACAGTGAATTGAAGTGTTTGAACAGACTGCTTCTCTTTCAGAGAAATGCATGTGAGTTACTTCTGAATGCTTGTAAGTAGCTTAAGGCAGTATCAAAGGAAAGTGATTTACTCTGAAAGGACAGCATTTAGAAAGTGGAGCAACACTCCATTCACTTTGTACAGTGAATTGAAGTTTTGGAACAGAATGCTTCTCTTTCAGAGAAATTCATGTGAGTTGCTGGCGAATGCTTGTAAGTAGCTTAAGGCAGTTTGAAAGGAAAGTGATTTTCTCAGAAAGTAGAGTATTTAGAAAGTGAAGGAACACTGCATTCACTACGCATAGTGAATTGAAGTGTTGGAACAGACTGCTTCTCTTTCAGAGAAATGCATGTGAGTTGCTGGTGAATGCTTGTTAGTAGCTTAAGGCAGTTTCAAAGAAAAGTGATTTTCTCTGAAATTACAGCATTTAGAAAGTGAAGCAACACTCCATTCTCTTCGCACACTGAATTGAAGTGTTGGAACAGACAGCCTCTCTTTCAGAGAAACTCATGTGTGTTGCTGGTCAATGCTTGTAAGTAGCTTAAGGCACGTTCAAAGGAAAGTGATTTTCTCTCAATGTACAGCATTTAGAAAGTGAAGCAACACTCCATTCACATCGCACAGTGAATTGAAGTATTGGAACAGACTGTTTATCTTTCAGAGAAATGCATGTGAGTTGCTGGTGAATGCATGTAAGTAGCTTAAGGCAGTTTCAAAGGAAAGTGATTTTCTCTGAAATTACAGCCTTTAGAAAGTGAAGCAACACTCCGTTCATTTCGCAGAGTGAATTGAAGTGTTGAAACAGACTGTTTCTCTTCCAGAGAAATGAATGTGAGGTTCTTCTAAATGCTTGTAAGCAGCTTAAGGCAGTTTCAAAAAAAAAGTGATTATCTCTGTAACTATAGCATTAAGAAAGTGAAGCACCACTCAATTCACTTCACACAGTGAATTGAAGTGTTGGAACAGACTGCCTCTCTTTCAGAGAAACTCATGTGAGTTGCTGGTGAATGCTTGTAAGTAGCTTAAGGCACTTTAAAAGGAAAGTGATTTTCTCTGAAGATACAGCATTTAGAAAGTGAAGCAACACTCCATTCAATTCGCACAGTGAATTGAAGTGTTGGAACAGACTGCTTCTCTTTCAGAGAAACTCATGTGAGTTGCTGGTTAATTCTTGTAAGTAGCTTAAGGCACTTTCAAAGGAAAGTGATTTTCTCTGAAAGTACAGCATTAAGAAAGTGAAACAACACTCCATTCACTTCGCACAGTGAATTGAAGTGTTGGAACAGACTGCCTCTCTTTCAGAGAAACTCATGTGAGTTGCTGGTGAATACTTGAAAGTAGCTTAAGGCACTTTCAAAGAAAGTGATTTTCTCTGAAAGTACAGTATTTAGAAAGTGAAGCAACACTCCATTCACTTCCCACAGTGAATTGAAGTGTTGGGACAGACTGCTTCTCTTTCAGAGAAACGCATGTGAGTTACTTGTGAATGCTTGTAAGTAGCTTAAGGCAGTTTCAAAGGAAAGTGATTTACTCTGAAAGGACAGCATTTAGAGAGTGAAGCAACTCTCTGTTCACTTCGCAGAGTGAATTGAAGTGTTGGAACAGACTGCTTCTCTTTCAGAGAAATGCATGTGAGTTGCTGGTGAATGCTTGTAAGTAGCTTAAGGCAGTTTCAAAGAAAGTGATTTTCTTTGAAATTACAGCCTTTAGAAGGTGAAGCAACACTCCGTTCACTTCGCACAGTGAATTGAAGTGTTGGAACAGACTGCTTCTCTTTCAGAGAAACTCATGTGAGTTGCTGGTGAATGCTTGTAAGAAGCTTAAGGCAGTTTCAAAGGAAAGTGATTTTCTCTTAAAGTACAGCATTGAGAAAGTGAAACAACACTCCATTCACTTCGCACAGTGAATTGAAGTGTTATAATAGACTGCCTCTCTTTTAGAAAAACTAATGTGAGTTGCTGGTGAATGCTTGTAAGTAGCTTTATGCACTTTCAAAGGAAAGTGATTTTCTCTGAAAGTACAGGATTTAGAAAGTGAAGCAACACCCCATTCACTTCGCACAGTGAATTGAAGTGTTATAACAGACTGCTTCCCTTTCAGAGAAATGCATGTGAGTTGCTGGGGAATGCTTGTAAGTAGCTTAAGGCACTTTCAAACGAAAGTGATATTCTCTGAAAGTACAGCATTTTGAAAGTGAAGCAACCCTCCATTCACTTCGCACAGTATTTTGAATTGTTTGAACAGACTGCTTCTCTTTCAGAAAAATGATTGTGAGTTGCTGGTGAATGCTTGTAAGTAGCTTAAGGCAGTTTCAAAGGAAAGTGATTTTCTTTGAAAGTACAGCATTTAGAAAGTGAAGCAACACTCCATTCACTTCACACAGTGAATTGAAGTGTTGTAACAGACTGCTTCTCTTTCAGAGAAACAGATGTGAGTTTTTAGTGAATGGTTGTATGTAGCTTAAGGCACTTTAAAAGGAAAGTGATTTTTACCGAAATTAGAGCATTTAGAAAGTGAAGCAACACTCCATTCACTTCGCACAGTGAATTGAAGTGTTGGAACAGACTGCTTCTCTTTCAGAGAAACTCATGTGAGTTGCTGGTGAATGCTTTTAAGTAGCTCAAGGCATTTTCAAAGAAGAGTGATTTTCTCTGAAATTACAGCATTAAGAAAGTGAAGCAACACTCCATTCTCTTCGCACAGTGAATTGAAGTGTTGGAACAGACGGCCTCTCTTTCAGAGAAACTCATGTGAGTTGCTGGTCAATGCTTGTAAGTAGCTTAAGCTACTTTCAAAGAAAAGTGATTTTCTCTCAAAGTACAGCATTTAGAAAGTGAAGCAACACTCCATTCACTTCACAGAGTGAATTGAAGTGTTTTAACAGACTGCTTCTCTTTCAGAGAAATGCATGTGAGTTGCTGTTGAATGCTTGTAAGTAGCTTAAGGCAGTTTCAAAGGAAAGTGATTTTCTCTGAAAGTACAGCATTTAGAAAGTGAAGCAACACTCCATTCGCTTCGCACAGTGGATTGAAATGTTGGGACAGAATTCTTCTCTTTCAGAGAAACGAATGTGAGGTTCTTCTAAATGCTTGTAAGTAGCTTCATGCAGTTTCAAAAAAAAGTGATTATCTCTGTAACAACAGCATTTAGAAAGTGAAGCAACACTCCATTCACTTCACACAGTGAATTGAAGTGTTGGAAGAGACTGCTTCTCTTTCTGAGAAACTCATGTGAGTTGCTGGTGATTGCTTGTAAGAAGCTAAAGGCAGTTTCAAAGGAAAGTGATTTTCTCTGAAAGTACAGCATTTAGAAAGTGAAGCAACACTCCATTCACTTCGCACAGTGAATTGAAGTGTTGGAACAGACTGCCTCTGTATCAGAGAAACTCATGTGAGTTGCTGGTGAATGCTTGTATGTAGCTTAAGGCGGTATCAAAGGAAAGTTATTTTCTCTGAAAGTACAGCATGTAGAAAGTGAAGCAACACTCAATTCACTTCGCACAGTGAATTGAAGAGTTCGAACAGACTGCTTCTCTTTCAGAGAAACTCATGTGAGTTGCTGGTGAATGCTTGTAAGTAGTTTAAGGCAGTTTCAAAGGAAAGTGATTTTCTCTGAATGTACAGCATTTAGAAAGTGAAGCAACACTCCATTCACTTTGCACTGTGAATTGAAATGTTGGAACAGACTGCTTCTCTTTCAGAGAAACGCATGTTAGTTTCTTGTGAATGCTTGTAAGTAGCTTAAGGCACTTTCAAAGGAAAGTGATTTTCTCTGACAGTAAAGTTTTAGAAAGTGACGCAACACTCCATTCACTTCTCACAGTGAATTGAAGTGTTGGAACAGACTGCTTCTCTTTCAGAGAAACGCATGTGAGTTTCTTGTGAATACTTGTAAGTAGTTTAAGGCAGTATCAAAGGAAAGTGATTTTCTCTGAAATTACAGCATTAAGAAAGTAAAGTAACACTCGAGTCACTTCGCACAGTTAATATAAGTGTTGGAACTGACTGCCTCTCTTTTAGAGAAACTCATGTTAGTTGCTGGTGAATGCTTGTAAGTAGTTTAAGGCAGTTACAAAGGAAAGTGATTTTCTCTGAATGTACAGCATTTAGAAAGTGAAGCAACACTCCATTCACTTTGCACTGTGAATTGAAATGTTGGAACAGACTGCTAATCTTTCAGAGATACTCATGTGAGTTGCTGGTGAATGCTTGTAAGTAGCTTAAGGAAGTTTCAAAGGAAAGTGATTTTCTCTGAAAGTACAGCATTTAGAAAGTGAAGCAACACTCCATTCACTTCGCACAGTGAATTGAAGTGTTGGAACAGACTGCTTCTCTTTCAGAAAAATGATTGTGAGTTGCTGGTGAATGCTTGTAAGTAGCTTAAGGCACTTTCAAAGAAAGTGATTTTCTCTGAAATTACAGCATTTAGAAAGTGAAGCAACACTCCATTCACTTTGCACAGTGAATTGAAGTGTTGGAACAGACTGCTTCTCTTTCAGAGAAACTCATGTGAGTTGCTGGTGAATGCTTGTAAGTAGCTCAAGGCACTTTCAATGGAAAGTGGTTTTCTCTGAAAGTACAGCATTTAGAAAGGGAAGAAACACTCCATTTATTTTGCACAGTGAATTGAAGTGTTGGAACAGACTGCTTCTCTTTCAGAGAAACTCATGTGAGTTGCTGGTGAATGCTTGTAAGTTGCTTAAGGCACTTTCAAAGGAAAGTGATTTTCTCTGAAAGTACAACATTTTGAAAGTGAAGCAACCCTCCATTCACTTCGCACCGTGAACTGAAGTGTTGGAACAGACTGCTTGTCTTTCAGGAAAATGATTTTGAGTTTCTGGTGAATGCTTGTAAGAAGCTTAAGGCACTTTCAAAGGAAAGTGATTTTCTCTGAAAGTACAGCATTTAGAAAGTGAAGCAACACTCCATTCGCTTCGCACAGTGGATTGAAATGTTGGGACAGAATGCTTCTCTTTCAGAGAAACGAATGTGAGGTTCTTCTAAATGCTTGTAAGTAGCTTTATGCAGTTTCAAAAAAAAGTGATTATCTCTGTAACAACAGCATTTAGAAAGTGAAGGAACACTCCATTCACTTCACACAGTGAATTGAAGTGTTGGAGCAGATTGCTTCTCTTTCAGAGAAACTCATGTGAGTTGCTGGTGATTGCTTGTAAGAAGCTTAAGGCAGTTTCAAAGGAAAGTGATTTTCTCTGAAATTACAGCATTTAGAAAGTGAAGCAACACTCCATTCACTTCGCACAGTGAATTGAAGTGTTGGAACAGACTGCTTCTCTTTCAGAAAAATGATTGTGAGTTGCTGGTGAATACTTGTAAGTAGCTTAAGGTACTTTCAAAGGAAAGTGATTTTCTCTGAAATTACAGTGTTTAGAAAGTGAAGCAACACTCCATTCACTTCGCACAGTGAATTGAAGTGTTGGAACAGACTGCTTCTCTTTCAGAGAAATGAATGTGAGTTGCTCGTGAATGCTTGTAAGTAGCTTAAGGCAGTTTCAAAGGAAAGTGATTTTCTCTGTAACTACAGCATTTGGAAAGTGAAGTAACACTCCAATCACTTCGCACAGTGAATTGAAGTATTGGAATAGACTGCTTCTCTTTCAGAGAAACTCATGTGAGTTGCTGGTGAATGTTTGTAAGTAGCTTAAGGCACTTTCAAAGGAAAGTGATTATCTCGTTAACTATAGCATTTAGAAAGTGAAGCAACACTCCATTCACTTCACACAGTGAATTGAAGTGTTGGAACAGACTGCTTCTCTTTCAAAGAAATGCATGTGAGTTGCTGGTGAATGCTTGAAAGTAGCTTAAGGCAGTTTCAATGGAAAGTGATTTTCTCTGAAAGTACAGCATTTACAAAGTGAAGCAACACTCCATTCACTTCGCACAGTGAATTGAAGTGTTGGAACAGACTGCTTCTCCTTCAGAGAAACGCATGTGAGTTTCTTGTGAATGCTTGTAAGTAGCTTAAGGCACTTTCAAAGAAAAGTGATTTTCTCTGAAAGTACAGCATTTAGAAAGTGAAGCAACACTCCATTCTCTTCGCACAGTGAATTGAAATGTTGGGACAGAATGCTTCTCTTTCAGAGAAACGAATGTGAGGTTCTTCTAAATGCTTGTAAGTAGCTTTATGCAGTTTCAAAAAAAAGTGATTATCTCAGTAACAACAGCATTTAGAAAGTCAAGCAACACTCCATTCACTTCACACAGTGAATTGAAGTGTTGGAACAGACTGCTTCTCTTTCTGAGAAACTCATGTGAGTTGCTGGTGATTGCTTGTAAGAAGCTTAAGGCAGTTTCAAAGGAAAGTGATTTTCTCTGAAAGTACAGCATTTAGAAACTGAAGCAACACTCCATTCACTTCGAACAATGAATTGAAGTGTTGGAACAGACTGCTTCACTTTCAGAAAAATGATTGTGAGTTGCTGGTGAATGCTTGTATGTAGCTTAAGGCACTTTCAAAGGAAAGTGATTTTCTCTGAAATTACAGCATTTAGAAAGTGAAGCAACACTCCATTCACTTCGCACAGTGAATTGAAGTGTTGGAACAGACTGCTTCTCTTTCAGAGAAATGCATGTGAGTTGCTGGTGAATGCTTGTAAGTAGCTTAAGGCAGTTTCAAAAGAAAGTGATTTTCTCTGTAACTACAGCATTTGGAAAGTGAAGTAACACTCCAATCACTTCTCACAGTGAGTTGAAGTATTGGAATAGACTGCTTCTCTTTCAGAGAAACTCATGTGAGTTGCTGGTGAATGTTTGTAAGTAGCTTTAGGCACTTTCAAAGGAAAGTGATTATCTCTGTAACTACAGCATTTAGAAAGTGAAGCAACCCTCCATTCACTTCACACAGTGAATTGAAGTGTTGGAACACACTGCTTCTCTTTCAAAGAAATGCATGTGAGTTGCTTATGAATGCTTGTAAGTAGCTTAAGGCAGTTTCAAAGGAAAGTGATTTTCTCTGAAAGTACATCATTTACAAAGTGAAGCAACACTCCATTCACTTTGCACAGTGAATTGAAGTGTTGGAACAGACTGCTTCTCTTTCAGAGAAACGCATGTGAGTTTCTTGTGAATGTTTGTAAGTAGCTTAAGGCACTTTCAAAGGAAAGTGATTATCTCTGTAACTACAGCATTTAGAAAGTGAAGCAACCCTCCATTCACTTCACACAGTGAATTGAAGTGTTGGAACAGACTGCTTCTCTTTCAAAGAAATGCATGTGAGTTTCTTGTGAATGCTTGTAAGTAGCTTAAGGCACTTTCAAAGGAAAGTGATTATCTCTGTAACTACAGCATTTTGAAAGTGAAGCAACACTCCATTCACTTCACACAGTGAATTGAAGTGTTGGAACAGACTGCGTCTCTTTCAGAGAAATGCATGTGAATTTCTTGTGAATGCTTGTAATTAGCTTAAGGCACTTTCAAAGGAAAGTGATTTTCTCTGAAAGTACAGCATTTAGAAAGTGAAGCAACACTCCATTCACTTCGCACAGTGAATTGAAGTGTTGGAACAGACTGCCTCTCTTTCAGAGAAACTCATGAGAGTTGCTGGTATATGCTGGTAAGTAGCTTAAGGCACTTTAAAAGGAAAGTGATTTTCTCTGAAATTACAGCATTTAGAAAGTAAAGCAGCACTCCATTCACTTCGCACGGTGAATTGAAGTGTTGGAACAGACTGCTTCTTTTTCAGAGACACTCATGTGTGTTGCTGGTGAATGCTTGTAAGTAGATTAAGTCATTTTCAAAGAAGAGTGATTTTCTCTGAAAGTACAGCATTTAGAAAGTGAAGCAACACTCCATTCTCTTCGCACAGTGAATTGAAATGTTGGGACAGAAAACTTCTCTTTCAGAGAAACGAATGTTTCTTTATAGGTCAAGTTTACTTTATAGATCAAGTAACCTATAAAGGTAAACCTATCAGACTTACACCAGACTTCTCTATAGAAACCATGAAAGCCAGAAGGTCCTGGATAGAGGTACTGCAGAAACTAAGGGACCATGGATGCAAGCCCAGACTAATATACTCAGCCAAGCTTTCATTCACTATCAACGGAGAAAACAAAATATTCCAGGATAAAAACAAATTTAAGCAATACGTAACTACTAATCCAGCCTTTCAGAGAATATTAGAAGGAAAATTACATCCGAAGGAATCCAACATTGCCAACACTGACTACAGTAACTCAGACATCTAGCGACCCTTCACTAGCACAACTCAAAGAAGGAAAACACATACACTCTACTACCCAAAAAAAAAATGACTGGAGTCAACAACCACTGGTCATTAATATCTCTTAATATCAATGGACTCAATTCACCTATAAAGAGTCACAGACTTAGAGATTGGATACGAAAGCAGGATCCAACATTCTGCTGTTTACAAGAAACACACCTCAACCACAAAGACAGACACCTACTCAGAGTAAATTGTTGGGAAAAGGTTTTCCAAGCAAATGGACCTAAGAAACAAGCGGGTGTGGCCATTCTAATATCTAACAAAATCGACTTCAAACTAAAATCAATCAGAAGAGATGGAGATGGACATTTCATACTCATAACAGGAACAACTCATCAGGAAGAAGTCTCAATCCTGAATATCTATGCCCCTAATATAAAGGCACCCACATATGTAAAAGAAACTCTTCTAGAACTCAAGGCAGTCATCAAACCACACACACTAATAGTAGGAGACTTCAACACTCCTCTCTCACCAATGGACAGGTCAATCAGACAGAAACCAAACAGAGAATTAAGAGATTTATTGGAGGTATTGAATCAAATGGATTTAACAGACATCTATAGAACACTCCACCCAAATAGGAAAGAATATACCTTCTTCTCTGCAGTTCATGGAACCTTCTCGAAGATTGACCACATACTCGGTAACAAAGCAAACTTCCACAGATACAAAAAAATATTAGTAACCACCTGTGTCTTGTCAGATCACCATGGATTAAAATTAGAATTAAACAACAATGCTACCCCCAGGAAGTCAACAAACTCATGGAAGTTGAACAGTCAACTACTAAATCTCCCCTGGGTCAAGGACGAAATTAAGAAAGAAATTAAAGACTTCCTTGAATTTAATGAAAACAAAGACACAACATACTCAAACCTATGGGACACTATGAAAGCAGTGCTAAGAGGAAAGTTCATAGCAATAGGTGCCCAAATAAAGAAAACGGAGAAAGCACACATTGGAGACTTAACAGCGCACTTGAAAGCCCTAGAAAAAAAAGAAGCTGATTCACCCAGGAGGAGTAGAAGACTGGAAATAATCAAACTGAGGGCTGAAATCAACAAAATAGAAACAGAGAAAACAATCCAAAGAATCAATGAATCAAAAAGCTGGTTCTTGGAGAAAATCAACAAGATTGACAAACCCCTATCCAAACTAATCAAACAGCAGAGAGAGAACATGCAAATTAATAGGATCAGAAATGAAAAGGGGGACATAACCACAGACACAGAGGAAATTCAGAAAATCATTAGATCTTACTACGAAAGTTTATATGCCACAAAGTTGGAAAATGTAAAAGAAATGGACATTTTTTTAGATAAGTACCATATACCAAAGTTGAACCAAGAACAGGTGAACAATCTAAATAGACCTGTTAGTCGCGAAGAATTAGAAGCTGTTATCAAAAATCTCCCTACCAAAAAAAGCCCAGGACCAGATGGTTTCAATGCAGAATTCTACCAGAACTTCCAGGAAGAGCTAATACCTATACTCCTTAATGTATTCCATAATATAGAAACAGAAGAGTCATTGCCAAACTCCTTTTATGAAGCTACAGTTACCCTAATACCAAAACCACACAAAGACACAACCAAGAAAGAGAATTACAGGCCAATCTCACTCATGAACATCGACGCGAAAATTCTCAATAAAATACTGGCAAACCGAATCCAAGAACACATTAGAAAAATTATCCATTATGATCAAGTAGGCTTCATCCCAGAGATGCAGGGATGGTTCAACATACGCAAATCTAGCAATGTAATCCATTATATAAATAAACTGAAAGAAAAAAACATATGATCATTTCATTGGATGCTGAAAAAGCATTTGACAAAATTCAACACCCATTTATGATAAAGGTGTTGGAGAGACTGGGGATACAAGGATCATACCTAAATATAATAAAAGCAATATACAGCAAGCCGACAGCTAACATCAAATTGAATGGAGAGAAACTCAAAGCCTTTCCACTAAAATCAGGAACACGACAAGGCTGTCCACTCTCTCCATACCTCTTCAATATAGTGCTTGAAGTTCTAGCAATAGCAATAAGACAACATAAGGAGATCAAGGGGATTCGAATTGGAAAGGATGAAGTTAAACTTTCGTTATTTGGTGACGATATGATAGTGTACATAAGTGACCCCAAAAACTCTACCAAAGAACTCTTACAGCTGATAAACACCTTTAGTAGTGTGGCAGGATACAAGATCAACTCCAAAAAATCGGTAGCCCTCCTATACACAAAGGATAAAGAAGCTGAGAGGGAAATCAGAGAAACATCACCTTTCATGATAGCCACAAATAGCATAAAATATCTTGGGGTAACTTTAACCAAGGAAGTGAAAGACCTATTTGACAAGAACTTTAAGTCTTTGAAGAAAGAAATTGAGGAGGATACCAGAAAATGGAAAGACCTCCCCTGCTCTTGGATTGGGAGAATCAACATAGTAAAAATGGCAATTCTACCAAAAGCAATCTTTAGATTCAATGCAATCCCCATCAAAATCCCATCAAACTTCTTCACAGAACTTGAGAGAACAATAATCAAGTTTATATGGAAAAACAAAAAACCCAGGATAGCCAAAACAATCTTATACAATAAAGGAACTTCAGGAGGCATTACCATCCCTGACTTCAAACTCTATTACAGAGCTACAGTATTGAAAACGGCTTGGTATTGGTATAAGAACAGAGAAGTCGACCTCTGGAATCGAATAGAAGACCCGGATATTAACCCACAAACCTATGAGCACCTAATTTTTGACAAGGGAGCTAAAGGTATACAATGGAAGAAGGAAAGCATCTTTAACAAATGGTGCTGGCATAACTGGATGTCAACCTGTAGAAGGATGAAAGTAGATCCATACCTATCACCATGCACAAAAATCAGGTCCAAATGGATTAAAGACATCAACATAAATCCGTCCACTTTGAACCTGATAGAAGAGAAAGTGGGAAGGAGTCTACAAGATATAGGCACAGGAGGCCTCTTCCTAAGTAGGACCCCAGTAGCACAGACAATAAGAGAAACAATGAATAAATGGGATCTACTGAAACTGAGAAGCTTCTGTAAAGCAAAGGACACTGTCAGTAAGACAAAAAGGCTGCCTTCTGACTGGGAGAAAATCTTCACCAACCCCTCATCAGACAAAGGTCTGATCTCCAAAATATACAAAGAACTCAAGAAACTAGACACTAAAACTCTAATTAACCCAATTAAAAAATGGGGTACTGAACTGAACAGAGAATTCACAGCAGATGAACTTCGAATGGCCAGAAGACACTTAAGGTCATGCTCAACCTCCTTAGCGATCAGGGAAATGCAAATCAAAACCACTTTGAGATACCATCTTACACCTGTCAGAATAGCTAAAGTCAAAAACACCAACGATAGCCTATGCTGGAGAGGATGTGGGGTGAGGGGAACACTCATCCATTGTTGGTGGGAATGCAAACTTGTGCAGCCACTGTGGAAATCAGTGTGGCGGTTTCTCAGGAAACTGGGAGTCAACCTCCCTCAGGACCCAGCAATTCCACTCTTGGGAATATACCCTAGAGATTCCCGAACATACTACAAAAGCATTTGTTCAACTATGTTCATAGCAGCGCTATTTGTAATAGACAGAACCTGGAAACAGCCTAGGTGCCCCTCAGTAGAAGAATGGTTAAAAAAGGTGTGGAATTTATACACATTAGAGTTTTACTCAGCGGTGAAAAACAATGACATCTTGAATTTTGCATGCAAATGGATGGAAATAGAAAACGCTTTACTGAGTGAGGTAAGCCAGACCCAAAAAGAGGAACACGGTATGTATTCACTCATAAGTGGATTCTAACCATAATTAAAGGTTTTGAGCCTATTATTCGTGATCCTAGAGAAGCTAAATAAGACGAACCTGATGAAGATTATTTAGCTATCTGCCGGGAGGTAGGAAATAGTCAAGAGTCCCAGGTAACCTCGGGTGCATGGGGGGGGGGTGGGAGGGGTGTTGGAAGGGGAGAGGGTTAGGGAGGAGGGAGGAGGGGAGGAATGGAGAAATCTCGGTTGACCGGGATGGGGGGGAGGAAGGAAGGTTGAATATGGGATCAGGGAAGAATATATTTCAACTAAGGAAGTCATTTTAGGGTTTACAGGAGACTTGATTATATATGGGATCCCAGGTCCAAGGAGAGATCCCCAGATTGTTCTCTGGACAGAGGAGAGGGTGCCTGAACCGGCCTTGGCCCATAACCATACTGATGAATATTTTGCTTATCACCATAGATCCTTCACCTGGTGATGGATGGTGATACAGACGGAGACCCACATTGGAGCATCAGACTCAGCCCCCAACATCCAAATGAGGAGCAGAAGGAGGAAGAAAATGAAAAAAGGAAATAATACCTGCGAGGGATGCTATCACCCACTGATACAAGGGGACGGATCTAATGAGAGTTTACCAAGGCCAGCTGGACTGCGACTGAACGAGGACGTGATCCAACCAGTTTCTCTGAATGTGGCCGGATTCTCTGATTGTGGCTGGCCTGGAGTCTTTCTGAAAAGCCATTGGCAATGACACTGGGACATGTTTCCTCTGCATATACTGGATTTTGGGGATCCAGTCTGCTTGGATACTCACCTTCCTGGTCCTGGAGGGAGGGGGGAGGAACTTGAACTTCCCACAGGGCAGGAAACCCTGACTGCCTTTAGGGACTAAGAGGGAGGAGGAGAGGGAGGGGGGAATGGGAGGGTGTTGGGAAGAGGGGCATAAATGGAAACTTTTATAATTTAATAAAATTACAAAAAAAACTACATTTGTCTTAAAGGAAAAAAAAAAGAAAGTGAAGCAACACTCCATTCTCTTCGCACAGTAAATTGAAATGTTGGGACAGAATGCTTCTCTTTCAGAGAAACGAAGGTGAGGTTCTTCTAAATGCTTGTAAGTAGCTTAAGGCAGTTTCAAAAAAAAGTGATTATCTCTGTAACAACAGCATTTAGAAAGTGAAGCAACACTCCATTCATTTCACACAGTGAATTGAAGTGTTGGAACAGACTGCTTCTCTTTCTCAGAAACTCATGTGAGTTGCTGGTGAATGCTTGTAAGAAGCTTAAGGCAGTTTCAAAGGAAAGTGATTTTCTCTGAAAGTACAGCATTTAGAAAGTGAAGCAACACTCCATTCACTTCGCACAGTGAATTGAAGTGTTGGAACAGACTGCTTCTCTTTCAGAGAAACTCATGTGAGTTGCTGGTGAATGCTTGTAAGTAGCTTAAGGCACTTTCAAAGGAAAGTGATTTTCTCTGAAAGTACAGCATTTAGAAAGTGAAGCAACACTCCATTCACTTTGCACTGTGAACTGAAGTGTTGGAACAGACTGCTTCTCTTTCAAAGAAATGCATGTGAGTTTCTTGTTAATGCTTATAATTATCTTAAGCCACTTTCAAAGAAAGTGAATTTCTCTGAAAGTACAGCATTTAGAAAGTTAAGCAACACTCCATTCACTTCGCACAGTGAATTGAAGTGTTGGAACAGACTGCTTCTCTTTCAGAGAAATGTATGTGAGTTGCTGGTGAATGCTTGTAAGTAGCTTAAGCCAGTTTCAAAGGAAAGTGATTTTCTCTGAAAGTACAGCATTTAGAAAGTGAAGCAACACTCCATTCACTTCGCACAGTGAATTGAAGTGTTGGAACAGACTGCTTCTCTTTCAGAGAAATGAATGTGAGTTGCTGGTGAATGCTTGTAAGTAGCTTAAGGCAGTATCAAAGGAAAGTGATTTTCTCTGAAAGTACAGCATTTAGAAAGTGAAACAACAACACATTCACTTCGCACAGTGAATTGAAATGTTGGAACAGACTGCTTCTCTTTCAGAGAAACTCATGTGAGTTGCTGGTGAATGCTTGTATGTAGCTTAAGGTAATTTGAAAAAAAAGTGATTTTCTCTCAAAGTACAGCATTTAGAAAGTGACGCAACACTCCATTCACTTCGGACAGTGAATTGAAGAGTTGGAACAGACTGCTTCTCTTTCAGAGAAACTCATGTGAGTTGCTGGTGAATGCTTGTAAGTACTTAATGGCAGTTTCAAAGGAAAGTGATTTTCTCTGAAAGTACAGCATTTAGAAAGTGAAGCAACAGTCCATTCGCTTTGCACAGTGAATTGAAGTGTTGGAACAGACTGCTTCTCTTTCAGAGAAACGCATGTGAGTTTCTTGTGAATGCTTGTAAGTAGCTTAAGGCAGTATCAAAGGAAAGTGATTTTCTCTGAAAATACAGCATTTAGAAAGTGAAACAACAACACATTCACTTCGCACAGTGAATTGAAGTGTTGGAACAGACTGCTAATCTTTCAGAGAAACTCATGTGAGTTGCTAGTCAATGCTTGTAAGTAGCTTAAGGCACTTTCAAAGGAAAGTGATTTTCTCTGAAAGTACAGCATTTAGAAAGTGAAGCAACCCTCCATTCACTTCGCACAGTGAATTGAAGTGTTGGAACAGACTGCTTCTCTTTCAGAGAAATGCATGTGAGTTTCTTGTGAATGCTTATAATTATCTTAAGGCACTTTCAAAGAAAGTGATTTTCTCTGAAAGTATAGCATTTAGAAAGTGAAGCAACACTCCATTCACTTCGCACAGTGAATTGAAGTGTTGGAACAGACTGCTTCTCTTTCAGAGAAATGCATGTGAGTTGCCCTTGAATGCTTGTAGGTAGCTTAAGGCTGTATCAAAGGAAAGTGATTTTTTCTGAAAGTACAGCATTTTGAAAGTGAAGCAACACTCCATTCACTTCGCACAGTGAATTGAAGTGTTGGAACAGACTGCTTCTTTTTCAGAGAAACTCATGTGAGTTGCTGATGAATGCTTGTAAGTAGCTTAAGGTACTTTGAAAGGAAGTGATTTTCTCTGAAAGTACAGTATTTAGAAAGTGACGCAACACTCCACTCACTTTGCAGAGTGAATTGAAGAGTTGGAACAGACTGCTTCTCTTTCAGAGAAACTCATGTGAGTTGCTGGTGAATGCTTGTAAGTAGTTTAAGGCAGTTTCAAAGTAAAGTGATTTTCTCTGAAAATACAGCATTTAGAAAGTGAAGAAACACTCCATTCACTTCGCACAGTGAACTGAAGTGTTGGAACAGACTGCTTCTCTTTCAGAGAATAGTCTGTGAGTTGCTGGTGAATGCTTGTAAGTAGCTTAAGGCAGTTTCAAAGGAACGTGATTTTCTCTGAAAGGACAGCATTTAGAAAGTGGAGCAACACTCCATTTACTTCGCACAGTGAATTGAAGTTTTGGAACAGAATGCTTCTCTTTCAGAGAAATGCATGTGAGTTGCTGGTGAATGCTTGTGAGTAACTTAAGGCAGTTTCAAAGGAAAGTGATTTTCTCTGAAAGTACAGCATTTAGAAAGTGAAGCAACACTCCGTTCACTTCACAGAGTGAACTGAAGTGTTGGTACAGACTGCTTCACTTTCAGAGAAATGCATGTGAGTTGCTGGTGAATGATTGTAAGTAGCTCAAGGCAGTTTCAAAGAAAGTGATTTTCTTTGAAATTACAGCCTTAGAAAGTGAAGCAACACTATGTTCACTTCGCAGAGTGAATTGAAGTGTTGGAACAGACTGCTTCACTTTCAGAGAAATGCATGTGAGTTGCTGGTGAATGCTTGTAAGTAGCTTAAGGCAGTTTCAAAGGAAAGTGATTTTCTCTAAAAGTACAGCATTTAGAAAGTGAAACAACAACACATTCACTTCGCACAGTGAATTGAAGAGTTGGAACAGACTGCTTCTCTTTCAGATAAACTCATGTAAGTTGCTGCTGAATGCTTGTAAGTAGCTTAAGGCAGTTTCAAAGGAAAGTGATTTTCTCTGAAAGTACAGCATTTAGAAAGTGAAGCAACACTCCATTCACTTTGCACAGTGAATTGAAGTGTTGTAACAGACTGCTTCTCTTTCAGAGAAACGGATGTGAGTTTTTTGTGAATGGTTGTAAGTAGCTTAAGGCACTTTAAAAGGAAAGTGATTTTCTCTGAAATTACAGCATTTAGAAAGTGAAGCAACACTCCATTCACTTCGCACAGTGAATTGAAGTGCTGGAACAGACTGCTTCTCTTTCAGAGAAACTCATATGAGTTGCTGGGGAATGCTTGTAAGTAGCTCAAGGCATTTTCAAAGAAGAGTGATTTTCTCTGAAAGTACAGCATTTAGAAAGTGAAGCAACACTCCATTGTCTTCGCACAGTGAATTGAAATGTTGGGACAGACTGCTTCTCTTTCACAGAAACGAATGTGAGTTTCTTCTAAATGCTTGTAAGTAGCTTAAGGCAGTTTCAAAAAAAGTGATTATCTCTGTAACTACAGCATTTAGAAAGTGAAGCAACACTCCATTCACTTTACACAGTGAATTGAAGTGTTGGAACAGACTGCTTCTCTTTCAGAGAAACTCATGTGAGTTGCTGGTGAATGCTTGTAAGTAGCTTAAGGCAGTTTCAAAGGAAAGTGATTTTCTCTGAAAGTACAGCATTTAGAAAGTGAAGCAACACTCCATTCACTTTGCACAGTTAATTGAAGTGTTGGAATAGACTGCTTCTCTTTCAGAGAAACTCATGTGAGTTGCTGGTGAATGCTTGTAAGTAGCTGAAGGTAGTTTTAAAGGAAAGTGATTTTCTCTGAAAGTACAGCATTTTGAAAGTGAAGCAACCCTCCATTCACTTCGCACAGTAAATTGAATTGTTTGAACAGACTGCTTCTCTTTCAGAAAAATGATTGTGAGTTGCTGGTGAATGCTTGTAAGTAGCTTAAGGCAGTTTCAAAGGAAAGTGATTTTCTCTGAAAGTACAGTATTTAGAAAGTGAAGCAACACTCCATTCACTTCGCACAGTGAATTGAAGTGTTGTAACAGACTGCTTCTCTTTCAGAGAAACAGATGTGAGTTTTTTGTGAATGGTTGTAAGTAGCTTAAGACACTTTAAAAGGAAAGTGATTTTCTCCGAAATTACAGCATTTAGAAAGTGAAGCAACACTCCATTCACTTCGCACAGTGAATTGAAGTTTTGGAACAGACTGCTTCTCTTTCAGAGAAACTCATGTGATTTGCTGGTGAATGCTTTTAAGTAGCTCAAAGCAGTTTCAAAGAAGAGTGATTTTCTCTGAAATTACAGCATTTAGAAAGTGAAGCAACACTCCATTCTCTTCGCACACTGAATTGAAGTGTTGGAAAAGACAGCCTCTCTTTCAGAGAAACTCATGTGAGTTGCTGGTCAATGCTTGTAAGTAGCTCAAGGCACTTTCAAAGGAAAGTGATTTTCTCTGAAAGGACAGCATTTAGAAAGTGAAGCAACACTCCATTCACTTCACACAGTGAATTGAATTGTTGGGACAGACTGCTTCTCTTTCAGAGAAATGCATGTGTGTTGCTGGTGAATACTTGAAAGTAGCTTAAGGCACTTTCAAAGAAAGTGATTTTCTCAGAAAGTACAGTATTTAGAAAGTGAAGCAACACTCCATTCACTACGCATAGTGAATTGAAGTGTTGTAACAGACTGCTTCTCTTTCAGAGAAACAGATGTGAGTTTTTTGTGAATGGATGTATGTAGCTTAAGGCACTTTAAAAGGAAAGTGATTTTCTCCGAAATTACAGCATTTTGAATGTGAATCAACACTCCATTCACTTCGCACAGTGAATTGAAGTTTTGGAACAGACTGCTTCTCTTTCTGAGAAACTCATGTGAGTTGCTGGTGAATGCTTTTAAGTAGCTCAAGGCATTTTCAAAGAAGAGTGATTTTCTCTGAAATTACAGCATTTAGAAAGTGAAGCAACACTCCATTCTCTTCGCACAGTGAATTGAAATGTTGGAACAGACTGCCTCTCTTTCAGAGAAACTCATGTGAGTTGCTGGTCAATGCTTGTAAGTAGCTTAAGGCACTTTCAAAGGAAAGTGATTTTCTCTGAAAGTACAGCATTTAGAAAGTGACGCAACACTCCATTCACTTCACACAGTGAATTGAAGTGTTGGAACAGACTGCTTCTCTTTCTGAGAAACTCATGTGAGTTCCTGGTGAATGCTTGTAAGAAGCTTAAGG
Source organism: Myodes glareolus (assembly GCF_982192425.1). Taxonomy (NCBI): domain Eukaryota; kingdom Metazoa; phylum Chordata; class Mammalia; order Rodentia; family Cricetidae; genus Myodes; species Myodes glareolus. The sequence continues at coordinate 243,992 of NW_028263213.1, forward strand.
CAGTTTCAAAGGAAAGTGATTTTCTCTGAAAGTACAGCATTTAGAAAGTGAAGCAACTCTCCATACACTTCGCACAGTGAATTGAAGTGTTGGAACAGACTGCCTCTCTTTCAGAAAAACTCATGTGAGTTACTGGTGAATGCTTGTAAGTAGCTTAAGGCACTTTCAAAGGAAAGTGACTTTCTCTGAAAGTACAGCATTTAGAAAGTGAAGCAATACTCCATTCACTTCGCACACTGAATTGAAGTGTTGGAACAGACTGTTTCCCTTTCAAAGAAATGCATGTGAGTTGCTGGTGAACGCTTGTAAGTAGCTTAAGGCACTTTCAAAGGAAAGTGATTTTCTCTGAAAGTACAGCATTTTGAAAGTGAAGCAACACTCCATTCACTTCGCACAGTGAATAGAAGTATTGGAACAGACTGTTTCTCTTTCAGAGAAATGCATGTGAGTTGCTGGTGAATGCATGTAAGTAGCTTAAGGCAGTTTCAAAGGAAAGTGATTTTCTCTGAAATTACAGCCTTTAGAAAGTGAAGCAACACTCCGTTCATTTCGCACAGTGAATTGAAGTGTTGAAACAGACTGTTTCTCTTTCAGAGAAATGCATGTGAGTTGCTGGTGAACGCTTGTAAGTAGCTTAAGGCAGTTTCAAAGGAAAGTGATTTTCTCTGAAAGTACAGCATTTAGAAACTGAAACAACAACACATTCACCTCGCACAGTGAATTGAAGTGTTGGAACAGACTGCTTCTCTTTCAGAGAAACTCATGTGAGTTGCTGGTGAATGCTTGTAAGTAGCTTAAGGTACTTTGAAAGGAAAGTGATTTTCTCTGAAAGTACAGCATTTAGAAAGTGACGCAACACTCCATTCACTTCGCACAGTGAACTGAAGTGTTGGAACAGACTGCTTTTCTTTCAGAGAAACTCATGTGAGTTGCTGGTGAATGCTTGTAAGTAGCTTAAGGCACTTTCAAAGGAAAGTGACTTTCTCTGAAAGTACAGCATTTAGAAAGTGAAGCAATACTCCATTCACTTTGCACAGTGAATTGAAGTGTTGGAACAGACTGTTTCCCTTTCAAAGAAATGCATGTGAGTTGCTGGTGAACACTTGTAAGTAGCTTAAGGCACTTTCAAAGGAAAGTGATTTTCTCTGAAAGTACAGCAATTCGAAAGTGAAGCAACACTCCATTCACTTCGCATATTGAATTGAAGTGTTGGAACAGACTGCTTCACTTTCAGAGAAATGCATGTGAGTTTCTTGTGAATGCTTGTAAGTAGCTTAAGGCACTTTCAAAGGAAAGTAATATTCTCTGAAAGTACAGCATTTTGAAAGTGAAGCAACACTCCATTCACTTCGCACAGTGAATTGAAGTTTTGGAACAGACTGCTTCTCTTTCTGAGAAACTCATGTGAGTTGCTGGTGAATGCTTTCAAGTAGCTCAAGGCATTTTCAAAGAAGAGTGATTTTCTCTGAAAGTACAGCATTTAGAAAGTGAAGCAACACTCCATTCTCTTCGCACAGTGAATTGAAGTGTTGGAACAGACTGCCTCTCTTTCAGAGAAACTCATGTGAGTTGCTGGTCAATGCTTGTTAGTAGCTTAAGGCACTTTCAAAGGAAAGTGATTTTCTCTCAAAGTACAGCATTTAGAAAGTGAAGCAACACTCCATTCACTTCGCACAGTGAATTGAAGTATTGGAACAGACTGTTTCTCTTTCAGAGAAATGCATGTGAGTTGCTGGTGAATGCATGTAAGAAGCTTAAGGCAGTTTCAAAGGAAAGTGATTTTCTCTGAAATTACAGCCTTTAGAAAGTGAAGCAACACTCCGTTCATTTTGCACAGTGAATTGAAGTGTTGAAACAGACTGTTTCTCTTTCAGAGAAATGCATGTGAGTTGCTGGTGAATGCTTGTAAGTAGCTTAAGGCAGTTTCAAAAGAAAATGATTTTTCTGAAAGTACAGCATTTAGAAAGTGAAGCAACACTCCATTCACTTCGCACAGTGAATTGAAGTGTTGGAACAGACTGCTTCTCTTTCAGAGAAACTCATGTGAGTTTCTGGTCAATGCTTGTAAGTAGCTTAAGGCACTTTCAAAGGAAAGTGATTTTCTCTCAAAGTACAGCATTTAGAAAGTGACGCAACACTCCATTCACTTCACACAGTGAATTGAAGTGTTGGAACAGACTGCTTCTCTTTCTGAGAAACTCATGTGAGTTCCTGGTGAATGCTTGTAAGAAGCTTAAGGCAGTTTCAAAGGAAAGTGATTTTCTCTGAAAGTACAGCATTTAGAAAGTGAAGCAACACTCCATACACTTCGCACAGTGAATTGAAGTGTTGGAACAGACTGCCTCTCTTTCAGAAAAACTCATGTGAGTTGCTGGTGAATGCTTGTAAGTAGCTTAAGGCACTTTCAAAGGTAAGTGACTTTCTCTGAAAGTACAGTATTTAGAAAGTGAAGCAATACTCCATTCACTTCGCACACTGAATTGAAGTGTTGGAACAGACTGTTTCCCTTTCAAAGAAATGCATGTGAGTTGCTGGTGAACGCTTGTAAGTAGCTTAAGGCACTTTCAAAGGAAAGTGATTTTCTCTGAAAGCACAGCATTTTGAAAGTGAAGCAACACTCCATTCACTTCGCACAGTGAATTGAAGTGTTGGAACAGACTGCTTCTCTTTCAGAAAAATGATTGTGAGTTGCTGGTGAATGTTTGTAAGTAGCTTAAGGCAGTTTCAAAGGAAAGTGATTTTCTCTGAAATTACAGCATTTAGAAAGTGAAGCAACACTCCATTCACTTCGCACTGTTAATTGAAGTGTTGGAACAGACTGCTTCTCTTTCAGAGAAACTCATGTGTGTTGCTGGTGAATGCTTGTAAGTAGCTTAAGGCAGTTTCAAAGGAAAGTGATTTTCTCTGAAAGGACAGCATTTAGAAACTGGAGCAACACTCCATTTACTTCGCACAGTGAATTGAAGTTTTGGAACAGAATGCTTCTCTTTCAGAGAAATGCATGTGAGTTGCTGGTGAATGCTTGTAAGTAACTTAAGGCAGTTTCAAAGGAAAGTGATTTTCTCTGAAAGTACAGCATTTAGAAAGTGAAGCAACACTCCGTTCACTTCACAGAGTGAATTGAAGTGTTGGTACAGACTGCTTCACTTTCCGAGAAATGCATGTGAGCTGCTGGTGAATGATTGTAAGTAGCTCAAGGCAGTTTCAAAGAAAGTGATTTTCTTTGAAATTACAGCCTTTAGAAAGTGAAGCAACACTCCGTTCACTTCGCACAGTGAATTGAAGTGAAGGAACAGACTGCTTCACTTTCAGAGAAATGCATGTGAGTTGCTGGTGAATGCTTGTAAGTAGCTTAAGGCAGTTTCAAAGGAAAGTGATTTTCTCTAAAAGTACAGCATTTAGAAAGTGAAACAACAACACATTCACTTCGCACAGTGAATTGAAGAGTTGGAACAGACTGCTTCTCTTTCAGAGAAACTCATGTGAGTTGCTGCTGAATGCTTGTAAGTAGCTTAAGGCAGTTTCAAAGGAAAGTGATTTTCTCTGAAAGTACAGCATTTAGAAAGTGAAGCAACACTCCATTCACTTCGCACAGTGAATTGAAGTGTTGTAACAGACTGCTTCTCTTTCAGAGAAACGGATGTGAGTTTTTTGTGAATGGTTGTAAGTAGCTTAAGGCACTTTAAAAGGAAAGTGATTTTCTCTGAAATTACAGCATTTAGAAAGTGAAGCAACACTCCATTCACTTCGCACAGTGAATTGAAGTGCTGGAACAGACTGCTTCTCTTTCAGAGAAACCCATGTGAGTTGCTGGTGAATGCTTGTTAGTAGCTTAAGGCAGTTTCAAAGAAAAGTGATTTTCTCTGAAATTACAGCATTTAGAAAGTGAAGCAACACTCCATTCTCTTCGCACACTGAATTGAAGTGTTGGAACAGACAGCCTCTCTTTCAGAGAAACTCATGTGTGTTGCTGGTCAATGCTTGTAAGTAGCTTAAGGCACGTTCAAAGGAAAGTGATTTTCTCTCAAAGTACAGCATTTAGAAAGTGAAGCAACACTCCATTCACATCGCACAGTGAATTGAAGTATTGGAACAGACTGTTTATCTTTCAGAGAAATGCATGTGAGTTGCTGGTGAATGCATGTAAGTAGCTTAAGGCAGTTTCAAAGGAAATTGATTTTCTCTGAAATTACAGCCTTTAGAAAGTGAAGCAACACTCCGTTCATTTCGCAGAGTGAATTGAAGTGTTGAAACAGACTGTTTCTCTTTCAGAGAAATGAATGTGAGGTTCTTCTAAATGCTTGTAAGCAGCTTAAGGCAGTTTCAAAAAAAAAGTGATTATCTCTGTAACTATAGCATTAAGAAAGTGAAGCACCACTCAATTCACTTCACACAGTGAATTGAAGTGTTGGAACAGACTGCCTCTCTTTCAGAGAAACTCATGTGAGTTGCTGGTGAATGCTTGTAAGTAGCTTAAGGCACTTAAAAAGGAAAGTGATTTTCTCTGAAGATACAGCATTTAGAAAGTGAAGCAACACTCCATTCACTTCGCACAGTGAATTGAAGTGTTGGAACAGACTGCTTCTCTTTCAGAGAAACTCCTGTGAGTTGCTGGTTAATTCTTGTAAGTAGCTTAAGGCACTTTCAAAGGAAAGTGATTTTCTTTGAAATTACAGCCTTTAGAAGGTGAAGCAACACTCCGTTCACTTCGCACAGTGAATTGAAGTGTTGGAACAGACTGCTTCTCTTTCAGAGAAACTCATGTGAGTTGCTGGTGAATGCTTGTAAGAAGCTTAAGGCAGTTTCAAAGGAAAGTGATTTTCTCTTAAAGAACAGCATTGAGAAAGTGAAACAACACTCCATTCACTTCGCACAGTGAATTGAAGTGTTATAATAGACTGCCTCTCTTTTAGAAAAACTCATGTGAGTTGCTGGTGAATGCTTGTAAGTAGCTTAATGCACTTTCAAAGGAAAGTGATTTTCTCTGAAAGTACAGGATTTAGAAAGTGAAGCAACACCCCATTCACTTCGCACAGTGAATTGAAGTGTTATAACAGACTGCTTCTCTTTCAGAGAAATGCATGTGAGTTGCTGGGTAATGCTTGTAAGTAGCTTAAGGCACTTTCAAAGGAAAGTGATATTCTCTGAAAGTACAGCATTTTGAAAGTGAAGCAACCCTCCATTCACTTCGCACAGTATTTTGAATTGTTTGAACAGACTGCTTCTCTTTCAGAAAAATGATTGTGAGTTGCTGGTGAATGCTTGTAAGTAGCTTAAGGCAGTTTCAAAGGAAAGTGATTTTCTCTGAAAGTACAGCATTTAGAAAGTGAAGCAACACTCCATTCACTTCACACAGTGAATTGAAGTGTTGTAACAGACTGCTTCTCTTTCAGAGAAACAGATGTGAGTTTTTAGTGAATGGTTGTATGTAGCTTAAGGCACTTTAAAAGGAAAGTGATTTTTACCGAAATTAGAGCATTTAGAAAGTGAAGCAACACTCCATTCAGTTCGCACAGTGAATTGAAGTGTTGGAAAAGACTGCTTCTCTTTCAGAGAAACTCATGTGAGTTGCTGGTGAATGCTTTTAAGTAGCTCAAGGCATTTTCAAAGAAGAGTGATTTTCTCTGAAATTACAGCATTAAGAAAGTGAAGCAACACTCCATTCTCTTCGCACACTGAATTGAAGTGTTGGAACAGACTGCCTCTCTTTCAGAGAAACTCATGTGAGTTGCTGGTCAATGCTTGTAAGTAGCTTAAGCTACTTTCAAAGAAAAGTGATTTTCTCTCAAAGTACAGCATTTAGAAAGTGAAGCAACACTCCTTTCACTTCGCACAGTGAATTGAAGTGTTTTAACAGACTGCTTCTCTTTCAGAGAAATGCATGTGAGTTGCTGTTGAATGCTTGTAAGTAGCTTAAGGCAGTTTCAAAGGGAAGTGATTTTCTCTGAAAGTACAGCATTGAAAAAGTGAAGCAACACTCCATTCGCTTCGCACAGTGGATTGAAATGTTGGGACAGAATTCTTCTCTTTCAGAGAAACGAATGTGAGGTTCTTCTAAATGCTTGTAAGTAGCTTCATGCAGTTTCAAAAAAAAGTGATTATCTCTGTAACAACAGCATTTAGAAAGTGAAGCAACACTCCATTCACTTCACACAGTGAATTGAAGTGTTGGAAGAGACTGCTTCTCTTTCTGAGAAACTCATGTGAGTTGCTGGTGATTGCTTGTAAGAAGCTTAAGGCAGTTTCAAAGGAAAGTGATTTTCTCTGAAAGTACAGCATTTAGAAAGTGAAGCAACACTCCATTCACTTCGCACAGTGAATTGAAGTGTTGGAACAGACTGCCTCTGTATCAGAGAAACTCATGTGAGTTGCTGGTGAATGCTTGTATGTAGCTTAAGGCGGTATCAAAGGAAAGTTATTTTCTCTGAAAGTACAGCATGTAGAAAGTGAAGCAACACTCAATTCACTTCGCACAGTGAATTGAAGAGTTCGAACAGAATGCTTCACTTTCAGAGAAACTCATGTGAGTTGCTGGTGAATGCTTGTAAGTAGTTTAAGGCAGTTTCAAAGGAAAGTGATTTTCTCTGAATGTACAGCATTTAGAAAGTGAAGCAACACTCCATTCACTTTGCACTGTGAATTGAAATGTTGGAACATACTGCTTCTCTTTCAGAGAAACGCATGTTAGTTTCTTGTGAATGCTTGTAAGTAGCTTAAGGCACTTTCAAAGGAAAGTGATTTTCTCTGACAGTAAAGTTTTAGAAAGTGACGCAACACTCCATTCACTTCTCACAGTGAATTGAAGTGTTGGAACAGACTGCTTCTCTTTCAGAGAAACGCATGTGAGTTTCTTGTGAATACTTGTAAGTAGCTTAAGGCAGTATCAAAGGAAAGTGATTTTCTCTGAAATTACAGCATTAAGAAAGTAAAGTAACACTCGAGTCACTTCGCACAGTTAATATAAGTGTTGGAACTGACTGCCTCTCTTTTAGAGAAACTCATGTTAGTTGCTGGTGAATGCTTGTAAGTAGTTTAAGGCAGTTACAAAGGAAAGTGATTTTCTCTGAATGTACAGCATTTAGAAAGTGAAGCAACACTCCATTCACTTTGCACTGTGAATTGAAATGTTGGAACAGACTGCTAATCTTTCAGAGATACTCATGTGAGTTGCTGGTGAATGCTTGTAAGTAGCTTAAGGAAGTTTCAAAGGAAAGTGATTTTCTCTGAAAGTACAGCATTTAGAAAGTGAAGTAACACTCCATTCACTTCGCACAGTGAATTGAAGTGTTGGAACAGACTGCTTCTCTTTCAGAAAAATGATTGTGAGTTGCTGGTGAATGCTTGTAAGTAGCTTAAGGCACTTTCAAAGAAAGTGATTTTCTCTGAAATTACAGCATTTAGAAAGTGAAGCAACACTCCATTCACTTTGCACAGTGAATTGAAGTGTTGGAACAGACTGCTTCTCTTTCAGAGAAACTCATGTGAGTTGCTGGTGAATGCTTGTAAGTAGCTTAAGGCACTTTCAATGGAAAGTGGTTTTCTCTGAAAGTACAGCATTTAGAAAGGGAAGAAACACTCCATTTATTTTGCACAGTGAATTGAAGTGTTGGAACAGACTGCTTCTCTTTCAGAGAAACTCATGTGAGTTGCTGGTGAATGCTTGTAAGTTGCTTAAGGCACTTTCAAAGGAAAGTGATTTTCTCTGAAAGTACAACATTTTGAAAGTGAAGCAACCCTCCATTCACTTCGCACCGTGAACTGAAGTGTTGGAACAGACTGCTTGTCTTTCAGGAAAATGATTTTGAGTTTCTGGTGAATGCTTGTAAGAAGCTTAAGGCACTTTCAAAGGAAAGTGATTTTCTCTGAAAGTACAGCATTTAGAAAGTGAAGCAACACTCCATTCGCTTCGCACAGTGGATTGAAATGTTGGGACAGAATGCTTCTCTTTCAGAGAAACGAATGTGAGGTTCTTCTAAATGCTTGTAAGTAGCTTTATGCAGTTTCAAAAAAAAGTGATTATCTCTGTAACAACAGCATTTAGAAAGTGAAGCAACACTCCATTCACTTCACACAGTGAATTGAAGTGTTGGAGCAGATTGCTTCTCTTTCAGAGAATCTCATGTGAGTTGCTGGTGATTGCTTGTAAGAAGCTTAAGGCAGTTTCAAAGGAAAGTGATTTTCTCTGAAAGTACAGCATTTAGAAAGTGAAGCAACACTCCATTCACTTCGCACAGTGAATTGAAGTGTTGGAACAGACTGCTTCTCTTTCAGAAAAATGATTGTGAGTTGCTGGTGAATACTTGTAAGTAGCTTAAGGTACTTTCAAAGGAAAGTGATTTTCTCTGAAATTACAGCGTTTAGAAAGTGAAGCAACACTCCATTCACTTCGCACAGTGAATTGAAGTGTTGGAACAGACTGCTTCTCTTTCAGAGAAATGAATGTGAGTTGCTCGTGAATGCTTGTAAGTAGCTTAAGGCAGTTTCAAAGGAAAGTGATTTTCTCTGTAACTACAGCATTTGGAAAGTGAAGTAACACTCCAATCACTTCGCACAGTGAATTGAAGTATTGGAATAGACTGCTTCTCTTTCAGAGAAACTCATGTGAGTTGCTGGTGAATGTTTGTAAGTAGCTTAAGGCACTTTCAAAGGAAAGTGATTATCTCGTTAACTATAGCATTTAGAAAGTGAAGCAACACTCCATTCACTTCACACAGTGAATTGAAGTGTTGGAACAGACTGCTTCTCTTTCAAAGAAATGCATGTGAGTTGCTGGTGAATGCTTGAAAGCAGCTTAAGGCAGTTTCAATGGAAAGTGATTTTCTCTGAAAGTACAGCATTTACAAAGTGAAGCAACACTCCATTCACTTCGCACAGTGAATTGAAGTGTTGGAACAGACTGCTTCTCCTTCAGAGAAACGCATGTGAGTTTCTTGTGAATGCTTGTAAGTAGCTTAAGGCACTTTCAAAGAAAAGTGATTTTCTCTGAAAGTACAGCATGTAGAAAGTGAAGCAACACTCAATTCACTTCGCACAGTGAATTGAAGAGTTCGAACAGACTGCTTCACTTTCAGAGAAACTCATGTGAGTTGCTGGTGAATGCTTGTAAGTAGTTTAAGGCAGTTTCAAAGGAAAGTGATTTTCTCTGAATGTACAGCATTTAGAAAGTGAAGCAACACTCCATTCACTTTGCACTGTGAATTGAAATGTTGGAACATACTGCTTCTCTTTCAGAGAAACGCATGTTAGTTTCTTGTGAATGCTTGTAAGTAGCTTAAGGCACTTTCAAAGGAAAGTGATTTTCTCTGACAGTAAAGTTTTAGAAAGTGACGCAACACTCCATTCACTTCTCACAGTGAATTGAAGTGTTGGAACAGACTGCTTCTCTTTCAGAGAAACGCATGTGAGTTTCTTGTGAATACTTGTAAGTAGCTTAAGGCAGTATCAAAGGAAAGTGATTTTCTCTGAAATTACAGCATTAAGAAAGTAAAGTAACACTCGAGTCACTTCGCACAGTTAATATAAGTGTTGGAACTGACTGCCTCTCTTTTAGAGAAACTCATGTTAGTTGCTGGTGAATGCTTGTAAGTAGTTTAAGGCAGTTACAAAGGAAAGTGATTTTCTCTGAATGTACAGCATTTAGAAAGTGAAGCAACACTCCATTCACTTTGCACTGTGAATTGAAATGTTGGAACAGACTGCTAATCTTTCAGAGATACTCATGTGAGTTGCTGGTGAATGCTTGTAAGTAGCTTAAGGAAGTTTCAAAGGAAAGTGATTTTCTCTGAAAGTACAGCATTTAGAAAGTGAAGTAACACTCCATTCACTTCGCACAGTGAATTGAAGTGTTGGAACAGACTGCTTCTCTTTCAGAAAAATGATTGTGAGTTGCTGGTGAATGCTTGTAAGTAGCTTAAGGCACTTTCAAAGAAAGTGATTTTCTCTGAAATTACAGCATTTAGAAAGTGAAGCAACACTCCATTCACTTTGCACAGTGAATTGAAGTGTTGGAACAGACTGCTTCTCTTTCAGAGAAACTCATGTGAGTTGCTGGTGAATGCTTGTAAGTAGCTTAAGGCACTTTCAATGGAAAGTGGTTTTCTCTGAAAGTACAGCATTTAGAAAGGGAAGAAACACTCCATTTATTTTGCACAGTGAATTGAAGTGTTGGAACAGACTGCTTCTCTTTCAGAGAAACTCATGTGAGTTGCTGGTGAATGCTTGTAAGTTGCTTAAGGCACTTTCAAAGGAAAGTGATTTTCTCTGAAAGTACAACATTTTGAAAGTGAAGCAACCCTCCATTCACTTCGCACCGTGAACTGAAGTGTTGGAACAGACTGCTTGTCTTTCAGGAAAATGATTTTGAGTTTCTGGTGAATGCTTGTAAGAAGCTTAAGGCACTTTCAAAGGAAAGTGATTTTCTCTGAAAGTACAGCATTTAGAAAGTGAAGCAACACTCCATTCGCTTCGCACAGTGGATTGAAATGTTGGGACAGAATGCTTCTCTTTCAGAGAAACGAATGTGAGGTTCTTCTAAATGCTTGTAAGTAGCTTTATGCAGTTTCAAAAAAAAGTGATTATCTCTGTAACAACAGCATTTAGAAAGTAAAGCAACACTCCATTCACTTCACACAGTGAATTGAAGTGTTGGAGCAGATTGCTTCTCTTTCAGAGAATCTCATGTGAGTTGCTGGTGATTGCTTGTAAGAAGCTTAAGGCAGTTTCAAAGGAAAGTGATTTTCTCTGAAAGTACAGCATTTAGAAAGTGAAGCAACACTCCATTCACTTCGCACAGTGAATTGAAGTGTTGGAACAGACTGCTTCTCTTTCAGAAAAATGATTGTGAGTTGCTGGTGAATACTTGTAAGTAGCTTAAGGTACTTTCAAAGGAAAGTGATTTTCTCTGAAATTACAGCGTTTAGAAAGTGAAGCAACACTCCATTCACTTCGCACAGTGAATTGAAGTGTTGGAACAGACTGCTTCTCTTTCAGAGAAATGAATGTGAGTTGCTCGTGAATGCTTGTAAGTAGCTTAAGGCAGTTTCAAAGGAAAGTGATTTTCTCTGTAACTACAGCATTTGGAAAGTGAAGTAACACTCCAATCACTTCGCACAGTGAATTGAAGTATTGGAATAGACTGCTTCTCTTTCAGAGAAACTCATGTGAGTTGCTGGTGAATGTTTGTAAGTAGCTTAAGGCACTTTCAAAGGAAAGTGATTATCTCGTTAACTATAGCATTTAGAAAGTGAAGCAACACTCCATTCACTTCACACAGTGAATTGAAGTGTTGGAACAGACTGCTTCTCTTTCAAAGAAATGCATGTGAGTTGCTGGTGAATGCTTGAAAGCAGCTTAAGGCAGTTTCAATGGAAAGTGATTTTCTCTGAAAGTACAGCATTTACAAAGTGAAGCAACACTCCATTCACTTCGCACAGTGAATTGAAGTGTTGGAACAGACTGCTTCTCCTTCAGAGAAACGCATGTGAGTTTCTTGTGAATGCTTGTAAGTAGCTTAAGGCACTTTCAAAGAAAAGTGATTTTCTCTGAAAGTACAGCATTTAGAAAGTGAAGCAACACTCCATTCTCTTCGCACAGTGAATTGAAATGTTGGGACAGAATGCTTCTCTTTCAGAGAAACGAATGTGAGGTTCTTCTAAATGCTTGTAAGTAGCTTTATGCAGTTTCAAAAAAAAGTGATTATCTCAGTAACAACAGCATTTAGAAAGTCAAGCAACACTCCATTCACTTCACACAGTGAATTGAAGTGTTGGAACAGACTGCTTCTCTTTCTGAGAAACTCATGTGAGTTGCTGGTGATTGCTTGTAAGAAGCTTAAGGCAGTTTCAAAGGAAAGTGATTTTCTCTGAAAGTACAGCATTTAGAAACTGAAGCAACACTCCATTCACTTCGAACAGTGAATTGAAGTGTTGGAACAGACTGCTTCACTTTCAGAAAAATGATTGTGAGTTGCTGGTGAATGCTTGTATGTAGCTTAAGGCACTTTCAAAGGAAAGTGATTTTCTCTGAAATTACAGCATTTAGAAAGTGAAGCAACACTCCATTCACTTCGCACAGTGAATTGAAGTGTTGGAACAGACTGCTTCTCTTTCAGAGAAATGCATGTGAGTTGCTGGTGAATGCTTGTAAGTAGCTTAAGGCAGTTTCAAAGGAAAGTGATTTTCTCTGTAACTACAGCATTTGGAAAGTGAAGTAACACTCCAATCACTTCTCACAGTGAATTGAAGTATTGGAATAGACTGCTTCTCTTTCAGAGAAACTCATGTGAGTTGCTGGTGAATGTTTGTAAGTAGCTTAAGGCACTTTCAAAGGAAAGTGATTATCTCTGTAACTACAGCATTTAGAAAGTGAAGCAACCCTCCATTCACTTCACACAGTGAATTGAAGTGTTGGAACAGACTGCTTCTCTTTCAAAGAAATGCATGTGAGTTGCTTATGAATGCTTGTAAGTAGCTTAAGGCAGTTTCAAAGGAAAGTGATTTTCTCTGAAAGTACATCATTTACAAAGTGAAGCAACACTCCATTCACTTTGCACAGTGAATTGAAGTGTTGGAACAGACTGCTTCTCTTTCAGAGAAACGCATGTGAGTTTCTTGTGAATGTTTGTAAGTAGCTTAAGGCACTTTCAAAGGAAAGTGATTATCTCTGTAACTACAGCATTTAGAAAGTGAAGCAACCCTCCATTCACTTCACACAGTGAATTGAAGTGTTGGAACAGACTGCTTCTCTTTCAAAGAAATGCATGTGAGTTTCTTGTGAATGCTTGTAAGTAGCTTAAGGCACTTTCAAAGGAAAGTGATTATCTCTGTAACTACAGCATTTTGAAAGTGAAGCAACACTCCATTCACTTCACACAGTGAATTGAAGTGTTGTAACAGACTGCGTCTCTTTCAGAGAAATGCATGTGAATTTCTTGTGAATGCTTGTAATTAGCTTAAGGCACTTTCAAAGGAAAGTGATTTTCTCTGAAAGTACAGCATTTAGAAAGTGAAGCAACACTCCATTCACTTCGCACAGTGAATTGAAGTGTTGGAACAGACTGCCTCTCTTTCAGAGAAACTCATGAGAGTTGCTGGTATATGCTGGTAAGTAGCTTAAGGCACTTTAAAAGGAAAGTGATTTTCTCTGAAATTACAGCATTTAGAAAGTAAAGCAACACTCCATTCACTTCGCACGGTGAATTGAAGTGTTGGAACAGACTGCTTCTCTTTCAGAGCAACGCATGTGAGTTTCTTGTGAATGCTTGTAAGTAGATTAAGTCATTTTCAAAGAAGAGTGATTTTCTCTGAAAGTACAGCATTTAGAAAGTGAAGCAACACTCCATTCTCTTCGCACAGTGAATTGAAATGTTGGGACAGAAAACTTCTCTTTCAGAGAAACGAATGTTTCTTTATAGGTCAAGTTTACTTTATAGATCAAGTAACCTATAAAGGTAAACCTATCAGACTTACACCAGACTTCTCTATAGAAACCATGAAAGCCAGAAGGTCCTGGATAGAGGTACTGCAGAAACTAAGGGACCATGGATGCAAGCCCAGACTAATATACTCAGCCAAGCTTTCATTCACTATCAACGGAGAAAACAAAATATTCCAGGATAAAAACAAATTTAAGCAATACGTAACTACTAATCCAGCCTTTCAGAGAATATTAGAAGGAAAATTACATCCGAAGGAATCCAACATTGCCAACACTGACTACAGTAACTCAGACATCTAGCGACCCTTCACTAGCACAACTCAAAGAAGGAAAACACATACACTCTACTACCCAAAAAAAAAAATGACTGGAGTCAACAACCACTGGTCATTAATATCTCTTAATATCAATGGACTCAATTCACCTATAAAGAGTCACAGACTTAGAGATTGGATACGAAAGCAGGATCCAACATTCTGCTGTTTACAAGAAACACACCTCAACCACAAAGACAGACACCTACTCAGAGTAAATTGTTGGGAAAAGGTTTTCCAAGCAAATGGACCTAAGAAACAAGCGGGTGTGGCCATTCTAATATCTAACAAAATCGACTTCAAACTAAAATCAATCAGAAGAGATGGAGATGGACATTTCATACTCATAACAGGAACAACTCATCAGGAAGAAGTCTCAATCCTGAATATCTATGCCCCTAATATAAAGGCACCCACATATGTAAAAGAAACTCTTCTAGAACTCAAGGCAGTCATCAAACCACACACACTAATAGTAGGAGACTTCAACACTCCTCTCTCACCAATGGACAGGTCAATCAGACAGAAACCAAACAGAGAATTAAGAGATTTATTGGAGGTATTGAATCAAATGGATTTAACAGACATCTATAGAACACTCCACCCAAATAGGAAAGAATATACCTTCTTCTCTGCAGTTCATGGAACCTTCTCGAAGATTGACCACATACTCGGTAACAAAGCAAACTTCCACAGATACAAAAAAATATTAGTAACCACCTGTGTCTTGTCAGATCACCATGGATTAAAATTAGAATTAAACAACAATGCTACCCCCAGGAAGTCAACAAACTCATGGAAGTTGAACAGTCAACTACTAAATCTCCCCTGGGTCAAGGACGAAATTAAGAAAGAAATTAAAGACTTCCTTGAATTTAATGAAAACAAAGACACAACATACTCAAACCTATGGGACACTATGAAAGCAGTGCTAAGAGGAAAGTTCATAGCAATAGGTGCCCAAATAAAGAAAACGGAGAAAGCACACATTGGAGACTTAACAGCGCACTTGAAAGCCCTAGAAAAAAAAGAAGCTGATTCACCCAGGAGGAGTAGAAGACTGGAAATAATCAAACTGAGGGCTGAAATCAACAAAATAGAAACAGAGAAAACAATCCAAAGAATCAATGAATCAAAAAGCTGGTTCTTGGAGAAAATCAACAAGATTGACAAACCCCTATCCAAACTAATCAAACAGCAGAGAGAGAACATGCAAATTAATAGGATCAGAAATGAAAAGGGGGACATAACCACAGACACAGAGGAAATTCAGAAAATCATTAGATCTTACTACGAAAGTTTATATGCCACAAAGTTGGAAAATGTAAAAGAAATGGACATTTTTTTAGATAAGTACCATATACCAAAGTTGAACCAAGAACAGGTGAACAATCTAAATAGACCTGTTAGTCGCGAAGAATTAGAAGCTGTTATCAAAAATCTCCCTACCAAAAAAAGCCCAGGACCAGATGGTTTCAATGCAGAATTCTACCAGAACTTCCAGGAAGAGCTAATACCTATACTCCTTAATGTATTCCATAATATAGAAACAGAAGAGTCATTGCCAAACTCCTTTTATGAAGCTACAGTTACCCTAATACCAAAACCACACAAAGACACAACCAAGAAAGAGAATTACAGGCCAATCTCACTCATGAACATCGACGCGAAAATTCTCAATAAAATACTGGCAAACCGAATCCAAGAACACATTAGAAAAATTATCCATTATGATCAAGTAGGCTTCATCCCAGAGATGCAGGGATGGTTCAACATACGCAAATCTAGCAATGTAATCCATTATATAAATAAACTGAAAGAAAAAAACATATGATCATTTCATTGGATGCTGAAAAAGCATTTGACAAAATTCAACACCCATTTATGATAAAGGTGTTGGAGAGACTGGGGATACAAGGATCATACCTAAATATAATAAAAGCAATATACAGCAAGCCGACAGCTAACATCAAATTGAATGGAGAGAAACTCAAAGCCTTTCCACTAAAATCAGGAACACGACAAGGCTGTCCACTCTCTCCATACCTCTTCAATATAGTGCTTGAAGTTCTAGCAATAGCAATAAGACAACATAAGGAGATCAAGGGGATTCGAATTGGAAAGGATGAAGTTAAACTTTCGTTATTTGGTGACGATATGATAGTGTACATAAGTGACCCCAAAAACTCTACCAAAGAACTCTTACAGCTGATAAACACCTTTAGTAGTGTGGCAGGATACAAGATCAACTCCAAAAAATCGGTAGCCCTCCTATACACAAAGGATAAAGAAGCTGAGAGGGAAATCAGAGAAACATCACCTTTCATGATAGCCACAAATAGCATAAAATATCTTGGGGTAACTTTAACCAAGGAAGTGAAAGACCTATTTGACAAGAACTTTAAGTCTTTGAAGAAAGAAATTGAGGAGGATACCAGAAAATGGAAAGACCTCCCCTGCTCTTGGATTGGGAGAATCAACATAGTAAAAATGGCAATTCTACCAAAAGCAATCTTTAGATTCAATGCAATCCCCATCAAAATCCCATCAAACTTCTTCACAGAACTTGAGAGAACAATAATCAAGTTTATATGGAAAAACAAAAAACCCAGGATAGCCAAAACAATCTTATACAATAAAGGAACTTCAGGAGGCATTACCATCCCTGACTTCAAACTCTATTACAGAGCTACAGTATTGAAAACGGCTTGGTATTGGTATAAGAACAGAGAAGTCGACCTCTGGAATCGAATAGAAGACCCGGATATTAACCCACAAACCTATGAGCACCTAATTTTTGACAAGGGAGCTAAAGGTATACAATGGAAGAAGGAAAGCATCTTTAACAAATGGTGCTGGCATAACTGGATGTCAACCTGTAGAAGGATGAAAGTAGATCCATACCTATCACCATGCACAAAAATCAGGTCCAAATGGATTAAAGACATCAACATAAATCCGTCCACTTTGAACCTGATAGAAGAGAAAGTGGGAAGGAGTCTACAAGATATAGGCACAGGAGGCCTCTTCCTAAGTAGGACCCCAGTAGCACAGACAATAAGAGAAACAATGAATAAATGGGATCTACTGAAACTGAGAAGCTTCTGTAAAGCAAAGGACACTGTCAGTAAGACAAAAAGGCTGCCTTCTGACTGGGAGAAAATCTTCACCAACCCCTCATCAGACAAAGGTCTGATCTCCAAAATATACAAAGAACTCAAGAAACTAGACACTAAAACTCTAATTAACCCAATTAAAAAATGGGGTACTGAACTGAACAGAGAATTCACAGCAGATGAACTTCGAATGGCCAGAAGACACTTAAGGTCATGCTCAACCTCCTTAGCGATCAGGGAAATGCAAATCAAAACCACTTTGAGATACCATCTTACACCTGTCAGAATAGCTAAAGTCAAAAACACCAACGATAGCCTATGCTGGAGAGGATGTGGGGTGAGGGGAACACTCATCCATTGTTGGTGGGAATGCAAACTTGTGCAGCCACTGTGGAAATCAGTGTGGCGGTTTCTCAGGAAACTGGGAGTCAACCTCCCTCAGGACCCAGCAATTCCACTCTTGGGAATATACCCTAGAGATTCCCGAACATACTACAAAAGCATTTGTTCAACTATGTTCATAGCAGCGCTATTTGTAATAGACAGAACCTGGAAACAGCCTAGGTGCCCCTCAGTAGAAGAATGGTTAAAAAAGGTGTGGAATTTATACACATTAGAGTTTTACTCAGCGGTGAAAAACAATGACATCTTGAATTTTGCATGCAAATGGATGGAAATAGAAAACGCTTTACTGAGTGAGGTAAGCCAGACCCAAAAAGAGGAACACGGTATGTATTCACTCATAAGTGGATTCTAACCATAATTAAAGGTTTTGAGCCTATTATTCGTGATCCTAGAGAAGCTAAATAAGACGAACCTGATGAAGATTATTTAGCTATCTGCCGGGAGGTAGGAAATAGTCAAGAGTCCCAGGTAACCTCGGGTGCATGGGGGGGGGGGGGAGGGGTGTTGGAAGGGGAGAGGGTTAGGGAGGAGGGAGGAGGGGAGGAATGGAGAAATCTCGGTTGACCGGGATGGGGGGGAGGAAGGAAGGTTGAATATGGGATCAGGGAAGAATATATTTCAACTAAGGAAGTCATTTTAGGATTTACAGGAGACTTGATTATATATGGGATCCCAGGTCCAAGGAGAGATCCCCAGATTGTTCTCTGGACAGAGGAGAGGGTGCCTGAACCGGCCTTGGCCCATAACCATACTGATGAATATTTTGCTTATCACCATAGATCCTTCACCTGGTGATGGATGGTGATACAGACGGAGACCCACATTGGAGCATCAGACTCAGCCCCCAACATCCAAATGAGGAGCAGAAGGAGGAAGAAAATGAAAAAAGGAAATAATACCTGCGAGGGATGCTATCACCCACTGATACAAGGGGACGGATCTAATGAGAGTTTACCAAGGCCAGCTGGACTGCGACTGAACGAGGACGTGATCCAACCAGTTTCTCTGAATGTGGCCGGATTCTCTGATTGTGGCTGGCCTGGAGTCTTTCTGAAAAGCCATTGGCAATGACACTGGGACATGTTTCCTCTGCATATACTGGATTTTGGGGATCCAGTCTGCTTGGATACTCACCTTCCTGGTCCTGGAGGGAGGGGGGAGGAACTTGAACTTCCCACAGGGCAGGAAACCCTGACTGCCTTTAGGGACTAAGAGGGAGGAGGAGAGGGAGGGGGGAATGGGAGGGTGTTGGGAAGAGGGGCATAAATGGAAACTTTTATAATTTAATAAAATTACAAAAAAAACTACATTTGTCTTAAAGGAAAAAAAAAAGAAAGTGAAGCAACACTCCATTCTCTTCGCACAGTGAATTGAAATGTTGGGACAGAATGCTTCTCTTTCAGAGAAACGAAGGTGAGGTTCTTCTAAATGCTTGTAAGTAGCTTAAGGCAGTTTCAAAAAAAAGTGATTATCTCTGTAACAACAGCATTTAGAAAGTGAAGCAACACTCCATTCATTTCACACAGTGAATTGAAGTGTTGGAACAGACTGCTTCTCTTTCTCAGAAACTCATGTGAGTTGCTGGTGAATGCTTGTAAGAAGCTTAAGGCAGTTTCAAAGGAAAGTGATTTTCTCTGAAAGTACAGCATTTAGAAAGTGAAGCAACACTCCATTCACTTCGCACAGTGAATTGAAGTGTTGGAACAGACTGCTTCTCTTTCAGAGAAACTCATGTGAGTTGCTGGTGAATGCTTGTAAGTAGCTTAAGGCACTTTCAAAGGAAAGTGATTTTCTCTGAAAGTACAGCATTTAGAAAGTGAAGCAACACTCCATTCACTTTGCACTGTGAACTGAAGTGTTGGAACAGACTGCTTCTCTTTCAAAGAAATGCATGTGAGTTTCTTGTTAATGCTTATAATTATCTTAAGCCACTTTCAAAGAAAGTGAATTTCTCTGAAAGTACAGCATTTAGAAAGTTAAGCAACACTCCATTCACTTCGCACAGTGAATTGAAGTGTTGGAACAGACTGCTTCTCTTTCAGAGAAATGTATGTGAGTTGCTGGTGAATGCTTGTAAGTAGCTTAAGCCAGTTTCAAAGGAAAGTGATTTTCTCTGAAAGTACAGCATTTAGAAAGTGAAGCAACACTCCATTCACTTCGCACAGTGAATTGAAGTGTTGGAACAGACTGCTTCTCTTTCAGAGAAATGAATGTGAGTTGCTGGTGAATGCTTGTAAGTAGCTTAAGGCAGTATCAAAGGAAAGTGATTTTCTCTGAAAGTACAGCATTTAGAAAGTGAAACAACAACACATTCACTTCGCACAGTGAATTGAAATGTTGGAACAGACTGCTTCTCTTTCAGAGAAACTCATGTGAGTTGCTGGTGAATGCTTGTATGTAGCTTAAGGTAATTTGAAAGAAAAGTGATTTTCTCTCAAAGTACAGCATTTAGAAAGTGACGCAACACTCCATTCACTTCGCACAGTGAATTGAAGAGTTGGAACAGACTGCTTCTCTTTCAGAGAAACTCATGTGAGTTGCTGGTGAATGCTTGTAAGTACTTAATGGCAGTTTCAAAGGAAAGTGATTTTCTCTGAAAGTACAGCATTTAGAAAGTGAAGCAACAGTCCATTCGCTTTGCACAGTGAATTGAAGTGTTGGAACAGACTGCTTCTCTTTCAGAGAAACGCATGTGTGTTTCTTGTGAATGCTTGTAAGTAGCTTAAGGCAGTATCAAAGGAAAGTGATTTTCTCTGAAAATACAGCATTTAGAAAGTGAAACAACAACACATTCACTTCGCACAGTGAATTGAAGTGTTGGAACAGACTGCTAATCTTTCAGAGAAACTCATGTGAGTTGCTAGTCAATGCTTGTAAGTAGCTTAAGGCACTTTCAAAGGAAAGTGATTTTCTCTGAAAGTACAGCATTTAGAAAGTGAAGCAACCCTCCATTCACTTCGCACAGTGAATTGAAGTGTTGGAACAGACTGCTTCTCTTTCAAGAAATGCATGTAAGTTGCCCTTGAATGCTTGTAGGTAGCTTAAGGTTGTATCAAAGGAAAGTGATTTTTTCTGAAAGTACAGCATTTTGAAAGTGAAGCAACACTCCATTCACTTCGCACAGTGAATTGAAGTGTTGGAACAGACTGCTTCTTTTTCAGAGAAACTCATGTGAGTAGCTGATGAATGCTTGTAAGTAGCTTAAGGTACTTTGAAAGGAAGTGATTTTCTCTGAAAGTACAGTATTTAGAAAGTGACGCAACACTCCACTCACTTTGCAGAGTGAATTGAAGAGTTGGAACAGACTGCTTCTCTTTCAGAGAAACTCATGTGAGTTGCTGGTGAATGCTTGTAAGTAGTTTAAGGCAGTTTCAAAGTAAAGTGATTTTCTCTGAAAATACAGCATTTAGAAAGTGAAGCAACACTCCATTCACTTCGCACAGTGAACTGAAGTGTTGGAACAGACTGCTTCTCTTTCAGAGAATAGTCTGTGAGTTGCTGGTGAATGCTTGTAAGTAGCTTAAGGCAGTTTCAAAGGAACGTGATTTTCTCTGAAAGGACAGCATTTAGAAAGTGGAGCAACACTCCATTTACTTCGCACAGTGAATTGAAGTTTTGGAACAGAATGCTTCTCTTTCAGAGAAATGCATGTGAGTTGCTGGTGAATGCTTGTAAGTAACTTAAGGCAGTTTCAAAGGAAAGTGATTTTCTCTGAAAGTACAGCATTTAGAAAGTGAAGCAACACTCCGTTCACTTCACAGAGTGAACTGAAGTGTTGGTACAGACTGCTTCACTTTCAGAGAAATGCATGTGAGTTGCTGGTGAATGATTGTAAGTAGCTCAAGGCAGTTTCAAAGAAAGTGATTTTCATTGAAATTACAGCCTTTAGAAAGTGAAGCAACACTACGTTCACTTCGCAGAGTGAATTGAAGTGTTGGAACAGACTGCTTCACTTTCAGAGAAATGCATGTGAGTTGCTGGTGAATGCTTGTAAGTAGCTTAAGGCAGTTTCAAAGGAAAGTGATTTTCTCTAAAAGTACAGCATTTAGAAAGTGAAACAACAACACATTCACTTCGCACAGTGAATTGAAGAGTTGGAACAGACTGCTTCTCTTTCAGAGAAACTCATGTGAGTTGCTGCTGAATGCTTGTAAGTAGCTTAAGGCAGTTTCAAAGGAAAGTGATTTTCTCTGAAAGTACAGCATTTAGAAAGTGAAGCAACACTCCATTCACTTTGCACAGTGAATTGAAGTGTTGTAACAGACTGCTTCTCTTTCAGAGAAACGGATGTGAGTTTTTTGTGAATGGTTGTAAGTAGCTTAAGGCACTTTAAAAGGAAAGTGATTTTCTCTGAAAGTACAGCATTTAGAAAGTGAAGCAACACTCCATTCACTTCGCACAGTGAATTGAAGTGTGGAACAGACTGCTTCTCTTTCAGAGAAACTCATATGAGTTGCTGGGGAATGCTTGTAAGTAGCTCAAGGCATTTTCAAAGAAGAGTGATTTTCTCTGAAAGTACAGCATTTAGAAAGTGAAGCAACACTCCATTGTCTTCGCACAGTGAATTGAAATGTTGGGACAGACTACTTCTCTTTCACAGAAACGAATGTGAGTTTCTTCTAAATGCTTGTAAGTAGCTTAAGGCAGTTTCAAAAAAAGTGATTATCTCTGTAACTACAGCATTTAGAAAGTGAAGCAACACTCCATTCAATTTACACAGTGAATTGAAGTGTTGGAACAGACTGCTTCTCTTTCAGAGAAACTCATGTGAGTTGCTGGTGAATGCTTGTAAGTAGCTTAAGGCAGTTTCAAAGGAAAGTGATTTTCTCTGAAAGTACAGCATTTAGAAAGTGAAGCAACACTCCATTCACTTTGTACAGTTAATTGAAGTGTTGGAATAGACTGCTTCTCTTTCAGAGAAACTCATGTGAGTTGCTGGTGAATGCTTGTAAGTAGCTGAAGGTAGTTTTAAAGGAAAGTGATTTTCTCTGAAAGTACAGCATTTTGAAAGTGAAGCAACCCTCCATTCACTTCGCACAGTAAATTGAATTGTTTGAACAGACTGCTTCTCTTTCAGAAAAATGATTGTGAGTTGCTGGTGAATGCTTGTAAGTAGCTTAAGGCAGTTTCAAAGGAAAGTGATTTTCTCTGAAAGTACAGCATTTAGAAAGTGAAGCAACACTCCATTCACTTCGCACAGTGAATTGAAGTGTTGTAACAGACTGCTTCTCTTTCAGAGAAACAGATGTGAGTTTTTTGTGAATGGTTGTAAGTAGCTTAAGACACTTTAAAAGGAAAGTGATTTTCTCCGAAATTACAGCATTTAGAAAGTGAAGCCACACTCCATTCACTTCGCACAGTGAATTGAAGTTTTGGAACAGACTGCTTCTCTTTCAGAGAAACTCATGTGATTTGCTGGTGAATGCTTTTAAGTAGCTCAAGGCAGTTTCAAAGAAGAGTGATTTTCTCTGAAAGTACAGCATTTAGAAAGTGAAGCAACACTCCATTCTCTTCGCACACTGAATTGAAGTGTTGGAAAAGACAGCCTCTCTTTCAGAGAAACTCATGTGAGTTGCTGGTCAATGCTTGTAAGTAGCTTAAGGCACTTTCAAAGGAAAGTGATTTTCTCTGAAAGGACAGCATTTAGAAAGTGAAGCAACACTCCATTCACTTCACACAGTGAATTGAAGTGTTGGAACAGACTGCTTCTCTTCCAGAGAAATGCATGTGTGTTGCTGGTGAATACTTGAAAGTAGCTTAAGGCACTTTCAAAGAAAGTGATTTTCTCTGAAAATACAGCATTTAGAAAGTGAAGCAACACTCCATTCACTTCGCACAGTGAATTGAAGTGTTTGAACAGACTGCTTCTCTTTCAGAGAAATGCATGTGAGTTACTTCTGAATGCTTGTAAGTAGCTTAAGGCAGTTTCAAAGGAAAGTGATTTACTCTGAAAGGACAGCATTTAGAAAGTGGAGTAACACTCCATTCACTTCGCACAATGAATTGAAGTTTTGGAACAGAATGCTTCTCTTTCAGAGAAATTCATGTGAGTTGCTGGCGAATGCTTGTAAGAAGCTTAAGGCAGTTTGAAAGGAAAGTGATTTTCTCAGAAAGTACAGTATTTAGAAAGTGAAGCAACACTCCATTCACTACGCATAGTGAATTGAAGTGTTGTAACAGACTGCTTCTCTTTCAGAGAAACAGATGTGAGTTTTTTGTGAATGGATGTATGTAGCTTAAGGCACTTTAAAAGGAAAGTGATTTTCTCCGAAATTACAGCATTTTGAATGTGAAGCAACACTCCATTCACTTCGCACAGTGAATTGAAGTTTTGGAACAGACTGCTTCTCTTTCTGAGAAACTCATGTGAGTTGCTGGTGAATGCTTTTAAGTAGCTCAAGGCATTTTCAAAGAAGAGTGATTTTCTCTGAAATTACAGCATTTAGAAAGTGAAGCAACACTCCATTCTCTTCGCACAGTGAATTGAAGTGTTGGAACAGACTGCCTCTCTTTCAGAGAAACTCATGTGAGTTGCTGGTCAATGCTTGTAAGTAGCTTAAGGCACTTTCAAAGGAAAGTGATTTTCTCTCAAAGTACAGCATTTAGAAAGTGACGCAACACTCCATTCACTTCACACAGTGAATTGAAGTGTTGGAACAGACTGCTTCTCTTTCTGAGAAACTCATGTGAGTTCCTGGTGAATGCTTGTAAGAAGCTTAAGGCAGTTTCAAAGGAAAGTGATTTTCTCTGAAAGTACAGCATTTAGAAAGTGAAGCAACTCTCCATACACTTCGCACAGTGAATTGAAGTGTTGGAACAGACTGCCTCTCTTTCAGAAAAACTCATATGAGTTACTGGTGAATGCTTGTAAGTAGCTTAAGGCACTTTCAAAGGAAAGTGACTTTCTCTGAAAGTACAGCATTTAGAAAGTGAAGCAATACTCCATTCACTTCGTACACTGAATTGAAGTGTTGGAACAGACTGTTTCCCTTTCAAAGAAATGCATGTGAGTTGCTGGTGAACGCTTGTAAGTAGCTTAAGGCACTTTCAAAGGAAAGTGATTTTCTCTGAAAGTACAGTATTTAGAAAGTGACGCAACACTCCACTCACTTTGCAGAGTGAATTGAAGAGTTGGAACAGACTGCTTCTCTTTCAGAGAAACTCATGTGAGTTGCTGGTGAATGCTTGTAAGTAGTTTAAGGCAGTTTCAAAGTAAAGTGATTTTCTCTGAAAATACAGCATTTAGAAAGTGAAGCAACACTCCATTCACTTCGCACAGTGAACTGAAGTGTTGGAACAGACTGCTTCTCTTTCAGAGAATAGTCTGTGAGTTGCTGGTGAATGCTTGTAAGTAGCTTAAGGCAGTTTCAAAGGAACGTGATTTTCTCTGAAAGGACAGCATTTAGAAAGTGGAGCAACACTCCATTTACTTCGCACAGTGAATTGAAGTTTTGGAACAGAATGCTTCTCTTTCAGAGAAATGCATGTGAGTTGCTGGTGAATGCTTGTAAGTAACTTAAGGCAGTTTCAAAGGAAAGTGATTTTCTCTGAAAGTACAGCATTTAGAAAGTGAAGCAACACTCCGTTCACTTCACAGAGTGAACTGAAGTGTTGGTACAGACTGCTTCACTTTCAGAGAAATGCATGTGAGTTGCTGGTGAATGATTGTAAGTAGCTCAAGGCAGTTTCAAAGAAAGTGATTTTCTTTGAAATTACAGCCTTTAGAAAGTGAAGCAACACTACGTTCACTTCGCAGAGTGAATTGAAGTGTTGGAACAGACTGCTTCACTTTCAGAGAAATGCATGTGAGTTGCTGGTGAATGCTTGTAAGTAGCTTAAGGCAGTTTCAAAGGAAAGTGATTTTCTCTAAAAGTACAGCATTTAGAAAGTGAAACAACAACACATTCACTTCGCACAGTGAATTGAAGAGTTGGAACAGACTGCTTCTCTTTCAGAGAAACTCATGTGAGTTGCTGCTGAATGCTTGTAAGTAGCTTAAGGCAGTTTCAAAGGAAAGTGATTTTCTCTGAAAGTACAGCATTTAGAAAGTGAAGCAACACTCCATTCACTTTGCACAGTGAATTGAAGTGTTGTAACAGACTGCTTCTCTTTCAGAGAAACGGATGTGAGTTTTTTGTGAATGGTTGTAAGTAGCTTAAGGCACTTTAAAAGGAAAGTGATTTTCTCTGAAAGTACAGCATTTAGAAAGTGAAGCAACACTCCATTCACTTCGCACAGTGAATTGAAGTGCTGGAACAGACTGCTTCTCTTTCAGAGAAACTCATATGAGTTGCTGGGGAATGCTTGTAAGTAGCTCAAGGCATTTTCAAAGAAGAGTGATTTTCTCTGAAAGTACAGCATTTAGAAAGTGAAGCAACACTCCATTGTCTTCGCACAGTGAATTGAAATGTTGGGACAGACTACTTCTCTTTCACAGAAACGAATGTGAGTTTCTTCTAAATGCTTGTAAGTAGCTTAAGGCAGTTTCAAAAAAAGTGATTATCTCTGTAACTACAGCATTTAGAAAGTGAAGCAACACTCCATTCACTTTACACAGTGAATTGAAGTGTTGGAACAGACTGCTTCTCTTTCAGAGAAACTCATGTGAGTTGCTGGTGAATGCTTGTAAGTAGCTTAAGGCAGTTTCAAAGGAAAGTGATTTTCTCTGAAAGTACAGCATTTAGAAAGTGAAGCAACACTGCATTCACTTTGCACAGTTAATTGAAGTGTTGGAATAGACTGCTTCTCTTTCAGAGAAACTCATGTGAGTTGCTGGTGAATGCTTGTAAGTAGCTGAAGGTAGTTTTAAAGGAAAGTGATTTTCTCTGAAAGTACAGAATTTTGAAAGTGAAGCAACCCTCCATTCACTTCGCACAGTAAATTGAATTGTTTGAACAGACTGCTTCTCTTTCAGAAAAATGATTGTGAGTTGCTGGTGAATGCTTGTAAGTAGCTTAAGGCAGTTTCAAAGGAAAGTGATTTTCTCTGAAAGTACAGCATTTAGAAAGTGAAGCAACACTCCATTCACTTCGCACAGTGAATTGAAGTGTTGTAACAGACTGCTTCTCTTTCAGAGAAACAGATGTGAGTTTTTTGTGAATGGTTGTAAGTAGCTTAAGACACTTTAAAAGGAAAGTGATTTTCTCCGAAATTACAGCATTTAGAAAGTGAAGCAACACTCCATTCACTTCGCACAGTGAATTGAAGTTTTGGAACAGACTGCTTCTCTTTCAGAGAAACTCATGTGATTTGCTGGTGAATGCTTTTAAGTAGCTCAAGGCAGTTTCAAAGAAGAGTGATTTTCTCTGAAAGTACAGCATTTAGAAAGTGAAGCAACACTCCATTCTCTTCGCACACTGAATTGAAGTGTTGGAAAAGACAGCCTCTCTTTCAGAGAAACTCATGTGAGTTGCTGGTCAATGCTTGTAAGTAGCTTAAGGCACTTTCAAAGGAAAGTGATTTTCTCTGAAAGGACAGCATTTAGGAAGTGAAGCAACACTCCATTCACTTCACACAGTGAATTGAAGTGTTGGAACAGACTGCTTCTCTTCCAGAGAAATGCATGTGTGTTGCTGGTGAATACTTGAAAGTAGCTTAAGGCACTTTCAAAGAAAGTGATTTTCTCTGAAAATACAGCATTAAGAAAGTGAAGCAACACTCCATTCACTTCGCACAGTGAATTGAAGTGTTTGAACAGACTGCTTCTCTTTCAGAGAAATGCATGTGAGTTACTTCTGAATGCTTGTAAGTAGCTTAAGGCAGTTTCAAAGGAAAGTGATTTACTCTGAAAGGACAGCATTTAGAAAGTGGAGTAACACTCCATTCACTTCGCACAATGAATTGAAGTTTTGGAACAGAATGCTTCTCTTTCAGAGAAATTCATGTGAGTTGCTGGCGAATGCTTGTAAGAAGCTTAAGGCAGTTTGAAAGGAAAGTGATTTTCTCAGAAAGTACAGTATTTAGAAAGTGAAGCAACACTCCATTCACTACGCACAGTGAATTGAAGTGCTGGAACAGACTGCTTCTCTTTCAGAGAAACTCATATGAGTTGCTGGGGAATGCTTGTAAGTAGCTCAAGGCATTTTCAAAGAAGAGTGATTTTCTCTGAAAGTCCAGCATTTAGAAAGTGAAGCAACACTCCATTGTCTTCGCACAGTGAATTGAAATGTTGGGACAGACTACTTCTCTTTCACAGAAACGAATGTGAGTTTCTTCTAAATGCTTGTAAGTAGCTTAAGGCAGTTTCAAAAAAAGTGATTATCTCTGTAACTACAGCATTTAGAAAGTGAAGCAACACTCCATTCACTTTACACAGTGAATTGAAGTGTTGGAACAGACTGCTTCTCTTTCAGAGAAACTCATGTGAGTTGCTGGTGAATGCTTGTAAGTAGCTTAAGGCAGTTTCAAAGGAAAGTGATTTTCTCTGAAAGTACAGCATTTAGAAAGTGAAGCAACACTCCATTCACTTTGCACAGTTAATTGAAGTGTTGGAATAGACTGCTTCTCTTTCAGAGAAACTCATGTGAGTTGCTGGTGAATGCTTGTAAGTAGCTGAAGGTAGTTTTAAAGGAAAGTGATTTTCTCTGAAAGTACAGCATTTTGAAAGTGAAGCAACCCTCCATTCACTTCGCACAGTAAATTGAATTGTTTGAACAGACTGCTTCTCTTTCACTAAAATGATTGTGAGTTGCTGGTGAATGCTTGTAAGTAGCTTAAGGCAGTTTCAAAGGAAAGTGATTTTCTCTGAAAGTACAGCATTTAGAAAGTGAAGCAACACTCCATTCACTTCGCACAGTGAATTGAAGTGTTGTAACAGACTGCTTCTCTTTCAGAGAAACAGATGTGAGTTTTTTGTGAATGGTTGTAAGTAGCTTAAGACACTTTAAAAGGAAAGTGATTTTCTCCGAAATTACAGCATTTAGAAAGTGAAGCAACACTCCATTCACTTCGCACAGTGAATTGAAGTTTTGGAACAGACTGCTTCTCTTTCAGAGAAACTCATGTGATTTGCTGGTGAATGCTTTTAAGTAGCTCAAGGCAGTTTCAAAGAAGAGTGATTTTCTCTGAAAGTACAGCATTTAGAAAGTGAAGCAACACTCCATTCTCTTCGCACACTGAATTGAAGTGTTGGAAAAGACAGCCTCTCTTTCAGAGAAACTCATGTGAGTTGCTGGTCAATGCTTGTAAGTAGCTTAAGGCACTTTCAAAGGAAAGTGATTTTCTCTGAAAGGACAGCATTTAGAAAGTGAAGCAACACTCCATTCACTTCACACAGTGAATTGAAGTGTTGGAACAGACTGCTTCTCTTCCAGAGAAATGCATGTGTGTTGCTGGTGAATACTTGAAAGTAGCTTAAGGCACTTTCAAAGAAAGTGATTTTCTCTGAAAATACAGCATTTAGAAAGTGAAGCAACACTCCATTCACTTCGCACAGTGAATTGAAGTGTTTGAACAGACTGCTTCTCTTTCAGAGAAATGCATGTGAGTTACTTCTGAATGCTTGTAAGTAGCTTAAGGCAGTTTCAAAGGAAAGTGATTTACTCTGAAAGGACAGCATTTAGAAAGTGGAGTAACACTCCATTCACTTCGCACAA
Organism: Myodes glareolus; assembly: GCF_982192425.1. Lineage (NCBI taxonomy): Eukaryota > Metazoa > Chordata > Mammalia > Rodentia > Cricetidae > Myodes > Myodes glareolus. The sequence continues at coordinate 272,855 of NW_028263213.1, forward strand.
TGAATTGAAGTTTTGGAACAGAATGCTTCTCTTTCAGAGAAATTCATGTGAGTTGCTGGCGAATGCTTGTAAGAAGCTTAAGGCAGTTTGAAAGGAAAGTGATTTTCTCAGAAAGTACAGTATTTAGAAAGTGAAGCAACACTCCATTCACTACGCATAGTGAATTGAAGTGTTGTAACAGACTGCTTCTCTTTCAGAGAAACAGATGTGAGTTTTTTGTGAATGGATGTATGTAGCTTAAGGCACTTTAAAAGGAAAGTGATTTTCTCCGAAATTACAGCATTTTGAATGTGAAGCAACACTCCATTCACTTCGCACAGTGAATTGAAGTTTTGGAACAGACTGCTTCTCTTTCTGAGAAACTCATGTGAGTTGCTGGTGAATGCTTTTAAGTAGCTCAAGGCATTTTCAAAGAAGAGTGATTTTCTCTGAAATTACAGCATTTAGAAAGTGAAGCAACACTCCATTCTCTTCGCACAGTGAATTGTAGTGTTGGAACAGACTGCCTCTCTTTCAGAGAAACTCATGTGAGTTGCTGGTCAATGCTTGTAAGTAGCTTAAGGCACTTTCAAAGGAAAGTGATTTTCTCTCAAAGTACAGCATTTAGAAAGTGACGCAACACTCCATTCACTTCACACAGTGAATTGAAGTGTTGGAACAGACTGCTTCTCTTTCTGAGAAACTCATGTGAGTTCCTGGTGAATGCTTGTAAGAAGCCTAAGGCAGTTTCAAAGGAAAGTGATTTTCTCTGAAAGTACAGCATTTAGAAAGTGACGCAACACTCCATTCACTTCGCACAGTGAACTGAAGTGTTGGAACAGACTGCTTTTCTTTCAGAGAAACTCATGTGAGTTGCTGGTGAATGCTTGTAAGTAGCTTAAGGCACTTTCAAAGGAAAGTGACTTTCTCTGAAAGTACAGCATTTAGAAAGTGAAGCAATACTCCATTCACTTCGCACAGTGAATTGAAGTGTTGGAACAGACTGTTTCCCTTTCAAAGAAATGCATGTGAGTTGCTGGTGAACACTTGTAAGTAGCTTAAGGCACTTTCAAAGGAAAGTGATTTTCTCTGAAAGTACAGCATTTTGAAAGTGAAGCAACACTCCATTCACTTCGCATAGTGAATTGAAGTGTTGGAACAGACTGCTTCACTTTCAGAGAAATGCATGTGAGTTTCTTGTGAATGCTTGTAAGTAGCTTAAGGCACTTTCAAAGAAAAGTAATATTCTCTGAAAGTACAGCATTTTGAAAGTGAAGCAACCCTCCATTCACTTCGCACAGTAAATTCAACTGTTTGAACAGACTGCTTCTCTTTCAGAAAAATGATTGTTAGTTGCAGGTGAATGCTTGTAAGTAGCTTAAGGCAGTTTCAAAGGAAAGTGATTTTCTCTGAAAGTACAGCATTTAGAAAGTGAAGCAACACTCCATTCACTTCACACAGTGAATTGAAGTGTTGTAACAGACTGCTTCTCTTTCAGAGAAACAGATGTGAGTTTTTTGTGATTGGATGTATGTAGCTTAAGGCACTTTAAAAGGAAAGTGATTTTCTCCGAAATTACAGCATTTAGAAAGTGAAGCAACACTCCATTCACTTCGCACAGTGAATTGAAGTTTTGGAACAGACTGATTCTCTTTCTGAGAAACTCATGTGAGTTGCTGGTGAATGCTTTCAAGTAGCTCAAGGCATTTTCAAAGAAGAGTGATTTTCTCTGAAAGTACAGCATTTAGAAAGTGAAACAACACTCCATTCTCTTCGCACAGTGAATTGAAGTGTTGGAACAGACTGCTTCTCTTTCAGAGAAACTCATGTGAGTTTCTGGTCAATGCTTGTAAGTAGCTTAAGGCACTTTCAAGGGAAAGTGATTTTCTCTCAAAGTACAGCATTTAGAAAGTGACGCAACACTCCATTCACTTCACACAGTGAATTGAAGTGTTGGAACAGACTGCTTCTCTTTCTGAGAAACTCATGTGAGTTCCTGGTGAATGCTTGTAAGAAGCTTAAGGCAGTTTCAAAGGAAAGTGATTTTCTCTGAAAGTACAGCATTTAGAAAGTGAAGCAACACTCCATACACTTCGCACAGTGAATTGAAGTGTTGGAACAGACTGCCTCTCTTTCAGAAAAACTCATGTGAGTTGCTGGTGAATGCTTGTAAGTAGCTTAAGGCACTTTCAAAGGTAAGTGACTTTCTCTGAAAGTACAGCATTTAGAAAGTGAAGCAATACTCCATTCACTTCGCACACTGAATTGAAGTGTTGGAACAGACTGTTTCCCTTTTAAAAAAATGCATGTGAGTTGCTGGTGAACGCTTGTAAGTAGCTTAAGGCACTTTCAAAGGAAAGTGATTTTCTCTGAAAGTACAGCATTTTGAAAGTGAAGCAACACTCCATTCACTTCGCACAGTGAATTGAAGTGTTGGAACAGACTGCTTCTCTTTCAGAAAAATGATTGTGAGTTGCTGGTGAATGTTTGTAAGTAGCTTAAGGCAGTTTCAAAGGAAAGTGATTTTCTCTGAAATTACAGCATTTAGAAAGTGAAGCAACACTCCATTCACTTCGCACTGTTAATTGAAGTGTTGGAACAGACTGCTTCTCTTTCAGAGAAACTCATGTGTGTTGCTGGTGAATGCTTGTAAGTAGCTTAAGGCAGTTTCAAAGGAAAGTGATTTTCTCTGAAAGGACAGCATTTAGAAAGTGGAGCAACACTCCATTTACTTCGCACAGTGAATTCAAGTTTTGGAACAGAATGCTTCTCTTTCAGAGAAATGCATGTGAGTTGCTGGTGAATGCTTGTAAGTAACTTTAGGCAGTTTCAAAGGAAAGTGATTTTCTCTGAAAGTACAGCATTTAGAAAGTGAAGCAACACTCCATTCACTTCGAACAGTGAATTGAAGTGTTGGAACAGACTGCTTCACTTTCAGAAAAATGATTGTGAGTTGCTGGTGAATGCTTGTATGTAGCTTAAGGCACTTTCAAAGGAAAGTGATTTTCTCTGAAATTACAGCATTTAGAAAGTGAAGCAACACTCCATTCACTTCGCACAGTGAATTGAAGTGTTGGAACAGACTGCTTCCCTTTCAGAGAAACGCATGTGAGTTGCTGGTGAATGCTTGTAAGTAGCTTAAGGCAGTTTCAAAGGAAAGTGATTTTCTCTGAAAGTACAGCATTTAGAAAGTGAAGCAACACTCCATTCACTTTGCACAGTGAATTGAAGTGTTGGAACAGACTGCTTCTCTTTCAGAGAAACTCATGTGAGTTGCTGGTGAATGCTTGTAAGTAGCTTAAGGCACTTTCAAAGGAAAGTGATTTTCTCTGAAATTACAGCATTTAGAAAGTGAAGCAACACTCCATTCACTTCGCACAGTGAATTGAAGTGTTGGAACAGAGTGCTTCTCTTTCAGAGAAACGCATGTGAGTTTCTTGTGAATGCTTGTAAGTAGTTTAAGGCACGTTCAAAGGAAAGTGATTTTCTCTGAAAGGACAGCATTTAAAATGTGAAGGAACACTCCATTCACTTTGCACAGTGAATTGAAGTGTTGGAACAGACTGCTTCTCTTTCAGAGAAACAGATGTGAGTTTCTTGTGAATGCTTGTAAGTCACTTCAGGTAGTTTCAAAAGAGAGTGATATTCTCTAAAAGGAGCGCATTTAGAAAGTGAAGCAACACTCCATTCACTTCGCACAGTGATTTGAAGTGTTGGAACAGACTGCTTCTCTTTCAGGGAAATGCATGTGAGTTTTTTGTGAATGATTGTAAGTAGCTTAAGGCACATTCAAAGGAAAGTGATTTTCTCTGAAAGGACAGCATTTAGAAAGTGAAGCAATACTCCATTCACTTCTCACTGTGAACTGAAGTGTTGGAACAGACTGCTTCTCTTTCAGAGAAACTCATGTGAGTTGCTGGTGAATGCTTGTAAGTAGCTAAAGGCAGTTTCAAAGGAAAGTGATTTTCTTTGAAAATACAGGATTTAGAAAGTGACGCAACACTCCATTCACTTCACACAGTGAATTGAAGTGTTGGAACAGACTGCTTCTGTTTCAGAGAAAGTCATGTGAGTTGCTGGTGAATGCTTGTAAGTAGCCTAAGGCAGTTTCAAAGGAAAGTGATTTTCTCTGTAAGTACAGCATTTAGAAAGTGAAACAACAACACATTGACTTCGCACAGTGAATTGAAGTGTTGGAACAGACTGCTTCTCTTTTAGAGAAATTCATGTGAGTTGCTGGTGAATGCTTGTAAGTCGCTTAAGGTACTTTGAACGGAAAGTGATTTTCTCTGAAAGTACAGCGTTTAGAAAGTGACGCAACACTCCATTCACTTCGCACAGTGAATTGAAGAGTTGGAACAGACTGATTCCCTTTCAGAGAAACTCATGTGAGTTGCTGGTGAATGCTTGTAAGTAGTTTAAGGCAGTTTCAAAGGAAAGTGATTTTCTCTGAAAGTACAGCATTTAGAAAGTGAATCAACACTCCATTCACTTTGCACAGTGAATTGAAGTGTTGGAACAGACTGCTTCTCTTTCAGAGAAACTCATGTGAGTTGCTGGTGAATGCTTGTTAGTAGCTTAAGGCACTTTCAAAGGTAAGTGACTTTCTCTGAAAGTACAGCATTTAGAAAGTAAAGCAATACTCCATTCACTTCGCACACTGAATTGAAGTGTTGGAACAGACTGTTTCCCTTTCAAAGAAATGCATGTGAGTTGCTGGTGAACGCTTGTAAGTAGCTTAAGGCACTTTCAAAGGAAAGTGATTTTCTCTGAAAGCACAGCATTTTGAAAGTGAAGCAACACTCCATTCACTTCGCACAGTGAATTGAAGTGTTGGAACAGACTGCTTCTCTTTCAGAAAAATGATTGTGAGTTGCTGGTGAATGTTTGTAAGTAGCTTAAGGCAGTTTCAAAGGAAAGTGATTTTCTCTGAAATTACAGCATTTAGAAAGTGAAGCAACACTCCATTCACTTCGCACTGTTAATTGAAGTGTTGGAACAGACTGCTTCTCTTTCAGAGAAACTCATGTGTGTTGCTGGTGAATGCTTGTAAGTAGCTTAAGGCAGTTTCAAAGGAAAGTGATTTTCTCTGAAAGGACAGCATTTAGAAAGTGGAGCAACACTCCATTTACTTCGCACAGTGAATTGAAGTTTTGGAACAGAATGCTTCTCTTTCAGAGAAATGCATGTGAGTTGCTGGTGAAGGCTTGTAAGTAACTTAAGGCAGTTTCAAAGGAAAGTGATATTCTCTGAAAGTACAGCATTTAGAAAGTGAAGCAACACTCCGTTCACTTCATAGAGTGAATTGAAGTGTTGGTACAGACTGCTTCACTTTCCGAGAAATGCATGTGAGCTGCTGGTGAATGATTGTAAGTAGCTCAAGGCAGTTTCAAAGAAAGTGATTTTCTTTGAAATTACAGCCTTTAGAAAGTGAAGCAACACTCCGTTCACTTCGCACAGTGAATTGAAGTGAAGGAACAGACTGCTTCACTTTCAGAGAAATGCATGTGAGTTGCTGGTGAATGCTTGTAAGTAGCTTAAGGCAGTTTCAAAGGAAAGTGATTTTCTCTAAAAGTACAGCATTTAGAAAGTGAAACAACAACACATTCACTTCGCACAGTGAATTGAAGAGTTGGAACAGACTGCTTCTCTTTCAGAGAAACTCATGTGAGTTGCTGCTGAATGCTTGTAAGTAGCTTAAGGCAGTTTCAAAGGAAAGTGATTTTCTCTGAAAGTACAGCATTTAGAAAGTGAAGCAACACTCCATTCACTTCGCACAGTGAATTGAAGTGTTGTAACAGACTGCTTCTCTTTCAGAGAAACGGATGTGAGTTTTTTGTGAATGGTTGTAAGTAGCTTAAGGCACTTTAAAAGGAAAGTGATTTTCTCTGAAATTACAGCATTTAGAAAGTGAAGCAACACTCCATTCACTTCGCACAGTGAATTGAAATGCTGGAACAGACTGCTTCTCTTTCAGAGAAACCCATGTGAGTTGCTGGTGAATGCTTGTTAGTAGCTTAAGGCAGTTTCAAAGAAAAGTGATTTTCTCTGAAATTACAGCATTTAGAAAGTGAAGCAACACTCCATTCTCTTCGCACACTGAATTGAAGTGTTGGAACAGACAGCCTCTCTTTCAGAGAAACTCATGTGTGTTGCTGGTCAATGCTTGTAAGTAGCTTAAGGCACGTTCAAAGGAAAGTGATTTTCTCTCAAAGTACAGCATTTAGAAAGTGAAGCAACACTCCATTCACATCGCACAGTGAATTGAAGTATTGGAACAGACTGTTTATCTTTCAGAGAAATGCATGTGAGTTGCTGGTGAATGCATGTAAGTAGCTTAAGGCAGTTTCAAAGGAAAGTGATTTTCTCTGAAATTACAGCCTTTAGAAAGTGAAGCAACACTCCGTTCATTTCGCAGAGTGAATTGAAGTGTTGAAACAGACTGTTTCTCTTTCAGAGAAATGAATGTGAGGTTCTTCTAAATGCTTGTAAGCAGCTTAAGGCAGTTTCAAAAAAAAAGTGATTATCTCTGTAACTATAGCATTAAGAAAGTGAAGCACCACTCAATTCACTTCACACAGTGAATTGAAGTGTTGGAACAGACTGCCTCTCTTTCAGAGAAACTCATGTGAGTTGCTGGTGAATGCTTGTAAGTAGCTTAAGGCACTTTCAAAGGAAAGTGATTTTCTCTGAAAGTACAGCATTAAGAAAGTGAAACAACACTCCATTCACTTCGCACAGTGAATTGAAGTGTTGGAACAGACTGCTTCTCTTTCAGAGAAATGCATGTGCGTTGCTGGTGAATACTTGAAAGTAGCTTAAGGCACTTTCAAAGAAAGTGATTTTCTCTGAAAGTACAGTATTTAGAAAGTGAAGCAACACTCCATTCACTTCCCACAGTGAATTGAAGTGTTGGAACAGACTGCTTCTCTTTCAGAGAAACGCATGTGAGTTACTTGTGAATGCTTGTAAGTAGCTTAAGGCAGTTTCAAAGGAAAGTGATTTACTCTGAAAGGACAGCATTTAGAGAGTGAAGCAACACTCTGTTCACTTCGCAGAGTGAATTGAAGTGTTGGAACAGACTGCTTCTCTTTCAGAGAAATGCATGTGAGTTGCTGGTGAATGCTTGTAAGTAGCTTAAGGCAGTTTCAAAGAAAGTGATTTTCTTTGAAATTACAGCCTTTAGAAGGTGAAGCAACACTCCGTTCACTTCGCACAGTGAATTGAAGTGTTGGAACAGACTGCTTCTCTTTCAGAGAAACTCATGTGAGTTGCTGGTGAATGCTTGTAAGAAGCTTAAGGCAGTTTCAAAGGAAAGTGATTTTCTCTTAAAGTACAGCATTGAGAAAGTGAAACAACACTCCATTCACTTCGCACAGTGAATTGAAGTGTTATAATAGACTGCCTCTCTTTTAGAAAAACTCATGTGAGTTGCTGGTGAATGCTTGTAAGTAGCTTAATGCACTTTCAAAGGAAAGTGATTTTCTCTGAAAGTACAGGATTTAGAAAGTGAAGCAACACCCCATTCACTTCGCACAGTGAATTGAAGTGTTATAACAGACTGCTTCTCTTTCAGAGAAATGCATGTGAGTTGCTGGGGAATGCTTGTAAGTAGCTTAAGGCACTTTCAAAGGAAAGTGATATTCTCTGAAAGTACAGCATTTTGAAAGTGAAGCAACCCTCCATTCACTTCGCACAGTATTTTGAATTGTTTGAACAGACTGCTTCTCTTTCAGAAAAATGATTGTGAGTTGCTGGTGAATGCTTGTAAGTAGCTTAAGGCAGTTTCAAAGGAAAGTGATTTTCTCTGAAAGTACAGCATTTAGAAAGTGAAGCAACACTCCATTCACTTCACACAGTGAATTGAAGTGTTGTAACAGACTGCTTCTCTTTCAGAGAAACAGATGTGAGTTTTTAGTGAATGGTTGTATGTAGCTTAAGGCACTTTAAAAGGAAAGTGATTTTTACCGAAATTAGAGCATTTAGAAAGTGAAGCAACACTCCATTCACTTCGCACAGTGAATTGAAGTGTTGGAAAAGACTTCTTCTCTTTCAGAGAAACTCATGTGATTTGCTGGTGAATGCTTTTAAGTAGCACAAGGCATTTTCAAAGAAGAGTGATTTTCTCTGAAATTACAGCATTAAGAAAGTGAAGCAACACTCCATTCTCTTCGCACAGTGAATTGAAGTGTTGGAACAGACTGCCTCTCTTTCAGAGAAACTCATGTGAGTTGCTGGTCAATGCTTGTAAGTAGCTTAAGCTACTTTCAAAGAAAAGTGATTTTCTCTCAAAGTAAAGCATTTAGAAAGTGAAGCAACACTCCATTCACTTCGCACAGTGAATTGAAGTGTTTTAACAGACTGCTTCTCTTTCAGAGAAATGCATGTGAGTTGCTGTTGAATGCTTGTAAGTAGCTTAAGGCAGTTTCAAAGGAAAGTGATTTTCTCTGAAAGTACAGCATTTAGAAAGTGAAGCAACACTCCATTCGCTTCGCACAGTGGATTGAAATGTTGGGACAGAATTCTTCTCTTTCAGAGAAACGAATGTGAGGTTCTTCTAAATGCTTGTAAGTAGCTTCATGCAGTTTCAAAAAAAAGTGATTATCTCTGTAACAACAGCATTTAGAAAGTGAAGCAACACTCCATTCACTTCACACAGTGAATTGAAGTGTTGGAAGAGACTGCTTCTCTTTCTGAGAAACTCATGTGAGTTGCTGGTGATTGCTTGTAAGAAGCTTAAGGCAGTTTCAAAGGAAAGTGATTTTCTCTGAAAGTCCAGATTTAGAAAGTGAAGCAACACTCCACTCACTTCGCACATTGAATTGAAGTGTTGGAACAAACTGCTTCTCTTTCAGAGAAATGCATGAGAGTTGTTGGTGAATGCTTGTAAGTAGCTTAAGGCACTTTCAAAGAAGAGTGATTTTCTCTGAAAGTACAGCAATTAGTAAGTGAAACAACAAGGCATTCACTTCGCACAGTGAATTGAAGAGTTGGTACAGACAGCTTCTCTTTCAGAGAAACTCATGTGAGTTGCTGGTGAGTGCTTGTAAGTATCTTAAGGTACTTTGAAAGGAAAGTGATTTTCTCTGAGTGTACAGCATTTAGAAAGTGATGTAACACTCCATTCACTTCGCACAGTGAATTGAAATGTTGGAACAGACTGCTTCTCTTTCAGAGAAACGCATGTTAGTTTCTTGTGAATGCTTGTAAGCAGCTTAAGGCAGTTTCAAAGGAAAGTGATTTTCTCTGAAAGTACAGCATTTAGAAAGTGAAGTAACACTCCATTCACTTAGCACAGTGAATTGAAGTGTTGGAACAGACTGCTTCTCTTTCAGAGAAACGCATGTGAGTTTCTTGTGAATGCTTGTAAGTAACTTAAGGCACATTCAAAGGAACGTGATTTTCTCTGTAAGTACAGCATTTAGAAAGTGAAGTAACACTCCATTGACTTCGCACAGTGAATTGAAGTATTGGAACAGACTGCTTCTCTTTCAGAGAAATGCATGTGAGATGCTGGTGAATGCTTGTAGGTAGCTTAAGGCAGTGTCAAAAGAAAGTGATTTTTTCTGAAGGTACAGCATTTAGAAAGTGAAGCAACACTCCATTCACTTCGAACAGTGAATTGAAGTGTTGGAACAGACTGCTTCTCTTTCAGAGAAACGGATGTGAGTTTTTTGTGAATGCTTGTAAGTAGTTTAAGGCACGTTCAAAGGAAAGTGATTTTCTCTGAAAGGACAGCATTTAAAATGTGAAGGAACACTCCATTCACTTTGCACAGTGAATTGAAGTGTTGGAACAGACTGCTTCTCTTTCAGAGAAACAGATGTGAGTTTCTTGTGAATGCTTGTAAGTCACTTCAGGTAGTTTCAAAAGAGAGTGATTTTCTCTAAAAGGAGCGCATTTAGAAAGTGAAGCAACACTCCATTCACTTCGCACAGTGATTTGAAGTGTTGGAACAGACTGCTTCTCTTTCAGGAAATGCATGTGAGTTTTTTGTGAATGTTTGTAAGTAGCTTAAGGCACTTTCAAAGGAAAGTGATTTTCTCTGAAAGGACAGCATTTAGAAAGTGAAGCAATACTCCATTCACTTCTCACTGTGAACTGAAGTGTTGGAACAGACAGCTTCTCTTTCAGAGAAACTCATGTGAGTTGCTGGTGAATGCTTGTAAGTAGCTTAAGGCAGTTTCAAAGGAAAGTGATTTTCTTTGAAAATACAGGATTTAGAAAGTGACGCAACACTCCATTCACTTCACACAGTGAATTGAAGTGTTGGAACAGACTGCTTCTGTTTCAGAGAAAGTCATGTGAGTTGCTGGTGAATGCTTGTAAGTAGCCTAAGGCAGTTTCAAAGGAAAGTGATTTTCTCTGAAAGTACAGCATTTAGAAAGTGACACAACAACACATTGACTTCGCACAGTGAATTGAAGTGTTGGAACAGACTGCTTCTCTTTTAGAGAAATTCATGTGAGTTGCTTGTGAATGCTTGTAAGTCGCTTAAGGTACTTTGAACGGAAAGTGATTTTCTCTGAAAGTACAGCGTTTAGAAAGTGACGCAACACTCCATTCACTTCGCACAGTGAATTGAAGAGTTGGAACAGACTGATTCCCTTTCAGAGAAACTCATGTGAGTTGCTGGTGAATGCTTGTAAGTAGTTTAAGGCAGTTTCAAAGGAAAGTGATTTTCTCTGAAAGTACAGCATTTAGAAAGTGAATCAACACTCCATTCACTTTGCACAGTGAATTGAAGTGTTGGAACAGACTGCTTCTCTTTCAGAGAAACTCATGTGAGTTTCTGGTGAATGCTTGTAAGTAGCTTAAGGCACTTTCAAAGGAAAGTGATTTTCTCTGAAAATACAGCATTTAGAAAGTGAAACAACAACACATTCACTTCTGACAGTGAATTGAAGTGTTGGAACAGACTGCTTCTCTTTCAGAGAAACTCATGTGAGTTACTGGTGAATGCTTGTAACTAGCTTAAGGCAGTATCAAAGGAAAGTGATTTTCTCTGAAAGTACAGCATTTAGAAAGTGAAGCAACCCTCCATTCACTTCGCACAGTGAATTGAAGTGTTGGAACAGACTGCTTCTCTTTCAGAGAAATGCATGTGAGTTTCTTGTGAATGCTTTTAATTATCTTAAGGCACTTTCAAAGAAAGTGATTTTCTCTGAAAGTACAGCATTTAGAAAGTGAAGCAAAACTCCATTCACTTCGCACAGTGAATTGAAGTGTTGGAACAGACTGCTTCTCTTTCAGAGAAATGCATGTGAGTTGCTTGTGAATGCTTGTAAGTAGCTTAAAGCAGTTTCAAAGAAGAGTGATTTTCTCTGAAAGTACAGCATTTAGAAAGTGAAGCAACACTCCATTCACTTCGCACATTGAATTGAAGTGTTGGAACAGACTGCTTCTCTTTTAGAGAAAAGCATGAGAGTTGTTGGTGAATGCTTGTAAGTAGCTTAAGGCACTTTCAAAGAAGAGTGATTTTCTCTGAAAGTACAGCATTTAGTAAGTGAAACAACAAGGCATTCACTTCACACAGTGAATTGAAGAGTTGAAACAGACAGCTTCTCTTTCAGAGAAACTCATGTGAGTTGCTGGTGAATGCTTGTAAGTATCTTAAGGTACTTTGAAAGGAAAGTGATTTTCTCTGAGTGTACAGCATTTAGAAAGTGACATAACACTCCATTCACTTCGCACAGTGAATTGAAGTGTTGGAACAGACTGCTTCTCTTTCAGAGAAACGCATGTTAGTTTCTTGTGAATGCTTGTAAGTAACTTAAGGCACATTCAAAGGAAAGTGATTTTCTCTGTAACTACAGCATTTAGAAAGTGAAGTAACACTCCATTGACTTCGCACAGTGAATTGAAGTATTGGAACAGACTGCTTCACTTTCAGAGAAATGCATGTGAGATGCTGGTTAATGCTTGTAGGTAGCTTAAGGCAGTGTCAAAGGAAAGTGATTTTTTCTGAAGTTACAGCATTTAGAAAGTGAAGCAACACTCCATTCACTTCGAACAGTGAATTGAAGTGTTGGAACAGACTGCTTCTCTTTCAGGGAAATGCTTTTGAGTTTTTTATGAATGCTTGTAAGTAGCTTATAGCATTTTCAAAGGAAAGTGATTTTCTCTGAAAGGACAGCATTTAGAAAGTGAAGCAATACTCCATTCACTTCTCACTGTGAACTGAAGTGTTGGAACAGAATGCTTCTTTTCAAGAGAAATTCATGTGAGTTGCTGGTGAATGCTTGTAAGTAGTTTAAGGCAGTTTTAAAGGAAAGTGATTTTCTCTGAAAATACAGGATTTAGAAAGTGACACAACACTCCATTCACTTCACACAGTGAATTGAAGTGTTGGAACAGACTGCTTCTGTTTCAGAGAAACTCATGTGAGTTGCTGGTGAATGCTTGTAAGTAGCTTAAGGCAGTTTCAAAGGAAAGTGATTTTCTCTGAAAGTACAGCATTTAGAAAGTGAAACAACAACACATTGACTTCGCACAGTGAATTGAAGTGTTGGAACAGACTGCTTCTCTTTCAGAGAAATTCATGTGAGTTGCTGGTGAATGCTTGTAAGTCGCTTAAGGTACTTTGAAAGGAAAGTGATTTTCTCTGAAAGTACAGCGTTTAGAAAGTGACGCAACACTCCATTCACTTCGCACAGTGAATTGAAGAGTTGGAACAGACTGATTCCCTTTCAGAGAAACTCATGTGAGTTGCTGGTGAATGCTTGTAAGTAGTTTAAGGCAGTTTCAAAGGAAAGTGATTTTCTCTGAAAGTACAGCATTTAGAAAGTGAATCAACACTCCATTCACTTTGCACAGTGAATTGAAGTGTTGGAACAGACTGCTTCTCTTTCAGAGAAACTCATGTGAGTTGCTGGTGAATGCTTGTAAGTAGCTTAAGGCACTTTCAAAGGAAAGTGATTTTCTCTGAAATTACAGCATTTAGAAAGTGAAGCAACACTCCATTCACTTCGCACAGTGAATTGAAGTGTTGGAACAGAGTGCTTCTCTTTCAGAGAAACGCATGTGAGTTTCTTGTGAATGCTTGTAATAGCTTAAGGCAGTATCAAAGGAAAGTGATTTTCTCTGAAAATACAGCATTTAGAAAGTGAAACAACAACACTTTCACTTCTCACAGTGAATTGAAGTGTTGAAACAGACTGCTTCTCTTTCAGAGAAGCTCATGTGAGTTGCTGGTGAATGCTTGTATGTATCTTAAGGCACTTTCAAAGGAAAGTGATTGTCTCTGAAAGTACAGCATTTAGAAAGCGAAGCAACACTCCATTCACTTTGCACTGTGAATTGAAGTGTTGGAACAGAATACTTCTCTTTCAGAGAAACTGATGTGAGTTGCTGGTGAATGCTTGTAAGTAGCTTAAGGCAGTTTCAAAGGAAAGTGATTTTCTCGGAAAGTACAGCATTTAGAAAGTGAAGCAACACTCCATTCACTTCGCACAGTGAATTGAAGTGTTGGAACAGACTGCTTCTCTTTCAGAGAAATGTATGTGAGTTGCTGGTTAATGCTTGTAAGTAGCTTAGGGCAGTTTCAAAGGAAAGTGATTTTCTTTGAAAGTACAGCATTTAGAAAGTGAAACAACAACACATTCACTTTGCACAAGGAACTGAAGTGTTGGAACAGACTGCTTCTCTTTCAGAGAAACTCATGTGAGTTGCTGGTGAATGCTTCTAAGTACCTTAAGGTACTTTGAAAGTAAAGTGATTTTCTCTGAAAGTACAGCATTTAGAAAGTGAAGCAACACTCCATTCACTTTGCACAGTGAATTGAAGTGTTGGAACAGACGGCTTCTCTTTCAGAGAAACTCATGTGAGTTGCTCGTGAATGCTTGCAAGTAGATTAAGGCACTTTCAAAGGAAAGTGATTTTCTCAGAAAGTACAGCATTGAGAAATTGAAGCAACACTCCATTCACTTCGCACAGTGAATTGAAGTGTTGGAACAGACTGCTTCTCTTTCAGAGAAACACATGAGAGTTTCTTGTGAATGCTTGCAAGTAGCCTAAGGCAGTGTCAAAGGAAAGTGATTTTCTCTGAAAGTACAGCATTTAGAAAGTGAAGAAACACTCCAGTCACTTCGCACAGTGAATTGAAGTGTTGGAACAGACTGCCTCTCTTTCAGAGAAACTCATGTGAGTTGCTGGTGAATGCTTGTAAGTAGCTTAAGGCGCTATCAAAGGAAAGTTATTTTCTCTGAAAGTACAGCATGTAGAAAGTGAAGCAAAACTCCATTCACTTTGCACAGTGAATTGAAGTGCTGGAACAGACTTCTTCTCTTTCAGAGAAACGCATGTTAGTTTCTTGTGAATGCTTATAATTAGCTTAAGGCAGTTTCAAAGGAAAGTGATTTTCTCTGAAAGTACAGCATTTAGAGAGTGAAGTAACACTCCATTTACTTAGCACAGTGAATTGAAGTGTTGGAACAGACTGCTTCTCTTTCAGAGAAACACATGAGAGTTTCTTGTGAATGCTTGCAAGTAGCTTAAGGCAGTGTCAAAGGAAAGTGATTTTCTCTGAAAGTACAGCATTTAGAAAGTGAAGAAACACTCCAGTCACTTCGCACAGTGAATTGAAGTGTTGGAACAGACTGCCTCTCTTTCAGAGAAACTCATGTGAGTTGCTGGTGAATGCTTGTAAGTAGCTTAAGGCGCTATCAAAGGAAAGTTATTTTCTCTGAAAGTACAGCATGTAGAAAGTGAAGCAAAACTCCATTCACTTTGCACAGTGAATTGAAGTGCTGGAACAGACTGCTTCTCTTTCAGAGAAACGCATGTTAGTTTCTTGTGAATGCTTATAAGTAGCTTAAGGCAGTTTCAAAGGAAAGTGATTTTCTCTGAAAGTACAGCATTTAGAAAGTGAAGTAACACTCCATTTACTTAGCACAGTGAATTGAAGTGTTGGAACAGACTGCTTTTCTTTCAGAGCAACGCTTGTGAGTTTCTTGTGAATGCTTGTAAGTAACTTAAGGCACATTCAAAGGAAAGTGATTTTCTCTGTGACTACAGCATTTAGAAAGTGAAGTAACACTCCATTGACTTCACACAGTGAATTGAAGTGTTGGAACAGACTGCTTCTGTTTCAGAGAAAGTCATGTGAGATGCTGGTGAATGCTTGTCGGTAGCTTAAGGCAGTGACAAAGGAAAGTGATTTTTTCTGAAGGTACAGCATTAAGAAAGTGAAGGAACACTCCATTCACTTCGAACAGTGAATTGAAGTGTTGGAACAGACTGCTTCTCTTTCAGAGAAACGCATGTTAGTTTCTTGTGAATGCTTATAAGTAGTTTAAGGCACGTTCAAAGGAAACTGATTTTCTCTGAAAGGACAGCATTTGAAATGTGAAGTAACACTCCATTCACTTTGCACAGTGAATTGAAGTGTTGGAACAGACTGCTATTCTTTCAGAGAAACAGATGTGAGTTTCTTGTGAATGCTTGTAAGTCACTTCAGGTAGTTTCAAAAGTGAGTGATTTTCTCTAAAAGGAGCGCATTTAGAAAGTGAAGCAACACTCCATTCACTTCGCACAGTGAATTGAAGTGTTGGAACAGACTGCTTCTCTTTCAGAGAAACGGATGTGAGTTTTTTGTGAATGCTTGTAAGTAGTTTAAGGCACGTTCAAAGGAAAGTGATTTTCTCTGAAAGGACAGCATTTAAAATGTGAAGGAACACTCCATTCACTTTGCACAGTGAATTGAAGTTTTGGAACAGACTGCTTTTCTTTCAGAGAAACAGATGTGAGTTTCTTGTGAATGCTTGTAAGTCACTTCAGGTAGTTTCAAAAGTGAGTGATTTTCTCTAAAAGGAGCGCACTTAGAAAGTGAAGCAACACTCCATTCACTTCGCACAGTGAATTGAAGTGTTGGAACAGACTGCTTCTCTTTCAGGGAAATGGATGTGAGTTTCTTGTGAATGCTTGTAAGTAGCTTAAGGCACTTTCAAAGGAAAGTGATTTTCTCTGAAAGGACAGCATTTAGAAAGTGAAACAATACTCCATTCACTTCTCACTGTGAACTGAAGTGTTGGAACAGACTGCATCTCTTTCAAAGAAACTCATGTGAGTTGCTGGTGAATGCTTGTAAGTAGCTTAAGGCAGTGTCAAAGGAAAGTGGTTTTCTCTGAAAATACAGGATTTAGAAAGTGACGCAACACTCCATTCACTTCACACAGTGAATTGAAGTGTTGGAACAGACTGCTTCTGTTTCAGAGAAACTAATGTGAGTTGCTGGTGAATGCTTGTAAGTAGCTTAAGGCGCTGTCAAAGGAAAGTTATTTTCTCTGAAATTACAGCATTTAGAAAGTGAAGCAACACTCCATTCACTTCGCACAGTGAATTGAAGTGTTGGAACAGAGTGCTTCTCTTTCAGAGAAACGCATGTGAGTTTCTTGTGAATGCTTGTAAGGAGCTTAAGGCAGTATCAAAGGAAAGTGATTTTCGCTGAAAATACAGCATTTAGAAAGTGAAACAACAACACATTCACTTCTTACAGTGAATTGAAGTGTTGGAACAGACTGCTTCTCTTTCAGAGAAACTCATGTGAGTTGCTAGTGAATGCTTGTAAGAAGCTTAAGGCATTTTCAAAGGAAAGTGATTTTCTCTGAAAGTACAGCATTTAGAAAGTGAAACAACAACATATTCACTTCGCACAGTGAATTGAAGTGTTGGAACAGACTGCTTCTCTTTCAGAGAAACACATGTGAGTTGCTCGTGAATGCTTGCAAGTAGATTAAGGCACTTTCAAAGGAAAGTGATTTTCTCAGAAAGTACAGCATTGAGAAATTGAAGCAACACTCCATTCACTTCGCACAGTGAATTGAAGAGTTGGAACAGACTGATTCCCTTTCAGAGAAACTCAAGTGAGTTGCTGGTGAATGCTTGTAAGTAGTTTAAGGGAGTTTCAAAGAAAGTGATTTTCTCTGAAACTACAGCATTTAGAAAGTGAATCAACACTCCATTCACTTTGCACAGTGAATTGAAGTGTTGGAACAGACTGCTTCTCTTTCAGAGAAATTCATGTGAGTTGCTGGTGAATGCTTGTAAGTAGCTTAAGGCACTTTCAAAGGAACGTGATTTTCTCTGAAATTACAGCATTTAGAAAGTGAAGCAACACTCCATTCACTTCGCACAGTGAATTGAAGTGTAGGAACAGAGTGCTTCTCTTTCAGAGAAATGCATGTGAGTTTCTTGTGAATGCTTGTAAGTAGCTTAAGGCAGTATCAAAGGAAAGTGATTTTCTCTGAAAATACAGCATTTAGAAAGTGAAACAACAACACATTCACTTCTCACACTGAATTGAAGTGTTGGAACAGACTGCTTCTCCTTCAGAGAAACTCATGTGAGTTGCTGGTGAATGCTTGTAAGTAGCTTAAGGCACTTTCAAAGGAAAGTGATTTTCTCTGAAAGTACAGCATTTAGAAAGTGAAGCAACCCTCCATTCACTTCGCAGAGTGAATTGAAGTGTTGGAATAGACTGCTTCCCTTTCAGAGAAATGCATGTGAGTTTCTTGTGAATGCTTATTATTATCTTAAGGCACTTTCAAAGAAAGTGATTTTCTCTGAAAGTACAGCATTTAGAAAGTGAAGTAACACTCCATTCACTTCGCACATTGAATTGAAGTATTGGAACAGACTGCTTCTCTTTCAGAGAAATGCATGTGAGATGCTGGTGAATGCTTGTAGGTAGCTTAAGGCAGTGTCAAAGGAAAGTGATTTTTTCTAGAGGTACAGCATTTAGAAAGTGAAGGAACACTCCATTCACTTCGAACAGTGAATTGAAGTGTTGGAACAGACTGCTTCTCTTTCAGAGAAACTGATGTGATTTTTTTGTGCATGCTTGTAAGTAGTTTAAGGCACGTTCAAAGGAAAGTGATTTTCTCTAAAAGGACAGCATTTAAAATGTGAAGGAACACTCCATTCACTTTGCACAGTGAATTGAAGTATTGGAACAGACTGCTTTTCTTTCAGAGAAACAGATGTGAGTTTCTTGTGAATGCTTGTATGTCACTTCAGGTAGTTTCAAAAGTGAGTGATTTTCTCTAAAAGGAGCGCATTTAGAAAGTGAAGCAACACTCCATTCACTTCGCACAGTGAATTGAAGTGTTGGAACAGACTGCTTCTCTTTCAGGGAAATGCATGTGAGTTTCTTGTGAATGCTTGTAAGTAGCTTAAGGCACTTTCAAAGGAAAGTGATTTTCTCTGAAAGGACAGCATTTAGAAAGTGAAGCAATACTCCATTCACTTCTCACTGTGAACTGAAGTGTTGGAACAGACTGCATCTCTTTCAAAGAAACTCATGTGAGTTGCTGGTGAATGCTTGTAAGTAGCTTAAGGCAGTGTCAAAGGAAAGTGATCTTCTCTGAAAATACAGGATTTAGAAAGTGACGCAACACTCCATTCACTTCACACAGTGAATTGAAGTGTTGGAACAGACTGCTTCTGTTTCAGAGAAACTCATGTGAGTTGCTGGTGAATGCTTGTAAGTAGCTTAAGGCAGTTTCAAAGGAAAGTGATTTTCTCTGAAAGTACAGCATTTAGAAAGTGAAACAACAACACATTGACTTCGCACAGTGAATTGAAGTGTTGGAACAGACTGCTTCTCTTTCAAAGAAACTCATGTGAGTTGCTGGTGAATGCTTGTAAGTCGCTTAAGGTACTTTGAAAGGAAAGTGATTTTCTCTGCAAGTATAGCGTTTAGAAAGTGACGCAACACTCCATTCACTTCGCACAGTGAATTGAAGAGTTGGAACAGACTGATTCCCTTTCAGGGAAACTCTTGTGAGTTGCTGGTGAATGCTTGTAAGTAGTTTAAGGCAGTTTCAAAGGAAAGTGATTATCTCTGAGAGTAGAGCATTTAGAAAGTGAAGCAACACTCCATTTACTTTGCACAGTGAATTGAAGTGTTGGAACAGACTGCTTCCCTTTCAGGGAATTTCATGTGAGTTGCTGGTGAATGCTTGAAAGTAGCTTAAGGCAGTTTCAAAGGAAAGTGATTTTCTCTGAAAGTACAGCATTTAGAAAGTTAAGCAACACTCCATTCACTTCGCACAGTGAATTGAAGTGTTGGAACAGAGTGCTTCTCTTTCAGAGAAATGTATGTGAATTTCTTGTGAATGCTTAAAATTATGTTCAGGCACTTTCAAAGAAAGTGATTTTCTCTGAAAGTACAGCATTTAGAAAGTGAAGCAACCCTCCAGTCATTTCGCACAGTGAATTGAAGTGTTGGAACAGACTGCTTCTCTTTCAGAGAAATGCATGTGAGTTGCTGGTGAATGCTTGTAAGTAGCTTAAGGCAGTATCAAAGGAAAGTGATTTTCTCTGAAAGTACAGCATTTAGAAAGTGAAACAACAACACATTCACTTCGCAGAGTGAATTGAAGTGTTGGAACAAACTGCTTCTCTTTCTGAAAAATGCATGTGAGTTGCTGGTGAATGCTTGTAAGTAGCTTAAGGCACTTTCAAAGGAAAGTGATTTTCTCTGAAAGTACAGCATTTAGAAAGTGAAACAACAACACATTCACTTCGCAAAATGAATTGAAGTGTTGGAACAGACTGATTCTCTTTCAGAGAAACTCATGTGAGTTGCTGGTGAATGCTTCTAAGTACCTTAAGGTACTTTGAAAGGAAAGTGATTTTCTCTGAAAGTACAGCATTTAGAAAGTGAAGCAACACTCCATTCACTTCACACAGTGAATTGAAGTGTTGGAAGAGACGGCTTCTCTTTCAGGGAAACTCATGTGAGTTGCTGGTGAATGCTTGTAAGTAGCTTAAGGCAGTGTCAAAGGAAAGTGATTTTCTCTGAAATTACAGCATTTAGAAAGTGAAGCAACACTCCATTCACTTCGCACAGTGAAGTGAAGCGTTGGAACAGACTACTTCTCTTTCAGAGAAATGCATGTGAGTTCTTGTGAATGCTTGAAAGTAGCTTAAGGCAGTATCAAAGGAAAGTGATTTTTTCTGAAAATACAGCATTTAGAAAGTGAAACAACAATACATTCACTTCGCACAGTGAACTGAAGTGTTGGAACAGACTGCTTCTCTTTCAGAGAAATTCATGTGAGTTGCTGGTGAATGCTTGTAAGTAGCTTAAGGCAGTTTCAAAGGAAAGTGATTTTCTCTGAAAGTTCAGCATTTAGAAAGTGAAGCAATACTCCATTAACTTTGCACAGTGAATTGAAGTGTTGGAACAGACTCCTAATCTTTCAGAGAAACTCATGTGAATTGCAGGTGAATTTTTGTAAGTAGCTTAAGTCAGTTTCAAAGGAAAGTGATTTTCTCTGAATGTACAGCATTTAGAAAGTGAATCAACCATCCATTCACTTCGCACAGTGAATTGAAGTGTTGAAACAGACTGCTTCTCCTTCAGAGAAACTCATGTGAGTTGCTGGTGAATGCTTATAATTATGTTCAGGCACTTTCAAAGAAAGTGATTTTCTCTGAAAGTACAGCATTTAGAAAGTGAAGCAACACTCCTTTCATTTCGCACAGTGAATTGAAGTGTTGGAACAGACTGCTTCTCTTTAAGAGAAATGCATGTGAGTTGCTGTTGAATGCTTGTAGGTAGCTTAAGGCTGTTTCAAAGGACAGTGATTTTCTCTGAAAGTACAGCATTTAGAAAGTGAAGCAACACTCCATTCACTTTGCACAATGAATTGAAGTGTTGGAACAGACTGCTCCTCTTTCAGAGAAATGCATGTGAGTTGCTTGTGAATGCTTGTATGTAGCTTAAGGAAGTTTCAAAGGACAGTGATTTTCTCTGAAAGTACAGCATTTAAAAAGTGAAGCCACACTCCATTCACTTCGCACATTGAATTGAAGTGTTGGAACAGACTGCTTCTCTTTCAGAGAAACTCATGTGAGTTGCTGGTGAATGCTTGTAAGTAGCTTAAGGCGCTATCAAATGAAAGTTATTTTCTCTGAAATTACAGCATTTAGAAAGTGAAGCAACACTCCATTCACTTCGCACAGTGAATTGAAGTGTTGGAACAGAGTGCTTCTCTTTCAGAGAAACGCATGTGAGTTTCTTGTGAATGCTTGTAAGTAGCTTAAGGCAGTATCAAAGGAAAGTGATTTTCTCTGAAAATACAGCATTTAGAAAGTGAAACAACAACACATTCACTTCTCACAGTGAATTGAAGTGTTGGAACAGACTGCTTCTCTTTCAGAGAAACTCATGTGAGTTGCTAGTGAATGCTTGTAAGAAGCTTAAGGCACTTTCAAAGAAAGTGATTTTCTCTGAAAGTACAGCATTTAGAAAGTGAAGCAACACTCCATTCATATCACACATTGAATTGAAGTACTGGAACAGACTGCTTCTCTTTCAGAGTAATGCATGAGAGTTGTTGGTGAATGCTTGTAAGTAGCTTAAGGCACTTTCAAAGAAGAGTGATTTCCTCTGAAAGTACAGCATTTAGAAAACGAAACAACAACACATTCACTTCGCACAGTGAATTGAAGTGTTGGAACAGACTGCTTTTCTTTCAGAGAAACTCATGTGAGTTGCTGGTGAATGCTTGTAAGTAGCTTAAGGCACTTTCAAAGGAAAGTGATTTTCTCTGAAAGTACAGGATTAAGAAAGTGACGGAACACTCCATTCACTTCACACAGTGAATTGAAGTGTTGAAATAGACCGCTTCTCTTTCAGAGAAACTCATGTGAGTTGCTGGTGAATGCTTGTAAGTAGCTTAAGGTACTTTGAAAGGAAAGTGATTTTCTCTGCAAGTACAGCATTTCGAAAGTGACACAACACTCCATTCACTTCGCACAGTGAATTGAAGAGTTGGAACAGAGTGCTTCCCTTTCAGAGAAACTCATGTGAGTTGCTGGTGAATGCTTGTAAGTAGTTTAAGGCAGTTTCAAAGGAAAGTGATTATCTCTGAGAGTAGAGCATTTAGAAAGTGAAGCAACACTCCATTCACTTCGCACAGTGAATTGAAGTGTTGGAACAGACTGCTTCTCTTTCAGAGTAATGCATGAGAGTTGTTGGTGAATGCTTGTAGTAGCTTAAGGCACTTTCAAAGCAGAGTGATTTTCTCTGAAAGTACAGCATTTAGAAAGTGAAACAACAACACATTCACTTCTCACAGTGAATTGAAGTGTTGGAACAGACTGCTTCTCCTTCAGAGAAACTCATGTGAGTTGCTGGTGAATGCTTGTAAGTGGCTTAAGGCACTTTCAGAGGAAAGTGATTTTCTCTGAAAGTACAGCATTTAGAAAGTGAAGCAACCCTCCATTCACTTAGCACAGTGAATTGAAGTGTTGGAACAGACTGCTTCCCTTTCAGAGAAATGCATGTGAGTTTCTTGTGAATGCTTATAATTATCTTAAGGCACTTTTAAAGAAAGTGATTTTCTCTGAAAGTACAGCATTTAGAAAGTGAAGTAACACTCCATTCACTTCGCACATTGAATTGAAGTATTGGAACAGACTGCTTCTCTTTCAGAGAAATGCATGTGAGATGCTGGTGAATGCCTGTAGGTAGCTTAAGGCAGTGTCAAAGGAAAGTAATTTTTTCTGAAGGTACAGAATTTAGAAAGTGAAGAAACACTCCATTGACTTCGAACAGTGAATTGAAGTGTTGGAACAGACTGCTTCTCTTTCAGAGAAATGTATGTGAGTTGCTGGTGAATGCTTGAAAGTAGCTTAAGGCAGTTTCAATGGAAAGTGATTTTCTCTGAAAGTACAGCATTTAGAAAGTGAAACAAGAACACATTCACTTCGCACAGTGAATTGAAGTGTTGGAACAGACTGCTTCTCTTTCAGAGAAACACATGAGAGTTTTTTGTGAAAGCTTGCAAGTAGCTTAAGGCAGTGTCAAAGGAAAGTGATTTTCTCTGAAAGTACAGCATTTAGAAAGTGAAGAAACACTCCAGTCACTTCGCACTGTGAATTGAAGTGTTGGAACAGACTGCCTCTCTTTCAGAGAAACTCATGTGAGTTGCTGGTGAATGCTTGTAAGTAGCTTAAGGCGCTATCAAAGGAACGTTATTTTCTCTGAAAGTACAGCATGTAGAAAGTGACGTAACACTCCATTCACTTCGCACAGTGAATTGAAGTGTTGGAACAGACTGCTTCTCTTTCAGAGAAACGCATGTTAGTTTCTTGTGAATGCTTATAAGTAGCTTAAGGCAGTTTCAAAGGAAAGTGATTTTCTCTGAAAGTACAGCATTTAGAAAGTGAAGTAACACTCCATTTACTTAGCACAGTGAATTGAAGTGTTGGAACAGACTGCTTTTCTTTCAGAGCAACGCATGTGAGTTTCTTGTGAATGCTTGTAAGTAACTTAAGGCACATTCAAAGGAAAGTGATTTTCTCTGTGACTACAGCATTTAGAAAGTGAAGTAACACTCCATTGACTTCGCAGAGTGAATTGAAGTGTTGGAACAGACTGCTTCTCTTTCAGAGAAAGTCATGTGAGATGCTGGTGAATGCTTGTAGGTAGCTTAAGGCAGTGTCAAAGGAAAGTGATTTTTTCTGAAGGTACAGCATTTAGAAAGTGAAGGAACACTCCATTCTCTTCGAGCAGTGAATTGAAGTGTTGGAACAGACTGCTTCTCTTTCAGAGAAATGGATGTGAGTTTTTTGTGAATGCTTGTAAGTAGTTTAAGGCACGTTCAAAGGAAAGTGATTTTCTCTGAAAGGACAGCATTTAAAATGTGAAGGAACACTCCATTCACTTTGCACAGTGAATTGAAGTGTTGGAACAGACTGCTATTCTTTCACAGAAACAGATGTGAGTTTCTTGTGAATGCTTGTAAGTCACTTCAGGTAGTTTCAAAAGTGAGTGATTTTCTCTAAAAGGAGCGCATTTAGAAAGTGAAGCAACACTCCATTCACTTCACACAGTGAATTGAATTGTTGGAACAGACTGCCTCTCTTTCAGAGAAACTCATGTGAGTTGCTGGTGAATGCTTGTAAGTAGCTTAAGGCGCTATGAAAGGAAAGTTATTTTCTCTGAAAGTACAGCATGTAGAAAGTGAAGCAAAACTCCATTCACTTTGCACAGTGAATTGAAGTGTTGGAACAGACTGCTTCTCTTTCAGAGAATCTCATGTGAGTTGCTCGTGAATGCTTGCAAGTAGATTAAGGCACTTTCAAAGGAAAGTGATTTTCTCAGAAAGTACAGCATTGAGAAATTGAAGCAACACTCCATTCACTTCGCACAGTGAATTGAAGTGTTGGAACAGACTGCTTCTCTTTCAGAGAAACACATAAGAGTTTCTTGTGAATGCTTGCAAGTAGCTTAAGGCAGTGTCAAAGGAAAGTGATTTTCTCTGAAAGTACAGCATTTAGAAAGTGAAGAAACACTCCAGTCACTTCGCACAGTGAATTGAAGTGTTGGAACAGACTGCCTCTCTTTCAGAGAAACTCATGTGAGTTGCTGGTGAATGCTTGTAAGCAGTTTAAGGCGCTATCAAAGGAAAGTTATTTTCTCTGAAAGTACAGCATGTAGAAAGTGACGTAACACTCCATTCACTTCGCACAGTGAATTGAAGTGTTGGAACAGACTGCTTCTCTTTCAGAGAAACGCATGTTAGTTTCTTGTGAATGCTTGAAAGTAGCCTAAGACAGTTTCAAAGGAAAGTGATTTTCTCTGAAAGTACAGCATTTAGAAAGTGAAGTCACACTCCATTTACTTAGCACAGTGAATTGAAGTGTTGGAACAGATTGCTTCTCTTTCAGAGCAACGCATGTGAGTTTCTTGTGAATGCTTGTAAGTAACTTAAGGCACATTCAAAGGAAAGTGATTTTCTCTGTGACTACAGCATTTAGAAAGTGAAGTAACACTCCATTGACTTCGCAGAGTGAATTGAAGTGTTGGAACAGACTGCTTCTCTTTCAGAGAAAGTCATGTGAGATGCTGGTGAATGCTTGTAGGTAGCTTAAGGCAGTGACAAAGGAAAGTGATTTTTTCTGAAGGAACAGCATTTTGAAAGTGAAGGAACACTCCATTCACTTCGAACAGTGAATTGAAGTGTTGGAACAGACTGCTTCTCTTTCAGAGAAACGGATGTGAGTTTTTTGTGAATGCTTGTAAGTAGTTTAAGGCACGTTCAAAGGAAAATGATTTTCTCTGAAAGGACAGCATTTAAAATGTGAAGGAACACTCCATTCACTTTGCACAGTGAATTGAAGTTTTGGAACAGACTGCTTTTCTTTCAGAGAAACAGATGTGAGTTTCTTGTGAATGCTTGTAAGTCACTTCAGGTAGTTTCAAAAGTGAGTGATTTTCTCTAAAAGGAGCGCATTTAGAAAGTGAAGCAACACTGCATTCACTTCGCACAGTGAATTGAAGTGTTGGAACAGACTGCTTCTCTTTCAGGGAAATGCATGTGAGTTTCTTGTGAATGCTTGTAAGTAGCTTAAGGCAGTTTCAAAGGAAAGTGATTTTCTCTGAAAGGACAGCATTTAGAAAGTGAAGCAATACTCCATTCACTTCTCACTGTGAACTGAAGTGTTGGAACAGACTGCATCTCTTTCAAAGAAACTCATGTGAGTTGCTGGTGAATGCTTGTAAGTAGCTTAAGGCAGTGTCAAAGGAAAGTGATTTTCTCTGAAAATACAGGATTTAGAAAGTGACGCAACACTCCATTCACTTCACACAGTGAATTGAAGTGTTGGAACAGACTGCTTCTGTTTCAGAGAAACTCATGTGAGTTGCTGGTGAATGCTTGTAAGTAGCTTAAGGCAGTTTCAAAGGAAAGTGATTTTCTCTGAAAGTACAGCATTTAGAAAGTGAAACAACAACACATTGACTTCGCACAGTGAATTGAAGTGTTGGAACAGACTGCTTCTATTTCAGAGAAACTCATGTGAGTTGCTGGTGAATGCTTGTAAGTCGCTTAAGGTACTTTGAAAGGAAAGTGATTTTCTCTGAAATTACAGCGTTTAGAAAGTGACGCAACACTCCATTCACTTCGCACAGTGAATTGAAGAGTTGGAACAGACTGATTCCCTTTCAGAGAAACTCATGTGAGTTGCTGGTGAATGCTTGTAAGTAGTTTAAGGCAGTTTCAAAGGAAAGTGATTTTCTCTGAAAGTACAGCATTTAGAAAGTGAAGAAACACTCCAGTCACTTCGCACAGTGAATTGAAAAGTTGGAACAGACTGATTCCCTTTCAGAGAAACTCATGTGAGTTGCTGGTGAATGCTTGTAAATAGTTTAAGGCAATTTCAAAGGAAAGTGATTTTCTCTGAAAGTACAGCATTTAGAAAGTAAATCAACACTCCATTCACTTTGCACAGTGAATTGAAGTGTTGGAACAGACTGCTTCTCTTTCAGAGAAACTCATGTGAGTTGCTCGTGAATTCTTGTAAGTAGCTTAAGGCACTTTCAAAGGAAAGTGATTTTCTCTGAAAGTACAGCACTTAGAAAGTGAAGCAATACTCCATTCACTTCGCACAGTGAATTGAAGTGTTGGAATAGACTGCTTCTCTTTCAGAGAAACGCATGTGAGTTTCTTGTGAATGCTTGTGAGTAGCTTAAGGCAGTATCAAAGGAAAGTGATTTTCTCTGAAAGTACAACATTTAGAAAGTGAAGTAACACTCCAGTCACTTAGCACAGTGAATTGAATTGTTGGAACAGACTGCCTCTCTTTCAGAGAAACTCATGTGAGTTGCTGGTGAATGCTTGTAAGTAGCTTAAGGCGCTATGAAAGGAAAGTTATTTTCTCTGAAAGTACAGCATGTAGAAAGTGAAGCAAAACTCCATTCACATTGCACAGTGAATTGAAGTGTTGGAACAGACTGCCTCTCTTTCAGAGAAACTCATGTGAGTTGCTCGTGAATGCTTGCAAGTAGATTAAGGCACGTTCAAAGGAAAGTGATTTTCTCAGAAAGTACAGCATTGAGAAATTGAAGCAACACTCCATTCACTTCGCACAGTGAATTGAAGTGTTGGAACAGACTGCTTCTCTTTCAGAGAAACACATGAGAGTTTCTTGTGAATGCTTGCAAGTAGCTTAAGGCAGTGTCAAAGGAAAGTGATTTTCTCTGAAAGTACAGCATTTAGAAAGTGAAGAAACACTCCAGTCACTTCGCACAGTGAATTGAAGTGTCGGAACAGACTGCCTCTCTTTCAGAGAAACTCATGTGAGTTGCTGGTGAATGCTTGTAAGTAGCTTAAGGCGCTATCAAAGGAAAGTTATTTTCTCTTAAAGTACAGCATGTAGAAAGTGACGTAACACTCCATTCACTTCGCACAGTGAATTGAAGTGTTGGAACAGACTGCTTCTCTTTCAGAGAAACGCATGTTAGTTTCTTGTGAATGCTTATAAGTAGCTTAAGGCAGTTTCAAAGGAAAGTGATTTTCTCTGAAAGTACAGCATTTAGAAAGTGAAGGAACACTCCATTTACTTAGCACAGTGAATTGAAGTGTTGGAACAGACTGCTTCTCTTTCAGAGCAACGCATGTGAGTTTCTTGTGAATGCTTGTAAGTAACTTAAGGCACATTCAAAGGAAAGTGATTTTCTCTGTGACTACAGCATTTAGAAAGTGAAGTAACACTCCATTGACTTCGCACAGTGAATTGAAGTGTTGGAACAGACTGCTTCTCTTTCAGAGAAAGTCATGTGAGATGCTGGTGAATGCTTGTAGGTAGCTTAAGGCAGTGACAAAGGAAAGTGATTTTTTCTAAAGGAACAGCATTTAGAAAGTGAAGGAACACTCCATTCACTTCGAACAGTGAATTGAAGTGTTGGAAGAGACTGCTTCTCTTTCAGAGAAACGGATGTGAGTTTTTTGTGAATGCTTGTAAGTAGTTTAAGGCGCGTTCAAAGAAAGTGATTTTCTCTGAAAGGACAGCATTTAAAATGTGAAGGAACACTCCATTCACTTTGCACAGTGAATTGAAGTTTTGGAACAGACTGCTTTTCTTTCAGAGAAACAGATGTGAGTTTCTTGTGAATGCTTGTAAGTCACTTCAGGTAGTTTCAAAAGTGAGTGATTTTCTCTAAAAGGAGCGCATTTAGAAAGTGAAGCAACACTCCATTCACTTCGCACAGTGAATTGAAGTGTTGGAACAGACTGCTTCTCTTTCAGGGAAATGCATGTGAGTTTCTTGTGAATGCTTGTAAGTAGCTTAAGGCAGTTTCAAAGGAAAGTGATTTTCTCTGAAAGGACAGCATTTAGAAAGTGAAGCAATACTCCATTCACTTCTCACTGTGAACTGAAGTGTTGGAACAGACTGCATCTCTTTCAAAGAAACTCATGTGAGTTGCTGGTGAATGCTTGTAAGTAGCTTAAGGCAGTGTCAAAGGAAAGTGATTTTCTCTGAAAATACAGGATTTAGAAAGTGACGCAACACTCCATTCACTTCACACAGTGAATTGAAGTGTTGGAACAGACTGCTTCTGTTTCAGAGAAACTAATGTGAGTTGCTGGTGAATGCTTGTAAGTAGCTAAAGGCAGTTTCAAAGGAAAGTGATTTTCTCTGAAAGTACAGCATTTAGAAAGTGAAACAACAACACATTGACTTCGCACAGTGAATTGAAGTGTTGGAACAGACTGCTTCTCTTTCAAAGAAACTCATGTGAGTTGCTGGTGAATGCTTGTAAGTCGCTTAAGGTTCTTTGAAAGGAAAGTGATTTTCTCTGAAACACAGCGTTTAGAAAGTGACGCAACACTCCATTCACTTCGCACAGTGAATTGAAGAGTTGGAACAGACTGATTTCCTTTCAGAGAAACTGAAGTGAGTTGCTGGTGAATGCTTGTAAGTAGTTTAAGGGAGTTTCAAAGGAAAGTGATTTTCTCTGAAAGTACAGCATTTAGAAAGTGAATCAACACTCCATTCACTTTGCACAGTGAATTGAAGTGTTGGAACAGACTGCTTCTTTTTCAGAGAAATTCATGTGAGTTGCTGGTCAATGCTTGTAAGTAGCTTAAGGCACTTTCAAAGGAAAGTGATTTTCTCTGAAATTACAGCATTTAGAAAGAGAAGCAACACTCCATTCACTTCGCACAGTGAATTGAAGTGTTGGAACAGTGTGCTTCTCTTTCAGAGAAATGCATGTGAGTTTCTTGTGAATGCTTGTAAGTAGCTTAAGGCAGTATCAAATGAAAGTGATTTTCTCTGAAAATACAGCATTTAGAAAGTGAAACAACAACACATTCACTTCTCACAGTGAATTGAAGTGTTGGAACAGACTGCTTCTCTTTCAGAGAAACTCATGTGAGTTGCTCGTGAATGCTTGTAAGTAGCTTAAGGCACTTTCAAAGGAAAGTGATATTCTCTGAAAGTACAGCATTTAGAAAGTGAAGCAATACTCCATTCACTTCGCACAGTGAATTGAAGTGTTGGAATAGACTGCTTCTCTTTCAGAGAAACTCATGTGAGTTTCTTGTGAATGCTTGTGAGTAGCTTAAGGCAGTATCAAAGGAAAGTGATTTTCTCTGAAAGTACAACATTTAGAAAGTGAAGTAACACTCCAGTCACTTTGCACAGTGAATTGAATTGTTGGAACAGACTGCCTCTCTTTCAGAGAAACTCATGTGAGTTGCTGGTGAATGCTTGTAAGTAGCTTAAGGCGCTATGAAAGGAAAGTTATTTTCTCTGAAAGTACAGCATGTAGAAAGTGAAGCAAAACTCCATTCACTTTGCACAGTGAATTGAAGTGTTGGAACAGACTGCCTCTCTTTCAGAGAAACTCATGTGAGTTGCTCGTGAATGCTTGCAAGTAGATTAAGGCACTTTCAAAGGAAAGTGATTTTCTCAGAAAGTACAGCATTGAGAAATTGAAGCAACACTCCATTCACTTCGCACAGTGAATTGAAGTGTTGGAACAGACTGCTTCTCTTTCAGAGAAACACATGAGAGTTTCTTGTGAATGCTTGCAAGTAGCTTAAGGCAGTGTCAAAGGAAAGTGATTTTCTCTGAAAGTACAGCATTTAGAAAGTGAAGAAACACTCCAGTCACTTCGCACAGTGAATTGAAGTGTCGGAACAGACTGCCTCTCTTTCAGAGAAACTCATGTGAGTTGCTGGTGAATGCTTGTAAGTAGCTTAAGGCGCTATCAAAGGAAAGTTATTTTCTCTTAAAGTACAGCATGTAGAAAGTGACGTAACACTCCATTCACTTCGCACAGTGAATTGAAGTGTTGGAACAGACTGCTTCTCTTTCAGAGAAACGCATGTTAGTTTCTTGTGAATGCTTATAAGTAGCTTAAGGCAGTTTCAAAGGAAAGTGATTTTCTCTGAAAGTACAGCATTTAGAAAGTGAAGGAACACTCCATTTACTTAGCACAGTGAATTGAAGTGTTGGAACAGACTGCTTCTCTTTCAGAGCAACGCATGTGAGTTTCTTGTGAATGCTTGTAAGTAACTTAAGGCACATTCAAAGGAAAGTGATTTTCTCTGTGACTACAGCATTTAGAAAGTGAAGTAACACTCCATTGACTTCGCACAGTGAATTGAAGTGTTGGAACAGACTGCTTCTCTTTCAGAGAAAGTCATGTGAGATGCTGGTGAATGCTTGTAGGTAGCTTAAGGCAGTGACAAAGGAAAGTGATTTTTTCTAAAGGAACAGCATTTAGAAAGTGAAGGAACACTCCATTCACTTCGAACAGTGAATTGAAGTGTTGGAAGAGACTGCTTCTCTTTCAGAGAAACGGATGTGAGTTTTTTGTGAATGCTTGTAAGTAGTTTAAGGCGCGTTCAAAGAAAGTGATTTTCTCTGAAAGGACAGCATTTAAAATGTGAAGGAACACTCCATTCACTTTGCACAGTGAATTGAAGTTTTGGAACAGACTGCTTTTCTTTCAGAGAAACAGATGTGAGTTTCTTGTGAATGCTTGTAAGTCACTTCAGGTAGTTTCAAAAGTGAGTGATTTTCTCTAAAAGGAGCGCATTTAGAAAGTGAAGCAACACTCCATTCACTTCGCACAGTGAATTGAAGTGTTGGAACAGACTGCTTCTCTTTCAGGGAAATGCATGTGAGTTTCTTGTGAATGCTTGTAAGTAGCTTAAGGCAGTTTCAAAGGAAAGTGATTTTCTCTGAAAGGACAGCATTTAGAAAGTGAAGCAATACTCCATTCACTTCTCACTGTGAACTGAAGTGTTGGAACAGACTGCATCTCTTTCAAAGAAACTCATGTGAGTTGCTGGTGAATGCTTGTAAGTAGCTTAAGGCAGTGTCAAAGGAAAGTGATTTTCTCTGAAAATACAGGATTTAGAAAGTGACGCAACACTCCATTCACTTCACACAGTGAATTGAAGTGTTGGAACAGACTGCTTCTGTTTCAGAGAAACTAATGTGAGTTGCTGGTGAATGCTTGTAAGTAGCTAAAGGCAGTTTCAAAGGAAAGTGATTTTCTCTGAAAGTACAGCATTTAGAAAGTGAAACAACAACACATTGACTTCGCACAGTGAATTGAAGTGTTGGAACAGACTGCTTCTCTTTCAAAGAAACTCATGTGAGTTGCTGGTGAATGCTTGTAAGTCGCTTAAGGTTCTTTGAAAGGAAAGTGATTTTCTCTGAAACACAGCGTTTAGAAAGTGACGCAACACTCCATTCACTTCGCACAGTGAATTGAAGAGTTGGAACAGACTGATTTCCTTTCAGAGAAACTGAAGTGAGTTGCTGGTGAATGCTTGTAAGTAGTTTAAGGGAGTTTCAAAGGAAAGTGATTTTCTCTGAAAGTACAGCATTTAGAAAGTGAATCAACACTCCATTCACTTTGCACAGTGAATTGAAGTGTTGGAACAGACTGCTTCTTTTTCAGAGAAATGTATGTGAGTTGCTGGTCAATGCTTGTAAGTAGCTTAAGGCACTTTCAAAGGAAAGTGATTTTCTCTGAAATTACAGCATTTAGAAAGAGAAGCAACACTCCATTCACTTCGCACAGTGAATTGAAGTGTTGGAACAGAGTGCTTCTCTTTCAGAGAAATGCATGTGAGTTTCTTGTGAATGCTTGTAAGTAGCTTAAGGCAGTATCAAATGAAAGTGATTTTCTCTGAAAATACAGCATTTAGAAAGTGAAACAACAACACATTCACTTCTCACAGTGAATTGAAGTGTTGGAACAGACTGCTTCTCTTTCAGAGAAACTCATGTGAGTTGCTCGTGAATGCTTGTAAGTAGCTTAAGGCACTTTCAAAGGAAAGTGATATTCTCTGAAAGTACAGCATTTAGAAAGTGAAGCAATACTCCATTCACTTCGCACAGTGAATTGAAGTGTTGGAATAGACTGCTTCTCTTTCAGAGAAACTCATGTGAGTTTCTTGTGAATGCTTGTGAGTAGCTTAAGGCAGTATCAAAGGAAAGTGATTTTCTCTGAAAGTACAACATTTAGAAAGTGAAGTAACACTCCAGTCACTTTGCACAGTGAATTGAATTGTTGGAACAGACTGCCTCTCTTTCAGAGAAACTCATGTGAGTTGCTGGTGAATGCTTGTAAGTAGCTTAAGGCGCTATGAAAGGAAAGTTATTTTCTCTGAAAGTACAGCATGTAGAAAGTGAAGCAAAACTCCATTCACTTTGCACAGTGAATTGAAGTGTTGGAACAGACTGCCTCTCTTTCAGAGAAACTCATGTGAGTTGCTCGTGAATGCTTGCAAGTAGATTAAGGCACTTTCAAAGGAAAGTGATTTTCTCAGAAAGTACAGCATTGAGAAATTGAAGCAACACTCCATTCACTTCGCACAGTGAATTGAAGTGTTGGAACAGACTGCTTCTCTTTCAGAGAAACACATGAGAGTTTCTTGTGAATGCTTGCAAGTAGCTTAAGGCAGTGTCAAAGGAAAGTGATTTTCTCTGAAAGTACAGCATTTAGAAAGTGAAGAAACACTCCAGTCACTTCGCACAGTGAATTGAAGTGTTGGAACAGACTGCCTCTCTTTCAGAGAAACTCATGTGAGTTGCTGGTGAATGCTTGTAAGTAGCTTAAGGCGCTATCAAAGGAAAGTTATTTTCTCTTAAAGTACAGCATGTAGAAAGTGACGTAACACTCCATTCACTTCGCACAGTGAATTGAAGTGTTGAAACAGACTGCTTCTCTTTCAGAGAAACGCATGTTAGTTTCTTGTGAATGCTTATAAGTAGCTTAAGGCAGTTTCAAAGGAAAGTGATTTTCTCTGAAAGTACAGCATTTAGAAAGTGAAGGAACACTCCATTTACTTAGCACAGTGAATTGAAGGGTTGGAACAGACTGCTTCTCTTTCAGAGCAACGCATGTGAGTTTCTTGTGAATGCTTGTAAGTAACTTAAGGCACATTCAAAGGAAAGTGATTTTCTCTGTGACTACAGCATTTAGAAAGTGAAGTAACACTCCATTGACTTCGCACAGTGAATTGAAGTGTTGGAACAGACTGCTTCTCTTTCAGAGAAAGTCATGTGAGATGCTGGTGAATGCTTGTAGGTAGCTTAAGGCAGTGACAAAGGAAAGTGATTTTTTCTGAAGGAACAGCATTTAGAAAGTGAAGGAACACTCCATTCACTTCGAACAGTGAATTGAAGTGTTGGAAGAGACTGCTTCTCTTTCAGAGAAACGGATGTGAGTTTTTTGTGAATGCTTGTAAGTAGTTTAAGGCACGTTCAAAGGAAAGTGATTTTCTCTGAAAGGACAGCTTTTAAAATGTGAAGGAACACTCCATTCACTTTGCACAGTGAATTGAAGTTTTGGAACAGACTGCTTTTCTTTCAGAGAAACAGATGTGAGTTTCTTGTGAATGCTTGTAAGTCACTTCAGGTAGTTTCAAAAGTGAGTGATTTTCTCTAAAAGGAGCGCATTTAGAAAGTGAAGCAACACTCCATTCACTTCGCACAGTGAATTGAAGTGTTGGAACAGACTGCTTCTCTTTCAGGGAAATGCATGTGAGTTTCTTGTGAATGCTTGTAAGTATCTTAAGGCAGTTTCAAAGGAAAGTGATTTTCTCTGAAAGGACAGCATTTAGAAAGTGAAGCAATACTCCATTCACTTCTCACTCTGAACTGAAGTGTTGGAACAGACTGCATCTCTTTCAAAGAAACTCATGTGAGTTGCTGGTGAATGCTTGTAAGTAGCTTAAGGCAGTGTCAAAGGAAAGTGATTTTCTCTGAAAATACAGGATTTAGAAAGTAACGCAACACTCCATTCACTTCGCACAGTGAATTGAAGTGTTGGAACAGACTGCTTCTGTTTCAGAGAAACTCATGTGAGTTGCTGGTGAATGCTTGTAAGTAGCTTAAGGCAGTTTCAAAGGAAAGTGATTTTCTCTGAAAGTACAGCATTTAGAAAGTGAAACAACAACACATTGACTTCGCACAGTGAATTGAAGTGTTGGAACAGACTGCTTCTCTTTCAAAGAAACTCATGTGAGTTGCTGGTGAATGCTTGTAAGTCACTTAAGGTACTTTGAAAGGAAAGTGATTTTCTCTGAAACACAGCGTTTAGAAAGTGACGCAACACTCCATTCACTTCGCACAGTGAATTGAAGAGTTGGAACGGACTGATTCCCTTTCAGAGAAACTCAAGTGAGTTGCTGGTGAATGCTTGTAAGTAGTTTAAGGGAGTTTCAAAGGAAAGTGATTTTCTCTGAAAGTACAGCATTTAGAAAGTGAATCAACACTCCATTCACTTTGCACAGTGAATTGAACTGTTGGAACAGACTGCTTCTCTTTCAGAGAAATTCATGTGAGTTGCTGGTGAATGCTTGTAAGTAGCTTAAGGCACTTTCAAAGAAAAGTGATTTTCTCTGAAATTACAGCATATAGAAAGTGAAGCAACACTCCATTCACTTCGCACAGTGAATTGAAGTGTTGGAACAGAGTGCTTCTCTTTCAGAGAAATGCATGTGAGTTTCTTGTGAATGCTTGTAAGTAGCTTAAGGCAGTATCAAAGGAAAGTGATTTTCTCTGAAAATACAGCATTTAGAAAGTGAAACAACAACACATTAACTTCTCACAGTGAATTGAAGTGTTGGAACAGACTGCTTCTCCTTCAGAGAAACTCATGTGAGTTGCTGGTGAATGCTTGTAAGTAGCTTAAGGCACTTTCAAAGGAAAGTGATTTTCTCTGAAAGTACAGCATTTAGAAAGTGAAGCAACCCTCCATTCACTTCGCAGAGTGAATTGAAGTGTTGGAACAGACTTCTTCCCTTTCAGAGAAATGCATGTGAGTTTCTTGTGAATGCTTATAATTATCTTAAGGCACTTTCAAAGAAAGTGATTTCTCTGAAAGTACAGCATTTAGAAAGTGAAGTAACACTCCATTCACTCCGCACATTGAATTGAAGTATTGGAACAGACTGCTTCTCTTTCAGAGAAATGCATGTGAGATGCTGGTGAATGCTTGTAGGTAGCTTAAGGCAGTGTCAAAGGAAAGTGATTTTTTCTGAAGGTACAGCATTTAGAAAGTGAAGGAACACTCCATTCACTTCGAACAGTGAATTGAAGTGTTGGAACAGACTGCTTCTCTTTCAGAGAAACGGATGTGAGTTTTTTGTGAATGCTTGTAAGTAGTTTAAGGCACGTTCAAAGGAAAGTGATTTTCTCTGAAAGGACAGCATTTAAAATGTGAAGGAACACTCCATTCCCTTTGCACAGTGAATTGAAGTTTTGGAACAGACTGCTTTTCTTTCAGAGAAACAGATGTGAGTTTCTTGTGAATGCTTGTAAGTCACTTCAGGTAGTTTCAAAAGTGAGTGATTTTCTCTAAAAGGAGCGCATTTAGAAAGTGAAGCAACACTCCATTCACTTCGCACAGTAAATTGAAGTGTTGGAACAGACTGCTTCTCTTTCAGGGAAATGCATGTGAGTTTCTTGTGAATGCTTGTAAGTAGCTTAAGGCACTTTCAAAGGAAAGTGATTTTCTCCGAAAGGACAGCATTTAGAAAGTGAAGCAATACTCCATTCACTTCTCACTGTGAACTGAAGTGTTGGAACATACTGCATCCCTTTCAAAGAAACTCATATGAGTTCCTGGTGAATGCTTGTAAGTAGCTTAAGGCAGTGTCAAAGGAAAGTGATTTTCTCTGAAAATACAGGATTTAGAAAGTTAAGCAACACTCCATTCACTTCGCACAGTAAATTGAAGTGTTGGAACAGACTGCTTCTCTTTCAGGGAAATGCATGTGAGTTTCTTGTGAATGCTTGTAAGTAGCTTAAGGCACTTTCAAAGGAAAGTGATTTTCTCCGAAAGGACAGCATTTAGAAAGTGAAGCAATACTCCATTCACTTCTCACTGTGAACTGAAGTGTTGGAACAGACTGCATCTCTTTCAAAGAAACTCATGTGAGTTGCTGGTGAATGCTTGTAAGTAGCTTAAGGCAGTGTCAAAGGAAAGTGATTTTCTCTGAAAGTACAGCATTTAGAAAGTGAAACAACAACACATTGACTTCGCACAGTGAATTGAAGTGTTGGAACAGACTGCTTCTCTTTCAAAGAAACTCATGTGAGTTGCTGGTGAATGCTTGTAAGTCGCTTAAGGTACTTTGAAAGGAAAGGGATTTTTTCTGAAACACAGCGTTTAGAAAGTGACGCAACACTCCATTCACTTCACACATTGAATTGAAGTACTGGAACAGACTGCTTCTCTTTTAGAGTAATGCATGAGAGTTATTGGTGAATGCTTGTAAGTAGCTTAAGGCACTTTCAAAGAAGAGTGATTTTCTCTGAAAGTACAGCATTTAGAAAACGAAACAACAACACATTCACTTCGCACAGTGAATTGAAGTGTTGGAACAGACTGCTTCTCTTTCAGAGACTCATGTGAGTTGCTGGTGAATGCTTGTAAGTAGCTTAAGGCACTTTCAAGGAAAGTGATTTTCTCTGAAATTACAGGATTGAGAAAGTGACGGAACACTCCATTCACTTCACACAGTGAATTGAAGTGTTGGAATAGACTGCTTCTCTTTCAGAGAAACTCATGTGAGTTGCTGGTGAATGCTTGTAAGTAGCTTAAGGTACTTTGAAATGAAAGTGATTTTCTCTGCAAGTACAGCATTTCGAAAGTGACACAACACTCCATTCACTTCGCATAGTGAATTGAAGAGTTGGAACCGAGTGCTTCCCTTTCAGGGAAACTCATGTGAGTTGCTGGTGAATGCTTGTAAGTAGTTTAAGGCAGTTTCAAAGGAAAGTGATTATCTCTGAGAGTAGAGCATTTAGAAAGTGAAGCAACACTCCATTCACTTTGCACAGTGAATTGAAGTGTTGGAACAGACTGCTTCTCTTTCAGGGAATTTCATGTGAGTTGCTGGTGAATGCTTGAAAGTAGCTTAAGGCAGTTTCAAAGGAAAGTGATTATCTCTGAAAGTACAGCATTTAGAAAGTTAAGCAACACTCCATTCACTTCGCACAGTGAATTTAAGTGTTGGAACAGACTGCTTCTCTTTCAGAGAAATGTATGTGAATTTCTTGTGAATGCTTAAAATTATGTTCAGGCACTTTCAAAGAAAGTGATTTTCTCTGAAAGTACAGCATTTAGAAAGTGAAGCAACACTCCAGTCATTTCGCACAGTGAATTGAAGTGTTGGAACAGACTGCTTCTCTTTCAGAGAAATGCATGTGAGTTGCTGGTGAATGCTTGTAAGTAGCTTAAGGCAGTTTCAAAGGAAAGTGATTTTCTCTGAAAGTACAGCATTTAGAAAGTGAAACAACAACACATTCTCTTCGCAGAGTGAATTGAAGTGTTGGAACAAACTGCTTCTCTTTCTGAAAAATGCATGTGAGTTGCTGGTGAATGCTTGTAAGTAGCTTAAGGCTCTTTCAAAGGAAAGTGATTTTCACTGAAAGTACAGCATTTAGAAAGTGAAACAACAACACATTCACTTCGCACAATGAATTGAAGTGTTGGAACAGACTGCGTCTCTTTCAGAGAAACTCATGTGAGTTGCTGGTGAATGCTTCTAAGTACCTTAAGGTACTTTGAAAGGAAAGTGATTTTCTCTGAAAGTACAGCATTTAGAAAGTGAAGCAACACTCCATTCACTTCACACAGTGAATTGAAGTGTTGGAAGAGACGGCTTCTCTTTCAGGGAAACTCATGTGAGTTGCTGGTGAATGCTTGTAAGTAGCTTAAGGCAGTTTCAAAGGAAAGTGATTTTCTCTGAAATTACAGCATTTAGAAAGTGAAGCAACACTCCATTCACTTCGCACAGTGAAGTGAAGTGTTGGAACAGACTGCTTCTCTTTCAGAGAACTGCATGTGAGTTTCTTGTGAATGCTTGTAAGTAGCTTAAGGCAGTATCAAAGGAAAGTGATTTTTTCTGAAAATACAGCATTTAGAAAGTGAAACAACAATACATTCACTTCGCACAGTGAATTGAAGTGTTGGAACAGACTGCTTCTCTTTCAGAGAAACTCATGTGAGTTGCTGGTGAATGCTTGTAAGTAGCTTAAGGCAGTTTCAAAGGAAAGTGATTTTCTTTGAAAGTTCAGCATTTTGAAAGTGAAGCAATACTCCATTAACTTCGCACAGTGAATTGAAGTGTTGGAACAGAATACTTCTCTTTCAGAGAAACTGATGTGAGTTGCTGGTGAATGCTTGTAAGTAGCTTAAGTCAGTTTCAAAGGAAAGTGATTTTCTCTGAATGTACAGCATTTAGAAAGTGAATCAACCATCCATTCACTTCGCACAGTGAATTGAAGTGTTGGAACAGACTGCTTCTCTTTCAGAGAAATGCATGTGAGTTGCTTGTGAATGCTTGTATGTAGCTTAAGGCAGTTTCAAAGGACAGTGATTTTCTCTGAAAGTACAGCATTTAAAAAGTGAAGCCACACTCCATTCACTTCGCACTTTGAATTGAAGTGTTGGAACAGACTGCTTCTATTTCAGAGTAATGCATGAGAGTTGTTGGTGAATGCTTTTCGTAGCTTAAGGCACTTTAAAAGAAGAGTAATTTTCTCTGAAAGTACAGCATTTAGAAAGTGAAACAACAACACATTCACTCCGCACAGTGAATTGAAGTGTTGGAACATACTGCTTCTCTTTCAGAGAAACTCATGTGAGTTGCTGGTGAATGCTTGTAAGTAGTTGAAGGCAGTTTCAAAGGAAAGTGATTTTCCCTGAAAGTACAGCATTTAGAAAGCGAAGCAACACTCCATTCACTTGCACTGTGAATTGAAGTGTTGGAACAGAATACTTCTCTTTCAGAGAAACTGATGTGAGTTGCTGGTGAATGCTTGTAAGTAGCTTAAGGCAGTTTCAAAGGAAAGTGATATTCTCTGAAAGTACAGCATTTAGAAAGTGAAGCAACACTCCATTCACTTCGCACAGTGAATTGAAGTGTTGGAACAGACTGCTTCTCTTTCAGAGAAATGTATGTGAGTTGCTGGTGAATGCTTGTAAGTAGCTTAAGGCAGTTTCAAAGGAAAGTGATTTTCTTTGAAAGTACAGCATTTAGAAAGTGAAACAACAACACATTCACTTCGCACAATGAATTGAAGTGTTGGAACAGACTGCTTCTCTTTCAGAGAAACTCATGTGAATTGCTGGTGAATGCTTCTAAGTACCTTAAGGTACTTTGAAAGGAAAGTGATTTTCTCTGAAAGTACAGCATTTAGAAAGTGAAGCAACACTCCATTCACTTCGCACAGTGAATTGAAGTGTTGGAACAGACTGCTTCTCTTTTAGAGAAACTCATGTGAGTTGCTGGTGAATGCTTGTAAGTAGCTTAAGGCAGTTTCAAAGGAAAGTGATTTTCTCTGAAAGTTCAGCATTTAGAAAGTGAAGCAATACTCCATTAACTTCGCACAGTGAATTGAAGTGTTGGAACAGACTGCTTCTCTTTCAGAGAAACACATGAGAGTTTCTTGTGAATGCTTGCAAGTAGCTTAAGGCAGTGTCAAAGGAAAGTGATTTTCTCAGAAAGTACAGCATTTAGAAAGTGAAGCAACTCTCCATACACTTCGCACAGTGAATTGAAGTGTTGGAACAGACTGCCTCTCTTTCAGAGAAACTCATGTGAGTTGCTGGTGAATGCTTGTAAGTAGCTTAAGGCGCTATCAAAGGAAAGTTATTTTCTCTGAAAGTACAGCATGTAGAAAGTGACGTAACACTCCATTCACTTCGCACAGTGAATTGAAGTGTTGGAACAGACTGCTCTTTCAGAGAAACTCATGTGAGTTGCTGGTGAATGCTGGTAAGTCGCTTAAGGTACTTTGAAAGGAAAGTGATTTTCTCTGAAAGTACAGCGTTTAGAAAGTGACGCAACACTCCATTCACTTCGCACAGTGAATTGAAGAGTTGGAACAGACTGATTCCCTTTCAGAGAAACTCATGTGAGTTGCTGGTGAATGCTTGTAAGTAGCTTAAGGCGCTATGAAAGGAAAGTTATTTTCTCTGAAAGTACAGCATGTAGAAAGTGAAGCAAAACTCCATTCACTTTGCACAGTGAATTGAAGTGTTGGAACAGACTGCTTCTCTTTCAGAGAAACTCATGTGAGTTGCTCGTGAATGCTTGCAAGTAGATTAAGGCACTTTCAAAGGAAAGTGATTTTCTCATAAAGTACAGCATTGAGAAATTGAAGCAACACTCCATTCACTTCGCACAGTGAATTGAAGTGTTGGAACAGACTGCTTCTCTTTCAGAGAAACACATGAGAGTTTCTTGTGAATGCTTGCAAGTAGCTTAAGGCAGTGTCAAAGGAAAGTGATTTTCTCTGAAAGTACAGCATTTAGAAAGTGAAGAAACACTCCAGTCACTTCGCACAGTGAATTGAAGTGTTGGAACAGACTGCCTCTCTTTCAGAGAAACTCATGTGAGTTGCTGGTGAATGCTTGTAAGTAGCTTAAGGCGCTATCAAAGGAAAGTTATTTTCTCTGAAAGTACAGCATGTAGAAAGTGACGTAACACTCCATTCACTTCGCACAGTGAATTGAAGTGTTGGAACAGACTGCTTCTCTTTCAGAGAAACGCATGTTAGTTTCTTGTGAATTCTTATAAGTAGCTTAAGGCAGTTTCAAAGGAAAGTGATTTTCTCTGAAAGTACAGCATTTAGAAAGTGAAGTAACACTCCATTTACTTAGCACAGTGAATTGAAGTGTTGGAACAGACTGCTTCTCTTTCAGAGCAACGCATGTGAGTTTCTTGTGAATGCTTGTAAGTAACTTAAGGCACATTCAAAGGAAAGTGATTTTCTCTGTGACTACAGCATTTAGAAAGTGAAGTAACACTCCATTGACTTCGCACAGTGAATTGAAGTGTTGGAACAGACTGCTTCTCTTTCAGAGAAAGTCATGTGAGATGCTGGTGAATGCTTGTAGGTAGCTTAAGGCAGTGACAAAGGAAAGTGATTTTTTCTGAAGGTACAGCATTTAGAAAGTGAAGGAACACTCCATTCACTTCGAACAGTGAATTGAAGTGTTGGAACAGACTGCTTCTCTTTCAGAGAAACGGATGTGAGTTTTTTGTGAATGCTTGTAAGTAGTTTAAGGCACGTTCAAAGGAAAGTGATTTTCTCTGAAAGGACAGCATTTAAAATGTGAAGGAACACTCCATTCACTTTGCACAGTGAATTGAAGTTTTGGAACAGACTGCTTTTCTTTCAGAGAAACAGATGTGAGTTTCTTGTGAATGATTGTAAGTCACTTCAGGTAGTTTCAAAAGTGAGTGATTTTCTCTAAAAGGAGCGCATTTAGAAAGTGAAGCAACACTCCATTCACTTCGCACAGTGAATTGAAGTGTTGGAACAGACTGCTTCTCTTTCAGGGAAATGCATGTGAGTTTCTTGTGAATGCTTGTAAGTAGCTTAAGGCACTTTCAAAGGAAAGTGATTGTCTCTGAAAGGACAGCATTTAGAAAGTGAAGCAATACTCCATTCACTTCTCACTGTGAACTGAAGTGTTGGAACAGACTGCATCTCTTTCAGAGAAACTCATGTGAGTTGCTGGTGAATGCTTGTAAGTAGCTTAAGGCAGTTTCAAAGGAAAGTGATTTTCTCTGAAAGTACAGCATTTAGAAAGTGAAACAACAACACTTTGACTTCGCACAGTGAATTGAAGTGTTGGAACAGACTGCTTCTCTTTCAAAGAAACTCATGTGAGTTGCTGGTGAAAGCTTGTAAGTCGCTTAAGGTACTTTGAAAGGAAAGTGATTTTCTCTGAAACACAGCGTTTAGAAAGT
Source organism: Myodes glareolus (assembly GCF_982192425.1). Classification (NCBI taxonomy): domain Eukaryota; kingdom Metazoa; phylum Chordata; class Mammalia; order Rodentia; family Cricetidae; genus Myodes; species Myodes glareolus. Next base: position 314,875 of record NW_028263213.1, read on the forward strand.
GACGCAACACTCCATTCACTTCGCACAGTGAATTGAAGAGTTGGAACAGACTGATTCCCTTTCAGAGAAACTCAAGTGAGTTGCTGGTGAATGCTTGTAAGTAGTTTAAGGGAGTTTCAAAGGAAAGTGATTTTCTCTGAAAGTACAGCATTTAGAAAGTGAATCAACACTCCATTCACTTTGCACAGTGAATTGAAGTGTTGGAACAGACTGCTTCTCTTTCAGAGAAACTCATGTGAGTTGCTGGTGAATGCTTGTAAGTAGCTTAAGGCACTTTCAAAGGAAAGTGATTTTCTCTGAAATTACAGCATTTAGAAAGTGAAGCAACACTCCATTCACTTCGCACAGTGAATTGAAGTGTTGGAACAGAGTGCTTCTCTTTCAGAGAAATGCATGTGAGTTTCTTGTGAATGCTTGTAAGTAGCTTAAGGCAGTATCAAAGGAAAGTCATTTTCTCTGAAAATACAGCATTTAGAAAGTGAAACAACAACACATTCACTTCTCACAGTGAATTGAAGTGTTGGAACAGACTGCTTCTCCTTCAGAGAAACTCATGTGAGTTCCTGGTGAATGCTTGTAAGTAGCTTAAGGTACTTTCAAAGAAAGTGATTTTCTCTGAAAGTACAGCAATTAGAAAGTGAAGCCACACTCCATTCACTTTGAACGGTGAATTGAAGTGTTGGAACAGACTGCTTCTCCTTCAGAGACACGCATGTGACTTGCTGGTGAATGCTTGTATGTAACTTAAGGCAGTTTCAAAGAAAGTGATTATCTCTGTAACTACAGCATTTCGAAAGTGAAGCTACACTCCATTCACTTCGCACAGTGAATTGAAGCATTGGGACAGACTGCTTCTCTTTCAAAGAAACTCATTTGAGTTGTTGGTGAATGCTTGTAAGTAGGTTAAGGCACTTTCAAAGGAAAGTGATTTTCTCTGAAAGTACAGCATTTAGAAAGTGAAGCAACACTCCATTCACTTCACACAGTCAATTGAAGTGTTGGAACAGACTGCTTCTCTTTCAGAGAAACGCATGTGAGTTTCTTGTGAATGCTTGTAAGTAGCTTAAGGCAGTATCAAAGGAAAGTGATTTTCTCTGAAAATACAGCATTTAGAAAGTGAAACAACAACACATTCACTTCGCACAGTGAATTGAAATGTTGGAACAGACTCCTTCTCTTTCAGAGAAACTCATGTGAGTTGCTGGTAAATGTTTGTAAGTAGCTTAAGGACCTTTCAAAGGAAAGTGATTTTCTCTGAAAGTACAGCATTTAATAAGTGAAGCAACACTCCATTCACCTCGAACAGTGAAGTGAAGTGTTGGAACAGACTGCTAATCTTTCAGAGAAACTCATGTGAGTTGCTTGTGAATGCTTGTAAGTAGCTTAAGGCAGTTTCAAAGGAAAGTGATTTTCTCTGAAAGTACAGCATTTAGAAAGTGAAGCAACACTCCATTCACTTTTCACTGTGAATTGAAGTGTTGGAACAGACTGCTTCTCTTTCAGAGAAACTCATGTGAGTTGCTGGTGAATACTTGTAAGTAGCTTAAGGCACTTTCAAAGGAAAGTGATTATCTCTGAAAGTACAGCATTTAGAAAGTGAAGCAACACTCCATTCACTTCGCACAGTGAATTGAAGTGTTGGAACAGACTGCTTCTCTTTCAGAGAAACGCATGTGAGTTTCTTGTGAATGCTTGTAAGTTGCTTAAGGCAGTATCAAAGGAAAATGATTTTCTCTGAAAGTGCATCATTTAGAAAGTGAAGTAACACTCCAGTCACTTCGCACAGTGAATTGAAGTGTTGGAACTGACGCCTCTCTTTCAGAGAAACTCATGTGAGTTGCTGGTGAATGCTTGTAAGTAGATTAAGGCGCTATCAAAGAAAGATATTTACTCTGAAAGTACAGCATGTAGAAAGTGAAGCAACACTCCATTCACTTCGCACAGTGAATTGAAGTGTTGGAACAGACTGCTTTTCTTTCAGAGAAACACATGTGAGGTTCTTGTGAATGCTTGTATGTAGCTTAAGGCAGTTTCAAAGGAAAGTGATTTTCTCTGAAAGTACAGCATTTAGAAAGTGAAGTAACACTCCATTCACTTCGCACAGTGAATTGAAGTGTTGGAACAGACTGCTTCTCTTTCAGAGAAACGCATGTGAGTTTCTTGTGAATGCTTGTAAGTAGCTTAAGGCAGTTTCAAAGGAAAGTGATTTTCTCTGAAAGTACAGCATTTAGAAAGTTAATTAACACTCCATTCACTTTGCACAGTGAATTGGAGTGTTCGAACAGACTGCTTCTCTTTCAGAGAAACGCATGTGAGTTTCTTGTGAATGCTTGTAAGTAACTTAAGGGACATTCAAAGGAAAGTGATTTTCTCTGTAACTACAGCATTTAGAAAGTGAAGTAATACTCTATTGACTTCTCACAGTGAATTGAAGTGTTGGAACAGACTGCTTCTCTTTCAGAGAAATGCATTTGAGATGCTGTTGAATGCTTGTATGTAGCTTAAGGCAGTGTCAAAGGAAAGTGATTTTTTCTGAAAGTACATCCTTTAGAAAGTGAATCAACACTCCATTCACTTTGCACAGTGAATTGAAGTGTAGGAACAGACTGCTTTTCTTTCAGAGAAACTCATGTGAGTTGCTGGTGAATGCTTGTAAGTAGCTTAAGGCACTTTCAAAGGAAAGTGCTTTTTTCTGAAAGTACAGCATTTAGAAAGTGAAGCAACACTCCATTCACTTCGCACAGTGAATTGAAGTGTTGGAACAGATTGCTTCTCTTTCACAGAAATGCATGTGAGTTACTGGTGAATGCTTGTAATTAGCTTAAGGCAGTTTCAAAGGAATGTGATTTTCTCTGAAAATACAGCATTTAGAAAGTGAAGCAACACTCCATTCACTTCGCACAGTGAATTGAAGTGTTGGAACAGACTGCTTTTCTTTCAGAGAAACGCATGTGAGTTTCTTGTGAATGCTTGTAAGTAGCTTAAGGCAGTATCAAAGGAAAGTGATTTTCTCTGAAAATACAGCATTTAGAAAGTGAAACAACAACACATTCACTTCGCACAGTGAATTGAAATGTTGGAACAGACTCCTTCTCTTTCAGAGAAACTCATGTGAGTTTCTGGTGAATGTTTGTAAGTAGCTTAAGGCACTTACAAAGGAAAGTGATTTTCTCTGAAAGTACAGCATTTAAAAAGAGAAGCAACACTCCATTCACCTCGCACAGTGAAGTGAAGTGTTGGAACAGACTACTAATCTTTCAGAGAAACTCATGTGAGTTGCTGGTGAATGCTTGTAAGTAGCTTAAGGCAGTTTCAAAGGAAAGTGATTTTCTCTGAAAGTACAGCATTTAGAAAGTGAAGCAACACTCCATTCACTTTGCACTGTGAATTGAAGTGTTGGAACAGACTGCTTCTCTTTCAGAGAAGCTCATGTGAGTTGCTGGTGAATACTTGTAAGTAGCTTAAGGCACTTTCAAAGCAAAGTGATTTTCTCTGAAAGTACAGCATTTAGAAAGTGAAGCAACACTCCATTCACTTCGCACAGTGAATTGAAGTGTTGGAACAGACTGCTTCTCTTTCAGAGAAACGCATGTGAGTTTCTTGTGAATGCTTGTAAGTTGCTTAAGGCAGTATCAAAGGAAAATGATTTTCTCTGAAAGTACATCATTTAGAAAGTGAAGTAACACTCCAGTCACTTCGCACAGTGAATTGAAGTGTTGGAACAGACTGCCTCTCTTTTAGAGAAACTCATGTGAGTTGCTGGTGAATACTTGTAAGTAGATTAAGGCGCTATCAAAGAAAGATATTTTCTCTGAAAGTACAGCATGTAGAAAGTGAAGCAACACTCCATTCACTTCGCACAGTGAATTAATGTGTTGGAACAGACTGCTTTTCTTTCAGAGAAACGCATGTTAGTTTCTTTTGAATGCTTGTAAGTATCTTAAGGCAGTTTCAAAGGAAAGTGATTTTCTCTGAAAATACAGCATTTAGAAAGTGAAGTAACACTCCATTCACTTTGCACATGAATTGAAGTGTTGGAACAGACTGCTTCTCTTTCAGAGAAACGCATGTGCGTTTCCTGTGAATGCTTGTGAGAAACTTAAGGCACATTCAAAGGAAAATGATTTTCTCTGTAACTACAGTATTTAGAAAGTGAAGTAACACTGCATTGACTTCGCACAGTGATTTGAAGTGTTGGAACAGACTGCTTCTCTTTCAGAGAAATGCATGTGAGATGCTGGTGAATGCTTGTAGGTAGCTTAAGGCAGTGTCAAAGGAAAGTGATTTTTTCTGAAAGTACAGCATGTAGAAAGTGACGTAACCCTCCATTCACTTCGCACAGTGAATTGAAGTGTTGGAACAGACTGCTTCTCTTTCAGAGAAACGCATGTTAGTTTCTTGTGAATGCTTATAAGTAGCTTAAGGCAGTTTCAAAGGAAAGTGATTTTCTCTGAAAGTACAGCATTTAGAAAGTGAAGTAACACTCCATTTACTTAGCACAGTGAATTGAAGTGTTGGAACAGACTGCTTCTCTTTCAGAGCAACGCATGTGAGTTTCTTGTGAATGCTTGTAAGTAACTTAAGGCACATTCAAAGGAAAGTGATTTTCTCTGTGACTACAGCATTTAGAAAGTGAAGTAACACTCCATTGACTTCGCACAGTGAATTGAAATGTTGGAACAGACTGCTTCTCTTTCAGAGAAAGTCATGTGAGATGCTGGTGAATGCTTGTAGGTAGCTTAAGGCAGTGACAAAGGAAAGTGATTTTTTCTGAAGGTACAGCATTTAGAATGTGAAGGAACACTCCATTCACTTCGAACAGTGAATTGAAGTGTTGGAACAGACTGCTTCTCTTTCAGAGAAACGGATGTGAGTTTTTTGTGAATGCTTGTAAGTAGTTTAAGGCACGTTCAAAGGAAAGTGATTTTCTCTGACAGGACAGCATTTAAAATGTGAAGGAACACTCCATTCACTTTGCACAGTGAATTGAAGTTTTGGAACAGACTGCTTTTCTTTCAGAGAAACAGATGTGAGTTTCTTGTGAATGATTGTAAGTCACTTCAGGTAGTTTCAAAAGTGAGTGTTTTTCTCTAAAAGGAGCGCATTTAGAAAGTGAAGCAACACTCCATTCACTTCGCACAGTGAATTGAAGTGTTGGAACAGACTGCTTCTCTTTCAGGGAAATGCATGTGAGTTTCTTGTGAATGCTTGTAAGTAGCTTAAGGCACTTTCAAAGGAAAGTGATTTTCTCTGAAAGGACAGCATTTAGAAAGTGAAGCAATACTCCATTCACTTCTCACTGTGAACTGAAGTGTTGGAACATACTGCATCTCTTTCAAAGAAACTCATGTGAGTTGCTGGTGAATGCTTGTAAGTAGCTTAAGGCAGTGTCAAAGGAAAGTGATTTTCTCTGAAAATACAGGATTTAGAAAGTGACGCAACACTCCATTCACTTCACACAGTGAATTGAAGTGTTGGAACAGACTGCTTCTGTTTCAGAGAATCTCATGTGAGTTGCTGGTGAATGCTTGTAAGTAGCTTAAGGCAGTTTCAAAGGAAAGTGATTTTCTCTGAAAGTACAGCATTTAGAAAGTGAAACAACAACACATTGACTTCGCACAGAGAATTGAAGTGTTGGAACAGACTGCTTCTCTTTCAAAGAAACTCATGTGAGTTGCTGGTGAATGCTTGTAAGTCGCTTAAGGTACTTTGAAAGGAAAGTGATTTTCTCTGAAACACAGCGTTTAGAAAGTGACGCAACACTCCATTCACTTCGCACAGTGAATTGAAGAGTTGGAACAGACTGATTCCCTTTCAGAGAAACTCAAGAGAGTTGCTGGTGAATGCTTGTAAGTAGCTTAAGGCAGTTTCAAAGGAAAGTGATTTTCTCTGAAAGTACAGCATTTAGAAAGTGAATCAACACTCCATTCACTTTGCACAGTGAATTGAAGTGTTGGAACAGACTGCTTCTCTTTCAGAGAAACTCATGTGAGTTGCTGGTGAATGCTTGTAAGTAGCTTAAGGCACTTTAAAAGGAAAGTGATTTTCTCTGAAATTACAGCATTTAGAAAGTGAAGCAACACTCCATTCACTTCGCACAGTGAATTGAAGTGTTGGAACAGAGTGCTTCTCTTTCAGAGAAATGCATGTGAGTTTCTTGTGAATGCTTGTAAGTAGCTTAAGGCAGTATCAAAGGAAAGTGATTTTCTCTGAAAATACAGCATTTAGAAAGTGAAACAACAACACATTCACTTCTCACAGTGAATTGAAGTGTTGGAACAGACTGCTTCTCCTTCAGAGAAACTCATGTGAGTTGCTGGTGAATGCTTGTAAGTAGCTTAAGGCACTTTCAAAGGAAAGTGATTTTCTCTGAAAGTACAGCATTTAGAAAGTGAAGCAACCCTCCATTCACTTCGCAGAGTGAATTGAAGTGTTGGAACAGACTGCTTCCCTTTCAGAGAAATGCATGTGAGTTTCTTGTGAATGCTTATAGTTATCTTAAGGCACTTTCAAAGAAAGTGATTTTCTCTGAAAGTACAGCATTTAGAAAGTGAAGTAACACTCCATTCACTTCGCACATTGAATTGAAGTGTTGGAACAGACTGCTTCTCTTTCAGAAAAATGATTCTGAGTTGCTCGTGAATGCTTGTAAGTAGCTTCAGGCACCTTCAAAGGAAAGTGATTTTCTCTGAAAGGACAGCATTTAGAAAGTGAAACAACAACACATTCACTTCGCACAGTGAATTGAAGTGTTGGAACAGACTGCTTCTCTTTCAGAGAAACTCATGTGAGTTGCTGGTGAATGCTTGTAAGTAGCTTAAGGCACTTTCAAAGAAAGTGATTTTCTCTGAAAGTACAGCAATTAGAAAGTGAAGCCACACTCCATTCACTTTTAACAGTGAATTGAAGTGTTGGAACAGACTGCTTCTCCTTCAGAGACACGCATGTGACTTGCTGGTGAATGCTTGTATGTAACTTAAGGCAGTTTCAAAGAAAGTGATTATCTCTGTAACTACAGCATTTCGAAAGTGAAGCTACACTCCATTCACTTCGCACAGTGAATAGAAGCATTGGGACAGACTGCTTCTCTTTCAAAGAAACTCATTTGAGTTGTTGGTGAATGCTTGTAAGTAGGTTAATGCACTTTCAAAGGAAAGTGATTTTCTCTGAAAGTACAGCATTTAGAATGTGAAGCAACACTCCATTCACTTCACACAGTCAATTGAAGTGTTGGAACAGACTGCTTCTCTTTCAGAGAAACGCATGTGAGTTTCTTGTGAATGCTTGTAAGTAGCTTAAGGCAGTATCAAAGGAAAGTGATTTTCTCTGAAAATACAGCATTTAGAAAGTGAAACAACAACACATTCACTTCGCACAGTGAATTGAAATGTTGGAACAGACTCCTTCTCTTTCAGAGAAACTCATGTGAGTTGCTGGTGAATGTTTGTAAGTAGCTTAAGGACCTTTCAAAGGAAAGTGATTTTCTCTGAAAGTACAGCATTTAATAAGTGAAGCAACACTCCATTCACCTCGAACAGTGAAGTGAAGTGTTGGAACAGACTGCTTCTCTTTCAGAGAAACTCATGTGAGTTGCTGGTGAATGCTTGTAAGTAGCTTAAGGCAGTTTCAAAGGAAAGTGATTTTCTCTGAAAGTACAGCATTTAGAAAGTGAAGCAACACTCCATTCACTTTGCACTGTGAATTGAAGTGTTGGAACAGACTGCTTCTCTTTCAGAGAAACTCATGTGAGTTGCTGGTGAATACTTGTAAGTAGCTTAAGGCACTTTCAAAGGAAAGTGATTATCTCTGAAAGTACAGCATTTAGAAAGTGAAGCAACACTCCATTCACTTCGCACAGTGAATTGAAGTGTTGGAACAGACTGCTTCTCTTTCAGAGAAACGCATGTGACTTTCTTGTGAATGCTTGTAAGTTGCTTAAGGCAGTATCAAAGGAAAATGATTTTCTCTGAAAGTACATCATTTAGAAAGTGAAGTAACACTCCAGCCACTTCGCACAGTGAATTGAAGTGTTGGAACAGACTGCCTCTCTTTCAGAGAAACTCATGTGAGTTGCTGGTGAATGCTTGTAAGTAGATTAAGGCGCTATCAAAGAAAGATATTTTCTCTGAAAGTACAGCATGTAGAAAGTGAAGCAACACTCCATTCACTTCGCACAGTGAATTGAAGTGTTGGAACAGACTGCTTTTCTTTCAGAGAAATGCATTTGAGATGCTGTTGAATGCTTGTATGTAGCTTAAGGCAGTGTCAAAGGAAAGTGATTTTTTCTGAAAGTACATCCTTTAGAAAGTGAATCAACACTCCATTTACTTTGCACAGTGAATTGAAGTGTAGGAACAGACTGCTTTTCTTTCAGAGAAACTCATGTGAGTTGCTGGTGAATGCTTGTAAGTAGCTTAAGGCACTTTCAAAGGAAAGTGCTTTTTTCTGAAAGTACAGCATTTAGAAAGTGAAGCAACACTCCATTCACTTTGCACAGTGAATTGAAGTGTTGGAACAGATTGCTTCTCTTTCACAGAAATGCATGTGAGTTACTGGTGAATGCTTGTAATTAGCTTAAGGCAGTTTCAAAGGAATGTGATTTTCTCTGAAAATACAGCATTTAGAAAGTGAAGCAACACTCCATTCACTTCGCACAGTGAATTGAAGTGTTGGAACAGACTGCTTTTCTTTCAGAGAAACGCATGTGAGTTTCTTGTGAATGCTTGTAAGTAGCTTAAGGCAGTATCAAAGGAAAGTGATTTTCTCTGAAAATACAGCATTTAGAAAGTGAAACAACAACACATTCACTTCGCACAGTGAATTGAAATGTTGGAACAGACTCCTTCTCTTTGAGAGAAACTCATGTGAGTTGCTGGTGAATGTTTGTAAGTAGCTTAAGGCACTTTCAAAGGAAAGTGATTTTCTCTGAAAGTACAGCATTTAAAAAGAGAAGCAACACTCCATTCACTTTGCACTGTGAATTGAAGTGTTGGAACAGACTGCTTCTCTTTCAGAGAAGCTCATGTGAGTTGCTGGTGAATACTTGTAAGTAGCTTAAGGCACTTTCAAAGCAAAGTGATTTTCTCTGAAAGTACAGCATTTAGAAAGTGAAGCAACACTCCATTCACTTCGCACAGTGAATTGAAGTGTTGGAACAGACTGCTTCTCTTTCAGAGAAACGCATGTGAGTTTCTTGTGAATGCTTGTAAGTTGCTTAAGGCAGTATCAAAGGAAAATGATTTTCTCTGAAAGTACATCATTTAGAAAGTGAAGTAACACTCCAGTCACTTCGCACAGTGAATTGAAGTGTTGGAACAGACTGCCTCTCTTTTAGAGAAACTCATTTGAGTTGCTGGTGAATGCTTGTAAGTAGATTAAGGCGCTATCAAAGAAAGATATTTTCTCTGAAAGTACAGCATGTAGAAAGTGAAGCAACACTCCATTCAATTCGCACAGTGAATTGATGTGTTGGAACAGACTGCTTTTCTTTCAGAGAAACGCATGTTAGTTTCTTGTGAATGCTTGTAAGTATCTTAAGGCAGTTTCAAAGGAAAGTGATTTTCTCTGAAAATACAGCATTTAGAAAGTGAAGTAACACTCCATTCACTTTGCACAGTGAATTGAAGTGTTGGAACAGACTGCTTCTCTTTCAGAGAAACGCATGTGAGTTTCTGTTGAATGCTTGTGAGTAACTTAAGGCACATTCAAAGGAAAATGATTTTCTCTGTAACTACAGTATTTAGAAGTGAAGTAACACTGCATTGACTTCGCACAGTGAATTGAAGTGTTGGAACAGACTGCTTCTCTTTCAGAGAAATGCATGTGAGATGCTGGTGAATGCTTGTAGGGAGCTTAAGGCAGTGTCAAAGGAAAGTGATTTTTTCTGAAATTACAGCATTTAGAAAGTGAATCAACACTCGATTCACTTCGCACATTGAACTGAAGTGCTGGAACAGACTGCTTCTCTTTCAGAAAATGCATGAGAGTTGTTGGTGAATGCTTGTAAGTAGCTTACGGCACTTTCAAAGAAGAGTGATTTTCTCTGAAAGTACAGCATTTAGAAAGTGAAACAACAACACATTCACTTCGCACAGGAATTGAAGTGTTGGAACAGACTGCTTCTCTTTCAGAGAAACTCATTTGAGTTGCTGGTGAATGCTTGTTAGTAGCTTAGGGCACTTTCAAAGGAAAGTGATTTTCTTTGAAAGTACAGCATTTAGAAAGTGAATCAACACTCCATTCACTTTGCCCAGTGAATTGAAGTGTTGGAACAGACTACTTCTCTTTCAGAGAAACGCAAGCGATTTGCTGGTGAATGCTTGTAAGTAGCTTAAGGCAGTTTCAGAAGGAAGTGATTATCTCTGTAACTACAGCATTTACAAGGTGTAGCAACAATCCATTCACTTTGCACAGTGAATTGAAGTGTTGGAACAGACTGCTTATTTTCAGAGATACTCATGTGAGTTGCTGGCGAATGCTTGTAAGTAGCTTAAGGTACTTTGGAAGCAAAGTGATTTTCTCTGAAAGTACAGCTTTTAGAAAGTGACGCAACACTCCATTCACTTCGCACAGTGAATTGAAGAGTTGGAACAGACTGCTTCTCTTTCAGAGAAACGCATGTGAGTTTCTTGTGAACGCTTGTAAGTAGCTTAAGGCAGTATCAAAGGAAAGTGATTTTCTCTGAAAGTACAGCATTTAGAAAGTGAAGTAACACTCTAGTCACTTCGCACAGTGAATTGAAGTGTTGGAACAGACTGCTTCTCTTTCAGAGAAACTCATGTGAGTTCCTGGTGAATGCTTGTAAGTAGCTTAAGGCAGTTTCAAAGGAAAGTGATTTTCTCTGAAAGTACAACATTTAGAAAGTGAATCAACAGTCCATTCACTTTACACAGTGTATTGATGTGTTGGAACAGACTGCTTCTCTTTCAGAGAAACACATGTTAGTTTCTTGTGAATGCTTGTAAGTATCTTAAGGCTGTTTCAAAGGAAAGTGATTTTCTCTGAAAGTACAGCATTTAGAAAGTGAAGTAACACTCCATTCACTTTGCACAGTGAATTGAAGTGTTGGAACAGACTGCTTCTCTTTCAGAGAAACGCATGTAGTTTCTTGTGAATGCTTGTAAGTAACTTAAGGCACATTCAAAGGAAAATGATTTTCTCTGAAATTACAGCATTTAGAAAGTGACGCAACACTCCATCCACTTGGCACAGTGAATTGAAGAGATGGAACAGACTGCTTTTCTTTCAGAGAAACTCATGTGAGTTGCTGTTGAATGCTTGTAAGTAGTTTAAGGCAGTTTCAAAGGAAAGTGATTTTCTCTGAAAGTACAGCATTTTGAAAGTGAAGCAACACTCCATTTACTTTGCACAGTGAATTGAAGTGTTGGAACAGACTGCTTCTCTTTCAGAAAAACGCATGTGAATTTCTGTTGAATTCTTGTAAGTAGCTTAAGGCACTTTAAAAGGAAAGTGATTTTCTCTGAAACTACAGCATTTAGAATGTGAAGGAACACTCTATTCACTTCGCACAGTGAATTGAAGTGTTGGAACAGACTGTTTCTCTTTCAGAAAAACAGATGTGATTTTCTTGTGAATGCTTGAAAGCTGCTTCACGCTGTTTCAAAAGAAAGTGATTTCTCTAAAAGGAGAGCATTTAGAAAGTGGAGCAACACTCCATTCACTTCGGACAGGGAATTGAAGTGTTGGAACAGACTGCTTCTTTTTCAGAGAAATGCATGTGAGTTTCTTGTGAATGCTTGTAAGTAGCTTAAGGCACTTTCAAAGGAATGTGATTTTCTCCAAAAGTACAGCATTTAGAAAGTGAAGCAACACTCGATTCACTTTGCACAGTGAATTGAAGTGTTGGAACAGACAGCTTCTCTTTCAGAAAAATGCTTGTGAGTTTCTTGTGAATGCTTGTAAGTAGCTTAAGGCACTTTCAAAGGAAAGTGATTTTCTCTGAAAGTACAGCATTTAGAAAGTGAAACAACACTCCATTCACTTCGCACAGTGAATTGAAGTGTTGGAACAGACAGCTTCTCTTTCAGAGAAATGCATTTGAGATGCTGTTGAATGCTTGTAAGTAGCTTAAGGCACTTTCAAAGGAAAGTGATTTTCTCTGAAACTACAGCATTTAGAATGTGAAGGAACACTCTATTCACTTCGCACGGTGAATTGAAGTGTTGGAACAGACTGTTTCTCTTTCAGAAAAACAGATGTGATTTTCTTGTGAATGCTTGAAAGTTGCTTCAGGCTGTTTCAAAAGAAAGTGTTTTCTCTAAAAGGAGAGCATTTAGAAAGTGGAGCAACACTCCATTCACTTCGCACAGTGAATTGAAGTGTTGGAACAGACTGCTTCTTTTTCAGAGAAATGCATGTGAGTTTCTTGTGAATGCTTGTAAGTAGCTTAAGGCACTTTCAAAGGAATGTGATTTTCTCTGAAAGTACAGCATTTAGAAAGTGAAGCAACACTCCATTCACATCGCACAGTGAATTGAAGTGTTGGAACAGACAGCTTCTCTTTCAGAAAAATGCTTGTGAGTTTCTTGTGAATGCTTGTAAGTAGCTTAAGGCACTTTCAAAGGAAAGTGATTTTCTCTGAAAGGACAGCATTTAGAAAGTGAAACAACACTCCATTCACTTCGCACAGTGAATTGAAGAGTTGGAACAGAATGCTTCTCTTTCAGAGAAACGCATTTGAGTTTCCTGTGAACGCTTGTAAGTAGCTTAAGGCACTTTCAAAGGAAATTGATTTTCTCTGAAACTACTCCATTTAGAATGTGAAGGAACACCCCATTCACTTTGCACAGTGATTTGAAGTCTTGGAACAGACTTTCTCTTTCAAAAAACAGATGTTAGTTTCTTGTGAATGCTTGTAAGTCGCTTCAGGCAGTTTCAAAAGAGACTGATATTCTCTAAAAGGACAGCATTTAGAAAGAGAAGCAACACTCCATTCACTTCGCACAGTAAATTGAAGTGTTGGAACAGACTGCTTCTCTTTCAGAGAAATGCATGTGAGTTTCTTGTGAATGCTTGTAAGTAGCTTAAGGCACTTACAAAGGAAAGTGATTTTCTCTGAAAGGACAGTATTTAGAAAATGAAGCAACACTCAATTCACTTCGCACAGTGAATTGAAGTGTTGGAACAGACTGCTTCTTTTTCAGAGAAATGCATGTGAGTTTCTTGTGAATGCTTGTAAGTAGCTTAAGGCACTTTCAAAGGAATGTGATTTTCTCTGAAAGTACAGCATTTAGAAAGTGAAGCAACACTCCATTCACTGCGCATAGTGAATTGTAGTGTTGGAACAGACTGCTTCTCTTTCAGAGAAACGCATATGAATTTCTGTTGAATGCTTGTAAGTAGCTTAAGGCACTTTCAAAGGAATGTGATTTTCTCTGGAAGGACAGCATTTAGAAGGTGAAGCCACACTCCATTCACTTCGCACAGTGAATTGAAGTGTTGGAACTCACTGCTTCTCTTTCAGAGAAATGCATGGGAGTTTCTTGTGAATGCTTGTAAGTAGCTTAAGGCACTTTCAAAGAAAGTGATTTTCTCTGAAAGGACAGCATTTAGAAAGTGAAGCAACACTCCATTCACTTCGCACAGTGAATTGAAGTGTTGGAACAGACAGCTTCTCTTTCAGAAAAATGCTTGTGAGTTTCTTGTGAATGCTTGTAAGTAGATTAAGGCACTTTCAAGGGAAAGTGATTTTCTCTGAAAGGACAGCATTTAGAAAGTGAAACAACACTCCATTCACTTCGCACAGTGAATTGAAGTGTTGGAACAGACAGCTTCTCTTTCAGAGAAACACATTTGAGTTTCCTGTGAACGCTTGTAAGTAGCTTAAGGCACTTTCAAAGGAAATTGATTTTCTCTGAAACTACTCCATTTAGAATGTGAAGGAACACTCCATTCACTTTGCACAGTGATTTGAAGTGTTGGAACAGACTTTCTCTTTCAAAGAAACAGATGTTAGTTTCTTGTGAATGCTTGTAAGTCGCTTCAGGCAGTTTCAAAAGAGACTGACATTCTCTAAAAGGACAGCATTTAGAAAGTGAAGCAACACTCCATTCACTTCGCACAGTAAATTGAAGTGTTGGAAGAGACTGCTTCTCTTTCAGAGAAATGCATGTGAGTTTCTTGTGAATGCTTGTAAGTAGCTTAAGGCACTTTCAAAGGAAAGTGATTTTCTCTGAATGGACAGTATTTAGAAAGTGAAGCATCACTCCATTCAATTCGCACAGTGAATTGAAGTGTTGGAACAGACTGCTTCTCTTTCAGAAAAACGCATGTGAATTTCTGTTGAATGCTTGTAAGTAGTTTAAGGCACTTTCAAAGGAAAGTGATTTTTTCTGAAAGGACAGCATTTAGAAAGTGAAGCAACACTTCATTCACTTCGCACAGTGAACTGAAGTGTTGGAACAGACTGCTTCTCTTTCAGAGAAACTCATGTGAGTTGCTGGTGAATGCTTGTAAGTAGCTTATGGCACTTTCAAAGGAAAGTGATTTTCTCTGAAAGGACAGCATTTAGAAAGTGAAGCAACACTCCATTCACTTCGCACAGTGAATTGAAGTGTTGGAACAGACGGCTTCTCTTTCAGAGAAATGCATGAGAGTTTCTTGAGAATGCTTCCAATTAGCTTAAGGTACTTTCAAAGGAAAGTGATTTTCTCTGAAAGTACAGAATTTAGAAAGTGAAGCAACACTCCATTCTCTTCGAACAGTGAATTGAAATGTTGGGACAGTCTTCTTCTCTTTCAGAGAAACGCATTTGTATTTCTACAAAATGCTTATAAGTAGCTAAAGGCACTTTCAAAGGAAAGTGATTTTCTCTAAATGTACAGCATTTAGAAAGTGAAGCAACAGTCCATTCACTTCGCACAGTGAATTGAAGTGTTTGAACAGGCTGCTACTCTTTCAGTGAATTGCATGTGAGTTGCTGGTGAATGCTTGTAAGTAGATTAAGGCACTTTCCAAGGAAAGTAATTTTCTCTGTAATTACAGCATTTTAAAATGAAGGAAAACTCCATTCACTTCGCACAGTGAATTGAAGTGTTGGAACAGACTGCTTCTCTTTCAGAGCAATGCATGTGAGTTTCTGGTGAATGCTTGTAAGTAGCTTAAGGCAGTTTCAAATGAAAGTGATTTTCTCTGAAAGTACAGCCTTTACAAAGTGAAGCAACACTCCATTCACTTCGCACAGTGAGTTGAAGTGTTGGAACAGACTGCTTTTCTTTCAGAGAAATGCATGTGTGTTGCTGGTGAAAGCTTGTAAGTAGCTTAAGGCACTTTCAAGGAAAGTGTTTTTCTCTGTAACTACAGCATTTAGAAAGTGAAGTAAGACTCCAGTCACTTTGGACAACGAATTGTAGTGTTGGAACAGACTGCTTCCCTTTAGGAGAAACTCATGTGAGTTGCTGGTGAATGCTTGTAATTAGCGTAAGGCACTTTCAAAGGAAAGTGATTTTCTCTGAAAGTACAGCATTTAGAAAGTGAATAAACACTCCATTCACATCGCACAGTGAATTGAAATGTTGCTACAGACTGCTTCTCTTTCAGAGAAACTCATGTGAGTTGCTGGTGAATGCTTGTTTGTAGCTTAATGCACTTGCAAAGGAAAGTGATTTTCTCTGAAAGTACAGCATTTAGAAAGTGAAGCAACACTCCATTCACTTCGCACAGTGAATTGAAGTGTTGGAACAGACTGCTTCTCTTTCAGAGAAATGCATGTGAGTTGCTGGTAAATGCATGTGAGTAGCTTAAGGTACTTTCAAAGGAAAGTGATTTTCTCTGAAAGTACAGCTTTTAGAAAGTGAAACAACAACACATAAACTTCGCACAGTGAATTGAAGTATTGGAACAGACTGCTTCTCTTTCAGAGAAACTCATGTGAGTTGCTGGTGAATGCTTGTAAGTAACTTAAGGTACTTTGAAAGGAAAGTGATTTTCTCTGAAAGTATAGCATTTAGAAAGTGAAGCATCACTCCATTCACTTCCACAGTGAATTGAATTGTTGGAACAGACTGCTTCTCTTTCAGAGAAACTCATGTGAGTTGCAGGTGAATGCTTGTAAGTAGCTTATGGCACTTTCAAAGGAAAGTGATTTTCTCTGAAAGGACAGCATTTAGAAAGTGAAGCAACACTCCATTCACTTCGCACAGTGAATTGAAGTATTGGAACAGACGGCTTCTCTTTCAGAGAAATGCATGAGAGTTTCTTGTGAATGCTTCCAATTAGCTTAAGGCACTTTCAAAGGAAAGTGATTTTCTCTGAAAGTACAGAATTTAGAAAGTGAAGCAACACTCCATTCTCTTCGCACAGTGAATTGTAATGTTGGGACAGACTCCTTCTCTTTCAGAGAAACGCATTTGAGTTTCTACAAAATGCTTGTAAGTAGCTTAAGGCACTTTCAAAGGTAAGTGATTTTCTCTTAAAGTACAGCATTAAGAAAGTGACGCAACACTCCATCTACTTCGCACAGTGAATTGAAGAGATGGAAGAGACTGCTTTTCTTTCAGAGAAACTCATGTGAGTTGCTGGTGAATGTTTGTAAGTAGTTTAAGGCAGTTTCAAAGGAAAGTGATTTTCTCTGAAAGTACAGCATTTTGAAAGTGACGCAACACTCCATCCACTTCGCACAGTGAATTGAAGAGATGGAACAGACTGCTTTTCTTTCAGAGAAACTCATGTGAGTTGCTGGTAAATGCTTGTAAGTAGCTTAAGGCACTTTCAAAGGAAAGTGATTTTCTCTGAAACTACAGCATTTAGAATGTGAAGGAACACTCTATTCACTTCGCACAGTGAATTGAAGTGTTGGAACAGACTGTTTCTCTTTCAGAAAAACAGATGTGATATTCTTGTGAATGCTTGAAAGTTGCTTCAGGCTGTTTCAAAAGAAAGTGATTTCTCTAAAAGGAGAGCATTTACAAAGTGTAGCAACACTCCATTCACTTCGCACAGTGAATTGAAGTGTTGGAACAGACTGCTTCTTTTTCAGAGAAATGCATGTGAGTTTCTTGTGAATGCTTGTAAGTAGCTTAAGGCACTTTCAAAGGAATGTGATTTTCTCTGAAAGTACAGCATTTAGAAAGTGAAGCAACACTCCATTCACATCGCACAGTGAATTGAAGTGTTGGAACAGACAGCTTCTCTTTCAGAAAAATGCTTTTGAGTTTCTTGTGAATGCTTGAAATTAGCTTAAGGCACTTTCAAAGGAAAGTGATTTTCTCTGAAAGGACAGCATTTAGAAAGTGAAACAACACTCCATTCACTTCGCACAGTGAATTGAAGTGTTGGAACAGACAGCTTCTCTTTCAGAGAAACGCATTTGAGTTTCCTGTGAACGCTTGTAAGTAGCTTAAGGCACTTTCAAAGGAAATTGATTTTCTCTGAAACTACTCCATTTAGAATGTGAAGGAACACTCCATTCACTTTGCACAGTGATTTGAAGTCTTGGAACAGACTTTCTCTTTCAAAGAAACAGATGTTAGTTTCTTGTGAATGCTTGTAAGTCGCTTCAGGCAGTTTCAAAAGAGACTGACATTCTCTAAAAGGACAGCATTTAGAAAGAGAAGCAACACTCCATTCACTTCGCACAGTAAATTGAAGTGTTGGAACAGACTGCTTCTCTTTCAGAGAAATGCATGTGAGTTTCTTGTGAATGCTTGTAAGTAGCTTAAGTCACTTTCAAAGGAAAGTGATTTTCTTTGAAAGGACAGTATTTAGAAAGTGAAGCAACACTCCATTCACTTCGCACAGTGAACTGAAGTGTTGGAACAGACTGCTTTTCTTTCTGAGAAACTCATGTGAGTTGCTGGTGAATGCTTGTAAGTAGCCTATGGCACTTTCAAAGGAAAGTGATTTTCTCTGAAAGGACAGCATTTAGAAAGTGAAGCAACACTCCATTCACTTCGCACAGTGAATTGAAGTGTTGGAACAGACGGCTTCTCTTTCAGAGAAATGCATGAGAGTTTCTTGAGAATGCTTCCAATTAGCTTAAGGCACTTTCAAAGGAAAGTGATTTTCTCTGAAAGTACTTAATTTAGAAAGTGAAGCAACACTCCATTCTCTTCGAACAGTGAATTGAAATGTTGGAACAGACTACTTCTCTTTCAGAGAAACGCATTTGAATTTCTACAAAATGCTTATAAGTAGCTTAAGGCACTTTCAAAGGAAAGTGATTTTCTCTAAAAGTACAGCATTTAGAAAGTGAAGCAACACTCCATTCACTTCGCACAGTGAATTGAAGTGTTTGAACAGGCTGCTACTCTTCCAGTGAATTGCATGTGAGTTGCTGGTGAATGCTTGTAAGTAGATTAAGGCACTTTCAAAGGAAAGTAATTTTCTCTGTAATTACAGCATTTTGAAAGTGAAGGAAAACTCCATTCACTTCGCACAGTGAATTGAAGTGTTGGAACAGACTGCTTCTCTTTCAGAGAAATGCATGTGAGTTTCTGGTGAATGCTTGTAAGTAGCTTAAGGCAGTTTCAAACGAAAGTGATTTTCTCTCAAAGTACAGCCTTTACAAAGTGAAGCAACACTCCATTCACTTCGCACAGTGAGTTGAAGTGTTGGAACAGACTGCTTGTCTTTCAGAGAAATGCATGTGTGTTGCTGGTGAAAGCTTGTAAGTAGCTTAAGGCACTTTCAAAGGAAAGTGTTTTTCTCTGTAACTACAGCATTTAGAAAGTGAAGTAAGACTCCAGTCACTTTGGACAACGAATTGTGGTGTTGGAACAGACTGCTTCCCTTTAGGAGAAACTCATGTGAGTTGCTGGTGAATGCTTGTAATTAGCGTAAGGCACTTTCAAAGGAAAGTGATTTTCTCTGAAAGTACAGCATTTAGAAAGTGAATAAACACTCCATTCACATCGCACAGTGAATTGAAATGTTGCAACAGACTGCTTTTCTTTCAGAGAAACTCATGTGAGTTGCTGGTGAATGCTTGTATGTAGCTTAATGCACTTGCAAAGAAAAGTGATTTTCTCTGAAAGAACTGCATTTAGAAAGTGAAGCAACACTCCATTCACTTCGCACAGTGAATTGAAGTTTTGGAACAGACTGCTTCTCTTTTAGAGAAATGCATGTGAGTTGCTGGTAAATGCATGTGAGTAGCTTAAGGCACTTTCAAAGGAAAGTGATTTTCTCTGAAAGTACAGCTTTTAGAAAGTGAAACAACAACACATAAACTTCGCACAGTGAATTGAAGTATTGGAACAGACTGCTTCTCTTTCAGAGAAACTCATGTGAGTTGCTGGTGAATGCTTGTAAGTAACTTAAGGTACTTTGAAAGGAAAGTGATTTTCTCTGAAAGTATAGCATTTAGAAAGTGAAGCATCACTCCATTCACTTCGCACAGTGAATTGAATTGTTGGAACAGACTGCTTCTCTTTCAGAGAAACTCATGTGAGTTGCAGGTGAATGCTTGTAAGTAGCTTATGGCACTTTCAAAGGAAAGTGATTTTCTCTGAAAGGACAGCATTTAGAAAGTGAAGCAACACTCCATTCACATCGCACAGTGAATTGAAGTATTGGAACAGACGGCTTCTCTTTCAGAGAAATGCATGAGAGTTTCTTGTGAATGCTTCCAATTAGCTTAAGGCACTTTCAAAGGAAAGTGATTTTCTCTGAAAGTACAGAATTTAGAAAGTGAAGCAACACTCCATTCTCTTCGCACAGTGAATTGAAATGTTGGGGCAGACTCCTTCTCTTTCATAGAAACGCATTTGAGTTTCTACAAAATGCTTGTAAGTAGCTTAAGGCACTTTCAAAGGAAAGTGATTTTCTCTGAAAGTACAGCATTAAGAAAGTGAATCAACATTGCATTCACTTTGCACAGTGAATTGATGTGTTGGAAAAGACTGCTTCTCTTTCAGAGAAACGCATGTGAGTTTCTTGTGAATGCTTGTAAGTAACTTAAGGCACATTCAAAGGAAAATGATTTTCTCTGTAACTACAGCATTTAGAAAGTGAAGTAACACTCCATTGACTTCGCACAGTGAATTGAAGTGTTGGAACTGACTGCCTCTCTTTCAGAAAAATGATTCTGAGTATCGTGAATGCTTGTAAGTAGCTTAAGGCAGTTACAAAGGAAAGTGATTTTCTCTGAAAGTACAGTGTTTAGAAAGTGAATCAACATTCCATTCACTTCACACAGTGAATTGATGTGTTGGAACAGACTGCTTCTCTTTCAGAGAAACGCATGTTAGTTTCTTGTGAATGCTTCTAAGTATCATAAGGCAGTTTCAAAGGAAAGTGATTTTCTCTGAAAGTACAGCATTTAGAAAGTGAAGTAACACTCCATTCACTTTGCACAGTGAATTGAAGTGTTGGGACAGACTGCTTCTCTTTCAGAGAAACGCATGTGAGTTTCTTGTGAATGCTTGTAAGTAACTTAAGGCACATTCAAAGGAAAATGATTTTTTCTGTAACTACAGTATTTAGAAAGTGAAGTAACACTCCATTGACTTCGCACAATGAATTGAAGTGTTGGAACAGACTGCTTCTCTTTCAGAGAAACGCATGTGAGTTTCTTGTGAATGCTTGTAAGTAACTTAAGGCACATTCAAAGGAAAATGATTTTTTCTGTAACTACAGTATTTAGAAAGTGAAGTAACACTCCATTGACTTCGCACAGTGAATTGAAGTGTTGGAACAGACTGCTTCTCTTTCAGAGTAATGCATGAGAGTTGTTGGTGAATGCTTGTAAGTAGCTTAAGGCACTTTCAAAGAAGAGTGATTTTCTCTGAAAGTACAGCATTTAGAAAGTGAAACAACAACACATGCACTTCGCACAGTGAATTGAAGTGTTGGAACAGACTGCTTCTCTTTCAGAAAAACGCATGTGAATTTCTGTTGAATTCTTGTAAGTAGCTTAAGGCACTTTCAAAGGAAAGTGATTTTCTCTGAAACTACAGCATTTAGAATGTGAAGGAACACTCTATTCACTTCGCACGGTGAATTGAAGTGTTGGAACAGACTGTTTCTCTTTGAGAGAAACAGATGTGATTTTCTTGTGAATGCTTGAAAGTTGCTTCAGGCTGTTTCAAAAGAAAGTGATTTCTCTAAAAGGAGAGCATTTAGAAAGTCGAGCAACACTCCATTCACTTCGCACAGTGAATTGAAATGTTGCTACAGACTGCTTCTCTTTCAGAGAAACTCATGTGAGTTGCTGGTGAATGCTTGTTTGTACCTTAATGCACTTGCAAAGGAAAGTGATTTTCTCTGAAAGTACAGCATTTAGAAAGTGAAGCAACACTCCATTCACTTCGCACAGTGAATTGAAGTGTTGGAACAGACTGCTTCTCTTTCAGAGAAATGCATGTGAGTTGCTGGTGAATGCATGCAAGTATCTTAAGGAACTTTCAAACGAAAGTGATTTTCTCTGAAAGAACAGCATTTAGAAAGTGACGCAACACTCCATTCACTTCGCACAGTGAATTGAAGTGTTGGAACAGACTGCTTCTCTTTCAGAGAAATGCATGTGAGTTGCTGGTAAATGCATGTGAGTAGCTTAAGGTACTTTCAAAGGAAAGTGATTTTCTCTGAAAGTACAGCTTTTAGAAAGTGAAACAACAACACATAAACTTCGCACAGTGAATTGAAGTATTGGAACAGACTGCTTCTCTTTCAGAGAAACTTATGTGAGTTGCTGGTGAATGCTTGTAAGTAACTTAAGGTACTTTGAAAGGAAAGTGATTTTCTCTGAAAGTATAGCATTTAGAAAGTGAAGCATCACTCCATTCACTTCCACAGTGAATTGAATTGTTGGAACAGACTGCTTCTCTTTCAGAGAAACTCATGTGAGCTGCAGGTGAATGCTTGCAAGTAGCTTATGGCACTTTCAAAGGAAAGTGATTTTCTCTGAAAGGACAGCATTTAGAAAGTGAAGCAACACTCCATTCACTTCGCACAGTGAATTGAAGTATTGAAACAGACGGCTTCTCTTTCAGAGAAATGCATGAGAGTTTCTTGTGAATGCTTCCAATTAGCATAAGGCACTTTCAAAGGAAAGTGATTTTCTCTGAAAGTACAGCATTAAGAAAGTGACGCAACACTCCATCCACTTCGCACAGTGAATTGAAGAGATGGAACAGACTGCTTTTCTTTCAGAGAAACTCATGTGAGTTACTGGTGAATGTTTGTAAGTAGTTTAAGGCAGTTTCAAAGGAAAGTGATTTTCTCTGAAAGTACAGCATTTTGAAAGTGACGCAACACTCCATCCACTTCGCACAGTGAATTGAAGAGATGGAACAGACTGCTTTTCTTTTAGAGAAACTCATGTGAGTTGCTGGTAAATGCTTGTAAGTAGCTTAAGGCACTTTCAAAGGAAAGTGATTTTCTCTGAAACTACAGCATTTAGAATGTGAAGGAACACTCTATTCACTTCGCACTGTGAATTGAAGTGTTGGAACAGACTGTTTCTCTTTCAGAAAAACAGATGTGATATTCTTGTGAATGCTTGAAAGTTGCTTCAGGCTGTTTCAAAAGAAAGTGATTTCTCTAAAAGGAGAGCATTTACAAAGTGGTGCAACACTCCATTCACTTCGCACAGTGAATTGAAGTGTTGGAACAGACTGCTTCTTTTTCAGAGAAATGCATGTGAGTTTCTTGTGAATGCTTGTAAGTAGCTTAAGGCACTTTCAAAGGAATGTGATTTTCTCTGAAAGTACAGCATTTAGAAAGTGAAGCAACACTCCATTCACATCGCACAGTGAATTGAAGTGTTGGAACAGACAGCTTCTCTTTCAGAAAAATGCTTGTGAGTTTCTTGTGAATGCTTGTAAGTAGCTTAAGGCACTTTCAAAGGAAAGTGATTTTCTCTGAAAGGACAGCATTTAGAAAGTGAAACAACACTCCATTCACTTCGCACAGTGAATTGAAGTGTTGGAACAGACAGCTTCTCTTTCAGAGAAACGCATTTGAGTTTCCTGTGAACGCTTGTAAGTAGCTTAAGGCACTTTCAAAGGAAATTGATTTTCTCTGAAACTACTCCATTTAGAATGTGAAGGAACACTCCATTCACTTTGAACAGTGATTTGAAGTCTTGGAACAGACTTTCTCTTTCAAAGAAACAGATGTTAGTTTCTTATGAATGCTTGTAAGTCGCTTCAGGCAGTTTCAAAAGAGACTGACATTCTCTAAAAGGACAGCATTTAGAAAGAGAAGCAACACTCCATTCACTTCGCACAGTAAATTGAAGTGTTGGAACAGACTGCTTCTCTTTCAGAGAAATGCATGTGAGTTTCTTGTGAATGCTTGTAAGTAGCTTAAGGCACTTTCAAAGGAAAGTGATTTTCTCTGAAAGGACAGTATTTAGAAAGTGAAGCAACACTCCATTCACTTCGCACAGTGAATTGAAGTGTTGGAACAGACTGCTTCTTTTTCAGAGAAATGCATGTGAGTTTCTTGTGAATGCTTGTAAGTAGCTTAAGGCACTTTCAAAGGAAAGTGATTTTCTCTGAAAGTACAGCATTTAGAAAGTGAAGCAACACTCCATTCACTGCGCATAATGAATTGTAGTGTTGGAACAGACTGCTTCTCTTTCAGAGAAACGCATATGAATTTCTGTTGAATGCTTGTAAGTAGCTTAAGGCACTTTCAAAGGAATGTGAATTTCTCTGGAAGGACAGCATTTAGAAGGTGAAGCCACACTCCATTCACTTCGCACAGTGAATTTAAGCGTTGGAACTCACTGCTTCTCTTTCATAGAAATGCATGGGAGTTTCTTGTGAATGCTTGTAAGTAGCTTAAGGCACTTTCAAAGAAAGTGATTTTCTCTGAAAGGACAGCATTTAGAAAGTGAAGCAACACTCCATTCACTTCGCACAGTGAATTGAAGTGTTGTAACAGACAGCTTCTCTTTCAGAAAAATGCTTGTGAGTTTCTTGTGAATGCTTGTAAGTAGCTTAAGGCACTTTCAAAGGAAAGTGATTTTCTCTGAAAGGACACCATTTAGAAAGTGAAACAACATTCCATTCACTTCGCACAGTGAATTGAAGTGTTGGAACAGACAGCTTCTCTTTCAGAGAAACACATTTGAGTTTCCTGTGAACGCTTATAAGTAGCTTAAAGCACTTTCAAAGGAAATTGATTTTCTCTGAAACTACTCCATTTAGAATGTGAAGGAACACTCCATTCACTTTGCACAGTGATTTGAAGTGTTGGAACAGACTTTCTCTTTCAAAGAAACAGATGTTAGTTTCTTGTGAATGCTTGTAAGTCGCTTCAGGCAGTTTCAAAAGAGACTGACATTCTCTAAAAGGACAGCATTTAGAAAGAGAAGCAACACTCCATTCACTTCGCACAGTAAATTGAAGTGTTGGAACAGACTGCTTCTCTTTCAGGGAAATGCATGTGAGTTTTTTGTGAATGCTTGTAAGTAGCTTAAGGCACTTTCAAAGGAAAGTGATTTTCTCTGAAAGGACAGTATTTAGAAAGTGAAGCAACACTCCATTCACTTCGCACAGTGAATTGAAGTGTTGGAACAGACTGCTTCTCTTTCAGAAAAACGCATATGAATTTCTATTGAATGCTTGTAAGTAGCTTAAGGCACTTTCAAAGGAAAGTGATTTTCTCTAAAAGTACAGCATTTAGAAAGTGAAGCAACACTCCATTCACTTCGCACAGTGAATTGAAGTGTTTGAACAGGCTGCTACTCTTCCAGTGAATTGCATGTGAGTTGCTGGTGAATGCTTGTAAGTAGATTAAGGCACTTTCAAAAGAAAGTAATTTTCTCTGTAATTACAGCATTTTGAAAGTGAAGGAAAACTCCATTCACTTCGCACAGTGAGTTGAAGTGTTGGAACAGAGTGCTTCTCTTTCATAGAAACGCATTAGTGTTTCTTGTGAATGCTTGCAAGTTGCTTAAGGCACTTTCAAAGGAAAGTGATTTTCTCTGAAAGGACAGCATTTAGAAAGAGAAGCAACACTCCATTCACTTCGCACAGTAAATTGAAGTGTTGGAACAGAGTGCTTCTCTTTCATAGAAACGCATTAGTGTTTCTTGTGAATGCTTGCAAGTTGCTTAAGGCACTTTCAAAGGAAAGTGATTTTCTCTGAAAGGACAGCATTTAGAAAGTGAAGCAACACTCCATTCACTTCGCACAGTGAATTGAAGTGTTGGAACAGACTGCTTCTCTTTCAGAGAAATGCATGTGAGTTTCTGGTGAATGCTTGTAAGTAGCTTAAGGCAGTTTCAAACGAAAGTGATTTTCTCTGAAAGTACAGCCTTTACAATGTGAAGCAACACTCCATTCACTTCGCACAGTGAGTTGAAGTGTTGGAACAGACTGCTTTTCTTTCAGAGAAATGCATGTGTGTTGCTGGTGAAAGCTTGTAAGTAGCTTAAGGCACTTTCAAAGGAAAGTGTTTTTCTCTGTAACTACAGCATTTAGAAAGTGAAGTAAGACTCCAGTCACTTTGGACAACGAATTGTGGTGTTGGAACAGACTGCTTCCCTTTAGGAGAAACTCATGTGAGTTGCTGGTGAATGCTTGTAATTGGCGTAAGGCACTTTCAAAGGAAAGTGATTTTCTCTGAAAGTACAGCATTTAGAAAGTGAATAAACACTCCATTCACATCGCACAGTGAATTGAAATGTTGCAACAGACTGCTTTTCTTTCAGAGAAACTCATGTGAGTTGCTGGTGAATGCTTGTATGTAGCTTAATGCACTTGCAAAGGAAAGTGATTTTCTCTGAAAGAACAGCATTTAGAAAGTGAAGCAACACTCCATTCACTTCGCACAGTGAATTGAAGTTTTGGAACAGACTGCTTCTCTTTCAGAGAAATGCATGTGAGTTGCTGGTAAATGCATGTGAGTAGCTTAAGGCACTTTCAAAGGAAAGTGATTTTCTCTGAAAGTACAGCTTTCAGAAAGTGAAACAACAACACATAAACTTCGCACAGTGAATTGAAGTATTGGAACAGACTGCTTCTCTTTCAGAGAAACTCATGTAAGTTGCTGGTGAATGCTTGTAAGTAACTTAAGGTACTTTGAAAGGAAAGTGATTTTCTCTGAAAGTATAGCATTTAGAAAGTGAAGCATCACTCCATTCACTTCGCACAGTGAATTGAATTGTTGGAACAGACTGCTTCACTTTCAGAGAAACTCATGTGAGTTGCAGGTGAATGCTTGTAAGTAGCTTATGGCACTTTCAAAGGAAAGTGATTTTCTCTGAAAGGACAGCATTTAGAAAGTGAAGCAACACTCAATTCAGTTCGCACAGTGAATTGAAGTATTGGAACAGACGGCTTATCTTTCAGAGAAATGCATGAGAGTTTCTTGTGAATGCTTCCAATTAGCTTAAGGCACTTTCAAAGGAAAGTGATTTTCTCTGAAAGTACAGAATTTAGAAAGTGAAGCAACACTCCATTCTCTTCGCACAGTGAATTGATGTGTTGGAACAGACTGCTTCTCTTTCAGAGAAACGCATGTGAGTTTCTTCTGAATGCTTGTAAGTAACTTAAGGCACATTCAAAGGAAAGTGATTTTCTCTGTAACTACAGCATTTAGAAAGTGAATTAACACTCCATTGACTTCGCACAGTGAATTGAAGTGTTGGAACAGACTGCTTCTCTTTCAGAAAAATGATTCTGAGTCTCGTGAATGCTCGTAAGTAGCTTAAGGCAGTTTCAAAGGAAAGTGATTTTCTCTGAAAGTACAGCGTTTAGAAAGTGAATCAACATTCCATTCACTTCACACAGTGAATTGATGTGTTGGAACAGACTGCTTCTCTTTCAGAGAAACGCATGTTAGTTTCTTGTGAATGCTTCTAAGTATCATAAGGCAGTTTCAAAGGAAAGTGATTTTCTCTGAAAGTACAGCATTTAGAAAGTGAAGTAACACTCCATTCACTTTGCACAGTGAATTGAAGTGTTGGGACAGACTGCTTCTCTTTCAGAGAAACGCATGTGAGTTTCTTGTGAATGCTTGTAAGTAACTTAAGGCACATTCAAAGGAAAATGATTTTTTCTGTAACTACAGTATTTAGAAAGTGAAGTAACACTCCATTGACTTCGCACAATGAATTGAAGTGTTGGAACAGACTGCTTCTCTTTCAGAGAAACGCATGTGAGTTTCTTGTGAATGCTTGTAAGTAACTTAAGGCACATTCAAAGGAAAATGATTTTTTCTGTAACTACAGTATTTAGAAAGTGAAGTAACACTCCATTGACTTCGCACAGTGAATTGAAGTGTTGGAACAGACTGCTTCTCTTTCAGAGAAATGCATGAGAGTTTCTTGTGAATGCTTGTAAGTAACTTAAGGCACATTCAAAGGAAAATGATTTTTTCTGTAACTACAGTATTTAGAAAGTGACGCAACACTCCATTGACTTCGCACAGTGATTTGAAGTGTTGGAACAGACTGCTTCTCTTTCAGAGAAATGCATGTGAGATGCTAGTGAATGCTTGTAGGTAGCTTAAGGCAGTGTCAAAGGAAAATGATTTTTTCTGAAAGTACAGCATTTAGAAAGTGAATCAACACTCCATTCACTTCGCACATTGAATTGAAGTGTTGGAACAGACTGCTTCTCTTTCAGAGTAATGCATGAGAGTTGTTGGTGAATGCTTGTAAGTAGCTTAAGGCACTTTCAAAGAAGAGTGATTTTCTCTGAAAGTACAGCATTTAGAAAGTGAAACAACAACACATGCACTTCGCACAGTGAATTGTAGTGTTGGAACAGACTGCTTCTCTTTCAGAGAAACTCATGTGGGTTGCTGGTGAATGCTTGTTAGTAGCTTAAGGCACTTTCAAAGGAAAGTGATTTTCTCTGAAAGTACAGCATTTAGAAAGTGAATCAACACTCCATTCACTTTGCCCAGTGAATTGAAGTGTTGGAACAGACTGCTTCTCTTTCAGAGAAACTCATGTGAGTTGCTGGTGAATGCTTGTAAGCAGCTTAAGCCACTTTCAAAGAAAGTGATTTTCTCTGAAAGTACAGCACTTAGAAAGTGAAGCAACACTCCATTCACTTCGCACAGTGAATTGAAGTGTTGGAACAGACTGCTTCTCTTTCAGAGAAACGCATGCGATTTGCTGGTGAATGCTTGTAAGTAGCTTAAGGCAGTTTCAAAAGGAATTGATTTTCTCTGATAGTACAGCACTTTGAAAGTGAAGCAACACTCCATTCATTTTGCACAGTGAATTGAAGTGATGGAACAGACTGCTTTTTTTCAAGGAAATGCAAGTGAGTTGCTGGTGAATACTTGTAAGTAGCTTAAGGCACTTTCAAAGGAAAGTGATTTTCTCTGAAAGTACAGCTTTTAGAAAGTGAAAAAACAACACATAAACTTCGCACAGTGAATTGAAGTATTGGAACAGACAGCTTCTCTTTCAGAGAAACTCATGTGAGTTGCTGGTGAATTCTTGTAAGTAACTTAAGGTACTTTGAAAGGAAAGTGATTTTCTCTGAAAGTATAGCATTTAGAAAGTGAAGCATCACTCCATTCACTTCGCACAGTGAATTGAATTGTTGGAACAGACTGCTTCTCTTTCAGAGAAACTCATGTGAGTTGCAGGTGAATGCTTGTAAGTAGCTTATGGCACTTTCAAAGGAAAGTGATTTTCTCGGAAAGGACAGCATTTAGAAAGTGAAGCAACACTCCATTCACTTCGCACAGTGAATTGAAGTATTGGAACAGACGGCTTCACTTTCAGAGAAATGCATGAGAGTTTCTTGTGAATGCTTCCAATTAGCTTAAGGCACTTTCAAAGGAAAGTGATTTTCTCTGAAAGTACAGAATTTAGAAAGTGAAGCAACACTCCATTCTCTTCGCACAGTGAATTGAAATGTTGGGACAGACTCCTTCTCTTTCAGAGAAACGCATTTGAGTTTCTACAAAATGCTTGTAAGTAGCTTAAGGCACTTTCAAAGGAAAGTGATTTTCTCTGAAAGTACAGCATTAAGAAAGTGAATCAACATTGCATTCACTTTGCACAGTGAATTGATGTGTTGGAAAAGACTGCTTCTCTTTCAGAGAAATGCATGTGAGTTTCTTGTGAATGCTTGTAAGTAACTTAAGGCACATTCAAAGGAAAGTGATTTTCTCTGTAACTACAGCATTTAGAAAGTGAAGTAACACTCCATTGACTTCGCACAGTGAATTGAAGTGTTGGAACAGACTGCTTCTCTTTCAGAAAAATGATTCTGAGTCTCGTGAATGCTTGTAAGTAGCTTAAGGCAGTTTCAAAGGAAAGTGATTTTCTCTGAAAGTACAGCGTTTAGAAAGTGAATCAACACTCCATTCACTTTGCACAGTGAATTGATGTGTTGGAACAGACTGCTTCTCTTTCAGAGAAGCGCATGTTAGTTTCTTGTGAATGCTTCTAAGTATCATAAGGTAGTTTCAAAGGAAAGTGATTTTCTCTGAAAGTACAGCATTTAGAAAGTGAAGTAACACTCCATTCACTTTGCACAGTGAATTGAAGTGTTGGGACAGACTGCTTCTCTTTCAGAGTAACGCATGTGAGTTTCTTGTGAATGCTTGTAAGTAACTTAAGGCACATTCAAAGGAAAATGATTTTTTCTGTAACTACAGTATTTAGAAAGTGAAGTAACACTCCATTGACTTCGCACAATGAATTGAAGTGTTGGAACAGACTGCTTCTCTTTCAGAGAAACGCATGTGAGTTTCTTGTGAATGCTTGTAAGTAACTTAAGGCACATTCAAAGGAAAATGATTTTTTCTGTAACTACAGTATTTAGAAAGTGAAGTAACACTCCATTGACTTCGCACAGTGAATTGAAGTGTTGGAACAGACTGCTTCTCTTTCAGAGAAACGCATGTGAGTTTCTTGTGAATGCTTGTAAGTAACTTAAGGCACATTCAAAGGAAAATGATTTTTTCTGTAACTACAGTATTTAGAAAGTGACGCAACACTCCATTGACTTCGCACAGTGAATTGAAGTGTTGAAACAGACTGCTTCTATTTCAGAAAAATGCATGTGAGATGCTGGTGAATGCTTGTAGGTAGCTTAAGGCAGTGTCAAAGGAAAATGATTTTTTCTGAAAGTACAGCATTTAGAAAGTGAATCAACACTCCATTCACTTCGCACATTGAATTGAAGTGTTGGAACAGACTGCTTCTCTTTCAGAGTAATGCATGAGAGTTGTTGGTGAATGCTTGTAAGTAGCTTAAGGCACTTTCAAAGAAGAGTGATTTTCTCTGAAAGTACAGCATTTAGAAAGTGAAACAACAACACATTCACTTCGCACAGTGAATTGTAGTGTTGGAACAGACCGCTTCTCTTTCAGAGAAACTCATGTGAGTTGCTGGTGAATGCTTGTTAGTAGCTTAAGTCACTTTCAAAGTAAAGTGATTTTCTCTGAAAGTACAGCATTTAGAAAGTGAATCAACACTCCATTCACTTTGCCCAGTGAATTGAAGTGTTGGAACAAACTGCTTCTCTTTCAGAGAAACTCATGTGAGTTGCTGGTGAATGCTTGTAAGCAGCTTAAGCCACTTTCAAAGAAAGTGATTTTCTCTGAAAGTACAGCACTTAGAAAGTGAAGCAACACTCCATTCACTTCGCACAGTGAATTGAAGTGTTGGAACAGACTGCTTCTCTTTCAGAGTAATGCATGAGAGTTGTTGGTGAATGCTTGTAAGTAGCTTAAGGCACTTTCAAAGAAGAGTGATTTTCTCTGAAAGTACAGCATTTAGAAAGTGAAACAACAACACATGCACTTCGCACAGTGAATTGTAGTGTTGGAACAGACTGCTTCTCTTTCAGAGAAACTCATGTGAGTTGCTGGTGAATGCTTGTTAGTAGCTTAAGGCACTTTCAAAGGAAAGTGATTTTCTCTGAAAGTACAGCATTTAGAAAGTGAATCAACACTCCATTCACTTTGCCCAGTGAATTGAAGTGTTGGAACAGACTGCTTCTCTTTCAGAGAAACTCATGTGAGTTGCTGGTGAATGCTTGTAAGCAGCTTAAGCCACTTTCAAAGAAAGTGATTTTCTCTGAAAGTACAGCACTTAGAAAGTGAAGCAACACTCCATTCACTTCGCACAGTGAATTGAAGTGTTGGAACAGACTGCTTCTCTTTCAGAGAAACGCATGCGATTTGCTGGTGAATGCTTGTAAGTAGCTTAAGGCAGTTTCAAAAGGAATTGATTTTCTCTGATAGTACAGCACTTTGAAAGTGAAGCAACACTCCATTCACTTTGCACAGTGAATTGAAGTGATGGAACAGACTGCTTTTTTTCAAGGAAATGCAAGTGAGTTGCTGGGTGAATACTTGTAAGTAGCTTAAGGCACTTTCAAAGGAAAGTGATTTTCTCTGAAAGTACAGCTTTTAGAAAGTGAAAAAACAACACATAAACTTCGCACAGTGAATTGAAGTATTGGAACAGACAGCTTCTCTTTCAGAGAAACTCATGTGAGTTGCTGGTGAATTCTTGTAAGTAACTTAAGGTACTTTGAAAGGAAAGTGATTTTCTCTGAAAGTATAGCATTTAGAAAGTGAAGCATCACTTCATTCACTTCGCACAGTGAATTGAATTGTTGGAACAGACTGCTTCTCTTTCAGAGAAACTCATGTGAGTTGCAGGTGAATGCTTGTAAGTAGCTTATGGCACTTTCAAAGGAAAGTGATTTTCTCTGAAAGGACAGCATTTAGAAAGTGAAGCAACACTCCATTCACTTCGCACAGTGAATTGAAGTATTGGAACAGACGGCTTCACTTTCAGAGAAATGCATGAGAGTTTCTTGTGAATGCTTCCAATTAGCTTAAGGCACTTTCAAAGGAAAGTGATTTTCTCTGAAAGTACAGAATTTAGAAAGTGAAGCAACACTCCATTCTCTTCGCACAGTGAATTGAAATGTTGGGGCAGACTCCTTCTCTTTCATAGAAACGCATTTGAGTTTCTACAAAATGCTTGTAAGTAGCTTAAGGCACTTTCAAAGGAAAGTGATTTTCTCTGAAAGTACAGCATTAAGAAAGTGAATCAACATTGCATTCACTTTGCACAGTGAATTGATGTGTTGGAAAAGACTGCTTCTCTTTCAGAGAAACGCATGTGAGTTTCTTCTGAATGCTTTAAGTAACTTAAGGCACATTCAAAGGAAAGTGATTTTCTCTGTAACTACAGCATTTAGAAAGTGAATTAACACTCCATTGACTTCGCACAGTGAATTGAAGTGTTGGAACAGACTGCTTCTCTTTCAGAAAAATGATTCTGAGTCTCGTGAATGCTCGTAAGTAGCTTAAGGCAGTTTCAAAGGAAAGTGATTTTCTCTGAAAGTACAGCGTTTAGAAAGTGAATCAACATTCCATTCACTTCACACAGTGAATTGATGTGTTGGAACAGACTGCTTCTCTTTCAGAGAAACGCATGTTAGTTTCTTGTGAATGCTTCTAAGTATCATAAGGCAGTTTCAAAGGAAAGTGATTTTCTCTGAAAGTACAGCATTTAGAAAGTGAAGTAACACTCCATTCACTTTGCATAGTGAATTGAAGTGTTGGGACAGACTGCTTCTCTTTCAGAGAAACGCAAGTGAGTTTCTTGTGAATGCTTGTAAGTAACTTAAGGCACATTCAAAGGAAAATGATTTTTTCTGTAACTACAGTATTTAGAAAGTGAAGTAACACTCCATTGACTTCGCACAATGAATTGAAGTGTTGGAACAGACTGCTTCTCTTTCAGAGAAACGCATGTGAGTTTCTTGTGAATGCTTGTAAGTAACTTAAGGCACATTCAAAGGAAAATGATTTTTTCTGTAACTACAGTATTTAGAAAGTGAAGTAACACTCCTTTGACTTCGCACAGTGAATTGAAGTGTTGGAACAGACTGCTTCTCTTTCAGAGAAATGCATGAGAGTTTCTTGTGAATGCTTGTAAGTAACTTAAGGCACATTCAAAGGAAAATGATTTTTTCTGTAACTACAGTATTTAGAAAGTGACGCAACACTCCATTGACTTCGCACAGTGATTTGAAGTGTTGGAACAGACTGCTTCTCTTTCAGAGAAATGCATGTGAGATGCTAGTGAATGCTTGTAGGTAGCTTAAGGCAGTGTCAAAGGAAAATGATTTTTTCTGAAAGTACAGCATTTAGAAAGTGAATCAACACTCCATTCACTTCGCACATTGAATTGAAGTGTTGGAACAGACTGCTTCTCTTTCAGAGTAATGCATGAGAGTTGTTGGTGAATGCTTGTAAGTAGCTTAAGGCACTTTCAAAGAAGAGTGATTTTCTCTGAAAGTACAGCATTTAGAAAGTGAAACAACAACACATGCACTTCGCACAGTGAATTGTAGTGTTGGAACAGACTGCTTCTCTTTCAGAGAAACTCATGTGAGTTGCTGGTGAATGCTTGTTAGTAGCTTAAGGCACTTTCAAAGGAAAGTGATTTTCTCTGAAAGTACAGCATTTAGAAAGTGAATCAACACTCCATTCACTTTGCCCAGTGAATTGAAGTGTTGGAACAGACTGCTTCTCTTTCAGAGAAACTCATGTGAGTTGCTGGTGAATGCTTGTAAGCAGCTTAAGCCACTTTCAAAGAAAGTGATTTTCTCTGAAAGTACAGCACTTAGAAAGTGAAGCAACACTCCATTCACTTCGCACAGTGAATTGAAGTGTTGGAACAGACTGCTTCTCTTTCAGAGAAACGCATGCGATTTGCTGGTGAATGCTTGTAAGTAGCTTAAGGCAGTTTCAAAAGGAATTGATTTTCTCTGATAGTACAGCACTTTGAAAGTGAAGCAACACTCCATTCATTTTGCACAGTGAATTGAAGTGATGGAACAGACTGCTTTTTTTCAAGGAAATGCAAGTGAGTTGCTGGTGAATACTTGTAAGTAGCTTAAGGCACTTTCAAAGGAAAGTGATTTTCTCTGAAAGTACAGCTTTTAGAAAGTGAAAAAACAACACATAAACTTCGCACAGTGAATTGAAGTATTGGAACAGACAGCTTCTCTTTCAGAGAAACTCATGTGAGTTGCTGGTGAATTCTTGTAAGTAACTTAAGGTACTTTGAAAGGAAAGTGATTTTCTCTGAAAGTATAGCATTTAGAAAGTGAAGCATCACTCCATTCACTTCGCACAGTGAATTGAATTGTTGGAACAGACTGCTTCTCTTTCAGAGAAACTCATGTGAGTTGCAGGTGAATGCTTGTAAGTAGCTTATGGCACTTTCAAAGGAAAGTGATTTTCTCGGAAAGGACAGCATTTAGAAAGTGAAGCAACACTCCATTCACTTCGCACAGTGAATTGAAGTATTGGAACAGACGGCTTCACTTTCAGAGAAATGCATGAGAGTTTCTTGTGAATGCTTCCAATTAGCTTAAGGCACTTTCAAAGGAAAGTGATTTTCTCTGAAAGTACAGAATTTAGAAAGTGAAGCAACACTCCATTCTCTTCGCACAGTGAATTGAAATGTTGGGACAGACTCCTTCTCTTTCAGAGAAACGCATTTGAGTTTCTACAAAATGCTTGTAAGTAGCTTAAGGCACTTTCAAAGGAAAGTGATTTTCTCTGAAAGTACAGCATTAAGAAAGTGAATCAACATTGCATTCACTTTGCACAGTGAATTGATGTGTTGGAAAAGACTGCTTCTCTTTCAGAGAAATGCATGTGAGTTTCTTGTGAATGCTTGTAAGTAACTTAAGGCACATTCAAAGGAAAGTGATTTTCTCTGTAACTACAGCATTTAGAAAGTGAAGTAACACTCCATTGACTTCGCACAGTGAATTGAAGTGTTGGAACAGACTGCTTCTCTTTCAGAAAAATGATTCTGAGTCTCGTGAATGCTTGTAAGTAGCTTAAGGCAGTTTCAAAGGAAAGTGATTTTCTCTGAAAGTACAGCGTTTAGAAAGTGAATCAACACTCCATTCACTTTGCACAGTGAAGTGATGTGTTGGAACAGACTGCTTCTCTTTCAGAGAAGCGCATGTTAGTTTCTTGTGAATGCTTCTAAGTATCATAAGGTAGTTTCAAAGGAAAGTGATTTTCTCTGAAAGTACAGCATTTAGAAAGTGAAGTAACACTCCATTCACTTTGCACAGTGAATTGAAGTGTTGGGACAGACTGCTTCTCTTTCAGAGTAACGCATGTGAGTTTCTTGTGAATGCTTGTAAGTAACTTAAGGCACATTCAAAGGAAAATGATTTTTTCTGTAACTACAGTATTTAGAAAGTGAAGTAACACTCCATTGACTTCGCACAATGAATTGAAGTGTTGGAACAGACTGCTTCTCTTTCAGAGAAACGCATGTGAGTTTCTTGTGAATGCTTGTAAGTAACTTAAGGCACATTCAAAGGAAAATGATTTTTTCTGTAACTACAGTATTTAGAAAGTGAAGTAACACTCCATTGACTTCGCACAGTGAATTGAAGTGTTGGAACAGACTGCTTCTCTTTCAGAGAAACGCATGTGAGTTTCTTGTGAATGCTTGTAAGTAACTTAAGGCACATTCAAAGGAAAATGATTTTTTCTGTAACTACAGTATTTAGAAAGTGACGCAACACTCCATTGACTTCGCACAGTGAATTGAAGTGTTGAAACAGACTGCTTCTATTTCAGAAAAATGCATGTGAGATGCTGGTGAATGCTTGTAGGTAGCTTAAGGCAGTGTCAAAGGAAAATGATTTTTTCTGAAAGTACAGCATTTAGAAAGTGAATCAACACTCCATTCACTTCGCACATTGAATTGAAGTGTTGGAACAGACTGCTTCTCTTTCAGAGTAATGCATGAGAGTTGTTGGTGAATGCTTGTAAGTAGCTTAAGGCACTTTCAAAGAAGAGTGATTTTCTCTGAAAGTACAGCATTTAGAAAGTGAAACAACAACACATTCACTTCGCACAGTGAATTGTAGTGTTGGAACAGACCGCTTCTCTTTCAGAGAAACTCATGTGAGTTGCTGGTGAATGCTTGTTAGTAGCTTAAGTCACTTTCAAAGTAAAGTGATTTTCTCTGAAAGTACAGCATTTAGAAAGTGAATCAACACTCCATTCACTTTGCCCAGTGAATTGAAGTGTTGGAACAAACTGCTTCTCTTTCAGAGAAACTCATGTGAGTTGCTGGTGAATGCTTGTAAGCAGCTTAAGCCACTTTCAAAGAAAGTGATTTTCTCTGAAAGTACAGCACTTAGAAAGTGAAGCAACACTCCATTCACTTCGCACAGTGAATTGAAGTGTTGGAACAGACTGCTTCTCTTTCAGAGTAATGCATGAGAGTTGTTGGTGAATGCTTGTAAGTAGCTTAAGGCACTTTCAAAGAAGAGTGATTTTCTCTGAAAGTACAGCATTTAGAAAGTGAAACAACAACACATGCACTTCGCACAGTGAATTGTAGTGTTGGAACAGACTGCTTCTCTTTCAGAGAAACTCATGTGAGTTGCTGGTGAATGCTTGTTAGTAGCTTAAGGCACTTTCAAAGGAAAGTGATTTTCTCTGAAAGTACAGCATTTAGAAAGTGAATCAACACTCCATTCACTTTGCCCAGTGAATTGAAGTGTTGGAACAGACTGCTTCTCTTTCAGAGAAACGCATGCGATTTGCTGGTGAATGCTTGTAAGTAGCTTAAGGCAGTTTCAAAAGGAATTGATTTTCTCTGATAGTACAGCACTTTGAAAGTGAAGCAACACTCCATTCACTTTGCACAGTGAATTGAAGTGATGGAACAGACTGCTTTTTTTCAAGGAAATGCAAGTGAGTTGCTGGTGAATACTTGTAAGTAGCTTAAGGCACTTTCAAAGGAAAGTGATTTTCTCTGAAAGTACAGCTTTTAGAAAGTGAAAAAACAACACATAAACTTCGCACAGTGAATTGAAGTATTGGAACAGACAGCTTCTCTTTCAGAGAAACTCATGTGAGTTGCTGGTGAATTCTTGTAAGTAACTTAAGGTACTTTGAAAGGAAAGTGATTTTCTCTGAAAGTATAGCATTTAGAAAGTGAAGCATCACTTCATTCACTTCGCACAGTGAATTGAATTGTTGGAACAGACTGCTTCTCTTTCAGAGAAACTCATGTGAGTTGCAGGTGAATGCTTGTAAGTAGTTTATGGCACTTTCAAAGGAAAGTGATTTTCTCTGAAAGGACAGCATTTAGAAAGTGAAGCAACACTCCATTCACTTCGCACAGTGAATTGAAGTATTGGAACAGACGGCTTCACTTTCAGAGAAATGCATGAGAGTTTCTTGTGAATGCTTCCAATTAGCTTAAGGCACTTTCAAAGGAAAGTGATTTTCTCTGAAAGTACAGAATTTAGAAAGTGAAGCAACACTCCATTCTCTTCGCACAGTGAATTGAAATGTTGGGACAGACTCCTTCTCTTTCAGAGAAACGCATTTGAGTTTCTACAAAATGCTTGTAAGTAGCTTAAGGCACTTTCAAAGGAAAGTGATTTTCTCTGAAAGTACAGCATTAAGAAAGTGAATCAACATTGCATTCACTTTGCACAGTGAATTGATGTGTTGGAACAGACTGCTTCTCTTTCAGAGAAGCGCATGTTAGTTTCTTGTGAATGCTTCTAAGTATCATAAGGTAGTTTCAAAGGAAAGTGATTTTCTCTGAAAGTACAGCATTTAGAAAGTGAAGTAACACTCCATTCACTTTGCACAGTGAATTGAAGTGTTGGGACAGACTGCTTCTCTTTCAGAGTAACGCATGTGAGTTTCTTGTGAATGCTTGTAAGTAACTTAAGGCACATTCAAAGGAAAATGATTTTTTCTGTAACTACAGTATTTAGAAAGTGAAGTAACACTCCATTGACTTCGCACAATGAATTGAAGTGTTGGAACAGACTGCTTCTCTTTCAGAGAAACGCATGTGAGTTTCTTGTGAATGCTTGTAAGTAACTTAAGGCACATTCAAAGGAAAATGATTTTTTCTGTAACTACAGTATTTAGAAAGTGAAGTAACACTCCATTGACTTCGCACAGTGAATTGAAGTGTTGGAACAGACTGCTTCTCTTTCAGAGAAACGCATGTGAGTTTCTTGTGAATGCTTGTAAGTAACTTAAGGCAGTGTCAAAGGAAAATGATTTTTTCTGAAAGTACAGCATTTAGAAAGTGAAACAACAACACATTCACTTCGCACAGTGAATTGTAGTGTTGGAACAGACCGCTTCTCTTTCAGAGAAACTCATGTGAGTTGCTGGTGAATGCTTGTTAGTAGCTTAAGTCACTTTCAAAGTAAAGTGATTTTCTCTGAAAGTACAGCATTTAGAAAGTGAATCAACACTCCATTCACTTTGCCCAGTGAATTGAAGTGTTGGAACAGACTGCTTCTCTTTCAGAGAAACTCATGTGAGTTGCTGGTGAATGCTTGTAAGCAGCTTAAGCCACTTTCAAAGAAAGTGATTTTCTCTGAAAGTACAGCACTTAGAAAGTGAAGCAACACTCCATTCACTTCGCACAGTGAATTGAAGTGTTGGAACAGACTGCTTCTCTTTCAGAGAAACGCATGCGATTTGCTGGTGAATGCTTGTAAGTAGCTTAAGGCAGTTTCAAAAGGAATTGATTTTCTCTGATAGTACAGCACTTTGAAAGTGAAGCAACACTCCATTCACTTTGCACAGTGAATTGAAGTGTTGGAACAAACTGCTTTTTTTCAGAGAAATGCATGTGAGTTGCTGGTGAATACTTGTAAGTAGCTTAAGGCACTTTCAAAGGAAAGTGATTTTCTCTGAAAGTACAGCATTTAGAAAGTGAAACAACATCACATTCACTTCGCACAATGAATTGAAGTGTTGGAACAGACAGCTTCTCTTTCAGAGAAACTCATGTGAGTTGCTGGTGAATGCTTGTAAGTAGCTTAAGGTACTTTGAAAGGAAAGTGATTTTCTCTGAAAGTACAGCATTTAGAAAGTGACGCAACACTCTATTCACTTCGCACAGTGAATTGAAGAGTTGGAACAGACTGCTTCTCTTTCAGAGACACTCATGTGAGTTGCTGGTGAATGCTTGTAAGTAGCTTAAGGCACATTCAATGGGAAGTGATTTTCTCTGAAAGTACAGCATTTAGAAAGTGAAGCAACACTCCATTCACTTTGCACAGTGATTTGAAGTGTTGGAACAGACTGCTAATCTTTCAGAGAAACTCATGTGAGTTGCTCATGAATGCTTGTAAGTAGCGTAAGGCAGTTTCAAAGGAAAGTGATTTTCTCTGAAAGTACAGCATTTAGAAAGTGAAGCAACCCTCCATTCACTTCGCAGAGTGAATAGAAGTGTTGGAACAGACTGCTTCTCTTTCAGAAAAATGATTGTCAGTTGCTCGCGAATGCTTGTAAGTACCTTAAGGCACTTTCAAAGGAAAGTGATTTTATCTGAAAGTACAGCATTTTGAAAGTGAAGCAACACTCCGATCACTTCGAACAGTGAATTGAAGTGTTGGAACAGACTGCTTCTCTTTCAGAGAAATGCATGTGAGTTGCTGGTGAATGCCTGTAAGTCGCTTAAGGCAGTTTCAAAGGAAAGTGATTTTCTCTGAAATTACAGCATTTAGAAAGTGACGCAACACTCCATCCACTTCGCACAGTGAATTGAAGAGTTGGAACAGACTGCTTCTCTTTCAGAGAAACTCATGTGAGTTGCTGGTGAATGCTTGTAAGTAGTTTAAGGCAGTTTCAAAGGAAAGTGATTTTCTCTGAAAGTACAGCATTTTGAAAGTGAAGCAACACTCCATTCACTTTGCACAGTGAATTGAAGTGTTGGAACAGACTGCTTCTCTTTCAGAAAAACGCATGTGAGTTTC
Source organism: Myodes glareolus (assembly GCF_982192425.1). Lineage (NCBI taxonomy): Eukaryota > Metazoa > Chordata > Mammalia > Rodentia > Cricetidae > Myodes > Myodes glareolus. Next base: position 354,579 of record NW_028263213.1, read on the forward strand.
TGTTGAATTCTTGTAAGTAGCTTAAGGCACTTTCAAAGGAAAGTGATTTTCTCTGAAACTGCAGCATTTAGAATGTGAAGGAACACTCTATTTACTTCGCACAGTGAATTAAAGTGTTGGAACAGACTGTTTCTCTTTCAGAAAAACAGATGTGATTTTCTTGGAATGCTTGAAAGTTGCTTCAGGCTGTTTCAAAAGAAAGTGATTTCTCTAAAAGGAGAGCATTTAGAAAGTGGAGTAACACTCCATTCAGTTCGCACAGTGAATTGAAGTGTTGGAACAGACTGCTTCTCTATCAGAAAAACGCATGTGAATTTCTGTTGAATGGTTGTAAGTACCTAAAGGAACTTTCAAAGGAATGTGATTTTCTCTGAAAGTACAGCACTTAGAAAGTGAAGCAACACTCCATTCACTGCGCATAGTGAATTGTAGTGTTGGAACAGACTGCTTCTCTTTCAGCGAAACGCATATGAATTTCTGTTGAATGCTTGTAAGTAGCTTAAGGCACTTTCAAAGGAATGTGATTTTCTCTGAAAGGATAGCATTTAGAAGGTGAAGCCACACTCCATTCACTTCGCACAGTGAATTGAAGTGTTGGAACTGACTGCTTCTCTTTCAGAGAAATGCATGGGAGTTTCTTGTGAATGCTTGTAAGTAGCTTAAGGCACTTTCAAAGGAAAGTGATTTTCTCTGAAAGGACAGCATTTAGAAAGTGAAGCAACACTCCATTCACTTCGCACAGTGAATTGAAGTGTTGGAACAGACAGCTTCTCTTTCAGAAAAATGCTTGTGAGTTTCTTGTGAATGCTTGTAAGTAGCTTAAGGCACTTTCAAAGGAAAGTGATATTCTCTGAAAGGACAGCATTTAGAAAGTGAAACAACACTCCATTCACTTCGCACAGTGAATTGAAGTGTTGGAACAGACAGCTTCTCTTTCAGAGAAACGCATTTGAGTTTCCTGTGAACGCTTGTAAGTAGCTTAAGGCACTTTCAAAGGAAATTGATTTTATCTGAAACTACACCATTTAGAATGTGAAGGAACACTCCATTCACTTTGCACAGTGAATTGAAGTGTTGGAACAGACTTTGTCTTTCAAAGAAACAGATGTTAGTTTCTTGTGAATACTTGTAAGTCGCTTCAGTCAGTTTCAAAAGAAACTGACATTCCCTAAAAGGACAGCATTTAGAAAGTGAAGCAACACTCCATTCACTTCGCACAGTAAATTGAAGTGTTGGAACAGACTGCTTCTCTTTCAGAGAAATGCATGCGAGTTTCTTGTGAATTCTTGTAAGTAGCTTAAGGCACTTTCAAAGGAAAGTGATTTTCTCTGAAAGGACAGTATTTAGAAAGTGAAGCAACACTCCATTCACTTCGCACAGTGAATTGAAGTGTTGGAACAGACTGCTTCTCTTTCAGAAAAACGCATGTGAATTTCTGTTGAATGCTTGTAAGTAGCTTAAGGCACTTTCAAAGGAAAGTGATTTTCTCTGAAAGGACAGCATTTAGAAAGTGAAGCAACACTCCATTCACTTCGCACAGTGAATTGAAGTGTTGGAACAGACTGCTTCTCTTTCAGAGAAGCAAATGTCAGTTTCTTGTGAATGCTTGTAAGTGCTTAAGGAAGTTTCAAAGAAGGTGATTTTCTCTAAAAGGAGAGCATTTAGAAAGTGAAGCAACACTCCATTAACTTCCCACAGTGAATTGAAGTGTTGGAACAGACTGCCTCTCTTTCGGAGAAACTCATGTGAGTTGCTGGTGAATTCTTGTAAGTAGCTTAAGGCACTTTCAAAGGAAAGTGATTTTCTCTGAAAGTACAGAATTTAGAAAGTGAAGCAACACTCCATTCACTTCACACAGTGAATTGAAGTGTTGGAACAGACTGCTTCTCTTTCAGAGAAACTCCTGTGAGTTACTGGTGAATGCTTGTAAGTAGCTTATGGCACTTTCAAAGGAAAGTGATTTTCTCTGAAAGGACAGCATTTAGAAAGTGAAGCAACACTCCATTCACTTCGCACAGTGAATTGAAGTGTTGGAACAGACGGCTTCTCTTTCAGAGAAATGCATGAGAGTTTCTTGAGAATGCTTCCAATTAGCTTAAGGCACTTTCAAAGGAAAGTGATTTTCTCTGAAAGTACAGCACTTAGAAAGTGAAGCAACACTCCATTCACCTCGCACAGTGAATTGAAGTGTTGGAAAAGAATGCTTCTCTTTCAGAGAAACGCATGTGATTTGCTGGTGAATGCTTGTAAGTACCTTTAGTCAGTTTCAATAGAAAGTGATTATCTCTGTAACTACAGCATTTACAAACTGTAGCAACAATCCATTCACTTTGCACAGTGAATTGAAGTGTTGGAACAGACTGCTTTTTTTCAGAGAAATGCATGTGAGTTGCTGGTGAATACTTGTAAGTAGCTTAAGGCAGTTTCAAAGAAAAGTGATTTTCTCTGAAAGTACAGCATTTAGAAAGTGAAACAACAACACATTCACTTCGCCCAATGAATTGAAGTGTTGGAACAGACTGCTTCTCTTTCAGAGAAACTCATGTGAGTTGCTGCTGAATGCTTGTAAGTAGCTTAAGGTACTTTGAAAGGAAAGTGATTTCTCTGAAAGTACAGCATTTAGAAAGTGACGCAACACTCCATTCTCTTCGCACAGTGAATTGAAATATTGGGACAGACTGCTTCTCTTTCAGAGAAATACATATGAGTTGCTGTTGAATGCTTGTAGGTAGCTTAAGGCAGTTTCAAAAAAAAGTGATTATCTCTGTAACAACAGCATTTAGAAAGTGAAGCAACACTCCATTCACTTCGCACATTGAATTGAATTGTTGGAACAGACTGCTTCTCTTTCAGAGTAATGCATGAGAGTTGTTGGTGAATTCTTGTAGGTAACTTAAGGCACTTTCAAAGAAGAGTGAATTTCTCTCAAAGTACAGCATTTAGAAAGTGAAACAACAACACATTCACTTCGAACAGTGAATTGAAGTGTTGGAACAGACTGGTTCTCTTTCAGAGAAACTCATGTGAGTTGCTGGTGTATGATTGTAAGTAGCTTAAGGCAGTTTCAAAGGAAAGTGATTTTCTCTGAAACTACAGGATTTAGAAAGTGACGCAACACTCCATTCAATTCACACAGTGAATTGCAGTGGTGAAACAGACTGCTTCTCTTTCAGAGAAACTCATGTGAGTTGCTGGTGAATGCTTGTAAGTAGCTTAAGGCAGTTTCAAAGGAAAGTGATTTTCTCTGAAAGTACAGCATTTAGAAAGTCAAGCAACACTCCATTCACTTTGCACAGTGAATTGAAGTGTTGGAACAGACTGCTTCTCTTTCAGAGAAACTCATGTGAGTTGCTGGTGAATGCTTGTAAGTAGCTTAAGGCAGTTTCAAAGGAAAGTGATTTTCTCTGAAAGGACAGCATTTAGAAAGTGAAGCAACACTCCATTCACTTCGCACAGTGAATTGAAGTGTTGGAACAGACGGCTTCTCTTTCAGAGAAATGCATGAGAGTTTCTTGTGAATGCTTCCAATTAGCTTATGGCACTTTCAAAGGAAAGTGATTTTCTCTGAAAGTACAGAATTTAGAAAGTGAAGCAACACTCCATTCTCTTCGCACAGTGAATTGAAATGTTGGGACAGACTTCTTTTCTTTCAGAGAAACGCATTTGAGTTTCTACAAAATGCTTGTAAGTAGCTTAAGGCAGTTTCAAAGGAAAGTGATTTTCTCTGAAAATACAGACTTTACAAATTGAAGCAACACTCCATTCACTTCGCACGGTGAATTGAAGTGTTGGAACAGACTGCTTGTCTTTCAGAGAAATGCATGTGTGTTGCTGGTGAAAGCTTGTAAGTAGCTTAAGGCACTTTCAAAGGAAAGTGTTTTTCTCTGTAACTACAGCATTTAGAAAGTGAAGTAAGACTCCATTCACGTTGGACAATGAATTGTAGTGTTGGAACAGACTGCTTCCCTTTAGGAGAAACTCATGCGAGTTGCTGGTGAATGCTTGTAATTAGCGTAAGGCACTTTCAAAGGAAAGTGATTTTCTCTGAAAGTACAGCATTCAGAAAGTGAATAAACACTCCATCACTTCGCACAGTGAATTGATATGTTGCAACAGACTGCTTCTCTTTCAGAGAAACTCATGTGAGTTGCTGGTGAATGCCTGTAAGTAGCTTAAGGCACTTTCAAAGGAAAGTGATTTTCTATGAAAGTACAGCATTTAGAAAGTGAAGCAACACTCCATTCACTTCGCACAGTGAATTGAAGTGTAGAAACAGACTGCTTCTCTTTCAGAGAAATGCATGTGAGTTGCTGGTGAATGCATTCAAGTATCTTAAGGAACATTCAAAGGAAAGTGATTTTCTCTGAAAGGACGGCATTTAGAAAGTGAAGCAACACTCCATTCACTTCGCACAGTGAATTGAAGTGTTGGAACAGACTGCTTCTCTTTCAGAGAAATGCATATGAGTTGCTTGTAAATGCATGTGAGTAGCTTAAGGCACTTTCAAAGGAAAGTGATTTTCTCTGAAAGTACAGCTTTTAGAAAGTGAAACAACAACACATTCACTTCGCACAGTGAATTGAAGTGTTGGAACAGACTGCTTCTCTTTCAGAGAAATGCATGTGAGTTGCTAGAGATTGCTTGCAAGTAGCTTAAGGCAGTTTCAAAGGTAAGGGTTTTTCTCTGAAAGTACTGCATTGAGAAAGTGAAGCAACACTCCATTCACTTCGCACAGTGAATTGAAATGTTGGAACAGACTCCTTCTCTTTCAGAGAAATGCATGTGAGTTGCTAGAGAATGCTTGCAAGTAGCTTAAGGCAGTTTCAAAGGAAAGTGATTTTCTCTGAAAGTACAGCATTGAGAAAGTGAAGCATCAATCCATTCAATTCGCAGAGTGAATGGAAGTGTTGGAACAGACTGCTTTTCTTCATGAAATGCATGTGAGTTTCTTGTGAATGTTTGTAATTAGATTAAGACACTTTAAAAGGAAAGCGATTTTCTCTGAAAGTAGAGCATTTAGAAAGTGAAGCAACACTCCATTCACTTCGCACAGTGAATTGAAGTGTTGGAACAGACTGCTTCTCTTTAGAGAAACTCATGTGAGTTGCTGGTGAATGCTTTTAATTAGCTTAAGGCACTTTCAAAGAAAGTGATTTTCTCTGAAAGTAGAGCATTTAGAAAGTGAAGCAAATCTCCATTCACTTCGCACAGTGAATTGAAATGTTGTAACAGACTTCTTCTCTTTCAGAGAAATGCATGTGAGTTGCTGGAGAATGCTTGCAAGTAGCTTAAGGCAGTTTCAAAGGAAAGTGATTTTCAATGAAAGTACAGCATTTAGAAAGTGAAACAACAACACATTCACTTCGCACAGTGAATTGAAGTGTTGGAACAGACTGCTTCTCTTTCAGAGAAAATCAAGTGAGTTGCTGGTGAATGCTTGTCTGTAGCTTAAGGAACTTTGAAAGGAAAGTGATTTTCTCTGAAAGTACAGGATTTAGAAAGTGACGGAACACTCCATTCAATTCACACAGTGAATTGAAGTGTTTGAACAGACTGCTTCTCTTTCAGAGAAATGCATGCGAGTTGCTAGAGAATGCTTGCAAGTAGCTTAAGGCACTTTCAAAGGAAAGTGATTTTCTCTGAAAGTACAGCATTTAGAAAGTGAAACAACAACACATTCACTTCGCACAGTGAATTGAAGTATTGGAACAGACTGCTTCTCTTTCAGAGAAACTCATGTGAGTTGCTGGTGAATGCTTGTAAGTAACTTAAGGTACTTTGAAAGGAAAGTGATTTTCTCTGAAAGTACAGCATTTAGAAAGTGAAGCATCACTCCATCCACTTCTCACAGTGAATTGAATTGTTGGAACAGACTGCTTCTCTTTCAGAGAAACTCATGTGAGTTGCTGGTGAATGCTTGTAAGTAGCTTATGGCACTTTCAAAGGAAAGTGATTTTCTCTGAAAGGACAGCATTTAGAAAGTGAAGCAACACTCCATTCACTTCGCACAGTTAATTGAAGTGTTGGAACAGATGGCTTCTCTTTCAGAGAAATGCATGAGAGTTTCTTGTGAATGCTTCCAATTAGCTTAAGGCACTTTCAAAGGAAAGTGATTTTCTCTGAAAGTACAGAACTTAGAAAGTGAAGCAACACTCCATTCTCTTCCCACAGTGAATTGAAATGTTGGGACAGACTTCTTCTCTTTTAGAGAAATGCATTTGAGTTTCGACAAAATGCTTGTAAGTAGCTTAAGGCACTTTCAAAGGAAAGTGATTTTCTCTGAAAGTACAGCATTTAGAAAGTGAATCAACATTCCATTCACTTTGCATAGTGAATTGATGTGTTGGAAAAGACTGCTTCTCTTTGAGAGAAACGCATGTGAGTTTCTTGTGAATGCTTGTAAGTAACTTAAGGCACATTCAAAGGAAAGTGATTTTCTCTGAAAGTACAGCATTTAGAAAGTGAAGCATCACTCCATTCACTTCGCACAGTGAATTGAATTGTTGGAACAGACTGCATCACTTTCAGAGAAATGCATGTGAGTTGCTAGAGATTGCTTGCAAGTAGCTTAAGGCAGTTTCAAAGGTAAGGGTTTTTCTCTGAAAGTACTGCATTGAGAAAGTGAAGCAAGACTCCATTCACTTCGCACAGTGAATTGAAATGTTGGAACAGACTCCTTCTCTTTCAGAGAAATGCATGTGAGTTGCTAGAGAATGCTTGCAAGTAGCTTAAGGCAGTTTCAAAGGAAAGTGATTTTCTTTGAAAGTACAGCATTGAGAAAGTGAAGCATCAATCCATTCAATTCGCAGAGTGAATGGAAGTGTTGGAACAGACTGCTTTTCTTCATGAAATGCATGTGAGTTTCTTGTGAATGTTTGTAATTAGATTAAGACACTTTAAAAGGAAAGCGATTTTCTCTGAAAGTAGAGCATTTAGAAAGTGAAGCAACACTCCATTCACTTCGCACAGTGAATTGAAGTGTTGGAACAGACTGCTTCTCTTTCAGAGAAACTCATGTGAGTTGCTGGTGAATGCTTTTAATTAGCTTAAGGCACTTTCAAAGAAAGTGATTTTCTCTGAAAGTAGAGCATTTAGAAAGTGAAGCAACACTCCATTCACTTCGCACAGTGAATTGAAATGTTGTAACAGACTCCTTCTCTTTCAGAGAAATGCATGTGAGTTGCTGGAGAATGCTTGCAAGTAGCTTAAGGCAGTTTCAAAGGAAAGTGATTTTCTCTGAAAGTACAGCATTTAGAAAGTGAAACAACAACACATTCACTTCGCACAGTGAATTGAAGTGTTGGAACAGACTGCTTCTCTTTCAGAGAAAATCAAGTGAGTTGCTGGTGAATGCTTGTCTGTAGCTTAAGGAACTTTGAAAGGAAAGTGATTTTCTCTGAAAGTACAGGATTTAGAAAGTGATGGAACACTCCATTCAATTCACACAGTGTATTGAAGTCTTTGAACAGACTGCTTCTCTTTCAGAGAAATGCATGTGAGTTGCTAGAGAATGCTTGCAAGTAGCTTAAGGCAGTTTCAAAGGAAAGGGTTTTTCTCTGAAAGTACTGCATTGAGAAAGTGAAGCAACTCTCCATTCACTTCGCACAGTGAATTGAAGTGTTGGAACAGACTGCTTCTCTTTCAGAGAAATGCATATGAGTTGCTGGTAAATGCATGTGAGTAGCTTAAGGCACTTTCAAAGGAAAGTGATTTTCTCTGAAAGTACAGCTTTTAGAAAGTGAAACAACAACACATTCACTTCGCACAGTGAATTGAAGTATTGGAACAGACTGCTTCTCTTTCAGAGAAACTCATGTGAGTTGCTGGTGAATGCTTGTAAGTAACTTAAGGTACTTTGAAAGGAACGTGATTTTCTCTGAAAGTACAGCATTTAGAAAGTGAAACATCACTCCATCCACTTCTCACAGTGAATTGAATTGTTGGAACAGACTGCTTCTCTTTCAGAGAAACTCATGTGAGTTGCTGGTGAATGCTTGTAAGTAGCTTATGGCACTTTCAAAGGAAAGTGATTTTCTCTGAAAGGACAGCATTTAGAAAGTGAAGCAACACTCCAATCTCTTCGCACAGTGAATTGAAGTGTTGGAACAGATGGCTTCTCTTTCAGAGAAATGCATGAGAGTTTCTTGTGAATGCTTCCAATTAGCCTAAGGCACTTTCAAAGGAAAGTGATTTTCTCTGAAAGTACAGAATTTAGAAAGTGAAGCAACACTCCATTCTCTTCGCACAGTGAATTGAAATGTTGGGACAGACTTCTTCTCTTTCAGAGAAATGCATTTGAGTTTCGACAAAATGCTTGTAAGTAGCTTAAGGCACTTTCAAAGGAAAGTGATTTTCTCTGAAAGGACAGCATTTAGAAAGTGAATCAACATTCCATTCACTTTGCATAGTGAATTGATGTGTTGGAAAAGACTGCTTCTCTTTGAGAGAAACGCATGTGAGTTTCTTGTGAATGCTTGTAAGTAACTTAAGGCACATTCAAAGGAAAGTGATTTTCTCTGAAAGTACAGCATTTAGAAAGTGAAGCATCACTCCATTCACTTCGCACAGTGAATTGAATTGTTGGAACAGACTGCATCACTTTCAGAGAAATGCATGTGAGTTGCTAGAGATTGCTTGCAAGTAGCTTAAGGCAGTTTCAAAGGTAAGGGTTTTTCTCTGAAAGTACTGCATTGAGAAAGTGAAGCAAGACTCCATTCACTTCGCACAGTGAATTGAAATGTTGGAACAGACTCCTTCTCTTTCAGAGAAATGCATGTGAGTTGCTAGAGAATGCTTGCAAGTAGCTTAAGGCAGTTTCAAAGGAAAGTGATTTTCTCTGAAAGTACAGCATTGAGAAAGTGAAGCATCAATCCATTCAATTCGCAGAGTGAATGGAAGTGTTGGAACAGACTGCTTTTCTTCATGAAATGCATGTGAGTTTCTTGTGAATGTTTGTAATTAGATTAAGACACTTTAAAAGGAAAGCGATTTTCTCTGAAAGTAGAGCATTTAGAAAGTGAAGCAACACTCCATTCACTTCGCACAGCGAATTGAATTGTTGGAACAGACTGCTTCTCTATCAGAGAAATGCATGTGAGTTTCTAGAGATTGCTTGCAAGTAGCTTAAGGCAGTTTCAAAGGTAAGGGTTTTTCTCTGAAAGTACTGCATTGAGAAAGTGAAGCAACACTCCATTCACTGCGCACAGTGAATTGAAATGTTGGAACAGACTCCTTCTCTTTCAGAGAAATGCATGTGAGTTGCTAGAGAATGCTTGCAAGTAGCTTAAGGCAGTTTCAAAGGAAAGTGATTTTCTCTGAAAGTACAGCATTGAGAAAGTGAAGCAACAATCCATTCAATTCACAGAGTGAATTGAAGTGTTGGAACAGGCTGCTTTTCTTCATGAAATGCATGTGAGTTTCTTGTGAATGTTTGTAATTAGATTAAGACACTTTAAAAGGAAAGCGATTTTCTCTGAAAGTAGAGCATTTAGAAAGTGAAGCAACACTCCATTCACTTCGCACAGTGAATTGAAGTGTTGGAACAGACTGCTTCTCTTTCAGAGAAACTCATGTGAGTTGCTGGTGAATGCTTTTAATTAGCTTAAGGCACTTTCAAAGAAAGTGATTTTCTCTGAAAGTACAGCATTTAGAAAGTGAAACAACAACACATTCACTTAGCACAGTGAATTGAAGTGTTGGAACAGACTGCTTCTCTTTCAGAGAAAATCAAGTGAGTTGCTGGTGAATGCTTGTCTGTAGCTTAAGGAACTTTGAAAGGAAAGTGATTTTCTCTGAAAGTACAGGATTTAGAAAGTGACGGAACACTCCATTCAATTCACACAGTGAATTGAAGTGTTTGAACAGACTGCTTCTCTTTCAGAGAAATGCATGTGAGTTGCTAGAGAATGCTTGCAAGTAGCTTAAGGCAGTTTCAAAGGAAAGGGTTTTTCTCTGAAAGTACTGCATTGAGAAAGTGAAGCAACTCTCCATTCACTTCGCACAGTGAATTGAGATGTTGGAACAGACTCCTTCTCTTTCAGAGAAATGCAAGTGAGTTGCTAGAGAATGCTTGCAAGTAGCTTAAGGCAGTTTCAAAGGAAAGTGATTTTCTCTGAAAGTACAGCATTGAGAAAGTGAAGCAACAATCCATTCAATTCGCACAGTGAATTGAAGTGTTGGAACAGACTGCTTTTCTTCATGAAATGCATGTAAGTTTCTTGTGAATGTTTGTAGTTAGACTAAGACACTTTAAAAGGAAAGCGATTTTCTCTGAAAATACAGCATTTAGAAGGTGAAGCAACACTCCATTCACTTCGCACAGTGAATTGAAGTGTTGGAATAGACTGTTTTCTTTCAGAGAAATGCATGTGAGTTTCTGGTGAATGCTTGTAAGTAGCTTAAGGCCGTTTCAAAGGAAAGTGATTTTCTCTGAAAGTACAGCATTTACAAAGTGAAGCAACACTCCATTCACTTCGCACAGTGAATTGAAGTGTAGGAACAGACTGCTTCTCTTTCAGAGAAATGCATGCGATTTGCTGGTGATTGCTTGTAAGTACCTTAAGTCAGTTTCATTAGATAGTGATTATCTCTGTAACTACAGCATTTACAAAGTGAAGCAAAAATCCATTCACTTTGCACAGTGAATTGAAGTGTTGGAACAGACTGCTTTTTTTCAGAGAAATGCATGTGAGTTGCTGGTGAATACTTGTAAGTAGCTTAAGGCAGTTTCAAAGGAAAGTGATTTTCTCTGAAAGTACAGCATTGAGAAAGTGAAGCAACAATCCATTCAATTCGCACAGTGAATTGAAGTGTTAGAACAGACTGCTTTTCTTCATGAAATGCATGTGAGTTTCTTGTGAATGTTTGTAGTTAGATTAATACACTTTAAAAGGAAAGCGATTTTCTCTGAAAGTACAGCATTTAGAAAGTGAAGCAGCACTCCATTCACTTCGCACAGTGAATTGAAGTGTTGGAATAGACAGCTTCTCTTTCAGAGAAACTCATGTGAGTTGCTGATGAATGCTTGTAAGTAGCTTATGGCACTTTCAAGGAAAGTGATTTTCTCTGAATGGACAGGATTTAGAAAGTGAAGCAACACTCCATTCACTTCGCACAGTGAATTGAAGTGTTGGAACAGACGGCTTCTCTTTCAGAGAAATGCATGAGAGTTTTTTGTGAATGCTTCCAATTAGCTTAAGGCACTTTCAAAGGAAAGTGATTTCCTCTGAAAGTACCGAATTCAGAAAGTGAAGCAACACTCCATTCTCTTCGCGCAGTGAATTGAAATGTTGGGACAGACTTCTTCTCTTTCAGAGAAATGCATTTGAGTTTCTACAAAATGCTTTTAAGTAGCTTAAGGCACTTTCAAAGGAAAGTGATTTTCTCTGAAAGTACAGCATTTAGAAAGTGAATCAACATTCCATTCACTTTGCACAGTGAATTGATGTGTTGGAAAAGACTGCTTCTCTTTCAGAGAAACGCATGGGAGTTTCTTGTGAATGCTTGTAAGTAACTTAAGGCACATTCAAAGGAAAGTGATTTTCTCTGAAAGTACAGCATTTAGAAAGTGAAGCATCACTCCATTCACTTCGCACAGTGAATTGAATTGTTGGAACAGACTGCTTCTCTTTCAGAGAAATGCATGTGAGTTGCTAGAGAATTCTTGCAAGTAGCTTAAGGCAGTTTCAAAGGAAAGGGTTTTTCTCTGAAAGTACTGCATTGAGAAAGTGAAGCAACACTCCATTCACTTCGCACAGTGTATTGAAATGTTGGAAAAGACTCCTTCTCTTTCAGAGAAATGCATGTGAGTTGCTAGAGAATGCTTGCAAGTAGCTTAAGGCAGTTTCAAAGGAAAGTGATTTTCTCTGAAAGTACAGCATTGAGAAAGTGAAGCAACAATCCATTCAATTCGCACAGTGAATTGAAGTGTTGGAACAGACTGCTTTTCTTCATGAAATGCGTGTGAGTTTCTTGTGTATGTTTGTAGTTAGATTAAGACACTTTAAAAGGAAAGCGATTTTCTCTGAAAGTACAGCATTTAGAAAGTGAAGTAGCACTCCATTCACTTCGCACAGTGAATTGAAGTGTTGGAATAGAGTGCTTCTCTTTCAGAGAAACTCATGTGAGTTGCTGATGAATGCTTGTAAGTAGCTTATGGCACTTTCAAGGAAAGTGATTTTCTCTGAATGGACAGAATTTAGAAAGTGAAGCAACACTCCATTCACTTCGCACAGTGAATTGAAGTGTTGGAACAGACGGCTTCTCTTTCAGAGAAATGCATGAGAGTTTCTTGTGAATGCTTCCAATTAGCTTAAGGCACTTTCAAAGGAAAGTGATTTCCTCTGAAAGTACCGAATTCAGAAAGTGAAGCAACACTCCATTCTCTTCGCGCAGTGAATTGAAATGTTGGGACAGACTTCTTCTCTTTCAGAGAAATGCATTTGAGTTTCTACAAAATGCTTGTAAGTAGCTTAAGGCACTTTCAAAGGAAAGTGATTTTCTCTGAAAGTACAGCATTTAGAAAGTGAATCAACATTCCATTCACTTTGCACAGTGAATTGATGTGTTGGAAAAGACTGCTTCTCTTTCAGAGAAACGCATGTGAGTTTCTTGTGAATGCTTGTAAGTAACTTAAGGCACATTCAAAGGAAAGTGATTTTCTCTGAAAGTACAGCATTTAGAAAGTGAAGCATCACTCCATTCACTTCGCACAGTGAATTGAATTGTTGGAACAGACTGCTTCTCTTTCAGAGAAATGCATGTGAGTTGCTAGAGAATGCTTGCAAGTAGCTTAAGGCAGTTTCAAAGGAAAGGGTTTTTCTCTGAAAGTACTGCATTGAGAAAGTGAAGCAACACTCCATTCACTTCGCATAGTGAATTGAAATGTTGGAAAAGACTCCTTCTCTTTCAGAGAAATGCATGTGAGTTGCTAGAGAATGCTTGCAAGTAGCTTAAGGCAGTTTCAAAGGAAAGTGATTTTCTCTGAAAGTACAGCATTGATAAAGTGAAGCAACAATCCATTCAATTCGCACAGTGAATTGAAGTGTTGGAACAGACTGCTTTTCTTCATGAAATGCATGTGAGTTTCTTGTGAATGTTTGTAGTTAGATTAAGACACTTTAAAAGGAAAGCGATTTTCTCTGAAAGTACAGCATTTAGAAAGTGAAGCAGCACTCCATTCACTTCGCACAGTGAATTGAAGTGTTGGAATAGACTGCTTCTCTTTCAGAGAAACTCATGTGAGTTACTGATGAATGCTTGTAAGTAGCTTATGGCACTTTCAAAGGAAAGTGATTTTCTCTGAAAGGACAGCATTTAGAAAGTGAAGCAACACTCCATTCACTTCGCACAGTGAATTGAAGTGTTGGAACAGATGGCTTCTCTTTCAGAGAAATGCATGAGAGTTTCTTGTGAATGCTTCCAATTAGCTTAAGGCACTTTCAAAGGAAAGTGATTTTCTCTGAAAGTACAGAATTTAGAAAGTGAAGCAACACTCCATTCTCTTCGCACAGTGAATTGAAATGTTGGGACAGACTTCTTCTCTTTCAGAGAAATGCATTTGAGTTTGTACAAAATGCTTGTAAGTAGCTTAAGGCACTTTCAAAGGAAAGTGATTTTCTCTGAAAGTACAGCATTTAGAAAGTGAATCAACATTGCATTCACTTTGCACAGTGAATTGATGTGTTGGAAAAGACTGCTTCTCTTTCAGAGAAACGCATGTGAGTTTCTTGTGAATTCTTGTAAGTAACTTAAGGTACATTCAAAGGAAAGTGATTTTCTCTGAAAGTACAGCATTTAGAAAGTGAAGCATCACTCCATTCACTTCGCACAGTGAATTGAATTGTTGGAACAGACTGCTTCTCTTTCAGAGAAATGCATGTGAGTTGCTAGAGAATGCTTGCAAGTAGCTTAAGGCAGTTTCAAAGGAAAGGGTTTTTCTCTGAAAGTACTGCATTGAGAAAGTGAAGCAACACTCCATTCACTTCGCATTGTGAATTGAAGTGTTGGAACAAACTGCTTCTCTTTCAGAGAAATGTATGTGAGTTGTTGGTGAATGCCTGTAAGTAGCTTAAGGCAGTTTCAAAGGAAAGTGATTTTCTCTGAAAGTACAGCATTTAGAAAGTGAAACAACAACACATTAACTTCGCACAATGAATTGAAGTGTTGGAACAGACTGCGTCTCTTTCAGTGAAACTCATGTGAGTTGCTGGTAAATGCTTGTAAGTAGCTTAAGGTACTTTGAAAGGAAAGTGATTTTCTCTCAAAGTACAGCATTTAGAAAGTGACGCAACACTCCATTCACTTTGCACAGTGAATTGAAGTGTTGGAACAACTGCTTCTCTTTCAGGGAAAGTCATGTGAGTTGCTGGTGAATGCTTGAAAGTAGCCTAAGGCAGTTTCAAAGGAAAGTGATTTTCTCTGAAAGTACAGCATTTAGAAAGTTAAGCAACACTCCATTCAGTTCGCACAGTGAAATGAAGTGTTGGAACAGACTGCTTCTCTTTCAGAGAAATGCATGTGAGTTGCTAGAGAATGCTTGCAAGTAGCTTAAGGCAGTTTCAAAGGAAAGGGTTTTTCTCTGAAAGTACTGCATTGAGAAAGTGAAGCAACACTCCATTCACTTCGCACAGTGAATTGAAATGTTGGAAAAGACTCCTTCTCTTTCAGAGAAATGCATGTGAGTTGCTAGAGAATGCTTGCAAGTAGCTTAAGGCAGTTTCAAAGGAAAGTGATTTTCTCTGAAAGTACAGCATTGAGAAAGTGAAGCAACAATCCATTCAATTCGCACAGCGAATTGAAGTGTTGGAACAGACTGCTTTTCTTCATGAAATGCATGTGAGTTTCTTGTGTATGTTTGTAGTTAGATTAAGACACTTTAAAAGGAAAGCGATTTTCTCTGAAAGTACAGCATTTAGAAAGTGAAGTAGCACTCCATTCACTTCGCACAGTGAATTGAAGTGTTGGAATAGAGTGCTTCTCTTTCAGAGAAACTCATGTGAGTTGCTGATGAATGCTTGTAAGTAGCTTATGGCACTTTCAAGGAAAGTGATTTTCTCTGAATGGACAGAATTTAGAAAGTGAAGCAACACTCCATTCACTTCGCACAGTGAATTGAAGTGTTGGAACAGACGGCTTCTCTTTCAGAGAAATGCATGAGAGTTTCTTGTGAATGCTTCCAATTAGCTTAAGGCACTTTCAAAGGAAAGTGATTTCCTCTGAAAGTACCGAATTCAGAAAGTGAAGCAACACTCCATTCTCTTCGCGCAGTGAATTGAAATGTTGGGACAGACTTCTTCTCTTTCAGAGAAATGCATTTGAGTTTCTACAAAATGCTTGTAAGTAGCTTAAGGCACTTTCAAAGGAAAGTGATTTTCTCTGAAAGTACAGCATTTAGAAAGTGAATCAACATTCCATTCACTTTGCACAGTGAATTGATGTGTTGGAAAAGACTGCTTCTCTTTCAGAGAAACGCATGTGAGTTTCTTGTGAATGCTTGTAAGTAACTTAAGGCACATTCAAAGGAAAGTGATTTTCTCTGAAAGTACAGCATTTAGAAAGTGAAGCATCACTCCATTCACTTCGCACAGTGAATTGAATTGTTGGAACAGACTGCTTCTCTTTCAGAGAAATGCATGTGAGTTGCTAGAGAATGCTTGCAAGTAGCTTAAGGCAGTTTCAAAGGAAAGGGTTTTTCTCTGAAAGTACTGCATTGAGAAAGTGAAGCAACACTCCATTCACTTCGCATAGTGAATTGAAATGTTGGAAAAGACTCCTTCTCTTTCAGAGAAATGCATGTGAGTTGCTAGAGAATGCTTGCAAGTAGCTTAAGGCAGTTTCAAAGGAAAGTGATTTTCTCTGAAAGTACAGCATTGATAAAGTGAAGCAACAATCCATTCAATTCGCACAGTGAATTGAAGTGTTGGAACAGACTGCTTTTCTTCATGAAATGCATGTGAGTTTCTTGTGAATGTTTGTAGTTAGATTAAGACACTTTAAAAGGAAAGCGATTTTCTCTGAAAGTACAGCATTTAGAAAGTGAAGCAGCACTCCATTCACTTCGCACAGTGAATTGAAGTGTTGGAATAGACTGCTTCTCTTTCAGAGAAACTCATGTGAGTTACTGATGAATGCTTGTAAGTAGCTTATGGCACTTTCAAAGGAAAGTGATTTTCTCTGAAAGGACAGCATTTAGAAAGTGAAGCAACACTCCATTCACTTCGCACAGTGAATTGAAGTGTTGGAACAGACTGCTTCTCTTTCAGAGAAACTCATGTGAGTTGCTGGTGAATGCTTTTAATTAGCTTAAGGCACTTTCAAAGAAAGTGATTTTCTCTGAAAGTACAGCATTTAGAAAGTTAAGCAACACTCCATTCAGTTCGCACAGTGAAATGAAGTGTTGGAACAGACTGCTTCCCTTTAGGAGAAACTAATGTGAGTTGCTGGTGAACGCTTGTAATTAGCGTAAGGCACTTTCAAAGGAAAGTGATTTTCTCTGAAAGTACAGCCTTTACAAAGTGAAGCAACACTCCATTCACTTCGCACAGTGAATTGAAGTGTTGGAACAGACTGCTTGTCTTTCAGAGAAATGCATGTGTGTTGCTGGTGAAAGCTTGTAAGTACCTTAAGGCACTTTCAAAGGAAAGTGTTTTTCTCTGTAACTACAGCATTTCGAAAGTGCAGTGAGACTCCATTCACTTTGGACAATGAATCGTAGTGTTGGAACAGACTGCTTCCCTTTAGGAGAAACTCATGTGAGTTGCTGGTGAATGCTTGTAATTAGCGTAAGGTACTTTCAAAGGAAAGTGATTTTCTCTGAAAGTACAGCATTTAGAAAGTGAATAAACACTCCATCACTTCGCATAGTGAATTGAAATGTTGCAACAGACTGCTTCTCTTTCAGAGAAAGTCATGTGAGTTGCTGGTGAATGCCTGTAAGTAGCTTAAGGCAGTTTCAAAAAAAAGTGATTATCTCTGTAACAACAGCATTTAGAAAGTGAAGCAACACTCCATTCACTTCGCACAGTGAATTGAAGTGTTGGAACAGACTGCTTCTCTTTCAGAGAAATGCATGTGAGTTACTGGTAAATGCATGTGAGTAGCTTACGGCACTTTCAACGGAAAGTTATTTTCTCTGAAAGTACAGCTTTTAGAAAGTGAAACAACAACACATTCACTTCGCACAGTGAATTGAAGCATTGGAACAGACTGCTTCTCTTTCAGAGAAACTCATGTGAGTTGCTGGTGAATGCTTGTAAGTAACTTAAGGTACTTGAAAGGAAAGTGATTTTCTCTGATAGTACAGCATTTAGAAAGTGAAGCATCACTCCATTAACTTCGCACAGTGAATTGAATTGTTGGAACAGACTGCTTCCCTTTCAGAGAAATTCATGTGAGTTGCTGGTGAATGCTTGTAAGTAGCTTATGGCACTTTCAAAGGAAAGAGATTTTCTCTGAAAGTACAGCATTTAGAAAGTGAAACAACAACACATTCACTTCGCACAGTGAATTGAAGTGTTGGAACAGACTGCTTCACTTTCAGAGAAACTCATGTGAGTTGCTGGTGAATGCTTGTAAGTAGCATAAGGCAGTTTCAAAGGAAAGTGATTTTCTCTGAAAGTACAGGATTTAGAAAGTGATGCAACACTCCATTCAATTCACACAGTGAATTGAAGTGTTGGAACAGACTGCTTCTCTTTCAGAGAAACTCATGTGAGTTGCTGGTGAATGCTTGTAAGTAGCTTAAAGCAGTTTCAAAGTAAAGTGATTTTCTCTGAAAGTACAGCATTTAGAAAGTGAAGCAACACTCCATTCACTTTGCACAGTAAATTGAAGTGTTGGAACAGACAGCTTCTCTTTCAGAAAAATGCTTGTGAGTTGCTGGTGAATGCATATAAGTAGCTTAAGGCAGTTTCAAAGGAAAGTGATTTTCTCTGAAAGTACAGCATTTAGAAAGTGAAGCAACACTTCATTCATTTCGCACAGTGAATTGAAGTGTTGGAACAAACTGCTTCTCTTTCAGAGAAATGTATGTGAGTTGTTGGTGAATGCTTGTAAGTAGCTTAAGGCAGTTTCAAAGGAAAGTGATTTTCTCTGAAAGTACAGCATTGAGAAAGTGAAACAACAACACATTAACTTCGCACAATGAATTGAAGTGTTGGAACAGACTGCATCTCTTTCAGAGAAACTCATGTGAGTTGCTGGTGAATGCTTGTAAGTAGCTTAAGGTACTTTGAAAGGAAAGTGATTTTCTCTGAAAGTACAGGATTTAGAAAGTGATGCAACACTCCATTCAATTCACACAGTGAATTGAAGTGTTGGAACAGGCTGCTTCTCTTTCAGAGAAACTCATGTGAGTTGCTGGTGAATGCTTGTAAGTAGCTTAAGGCAGTTTCAAAGGAAAGTGATTTTCTCTGAAAGTACAGCATTAAGAATGTGACGCAACACTCCATTGTCTTCGCACAGTGAATTGAAATGTTGGGACAGACTGCTTCTCTTTCAGAGAAATACATATGAGTTGCTGTTGAATGCTTGTAGGTAGCTTAAGGCAGTTTCAAAAAAAAGTGATTATCTCTGTAACAACAGCATTTAGAAAGTGAAGCAACACTCCATTCACTTCGCACAGTGAATTGAAGTGTTGGAACAGACTGCTTCTCTTTCAGAGAAATGCATGTGAGTTGCTGGTAAATGCATGTGAGTAGCTTAAGGCACTTTCAACGGAAAGTTATTTTCTCTGAAAGTACAGCTTTTAGAAAGTGAAACAACAACACATTCACTTCGCACAGTGAATTGAAGTGTTGGAACAGACTGCTTCTCTTTCAGAGTAATGCATGAGAGTTGTTGGTGAATGCTTGTAAGTTACTTAAGACACTTTCAAAGAAGAGTGATTTTCTCTGAAAGTACAGCATTTAGAAAGTGAATAAACAGTCCATCACTTCGCATAGTGAATTGAAATGTTGCAACAGACTGCTTCTCTTTCAGAGAAACTCATGTGAGTTGCTGGTGAATGCCTGTAAGTAGCTTAAGGCACTTTCAAAGGAAAGTGATTTTCTCTGAAAGTACAGCATTTAGAAAGTGAAGCAACACTCCATTCACTTCGCACATTGAATTGAAGTGTTGGAACAGACTGCTTCTCTTTCAGAGTAATGCATGAGAGTTGTTGGTGAATGCTTGTAAGTTACTTAAGACACTTTCAAAGAAGAGTGATTTTCTCTCAAAGTACAGCATTTAGAAAGTGAAACAACAACACATTCACTTCGCACAGTGAATTGAAGTGTTGGAACAGATAGCTTCCCTTTCAGAGAAACTCATGTGAGTAGCTGGTGAATGCTTGTAAGTAGCTTAAGGCAGTTTCAAAGGAAAGTGATTTTCTCTGAAAGTACAGGATTTAGAAAGTGATGCAACACTCCATTCAATTCACACAGTGAATTGAAGTGTTGGAACAGACTGCTTCTCTTTCAGAAAAACTCATGTGAGTTGCTGGTGAATGCTTGTAAGTAGCCTAAGGCAGTTTCAAAGGAAAGTGATTTTCTCTGAAAGTACAGCATTTAGAAAGTGAAGCAACACTCCATTCACTTTGCACAGTGAATTGAAGTGTTTGAGCAGACTGCTTCTCTTTCAGAGAAACTCATGTGAGTTGCTGATGAATGCTTATAAGTACCTTAAGGCAGTTTCAAAGGAAAGTGATTTTCTCTGAAAGTACAGCATTTAGAAAGTGAAGCAACACTTCATTCATTTCGCACTGTGAATTGAAGTGTTGGAACAAACTGCTTCTCTTTCAGAGAAATGTATGTGAGTTGCTGGTGAATGCTTGTAAGTAGCTTAAGGCTGTTTCAAAGGAAAGTGATTTTCTCTGAAAGTACAGCATTTAGAAAGTGAAGCAACACTGCATTCACTTCGCACAGTGAATTGAAGTGTTGGAACAGACTGCTTCTCTTTCAGGGAAAGACATTTGAGTTGCTGGTGAATGCTTGAAAGTAGCCTAAGACAGTTTCAAAGGAAAGTGATTTTCTCTGAAAGTACAGCATTTAGAAAGTTAAGCAACACTCCATTCAGTTCGCACAGTGAAATGAAGTGTTGGAACAGACTGCTTCCCTTTAGGAGAAACTAATGTGAGTTGCTGGTGAATGCTTGTAATTAGCGTAAGGCACTTTCAAAGGAAAGTGATTTTCTCTGAAAGTACAGCCTTTACAAAGTGAAGCAACACTCCATTCACTTCGCACAGTGAATTGAAGTGTTGGAACAGACTGCTTGTCTTTCAGAGAAATGCATGTGTGTTGCTGGTGAAAGCTTGTAAGTACCTTAAGGCACTTTCAAAGGAAAGTGTTTTTCTCTGTAACTACAGCATTTCGAAAGTGAAGTGAGACTCCATTCACTTTGGACAATGAATCGTAGTGTTGGAACAGACTGCTTCCCTTTAGGAGAAACTCATGTGAGTTGCTGGTGAATGCTTGTAATTAGCGTAAGGTACTTTCAAAGGAAAGTGATTTTCTCTGAAAGTACAGCATTTAGAAAGTGAATAAACACTCCATCACTTCGCATAGTGAATTGAAATGTTGCAACAGACTGCTTCTCTTTCAGAGAAAGTCATGTGAGTTGCTGGTGAATGCCTGTAAGTAGCTTAAGGCACTTTCAAAGGAAAGTGATTTTCTCTGAAAGTACAGCATTTAGAAAGTGACGCAACACTCCATTCTCTTCGCACAGTGAATTGAAATGTTGGGACAGACTGCTTCTCTTTCAGAGAAATACATATGAGTTGCTGTTGAATGCTTGTAGGTAGCTTAAGGCAGTTTCAAAAAAAAGTGATTATCTCTGTAACAACAGCATTTAGAAAGTGAAGCAACACTCCATTCACTTCGCACAGTGAATTGAAGTGTTGGAACAGACTGCTTCTCTTTCAGAGAAATGCATGTGAGTTACTGGTAAATGCATGTGAGTAGCTTACGGCACTTTCAACGGAAAGTTATTTTCTCTGAAAGTACAGCTTTTAGAAAGTGAAACAACAACACATTCACTTCGCACAGTGAATTGAAGCATTCGAACAGACTGCTTCTCTTTCAGAGAAACTCATGTGAGTTGCTGGTGAATGCTTGTAAGTAACTTAAGGTACTTGAAAGGAAAGTGATTTTCTCTGATAGTACAGCATTTAGAAAGTGAAGCATCATTCCATTAACTTCGCACAGTGAATTGAATTGTTGGAACAGACTGCCTCCCTTTCAGAGAAATTCATGTGAGTTGCTGGTGAATGCTTGTAAGTAGCTTATGGCACTTTCAAAGGAAAGAGATTTTCTCTGAAAGTACAGCATTTAGAAAGTGAAACAACAACACATTCACTTCGCACAGTGAATTGAAGTGTTGGAACAGACTGCTTCTCTTTCAGAGAAACTCATGTGAGTTGCTGGTGAATGCTTGTAAGTAGCTTAAAGCAGTTTCAAAGTAAAGTGATTTTATCTGAAAGTACAGCATTTAGAAAGTGAAGCAACACTCCATTCACTTTGCACAGTGAATTGAAGTGTTGGAACAGACTGCTTCTCTTTCAGAAAAATGCTTGTGAGTTGCTGGTGAATGCATATAAGTAGCTTAAGGCAGTTTCAAAGGAAAGTGATTTTCTCTGAAAGTACAGCATTTAGAAAGTGAAGCAACACTTCATTCATTTCGCACAGTGAATTGAAGTGTTGGAACAAACTGCTTCTCTTTCAGAGAAATGTATGTGAGTTGTTGGTGAATGCTTGTAAGTAGCTTAAGGCAGTTTCAAAGGAAAGTGATTTTCTCTGAAAGTACAGCATTGAGAAAGTGAAACAACAACACATTAACTTCGCACAATGAATTGAAGTGTTGGAACAGACTGCATCTCTTTCAGAGAAACTCATGTGAGTTGCTGGTGAATGCTTGTAAGTAGCTTAAGGTACTTTGAAAGGAAAGTGATTTTCTCTGAAAGTACAGGATTTAGAAAGTGATGCAACACTCTATTCAATTCACACAGTGAATTGAAGTGTTGGAACAGGCTGCTTCTCTTTCAGAGAAACTCATGTGAGTTGCTGGTGAATGCTTGTAAGTAGCTTAAGGCAGTTTCAAAGGAAAGTGATTTTCTCTGAAAGTACAGCATTAAGAAAGTGACGCAACACTCCATTGTCTTCGCACAGTGAATTGAAATGTTGGGACAGACTGCTTCTCTTTCAGAGAAATACATATGAGTTGCTGTTGAATGCTTGTAGGTAGCTTAAGGCAGTTTCAAAAAAAAGTGATTATCTCTGTAACAACAGCATTTAGAAAGTGAAGCAACACTCCATTCACTTCGCACAGTGAATTGAAGTGTTGGAACAGACTGCTTCTCTTTCAGAGAAATGCATGTGAGTTGCTGGTAAATGCATGTGAGTAGCTTAAGGCACTTTCAACGGAAAGTTATTTTCTCTGAAAGTACAGCTTTTAGAAAGTGAAACAACAACACATTCACTTCGCACAGTGAATTGAAGTGTTGGAACAGACTGCTTCTCTTTCAGAGTAATGCATGAGAGTTGTTGGTGAATGCTTGTAAGTTACTTAAGACACTTTCAAAGAAGAGTGATTTTCTCTGAAAGTACAGCATTTAGAAAGTGAATAAACAGTCCATCACTTTGCATAGTGAATTGAAATGTTGCAACAGACTGCTTCTCTTTCAGAGAAACTCATGTGAGTTGCTGGTGAATGCCTGTAAGTAGCTTAAGGCACTTTCAAAGGAAAGTGATTTTCTCTGAAAGTACAGCACTTAGAAAGTGAAGCAACACTCCATTCACTTCGCACATTGAATTGAAGTGTTGGAACAGACTGCTTCTCTTTCAGAGTAATGCATGAGAGTTGTTGGTGAATGCTTGTAAGTTACTTAAGACACTTTCAAAGAAGAGTGATTTTCTCTCAAAGTACAGCATTTAGAAAGTGAAACAACAACACATTCACTTCGCACAGTGAATTGAAGTGTTGGAACAGATAGCTTCCCTTTCAGAGAAACTCATGTGAGTAGCTGGTGAATGCTTGTAAGTAGCTTAAGGCAGTTTCAAAGGAAAGTGATTTTCTCTGAAAGTACAGCATTTAGAAAGTGATGCAACACTCCATTCAATTCACACAGTGAATTGAAGTGTTGGAACAGACTGCTTCTCTTTCAGAAAAACTCATGTGAGTTGCTGGTGAATGCTTGTAAGTAGCCTAAGGCAGTTTCAAAGGAAAGTGATTTTCTCTGAAAGTACAGCATTTCGAAAGTGAAGCAACACTCCATTCACTTTGCACAGTGAATTGAAGTGTTGGAACAGACTGCTTCTCTTTCAGAGAAACGCATGTGAGTTGCGGGTGAATGCTTGTTTGTAGCTTAAGGTACTTTGAAAGGAAAGTGATTTTCTCTGAAAGTACAGCATTTAGAATGTGAAGCAACACTCCATTCACTTCGCAGAATGAATTGAAGTGTTGGAACAGACTGCTTCTCTTTCAGAGAAATGTATGTGAGTTGCTGGTGAATGCTTGTAAGTAGCTTAAGGCAGTTTCAAAGGAAAGTGATTGTCTCTGAAAGTACAGCATTTGGAAAGTGAAGCGACACTCCATTCACTTCGCACAGTGAATTGAAGTGTTGGAACAGATTGCTTCTCTTTCAGAGAAACTCATGTGAGTTGCTGTTGAATGCTTTTAAGTAGCTGAAGGCAGTTTCAAAGGAAAGTGATTTTCTCTGAAAGTACAGCATTTTGAAAGTGACGCAACACTCCATCCACTTCGCACAGTGAATTGAAGAGATGGAACAGACTGCTTTTCTTTCAGAGAAACTCATGTGAGTTGCTGGTAAATGCTTGTAAGTAGCTTAAGGCACTTTCAAAGGAAAGTGATTTTCTCTGAAACTACAGCATTTAGAATGTGAAGGAACACTCTATTCACTTCGCACTGTGAATTGAAGTGTTGGAACAGACTGTTTCTCTTTCAGAAAAACAGATGTGATATTCTTGTGAATGCTTGAAAGTTGCTTCAGGCTGTTTCAAAAGAAAGTGATTTCTCTAAAAGGAGAGCATTTACAAAGTGGTGCAACACTCCATTCACTTCGCACAGTGAATTGAAGTGTTGGAACAGACTGCTTCTTTTTCAGAGAAATGCATGTGAGTTTCTTGTGAATGCTTGTAAGTAGCTTAAGGCACTTTCAAAGGAATGTGATTTTCTCTGAAAGTACAGCATTTAGAAAGTGAAGCAACACTCCATTCACATCGCACAGTGAATTGAAGTGTTGGAACAGACAGCTTCTCTTTCAGAAAAATGCTTGTGAGTTTCTTGTGAATGCTTGTAAGTAGCTTAAGGCACTTTCAAAGGAAAGTGGTTTTCTCTGAAAGGACACCATTTAGAAAGTGAAACAACACTCCATTCACTTCGCACAGTGAATTGAAGTGTTGGAACAGACAGCTTCTCTTTCAGAGAAACGCATTTGAGTTTCCTGTGAACGCTGGTAAGTAGCTTAAGGCACTTTCAAAGGAAATTGATTTTCTCTGAAACTACTCCATTTAGAATGTGAAGGAACACTCCATTCACTTTGCACAGTGATTTGAAGTCTTGGAACAGACTTTCTCTTTCAAAGAAACAGATGTTAGTTTCTTGTGAATGCTTGTAAGTCGCTTCAGGCAGTTTCAAAAGAGACTGACATTCTCTAAAAGGACAGCATTTAGAAAGAGAAGCAACACTCCATTCACTTCTCACAGTAAATTGAAGTGTTGGAACAGACTGCTTCTCTTTCAGAGAAATGCATGTGAGTTTCTTGTGAATGCTTGTAAGTAGCTTAAGGCACTTTCAAAGGAAAGTGATTTTCTCTGAAAGGACAGTATTTAGAAAGTGAAGCAACACTCCATTCACTTCGCACAGTGAATTGAAGTGTTGGAACAGACTGCTTCTTTTTCAGAGAAATGCATGTGAGTTTCTTCTGAATGCTTGTAAGTAGCTTAAGGCACTTTCAAAGGAATGTGATTTTCTCTGAAAGTACAGCATTTAGAAAGTGAAGCAACACTCCATTCACTGCGCATAATGAATTGTAGTATTGGAACAGACTGCTTCTCTTTCAGAGAAACGCATATGAATTTCTGTTGAATGCTTGTAAGTAGCTTAAGGCACTTTCAAAGGAATGTGAATTTCTCTGGAAGGACAGCATTTAGAAGGTGAAGCCACACTCCATTCACTTCGCACAGTGAATTTAAGTGTTGGAACTCACTGCTTCTCTTTCAGAGAAATGCATGGGAGTTTCTTGTGAATGCTTGTAAGTAGCTTAAGGCACTTTCAAAGAAAGTGATTTTCTCTGAAAGGACAGCATTTAGAAAGTGAAGCAACACTCCATTCACTTCGCACAGTGAATTGAAGTGTTGTAACAGACAGCTTCTCTTTCAGAAAAATGCTTGTGAGTTTCTTGTGAATGCTTGTAAGAAGCTTAAGGCACTTTCAAAGGAAAGTGATTTTCTCTGAAAGGACAGCATTTAGAAAGTGAAACAACACTCCATTCACTTCGCACAGTGAATTGAAGTGTTGGAACAGACAGCTTCTCTTTCAGAGAAACACATTTGAGTTTCCTGTGAACGCTTATAAGTAGCTTAAGGCACTTTCAAATGAAATTGATTTTCTCTGAAACTACTCCATTTAGAATGTGAAGGAACACTCCATTCACTTTGCACAGTGATTTGAAGTGTTGGAACAGACTTTCTCTTTCAAAGAAACAGATGTTAGTTTCTTGTGAATGCTTGTAAGTCGCTTCAGGCAGTTTCAAAAGAGACTGACATTCTCTAAAAGGACAGCATTTAGAAAGAGAAGCAACACTCCATTCACTTCGCACAGTAAATTGAAGTGTTGGAACAGACTGCTTCTCTTTCACAGAAATGCATGTGAGTTTCTTGTGAATGCTTGTAAGTAGCTTAAGGCACTTTCAAAGGAAAGTGATTTTCTCTGAAAGGACAGTATTTAGAAAGTGAAGCAACACTCCATTCACTTCGCACAGTGAATTGAAGTGTTGGAACAGACTGCTTCTCTTTCAGAAAAACGCATATGAATTTCTGTTGAATGCTTGTAAGTAGCTTAAGGCACTTTCAAAGGAAAGTGATTTTCTCTAAAAGTACAGCATTTAGAAAGTGAAGCAACACTCCATTCACTTCGCACAGTGAATTGAAGTGTTTGAACAGGCTGCTACTCTTCCAGTGAATTGCATGTGAGTTGCTGGTGAATGCTTGTAAGTAGATTAAGGCACTTTCAAAAGAAAGTAATTTTCTCTGTAATTACAGCATTTTGAAAGTGAAGGAAAACTCCATTCACTTCGCACAGTGAATTGAAGTGTTGGAACAGACTGCTTCTCTTTCAGAGAAATGCATGTGAGTTTCTGGTGAATGCTTGTAAGTAGCTTAAGGCAGTTTCAAACGAAAGTGATTTTCTCTGAAAGTACAGCCTTTACAAAGTGAAGCAACACTCCATTCACTTCGCACAGTGAGTTGAAGTGTTGGAACAGACTGCTTGTCTTTCAGAGAAATGCATGTGTGTTGCTGGTGAAAGCTTGTAAGTAGCTTAAGGCACTTTCAAAGGAAAGTGTTTTTCTCTGTAACTACAGCATTTAGAAAGTGAAGTAAGACTCCAGTCACTTTGGA
The DNA here is from genome assembly GCF_982192425.1 of Myodes glareolus. NCBI lineage: Eukaryota > Metazoa > Chordata > Mammalia > Rodentia > Cricetidae > Myodes > Myodes glareolus. The sequence continues at coordinate 381,188 of NW_028263213.1, forward strand.
CAACGAATTGTGGTGTTGGAACAGACTGCTTCCCTTTAGGAGAAACTCATGTGAGTTGCTGGTGAATGCTTGTAATTGGCGTAAGGCACTTTCAAAGGAAAGTGATTTTCTCTGAAAGTACAGCATTTAGAAAGTGAATAAACACTCCATTCACATCGCACAGTGAATTGAAGTGTTGCAACAGACTGCTTTTCTTTCAGAGAAACTCATGTGAGTTGCTGGTGAATGCTTGTATGTAGCTTAATGCACTTGCAAAGGAAAGTGATTTTCTCTGAAAGAACAGCATTTAGAAAGAGAAGCAACACTCCATTCACTTCGCACAGTGAATTGAAGTTTTGGAACAGACTGCTTCTCTTTCAGAGAAATGCATGTGAGTTGCTGGTAAATGCATGTGAGTAGCTTAAGGCACTTTCAAAGGAAAGTGATTTTCTCTGAAAGTACAGCTTTTAGAAAGTGAAACAACAACACATAAACTTCGCACAGTGAATTGAAGTATTGGAACAGACTGCTTCTCTTTCAGAGAAACTCATGTGAGTTGCAGGTGAATGCTTGTAAGTAGCTTATGGCACTTTCAAAGGAAAGTGATTTTCTCTGAAAGGACAGCATTTAGAAAGTGAAGCAACACTCAATTCAGTTCGCACAGTGAATTGAAGTATTGGAACAGACGGCTTCTCTTTCAGAGAAATGCATGGGAGTTTCTTGTGAATGCTTCCAATTAGCTTAAGGCACTTTCAAAGGAAAGTGTTTTTCTCTGAAAGTACAGAATTTAGAAAGTGAAGCAACACTCCATTCTCTTCGCACAGTGAATTGAAATGTTGGGGCAGACTCCTTCTCTTTCATAGAAACGCATTTGAGTTTCTACAAAATGCTTGTAAGTAGCTTAAGGCACTTTCAAAGGAAAGTGATTTTCTCTGAAAGTACAGCATTAAGAAAGTGAATCAACATTGCATTCACTTTGCACAGTGAATTGATGTGTTGGAAAAGACTGCTTCTCTTTCAGAGAAACGCATGTGAGTTTCTTCTGAATGCTTGTAAGTAACTTAAGGCACATTCAAAGGAAAGTGATTTTCTCTGTAACTACAGCATTTAGAAAGTGAATTAACACTCCATTGACTTCGCACAGTGAATTGAAGTGTTGGAACAGACTGCTTCTCTTTCAGAAAAATGATTCTGAGTCTCGTGAATGCTCGTAAGTAGCTTAAGGCAGTTTCAAAGGAAAGTGATTTTCTCTGAAAGTACAGCGTTTAGAAAGTGAATCAACATTCCATTCACTTCACACAGTGAATTGATGTGTTGGAACAGACTGCTTCTCTTTCAGAGAAACGCATGTTAGTTTCTTGTGAATGCTTCTAAGTATCATAAGGCAGTTTCAAAGGAAAGTGATTTTCTCTGAAAGTACAGCATTAAAAAGTGAAGTAACACTCCATTCACTTTGCACAGTGAATTGAAGTGTTGGGACAGACTGCTTCTCTTTCAGAGAAACGCATGTGAGTTTCTTGTGAATGCTTGTAAGTAACTTAAGGCACATTCAAAGGAAAATGATTTTTTCTGTAACTACAGTATTTAGAAAGTGAAGTAACACTCCATTGACTTCGCACAGTGAATTGAAGTGTTGGAACAGACTGCTTCTCTTTCAGAGAAATGCATGAGAGTTTCTTGTGAATGCTTGTAAGTAACTTAAGGCACATTCAAAGGAAAATGATTTTTTCTGTAACTACAGTATTTAGAAAGTGACGCAACACTCCATTGACTTCGCACAGTGAATTGAAGTGTTGGAACAGACTGCTTCTCTTTCAGAGAAATGCATGTGAAATGCTAGTGAATGCTTGTAGGTAGCTTAAGGCAGTGTCAAAGGAAAATGATTTTTTCTGAAAGTACAGCATTTAGAAAGTGAATCAACACTCCATTCACTTCACACATTGAATTGAAGTGTTGGAACAGACTGCTTCTCTTTCAGAGTAATGCATGAGAGTTGTTGGTGAATGCTTGTAAGTAGCTTAAGGCACTTTCAAAGAAGAGTGATTTTCTCTGAAAGTACAGCATTTAGAAAGTGAAACAACAACACATGCACTTCGCACAGTGAATTGTAGTGTTGGAACAGACTGCTTCTCTTTCAGAGAAACTCATGTGAGTTGCTGGTGAATGCTTGTTAGTAGCTTAAGGCACTTTCAAAGGAAAGTGATTTTCTCTGAAAGTACAGCATTTAGAAAGTGAATCAACACTCCATTCACTTTGCCCAGTGAATTGAAGTGTTGGAACAGACTGCTTCTCTTTCAGAGAAACTCATGTGAGTTGCTGGTGAATGCTTGTAAGCAGCTTAAGCCACTTTCAAAGAAAGTGATTTTCTCTGAAAGTACAGCACTTAGAAAGTGAAGCAACACTCCATTCACTTCGCACAGTGAATTGAAGTGTTGGAACAGACTGCTTCTCTTTCAGAGAAACGCATGCGATTTGCTGGTGAATGCTTGTAAGTAGCTTAAGGCAGTTTCAAAAGGAATTGATTTTCTCTGATAGTACAGCACTTTGAAAGTGAAGCAACACTCCATTCACTTTGCAGAGTGAATTGAAGTGATGGAACAGACTGCTTTTTTTCAAGGAAATGCAAGTGAGTTGCTGGTGAATACTTGTAAGTAGCTTAAGGCACTTTCAAAGGAAAGTGATTTTCTCTGAAAGTACAGCTTTTAGAAAGTGAAAAAACAACACATAAACTCCGCACAGTGAATTGAAGTATTGGAACAGACAGCTTCTCTTTCAGAGAAACTCATGTGAGTTGCTGGTGAATTCTTGTAAGTAACTTAAGGTACTTTGAAAGGAAAGTGATTTTCTCTGAAAGTATAGCATTTAGAAAGTGAAGCATCACTCCATTCACTTCGCACAGTGAATTGAATTGTTGGAACAGACTGCTTCTCTTTCAGAGAAACTCATGTGAGTTGCAGGTGAATGCTTGTAAGTAGCTTATGGCACTTTCAAAGGAAAGTGATTTTCTCGGAAAGGACAGCATTTAGAAAGTGAAGCAACACTCCATTCACTTCGCACAGTGAATTGAAGTATTGGAACAGACGGCTTCACTTTCAGAGAAATGCATGAGAGTTTCTTGTGAATGCTTCCAATTAGCTTAAGGCACTTTCAAAGGAAAGTGATTTTCTCTGAAAGTACAGAATTTAGAAAGTGAAGCAACACTCCATTCTCTTCGCACAGTGAATTGAAATGTTGGGACAGACTCCTTCTCTTTCAGAGAAACGCATTTGAGTTTCTACAAAATGCTTGTAAGTAGCTTAAGGCACTTTCAAAGGAAAGTGATTTTCTCTGAAAGTACAGCATTAAGAAAGTGAATCAACATTGCATTCACTTTGCACAGTGAATTGATGTGTTGGAAAAGACTGCTTCTCTTTCAGAGAAATGCATGTGAGTTTCTTGTGAATGCTTGTAAGTAACTTAAGGCACATTCAAAGGAAAGTGATTTTCTCTGTAACTACAGCATTTAGAAAGTGAAGTAACACTCCATTGACTTCGCACAGTGAATTGAAGTGTTGGAACAGACTGCTTCTCTTTCAGAAAAATGATTCTGAGTCTCGTGAATGCTTGTAAGTAGCTTAAGGCAGTTTCAAAGGAAAGTGATTTTCTCTGAAAGTACAGCGTTTAGAAAGTGAATCAACACTCCATTCACTTTGCACAGTGAATTGATGTGTTGGAACAGACTGCTTCTCTTTCAGAGAAGCGCATGTTAGTTTCTTGTGAATGCTTCTAAGTATCATAAGGCAGTTTCAAAGGAAAGTGATTTTCTCTGAAAGTACAGCATTTAGAAAGTGAAGTAACACTCCATTCACTTTGCACAGTGAATTGAAGTGTTGGGACAGACTGCTTCTCTTTCAGAGTAACGCATGTGAGTTTCTTTTGAATGCTTGTAAGTAACTTAAGGCACATTCAAAGGAAAATGATTTTTTCTGTAACTACAGTATTTAGAAAGTGAAGTAACACTCCATTGACTTCGCACAATGAATTGAAGTGTTGGAACAGACTGCTTCTCTTTCAGAGAAACGCATGTGAGTTTCTTGTGAATGCTTGTAAGTAACTTAAGGCACATTCAAAGGAAAATGATTTTTTCTGTAACTACAGTATTAAGAAAGTGACGCAACACTCCATTGACTTCGCACAGTGAATTGAAGTGTTGGAACAGACTGCTTCTCTTTCAGAAAAATGCATGTGAGATGCTGGTGAATGCTTGTAGGTAGCTTAAGGCAGTGTCAAAGGAAAATGATTTTTTCTGAAAGTACAGCATTTAGAAAGTGAATCAACACTCCATTCACTTCGCACATTGAATTGAAGTGTTTGAACAGACTGCTTCTCTTTCAGAGTAATGCATGAGAGTTGTTGGTGAATGCTTGTAAGTAGCTTAAGGCACTTTCAAAGAAGAGTGATTTTCTCTGAAAGTACAGCATTTAGAAAGTGAAACAACAACACATTCACTTCGCACAGTGAATTGTAGTGTTGGAACAGACCGCTTCTCTTTCAGAGAAACTCATGTGAGTTGCTGGTGAATGCTTGTTAGTAGCTTAAGTCACTTTCAAAGTAAAGTGATTTTCTCTGAAAGTACAGCATTTAGAAAGTGAATCAACACTCCATTCACTTTGCCCAGTGAATTGAAGTGTTGGAGCAGACTGCTTCTCTTTCAGAGAAACTCATGTGAGTTGCTGGTGAATGCTTGTAAGCAGCTTAAGCCACTTTCAAAGAAAGTGATTTTCTCTGAAAGTACAGCACTTAGAAAGTGAAGCAACACTCCATTCACTTCGCACAGTGAATTGAAGTGTTGGAACAGACTGCTTCTCTTTCAGAGAAACGCATGCGATTTGCTGGTGAATGCTTGTAAGTAGCTTAAGGCAGTTTCAAAGGAAAGTGATTTTCTCTGTAAGTCCAGAATTTAGAAAGTGAAGCAAACCTCCATTCACTTCGCAGAGTGAATTGAAGTGTCGGAACAGACTGCTTCTCTTTCAGAGAAATGTATGTGAGTTTCTTGTGAATGCTTATAATTATCTTAAGGCACTTTCAAAGAAAGTGATTTTCTCTGAAAGTACAGCATATAGAAAGTGATGCAACAGTCCATTCACTTCGCACAGTGAATTGAAGTGTTGAAACAGACTGCTTCTCTTTCAGAGAAACGCATGTGAGTTTCTTGTGAATGTTTTTATGTAGGTTAAGGCACTTTAAGGAAAGTGATTTTCTCTGTAACTACAGCATTTAGAAAGTAAAGCAGCACTCCATTCACTTAGCACAGTGAGTTGAAAGGTTGGGACAGACTGCTTCTCTTTCAGAGAATTGAATGTGAGGTTCTTCTAAATGATTGTAAGTAGCTTAAGGCAGTTTCAAAAAAAAGTGATTATCTCTGTAAATACAGCATTTAGAAAGTGAAGCAACACTCCATTCACTTCACACTGTGAATTGAAGTGTTGGAACAGACTGCTCCTCTTACACAGAAACTCATGTGAGTTGCTGGTGAATTCCTGTAAGTAGCTTAAGGCAGTTTCAAAGGAAAGTGATTTTCTCTGAAAGTACAGCATTTAGAAAGTGAAGCAACACTCCATTCACTTTGTACAGTGAATTGAAGTGTTTGAGCAGACTGCTTCTCTTTCAGAGAAACTCATGTGAGTTGCTGATGAATGCTTATAAGTACCTTAAGGCAGTTTCAAAGGAAAGTGATTTTCTCTGAAAGTACAGCATTTAGAAAGTGAAGCAACACTTCATTCATTTCGCACTGTGAATTGAAGTGTTGGAACAAACTGCTTCTCTTTCAGAGAAATGTATGTGAGTTGCTGGTGAATGCTTGTAAGTAGCTTAAGGCTGTTTCAAAGGAAAGTGATTTTCTCTGAAAGTACAGCATTTAGAAAGTGAAGCAACACTCCATTCACTTCGCACAGTGAATTGAAGTGTTGGAACAGACTGCTTCTCTTTCAGGGAAAGACATTTGAGTTGCTGGTGAATGCTTGAAAGTAGCCTAAGACAGTTTCAAAGGAAAGTGATTTTCTCTGAAAGTACAGCATTTAGAAAGTTAAGCAACACTCCATTCAGTTCGCACAGTGAAATGAAGTGTTGGAACAGACTGCTTCCCTTTAGGAGAAACTAATGTGAGTTGCTGGTGAATGCTTGTAATTAGCGTAAGGCACTTACAAAGGAAAGTGATTTTCTCTGAAAGTACAGCCTTTACAAAGTGAAGCAACACTCCATTCACTTCGCACAGTGAATTGAAGTGTTGGAACAGACTGCTTGTCTTTCAGAGAAATGCATGTGTGTTGCTGGTGAAAGCTTGTAAGTACCTTAAGGCACTTTCAAAGGAAAGTGTTTTTCTCTGTAACTACAGCATTTCGAAAGTGAAGTGAGACTCCATTCACTTTGGACAATGAATCGTAGTGTTGGAACAGACTGCTTCCCTTTAGGAGAAACTCATGTGAGTTGCTGGTGAATGCTTGTAATTAGCGTAAGGTACTTTCAAAGGAAAGTGATTTTCTCTGAAAGTACAGCATTTAGAAAGTGAATAAACACTCCATCACTTCGCATAGTGAATTGAAATGTTGCAACAGACTGCTTCTCTTTCAGAGAAAGTCATGTGAGTTGCTGGTGAATGCCTGTAAGTAGCTTAAGGCACTTTCAAAGGAAAGTGATTTTCTCTGAAAGTACAGCATTTAGAAAGTGACGCAACACTCCATTCTCTTCGCACAGTGAATTGAAATGTTGGGACAGACTGCTTCTCTTTCAGAGAAATACATATGAGTTGCTGTTGAATGCTTGTAGGTAGCTTAAGGCAGTTTCAAAAAAAAGTGATTATCTCTGTAACAACAGCATTTAGAAAGTGAAGCAACACTCCATTCACTTCGCACAGTGAATTGAAGTGTTGGAACAGACTGCTTCTCTTTCAGAGAAATGCATGTGAGTTACTGGTAAATGCATGTGAGTAGCTTACGGCACTTTCAACGGAAAGTTATTTTCTCTGAAAGTACAGCTTTTAGAAAGTGAAACAACAACACATTCACTTCGCACAGTGAATTGAAGCATTCGAACAGACTGCTTCTCTTTCAGAGAAACTCATGTGAGTTGCTGGTGAATGCTTGTAAGTAACTTAAGGTACTTGAAAGGAAAGTGATTTTCTCTGATAGTACAGCATTTAGAAAGTGAAGCATCATTCCATTAACTTCGCACAGTGAATTGAATTGTTGGAACAGACTGCTTCCCTTTCAGAGAAATTCATGTGAGTTGCTGGTGAATGCTTGTAAGTAGCTTATGGCACTTTCAAAGGAAAGAGATTTTCTCTGAAAGTACAGCATTTAGAAAGTGAAACAACAACACATTCACTTCGCACAGTGAATTGAAGTGTTGGAACAGACTGCTTCTCTTTCAGAGAAACTCATGTGAGTTGCTGGTGAATGCTTGTAAGTAGCTTAAAGCAGTTTCAAAGTAAAGTGATTTTATCTGAAAGTACAGCATTTAGAAAGTGAAGCAACACTCCATTCACTTTGCACAGTGAATTGAAGTGTTGGAACAGACTGCTTCTCTTTCAGAAAAATGCTTGTGAGTTGCTGGTGAATGCATATAAGTAGCTTAAGGCAGTTTCAAAGGAAAGTGATTTTCTCTGAAAGTACAGCATTTAGAAAGTGAAGCAACACTTCATTCATTTCGCACAGTGAATTGAAGTGTTGGAACAAACTGCTTCTCTTTCAGAGAAATGTATGTGAGTTGTTGGTGAATGCTTGTAAGTAGCTTAAGGCAGTTTCAAAGGAAAGTGATTTTCTCTGAAAGTACAGCATTGAGAAAGTGAAACAACAACACATTAACTTCGCACAATGAATTGAAGTGTTGGAACAGACTGCATCTCTTTCAGAGAAACTCATGTGAGTTGCTGGTGAATGCTTGTAAGTAGCTTAAGGTACTTTGAAAGGAAAGTGATTTTCTCTGAAAGTACAGGATTTAGAAAGTGATGCAACACTCTATTCAATTCACACAGTGAATTGAAGTGTTGGAACAGGCTGCTTCTCTTTCAGAGAAACTCATGTGAGTTGCTGGTGAATGCTTGTAAGTAGCTTAAGGCAGTTTCAAAGGAAAGTGATTTTCTCTGAAAGTACAGCATTAAGAAAGTGACGCAACACTCCATTGTCTTCGCACAGTGAATTGAAATGTTGGGACAGACTGCTTCTCTTTCAGAGAAATACATATGAGTTGCTGTTGAATGCTTGTAGGTAGCTTAAGGCAGTTTCAAAAAAAAGTGATTATCTCTGTAACAACAGCATTTAGAAAGTGAAGCAACACTCCATTCACTTCGCACAGTGAATTGAAGTGTTGGAACAGACTGCTTCTCTTTCAGAGAAATGCATGTGAGTTGCTGGTAAATGCATGTGAGTAGCTTAAGGCACTTTCAACGGAAAGTTATTTTCTCTGAAAGTACAGCTTTTAGAAAGTGAAACAACAACACATTCACTTCGCACAGTGAATTGAAGTGTTGGAACAGACTGCTTCTCTTTCAGAGTAATGCATGAGAGTTGTTGGTGAATGCTTGTAAGTTACTTAAGACACTTTCAAAGAAGAGTGATTTTCTCTGAAAGTACAGCATTTAGAAAGTGAATAAACAGTCCATCACTTCGCATAGTGAATTGAAATGTTGCAACAGACTGCTTCTCTTTCAGAGAAACTCATGTGAGTTGCTGGTGAATGCCTGTAAGTAGCTTAAGGCACTTTCAAAGGAAAGTGATTTTCTCTGAAAGTACAGCACTTAGAAAGTGAAGCAACACTCCATTCACTTCGCACATTGAATTGAAGTGTTGGAACAGACTGCTTCTCTTTCAGAGTAATGCATGAGAGTTGTTGGTGAATGCTTGTAAGTTACTTAAGACACTTTCAAAGAAGAGTGATTTTCTCTCAAAGTACAGCATTTAGAAAGTGAAACAACAACACATTCACTTCGCACAGTGAATTGAAGTGTTGGAACAGATAGCTTCCCTTTCAGAGAAACTCATGTGAGTAGCTGGTGAATGCTTGTAAGTAGCTTAAGGCAGTTTCAAAGGAAAGTGATTTTCTCTGAAAGTACAGCATTTAGAAAGTGATGCAACACTCCATTCAATTCACACAGTGAATTGAAGTGTTGGAACAGACTGCTTCTCTTTCAGAAAAACTCATGTGAGTTGCTGGTGAATGCTTGTAAGTAGCCTAAGGCAGTTTCAAAGGAAAGTGATTTTCTCTGAAAGTACAGCATTTCGAAAGTGAAGCAACACTCCATTCACTTTGCACAGTGAATTGAAGTGTTGGAACAGACTGCTTCTCTTTCAGAGAAACGCATGTGAGTTGCGGGTGAATGCTTGTTTGTAGCTTAAGGTACTTTGAAAGGAAAGTGATTTTCTCTGAAAGTACAGCATTTAGAATGTGAAGCAACACTCCATTCACTTCGCAGAATGAATTGAAGTGTTGGAACAGACTGCTTCTCTTTCAGAGAAATGTATGTGAGTTGCTGGTGAATGCTTGTAAGTAGCTTAAGGCAGTTTCAAAGGAAAGTGATTGTCTCTGAAAGTACAGCATTTGGAAAGTGAAGCGACACTCCATTCACTTCGCACAGTGAATTGAAGTGTTGGAACAGATTGCTTCTCTTTCAGAGAAACTCATGTGAGTTGCTGTTGAATGCTTTTAAGTAGCTGAAGGCAGTTTCAAAGGAAAGTGATTTTCTCTGAAAGTACAGCATTTTGAAAGTGACGCAACACTCCATCCACTTCGCACAGTGAATTGAAGAGATGGAACAGACTGCTTTTCTTTCAGAGAAACTCATGTGAGTTGCTGGTAAATGCTTGTAAGTAGCTTAAGGCACTTTCAAAGGAAAGTGATTTTCTCTGAAACTACAGCATTTAGAATGTGAAGGAACACTCTATTCACTTCGCACTGTGAATTGAAGTGTTGGAACAGACTGTTTCTCTTTCAGAAAAACAGATGTGATATTCTTGTGAATGCTTGAAAGTTGCTTCAGGCTGTTTCAAAAGAAAGTGATTTCTCTAAAAGGAGAGCATTTACAAAGTGGTGCAACACTCCATTCACTTCGCACAGTGAATTGAAGTGTTGGAACAGACTGCTTCTTTTTCAGAGAAATGCATGTGAGTTTCTTGTGAATGCTTGTAAGTAGCTTAAGGCACTTTCAAAGGAATGTGATTTTCTCTGAAAGTACAGCATTTAGAAAGTGAAGCAACACTCCATTCACATCGCACAGTGAATTGAAGTGTTGGAACAGACAGCTTCTCTTTCAGAAAAATGCTTGTGAGTTTCTTGTGAATGCTTGTAAGTAGCTTAAGGCACTTTCAAAGGAAAGTGGTTTTCTCTGAAAGGACACCATTTAGAAAGTGAAACAACACTCCATTCACTTCGCACAGTGAATTGAAGTGTTGGAACAGACAGCTTCTCTTTCAGAGAAACGCATTTGAGTTTCCTGTGAACGCTGGTAAGTAGCTTAAGGCACTTTCAAAGGAAATTGATTTTCTCTGAAACTACTCCATTTAGAATGTGAAGGAACACTCCATTCACTTTGCACAGTGATTTGAAGTCTTGGAACAGACTTTCTCTTTCAAAGAAACAGATGTTAGTTTCTTGTGAATGCTTGTAAGTCGCTTCAGGCAGTTTCAAAAGAGACTGACATTCTCTAAAAGGACAGCATTTAGAAAGAGAAGCAACACTCCATTCACTTCTCACAGTAAATTGAAGTGTTGGAACAGACTGCTTCTCTTTCAGAGAAATGCATGTGAGTTTCTTGTGAATGCTTGTAAGTAGCTTAAGGCACTTTCAAAGGAAAGTGATTTTCTCTGAAAGGACAGTATTTAGAAAGTGAAGCAACACTCCATTCACTTCGCACAGTGAATTGAAGTGTTGGAACAGACTGCTTCTTTTTCAGAGAAATGCATGTGAGTTTCTTGTGAATGCTTGTAAGTAGCTTAAGGCACTTTCAAAGGAATGTGATTTTCTCTGAAAGTACAGCATTTAGAAAGTGAAGCAACACTCCATTCACTGCGCATAATGAATTGTAGTATTGGAACAGACTGCTTCTCTTTCAGAGAAACGCATATGAATTTCTGTTGAATGCTTGTAAGTAGCTTAAGGCACTTTCAAAGGAATGTGAATTTCTCTGGAAGGACAGCATTTAGAAGGTGAAGCCACACTCCATTCACTTCGCACAGTGAATTTAAGTGTTGGAACTCACTGCTTCTCTTTCAGAGAAATGCATGGGAGTTTCTTGTGAATGCTTGTAAGTAGCTTAAGGCACTTTCAAAGAAAGTGATTTTCTCTGAAAGGACAGCATTTAGAAAGTGAAGCAACACTCCATTCACTTCGCACAGTGAATTGAAGTGTTGTAACAGACAGCTTCTCTTTCAGAAAAATGCTTGTGAGTTTCTTGTGAATGCTTGTAAGAAGCTTAAGGCACTTTCAAAGGAAAGTGATTTTCTCTGAAAGGACAGCATTTAGAAAGTGAAACAACACTCCATTCACTTCGCACAGTGAATTGAAGTGTTGGAACAGACAGCTTCTCTTTCAGAGAAACACATTTGAGTTTCCTGTGAACGCTTATAAGTAGCTTAAGGCACTTTCAAATGAAATTGATTTTCTCTGAAACTACTCCATTTAGAATGTGAAGGAACACTCCATTCACTTTGCACAGTGATTTGAAGTGTTGGAACAGACTTTCTCTTTCAAAGAAACAGATGTTAGTTTCTTGTGAATGCTTGTAAGTCGCTTCAGGCAGTTTCAAAAGAGACTGACATTCTCTAAAAGGACAGCATTTAGAAAGAGAAGCAACACTCCATTCACTTCGCACAGTAAATTGAAGTGTTGGAACAGACTGCTTCTCTTTCACAGAAATGCATGTGAGTTTCTTGTGAATGCTTGTAAGTAGCTTAAGGCACTTTCAAAGGAAAGTGATTTTCTCTGAAAGGACAGTATTTAGAAAGTGAAGCAACACTCCATTCACTTCGCACAGTGAATTGAAGTGTTGGAACAGACTGCTTCTCTTTCAGAAAAACGCATATGAATTTCTGTTGAATGCTTGTAAGTAGCTTAAGGCACTTTCAAAGGAAAGTGATTTTCTCTAAAAGTACAGCATTTAGAAAGTGAAGCAACACTCCATTCACTTCGCACAGTGAATTGAAGTGTTTGAACAGGCTGCTACTCTTCCAGTGAATTGCATGTGAGTTGCTGGTGAATGCTTGTAAGTAGATTAAGGCACTTTCAAAAGAAAGTAATTTTCTCTGTAATTACAGCATTTTGAAAGTGAAGGAAAACTCCATTCACTTCGCACAGTGAATTGAAGTGTTGGAACAGACTGCTTCTCTTTCAGAGAAATGCATGTGAGTTTCTGGTGAATGCTTGTAAGTAGCTTAAGGCAGTTTCAAACGAAAGTGATTTTCTCTGAAAGTACAGCCTTTACAAAGTGAAGCAACACTCCATTCACTTCGCACAGTGAGTTGAAGTGTTGGAACAGACTGCTTGTCTTTCAGAGAAATGCATGTGTGTTGCTGGTGAAAGCTTGTAAGTAGCTTAAGGCACTTTCAAAGGAAAGTGTTTTTCTCTGTAACTACAGCATTTAGAAAGTGAAGTAAGACTCCAGTCACTTTGGACAACGAATTGTGGTGTTGGAACAGACTGCTTCCCTTTAGGAGAAACTCATGTGAGTTGCTGGTGAATGCTTGTAATTGGCGTAAGGCACTTTCAAAGGAAAGTGATTTTCTCTGAAAGTACAGCATTTAGAAAGTGAATAAACACTCCATTCACATCGCACAGTAAATTGAAGTGTTGCAACAGACTGCTTTTCTTTCAGAGAAACTCATGTGAGTTGCTGGTGAATGCTTGTATGTAGCTTAATGCACTTGCAAAGGAAAGTGATTTTCTCTGAAAGAACAGCATTTAGAAAGTGAAGCAACACTCCATTCACTTCGCACAGTGAATTGAAGTTTTGGAACAGACTGCTTCTCTTTCAGAGAAATGCATGTGAGTTGCTGGTAAATGCATGTGAGTAGCTTAAGGCACTTTCAAAGGAAAGTGATTTTCTCTGAAAGTACAGCTTTTAGAAAGTGAAACAACAACACATAAACTTCGCACAGTGAATTGAAGTATTGGAACAGACTGCTTCTCTTTCAGAGAAACTCATGTGAGTTGCAGGTGAATGCTTGTAAGTAGCTTATGGCACTTTCAAAGGAAAGTGATTTTCTCTGAAAGGACAGCATTTAGAAAGTGAAGCAACACTCAATTCAGTTCGCACAGTGAATTGAAGTATTGGAACAGACGGCTTCTCTTTCAGAGAAATGCATGGGAGTTTCTTGTGAATGCTTCCAATTAGCTTAAGGCACTTTCAAAGGAAAGTGTTTTTCTCTGAAAGTACAGAATTTAGAAAGTGAAGCAACACTCCATTCTCTTCGCACAGTGAATTGAAATGTTGGGGCAGACTCCTTCTCTTTCATAGAAACGCATTTGAGTTTCTACAAAATGCTTGTAAGTAGCTTAAGGCACTTTCAAAGGAAAGTGATTTTCTCTGAAAGTACAGCATTAAGAAAGTGAATCAACATTGCATTCACTTTGCACAGTGAATTGATGTGTTGGAAAAGACTGCTTCTCTTTCAGAGAAACGCATGTGAGTTTCTTCTGAATGCTTGTAAGTAACTTAAGGCACATTCAAAGGAAAGTGATTTTCTCTGTAACTACAGCATTTAGAAAGTGAATTAACACTCCATTGACTTCGCACAGTGAATTGAAGTGTTGGAACAGACTGCTTCTCTTTCAGAAAAATGATTCTGAGTCTCGTGAATGCTCGTAAGTAGCTTAAGGCAGTTTCAAAGGAAAGTGATTTTCTCTGAAAGTACAGCGTTTAGAAAGTGAATCAACATTCCATTCACTTCACACAGTGAATTGATGTGTTGGAACAGACTGCTTCTCTTTCAGAGAAACGCATGTTAGTTTCTTGTGAATGCTTCTAAGTATCATAAGGCAGTTTCAAAGGAAAGTGATTTTCTCTGAAAGTACAGCATTAAAAAGTGAAGTAACACTCCATTCACTTTGCACAGTGAATTGAAGTGTTGGGACAGACTGCTTCTCTTTCAGAGAAACGCATGTGAGTTTCTTGTGAATGCTTGTAAGTAACTTAAGGCACATTCAAAGGAAAATGATTTTTTCTGTAACTACAGTATTTAGAAAGTGAAGTAACACTCCATTGACTTCGCACAGTGAATTGAAGTGTTGGAACAGACTGCTTCTCTTTCAGAGAAATGCATGAGAGTTTCTTGTGAATGCTTGTAAGTAACTTAAGGCACATTCAAAGGAAAATGATTTTTTCTGTAACTACAGTATTTAGAAAGTGACGCAACACTCCATTGACTTCGCACAGTGAATTGAAGTGTTGGAACAGACTGCTTCTCTTTCAGAGAAATGCATGTGAAATGCTAGTAAATGCTTGTAGGTAGCTTAAGGCAGTGTCAAAGGAAAATGATTTTTTCTGAAAGTACAGCATTTAGAAAGTGAATCAACACTCCATTCACTTCACACATTGAATTGAAGTGTTGGAACAGACTGCTTCTCTTTCAGAGTAATGCATGAGAGTTGTTGGTGAATGCTTGTAAGTAGCTTAAGGCACTTTCAAAGAAGAGTGATTTTCTCTGAAAGTACAGCATTTAGAAAGTGAAACAACAACACATGCACTTCGCACAGTGAATTGTAGTGTTGGAACAGACTGCTTCTCTTTCAGAGAAACTCATGTGAGTTGCTGGTGAATGCTTGTTAGTAGCTTAAGGCACTTTCAAAGGAAAGTGATTTTCTCTGAAAGTACAGCATTTAGAAAGTGAATCAACACTCCATTCACTTTGCCCAGTGAATTGAAGTGTTGGAACAGACTGCTTCTCTTTCAGAGAAACTCATGTGAGTTGCTGGTGAATGCTTGTAAGCAGCTTAAGCCACTTTCAAAGAAAGTGATTTTCTCTGAAAGTACAGCACTTAGAAAGTGAAGCAACACTCCATTCACTTCGCACAGTGAATTGAAGTGTTGGAACAGACTGCTTCTCTTTCAGAGAAACGCATGCGATTTGCTGGTGAATGCTTGTAAGTAGCTTAAGGCAGTTTCAAAAGGAATTGATTTTCTCTGATAGTACAGCACTTTGAAAGTGAAGCAACACTCCATTCACTTTGCAGAGTGAATTGAAGTGATGGAACAGACTGCTTTTTTTCAAGGAAATGCAAGTGAGTTGCTGGTGAATACTTGTAAGTAGCTTAAGGCACTTTCAAAGGAAAGTGATTTTCTCTGAAAGTACAGCTTTTAGAAAGTGAAAAAACAACACATAAACTCCGCACAGTGAATTGAAGTATTGGAACAGACAGCTTCTCTTTCAGAGAAACTCATGTGAGTTGCTGGTGAATTCTTGTAAGTAACTTAAGGTACTTTGAAAGGAAAGTGATTTTCTCTGAAAGTATAGCATTTAGAAAGTGAAGCATCACTCCATTCACTTCGCACAGTGAATTGAATTGTTGGAACAGACTGCTTCTCTTTCAGAGAAACTCATGTGAGTTGCAGGTGAATGCTTGTAAGTAGCTTATGGCACTTTCAAAGGAAAGTGATTTTCTCGGAAAGGACAGCATTTAGAAAGTGAAGCAACACTCCATTCACTTCGCACAGTGAATTGAAGTATTGGAACAGACGGCTTCACTTTCAGAGAAATGCATGAGAGTTTCTTGTGAATGCTTCCAATTAGCTTAAGGCACTTTCAAAGGAAAGTGATTTTCTCTGAAAGTACAGAATTTAGAAAGTGAAGCAACACTCCATTCTCTTCGCACAGTGAATTGAAATGTTGGGACAGACTCCTTCTCTTTCAGAGAAACGCATTTGAGTTTCTACAAAATGCTTGTAAGTAGCTTAAGGCACTTTCAAAGGAAAGTGATTTTCTCTGAAAGTACAGCATTAAGAAAGTGAATCAACATTGCATTCACTTTGCACAGTGAATTGATGTGTTGGAAAAGACTGCTTCTCTTTCAGAGAAATGCATGTGAGTTTCTTGTGAATGCTTGTAAGTAACTTAAGGCACATTCAAAGGAAAGTGATTTTCTCTGTAACTACAGCATTTAGAAAGTGAAGTAACACTCCATTGACTTCGCACAGTGAATTGAAGTGTTGGAACAGACTGCTTCTCTTTCAGAAAAATGATTCTGAGTCTCGTGAATGCTTGTAAGTAGCTTAAGGCAGTTTCAAAGGAAAGTGATTTTCTCTGAAAGTACAGCGTTTAGAAAGTGAATCAACACTCCATTCACTTTGCACAGTGAATTGATGTGTTGGAACAGACTGCTTCTCTTTCAGAGAAGCGCATGTTAGTTTCTTGTGAATGCTTCTAAGTATCATAAGGCAGTTTCAAAGGAAAGTGATTTTCTCTGAAAGTACAGCATTTAGAAAGTGAAGTAACACTCCATTCACTTTGCACAGTGAATTGAAGTGTTGGGACAGACTGCTTCTCTTTCAGAGTAACGCATGTGAGTTTCTTTTGAATGCTTGTAAGTAACTTAAGGCACATTCAAAGGAAAATGATTTTTTCTGTAACTACAGTATTTAGAAAGTGAAGTAACACTCCATTGACTTCGCACAATGAATTGAAGTGTTGGAACAGACTGCTTCTCTTTCAGAGAAACGCATGTGAGTTTCTTGTGAATGCTTGTAAGTAACTTAAGGCACATTCAAAGGAAAATGATTTTTTCTGTAACTACAGTATTTAGAAAGTGAAGTAACACTCCATTGACTTCGCACAGTGAATTGAAGTGTTGGAACAGACTGCTTCTCTTTCAGAGAAACGCATGTGAGTTTCTTGTGAATGCTTGTAAGTAACTTAAGGCACATTCAAAGGAAAATGATTTTTTCTGTAACTACAGTATTAAGAAAGTGACGCAACACTCCATTGACTTCGCACAGTGAATTGAAGTGTTGGAACAGACTGCTTCTCTTTCAGAAAAATGCATGTGAGATGCTGGTGAATGCTTGTAGGTAGCTTAAGGCAGTGTCAAAGGAAAATGATTTTTTCTGAAAGTACAGCATTTAGAAAGTGAATCAACACTCCATTCACTTCGCACATTGAATTGAAGTGTTGGAACAGACTGCTTCTCTTTCAGAGTAATGCATGAGAGTTGTTGGTGAATGCTTGTAAGTAGCTTAAGGCACTTTCAAAGAAGAGTGATTTTCTCTGAAAGTACAGCATTTAGAAAGTGAAACAACAACACATTCACTTCGCACAGTGAATTGTAGTGTTGGAACAGACCGCTTCTCTTTCAGAGAAACTCATGTGAGTTGCTGGTGAATGCTTGTTAGTAGCTTAAGTCACTTTCAAAGTAAAGTGATTTTCTCTGAAAGTACAGCATTTAGAAAGTGAATCAACACTCCATTCACTTTGCCCAGTGAATTGAAGTGTTGGAACAGACTGCTTCTCTTTCAGAGAAACTCATGTGAGTTGCTGGTGAATGCTTGTAAGCAGCTTAAGCCACTTTCAAAGAAAGTGATTTTCTCTGAAAGTACAGCACTTAGAAAGTGAAGCAACACTCCATTCACTTCGCACAGTGAATTGAAGTGTTGGAACAGACTGCTTCTCTTTCAGAGAAACGCATGCGATTTACTGGTGAATGCTTGTAAGTAGCTTAAGGCAGTTTCAAAGGAAAGTGATTTTCTCTGTAAGTACAGAATTTAGAAAGTGAAGCAAACCTCCATTCACTTCGCAGAGTGAATTGAAGTGTCGGAACAGACTGCTTCTCTTTCAGAGAAATGTATGTGAGTTTCTTGTGAATGCTTATAATTATCTTAAGGCACTTTCAAAGAAAGTGATTTTCTCTGAAAGTACAGCATATAGAAAGTGATGCAACAGTCCATTCACTTCGCACAGTGAATTGAAGTGTTGAAACAGACTGCTTCTCTTTCAGAGAAACGCATGTGAGTTTCTTGTGAATGCTTTTATGTAGGTTAAGGCACTTTAAGGAAAGTGATTTTCTCTGTAACTACAGCATTTAGAAAGTAAAGCAGCACTCCATTCACTTAGCACAGTGAGTTGAAAGGTTGGGACAGACTGCTTCTCTTTCAGAGAATTGAATGTGAGGTTCTTCTAAATGATTGTAAGTAGCTTAAGGCAGTTTCAAAAAAAAGTGATTATCTCTGTAAATACAGCATTTAGAAAGTGAAGCAACACTCCATTCACTTCACACTGTGAATTGAAGTGTTGGAACAGACTGCTCCTCTTACACAGAAACTCATGTGAGTTGCTGGTGAATTCCTGTAAGTAGCTTAAGGCAGTTTCAAAGGAAAGTGATTTTCTCTGAAATTACAGCATTTAGAAAGTGAAGCAACACTCCATTCTCTTTGAACAGTGAATTGAAGTGTTGGAACAGACTGCTTCTCTTTCACAGAAACTCATGTGTGTTGGTGGTGAATGCTTGTTAGTAGCTTAAGGCACTTTCAAAGGAAAGTGATTTTCTCTGAAAGTACAGCATTTAGAAAGTGAAGCAACATTCCATTCACTTCGCACAGTGAATTGAAGTGTTGGAACAGACTGCCTCTCTTTCAGAGAAATGCATGTGAGTTTCTTTTGAATGCTTATAATTAGCTTAAGGCACTTTCAAAGGAAAGTGATTTTCTCTGAAAGTACAGCATTTAGAAAGTGAAGAAACACTCCATTCACTTCGCACAGTGAATTGAAGTGTAGGAGCAGACTGCCTAACTTTCAGAGAAATGCATGTGAGTTTCTTGTGAATGCTTATAATTAGCCTAAGGCACTTTCAAAGGAAAGTGATTTTCTCTGAAATACAGCAATCGGAAAGTGAATCAACAGTCCATTCACTTCGCACAGTGAATTGAAGTGTTGGAACAGACTGCTTCTCTTTCAGAGAAATGCATGTGAGTTTCTTGTGAATGCTTATAATTAGCTTAAGGCACTTTCAAGGGAAAGTGATTTTCTCTGAAAGTACAGCATTTTGAAAGTGAAGCAACCCTCCATTCATTTCGCACAGTGAATTGAAGTGTTGGAACAGACTGCTTCTCTTTCAGAGAAACTCATGTAAGTTGCTGGTGAATGCTTGTAAGTAGCTTAAGGCACTTTCAAAGGAAAGTGATTTTCTCTGAAAGTACAGTATTTAGAAAGTGAAACAACAACACATTCACAACTCAGAGTGAATTGAAGTGTTGGAACAGACTGCTTCTCTTTCAGAGAAACTCATGTGAGTTGCTGGTTAATGCTTGTAAGTAGCTTAAGGTACTTTGAAAGCAAAGTGATTTTCTCTGAAAGTATAGCATTTAGAAAGTGAAGCAACACTCCATTCACTTTGCACAGTGAATTGAAGTGTAGGAACAGACTGCTTCTCTATCAGAGAAACGCATGTGAGTTTCTTGTTAATGCTTTTATGTAGCTTAAGGCACTTTCAATGGAACCTGATTTTCTCTGTAACTACAGCATTTAGAAAGTAAAGCAACACTCATTCACTTCGCACAGTGAATTGAAATGTTGGGACAGACTGCTTCTCTTTCAGAGAAACGAATGTGAGTTGCTGTTGAATGATTGTTTGTAGCTTAAGGTACTTTGAAAGGAAAGTTATTTTCTCTGAAAGTACAGCATTTTGAAAGTGAAGCAAACCTCCATTCACTTCGCACAGTGAATTGAAGTGTTGGAGCAGACTGCTTCTCTTTCAGAAAAATGATTGTGAGTTTCTGGTGAATGCTTGTAAGAAGCTTAAGTCTGTTTCAAAGGAAAGTGGTTTTCTCTGAAAGTACAGCATTTAGAATGTGAAGCAACACTCCATTCACTTCGCACAGTGAATTGAAGTGTTGGAACAGACTGCTTCTCTTTCAGAGAAACTCATGTAAGTTGCTGGTGAATGCTTGTAAGTAGCTTAAGGCAGTTTCAAAGGAAAGTGATTTTCTCTGAAAGTACATCATTTAGAAAGTGAAACAACAACACATTCACTTCTCAGAGTTAATTGAAGTGTTGGAACAGACTGCTTCTCTTTTAGAGAAACTCATGTGAGTTGCTGGTGAATGCTTGTAAATAGCTTAAGATACATTGAAAGGAAAGTGATTTTCTCTGAGAGTACAGCATTTAGAAAGTGAAGCAACACTCCATTCACTTCGCAAAGTGAATTGAAGTGTAGGAACAGACTGCTTCTCCTTCAGAGAAACGCATGTGAGATTCTTGTGAATGCTTTTATGTAGCTTAAGGCACTTTAAGGAAAGTGATTTTCTCTGTAACTACAGCATTTAGAAAGTAAAGCAACACTCCATTCACTTCGAACAATGAATTGAAGTGTTGGAACAGACTGCTTCTCTTTCAGAGAAATGCATGTGAGTTACTGGTGAATGCTTGTAAGTAGTTTAAGGCTGTTTCAAAGGAAAGTGATTTTCTCTGAAAGTACAGCATTTAGAAACTGAAGCAACTTCACTTCGCACAGTGAATTGAAGTGTTGGAACAGACTGCTTCTCTTTCAGAAAAATGATTGTGAGTTTCTGGTGAATGCTTGAAAGAAGCTTAAGGCAGTTTCAAAGGATAGTGATTTTCTCTGAAAGTACAGCATTTAGAATGTGAAGCAACACTCCATTCACTTCGCACAGTGAATTGAAGTGTTGGAACAGACTGCGTCTCTTTCTGAGAAACTCATGTAAGTTGCTGGTGAATGCTTGTAAGTAGCTTAAGGCACTTTCAAAGGAAAGTGATTTTCTCTGAAAGTACAGCATTTAGAAAGTGAAACAACAACACATTCACTTCTCAGCGTGAATTGAAGTGTTGGAAGAGACTGCTTCTCTTTCAGAGAAATGCATGTGAATTTCTTGTGAATGCTTATAATTAGCTTAAGGCACTTTCAAGGGAAAGTGATTTTCTCTGAAAGTACAGCATTTTGAAAGTGAAGCAACACTCCATTCACTTCGCACAGTGAATTGAAGTGTTGGAACAGACTGCTTCTTTTTCACAGAAACTCATGTGAGTTGCTGGTGAATGCTTGTAAGTAGCTCAAGGCACTTTTAAAGGAAAGTAATTTTCTCTGAAAGTACAGCATTTAGAAAGTGAAGAATCACTCCATTCACTTCGCACAGTGAATTGAAGTGTATGAACAGACTGCCTCCCTTTCATAGAAATGCATGTGAGTTTCTTGTGAATGCTTATAATTAGCTTAAGGCACTTTCAAAGGAAAGTGATTTTCTCTGAAAGTACAGCATTTGCAATGTGAAGCAACACTCCATTCACTTCGCACAGTGAATTCAAGTGTTGGAACAGACTGCTTCTCTTTCAGAGAAGTGCATGTGAGTTTCTTGTGAATGCTTATAATTAGCTTAAGGCACTTTCAAGGGAAAGTGATTTTCTCCGAAAGTACAGCATTTTGAAAGTGAAGCAACCCTGCATTCACTTCGCACAGTGAATTGAAGTGTTGGAACAGACTGCTTGTCTTTCAGAAAAATGATTTTGAGTTTCTTGTGAATGCTTGTAAGAAGCTTAAGGCAGTTTCAAAAGAAAGTGATTTTCTCTGAAAGTACAGCATTTAGAAAGTGACGCAACACTCTATTCACTTCACAGAGTGAATTGAAGTGTTGGAACAGATTGGTTCTCTTTCAGAGAAATGTATGTGAGTTGCTGTTGAATGCTTGTAAGTAGCTTAAGGCAGTTTCAAAGGACAGTGATTTTCTCTGAAAGTACAGCATTTAGAACGTGAAGAAACACTCCATTCACTTCACACAATGTATTGAAGTGTTGGAACAGACTGCTTCTCTTTCAGAGAAACCCATGTGAGTTGCTGGTGAATGCTTGTAAGTAGTTTAAGGTACTTTGAAAGGAAAGTGTTTTTCTCTGAAAGTACAGCATTTAGAAAGTGACGCAAGACTCCATTCACTTCGCACAGTGAATTGAAGAGTTGGAACAGACTGCTTCCCTTTCAGAGAAACTCATGTGAGTTGCTGGTGAATGCTTGTAAGTAGTTTAAGGCAGTTTCAAAGGAAAGTGATTTTCTCTGAAAGTACAGAATTTAGAAAGTGACGCAACACTCTATTCACTTCGCAGAGTGAATTGAAGTGTTGGAACAGACTGCTTCTCTTTCAGAGAAATGCATGTGAGTTGCTGTTGAATGCTTGTAGGTAGCTTAAGGCAGTTTCAAAGGAAAATGATTTTCTCTGAAAGTACAGCATTTAGAAAGTGAAGCAACACTCCATTCTCTTCGCACATTGAATTGAAGTGTTGGAACAGACTGCTTCTCTTTCAGGGTAATGCATGAGAGTTGTTGGTGAATGCTTGTAAGTAGCTCAAGGCACTTTTAAAGGAAAGTAATTTTCTCTGAAAGTACAGCATTTAGAAAGTGAAGAATCACTCCATTCACTTCGCACAGTGAATTGAAGTGTATGAACAGACTGCCTCCCTTTCATAGAAATGCATGTGAGTTTCTTGTGAATGCTTATAATTAGCTTAAGGCACTTTCAAAGGAAAGTGATTTTCTCTGAAAGTACAGCATTTGCAATGTGAAGCAACACTCCATTCACTTCGCACAGTGAATTCAAGTGTTGGAACAGACTGCTTCTCTTTCAGAGAAGTGCATGTGAGTTTCTTGTGAATGCTTATAATTAGCTTAAGGCACTTTCAAGGGAAAGTGATTTTCTCCGAAAGTACAGCATTTTGAAAGTGAAGCAACCCTGCATTCACTTCGCACAGTGAATTGAAGTGTTGGAACAGACTGCTTGTCTTTCAGAAAAATGATTTTGAGTTTCTTGTGAATGCTTGTAAGAAGCTTAAGGCAGTTTCAAAAGAAAGTGATTTTCTCTGAAAGTACAGCATTTAGAAAGTGACGCAACACTCTATTCACTTCACAGAGTGAATTGAAGTGTTGGAACAGATTGGTTCTCTTTCAGAGAAATGTATGTGAGTTGCTGTTGAATGCTTGTAAGTAGCTTAAGGCAGTTTCAAAGGACAGTGATTTTCTCTGAAAGTACAGCATTTAGAACGTGAAGAATCACTCCATTCACTTCGCACAGTGAATTGAAGTGTATGAACAGACTGCTTCTCTTTCAGAGAAACTCATGTGAGTTGCTGGTGAATGCTTGTAAGTAGCTTAAGGCAGTTTCAAAGGAAAGTGATTTTCTCTGTAAGTACAGAATTTAGAAAGTGAAGCAAACCTCCATTCACTTCGCAGAGTGAATTGAAGTGTCGGAACAGACTGCTTCTCTTTCAGAGAAATGTATGTGAGTTTCTTGTGAATGCTTATAATTATCTTAAGGCACTTTCAAAGAAAGTGATTTTCTCTGAAAGTACAGCATATAGAAAGTGATGCAACAGTCCATTCACTTCGCACAGTGAATTGAAGTGTTGAAACAGACTGCTTCTCTTTCAGAGAAACGCATGTGAGTTTCTTGTGAATGCTTTTATGTAGGTTAAGGCACTTTAAGGAAAGTGATTTTCTCTGTAACTACAGCATTTAGAAAGTAAAGCAGCACTCCATTCACTTAGCACAGTGAGTTGAAAGGTTGGGACAGACTGCTTCTCTTTCAGAGAATCGAATGTGAGGTTCTTCTAAATGATTGTAAGTAGCTTAAGGCAGTTTCAAAAAAAAGTGATTATCTCTGTAAATACAGCATTTAGAAAGTGAAGCAACACTCCATTCACTTCACACTGTGAATTGAAGTGTTGGAACAGACTGCTCCTCTTACACAGAAACTCATGTGAGTTGCTGGTGAATTCCTGTAAGTAGCTTAAGGCAGTTTCAAAGGAAAGTGATTTTCTCTGAAATTACAGCATTTAGAAAGTGAAGCAACACTCCATTCTCTTTGAACAGTGAATTGAAGTGTTGGAACAGACTGCTTCTCTTTCACAGAAACTCATGTGTGTTGGTGGTGAATGCTTGTAAGTAGCTTAAGGCACTTTCAAAGGAAAGTGATTTTCTCTGAAAGTACAGCATTTAGAAAGTGAAGCAACATTCCATTCACTTCGCACAGTGAATTGAAGTGTTGGAACAGACTGCCTCTCTTTCAGAGAAATGCATGTGAGTTTCTTTTGAATGCTTATAATTAGCTTAAGGCACTTTCAAAGGAAAGTGATTTTCTCTGAAAGTACAGCATTTAGAAAGTGAAGAAACACTCCATTCACTTCGCACAGTGAATTGAAGTGTAGGAGCAGACTGCCTAACTTTCAGAGAAATGCATGTGAGTTTCTTGTGAATGCTTATAATTAGCATAAGGCACTTTCAAAGGAAAGTGATTTTCTCTGAAATACAGCAATCGGAAAGTGAATCAACAGTCCATTCACTTCGCACAGTGAATTGAAGTGTTGGAACAGACTGCTTCTCTTTCAGAGAAATGCATGTGAGTTTCTTGTGAATGCTTATAATTAGCTTAAGGCACTTTCAAGGGAAAGTGATTTTCTCTGAAAGTACAGCATTTTGAAAGTGAAGCAACCCTCCATTCATTTCGCACAGTGAATTGAAGTGTTGGAACAGACTGCTTCTCTTTCAGAGAAACTCATGTAAGTTGCTGGTGAATGCTTGTAAGTAGCTTAAGGCACTTTCAAAGGAAAGTGATTTTCTCTGAAAGTACAGTATTTAGAAAGTGAAACAACAACACATTCACAACTCAGAGTGAATTGAAGTGTTGGAACAGACTGCTTCTCTTTCAGAGAAACTCATGTGAGTTGCTGGTTAATGCTTGTAAGTAGCTTAAGGTACTTTGAAAGGAAAGTGATTTTCTCTGAAAGTATAGCATTTAGAAAGTGAAGCAACACTCCATTCACTTTGCACAGTGAATTGAAGTGTAGGAACAGACAGCTTCTCTATCAGAGAAACGCATGTGAGTTTCTTGTGAATGCTTTTATGTAGCTTAAGGCACTTTCAATGGAACCTGATTTTCTCTGTAACTACAGCATTTAGAAAGTAAAGCAACACTCATTCACTTCGCACAGTGAATTGAAATGTTGGGACAGACTGCTTCTCTTTCAGAGAAACGAATGTGAGTTGCTGTTGAATGATTGTTTGTAGCTTAAGGTACTTTGAAAGGAAAGTTATTTTCTCTGAAAGTACAGCATTTAGAAATGACGAAACACTCTATTCACTTCGCAGATTGAAGTGAAGTGTTGGAACAGACTGCTTCTCTTTCAGAGAAATGCATGTGAGTTTCTGGTGAATGCTTGAAAGAAGCTTAAGGCAGTTTCAAAGGATAGTGATTTTCTCTGAAAGTACAGCATTTAGAATGTGAAGCAACACTCCATTCACTTCGCACTGTGAATTGAAGTGTTGGAACAGACTGCTTCTCTTTCAGAGAAACTCATGTAAGTTGCTGGTGAATGCTTGTAAGTAGCTTAAGGCAGTTTCAAAGGAAAGTGATTTTCTCTGAAAGTACAGCATTTAGAAAGTGAAACAACAACACATTCACTTCTCAGAGTGAATTGAAGTGTTGGAACTGACTGCTTCTCTTTCAGATAAATGCATGTGAGTTTCTTGTGAATGCTTATAATTAGCTTAAGGCACTTTTAAGGGAAAGTGATTTTCTCTGAAAGTACAGCATTTTGAAATTGACGCAACCCTTCATTCACTTCGCACAGTGAATTGAACTGTTGGAAGAGACTGCTTCTTTTTCACAGAAACTCATATGAGTTTCTGGTGAATGCTTGTAAGTAGCTTAAGGCACTTTTAAAGGAAAGTAATTTTCTCTGAAAGTACAGCATTTAGAAAGTGAAGAAACAGTCCATTCACTTCGCACAGTGAATTGAAGTGTTGGAACAGACTGCCTCCCTTTCAGAGAAATGCATGTGAGTTTCTTGTGAATGCTTATAATTAGCTTAAGGCACTTTCAAAGGAACGTGATTTTCTCTGAAAGTACAGCATTTAGAAAGTGAAGCAACACTCCATTCACTTCGCACAGTGAATTGAAGTGTTGGAACAGACTGCTTCTCTTTCAAAGAAACTCATGTGAGTTGCTGGTGAATGCTTGTAAGTAGCTTAAGGCACTTTCAAAGGAACGTGATTTTCTCTGAAAGTATAGCCTTTAGAAAGTGAAGCAACACTCCATTCACTTCGCACAGTGAATTGAAGTGTCGGAACAGACTGCCTATCTTTCAGAGAAATGCATGTGAGTTTCTTGTGAATGGTTATAATTACCTTAAGGCACTTTCAATGGAAAGTGATTTTCTCTGAAAGTACAGCACTTTGAATGTGAAGCAACCCTCCATTCACTTCGCACAGTGAATTGAAGTGTTGGAACAGACTGCTTCCCTTTCAGAGAAACTCATGTGAGTTGCTGGTGAATGTTTGTAAGTACCTTAAGGCACTTTCAAAGGAAAGTGATTATCTCTGTAACTACAACATTTAGAAAGTGAAGCAACACTCCATTCACTTCACACAGTGAATTGAAGTGTTGGAACATACTGCTTCTCTTTCAGTGAAACTCATGTGAGTTGCTGTTGAATGCTTGTTTGTAGGTTAAGGTACTTTGAAAGGAAAGTGATTTTCTCTGAAAGTACAGCATTTAGAAAGTGACGCAACACTCTATTCACTTCGCACATTGAATTGAAGTGTTGGAACAGACTGCTTCTCTTTCAGAGTAATGCATGAGAGTTGTTGGTGAATGCTTGTAAGTAGCTTAAGGCACTTTCAAAGAAGAATGATATTCTCAGAAAGTACAACATTTAGAAAGTGAAACAACACTCCATTCACTTCACACAGTGAATTGAAGTGTTGGAACAGACTGCTTCTCTTTCAAAGAAACTCATGTGAGTTGCTGTTGAATGCTTGTTTGTAGCTTAAGGTACTTTGAAAGGAAAGTGATTTTCTCTGAAAGTACAGCATTTAGAAAATGAAGCGACACTCCATTCACTTTGCACAGTGAATTGAAGTGTTGGAACAGACTGTTTCTCTTTCAGAGAAACTTATGTGAGTTGCTGGTGAATCCTAGTAAGTAGCTTAATTCACTTTCAAAGGATAGTGATTTTCTCTGAAATTACAGAATTTATAAAGTGAAGCAACACTCCATTCACTTCGCACAGTTAATTGAAGTGTTGGAACAGACTGCTTCTCTTTCAGAGAAACGCATGTGAGATTCTTGTGAATGCTTGTAAGTAGCTTAAGGCAGAATCAAAGGAAAGTGATTTTCTCTGAAAATACAGCATTTAGAAAGTGAAACAACAACACATTCACTTCGCACAGTGAATTGAAGTGTTGGAACAGACTGCTTCACTTTCAGAGAAACTCTTGTGAGTTGCTGGTGAATGCTTGTAAGTAGCTTAAGGCACTTTCAAAGAAGAGTGATTTTCTCTGAAAGTACAGCATTTAGAAAGTGAAACAACAACGCATTCACTTCGCACAGTGAATGGAAGTGTTGGAACAGACTGCTTCTCTTACAGAGAAACTCATGTGAGTTGCTGGTGAATGCTTGTAAGTATCTTAAGGTACTTTGAAAGGAAAGTGATTTTCTCTGAAAGTACAGCATTTAGAAAGTGACGAAACACTCCATTCACTTCGCACAGTGAATTGAAGAGTTGGAATAGACTGCTTCTCTTTCAGAGAAACTCATGTGAGTTGCTGGTGAAGGCTTGTGAGTAGTTTAAGGCACTTTCAAAGGAAAGTGATTTTCTCTGAAAGTATAGCCTTTAGAAAGTGAAGCAACACTCCATTCACTTCGCACAGTGAATTGAAGTGTCGGAACAGACTGCCTATCTTTCAGAGAAATGCATGTGAGTTTCTTGTGAATGGTTATAATTACCTTAAGGCACTTTCAATGGAAAGTGATTTTCTCTGAAAGTACAGCACTTTGAATGTGAAGCAACCCTCCATTCACTTCGCACAGTGAATTGAAGTGTTGGAACAGACTGCTTCCCTTTCAGAGAAACTCATGTGAGTTGCTGGTGAATGTTTGTAAGTACTTTAAGGCACTTTCAAAGGAAAGTGATTATCTCTGTAACTAAAACGTTTAGAAAGTGAAGCAACACTCCATTCACTTCACACAGTGAATTGAAGTGTTGGAACATACTGCTTCTCTTTCAGAGAAACTCATGTGAGTTGCTGATGAATGCTTGTTTGTAGCTTAAGGTACTTTGAAAGGAAAGTGATTTTCTCTGAAAGTACAGCATTTAGAAAGTGACGCAACACTCTATTCACTTCGCACATTGAATTGAAGTGTTGGAACAGACTGCTTCTCTTTCAGAGTAATGCATGAGAGTTGTTGGTGAATGCTTGTAAGTAGCTTAAGGCACTTTCAAAGAAGAGTGATATTCTCAGAAAGTACAGCATTTAGAAAGTGAAACAACACTCCATTCACTTCACACAGTGAATTGAAGTGTTGGAAAAGACTGCTTCTCTTTCAAAGAAACTCATGTGAGTTGCTGTTGAATGCTTGTTTGTAGCTTAAGGTACTTTGAAAGGAAAGTGATTTTCTCTGAAAGTACAGCATTTAGAAAATGAAGCGACACTCCATTCACTTTGCACAGTGAATTGAAGTGTTGGAACAGACTGTTTCTCTTTCAGAGAAACTTATGTGAGTTGCTGGTGAATCCTAGTAAGTAGCTTAATTCACTTTCAAAGGAAAGTGATTTTCTCTGAAATTACAGCATTTATAAAGTGAAGCAACACTCCATTCACTTCGCACAGTTAATTGAAGTGTTGGAACAGACTGCTTCTCTTTCAGAGAAACGCATGTGAGATTCTTGTGAATGCTTGTAAGAAGCTTAAGGCAGAATCAAAGGAAAGTGATTTTCTCTGAAAATACAGCATTTAGAAAGTGAAACAACAACACATTCACTTCGCACAGTGAATTGAAGTGTTGGAACAGACTGCTTCACTTTCAGAGAAACTCTTGTGAGTTGCTGGTGAATGCTTGTAAGTAGCTTAAGGCACTTTCAAAGAAGAGTGATTTTCTCTGAAAGTACAGCATTTAGAAAGTGAAACAACAACGCATTCACTTCGCACAGTGAATGGAAGTGTTGGAACAGACTGCTTCTCTTACAGAGAAACTCATGTGAGTTGCTGGTGAATGCTTGTAAGTATCTTAAGGTACTTTGAAAGGAAAGTGATTTTCTCTGAAAGTACAGCATTTAGAAAGTGACGCAACACTCCATTCACTTCGCACAGTGAATTGAAGTGTTGGAACAGACTGCTTCTCTTTCAGAGAAACTCATGTGAGTTGCTGGTGAAGGCTTGTGAGTAGTTTAAGGCACTCTCAAAGGAAAGTGATTTTCTCTGAAAGTATAGCCTTTAGAAAGTGAAGCAACACTCCATTCACTTCGCACAGTGAATTGAAATGTCGGAACAGACTGCCTATCTTTCAGAGAAATGCATGTGAGTTTCTTGTGAATGGTTATAATTACCTTAAGGCACTTTCCATGGAAAGTGATTTTCTCTGAAAGTACAGCACTTTGAATGTGAAGCAACCCTCCATTCACTTCGCACAGTGAATTGAAGTGTTGGAACAGACTGCTTCCCTTTCAGAGAAACTCATGTGAGTTGCTGGTGAATGTTTGTAAGTACTTTAAGGCACTTTCAAAGGAAAGTGATTATCTCTGTAACTACAACATTTAGAAAGTGAAGCAACACTCCATTCACTTCACACAGTGAATTGAAGTGTTGGAACATACTGCTTCTCTTTCAGAGAAACTCATGTGAGTTGCTGTTGAATGCTTGTTTGTAGCTTAAGGTACTTTGAAAGGAAAGTGATTTTCTCTGAAAGTACAGCATTTAGAAAGTGACGCAACACTCTATTCACTTCGCACATTGAATTGAAGTGTTGGAACAGACTGCTTCTCTTTCAGAGTAATGCATGAGAGTTGTTGGTGAATGCTTGTAAGTAGCTTAAGGCACTTTCAAAGAAGAGTGATTTTCTCAGAAAGTACAGCATTTAGAAAGTGAAACAACACTCCATTCACTTCACACAGTGAATTGAAGTGTTGGAACAGACTGCTTCACTTTCAGAGAAACTCTTCTGAGTTGCTGGTGAATGCTTGTAAGTAGCTTAAGGCACTTTCAAAGAAGAGTGATTTTCTCTGAAAGTACAGCATTTAGAAAGTGAAACAACAACGCATTCACTTCGCACAGTGAATGGAAGTGTTGGAACAGACTGCTTCTCTTACAGAGAAACTCATGTGAGTTGCTGGTGAATGCTTGTAAGTAGCTTAACGCACTTTCAAAGAAGAGTGATTTTCTCTGAAAGTACAGCATTTAGAAAGTGAAACAACAATGCACTCACTTCGCACAGTGAATGGAAGTGTTGGAACAGACTGCTTCTCTTACAGAGAAACTCATGTGAGTTGCTGGTGAAGGCTTGTGAGTAGTTTAAGGCACTTTCAAAGGAAAGTGATTTTCTCTGAAATTTCAGCATTTATAACGTGAAGCAACACTCCATTCACTTCGCACAGTGAATTGAAATGTTGGAACAGACTGCTTCTCTTTCAAAGAAACGCATGTGAGTTTCTTGTGAATGCTTGTAAGTAGCTTAAGGCAGAATCAAAGGAAAGTGATTTTCTCTGAAAATACAGCATTTAGAAAGTGAAACAACAACACATTCACTTCGCACAGTGAATTGAAGTGTTGGAACAGACTGCTTTTCTTTCAGAGAAATGCATGTGAGTTTCTTGTGAATGCTTATAATTATCTTAAGGCAGTTTAAAAGAAAGTGATTTTCTCTGAAAGTACAGCATAAAGAAAGTGAAGCAACACTCCATTCACTTCGCACAGTGAATTGAAGTGTTGGAAGAGACGGCTTCTCTTTCAGAGAAATGCAAGTGAGTTGCTGTTGAATGCTTGTAAGTAGCTTACGGCACTTTCAAAGGAAAGTGATTTTCTCTGAAAGTACAGCATTAATAAAGTGAAGCAACCCTCCATTCAGTTCGCACAGTGAATTGAAGTGTTGGAACAGACTGCTTCTCTTTCAGAGAAACTCATGTGAGTGACTGGTGAATGCTTGTAAGTAGCTTAAGACAGTTTCAAATAGAATGATTTTCTCTGAATGTACAGGATTTAGAAAGTGACGCAACACTCCATTCACTTCACACAGTGAATTGAAGTGTTGGAACAGACTGCTTTTCTTTCAGAGATACTCATGTGAGTTGCTGGTGAATGCTTGTAAGTAGCTTAAGTCCCTTTCAAAGGAAAGTGATTTTCTCTGAAAATACTGCATTTAGAAAGTGAAGCAACACTCCATTCACTTCGCACAGTGAATTGAAGTGTTGGAACAGACTGCTTCTCTTTCAGAGAATTGTATGTGAGTTGCTGGGGAATGCTTGTAAGTAACTTAAGGCAGTTTCAAAGGAAAGTGATTTTCTCTGAAAGTACAGCATTTAGAAAGTGAAACAACAACACATTCACTTCGCACTATGAATTGAAGTGTTGGAACAGACTGCTTCTCTTTCTGAGAAACACATGTGAGTTGCTGGTGAATGCTTGTAAGTAGCTTAAGGTACTTTGAAAGGAAAGTGATTTTCTCTGAAAGTACAGCATTTAGAAAGTGACGCAACACTCCATTCACTTCGCACAGTGAATTGAAGAGTTGGAACAGACTGCTTCTCTTTCAGAGAATCTCATGTGAGTTGCTGGTGAATGCTTGTGAGTAGTTTAAGGCAGTTTCAAAGGAAAGTGATTTTCTCTGAAATTACAGTATTTAGAAAATGAAGCGACACTCCATTCACTTTGCACAGTGAATTGAAGGGTTGGAACAGACTGCTTCTCTTTCAGAGAAACTCATGTGAGTTGCTGGTGAATCCTAGTAAGTCGCTTAAGGCACTTGCAAAGGAAAGTGATTTTCTCTGAAATTACAGCATTTAAAAATGAAGCAACACTCCATTCATTTCGCACAGTGAATTGAAGTGTTGGAACCGACTGCTTCTCTTTCAGAGAAACGCATGTGAGTTTCTTGTGAATGCTTGTAAGTAGTTTAAGGCAGAATTAAAGGAAACTGATTTTCTCAGAAAGTACAGCATTTAGAATGTGAAACAACAACACATTCACTTCGCACAGTGAATTGAAGTGTTGGAACAGACTGCTTCTTTTCAGAGAAATGCATGTGAATTTCATGTGAATGCTTATAATTATCTTAAGGCACTTTCAAAGAAAGTGATTTTCTCTGAAAGTACAGCATTTAGAAAGTGACGCAACACTCCATTCACTTCGCACAGTGAATTGAAGAGTTGGAACAGACTGCTTCTCTTTCAGAGAAACTCATGTGAGTTGCTGGTGAATACTTGTGAGTAGTTTAAGGCAGTTTCAAAGGAAAGTGATTTTCTCTGAAAGTACAGCATTTAGAAAGTGAAGCAACACTCCATTCACTTTGCACTGTGAATTGAAGTGTTGGAACAGAATATTTCTCTTTCAGAGAAACTCATGTGAGTTGCTGGTGAATGCTTGTAAGTAGCTTAAGGCAGTTTCAAAAGAAAGTGACTTTCTCTGAAAGTACAGCATTTAGAAAGTGAATCAACACTTCATTCACTTCGCACAGTGAATTGAAGTGTTGGAACAGACTGCTTCTCTTTCAGAAAAATGTATGTGAGTTTCTTATGAATGCTTATAATTATTTTAAGGCACTTTCAAAGAAAGTGATTTTCTCTGAAATTACAGCATTTATAAAGTGAAGCAACACTCCATTCACTTCGCACAGTGAATTGAAGTGTTGGAACCGACTGCTTCTCTTTCAGAGAAACGCATGTGAGTTTCTTGTGAATGCTTGTAAGTAACTTAAGGCAGAATCAAAGGAAAGTGATTTTCTCTGAAAAAACAGCATTTAGAATGTGAAACAACAACACATTCACTTCGCACAGTGAATTGAAGTGTTGGAACAGACTCTTTCACTTTCAGAGAAACTCTTGTGAGTTGCTGGTGAATGCTTGTAAGTAGCTTAAGGTACTTTGAAAGGAATGTGATTTTCTCTGAAAGTCCAGCATTTAGAAAGTGACGCAACACTCCATTCACTTCGCACAGTGAATTGAAGAGTTGGAACAGACTGCTTCTCTTTCAGAGAAACGCATGTGAGTTTCTTGTGAATGCTTGTAAGTAGCTTAAGGCAGTACCAAAGGAAAGTGATTTTCTCTGAAAATAGAGCATTTAGAAAGTGAAACAACAACACATTCACTTCGCACAGTGAATTGAAGTGTTGGAAGCGACTGATTCTCTTTCAGAGAAACTCATGTGAGTTTCTGGTGAATGCTTGTAAGTAGCTCAAGGCAGTTTCAAAGGAAAGTGATTTTCTCTGAAAGTACAGCATTTAGAATGTGAAGCAACACTCCATTCACTTCGCCCAGTGAATTGAAGTGTTGGAACAGACTGCTTCTTATTCAGAGAAATGTATGTGAGTTGCTGGTAATTGCTTGTAAGTAGCTTAATGCAGTTTCAAAGGAAAGTGATTTTCTCTGAAAGTACAGCATTTAGAAAGTGAAACAACAACACATTCACTTCGCACAATGAATTGAAGTGTTGGAACAGACTGCTTCTCTTTCAGAGAAACTCATGTGAGTTGCTGGTGAATGCTTGTAAGTACCTTAAGGTACTTTGAAAGGAAAGTGATTTTCTCTGAAAGTACAGCATTTAGAAAGTGAAACAACAACACATTCACTTCGCACAGTGAATTGAAGAGTTGGAACAGACTGCTTCTCTTTCAGAGAAACTCATGTGAGTTGCTGGTGAATGCTTGTGAGTAGTTTAAGGCAGTTTCAAAGGAAAGTGATTTTCTCTGAAATTACAGTATTTAGAAAATGAAGCGACACTCCATTCACTTTGCTCAGTGAATTGAAGCGTTGGAACAGACTGCTTCTCTTTCAGAGAAACTCATGTGAGTTGCTGGTGAATCCTAGTAAGTAGCTTAAGGCACTTGCAAAGGAAAGTGATTTTCTCTGAAATTACAGCATTTATAAATGAAGCAACACTCCATTCACTTCGCACAGTGAATTGAAGTGTTGGAACCGACTGCTTCTCTTTCAGAGAAACGCATGTGAGTTTCTTGTGAATGCTTGTAAGTAGTTTAAGGCAGAATTAAAGGAAAGTGATTTTCTCTGAAAGTACAGCATTTAGAAAGTGAAACAACAACACATTCACTTCGCACAGTGAATTGAAGTGTTGGAACAGACTGCTTCTTTTCAGAGAAATGCATGTGAATTTCATGTGAATGCTTATAATTATCTTAAGGCACTTTCCAAGAAAGTAATTTTCTCTGAAAGGACAGCATTTAGAAAGTGACGCAACACTCCATTCACTTCACACAGTGAATTGAAGTGTTGGAAGAGACTGATTCTCTTTCAGAGAAACTCATGTGAGTTGCTGCTGAATGCTTGTAAGTAGCTAAGGCAGTTTCAATGGAAAGTGATTTTCTCTGAACGTACAGCATTTAGAAAGTGAAACAACAACACATTCACTTCACACAGTGAATTGAAGTGTTGGAACAGACTGCTTCACTTTCAGAGAAACTCTTGTGAGTTGCTGGTTAATGCTTGTAAGTAGCTTAAGGTACTTTGAAAGGATTGTGATTTTCTCTGAAAGTACAGCATTTAGAAAGTGACGCAACACTCCATTCACTTCGCACAGTGAATTGAAGTGTTAGAACAGACTGCTTCTCTTTCAGAGAAACTCATGTGAGTTGCTGATGAATGCTTGTAAGTAGCTTAAGGCAGTTTCAAAAGAAAGTGATTTTCTCTGAAAGTACAGCATTTAGAAAGTGAATCAACACTCCATTCACTTCGCACAGTGAATTGAAGTGTTGGAACAGACTGTTACTCTTTCAGAAAAATGCATGTGAGTTTCTTGTGAATGCTTATAATTATCTTAAGGCACTTTTAAAGAAAGTGATTTTCTATGAATGTACAGCATTTAGAAAGTGAAGCAACACTCCATTCACTTCGCACAGTGAATTGAAGTGTTGGAACAGACTGCTTCTCTTTCAGAGAAACTCATGTGAGTTGCTGGTGAATGCTTGTAAGTAGTTTAAGGCAGTTTCAAAGAAAGTGATTTTCTCTGAAAGTACAGCATTTAGAAAATGAAGCAACACTCCATTCACTTTGCACAGTGAATTGAAGTCTTGGAACAGAATGCTTCTCTTTCAGAGAAATGCATGTGAGTTGCTTGTGAATGCTTGTAAGTAGCTAAAGGCAGTTTCAAAGAAGAGTGATTTTCTCTGAAAGTACAGCATTTAGAAAGTGAAGCAACACTCCATTCACTTCGCACATTGAATTGAAGTGTTGGAACAGACTGCTTCTCTTTCAGAGTAATGCATGAGAGTTGTTGGTGAATGCTTGTAAGTAGCTTAAGGCACTTTCAAAGAAGAGTGATTATCTCTGAAAGTACAGCATTTAGAAAGTGAAACAGTAACGCATTCACTTCGCCCAGTGATTGGAAGTGTTGGAACAGACTGCTTCTCTTTCAGAGAAACTCATATGAGTTGCTGGTGAATGCTTGTAAGTATCTTAAGGTACTTTGAAAGGAAAGTGATTTTCTCTGAAAGTACAGCATTTAGAAAGTGACGAAACACTCCATTCACTTCGCACAGTGAACTGAAGTGTTGGAACAGACTGCTTCACTTTCAGAGAAACTCTTGTGAGTTGCTGGTGACTGCTTGTAAGTAGCTTAAGGTACTTTGAAAGGAATGTGTTTTTCTCTGAAAGTACAGCATTTAGGAAGTGACGCAACATTCCATTCACTTCGCACAGTGAATTGAAGTGTTGGAACAGACTGCTTCTCTTTCAGAGAAACGCATGTGAGTTTCCTGTGAATGCTTGTAAGTAGCTTAAGGCAGAATCAAAGGAAAGTGATTTTCTCTGAAAGTACAGCATTTAGAAAGTGAAGCAACACTCCATTCACTTCGCACATTGAATTGAAGTGTTGGAACAGACTGCTGCTCTTTCAGAGTAATGCATGAGAGTTGTTGGTGAATGCTTAGAAGTAGCTTAAGGCACTTTCAAAGAAGAGTGATTTTCTCTGAAAGTACAGCATTTAGAAAGTGAAACAACAACGCATTCACTTCTCACAGTGAATGGAAGTGTTGGAACAGACTGCTTCTCTTTCAGAGAAACTCATGTGAGTTGCTGGTGAATGCTTGTAAGTATCTTAAGGTACATTGAAAGGAAAGTGATTTTCTCTGAAAGTACAGCATTTAGAAAGTGAATCAACACTCCATTCACTTCGCACAGTGAATTGAAGTGTTGGAACAGACTGCTAATCTTTCAGAGAAACTCATGTGAGTTGCTGGTGAATGCTTGTAAGTAGCTTAAGGCAGTTTCAAAGGAAAGTGATTTTCTGAAAGTACAGCATTTAGAAAGTGAAGCAACCCTTCCTTCACTTCGCACAGTGAATTGAAGTGTTGGAACAGACTGCTTCTCTTTCAGAGAAATGCATGTGAGTTTCTTGTGAATGCTTATAATTATGTTAAGGCACTTTCAAAGAAAGTGATTTTCTCTGAAAGTACAGCATTTAGAAAGTGAAGCAACACTCCATTCACTTCGAACAGTGAATTGAAGTGTTGGAACAGACTCCTTCTCTTTCAGAGAAATGCATGTGAGTTGCTGTTGAATGCTTGTAGGTAGCTTAAGGCTGTTTCAAAGTAAGTGATTTTCTCTGAAAGTACAGCATTTAGAAAGTGAAGCAACACTTCATTCACTTTGCGCAGTGAATTGAAGTGTTGGAACAGACTGCTTCTCTTTCAGAGAAATGCATGTGAGTTGCTTGTGAATGCTTGTAAGTAGCTTAAGGCAGTTTCAAAGGACAGAGATTTTCTCTGAAAGTACAGCATTTAAAAAGTGAAGCAACACTCCATTCACTTCGCACATTGAATTGAAGTGTTGGAACAGAGTGCTCCTCTTTCAGAGTAATGCATGAGAGTTGTTGGTGAATGCTTGAAAGCAGCTTAAGGCACTTTCTAAGAAGAGTGATTTTCTCTGAAAGTACAGCATTTAGAAAGTGAAACAACAACACATTCACTTCGCACAGTGAATTGAAGTGTTGGAACAGACTGCTAATCTTTCAGAGAAACTCATGTGAGTTGCTGGTGAATGCTTGTAAGTAGCTTATGGCCGTTTCAAAGGAAAGTGATTTTCTCTGAAAGTACAGCATTTAGAAAGTGAAGCAACCCTCCATTCACTTCGCACAGTGAATTGAAGTGTTGGAACACACTGCTTCTCTTTCAGAGAAGTGCATGTGAGTTTCTTGTGAATGCTTATAATTATGTTAAGGCACTTTCAAAGAAAGTGATTTTCTCTGAAAGTACAGCATTTAAAAAGTGAAGCAACACTCCATTCACTTCGCACATTGAATTGAAGTGTTGGAACAGAGTGCTTCTCTTTCAGAGTAATGCATGGGAGTTGTTGGTGAATCCTTGTAAGTAGCTTAAGGCACTTTCAAAGAAGAGTGATTTTCTCTGAAAGTACAGCATTTAGAAAGTGAAACAACAACACATTCACTTCGCACAGTGAATTGAAGTGTTGGAACAGACTGCTTCTCTTTCAGAGAAACTCATGCGAGTTGCTGGTGAATGCTAGTAAGTAGCTTAAGGCAGTTTCAAAGGAAAGTGATTTTCTCTGAAAGTTCAGAATTTAGAAAGTGATGCAACACTCCATTCACTTCACACAGTGAATTGAAGTGTTGGAATAGACTGCTTCTCTTTCAGAGAAACTCATGTGAGTTGCTGGTGAATGCTTGTAAGTAGCTTAAGGCAGATTCAAAGGACAGTGATTTTCTCTGAAAGTACTGCATTTAGAAAGTGAAACTACAACACATTCACCTCGCACAGTGAATTGAAGTGTTGGAACAGACTGCTTCTCTTTCAGAGAAACTCATGTGAGTTACTGGTGAATGCTTGTAAGTAGTTTAAGTTACATTGAAAGAAAAGTTATTTTCTCTGAGAGTACAGCATTTAGAAAGTGACCCAACACTCCATTCACTTCGCACAGTGAATTGAAGAGTTGGAACAGACTGCTTCTCTTTCAGAGAAACTCATGTGAGTTGCTGATGAATGCTTGTAAGTAGCTTAAGGTACTTTCAAAGAAGAGTGATTTTCTCTGAAAGTACAGCATTTAGAAAGTGAAGCAACACTCCATTCACTTCGCACAGTGAATTGAAGTGTTGGAACAGACTGCTTCTCGTTCAGAGAAACGCATGTGAGTTTCTTGTGAATGCTTGTATGTACCTTAAGGCAGAATCAAAGGAAAGTGATTTTTTCTGAAAATACAGCATTGAGAAAGTGAAACAACAACACAATTCACTTCGCACAGTGAATTGAAGTGTTGGAACAGACTGCTAATCTTTCAGAGAAACTCATGTGAGTTGCTGGTGAATGCTTGTAAGTAGCTTAAGGCAGTTTCAAAGAAAGTGATTTTCTCTGAAAGTACAGCATTTAAAAAGTGATGCAACCCTCCATTCACTTCGCACAGTGAATTGAAGTGTTGGAACAGACTGCTTCTCTTTCAGAGAAATGCATGTGAATTTCTTGTAAATGCTTATAATTATGTTAAGGCACTTTCAAAGAAAGTGATTTTCTCTGAAAGTACAGCATTTAGAAAGTGAAGCAACACTCCATTCACTTCGCACAGTTAATTGAAGTGTTGGAACAGACTGCTTCTCTTTCAGAGAAATGCATGTGAGTTGCTGTTGAATGCTTGTAGGTTGCTTAAGGCTGTTTCAAAGGAAAGTGATTTTTTCTGAAAGGACAGCATTTAGAAAGTGAAGCAACACTCCATTCACTTTGCACAGTGAATTGAAGTGTTGGAACAGACTGCTTCTCTTTCAGAGAAATGCATGTGAATTGCTTGTGAATGCTTGTAAGTAGCTTAAGGCAGTTTCAAAGGACAGTGATTTTCTCTGAAAGTACAGCATTTAAAAAGTGAAGCAACACTCCATTCACTTTGCCCAGTGAATTGAAGTGTTGGAACAGACTCCTTCTCTTTCAGAGAAATGCATGAGAGTTCCTGGAGAATGCTTGCAAGTAGCTTAAGGCAGTTTCAACGGAAAGTGATATTCTCTGAAAGTACGGCATTTAGAAAGTGAAACAACAACACATTCACTTCGCGCAGTGAATTGAAGTGTTGGAACAGACTGCTTCTCTTTCAGAGAAACTCAAGTGAGTTGCTGGTGAATGCTTGTTTCTAGCTTAAGGTACTTTGAAAGGAAAGTGATTTTCTCTGAAAGTACAGCATTTAGAAAGTGAAGCAACACTCCATTCACTTTGCACATTGAATTGAAGTGTTGGAACAGACTGCTTCTATTTCAGAGAAACTCATGTGAGTTGCTGGTGAATGCTTGTTAGTAGCTTAAGGCAGTTTCAAAGGAAAGTGATTTTCTCTGAAAGTACAGCATTTAGAAAGTGAATCAACACTCCATTCACTTTGCCCAGTGAATTGAATTGTTGGAACAGACTGCTTCTCTTTCAGAGAAACTCATATGAGTTGCAGGTGAATGCTTGTAAGTAGCTTAAGGCACTTTCAAAGAAAATGATTTTCGCTGAAAGTACAGCACTTAGAAAGTGATGCAACACTCCATTCACTTCGCACAGTGAATTGAAGTGTTGGAACAGACTGCTTCTCTTTCAGAGAAACGCATGCGATTTGCTGGTGAATGCTTGTAAGTATCTTAAGGCAGTTTCAAAAGAAAGTGATTTTCTCTGAAAGTACAGCACTTAGAAAGTGAAGGAACACTCCATTCACCTCGCACAGTGAATTGTATTGATGGAAAAGAATGCTTCTCTTTCAGAGAAACGCATGTGAGTTGCTGGTGAATGCTTGTAAGTACCTTAAGTAAGTTTCAATAGAAAGTGAATATCTCTGTAACTACAGCATTTACAAAGTGAAGAAACACTTCATTCACTTCGCACAGTGAATTGAAGTGTTGGAACAGACTGCTTTTTTTCAGAGAAATGCATGTGAGTTGCTGGTGAATGCTTGTAAGTAGCTTAAGGCAGTTTCAAAGGAAAGTGATTATCTCTGAAAGTACAGCATTTAGAAAGTGAAACAACAACACATTCACTTTGCACAGTGAATTGAAGTGTTGGAACAGACTGCTTCTCTTTCAAAGAAACTCATGTGAGTTGCTGGTGAATGCTTGTAAGTAGCTTAAGGCACTTTCAAAGGAAAGTGATTTTCTCTGAAAGTACAGCATTTAGAAAGTGAAGCAACACTCCATTCACTTCGCACAGTGAATTGAAGTGTTGGAACAGACTGCTTCCCTTTCAGAGAAACTCATGTGAGTTGCTGGGGAATGCTTGTAAGTAGCTTAAGGCACTTTCAAAGGAAAGTGATTTTTTCTGAAAGAACAGTATTTTGAAAGTGAAGCAACCCTCCATTCACTTCGCACAGTGAATTGAAGTGTTGGAACAGACTGCTTCTCTTTCAGAAAAATGATTCTGAGTTGCTCATGAATGCTTGTAAGTAGCTTAAGGCACTTTCAAAGGAAAGTGATTTTCTCTGAAAGTACAGCATTTAGAAAGTGAAGCAACACTCCATTCACTTTGCCCAGTGAATTGAAGTGTTGGAACAGACTCCTTCCCTTTCAGAGAAATGCATGTGAGTTGCTGGAGAATGCTTGCAAGTAGCTTAAGGCAGTTTCAAAGGAAAGTGATTTTCTCTGAAAGTACAGCATTTAGAAAGTGAAACAACATCACATTCACTTCCCACAGTGAATTGAAGTGTTGGAACAGACTGCTTCTTTTTCAGAGAAACTCAAGTGAGTTGCTGGTGAGTGCTTGTTTGTAGCTTAAGGTACTTTGAAAGGAAAGTGATTTTCTCTGAATGTACAGCATTTAGAAAGTGAAGCAACACTCCATTCACTTTGCACAGTGAATT
Organism: Myodes glareolus; assembly: GCF_982192425.1. Lineage (NCBI taxonomy): Eukaryota > Metazoa > Chordata > Mammalia > Rodentia > Cricetidae > Myodes > Myodes glareolus. The sequence goes on from NW_028263213.1 coordinate 421,930, forward strand.
GAAGTGTTGGATCAGACTGCTTCTACTTCAGAGAAACTCATGTGAGTTGCTGGTGAATGCTTGTTAGTAGCTTAAGGCAGTTTCAAAGGAAAGTGATTTTCTCTGAAAGTACAGCATTTAGAAAGTGAATCAACACTCCATTCACTTTGCCCAGTGAATTGAAGTGTTGGAACAGACTTCTTCTCTTTCAGAGAAACTCATGTGATTTTCAGGTGAATGCTTGTAAGTAGCTTAAGGCACTTTCAAAGAAAATGATTTTCTCTGAAAGTACAGCAATTAGAAAGTGAAGCAACACTCCATTCACTTCGCACAGTGAATTGAAGTGTTGGAACTGACTTTCTCTTTCAAAGAAACAGATGTTAGTTTCTTTTGAATGCTTGTAAGTCGCTTCCGGCAGTTTCAAAAGAGAGTGACATTCTCTAAAAGGACAGCATTTAGAAAGTGAAGCAACACTCCATTCACTTCGCACAGTAAATTGAAGTGTTGGAACAGACTGCTTCTCTTTCAGAGAAATGCATGTGATTTTCTTGTGAATGCTTGTAAGTAGCTTAAGGCACTTTCAAAGGAAAGTGATTTTCTCTGAAAGGACAGCATTTAGAAAGTGAAACAACACTCCATTCACTTCGCACAGTGAATTGAAGTGTTGGAACAGACTGCTTCTCTTTCAGAGAAACAGATGTCAGTTTCTTGTGAATGCTTTTAAGTAGCTTAAGGCAGTTTCAAAAGAAGGTGATATTCTCTAAAGAGAGTGCATTTAGAAAGTGAAGCAACACTCCATTCACTTCCCACAGTGAATTGAAGTGTTGGAACAGACTGCTTCTCTTTCAGAGAAACTCATGTAAGTTGCTGGTGAATGCTTGTTAAGTAGCTTAAGGCAGTTTCAAAGGAAAGTGATTTTCTCTGAAAGTACAGCATTTAGAAAGTGAAGCAACACTCCATTCACTTCGCACAGTGAATTGAAGTGTTGGAATAGACTGCTTCTCTTTCAGAGAAATGCACGTGAGTTGCTGGTGAATGCATGCAAGTATCTTAAGGAACTTTCAAACGAAAGTGATTTTCTCTGAATAGACAGCATTTAGAAAGTGAAGCAACACTCCATTCACTTCGCACAGTGAATTGAAGTGTTGGAACAGATTGCTTCTCTTTCAGAGAAATGCATGTGAGTTGCTGGTAAATGCATGTGAGTAGCTTAAGGCACTTTCAAAGGAAAGTGATTTTCTCTGAAAGGACAGCATTTAGAAAGTGAAGCAACACTCCATTCTCTTCGCACAGTGAATTGAAATGTTGGGACATGTAACATGAGGGGCCGGCTTGTTGGGGTTTCTCTCCTGCCCAGTACCCCAACAGCCGGCAAGCCCAAAGAAAATCACACACAAGACTCCATAAGGTTATAAACTGATTGGCTCATTAGGTCAGGCTTCTTGTTAACTCTTATAACTTATATTATCCCATTATTCTCATCTATGTTAGCCATAATGGCTCCGTACCTTTCTCTGCTGGGCAAGTTACATGCTGCCTCTTCGGTGGTCTGTACAGGAATGGCTGAGAGAGAGCTTCTGCTTCCAGAATACTCCCAGTCTCTTTGCTCCACCCCTACTTCCTGTCTGGCTTTCCCGCCTATACTGCCTGCCTGGCCAATCAGCGTTTTATTAAAATATGATTGACAGAATACAGATAATTCTCCTGCACCATTTCCCTCTTTTTTTTTTTAAACAAAGAAAAATACCCCTAGTCCATTTGTTGGGAATGTGGGCGTAGTATTTCAGGCTACTTCCTGCTGGTTGGGGGCGCTGATGATCTTATGGGGACCTAAAGGAAACTTAGAGTTATAATTCAAGTCCTGACTGGAGTATCCTGTGAGTCTCGATCATCTCAGGCGACAGTCTTGAATCTGTTTTGGATGTAGAATTTAGACATCTGTGCCATCTGTTCCTGTCAGAGATTTTTCAGGTGGCCTCCCTTGATCAAAACTGATTTTTCTTAATTCAGAATGAATCCATAGCCTCTCATTTTCTGTGGAAACAAAAGCAAAATCTCTTCTCCAAAGTAACATACCTTTTGATTTCAGTTTTGAAGCCAAGGTATTTTCAAAATGTCTATCTTATATTAATTCTGCAGCATTTATAAACAAAAGTCTTTTAGCAGCTGTTTCTCCTTCCTCAGCATTCAAACAATTTAAAGAGAGCATAATAGCATACAGTATCAAGATTCTCTGTGTATTTTTCATCTTTATGTAGCTTTATTTCAACCTCTATTTCTTTTATTTTTACTTTTAACTTTTTGAGACAGGTTCTCTGTGTATCTTTGTCCTGGAATAACTCTGTAGACCAGGCTGTCCTTGAATTCACAGAGATCCCTCGGTCTCTGTGTCCCCAGTGCCTGGCTCAAAGGTGTATGCTACCACACTCTGAACTGAACTCAGAGATCTGTCTATCTCTGTCTTCCAGGCATTGGGATTAAAGGCGTGTGCTACCACACCTTGAAGTCATAGAGGTCAATCTCTACCTCTGTCCCTTGAAGTCACAGAGGTCAATATGCCTCTGCCTTTCAGACATTGGGATTAAAGGTGTGTACCACCACACCCTATTTTTCCCTTTCTTTCTTTTTTATTTTTAAAGACTTTAACCTTTAGCCTGCATATATTTTTAACATACTGTAAACCATTTAGAGGTTTTCTTTCTCTTTGAATCTCTCTTTACTGTATATCTCTCTTTTTTGACCACATGAGCCTTTAATTTACAAAGCAATGCGGAAAGCCGTGGCTTTGAAGGCTAGATCCTTAACTTTCCAGCCTCTGCGGAGGTACTGGCTGTAGCTATTTTTGTTGCCACAACTCTATGGCGTTTCAAGGTCCTTGTTAGCAAGTAAGCTGGAGCATTCTGCTCACAGACCACACTCAGTAGGACTGCCTGTCTGAAAGAGTCAGAGATTGCCCTGACAGGACAGCCCAGAAAGCCGGCATTTTAAAACAGCGCAGCTTTTTTCCTGCTACTGCTGAAAACCTGAAAAGCATGCGTTCAGCTTTTCATCAACACCATTTAAGTGCTTCACAGCAGGACCTCTTAAAAGAGCTGCAAGGTTTTGCAACTAAAGCTGAGTCAGGAAGCCTCTCTTAGATGAGGGCACTTGCTTGCCTCTAGCAAGCAGAGCAGACCCGAGAAATTGCTGCCACCAAGAAGCCATGCTTTACTCTATTCTTTTCCAAGCTTTCTCAGGCTTTCTGTGGATTCAGTTATCCACGTCTGGGCGCCATATGTAACATGAGGGCCGGCTTGTTGGGGTTTCCGTCTGCCCGGTACCCCAACAGCCGGCAAATCCCAAAGAGAAAATCACACACAAGACTCCATAAGGTTATAAACTGATTGGCTCATTAGGTCAGGCTTCTTGTTAACTCTTATAACTTATATTATCCCATTATTCTCATCTATGTTAGCCATAATGGCTCCGTACCTTTCTCTGCTGGGCAAGTTACATGCTGCCTCTTCGGTGGTCTGTACAGGAATGGCTGAGAGAGAGCTTCGGCTTCCAGAATACTCCCAGTCTCTTTGCTCCACCCCTACTTCTTGTCTGGCTTTCCCGCCTATACTGCCTGCCTGGCCAATCAGAGTTTTATTAAAATATGATTGACAGAATACAGATAATTCTCCTGCACCAGGGACAGACTTCTTCTCTTTCAGAGAAACGCATGTGAGTTTCTACAAAATGCTTGTAAGTAGCTTAAGGCACTTTAAAAGGAAAGTGATTTTCTCTAAAAGTACAGCATTTAGAATGTGAAGCAACACTCCATTCACTTCGCACAGTGAATTGAAGTGTTGGAACAGACTGCTTGTCTTTCAGAGAAATGCATGTGTGTTGCTGGTGAAAGCTTGTAAGTAGCTTAAGGCACTTTCAAAGGAAAGTGTTTTTCTCTGTAACTACAGCATTTAGAAAGTGAAGCAAGACTCCATTCACTTTGGACAATGAATTGTAGTGTTGGAACAGACTGCTTCCCTTTAGGAGAAACTCATGTGTTTTGCTGGTGAATGCTTCTAATTAGCGTAAGGCACTTTCAAAGGAAAGTGATTTTCTCTGAAAGTACAGCATTTAGAAAGTGAATAACACTCCATTCACTTCGCACAGTGAATTGAAATGTTGCAACAGACTGCTTCTCTTTCAGAGAAACTCATGTGAGTTGCTGGTGAATGCTTGTAATTAGCTTAAGGGAGTTTCAAAGTAAAGTGATTTTCTCTGAAAGGACAGCCTTTAGAAAGAGAAGCAACACTCCAGTCACTTCGCAGAGTGAATTGAAGTGTTGGAACAGACTGCTTCTCTTTCAGAGAAACGCATGTGATATGAAGGTGAATGCTTGTAAGTAGCTTAAAGCACTTTCAAAGGAAAGTGATTATCTCTGTAACTACAGCATTTAGAAAGTGAAGCAACACTCCATTCACTTCAGACAGTGAATTGAAGTGTTGGAACAGACTGCATCTCTTTCAGAGAAACTCATGTGATTTGCTGGTGTATGCTTGTAAGAAGCTTAAGGCATTTTCAAAGAAAGTGATTTTCTCTGAAAGTACAGCATTTAGAAAGTGAAGTAACACTCTATTCACTTCACACAGTGAATTGAAGTGTTGGAACAGACAGCTTCTCTTTCAGAGAAACTCATGTGAGTTGCTGGTGAATGCTTGCAAGTAGCTTAAGGCACTTTCACAGATAAGTGATTATCTCTGTAACTACAGCATTTAGAAAGTGAGGCAACAATCCATTCACTTCGCACAGTGAATTGAAGTGTTGGAATAGAATACTTTTCTTTCAGAGAAATGCATGTGATTTTCATGTGAATGCTTGTAATTAGCTTAAGGCAATTTCAAAGAGAGTGATTTTCTCTGAAAGTACAGCATTTAGAAAGTGATGCAACACTCCATTCAATTCGCACAGTGAATTGAAGTGTTGGAACAGACTGCTTCTCTTTCAGAGAAACGCATGTGAGTTTCTACAAAATGCTTGCAAGTAGCTTAAGGCACTTTCAAAGGAAAATGATTTTCTCTGAAAGTACAGCATTTAGAAAGTGAAGCAACACTCCGTTCACTTCGCATAGTGAATTGAAGTGTTTTAACAGACTGCGTCACTTTCAGAGAAACTCATGTGAGTTGCTGATGAATGCTTGTAAGTAACTTAGGGCAGTTTCAAAGGAAAGTGATTTTCTCTGAAAGTACAGCATTTAGAAAGTGAATCAACACTCCATTCACTTCGCACAGTGAATTGAAGTGTTGGAACAGACTGCCTCTCTTTCAGAGAAACTCATGTGATTTGCTGGTGAATGCTTGTAAGTACCTTAAGGCACTTTCAAAGGAAAGTGATTTTTTCTGAAAGTACAGCATTTAGAAAGTGAAGAAACACTCTATTCACTTCGGACAGTGAATTGAAGTGTTGGAACAGACAGCTTCTCTTTCAGAGAAAGTCATGTGAGTTGCTGGTGAATGCTTGTAAGTGGCTTAAGGCACTTTCAAAAATAAGTGATTATCTCTATAACTACAGCATTTAGAAAGTGAAGTAACACTCCATTCACTTCGCACAGTGAATTGAAGAGTTGGAACAGACTGCTTCTCTTTCAGAGAAACTCATGTGAATTGCTGGTGAATGCTTGTAAGTAGTTTAAGGCAGTTTTAAAGGAAAGTGATTTTCTCTGAAAGTACAGCATTTAGAAAGTGAAGCATCACTCCATTCACTTTGCACAGTGAATTGAAGTGTTGGAACAGACTGCTTCTCTTTCAGAGAAACTCATGTGAGTTGCTGGTGAATACTTGTAAGTAGCTTAAGGCACTTTCAAAGGAAAGTGATTTTCTCTGAAAATACAGCATTTAGAAAGTGAAAGAACAACACATTCACTTCGCACAGTGAATAGAAGTGTTGGAACAGACTGCTTCTCTTTCAGAGAAACTCATGTGAGTTGCTGGTGAATGCTTGTAAGTAGTTTAAGGCACTTTCAAAGGAAAGTGATTTTCTCTGAAAGTACAGCATTTAGAAAGTGAAGCAACACTCCATTCACTTCGCACAGTGAATTGAAGTGTTGGAACAGACTGCTTCTCTTTCAGAGAAACGCATGTGAGTTTCTTGTGAATGCTTGTAAGTAGCTTAAGGCAGTATCAAAGGAAAGTGATTTTCTCTGAAAATACAGCATTTAGAAAGTGAAAGATCAACACATTCACTTCGCACAGTGAATAGAAGTGTTGGAACAGACTGCTTCTCTTTCAGAGAAGCTCATGTGAGTTGCTGGTGAATGCTTGTAAGTAGCTAAAGGCACTTTCAAAGGAAAGGGATTTTCTCTGAGAGTACAGCATTTAGAAAGTGAAGCAATACTCCATGCACTTGGGACATTGAATTGAAGTGTTGGAACAGATTGCTTCTCTTTCAGAGAAATGCATGTGAGTTTCTGGTGAATGCCTGTAAGTAGCTTAAGGCACTTTCAAAGATAAGTGATTATCTCTGTAACTACAGCATTTAGAAAGTGAGGCAACACACCAATCACTTCGCTCAGTAAATTAAAGTGTTGGAACAGACTGCTTTTCTTCAGAGAAATGCATGTGAGTTTCTTGTGAATGCTTGTAATTAGATTAAGGCACTCTAAAAGGAAAGCGATTTTCTCTGAACGTACACCATTTAGAAAGTCAAGCAACACTCCATTCACGTCGCACAGTGAATTGAAGTGTTGGAACAGAATGCTTCTCTTTCAGAGAAACAATTGTGAGTTGGTGGTGAATGCTTGTAATTAGCTTAAGGCACTTTAAAGGAAAGTGATTTTCTCTGAAAGTACAGCATTTAGAAAGTGAAGCAACATTCCATTCAATTCGCACAGTGAATTGAAGTGTTGGAACAGACTGCTTCTCTCTCAGAGTAACTCATGTGAGTTGCTGGTGAATGCTTGTAAGTAGCTTAAGGCAGTTTCAAAGGAAAGTGATTTTCTCTGAAAGTACAGCATTTAGAAAGTGAAGAAACACTCCGTTCACTTCGCACAGTGAATTGAAGTGTTGGAACAGACTGCCTGTCTTTCAGAGAAACTCATGTGAGTTGCTGATGACTGCTTGCAAGTAGCTTAAGGCAGTTTCAAAGGAAAGTGATTTTCTCTGAAAGTATAGCATGTAGAAAGTGAAGCAACACTCCATTCACTTTGCACAGTGAATTGAAGTGTTGGAACAAGCTGCTTCTCTTTCAGAGAAACTCATGTGTTTTGCTGGTGAATGCTTGTATGTAGCTTAAGGCAGTTTCAAAGAAAGTGATTATCTCTGTAACTACAGCATTTCGAAAGTGAGGCTACACTCCATTCACTTCGCACAGTGAATTGAAGTGTTGGGACAGACTGCTTCTCTTTCCAAGAATATCATTTGAGTTGTTGGTGAATGCCTGTAAATAGCTTAAGGCACTTTCAAAGGAAAGTGATTTTCTCTGAAAGTACAGCATTTAGAAAGTGAAGCAACGCTCTATTCACTTCGCACAGTGAATTGAAGTGTTGAAACAGACTGCTTCTCTTTCAGAGAAACTCATATGAGGTGCTGGTGAATGCTTGTAAGTAGCTTAAGGTACTTTGAAAGGAAAGTGATTTTCTCTGAAAGTACAGCATTTAGAAAGTGACGCAACCCTCCTTTCAGTTCGCATAGTAAATTGAAGAGTTGGAACAGACTACTTCTCTTTCAGAGAAACTCATGTGAGTTTCTGGTGAATGCATGTATATAGTTTAAGGCAGTTTCAAAGGAAAGTGATTTTCTCTGAAAGTACAGCACTAAGAAAGTGAGGCAACACTCCATTCACTTTGCACAGAGAATTGAAGTGTTTGAACAGACTGCTTCTCTTTCAGAGAAACTCATGTAAGTTGCTGGTGAATGCTTGTAAGTAGCTTAAGGCACTTTCAAAGGAAATTGATTTTCTCTGAAAGTACAGCATTTAGAAAGTGAAGCAACACTCCATTCACTTCGCACAGTGAATTGAAGTGTTGGACCAGACTGCTTCTCTTTCAGAGAAACGCATGTGAGTTTCTTGTGAATGCTTGTAAGTAGCTTAAGACAGTATCAAAGGAAAGTGATTTTCTCTGAAAATACAGCATTTAGAATTTGAAACAACAACACATTCACTTCGCACAGTGAATTGAAGAGTTGGAACCGACTGCTTCTCTTTCAGAGAAACGCATGTGAGTTGCTGGTGAATGCTTGTAAGTAGCTTAAGGAACTTTCAAAGGAAAGTGATTTTCTCTGAAAGTACAGCATTTAGAAAGTGAAGCAACCCTCCATTCACTTCGCACAGTGAATTGAAGTGTTGGAACACACTGCTTCTCTTTCAGAGAAATGCATGTGAATTTCCTGTGAATGCTTATAATTATCTTAAGGCTCTTTCAAAGAAAGTGATTTTCTCTGAAAGTACAGCATTTAGAAAGTAAGTAACACTCCATTCACTTCGCACAGTGAATTGAAGTGTTGGAACAGACTGCTTCTCTTTCAGAGAAATGCATGTGATTTGCTGTTGAATTCTAGTAAGTAGCTTAAGAAAGTTTCAAAGGAAAGTGATTTTCACTGAAAACACAGCATTTTGAAAGTGAAGTAACACTCCACTCACTTCGAACTGTGAATTGAAGTGTTGGAACAGACTGCTTCACTTTCAGAGTAATGCATGAGAGTTGTTGGTGAATGCTTGTAAGTAGTTTAAGGCACTTTCAAAGAAGAGTGATTTTCTCTGAAAGTACAGCATTTAGAAAGTGAAACAACAGCACATTCCATTCGCCCAGTGAATTGAAGTTTTGGAACAGAAAGCTTCTCTTTCAGAGAAACTCATGTGAGTTGCTGGTGAATGCTTGTAAGTAACTTAAGGCAGTTTCAAAGGAAAGTGATTTTCTCTGAAAGTACAGCATTTAGAACGTGAAGCAACACTCCATTCACTTTGCACTGTGAATTGAAGTGTTGGAACAGACTGCTAATCTTTCAGAGAAACTCATGTGAGTTGCTGGTGAATGCTTGTAAGTAGCTTAAGGCAGTTTCAAAGGAAAGTGATTTTCTCTGAAAGTACAGCATTTAGAAAGTGAAGCAACACTCCATTCACTTTGCACTGTGAATTGAAGTGTTGGAACAGACTGCTTCTCTTTCAGAGAAGCTCATGTGAGTTGCTGGTGAATACTTGTAAGTAGCTTAAGGCACTTTCAATTCAAAGTGATTTTCTCTGAAAGTACAGCATTTAGAAAGTGAAGCAACACTCCATTCACTTCGCACAGTGAATTGAAGTGTTGGAACAGACTGCTTCTCTTTCAGAGAAACGCATGTGAGTTTCTTGTGAATGCTTGTAAGTTGCTTAAGGCAGTATCAAAGGAAAATGATTTTCTCTGAAAGTACATCATTTAGAAAGTGAAGTAACACTCCAGTCACTTCGCACAGTGAATTGAAGTGTTGGAACAGACTGCCTCTCTTTTAGAGAAACTCATGTGAGTTGCTGGTGAATGCTTGTAAGTAGATTAAGGCTCTATCAAAGAAAGATATTTTCTCTGAAAGTACAGCATGTAGAAAGTGAAGCAACACTCCATTCACTTCGCACAGTGAATTGATGTGTTGGAACAGACTGCTTTTCTTTCAGAGAAACGCATGTTAGTTTCTTGTGAATGCTTGTAAGTATCTTAAGGCAGTTTCAAAGGAAAGTGATTTTCTCTGAAAATACAGCATTTAGAATGTGAAGTAACACTCCATTCACTTTGCACAGTGAATTGAAGTGTTGGAACAGACTGCTTCTCTTTCAGAGAAACGCATGTGAGTTTCTTGTGAATGCTTGTAAGTAACTAAGGCACATTCAAAGGAAAGTGATTTTCTCTGTGACTACAGCATTTAGAAAGTGAAGTAACACTCCATTGACTTCGCACAGTGAATTGAAGTGTTGGAACAGACTGCTTCTCTTTCAGAGAAAGTCATGTGAGATGCTGGTGAATGCTTGTATGTAGCTTAAGGCAGTGACAAAGGAAAGTGATTTTTTCTGAAGGTACAGCATTTAGAAAGTGAAGGAACACTCCATTCACTTCGAACAGTGAATTGAAGTGTTGGAACAGACTGCTTCTCTTTCAGAGAAACGGATGTGAGTTTTTTGTGAATGCTTGTAAGTAGTTTAAGGCACGTTCAAAGGAAAGTGATTTTCTCTGAAAGGACAGCATTTAAAATGTGAAGGAACACTCCATTCACTTTGCACAGTGAATTGAAGTTTTGGAACAGACTGCTTTTCTTTCAGAGAAACAGATGTGAGTTTCTTGTGAATGATTGTAAGTCACTTCAGGTAGTTTCAAAAGTGAGTGATTTTCTCTAAAAGGAGCGCATTTAGAAAGTGAAGCAACACTCCATTCACTTCGCACAGTGAATTGAAGTGTTGGAACAGACTGCTTCTCTTTCAGGGAAATGCATGTGAGTTTCTTGTGAATGCTTGTAAGTAGCTTAAGGCACTTTCAAAGGAAAGTGATTTTCACTGAAAGGACAGCATTTAGAAAGTGAAGCAATACTCCATTCACTTCTCACTGTGAACTGAAGTGTTGGAACATACTGCATCTCTTTCAAAGAAACTCATGTGAGTTGCTGGTGAATGCTTGTAAGTAGCTTAAGGCAAGGTCAAAGGAAAGTGATTTTCTCTGAAAATACAGGATTTAGAAAGTGACGCAACACTCCATTCACTTCACACAGTGAATTGAAGTGTTGGAACAGACTGCTTCTGTTTCAGAGAAACTCAAGTGAGTTGCTGGTGAATGCTTGTAAGTAGTTTAAGGGAGTTTCAAAGGAAAGTGATTTTCTCTGAAAGTACAGCATTTAGAAAGTGAATCAACACTCCATTCACTTTGCACAGTGAATTGAAGTGTTGGAACAGACTGCTTCTCTTTCAGAGAAACTCATGTGAGTTGCTGGTGAATGCTTGTAAGTAGCTTAAGGCACTTTCAAAGGAAAGTGATTTTCTCTGAAATTACAGCATTTAGAAAGTGAAGCAACACTCCATTCACTTCGCAGAGTGAATTGAAGTGTTGAAACAGAGTGCTTCTCTTTCAGAGAAATGCATGTGAGTTTCTTGTGAATGCTTGTAAGTAGCTTAAGGCAGTATCAAAGGAAAGTGATTTTCTCTGAAAATACAGCATTTAGAAAGTGAAACAACAACACATTCACTTCTCACAGTGAATTGAAGTGTTGGAACAGACTACTTCTCCTTCAGAGAAACTCATGTGAGTTGCTGGTGAATGCTTGTAAGTAGCTTAAGGCACTTTCAAAGGAAAGTGATTTTCTCTGAAATTACAGCATTTAGAAAGTGAAGCAACACTCCATTCACTTCGCACAGTGAATTGAAGTGTTGGAACAGAGTGCTTCTCTTTCAGAGAAATGCATGTGAGTTTCTTGTGAATGCTTGTAAGTAGCTTAAGGCACCTTCAAAGGAAAGTGATTTTCTCTGAAAGGACAGCATTTAGAAAGTGAAACAACAACACATTCACTTCGCACAGTGAATTGAAGTGTTGGAACAGACTGCTTCTCTTTCAGAGAAACTCATGTGTGTTGCTGGTGAATGCTTGTAAGTAGCTTAAGGCACTTTCAAAGAAAGTGATTTTCTCTGAAAGTACAGCAATTAGAAAGTGAGGCAACACTCCATTCACTTTTCACAGTGAATTGAAGAGTTGGAACAGACTGCTTCTCATTCAGAGACACGCATGTGACTTGCTGGTGAATGCTTGTATGTAACTTAAGGCAGTTTCAAAGAAAGTGATTATCTCTGTAACTACAGCATTTCGAAAGTGAAGCTACACTCCATTCACTTCGCACAGTGAATTGAAGCATTGGGACAGACTGCTTCTCTTTCAAAGAAACTCATGTGAGTTGCTGGTGAATGCTTGTAAGTAGCTTAAGGCACTTTCAAAGGAAAGTGATTTTCTCTGAAATTACAGCATTTAGAAAGTGAAGCAACACTCCATTCACTTCGCACAGTGAATTGAAGTGTTGGAACAGAGTGCTTCTCTTTCAGAGAAATGCATGTGAGTTTCTTGTGAATGCTTGTAAGTAGCTTAAGGCAGTATCAAAGGAAAGTGATTTTCTCTGAAAATACAGCATTTAGAAAGTGAAACAACAACACATTCACTTCTCAAAGTGAATTGAAGTGTTGGAACAGACTGCTTCTCCTTCAGAGAAACTCATGTGAGTTGCTGGTGAATGCTTGTAAGTAGCTTAAGGCACTTTCAAAGGAAAGTGATTTTCTCTGAAAGTACAGCATTTAGAAAGTGAAGCAACCCTCCATTCACTTCGCAGAGTGAATTGAAGTGTTGGAACAGACTGCTTCCCTTTCAGAGAAATGCATGTGAGTTTCTTGTGAATGCTTATAATTATCTTAAGGCACTTTCAAAGAAAGTGATTTTCTCTGAAAGTACAGCATTTAGAAAGTGAAGTAACACTCCATTCACTTCGCACATTGAATTGAAGTGTTGGAACAGACTGCTTCTCTTTCAGAAAAATGATTCTGAGTTGCTCGTGAATGCTTGTAAGTAGCTTAAGGCACCTTCAAAGGAAAGTGATTTTCTCTGAAAGGACAGCATTTAGAAAGTGAAACAACAACACATTCACTTCGCACAGTGAATTGAAGTGTTGGAACAGACTGCTTCTCTTTCAGAGAAACTCATGTGAGTTGCTGGTGAATGCTTGTATGTAACTTAAGGCAGTTTCAAAGAAAGTGATTATCTCTGTAACTACAGCATTTCGAAAGTGAAGCTACACTACATTCACTTCGCACAGTGAATTGAAGCATTGGGACAGACTGCTTCTCTTTCAAAGAAACTCATTTGAGTTGTTGGTGAATGCTTGTAAGTAGGTTAAGGCACTTTCAAAGGAAAGTGATTTTCTCTGAAAGTACAGCATTTGGAATGTGAAGCAACACTCCATTCACTTCACACAGTCAATTGAAGTGTTGGAACAGACTGCTTCTCTTTCAGAGAAATGCATGTGAGTTTCTTGTGAATGCTTGTAAGTAGCTTAAGGCAGTATCAAAGGAAAGTGATTTTCTCTGAAAATACAGCATTTAGAAAGTGAAACAACAACACATTCACTTCGCACAGTGAATTGAAATATTGGAACAGACTCCTTCTCTTTCAGAGAAACTCATGTGAGTTGCTGGTGAATGTTTGTAAGTAGCTTAAGGACCTTTCAAAGGAAAGTGATTATCTCTGAAAGTACAGCATTTAATAAGTGAAGCAACACTCCATTCACCTCGAACAGTGAAGTGAAGTGTTGGAACAGACTGCTAATCTTTCAGAGAAACTCATGTGAGTTGCTGGTGAATGCTTGTAAGTAGCTTAAGGCAGTTTCAAAGGAAAGTGATTTTCTCTGAAAGTACAGCATTTAGAAAGTGAAGCAACACTCCATTCACTTTGCACTGTGAATTGAAGTGTTGCAACAGACTGCTTCTCTTTCAGAGAAACTCATGTGAGTTGCTGGTGAATACTTGTAAGTAGCTTAAGGCACTTTCAAAGGAAAGTGATTTTCTCTGAAAGTACAGCATTTAGAAATTGAAGCAACACTCCATTCACTTCGCACAGTGAATTGAAGTGTTGGAACAGACTGCTTCTCTTTCAGAGAAACGCATGTGAGTTTCTTGTGAATGCTTGTAAGTTGCTTAAGGCAGTATCAAAGGAAAATGATTTTCTCTGAAAGTACATCATTTAGAAAGTGAAGTAACACTCCAGTCACTTCGCACAGTAAATTGAAGTGTTGGAACTGACTGCCTCTCTTTCAGAGAAACTCATGTGAGTTGCTGGTGAATGCTTGTAAGTAGATTAAGGCGCTATCAAAGAAAGATATTTTCTCTGAAAGTACAGCATGTAGAAAGTGAAGCAACACTCCATTCAATTCGCACAGTGAATTGAAGTGTTGGAACAGACTGCTTTTCTTTCAGAGAAACACATGTGAGTTTCTTGTGAATGCTTGTAAGTAGCTTAAGGCAGTTTCAAAGGAAAGTGATTTTCTCTGAAAGTACAGCATTTAGAAAGTGAAGTAACACTCCATTCACTTCGCACAGTGAATTGAAGTGTTGGAACAGACTGCTTCTCTTTCAGAGAAACGCATGTGAGTTTCTTGTGAATGCTTGTAAGTAACTTAAGGCACATTCAAAGGAAAGTGATTTTCTCTGTAACTACAGCATTTAGAAAGTGAAGTAATACTCTATTGACTTCTCACAGTGAATTGAAGTGTTGGAACAGACTGCTTCTCTTTCAGAGAAATGCATTTGAGATGCTGTTGAATGCTTGTATGTAGCTTAAGGCAGTGTCAAAGGAAAGTGATTTTTTCTGAAAGTACATCCTTTAGAAAGTGAATCAACACTCCATTCACTTTGCACAGTGAATTGAAGTGTAGGAACAAACTGCTTTTCTTTCAGAGAAACTCATGTGAGTTGCTGGTGAATGCTTGTAAGTAGCTTAAGGCACTTTCAAAGGAAAGTGCTTTTTTCTGAAAGTACAGCATTTAGAAAGTGAAGCAACACTCCATTCACTTCGCACAGTGAATTGAAGTGTTGGAACAGATTGCTTCTCTTTCACAGAAATGCATGTGAGTTACTGGTGAATGCTTGTAATTAGCTTAAGTCAATTTCAAAGGAATGTGATTTTCTCTGAAAATACAGCATTTAGAAAGTGAAGCAACACTCCATTCACTTCGCACAGTGAATTGAAGTGTTGGAACAGACTGCTTTTCTTTCAGAGAAACGCATGTGAGTTTCTTGTGAATGCTTGTAAGTAGCTTAAGGCAGTATCAAAGGAAAGTGATTTTCTCTGAAAATACAGCATTTAGAAAGTGAAACAACAACACATTCACTTCGCACAGTGAATTGAAATGTTGGAACAGACTCCTTCTCTTTGAGAGAAACTCATGTGAGTTGCTGGTGAATGTTTGTAAGTAGCTTAAGGCACTTTCAAAGGAAAGTGATTTTCTCTGAAAGTACAGCATTTAAAAAGAGAAGCAACACTCCATTCACCTCGCACAGTGAAGTGAAGTGTTGGAACAGACTGCTAATCTTTCAGAGAAACTCATGTGAGTTGCTGGGTAATGCTTGTAAGTAGCTTAAGGCAGTTTTAAAGGAAAGTGATTTACTCTGAAAGTACAGCATTTAGAAAGTGAAGCAACACTCCATTCACTTTGCACTGTGAATTGAAGTGTTGGAACAGACTGCTTCTCTTTCAGAGAAGCTCATGTGAGTTGCTGGTGAATACTTGTAAGTAGCTTAAGGCACTTTCAAAGCAAAGTGATTTTCTCTGAAAGTACAGCATTTAGAAAGTGAAGCAACACTCCATTCACTTCGCACAGTGAATTGAAGTGTTGGAACAGACTGCTTCTCTTTCAGAGAAACGCATGTGAGTTTCTTGTGAATGCTTGTAAGTTGCTTAAGGCAGTATCAAAGGAAAATGATTTTCTCTGAAAGTACATCATTTAGAAAGTGAAGTAACACTCCAGTCATTTCGCACAGTGAATTGAAGTGTTGGAACAGACTGCCTCTCTTTTAGAGAAACTCATGTGAGTTGCTGGTGAATGCTTGTAAGTAGATTAAGGCGCTATCAAAGAAAGATATTTTCTCTGAAAGTACAGCATGTAGAAAGTGAAGCAACACTCCATTCACTTCGCACAGTGAATTGATGTGTTGGAACAGACTGCTTTTCTTTCAGATAAACGCATGTTAGTTTCTTGTGAATGCTTGTAAGTATCTTAAGGCAGTTTCAAAGGAAAGTGATTTTCTCTGAAAATACAGCATTTAGAAAGTGAAGTAACACTCCATTCACTTTGCACAGTGAATTGAAGTGTTGGAACAGACTGCTTCTCTTTCAGAGAAACGCATGTGAGTTTCTTGTGAATGCTTGTGAGAAACTTAAGGCACATTCAAAGGAAAATGATTTTCTCTGTAACTACAGTATTTAGAAAGTGAAGTAACACTGCATTGACTTCGCACAGTGAATTGAAATGTTGGAACAAACTGCTTCTCTTTCAGAGAAATGCATGTGAGATGCTGGTGAATGCTTGTAGGTAGCTTAAGGCAGTGTCAAATGAAAGAGATTTTTTCTGAAAGTACAGCATTTAGAAAGTGAATCAACACTCGATTCACTTCGCACATTGAACTGAAGTGTTGGAACAGACTGCTTCTGTTTCAGAGTAATGCATGAGAGTTGTTGGTGAATGCTTGTAAGTAGCTTACGGTACTTTCAAAGAAGAGTGATTTTCTCTGAAAGTACAGCATTTAGAAAGTGAAACAACAACACATTCACTTCACACAGGAATTGAAGTGTTGGAACAGACTGCTTCTCTTTCAGAGAAACTCATTTGAGTTGCTGGTGAATGCTTGTTAGTAGCTTAAGGCACTTTCAAAGGAAAGTGATTTTCTCTGAAAGGACAGCATTTAAAATGTGAAGGAACACTCCATTCACTTTGCACAGTGAATTGAAGTGTTGGAACAGACTGCTATACTTTCAGAGAAACAGATGTGAGTTTCTTGTGAATGCTTGTAAGTCACTTCAGGTAGTTTCAAAAGTGAGTGATTTTCTCTAAAAGGAGTGCATTTAGAAAGTGAAGCAACACTCCATTCACTTCACACAGTGAATTGAATTGTTGGAACAGACTGCCTCTCTTTCAGAGAAACTCATGTGAGTTGCTGGTGAATGCTTGTAAGTAGCTTAAGGCGCTATGAAAGGAAAGTTATTTTCTCTGAAAGTACAGCATGTAGAAAGTGAAGCAAAACTCCATTCACTTTGCACAGTGAATTGAAGTGTTGGAACAGACTGCTTCTCTTTCAGAGAATCTCATGTGAGTTGCTCGTGAATGCTTGCAAGTAGATTAAGGCACTTTCAAAGGAAAGTGATTTTCTCAGAAAGTACAGCATTGAGAAATTGAAGCAACACTTCATTCACTTCGCACAGTGAATTGAAGTGTTGGAACAGACTGCTTCTATTTCAGAGAAACACATGAGAGTTTCTTGTGAATGCTTGCAATTAGCTTAAGGCAGTGTCAAAGGAAAGTGATTTTCTCTGAAAGTACAGCATTTAGAAAGTGAAGAAACACTCCAGTCACTTCGCACAGTGAATTGAAGTGTTGGAACAGACTGCCTCTCTTTCAGAGAAACTCATGTGAGTTGCTGGTGAATGCTTGTAAGTAGCTTAAGGCGCTATCAAAGCAAAGTTATTTTCTCTGAAAGTACAGCATGTAGAAAGTGACGTAACACTCCATTCACTTCTCACAATGAATTGAAGTGTTGGAACAGACTGCTTCTCTTTCAGAGAAACGCATGTTAGTTTCTTGTGAATGCTTATAAGTAGCTTAAGGCAGTTTCAAAGGAAAGTGATTTTCTCTGAAAGTACAGCATTTAGAAAGTGAAGTCACACTCCATTTACTTAGCACAGTGAATTGAAGTGTTGGAACAGACTGCTTCTCTTTCAGAGAAACGCATGTGAGTTTCTTGTGAATGCTTGTAAGTAACTTAAGGCACATTCAAAGGAAAGTGATTTTCTCTGTGACTACAGCATTTAGAAAGTGAAGCAACACTCCATTCACTTCGCACAGTGAATTGAAGTGTTGGAACAGACTGCTTCTCTTTCAGAGAAACGCATGTGAGTTTCTTGTGAATGCTTGTAAGTTGCTTAAGGCAGTATCAAAGGAAAATGATTTTCTCTGAAAGTACATCATTTAGAAAGTGAAGTAACACTCCAGTCACTTCGCACAGTGAATTGAAGTGTTGGAACTGACTGCCTCTCTTTCAGAGAAACTCATGTGATTTGCTGGTGAATGCTTGTAAGTAGATTAAGGCGCTATCAAAGAAAGATATTTTCTCTGAAAGTACAGCATGTAGAAAGTGAAGCAACACTCCATTCACTTCGCACAGTGAATTGAAGTGTTGGAACAGACTGCTTTTCTTTCAGAGAAACACATGTGAGATTCTTGTGAATGCTTGTAAGTAGCTTAAGGCAGTTTCAAAGGAAAGTGATTTTCTCTGAAAGTACAGCATTTAGAAAGTGAAGAAACACTCCATTCACTTCGCACAGTGAATTGAAGTGTTGGAACAGACTGCTTCTCTTTCAGAGAAACGCATGTGAGTTTCTTGTGAATGCTTGTAAGTAGCTTAAGGCAGTTTCAAAGGAAAGTGATTTTCTCTGAAAGTACAGTATTTAGAAAGTTAAGTAACACTCCATTCACTTTGCACAGTGAATTGAAGTGTTGGAACAGACTGCTTCTCTTTCAGAGAAACGCATGTGAATTTCTGTGGAATGCTTGTAAGTAGCTTAAGGCAGTATCAAAGGAAAGTGATTTTTTCTGAAAGTACAGCATTTAGAAAGTGAATCAACACTCGATTCACTTCGCACATTGAACTGAAGTGTTGGAACAGACTGCTTCTCTTTCAGAGTAATGCATGAGAGTTGTTGGTGAATGCTTGTAAGTAGCTTACGGCACTTTCAAAGAAGAGTGATTTTCTCTGAAAGTACAGCATTTAGAAAGTGAAACAACAACACATTCACTTCGCACAGGAATTGAAGTGTTGGAACAGACTGCCTCTCTTTCAGAGAAACTCATGTGAGTTGCTGGTGAATGCTTGTAAGTAGATTAAGGCGCTATCAAAGAAAGATATTTTCTCTGAAAGTACAGCATGTAGAAAGTGAAGCAACACTCCATTCACTTCGCACAGTGAATTGATGTGTTGGAACAGACTGCTTTTCTTTCAGAGAAACGCAAGTTAGCTTCTTGTGAATGCTTGAAAGTATCTTAAGGCAGTTTCAAAGGAAAGTGATTTTCTCTGAAAATAAAGCATTTAGAAAGTGAAGTAACACTCCATTCACTTTGCACAGTGAATTGAAGTGTTGGAACAGACTGCTTCTCTTTCAGAAAAACGCATGCGATTTGTTGGTGAATGCTTGTAAGTAGCTTAAGGCAGTTTCAAAAGGAAGTGATTATCTCTGTAACTACAGCATTTACAAAGTGTAGCAACAATCTATTCACTTTGCACAGTGAATTGAAGTGTTGGAACAGACTGCTTATTTTCAGAGATACTCATGTGAGTTGCTGGCGAATGCTTGTAAGTAGCTTAAGGTACTTTGAAAGGAAAGTGATTGTCTCTGAAAGTACAGCATTTAGAAAGTGACGCAACACTCCATTCACTTCGCACAGTGAATTGAAGAGTTGGAACAGACTGCTTCTCTTTCAGAGACACTCATTTGAGTTCCTGGTGAATGCTTGTAAGTAGCTTAAGGCACTTTCAAAGGAAAGTGATTTTCTCTGAAAGTACAGCATTTAGAAAGTGAAGCAACACTCCATTCACTTCGCACAGTGAATTGAAGTGTTGGTACAGACTGCTTCTCTTTCAGAGAAACGCATGTGAGTTTCTTGTGAACGCTTGTAAGTAGCTTAAGGCAGTATCAAAGGAAAGTGATTTTCTCTGAAAGTACAGCATTTAGAAAGTGAAGTAACACTCTAGTCACTTCGCACAGTGAATTGAAGTGTTGGAACAGACTGCTTCTCTTTCAGAGAAACTCATGTGAGTTCCTGGTGAATGCTTGTAAGTAGCTTAAGGCAGTTTCAAAGGAAAGTGATTTTCTCTGAAAGTACAGCATTTAGAAAGTGAATCAACAGTCCATTCACTTTACACAGTGAATTGATGTGTTGGAACAGACTGCTTCTCTTTCAGAGAAACGCATGTTAGTTTCTTGTGAATGCTTTTAAGTATCTTAAGGCAGTTTCAAAGGAAAGTGATTTTCTCTGAAAGTACAGCATTTAGAAAGTGAAGTAACACTCCATTCACTTTGCACAGTGAATTGAAGTGTTGGAACAGACTGCTTCTCTTTCAGAGAAAGTCATGTGAGATGCTGGTGAATGCTTGTAGGTAGCTTAAGGCAGTGTCAAAGGAAAGTGATTTTTTCTGAAGGTACAGCATTTAGAAAGTGAAGGAACACTCCATTCTCTTCGAACAGTGAATTGAAGTGTTGGAACAGACTGCTTCTCTTTCAGAGAAACGGATGTGAGTTTTTTGTGAATGCTTGTAAGTAGTTTAAGGCACGTTCAAAGGAAAGTGATTTTCTCTGAAAGGACAGCATTTAAAATGTGAAGGAACACTCCATTCACTTTGCACAGTGAATTGAAGTGTTGGAACAGACTGCTATACTTTCAGAGAAACAGATGTGAGTTTCTTGTGAATGCTTGTAAGTCACTTCAGGTAGTTTCAAAAGTGAGTGATTTTCTCTAAAAGGAGCGCATTTAGAAAGTGAAGCAACACTCCATTCACTTCACACAGTGAATTGAATTGTTGGAACAGACTGCCTCTCTTTCAGAGAAACTCATGTGAGTTGCTGGTGAATGCTTGTAAGTAGCTTAAGGCGCTATGAAAGGAAAGTTATTTTCTCTGAAAGTACAGCATGTAGAAAGTGAAGCAAAACTCCATTCACTTTGCACAGTGAATTGAAGTGTTGGAACAGACTGCTTCTCTTTCAGAGAATCTCATGTGAGTTGCTCGTGAATGCTTGCAAGTAGATTAAGGCACTTTCAAAGGAAAGTGATTTTCTCAGAAAGTACAGCATTGAGAAATTGAAGCAACACTCCATTCACTTCGCACAGTGAATTGAAGTGTTGGAACAGACTGCTTCTCTTTCAGAGAAACACATGAGAGTTTCTTGTGAATGCTTGCAAGTAGCTTAAGGCAGTGTCAAAGGAAAGTGATTTTCTCTGAAAGTACAGCATTTAGAAAGTGAAGAAACACTCCAGTCACTTCGCACAGTGAATTGAAGTGTTGGAACAGACTTCCACTCTTTCAGAGAAACTCATGTGAGTTGCTGGTGAATGCTTGTAAGTAGCTTAAGGAGCTATCAAAGGAAAGTTATTTTCTCTGAAAGTACAGCATGTAGAAAGTGACGTAACACTCCATTCACTTCGCACAATGAATTGAAGTGTTGGAACAGACTGCTTCTCTTTCTGAGAAACGCATGTTAATTTCTTTTGAATGCTTATAAGTAGCTTAAGGCAGTTTCAAAGGAAAGTGATTTTCTCTGAAAGTACAGCATTTAGAGAGTGAAGCAACACTCCATTCACTTCGCACAGTGAATTGAAGTGTTGGAACAGACTGCTTCTCTTTCAGAGAAACGCATGTGAGTTTCTTGTGAATGCTTGTAAGTTGCGTAAGGCAGTATCAAAGGAAAATGATTTTCTCTGAAAGTACATCATTTAGAAAGTGAAGTAACACTCCAGTCATTTCGCACAGTGAATTGAAGTGTTGGAACAGACTGCCTCTCTTTCAGAGAAACTCATGTGAGTTGCTGGTGAATGCTTGTAAGTAGATTAAGGCGCTATCAAAGAAAGATATTTTCTCTGAAAGTACAGCATGTAGAAAGTGAAGCAACACTCCATTCACTTCGCACAGTGAATTGATGTGTTGGAACAGACTGCTTCTCTTTCAGAGAAACGCATGTGAGTTTCTTGTGAATGCTTGTGAGTAACTTAAGGCACATTCAAAGGAAAATGATTTTCTATGTAACTACAGTATTTAGAAAGTGAAGTAACACTGCATTGACTTCGCACAGTGAATTGAAGTGTTGGAACAGACTGCTTCTCTTTCAGAGAAATGCATGTGAGATGCTGGTGAATGCTTGTAGGTAGCTTAATGCTGTGTCAAAGGAAAGTGATTTTTTCTGAAAGTACAG
Source organism: Myodes glareolus (assembly GCF_982192425.1). Lineage (NCBI taxonomy): Eukaryota > Metazoa > Chordata > Mammalia > Rodentia > Cricetidae > Myodes > Myodes glareolus. The sequence goes on from NW_028263213.1 coordinate 443,588, forward strand.
CATTTAGAAAGTGAATCAACACTCGATTCACTTCGCACATTGAACTGAAGTGTTGGAACAGACTGCTTCTCTTTCAGAGTAATGCATGAGAGTTGTTGGTGAATGCTTGTAAGTAGCTTACGGCACTTTCAAAGAAGAGTGATTTTCACTGAAAGTACAGCATTTAGAAAGTGAAACAACAACACATTCACTTCGCACAGGAATTGAAGTGTTGGAACAGACTGCTTCTCTTTCAGAGAAACGCATGTGAGTTTCTTGTGAACGCTTGTAAGTAGCTTAAGGCAGTATCAAAGGAAAGTGATTTTCTCTGAAAATACAGCATTTAGAAAGTGAAGTAACACTCTAGTCACTTCGCACAGTGAATTGAAGTGTTGGAACAGACTGCTTCTCTTTCAGAGAAACTCATGTGAGTTCCTGGTGAATGCTTGTAAGTAGCTTAAGGCAGTTTCAAAGGAAAGTGATTTTCTCTGAAAGTACAGCATTTAGAAAGTGAATCAACAGTCCATTCACTTTACACAGTGAATTGAAGTGTTGGAACAGACTGCTTCTCTTTCAGAGAAACGCATGTTAGTTTCTTGTGAATGCTTGTAAGTATCTTAAGGCAGTTTCAAAGGAAAGTGATTTTCTCTGAAAGTACAGCATTTAGAAAGTGAATCAACACTCCATTCACTTTGCACAGTGAATTGAAGTGTAGGAACAGACTGCTTTTCTTTCAGAGAAACTCATGTGAGTTGCTGGTGTATGCTTGTAAGTAGCTTAAGGCACTTTCAAACGAAAGTGCTTTTTTCTGAAAGTACAGCATTTAGAAAGTGAAGCAACACTCCATTCACTTCGCACAGTGAATTGAAGTGTTGGAACAGATTGCTTCTCTTTCACAGAAATGCATGTGAGTTACTGGTGAATGCTTGTAATTAGCTTAAGGCAGTTTCAAAGGAATGTGATTTTCTCTGAAAATACAGCATTTAGAAAGTGAAGCAACACTCCATTCACTTCGCACAGTCAATTGAAGTGTTGGAACAGACTGCTTCTCTTTCAGAGAAACGCATGTGAATTTCTGTGGAATGCTTGTAAGTAGCTTAAGGCAGTATCAAAGGAAAGTGATTTTTTCTGAAAGTACAGCATTTAGAAAGTGAATCAACACTCGATTCACTTCGCACATTGAACTGAAGTGTTGGAACAGACTGCTTCTCTTTCAGAGTAATGCATGAGAGTTGTTGGTGAATGCTTGTAAGTAGCTTACGGCACTTTCAAAGAAGAGTGATTTTCTCTGAAAGTACAGCATTTAGAAAGTGAAACAACAACACATTCACTTCGCACAGGAATTGAAGTGTTGGAACAGACTGCCTCTCTTTCAGAGAAACTCATGTGAGTTGCTGGTGAATGCTTGTAAGTAGATTAAGGCGCTATCAAAGAAAGATATTTTCTCTGAAAGTACAGCATGTAGAAAGTGAAGCAACACTCCATTCACTTCGCACAGTGAATTGATGTGTTGGAACAGACTGCTTTTCTTTCAGAGAAACGCAAGTTAGCTTCTTGTGAATGCTTGAAAGTATCTTAAGGCAGTTTCAAAGGAAAGTGATTTTCTCTGAAAATAAAGCATTTAGAAAGTGAAGTAACACTCCATTCACTTTGCACAGTGAATTGAAGTGTTGGAACAGACTGCTTCTCTTTCAGAAAAACGCATGCGATTTGTTGGTGAATGCTTGTAAGTAGCTTAAGGCAGTTTCAAAAGGAAGTGATTATCTCTGTAACTACAGCATTTACAAAGTGTAGCAACAATCTATTCACTTTGCACAGTGAATTGAAGTGTTGGAACAGACTGCTTATTTTCAGAGATACTCATGTGAGTTGCTGGCGAATGCTTGTAAGTAGCTTAAGGTACTTTGAAAGGAAAGTGATTGTCTCTGAAAGTACAGCATTTAGAAAGTGACGCAACACTCCATTCACTTCGCACAGTGAATTGAAGAGTTGGAACAGACTGCTTCTCTTTCAGAGACACTCATTTGAGTTCCTGGTGAATGCTTGTAAGTAGCTTAAGGCACTTTCAAAGGAAAGTGATTTTCTCTGAAAGTACAGCATTTAGAAAGTGAAGCAACACTCCATTCACTTCGCACAGTGAATTGAAGTGTTGGTACAGACTGCTTCTCTTTCAGAGAAACGCATGTGAGTTTCTTGTGAACGCTTGTAAGTAGCTTAAGGCAGTATCAAAGGAAAGTGATTTTCTCTGAAAGTACAGCATTTAGAAAGTGAAGTAACACTCTAGTCACTTCGCACAGTGAATTGAAGTGTTGGAACAGACTGCTTCTCTTTCAGAGAAACTCATGTGAGTTCCTGGTGAATGCTTGTAAGTAGCTTAAGGCAGTTTCAAAGGAAAGTGATTTTCTCTGAATGTACAGCATTTAGAAAGTGAATCAACAGTCCATTCACTTTACACAGTGAATTGATGTGTTGGAACAGACTGCTTCTCTTTCAGAGAAACGCATGTTAGTTTCTTGTGAATGCTTGTAAGTATCTTAAGGCAGTTTCAAAGGAAAGTGATTTTCTCTGAAAGTACAGCATTTAGAAAGTGAAGTAACACTCCATTCACTTTGCACAGTGAATTGAAGTGTTGGAACAGACTGCTTCTCTTTCAGAGAAAGTCATGTGAGATGCTGGTGAATGCTTGTAGGTAGCTTAAGGCAGTGTCAAAGGAAAGTGATTTTTTCTGAAGGTACAGCATTTAGAAAGTGAAGGAACACTCCATTCTCTTCGAACAGTGAATTGAAGTGTTGGAACAGACTGCTTCTCTTTCAGAGAAACGGATGTGAGTTTTTTGTGAATGCTTGTAAGTAGTTTAAGGCACGTTCAAAGGAAAGTGATTTTCTCTGAAAGGACAGCATTTAAAATGTGAAGGAACACTCCATTCACTTTGCACAGTGAATTGAAGTGTTGGAACAGACTGCTATACTTTCAGAGAAACAGATGTGAGTTTCTTGTGAATGCTTGTAAGTCACTTCAGGTAGTTTCAAAAGTGAGTGATTTTCTCTAAAAGGAGCGCATTTAGAAAGTGAAGCAACACTCCATTCACTTCACACAGTGAATTGAATTGTTGGAACAGACTGCCTCTCTTTCAGAGAAACTCATGTGAGTTGCTGGTGAATGCTTGTAAGTAGCTTAAGGCGCTATGAAAGGAAAGTTATTTTCTCTGAAAGTACAGCATGTAGAAAGTGAAGCAAAACTCCATTCACTTTGCACAGTGAATTGAAGTGTTGGAACAGACTGCTTCTCTTTCAGAGAATCTCATGTGAGTTGCTCGTGAATGCTTGCAAGTAGATTAAGGCACTTTCAAAGGAAAGTGATTTTCTCAGAAAGTACAGCATTGAGAAATTGAAGCAACACTCCATTCACTTCGCACAGTGAATTGAAGTGTTGGAACAGACTGCTTCTCTTTCAGAGAAACACATGAGAGTTTCTTGTGAATGCTTGCAAGTAGCTTAAGGCAGTGTCAAAGGAAAGTGATTTTCTCTGAAAGTACAGCATTTAGAAAGTGAAGAAACACTCCAGTCACTTCGCACAGTGAATTGAAGTGTTGGAACAGACTTCCACTCTTTCAGAGAAACTCATGTGAGTTGCTGGTGAATGCTTGTAAGTAGCTTAAGGAGCTATCAAAGGAAAGTTATTTTCTCTGAAAGTACAGCATGTAGAAAGTGACGTAACACTCCATTCACTTCGCACAATGAATTGAAGTGTTGGAACAGACTGCTTCTCTTTCTGAGAAACGCATGTTAATTTCTTTTGAATGCTTATAAGTAGCTTAAGGCAGTTTCAAAGGAAAGTGATTTTCTCTGAAAGTACAGCATTTAGAGAGTGAAGCAACACTCCATTCACTTCGCACAGTGAATTGAAGTGTTGGAACAGACTGCTTCTCTTTCAGAGAAACGCATGTGAGTTTCTTGTGAATGCTTGTAAGTTGCGTAAGGCAGTATCAAAGGAAAATGATTTTCTCTGAAAGTACATCATTTAGAAAGTGAAGTAACACTCCAGTCATTTCGCACAGTGAATTGAAGTGTTGGAACAGACTGCCTCTCTTTCAGAGAAACTCATGTGAGTTGCTGGTGAATTCTTGTAAGTAGCTTAAGGCACTTTCAAAGGAAAGTGATTTTCTCTGAAAGTACAGCATTTTGAAAGTGAAGCAACACTCCATTCACTTTGCACAGTGAATTGAAGTGTTGGAACAGACTGCTTCTATTTCAGAAAAACGCATGTGAATTTCTGTTGAATTCTTGTAAGTAGCTTAAGGCACTTTCAAAGGAAAGTGATTTTCTCTGAAACTACAGCATTTAGAATGTGAAGGAACACTCTATTCACTTCGCACGGTGAATTGAAGTGTTGGAACAGACTGTTTCTCTTTCAGAAAAACAGATGTGATTTTCTTGTGAATGCTTGAAAGTTGCTTCAGGCTGTTTCAAAAGAAAGTGATTTCTCTAAAAGGAGAGCATTTAGAAAGTGGAGCAACACTCCATTCACTTCGCACAGTGATTTGAAGTGTTGGAACAGACTGCTTCTTTTTCAGAGAAATGCATGTGAGTTTCTTGTGAATGCTTGTAAGTAGCTTAAGGCACTTTCAAAGGAATGTGATTTTCTCTGAAAGTACAGCATTTAGAAAGTGAAGCAACACTCCATTCACTTCGCACAGTGAATTGAAGTGTTGGAACAAACAGCTTCTCTTTCAGAAAAATGCTTGTGAGTTTCTTGTGAATGCTTGTAAGTAGCTTAAGGCACTTTCAAAGGAAAGTGATTTTCTCTGAAAGGACAGCATTTAGAAAGTGAAGCAACACTTCATTCACTTCGCACAGTGAACTGAAGTGTTGGAACAGACTGCTTCTCTTTCAGAGAAACTCATGTGAGTTGCTGGTGAATGCTTGTAAGTAGCTTATGGCACTTTCAAAGGAAAGTGATTTTCTCTGAAAGGACAGCATTTAGAAAGTGAAGCAACACTCCATTCACTTCGCACAGTGAATTGAAGTGTTGGAACAGACGGCTTCTCTTTCAGAGAAATGCATGAGAGTTTCTTGAGAATGCTTCCAATTAGCTTAAGGTACTTTCAAAGGAAAGTGATTTTCTCTGAAATTACAGAATTTAGAAAGTGAAGCAACACTCCATTCTCTTCGAACAGTGAATTGAAATGTTGGGACAGACTTCTTCTCTTTCAGAGAATCACATTTGAATTTCTACAAAATGCTTATAAGTAGCTAAAGGCACTTTCAAAGGAAAGTGATTTTCTCTAAAAGTACAGCATTTAGAAATTGAAGTAACACTCCAGTCACTTCGCACAGTGAATTGAAGTGTTTGAACAGGCTGCTACTCTTTCAGTGAATTGCATGTGAGTTGCTGGTGAAAGCTTGTAAGTAGATTAAGGCACTTTCAAAGGAAAGTAATTTTCTCTGTAATTACAGCATTTTGAAAGTGAAGGAAAACTCCATTCACTTCGCACAGTGAATTGAAGTGCTGGAACAGACTGCTTCTCTTTCAGAGAACTGCATGTGAGTTTCTGGTGAATGCTTGTAAGTAGCTTAAGGCAGTTTCAAACGAAAGTGATTTTCTCTGAAAGTACAGCCTTTACAAAGTGAAGCAACACTCCATTCACTTCGCACAGTGAGTTGAAGTGTTGGAACAGACTGCTTGTCTTTCAGAGAAATGCATGTGTGTTGCTGGTGAAAGCATGTAAGTAGCTTAAGGCACTTTCAAAGAAAGTGTTTTTCTCTGTAACTACAGCATTTAGAAAGTGAAGTAAGACTCCATTCACTTTGGACAACGAATTGTAGTGTTGGAACAGACTGCTTCCCTTTAGGAGAAACTCATGTGAGTTGCTGGTGAATGCTTGTAATTAGCGTAAGGCACATTCAAAGGAAAGTGATTTTCACTGAAAGTACAGCATTTAGAAAGTGAATAAACACTCCATTCACATCGCACAGTGAATTGAAATGTTGCTACAGACTGCTTCTCTTTCAGAGAAACTCATGCGAGTTGCTGGTGAATGCTTGTTTGTAGCTTAATGCACTTGCAAAGGAAAGTGATTTTCTCTGAAAGTACAGCATTTAGAAAGTGAAGCAACACTCCATTCACTTCGCACAGTGAATTGAAGTGTTGGAACAGACTGCTTCTCTTTCAGAGAAATGCATGTGAGTTGCTGGTAAATGCATGTGAGTAGCTTAAGGTACTTTCAAAGGAAAGTGATTTTCTCTGAAAGTACAGCTTTTAGAAAGTGAAACAACAACACATAAACTTCGCACAGTGAATTGAAGTATTGGAACAGACTGCTTCTCTTTCAGAGAAACTCATGTGAGTTGCTGGTGAATGCTTGTAAGTAACTTAAGGTACTTTGAAAGGAAAGTGATTTTCTCTGAAAGTATAGCATTTAGAAAGTGAAGCATCACTCCATTCACTTCCACAGTGAATTGAATTGTTGGAACAGACTGCTTCTCTTTCAGAGAAACTCATGTGAGTTGCAGGTGAATGCTTGTAAGTAGCTTATGGCACTTTCAAAGGAAAGTGATTTTCTCTGAAAGGACAGCATTTAGAAAGGGAAGCAACACTAAATTCACTTCGCACAGTGAATTGAAGTATTGGAACAGACGGCTTCTCTTTCAGAGAAATGCATGAGAGTTTCTTGTGAATGCTTCCAATTAGCTTAAGGCACTTTCAAAGGAAAGTGATTTTCTCTGAAAGTACAGAATTTAGAAAGTGAAGCAACACTCCATTCTCTTCGCACAGTGAATTGTAATGTTGGGACAGACTCCTTCTCTTTCAGAGAAACGCATTTGAGTTTCTACAAAATGCTTGTAAGTAGCTTAAGGCACTTTCAAAGGAAAGTGATTTTCTCTGAAAGTACAGCATTAAGAAAGTGACGCAACACTCCATCCACTTCGCACAGTGAATTGAAGAGATGGAACAGACTGCTTTTCTTTCAGAGAAACTCATGTGAGTTGCTGGTAAATGCTTGTAAGTAGCTTAAGGCACTTTCAAAGGAAAGTTATTTTCTCTGAAACTACAGCATTTAGAATGTGAAGGAACACTCTATTCACTTCGCACGGTGAATTGAAGTGTTGGAAAAGACTGTTTCTCTTTCAGAAAAACAGATGTGATTTTCTTGTGAATGCTTGAAAGTTGCTTCAGGCTGTTTCAAAAGAAAGTGATTTCTCTAAAAGGAGAGCATTTTGAAAGTGGAGCAACACTCCATTCACTTCGCACAGTGAATTGAAGTGTTGGAACAGACTGCTTCTTTTTCAGAGAAATGCATGTGAGTTTCTTGTGAATGTTTGTAAGTAACTTAAGGCACTGTCAAAGGAATGTGATTTTCTCTGAAAGTACAGCATTTAGAAAGTGAAGCAACACTCCATTCACTTCGCACAGTGAATTGAAGTGTTGGAACAGACAGCTTCTCTTTCAGAGAAACACATTTGAGTTTCCTGTGAACGCTTGTAAGTAGCTTAAGGCACTTTCAAAGGAAAGTGATTTTCTCTGAAAGGACGGTATTTAGAAAGTGAAGCAACACTCCATTCACTTCGCACAGTGAATTGAAGTGTTGGAACAGACTGCTTCTTTTTCAGAGAAATGCATGTGAGTTTCTTCTGAATGCTTGTAAGTAGCTTAAGGCACTTTCAAAGGAAAGTGATTTTCTCTGAAAGGACATCATTTATAAAGTGAAGCAACACTTCATTCACTTCGCACAGTGAACTGAAGTGTTGGAACAGACTGCTTTTCTTTCAGAGAAACTCATGTGAGTTGCTGGTGAATGCTTGTAAGTAGCCTATGGCACTTTCAAAGGAAAGTGATTTTCTCTGAAAGGACAGCATTTAGAAAGTGAAGCAACACTCCACTTCGCACAGTGAATTGAAGTGTTGGAACAGACGGCTTCTCTTTCAGAGAAATGCATGAGAGTTTCTTGAGAATGCTTCCAATTAGCTTAAGGCACTTTCAAAGGAAAGTGATTTTCTCTGAAAGTACAGAATTTAGAAAGTGAAGCAACACTCCATTCTCTTCGAACAGTGAATTGAAATGTTGGAACAGACTTCTTCTCTTTCAGAGAAATGCATGTGAGTTTCTTGTGAACGCTTGTAAGTAGCTTAAGGCAGTATCAAAGGAAAGTGATTTTCTCTGAAAGTACAGCATTTAGAAAGTGAAGTAACACTCTAGTCACTTCGCACAGTGAATTGAAGTGTTGGAACAGACTGCTTCTCTTTCAGAGAAACTCATGTGAGTTCCTGGTGAATGCTTGTAAGTAGCTTAAGGCAGTTTCAAAGGAAAGTGATTTTCTCTGAAAGTACAGCATTTAGAAAGTGAATCAACAGTCCATTCACTTTACACAGTGAATTGAAGTGTTGGAACAGACTGCTTCTCTTTCAGAGAAACGCATGTTAGTTTCTTGTGAATGCTTGTAAGTATCTTAAGGCAGTTTCAAAGGAAAGTGATTTTCTCTGAAAGTACAGCATTTAGAAAGTGAAGTAACACTCCATTCACTTTTCACAGTGAATTGAAGTGTTGGAACAGACTGCTTCTCTTTCAGAGAAACGCATGTGAGTTTCTTGTGAATGCTTGTAAGTAACTTAAGGCACATTCAAAGGAAAATGATTTTCTCTGAAATTACAGCATTTAGAAAGTGACGCAACACTCCATCCACTTCGCACAGTGAATTGAAGAGATGGAACAGACTGCTTTTCTTTCAGAGAAACTCATGTGAGTTGCTGTTGAATGCTTGTAAGTAGTTTAAGGCAGTTTCAAAGGAAAGTGATTTTCTCTGAAAGTACAGCATTTTGAAAGTGTAGCAACACTCCATTCACTTTGCACAGTGAATTGAAGTGTTGGAACAGACTGCTTCTCTTTCAGAAAAACGCATGTGAATTTCTGTTGAATTCTTGTAAGTAGCTTAAGGCACTTTCAAAGGAAAGTGATTTTCTCTGAAACTACAGCATTTAGAATGTGAAGGAACACTCTATTCACTTCGCACGGTGAATTGAAGTGTTGGAACAGACTGTTTCTCTTTCAGAAAAACAGATGTGATTTTCTTATGAATGCTTGAAAGTTGCTTCAGGCTGTTTCAAAAGAAAGTGATTTCTCTAAAAGGAGAGCATTTAGAAAGTGGAGCAACACTCCATTCACTTCGCACAGTGAATTGAAGTGTTGGAACAGACTGCTTCTTTTTCAGAGAAATGCATGTGAGTTTCTTGTGAATGCTTGTAAGTAGCTTAAGGCACTTTCAAAGGAATGTGATTTTCTCTGAAAGTACAGCATTTAGAAAGTGAAGCAACACTCCATTCACTTCGCACAGTGAATTGAAGTGTTGGAACAAACAGCTTCTCTTTCAGAAAAATGCTTGTGAGTTTCTTGTGAATGCTTGTAAGTAGCTTAAGGCACTTTCAAAGGAAAGTGATTTTCTCTGAAAGGACAGCATTTAGAAAGTGAAGCAACACTTCATTCACTTCGCACAGTGAACTGAAGTGTTGGAACAGACTGCTTCTCTTTCAGAGAAACTCATGTGAGTTGCTGGTGAATGCTTGTAAGTAGCTTATGGCACTTTCAAAGGAAAGTGATTTTCTCTGAAAGGACAGCATTTAGAAAGTGAAGCAACACTCCATTCACTTCGCACAGTGAATTGAAGTGTTGGAACAGACGGCTTCTCTTTCAGAGAAATGCATGAGAGTTTCTTGAGAATGCTTCCAATTAGCTTAAGGTACTTTCAAAGGAAAGTGATTTTCTCTGAAATTACAGAATTTAGAAAGTGAAGCAACACTCCATTCTCTTCGAACAGTGAATTGAAATGTTGGGACAGACTTCTTCTCTTTCAGAGAATCACATTTGAATTTCTACAAAATGCTTATAAGTAGCTAAAGGCACTTTCAAAGGAAAGTGATTTTCTCTAAAAGTACAGCATTTAGAAATTGAAGTAACACTCCAGTCACTTCGCACAGTGAATTGAAGTGTTTGAACAGGCTGCTACTCTTTCAGTGAATTGCATGTGAGTTGCTGGTGAATGCTTGTAAGTAGATTAAGGCACTTTCAAAGGAAAGTAATTTTCTCTGTAATTACAGCATTTTGAAAGTGAAGGAAAACTCCATTCACTTCGCACAGTGAATTGAAGTGTTGGAACAGACTGCTTCTCTTTCAGAGAACTGCATGTGAGTTTCTGGTGAATGCTTGTAAGTAGCTTAAGGCAGTTTCAAACGAAAGTGATTTTCTCTGAAAGTACAGCCTTTACAAAGTGAAGCAACACTCCATTCACTTCGCACAGTGAGTTGAAGTGTTGGAACAGACTGCTTGTCTTTCAGAGAAATGCATGTGTGTTGCTGGTGAAAGCATGTAAGTAGCTTAAGGCACTTTCAAAGAAAGTGTTTTTCTCTGTAACTACAGCATTTAGAAAGTGAAGTAAGACTCCATTCACTTTGGACAACGAATTGTAGTGTTGGAACAGACTGCTTCCCTTTAGGAGAAACTCATGTGAGTTGCTGGTGAATGCTTGTAATTAGCGTAAGGCACTTTCAAAGGAAAGTGATTTTCTCTGAAAGTACAGCATTTAGAAAGTGAATAAACACTCCATTCACATCGCACAGTGAATTGAAATGTTGCTACAGACTGCTTCTCTTTCAGAGAAACTCATGCGAGTTGCTGGTGAATGCTTGTTTGTAGCTTAATGCACTTGCAAAGGAAAGTGATTTTCTCTGAAAGTACAGCATTTAGAAAGTGAAGCAACACTCCATTCACTTCGCACAGTGAATTGAAGTGTTGGAACAGACTGCTTCTCTTTCAGAGAAATGCATGTGAGTTGCTGGTAAATGCATGTGAGTAGCTTAAGGTACTTTCAAAGGAAAGTGATTTTCTCTGAAAGTACAGCTTTTAGAAAGTGAAACAACAACACATAAACTTCGCACAGTGAATTGAAGTATTGGAACAGACTGCTTCTCTTTCAGAGAAACTCATGTGAGTTGCTGGTGAATGCTTGTAAGTAACTTAAGGTACTTTGAAAGGAAAGTGATTTTCTCTGAAAGTATAGCATTTAGAAAGTGAAGCATCACTCCATTCACTTCCACAGTGAATTGAATTGTTGGAACAGACTGCTTCTCTTTCAGAGAAACTCATGTGAGTTGCAGGTGAATGCTTGTAAGTAGCTTATGGCACTTTCAAAGGAAAGTGATTTTCTCTGAAAGGACAGCATTTAGAAAGGGAAGCAACACTAAATTCACTTCGCACAGTGAATTGAAGTATTGGAACAGACGGCTTCTCTTTCAGAGAAATGCATGAGAGTTTCTTGTGAATGCTTCCAATTAGCTTAAGGCACTTTCAAAGGAAAGTGATTTTCTCTGAAAGTACAGAATTTAGAAAGTGAAGCAACACTCCATTCTCTTCGCACAGTGAATTGTAATGTTGGGACAGACTCCTTCTCTTTCAGAGAAACGCATTTGAGTTTCTACAAAATGCTTGTAAGTAGCTTAAGGCACTTTCAAAGGAAAGTGATTTTCTCTGAAAGTACAGCATTAAGAAAGTGACGCAACACTCCATCCACTTCGCACAGTGAATTGAAGAGATGGAACAGACTGCTTTTCTTTCAGAGAAACTCATGTGAGTTGCTGGTAAATGCTTGTAAGTAGCTTAAGGCACTTTCAAAGGAAAGTTATTTTCTCTGAAACTACAGCATTTAGAATGTGAAGGAACACTCTATTCACTTCGCACGGTGAATTGAAGTGTTGGAAAAGACTGTTTCTCTTTCAGAAAAACAGATGTGATTTTCTTGTGAATGCTTGAAAGTTGCTTCAGGCTGTTTCAAAAGAAAGTGATTTCTCTAAAAGGAGAGCATTTTGAAAGTGGAGCAACACTCCATTCACTTCGCACAGTGAATTGAAGTGTTGGAACAGACTGCTTCTTTTTCAGAGAAATGCATGTGAGTTTCTTGTGAATGCTTGTAAGTAGCTTAAGGCACTGTCAAAGGAATGTGATTTTCTCTGAAAGTACAGCATTTAGAAAGTGAAGCAACACTCCATTCACTTCGCACAGTGAATTGAAGTGTTGGAACAGACAGCTTCTCTTTCAGAGAAACACATTTGAGTTTCCTGTGAACGCTTGTAAGTAGCTTAAGGCACTTTCAAAGGAAAGTGATTTTCTCTGAAAGGACGGTATTTAGAAAGTGAAGCAACACTCCATTCACTTCGCACAGTGAATTGAAGTGTTGGAACAGACTGCTTCTTTTTCAGAGAAATGCATGTGAGTTTCTTCTGAATGCTTGTAAGTAGCTTAAGGCACTTTCAAAGGAAAGTGATTTTCTCTGAAAGGACATCATTTAGAAAGTGAAGCAACACTTCATTCACTTCGCACAGTGAACTGAAGTGTTGGAACAGACTGCTTTTCTTTCAGAGAAACTCATGTGAGTTGCTGGTGAATGCTTGTAAGTAGCCTATGGCACTTTCAAAGGAAAGTGATTTTCTCTGAAAGGACAGCATTTAGAAAGTGAAGCAACACTCCACTTCGCACAGTGAATTGAAGTGTTGGAACAGACGGCTTCTCTTTCAGAGAAATGCATGAGAGTTTCTTGAGAATGCTTCCAATTAGCTTAAGGCACTTTCAAAGGAAAGTGATTTTCTCTGAAAGTACAGAATTTAGAAAGTGAAGCAACACTCCATTCTCTTCGAACAGTGAATTGAAATGTTGGAACAGACTTCTTCTCTTTCAGAGAAACGCATTTGAATTTCTACAAAATGCTTATAAGTAGCTTAAGGCACTTTCAAAGGAAACTGATTTTCTCTAAAAGTACAGCATTTAGAAAGTGAAGCAACACTCCATTCACTTCGCACAGTGAATTGAAGTGTTTGAACAGGCTGCTACTCTTCCAGTGAATTGCATGTGAGTTGCTGGTGAATGCTTGTAAGTAGATTAAGGCACTTTCAAAGGAAAGTAATTTTCTCTGTAATTACAGCATTTTGAAAGTGAAGGAAAACTCCATTCACTTCGCACAGTGAATTGAAGTGTTGGAACAGACTGCTTCTCTTTCAGAGAAATGCATGTGAGTTTCTGGTGAATGCTTGTAAGTAGCTTAAGGCAGTTTCAAACGAAAGTGATTTTCTCTGAAAGTACAGCCTTTACAAAGTGAAGCAACACTCCATTCACTTCGCACAGTGAGTTGAAGTGTTGGAACAGACTGCTTTTCTTTCAGAGAAATGCATGTGTGTTGCTGGTGAAAGCTTGTAAGTAGCTTAAGGCACTTTCAAAGGAAAGTGTTTTTCTCTGTAACTACAGCATTTAGAAAGTGAAGTAAGACTCCAGTCACTTTGGACAACGAATTGTGGTGTTGGAACAGACTGCTTCCCTTTAGGAGAAACCCATGTGAGTTGCTGGTGAATGCTTGTAATTAGCGTAAGGCACTTTCAAAGGAAAGTGATTTTCTCTGAAAGTACAGCATTTAGAAAGTAAATAAACACTCCATTCACATCGCACAGTGAATTGAAATCTTGCAACAGACTGCTTTTCTTTCAGAGAAACTCATGTGAGTTGCTGGTGAATGCTTGTATGTTGCTTAATGCACTTGCAAAGGAAAGTGATTTTCTCTGAAAGAACAGCATTTAGAAAGTGAAGCAACACTCCATTCACTTCGCACAGTGAATTGAAGTTTTGGAACAGACTGCTTCTCTTTCAGAGAAATGCATGTGAGTTGCTGGTAAATGCATGTGAGTAGCTTAAGGCACTTTCAATGGAAAGTGATTTTCTCTGAAAGTACAGCTTTTAGAAAGTGAAACAACAACACATAAACTTCGCACAGTGAATTGAAGTATTGGAACAGACTGCTTCTCTTTCAGAGAAACTCATGCGAGTTGCTGGTGAATGCTTGTAAGTAACTTAAGGTACTTTGAATGTAAAGTGATTTTCTCTGAAAGTATAGCATTTAGAAAGTGAAGCAACACTCCATTCACTTCGCACAGGGAATTGAATTGTTGGAACAGACTGCTTCTCTATCAGAGAAACTCATGTGAGTTGCAGGTGAATGCTTGTAAGTAGCTTATGGCACTTTCAAAGGAAAGTGATATTCTCTGAAAGGACAGCATTTAGAAAGTGAAGCAACACTCCATTCACTTCGCACAGTGAATTGAAGTATTGGAACAGACGGCTTCTCTTTCAGAGAAATGCATGAGAGTTTCTTGTGAATGCTTCCAATCAGCTTAAGGCACTTTCAAAGGAAAGTGATTTTCTCTGAAAGTACAGAATTTAGAAAGTGAAGCAACACTCCATTCTCTTCGCACAGTGAATTGAAATGTTGGGGCAGACTCCTTCTCTTTCATAGAAACGCATTTGAGTTTCTACAAAATGCTTGTAAGTAGCTTAAGGCACTTTCAAAGGAAAGTGATTTTCTCTGAAAGTACAGCATTAAGAAAGTGAATCAACATTGCATTCACTTTGCACAGTGAACTGATGTGTTGGAAAAGACTGCTTCTCTTTCAGAGAAACGCATGTGAGTTTCTTGTGAATGCTTGTAAGTAACTTAAGGCACATTCAAAGGAAAGTGATTTTCTCTGTAACTACAGCATTTAGAAAGTGAAGTAACACTCCATTGACTTCGCACAGTGAATTGAAGTGTTGGAACAGATTGCTTCTCTTTCAGAAAAATGATTCTGAGTCTCGTGAATGCTTGTAAGTAGCTTAAGGCAGTTTCAAAGGAAAGTGATTTTCTCTGAAAGTACAGCGTTTAGAAAGTGAATCAACATTCCATTCACTTCACACAGTGAATTGATGTGTTGGAACAGACTGCTTCTCTTTCAGAGAAACGCATGTTAGTTTCTTGTGAATGCTTCTAAGTATCATAAGGCAGTTTCAAAGGAAAGTGATTTTCTCTGAATGTACAGCATTTAGAAAGTGAAGTAACATTCCATTCACTTTGCACAGTGAATTGAAGTGTTGGGACAGACTGCTTCTCTTTCAGAGAAACGCATGTGAGTTTCTTGTGAATGCTTGTAAGTAACCTAAGGCACATTCAAAGGAAAATGATTTTTTCTGTAACTACAGTATTTAGAAAGTGAAGTAACACTCCATTGACTTCGCACAATGAATTGAAGTGTTGGAACAGACTGCTTCTCTTTCAGAGAAACGCATGTGAGTTTCTTGTGAATGCTTGTAAGTAACTTAAGGCACATTCAAAGGAAAATGATTTTTTCTGTAACTACAGTATTTAGAAAGTGAAGTAACACTCCATTGACTTCGCACAGTGAATTGAAGTGTTGGAACAGACTGCTTCTCTTTCAGAGAAACGCATGTGAGTTTCTTGTGAATGCTTGTAAGTAACTTAAGGCACATTCAAAGGAAAATGATTTTTTCTGTAACTACAGTATTTAGAAAGTGACGCAACACTCCATTGACTTCGCACAGTGAATTGAAGTGTTGGAACAGACTGCTTCTCTTTCAGAGAAATGCATGTGAGATGCTGGTGAATGCTTGTAGGTAGCTTAAGGCAGTGTCAAAGGAAAATGATTTTTTCTGAAAGTACAGCATTTAGAAAGTGAATCAAAACTCCATTCACTTCGCACATTGAATTGAAGTGTTGGAACAGACTGCTTCTCTTTCAGAGTAATGCATGAGAGTTGTTGGTGAATGCTTGTAAGTAGCTTAAGGCACTTTCAAAGAAGAGTGATTTTCTCTGAAAGTACAGCATTTAGAAAGTGAAACAACAACACATGCACTTCGCACAGTGAATTGTAGTGTTGGAACAGACTGCTTCTCTTTCAGAGAAACTCATGTGAGTTGCTGGTGAATGCTTGTTAGTAGCTTAAGGCACTTTCAAAGGAAAGTGATTTTCTCTGAAAGTACAGCATTTAGAAAGTGAATCAACACTCCATTCACTTTGCCCAGTGAATTGAAGTGTTGGAACAGACTGCTTCTCTTTCAGAGAAACTCAAGTGAGTTGCTGGTGAATGCTTGTAAGCAGCTTAAGCCACTTTCAAAGAAAGTGATTTTCTCTGAAAGTACAGCACTTAGAAAGTGAAGCAACACATCCATTCACTTCGCACAGTGAATTGAAGTGTTGGAACAGACTGCTTCTCTTTCAGAGAAACGCATGCGATTTGCTGGTGAATGCTTGTAAGTAGCTTAAGGCAGTTTCAAAAGGAATTGATTTTCTCTGATAGTACAGCACTTTGAAAGTGAAGCAACACTCCATTCACTTTGCACAGTGAATTGAAGTGATGGAACAGACTGCTTTTTTTCAAGGAAATGCAAGTGAGTTGCTGGTGAATACTTGTAAGTAGCTTAAGGCACTTTCAAAGGAAAGTGATTTTCTCTGAAAGTACAGCTTTTAGAAAGTGAAAAAACAACACATAAACTTCGCACAGTGAATTGAAGTATTGGAACAGACAGCTTCTCTTTCAGAGAAACTCATGTGAGTTCCTGGTGAATTCTTGTAAGTAACTTAAGGTACTTTGAAAGGAAAGTGATTTTCTCTGAAAGTATAGCATTTAGAAAGTGAAGCATCACTCCATTCACTTCGCACAGTGAATTGAATTGTTGGAACAGACTGCTTCTCTTTCAGAGAAACTCATGTGAGTTGCAGGTGAATGCTTGTAAGTAGCTTATGGCACTTTCAAAGGAAAGTGATTTTCTCTGAAAGGACAGCATTTAGAAAGTGAAGCAACACTCCATTCACTTCGCACAGTGAATTGAAGTATTGGAACAGACGGCTTCACTTTCAGAGAAATGCATGAGAGTTTCTTGTGAATGCTTCCAATTAGCTTAAGGCACTTTCAAAGGAAAGTGATTTTCTCTGAAAGTACAGAATTTAGAAAGTGAAGCAACACTCCATTCTCTTCGCACAGTGAATTGAAATGTTGGGACAGACTCCTTCTCTTTCATAGAAACGCATTTGAGTTTCTACAAAATGCTTGTAAGTAGCTTAAGGCACTTTCAAAGGAAAGTGATTTTCTCTGAAAGTACAGCATTAAGAAAGTGAATCAACATTGCATTCACTTTGCACAGTGAATTGATGTGTTGGAAAAGACTGCTTCTCTTTCAGAGAAATGCATTTGAGTTTCTTGTGAATGCTTGAAAGTAACTTAAGGCACATTCAAAGGAAAGTGATTTTCTCTGTAACTACAGCATTTAGAAAGTGAAGTAACACTCCATTGACTTCGCACAGTGAATTGAAGTGTTGGAACAGACTGCTTCTCTTTCAGAAAAATGATTCTGAGTCTCGTGAATGCTTGTAAGTAGCTTAAGGCAGTTTCAAAGGAAAGTGATTTTCTCTGAAAGTACAGCGTTTAGAAAGTGAATCAACACTCCATTCACTTTGCACAGTGAATTGATGTGTTGGAACAGACTGCTTCTCTTTCAGAGAAACGCATTTGAGTTTCTTGTGAATGCTTCTAAGTATCATAAGGCAGTTTCAAAGGAAAGTGATTTTCTCTGAAAGTACAGCATTTAGAAAGTGAAGTAACACTCCATTCACTTTGCACAGTGAATTGAAGTGTTGGGACAGACTGCTTCTCTTTCAGAGTAACGCATGTGAGTTTCTTGTGAATGCTTGTAAGTAACTTAAGGCACATTCAAAGGAAAATGATTTTTTCTGTAACTACAGTATTTAGAAAGTGAAGTAACACTCCATTGACTTCGCACAATGAATTGAAGTGTTGGAACAGACTGCTTCTCTTTCAGAGAAACGCATGTGAGTTTCTTGTGAATGCTTGTAAGTAACTTAAGGCACATTCAAAGGAAAATGATTTTTTCTGTAACTACAGTATTTAGAAAGTGAAGTAACACTCCATTGACTTCGCACAGTGAATTGAAGTGTTGGAACAGACTGCTTCTCTTTCAGAGAAACGCATGTGAGTTTCTTGTGAATGCTTGTAAGTAACTTAAGGCACATTCAAAGGAAAATGATTTTTTCTGTAACTACAGTATTTAGAAAGTGAAGTAACACTCCATTGACTTCGCACAGTGAATTGAAGTGTTGGAACAGACTGCTTCTCTTTCAGAGAAACGCATGTGAGTTTCTTGTGAATGCTTGTAAGTAACTTAAGGCACATTCAAAGGAAAATGATTTTTTCTGTAACTACAGTATTTAGAAAGTGACGCAACACTCCATTGACTTCGCACAGTGAATTGAAGTGTTGGAACAGACTGCTTCTCTTTCAGAGAAATGCATGTGAGATGCTGGTGAATGCTTGTAGGTAGGTTAAGGATGTGTCAAAGGAAAATGATTTTTTCTGAAAGTACAGCATTTAGAAAGTGAATCAAAACTCCATTCACTTCGCACATTGAATTGAAGTGTTGGAACAGACTGCTTCTCTTTCAGAGTAATGCATGAGAGTTGTTGGTGAATGCTTGTAAGTAGCTTAAGGCACTTTCAAAGAAGAGTGATTTTCTCTGAAAGTACAGCATTTAGAAAGTGAAACAACAACACATGCACGTCGCACAGTGAATTGTAGTGTTGGAACAGACTGCTTCTCTTTCAGAGAAACTCATGTGAGTTGCTGGTGAATGCTTGTTAGTAGCTTAAGGCACTTTCAAAGGAAAGTGATTTTCTCTGAAAGTACAGCATTTAGAAAGTGAATCAACACTCCATTCACTTTGCCCAGTGAATCGTAATGTTGGAACAGACTGCTTCTCTTTCAGAGAAACTCAAGTGAGTTGCTGGTGAATGCTTGTAAGCAGCTTAAGCCACTTTCAAAGAAAGTGATTTTCTCTGAAAGTACAGCACTTAGAAAGTGAAGCAACACTCCATTCACTTCGCACAGTGAATTGAAGTGTTGGAACAGACTGCTTCTCTTTCAGAGAAACTCAAGTGAGTTGCTGGTGAATGCTTGTAAGTAGCTTAAGGCAGTTTCAAAAGGAATTGATTTTCTCTGATAGTACAGCACTTTGAAAGTGAAGCAACACTCCATTCACTTTGCACAGTGAATTGAAGTGATGGAACAGACTGCTTTTTTTCAAGGAAATGCAAGTGAGTTGCTGGTGAATACTTGTAAGTAGCTTAAGGCACTTTCAAAGGAAAGTGATTTTCTCTGAAAGTACAGCTTTTAGAAAGTGAAAAAACAACACATAAACTTCGCACAGTGAATTGAAGTATTGGAACAGACAGCTTCTCTTTCAGAGAAACTCATGTGAGTTGCTGGTGAATTCCTGTAAGTAACTTAAGGTACTTTGAAAGGAAAGTGATTTTCTCTGAAAGTATAGCATTTAGAAAGTGAAGCATCACTCCATTCACTTCGCACAGTGAATTGAATTGTTGGAACAGACTGCTTCTCTTTCAGAGAAACTCATGTGAGTTGCAGGTGAATGCTTGTAAGTAGCTTATGGCACTTTCAAAGGAAAGTGATTTTCTCTGAAAGGACAGCATTTAGAAAGTGAAGCAACACTCCATTCACTTCGCACAGTGAATTGAAGTATTGGAACAGACGGCTTCACTTTCAGAGAAATGCATGAGAGTTTCTTGTGAATGCTTCCAATTAGCTTAAGGCACTTTCAAAGGAAAGTGATTTTCTCTGAAAGTACAGAATTTAGAAAGTGAAGCAACACTCCATTCTCTTCGCACAGTGAATTGAAATGTTGGGACAGACTCCTTCTCTTTCATAGAAACGCATTTGAGTTTCTACAAAATGCTTGTAAGTAGCTTAAGGCACTTTCAAAGGAAAGTGATTTTCTCTGAAAGTACAGCATTAAGAAAGTGAATCAACATTGCATTCACTTTGCACAGTGAATTGATGTGTTGGAAAAGACTGCTTCTCTTTCAGAGAAATGCATGTGAGTTTCTTGTGAATGCTTGTAAGTAACTTAAGGCACATTCAAAGGAAAGTGATTTTCTCTGTAACTACAGCATTTAGAAAGTGAAGTAACACTCCATTGACTTCGCACAGTGAATTGAAGTGTTGGAACAGACTGCTTCTCTTTCAGAAAAATGATTCTGAGTCTCGTGAATGCTTGTAAGTAGCTTAAGGCAGTTTCAAAGGAAAGTGATTTTCTCTGAAAGTACAGCGTTTAGAAAGTGAATCAACACTCCATTCACTTTGCACAGTGAATTGATGTGTTGGAACAGACTGCTTCTCTTTCAGAGAAACTCATGTGAGTTGCTGGTGAATGCTTGTAAGCAGCTTAAGCCACTTTCAAAGAAAGTGATTTTCTCTGAAAGTACAGCACTTATAAAGTGAAGCAAGACTCCATTCACTTCGCACAGTGAATTGAAGTGTTGGAACAGACTGCTTCTCTTTCAGAGAAACGCATGCGATTTGCTGGTGAATGCTTGTAAGTAGCTTAAGGCAGTTTCAAAAGGAATTGATTTTCTCTGATAGTACAGCACTTTGAAAGTGAAGCAACACTCCATTCACTTTGCACAGTGAATTGAAGTGTTGGAACAGACTGCTTTTTATCAGAGAAATGCATGTGAGTTGCTGGTGAATACTTGTAAGTAGCTTAAGGCACTTTCAAAGGAAAGTGATTTTCTCTGAAAGTACAGCATTTAGAAAGTGAAACAACATCACATTCACTTCGCACAATGAATTGAAGTGTTGGAACAGACAGCTTCTCTTTCAGAGAAACTCATGTGAGTTGCTGGTGAATGCTTGTAAGTAGCTTAAGATACTTTGAAAGGAAAGTGATTTTCTCTGAAAGTACAGCATTTAGAAAGTGACGCAACACTCCATTCACTTCGCACAGTGAATTGAAGAGTTGGAACAGACTGCTTCTCTTTCGGAGACACTCATGTGAGTTGCTGGTGAATGCTTGTAAGTAGCTTAAGGCACATTCAAAGGGAAGTGATTTTCTCTGAAAGTACAGCATTTAGAAAGTGAAGCAACACTCCATTCACTTCGCACAGTGATTTGAAGTGTTGGAACAGACTGCTAATCTTTCAGAGAAACTCATGTGAGTTGCTCATGAATGCTTGTAAGTAGCGTAAGGCAGTTTCAAAGGAAAGTGATTTTCTCTGAAAGTACAGCATTTAGAAAGTGAAGCAACCCTCCATTCACTTCGCAGAGTGAATAGAAGTGTTGGAACAGACTGCTTCTCTTTCAGAAAAATGATTGTCAGTTGCTCGTGAATGCTTGTAAGTACCTTAAGGCACTTTCAAAGGAAAGTGATTTTATCTGAAAGTACAGCACTTTAAAAGTGAAGCAACACTCCAATCACTTCGAACAGTGAATTGAAGTGTTGGAACAGACTGCTTCTCTTTCAGAGAAATGCATGTGAGTTGCTGGTGAATGCTTGTAAGTAGCTTAAGGCAGTTTCAAAGGACAGTGATTTTCTCTGAAAGAACAGCATTTAGAAAGTGAAGCAACACTCCATTCACTTCGCACAGTGAACTGAAGTGTTGGAACAGACTACTTTTCTTTCAGAGTAATGCATGAGAGTTGTTGGTGAATGCTTGTAAGTAGCTTAAGGCACTTTCAAAGAAGAGTGATTTTCTCTGAAAGTACAGGATTTATAAAGTGAAACAACAACACATTCACTTCGCACAGTGAATTGAAGAGTTGGAACAGACTGCTTCTCTTTCAGAGAAACTCATGTGAGTTGCTGGTGAATGCCTGTAAGTCGCTTAAGGCAGTTTCAAAGGAAAGTGATTTTCTCTGAAATTACAGCATTTAGAAAGTGACGCAACACTCCATCCACTTCGCACAGTGAATTGAAGAGTTGGAACAGACTGCTTCTCTTTCAGAGAAACTCATGTGAGTTGCTGGTGAATGCTTGTAAGTAGTTTAAGGCAGTTTCAAAGGAAAGTGATTTTCTCTGAAAGTACAGCATTTTGAAAGTGAAGCAACACTCCATTCACTTTGCACAGTGAATTGAAGTGTTGGAACAGACTGCTTCTCTTTCAGAAAAACGCATGTGAGTTTCTGTTGAATTCTTGTAAGTAGTAAGGCACTTTCAAAGGAAAGTGATTTTCTCTGAAACTACAGCATTTAGAATGTGAAGGAACAGTCTATTTACTTCGCACAGTGAATTAAAGTGTTGGAACAGACTGTTTCTCTTTCAGAAAAACAGATGTGATTTTCTTGGAATGCTTGAAAGTTGCTTCAGGCTGTTTCAAAAGAAAGTGATTTCTCTAAAAGGAGAGCATTTAGAAAGTGGAGTAACACTCCATTCACTTCGCACAGTGAATTGAAGTGTTGGAACAGACTGCTTCTCTTTCAGAAAAACGCATGTGAATTTCTGTTGAATGGTTGTAAGTACCTAAAGGAACTTTCAAAAGAATGTGATTTTCTCTGAAAGTACAGCATTTAGAAAGTGAAGCAACACTCCATTCACTTCGCATAGTGAATTGTAGTGTTGGAACAGACTGCTTCTCTTTCAGCGAAACGCATATGAATTTCTGTTGAATGCTTGTAAGTAGCTTAAGGCACTTTCAACGGAATGTGATTTTCTCTGAAAGGACAGCATTTAGAAGGTGAAGCAACACTCCATTCACTTCGCACAGTGAATTGAAGTGTTGGAAAAGTATGCTTCTCTTTCAGAGAAACGCATGTGATTTGCTGGTGAATGCTTGTAAGTACCTTAAGTCAGTTTCAATAGAAAGTGATTATCTCTGTAACTACAGCATTTACAAAGTGTAGCAACAATCCATTCACTTTGCACAGTGAATTGAAGTGTTGGAACAGACTGCTTTTTTTCAGAGAAATGCATGTGAGTTGCTGGTGAATACTTGTAAGTAGCTTAAGGCAGTTTCAAAGGAAAGTGATTTTCTCTGAAAGTACAGCATTTAGAAAGTGAAACAAGAACACATTCACTTCGCCCAATGAATTGAAGTGTTGGAACAGACTGCTTCTCTTTCAGAGAAACTCATGTGAGTTGCTGGTGAATGCTTGTAAGTAGCTTAAGGTACTTTGAAAGGAAAGTGATTTCTCTGAAAGTACAGCATTTAGAAAGTGACACAACACTCCATTCTCTTCGCACAGTGAATTGAAATGTTGGGACAGACTGCTTCTCTTTCAGAGAAATACATATGAGTTGCTGTTGAATGCTTGTAGGTAGCTAAAGGCAGTTTCAAAAAAAAGTGATTATCTCTGTAACAACAGCATGTAGAAAGTGAAGCAACACTCCATTCACTTCGCACATTGAATTGAAGTGTTGGAACCGACTGCTTCTCTTTCAGAGTAATGCATGAGAGTTGTTGGTGAATTCTTGTAAGTAACTTAAGGCTCTTTCAAAGAAGAGTGAATTTCTCTCAAAGTACAGCATTTAGAAAGTGAAACAACAACACATTCACTTCGAACAGTGAATTGAATTGTTGGAACAGACTGCTTCTCTTTCAGAGAAACTCATGTGAGTTGCTGGTGTATGATTGTAAGTAGCTTAAGGCAGTTTCAAAGGAAAGTGATTTTCTCTGAAACTACAGGATTTAGAAAGTGACGCAACACTCCATTCAATTCACACAGTGAATTGAAGTGGTGAAACAGACTGCTTCTCTTTCAGAGAAACTCATGTGAGTTGCTGGTGAATGCTTGTAAGTAGCTTAAGGCAGTTTCAAAGGAAAGTGATTTTCTCTGAAAGTACAGCATTTAGAAAGTCAAGCAACACTCCATTCACTTTGCACAGTGAATTGAAGTGTTGGAACAGACTGCTTCTCTTTCAGAGAAATGCATGTGAGTTGCTGGTGAATGCATGAAAATATCTTTAGGAACTTTCAAACGAAAGAGATTTTCTCTGAAAGGACAGCATTTAGAAAGTGAAGCAACACTCCATTCACTTCGCACAGTGAATTGAATTGTTGGAACAGACTGCTTCGCTTTCAGAGAAACTCATTTGAGTTGCTGGTGAATGCTTGTAAGTAGCTTATGGCACTTTCAAAGGAAAGTGATTTTCTCTGAAAGGACAGCATTTAGAAAGTGAAGCAACACTCCATTCACTTCGCACAGTGAATTGAAGTGTTGGAACAGACGGCTTCTCTTTCAGAGAAATGCATGAGAGTTTCTTGTGAATGCTTCCAATTAGCTTAAGGCACTTTCAAAGGAAAGTGATTTTCTCTGAAAGTACAGAATTTAGAAAGTGAAGCAACACTCCATTCTCTTCGCACAGTGAATTGAAATGTTGGGACAGACTTCTTTTCTTTCAGAGAAACGCATTTGAGTTTCTACAAAATGCTTGTAAGTAGCTTAAGGCACTTTCAAAGGAAAGTGATTTTCTCTAAAAGTACAGCATTTAGATTGTGAAGTAACACTCCATTCACTTCGCACAGTGAATTGAAGTCTTTGAACAGGCTGCTACTCTTTCAGAGAATTGCATGTGAGTTGCTGGTGAATGCTTGTAAGTAGATTAAGGCACTTTCAAAGGAAAGTAATTTTCTCTGTAAGAACAGCATTTTGAAAGTGAAGCAAAACTCCATTCACTTTGCACAGTGAATTGAAGTGTTGGAACAGACTGCTTCTCTTTCACAGAAATGCATGTGAGTTTCTGGTGAATGCTTGTAAGTAGCTTAAGGCAGTTTCAAAGGAAAGTGATTTTCTCTGAAAATACAGCCTTTACAAAGTGAAGCAACACTCCATTCACTTCGCACGGTGAATTGAAGTGTTGGAACAGACTGCTTGTCTTTCAGAGAAATGCATGTGTGTTGCTGGTGAAAGCTTGTAAGTAGCTTAAGGCACTTTCAAAGGAAAGTGTTTTTCTCTGTAACTACAGCATTTAGAAAGTGAAGTAAGACTCCATTCACGTTGGACAATGAATTGTAGTGTTGGAACAGACTGCTTCCCTTTAGGAGAAACTCATGCGAGTTGCTGGTGAATGCTTGTAATTAGCGTAAGGCACTTTCAAAGGAAAGTGATTTTCTCTGAAAGTACAGCATTCAGAAAGTGAATAAACACTCCATCACTTCGCACAGTGAATTGATATGTTGCAACAGACTGTTTCTCTTTCAGAGAAACTCATGTGAGTTGCTGGTGAATGCCTGTAAGTAGCTTAAGGCACTTTCAAAGGAAAGTGATTTTCTCTGAAAGTACAGCATTTAGAAAGTGAAGCAACACTCCATTCACTTCGCACAGTGAATTGAAGTGTAGAAACAGACTGCTTCTCTTTCAGAGAAATGCATGTGAGTTGCTGGTGAATGCATGCAAGTATCTTAAGGAACTTTCAAAGAAAGTGATTTTCTCTGAAAGGACGGCATTTAGAAAGTGAAGCAACACTCCATTCACTTCGCACAGTGAATTGAAGTGTTGGAACAGACTGCTTCTCTTTCAGAGAAATGCATATGAGTTTCTAGTAAATGCATGTGAGTAGCTTAAGGCACTTTCAAAGGAAAGTGATTTTCTCTGAAAGTACAGCTTTTAGAAAGTGAAACAACAACACATTCACTTCGCACAGTGAATTGAAGTGTTGGAACAGACTGCTTCTCTTTCAGAGAAATGCATGTGAGTTGCTAGAGATTGCTTGCAAGTAGCTTAAGGCAGTTTCAAAGGTAAGGGTTTTTCTCTGAAAGTACTGCATTGAGAAAGTGAAGCAACACTCCATTCACTTCGCACAGTGAATTGAAATGTTGGAACAGACTCTTTCTCTTTCAGAGAAATGCATGTGAGTTGCTAGAGAATGCTTGCAAGTAGCTTAAGGCAGTTTCAAAGGAAAGTGATTTTCTCTGAAAGTACAGCATTGAGAAAGTGAAGCAACAATCCATTCAATTCGCAGAGTGAATGGAAGTGTTGGAACAGACTGCTTTTCTTCATGAAATGCATGTGAGTTTCTTGTGAATGTTTGTAATTAGATTAAGAAACTTTAAAAGGAAAGCGATTTTCTCTGAAAGTAGAGCATTTAGAAAGTGAAGCAACACTCCATTCACTTCGCACAGTGAATTGAAGTGTTGGAACAGACTGTTTCTCTTTCAGAGAAACTCATGTGAGTTGCTGGTGAATGCCTGTAAGTAGCTTAAGGCACTTTCAAAGGAAAGTGATTTTCTCTGAAAGTACAGCATTTAGAAAGTGAAGCAACACTCCATTCACTTCGCACAGTGAATTGAAGTGTAGAAACAGACTGCTTCTCTTTCAGAGAAATGCATGTGAGTTGCTGGTGAATGCATGCAAGTATCTTAAGGAACTTTCAAAGAAAGTGATTTTCTCTGAAAGGACGGCATTTAGAAAGTGAAGCAACACTCCATTCACTTCGCACAGTGAATTGAAGTGTTGGAACAGACTGCTTCTCTTTCAGAGAAATGCATATGAGTTTCTGGTAAATGCATGTGAGTAGCTTAAGGCACTTTCAAAGGAAAGTGATTTTCTCTGAAAGTACAGCTTTTAGAAAGTGAAACAACAACACATTCACTTCGCACAGTGAATTGAAGTGTTGGAACAGACTGCTTCTCTTTCAGAGAAATGCATGTGAGTTGCTAGAGATTGCTTGCAAGTAGCTTAAGGCAGTTTCAAAGGTAAGGGTTTTTCTCTGAAAGTACTGCATTGAGAAAGTGAAGCAACACTCCATTCACTTCGCACAGTGAATTGAAATGTTGGAACAGACTCTTTCTCTTTCAGAGAAATGCATGTGAGTTGCTAGAGAATGCTTGCAAGTAGCTTAAGGCAGTTTCAAAGGAAAGTGATTTTCTCTGAAAGTACAGCATTGAGAAAGTGAAGCAACAATCCATTCAATTCGCAGAGTGAATGGAAGTGTTGGAACAGACTGCTTTTCTTCATGAAATGCATGTGAGTTTCTTGTGAATGTTTGTAATTAGATTAAGAAACTTTAAAAGGAAAGCGATTTTCTCTGAAAGTAGAGCATTTAGAAAGTGAAGCAACACTCCATTCACTTCGCACAGTGAATTGAAGTGTTGGAACAGACTGCTTCTCTTTCAGAGAAACTCATGTGAGTTGCTGGTGAATGCTTTTAATTAGCTTAAGGCACTTTCAAAGAAAGTGATTTTCTCTGAAAGTAGAGCATTTAGAAAGTGAAGCAACACTCCATTCACTTCGCACAGTGAATTGAAATGTTGTAACAGACTCCTTCTCTTTCAGAGAAATGCATGTGAGTTGCTGGAGAATGCTTGCAAGTAGCTTAAGGCAGTTTCAAAGGAAAGTGATTTTCTCTGAAAGTACAGCATTTAGAAAGTGAAACAACAACACATTCACTTCGCACAGTGAATTGAAGTGTTGGAACAGACTGCTTCTCTTTCAGAGAAAATCAAGTGAGTTGCTGGTGAATGCTTGTCTGTAGCTTAAGGAACTTTGAAAGGAAAGTGATTTTCTCTGAAAGTACAGGATTTAGAAAGTGACGGAACACTCCATTGAATTCACACAGTGAACTGAAGTGTTTGAACAGACTGCTTCTCTTTCAGAGAAATGCATGCGAGTTGCTAGAGAATGCTTGCAAGTAGCTTAAGGCACTTTCAAAGGAAAGTGATTTTCTCTGAAAGTACAGCTTTTAGAAAGTGAAACAACAACACATTCACTTCGCACAGTGAATTGAAGTATTGGAACAGACTGCTTCTCTTTCAGAGAAACTCATGTGAGTTGCTGGTGAATGCTTGTAAGTAACTTAAGGTACTTTGAAAGGAAAGTGATTTTCTCTGAAAGTACAGCATTTAGAAAGTGAAGCATCACTCCATCCACTTCTCACAGTGAATTGAATTGTTGGAACAGACTGCTTCTCTTTCAGAGAAACTCATGTGAGTTGCTGGTGAATGCTTGTAAGTAGCTTATGGCACTTTCAAAGGAAAGTGATTTTCTCTGAAAGGACAGCATTTAGAAAGTGAAGCAACACTCCATTCACTTCGCACAGTGAATTGAAGTGTTGGAACAGATGGCTTCTCTTTCAGAGAAATGCATGAGAGTTTCTTGTGAATGCTTCCAATTAGCTTAAGGCACTTTCAAAGGAAAGTGATTTTCTCTGAAAGTACAGAATTTAGAAAGTGAAGCAACACTCCATTCTCTTCGCACAGTGAATTGAAATGTTGGGACAGACTTCTTCTCTTTCAGAGAAATGCATTTGAGTTTCGACAAAATGCTTGTAAGTAGCTTAAGGCACTTTCAAAGGAAAGTGATTTTCTCTGAAAGGACAGCATTTAGAAAGTGAATCAACATTCCATTCACTTTGCATAGTGAATTGATGTGTTGGAAAAGACTGCTTCTCTTTTCGAGAAACGCATGTGAGTTTCTTGTGAATGCTTGTAAGTAACTTAAGGCACATTCAAAGGAAAGTGATTTTCTCTGAAAGTACAGCATTTAGAAAGTGAAGCATCACTCCATTCACTTCGCACAGTGAATTGAATTGTTGGAACAGACTGCTTCACTTTCAGAGAAATGCATGTGAGTTGCTAGAGATTGCTTGCAAGTAGCTTAAGGCAGTTTCAAAGGTAAGGGTTTTTCTCTGAAAGTACTGCATTGAGAAAGTGAAGCAACACTCCATTCACTTCGCACAGTGAATTGAAATGTTGGAACAGACTCTTTCTCTTTCAGAGAAATGCATGTGAGTTGCTAGAGAATGCTTGCAAGTAGCTTAAGGCAGTTTCAAAGGAAAGTGATTTTCTCTGAAAGTCCAGCATTGAGAAAGTGAAGCAACAATCCATTCAATTCGCAGAGTGAATGGAAGTGTTGGAACAGACTGCTTTTTTTCATGAAATGCATGTGAGTTTCTTGTGAATGTTTGTAATTAGATTAAGACACTTTAAAAGGAAAGCGATTTTCTCTGAAAGTAGAGCATTTAGAATGTGAAGCAACACTCCATTCACTTCGCACAGTGAATTGAAGTGTTGGAACAGACTGCTTCTCTTTCAGAGAAACTCATGTGAGTTGCTGGTGAATGCTTTTAATTAGCTTAAGGCACTTTCAAAGAAAGTGATTTTCTCTGAAAGTAGAGCATTTAGAAAGTGAAGCAACACTCCATTCACTTCGCACAGTGAATTGAAATGTTGTAACAGACTCCTTCTCTTTCAGAGAAATGCATGTGAGTTGCTGGAGAATGCTTGCAAGTAGCTTAAGGCAGTTTCAAAGGAAAGTGATTTTCTCTGAAAGTACAGCATTTAGAAAGTGAAACAACAACACATTCACTTCGCACAGTGAATTGAAGTGTTGGAACAGACTGCTTCTCTTTCAGAGAAAATCAAGTGAGTTGCTGGTGAATGCTTGTCTGTAGCTTAAGGAACTTTGAAAGGAAAGTGATTTTCTCTGAAAGTACAGGATTTAGAAAGTGACGGAACACTCCATTCAATTCACACAGTGAATTGAAGTGTTTGAACAGACTGCTTCTCTTTCAGAGAAATGCATGTGAGTTGCTAGAGAATGCTTGCAAGTAGCTTAAGGCAGTTTCAAAGGAAAGGGTTTTTCTCTGAAAGTACTGCATTGAGAAAGTGAAGCAACTCTCCATTCACTTCGCACAGTGAATTGAAATGTTGGAACAGACTGCTTCTCTTTCAGAGAAATGCATATGAGTTGCTGGTAAATGCATGTGAGTAGCTTAAGGCACTTTCAAAGGAAAGTGATTTTCTCTGAAAGTACAGCTTTTAGAAAGTGAAACAACAACACATTCACTTCGCACAGTGAATTGAAGTATTGGAACAGACTGCTTCTCTTTCAGAGAAACTCATGTGAGTTGCTGGTGAATGCTTGTAAGTAACTTAAGGTACTTTGAAAGGAAAGTGATTTTCTCTGAAAGTACAGCATTTAGAAAGTGAAGCATCACTCCATCCACTTCTCACAGTGAATTGAATTGTTGGAACAGACTGCTTCTCTTTCAGAGAAACTCATGTGAGTTGCTGGTGAATGCTTGTAATTAGCTTATGGCACTTTCAAAGGAAAGTGATTTTCTCTGAAAGGACAGCATTTAGAAAGTGAAGCAACACTCCATTCACTTAGCACAGTGAATTGAAGTGTTGGAACAGATGGGTTCTCTTTCAGAGAAATGCATGAGAGTTTCTTGTGAATGCTTCCAATTAGCTTAAGGCACTTTCAAAGGAAAGTGATTTTCTCTGAAAGTACAGAATTTAGAAAGTGAAGCAACACTCCATTCTCTTCGCACAGTGAATTGAAATGTTGGGACAGACTTCTTCTCTTTCAGAGAAATGCATTTGAGTTTCGACAAAATGCTTGTAAGTAGCTTAAGGCACTTTCAAAGGAAAGTGATTTTCTCTGAAAGGACAGCATTTAGAAAGTGAATCAACATTCCATTCACTTTGCATAGTGAATTGATGTGTTGGAAAAGACTGCTTCTCTTTGAGAGAAACGCATGTGAGTTTCTTGTGAATGCTTGTAAGTAACTTAAGGCACATTCAAAGGAAAGTGAATTTCTCTGAAAGTACAGCATTTAGAAAGTGAAGCATCACTCAATTCACTTCGCACAGTGAATTGAATTGTTGGAACAGACTGCTTCTCTTTCAGAGAAATGCATGTGAGTTGCTAGAGATTGCTTGCAAGTAGCTTAAGGCAGTTTCAAAGGTAAGGGTTTTTCTCTGAAAGTACTGCATTGAGAAAGTGAAGCAACACTCCATTCACTTCGCACAGTGAATTGAAATGTTGGAACACACTCCTTCTCTTTCAGAGAAATGCATGTGAGTTGCCAGAGAATGCTTGCAAGTAGCTTAAGGCAGTTTCAAAGGAAAGTGATTTTCTCTGAAAGTACAGCATTGAGAAAGTGAAGCTACAATCCATTCAATTCGCAGAGTGAATGGAAGTGTTGGAACAGATTGCTTTTCTTCATGAAATGCATGTGAGTTTCTTGTGAATGTTTGTAATTAGATTAAGACACTTTAAAAGGAAAGCGATTTTCTCTGAAAGTAGAGCATTTAGAAAGTGAAGCAACACTCCATTCACTTCGCACAGTGAATTGAAGTGTTGGAACAGACTGCTTCTCTTTCAGAGAAACTCATGTGAGTTGCTGGTGAATGCTTTTAATTAGCTTAAGGCACTTTCAAAGAAAGTGATTTTCTCTGAAAGTAGAGCATTTAGAAAGTGAAGCAACACTCCATTCACTTCGCACAGTGAATTGAAATGTTGTAACAGACTCCTTCTCTTTCAGAGAAATGCATGTGAGTTGCTGGAGAATGCTTGCAAGTAGCTTAAGGCAGTTTCAAAGGAAAGTGATTTTCTCTGAAAGTACAGCATTTAGAAAGTGAAACAACAACACATTCACTTCGCACAGTGAATTGAAGTGTTGGAACAGACTGCTTCTCTTTCAGAGAAAATCAAGTGAGTTGCTGGTGAATGCTTGTCTGTAGCTTAAGGAACTTTGAAAGGAAAGTGATTTTCTCTGAAAGTACAGGATTTAGAAAGTGACGGAACACTCCATTCAATTCACACAGTGAATTGAAGTGTTTGAACAGACTGCTTCTCTTTCAGAGAAATGCATGTGAGTTGCTAGAGAATGCTTGCAAGTAGCTTAAGGCAGTTTCAAAGGAAAGGGTTTTTCTCTGAAAGTACTGCATTGAGAAAGTGAAGCAACTCTCCATTCACTTCGCACAGTGAATTGAGATGTTGGAACAGACTCCTTCTCTTTCAGAGAAATGCAAGTGAGTTGCTAGAGAATGCTTGCAAGTAGCTTAAGGCAGTTTCAAAGGAAAGTGATTTTCTCTGAAAGTACAGCATTGAGAAAGTGAAGCAACAATCCATTCAATTCGCACAGTGAATTGAAGTGTTGGAACAGACTGCTTTTCTTCATGAAATGCATGTGAGTTTCTGGTGAATGCTTGTAAGTAGCTTAAGGCCGTTTCAAAGGAAAGTGATTTTCTCTGAAAGTACAGCATTTACAAAGTGAAGCAACACTCCATTCACTTCGCACAGTGAATTGAAGTGTTGGAACAGACTGCTTCTCTTTCAGAGAAATGCATGTGTGTTGCTGGTGAAAGCTTGTAAGTAGCTTAAGGCACTTTCAAAGGAAAGTGTTTTTCCTGTAACTACAGTATTTAGAAAGTGAAGTAAGACTCCATTCACTTTGGACAATGAATTGTAGTGTTGGAACAGACTGCTTCCCTTTAGGAGAAACTCATGTGAGTTGCTGGTGAATGCTTGTAATTAGCGTAAGGCACATTCAAAGGAAAGTGATTTTCTCTGAAAGTACAGCATTTAGAAAGTGAATAAACACTCCATCACTTCGCACAGTGAATTGAAATGTTGCAACAGACTGCTTCTCTTTCAGAGAAACTCATATGAGTTGCTGGTGAATGCCTGTAAGTAGCTAAAGGCACTTTCAAAGGAAAGTGATTTTCTCTGAAAGTACAGCATTTAGAAAGTGAAGCAACACTCCATTCACTTCGCACAGTGAATTGAAGTGTAGGAACAGACTGCTTCTCTTTCAGAGAAATGCATGCGATTTGCTGGTGATTGCTTGTAAGTACCTTAAGTCAGTTTCATTAGATAGTGATTATCTCTGTAACTACAGCATTTACAAAGTGAAGCAAAAATCCATTCACTTTGCACAGTGAATTGAAGTGTTGGAACAGACTGCTTTTCTTCAGAGAAATGCATGTGAGTTGCTGGTGAATACTTGTAAGTAGCTTAAGGCAGTTTCAAAGGAAAGTGATTTTCTCTGAAAGTACAGCATTTAGAAAGTGAAACAACAACACATTCACTTCGCACAATGAATTGAAGTGTTGGAACAGACTGCTTCTCTTTCAGAGAAACTCATGTGATTTGCTGGTGAATGCTTGCAAGTAGCTTAAAGTTCTTTGAAAGGAAAGTGATTTTCTCTGAAAGTACAGCATTTAGAAAGTTACGCAACACTCCATTCACTTCGCACAGTGAATTGAAGAGTTGGAACAGACTGCTTCTCTTTCAGAGACACTCATGTGAGTTGCTGGTGAATGCTTGTAAGTAGCTTAGGGCACATTCAAAGGGAAGTGATTTTCTCTGAAAGGACAGCATTCAGAAAGTGAAGCAACACTCCATTCACTTCGCACAGTGAATTGAAGTGTTGGAACAGACTGCTTCTCTTTCAGAGAAATACATGTGAGTTGCTGTTGAATGCTTGTAGGTAGCTTAAGGCAGTTTCAAAAAAAAGTGATTATCTCTGTAACAACAGCATTTAGAAAGTGAAGCAACACTCCATTCACTTCGCACATTGAATTGAAGTGTTGGAACAGACTGCTTCTCTTTCAGAGTAATGCATGAGAGTTGTTGGTGAATGCTTGTAAGTAACTTAAGGCACTTTCAAAGAAGAGTGAATTTCTCTCAAAGTACAGCATTTAGAAAGTGAAACAACAACACATTCACTTCGCACAGTGAATTGAAGTGTTGGAACAGACTGCTTCTCTTTCAGAGAAACACATGTGAGTTGCTGGTGAATGCTTGTAAGTAACTTAAGGCACATTCAAAGGAAAGTGATTTTCTCTGAAAGTACAGCATTTAGAAAGTGAAGCATCACTCCATTCACTTCGCACAGTGAATTGAATTGTTGGAACAGACTGCTTCTCTTTCAGAGAAATGCATGTGAGTTGCTAGAGAATGCTTGCAAGTAGCTTAAGGCAGTTTCAAAGGAAAGGGTTTTTCTCTGAAAGTACTGCATTGAGAAAGTGAAGCAACACTCCATTCACTTCGCATAGTGAATTGAAGTGTTGGAACAAACTGCTTCTCTTTCAGAGAAATGTATGTGAGTTGTTGGTGAATGCTTGTAAGTAGCTTAAGGCAGTTTCAAAGGAAAGTGATTTTCTCTGAAAGTACAGCATTTAGAAAGTGAAACAACAACACATTAACTTCGCACAATGAATTGAAGTGTTGGAACAGACTGCGTCTCTTTCAGAGAAACTCATGTGAGTTGCTGGTGAATGCTTGTAAGTAGCTTAAGGTACTTTGAAAGGAAAGTGATTTTCTCTCAAAGTACAGCATTTAGAAAGTGACGCAACACTCCATTCACTTCGCACAGTGAATTGAAGAGTTGGAACAGACTGCTTCCCTTTCAGGGAAACTCATTTGAGTTGCTGATGAATGCTTGTAAGTAGTTTAAGGCAGTTTCAAAGGAAAGTGATTTTCTCTGAAAGTACAGCATTTAGAAAGTGAAGCAACACTCCATTCACTTTGCACAGTGAATTGAAGTGTTGGAACAGACTGCTTCTCTTTCTGGGAAAGTCATGTGAGTTGCTGGTGAATGCTTGAAAGTAGCCTAAGACAGTTTCAAAGGAAAGTGATTTTCTCTGAAAGTACAGCATTTAGAAAGTTAAGCAACACTCCATTCAGTTCGCACAGTGAAATGAAGTGTTGGAACAGACTGCTTCTCTTTCAGAGAAATGCATGTGAGTTGCTAGAGAATGCTTGCAAGTAGCTTAAGGCAGTTTCAAAGGAAAGGGTTTTTCTCTGAAAGTACTGCATTGAGAAAGTGAAGCAACACTCCATTCACTTCGCACAGTGAATTGAAGTGTTGGAACAGACTGCTTCTCTTTCAGAGAAATGCATGTGAGTTGCTAGAGAATGCTTGCAAGTAGCTTAAGGCAGTTTCAAAGGAAAGGGTTTTTCTCTGAAAGTACTGCATTGAGAAAGTGAAGCAACTCTCCATTCACTTCGCACAGTGAATTGAGATGTTGGAACAGACTCCTTCTCTTTCAGAGAAATGCAAGTGAGTTGCTAGAGAATACTTGCAAGTAGCTTAAGGCAGTTTCAAAGGAAAGTGATTTTCTCTGAAAGTACAGCATTGAGAAAGTTTAGCAACAATCCATTCAATTCGCACAGTGAATTGAAGTGTTGGAACAGAGTGCTTTTCTTCATGAAATGCATGTGAGTTTCTTGTGAATGTTTGTAGTTAGATTAATACACTTTAAAAGGAAAGCGATTTTCTCTGAAAGTACAGCATTTAGAAAGTGAAGCAGCACTCCATTCACTTCGCACAGTGAATTGAAGTGTTGGAATAGACTGCTTCTCTTTCAGAGAAACTCATGTGAGTTGCTGATGAATGCTTGTAAGTAGCTTATGGCACTTTCAAGGAAAGTGATTTTCTCTGAATGGACAGGATTTAGAAAGTGAAGCAACACTCCATTCACTTCGCACAGTGAATTGAAGTGTTGGAACAGACGGCTTCTCTTTCAGAGAAATGCATGAGAGTTTTTTGTGAATGCTTCCAATTAGCTTAAGGCACTTTCAAAGGAAAGTGATTTCCTCTGAAAGTACCGAATTCAGAAAGTGAAGCAACACTCCATTCTCTTCGCGCAGTGAATTGAAATGTTGGGACAGACTTCTTCTCTTTCAGAGAAATGCATTTGAGTTTCTACAAAATGCTTGTAAGTAGCTTAAGGCACTTTCAAAGGAAAGTGATTTTCTCTGAAAGTACAGCATTTAGAAAGTGAATCAACATTCCATTCACTTTGCACAGTGAATTGATGTGTTGGAAAAGACTGCTTCTCTTTCAGAGAAACGCATGTGAGTTTCTTGTGAATGCTTGTAAGTAACTTAAGGCACATTCAAAGGAAAGTGATTTTCTCTGAAAGTACAGCATTTAGAAAGTGAAGCATCACTCCATTCACTTCGCACAGTGAATTGAATTGTTGGAACAGACTGCTTCTCTTTCAGAGAAATGCATGTGAGTTGCTAGAGAATGCTTGCAAGTACTTTAAGGCAGTTTCAAAGGAAAGGGTTTTTCTCTGAAAGTACTGCATTGAGAAAGTGAAGCAACACTCCATTCACTTCGCATAGTGTATTGAAATGTTGGAAAAGACTCCTTCTCTTTCAGAGAAATGCATGTGAGTTGCTAGAGAATGCTTGCAAGTAGCTTAAGGCAGTTTCAAAGGAAAGTGATTTTCTCTGAAAGTACAGAATTGAGAAAGTGAAGCAACAATCCATTCAATTCGCACAGTGAATTGAAGTGTTGGAACAGACTGCTTTTCTTCATGAAATGCATGTGAGTTTCTTGTGAATGTTTGTAGTTAGATTAAGACACTTTAAAAGGAAAGCGATTTTCTCTGAAAGTACAGCATTTAGAAAGTGAAGCAGCACTCCATTCACTTCGCACAGTGAATTGAAGTGTTGGAATAGACTGCTTCTCTTTCAGAGAAACTCATGTGAGTTGCTGATGAATGCTTGTAAGTAGCTTATGGCACTTTCAAGGAAAGTGATTTTCTCTGAATGGACAGAATTTAGAAAGTGAAGCAACACTCCATTCACTTCGCACAGTGAATTGAAGTGTTGGAATAGACGGCTTCTCTTTCAGAGAAATGCATGAGAGTTTCTTGTGAATGCTTCCAATTAGCTTAAGGCACTTTCAAAGGAAAGTGATTTCCTCTGAAAGTACCGAATTCAGAAAGTGAAGCAACACTCCATTCTCTTCGCGCAGTGAATTGAAATGTTGGGGCAGACTTCTTCTCTTTCAGAGAAATGCATTTGAGTTTCTACAAAATGCTTGTAAGTAGCTTAAGGCACTTTCAAAGGAAAGTGATTTTCTCTGAAAGTACAGCATTTAGAAAGTGAATCAACATTCCATTCACTTTGCACAGTGAATTGATGTGTTGGAAAAGACTGCTTCTCTTTCAGAGAAACGCATGTGAGTTTCTTGTGAATGCTTGTAAGTAACTTAAGGCACATTCAAAGGAAAGTGATTTTCTCTGAAAGTACATCATTAGAAAGTGAAGCATCACTCCATTCACTTCGCACAGTGAATTGAATTGTTGGAACAGACTGCTTCTCTTTCAGAGAAATGCATGTGAGTTGCTAGAGAATGCTTGCAAGTAGCTTAAGGCAGTTTCAAAGGAAAGGGTTTTTCTCTGAAAGTACTGCATTGAGAAAGTGAAGCAACACTCCATTCACTTCGCATAGTGAATTGAAGTGTTGGAACAAACTGCTTCTCTTTCAGAGAAATGTATGTGAGTTGTTGGTGAATGCTTGTAAGTAGTTTAAGGCAGTTTCAAAGGAAAGTGATTTTCTCTGAAAGTACAGCATTTAGAAAGTGAAACAACAACACATTAACTTCGCACAATGAATTGAAGTGTTGGAACAGACTGCGTCTCTTTCAGAGAAACTCATGTGAGTTGCTGGTGAATGCTTGTAAGTAGCTTAAGGTACTTTGAAAGGAAAGTGATTTTCTCTCAAAGTACAGCATTTAGAAAGTGACGCAACACTCCATTCACTTCGCACAGTGAATTGAAGAGTTGGAACAGACTGCTTCCCTTTCAGAGTAACTCATTTGAGTTGCTGGTGAATGCTTGTAAGTAGTTTAAGGCAGTTTCAAAGGAAAGTGATTTTCTCTGAAAGTACAGCATTTAGAAAGTGAAGCAACACTCCATTCACTTTGCACAGTGAATTGAAGTGTTGGAACAGACTGCTTCTCTTTCAGGGAAAGTCATGTGAGTTGCTGGTGAATGCTTGAAAGTAGCCTAAGACAGTTTCAAAGGAAAGTGATTTTCTCTGAAAGTACAGCATTTAGAAAGTTAAGCAACACTCCATTCAGTTCGCACAGTGAAATGAAGTGTCGGAACAGACTGCTTCTCTTTCAGAGAAATGCATGTGAGTTGCTAGAGAATGCTTGCAAGTAGCTTAAGGCAGTTTCAAAGGAAAGGGTTTTTCTCTGAAAGTACTGCATTGAGAAAGTGAAGAAACACTCCATTCACTTCGCACAGTGAATTGAAATGTTGGAAAAGACTCCTTCTCTTTCAGAGAAATGCATGTGAGTTGCTAGAGAATGCTTGCAAGTAGCTTAAGGCAGTTTCAAAGGAAAGTGATTTTCTCTGAAAGTACAGCATTGAGAAAGTGAAGCAACAATCCATTCAATTCGCACAGCGAATTGAAGTGTTGGAACAGACTGCTTTTCTTCATGAAATGCATGTGAGTTTCTTGTGAATGTTTGCAATTAGATTAAGACACTTTAAAAGGAAAGCGATTTTCTCTGAAAGTACAGCACTTAGAAAGTGAAGCAACACTCCATTCACTTCGCACAGTGAATTGAAGTGTTGGAACAGACTGCGTCTCTTTCAGAGAAACTCATGTGAGTTGCTGGTGAATGCTTTTAATTAGCTTCAGGCACTTTCAGAGAAAGTGATTTTCTCTGAAAGTAGAGCATTTAGAAAGTGAAGCATTTCTCCATTCACTTCGCACAGTGAATTGAAATGTTGGAACAGACTCCTTTTCTTTCAGAGAAATGCATGTGAGTTCCTGGAGAATGCTTGCAAGTAGCTTAAGGCAGTTTCAAAGGAAAGTGATTTTCTCTGAAAGTACAGCATTTAGAAAGTATAACAACAACACATTCACTTCGCACAGTGAATTGAAGTGTTGGAACAGACTGCTTCTCTTTCAGAGAAACTCATGTGAGTTGCTGGTGAATGCTTGTTTGTAGCTTAAGGTACTTTGAAAGGAAAGTGATTTTCTCTGAAAGTACAGCATTTAGAAAGTGAAGCAACACTCCATTCACTTCGCACAGTGAATTGAAGTGTTGGAACAGACTGCTTCTATTTCAGAGAAACTCATGTGAGTTGCAGGTGAATGCATGTTAGTAGCGTAAGGCAGTTTCAAAGGAAAGTGATTTCCTCTGAAAGTACAGCATTTAGAAAGTGAATCAACACTCCATTCACTTTGCCCAGTGAATTGAAGTGTTGGAACAGACTGCTTCTCTTTCAGATAAACTCATGTGAGTTCCTTGTGAATGCTTGTAAGTAGCTTAAGCCACTTTCAAAGAAAGTGATTTTCTCTGAAAGTACAGCACTTAGAAAGTGAAGCAACACTCCATTCACCTCGCACAGTGAATTGAAGTGTTGGAAAAGAATGCTTCCCTTTCAGAGAAACGCATGTGATTTGCTGGTGAATGCTGGTAAGTACCTTAAGTCAGTTTCAATAGAAAGTGATTATCTCTGTAACTACAGCATTTACAAAGTGAAGCAACAATCCATTCACTTTGCACAGTGAATTGAAGTGTTGGAACAGACTGCTTTTTTTCAGAGAAATGCATGTGAGTTGCTGGTGAATACTTGTAAGTAGCCTAAGGCACTTTCAAAGGAAAGTGATTTTCTCTGAAATTACAGCATTTAGAAAGTGAAACAACAACACATTCACTTCGCACAATGAATTGAAGTGTTGGAACAGACTGCTTCTCTTTCAGAGAAACTCATGTGAGTTGCTGGTGAATGCTTGTAAGTAGCTTAATGTACTTTGAAAGGAAAGTGATTTTCATGAAAGTACAGCATTTAGAAAGTGACGCAACACTCCATTCACTTCGCACAGTGAACTGAAGTGTTGGAACAGACTGCTTTTCTTTCAGAGAAACTCATGTGAGTTGCTGGTCAATTCTTGTAAGTAGCTTAAGGCACTTTCAAAGGAAAGTGATTTTCTCTGAAAGTACAGCATTTAGAAAGTGAAGCAACACTCCATTAACTTCGCAGAATGATTTGAAGTGTTGGAACAGACTGCTAATCTTTCAGAGAAACTCATGTGAGTTGCTGGTGAATGCTTGTAAGTAGCTTAAGGCAGTTTCAAAGGAAAGTGATTTTCTCAGAAAGTACAGCATTTAGAAAGTGAAGCAACCCTCCATTCACTTCGCAGAGTGAATTAAAGTTTTGGAACAGACTGCTTCTCTTTCAGAGAAATGCATGTGAGTTGCTGTTGAATGCTTGTAGGTAGTTTAAGGCAGTTTCAAAAAAAAGTGATTATCTCTGTAACAACAGCATTTAGAAAGTGAAGCAAGACTCCATTCACTTCGCACATTGAATTGAAGTGTTGGAACAGTCTGCTTCTCTTTCAGAGTAATGCATGAGAGTTGTTGGTGAATGCTTGTAAGTTACTTAAGGCACTTTCAAAGAAGAGTGATTTTCTATTAAAGTACAGCATTTAGAAAGTGAAACAACAACACATTCTCTTCGCACAGTGAATTGAAGTGTTGGAACAGACTGCTTCTCTTTCAGAGAAACTCATGTGATTTGCTGGTGAATGCTTGTTAGTAGCGTAAGGCAGTTTCAAAAGAAAGTGATTTTCTCTGAAAGTACAGGATTTAGAAAGTGATGCAACACTCCATTCAATTCACAGTGTGAATTGAAGTGTTGGAACAGACTGCTTCTCTTTCAAGAAACTCATGTGAGTTGCTGGTGAATGCTTGTAAGTAGCTTAAGGCAGTTTCAAAGGAAAGTGATTTTCTCTGAAAGTACAGCATTTAGAAAGTGACGCAACACTCCATTCTCTTCGCACAGTGAATTGAAATGTTGGGACAGACTGCTTCTCTTTCAGAGAAATACATATGAGTTGCTGTTGAATGCTTGTAGGTAGCTTAAGGCAGTTTCAAAAAAAAGTGATTATCTCTGTAACAACAGCATTTAGAAAGTGAAGCAACACTCCATTCACTTCGCACAGTGAATTGAAGTGTTGGAACAGACTGCTTCTCTTTCAGAGAAATGCATGTGAGTTGCTGGTAAATGCATGTGAGTAGCTTAAGGCACTTTCAACGGAAAGTTATTTTCTCTGAAAGTACAGCTTTTAGAAAGTGAAACAACAACACATTCACTTCGCACAGTGAATTGAAGTGTTGGAACAGACTGCTTCTCTTTCAGAGTAATGCATGAGAGTTGTTGGTGAATGCTTGTAAGTTACTTAAGACATTTTCAAAGAAGAGTGATTTTCTCAGAAAGTACAGCATTTAGAAAGTGAATAAACAGTCCATCACTTCGCATAGTGAATTGAAATGTTGCAACAGACTGCTTCTCTTTCAGAGAAACTCATGTGAGTTGCTGGTGAATGCCTGTAAGTAGCTTAAGGCACTTTCAAAGGAAAGTGATTTTCTCTGAAAGTACAGCATTTAGAAAGTGAAGCAACACTCCATTCACTTCGCACATTGAATTGAAGTGTTGGAACAGACTGCTTCTCTTTCAGAGTAATGCATGAGAGTTGTTGGTGAATGCTTGTAAGTTACTTAAGACACTTTCAAAGAAGAGTGATTTTCTCTCAAAGTACAGCATTTAGAAAGTGAAACAACAACACATTCACTTCGCAAGTGAATTGAAGTGTTGGAACAGATAGCTTCCCTCTCAGAGAAACTCATGTGAGTAGCTGGTGAATGCTTGTAAGTAGCTTAAGGCAGTTTCAAAGGAAAGTGATTTTCTCTGAAAGTGCAGCATTTAGAAAGTTAAGCAACACTCCATTCAGTTCGCACAGTGAAATGAAGTGTTGGAACAGACTGCTTCCCTTTAGGAGAAACTAATGTGAGTTGCTGGTGAATGCTTGTAATTAGCGTAAGGCACTTTCAAAGGAAAGTGATTTTCTCTGAAAGTACAGCCTTTACAAAGTGAAGCAACACTCCATTCACTTCGCACAGTGAATTGAAGTGTTGGAACAGACTGCTTGTCTTTCAGAGAAATGCATGTGTGTTGCTGGTGAAAGCTTGTAAGTACCTTAAGGCACTTTCAAAGGAAAGTGTTTTTCTCTGTAACTACAGCATTTCGAAAGTGAAGTGAGACTCCATTCACTTTGGACAATGAATCGTAGTGTTGGAACAGACTGCTTCCCTTTAGGAGAAACTCATGTGAGTTGCTGGTGAATGCTTGTAATTAGCGTAAGGTACTTTCAAAGGAAAGTGATTTTCTCTGAAAGTACAGCATTTAGAAAGTGAATAAACACTCCATCACTTCGCATAGTGAATTGAAATGTTGCAACAGACTGCTTCTCTTTCAGAGAAACTCATGTGAGTTGCTGGTGAATGCCTGTAAGTAGCTTAAGGCACTTTCAAAGGAAAGTGATTTTCTCTGAAAGTACAGCATTTAGAAAGTGACGCAACACTCCATTCTCTTCGCACAGTGAATTGAAATGTTGGGACAGACGGCTTCTCTTTCAGAGAAATACATATGAGTTGCTGTTGAATGCTTGTAGGTAGCTTAAGGCAGTTTCAAAAAAAAGTGATTATCTCTGTAACAACAGCATTTAGAAAGTGAAGCAACACTCCATTCACTTCGCACAGTGAATTGAAGTGTTGGAACAGACTGCTTCTCTTTCAGAGAAATGCATGTGAGTTACTGGTAAATGCATGTGAGTAGCTTAAGGCACTTTCAACGGAAAGTTATTTTCTCTGAAAGTACAGCTTTTAGAAAGTGAAACAACAACACATTCACTTCGCACAGTGAATTGAAGCATTGGAACAGACTGCTTCTCTTTCAGAGAAACTCATGTGAGTTGCTAGTGAATGCTTGTAAGTAACTTAAGGTACTTGAAAGGAAAGTGATTTTCTCTGATAGTACAGCATTTAGAAAGTGAAGCATCACTCCAATAACTTCGCACAGTGAATTGAATTGTTGGAACAGACTACTTTTCTTTCAGAGAAATTCATGTGAGTTGCTGGTGAATGCTTGTAAGTAGCTTATGGCACTTTCAAAGGAAAGAGATTTTCTCTGAAAGTACAGCATTTAGAAAGTGAAACAACAACACATTCACTTCGCACAGTGAATTGAAGTGTTGGAACAGACTGCTTCACTTTCAGAGAAACTCATGTGAGTTGCTGGTGAATGCTTGTAAGTAGCGTAAGGCAGTTTCAAAGGAAAGTGATTTTCTCTGAAAGTACAGGATTTAGAAAGTGATGCAACACTCCATTCAATTCACACAGTGAATTGAAGTGTTGGAACAGACTGCTTCTCTTTCAGAGAAACTCATGTGAGTTGCTGGTGAATGCTTGTAAGTAGCTTAAGGCAGTTTCAAAGGAAAGTGATTTTCTCTGAAAGTACAGCATTTAGAAAGTGAAGCAACACTCCATTCACTTTGAACAGTGAATTGAAGTGTTGGAACAGACTGCTTCTCTTTCAGAGAAACTCATGTGAGTTGCTGGTGAATGCATTTAAGTAGCTTAAGGCAGTTTCAAAGGAAAGTGATTTTCTCTGAAAGTACAGCATTTAGAAAGTGAAGCAACACTTCATTCATTTCGCACAGTGAATTGAAGTGTTGGAACAAACTGCTTCTCTTTCAGAGAAATGTATGTGAGTTGTTGGTGAATGCTTGTAAGTAGCTTAAGGCAGTTTCAAAGGAAAGTGATTTTCTCTGAAAGTACAGTATTGAGAAAGTGAAACAACAACACATTAACTTCGCACAATGAATTGAAGTGTTGGAACAAACTGCTTCTCTTTCAGAGAAATGTATGTGAGTTGCTGGTGAATGCTTGTAAGTATCTTAAGGCTGTTTCAAAGGAAAGTGATTTTCTCTGAAAGTACAGCATTTAGAAAGTTAAGCAACACTCCATTCACTTCGCACAGTGAATTGAAGTGTTGGAACAGACTGCTTCTCTTTCAGAGAAACGCAAGTTAGTTTCATGTGAATGCTTGTAATTAGCTTAAGGCACTTTCAAAGGAAAGTGATTTTCTCTGAAAGGACAGCATTTAGAAAGTGGAGCAACACTCCATTCAATTTGCACAGTGATTTGAAGTGTTGGAACAGACGGCTTCTCTTTCAGAGAAACTCATGTGAGTTGCTGGTCAATGCTTGTAAGTCGCTTAAGGCAGTTTCAAAGGAAAGTGATTTTCTCTGAAAGTACAGCATTTAGAAAGTGAAGCAACACTCCATTCACTTCGCACAGTGAATTGAAGAGTTGGAACAGACTGCTTCTCTTTCAGAGAAACTCATGTGAGTTGCTGGTGAATGCTTGTAAGTAGTTTAAGGCAGTTTCAAAGGAAAGTGATTTTCTCTGAAAGTACAGCATTTTGAAAGTGAAGCAACACTCCATTCACTTCGCA
This sequence comes from Myodes glareolus, assembly GCF_982192425.1. Classification (NCBI taxonomy): domain Eukaryota; kingdom Metazoa; phylum Chordata; class Mammalia; order Rodentia; family Cricetidae; genus Myodes; species Myodes glareolus. The sequence continues at coordinate 487,071 of NW_028263213.1, forward strand.
CAGTGAATTGAAGTGTTGGAACAGACTGCTTCTCTTTCAGAGAAACAGATGTGAGTTTCGTGTGATTGCTTGAAAGTTTCTTTCAGTTTCAAAAGAAAGTGATTTTCTCTGAAAGGACAGCATTTAGAAAGTGAAGCAACACTCCATTCACTTCGCACAGTGAATTGAAGTGTTGGAACAGACTACTTCTCTTTCAGAGAAATGCATGTGAGTTGCTGGTAAATGCATGTGAGTAGCTTAAGGCACTTTCAAAGGAAAGTGATTTTCTCTGAAAGTACAGCTTTTAGAAAATGAAACAACAACACATTCACTTCGCACAGTGAATTGAAGTGTTGGAACAGACTGCTTCTCTTTCAGAGAAACTCATGAGAGTTGCTGGTGAATGCTTGTAAGTAACTTAAGGTACTTTGAACGGAAAGTGATTTTCTCTGAAAGTATAGCATTTGGAAATTGAAGCATCACTCCATTCACTTCGCACAGTGAATTGAATTGTTGGAACAGACTGCTTCTCTTTCAGAGAAACTCATGTGAGTTGCTGGTGAATGCTTGTACGTAGCTTATGGCAATTTCAAAGAAAAGTGATTTTTTCTGAAAGGACAGCATTTAGAAAGTGAAGCAACACTCCATTCACTTTGCACAGTGAATTGAAGTGTTGGAACAGACTGCTTCTCTTTCAGAGAAACGCATGTGAGTTGCTGATGAATGCTTATAAGTAGCTTAAGGTAGTTTCAAAGGAAAGTGATTTTCTCTGAAAGTACAGCATTTAGAAAGTGAAGCAACACTCCATTCACTTCGCACATTGAATTGAAGAGTTGGAACAGACTGCTTCTCTTTCAGAGTAATGCATGAGAGTTGTTGGTGAATGCTTGTAAGTTACTTAAGGCACTTTCAAAGAAGAGTGATTTTCTCTCAAAGTACAGCATTTAGAAAGTGAAACAACAACACATTCACTTCGCACAGCGAATTGAAGTGTTGGAACAGACTGCTTCTCTTTCAGAGAAACGCATGCGATTTGCTGGTGAATGCTTGTAAGTAGCTTAAGGCAGTATAAAAAGGTAGTGATTTTCTCTGAAAGTACAGCACTTAGAAAGTGAAGCAACACTCCATTCACTTCGCACAGTGAATTGAAGTGTTGGAAAAGAATGCTTCTCTTTCAGAGAAATTCATGTGATTTGCTGGTGAATGCTTGTAAGTACCTTAAGTCAGTTTCAATAGAAAGTGATTATCTCTGTAACTACAGCATTTACAAAGTGAAGCAACAATCCATTCACTTTGCACAGTGAATTGAAGTGTTGGAACAGACTCCTTTTTTTCAGAGAAATGCATGTGAGTTGCTGGTGAATGCTTTTAATTAGCTTAAGGCACTTTCAAAGAAAGTGATTTTCTCTGAAAGTAGAGCATTTAGAAAGTGAAGCAACACTCCATTCACTTCGCACAGTGAATAGAAATGTTGGAACAGACTCCTTCTCATTCAGAGAAATGCATGTGAGTTGCTGGAGAATGCTTGCAAGTAGCTTAAGGCAGTTTCAAAGGAAAGTGATTTTCTCTGAAAGTACAGCATTTAGAAAGTATAACAACAACACATTCACTTCGCACAGTGAATTGAAGTGTTGGAACAGACTGCTTCTCTCTCAGGGAAAGTCATGTGAGTTGCTGGTGAATGCTTGAAAGTAGCTTAAGACAGTTTCAAAGGAAAGTGATTTTCTCTGAAAGTACACCATTTAGAAAGTTAACCAACACTCCATTCACTTCGCACAGTGTAATGAAGTGTTGGAACAGACTGCTTCTCTTTCAGACAAATGTATGTGAGTTGCTGGTGAATGCTTGCAAGTAGCTTAAGGCAGTTTCAAAGGAACGTGTTTTTCTCTGAACGTACAGCATTTAGAAAGTGAATCAACATTCCATTCACTTCACACAGTGAATTGATGTGTTTGAACAGACTGCTTCTCTTTCAGAGAAACGCATGTTAGTTTCTTGTGAATGCATGTAAGTATCTTAAGGCAGTTTCAAAGGAAAGTGATTTTCTCTGAAAGTACAGCATTTCGAAAGTGAAACAACAACACATTCACTTCGCACAGTGAATTGAAGTGTTGGAACAGACTGCTTCTTTTCAGAGAAATGCATGTGAGTTACTGGTGAATGCATGCAAGTATCTTAAGGAACTTTCAAACGAAAGTGATTTTCTCTGAAAGACAGCATTTAGAAAGTGAAGCAACACTCCATTCACTTCGCACATTGAATTGAAGTGTTAGAACAGACAGCTTCTCTTTCAGAGTAATGCATGAGAGTTGTTGGTGAATGCTTGTAAGTAACTGAAGGCACTCAAAGAAGAGTGATTTTCTCTCAAAGTACAGCATTTAGAAAGTGAAACCACAACACATTCACTCGCACAGTGAATTGAAGTGTTGGAACAGAAAGCTTCTCTTTCAGAGAAACTCATGTGAGTAGCTGGTGAATGCTTGTATGTAGCTTAAGGCAGTTTCAAAGGAAAGTGATTTTCTCTGAAAGTACAGGATTTAGAAAGTGACGCAACACTCCATTCAATTCACACAGTGAATTGAAGTGTTGGAACAGACTGCTTCTCTTTCAGAGAAACTCATGTGAGTTGCTGGTGAATGCTTGTGAGTAGCTTAAGGCAGTGTCAAAGGAAAGTGATTTTCTCTGAAAGTACAGCATTTAGAAAGTGAAGCAACACTCCATTCACTTTGCACAGTGAATTGAAGTGTTGGAATAGACTGCTTCTCTTTCAGGGAAAGTCATGTGAGTTGCTGGTGAATGCTTGAAAGTAGATTAAGACAGTTTCAAAGGTAAGTGATTTTCTCTGAAAGTACACCATTTAGAAAGTTAACCAACACTCCATTCACTTCGCACAGTGTAATGAAGTGTTGGAACAGACTGCTTCTCAATCAGACAAATGTATGTGAGTTGCTGGTGAATGCTTGTAAGTAGCTTAAGGCAGTTCAACGGAAAGTGTTTTTCTCTGAACGTACAGCATTTAGAAAGTGAAACAACAACACATTCACTTCGCACAATGAATTGAAGTGTTGGAACAGACTGCTTCTCTTTCAGAGAAACTCATGTGAGTTGTTGGTGAATGCTTGTAAGTAGTTGAAGGCTATTTCAAAGGAAAGTGATTTTCTCTGAAAGGACAGCATTTAGAAAGTGAAGCAACACTCCATTCACTTTGCACTGTGAATTGAAGTGTTGGAACAGACTGCATCTCTTTCAGAGAAACTCATGTGAGTTGCTGGTGAATGCTTGTAGGTAGCTTAAGGAACTTTCAAAGGAAAGTGATTTTCTCTGAAAGTACAACATTTAGAAAATGAAGCAACACTCCATTCACTTCGCACTGTGAATTGAAGTGTTGGAACAGACTGCTTCTCTTTCAGAGAAACACATGTGAGTTTCTTGTGAACGCATGTAAGTAGCTTAAGGCAGTATCAAAGGTAGGTGATTTTCTCTGAAAGTACAGCATTTAGAAAGTGAAGTAACACTCCAGTCATTTCGCACAGTGAATTGAAGTGTTGGAACAGACTACTTCTCTTTCAGAGAAACTCATGTGAGTTCCGGGTGAATGCTTGTAAGTAGCTTAAGGCAGTTTCAAAGGAAAGTGTTTTTCTCTGAAAGTACAGCATTTAGAAAGTGAAACAACAACACATTCACTTCGCACAATGAATTGAAGTGTTGGAACAGACTGCTTCTCTTTCAGAGAAACTCATGTGAGTTGCTGGTGAATGCTTTTAATTACCTTAAGGCACTTTCAAAGAAAGTGATTTTCTCTGAAAGTAGAGCATTTAGAAAGTGAAGCAACACTCCATTCACTTCGCACAGTGAATAGAAATGTTGGAACAGACTCCTTCTCATTCAGAGAAATGCATGTGAGTTGCTGGAGAATGCTTGCAAGTAGCTTAAGGCAGTTTCAAAGGAAAGTGATTTTCTCTGAAAGTACAGCATTTAGAAAGTATAACAACAACACATTCACTTCGCACAGTGAATTGAAGTGTTGGAACAGACTGCTTCTCTTTCATAGAAACTCAAATGAGTTGCTGGTGAATGCTTGTTTGTAGCTTAAGGTACTTTGAAAGGAAAGTGATTTTCCCTGAAAGTAAAGCATTTAGAAAGTGAAGCAGCACTCTATTCACTTCGCACAGTGAATTGAAGTGTTGGAACAGACTGCTTCTATTTCAGAGAAACTCATGTGAGTTGCTGGTGAATGCTTGTTAGTAGCTTAAGGCACTTTCAAAGGAAAGTGATTTTCTCTGAAAGTACAGCATTTGGAAAGTGAATCAACACTCCATTCACTTTGCCCAGTGAATTGAAGTGTTGGAACAGACTGCTTCTCTTTCAGAGAAACTCATGTGAGTTGCTGGTGAATGCTTGTAAGTAGCTTAGGCCACTTTCAAAGAAAGTGATTTTCTCTAAAAGTACAGCACTTAGAAAGTGAAGCAACACTCCATTCACTTCGCACAGTGAATTGAAGTGTTGGAACAGACTGCTTCTCTTTCAGAGAAACGAATGCGATTTGCTGGTGAATGCTTGTAAGTAGCTTAAGGCAGTTTCAAAGGAAAGTGTTTTTCTCTGAAAGTACAGCATTTAGAAAGTGAAACAACAACACATTCACTTCGCACAATGAATTGAAGTGTTGGAACAGACTGCTTCTCTTTCAGAGAAACTCATGTGAGTTCCTGGTGAATGCTTGTAAGTAGCTTAAGGTAGATTCAAAGGAAAGTGATTTTCTCTGAAAGTACAGCATTTAGAAAGTGAAGTAACACTCCATTCACTTTGCACAGTGAATTGAAGTGTTGGAACAGACTGCTTCTCTTTCAGAGAAACGCATGTGAGTTTCTTGTGAATCTTGTAAGTAACTTAAGGCATATTCAAAGGAAAATGATTTTCTCTGTAACTACAGTATTTAGAAAGTGAAGTAACACTCCATTGACTTCGCACAGTGAATTGAAGTGTTGGAACAGACTGCTTCTCTTTCAGAGAAATGCATGTGATATGCAGGTGAATGCTTGTAGGTAGCTTAAGGCAGTGTCAAAGGAAAGTGATTTTTTCTGAAAGTACAGCATTTAGAAAGTGAATGAACACTCCATTCACTTCGCACATTGAATTGAAGTGTTGGAACAGACTGCTTCTCTTTCAGAGAAACTCAAGTGAGTTACTGGTGAAGGCTTCTTAGTAGCTTAAGGCACTTTCAAAGGAAAGTGATTTTCTCTGAAAGTACAGCATTTAGAAAGTGAATCAACACTCCATTCACTTTGCCCAGTGAATTGAAGTGTTGGAACAGACTGCTTCTCTTTCAGAGAACCGCATGCGATTTGCTGGTGAATGCTTGTAAGTAGCTTAAGGCAGTTTCAAAAGGAAGTGATTTTCTCTGAAAGTACAGCACTTAGAAAGTAAAGCAACACTCCATTCACCTCGCACAGTGAATTGACGTGTTGGAAAAGAATGCTTCTCTTTCAGAGAAACGCATGTGATTTGCTGGTGAATTCTTGTAAGTACCTTAAGTCAGTTTCAATAGAAAGTGATTATCTCTGTAACTACAGCATTTACAAAGTGAAGCAACAATCCATTCACTTTGCACAGTGAATTGAAATGTTGGAACAGACTGCTTTTTTTCAGAGAAATGCATGTGAGTTGCTGGTGAATAATTGTAAGTAGCTTAGGGCAGTTTCAATGAAAGTGATTTTCTCTGAAAGTACAGCATTTAGAAAGGGAAACAACAACACATTCACTTCGCACAATGAATTGAAGTGTTGGAACAGACTGCTTCTCTTTCAGAGAAACTCATGTGAGTTGCTGGTGAATGCTTGTAAGTAGCTTAAGGTACTTTGAAAGGAAAGTGATTTTCTCTGAAAGTACAGCATTTAGAAAGTGACGCAACACTCATTCACTTCGCACAGTGAATAGAAGAGTTGGAACAGACTGCTTCTCTTTCAGAGACACTCATGTGAGTTGCTGGTGAATTCTTGTAAGTAGCTTAAGGCACATTCAAAGGGAAGTGATTTTCTCTGAAAGGACAGCATTTAGAAAGTGAAGCAACACTCCATTAACTTCGCACAGTGATTAGAAGTGTTGGAACAGACTGCTAATTTTTCAGAGAAACTCATGTGAGTTACTGGTGAATGCTTGTAAGTAGCTTAAGGCAGTTTCAAAGGAAAGTGGTTTTCTCTGAAAGTACAGCATTTAGAATGTGAAGTAACCCTCCATTCACTTCGCAGAGTGAATTGAAGTGTTGGAACAGACTGCTTCTCTTTCAGAGAAATGCATGTGAGTTGCTGTTGAAGGATTTTAGGTAGCTTAAGGCAGTTTCAAAAAAAAGTGATTATCTCTGTAACAACAGCATTTAGAAAGTGAAGCAACACTCCATTCACTTCGCACATTGAATTGAAGTGTTGGAACAGACTGCTTCTGTTTCAGAGTAATGCATGAGAGTTGTTGGTGAATGCTTGTAAGTAACTTAAGGCACTTTCAAAGAAGAGTGATTTTCTCTCAAAGTACAGCATTTAGAAAGTGAAACAACAACACATTCACTTCGCACAGTGAATTGAAGTGTTGGAACAGACAGCTTCTCTTTCAGAGAAACTCATGTGAGTAGCTGGTGAATGCTTGTAAGTAGCTTAAGGCAGTTTCAAAGGAAAGTGATTTTCTCTGAAAGTACAGCATTTACAAAGTGACGCAACACTCCATTCAATTCACGCAGTGAATTGAAGTGTTGGAACAGACTGCTTCTCTTTCAGAGAAACTCATGTGAGTTGCTCGTGAATGCTTGTAATTAGCTTAAGGCACTTTCAAAGGAAAGTGATTTTCTCTGAAAGTACAGCATTTAGAAAGTGAAGCAACACTCCATTCACTTTGCACATTGAATTGAAGTGTTGGAACAGACTGCTTCTCTTTCAGAGAAACTCATGTGAGATGCTGGTGAATGCTTGTAAGTATCTCAAGGCAGTTTCAAAGGAAAGTGATTTTCTCTGAAAGTACAGCATTTAGAAAGTGAAGCAACACTCCATTCATTTCGCACAGTGAATTGAAGTGTTGGAACAGACTGCGTCTGTCTCAGAGAAACTCATGTGAGTTGCTGGTGAATGCTTGTAAGTAGCTTAAGGTACTTTGAAAGGAAAGTGATTTTCTCTCAAAGAACAGCATTTACAAAGTGACGCAACACTCCATTCACTTCGCACAGTTAATTGAAGAGTTGGAACAGACTGCTTCCCTTTCAGAGAAACTCATTTGAGTGGCTGGTGAATGCTAGTAAGTAGTTTACTGCAGTTTCAAAGGAAAGTGATTTTCTCTGAAAGTACAGCATTTAGAAATTGAAGCAACACTCCATTCACTTTGCACAGTGAATTGAAGTGTTGGAACAGACTGCTTCTCTTTCAGGGAAAGTCATGTGAGTTGCTGGTGAATGCTTGAAAGTAGCTTAAGACAGTTTCAAAGGAAAGTGATTTTCTCTGAAAGTATACCATTTAGAAAGTTAACCAACATTCCATTCACTTCACACAGTGAATTGATGTGTTTGAACAGACTGCTTCTCTTTCAGAGAAACGCATGTTAGTTTCTTGTGAATGCTTGTAAGTATCTTAAGGCAGTTTCAAAGGAAAGTGATTTTCTCTGAAAGTACAGCATTTCGAAAGTGAAACAACAACACATTCACTTCGCACAGTGAATTGAAGTGTTGGAACAGACTGCTTCTCTTTCAGAGAAATGCATGTGAGTTACTGGTGAATGCATGCAAGTATCTTAAGGAACTTTCAAACGAAAGTGATTTTCTCTGAAAGGACAGCATTTAGAAAGTGAAGCAACACTCCATTCACTTCGCACATTGAATTGAAGTGTTAGAACAGACAGCTTCTCGTTCAGAGTAATGCATGAGAGTTGTTGGTGAATGCTTGTAAGTAACTGAAGGCACTCAAAGAAGAGTGATTTTCTCTCAAAGTACAGCATTTAGAAAGTGAAACCACAACACATTCACTTCGCACAGTGAATTGAAGTGTTGAAACAGAAAGCTTCTCTTTCAGAGAAACTCATGTGAGTAGCTGGTGAATGCTTGTATGTAGCTTAAGGCAGTTTCAAAGGAAAGTGATTTTCTCTGAAAGTACAGGATTTAGAAAGTGACGCAACACTCCATTCAATTCACGCAGTGAATTGAAGTGTTGGAACAGACTGCTTCTCTTTCAGAGAAACTCATGTGAGTTGCTGGTGAATGCTTGTAAGTAGCTTAAGGCAGTGTCAAAGGAAAGTGATTTTCTCTGAAAGTACAGCATTTAGAAAGTGAAGCAACACTCCATTCACTTTGCACAGTGAATTGAAGTGTTGGAACAGACTGCTTCTCTTTCAGGGAAAGTCATGTGAGTTGCTGGTGAATGCTTGAAAGTAGATTAAGACAGTTTCAAAGGTAAGTGATTTTCTCTGAAAGTACACCATTTAGAAAGTTAACCAACACTCCATTCACTTCGCACAGTGTAATGAAGTGTTGGAACAGACTGCTTCTCAATCAGACAAATGTATGTGAGTTGCTGGTGATTGCTTGTAAGTAGCTTAAGGCAGTTCAAAGGAAAGTGTTTTTCTCTGAACGTACAGCATTTAGAAAGTGAAACAACAACACATTCACTTCGCACAATGAATTGAAGTGTTGGAACAGACTGCTTCTCTTTCAGAGAAACTCATGTGAGTTGTTGGTGAATGCTTGTAAGTAGTTTAAGGCTATTTCAAAGGAAAGTGATTTTCTCTGAAAGGACAGCATTTAGAAAGCGAAGCAACACTCCATTCACTTTGCACTGTGAATTGAAGTGTTGGAACAGACTGCATCTCTTTCAGAGAAACTCATGTGAGTTGCTGGTGAATGCTTGTAGGTAGCTTAAGGAACTTTCAAAGGAAAGTGATTTTCTCTGAAAGTACAACATTTAGAAAATGAAGCAACACTCCATTCACTTCGCACTGTGAATTGAAGTGTTGGAACAGACTGCTTCTCTTTCAGAGAAACGCATGTGAGTTTCTTGTGAACGCATGTAAGTAGCTTAAGGCAGTATCAAAGGTAAGTGATTTTCTCTGAAAGTACAGCATTTAGAAAGTGAAGTAACACTCCAGTCATTTCGCACAGTGAATTGAAGTGTTGGAACAGACTACTTCTCTTTCAGAGAAACTCATGTGAGTTCCTGGTGAATGCTTGTAAGTAGCTTGAGGTAGATTCAAAGGAAAGTGATTTTCTCTGAAAGTACAGCATTTAGAAAGTGAAGTAACACTCCATTCACTTTGCACAGTGAATTGAAGTGTTGGAACAGACTGCTTTTCTTTCAGAGAAACGCATGTGAGTTTCTTGTGAATCTTGTAAGTAACTTAAGGCACATTCAAAGGAAAATGATTTTCTCTGTAACTACAGTATTTAGAAAGTGAAGTAACACTCCTTTGACTTCGCACAGTGAATTGAAGTGTTGGAACTGACAGCTTCTCTTTCAGATAAATGCATGTGATATGCAGGTGAATGCTTGTAGGTAGCTTAAGGCAGTGTCAAAGGAAAGTGATTTTTTCTGAAAGTACAGCATTTAGAAAGTGAATGAACACTCCATTCACTTCGCACATTGAATTGAAGTGTTGGAACAGACTGCTTCTCTTTCAGAGAAACTCATGTGAGTTGCTGGTGAAGGCTTCTTAGTAGCTTAAGGCACTTTCAAAGGAAAGTGATTTTCTCTGAAAGTACAGCATTGAGAAAGTGAATCAACACTCCATTCACTTTGCCCAGTGAATTGAAGTGTTGGAACAGACTGCTTCTCTTTCAGAGAACCGCATGCGATTTGCTGGTGAATGCTTGTAAGTAGCTTAAGGCAGTTTCAAAAGGAAGTGATTTTCTCTGAAAGTACAGCACTTAGAAAGTAAAGCAACACTCCATTCACCTCGCACAGTGAATTGACGTGTTGGAAAAGAATGCTTCTCTTTCAGAGAAACGCATGTGATTTGCTGGTGAATGCTTGTAAGTACCTTAAGTCAGTTTCAATAGAAAGTGATTATCTCTGTAACTACAGCATGTACAAAGTGAAGCAACAATCCATTCACTTTGCACAGTGAATTGAAATGTTGGAACAGACTGCTTTTTTTCAGAGAAATGCATGTGAGTTGCTGGTGAATACTTGTAAGTAGCTTAAGGCAGTTTCAAAGGAAAGTGATTTTCTCTGAAAGTACAGCATTTAGAAAGTGAAACAACAACACATTCACTTCGCACAATGAATTGAAGTGTTGGAACAGACTGCTTCTCTTTCAGAGAAACTCATGTGAGTTGCTGGTGAATGCTTGTAAGTAGCTTAAGGTTCTTTGAAAGGAAAGTGATTTTCTCTGAAAGTACAGCATTTAGAAAGTGACGCAACACTCATTCACTTCGCAAAGTGAATAGAAGAGTTGGAACAGACTGCTTCTCTTTCAGAGACACTCATGTGAGTTGCTGGTGAATTCTTGTAAGTAGCTTAAGGCAGTTTCAAAGGGAAGTGATTTTCTCTGAAAGGACAGCATTTAGAAAGTGAAGCAACACTCCATTAATTTCGCACAGTGATTAGAAGTGTTGGAACAGACTGCTAATCTTTCAGAGAAACTCATGTGAGTTGCTGGTGAATGCTTGTAAGTAGCTTAAGGCAGTTTCAAAGGAAAGTGATTTTCTCTGAAAGTACAGCATTTAGAATGTGAAGCAACCCTCCATTCACTTCGCAGAGTGAATTGAAGTGTTGGAACAGACTGCTTCTATTTCAGAGAAATGCATGTGAGTTGCTGTTGAAGGCTTGTAGGTAGCTTAAGGCAGTTTCAAAAAAAAGTGATTATCTCTGTAACAACAGCATTTAGAAAGTGAAGCAACACTCCATTCACTTCGCACATTGAATTGAAGTGTTGGAACAGACTGCTTCTGTTTCAGAGTAATGCATGAGAGTTGTTGGTGAATGCTTGTAAGTAACTTAAGGCACTTTCAAAGAAGAGTGATTTTCTCTCAAAGTACAGCATTAAGAAAGTGAAACAACAACACATTCACTTCGCACAGTGATTTGAAGTGTTGGAACAGACAGCTTCTCTTTCAGAGAAACTCATGTGAGTAGCTGGTGAATGCTTGTAAGTAGCTTAAGGCAGTTTCAAAGGAAAGTGATTTTCTCTGAAAGTACAGGATTTAGAAAGTGACGCAACACTCCATTCAATTCACGCAGTGAATTGAAGTGTTGGAACAGACTGCTTCTCTTTCAGAGAAACTCATGTGAGTTGCTCATGAATGCTTGTAATTAGCTTAAGGCACTTTCATAGGAAAGTGATTTTCTCTGAAAGTACAGCATTTAGAAAGTGAATCAAAAACCATTCACTTCACACAGTGAATTGATGTGTTGGAACAGACTGCTTCTCTTTCAGAGAAACGCATGTTAGTTTCTTGTGAATGCTTGTAAGTATCTTAAGGCAGTTTCAAAGGAAAGTGATTTTCTCTGAAAGTACAGCATTTAGAAAGTGAAGTAACACTCCATTCACATCGCACAGTGAATTGAAGTGTTGGAACAGACTGCTTCTCTTTCAGAGAAACGCATGTGAATTTCTTGTGACCGCTTGTAAGTAACTTAAGGCACATTCAAAGAAAAATGATTTTCTCTGTAACTACAGTATTTAGAAAGTGAAGTAACACTCCATTGACTTTGCACAGTGAATTGAAGTGTTGGAACAGACTGCTTCTCTTTCAGAGTAATGCATGAGAGATGCTGGTGAACGCTTGTAGGTATCTTAAGGCAGTGTCAAAGGAAAGTGATTTTTTCTGAAAGTACAGCATTTAGAAAGTGAACTAACACTCCAGTCATTTCGCACAGTGAATTGAAGTGTTGGAACAGACTACTTCTCTTTCAGAGAAACTCATGTGAGTTCCTGGTGAATGCTTGTAAGTATCTTAAGGCACTTTCAAAGAAGAGTGATTTTCTCTGAAAGTACTGCATTTAGAAAGTGAAACAACAACACATTCACTTCGCACAGTGAATTGAAGTGTTGGAACAGACTGCTTCTCTTTCAGAGAAACTCATGTGTGTTGCTGGTGAATGCTTGTAAGTAGCTTAAGGCAGTTTCAAAGGAAAGTGATTTTCTCTGAAAGTACAGCATTTAGAAAGTGACGCAACACTCCATTCACTTTGCACAGTGAATTGAAGTGTTGGAACAGACTGCTTCTCTTTCAGAGAAATGTATGTGAGTTCCTGGTGAATGATTGTAAGTAGCTTAAGGCAGTTTCAAAGGAAAGTGATTTTCTCTGAAAGTATAGCATTTAGAAAGTGAAACAACACATTCACTTCGCACAATGAATTGAAGTGTTGGAATACACTGCTTCTCTTTCAGAGAAACTCATGTGAGTTGCTGGTGAATGCTTGTAAGTAGCTTAATGTACTTTGAAAGGAAAGTGATTTTCTCTGAAAGTACAGCATTTAGAAAGTGACACACCACTCCATTCACTTCGCACAGTGAATTGAAGAGTTGGAAAAGACTGCTTCTCTTTCAGAGAAACTCATGTGAGTTGCTGGTGAATGCTTGTAAGTAGTTTAAGGCAGTATCAAAGGAAAGTGATTTTCTCTGAAAGAACAGCATTTAGAAAGTGAAGCAACACTCCATTCTCTTTGCACTGTGAATTGAAGTGTTGTAACAGACTGCTTCTCTTTCAGAGAAACTCATGTGAGTTGCTGGTGAATGCTTGTAAGTAGCTTAAGGCACTTTCAAAGAAAGTGATTTTCTCTGAAAGTACAGCATCTAGAAAGTCAATCAACACTCCATTCACTTCGCACCGTGAATTGAAGTGTGGGAACAGACTGCTTCTCTTTCAGAGAAATGTATGTGAGTTGCTGGTGAATGCTTGTAAGTAGCTTATGGCAGTTTCAAAGGAAAGTGATTTTCTCTGAAAGCACAGCATTAAGAAAGTGAAACAACAACACATTCACTTCGCCCATAAATTGAAGTGTTGGAACAGACTGCTTTTCTTTCAGTGAAATGTATGTGAGTTGCTGGTGAATGCTTGTAAGTAGCTTAAGGCACTTTCAAAGAAGAGTGATTTTCTCTGAAAGTACAGCATTTAGAAAGTGAAACAACAACACATTCCCTTCACACAGTGAATTGAAGTGTTGGAACAGACTGCTTCTCTTTCAGAGAAACTCATGTGAGTTGCTGGTGAATGCTTGTAAGTAGTTTAAGGCAGTATCAAAGGAAAGTGATTTTCTCTGAAAGTACAGCATTTAGAAAGTGAAGCAACACTCCATTCTCTTTGCACTGTGAATTGAAGTGTTGGAACAGACTGCTTCTCTTTCAGAGAAACTCATGTGAGTTTCTGGTGAATGCTTGTAAGTAGCTTAAGGCACTTTCAAAGGAAAGTGATTTTCTCTGAAAGTACAGCATCTAGAAAGTGAATCAACACTCCATTCACTTGGCACAATGAATTGAAGTGTGGGAACAGACTGCTTCTCTTTCAGAGAAATGTATGTGGGTTGCTGGTGAATGCTTGTAAGTAGCTTAAGGCAGTTTCAAAGGAAAGTGATTTTCTCTGAAAGTACAGCATTTAGAAAGTGAAACAACAACACATTCACTTTGCCCAGTAAATTGAAGTGTTGGAACAGACTGCTTTTCTTTCAGAGAAATGTATGTGAGTTGCTGGTGAATGCTTGTAAGTAGCTTAAGGCACTTTAAAAGAAGAGTGATTTTCTCTGAAAATAGAGCATTTAGAAAGTGAAGCAACACTCCATTCACTTTGCCCAGTGAATTGAAATGTTCAACAGACTCCTTCTCTTTCAGAGAAATGCATGTGAGTTGCTGGAGAATGCTTGCAAGTAGCTTAAGGCAGTTTCAAAGGAAAGTGATTTTCTCTGAAAGTACAGCATTTAGAAAGTGAAACAACAACACATTCACTTCGCACAGTGATTGAAGTGTTGGAACAGAATGCTTCTCTTTCAGAGAAACTCAAGTGAGTTGCTGGGGAATGCTTGTTTGTAGCTTAAGCTACTTTGAAAGGAAAGTGATTTTCGCTGAAAGTACAGCATTGAGAAAGTGAAGCAACACTCCATTCAGTTCGCACAGTGAATTGAAGTGTTGGAACAGACTGCTTCTATTTCAGAGAAACCCAGGTTAGTTGCTGCTGAATGCTTGTTAGTAGCTTAAGGCACTTTCAAAGGAAAGTGATTTTCTCTGAAAGTACAGCATTGAGAAATTGAAGCAACAATCCATTCACTTCGCACAGTGAATTGAAGTGTTGGAACAGACTGCTTCTCTTTCAGAGAAACGCATGCGATTTGGTGGTGAATGCTTGTAAGTAGCTTAAAGCAGTTTCAAAAGGAAGCGATTTTCTCTGAAAGTACTGCACTTAGAAAGTGAAGCAAAACTCCATTCACCTCGCACAGTGAATTGAAGTGTTGGTAAAGAATGCTTCTCTTTCAGAGAAACACATGTGATTTGCTGGTGAATGCTTGTAAGTACCTTAAGTCAGTTTCAATAGAAAGTGATTATCTCTGTAACTACAGCATTTACAAAGTGAAGCAACAATCCATTCACTTTGCACAGTGAATTGAAGTGTTGGAACAGACTGCTTTTTTTCAGAGAAATGCATGTGAGTTGCTGGTGAATACTTGTAAGTAGCTTAAGGCAGTTTCAAAGGAAAGTGATTTTCTCTGAAAGTACAGCATTTAGAAAGTGAAACAACAACACATTCACTTCGCACAGTGAATTGAAGTGTTGGAACAGACTACTTCTCTTTCAGAGAAACTCATGTGATTTGCTAGTGAATGCTTGTAAGTAGCTTAAGGCACTTTCAAAGGAAAGTGATTTTCTCTGAAAGTACAGCATTTAAAAAGTGAAGCAACCCTCCATTCACTTCGCACAGTGAATTGAAGGGTTGGAACAGACTGCTTCTCTTTCAGAAAAATGATTCTGAGTTGCTGGTGAATGCTTGTAAGTAGCTTAAGGCACTTTCAAAGGAAAGTGATTTTCTCTGAAAGTACAGCATTTAGAAAGTGAAACAACTCTCCATTCCCTTCGCACAGTGAATTGAAGTGTTGGAACAGATTGCTTCTCTTTCAGAGAAATGCATATGAGTTGCTGGTGAATGCTTGTATGTAGCTTAAGGCAGTTTCAAAGGAAAGTAATTTTCTTTGAAAGCACAGCATTTAGAAAGTGAAGCAACACTCCATTCACTTCGCACAGTGAATTGAAGTGTTGGACCAGACTGCTTCTCTTTAAGAGAAATGCATGTGAGTTGCCCTAGAATGCTTGCAAGTAGCTTAAGGAAGTTTCAAAGGAAAGTGATTTTCTCTGAAAGTGCAGCATTTAGAAAGTGAAGCAACACTCCATTCAATTCTCACAGTGAATTGAAGTGTTGGAACAGACTGCTTCTCTTTCAGAGAAACGCATGTGAGTTTCTTGTGAATGCTTGTAAGTAGCTTAAGGCACTTTCAATGGAAAGTGATTTTCTCTGTTACTACAGCAATTATAAAGTGAAGTAACACTCCAATCACTTCGCACCGAGAATTGAAGTGTTGGAACCGACTGCTTCTCTTTCAGAGAAACTCATGTGAGTTGCTGGTGAATGCTTGTAAGTAGCTTAAGGCATTTTCAAAGAAGAGTGATTTTCTCTGAAAGTTCAGCATTTAGAAAGTGAAGCAACACTCCATGCACCTTGCACTGTGAATTGAAATGTTGGGACAGACTGCTTCTCTTTCAGAGAAACGAATGTGAGTTTCTTCTTAATACTTGTAAGTAGTTTAACGGAGTTTCAAAAAAAGTGATTATCTCTGTAACTACCGCATTTAGAAAGTGAAGTAACACTCCAATCACTTCGAACCGTGAATTGAAGTGTTGGAACAGACTGCTTCTCTTTCAGAGAAACTCATGTGAGTTTCTTCTAAATGCTTGTAAGTAGCTTAAGGCAGTTTCAAAGGAAAGTGATTTTCTCTGAAAGTACAGCATTTAGAAAGTGAAACAAAAACATATTCACTTAGCACAGTGAATTGAAGTGTTGGAACAGACTGCCTCTCTTTCAGAGAAACTCATGTGAGTTGCTGGTGAATGCTTGTAAGTAGCTTAAAGCAGTTTCAAAGGAAAGTGATTTTCTCTGAAAGTACAGCATTTAGAAAGTAACGCAACACTACATTCACTTCGCACAGTGAATTGAAGTGTTGGAACAGACTGCTTTTCTTTCAGAGAAACTCATGTGAGTTGCTGGTGAGTGCTTGTAAGTAGATTAAGGCAGTTTCAAAGGAAAGTGATTTTCTTTGAAAGTACAGCATTTAGAAAGTGAAGCAACACTCCATTCACTTCACACAGTGAATTGAAGTATTGGAACAGACTGCTTCTCTTTCAGAGAAACGCAAGTTAGTTTTATGTGAATGCTTGTAATTAGCTTAAGGCACTTTCAAAGGAAAGTGATTTTCTCTGAAAGGACAGCATTTAGAAAGTGGAGCAACACTCCATTCATTTCGCACAGTGATTTGATGTGTTGCAACAGACTGTTTCTCTTTCAGAGAAACAGATGTGAGTTTCTTGTGACTGCTTGTAAGTCGCTTCAGGCAGTTTCAAAAGAGAGTAATTTTCTCTCAAAGGAGAGCATTTATAAAGTAACACTCCATTGACTTCGCACAGTGAATTGAAGTGTTGGAACAGACTGCTTCTCTTTCAGAAAAATGCATGTGAATTTCTGTTGAATGCTTGTAAGTATCTTAAGGCACTTTCAAAGGAAAGTGATTTTCTCTGAAAGGACAGCATTTAGAAAGTGGAGCAACACTCCATTCACTTCGCACTGTGAATTGAAGTGTTGCAACAGACTGTTTCTCTTTCAGAGAAACAGATGTGAGTTTCTTTTGACTGCTTGTAAGTCGCTTCACGCACTTTCAAAGGAAAGTGATTTTCTCTGAAAGTACAGCATTTAGAAAGTGAAGCAACACTCCATTCACTTCGTACTGTGAATTGAAGTTTTTTAACAGACTGCTTCTCTTTCAGAAAAACGCATGTGAATTTCTGTTGAATGATTCTAAGTAGCTTAAGGCACTTTCAGAGAAGCAGATGTCAGTTTCTTGTGAATGCTTGTAAGTAGCTTAAGGCAGTTTCAAAAGAACGTGATTTTCTCTAAAAGGAGAGCATTTAGAAAGTGAAGCAACACTCCATTCACTTCGCACAGTGAATTGAAGTTTTGGAACAGACTGCTTCTCTTTCAGAGAAATTCATGTGAGTTGCTGGTAAATGCTTGTAAGTAGCTTAAGGGACTTTCAAAGGAAAGTGATTTTCTCTGAAACTACAGCATTTAGAATGTGAAGGAACACTCTATTCACTTCGCACAGTGAATTGAAGTTTTGGAACAGACTGTTTCTCTTTCAGAGAAACTCATGTGAGTTGCTGGTGAATGCTTGTAAGAAGCTTAAGGCAGTTTCAAAGGAAAGTGATTTTCTCTGAAAGTACAGCATTTAGAAAGTGAAGCAACCCTCTATTCACTTCGCACAGTGAATTGAAGTGTTGGAACAGACTGCTTCTCTTTCAGAGAAATGCATGTGTGTTGCTGGTGAATGCGTGTAAGTAGCTTAAGGCAGTTTCAAAGGAAAGGGATTTTCTCTGAAAGTACAGCATTGAGAAAGTGAAGCAACACTCCATTCACTTCGCACAGTGAATTGAAATGTTGGAATAGACTCCTTCTCTTTCAGATAAATGCATGTGAGTTGCTAGAGAATGCTTGCAAGTAGCTTAAGGCAGCTTCAAAGGAAAGTGTTTTTCTCTGAAAGTACAGCACTGAGAAAGTGAAGCAACAATCCATTCAATTCGCACAGTGAATTGAAGTGTTGGAACAGACTGCTTTTCTTCATGAAATGCATGTGAGTTTCTTGTGAATGTTTGTAATTAGATTAAGACACTTTAAAAGGAAAGCGATTTTCTCTGAAAGTACAGCATTTAGAAAGTGAAGCAACACTCCATTCACTTCGCACAGTGAATTGAAGTGTTGGAACAGACTGCTTCTCTTTCAGAGAAATGCATGTGAGTTGCTGGTGAATGCTTGTAAGTAGCTTAAGGCAGTTTCAAAGGAAAGTGATTTTCTCTGAAAGTACAGCACTTAGAAAATGAAGCAACACTCCATTCATTTTGCACAGTGAATTGAAATGTTCAACAGACTCCTTCTCTTTCAGAGAAATGCATGTGAGTTGCTGGAGAATGCTTGCAAGTAGCTTAAGGCACTTTCAAAGGAAAGTGATTTTCTCTGAAAGTACAGCATTTAGAAAGTGAAACAACAACACATTCACTTTGCACAGTGAATTGAAGTGTTGGAACTGACTGCTTCTCTTTCAGAGAAACTCAAGTGAGTTGCTGGTGAATGCTTGTTTGTAGCTTAAGGTACTTTGAAAGGAAAGTGGTTTTCGCTGAAAGTACAGCATTGAGAAAGTGAAGCAACACTCCATTCACTTCGCACAGTGAATTGAAGTGTTGGAACAGACTGCTTCTATTTCAGAAAAACCCATGTGAGTTGCTGGTGAATGCTTGTTAGTAGCTTAAGGCACTTTCAAAGGAGAGTGATTTTCTCTGAAAGTACAGCATTTAGAAAGTGAATCAACACTCCATTCACTTTGCCCAGTGAATTGAAATGTTGGAACAGACTGCTTCTCTTTCAGAGAAACTCATGTGAGTTGAGGGTGAATGCTTGTAAGTAGCCTAAGCCACTTTCAAAGAAAGTGATTTTCTCTGAAAGTACAGCACGTAGAAAGTGAAGCAACACTCCATTCACTTCGCACAGTGAATTGAAGTGTTGGAACAGACTGCTTCTCTTTCAGAGAAACGCATGCGATTTGGTGGTGAATGCTTGTAAGTAGCGTAAAGCAGTTTCAAAAGGAAGTGATTTTCTCTGAAAGTACTGCACTTAGAAAGTGAAGCAACACTCCATTCACCTCGCACAGTGAATTGAAGTGTTGGTAAAGAATGCTTCTCTTTCACAGAAACGCATGTAATTTGCTGGTGAATGCTTGTAAGTACCTTAAGTCAGTTTCAATAGAAAGTGATTATCTCTGTAACTACAGCATTTACAAAGTGAAGCAACAGTCCATTCACTTTGCACAGTGAATTGAAATGTTGGAACAGACTGCTATTTTTCAGAGAAATGCATGTGAGTTGCTGGTGAATACTTGTAAGTAGCTTAAGGCAGTTTCAAAAGAAAGTGATTTTCTCTGAAAGTACAGCATTTAGAAAGTGAAACAACAACACATTCACTTCACACAGTGAATTGAAGTGTTGGAACAGACTGCTTCTCTTTCAGAGAAACTCATGTGAGTCGCTGGTGAATGCTTGTAAGTAGCTTAAGGCACTTTCAAAGGAAAGTGATTTTCTCTGAAAGTACAGCATTTAAAAAGTGAAGCAACCCTCCATTCACTTCGCACAGTGAATTGAAGGGTTGGAACAGACTGCTTCTCTTTCAGAAAAATGATTCTGAGTTGCTCGTGAATGCTTGTAAGTAGCTTAAGGCACTTTCAAAGGAAAGTGATTTTCTCTGAAAGTACAGCATTTAGAAAGTGAAACAACTCTCCATTCCCTTCGCACAGTGAATTGAAGTGTTGGAACAGATTGCTTCTCTTTCAGAGAAATGCATATGAGTTGCTGGTGAATGCTTGTAAGTAGCTTAAGGCAGTTTCAAAGGAAAGTAATTATCTTTGAAAGCACAGCATTTAGAAAGTGAAGCAACACTCCATTCACTTCGCACAGTGAATTGAAGTGTTGGACCAGACTGCTTCTCTTTAAGAGAAATGCATGTTAGTTGCTCGAGAATGCTTGCAAGTAGCTTAAGGAAGTTTCAAAGGAAAGTGATTTTCTCTGAAAGTGCAGCATTTAGAAAGTGAAGCAACCCTCCATTCACTTCTCACAGTGAATTGAAGTGTTGGAACAGACTGCTTCTCATTCAGAGAAACGCATGTGAGTTTCTTGTGAATGCTTGTAAGTAGCTTAAGGCACTTTCAAAGGAAAGTGATTTTCTCTGTTACTACAGCAATTATAAAGTGAAGAAACACTCCAATCACTTCGCACCGTGAATTGAAGTGTTGGAACAGACTGCTTCTCTTTCAGAGAAACTCATGTGAGTTGCTGGTGAATGCTTGTAAGTAGCTTAAGGCATTTTCAAAGAAGAGTGATTTTCTCTGAAAGTACAGCATTTAGAAAGTGAAGCAACACTCCATTCACCTTGCACTGTGAATTGAAATGTTGGGACAGACTGCTTCACTTTCAGAGAAACGAATGTGAGTTTCTTCTTAATGCTTGTAAGTAGTTTAACGGAGTTTCAAAAAAAGTGATTATCTCTGTAACTACCGCATTTAGAAAGTGAAGTAACACTCCAATCACTTCGAACCGTGAATTGAAGTGTTGGAACAGATTGCTTCTCTTTCAGAGAAACTCATGTGAGTTTATTCTAAATGCTTGTAAGTGTCTTAAGGCAGTTTCAAAGGAATGTGATTTTCTCTGAAAGTACAGCATTTAGAAAGTGAAACAACAACATATTCACATAGCACAGTGAATTGAAGTGTTTTAACAGACTGCTTCTCTTTCAGAGAAACTCATGTGAGTTGCTGGTGAATGCTTGTAAGTAGCTTAAGGTACTTTGAAAGGAAAGTGATTTTCTCTGAAAGTACAGCATTTAGAATGTAACGCAACACTCCATTCACTTCGCACAGTGAATTGAAGTGTTGGAACAGACTGCTTCTCTTTCAGAGAAACTCATGTGAGTTGCTGGTGAATGCTTGTAAGTAGATTAAGGCAGTTTCAAAGGAAAGTGATTTTCTTTGAAAGTACAGCATTTAGAAAGTGAAGCAACACTCCATTCACTTCACACAGTGAGTTGAAGTATTGGAACAGACTGCTTCTATTTCAGAGAAACGCAAGTTAGTTTCATGTGAATGCTTGTAATTAACTTAAGGCACTTAAAAGGAAAGTGATTTTCTCTGAAAGGACAGCATTTAGAAAGTGAAGCAACACTCCATTCACTTCGCACAGTGAATTGAAGTGTTGGAACAGACGGCTTCTCTTTCAGAGAAATGCATGAGAGTTTCTTGTGAATGCTTCCAATTAGCTTAAGGCACTTTCAAAGGAAAGAGATTTTCTCTGAAAGTACAGAATTTAGAAAGTGAAGCAACACTCCATTCTCTTCGCACAGTGAATTGAAATGTTGGGACAGACTTCTTCTCTTTCAGAGAAACGCATGTGAGTTTCTACAAAATGCTTGGAGTAGCTTAAGGCACTTTCAAAGGAAAGTGATTTTCTCTAAAATACAGCATTTAGAAAGTGAAGCAACACTCCATTCACTTCGCACAGTGAATTGAAGTGTTGGAACAGACTGCTTCTCTTTCAGAGAAATGCATGTGAGTTGCTCGTGAATGCTTGTAAGTAGCTTAAGGCACTTTCAAAGGAAAGTGATTTTCTCTGAAAGTACAGCATTTTGAAAGTGAAGAAACACTCCATTCACTTCGAACAGTGAATTGAAATGTTGGAACAGACTGCTTCTCTTTCAGAGAAATGCATGTGAGTTGCTGGTGAGTGCTTGTAAGTAGCTTAAGCCAGTTTCAAAGAACAGTGATTTTCTCTGAAAGTACAGCAATTAGAAAGTGAAGCAACACTCCATTCACTTCGCACAGTGAAATGAAGTGTTGCAACAGATGGTTTCTCTTTCAGGGAAACAGATGTGAGTTTCTTCTGACTGCTTGTAAGTCGCTTCAGGCAGTTTCAAAAGAGCGTGATTTTCTCTCAAAGGAGAGCATTTAGAAAGTGAAGCAAAACTCCATTCACTTCGCAAAGTGAATTGATGTGTTGGAACAGACTGCTTCTCTTTCAGAGAAATGCATGTGAGTTTCTGATGAATGCTTGTAAGTAGATTAAGGCAGGTTCAAAGGAAAGTGATTTTCTCTAAAAGTACAGCCTTTACAAAGAGAAGCAACACTCCATTCACTTCGCACAGTGAATTGAAATGTTGGAACAGACTGCTTGTCTTTCAGAGAAATGCATGTGTGTTGCTGGTGAAAGCTTGTAAGTAGCTTAAGGTACTTTCAAAGGAAAGTGTTTTTCTCTGTAACTACAGCATTTAGAAAGTGAAGTAAGACTCCATTCACTTTGGACAATGAATTGTAGTGTTGAAAAAGACTGCTTCCCTTTAGGAGAAACTCATGTGAGTTGCTGGTGAATGCTTGTAATTAGCGTAAGGCACTTTCAAAGGAAAGTGATTTACTCTGAAAGTACAGCATTTAGAAAGTGAAACAACACTCCATTCACTTCGCACAGTGAATTGAAGTGTTGGAACAGACTGCTTCTCTTTCAGAAAAACGCATGTGAATTACTGGTGAATGCTTGTAAGTAGCTTCAAGCACTTTCAAAGGAAAGTGATTATCTCTGTAACTACAGCATTTAGAAAGTGAAGCAACACTCCATTCACTTCAGACAGTTAATTGAAGTGTTGGAACAGACTGCCTCTCTTTCAGAGAAACTCATGTGGTTTGCTGGTGATTGCTTGTAAGAAGCTTAAGGCACTTTCAAAGGAAGTGATTTTCGCTGAAAGTACAGCATTTAGAAAGTGAAGCAACACTCCATTCACTTTGCACTGTGAATTGAAGTGTTGGAACAGACTGCTTCTCTTTCAGAGAAACGCATGTGAGTTTCTTGTGAATGCATGTAAGTAGCTTAAGGCAGTATCAAAGGAAAGTGATTTTCTCTGAAAGTACAGCATTTAGAAAGTGAAGTGACACTCCAGTCACTTCGCACAGTGAATTGAAGTGTTGGAACAGACTGCTTCTCTTTCAGAGAAACTCATGTGAGTTCCTGGTGAATGCTTGTAGGTTGCTTAAGGCAGTTTCAAAGGAAAGTGATTTTCTCTGAAAGTACAGCATTTAGAAAGTGAATCAACATTCCGTTCACTTCTCACAGTGAATTGATGTGTTGGAACAGACTGCTTCTCTTTCAGAGAAACTCATGTGAGTTGCTAGTGAATGCTTGTAAGTAGCTTAAGGCACTTTCAAAGGAAAGTAATTTTCTCAGAAAGTACAGGATTTAGAAAGTGACGCAACACTCCATTCACTTCACACAGTGAATAGAAGTGTTGGAACAGACTGCTTCACTTTCAGAGAAACTCATGTGAGTTGCTGGTGAATGCTTGTAAGTAGCTTAAGGCGCTATCAAAGGAAAGTTATTTTCTCTGAAAATACAGCATGTAGAAAGTGAAGCAACACTCCATTCACTTCGCACAGTGAATTGAAGTGTTGGAACAGACTGCTTCTCTTTCAGAAACTCAAGTGAGTTGATGGTGAATGCTTGTAAGTAGCTTAAGGCAGATTCAAAGGAAAGTGATTTTCTCTGAAAGTACAGCTTTTAGAAAGTGAATCAACATTCCATTCACTTTGCACAGTGAATTGATGTGTTGGAAAAGACTGCTTCTCTTTCAGAGAAACGCATGTGAGTTTCTTGTGAATGCTTGTTAGTTACTTAAGGCACATTCAATTGAACGTGATTTTCTCTGCAACTACAGCATTTAGAAAGTGAAGTAACACTCCATTGACTTCGCACAGTGAATTGAAGTGTTGGAACAGACTGCTTCTCTTTCAGAGAAATGCATGTGAGATGCTGGTGAATGCTTGTCTGTAGCTTAAGGCAGTGTCAAAGGAAAGTGACTTTTTCTGAAAGTACAGCATTTAGAAAGTTTATCAACACTCCATTCACTTTGCATAGTGAATTGAAGTGTGGAAACAGACTGCTTTTCTTTCAGAGAAACTCATGTGAGTTGCTGGTGAATGCTTGTAAGTTACTTAAGGCACTTTCAAAGGAAAGTGTTTTTCTCTGAAAGTACAGCATTGAGAAAGTGATGCAACACTCCATTCACTTCGCACAGTGAATTGAAGTGTTGGAACAGACTGCTTCTCTTTCAGAGAAACAGATGTGAGTTTCTTGTGACTGCTTGTAAGTCGCTTCAGGCAGTTTCAAAAGAGAGTGATTTTCTCTCAAAGGAAAGCATTTATAAAGTGAAGCAACACTCCATTCACTTCGCACAGTGAATTGAAGTGTTGGAACAGACGGCTTCTCTTTCAGAGAAACTCATGTGAGTTGCTCGTCAATGCTTTAAGTCGCTTAAGGCAGTTTCAAAGGAAAGTGATTTTCTCTGAAAGTACAACATTTAGAAAGTGAAGTAACACTCCATTCACTTCGCACAGTGAATTGAAGAGTTGGAACAGACTGCTTCTCTTTCAGAGAAACTCATGTGAGTTGCTGGTGAATGCTTGTAAGTAGTTTAAGGCAGTTTCAAAGGAAAGTGACTTTCTCTGAAAGAACAGCATTTTGAAAGTGAAGCAACACTCCATTCACTTCGCACAGTGAATTGAAGTGTTGGAACAGACTGCTTCTCTTTCAGAAAAACGCATGTGAATTTCTGTTGAATGCTTGTAAGTAGCTTAAGGCACTTTCAAAGGAAAGTGATTTTCTCTGAAAGGACAGCATTTAGAAAGTGGAGCAACACTCCATTCACTTCGCACTGTGAATTGAAGTGTTGCAACAGACTGCTTCTCTTTCAGAAAAACGCATGTGAATTTCTGTTGAATGCTTCTAAGTAGCTTAAGGCACTTTCAAAGGAAAATGATTTTCACTGAAAGGACAGCATTTAGAAAGTGAAGCAACACTCCATTCACTTTGCACAGTGAATTGAAGTGTTGGAATTGACTGCTTCTCTTTCAGAGAAGCAGATGTCAGTTTCTTGTGAATGCTTGTAAGTAGCTTAAGGCAGTTTCAAAAGAAGGTGATTTTCTCTAAAAGGAGAGCATTTAGAAAGTGAAGCAACACTCCATTCACTTCGCACAGTGAATTGAAGTGTTGGAACAGACTGCTTCTCTTTCAGAAAAATGCATGTGAGTTGCTGGTAAATGCTTGTAAGTAGCTTAAGGCACTTTCAAAGAAAAGTGATTTTCTCTGAAACTACAGCATTTAGAATGTGAAGGAACACTCTATTCACTTGGCACAGTGAATTGAAGTTTTGGAACAGACTGTTTCTCTTTCAGAGAAACAGATGTAGTTTCGTGTGAATGCTTGAAAGTTTCTTTCAGTTTCAAAAGAAAGTGATTTTCTCTGAAAGGACAGCATTTAGAAAGTGAAGCAACACTCCATTCTCTTCGCACAGTGAATTGAAGTGTTGGAACAGACTGATTCTCTTTCAGAGAAATGCATGTGAGTTGCTGGTACATGCATGTGAGTAGCTTAAGGCACTTTCAAAGGAAAGTGATTTTCTCTGAAAGTACAGCTTTTATAAAGTGAAACAACAACACATTCACTTCGCACAGTGAATTGAAGTATTGGAAAAGACTGCTTCTCTTTCAGAGAAACTCATGTGAGTTGCTGCTGATTGCTTGTAAGTAACTTAAGGTACTTTGAACGGAAAGTGATTTTCTCTGAAAGTATACCATTTGGAAAGTGAAGCATCACTCCATTCACTTCGCACAGTGAATTGAATTGTTGGGACAGACTTCTTCTCTTTCAGAGAAACGCATGTGAGTTTCTACAAAATGCTTGGAGTAGCTTAAGGCACTTTCAAAGGAAAGTGATTTTCTCTAAAATACAGCATTTAGAAAGTGAAGCAACACTCCATTCACTTCGCACAGTGAATTGAAGTGTTGGAACAGACTGCTTCTCTTTCAGAGAAATGCATGTGAGTTGCTCGTGAATGCTTGTAAGTAGCTTAAGGCACTTTCAAAGGAAAGTGATTTTCTCTGAAAGTACAGCATTTTGAAAGTGAAGAAACACTCCATTCACTTCGAACAGTGAATTGAAGTGTTGGAATAGACTGCTTCTCTTTCAGAGAAATGCATGTGAGTTGCTGGTGAGTGCTTGTAAGTAGCTTAAGCCAGTTTCAAAGAACAGTGATTTTCTCTGAAAGTACAGCATTTAGAAAGTGAAGCAACACTCCATTCACTTCGCACAGTGAAATGAAGTGTTGCAACAGACGGTTTCTCTTTCAGGGAAACAGATGTGAGTTTCTTCTGACTGCTTGTAAGTCGCTTCAGGCAGTTTCAAAAGAGCGTGATTTTCTCTCAAAGGAGAGCATTTAGAAAGTGAAGCAAAACTCCATTCACTTCGCACAGTGAATTGGTGTGTTGGAACAGACTGCTTCTCTTTCATAGAAATGCATGTGAGTTTCTGGTGAATGCTTGTAAGTAGATTAAGGCAGGTTCAAAGGAAAGTGATTTTCTCTAAAAGTACAGCCTTTACAAAGAGAAGCAACACTCCATTCACTTCGCACAGTGAATTGAAATGTTGGAACAGACTGCTTGTCTTTCAGAGAAATGCATGTGTGTTGCTGGTGAAAGCTTGTAAGTAGCTTAAGGTACTTTCAAAGGAAAGTGTTTTTCTCTGTAACTACAGCATTTAGAAAGTGAAGTAAGACTCCATTCACTTTGGACAATGAATTGTAGTGTTGAAAAAGACTGCTTCCCTTTAGGAGAAACTCATGTGAGTTGCTGGTGAATGCTTGTAATTAGCGTAAGGCACTTTCAAAGGAAAGTGATTTACTCTGAAAGTACAGCATTTAGAAAGTGAAACAACACTCCATTCACTTCGCACAGTGAATTGAAGTGTTGGAACAGACTGCTTCTCTTTCAGAAAAACGCATGTGAATTACTGGTGAATGCTTGTAAGTAGCTTCAAGCACTTTCAAAGGAAAGTGATTATCTCTGTAACTACAGCATTTAGAAAGTGAAGCAACACTCCATTCACTTCAGACAGTTAATTGAAGTGTTGGAACAGACTGCCTCTCTTTCAGAGAAACTCATGTGGTTTGCTGGTGATTGCTTGTAAGAAGCTTAAGGCACTTTCAAAGGAAGTGATTTTCTCTGAAAGTACAGCATTCAGAAAGTGAAGTAACACTATATTCACTTAACACAGTGAATTGAAGTGTTGGAAAAGACAGCTTCTCTTTCAGAGAAACTCATGTGAGTTGCTGGTGAATGCTTGAAAGTAGCTTAAGGCACTTTCAAAGATAAGTGATTATCTCTGTAACTACAGCATTTAGAAAGTGAGGCAAAACTCCATTCACTTCGCACAGTGAATTGAAGTGTTGGAACAGACTGCTTCTCTTTCAGAGAAATGCATGTGAGTTTCTACAAAATGCTTGTAAGTAGCTTAAGGCACTTTCAAAGAAACTGATTTTCTCTGAAAGTACAACATTTAGAAAGTGAAGCAACCCTCCATTCATTTCGCACAGTGAATTGAAGTGTTGGAACAGACTGCTTCTCTTTCAGAAAAATGATTGTGAGTTGCTGGTGAATGCTTGTAAGAAGCTTAAGGCACTTTCAAAGGAAAGTGATACTCTCTGAAAGTTCAGTACTTAGAAAGTGAAGCAACACTCCATTCACGTCGCACATTGAATTGAAGTGTTGGAAGAGACTGCTTCTCTTTCACAGAAATGCATGTGAGATTCTGGTGAATGCTTGTAAGTAGCTTAAGGCACTTTCAAAGATAAGTGATTATCTCTGTAACTACAGCATTTAGAAAGTGAGGCAACACTCCAATCACTTCGCACATTGAATTGAAGTGTTGGAAGAGACTGCTTCTCTTTCACAGAAATGCATGTGAGTTTCTTGTGAATGCTTGTAATTAGATTAAGGCACTCTAAAAGGAAAGCGATTTTCTCTGAACGTACAATATTTAGAAAGTGAAGCAACACTCCATTCACTTCGCACAGTGAATTGAAGTGTTGGAACAGACTGCTTCTCTTTCAGAGAAATAATTGTGAGTTGCTGGTGAATGCTTGTAGTAGCTTAAGGCACTTTAAAGGAAAGTGATTTTCTCTGAAAGTACAGCATTTAGAAAGTGAAGCTACACTCCATTCACTTCGCACAGTGAATTGAAGTGTTGGGGCAGACTGCTTCTCTTTCAAAGAATCTCATTTGAGGAGTTGGTGAATGCCTGTAAATAGCTTAAGGCACTTTCAAAGAAAGTGATTTTCTCTGAGAGTACAGCATTTAGAAAGTGAAGCAACACTCCATTCACTTCGCACAGTGAATTGAAGTGTTGGAACAGATTGCTTCTCTTTCAGAGAAATGCATGTGAGTTCCTGTTGAATGCTTGTAAATAGCTTGAGGCAGTTTCAAAGGAAAGTGATTTTCTCTGAAAGTACATCATTTTGAAAGTGAAGCAACACTCCACTCACTTCGAACAGTGAATTGAAGTGTTGGAACAGACTGCTTCTCTTTAAGAAAAATGATTGTGAGTTGCTCGTGAATGCTTGTAAGTAGTTAAGGCACTTTCAAAGGAAAGTGATTTTCTCTGAAAGTACAGCATTTTGAAAGTGAAGAAACACTCCATTCACTTCGAACAGTGAATTGAAGTGTTGGAACAGACTGCTTCTCTTTCAGAGAAATGCATGTGAGTTGCTGGTGAGTGCTTGTAAGTAGGTTAAGCCAGTTTCAAAGAACAGTGATTTTCTCTGAAAGTACAGCATTTAGAAAGTGAAGCAACAATCCATTCACTTCGCACAGTGAAATGAAGTGTTGCAACAGACGGTTTCTCTTTCAGGGAAACAGATGTGAGTTTCTTGTGACTGCTTGTAAGTCGCTTCAGGCAGTTTCAAAAGAAAGTGATTTTCTCTAAAAGGAGAGCATTTAGAAAGTGGAGCAACACTCCATTCACTTCGCACAGTGAATTGAAGTGTTGGAACAGACTGCTTCTTTTTCAGAGAAATGCATGTGAGTTTCTGGTGAATGCTTGTAAGTAGCTTAGGGCAGTTTCAAAGGAAAGTGATTTTCTCTAAAAGGAGAGCATTTAGAAAGTGAAGCAACACTCCATTCACTTCGCACAGTGAATTGAAGTGTTGGAACAGACTGCTTCTTTTTCAGAGAAATGCATGTGAGTTGCTGGTGAATGCTTGTAAGTAGCTTAAGGCACTTTCAAAGGAAAGTGATTTTCTCTGAAAGTTCAGCATTTAGAAAGTGAAGCAACACTCCATTCACTTCGCACAGTGAATTGAAGTGTTGGAACAGACTGCTTCTCTTTCAGAGAAATGCATGTGAGTTGCTGGTGAATGCATGCAAGTATCTTAAGGAACTTTCAAACGAAAGTGATTTTCTCTGAAAGGACAGCATTTAGAAAGTAAAGCAACACTCCATTCACTTTGTACAGTGAATTGAAGTGTTGGAACAGACTGCTTCTCTTTCAGAGAAATGCATGTGAGTTGCTGGTAAATGCATGTGAGTAGCTTAAGGCACTTTCAAAGGAAAGTGATTTTCTCTGAAAGTACAGCTTTTAGAAAGTGAAACAACAACACATTCAATTCGCACAGTGAATTGAATTATTGGAACAGACTGCTTCTCTTTCAGAAAAATGCATGTGAGTTGCTGGTGAATGCATGCAAGTATCTTCAGGAACTTTCAAACAAAAGTGATTTTCTCTGAAAGGACAGCATTTAGAAAGTGAAGCAACACTCCATTCACTTCACATAATGAATTGAAGTGTTGGAACAGACTGCTTGTCTTTCAGAGAAATGCATGTGTGTTGCTGGTGAAAGCTTGTAAGTAGCTTAAGGCACTTTCAAAGGATAGTGTTTTTCTCTGTAACCACAGTATTTAGAAAGTGAAGTAAGACTCCATTCACTTTGGACAATGAATTGTAGTGTTGGAACTGACTGCTTCCTTTAGGAGAAACTCATGTGAGTTGCTGGTGAATGCTTGTAATTAGCATAAGGCACTTTCAAAGAAAGTGATTTTCTCTGAAAGTACAGCATTTAGATAGTATATAAACACTCCATTCACTTCGCACAGTGAATTGAAATGTTGCAACAGACTGCTTCTCTTTCAGAGAAACTCATGTGAGTTGCTGGTGAATGCTTGTAAGTAGCTTAAGGCACTTTCAAAGGAAAGTGATTTTCTCTGAAAGTACAGCTTTTAGAAAGTGAAACAACAACACATTCAATTCGCACAGTGAATTGAATTATTGGAACAGACTGCTTCTCTTTCAGAGAAATGCATGTGAGTTGCTGGTGAATGCATGCAAGTATCTTAAGGAACTTTCAAACAAAAGTGATTTTCTCTGAAAGGACAGCATTTAGAAAGTGAAGCAACACTCCATTCACTTCACATAATGAATTGAAGTGTTGGAACAGACTGCTTCTCTTTCAGAGAAATGCATGTGAGTTGCTGGTGAGTGCTTGTAATTAGCTTAAGGGAGTTTCAAAGTAAAGTGATTTTCTCTGAAAGGACAGCATTTAGAAAGTGAAGCAATACTCCATTCACTTCGCAGAGTGAATTGACGTGTTGGAACAGACTGCCTCTCTTTCAGAGAAACTCATGTGAGTTGCTGATGAATGCTTGTAAGTAGCTTAAGGCACTTTCAAAGGAAAGTGATTTTCTCTGAAAATACAGCATTTAGAAAGTGAAGCAACACTCGATTCACTTCCCACAGTGAATTGAAGTGTTGGAACAGACTGCTTCTCTTTCAGAGAAACTCATGTGAGTTGCTGGTGAATGCTTGTAAGTAGCTTAAGGCACTTTCAAAGGAAAGTGATTATCGCTGTATGTACAGCATTTAGAAAGTGAAACAACACTCCATTCACTTTGCACAGTGAATTGAAGTGTTGGAACAGACTACTTCTCTTTCAGAGAAACGCATGTGAAATGAAGGTGAATGCTTGTAAGTAGCTTAAAGCACTTTCAAAGGAAAGTGATTATCTCTGTAACTACAGCATTTAGAAAGTGAAGGAACTCTCCATTCACTTCAGACAGTGAATTGAAGTGTTGGAACAGACTGCCTCTTTTTCAGAGAAACTCATGGGATTTGCTGGTGAATGTTTGTAAGAACCTTAAGGCGCTTTCAAAGAAAGTGATTTTTCTGAAAGTACAGCATTTAGAAAGTGAAGTAACACTCTATTCACTTCACACTGTGAATTGAAGTGTTGGAACAGACAGCTTCTCTTTCAGAGAAACTCATGTGAGTTACTGGTGAATGCTTGTAAGTAGCTTAAGGCACTTTCAAAGATAAGTGATTATCTCAGTAACTACAGCATTTAGAAAGAGAGGTAACACTCCATTCACTTCGCACAGTGAATTGAAGTGTTGGAACAGACTACTTCTCTTTCAGAGAAATGCATGTGAGTTTCTACAAACTGCTTGTAAGTAGCTTAAGGCACTTTCAAAGAAATTGATTTTCTCTGAAAGTACAACATTTGGAAAGTGAAGCGACACTACATTCATTTCGCACAGTGAATTGAAGTGTTGGAACAGACTGCTTCTCTTTCAGAAAAATGCATGTGAGTTTTTTGTGAATGCTTATAATTATCTTAAGGCCCTTTCAAAGAAAGTGATTTTCTCTGAAATTACAGCATTTAGAAAGTGAAGCAACACTCCATTCACTTCGCACAGTGAATTGAAGTGTTGGAACAGACTGCTTCTCTTTCAGAGAAATGCATGTGAGTTGCTGGTGAATGCTTGTAAGTAGCTTAAGGCAGTTTCAAAGGAACGTGCTTTTCTCTGAAAGTACAGCATTTAGAAAGTGAAGCAACACTCCATTCACTTTGCACAGTGAATTGAAGTGTTGGAATAGACTGCCTCTCTTTCAGAGAAACTCATGTGAGTTGCTGGTGAATACTTATAAGTAGCTTAAAACACTTTCAAAGAACGCGATTTTCTCTGAAAGTACAGCATGTAGAAAGTGAAGCAACACTCCATTCACTTCGCACAGTGAATTGAAGTGTTGGAACAGACTGCTTCTCTTGCAGAGAAACTCATGTGAGTTGCTGGTGAATGTGTGTAAGTAGCTTAAGGCAGTTTCAAAGGAAAGTGATTTTCTCTGAAAGTACAAAATTTAGAAAGTGAATCAACATTCCATTCACTTCACACAGTGAATTGAAGTGTTGGAACAGACTGCTTCTCTTTCAGAGACACTCATGAGAGTTGCTGGTGAATGCTTGTAAGTAGCTTTAGGCAGTTTCAAAGGAAAGTGATTTTCTCTGAAAGTACAGCATTTAGAAAGTGAATCAACAGTCCATTCACTTTGCAGAGTGAATTGAAGTGTTGGAACAGACTGCTTCTCTTTCAGAGAAACTCATGTGAGTTGCTGCTGAATGCTTGTAAGTAGCTTAAGGTACTTTGAAAGGAAAGAGATTTTTTCTGAAAGTACAGTATTTTGAAAGTGAAGCAACCCTCCATTCACTTCGTACAGTGAATTGAAGTGGTGGAACAGACTGCTTCTCTTTCAGAAAAATGATTCTGAGTTGCTCGTGAATTCTTGTAAGTAGATAAGGCAGTTTCAAAGGAAAGTGTTTTTCTCTGAAAGTACAGCATTTAGAAAGTGAAGCAACACTCCATTCACTTCGCACAGTGAATTGAAGTGTTGCAACAGACTGCCTCTCTTTCAGAGAAACTCATGTGAGTTGCTGTTCAGTGCTTGTAAGTATCTTAAGGCACTTTCAAAGGAAAGTGATTTTCTCTGAAAGTACAGCATTTGGAAAGTGAAGCAACACTCCATTCACTTCGCACAGTGAATTGAAGTGTTGGAACAGACAGTTTCTCTTTCAGAGAAATGCATGTGAGTTGCTGCTGAATGCATGTAAGTAGCTTAAGGCAGTTTCAAAGGAAAGTGATTTTCTCTGAAAGGACAGCATTTAGAAAGTGAAGCAACACTCCATTCACTTCGCACAGTGAATTGAAATGTTTGAACAGACTGCTTCTCTTTCAGAGAAATGCATGTGAGTTGCTGGTGAATGCTTGTAAGTAGCTTAAGGCAGTTTCAAAGGAAAGTGATTTTCTCTGAAAGTACAGCACTTAGAAAGTGAAGCAACACTCCATTCACTTCGCACAGTGAATTGAAGTGTTGGAACAGACTGCTTCTCTTTCAGAGAAATGCATGTGAGTTGCTGGTGAATGCTTGTAAGTAGCTTAAGGCAGTTTCAAAGGAAAGTGATTTTCTCTGAAAGTACAGCATTTAGAAAGTGAAGCAACACTCCATTCTCTTTGCTCTGTGGATTGAAATGTTGGGACAGACTGCTTCTCTTTCAGAGAAACGAATGTGAGGTTCTTCTAATGCTTGTAAGTAGCTTAAGGCAATGTCAAAAAAAGTGATTTTCTCTGTAACAACAGCATTTAGAAAGTGAAGCAACACTCCATTCACTTCGCACAGTGAATTGAAGTGTTGGAACAGACTGCTTCTCTTTCAGAGACTCTCATGAGAGTTGCTGGTGAATGCTTGTAAGTAGCTTTAGGCAGTTTCAAAGGAAAGTGATTTTCTCTGAAAGTACAGCATTTAGAAAGTGAATCAACAGTCCATTCACTTTGCACAGTGAATTGAAGTGTTGGAACAGACTGCTTCTCTTTCAGAGAAACTCATGTGAGTTGCTGCTGAATGCTTGTAAGTAGCTTAAGGTACTTTGAAAGGAAAGTGATTTTCTCTGAAAGTACAGCATTTAGAACGTGACGCAACACTCCATTCACTTCGCACAGTGAATTGAGTGTTGGAACAGACTGCTTCTCTTTCAGAGAAACGCATGTGAGTTGCTGGTGAATGCTTGTAAGTAGCTTAAGGCACTTTCAAAGGAAAGTGATTCCTCTGAATGTACAGCATTTAGAAAGTGAAGCAACACTCCATTCACTTCGCACAGTGAATTGAAGTGTTGGAACAGACTGCTTCTCTTTCAGAGAAACGCATGTGAGTTGCTGGTAAATGCTTGTAAGTAGCTTAAGGCACTTTCAAAGGAAAGTGATTTTCTCTGAAAATAAAGTATTTTGAAAGTGAAGCAACCCTCCATTCACTTCGTACAGTGAATTGAAGTGGTGGAACAGACTGCTTCTCTTTCAGAAAAATGATTTTGAGTTGCTCGTGAATTCTTGTAAGTAGCTTAAGGCACTTTCAAAGGAAAGTGATTTTCTCAGAAAGTACAGCATTTAGAAAGAGAAGCAACACTCCATTCACTTCGCACAGTGAATTGAAGTGTTGGAACAGATTGCTTTTCTTTCAGAGAAATGCATGTGAGTTGCTGGTGAATGCTTGTAAGTAGCTTAAGGCAGTTTCAAAGGAAAGTGTTTTTCTCTGAAAGTACAGCATTTAGAAAGTGAAGCAACACTCCATTCTCTTTGCTCTGTGAATTGAAATGTTGGGACAGACTGCTTCTCTTTCAGAGAAACGAATGTGAGGTTCTTCTAATGCTTGTAAGTAGCTTAAGGTAGTGTCAAAAAAAGTGATTTTCTCTGTAACAACAGCATTTAGAAAGTGAAGCAGCACTCCATTCACTTCACACAGTGAATTGAAGTGTTGGAACAGACTGCTTCTTTTTCAGAGACACTCATGAGAGTTGCTGGTGAATGCTTGGAAGTAGCTTAAGGCAGTTTCAAAGGAAAGTGATTTTCTCTGAAAGTACAGCATTGAGAAAGTGAAGCAACACTCCATTCACTTCGCACAGTGAATTGAAGTGTTGGAACAGACTGCTTCTCTTTCAGAGAAACGCATGTGAGTTGCTGGTGAATGCTTGTAAGTAGCTTAAGGCACTTTCAAAGGAAAGTGATTTTCTCTGAAAATACAGTATTTTGAAAGTGAAGCAACCCTCCATTCACTTCGTACAGTGAATTGAAGTGGTGGAACAGACTGCTTCTCTTTCAGAAAAATGATTCTGAGTTGCTCGTGAATTCTTGTAAGCAGCTTAAGGCACTTTCAAAGGAAAGTGATTTTCTCAGAAAGTACAGCATTTAGAAAGTGAAGCAACACTCCATTCACTTCGCACAGTGAATTGAAGTGTTGGAACAGACTGCTTTTCTTTCAGAGAAATGCATGTGAGTTTCTTGTGAATGCTTATTATTAGCTTAAGGCAGTTTCAAAGGAAAGTGTTTTTCTCTGAAAGTACAGCATTTAGAAAGTGAAGCAACACTCCATTCACTTCGCACAGTGAATTGAAGTGTTGCAACAGACTGCCTCTCTTTCAGAGAAACTCATGTGAGTTGCTGTTCAGTGCTTGTAAGTATCTTAAGGCACTTTCAAAGGAAAGTGATTTTCTCTGAAAGTACAGCATTTGGAAAGTGAAGCAACACTCCATTCACTTCGCACAGTGAATTGAAGTGTTGGAACAGACAGTTTCTCTTTCAGAGAAATGCATGTGAGTTGCTGCTGAATGCATGTAAGTAGCTTAAGGCAGTTTCAAAGGAAAGTGATTTTCTCTGAAAGGACAGCATTTAGAAAGTGAAGCAACACTCCATTCACTTCGCACAGTGAATTGAAATGTTTGAACAGACTGCTTCTCTTTCAGAGAAATGCATGTGAGTTGCTGGTGAATGCTTGTAAGTAGCTTAAGGCAGTTTCAAAGGAAAGTGATTTTCTCTGAAAGTACAGCACTTAGAAAGTGAAGCAACACTCCATTCACTTCGCACAGTGAATTGAAGTGTTGGAACAGACTGCTTCTCTTTCAGAGAAATGCATGTGAGTTGCTGGTGAATGCTTGTAAGTAGCTTAAGGCAGTTTCAAAGGAAAGTGATTTTCTCTGAAAGTACAGCATTTAGAAAGTGAAGCAACACTCCATTCTCTTTGCTCTGTGGATTGAAATGTTGGGACAGACTGCTTCTCTTTCAGAGAAACGAATGTGAGGTTCTTCTAATGCTTGTAAGTAGCTTAAGGCAATGTCAAAAAAAGTGATTTTCTCTGTAACAACAGCATTTAGAAAGTGAAGCAACACTCCATTCACTTCGCACAGTGAATTGAAGTGTTGGAACAGACTGCTTCTCTTTCAGAGACTCTCATGAGAGTTGCTGGTGAATGCTTGTAAGTAGCTTTAGGCAGTTTCAAAGGAAAGTGATTTTCTCTGAAAGTACAGCATTTAGAAAGTGAATCAACAGTCCATTCACTTTGCACAGTGAATTGAAGTGTTGGAACAGACTGCTTCTCTTTCAGAGAAACTCATGTGAGTTGCTGCTGAATGCTTGTAAGTAGCTTAAGGTAATTTGAAAGGAAAGTGATTTTCTCTGAAAGTACAGCATTTAGAACGTGACGCAACACTCCATTCACTTCGCACAGTGAATTGAGTGTTGGAACAGACTGCTTCTCTTTCAGAGAAACGCATGTGAGTTGCTGGTGAATGCTTGTAAGTAGCTTAAGGCACTTTCAAAGGAAAGTGATTCCTCTGAATGTACAGCATTTAGAAAGTGAAGCAACACTCCATTCACTTCGCACAGTGAATTGAAGTGTTGGAACAGACTGCTTCTCTTTCAGAGAAACGCATGTGAGTTGCTGGTAAATGCTTGTAAGTAGCTTAAGGCACTTTCAAAGGAAAGTGATTTTCTCTGAAAATAAAGTATTTTGAAAGTGAAGCAACCCTCCATTCACTTCGTACAGTGAATTGAAGTGGTAGAACAGACTGCTTCTCTTTCAGAAAAATGATTTTGAGTTGCTCGTGAATTCTTGTAAGTAGCTTAAGGCACTTTCAAAGGAAAGTGATTTTCTCAGAAAGTACAGCATTTAGAAAGAGAAGCAACACTCCATTCACTTCGCACAGTGAATTGAAGTGTTGGAACAGATTGCTTTTCTTTCAGAGAAATGCATGTGAGTTGCTGGTGAATGCTTGTAAGTAGCTTAAGGCAGTTTCAAAGGAAAGTGTTTTTCTCTGAAAGTACAGCATTTAGAAAGTGAAGCAACACTCCATTCACTTCGCACAGTGAATTGAAGTGTTAGAACAGACTGCCTCTCTTTCAGAGAAACTCATGTGAGTTGCTGGTCAATGCTTGTAAGTATCTTAAGGCACTTTCAAAGGAAAGTGATTTTCTCTGAAAGTACAGCATTTGGAAAGTGAAGCAACACTCCATTCACTTCGCACAGTGAATTGAAGTGTTGGAACCGACTGCTTCTATTTCAGAGAAACGCATGTGAGTTTCTTGTGAATGCTTGTAAGTTGCTTAAGGCAGTATCAAAGGAAAATGATTTTCTCTGAAAGTACATCATTTAGAAAGTGAAGTAACACTCCAGTCACTTCGCACAGTGAATTGAAGTGTTGGAACAGACTGCCTCACTTTCAGAGAAATGCATGTGAGTTGCTGGTGAATGCTTGTAAATAGCTTAAGGCAGTTTCAAAGGAAAGTGCTTTTCTCTGAAAGTACAGCATTTAGAAAGTGAAGCAACACTCCATTCACTTTGCACAGTGAATTGAAGTGTTGGAATAGACTGCCTCTCTTTCAGAGAAACTCATGTGAGTTGCTGGTGAATACTTATAAGTAGCTTAAAACACTTTCAAAGAACGCGATTTTCTCTGAAAGTACAGCATGTAGAAAGTGAAGCAACACTCCATTCACTTCGCACAGTGAATTGAAGTGTTGGAACAGACTGCTTCTCTTGCAGAGAAACTCATGTGAGTTGCTGGTGAATGTTTGTAAGTAGCTTAAGGCAGTTTCAAAGGAAAGTGATTTTCTCTGAAAGTACAAAATTTAGAAAGTGAATCAACATTCCATTCACTTCACACAGTGAATTGAAGTGTTGGAACAGACTGCTTCTCTTTCAGAGACACTCATGAGAGTTGCTGGTGAATGCTTGTAAGTAGCTTTAGGCAGTTTCAAAGGAAAGTGATTTTCTCTGAAAGTACAGCATTTAGAAAGTGAATCAACAGTCCATTCACTTTGCAGAGTGAATTGAAGTGTTGGAACAGACTGCTTCTCTTTCAGAGAAACTCATGTGAGTTGCTGCTGAATGCTTGTAAGTAGCTTAAGGTACTTTGAAAGGAAAGTGATTTTCTCTGAAAGTACAGCATTTAGAACGTGACGCAACACTCCATTCACTTCGCACAGTGAATTGAAGTGTTGGAACAGACTGCTTCTCTTACAGAGAAACTCATGTGAGTTGCTGGAGAATGCTTGTAAGTAGCTTAAGGTACAATGAAAGGAAAGTGATTTTCTCTGAGAGTACAGCATTTAAAAAGTGAAGCAACACTCCATTCACTTCGCACAGTGAATTGAGTGTTGGAACAGACTGCTTCTCTTTCAGAGAAACGCATGTGAGTTGCTGGTGAATGCTTGTAAGTAGCTTAAGGCACTTTCAAAGGAAAGTGATTCCTCTGAATGTACAGCATTTAGAAAGTGAAGCAACACTCCATTCACTTCGCACAGTGAATTGAAGTGTTGGAACAGACTGCTTCTCTTTCAGAGAAACGCATGTGAGTTGCTGGTAAATGCTTGTAAGTAGCTTAAGGCACTTTCAAAGGAAAGTGATTTTCTCTGAAAATACAGTATTTTGAAAGTGAAGCAACCCTCCATTCACTTCGTACAGTGAATTGAAGAGGTGGAACAGACTGCTTCTCTTACAGAAAAAATGATTTTGAGTTGCTCGTGAATTCTTGTAAGTAGCTTAAGGCACTTTCAAAGGAAAGTGATTTTCTCAGAAAGTACAGCATTTAGAAAGTGAAGCAACACTCCATTCACTTCACACAGTGAATTGAAGTGTTGGAACAGACTGCCTCTCTTTCAGAGAAACTCATGTGAGTTGCTGGTGAATACTTATAAGTAGCTTAAAACACTTTCAAAGAACGCGATTTTCTCTGAAAGTACAGCATGTAGAAAGTGAAGCAACACTCCATTCACTTCGCACAGTGAATTGAAGTGTTGGAACAGACTGCTTCTCTTGCAGAGAAACTCATGTGAGTTGCTGGTGAATGTTTGTAAGTAGCTTAAGGCAGTTTCAAAGGAAAGTGATTTTCTCTGAAAGTACAAAATTTAGAAAGTGAATCAACATTCCATT
The DNA here is from genome assembly GCF_982192425.1 of Myodes glareolus. Lineage (NCBI taxonomy): Eukaryota > Metazoa > Chordata > Mammalia > Rodentia > Cricetidae > Myodes > Myodes glareolus. Next base: position 525,753 of record NW_028263213.1, read on the forward strand.
CACTTCACACAGTGAATTGAAGTGTTGGAACAGACTGCTTCTCTTTCAGAGAAACGATGTGAGTTTCTTGTGAATGCTTGTAAGTAGCTTCAGGCAGTTTCAAAGGAAACTGATTTTCTCTGAAAGTACAGCATTTAGAAAGTGAAGTAACACTCCATTCACTTTGCACAGTGAATTGAAGTGTTGGAACAGACTGTTTCTCTTTCAGAGAAACGCATGTGAGTTTCTTGAGAATGCTTGTAAGTAACTTAAGGCACACTCAAAGGAAAGTGATTTTCTCTGTAACTACAGCATTTAGAAAGTGAAGTAACACTCCATTGATTTCTCACAGTGAATTGAAGTGTTGGAACAGACTGCTTCTCTTTCAGAGAAATGCTTGTGAGATGCTGTTAAATCCTTGTATGTAGCTTAAGGCAGTGTCAAAGAAAAGTGATTTTTTCTGAAAGTACAGCATTTAGAAAGTGAATCAACACTCCATTCACTTCGCACAGTGAATTGAAGTGTTGGAACAGACTGCTTCTCTTTCAGAGAAACTCATGTGATTTGCTGGTGAATGCTTGTAAGTAGCTTAAGGCACTTTCAAAGGAAAGTGATTCTCTCTGAAAGTACAGCATTGAGAAAGTGAAGCAACACTCCATTCACTTCGCACAGTGAATTGAAGTGTTGGAACAGACTGCTTCTCTTTCAGAGAAATGATTCTGAGTTGCTTGTGAATGCTTGTAAGTAGCTTAAGGCACTTTCAAAGGAAAGTGATTTTCTCTGAAAGTACAGCATTGAGAAAGTGAAGCAACACTCCATTCACTTCGCACAGTGAATTGAAGTGTTGGAACAGACTGCTTCTTTTTCAGAGACACTCATGAGTGTTGCTGGTGAATGCTTGGAAGTAGCTTAAGGCACTTTCAAAGGAACGTGATTTTCTCTGAAAGTACAGCTTTTAGAAAGTGAAGGAACACTCCATTCACTTCGCACAGTGAATTGAAGTGCTGGAACAGTCTGCCTCTCTTTCAGAAAAATGCATGTTAGTTTCTTGTGAATGCTTGTAAGTAGCTTAAGGCAGTTTCAAAGGAAATTGATTTTCTCTGTAACTACAGCATTTAGAATGTGAAGCAACACTCCATTCACTTCACACAGTGAATTGAAATGTTGGAACAGACTACTTCTATTTCAGAGAAATGCATGTGAATTTCTTATGAATGCTTGTAATTAGCTGAAGGCACTTTCAAAGGAAAGTGATTTTCTCTGAAAGTACAGCATTTAGAAAGTGATGCAAACTCCATTCACTTCGCACAGTGAATTGAAGTGTTGGAACAGACAGCTTCTCTTTCAGAGAAACTCCTGTGAGTTGCTGGTGAATGCTTGTAAGTAGCTTAAGGCAGTTTCAAAGGAAAGTGTTTTTCTCTGAAAGTACAGCATTTAGAAAGTGAAGCAACACTCCATTCACTTCGCACAGAGAATTGAAGTGTTTGAACAGACTGCTTCTCTTTCAGAGAATCTCATGTAAGTTGCTGGTGAATGCTTGTAAGTAGCTTAAGGCATTTTCAAAGAAGAGTGATTTTCTCTGAAAGTACAGCATTTAGAAAGAGAAACAACAACACATTCACTTCGCACAGTCAATTGAAGTGTTGGAACTGACTGCTTCTCTTTCAGAGAAATGCATGTGAGTTGCTGGTGAATGCTTGTAAGTAGCTTAAGGCAGTTTCAAAGGAAAGTGATTTTCTCTGAAAATACAGCATTTAGAAAGTGAAGCAACACTCCATTCTCTTTGCTCTGTGAATTGAAATGTTGGGACAGACTGCATCTCTTTCAGAGAAACGAATGTGAGGTTCTTCTAATGCTTGTAAGTAGCTTAAGGCAGTGTCAAAAAAAGTGATTATCTCTGTAACAACAGCATTTAGAAAGTGAAGCAACACTCCATTCACTTCACACAGTGAATTGAAGTGTTGGAACAGACTGCTTCTTTTTCAGAGACACCCATGAGAGTTGCTGGTGAATGCTTGTAAGTGGCTTAAGGCAGTTTCAAAGGAAAGTGATTTTCTCTGAAAGTACAGCATTTAGAAAGTGAATCAACACTCCATTCACTTTGCACAGTGAATTGAAGTGTTGGAACAGACTGCTTCTCTTTCAGAGAAACTCATGTGAGTTGCTGGTGAATGCTTGTATGTAGGTGAAGGTAGTTTCAAAGGAAAGTGATTTTCTCTGAGAGTACAGCATTTAGAAAGTGAAGCAACACTCCATTCACTTCGCACAGTGAATTGAAGTGTTGGAACAGGCTGCTTCTCTTTCAGAGAAACTCATGTGAGTTGCTGGTGAATGCTTGTAAGTAGCTTAAGGCCCTTTCAGGGGAAAGTGATTTTCTCTGAATGTACAGCATTTCGAAAGTTAAGCAACACTCTATTTACTTCGCACAGTGAATTGAAGTGTTGAAACAGACTGCTTCTCTTTCAGAGAAATGCATGTGATTTGCTGGTGAATGCTTGTACGTAGCTTAAGGCACTTTCAAAGGAAAGTGATTTTCTCTGAAAATACAGTATTTTGAAAGTGAAGCAACCCTCCATTCACTACGTACAGTGAATTGAAGTGGTGGAACAGACTGCTTCTCTTTCAGAAAAATGATTCTGAGTTGCTCGTGAATTCTTGTAAGTAGCTTAAGGCACTTTCAAAGGAAAGTGATTTTCTCTCAAAGTACAGCATTTAGAAAGTGAAGCAACACTCCATTCTCTTTGCTCTGTGAATTGAAATGTTGGGACAGACTGCTTCTCTTTCAGAGAAACGAATGTGAGGTTCTTCTAATGCTTGTAAGTAGCTTAAGGCAGTGTCAAAAAAAAGTGATTTTCTCTGTAACAACAGCATTTAGAAAGTGAAGCAACACTCCATTCACTTCACACAGTGAATTGAAGTGTTGGAACAGACTGCTTCTTTTTCAGAGACACTCATGAGAGTTGCTGGTGAATGCTTGTAAGTAGCTTAAGGCAGTTTCAAAGGAAAGTGATTTTCTCTGAAAGTACAGCATTTAGAAAGTGAATCAACACTCCATTCACTTTGCACAGTGAAATGAAGTGTTGGAACAGACTGCTTCTCTTTCAGAGAAACTCATGTGAGTTGCTGGTGAATGCTTGTAAGTAGCTTAAGGCAGTTTCAAAGGAAAGTGATTTTCTCTGAAAGTACAGCATTGAGAAAGTGAAGCAACACTCCATTCACTTCGCACAGTGAATTGAAGTGTTGGAACAGACTGCTTCTCTTTCAGAGAAATGATTCTGAGTTGCTTGTGAATGCTTGTAAGTAGCTTAAGGCACTTTCAAAGGAAAGTGATTTTCTCTGAAAGTACAGCATTGAGAAAGTGAAGCAACACTCCATTCACTTCGCACAGTGAATTGAAGTGTTGGAACAGACTGCTTCTTTTTCAGAGACACTCATGAGTGTTGCTGGTGAATGCTTGGAAGTAGCTTAAGGCACTTTCAAAGGAACGTGATTTTCTCTGAAAGTACAGCTTTTAGAAAGTGAAGGAACACTCCATTCACTTCGCACAGTGAATTGAAGTGCTGGAACAGTCTGCCTCTCTTTCAGAAAAATGCATGTTAGTTTCTTGTGAATGCTTGTAAGTAGCTTAAGGCAGTTTCAAAGGAAATTGATTTTCTCTGTAACTACAGCATTTAGAATGTGAAGCAACACTCCATTCACTTCACACAGTGAATTGAAATGTTGGAACAGACTACTTCTATTTCAGAGAAATGCATGTGAATTTCTTATGAATGCCTGTAATTAGCTGAAGGCACTTTCAAAGGAAAGTGATTTTCTCTGAAAGTACAGCATTTAGAAAGTGATGCAAACTCCATTCACTTCGCACAGTGAATTGAAGTGTTGGAACAGACTGCTTCTCTTTCAGAGAAACTCCTGTGAGTTGCTGGTGAATGCTTGTAAGTAGCTTAAGGCAGTTTCAAAGGAAAGTGTTTTTCTCTGAAAGTACAGCATTTAGAAAGTGAAGCAACACTCCATTCACTTCGCACAGAGAATTGAAGTGTTTGAACAGACTGCTTCTCTTTCAGAGAATCTCATGTAAGTTGCTGGTGAATGCTTGTAAGTAGCTTAAGGCATTTTCAAAGAAGAGTGATTTTCTCTGAAAGTACAGCATTTAGAAAGAGAAACAACAACACATTCACTTCGCACAGTCAATTGAAGTGTTGGAACTGACTGCTTCTCTTTCAGAGAAATGCATGTGAGTTGCTGGTGAATGCTTGTAAGTAGCTTAAGGCAGTTTCAAAGGAAAGTGATTTTCTCTGAAAATACAGCATTTAGAAAGTGAAGCAACACTCCATTCTCTTTGCTCTGTGAATTGAAATGTTGGGACAGACTGCATCTCTTTCAGAGAAACGAATGTGAGGTTCTTCTAATGCTTGTAAGTAGCTTAAGGCAGTGTCAAAAAAAGTGATTATCTCTGTAACAACAGCATTTAGAAAGTGAAGCAACACTCCATTCACTTCACACAGTGAATTGAAGTGTTGGAACAGACTGCTTCTTTTTCAGAGACACCCATGAGAGTTGCTGGTGAATGCTTGTAAGTGGCTTAAGGCAGTTTCAAAGGAAAGTGATTTTCTCTGAAAGTACAGCATTTAGAAAGTGAATCAACACTCCATTCCCTTTGCACAGTGAATTGAAGTGTTGGAACAGACTGCTTCTCTTTCAGAGAAACTCATGTGAGTTGCTGGTGAATGCTTGTATGTAGGTGAAGGTAGTTTCAAAGGAAAGTGATTTTCTCTGAGAGTACAGCATTTAGAAAGTGAAGCAACACTCCATTCACTTCGCACAGTGAATTGAAGTGTTGGAACAGGCTGCCTCTCTTTCAGAGAAACTCATGTGAGTTGCTGGTGAATGCTTGTAAGTAGCTTAAGGCCCTTTCAGGGGAAAGTGATTTTCTCTGAATGTACAGCATTTCGAAAGTTAAGCAACACTCTATTTACTTCGCACAGTGAATTGAAGTGTTGAAACAGACTGCTTCTCTTTCAGAGAAATGCATGTGATTTGCTGGTGAATGCTTGTACGTAGCTTAAGGAACTTTCAAAGGAAAGTGATTTTCTCTGAAAATACAGTATTTTGAAAGTGAAGCAACCCTCCATTCACTACGTACAGTGAATTGAAGTGGTGGAACAGACTGCTTCTCTTTCAGAAAAATGATTCTGAGTTGCTCGTGAATTCTTGTAAGTAGCTTAAGGCACTTTCAAAGGAAAGTGATTTTCTCTCAAAGTACAGCATTTAGAAAGTGAAGCAACACTCCATTCTCTTTGCTCTGTGAATTGAAATGTTGGGACAGACTGCTTCTCTTTCAGAGAAACGAATGTGAGGTTCTTCTAATGCTTGTAAGTAGCTTAAGGCAGTGTCAAAAAAAAGTGATTTTCTCTGTAACAACAGCATTTAGAAAGTGAAGCAACACTCCATTCACTTCACACAGTGAATTGAAGTGTTGGAACAGACTGCTTCTTTTTCAGAGACACTCATGAGAGTTGCTGGTGAATGCTTGTAAGTAGCTTAAGGCAGTTTCAAAGGAAAGTGATTTTCTCTGAAAGTACAGCATTTAGAAAGTGAATCAACACTCCATTCACTTTGCACAGTGAAATGAAGTGTTGGAACAGACTGCTTCTCTTTCAGAGAAACGAATGTGAGGTTCTTCTAATGCTTGTAAGTAGCTTAAGGCAATGTCAAAAAAAGGTGATTTTCTCTGTAACAACAGCATTTAGAAAGTGAATCAACACTCCATTCACTTCGCACAGTGAATTGAAATGTTGGAACAGACTGCTTCTCTATCAGAGAAATGCATGTGAGTTGCTGGAGAATGCTTGCAAGTAGCATAAGGCAGTTTCAAAGGAAAGTGATTTTCTCTGAAAGTACAGCATTTAGAAAGTGAACCAACACTCCATTCACTTCGCACAGTGAATTGAAGTGTTGGAACAGACTGCTTCTCTTTCAGAGAAAGGCATGTGAGTTGCTGGTGAATGCTTGTAAGTATCTTAAGGCAGTTTCAAATGAAAGTGATTTTCTCTGAAAGTACAGCATTTAGAAAGTGAAGCAACACTCCATTCTCTTTGCTCTGTGAATTGAAATGTTGGGACAGACTGCTTCTCTTTCAGAGAAACGAATGTGAGGTTCTTCTAATGCTTGTAAGTAGCTTAAGGCAATGTCAAAAAAAGGTGATTTTCTCTGTAACAACAGCATTTAGAAAGTGAAGCAACACTCCATTCACTTCACACAGTGAATTGAAGTGTTGGAACACACTGCTTCTCTTTCAGAGACACTCATGAGAGTTGCTGGTGAATGCTTGTAAGTAGCTTTAGGCAGTTTCAAAGGAAAGTGATTTTCTCTGAAAGTACAGCATTTAGAAAGTGAATCAACTCTCCATTCACTTTGCACAGTGAATTGAAGTGTTGGAACAGACTGCTTCTCTTTCAGAGAAACTCATGTGAGTTGCTACTTAATGCTTGTAAGTAGCTTAAGGTACTTTGAAAGGAAAGTAATTTTCTCTGAAAGTACAGCATTTAGAACGTGACGCAACACTCCATTCACTTCGCACAGTGAATTGAAGTGTTGGAACAGACTGCTTCTCTTACAGAGAAACTCATGTGAGTTGCAGGAGAATGCTTGTAAGTAGCTTAAGGTACATTGAAAGGAAAGTGATTTTCTCAGAGAGTACAGCATTTAGAAAGTGAAGCAACACTCCATTCACTTCGCACAGTGAATTGAAGTGTTGGAACAGACTGCTTCTCTTTCAGAGAAACGCATGTGAGTTGCTGGTGAATGCTTGTATGTAGCTTAAGGCACTTTCAAAGGAAAGTGATTCCTCTGAATGTACAGCATTTAGAAAGTGAAGCAACACTCCATTCACTTCGCACAGTGAATTGAAGTGTTGGAACAGACTGCTTCTCTTTCAGAGAAATGCATGTGAGTTGCTGGTGAATGCTTGTAAGTAGCTTAAGGCACTTTCAAAGGAAAGTGATTTTCTCTGAAAGTACAGTATTTTGAAAGTAAAGCAACCCTCCATTCACTTCATACAGTGAATTGAAGTGTTGGAACAGACTGCTTCTCTTTCAGAGAAATGCATGTGAGTTTCTTGTGAATGCTTGTAAGTGGCTTAAGGCACTTTCAAAGGAAAGTGATTTTCTCTGTAACTACAGCATTTAGAAAGTGAAGTAACACTCCAATCACTTCGCACAGTGAATTGAAGTGTTGGAACAGACTGCTTCTCTTTCAGAGAAACTCATGTGAGTTGCTGGTGAAGGCTTGTAAGTCGCTTAAGGCACTTTCAAAGGAAAGTGTTTTTCTCTGGAAGGACAGCATTTTGAAAGTGAAGCAACACTCCATTCACTTCGCACAGTGAATTGAAATGTTGGAACAGACTGCTTCTCTATCAGAGAAATGCATGTGAGTTGCTGGAGAATGCTTGCAAGTAGCATAAGGCAGTTTCAAAGGAAAGTGATTTTCTCTGAAAGTACAGCATTTAGAAAGGGAACCAACACTCCATTCACTTCGCACAGTGAATTGAAGTGTTGGAACAGACTGCTTCTCTTTCAGAGAAATGCATGTGAGTTGCTGGTGAATGCTTGTAAGTAGCTTAAGGCAGTTTCAAAGGAAAGTGATTTTCTCTGAAAGTACAGCATTTAGAAAGTGAAGCAACACTCCATTCTCTTTGCTCTGTGAATTGAAATGTTGGGACAGACTGCTTCTCTTTCAGAGAAACGAATGTGAGGTTCTTCTAATGCTTGTAAGTAGCTTAAGACAATGTCAAAAAAAGGTGATTTTCTCTGTAACAACAGCATTTAGAAAGTGAAGCAACACTCCATTCACTTCACACAGTGAATTGAAGTGTTGGAACACACTGCTTCTCTTTCAGAGACACTCATGAGAGTTGCTGGTGAATGCTTGTAAGTAGCTTTAGGCAGTTTCAAAGGAAAGTGATTTTCTCTGAAAGTACAGCATTTAGAAAATGAATCAACTCTCCATTCACTTTGCACAGTGAATTGAAGTGTTGGAACAGACTGCTTCTCTTTCAGAGAAACTCATGTGAGTTGCTACTTAATGCTTGTAAGTAGCTTAAGGTACTTTGAAAGGAAAGTAATTTTCTCTGAAAGTACAGCATTTAGAACGTGACGCAACACTCCATTCACTTCGCACAGTGAATTGAAGTGTTGGAACAGACTGCTTCTCTTACAGAGAAACTCATGTGAGTTGCAGGAGAATGCTTGTAAGTAGCTTAAGGTACATTGAAAGGAAAGTGATTTTCTCAGAGAGTACAGCATTTAGAAAGTGAAGCAACACTCCATTCACTTCGCACAGTGAATTGAAGTGTTGGAACAGACTGCTTCTCTTTCAGAGAAACGCATGTGAGTTGCTGGTGAATGCTTGTATGTAGCTTAAGGCACTTTCAAAGGAAAGTGATTCCTCTGAATGTACAGCATTTAGAAAGTGAAGCAACACTCCATTCACTTCGCACAGTGAATTGAAGTGTTGGAACAGACTGCTTCTCTTTCAGAGAAATGCATGTGAGTTGCTGGTAAATGCTTGTAAGTAGCTTAAGGCACTTTCAAAGGAAAGTGATTTTCTCTGAAAGTACAGTATTTTGAAAGTAAAGCAACCCTCCATTCACTTCATACAGTGAATTGAAGTGTTGGAACAGACTGCTTCTCTTTCAGAGAAATGCATGTGAGTTTCTTGTGAATGCTTGTAAGTGGCTTAAGGCACTTTCAAAGGAAAGTGATTTTCTCTGTAACTACAGCATTTAGAAAGTGAAGTAACACTCCAATCACTTCGCACAGTGAATTGAAGTGTTGGAACAGACTGCTTCTCTTTCAGAGAAACTCATGTGAGTTGCTGGTGAAGGCGTGTAAGTCGCTTAAGGCACTTTCAAAGGAAAGTGTTTTTCTCTGGAAGGACAGCATTTTGAAAGTGAAGCAACACTCCATTCACTTCGCACAGTGAATTGAAATGTTGGAACAGACTGCTTCTCTATCAGAGAAATGCATGTGAGTTGCTGGAGAATGCTTGCAAGTAGCATAAGGCAGTTTCAAAGGAAAGTGATTTTCTCTGAAAGTACAGCATTTAGAAAGTGAAGCAACACTCCATTCACTTCGCACAGTGAATTGAAATGTTGGAACAGACTGCTTCTCTTTCAGAGAAATGCATGTGAGTTGCTGGTGAATGCTTTTAAGTAGCTTAAGGCAGTTTCAAAGGAAAGTGATTTTCTCTGAAAGTATAGCACTTAGAAAGTGAAGCAACACTCCATTCACTTCGCACAGTGAATTGAAGTGTTGGAACAGACTGCTTCTCTTTCAGAGAAATGCATGTGAGTTTCTTGTGAATGCTTGTAAGTGGCTTAAGGCACTTTCAAAGGAAAGTGATTTTCTCTGTAACTACAGCATTTAGAAAGTGAAGTAACACTCCAATCACTTCGCACAGTGAATTGAAGTGTTGGAACAGACTGCTTCTCTTTCAGAGAAACTCATGTGAGTTGCTGGTGAATGCTTGTAAGTCGCTTAAGGCAGTTTCAAAGGAAAGTGAATTTCTCTGAAAGGACAGCATTTAGTAAGTGAAGCAACACTCCATTCACTTCGCACAGTGAATTGAAATGTTGGAACAGACTGCTTCTCTTTCAGAGAAATGCATGTGAGTTGCTGGAGAATGCTTGCAAGTAGCTTAAGGCAGTTTCAAAGGAAAGTGATTTTCTCTGAAAGTACAGCATTTAGAAAGTGAAACAACAACACATTCACTTCACACAGTGAATTGAAGTGTTGTAACAGACTGCTTCTCTTTCAGAGAAATGCATGTGAGTTGCTGGTGAATGCTTGTAAGTAGCTTAAGGCAGTTTCAAAGGAAAGTGATTTTCTCTAAAGTACAGCATTTAGAAAGTGAAGCAACACTCCATTCACTTCGCACAGTGAATTGAAGTGTTGGAACAGACTGCTTCTCTTTCAGAGAAATGCATGTGAGTTGTTGGTGAATGCTTGTAAGTAGCTGAAGGCAGTTTCAAAGGAAAGTGATTTTCTCTGAAAGTACAGCATTTAGAAAGTGAAGCAACACTCCATTCACTTTGCACTGTGAATTGAAATGTTGGGACAGACTGCTTCTCTTTCAGAGAAACGAATGTGAGGTTCTTCTAAATGCTTGTAATTAGCTTAAGGCAGTTTCAAAAAAAAGTGATTATCTCTGTAACAACAGCATTTAGAAAGTGAAGCAACATTCCATTCACTTCACACAGTGAATTGAAGGGTTGAAACAGACTGCTTCTTTTTCAGAGACACTCATGAGAGTTGCTGGTGAATGCTTGGAAGAAGCTTAAGGCACTTTCAAAGGAAAGTGATTTTCTCTGAAAGTACAGCATTTAGAACGTGACGCAACACTCCATTCACTTCGCACAGTGAATTGAAGTGTTGGAACAGACTGTTTCTCTTTCAGAGAAATGATGTGAGTTGCTGGTGAATGCATATAAGTAGCTTAAGGCTGTTTCAAAGGAAAGTGATTTTCTCTGAAAGGACAGCATTTAGAAAGTGAAGCAACACTCCATTCACTTCGCACAGTGAATTGAAATGTTGGAACAGACTGCTTCTCTTTCAGAGAAATGCATGTGAGTTGCTGGTGAATGCTTGTAAGTAGCTTAAGGCAGTTTCAAAGGAAAGTGAGTTTCTCTGAAAGTATAGCACTTAGAAAGTGAAGCAACACTCCATTCACTTCGCACAGTGAATTCAAGTGTTGGAACAGACTGCTTCTCTTTCAGAGAAACGCATGTGAGTTTCTTGTGAATGCTTGTAAGTGGCTTAAGGCACTTTCAAAGGAAAGTGATTTTCTCTGTAACTACAGCATTTAGAAAGTGAAGTAACACTCCAATCACTTCGCACAGTGAATTGAAGTGTTGGAACAGACTGCTTCTCTTTCAGATAAACTCATGTGAGTTGCTGGTGAAGGCTTGTAAGTCGCTTAAGGCAGTTTCTAAGGAAAGTGAATTTCTCTGAAAGGACAGCATTTAGAAAGTGAAGCAACACTCCATTCACTTCGCACAGTGAATTGAAATGTTGGAACAGACTGCTTCTCTTTCAGAGAAATGCATGTGAGTTGCTGTAGAATGCTTGCAAGTAGCTTAAGGCAGTTTCAAAGGAAAGTGATTTTCTCTGAAAGTACAGCATTTAGAAAGTGAAACAAAAACACATTCACTTCACACAGTGAATTGAAGTGTTGGAACAGACTGCTTCTCTTTCAGAGAAACTCATGTGAGTTGCTGGTGAATGCTTGTATGTAGCTTAAGGCATTTTCAAAGAAGAGTGATTTTCTCTGAAAGTACAGCATTTAGAAAGTGAAGCAACACTCCATTCTCTTTGCACTGTGAAATGAAATGTTGGGACAGACTGCTTCTCTTTCAGAGAAACGAATGTGAGGTTCTTCTAAATGCTTGTAAGTAGCTTAAGGCAGTTTCAAAAAAAAGTGATTATCTCTGTAACAACAGCATTTAGAAAGTGAAGCAACACTCCATTCAATTCACACAGTGAATTGAAGGGTTGAAACAGACTGCTTCTTTTTCAGAGACACTCATGAGAGTTGCTGGTGAATGCTTGGAAGTAGCTTAAGGCACTTTCAAAGGAAAGTGATTTTCTCTGAAAGTACAGCATTTAGAACGTGACGCAACACTCCATTCACTTCGCACAGTGAATTGAAGTGTTGGAACAGACTGTTTCTCTTTCAGAGAAATGATGTGAGTTGCTGGTGAATGCATATAAGTAGCTTAAGGCTGTTTCAAAGGAAAGTGATTTTCTCTGAAAGGACAGCATTTAGAAAGTGAAGCAACACTCCATTCACTTCGCACAGTGAATTGAAATGTTGGAACAGACTGCTTCTCTTTCAGAGAAATGCATGTGAGTTGCTGGTGAATGCTTGTAAGTAGCTTAAGGCAGTTTCAAAGGAAAGTGATTTTCTCTGAAAGTACAGCACTTAGAAAGTGAAGCAACACTCCATTCACTTCGCACAGTGAATTCAAGTGTTGGAACAGACTGCGTCTCTTTCAGAGAAACGCATGTGAGTTTCTTGTGAATGCTTGTAAGTAGCTTAAGGCACTTTCAAAGGAAAGTGATTTTCTCTGTAACTACAGCATTTAGGAAGTGAAGTAACACTCCAAACACTTCGCACAGTGAATTGAAGTGTTGGAACAGACTTCTTCTCTTTCAGAGAAACTCATGTGAGTTGCTGGTGAATGCTTGTAAGTAGCTTAAGGCATTTTCAAAGAACAGTGATTTTCTCTGAAAGTACAGCATTTAGAAAGTGAAGCAACACTCCATTCTCTTTGCACTGTGAAATGAAATGTTGGGACAGACTGCTTCTCTTTCAGATAAACGAATGTGAGGTTCTTCTAAATCCTTGTAAGTAGCTTAAGGCAGTTTCAAAAAAATGTGATTATCTCTGTAAAAACAGCATTTAGAAAGTGAAGCAACACTCCATTCACTTCACACAGTGAATTGAAGTGTTGGAACAGACTGCTTCTTTTTCAGAGACACTCATGAGAGTTGCTGGTGAATGCTTGGAAGTACCTTAAGGCACTTTCAAAGGAAAGTGTTTTTCTCTGAAAGGACAGCATTTTGAAAGTGAAGCAACACTCCATTTACTTCGCACAGTGAATTGAAATGTTGGAACAGACTGCATCTCTATCAGAGAAATGCATGTGAGTTGCTGGAGAGTGCTTGCAAGTAGCATAAGGTAGTTTCAAAGGAAAGTGATTTTCTCTGAAAGTACAGCATTTAGAAAGTGAAGCAACACTCCATTCACTTCGCACAGTGAATTGAAATGTTTGAACAGACTGCCTCTCTTTCAGAGAAATGCATGTGAATTGCTGGTGAATGCTTGTAAGTAGCTTAAGGCAGTTTCAAAGGAAAGTGATTTTCTCTGAAATTATAGCACTTAGAAAGTGAAGCAACACTCCATTCACTTTGCACAGTGATTTGAAGTGTTGGAACAGACTGCTTCTCTTTCAGAGAAATGCATGTGAGTTTCTTGTGAATGCTTGTAAGTGGCTTAAGGCACTTTCAAAGGAAAGTGATTTTCTCTGTAACTACAGCATTTAGAAAGTGAAGTAACACTCCAATCACTTCGCACAGTGAATTGAAGTGTTGGAACAGACTGCTTTCTTTCAGAGAAACTCATGTGAGTTGCTGGTGAATGCTTGCAAGTAGCTTAAGGCAGTTTCTAAGGAAAGTGAATTTCTCTGAAAGGACAGCATTTAGAAAGTGAAGCAACACTCCATTCACTTCGCACACTGAATTGAAATGTTGGAACAGACTGCTTCTCTTTCAGAGAAATGCATGTGAGTTGCTGGAGAATGCTTGCAAGTAGCTTAAGGCAGTTTCAAAGGAAAGTGATTTTCTCTGAAAGTACAGCATTTAGAAAGTGAAACAACAACACATTCACTTCACACAGTGAATTGAAGTGTTGGAACAGACTGCTTCTCTTTCAGAGAAATGCATGTGAGTTGCTGGTGAATGCTTGTAAGTAGCTTAAGGCAGTTTCATAGGAAAGTGATTTTCTCTAAAGTACAGCATTTAGAAAGTGAAGCAACACTCCATTCACTTCGCACAGTGAATTGAAGTGTTGGAACAGACTGCTTCTCTTTCAGAGAAATGCATGTGAGTTGCTGGTGAATGCTTGTAAGTAGCTGAAGGCAGTTTCAAAGGAAAGTGATTTTCTCTGAAGGTACAGCATTTAGAAAGTGAAGCAACACTCCATTCTCTTTGCACTGTGAATTGAAATGTTGGGACAGACTGCTTCTCTTTCAGAGTAACGAATGTGAGGTTCTTCTAAATGCTTGTAAGTAGCTTAAGGCAGTTTCAAAAAAAAGTGATTATCTCTGTAACAACAGCATTTAGAAAGTGAAGCAACACTCCATACACTTCACACAGTGAATTGAAGTGTTGAAACAGACTGCTTCTTTTTCAGAGACACTCATGAGAGTTGCTGGTGAATGCTTGGAAGTAGCTTAAGGCACTTTCAAAGGAAAGTGATTTTCTCTGAAAGTACAGCATTTAGAAAGTGAAGGAACACTCCATTCACTTCCCACAGTGAATTGAAGTGTTGGAACAGACTGTTTCTCTTTCAGAGAAATGATGTGAGTTGCTGGTGAATGTATATAAGTAGCTTAAGGCTGTTTCAAAGGAAAGTGATTTTCTCTGAAAGGACAGCATTTAGAAAGTGAAGCAACACTCCATGCACTTCGCACAGTGAATTGAAGTGTTGGAACAGACTGCTTCTCTTTCAGAGAAATGCATGTGAGTTGCTGGTGAATGCTTGTAAGTAGCTTAAGGCAGTTTCAAAGGAAAGTGATTTTCTCTGAAAGTACAGCACTTAGAAAGTGAAGCAACACTCCATTCACTTCGCACAGTGAATTGAAGTGTTGGAACAGACTGCTTCTCTTTCAGAGAAACTCATGTCAGTTGCTGGTGAATGCTTGTAAGTCGCTTAAGGCATTTTCAAAGAAGAGTGATTTTCTCTGAAAGTACAGCATTTAGAAAGTGAAGCAACACTCCATTCTCTTTGCACTGTGAAATGAAATGTTGGGACAGACTGCTTCTCTTTCAGAGAAACGAATGTGAGGTTCTTCTAAATGCTTGTAAGTAGCTTAAGGCAGTTTCAAAGGAAAGTGATTTTCTCTGAAAGTAAAGCACTTAGAAAGTGAAGCAACACTCCATTCACTTCGCACAGTGAATTGAAGTGTTGGAACAGATTGCTTCTCTTTCAGAAAAATGCATGTGAGTTTCTTGTGAATGCTTGAAAGTGGCTTAAGGCACTTTCAAAGGAACGTGATTTTCTCTGTAACTACAGCATTTAGAAAGTGAAGTAACACTCCAATCACTTCGCACTGTGAATTGAAGTGTTGGAACAGACTGCTTCTCTTTCAGAGAAACTCATGTGAGTTGCTGGTGAATGCTTGTAAATAGCTTAAGGCAGTTTCTAAGGAAAGTGAATTTCTCTGAAAGGACAGCATTTAGAAAGTGAAGCAACACTCCATTCACTTCGCACAGTGAATTGAAATGTTGGAACAGACTGCTTCTCTTTCAGAGAAATGCATGTGAGTTGCTGGAGAATGCTTGCAAGTAGCTTAAGGCAGTTTCAAAGGAAAGTGATTTTCTCTGAAAGTACAGCATTTAGAAAGTGAAACAACAACACATTTACTTCACACAGTGAATTGAAGTGTTGGAACAGACTGCTTCTCTTTCAGAGAAATGCATGTGAGTTGCTGGTGAATGCTTGTAAGTAGCTTAAGGCAGTTTCAACGGAAAGTGATTTTCTCTAAAGTACAGCATTTAGAAAGTGAAGGAACACTCCATTCACTTCGCACAGTGAATTGAAGTGTTGGAACAGACTGCTTCTCTTTCAGAGAAATGCATGTGAGTTGCTGGTGAATGCTTGTAAGTAGCTGAAGGCAGTTTCAAAAGAAAGTGATTTTCTCTGAAAGTACAGCATTTAGAAAGTGAAGCAACACTCCATTATCTTTGCACTGTGAATTGAAATGTTGGGACAGACTGCTTCTCTTTCAGAGAAACGAATGTGAGGTTTTTCTAAATGCTTGTAAGTAGCTTAAGGCAGTTTCAAAAAAAAAGTGATTATTTCTGTAACAACAGCATTTAGAAAGTGAAGCAACACTCCATACACTTCACACAGTGAATTGAAGTGTTGGAACAGACTGCTTCTTTTTCAGAGACACTCATGAGAGTTGCTGGTGAATGCTTGGAAGTAGCTAAGGCACTTTCAAAGGAAAGTGATTTTCTCTGAAAGTACAGCATTTAGAAAGTGAAGGAATACTCCATTCACTTCGCACAGTGAATTGAAGTGTTGGAACAGACTGTTTCTCTTTCAAAGAAATGATGTGTGTTGCTGGTGAATGCATATAAGTAGCTTAAGGCTGTTTCAAAGGAAAGTGATTTTCTCCGAAAGGACAGCATTTAGAAAGTGAAGCAACACTCCATTCACTTCGCACAGTGAATTGAAGTGTTGGAAAAGACTGCTTCTCTTTAAGAGAAACTCATGTGAGTTGCTGGTGAATGCTTGTAAGTAACTTAAGGCACTTTCAAAGGAAAAAGATTTTCTCTGTAACTACAGCATTTTGAAAGTGAAGTAACTCTCCAATCACTTCGCACAGTGAATTGAAGTGTTGGAATAGACTGCTTCCCTTTCAGAGAAACGCATGTGAGTTTCTTGTGAATGCTTGTAAGTAGCTCTAGGCACTTTCAAAGGAAAGTGATTTTCTTTGCAACTACAGCATTTAGAAAGTGAACCAACACTCCATTCACTTCGCACAGTGAATTGAAGTGTTGGAACAGAGTGCTTCTCTTTCAGAGAAACTTATGTGAGTTGCTGGTCAATGCTTGTAAGTACCTTAAGGAACTTTCAAAGGAAAGTGATTTTCTCTGAAAGTACAGCATTTATAAAGTGAATCAACACTCCATTCACTTCGCACAGTGAATTGAAGTGTTGGAACAGACTGCTTCTCTTTAAGAGAATCTCATGTGAGTTGCTGGGGAATGCTTGTAAGCAGCTTAAGAAAGTTTCAAAGGAAAGTGATATTCTCTGAAAGTACAGCATTTAGAAAGTGAAGCAACACTCCATTCACTTCGCACAGTGAATTGAAGTGTTGAACCAGAATCCTTCTCTTTCAGAGAAACTCATGTGAGTTGCTGGTGAATGCTAGTAAGTAGCTTAAGGCAGTTCCAAAGGAAAGTGATTTTTTTCTGAAAGTACAGCATTTAGAAAGTGAAGCAACACACCATTCACTTCCCACAGTGAATTGAAGTGTTGGAACAGACTGCTTCTCTTTCAGAGTAATGGATGTGGGTTTCTTGTGAATGCTTGTAAGTAACTTAAGGGACATTCAAAGGAACGTGATTTTCTCTGAAAGTACAGCATTTAGAAAGTGAAGCAACACTCCAATCACTTCGTACAGTGAATTGAAGTTTTGGAACAGACTGTTTCTCTTTCAGAGAAATTCATGTGAGTTGCTGGTGAATGCTTGTAAGTAGCTTAAGGCACTGACAAAGGAAAGTGATTTTCTCTGTAAGTACAGCATTTAGAAAGTGACGTAACACTCCATTCACTTCACACAGTGAATTGAAGTGTTGGAACAGACTGCTTCTCTTTCAGAGAAACTCATGTGAGTTGCTGGTGAATGCTTGTAAGTAGCTTAAGGCAGTTTCAAAGGAAAGTGATTTTCTCTGAAAGTACAGCATTTAGAAAGTGAAACAACACTCCATTCACTTTGCACAGTGAATTGAAGTGTTGGAACAGACTGCTTCTCTTTCAGAGACACTCATGTGAGTTCCTGGTGAATGCTTGTAAGTAGCTTAATGCTGTTTCAAAGGAAAGTGATTTTCTCTGAAAGTACAGCATTTAGAAAGTGAAGCAGCACTCCGTTCACTTCGCAAAGTGAATTCAAGTGTTGGAACAGACTCCTTCTCTTTCAGAGAAATGCATGTGAGTTGCTGGTAAATGCTTGTAAGTAACTTAAGGCAGTTTCAAAGGAAAGTAATTTTCTCTGAAAGTACAGCATTCAGAAAGTGAAACAACAACACATTCACTTCGCACAGTGTATTGAAGTGTTCGACCAGAATCCTTCTCTTTCAGAGAAACTCATGTGAGTTGCTGGTGAATGCTAGTAAGTAGTTTAAGGCAGTTCCAAAGGAACGTGATTTTTTCTGAAAATACAGCATTTAGAAAGTGAAGCAACAATCCATTCACTTCGCACAGTGAATTCAAGTGTTGGAACAGACTGCTTCTCTTTCAGAGAAATGGATATGGGTTTCTTGTGAATGCTTGTAAGTAACTTAAGGCAGATTCAAAGGAAAGTGATTTTCTCTGAAATTACAGCATTTAGAATGTGAAGGAACACTCCATTCAATTTGCACAGTGAATTGAAGTGTTGGAACAGACTGCTTCTCTTTCAGAGAAACTCATGTGAGTTGCTGGTGAATGCTTGTAAGTAGCTTAAAGCTGTTTCAAAGTAAAGTGATTTTCTCTGAAAGTACAGCATTTAGAAAGTGAAGCTACACTCCATTCACTTCGCACAGTGAATTGAAGTGTTGGAACAGACTGCTTCTCTTTCAGAGAAATGCATGTGAGTTGCTGGTGAATCCTTGTAAATAGCTTAGGGCAGTTTCAAAGGAAAGTGATTTTCTCTGAAAGTACAGCATTTAGAAAGTGAAACAACAACTCATTCACTTCTCATATTGTATTGAAAACTTGGAACAGACTGCTTCTCCTTCAGAGAAACTCATGTGAGTTGCTGGTGAATGCTTGTAAGTAGTTTAAGGTACTTTGAAAGGAAAGTGATTTTCTCTGAAAGTACAGCATTTAGAAAGTGAGGCAACACTCCATTCACTTTGAAAAGTGAATTGAAGTGTTGGAACATACTGCTTCTCTTTCAGAGAAACTCATGTGAGTTGCTGGTAAATGTTTGTAAGTAGCTTAAGGCAGTTTCAAAGGAAAGTGATTTTCTCTGAAAGTACATCATTTAGAAAGTGATGCAACACTCCATTCACTTTGCACAGTGAATTGAAGTGTTGGAACAGACTGCTTCTCTCAGAGGAACTCATTTGAGTTCCTGGTGAATGCATGTAAGTAGCTTAAGGCAGTTTCAAAGGAAAGTGATTTTCTCTGAAAGTACAGCATTTAAAAAGTGAAGCAACACTCCATTCACTTCGCACAGTGAATTGAAGTGTTGGAACAGACTGCTTCTCTTTCATAGAAATGCATGTGAGTTTCTTGTGAATGCTTATAATTAGCTTAAGGCACTTTCAAAGGAAAGTGATTTTCTCTGAAAGTACAGCATTTAGAAAGTGAAGCAACACTCCATTCACTTCGCACAGTGAATTGAAGTTTTGGAACAGACTGCTTCTCATTCAGAGAAATGCATGTGGGTTGCTGTGGAATGCTTGTAAGTAGCTTAAGGCACTTACACTGGAAAGTGATTTTCTCTGAAAGTATAGAATTTTGAAAGTGAAGCAACCCAAATCTCATTTCGCACAGTGAAATGAAGTGTTGGAACAGACTGCTTCTCTTTTAAAAAAGTGATTGTGAGTTGCTGGTGAATGATTGTAAGTAGCTTAATGTACTTTGAAAGGAAAGTGATTTTCTCTGAAAGTACAGCATTTAGAATGTGAAGCAAAACTCCATTCACTTAGCACAGTGAATTGAAGTGTTGGAACAGACTACTTCTCTTTCAGAGAAACTCATGTGAGTTGCTGGTGAATGCTAGTAAGTAGCTTAAGACAGTTTCAAAGGAAAGTGATTTTCTCTGAAAGTACAGCATTTAGAAAGTGAAGTAATACTCCATTCACTTTGCACAGTGAATTGAAGTGTTGGAAAAGACTGCTTCTCTTTCAGAGAAACGCGTGTGAGTTTCTTGTGAATTCTTGTAAGTAGCTTAAGGCACTTTCAAAGGAAAGTGATTTTCTCTGTAACTACAGCATTTGGAAAGTGAAGTAACACTCCATTCACTTCGCACAGTGAATTGAAGTGTTGGAATAGACTGCTTCTCTTTCAGAGAAACTCATGTGAGTTGCTTGTGAATGCTTGTAGGTAGCTTAAGGCACCTTCAAAAGCAAGTGATTATCTCTGTAACTTCAGCATTTAGAAAGTGAAACAACACTCCATTCACTTCGCACACTGAATTGAAGTGTTGGAACAGACTGCTTTTCTTTCGGAGAAACGCATGTTAGTTTCTTGTGAATGATTGTAAGTAACTAAAGGCACTTTCAAAGGAAAGTGATTTTCACTGTAACTACAGCATTTTGAAAGTGAAGTAACACTCCAATCACTTCGCTCAGTGAATTGAAGTGTTAGAATAGACTACCTCTCATTCAGAGAAACTCATGTGAGTTGCTGGTCAATGCTTGTAAGTACCTTAAGGCACTTTCAAATGAAAGTGATTTTCTCTGAAAATACAGCATTTAGAAAGTGAAGCAACACTCCATTCACTTCGCACAGTGAATGAAGTGTTGGAACAGACTGCTTCTCTTTCAGAAAAATGCATGTGAGTTGCAGGTGAATGCTTGTAAGTAGCTTAAGGCACTTTCAAAGGAAAGTGAATTTCTCTGAAAGTACAGCATTTAGAAAGTGAAGGAACACTCCATTCACTTCGCACAGTGAATTGATGTGTTGGAACAGACTGCTTTTCTTTCAGAGAAATTCATGTGAGATCCTGGTGAATGCTTGTAAGTAGCTTAATGTACTTTGAAAGGAAAGTGATTTTCTCTGAAAGTACAGCATTTAGAAAGTGACACAACACTCCATTCACTTCACAGAGTGAATTGAAGTGTTGTAATAGACTGCTTCTCTCTCATAGAAACTCATGTGAGTTGCTGGTGAATGCTTGTAAGTAGCTTAAGGCAGTTTCAAAGGAAAGTGATTTTCTCTGAAAGTACAGCATTTAGAAAGTGAAGCAACACTCCATTCACTTCGCACAGTGAATTGAAGGGTTGGAACAGACTGCTTCTCTTTCAGAGAAACTCATGTGAGTTGGTAGTGAATGCTTGTAAGTAGCTTAAGGCTGTTTCAAAGAAAGTGATTTTCTCTGAAAGTACAGCATTTAGAAAGTGAAGCAACACTCCATTCACTTCTCACAGTGAATTGAAGTGTTGGAACAGACTGCTTCTCTTTCAGAGAAATTTATGTGAGATCCTGGTGAATGCTTGTAAGTACCTTAAGGCAATTTCTAAGGAAAGTGATTTCCTCTGAAAGTACAGCATTTAGAAAGTGAAACAACAACACATTCACTTCACACAGTGAACTGAAGTGTTGGAACAGACTGCTTCTCTTTCAGAGAAATGGATGTGAGTTGCTGGAGAATGTTTGAAAGTAGCTTAAGGCACTATCAAAGGAAAGTGATTTTCTCTGAAAGTACAGTGTTTTGAAAGTGAAGCAACCCTCCATTCACATCGCACAGGGATTTGAAGTGTTGGAACAGACTGCTTCTCTTTCAGAGAAATGCATGTGATTTGCTGGAGAATGCTTGTAAGTAGCTTAAGGCAGTTTCAAAGGAAAGTGATTTTCTCTGAAATTACAGATTTTAGAAAGTGCAACAACAACACATTCACTTCGCACAGTGAATTGAAGTGTTGGAACAGACTGCTTCTATTTCAGAGAAACTCATGTGAGTTGCTGGTGAATGCTTGTTTGTAGCTTAAGGTACTTTGAAAAGAACGTGATTTTCTCTGAAAGTACAGGATTTAGAAAGTGAAGCAACACTCGATTCACTTCGCACAATGAAATGAAGTGTTGGAACAGACTGCTTCTCTTTCAGAGAAACTCATGTGAGTTGCTGGTGAATGCTTGTAAGTAGCTGAAGGCAGTTTCAAAGGAAAGTGATTTTCTCTGAAAGTACAGCATTTAGAAAGTGAAGCAACCCTCCATTCACTTCGCACAGGGAATTGAAGTGTGGAACAGACTGCTTCTCTTTCAGAGAAATGCATGTGGGTTGTTGGAGAATGCTTGTACGTAGCTTAAGGCAGTTTCAAAGGAAAGTGATTTTCTCTGAAATTACAGCATTTACAAAGTGAAACAACAACACATTCACTTCGCACATTGAATTGAAGTGTTGGAACAGACTGCTTCCCTTTCAGAGAAACTTATGTGAGTTGCTGGTGAATGCTTGTTTGTAGCTTAAGGTACTTTGAAAGGAAAGTGATTTTCTCTGAAAGTACAACATTTAGAAAGTGAAGCAACACTCCATTCACTTCGCACAATGAAATGAAGTGTTGGAAAAGACTGCTTCTCTTTCAGAGAAACTCATGTGAGTTGCTGTTGAATGCTTGTAAGAAGCTGAAGGCAGTTTCAAAGGAAAATGATTTTCTCTGAAAGTACAGCATTTTAAAAGTGAAGCAACCCTCCATTCACTTCGCACAGTGAATGAAGTGTTGGAACAGACTGCTTCTCTTTCAGAAAAATGCATGTGAGTTGCAGGTGAATGCTTGTAAGTAGCTTAAGGCACTTTCAAAGGAAAGTGAATTTCTCTGAAAGTACAGCATTTAGAAAGTTAAGCAACACGCCATTCACTTCGCACAGTGAATTGAAGTGTTGTAACAGACTGCTTCTCTTTCAGAGAAATGCATGTGAGTTGCTGGTGAATGCCTGTAAGTAGCTTAAGGCAGTTTCAAAGGAAAGTGATTTTCTCTGAAAGTACAGCATTTAGAAAGTGAAACAACAACACATTCACTTCTCACAGTGAATTGAAGTGTTGGAACAGACTGCTTGTCTTTCAGAGAAACTCATGTCAGTTGCTGGTGAATGCTTGTAAGTAGCTTAAGGCTGTTTCAAAGGAAAGTGATTTTCTCTGAAAGTACAGCATTTAGAATGTGAAGCAACACTCCATTCACTTCGCACAGTGAATTGAAGTGATGAAACAGACTGCTTCTCTTTCAGAGATATGCATGTAAGTTGCTGGTGAATACTTGTAAGTAACTTAAGGCAGTTTCAAAGGAAAGTGATTTTCTCTGAAAGTACAGCATTTAGAAAGTGACGCAACACTCCATTCACTTCGCACAGTGAATTGAAGAGTTGGAACAGAATGCTTCTCTTTCAGAGAAACTCATGTGAGTTGCTGGTGAATGCTTGTATGTAGCTTAATGCAGTTTCAAAGGAAAGTGATTTTCTCTGAAAGTACAGCATTTATAAAGTGACGCAACACTCCATTCACTTCGCACAGTGAATTGAAGTGTTGGAACAGACTGCTTCGCTTTCAGAGAAATGCCTGTGAATTTCTTGTGAATGCTTATAATTAGCTTAAGGCACTTTCAAAGGAAAGTGATTTTCTCTGAAAGTACAGCATTTAGAAAGTGAAGCAACACTCCATTCACTTCGCACAGTAAATTGAAGTTTTGGAACAGACTGCTTCTCTTTCAGAGAAATGGATGTGAGTTGATGGGGAATGCTTGAAAGTAGCTTAAGGCACTTTCAAAGGAAAGTGATTTTCTCTGAAAGTACAGCGTTTTGAAAGTGAAGCAACCCTCCATTCACTTCACACAGTGAATTGAAGTGTTGAAACAGACTGCTTCTCTTTCAGAGAAATGCATGTGAGTTTCTTGTGAATGCTTAAGTAGTTTAAGGCACTTACAAAGGAAAGTGATTTTCTCTGAAAGGACAGCATTTAGAAAGTGAAGTAACATTCCATTCACTTCGCACAGTGAATTGAATTGTTCGAACAGACTGCTTCTCTTTCAGAGATATGCATGTGAGTTGCTGGTGAATACTTGTAAATAACTTATGGCAGTTACAAAGGAAAGTGATTTTCTCTGAAAGTACAGCATTTAGAAAGTGAAACAACAACACATTCACTTCGCACAGTGAATTGAAGTGTTGGAACAGACTACTTCTCTTTCAGAGAAACTCATGTGAGTTGCTGGTGAATGCTTTTAAGTAGCTTAACGTACTTTGAAAGGAAAGTGATTTTTTCTGAAAGTACTGCATTTAGAAAGAGACACAACACTCCATTCACTTCACAGAGTGAATTGAAGTGTTGTAATAGACTGCTTCTCTCTCATAGAAACTCATGTGAGTTGCTGGTGAATGCTTGTAAGTAGCTTAAGGCAGTTTCAAAGGAAAGTGCTTTTCTCTGAAAGTACAGCATTTAGAAAGTGAAGCAACACTCCATTCACTTCGCACAGTGAATGAAGTGTTGGAACAGACTGCTTCTCTTTCAGAAAAATGCATGTGAGTTGCAGGTGAATGCTTGTAAGTAGCTTAAGGCACTTTCAAAGGAAAGTGAATTTCTCTGAAAGTACAGCATTTAGAAAGTGAAGCAACACTCCATTCACTTCGCACAGTAAATTGATGCGTTGGAACAGACTGCTTCTCTTTCAGAGAAATGCATGTGAGTTGCTGGTGAATGCTTGTAAGTAGCTTAAGGCAATTTCAAAGGAAAGTGATTTTCTCTGAAAGTACAGCATTTAGAAAGTGAAGCAAAACTCCATTCACTTCGCACAATGAATTGAAGTGTTGGAACAGACTGCTTCACTTTCAGAGAAACTCATGTGAGTTTCTGGTGAATGCTTGTAAGAAGTTTAAGGCAGTTTCAAAGGAAAGTGATTTTCTCTGAAAGTACAGCATTTTGAAAATGAAACAACAACACATTCACTTCACACAGTGAATTGAAGTGTTAGAACAGACTGCTTTTCTTTCAGAGACACTCATGTGAGTTGCTGGGGAATGCTTGTAAGTAGCTTAAGGCACTTTCAAAGGAGAGTGATTTTCTCTGAAAGTACAGCATTTAGAAAGTGAAGCAACACTCCATTCACTTCGCACAGTGAATTGAAGGGTTGGAACAGACTGCCTCTCTTTCAGAAAAATGGATGTGTGTTTCTTTTGAATGCTTGTATGTAGCTTAAGGCACTTTCAAAGGAAAGTGATTTTCTCTGAAAGTACAGCATTTAGAAAGTGAAGCAAAACTCCATTCACTTCGCAGAATGAATTGAAGTGTTGGAACAGACTGCTTCACTTTCAGAGAAACTCATGTGAGTTGCTGGTGAATGCTTGTAAGTAGCTTAAGGCAGTTTCACAGGAAAGTGATTTTCTGTGAAAGTACAGCATTTGGAAAGTGAAGCAACACTCCATTCACTTCGCACAGTGAATTGAAGTGTTGGAACAGACTGCTTCTCTTTCAGAGAAACGCATGTGAGTTGCTGGTGAATGCTTGTGAGTAGCTGAAGGCAGTTTCAAAGGAAAGTGATTTTCTCTGAAAGTACAGCATTTAGAAAGTGAAGCAACACTCCATTCACTTCGCACAGTGAATTGAAGTTTTGGAACAGAGTGTTTCTCTTTCAGAGAAATGCATGTGAGTTGCTGGTGAGTGCATGTAAGTAGATTAAGGCAGTTTCATAGGAAAGTGATTTTCTCTGAAAGTACAGCATTTTGAAAATGAAACAACAACACATTCACTTCACACAGTGAATTGAGGTGTTGGAACAGACTGCTTCTCTTTCAGAGAAACTCATGTGATTTGCTGGTGAATGCTTGTAAGTAGCTTAAGGCACTTTGAAAGGAAAGTGATTTTCTCTGAAAGTACAGCATTTAGAAAGTGAAGAAACACTCCATTCAGTTCTCACAGTGAATTGAGTGGTTGGAACAGACTGCTTCTCTTTCAGAGAAATTCATGTGAGTTCCTGGTGAATGCTTCTAAGCACCTTAAGGCAGTTTCAAAGGAAAGTGAATTTCTCTGAAAGTACAGCATTTAGATAGTGAAGCAACACTCCTTTCACTTTGCGCAGTGAATTGAAGGGTTGGAACAGACTGCTTCTCTTTCAGAGAAACTCATGTGAGTTGCTGGTGAATGCTTGTAAGTAGCTTAAGGCTGTTTCAAAGGAAAGTGATTTTCTCTGAAAGTACAGCATTTAGAAAGTGAAGCAACACTCCATTCACTTCTCACAGTGAATTGAAGTGTTGGAACAGACTGCTTCTCTTTCAGAGAAATTCATGTGAGATCCTGGTGAATGCTTGTAAGTACCTTAAGGTAGTTTCTAAGGAAAGTGATTTTCTCTGAAAGTACAGCATTTAGAAAGTGAAACAACAACACATTCACTTCACACAGTGAATTGAAGTGTTGGAACAGACTGCTTCTCTTTCAGAGAAACTCATGTGAGTTGCTGGTAAATGCTTGTAAATAGCTTAAGGTACTTTGAAAGGAAAGTGATTTTCTCTGAAACTACAGCATTTAGAAAGTGACGCAACACTCCATTCACTTCGCACAGTGAATTGAAGTGTTGGAACAGACTGCTTCTCTTTCAGAGAAATGCATGTGAGTTTCTTGTGAATGCTTAATAATTAGGTTAAGGCACTTTCAAAGGAAAGTGATTTTCTCTGAAAGTACAGCCTTTTGAAAGTGTAGCAACCCTCCATTCACTTCGCACAGTGAATTGAAGTGTTGGAACAGACTGCTTCTCTTTCAGAGAAATGAATGTGAGTTTCTTGTGAATGCTTGTAAGTAGCTTAAGGCACTTTCAAAGGAAAGTAATTTTCTCTGAAAGGACAGCATTTAGAAAGTGAAGAAACACTCCATTCACTTCGCACAGTGAATTGAAGTGTTGGAAAAGACTGCTTCTCTTTCAGAGAAATGCATGTGAGTTGCTGGTGAATGCTTGTAAGTAACTTAAGGCAGTTTCAAAGGAAAGTGATTTTCTCTGAAAGTACAGCATTTAGAAAGTGAAACAACAACACATTCACTTCGCACAGTGAATTGAAGTGTTGGAACAGACTGCTTCACTTTCAGAAAAATGATTGTGAGTTGCTGGTGAATGCTTGTAAGTAGCTTAATATACTTTGAAAGGAAAGTGATTTTCTCTGAAATTACAGCATTTAGAAAGTGACACAACACTCCATTCACTTCACAGAGTGAATTGAAGTGTTGTAATAGACTGCTTCTCTGTCATAGAAACTCATGTGAGTTGCTGGTGAATGCTTGAAAGTAGCTTAAGGCAGTTTCAAAGGAAAGTGATTTTCTCTGAAAGTACAGCATTTAGAAAGTGAAGCAACACTCCATTCACTTCGCACAGTGAATTGAAGGGTTGGAACAGACTGCTTCTCTTTCAGAGAAACTCATGTGAGTTGCTGGTGAATGCTTGTAAGTAGCTTAAGGCTGTTTCAAAGAAAGTGATTTTCTCTGAAAGTACAGCATTTAGAAAGTGAAGCAACACTCCATTCACTTCTCACAGTGATTTGAAGTGTTGGAACAGACTGCTTCTCTTTCAGAGAAATTCATGTGAGATCCTGGTGAATGCTTGTAAGTACCTTAAGGCAGTTTCCAAGGAAAGTGATTTTCTCTGAAAGTACAGCATTTAGAAAGTGAAACAACAACACATTCACTTCACACAGTGAATTGAAGTGTTGGAACAGACTGCATCTCTTTCAGAGAAATGGACGTGAGTTGCTGGGGAATGTTTGAACGTAGCTTAAGGCACTATCAAAGGAAAGTGATTTTCTCTGAAAGTACAGCCTTTTGAAAGTGAAGCAACACTCCATTCACTTCGCACAGGGAATTGAAGTGTTGGAACAGACTGCTTCTCTTTCAGAGAAATGCATGTGAGTTGCTGGAGAATGCTTGTAAGTAGCTTAAGGCAGTTTGAAAGGAAAGTGATTTTCTCTGAAATTACAGCTTTTAGAAAGTGAAACAGCAACACATTCACTTAGCACAGTGAATTGAAGTGTTGGAACAGACTGCTTCTCTTTCAGAGAAACTCATGTGAGTTGCTGGTGAATGCTTGTTTGTAGCTTAAGGTACTTTGAAAGGAAAGTGTTTTTCTCTGAAAGTACAGCATTTAGAATGTGAAGCAAAACTCCATTCAATTCGCACAATGAAATGAAGTGTTGTAACAGACAGCTTCCCTTTCAGAGAAACTCATGTGAGTTGCTTATGAATGCTTGTAAGCAGCTGAAGGCAGTTTCAAATGAAAGTGATTTTCTCTGAAATACAGCATTTAGAAAGTGAAGCAACCCTCCATTCACTTCACACAGGGAATTGAAGTGTTGGAACAGACTGCTTTTCTTTCAGAGAAATGCATGTGAGTTGCTGGAGAATGCTTGTAAGTAGCTTAAGGCAGTTTCAAAGGAAAGTGATTTTCTCTGAAATTACAGCATTTAGAAAGTGAAACAACAACACTTTCACTTCGCACAGTGAATTGAAGTGTTGGAACAGACTGCTTCTCTTTCAGAGAAACTTACGTGAGTTGCTGGTGAATGCTTGTTTGTAGCTTAAGGCAGTTTCAAAGGAAGGTGATTTTCTCTGAAAGTACAGCATTTAGAAGGTGAAGCAACACTCCATTCACTTCGCACAATGAAATGAAGTGTTGGAACAGACTGCTTCTCTTTCAGAGAAACTCATGTGAGTTGCTGGTGAATGCTTGTAAGTAGCTGAAGGCAGTTTCAAAGGAAAGTGATTTTCTCTGAAAGGACAGCATTTAAAAAGTGAAGCAACACTCCATTCACTTCGCACAGTGAATTGAAGTGTTGGAACAGACTGCTTCTCTTTCAGAGAAATGCATGTGAGTTTCTTTTGAATCCTTTTAATTAGCTTAAGGCACTTTCAAAGGAAAGTGATTTTCTCTGAAAGTACAGCATTTAAAAAGTGAAGCAATACTCCAGTTAATTTGCACAGTTAATTGAAGTGTTGGAACAGACTACTTCTCTTTCAGAGAAATGCATGTGAGTTGCTGGTGAATGCTTGTAAGTAGCTTAAGGCACTTTCAAAGGAAAGTGATTTTCTCTGAAAGCACAGCATTTAGAAAGTGACACAACACTCCATTCACTTCGCACAGTCAATTGAAGTTTTGGAAAGGACTGCTTCTCTTTCAGAGAAATGCATGTGAGTTTCTTGTGAATGCTTGTAAGTAGCTTAAGGCACTTTCAAAGGAAAGTGATTTTCTCTGAAAGTACAGCATTTAGAAAGTGAAGCAACACTCCATTCTCTTCGCACAGTGAATTGAAGTGTTGGAACAGACTGCTTCTCTTTCAGAGAAATGCTTGTGAGTTGCTGGTGAATGCTTGTAAGTAACTTAAGGCAGTTTCAAAGGAAAGTGATTTTCTCTGAAAGTACAGCATTTAGAAAGTGAAACAACAACACATTCACTTCGCACAGTGAATTGAAGTGTTGGAACAGACTGCTTCTCTTTCAAAAAAATGATTGTGAGTTGCTGGTGAATGCTTGTAAGTAGCTTAATGTACTTTGAAAGGAAAGTGATTTTCTCTGAAAGTACAGCATTTAGAAAGTGTCACAACACTCCATTCACTTCGCACAGTGAATTGAAATGTTGGAACAGCCTGTTTCTCTTTCGGAGAAATGCATGTGAGTTGCTGGTGAATGCATGTAAGTAGCTTAAGGCAGTTTCAAAGGAAAGTGATTTTCTCTGAAAGTACAGCATTTAGAAAATGAAACAACAACACATTCACTTCACACAGTGAATTGAATTGTTGGAACAGACTGCTTCTCTTTCAGAGAAACTCATGTGAGTTGCTGGGGAATGCTTGTAAGTAGCTTAAGGCACTTTCAAAGGAAAGTGATTTTCTCGGAAAGTACAGCATTTAGAAAGTGAAGCAACACTCCATTTACTTCGCACCGTGAATTGAAGTGTTGGAACAGACTGCCTCTCTTTCAGAAAAATGGATGTTTGTTTCTTTGGATGCTTGTATGTAGCTTAAGGCACTTTCAAAGGAAAGTGATTTTCTCTGAAAGTACAGCATTTAGAAAGTGACACAACACTCCATTCATTTCACACAGTGAATTGAAGTGTTGGAACAGACTGCTTCTCTGTCATAGAAACTCATGTGAGTTGCTGGTGAGTGCTTGTAAGTAGCTAAAGGCAGATTCAAAGGAAAGTGATTTTTTCTCTGAAAGTAAAGCATTTAGAAAGTGAAGCAACACTCCATTCACTTTGCACAGTGAATTGAAGTGTTGGAACAGACTGCTTCTCTTTCAGAAAAACTCATGTGAGTTGCTGGTGAATGTTTTTAAGTAGCTTAAGGCTGTTTCAAAGGAAAGTTATTTTGTCTGAAAGTACAGCATTTAGAAAGTGAAACAACAACACATTCACTTCGCACAGTGAATTGTAGAGTTGGAACAGAATGCTTCTCTTTCAGAGAAAGGCATCTGAGTTTCTTGTGAATGCTTGTAAGTAGCTTAAGGCAGTTTCAAAGGAAAGTGATTTTCTCTGAAAGTTCAGCATTTAGAAAGTGAAGCAACACTCCATTCACTTCGCACAGTGAATTGAAGTGTTGGTACAGACTGCTTCTCTTTCAGAGAAATGCGTATGAGTTTCTTGTGAATGCTTATTATTAGCTTAAGGCACTTTCATAGGAAAGTGATTTTCTCTGAAAGTACAGCATTTAGAATGTGAAGCAACACTCCATTCACTTCGCACAGTCAATTGACGTTTTGGAACAGACTGCTTCTCTTTCAGAGAAATGCATGTGAGTTGCTGGGGAATGCTTGAAAGTAGCTTAAGGCACTTTCAAAGGAAAGTGATTTTCTCTGAAAGGAAAGCCTTTTGAAAGTGAAGCAACCCTCCATTCACTTCGCACAGTGAATTGAAGTGTTGGAACAGACTGCTTCTCTTTCAGAGAAATGCATGTGAGTTTCTTGTGAATGCTTGTAAGTAGCTTAAGGCACATTCAAAGGAAAGTGATTTTGTCTGAAAGTACAGCATTTAGAAAGTGAAGCAACACTCCATTCACTTCGCACAGTGAATTGAAGTGTTGGAACAGACTGCTTCTCTTTCAGAGAAATGCATGTGAGTTGCAGGTGAATGCTTGTAAGTAAATTAAGGCAGTTTCAAAGAAAAGTGATTTTCTCTGAAAGTACAGCATTTAGAAAGTGGAGCAACACTCCATTCACTTCTCACAGTGAATTGAAGTGTTGGAACAGACTGCCTTTCTTTCAGAGAAAGTTATGTGAGTTGCTGGTGAATGCTTGTAAGTACCTTAAGGTACTATGAAATGAAAGTGATTTTCTCTGAAAGTACAGCATTTAGAAAGTGAAACAACAACACATTCACTTCGCCCAGTGAATTGAAGAGTGGGAACAGAATGCTTTTCTTTTAGAGAAATGGATGTGAGTTGCTGGGGAGTGCTTGAAAGTAGCTTAAGGCACTTTCAAAGGAAAGTGATTTTCTCTGAAAGTACAGCCTTTTGAAAGTGAAGCAACCCTCCATTCACTTCGCACAGTGAATTGAAGTGTTGGAACAGACTGCTTCTATTTCAGAGAAACTCATTTGAGTTGCTGGTGAATGCTTGTAAGTAGCTTAAGGCAGTTTCAAAGGAAAGTGATTTTCTCTGAAAGTACAGCCTTTAGAAAGTGAAGCAACACTCCATTCACTTCGCACAGTGAATTGAAGTGTTGGAACAGACTGCTTCTCTATCAGAGAAATGCATGTGAGTTGCTGGTGAATGCTTGTGAGTAGCTGAAGGCAGTTTCAAAGGAAAGTGATTTTCTCTGAAAGTACAGCATTTAGAAAGTGAAGCAACACTCCATTCACTTCGCACAGTGAATTGAAGTTTTGGAACAGAGTGTTTCTCTTTCAGAGAAATGCATGTGAGTTGCTGGTGAGTGCATGTAAGTAGATTAAGGCAGTTTCATAGGAAAGTGATTTTCTCTGAAAGTACAGCATTTTGAAAATGAAACAACAACACATTCACTTCACACAGTGAATTGAAGTGTTGGAACAGACTGCTTCTCTTTCAGAGAAACTCATGTGATTTGCTGGTGAATGCTTGTAAGTAGCTTAAGGCACTTTGAAAGGAAAGTGATTTTCTCTGAAAGTACAGCATTTAGAAAGTGAAGCAACACTCCATTCACTTCGCACAGTGAATTGAAGTTTTGGAACAGACTGCCTCTCTTTCAGAAAAATGGATGTGTGTTTCTTTTGAATGCTTGTATGTAGCTTAAGGCACTTTCAAAGGAAAGTGATTTTCTCTGAAAGTACAGCATTTAGAAAGTGAAGCAACACTCCATTCAATTCGAACAGTCAATTGAAGTTTTGGAACAGACTGCTTCTCTTTCAGAGAAATGGATGTGAGTTGCTGAGGAATGCTTGAGAGTAGCTTAAGGCACTTTCAAAGGAAAGTGATTTTCTCTGAAAGTACAGCCTTTTGAAAGTGAAGCAACCCTCCATTCACTTGGCACAGTGAATTGAAGTGTTGGAACAGACTGCTTCTCTTTCAGAGAAATGCATGTGAGTTGCTGGTGAATGCTTGTAAGTAGCTTAAGGCAATTTCAAAGGAAAGTGATTTTCTCTACAAGTACAGCATTTAGAAAGTGAAGCAACACTCCATTCACTTCGCACAGTGAATTGAAATGTTGGAACAGACTGCTTCTCTTTCAGAGAAAGGCATGTGAGTTTCTTGTGAATGCTTGTAAGTAGCTTAAGGCACTTTCAAAGGAAAGTGATTTTTTTCTGTAAAAACAGCATTTGGAAAGTGAAGTAACACTCCAATCACTTCCCACAGTGAATTGAATTGTTGGAATAGACTTCTTCTCTTTCAAAAAACTCATGTGACTTGTTGGTGAATGTTTGTAAGTAGCTTAAGGCACTTTCAAAGGAAAGTGATTTTCTCTGAAATTACAGCTTTTAGAAAGTGAAACAACAACACATTCACTTCGCACAGTGAATTGAAGTGTTGGAAGAGACTGCTTCTCTTTCAGAGAAATGCATGTGGGTTGCTGGAGAATGCTTGTACATAGCTTGAGGCAGTTTCAAAGGAAAGTGATTTTCTCTGAAATTACAGCATTTAGAAAGTGAAACAACAACACATTCACTTCGCACAGTGAATTGAAGTGTTGGAAAAGACTGCTTCTCTTTCAGAGAAATGCATGTGAGTTGCTGGTGAATGCTTGTAAGTAACTTAAGGCAGTTTCAAAGGAAAGTGATTTTCTCTGAAAGTACAGCATTTAGAAAGTGAAACAACAACACATTCACTTCGCACAGTGAATTGAAGTGTTGGAACAGACTGCTTCACTTTCAGAAAAATGATTGTGAGTTGCTGGTGAATGCGTGTAAGTAGCTTAATGTACTTTGAAAGGAAAGTGATTTTCTCTGAAAGTACAGCATTTAGAAAGTGACACAACACTCCATTCACTTCACAGAGTGAATTGAAGTGTTGTAATAGACTGCTTCTCTGTCATAGAAACTCATGTGAGTTGCTGGTGAATGCTTGAAAGTAGCTTAAGGCAGTTTCAAAGGAAAGTGATTTTCTCTGAAAGTACAGCATTTAGAAAGTGAAGCAACACTCCATTCACTTCGCACAGTGAATTGAAGGGTTGGAACAGACTGCTTCTCTTTCAGAGAAACTCATTTGAGTTGCTGGTGAATGCTTGTAAGTAGCTTAAGGCACTTTGAAAGGAAAGTGATTTTCTCTGAAAGTACAGCATTTAGAAAGTGAAACAACAACACATTGACTTCGCACAGTGAATTGAAGTGTGGGAACAGAATGCTTCTCTTTAAGAGAAACTCATGTGAGTTGCTGGTGAATGCTTGTAAGTAGCTTAAGGCAGTTTCAAAGGAAAGTGATTTTTTCTGAAAGTACAGCATTTAGAAAGTGACACAACACTCCATTCACTTCGCACAGTGAATTGAAGTGTTGGAACAGACTGATTATCTTTCAGAGAAATGCATGTGAGTTTCTTGTGAATGCTTATAATTAGCTTAAGTCACTTTCAAAGGAAAGTGATTTTCTCTGAAAATACAGCATTTAGAATGTGAAGCAACACTCCATTCACTTCGCACAGTGAATTGAAGTTTTGGAACAGACTGCTTCTCTTTCAGAGAAATGGATGTGAGTTGCTGAGGAATGCTTGAGAGTAGCTTAAGGCACTTTCAAAGGAAAGTGATTTTCTCTGAAAGTACAGCCTTTTGAAAGTGAAGCAACCCTCCATTCACTTGGCACAGTGAATTGAAGTGTTGGAACAGACTGCTTCTCTTTCAGAGAAATGCATGTGAGTTGCTGGTGAATGCTTGTAAGTAGCTTAAGGCAATTTCAAAGGAAAGTGATTTTCTCTACAAGTACAGCATTTAGAAAGTGAAGCAACACTCCATTCACTTCGCACAGTGAATTGAAGTGTTGGAACAGACTGCTTCTCTTTCAGAGAAAGGCATGTGAGTTTCTTGTGAATGCTTGTAAGTAGCTTAAGGCACTTTCAAAGGAAAGTGATTTTTTTCTGTAAAAACAGCATTTGGAAAGTGAAGTAACACTGCAATCACTTCCCACAGTGAATTGAATTGTTGGAATAGACTTCTTCTCTTTCAAAGAAACTCATGTGACTCGTTGGTGAATGTTTGTAAGTAGCTTAAGGCACTTTCAAAGGAAAGTGATTTTATCTGAAAGGACAGCATTTAGAAAGTGAAGCAACACTCCATTCACTTCGCACAGTGAATTGAAGTTTTGGAACAGAGTGTTTCTCTTTCAGAGAAATGCATGTGAGTTGCTGGTGAGTGCATGTAAGTAGCTTAAGGCACTTTGAAAGGAAAGTGATTTTCTCTGAAAGTACAGCATTTAGAAAGTGAAGCAACACTCCATTCACTTCGCACAGTGAATTGAAGTTTTGGAACAGACTGCCACTCTTTCAGGAAAATGGATGTGTGTTTCTTTTGAATGCTTGTATTTAGCTTAAGGCACTTTCAAAGGAAAGTGATTTTCTCTGAAAGTACAGCATTTAGAAAGTGAAGCAACACTCCATTCAATTCGCACAGTCAATTGAAGTTTTGGAACAGACTGCTTCTCTTTCAGAGAAATGCATGTGAGTTGCTGGGGAATGCTTGAAAGTAGCTTAAGGCACTTTCAAAGGAAAGTGATTTTCTCTGAATGTACAGCCTTTTGAAAGTGAAGCAACCCTCCATTCACTTCGCACAGTGAATTGAAGTGTTGGAACAGACTGCTTCTCTTTCAGAGAAATGCATGTGAGTTGCTGGAGAATGCTTGTGAGTAGCTTAAGGCAGTTTCAAAGGAAAGTGATTTTCTCTGAAATTACAGCATTTAGAAAGTGAAACAACAACACGTTCACTTCGCACAGTGAATTGAAGTGTTGGAACAGACTGCTTCTCTTTCAGAGAAACGCATGTGAGTTGCGGGTAAATGCTTGTTTGTAGCTTAAGGTACTTTGAAAGGAAAGTGATTTTCTCTGAAAGTACAGCATTTAGAAAGTGAAGCAACACTCCATTCACTTCGCACAGTGAATTGAAGTGTTGGAACAGACTGCTTCTCTTTCAGAGAAACTCATGTGAGTTGCTGGTGAATGCTTGTAAGTAGCTTAAGGCAGTTTCAAAGGAAAGTGATTGTCTCTGAAAGTACAGCATTTGGAAAGTGAAGCAACACTCCATTCACTTCGCACAGTGAATTGAAGTGTTGGAACAGATTGCTTCTCTTTCAGAGAAACTCATGTGAGTTGCTGTTGAATGCTTTTAAGTAGCTGAAGGCAGTTTCAAAGGAAAGTGATTTTCTCTGAAAGTACAGCATTTAGAAAGTGAACCAACACTCCATTCACTTTGCACAGTGAATTGAATTGATGTAACAGACTGCTTCTCTTTCAGAGAAACTGATGTGACCTGCTGGTGAATGCTTGTTAGAAGCTTGAGGCAGTTTCAAAGGAAAGTGATTTTCTCTGAAAGTACAGCATTTAGAAAATGAAACAACAACACATTCACTTCGCACAGTGAATTGAAGTGTTGAAACAGACTGCTTCTCTTTCAGAGAAATGCATGTGAGTTGCTGGTGAATGCTTGTAAGTAGCTTAAGGCAGTTTCAAAGGAAAGTGATTTTCTCTGAAATTACAGCATTTAGAAAGTGAAATAACAACACATTCACTTCACACAGTGAATTGAAATGTTGGAACAGACAGCTTCTCTTTCATAGAAACTCATGTGAGCTGCTGGTAAATGCTTGTTTGTAGCTTAAGGTACTTTGAAAGGAAAGTGATTTTCTCTGAAAGTACAGCATTTAGAAAGTGAAGCAAAACTCCATTCACCTCGCACAATGAAATGAAGTTTTGGAACAGACTGCTTCTCTTTCAGAGAAACTCATGTGAGTTGCTGGTGAATGCTTGTATGTAGCTGAAGGCAGTTTCAAAGGAAAGTGATTTTCTCTGAAAGTACAGCCTTTAGAAAGTGAAGCAACACTCCATTCACTTCGCACAGTGAATTGAAGTGTTGGAACAGACTGCTTCTCTATCAGAGAAATGCATGTGAGTTGCTGGTGAATGCTTGTGAGTAGCTGAAGGCAGTTTCAAAGGAAAGTGATTTTCTCTGAAAGTACAGCATTTAGAAAGTGAAGCAACACTCCATTCACTTCGCACAGTGAATTGAAGTTTTGGAACAGAGTGTTTCTCTTTCAGAGAAATGCATGTGAGTTGCTGGTGAGTGCATGTAAGTAGATTAAGGCAGTTTCATAGGAAAGTGATTTTCTCTGAAAGTACAGCATTTTGAAAATGAAACAACAACACATTCACTTCACACAGTGAATTGAAGTGTTGGAACAGACTGATTCTCTTTCAGAGAAACTCATGTGATTTGCTGGTGAATGCTTGTAAGTAGCTTAAGGCACTTTGAAAGGAAAGTGATTTTCTCTGAAAGTACAGCATTTAGAAAGTGAAGCAACACTCCATTCACTTCGCACAGTGAATTGAAGTTTTGGAACAGACTGCCTCTCTTTCAGAAAAATGGATGTGTGTTTCTTTTGAATGCTTGTATGTAGCTTAAGGCACTTTCAAAGGAAAGTGATTTTCTCTGAAAGTACAGCATTTAGAAAGTGAAGCAACACTCCATTCAATTCGAACAGTCAATTGAAGTTTTGGAACAGACTGCTTCTCTTTCAGAGAAATGCATGTGAGTTGCTGGGGAATGCTTGAAAGTAGCTTAAGGCACTTTCAAAGGAAAGTGATTTTCTGTGAAAGTACAGCCTTTTGAAAGTGAAGCAACCCTCCATTCACTTCGCACAGTGAATTGAAGTGTTGGAACAGACTGCTTCTCTTTCAGAGAAATGCATGTGAGTTGCTGGAGAATGCTTGTAAGTAGCTTAAGGCAGTTTCAAAGAAAAGTGATTTTCTCTGAAATTACAGCATTTAGAAAGTGAAACAACAACACGTTCACTTCGCACAGTGAATTGAAGTGTTGGAACAGACTGCTTCTCTTTCAGAGAAACGCATGTGAGTTGCGGGTGAATGGTTGTTTGTAGCTTAAGGTACTTTGAAAGGAAAGTGATTTTCTTTGAAAGTACAGCATTTAGAAAGTGAAGCAACACTCCATTCACTTCGCACAGTGAATTGAAGTGTTGGAACAGACTGCTTCTCTTTCAGAGAAACTCATGTGAGTTGCTGGTGAATGCTTGTAAGTAGCTTAAGGCAGTTTCAAAGGAAAGTGATTGTCTCTGAAAGTACAGCATTTGGAAAGTGAAGCAACACTCCATTCACTTCGCACAGTGAATTGAAGTGTTGGAACAGATTGCTTCTCTTTCAGAGAAACTCATGTGAGTTGCTGTTGAATGCTTTTAAGTAGCTGAAGGCAGTTTCAAAGGAAAGTGATTTTCTCTGAAAGTACAGCATTTAGAAAGTGAACCAACACTCCATTCACTTCGCACAGTGAATTGAATTGATGTACCAGACTGCTTCTCTTTCAGAGAAACTGATGTGAGCTGCTGGTGAATGCTTGTTAGAAGCTTGAGGCAGTTTCAAAGGAAAGTGATTTTCTCTGAAAGTACAGCATTTAGAAAATGAAACAACAACACATTCACTTCGCACACTGAATTGAAGTGTTGAAACAGACTGCTTCTCTTTCAGAGAAATGCATGTGAGTTGCTGGTGAATGCTTGTAAGTAGCTTAAGGCAGTTTCAAAGGAAAGTGATTTTCTCTGAAATTACAGCATTTAGAAAGTGAAATAACAACACATTCACTTCGCACAGTGAATTGAAATGTTGGAACAGACAGCTTCTCTTTCATAGAAACTCATGTGAGTTGCTGGTGAATGGTTGTTTGTAGCTTAAGGTACTTTGAAAGGAAAGTGATTTTCTCTGAAAGTACAGCATTTAGAAAGTGAAGCAAAACTCCATTCACTTCGCACAATGAAATGAAGTTTTGGAACAGACTGCTTCTCTTTCAGAGAAACTCATGTGAGTTGCTGGTGAATGCTTGTATGTAGCTGAAGGCAGTTTCAAAGGAAAGTGATTTTCTCTGAAAGTACAGCCTTTAGAAAGTGAAGCAACACTCCATTCACTTCGCACAGTGAATTGAAGTGTTGGAACAGACTGCTTCTCTATCAGAGAAATGCATGTGAGTTGCTGGTGAATGCTTGTGAGTAGCTGAAGGCAGTTTCAAAGGAAAGTGATTTTCTCTGAAAGTACAGCATTTAGAAAGTGAAGCAACACTCCATTCACTTCGCACAGTGAATTGAAGTTTTGGAACAGAGTGTTTCTCTTTCAGAGAAATGCATGTGAGTTGCTGGTGAGTGCATGTAAGTAGATTAAGGCAGTTTCATAGGAAAGTGATTTTCTCTGAAAGTACAGCATTTTGAAAATGAAACAACAACACATTCACTTCACACAGTGAATTGAAGTGTTGGAACAGACTGCTTCTCTTTCAGAGAAACTCATGTGATTTGCTGGTGAATGCTTGTAAGTAGCTTAAGGCACTTTGAAAGGAAAGTGATTTTCTCTGAAAGTACAGCATTTAGAAAGTGAAGCAACACTCCATTCACTTCGCACAGTGAATTGAAGTTTTGGAACAGACTGCCTCTCTTTCAGAAAAATGGATGTGTGTTTCTTTTGAATGCTTGTATGTAGCTTAAGGCACTTTCAAAGGAAAGTGATTTTCTCTGAAAGTACAGCATTTAGAAAGTGAAGCAACACTTCATTCAATTCGAACAGTCAATTGAAGTTTTGGAACAGACTGCTTCTCTTTCAGAGAAATGCATGTGAGTTGCTGGGGAATGCTTGAAAGTAGCTTAAGGCACTTTCAAAGGAAAGTGATTTTCTGTGAAAGTACAGCCTTTTGAAAGTGAAGCAACCCTCCATTCACTTCGCACAGTGAATTGAAGTGTTGGAACAGACTGCTTCTCTTTCAGAGAAATGCATGTGAGTTG
The DNA here is from genome assembly GCF_982192425.1 of Myodes glareolus. Lineage (NCBI taxonomy): Eukaryota > Metazoa > Chordata > Mammalia > Rodentia > Cricetidae > Myodes > Myodes glareolus. The sequence continues at coordinate 564,351 of NW_028263213.1, forward strand.
CTGGAGAATGCTTGTAAGTAGCTTAAGGCAGTTTCAAAGAAAAGTGATTTTCTCTGAAATTACAGCATTTAGAAAGTGAAACAACAACACGTTCACTTCGCACAGTGAATTGAAGTGTTGGAACAGACTGCTTCTCTTTCAGAGAAACTCATGTGAGTTGCTGGTGAATGCTTGTAAGTAGCTTAAGGCAGTTTCAAAGGAAAGTGATTGTCTCTGAAAGTACAGCATTTGGAAAGTGAAGCAACACTCCATTCACTTCGCACAGTGAATTGAAGTGTTGGAACAGATTTCTTCTCTTTCAGAGAAACTCATGTGAGTTGCTGTTGAATGCTTTTAAGTAGCTGAAGGCAGTTTCAAAGGAAAGTGATTTTCTCTGAAAGTACAGCATTTAGAAAGTGAACCAACACTCCATTCACTTCGCACAGTGAATTGAATTGATGTACCAGACTGCTTCTCTTTCAGAGAAACTGATGTGAGCTGCTGGTGAATGCTTGTTAGAAGCTTGAGGCAGTTTCAAAGGAAAGTGATTTTCTCTGAAAGTACAGCATTTAGAAAATGAAACAACAACACATTCACTTTGCACAGTGAATTGAAGTGTTGAAACAGACTGCTTCTCTTTCAGAGAAATGCATGTGAGTTGCTGGTGAATGCTTGTAAGTAGCTTAAGGCAGTTTCAAAGGAAAGTGATTTTCTCTGAAATTACAGCATTTAGAAAGTGAAATAACAACACATTCACTTCGCACAGTGAATTGAAATGTTGGAACAGACAGCTTCTCTTTCATAGAAACTCATGTGAGTTGCTGGTGAATGCTTGTTTGTAGCTTAAGGTACTTTGAAAGGAAAGTGATTTTCTCTGAAAGTACAGCATTTAGAAAGTGAAGCAAAACTCCATTCACTTCGCACAATGAAATGAAGTTTTGGAACAGACTGCTTCTCTTTCAGAGAAACTCATGTGAGTTGCTGGTGAATGCTTGTATGTAGCTGAAGGCAGTTTCAAAGGAAAGTGATTTTCTCTGAAAGTACAGCCTTTAGAAAGTGAAGCAACACTCCATTCACTTCGCACAGTGAATTGAAGTGTTGGAACAGACTGCTTCTCTATCAGAGAAATGCATGTGAGTTGCTGGTGAATGCTTGTGAGTAGCTGAAGGCAGTTTCAAAGGAAAGTGATTTTCTCTGAAAGTACAGCATTTAGAAAGTGAAGCAACACTCCATTCACTTCGCACAGTGAATTGAAGTGTTGGAACAGCCTGTTTCTCTTTCAGAGAAATGCATGTGAGTTGCTGGTGAATGCTTGTATGTAGCTGAAGGGAGTTTCAAAGGAAAGTGATTTTCTCTGAAAGTACAGCATTTTGAAAATGAAACAACACATTCACTTCGCACAGTGAATTGAAGTGTTGGAACAGACTGCTTCTCTTTCAGAGAAACTCATGTGAGTTGCTGGTGAATGCTTGTAAGTAGCTTAAGGCACTTTGAAAAGAAAGTGATTTTCTCTGAAAGTACAGCTTTTAGAAAGTGAAGCAACACTCCATTCACTTCGCACAGTGAATTGAAGTTTTGGAACAGACTGCCTCTCTTTCAGAAAAATGGATGTGTGTTTCTTTTGAATGCTTGTATGTAGCTTAAGGCACTTTCAAAGGAAAGTGATTTTCTCTGAAAGTACAGCATTTAGAAAGTGAAGCAACACTCCATTCAATTCGCACAGTCAATTGAAGTTTTGGAACAGACTGCTTCTCTTTCAGAGAAATGCATGTGAGTTGCTGGGGAATGCTTGAAAGTAGCTTAAGGCACTTTCAAAGGAAAGTGATTTTCTCTGAAAGTACAGCCTTTTGAAAGTGAAGCAACCCTAAATTCACTTCGCACAGTGAATTGAAGTGTTGGAACAGACTGCTTCTCTTTCAGAGAAATGCATGTGAGTTGCTGGAGAATGCTTGTAAGTAGCTTAAGGCAGTTTCAAAGGAAAGTGATTTTCTCTGAAATTACAGCATTTAGAAAGTGAAACAACAACACGTTCACTTCGCACAGTGAATTCAAGTGTTGGAACAGACTGCTTCTCTTTCAGAGAAACGCATGTGAGTTGCGGGTGAATGCTTGTTTGTAGCTTAAGGTACTTTGAAAGGAAAGTGATTTTCTCTGAAAGTACAGCATTTAGAATGTGAAGCAACACTCCATTCACTTTGCAGAATGAATTGAAGTGTTGGAACAGACTGCTTCTCTTTCAGAGAAACTCATGTGAGTTGCTGGTGAATGCTTGTAAGTAGCTTAAGGCAGTTTCAAAGGAAAGTGATTGTCTCTGAAAGTACAGCATTTGGAGAGTGAAGCAACACTCCATTCACTTCGCACAGTGAATTGAAGTGTTGGAACAGATTGCTTCTCTTTCAGAGAAACTCATGTGAGTTGCTGTTGAATGCTTTTAAGTAGCTGAAGGCAGTTTCAAAGGAAAGTGATTTTCTCTGAAAGTACAGCATTTAGAAAGTGAACCAACACTCCATTCACTTCGCACAGTGAATTGAATTGATGTAACAGACTGCTTCTCTTTCAGAGAAACTGATGTGAGCTGCTGGTGAATGCTTGTTAGAAGCTTGAGGCAGTTTCAAAGGAAAGTGATTTTCTCTGAAAGTACAGCATTTAGAAAATGAAACAACAACACATTCACTTCGCACAGTGAATTGAAGTGTTGGAACAGACTGCTTCTCTTTCAGAGAAATGCATGTGAGTTGCTGGTGAATGCTTGTAAGTAGCTTAAGGCAGTTTCAAAGGAAAGTGATTTTCTCTGAAATTACAGCATTTAGAAAGTGAAATAACAACACATTCACTTCGCACAGTGAATTGAAATGTTGGAACAGACAACTTCTCTTTCAGAGAAACCCATGTGAGTTGCTGGTGAATGCTTGTTTGTAGCTTAAGGTACTTTGAAAGGAAAGTGATTTTCTCTGAAAGTACAGCATTTAGAAAGTGAAGCAAAACTCCATTCACTTCGCACAATGAAATGAAGTTTTGGAACAGACTGCTTCTCTTTCAGAGAAACTCATGTGAGTTGCTGGTGAATGCTTGTATGTAGCTGAAGGCAGTTTCAAAGGAAAGTGATTTTCTCTGAAAGTACAGCATTTAGAAAGTGAAGCAACACTCCATTCACTTCGCACAGTGAATTGAAGTGTTGGAACAGACTGCTTCTCTATCAGAGAAATGCATGTGATTTGCTGGTGAATGCTTGTAAGCAGCTGAAGGCAGTTTCAAAGGAAAGTGATTTTCTCTATAATACAGCATTTAGAAAGTGAAGCAACCTTCCATTCACTTCGCACAGGGAATTGAAGTGTTGGAACAGACTGCTTTTCTTTCAGAGAAATGCATGTGAGTTGCTGGAGAATGCTTGTAAGTAGCTTAAGGCAGTTTCAAAGGAAAGTGATTTTCTCTGAAATTACAGCATTTAGAAAGTGAAACAACAACACTTTCACTTCGCACAGTGAATTGAAGTGTTGGAACAGACTGCTTCTCTTTCAGAGAAACTTATGTGAGTTGCTGGTGAATGCTTGTTTGTAGCTTAAGGCAGTTTCAAAGGAAAGTGATTTTCTCTGAAAGTACAGCATTTAGAAGGTGAAGCAACACTCCATTCACTTCGCACAATGAAATGAAGTGTTGGAACAGACTGCTTCTCTTTCAGAGAAACTCATGTGAGTTGCTGGTGAATGCTTGTAAGTAGCTGAAGGCAGTTTCAAAGGAAAGTGATTTTCTCTGAAAGGACAGCATTTAAAAAGTGAAGCAACACTCCATTCACTTCGCACAGTGAATTGAAGTGTTGGAACAGACTGCTTCTCTTTCAGAGAAATGCATGTGAGTTTCTTTTGAATCCTTATAATTAGCTTAAGGCACTTTCAAAGGAAAGTGATTTTCTCTGAAAGTACAGCATTTAAAAAGTGAAGCAATACTCCAGTTACTTTGCACAGTGAATTGAAGTGTTGGAACAGACTGCTTCTCTTTCAGAGAAATGCATGTGAGTTGCTGGTGAATGCTTGTAAGTAGCTTAAGGCACTTTCAAAGGAAAGTGATTTTCACTGAAAGTACTGCATTTAGAAAGTGACACAACACTCCATTCACTTCGCACTGTCAATTGAAGTTTTGGAACAGACTGCTTCTCTTTCAGAGAAATGCATGTGAGTTTCTTGTGAATGCTTGTAAGTAGCTTAAGGAACTTTCAAAGGAAAGTGATTTTCTCTGAAAGTACAGCATTTAGAAAGTGAAGCAACACTCCATTCTCTTCGCACAGTGAATTGAAGTGTTGGAACAGACTGCTTCTCTTTCAGAGAAATGCTTGTGAGTTGCTGGTGAATGCTTCTAAGTAACTTAAGGCAGTTTCAAAGGAAAGTGATTTTCTCTGAAAATACAGCATTTAGAAAGTGAAACAACAACACATTCACTTCGCACAGTGAATTGAAGTGTTGGAACAGACTGCTTCTCTTTCAGAAAAATGATTGTGAGTTGCTGGTGAATGCTTGTAAGTAGCTTAATGTACTTTGAAAGGAAAGTGATTTTCTCTGAAAGTACAGCATTTAGAAAGTGTCACAACACTCCATTCACTTCGCACAGTGAATTGAAGTGTTGGAACAGCCTGTTTCTATTTCAGAGAAATGCATGTGAGTTGCTGGTGAATGCATGTAAGTAGCTTAAGGCAGTTTCAAAGGAAAGTGATTTTCTCTGAAAGTACAGCATTTAGAAAATGAAACAACAACACATTCACTTCGCACAGTGAATTGAAGTGTTGAAACAGACTGCTTCTCTTTCAGAGAAATGCATGTGAGTTGCTGGTAAATGCTTGTAAGTAGCTTAAGGCAGTTTCAAAGGAAAGTGATTTTCTCTGAAATTACAGCATTTAGAAAGTGAAATAACAACACATTCACTTCGCACAGTGAATTGAAATGTTGGAACAGACAGCTTCTCTTTCATAGAAACTCATGTGAGTTGCTGGTGAATGCTTGTTTGTAGCTTAAGGTACTTTGAAAGGAAAGTGATTTTCTCTGAAAGTACAGCATTTAGAAAGTGAAGCAAAACTCCATTCACTTCGCACAATGAAATGAAGTTTTGGAACAGACTGCTTCTCTTTCAGAGAAACTCATGTGAGTTGCTGGTGAATGCTTGTATGTAGCTGAAGGCAGTTTCAAAGGAAAGTGATTTTCTCTGAAAGTACAGCCTTTAGAAAGTGAAGCAACACTCCATTCACTTCGCACAGTGAATTGAAGTGTTGGAACAGACTGCTTCTCTATCAGAGAAATGCATGTGAGTTGCTGGTGAATGCTTGTGAGTAGTTGAAGGCAGTTTCAAAGGAAAGTGATTTTCTCTGAAAGTACAGCATTTAGAAAATGAAGCAACACTCCATTCACTTCGCACAGTGAATTGAAGTGTTGGAACAGCCTGTTTCTCTTTCAGAGAAATGCATGTGAGTTGCTGGTGAATGCTTGTATGTAGCTGAAGGGTGTTTCAAAGGAAAGTGATTTTCTCTGAAAGTACAGCATTTTGAAAATGAAACAAAACATTCACTTCGCACAGTGAATTGAAGTGTTGGAACAGACTGCTTCTCTTTCAGAGAAACTCATGTGAGTTGCTGGTGAATGCTTGTAAGTAGCTTAAGGCACTTTGAAAAGAAAGTGATTTTCTCTGAAAGTACAGCATTTAGAAAGTGAAGCAACACTCCATTCACTTCGCACAGTGAATTGAAGTTTTGGAACAGACTGCCTCTCTTTCAGAAAAGTGGATGTGTGTTTCTTTTGAATGCTTGTATGTAGCTTAAGGCACTTTCAAAGGAAAGTGATTTTCTCTGAAAGTACAGCATTTAGAAAGTGAAGCAACACTCCATTCAATTCGCACAGTCATTTGAAGTTTTGGAACAGACTGCTTCTCTTTCAGAGAAATGCATGCGAGTTGCTGGGCAATGCTTGAAAGTAGCTTAAGGCACTTTCAAAGGAAAGTGATTTTCTCTGAAAGTACAGCCTTTTGAAAGTGAAGCAACCCTCCATTCACTTCGCACAGTGAATTGAAGTGTTGGAACAGACTGCTTCTCTTTCAGAGAAATGCATGTGAGTTGCTGGAGAATGCTTGTAAGTAGCTTAAGGCAGTTTCAAAGGAAAGTGATTTTCTCTGAAAGTACAGCATTTAGAAAGTGAACCAACACTCCATTCACTTCGCACAGTGAATTGAATTGATGTAACAGACTGCTTCTCTTTCAGAGAAACTGATGTGACCTGCTGGTGAATGCTTGTTAGAAGCTTGAGGCAGTTTCAAAGGAAAGTGATTTTCTCTGAAAGTACAGCATTTAGAAAATGAAACAACAACACATTCACTTCGCACAGTGAATTGAAGTGTTGGAACAGACTGCTTCTCTTTCAGAGAAATGCATGTGAGTTGCTGGTGAATGCTTGTAAGTAGCTTAAGGCAGTTTCAAAGGAAAGTGATTTTCTCTGAAATTACAGCATTTAGAAAGTGAAATAACAACACATTCACTTCGCACAGTGAATTGAAATGTTGGAACAGACAACTTCTCTTTCAGAGAAACCCATGTGAGTTGCTGGTGAATGCTTGTTTGTAGCTTAAGGTACTTTGAAAGGAAAGTGATTTTCTCTGAAAGTACAGCATTTAGAAAGTGAAGCAAAACTCCATTCACTTCGCACAATGAAATGAAGTTTTGGAACAGACTGCTTCTCTTTCAGAGAAACTCATGTGAGTTGCTGGTGAATGCTTGTATGTAGCTGAAGGCAGTTTCAAAGGAAAGTGATTTTCTCTGAAAGTACAGCATTTAGAAAGTGAAGCAACACTCCATTCACTTCGCACAGTGAATTGAAGTGTTGGAACAGACTGCTTCTCTATCAGAGAAATGCAAGTGATTTGCTGGTGAATGCTTGTAAGCAGCTGAAGGCAGTTTCAAAGGAAAGTGATTTTCTCTATAATACAGCATTCAGAAAGTGAAGCAACCCTCCATTCACTTCGCACAGGGAATTGAAGTGTTGGAACAGACTGCTTTTCTTTCAGAGAAATGCATGTGAGTTGCTGGAGAATGCTTGTAAGTAGCTTAAGGCAGTTTCAAAGGAAAGTGATTTTCTCTGAAATTACAGCATTTAGAAAGTGAAACAACAACACTTTCACTTCGCACAGTGAATTGAAGTGTTGGAACAGACTGCTTCTCTTTCAGAGAAACATATGTGAGTTGCTGGTGAATGCTTGTTTGTAGCTTAAGGCAGTTTCAAAGGAAAGTGATTTTCTCTGAAAGTACAGCATTTAGAAGGTGAAGCAACACTCCATTCACTTCGCACAATGAAATGAAGTGTTGGAACAGACTGCTTCTCTTTCAGAGAAACTCATGTGAGTTGCTGGTGAATGCTTGTAAGTAGCTGAAGGCAGTTTCAAAGGAAAGTGATTTTCTCTGAAAGGACAGCATTTAAAAAGTGAAGCAACACTCCATTCACTTCGCACAGTGAATTGAAGTGTTGGAACAGACTGCTTCTCTTTCAGAGAAATGCATGTGAGTTTCTTTTGAATCCTTATAATTAGCTTAAGGCACTTTCAAAGGAAAGTGATTTTCTCTGAAAGTACAGCATTTAAAAAGTGAAGCAATACTCCACTTACTGTGCACAGTGAATTGAAGTGTTGGAACAGACTGCTTCTCTTTCAGAGAAATGCATGTGAGTTGCTGGTGAATGCTTGTAAGTAGCTTAAGGCACTTTCAAAGGAAAGTGATTTTCTCTGAAAGTACAGCATTTAGAAAGTGACACAACACTCCATTCACTTCGCACTGTCAATTGAAGTTTTGTAACAGACTGCTTCTCTTTCAGAGAAATGCATGTGAGTTTCTTGTGAATGCTTGTAAGTACCTTAAGGAACTTTCAAAGGAAAGTGATTTTCTCTGAAAGTACAGCATTTAGAAAGTGAAGCAACACTCCATTCTCTTCGCACAGTGAATTGAAGTGTTGGAACAGACTGCTTCTCTTTCAGAGAAATGCTTGTGAGTTGCTGGTGAATGCTTCTAAGTAACTTAAGGCAGTTTCAAAGGAAAGTGATTTTCTCTGAAAATACAGCATTTAGAAAGTGAAACAACAACACATTCACTTCGCACAGTGAATTGAAGAGTGGGAACAGACTGCTTCTCTTTCAGAAAAATGATTGTGAGTTGCTGGTGAATGCTTGTAAGTAGCTTAATGTACTTTGAAAGGAAAGTGATTTTCTCTGAAAGTACAGCATTTAGAAAGTGTCACAACACTCCATTCACTTCGCACAGTGAATTGAAGTGTTGGAACAGCCTGTTTCTATTTCAGAGAAATGCATGTGAGTTGCTGGTGAATGCATGTAAGTAGCTTAAGGCAGTTTCAAAGGAAAGTGATTTTCTCTGAAAGTACAGTATTTTGAAAATGAAACAACAACACATTCACTTCACACAGTGAATTGAATTGTTGGAACAGACTGCTTCTCTTTCAGAGAAACTCATGTGAGTTGCTGGGGAATGCTTGTAAGTAGCTTAAGGCACTTTCAAAGGAAAGTGATTTTCTCTGAAAGTACAGCATTTATAAAGTGAAGCAACACTCCATTTACTTCGCACCGTGAATTGAAGTGTTGGAACAGACTGCCTCTCTTTCAGAAAAATGGATGTTTGTTTCTTTGGATGCTTGTATGTAGCTTAAGGCACTTTGAAAGGAAAGTGATTTTCTCTGAAAGTACAGCATTTAGAAAGTGACACAACACTCCATTCATTTCACACAGTGAATTGAAGTGTTGGAACAGAATGCTTCTCTGTCATAGAAACTCATGTGAGTTCCTGGTGAGTGCTTGTAAGTAGCTAAAGGCAGTTTGAAAGGAAAGTGATTTTCTCTGAAGGTAAAGCATTTAGAAAGTGAAGCAACACTCCATTCACTTTGCACAGTGAATTGAAGTGTTGGAACAGACTGCTTCTCTTTCAGAAAAACTCATGTGAGTTGCTGGTGAATGTTTGTAAGTAGCTTAAGGCTGTTTCAAAGGAAAGTTATTTTGTCTGAAAGTACAGCATTTAGAAAGTGAAACAACAACACATTCACTTCGCAGTGTGAATTGTAGAGTTGGAACAGAATGCTTCTCTTTCAGAGAAAGGCATCTGAGTTTCTTGTGAATGCTTGTAAGTAGCTTAAGGCAGTTTCAAAGGAAAGTGATTTTCTCTGAAAGTACAGCATTTAGAAAGTGAAACAACAACACATTCACTTCGCACAGTGAATTGAAGTGTTGGTACAGACTGCTTCTCTTTCACAGAAATGCATGTGGGTTTCTTGTGAATGCTTATTATTAGCTTAAGGCACTTTCATAGGAAAGTGATTTTCTCTGAAAGTACAGCATTTAGAAAGTGAAGCAACACTCCATTCACTTCGCACAGTCAATTGACGTTTTTGAACAGACTGCTTCTCTTTCAGAGAAATGCATGTGAGTTGCTGGGGAATGCTTGAAAGTAGCTTAAGGCACTTTCAAAGGAAAGTGATTTTCTCTGAAAGTACAGCCTTTTGAAAGTGAAGCAACCCTCCATTCACTTCGCACAGTGAATTGAAGTGTTGGAACAGACTGCTTCTCTTTCAGAGAAACGCATGTGAGTTTTTTGTGAATGCTTAAAAGTAGCTTAAGGCACTTTCAAAGGAAAGTGATTTTGTCTGAAAGTACAGCATTTAGAAAGTGAAGCAACACTCCATTCACTTCGCACAGTGAATTGAAGTGTTGGAACAGACTGCTTCTCTTACAGAGAAATGCATCTGAGTTGCTGGTGAATGCTTGTAAGTAAATTAAGGCAGTTTCAAAGAAAAGTGATTTTCTCTGAAAGTACAGCATTTAGAAAGTGGAGCAACACTCCATTCACTTCTCACAGTGAATTGAAGTGTTGGAACAGACTGCTTCTCTTTCAGAGAAATTCATGTGTGTTCCTGGTGAATGCTTGTAAGTACCTTAAGGCAGTTTCAAAGGAAAGTGATTTTCTCTTAAAGTACAGCATTTAGAAAGTGAAACAACAACACATTCACTTCACACAGTGAATTGAAGTGTTGGAACAGACTGCTTCTCTTTCAGAGAAACTCATGTGAGTTGCTGGTGAATGCTTGTAAGTAGCTTAAGGTACTTTGAAAGGAAAGTGATTTTCTCTGAAAGTACAGCATTTAGAAAGTGAAACAACAACACATTGACTTCGCCCAGTGAATTGTAGAGTGGGAACAGAATGCTTTTCTTTTAGAGAAATGGATGTGAGTTGCTGGGGAATGCTTGAAAGTAGCTTAAGGCACTTTCAAAGGAAAGTGATTTTCTCTGAAAGTACAGCCTTTTGAAAGTGAAGCAACCCTCCATTCACTTCGCACAGTGAATTGAAGTGTTGGAACAGACTGCTTCTCTTTCAGAGAAACTCATTTGAGTTGCTGGTGAATGCTTGTAAGTAGCTTAAGGCACTTTGAAAGGAAAGTGATTTTCTCTGAAAGTACAGCATTTAGAGAGTGAAACAACAACACATTCACTTCGCACAGTGAATTGAAGTGTGGGAACAGAATGCTTCTCTTTAAGAAAAACTCATGTGAGTTGCTGGTGAATGCTTGTAAGTAGCTTAAGGCAGTTTCAAAGGAAAGTGATTTTCTCTGAAAGTACAGCATTTAGAAAGTGACACAACACTCCATTCACTTCCCACAGTGAATTGAAGTGTTGGAACAGACTAATTATCTTTCAGAAATGAATGTGAGTTTCTTGTGAATGCTTATAATTAGCTTAAGGCACTTTTAAAGGAAAGTGATTTTCTCTGAAAGTACAGCATTTAGAATGTGAAGCAACACTCCATTCACTTCGCACAGTGAATTGAAGTTTTGGAACAGACTGCTTCTCTTTCAGAGAAATGGATGTGAGTTGCTGAGGAATGCTTGAGAGTAGCTTAAGGCACTTTCAAAGGAAAGTGATTTTCTCTGAAAGTACAGCATTTAGAATGTGAAGCAACACTCCATTCACTTCGCACAGTGAATTGAAGTTTTGGAACAGACTGCTTCTCTTTCAGAGAAATGGATGTGAGTTGCTGAGGAATGCTTGAGAGTAGCTTAAGGCAGTTTCAAAGGAAAGTGTTTTTCTCTGAAAGTACAGCCTTTTGAAAGTGAAGCAACACTCCATTCACTTCGCACAGTGAATTGAAGTGTTGGAACAGACTGCTTCTCTTTCAGAGAAAGGCATGTGAGTTTCTTGTGAATGCTTGTAAGTAGCTTAAGGCACTTTCAAAGGAAAGCGATTTTTTTCTGTAAAAACAGCATTTGGAAAGTGAAGTAACACTCCAATCACTTCCCACAGTGAATTGAATTGTTGGAATAGACTTCTTCTCTTTCAAAGAAACTCATGTGACTTGTTGGTGAATGTTTGTAAGTAGCTTAAGGCGCTTTCAAAGGAAAGTGATTATCTCTGAAAGTACAGCATTTAGAAAGTGAAGCAACACTCCATTCACTTCGCACAGTGAATTGAAGTGTTGGAATAGCCTGTTTCTCTTTCAGAGAAATGCATGTGAGTTGCTGGTGAATGCATGTAAGTAGATTAAGGCAGTTTCAAAGGAAAGTGATTTTCTCTGAAAGTACAGCATTTTGAAAATGAAACAACAACACATTCACTTCACACAGTGAATTGAAGTGTTGGAACAGACTGCTTCTCTTTCAGAGAAACTCATGTGATTTGCTGGTGAATGCTTGTAAGTAGCTTAAGGCACTTTGAAAGGAAAGTGATTTTCTCTGAAAGTACAGCATTTAGAAAGTGAAGCAGCACTCCATTCACTTCGCACAGTGAATTGAAGTTTTGGAACAGACTGCCTCTCTTTCAGAAAAATGGATGTGTGTTTCTTTTGAATGCTTGTATGTAGCTTAAGGCACTTTCAAAGGAAAGTGATTTTCTCTGAAAGTACAGCATTTAGAAAATGAAACAACAACACATTCACTTCGCACATTGAATTGAAGTGTTGGAACAGACTGCTTCTCTTTCTGAAAAATGATTGTGAGTTGCTGGTGAATGCTTGTAAGTAGCTTAATGTACTTTGAAAGGAAAGTGATTTTCTCTGAAAGTACAGCATTTAGAAAGTGACACAACACTTCATTCATTTCACACAGTGAATTGAAGTGTTGGAACAGACTGCTTCTCTGTCATAGAAACTCATGTGAGTTGCTGGTGAGTGCTTGTAAGTAGCTAAAGGCAGTTTCAAAGGAAAGTGATTTTCTCTGAAAGTACAGCATTTAGAAAGTGAAGCAACACTCCGTTCACTTTGCACAGTGAATTGAAGTGTTGGAACAGACTGCTTCTCTTTCAGAAAAACTCATGTGAGTTGCTGGTGAATGCTTGTAAGTACCTTAAGGCTGTTTCAAAGGAAAGTTATTTTGTCTGAAATTACAGCATTTAGAAAGTGAAACAACAACACATTCACTTCGCACAGTGAATTGAAGTGTTGGAACAGACTGCTTCTCTTTCAGAGAAATGCATGTGTGTTGCTGGTGAATGCTTCTAAGAAACTTAAGGCAGTTTCAAAGGAAAGTGATTTTCTCTGAAAGTACAGCATTTAGAAAGTCAAACAACAACACATTCACTTCGCACAGTGAATTGAAGTGTTGGAACAGACTGCTTCTCTTTCAGAAAAATGATTGTGAGTTCCTGGTGAATGCTTGTAAGTAGCTTAATGTACTTTGAAATGAAAGTGATTTTCTCTGAAAGTACAGCATTTAGAAAGTGACACAACACTCCATTCACTTCACAGAGTGAATTGAAGGGTTGGAACAGACTGCTTCTCTTTCAGAGAAACTCATGTGAGTTGCTCGTGAATGCTTGTAAGTAGCTTAAGGCTGTTACAAAGGAAAGTGTTTTTCTCTGAAAGTACAGCATTTAGAAAGTGAAACAACAAGACATTCACTTCGCACAGTGAATTGAAGAGTGTGAACAGAATGCTTCTCTCTCAGAGAAACTCATGTGAGTTGCTGGTGAATGCTTTTAAGTAGCTTAAGGCAGTTTCAAAGGAAAGTGATTTTCTCTGAAAGTACAGCATTAGAAAGTGACACAACACTCCATTCACTTCGCACAGTGAATTGAAGTGTTGGAACAGACTGATTCTCTTTCAGAGAAATACATGTGAGTTTCTAGTGAATGCTTATAATTAGCTTAAGGCACTTTCAAAGGAAAGTGATTTTCTCTGAAAGTACAGCATTTAGAATGTGAAGCAACACTCCATTCACTTCGCACTGTGAATTGAAGTTTTCGAACAGACTGCTTCTCTTTCAGAGAAATGGATGTGATTTGCTGGGGAATGCTTGAAAGTAGCTTAAGGCACTTTCAAAGGAAAGTGATTTTCTCTGAAAGTACAGCCTTTTGAAAGTGAAGCAACCCTCCATTCACTTCGCACAGTGAATTGAAGTGTTGGAACAGACTGCTTCTCTTTCAGAGAAATGCATGTGAGTTGCTGGTGAATGCTTGTAAGTAGCTTAAGGCAATTTCAAAGGAAAGTGATTTTCTCTACAAGTACAGCATTTAGAAAGTGAAGCAACAAAACATTCACTTCGCACAGTGAATTGAAGTGTTGGAACAGACTGCTTCTCTTTCAGAGAAATGCATGTGCGTTGCTGGTGAATGCTTCTAAGTAACTTAAGGCAGTTTCAAAGGAAAGTGATTTTCTCTGAAAGTACAGCATTTAGAAAGTCAAACAACAACACATTCACTTCGCACAGTGAATTGAAGTGTTGGAACAGACTGCTTCTCTTTCAGAAAAATGATTGTGAGTTCCTGGTGAATGCTTGTAAGTAGCTTAATGTACTTTGAAATGAAAGTGATTTTCTCTGAAAGTACAGCATTTAGAAAGTGACACAACACCCATTCACTTCACAGAGTGAATTGAAGTGTTGGAACAGACTGCTTCTCTTTCAGAGAAACTCATTTGAGTTGCTGGTGAATGCTTGTAAGTAGCTTAAGGCACTTTGAAAGGAAAGTGATTTTCTCTGAAAGTACAGCATTTAGAAAGTGAAACAACAAGACATTCACTTCGCACAGTGAATTGAAGAGTGTGAACAGAATGCTTCTCTCTCAGAGAAACTCATGTGAGTTGCTGGTGAATGCTTTTAAGTAGCTTAAGGCAGTTTCAAAGGAAAGTGATTTTCTCTGAAAGTACAGCATTAGAAAGTGACACAACACTCCATTCACTTCGCACAGTGAATTGAAGTGTTGGAACAGACTGATTCTCTTTCAGAGAAATACATGTGAGTTTCTAGTGAATGCTTATAATTAGCTTAAGGCACTTTCAAAGGAAAGTGATTTTCTCTGAAAGTACAGCATTTAGAATGTGAAGCAACACTCCATTCACTTCGCACTGTGAATTGAAGTTTTCGAACAGACTGCTTCTCTTTCAGAGAAATGGATGTGATTTGCTGGGGAATGCTTGAAAGTAGCTTAAGGCACTTTCAAAGGAAAGTGATTTTCTCTGAAAGTACAGCCTTTTGAAAGTGAAGCAACCCTCCATTCACTTCGCACAGTGAATTGAAGTGTTGGAACAGACTGCTTCTCTTTCAGAGAAATGCATGTGAGTTGCTGGTGAATGCTTGTAAGTAGCTTAAGGCAATTTCAAAGGAAAGTGATTTTCTCTACAAGTACAGCATTTAGAAAGTGAAGCAACAAAACATTCACTTCGCACAGTGAATTGAAGTGTTGGAACAGACTGCTTCTCTTTCAGAGAAACGCATGTGAGTTTCTTGTGAATGCTTGTAAGTAGCTTAAGGCATTTTCAAAGGAAAGTGATTTTTTTCTGTAACAACAGCATTTGGAAAGTGAAGTAACACTCCAATCACTTCCCACAGTGAATTCAATTGTTGGAATAGACTACTTCTCTTTCAGAGAAACTCATGTGAGTTGTTGGTGAATGTTTGTAAGTAGCTTAAGGCACTTTCAAAGGAAAGTGATTATTTCTGAATGTACAGCATTTAGAAAGTGAAGCAACACTCCATTCACTTCGCACAGTGAATTGAATTGTTGGAACAGCCTGTTTCTCTTTCAGAGTAATGCATGTGAGTTGCTAGTGAATACATGTAAGTAGCTTAAGGCAGTTTCAAAGGAAAGTGATTTTCTCTGAAAGTACAGCATTTAGAAAGTCAAACAACAACACATTCACTTCGCACAGTGAATTGAAGTGTTGGAACAGACTGCTTCTCTTTCAGAAAAATGATTGTGAGTTCCTGGTGAATGCTTGTAAGTAGCTTAATGTACTTTGAAATGAAAGTGATTTTCTCTGAAAGTACAGTATTTAGAAAGTGACACAACACCCATTCACTTCACAGAGTGAATTGAAGTGTTGGAACAGACTGCTTCTCTTTCAGAGAAACTCATTTGAGTTGCTGGTGAATGCTTGTAAGTAGCTTAAGGCACTTTGAAAGGAAAGTGATTTTCTCTGAAAGTACAGCATTTAGAAAGTGAAACAACAAGACATTCACTTCGCACAGTGAATTGAAGAGTGTGAACAGAATGCTTCTCTCTCAGAGAAACTCATGTGAGTTGCTGGTGAATGCTTGTAAGTAGCTTAAGGCAGTTTCAAAGGAAAGTGATTTTCTCTGAAAGTACAGCATTAGAAAGTGACACAACACTCCATTCACTTCGCACAGTGAATTGAAGTGTTGGAACAGACTGATTCTCTTTCAGAGAAATACATGTGAGTTTCTAGTGAATGCTTATAATTAGCTTAAGGCACTTTCAAAGGAAAGTGATTTTCTCTGAAAGTACAGCATTTAGAATGTGAAGCAACACTCCATTCACTTCGCACAGTGAATTGAAGTTTTCGAACAGACTGCTTCTCTTTCAGAGAAATGGATGTGATTTGCTGGGGAATGCTTGAAAGTAGCTTAAGGCACTTTCAAAGCAAAGTGATTTTCTCTGAAAGTACAGCCTTTTGAAAGTGAAGCAACCCTCCATTCACTTCGCACAGTGAATTGAAGTGTTGGAACAGACTGCTTCTCTTTCAGAGAAATGCATGTGAGTTGCTGGTGAATGCTTGTAAGTAGCTTAAGGCAATTTCAAAGGAAAGTGATTTTCTCTACAAGTACAGCATTTAGAAAGTGAAGCAACAAAACATTCACTTCGCACAGTGAATTGAAGTGTTGGAACAGACTGCTTCTCTTTCAGAGAAACGCATGTGAGTTTCTTGTGAATGCTTGTAAGTAGCTTAAGGCACTTTCAAAGGAAAGTGATTTTTTTCTGTAACAACAGCATTTGGAAAGTGAAGTAACACTCCAATCACTTCCCACAGTGAATTCAATTGTTGGAATAGACTACTTCTCTTTCAGAGAAACTCATGTGAGTTGTTGGTGAATGTTTGTAAGTAGCTTAAGGCACTTTCAAAGGAAAGTGATTATTTCTGAATGTACAGCATTTAGAAAGTGAAGCAACACTCCATTCACTTCGCACAGTGAATTGAATGGTTGGAACAGCCTGTTTCTCTTTCAGAGTAATGCATGTGAGTTGCTGGTGAATACATGTAAGTAGCTTAAGGCAGTTTCAAAGGAAAGTGATTTTCTCTGAAAGTACAGCATTTTGAAAATGAAACAACAACACATTCAATTCACACAGTGAATTGAAGTGTTGGAACAGACTGCTTCTCTTTCAGAGAAACTCATGTGAGTTGCTGGTGAATGCTTGTAAGTAGCTTAAGGCACTTTCAAAGGAAAGTGATTTTCTCAGAAAGTACAGCATTTAGAAAGTGAAGCAACACTCCATTCACTTCGCACAGTGAATTGAAGTTTTGGAACAGACTGCCTCTCTTTCAGAAAAATGGATGTGTGTTTCTTTTGAATGCTTGTATGTAGCTTAAGGCACTTTCAAAGGAAAGTGATTTTCTCTGAAAGTACACCATTTAGAAAGTGAAGCAACACTCCATTCACTTCGCACAGTCAATTGAAGTTTTGGAACAGACTGCTTCTCTTTCAGAGAAATGCATGTGAGTTGCTGGGGAATGCTTGAAAGTAGCTTAAGACACTTTCAAAGGAAAGTGATTTTCTCTGAATGTACAGCCTTTTGAAAGTGAAGCAACCCTCCATTCACTTCGCACAGTGAATTGAAGTGTTGGAACAGAATGCTTCTCTTTCAGAGAAATGCATGTGACTTGCTGGAGAATGCTTGTAAGTAGCTTAAGGCAGTTTCAAAGGAAAGTGATTTTCTTTGAAATTACAGCATTTAGAAACTGAAACAACAACACGTTCACTTCGCACAGTGAATTGAAATGTTGGAAGAGACTGCTTCTCTTTCAGGGAAACGCATGTGAGTTGTGGGTGAATGCTTGTTCGTAGCTTAAGGTACTTTGAAAGGAAAGTGATTTTCTCTGAAAGTACAGCATTTAGAAAGTGAAGCAAAACTCCATTCACTTCGCACAATGAAATGAAGTTTTGGAACAGACTGCTTCTCTTTCAGAGAAACTCATGTGAGTTGCTGGTGAATGCTTGTATGTAGCTGAAGGCAGTTTCAAAGGAAAGTGATTTTCTCTGAAAGTACAGCATTTAGAAAGTGAAGCAACACTCCATCCACTTCGCACAGTGAATTGAAGTGTTGGAACAGACTGCTTCTCTTTCAGAGAAACTCATGTGAGTTGCTGGTGAATGCTTGTAAGTAGCTTAAGGCACTTTCAAGGGAAAGTGATTTTCTCTGAAAGTACAGCATTTAGAAAATGAAGCAACATTCCATTCACTTCGCACAGTGAATTGAAGTGTTGGAACAGACTGCTTCTCTGTCATAGAAATTCATGTGAGTTGCTGGTGAGTGCTTGTAAGTAGCTTAAGGCACTTTCAAAGGAAAGTGATTTTCTCTGAAAGTACAGCATTTAGAAAGTGAAGCAACACTCCATTCACTTTGCACAGTGAATTGTAGAGTTGGAACAGAATGCTTCTCTTTCGGAGAAACTCATGTGAGTTGCTGGTGAATGCTTGTTTGTAGCTTAAGGTACTTTGAAAGGAAAGTGATTTTCTCTGAAAGTACAGCATTTAGAAAGTGAAGCAAAACTCCATTCACTTCGCCAAATGAAATGAAGTGTTGGAACAGACTGCTTCTCTTTCAGAGAAACTCATGTGAGTTGCTGGTGAATGCTTGTAAGTAGCTGAAGACAGTTTCAAAGGAAAGTGATTTTCTCTGAAAGTACAGCATTTAGAAAGTGAAGCAACACTCCATTCACTTCGCACAGTGAATTGAAGTGTTGGAACAGACTGCTTCTCTATCAGAGAAATGCATGTGAGTTGCTGGTGAATGCTAGTAAGTAGCTTAAGGCACTTTCAAAGGAAAGTGATTTTCTCTGAAAATACAGCATTTAGAAAGTGAAGCAAAACTCCATTAACTTCGCACAGTGAATTGAAGTGTTGGAACAGCCTGTTTCTCTTTCAGAGAAATGCATGTGAGTTGCTGGTGAATGCATGTAAGTAGCTTAAGGCAGTTTCAAAGGAAAGTGATTTTCTCTGAAAGTACAGCATTTTGAAAATGAAACAACAACACATTCACTTCACACAGTGAATTGAAGTGTTGGAACAGACTGCTTCTCTTTCAGAGAAACTCATGTGAGTTGCTGGTGAATGCTTGTAAGTAGCTTAAGGTACTTTGAAAGGAACGTGATTTTCTCTGAAAGTACAGCATTTAGAAAGTGAAACAACAACACATTCACTTCGCACAGTGAATTGAAGAGTGGGAACAGAATGCTTTTCTTTTAGAGAAATGGATGTGAGTTGCTGGGGAATGCTTGTAAGTAGCTTAAGGCAGTTTCAAAGGAAAGTGATTTTCTCTGAAAGTACAGCATTTAGAAAGTGACGCAACACTCCATTCACTTCGCACAGTGAATTGAAGTTTTGGAACAGATTGCTTCTCTACAGAGAATCTCATGTGAGTTGCTGTTGAATGCTTGTAAGTAGCTGAAGGCAGATTCAAAGGAGAGTGATTTTCTCTGAAAGTACAGCATTTAGAAAGTGAAGCAACACTCCATTCACTTCTCACAGTGAATTGAATTTTTGTAACAGACTGCTTCTCTTTCAGAGAAACTGATGTGAGTTGCTGGTGAATGCTTGTAAGAAGCTTAAGGCAGTTTCAAAGGAAAGTGATTTTCTCTGAAAGTACAGCATTTAGAAAATGAAACAACAACACATTCACTTCGCACAGTGAATTGAAGTGTTGGAACAGACTGCTTCTCTTTCTGAAAAATGATTGTGAGTTGCTGGTGAATGCTTGTAAGTAACTTAATGTACTTTGAAAGGAAAGTGGTTATCTCTGAAAGTACAGCATTTAGAAAGTGACACAACACTTCATTCATTTCACACAGTGAATTGAAGTGTTGGAACAGACTGCTTCTCTGTCATAGAAACTCATGTGAGTTGCTGGTGAGTGCTTGTAAGTAGCTAAAGGCAGTTTCAAAGGAAAGTGATTTTCTCTGAAAGTACAGCATTTAGAAAGTGAAGCAACACTCTGTTCACTTTGCACAGTGAATTGAAGTGTTGGAACAGACTGCTTCTCTTTCAGAAAAACTCATGTGAGTTGCTGGTGAATGCTTGTAAGTACCTTAAGGCTGTTTCAAAGGAAAGTTATTTTGTCTGAAATTACAGCATTTAGAAAGTGAAACAACAACACATTCACTTCGCACAGTGAATTGAAGTGTTGGAACAGACTGCTTCTCTTTCAGAGAAATGCATGTGTGTTGCTGGTGAATGCTTCTAAGAAACTTAAGGCAGTTTCAAAGGAAAGTGATTTTCTCTGAAAGTACAGCATTTAGAAAGTCAAACAACAACACATTCACTTCGCACAGTGAATTGAAGTGTTGGAACAGACTGCTTCTCTTTCAGAAAAATGATTGTGAGTTCCTGGTGAATGCTTGTAAGTAGCTTAATGTACTTTGAAATGAAAGTGATTTTCTCTGAAAGTACAGCATTTAGAAAGTGACACAACACTCCATTCACTTCACAGAGTGAATTGAAGGGTTGGAACAGACTGCTTCTCTTTCAGAGAAACTCATGTGAGTTGCTCGTGAATGCTTGTAAGTAGCTTAAGGCTGTTACAAAGGAAAGTGTTTTTCTCTGAAAGTACAGCATTTAGAAAGTGAAGCAACACTCCATTTACTTTGCACAGTGAATTGAAGTGTTGGAATAGACTGCTTCCCTTTCAGAGAAATACATGAGAGTTGCTGGTGAATGCTTGTCAGTAGCTTAAGGCAGTTTCAAAGGAAAGTGATTTTCTCTGAAAGTACAGCATTTAGAAAGTGAAACAACAACACATTCACTTCACACAGTGAATTGAAGTGTTGGAACAGACTGCTTCTCTTTCAGAGAAACTCATGTGAGTTGCTGGTGAATGCTTGTAAGTAGCTTAAGGCAATTTCAAAGGAAGTGATTTTCTCTAAAAGTACAGCATTTAGAAAGTGAAGAAAAACTCCATTCACTTCGCACAGTGAATTGAAGTGTTGGAACAGACTGCTTCTCTTTCAGAGAAACTCATTTGAGTTGCTGGTGAATGCTTGTAAGTAGCTTAAGGCACTTTGAAAGGAAAGTGATTTTCTCTGAAAGTACAGCATTTAGAAAGTGAAACAACAAGACATTCACTTCGCACAGTGAATTGAAGAGTGTGAACAGAATGCTTCTCTCTCAGAGAAACTCATGTGAGTTGCTGGTGAATGCTTGTAAGTAGCTTAAGGCAGTTTCAAAGGAAAGTGATTTTCTCTGAAAGTACAGCATTAGAAAGTGACACAACACTCCATTCACTTCGCACAGTGAATTGAAGTGTTGGAACAGACTGATTCTCTTTCAGAGAAATACATGTGAGTTTCTAGTGAATGCTTATAATTAGCTTAAGGCACTTTCAAAGGAAAGTGATTTTCTCTGAAAGTACAGCATTTAGAATGTGAAGCAACACTCCATTCACTTCGCACAGTGAATTGAAGTTTTCGAACAGACTGCTTCTCTTTCAGAGAAATGGATGTGATTTGCTGGGGAATGCTTGAAAGTAGCTTAAGGCACTTTCAAAGGAAAGTGATTTTCTCTGAAAGTACAGCCTTTTGAAAGTGAAGCAACCCTCCATTCACTTCGCACAGTGAATTGAAGTGTTGGAACAGACTGCTTCTCTTTCAGAGAAATGCATGTGAGTTGCTGGTGAATGCTTGTAAGTAGCTTAAGGCAATTTCAAAGGAAAGTGATTTTCTCTACAAGTACAGCATTTAGAAAGTGAAGCAACAAAACATTCACTTCGCACAGTGAATTGACGTGTTGGAACAGACTGCTTCTCTTTCAGAGAAACGCATGTGAGTTTCTTGTGAATGCTTGTAAGTAGCTTAAGGCACTTTCAAAGGAAAGTGATTTTTTTCTGTAACAACAGCATTTGGAAAGTGAAGTAACACTCCAATCACTTCCCACAGTGAATTCAATTGTTGGAATAGACTACTTCTCTTTCAGAGAAACTCATGTGAGTTGTTGGTGAATGTTTGTAAGTAGCTTAAGGCACTTTCAAAGGAAAGTGATTATTTCTGAATGTACAGCCTTTTGAAAGTGAAGCAACCCTCCATTCACTTCGCACAGTGAATTGAAGTGTTGGAACAGAATGCTTCTCTTTCAGAGAAATGCATGTGAGTTGCTGGAGAATGCTTGTAAGTAGCTTAAGGCAGTTTCAAAGGAAAGTGATTTTCTCTGAAATTACAGCATTTAGAAACTGAAACAACAACACGTTCACTTCGCACAGTGAATTGAAATGTTGGAAGAGACTGCTTCTCTTTCAGGGAAACGCATGTGAGTTGTGGGTGAATGCTTGTTTGTAGCTTAAGGTACTTTGAAAGGAAAGTGATTTTCTCTGAAAGTACAGCATTTAGAAAGTGAAGCAACACTCAATTCACTTCGCAGAATGAATTGAAGTGTTGGAACAGACTGCTTCTCTTTCAGAGAAACTCATGTAAGTTGCTGGAGAATGCTTGTAAGTAGCTTAAGGCAGTTTCAAAGGAAAGTGATTGTCTCTGAAAGCACAGCATTTGGAAAGTGAAGCAACACTCCATTCACTTCGCACAGAGAATTGAAGTGTTGGAACAGATTGCTTCTCTTTCAAAGAAACTCATGTGAGTTGCTGTTGAATGCTTGTAAGTAGCTGAAGGCAGTTTCAAAGGAAAGTGATTTTCTCTGAAAGTACAGCATTTAGAAAGTGAAGAAACACTCCATTCACTTTGCACAGTAAATTGAAGTGTTGGAACAGACTGCTTCTCTTTCAGAAAAAGTCATGTGAGTTCCTGGTGAATGCTTGTAAATAGCTTAAGGCAGTTTCAAAGGAAAGTGATTTTGTCTGAAAGTACAGCATTTAGAAAGTGAAACAACAACACATTCAATTCGCACAGTGAATTGTAGAGTTGGAACAGAATGCTTCTCTTTCAGAGAAACCCATGTGAGTTCCTGGTGAATGCTTGTTTGTAGCTTAAGGTCCTTTGAAAGGAAAGTGATTTTCTCTGAAAGTACAGCATTTAGAAAGTGAAGCAAAACTCCATTCACTTCGCACAATGAAATGAAGTGTTGGAACAGACTGCTTCTCTTTCAGAGAAACTCCTGTGAGTTGCTGGTGAATGCTTGTAAGTAGCTGAAGACAGTTTCAAAGGAAAGTGATTTTCTCTGAAAGTACAGCATTTAGTAAGTGAAGCAACACTCCATTCACTTCGCACAGTGAATTGAAATGTTGGAACAGACTGCTTCTCTATCAGAGAAATGCATGTGAGTTGCTGGTGAATGCTTGTAAGTAGCTTAAGGTACTTTGAAAGGAAAGTGATTTTCTCTGAAAGTACAGCATTTAGAAAGTGAAGCAACACTCCATTCACTTTGCACAGTGAATTGAAGTGTTGGAACAGCCTGTTTCTCTTTCAGAGAAATGCATGTGAGTTGCTGGTGAATGCATGTAAGTAGCTTAAGGCAGTTTCAAAGGAAAGTGATTTTCTCTGAAAGTACAGCAGTTAGAATGTGACGCAACACTCCATTTACTTCGCACAGTGAATTGAAGTGTTGGAACAGACTGCTTCTCTTTCAGAGAAACTCATGTATTTTGCTGGTATATGTTGTAAGTAGCTTAAGGCTGTTTCAAAGGAAAGTGATTTTGTCTGAAATTACAGCATTTAGAAAGTGAAACAACAACACATTCACTTCGCACAGTGAATTGAAGTGTTGGAACAGACTGCTTCTTTTCAGAGAAATGCAGTGAATTGTAGAGTTGGAACAGAATGCTTCTCTTTCAGAGAAACTCATGTGAGTTGCTGGTGAATGCTTGTAAGTAGCTTAAGGCAGTTTCAAAGGAAAGGGATTTTCTCTGAAAGTACAGCATTTAGAAAGTGACGCAACACTCCATTCACTTCGCACAGTGAATTGAAGTGTTGGAACAGAGTGCTTTTCTTTCAGAGAAATGCATGTGAGTTTCTTGTGAATGCTTATTATTAGCTTAAGGCACTTTCAAAGGAAAGTGATTTTCTCTGAAATTACAGCATTTAGAAAGTGAAGCAACACTCCATTCACTTCACACAGTCAATTGAAGTTTTGGAACAGACTGCTTCTCTTTCAGAGAAATGCATGTGAGTTGCTGGGGAATGCTTGAAAGTATCTTAAGGCACTTTCAAAGGAAAGTGATTTTCTCTGAAAGTACAGCCTTTTGAAAGGGAAGCAACCCTCCATACACTTCACACAGTGAATTGAAATGTTGGAACAGACTGCTTCTCTTTCAGAGAAACTCATGTGAGTTGCTGGTGAATGCTTGTAAGTAGCTTAATGTTCTTTGAAAGGAAAGTGATTTTCTCTGAAAGTACAGCATTTAGAAAGTGAAGCAACACTCCATTCACTTCGCACAATGAATTGAAGTGTTGGAACAGACTGCTTCTCTTTCAGAGAAACTCATGTGAGTTGCTGGTGAATGCTTGTAAGTAGCTTAAGGCAGTTTCAAAGGAAAGTGATTTTCTCTGAAATTACAGCATTTGGAAAGTGACGCAACACTCCATTCACTTCGCACAGTGAATTGAAGTGTTGGAACAGATTGCTTCTCTGTCAGAGAAACTCATGTGAGTTGCTGGTGAATGCTTGTAAGTAGCTTAAGGCAGTTTCAAAGGAAAGTGATTTTCTCTGAAATTACAGCATTTAGAAAGTGAAACAACACTCCATTTACTTTGCACAGTGAATTGAAGTGTTGGGACAGACTGCTTCTCTTTCAGAGAAATGCGTGTGAGTTGCTGGTGAATGCTTGTCAGTAGCTTAAGGCAGTTTCAAAGGAAAGTGATTTTCTCTGAAAGTACAGCACTTAGAATGTGAAGCAACACTCCATTCACTTCACACAGTTAATTGAATTGTTGGAACAGACTGCTTCTCTTTCAGAGGAACGCATGTTAGGTTCTTGTGAATGCTTGTAAGTAGCTTAAGGTACTTTCAAAGGAAAGTGATTTTCTCTGTAACTACAGCATTTAGAAAGTGAAGTAACACTCCAATCACTTCGCACAGTGAATTGAAGTGTTGGAACAGACTGCTTCTCTTTCAGAGAAATGCATGTGAGTTGCTGGTGAATGCTTGTAAGTTGCTTAAGGCAATTTAAAAGGAAAGTGATTTTCTCTAAAAGTACAGCATTTAGAAAGTGAAGCAACACTCCATTCACTTCGCACAGTGAATTGAAATGTTGGAACAGACTGCATCTCTTTCAGAGAAACGCATGTGAGTTTCTTGTGAATGCTTGTAAGTAGCTTAAGGCACTTTCAAAGGAAAGTGATTTACTCTGTAACTACAGCATTTGCAAAGTGAAGTAACACTCCAATCACTTCGCACAGTGAATTGAATTGTTGGAATAGACTGCTTCCCTTTCAGAGAAACTCATGTGAGTTGCTGGTGAGTGTTTGTAAGTACCTTAAGGCACTTTCAAAGGAAAGTGATTATCTCTGTAACTACAACATTTAGAAAGTGAAGTAACACTCCATTCACTTCACACAGTGAATTGATGTGTTGGAACATACTGCTACTCTTTCAGAGAAACTCATGTGAGTTGCTGTTGAATGCTTGTTTGTAGCTTAAGGTACTTTGAAAGGAAAGTGATTTTCTCTGAAAGTACAGCATTTAGAAAGTGACACAACACTCAATTAACTTCGCAGAGTGAATTGAAGTGTTGGAACAGACTGCTTCTCTTTCAGAGAAATGCATGTGAGTTTCTTGTGAATGCTTATTATTAGCTTAAGGCACTTTCAAAGGAAAGTGATTTTCTCTGAAAGTACAGCATTTAGAAAGTGAAGCAACACTCCATTCACTTCGCACAGTCAATTGAAGTTTTGGAACAGACTGCTTCTCTTTCAGAGAAATGCATGTGAGTTGCTGGGTAATGCTTGAAAGTAGCTTAAGGCAGTTTCAAAGGAAAGTGATTTTCTCTGAAAGTACAGCCTTTTGAAAGTGAAGCAACCCTCCATTCACTTCACACAGTGAATTGAAATGTTGGAACAGACAGCTTCTCTTTCAGAGAAACTGATGTGAGCTGCTGGTGAATGCTTGTTAGAAGCTTGAGGAAGTATCAAAGGAAAGAGATTTTCTCTGAAAGTACAGCATTTAGAAAATGAAACAACAACACATTCACTTCCCACAGTGAATTGAAGTGTTGGAACAGACTGCTTCTCTTTCAGAGAAATGCATGTGATTTGCTGGTGAATGCTTGTAAGTAGCTTAAGGCCGTTTCAAAGGAAAGTGATTTTCTCTGAAATTACAGCATTTAGAAAGTGAAACAACAACACATTCACTTCGCACAGTGAATTGAAATGTTGGAACAGACAGCTTCTCTTTCAGAGAAACTCATGTGAGTTGCGGGTGAATGCTTGTTTGTAGCTTAAGGTACTTTGAAAGGAAAGTGATTTTCTCTGAAAGTACAACATTTAGAAAGTGAAGCAAATCTCCATTCACTTCGCACAATGAAATGAAGTTTTGGAACAGACTGCTACTCTTTCAGAGAAACTCATGTGAGTTGCTGGTGAATGCTTGTATGTAGCTGAAATCAGTTTCAAAGGAAAGTGATTTTCTCTGAAAGTACAGCATTTAGAAAGTGAAGCAACACTCCATTCACTTCGCACAGTGAATTGAAGTGTTGGAACAGACTGCTTCTCTAATAGAGAAATGCATGTGAGTTGCTGGTGAATGCTTGTTAGTAGCTGAAGGCAGTTTCAAAGGAAAGTGATTTTCTCTGAAATTACAGCATTTAGAAAGTGAAGCAACACTCCATTCACTTCGCACAGTGAATTGAAGTGTTGGAACAGCCTGTTTCTCTTTCAGAGAAATGTATGTGAGTTGCTGGTGAATGCATGTAAGTAGCTTAAGGCAGTTTCAAAAGAAAGTGATGTTCTCTGAAAGTACAGCATTTTGAAAATGAAACAACAACACATTCACTTCACACAGTGAATTGAAGTGTTGGAACAGACTGCTTATCTTTCAGAGAAACTCATGTGAGTTGCTGGTGAATGCTTGTAAGTAGCTTAAGGCACTTTCACAGGAAAGTGATTTTCTCTGAAAGTACAGCATTTAGAAAGTGAAGCAACACTCCATTCACTTCGCACAGTGAATTGAAGTGTTGGAACAGACTGCCTCTCTTTCAGAAAAATGGATGTGTGTTTCTTTTGAATGCTTGAATGTAGCTTAAGGCACTTTCAAAGGAAAGTGATTTTCTCTGAAAGTACAGCATTTAGAATGTGAAGCAAAACTCCATTTACTTCGCACAGTGAATTGAAGTGTTGGAACAGACTGCTTCTCTTTCAGAGAAACTGATGTGAGTTGCTGGTGAATGCTTGTAAGAAGCTTAAGGCAGTTTCAAAGGAAAGTGATTTTCTCTGAAAGTACAGCATTTAGAAAATGAAACAACAACACATTCACTTTGCACAGTGAATTGAAGTGTTGGAACAGACTGATTCTCTTTCAGAAAAATGATTGTGAGTTGCTGGTGAATGCTTGTAAGTAGCTTAATGTACTTTGAAAGGAAAGTGATTTTCTCTGAAAGTACAGCATTTAGAAAGTGAAGCAAAACTCCATTCACTTCGCACAATGAAATGAAGTTTTGGAACATACTGCTTCTCTTTCAGAGAAACTCATGTGAGTTGCTGGTGAATGCTTGTATGTAGCTGAAGGCAGTTTCAAAGGAAAGTGATTTTCTCTGAAAGTACAGCATTTAGAAAGTGAAGCAACACTCCATTCACTTCGCACAGTGAATTGAAGTGTTGGAACAGACTGCTTCTCTTTCAGAGAAATGCATGTGAGTTGCTGGTGAATGCTTGTTAGTAGCTGAAGGCAGTTTCAAAGGAAAGTGATTTTCTCTGAAATTACAGCATTTAGAAAGTGAAGCAACACTCCATTCACTTCGCACAGTGAATTGAAGTGTTGGAACAGCCTGTTTCTCTTTCAGAGAAATGCATGTGAGTTGCTGGTGAGAGCTTGTAAGTAGCTTAAGGCAGTTTCAAAGGAAAGTGATTTTCTCTGAAATTACAGCATTTAGAAAGTGAAACAACAACTTGTTCATTTTGCACAGTGAATTGAAGTGTTGGAACAGACTGCTTCACTTTCAGAGAAACTCATGTGAGTTGCTGGTGAATGCTTACTTGTAGCTTAAGGTACTTTGAAAAGAAAGTGATTTTCTCTGAAAGTACAGCATTTAGAACGTGAAACAACACTCCATTCACTTCGCACAATGAATTGAAATGTTGGAACAGACAGCTTCTCTTTCAGAGAAACTGATGTGAGCTGCTGGTGAATGCTTGTTAGAAGCTTGAGGCAGTTTCAAAGGAAAGAGATTTTCTCTGAAAGTACAGCATTTAGAAAATGAAACAACAACACATTCACTTCCCACAGTGAATTGAAGTGTTGGAACAGACTGCTTCTCTTTCAGAGAAATGCATGTGATTTGCTGGTGAATGCTTGTAAGTAGCTTGAGGCCGTTTCAAAGGAAAGTGATTTTCTCTGAAAGTACAGCATTTAGAAAGTGAAGCAACACTCCATTCACTTCGCACAGTAAATTGAAGTGTTGGAACAGCCTGTTTCTCTTTCAGAGAAATGCATGTGAGTTGCTGGTGAATGCATGTAAGTAGCTTAAGGCAGTTTCAAAAGAAAGTGATTTTCTCTGAAAGTACAGCATTTTGAAAATGAAACAACAACACATTCACTTCACACAGTGAATTGAAGTGTTGGAACAGACTGCTTATCTTTCAGAGAAACTCATGTGAGTTGCTGGTGAATGCTTGTAAGTAGGTTAAGGCACTTTCAAAGGAAAATGATTTTCTCTGAAAGTACAGCATTTAGAAAGTGAAGCAACACTCCATTCACTTCACACAGTGAATTGAAGTGTTCGAACAGACTGCCTCTCTTACAGAAAAATGGATGTGTGTTTCTTTTGAATGCTTGCATGTAGCTTAAGGCACTTTCAAAGGAAAGTGCTTTTCTCTGAAAGGACAGCATTTAGAATGTGAAGCAAAACTCCATTCACTTCGCACAGTGAATTGAAGTGTTGGAACAGACTTCTTCTCTTTCAGAGAAACTGTTGTGAGTTGCTGCTGAATGCTAGTAAGAAGCTTAAGGAAGTTTCAAAGGAAAGTGATTTTCTCTAAAAGTACAGTATTTAGAAAATGAAACAACAACACATTCACTTCACACAGTGAATTGAAGTGTTGGAACAGACTGATTCTCTTTCAGAAAAATGATTGTGAGTTGCTGGTGAATGCTTGTAAGTATCTTAATGTACTTTGAAAGGAAAGTGATTTTCTCTGAAAGTACAGCATTTAGAAAGTGACACAACACTCCATTCACTTCGCACAGTGAATTGAAGTGTTGGAACAGACTGCTTCTCTGTCATAGAAATTCATGTGAGTTGCTGGTGAGAGCTTGTAAGTAGCTTAAGACAGTTTCAAAGGAAAGTGATTTTCTCTGAAAGTACAGCATTTAGAAAGTGAAGGAGCACTCCATTCACTTTGCACAGTGAATTGAAGTGTTGGAACAGACTGCTTCTCTTTCAGAAAAACTCATGTGCGTTGCTGGTGAATGCTTGTAAATAGCTTAAGGCTGTTTCAAAGGAAAGTGATTTTGTCTGAAAGTACAGCATTTAGAAAGTGAAATAACAACACATTCACTTCGCACAGTGAATTGTAGAGTTGGAACAGAATGCTTCTCTTTCAGAGAAACCCATGTGAGTTGCTGGTGAATGCTTGTTTGTAGCTTAAGGTACTTTGAAAGGAAAGTGATTTTCTCTGAAAGTACAGCATTTAGAAAGTGAAGCAAAACTCCATTCACTTCGCACAATGAAATGAAGTGTTGGAACAGACTGCTTTTCTTTCAGAGAAACTCATGTGAGTTGCTGGTGAATGCTTGTAAGTAGCTGAAGACAGTTTCAAAGGAAAGTGATTTTCTCTGAAAGTACAGCATTTAGAAAGTGAAGCAACACTCCATTCACTTCGCACAGTGAATTGAAGTGTTGGAACAGACTGCTTCTCTATCAGAGAAATGCATGTGAGTTGCTGGTGATTGCTTGTAAGTAGCTTAAGGCAGTTTCAAAGGAAAGTGATTTTCTCTGAAAGTACAGCATTTAGAAAGTGAAGCAACACTCCATTCACTTCGCACAGTGAATTGAAGTGTTGGAACAGACTGCCTCTCTTTCAGAAAAATGGATGTGTGTTTCTTTTGAATGCTTGTATGTAGCTTAAGGCACTTTCAAAGGAAAGTGATTTTCTCTGAAAGTACAGCATTTAGAATGTCAAGCAAAACTCCATTCACTTCACACAGTGAATTGAAGTGTTGGAACAGACTGCTTCTCTTTCAGAGAAACTGATGTGAGTTGCTGGTGAATGCTTGTAAGAAGCTTAAGGCAGTTTCAAAGGAAAGTGATTTTCTCTGAAAGTACAGCATTTAGAAAATGAAACAACAACACATTCACTTCGCACAGTGAATTGAAGTGTTGGAACAGACTGCTTCTCTTTCAGAAAAATGATTGTGAGTTGCTGGTGAATGCTTGTAAGTAGCTTAATGTACTTTGAAAGGAAAGTGATTTTCTCTGAAAGTACAGCATTTAGAAAGTGACACAACACTCCATTCACGTCGCACAGTGAATTGAAGTGTTGGAACAGACTGCTTCTCTGTCATAGAAATTCATGTGAGTTGCTGGTGAGTGCTTGTAAGTAGCTTAAGGCAGTTTCAAAGGAAAGTGATTTTCTCTGAAAGTACAGCAGTTAGAATGTGACGCAACACTCCATTTACTTCGCACAGTGAATTGAAGTGTTGGAACAGACTGCTTCTCTTTCAGAGAAACTCATGTATGTTGCTGGTATATGTTGTAAGTAGCTTAAGGCTGTTTCAAAGGAAAGTGATTTTGTCTGAAAGTACAGCATTTAGAAAGTGAAACAACAACACATTCACTTCGCACAGTGAATTGTAGAGTTGGAACAGAATGCTTCTCTTTCAGAGAAACTCATGTGAGTTGCTGGTGAATGCTTGTAAGTAGCTTAAGGCAGTTTCAAAGGAAAGGGATTTTCTCTGAAAGTACAGCATTTAGAAAGTGACACAACACTCCATTCACTTCGCACAGTGAATTGAAGTGTTGGAGCAGACTGCTTTTCTTTCAGAGAAATGCATGTGAGTTTCTTGTCAATGCTTATTATTAGCTTAAGGCACTTTCAAAGGAAAGTGATTTTCTCTGAAAGTACAACATTTAGAAAGTGAAGCAACACTCCATTCACTTCACACAGTCAATTGAACTTTTGGAACAGACTACTTCTCTTTCAGAGAAATGCATGTGAGTTGCTGGGGAATGCTTGATCGTATCTTAAGGCACTTTCAAAGGAAAGTGATTTTCTCTGAAAGTACAGCCTTTTGAAAGTGAAGCAACCCTCCATTCACTTCACACAGTGAATTGAAGTGTTGGAACAGACTGCTTCTCTTTCAGAATAATGATTGTGAGTTGCTGGTGAAGGCTTGTAAGTAGCTTAATGTTCTTTGAAAGGAAAGTGATTTTCTCTGAAGGTACAGCATTTAGAAAGTGACGCAATACTCCATTCACTTCGAACAATGAATTGAAGTGTTGGAAGAGACTGCTTCTCTTTCAGAGAAACTCATGTGAGTTGCTGGTGAATGCTTGTAAGTAGCTTAAGGCAGTTTCAAAGGAAAGAGATTTTCTCTGAAAGTACAGCATTTAGAACGTGAAGCAGCACTCCATTCACTTCACACAATGTATTGAAGTGTTGGAACAGACTGCTTCTCTTTAAGAGAAACTCATGTGAGTTGCTGGGGAATGCTTGTAAGTAGCTTAAGGCAGTTTCAAAGGAAAGTGATTTTCTCTGTAACTACAGCATTTAGAAAGTGAAGCAACACTCCAATCTCTTCGTACAGTGAATTGAAGTGTTGGAACAGACTGCTCCTCTTTCAGAGAAATGCAAGTGAGTTGCTGGTGAATGCTTGTGAGTAGCTTAAGGCAATTTCAAAGGAAAGTGATTTTGCTAAAAGTACAGCATTTAGAAAGTGAAGCAACACTCCATTCACTTCGCACAGTGAATTGAAATGTTGGAACAGACTGCTTCTCTTTCAGAAAAACGATTATGAGTTGCTGGTGAATGCTTTTAAGTAGCTTAAGGCACTTTCAAAGGAAAGTGATTTTCTCTGAAAGTACAGCATTTAGAAAGTGACGCAACACTCCATTCACTTCGCACAGTGAATTGAAGTCTTGGAACAGACTGCTTCTCTTTAAGAGAAACTCATGTGAGTTGCTGGGGAATGCTTGTAAATAGCTTAAGGCAGTTTCAAAGGAAAGTGATTTTCTCTGAAAGTACAGCATTTAGAAAGTGAAACAACAACACATTCACTTATCAGAGTGAATTGAAGTGTTGGAACAGACTGCTTCTCTTTCAGAGAAACTCATGTGAGTTGCTGGGGAATGCTTGTAAGTAGCTTAAGGCAGTTTCATAGGAAAGTGATTTTCTCTGAAAGTACAGCATTTAGAAAATGAAGCAACATTCCATTCACTTCGCACAATGAATTGAAGTGTTGGAACAGATTGCCTCTCTTTCAGAGAAATGCATGTGTGTTTCTTGTGAATGGTTATAATTAGCTTAAGGCACTTTCAACGGAAAGTGGTTTTCTCTGAAATTACAGCATTTTGAAAGTGAAGCAAACCTCCATTCACTTCGCACAGTGAATTGAAGTGTTGGAACAGACTGCTTCTCTTTCAGAAAAATGATTGTGAGTTTCTGGTGAATGCTTGTAAGAAGCTTAAGTCTGTTTCAAAGGAAAGTGGTTTTCTCTGAAAGTACAGCATTTAGAATGTGAAGCAACACTCCATTCACTTCGCACAGTGAATTGAAGTGTTGGAACAGACTGCTTCTCTTTCAGAGAAACTCATGTAAGTTGCTGGTGAATGCTTGTAAGTAGCTTAAGGCAGTTTCAAAGGAAAGTGATTTTCTCTGAAAGTACAGCATTTAGAAAGTGAAACAACAACACATTCACTTCTCAGAGTGAATTGAAATGTTGGAACAGACTGCTTCTCTTTTAGAGAAACTCATGTGAGTTGCTGGTGAATGCTTGTAAATAGCTTAAGGTACATTGAAAGGAAAGTGATTTTCTCTGAGAGTACAGCATTTAGAAAGTGAAGCAACACTCCATTCACTTCGCACAGTGAATTGAAGTGTAGGAACAGACTGCTTCTCCTTCAGAGAAACGCATGTGAGATTCTTGTGAATGCTTTTATGTAGCTTAAGGCACTTTAAGGAAAGTGATTTTCTCTGTAACTACAGCATTTAGAAAGTAAAGCAACACTCCATTCACTTCGAACAATGAATTGAAGTGTTGGAACAGACTGCTTCTCTTTCAGAGAAATGCATGTGAGTTACTGGTGAATGCTTGTAAGTAGTTTAAGGCTGTTTCAAAGGAAAGTGATTTTCTCTGAAAGTACAGCATTTAGAAACTGAAGCAACTTCACTTCGCACAGTGAATTGAAGTGTTGGAACAGACTGCTTCTCTTTCAGAAAAATGATTGTGAGTTTCTGGTGAATGCTTGAAAGAAGCTTAAGGCAGTTTCAAAGGATAGTGATTTTCTCTGAAAGTACAGCAATTAGAATGTGAAGCAACACTCCATTCACTTCGCACAGTGAATTGAAGTGTTGGAACAGACTGCGTCTCTTTCAGAGAAACTCATGTAAGTTGCTGGTGAATGCTTGTAAGTAGCTTAAGGCAGTTTCAAAGGAAAGTGTTTTTCTCTGAAAGTACAGCATTTAGAAAGTGAAACAACAACACATTCACTTCTCAGCGTGAATTGAAGTGTTGGAAGAGACTGCTTCTCTTTCAGAGAAATGCATGTGAATTTCTTGTGAATGCTTATAATTAGCTTAAGGCACTTTCAAGGGAAAGTGATTTTCTCTGAAAGTACAGCATTTTGAAAGTGAAGCAACACTCCATTCACTTCGCACAGTGAATTGAAGTGTTGGAACAGACTGCTTCTTTTTCACAGAAACTCATGTGAGTTGCTGGTGAATGCTTGTAAGTAGCTTAAGGCACTTTTAAAGGAAAGTAATTTTCTCTGAAAGTACAGCATTTAGAAAGTGAAGAAACACTCCATTCACTTCGCACAGTGAATTGAAGTGTATGAACAGACTTCCTCCCTTTCATAGAAATGCATGTGAGTTTCTTGTGAATGCTTATAATTAGCTTAAGGCACTTTCAAGGGAAAGTGATTTTCTCCGAAAGTACAGCATTTTGAAAGTGAAGCAACCCTGCATTCACTTCGCACAGTGAATTGAAGTGTTGGAACAGACTGCTTGTCTTTCAGAAAAATGATTTTGAGTTTCTTGTGAATGCTTGTAAGAAGCTTAAGGCAGTTTCAAAAGAAAGTGATTTTCTCTGAAAGTACAGCATTTAGAAAGTGACGCAACACTCTATTCACTTCACAGAGTGAATTGAAGTGTTGGAACAGATTGGTTCTCTTTCAGAGAAATGCATGTGAGTTGCTGTTGAATGCTTGTAAGTAGCTTAAGGCAGTTTCAAAGGACAGTGATTTTCTCTGAAAGTACAGCATTTAGAACGTGAAGCAACACTCCATTCACTTCACACAATGTATTGAAGTGTTGGAACAGACTGCTTCTCTTTCAGAGAAACCCATGTGAGTTGCTGGTGAATGCTTGTAAGTAGTTTAAGGCAGTTTCAAAGGAAAGTGATTTTCTCTGAAAGTACAGAATTTAGAAAGTGACGCAACACTCTATTCACTTCGCAGAGTGAATTGAAGTGTTGGAACAGACTGCTTCTCTTTTAGGGTAATGCATTAGAGTTGTTGGTGAATGCTTCTAAGTAGCTTAAGGCACTTTCAAAGAGGATTGATTTTCTCTGAAAGTACAGCATTTAGAAAGTGAAACAACAACGCATTCACTTCGCACAGTGAATTGAAGTGTTGGAACAGACTGCTTCTCTTTCAGAGAAACTCATGTGGAGTTGCTGGTGAATGCTTGTAAGTAGCTTAAGGCAGTTTCAAAGGAAAGTGATTTTCTCTGTAAGTACAGAATTTAGAAAGTGAAGCAAACCTTCATTCACTTCGCAGAGTGAATTGAAGTGTCAGAACAGACTGCTTCTCTTTCAGAGAAATGTATGTGAGTTTCTTGTGAATGCTTATAATTATCTTAAGGCACTATCAAAGAAAGTGATTTTCTCTGAAAGTAGAGCATTTAGAAAGTGAAGCAACACTCCATTCACTTCGCACAGTGATTTGAAATGTTGGAACGCACTGCTTCTCTTTCAGAGAAATGCATGTGAGTTTCTTGTGAATTCTTATAATTATCTTAAGGCACTTTCAAAGAAAGTGATTTTCTCTGAAAGTACAGCATATAGAAAGTGATGCAACAGTCCATTCACTTCGCACAGTGAATTGAAGTGTTGAAACAGACTGCTTCTCTTTCAGAGAAACGCATGTGAGTTTCTTGTGAATGCTTTTATGTAGGTTAACGCACTTTAAGGAAAGTGATTTTCTCTGTAACTACAGCATTTGAAAGTAAAGCAGCACTCCATTCACTTAGCACAGTGAATTGAAAGGTTGGGACAGACTGCTTCTCTTTCAGAGAATCGAATGTGAGGTTCTTCTAAATGATTGTAAGTAGCTTAAGGCAGTTTCAAAAAAAAGTGATTATCTCTGTAAATACAGCATTTAGAAAGTGAAGCAACACCCCATTCACTTCACACTGTGAATTGAAGTGTTGGAACAGACTGCTCCTCTTACACAGAAACTCATGTGAGTTGCTGGTGAATTCCTGTAAGTAGCTTAAGGCAGTTTCAAAGGAAAGTGATTTTCTCTGAAATTACAGCATTTAGAAAGTGAAGCAACACTCCATTCTCTTTGAACAGTGAATTGAAGTGTTGGAACAGACTGCTTCTCTTTCACAGAAACTCATGTGTGTTGGTGGTGAATGCTTGTAAGTAGCTTAAGGCACTTTCAAAGGAAAGTGATTTTCTCTGAAAGTACAGCATTTAGAAAGTGAAGCAACACTCCATTCACTTCGCACAGTGAATTGAAGTGTTGGAACAGACTGCCTCTCTTTTAGAGAAATGCATGTGAGTTTCTTTTGAATGCTTATAATTAGCTTAAGGCACTTTCAAAGGAAAGTGATTTTCTCTGAAAGGACAGCATTTAGAAAGTGAAGCAACACTCCATTCACTTCGCACAGTGAATTGAAGTGTAGGAGCAGACTGCCTCTCTTTCAGAGAAATGCATGTGAGTTTCTTGTGAATGCTTATAATTAGCCTAAGGCACTTTCAAAGGAAAGTGATTTTCTGTAAAAGGACAGCATTTAGAAAGTGAAGCAACACTCCATTCACTTCGCACAGTGAATTGAAGTGTTGGAACAGACTGCTTCTCTTTCAGAGAAATGCATGTGAGTTTCTTGTGAATGCTTATAATTTGCTTAAGGCACTTTCAAGGGAAAGTGATTTTCTCTGAAAGTACAGCATTTTGAAAGTGAAGCAACCCTCCATTCACTTCGCACAGTGAATTGAAGTGTTGGAACAGACTGCTTCTCTTTCAGAGAAACTCATGTAAGTTGCTGGTGAATGCTTGTAAGTAGCTTAAGGCACTTTCAAAGGAAAGTGATTTTCTCTGAAAGTACAGCATTTAGAAAGTGAAACAACAACACATTCACTTCTCAGAGTGAATTGAAGTGTTGGAACAGACTGCTTCTCTTTCAGAGAAACTCATGTGAGTTGCTGGTTAATGCTTGTAAGTAGCTTAAGGTACTTTGAAAGGAAAGTGATTTTCTCTGAAAGTATAGCATTTAGAAAGTGAAGCAACACTCCATTCACTTTGCACAGTGAATTGAAGTGTAGGAACAGACTGCTTCTCTATCAGAGAAACGCATGTGAGTTTCTTGTGAATGCTTTTATGTAGCTTAAGGCACTTTCAATGGAACCTGATTTTCTCTGTAACTACAGCATTTAGAAAGTAAAGCAACACTCATTCACTTCGCACAGTGAATTGAAATGTTGGGACAGACTGCTTCTCTTTCAGAGAAACGAATGTGAGGTTCTACTAAATGCTTGTAAGTAGCTTAAGGCAGTTTCAAAAAAAAGTGATTATCTGGTAACTATAGCATTTAGAAAGAGAAGCAACACTCCATTCACTTCACACTGTGAATTGAAGTGTTGGAACAGACTGCTCCTCTTACACAGAAACTCATATGAATTGCTGGTGAATTCCTGTAAGTAGCTTAAGGCAGTTTCAAAGGAAAGTGATCTTCTCTGAAAGTACAGCATTTAGAAAGTGAAACAACAACAAATTCACTTCGAACAGTGAATTGAAGTGTTGGAACAGACTGCTTCTCTTTCAGAGAAACTCATGTGAGTTGCTGTTGAATGATTGTTTGTAGCTTAAGGTACTTTGAAAGGAAAGTTATTTTCTCTGAAAGTACAGCATTTAGAAATGACGAAACACTCTATTCACTTCGCAGATTGAAGTGAAGTGTTGGAACAGACTGCTTCTCTTTCAGAGAAATGCATGTGAGTTTCTGGTGAATGCTTGAAAGAAGCTTAAGGCAGTTTCAAAGGATAGTGATTTTCTCTGAAAGTACAGCATTTAGAATGTGAAGCAACACTCCATTCACTTCGCACTGTGAATTGAAGTGTTGGAACAGACTGCTTCTCTTTCAGAGAAACTCATGTAAGTTGCTGGTGAATGCTTGTAAGTAGCTTAAGGCAGTTTCAAAGGAAAGTAATTTTCTCTGAAAGTACAGCATTTAGAAAGTGAAACAACAACACATTCACTTATCAGAGTGAATTGAAGTGTTGGAACAGACTGCTTCTCTTTCAGAGAAACTCATGTGAGTTGCTGGGGAATGCTTGTAAGTAGCTTAAGGCAGTTTCATAGGAAAGTGATTTTCTCTGAAAGTACAGCATTTAGAAAATGAAGCAACACTCCATTCACTTCGCACAATGAATTGAAGTGTTGGAACAGATTGCCTCTCTTTCAGAGAAATGCATGTGAGTTTCTTGTGAATGGTTATAATTAGCTTAAGGCACTTTCAAGGGAAAGTGGTTTTCTCTGAAATTACAGCATTTTGAAAGTGAAGCAAACCTCCATTCACTTCGCACAGTGAATTGAAGTGTTGGAACAGACTGCTTCTCTTTCAGAAAAATGATTGTGAGTTTCTGGTGAATGCTTGTAAGAAGCTTAAGTCTGTTTCAAAGGAAAGTGGTTTTCTCTGAAAGTACAGCATTTAGAATGTGAAGCAACACTCCATTCACTTCGCACAGTGAATTGAAGTGTTGGAACAGACTGCTTCTCTTTCAGAGAAACTCATGTAAGTTGCTGGTGAATGCTTGTAAGTAGCTTAAGGCAGTTTCAAAGGAAAGTGATTTTCTCTGAAAGTACAGCATTTAGAAAGTGAAACAACAACACATTCACTTCTCAGAGTGAATTGAAATGTTGGAACAGACTGCTTCACTTTTAGAGAAACTCATGTGAGTTGCTGGTGAATGCTTGTAAATAGCTTAAGGTACATTGAAAGGAAAGTGATTTTCTCTGAGAGTACAGCATTTAGAAAGTGAAGCAACACTCCATTCACTTCGCACAGTGAATTGAAGTGTAGGAACAGACTGCTTCTCCTTCAGAGAAACGCATGTGAGATTCTTGTGAATGCTTTTATGTAGCTTAAGGCACTTTAAGGAAAGTGATTTTCTCTGTAACTACAGCATTTAGAAAGTAAAGCAACACTCCATTCACTTCGAACAATGAATTGAAGTGTTGGAACAGACTGCTTCTCTTTCAGAGAAATGCATGTGAGTTACTGGTGAATGCTTGTAAGTAGTTTAAGGCTGTTTCAAAGGAAAGTGATTTTCTCTGAAAGTACAGCATTTAGAAACTGAAGCAACTTCACTTCGCACAGTGAATTGAAGTGTTGGAACAGACTGCTTCTCTTTCAGAAAAATGATTGTGAGTTTCTGGTGAATGCTTGAAAGAAGCTTAAGGCAGTTTCAAAGGATAGTGATTTTCTCTGAAAGTACAGCAATTAGAATGTGAAGCAACACTCCATTCACTTCGCACAGTGAATTGAAGTGTTGGAACAGACTGCGTCTCTTTCAGAGAAACTCATGTAAGTTGCTGGTGAATGCTTGTAA
The DNA here is from genome assembly GCF_982192425.1 of Myodes glareolus. Taxonomy (NCBI): domain Eukaryota; kingdom Metazoa; phylum Chordata; class Mammalia; order Rodentia; family Cricetidae; genus Myodes; species Myodes glareolus. Next base: position 602,933 of record NW_028263213.1, read on the forward strand.
GTAGCTTAAGGCAGTTTCAAAGGAAAGTGTTTTTCTCTGAAAGTACAGCATTTAGAAAGTGAAACAACAACACATTCACTTCTCAGCGTGAATTGAAGTGTTGGAAGAGACTGCTTCTCTTTCAGAGAAATGCATGTGAATTTCTTGTGAATGCTTATAATTAGCTTAAGGCACTTTCAAGGGAAAGTGATTTTCTCTGAAAGTACAGCATTTTGAAAGTGAAGCAACACTCCATTCACTTCGCACAGTGAATTGAAGTGTTGGAACAGACTGCTTCTTTTTCACAGAAACTCATGTGAGTTGCTGGTGAATGCTTGTAAGTAGCTTAAGGCACTTTTAAAGGAAAGTAATTTTCTCTGAAAGTACAGCATTTAGAAAGTGAAGAAACACTCCATTCACTTCGCACAGTGAATTGAAGTGTATGAACAGACTTCCTCCCTTTCATAGAAATGCATGTGAGTTTCTTGTGAATGCTTATAATTAGCTTAAGGCACTTTCAAGGGAAAGTGATTTTCTCCGAAAGTACAGCATTTTGAAAGTGAAGCAACCCTGCATTCACTTCGCACAGTGAATTGAAGTGTTGGAACAGACTGCTTGTCTTTCAGAAAAATGATTTTGAGTTTCTTGTGAATGCTTGTAAGAAGCTTAAGGCAGTTTCAAAAGAAAGTGATTTTCTCTGAAAGTACAGCATTTAGAAAGTGAAGCAACACTCTATTCACTTCACAGAGTGAATTGAAGTGTTGGAACAGATTGGTTCTCTTTCAGAGAAATGCATGTGAGTTGCTGTTGAATGCTTGTAAGTAGCTTAAGGCAGTTTCAAAGGACAGTGATTTTCTCTGAAAGTACAGCATTTAGAACGTGAAGCAACACTCCATTCACTTCACACAATGTATTGAAGTGTTGGAACAGACTGCTTCTCTTTCAGAGAAACCCATGTGATTTGCTGGTGAATGCTTGTAAGTAGTTTAAGGCAGTTTCAAAGGAAAGTGATTTTCTCTGAAAGTACAGAATTTAGAAAGTGACGCAACACTCTATTCACTTCGCAGAGTGAATTGAAGTGTTGGAACAGACTGCTTCTCTTTCAGAGAAATGCATGTGAGTTGCTGTTGAATGCTTGTAGGTAGCTTAAGGCAGTTTCAAAGGAAAATGATTTTCTCTGAAAGTACAGCATTTAGAAAGTGAAGCAACACTCCATTCTCTTCGCACATTGAATTGAACTGTTGGAACAGACTGCTTCTCTTTTAGGGTAATGCATGAGAGTTGTTGGTGAATGCTTCTAAGTAGCTTAAGGCACTTTCAAAGAGGATTGATTTTCTCTGAAAGTACAGCATTTAGAAAGTGAAACAACAACGCATTCACTTCGCACAGTGAATTGAAGTGTTGGAACAGACTGCTTCTCTTTCAGAGAAACTCATGTGGAGTTGCTGGTGAATGCTTGTAAGTAGCTTAAGGCAGTTTCAAAGGAAAGTGATTTTCTCTGTAAGTACAGAATTTAGAAAGTGAAGCAAACCTTCATTCACTTCGCAGAGTGAATTGAAGTGTCAGAACAGACTGCTTCTCTTTCAGAGAAATGTATGTGAGTTTCTTGTGAATGCTTATAATTATCTTAAGGCACTATCAAAGAAAGTGATTTTCTCTGAAAGTAGAGCATTTAGAAAGTGAAGCAACACTCCATTCACTTCGCACAGTGATTTGAAATGTTGGAACGCACTACTTCTCTTTCAGAGAAATGCATGTGAGTTTCTTGTGAATTCTTATAATTATCTTAAGGCACTTTCAAAGAAAGTGATTTTCTCTGAAAGTACAGCATATAGAAAGTGATGCAACAGTCCATTCACTTCGCACAGTGAATTGAAGTGTTGAAACAGACTGCTTCTCTTTCAGAGAAACGCATGTGAGTTTCTTGTGAATGCTTTTATGTAGGTTAACGCACTTTAAGGAAAGTGATTTTCTCTGTAACTACAGCATTTAGAAAGTAAAGCAGCACTCCATTCACTTAGCACAGTGAATTGAAAGGTTGGGACAGACTGCTTCTCTTTCAGAGAATCGAATGTGAGGTTCTTCTAAATGATTGTAAGTAGCTTAAGGCAGTTTCAAAAAAAAGTGATTATCTCTGTAAATACAGCATTTAGAAAGTGAAGCAACACCCCATTCACTTCACACTGTGAATTGAAGTGTTGGAACAGACTGCTCCTCTTACACAGAAACTCATGTGAGTTGCTGGTGAATTCCTGTAAGTAGCTTAAGGCAGTTTCAAAGGAAAGTGATTTTCTCTGAAATTACAGCATTTAGAAAGTGAAGCAACATCCATTCTCTTTGAACAGTGAATTGAAGTGTTGGAACAGACTGCTTCTCTTTCACAGAAACTCATGTGTGTTGGTGGTGAATGCTTGTAAGTAGCTTAAGGCACTTTCAAAGGAAAGTGATTTTCTCTGAAAGTACAGCATTTAGAAAGTGAAGCAACACTCCATTCACTTCGCACAGTGAATTGAAGTGTTGGAACAGACTGCCTCTCTTTCAGAGAAATGCATGTGAGTTTCTTTTGAATGCTTATAATTAGCTTAAGGCACTTTCAAAGGAAAGTGATTTTCTCTGAAAGGACAGCATTTAGAAAGTGAAGCAACACTCCATTCACTTCGCACAGTGAATTGAAGTGTAGGAGCAGACTGCCTCTCTTTCAGAGAAATGCATGTGAGTTTCTTGTGAATGCTTATAATTAGCCTAAGGCACTTTCAAAGGAAAGTGATTTTCTGTAAAAGGACAGCATTTAGAAAGTGAAGCAACACTCCATTCACTTCGCACAGTGAATTGAAGTGTTGGAACAGACTGCTTCTCTTTCAGAGAAATGCATGTGAGTTTCTTGTGAATGCTTATAATTTGCTTAAGGCACTTTCAAGGGAAAGTGATTTTCTCTGAAAGTACAGCATTTTGAAAGTGAAGCAACCCTCCATTCACTTCGCACAGTGAATTGAAGTGTTGGAACAGACTGCTTCTCTTTCAGAGAAACTCATGTAAGTTGCTGGTGAATGCTTGTAAGTAGCTTAAGGCACTTTCAAAGGAAAGTGATTTTCTCTGAAAGTACAGCATTTAGAAAGTGAAACAACAACACATTCACTTCTCAGAGTGAATTGAAGTGTTGGAACAGACTGCTTCTCTTTCAGAGAAACTCATGTGAGTTGCTGGTTAATGCTTGTAAGTAGCTTAAGGTACTTTGAAAGGAAAGTGATTTTCTCTGAAAGTATAGCATTTAGAAAGTGAAGCAACACTCCATTCACTTTGCACAGTGAATTGAAGTGTAGGAACAGACTGCTTCTCTATCAGAGAAACGCATGTGAGTTTCTTGTGAATGCTTTTATGTAGCTTAAGGCACTTTCAATGGAACCTGATTTTCTCTGTAACTACAGCATTTAGAAAGTAAAGCAACACTCATTCACTTCGCACAGTGAATTGAAATGTTGGGACAGACTGCTTCTCTTTCAGAGAAACGAATGTGAGGTTCTACTAAATGCTTGTAAGTAGCTTAAGGCAGTTTCAAAGGAAAGTGATCTTCTCTGAAAGTACAGCATTTAGAAAGTGAAACAACAACAAATTCACTTCGAACAGTGAATTGAAGTGTTGGAACAGACTGCTTCTCTTTCAGAGAAACTCATGTGAGTTGCTGTTGAATGATTGTTTGTAGCTTAAGGTACTTTGAAAGGAAAGTTATTTTCTCTGAAAGTACAGCATTTAGAAATGACGAAACACTCTATTCACTTCGCAGATTGAAGTGAAGTGTTGGAACAGACTGCTTCTCTTTCAGAGAAATGCATGTGAGTTTCTGGTGAATGCTTGAAAGAAGCTTAAGGCAGTTTCAAAGGATAGTGATTTTCTCTGAAAGTACAGCATTTAGAATGTGAAGCAACACTCCATTCATTTCGCACTGTGAATTGAAGTGTTGGAACAGACTGCTTCTCTTTCAGAGAAACTCATGTAAGTTGCTGGTGAATGCTTGTAAGTAGCTTAAGGCAGTTTCAAAGGAAAGTAATTTTCTCTGAAAGTACAGCATTTAGAAAGTGAAACAACAACACATTCACTTCTCAGAGTGAATTGAAGTGTTGGAACAGACTGCTTCTCTTTCAGATAAATGCATGTGAGTTTCTTGTGAATGCTTATAATTAGCTTAAGGCACTTTTAAGGGAAAGTGATTTTCTCTGAAAGTACAGCATTTTGAAATTGACGCAACCCTCCATTCACTTCGCACAGTGAATTGAAGTGTTGGAAGAGACTGCTTCTTTTTCACAGAAACTCATATGAGTTGCTGGTGAATGCTTGTAAGTAGCTTAAGGCACTTTCAAAGGAAAATGATTTTCTCTGAAAGGACAGCATTTAGAAAGTGAGGCAACACTCCATTCACTTCGCACAGTGAATTGAAGTGTTGGAACAGACTGCTTCTCTTTCAGAGAAACGCATGTGAGTTTCTGTTGAATGCTTGTAAGTAGCTTAAGGCACTTTCAAAGGAAAGTGATTTTCTCTGAAAGGACAGCATTTAGAAAGTGAAGCAACACTCCATTCCCATCGTGCAGTGAATTGAAGTGTTGGAACAGACTGCTTCTCTTTCAGAGAAACGCATGTGAGTTTCTTCCTAATGCTTGCAAGTAGCTTAAGGCACTTTCAAGGGAAAGTGATTTTCTCCGAAAGTACAGCATTTTGAAAGTGAAGCAACCCTGCATTCACTTCGCACAGTGAATTGAAGTGTTGGAACAGACTGCTTGTCTTTCAGAAAAATGATTTTGAGTTTCTTGTGAATGCTTGTAAGAAGCTTAAGGCAGTTTCAAAAGAAAGTGATTTTCTCTGAAAGTACAGCATTTAGAAAGTGAAGCAACACTCTATTCACTTCACAGAGTGAATTGAAGTGTTGGAACAGATTGGTTCTCTTTCAGAGAAATGCATGTGAGTTGCTGTTGAATGCTTGTAAGTAGCTTAAGGCAGTTTCAAAGGACAGTGATTTTCTCTGAAAGTACAGCATTTAGAACGTGAAGCAACACTCCATTCACTTCACACAATGTATTGAAGTGTTGGAACAGACTGCTTCTCTTTCAGAGAAACCCATGTGATTTGCTGGTGAATGCTTGTAAGTAGTTTAAGGCAGTTTCAAAGGAAAGTGATTTTCTCTGAAAGTACAGAATTTAGAAAGTGACGCAACACTCTATTCACTTCGCAGAGTGAATTGAAGTGTTGGAACAGACTGCTTCTCTTTCAGAGAAATGCATGTGAGTTGCTGTTGAATGCTTGTAGGTAGCTTAAGGCAGTTTCAAAGGAAAATGATTTTCTCTGAAAGTACAGCATTTAGAAAGTGAAGCAACACTCCATTCTCTTCGCACATTGAATTGAACTGTTGGAACAGACTGCTTCTCTTTTAGGGTAATGCATGAGAGTTGTTGGTGAATGCTTCTAAGTAGCTTAAGGCACTTTCAAAGAGGATTGATTTTCTCTGAAAGTACAGCATTTAGAAAGTGAAACAACAACGCATTCACTTCGCACAGTGAATTGAAGTGTTGGAACAGACTGCTTCTCTTTCAGAGAAACTCATGTGGAGTTGCTGGTGAATGCTTGTAAGTAGCTTAAGGCAGTTTCAAAGGAAAGTGATTTTCTCTGTAAGTACAGAATTTAGAAAGTGAAGCAAACCTTCATTCACTTCGCAGAGTGAATTGAAGTGTCAGAACAGACTGCTTCTCTTTCAGAGAAATGTATGTGAGTTTCTTGTGAATGCTTATAATTATCTTAAGGCACTATCAAAGAAAGTGATTTTCTCTGAAAGTAGAGCATTTAGAAAGTGAAGCAACACTCCATTCACTTCGCACAGTGATTTGAAATGTTGGAACGCACTACTTCTCTTTCAGAGAAATGCATGTGAGTTTCTTGTGAATTCTTATAATTATCTTAAGGCACTTTCAAAGAAAGTGATTTTCTCTGAAAGTACAGCATATAGAAAGTGATGCAACAGTCCATTCACTTCGCACAGTGAATTGAAGTGTTGAAACAGACTGCTTCTCTTTCAGAGAAACGCATGTGAGTTTCTTGTGAATGCTTTTATGTAGGTTAACGCACTTTAAGGAAAGTGATTTTCTCTGTAACTACAGCATTTAGAAAGTAAAGCAGCACTCCATTCACTTAGCACAGTGAATTGAAAGGTTGGGACAGACTGCTTCTCTTTCAGAGAATCGAATGTGAGGTTCTTCTAAATGATTGTAAGTAGCTTAAGGCAGTTTCAAAAAAAAGTGATTATCTCTGTAAATACAGCATTTAGAAAGTGAAGCAACACCCCATTCACTTCACACTGTGAATTGAAGTGTTGGAACAGACTGCTCCTCTTACACAGAAACTCATGTGAGTTGCTGGTGAATTCCTGTAAGTAGCTTAAGGCAGTTTCAAAGGAAAGTGATTTTCTCTGAAATTACAGCATTTAGAAAGTGAAGCAACATCCATTCTCTTTGAACAGTGAATTGAAGTGTTGGAACAGACTGCTTCTCTTTCACAGAAACTCATGTGTGTTGGTGGTGAATGCTTGTAAGTAGCTTAAGGCACTTTCAAAGGAAAGTGATTTTCTCTGAAAGTACAGCATTTAGAAAGTGAAGCAACACTCCATTCACTTCGCACAGTGAATTGAAGTGTTGGAACAGACTGCCTCTCTTTCAGAGAAATGCATGTGAGTTTCTTTTGAATGCTTATAATTAGCTTAAGGCACTTTCAAAGGAAAGTGATTTTCTCTGAAAGGACAGCATTTAGAAAGTGAAGCAACACTCCATTCACTTCGCACAGTGAATTGAAGTGTAGGAGCAGACTGCCTCTCTTTCAGAGAAATGCATGTGAGTTTCTTGTGAATGCTTATAATTAGCCTAAGGCACTTTCAAAGGAAAGTGATTTTCTGTAAAAGGACAGCATTTAGAAAGTGAAGCAACACTCCATTCACTTCGCACAGTGAATTGAAGTGTTGGAACAGACTGCTTCTCTTTCAGAGAAATGCATGTGAGTTTCTTGTGAATGCTTATAATTTGCTTAAGGCACTTTCAAGGGAAAGTGATTTTCTCTGAAAGTACAGCATTTTGAAAGTGAAGCAACCCTCCATTCACTTCGCACAGTGAATTGAAGTGTTGGAACAGACTGCTTCTCTTTCAGAGAAACTCATGTAAGTTGCTGGTGAATGCTTGTAAGTAGCTTAAGGCACTTTCAAAGGAAAGTGATTTTCTCTGAAAGTACAGCATTTAGAAAGTGAAACAACAACACATTCACTTCTCAGAGTGAATTGAAGTGTTGGAACAGACTGCTTCTCTTTCAGAGAAACTCATGTGAGTTGCTGGTTAATGCTTGTAAGTAGCTTAAGGTACTTTGAAAGGAAAGTGATTTTCTCTGAAAGTATAGCATTTAGAAAGTGAAGCAACACTCCATTCACTTTGCACAGTGAATTGAAGTGTAGGAACAGACTGCTTCTCTATCAGAGAAACGCATGTGAGTTTCTTGTGAATGCTTTTATGTAGCTTAAGGCACTTTCAATGGAACCTGATTTTCTCTGTAACTACAGCATTTAGAAAGTAAAGCAACACTCATTCACTTCGCACAGTGAATTGAAATGTTGGGACAGACTGCTTCTCTTTCAGAGAAACGAATGTGAGGTTCTACTAAATGCTTGTAAGTAGCTTAAGGCAGTTTCAAAGGAAAGTGATCTTCTCTGAAAGTACAGCATTTAGAAAGTGAAACAACAACAAATTCACTTCGAACAGTGAATTGAAGTGTTGGAACAGACTGCTTCTCTTTCAGAGAAACTCATGTGAGTTGCTGTTGAATGATTGTTTGTAGCTTAAGGTACTTTGAAAGGAAAGTTATTTTCTCTGAAAGTACAGCATTTAGAAATGACGAAACACTCTATTCACTTCGCAGATTGAAGTGAAGTGTTGGAACAGACTGCTTCTCTTTCAGAGAAATGCATGTGAGTTTCTGGTGAATGCTTGAAAGAAGCTTAAGGCAGTTTCAAAGGATAGTGATTTTCTCTGAAAGTACAGCATTTAGAATGTGAAGCAACACTCCATTCATTTCGCACTGTGAATTGAAGTGTTGGAACAGACTGCTTCTCTTTCAGAGAAACTCATGTAAGTTGCTGGTGAATGCTTGTAAGTAGCTTAAGGCAGTTTCAAAGGAAAGTAATTTTCTCTGAAAGTACAGCATTTAGAAAGTGAAACAACAACACATTCACTTCTCAGAGTGAATTGAAGTGTTGGAACAGACTGCTTCTCTTTCAGATAAATGCATGTGAGTTTCTTGTGAATGCTTATAATTAGCTTAAGGCACTTTTAAGGGAAAGTGATTTTCTCTGAAAGTACAGCATTTTGAAATTGACGCAACCCTCCATTCACTTCGCACAGTGAATTGAAGTGTTGGAAGAGACTGCTTCTTTTTCACAGAAACTCATATGAGTTGCTGGTGAATGCTTGTAAGTAGCTTAAGGCACTTTCAAAGGAAAATGATTTTCTCTGAAAGGACAGCATTTAGAAAGTGAGGCAACACTCCATTCACTTCGCACAGTGAATTGAAGTGTTGGAACAGACTGCTTCTCTTTCAGAGAAACGCATGTGAGTTTCTGTTGAATGCTTGTAAGTAGCTTAAGGCACTTTCAAAGGAAAGTGATTTTCTCTGAAAGGACAGCATTTAGAAAGTGAAGCAACACTCCATTCCCATCGTGCAGTGAATTGAAGTGTTGGAACAGACTGCTTCTCTTTCAGAGAAACGCATGTGAGTTTCTTCCTAATGCTTGCAAGTAGCTTAAGGCACTTTCAAGGGAAAGTGATTTTCTCTGAAAGGACAGCATTTAGAAAGTGAAGCAACACTCCATTCACTTCGCACAGTGAATTGAAGTGTTGGAACAGACTGCTTCTCTTTCAGAGAAACGCATGTGAGTTTCTGGTGAATGCTTGTAAGTAGCTTAAGGCACTTTCAAAGGAAAGTGATTTTCTCTGAAAGGACAGCATTTAGAAAGTGAAGCAACACTCCATTCACTTCGCACAGTGAATTGAAGTGTTGGAACAGACTGCTTCTCTTTCAGAGAAATGCATGTGAGTTTCTGTTGAATGCTTGCAAGTAGCTTAAGGCACTTTCAAAGGAAAGTGATTTTCTCTGAAAGGACAGCATTTGGAAAGTGAAGCAACACTCCATTCACTTCGCAGAGTGAATTGAAGTATTGGAACAGACTGCTTCTCTTTCATAGAAACGCATTAGTGTTTCTTGTGAATGCTTGTAAGAAGCTTAAGGCACTTTCAAAGGAAAGTGATTTTCTCTGAAAGGACAGCATTTAGAAAGTGAAGCAACACTACATTCACTTCGCACAGTGAATTGAAGTGTTGGAACAGACTGCTTCTCTTTCAGAGAAACGCATGTGAGTTTCTTGTGAATTCTTGCAAGTTGCTTAAGGCACTTTCAAAGGAAAGTGATTTTCTCTGAAAGGACAGCATTTAGAAAGTGAAGCAACACTCCATTCACTTCGCACAGTGAATTGAAGTGTTGGAACAAACTGCTTCTCTTTCAGAGAAACGCATGTGAGTTTTTTGTGAATGCTTGAAAGTAGTTTAAGGCACTTTCAAAGGAAAGTGATTTTCTCTGAAAGGACAGAATTTAGAAAGTGAAGCAACACTCCATTCACTTCGCACAGTGAATTGAAGTGTTTGAACAGTCTGATTCTCTTTCAGAGAAACGCATGTGAGTTTCTTCCTAATGCTTGCAAGTAGCTTAAGGCACTTTCAAAGGAAAGTGATTTTCTCTGAAAGGACAGCATTTAGAAAGTGAAGCAACACTCCATTCACTTCGCACAGTGAATTGAAGTGTTGGAACAGACTGCTTCTCTTTCAGAGAAACGCATGTGAGTTTCTGGTGAATGCTTGTAAGAAGCTTAAGGCACTTTCAAAGGAAAGTGATTTTCTCTGAAAGGACAGCATTTAGAAACTGAAGCAACACTCCATTCACTTCGCACAGTGAATTGAAGTGTTGGAACAGACTGCTTCTCTTTCAGAGAAATGCATGTGAGTTTCTGGTGAATGCTTGTAAGTAGCTTAAGGAACTTTCAAAGGAAAGTGATTTTCTCTGAAAGGACAGCATTTAGAAAGTGAAGCAACACTCCATTCACTTCGCACAGTGAATTGAAGTGTTGGAACAGACTGCTTCTCTTTCAGAGAAACGCATGTGAGTGTCTTGTGAATTCTTGCAAGTTGCTTAAGGCACTTTCAAAGGAAAGTGATTTTCTCTGAAAGGACAGCATTTAGAAACTGAAGCAACACTCCATTCACTTCGCTCAGTGAATTGAAGTGTTGGAACAGACTGCTTCTCTTTCAGAGAAACGCATGTGAGTTTTTTGTGAATGCTTGAAAGTAGTTTAAGGCACTTTCAAAGGAAAGTGATTTTCTCTGAAAGGACAGAATTTAGAAAGTGATGCAACACTCCATTCACTTCGCACAGTGAATTGAAGTGTTGGAACAGACTGCTTCTCTTTCAGAGAAACGCATGTGAGTTTCTTGTGAATTCTTGCAAGTTGCTTTAGGCACTTTCAAAGGAAAGTGATTTTCTCTGAAAGGACAGCATTTAGAAACTGAAGCAACACTCCATTCACTTCGCACAGTGAATTGAAGTGTTGGAACAGACTGCTTCTCTTTCAGAGAAACGCATGTGAGTTTCTTGTGAATTCTTGCAAGTTGCTTAAGGCACTTTCAAAGGAAAGTGATTTTCTCTGAAAGGACAGCATTTAGAAAGTGAAACAACACTCCATTCACTTCGCACTGTGAATTGAAGTGTTGGAACAGGCTGCTTCTCTTTCAGAGAAACGCATGTGAGTTTTTTGTGAATGCTTGAAAGTAGTTTAAGGCACTTTCAAAGGAAAGTGATTTTCTCTGATAGGACAGAATTTAGAAAGTGAAGCAACACTCCATTCACTTCGCACAGTGAATTGAAGTGTTTGAACAGTCTGCTTCTCTTTCAGAGAAACGCATGTGAGTTTCTTCCTAATGCTTGCAAGTAGCTTAAGGCACTTTCAAAGGAAAGTGATTTTCTCTGAAAGGACAGCATTTAGAAAGTGAAGCAACACTCCATTCACTTCGAACAGTGAATTGAAGTGTTGGAACAGACTGCTTCTCTTTCAGAGAAACGCATGTGAGTTTCTGGTGAATGCTTGTAAGAAGCTTAAGGCACTTTCAAAGGAAAGTGATTTTCTCTGAAAGGACAGAATTTAGAAAGTGATGCAACACTCCATTCATTTCGCACAGTGAATTGAAGTGTTGGAACAGACTGCTTCTCTTTCAGAGAAACGCATGTGAGTTTCTTCCTAATGCTTGTAAGTAGCTTAAGGCACTTTCAAAGGAAAGTGATTTTCTCTGAAAGGACAGCATTTAGAAAGTGAAGCAACACTCCATTCCCTTCGTGCAGTGAATTGAAGTGTTGGAACAGAGTGCTTCTCTTTCATAGAAACTCAAGTGAGTTTCTGGTGAATGCTTGTAAGCAGCTTAAGCCACTTTCAAAGAAAGTGATTTTCTCTGAAAGTACAGCACTTAGAAAGTGAAGCAACACTCCATTCACTTCGCAGAGTGAATTGAAGTGTTGGAACAGACTGCTTCTCTTTCCGAGAAACGCATGTGAGTTTCTTGTGAATTCTTGCAAGTTGCTTCAGGCACTTTCATAGGAAAGTGATTTTCTCTGAAAGGACAGCATTTAGAAAGTGAAGCAACACTCCATTCACTTCGCACAGTGAATTGAAGTGTTGGAACAGACTGCTTCTCTTTCAGAGAAACGCATGTGAGTTTTTTGTGAATGCTTGAAAGTAGTTTAAGGCACTTTCAAAGGAAAGTGATTTTCTCTGAAAGGACAGAATTTAGAAAGTGAAGCAACACTCCATTCACTTCGCACAGGGAATTGAAGTGTTTGAACAGTGTGCTTCTCTTTCAGAGAAACGCATGTGAGTTTCTTCCTAATGCTTGCAAGTAGCTTAAGGCACTTTCAAAGGAAAGTGATTTTCTCTGAAAGGACAGCATTTAGAAAGTGAAGCAACACTCCATTCACTTCGCACAGTGAATTGAAGTGTTGGAACAGACTGCTTCTCTTTCAGAGAAATGCATGTGAGTTTCTGTTGAATGCTTGTAAGTAGCTTAAGGCACTTTCAAAGGAAAGTGATTTTCTCTGAAAGGACAGCATTTAGAAAGTGAAGCAACACTCCATTCATTTCGCAGAGTGAATTGAAGTATTGGAACAGACTGCTTCTCTTTCAGAGAAACGCATTAGTGTTTCTTGTGAATGCTTGTAAGAAGCTTAAGGCACTTTCAAAGGAAAGTGATTTTCTCTGAAACGACAGCATTTAGAAAGTGAAGCAACACTCCATTCACTTCGCACAGTGAATTGAAGTGTTGGAACAGACTGCTTCTCTTTCAGAGAAACGCATGTGAGTTTCTTGTGAATTCTTGCAAGTTGCTTAAGGCACTTTCAAAGGAAAGTGATTTTCTCTGAAAGGACAGCATTTAGAAAGTGAAGCAACACTCCATTCACTTCGCACAGTGAATTGAAGTGTCGGAACAGACTGCCTATCTTTCAGAGAAATGCATGTGAGTTTCTTGTGAATGGTTATAATTACCTTAAGGCACTTTCAATGGAAAGTGATTTTCTCTGAAAGTACAGCACTTTGAATGTGAAGCAACCCTCCATTCACTTCGCACAGTGAATTGAAGTGTTGGAACAGACTGCTTCCCTTTCAGAGAAACTCATGTGAGTTGCTGGTGAATGTTTGTAAGTACCTTAAGGCACTTTCAAAGGAAAGTGATTATCTCTGTAACTACAACATTTAGAAAGTGAAACAACACTCCATTCACTTCACACAGTGAATTGAAGTGTTGGAACATACTGCTTCTCTTTCAGAGAAACTCATGTGAGTTGCTGGTGAAGGCTTGTGAGTAGTTTAAGGCACTTTCAAAGGAAAGTGATTTTCTCTGAAATTACAGCATTTATAAAGTGAAGCAACACTCCATTCACTTCGCACAGTGAATTGAAATGTTGGAACAGACTGCTTCTCTTTCAAAGAAACGCATGTGAGTTTCTTGTGAATGCTTGTAAGTAGCTTAAGGCAGAATCAAAGGAAAGTGATTTTCTCTGAAAATACAGCATTTAGAAAGTGAAACAACAACACATTCACTTCGCACAGTGAATTGAAGTGTTGGAGCAGACTGCTTTTTTTTCAGAGAAATGCATGTGAGTTTCTTGTGAATGCTTATAATTATCTTAAGGCAGTTTAAAAGAAAGTGATTTTCTCTGAAAGTACAGCATATAGAAAGTGAAGCAACACTCCATTCACTTCGCACAGTGAATTGAAGTGTTGGAAGAGACGGCTTCTCTTTCAGAGAAATGCAAGTGAGTTGCTGTTGAATGCTTGTAAGTAGCTTACGGCACTTTCAAAGGAAAGTGATTTTCTCTGAAAGTACAGCATTTATAAAGTGAAGCAACCCTCCATTCAGTTCGCACAGTGAATTGAAGTGTTGGAACAGACTGCTTCTCTTTCAGAGAAACTCATGTGAGTTGCTGGTGAATGCTTGTAAGTAGCTTAAGGCAGTTTCAAAGAAGAATGATTTTCTCTGAATGTACAGGATTTAGAAAGTGACGCAACACTCCATTCACTTCACACAGTAAATTGAAGTGTTGGAACAGACTGCTTTTCTTTCAGAGAAACTCATGTGAGTTGCTGGTGAATGCTTTTAAGTAGCTTAAGGCCCTTTCAAAAGAAAGTGATTTTCTCTGAAAATACTGCATTTAGAAATTGAAGCAACACTCCATTCACTTCGCACAGTGAATTGAAGTGTTGGAACAGACTGCTTCTCTTTCAGAGAATTGTATGTGAGTTGCTGGGGAATGCTTGTAAGTAACTTAAGGCAGTTTCAAAGGAAAGTGATTTTCTCTGAAAGTACAGCATTTAGAAAGTGAAACAACAACACATTCACTTCGCACTATGAATTGAAGTGTTGGAACAGACTGCTTCTCTTTCTGAGAAACTCATGTGAGTTGCTGGTGAATGCTTGTAAGTAGCTTAAGGTACTTTGAAAGGAAAGTGATTTTCTCTGAAAGTACAGCATTTAGAAAGTGACGCAACACTCCATTCACTTCGCACAGTGAATTGAAGAGTTGGAACAGACTGCTTCTCTTTCAGAGAAACTCATGTGAGTTGCTGGTGAATGCGTGTGAGTAGTTTAAGGCAGTTTCAAAGGAAAGTGATTTTCTCTGAAATTACAGTATTTAGAAAATGAAGCGACACTCCATTCACTTTGCACAGTGAATTGAAGGGTTGAACAGACTGCTTCTCTTTCAGAGAAACTCATGTGAGTTGCTGGTGAATCCTAGTAAGTCGCTTAAGGCACTTGCAAAGGAAAGTGATTTTCTCTGAAATTACAGCATTTAAAAATGAAGCAACACTCCATTCATTTCGCACAGTGAATTGAAGTGTTGGAACCGACTGCTTCTCTTTCAGAGAAACACATGTGAGTTTCTTGTGAATGCTTGTAAGTAGTTTAAGGCAGAATTAAAGGAAACTGATTTTCTCAGAAAGTACAGCATTTAGAAAGTGAAACAACAACACATTCACTTCGCACAGTGAATTGAAGTGTTGGAACAGACTGCTTCTTTTCAGAGAAATGCATGTGAATTTCATGTGAATGCTTATAATTATCTTAAGGCACTTTCAAAGAAAGTGATTTTCTCTGAAAGTACAGCATTTAGAAAGTGACGCAACACTCCATTCACTTCGCACAGTGAATTGAAGAGTTGGAACAGACTGCTTCTCTTTCAGAGAAACTCAAGTGAGTTGCTGGTGAATACTTGTGAGTAGTTTAAGGCAGTTTCAAAGGAAAGTGATTTTCTCTGAAAGTACAGCATTTATAAAGTGAAGCAAAACTCCATTCACTTTGCACTGTGAATTGAAGTGTTGGAACAGAATATTTCTCTTTCAGAGAAACTCATGTGAGTTGCTGGTGAATGTTTGTAAGTAGCTTAAGGCAGTTTCAAAAGAAAGTGACTTTCTCTGAAAGTACAGCATTTAGAAAGTGAATCAACACTTCATTCACTTCGCACAGTGAATTGAAGTGTTGGAACAGACTGCTTCTCTTTCAGAAAAATGCATGTGGGTTTCTTGTGAATGCTTATAATTATTTTAAGGCACTTTCAAAGAAAGTGATTTTCTATGAAAGTACAGCATTTAGAAAGTGAAGCAACACTCCATTCACTTCTCAGAGTGAAGTGAAGTGCTGGAACAGACTGCTTCTCTTTCAGAGAAACTCATGTGAGTTGCTGGTGAATGCTTGTGAGTAGTTTAAGGCAGTTTAAAGGAAAGTGATTTTCTCTGAAATTACAGTATTTACAAAATGAAGCGACACTCCATTCACTTTGCACAGTGAATTGAAGTGTTGAAACAGACTGCTTCTCTTTCAGAGAAACTCATGTGAGTTGCTGGTGAATCCTAGTAAGTAGCTGAAGGCACTTTCAAAGGAAAGTGATTTTCTCTGAAATTACAGCATTTATAAAGTGAAGCAACACTCCATTCACTTCGCACAGTGAATTGAAGTGTTGGAACCGACTGCTTCTCTTTCAGAGAAACACATGTGAGTTTCTTGTGAATGCTTGTAAGTAGCTTAAGGCAGTTTCAAAGGACAGAGATTTTCTCTGAAAGTACAGCATTTAAAAAGTGAAGCAACACTCCATTCACTTCGCACATTGAATTGAAGTGTTGGAACAGAGTGCTTCTCTTTCAGAGTAATGCATGAGAGTTGTTGGTGAATGCTTGAAAGCAGCTTAAGGCACTTTCAAAGAAGAGTGATTTTCTCAAAGTACAGCATTTAGAAAGTGAAACAACAACACATTCACTTCGCACAGTTAATTGAAGTGTTGGAACAGACTGCTAATCTTTCAGAGAAACTCATGTGAGTTGCTGGTGAATGCTTGTAAGTAGCTTATGGCCGTTTCAAAGGAAAGTGATTTTCTCTGAAAGTACAGCATTTAGAAAGTGAAGCAACCCTCCATTCACTTCGCACAGTGAATTGAAGTGTTGGAACAGACTGCTTCTCTTTCAGAGAAGTGCATGTGAGTTTCTTGTGAATGCTTATAATTATGTTAGGCACTTTCAAAGAGAGTGATTTTCTCTGAAAGTACAGCATTTAAAAGGTGAAGCAACACTCCATTCACTTCGCACATTGAATTGAAGTGTTGGAACAGAGTGCTTCTCTTTCAGAGTAATGCATGAGAGTTGTTGGTGAATCCTTGTAAGTAGCTTAAGGCACTTTCAAAGAAGAGTGATTTTCTCTGAATTTACAGCATTTAGAAAGTGAAACAACAACACATTCACTTCGCACAGTGAATTGAAGTGTTGGAACAGACTGCTTCTCTTTCAGAGAAACTCATATGAGTTGCTGGTGATGCTAGTAAGTAGCTTAAGGCAGTTTCAAAGGAAAGTGATTTTCTCTGAAAGTTCAGAATTTAGAAAGTGATGCAACACTCCATTCACTTCACACAGTGAATTGAAGTGTTGGAAAAGACTGCTTCTCTTTCAGAGAAACTCATGTGAGTTGCTGGTGAATGCTTGTAAGTAGCTTAAGGCAGATTCAAAGGACAGTGATTTTCTCTGAAAGTACTGCATTTAGAAAGTGAAACTACAACACATTCACTTCGCACAGTGAATTGAAGTGTTGGAACAGACTGCTTCTCTTTCAGAGAAACTCATGTGAGTTACTGGTGAATGCTTGTAAGTAGTTTAAGTTACATTGAAAGGAAAGTTATTTTCTCTGAGAGTACAGCATTTAGAAAGTGAAGCAACACTCCATTCACTTCGCACAGTGAATTGAAGTGTTGGAACAGACTGCTTCTCTTTCAGAGAAATGTATGTGAATTTCTTGTAAATGCTTATAATTATGTTAAGGCACTTTCAAAGAAATTGATTTTCTCTGAAAGTACAGCATTTAGAAAGTGAAGCAACACTCCATTCACTTCGCACAGTGAATTGAAGTGTTGGAACAGACTGCTTCTCTTTCAGAGAAATGCATGTGAATTGCTTGTGAATGCTTGTAAGTAGCTTAAGGATGTTTCAAAGGAAAGTGATTTTCTCTGAAAGGACAGCATTTAGAAAGTGAAGCAACACTCCATTCACGTTGCACAGTGAATTGAAGTGTTGGAACAGACTGCTTCTCTTTCAGAGAAATGCATGTGAATTGCTTGTGAATGCTTGTAAGTAGCTTAAGGCAGTTTCAAAGGACAGTGATTTTCTCTGAAAGTACAGCATTTAAAAAGTGAAGCAACACTCCATTCACTTTGCCCAGTGAATTGAAGTGTTGGAACAGACTCCTTCTCTTTCAGAGAAATGCATGAGAGTTCCTGGAGAATGCTTGCAAGTAGCTTAAGGCAGTTTCAATGGAAAGTGATATTCTCTGAAAGTACGGCATTTAGAAAGTGAAACAACAACACATTCACTTCGCACAGTGAATTGAAGTGTTGGAACAGACTGCTTCTCTTTCAGAGAAACTCAAGTGAGTTGCTGGTGAATGCTTGTTTGTAGCTTAAGGTACTTTGAAAGGAAAGTGATTTTCTCTGAAAGTACAGCATTTAGAAAGTGAAGCAACACTCCATTCACTTTGCACATTGAATTGAAGTGTTGGAACAGACTGCTTCTATTTCAGAGAAACTCATGTGAGTTGCTGATGAATGCTTATTAGTAGCTTAAGGCAGTTTCAAAGGAAAGTGATTTTCTCTGAAAGTACAGCATTTAGAAAGTGAATCAACACTCCATTCACTTTGCCCAGTGAATTGAATTGTTGGAACAGACTGCTTCTCTTTCAGAGAAACTCATATGAGTTGCAGGTGAATGCTTGTAAGTAGCTTAAGGCACTTTCAAAGAAAATGATTTTCGCTGAAAGTACAGCACTTAGAAAGTGAAGCAACACTCCATTCACTTCGCACAGTGAATTGAAGTGTTGGAACAGACTGCTTCTCTTTCAGAGAAACGCATGCGATTTGCTGGTGAATGCTTGTAAGTATCTTAAGGCAGTTTCAAAAGAAAGTGATTTTCTCTGAAAGTACAGCACTTAGAAAGTGAAGGAACACTCCATTCACCTCGCACAGTGAATTGTATTGATGGAAAAGAATGCTTCTCTTTCAGAGAAACGCATGTGAGTTGCTGGTGAATGCTTGTAAGTACCTTAAGTCAGTTTCAATAGAAAGTGATTATCTCTGTAACTACAGCATTTACAAAGTGAAGAAACACTTCATTCACTTCGCACAGTGAATTGAAGTGTTGGAACAGACTGCTTTTTTTCAGAGAAATGCATGTGAGTTGCTGGTGAATGCTTGTAAGTAGCTTAAGGCAGTTTCAAAGGAAAGTGATTATCTCTGAAAGTACAGCATTTAGAAAGTGAAACAACAACACATTCACTTTGCACAGTGAATTGAAGTGTTGGAACAGACTGCTTCTCTTTCAAAGAAACTCATGTGAGTTGCTGGTGAATGCTTGTAAGTAGCTTAAGGCACTTTCAAAGGAAAGTGATTTTCTCTGAAAGTACAGCATTTAGAAAGTGAAGCAACACTCCATTCACTTCGCACAGTGAATTGAAGTGTTGGAACAGACTGCTTCCCTTTCAGAGAAACTCATGTGAGTTGCTGGGGAATGCTTGTAAGTAGCTTAAGGCACTTTAAAAGGAAAGTGATTTTTTCTGAAAGAACAGTATTTTGAAAGTGAAGCAACCCTCCATTCACTTCGCACAGTGAATTGAAGTGTTGGAACAGACTGCTTCTCTTTCAGAAAAATGATTCTGAGTTGCTCGTTAATGCTTGTAAGTAGCTTAAGGCACTTTCAAAGGAAAGTGATTTTCTCTGAAAGTACAGCATTTAGAAAGTGAAGCAACACTCCATTCACTTTGCCCAGTGAATTGAAGTGTTGGAACAGACTCCTTCCCTTTCAGAGAAATGCATGTGAGTTGCTGGAGAATGCTTGCAAGTAGCTTAAGGCAGTTTCAAAGGAAAGTGATTTTCTCTGAAAGTACAGCATTTAGAAAGTGAAACAACATCACATTCACTTCCCACAGTGAATTGAAGTGTTGGAACAGACTGCTTCTCTTTCAGAGAAACTCAAGTGAGTTGCTGGTGAGTGCTTGTTTGTAGCTTAAGGTACTTTGAAAGGAAAGTGATTTTCTCTGAATGTACAGCATTTAGAAAGTGATGCAACACTCCATTCACTTCGCACATTGAATTGAAGTGTTGGATCAGACTGCTTCTACTTCAGAGAAACTCATGTGAGTTGCTGGTGAATGCTTGTTAGTAGCTTAAGGCAGTTTCAAAGGAAAGTGATTTTCTCTGAAAGTACAGCATTTAGAAAGTGAATCAACACTCCATTCACTTTGCCCAGTGAATTGAAGTGTTGGAACAGACTTCTTCTCTTTCAGAGAAACTCATGTGATTTTCAGGTGAATGCTTGTAAGTAGCTTAAGGCACTTTCAAAGAAAATGATTTTCTCTGAAAGTACAGCACTTAGAAAGTGAAGCAACACTCCATTCACTTCGCACAGTGAATTGAAGTGTTGGAACTGACTTTCTCTTTCAAAGAAACAGATGTTAGTTTCTTTTGAATGCTTGTAAGTCGCTTCAGGCAGTTTCAAAAGAGAGTGACATTCTCTAAAAGGACAGCATTTAGAAAGTGAAGCAACACTCCATTCACTTCGCACAGTAAATTGAAGTGTTGGAACAGACTGCTTCTCTTTCAGAGAAATGCATGTGAGTTTCTTGTGAATGCTTGTAAGTAGCTTAAGGCACTTTCAAAGGAAAGTGATTTTCTCTGAAAGGACAGCATTTAGAAAGTGAAACAACACTCCATTCACTTCGCACAGTGAATTGAAGTGTTGGAACAGACTGCTTCTCTTTCAGAGAAACAGATGTCAGTTTCTTGTGAATGCTTGTAAGTAGCTTAAGGCAGTTTCAAAAGAAGGTGATATTCTCTAAAGAGAGAGCATTTAGAAAGTGAAGCAACACTCCATTCACTTCCCACAGTGAATTGAAGTGTTGGAACAGACTGCTTCTCTTTCAGAGAAACTCATGTAAGTTGCTGGTGAATGCTTGTTAAGTAGCTTAAGGCAGTTTCAAAGGAAAGTGATTTTCTCTGAAAGTACAGCATTTAGAAAGTGAAGCAACACTCCATTCACTTCGCACAGTGAATTGAAGTGTTGGAATAGACTGCTTCTCTTTCAGAGAAATGCACGTGAGTTGCTGGTGAATGCATGCAAGTATCTTAAGGAACTTTCAAACGAAAGTGATTTTCTCTGAATAGACAGCATTTAGAAAGTGAAGCAACACTCCATTCACTTCGCACAGTGAATTGAAGTGTTGGAACAGATTGCTTCTCTTTCAGAGAAATGCATGTGAGTTGCTGGTAAATGCATGTGAGTAGCTTAAGGCACTTTCAAAGGAAAGTGATTTTCTCTGAAAGGACAGCATTTAGAAAGTGAAGCAACACTCCATTCTCTTCGCACAGTGAATTGAAATGTTGGGACATGTAACATGAGGGGCCGGCTTGTTGGGGTTTCTGTCCTGCCCAGTACCCCAACAGCCGGCAAGCCCAAAGAAAATCACACACAAGACTCCATAAGGTTATAAACTGATTGGCTCATTAGGTCAGGCTTCTTGTTAACTCTTATAACTTATATTATCCCATTATTCTCATCTATGTTAGCCATAATGGCTCCGTACCTTTCTCTGCTGGGCAAGTTACATGCTGCCTCTTCGGTGGTCTGTACAGGAATGGCTGAGAGAGAGCTTCTGCTTCCAGAATACTCCCAGTCTCTTTGCTCCACCCCTACTTCCTGTCTGGCTTTCCCGCCTATACTGCCTGCCTGGCCAATCAGCGTTTTATTAAAATATGATTGACAGAATACAGATAATTCTCCTGCACCATTTCCCTCTTTTTTTTTTTAAACAAAGAAAAATACCCCTAGTCCATTTGTTGGGAATGTGGGCGTAGTATTTCAGGCTACTTCCTGCTGGTTGGGGGCGCTGATGATCTTATGGGGACCTAAAGGAAACTTAGAGTTATAATTCAAGTCCTGACTGGAGTATCCTGTGAGTCTCGATCATCTCAGGCGACAGTCTTGAATCTGTTTTGGATGTAGAATTTAGACATCTGTGTCATCTGTTCCTGTCAGAGATTTTTCAGGTGGCCTCCCTTGATAAAAACTGATTTTTCTTAATTCAGAATGAATCCATAGCCTCTCATTTTCTGTGGAAACAAAAGCAAAATCTCTTCCCCAAAGTAACATACCTTTTGACTTCAGTTTTGAAGCCAAGGTATTTTCAAAATGTCTACCTTATATTAATTCTGCAGCATTTATAAACAAAAGTCTTTTAGCAGCTGTTTCTCCTTCCTCAGCATTCAAACAATTTAAAGAGAGCATAATAGCATACAGTATCAAGATTCTCTGTGTATTTTTCATCTTTATGTAGCTTTATTTCAACCTCTATTTCTTTTATTTTTACTTTTAACTTTTTGAGACAGGTCCTCTGTGTATCTTTGTCCTGGAATAACTCTGTAGACCAGGCTGTCCTTGAATTCACAGAGATCCCTCTGTCTCTGTGTCCCCAGTGCCTGGCTCAAAGGTGTATGCTACCACACTCTGAACTGAACTCAGAGATCTGTCTATCTCTGTCTTCCAGGCATTGGGATTAAAGGCGTGTGCTACCACACCTTGAAGTCATAGAGGTCAATCTCTACCTCTGTCCCTTGAAGTCACAGAGGTCAATATGCCTCTGCCTTTCAGACATTGGGATTAAAGGTGTGTACCACCACACCCTATTTTTCCCTTTCTTTCTTTTTTATTTTTAAAGACTTTAACCTTTAGCCTGCATATATTTTTAACATACTGTAAACCATTTAGAGGTTTTCTTTCTCTTTGAATCTCTCTTTACTGTATATCTCTCTTTTTTGACCACATGAGCCTTTAATTTACAAAGCAATGCGGAAAGCCGTGGCTTTGAAGGCTAGATCCTTAACTTTCCAGCCTCTGCGGAGGTACTGGCTGTAGCCATTTTTGTTGCCACAACTCTATGGCGTTTCAAGGTCCTTGTTAGCAAGTAAGCTGGAGCATTCTGCTCACAGACCACACTCAGTAGGACTGCCTGTCTGAAAGAGTCAGAGATTGCCCTGACAGGACAGCCCAGAAAGCCGGCATTTTAAAACAGCGCAGCTTTTTTCCTGCTACTGCTGAAAACCTGAAAAGCATGCGTTCAGCTTTTCATCAACACCATTTAAGTGCTTCACAGCAGGACCTCTTAAAAGAGCTGCAAGGTTTTGCAACTAAAGCTGAGTCAGGAAGCCTCTCTTAGATGAGGGCACTTGCTTGCCTCTAGCAAGCAGAGCAGACCCGAGAAATTGCTGCCACCAAGAAGCCATGCTTTACTCTATTCTTTTCCAAGCTTTCTCAGGCTTTCTGTGGATTCAGTTATCCACGTCTGGGCGCCATATGTAACATGAGGGCCGGCTTGTTGGGGTTTCCGTCTGCCCGGTACCCCAACAGCCGGCAAATCCCAAAGAGAAAATCACACACAAGACTCCATAAGGTTATAAACTGATTGGCTCATTAGGTCAGGCTTCTTGTTAACTCTTATAACTTATATTATCCAATTATTCTCATCTATGTTAGCCATAATGGCTCCGTACCTTTCTCTGCTGGGCAAGTTACATGCTGCCTCTTCGGTGGTCTGTACAGGAATGGCTGAGAGAGAGCTTCGGCTTCCAGAATACTCCCAGTCTCTTTGCTCCACCCCTACTTCTTGTCTGGCTTTCCCGCCTATACTGCCTGCCTGGCCAATCAGAGTTTTATTAAAATATGATTGACAGAATACAGATAATTCTCCTGCACCAGGGACAGACTTCTTCTCTTTCAGAGAAACGCATGTGAGTTTCTACAAAATGCTTGTAAGTAGCTTAAGGCACTTTAAAAGGAAAGTGATTTTCTCTAAAAGTACAGCATTTAGAATGTGAAGCAACACTCCATTCACTTCGCACAGTGAATTGAAGTGTTGGAACAGACTGCTTGCCTTTCAGAGAAATGCATGTGTGTTGCTGGCGAAAGCTTGTAAGTAGCTTAAGGCACTTTCAAAGGAAAGTGTTTTTCTCTGTAACTACAGCATTTAGAAAGTGAAGCAAGACTCCATTCACTTTGGACAATGAATTGTAGTGTTGGAACAGACTGCTTCCCTTTAGGAGAAACTCATGTGTTTTGCTGGTGAATGCTTCTAATTAGCGTAAGGCACTTTCAAAGGAAAGTGATTTTCTCTGAAAGTACAGCATTTAGAAAGTGAATAAATACTCCATTCACTTCGCACAGTGAATTGAAATGTTGCAACATACTGCTTCTCTTTCAGAGAAACTCATGTGAGTTGCTGGTGAATGCTTGTAATTAGCTTAAGGGAGTTTCAAAGTAAAGTGATTTTCTCTGAAAGGACAGCATTTAGAAAGAGAAGCAACACTCCAGTCACTTCGCAGAGTGAATTGAAGTGTTGGAACAGACTGCATCTCTTTCAGAGAAACTCATGTGTTTTGCTGGTGAATGCTTCTAATTAGCGTAAGGCACTTTCAAAGGAAAGTGATTTTCTCTGTAACTACAGCATTTAGAAAGTGAAGCAACACTCCATTCACTTCAGACAGTGAATTGAAGTGTTGGAACAGACTGCATCTCTTTCAGAGAAACTCATGTGATTTGCTGGTGTATGCTTGTAAGAAGCTTAAGGCATTTTCAAAGAAAGTGATTTTCTCTGAAAGTACAGCATTTAGAAAGTGAAGTAACACTCTATTCACTTCACACAGTGAATTGAAGTGTTGGAACAGACAGCTTCTCTTTCAGAGAAACTCATGTGAGTTGCTGGTGAATGCTTGCAAGTAGCTTAAGGCACTTTCAAAGATAAGTGATTATCTCTGTAACTACAGCATTTAGAAAGTGAGGCAACAATCCATTCACTTCGCACAGTGAATTGAAGTGTTGGAATAGAATTCTTTTCTTTCAGAGAAATGCATGTGATTTGCATGTGAATGCTTGTAATTAGCTTAAGGCAATTTCAAAGAGAGTGATTTTCTCTGAAAGTACAGCATTTAGAAAGTGAAGCAACACTCCATTCAATTCGCACAGTGAATTGAAGTGTTGGAACAGACTGCTTCTCTTTCAGAGAAACGCATGTGAGTTTCTACAAAATGCTTGTAAGTAGCTTAAGGCACTTTCAAAGGAAAATGATTTTCTCTGAAAGTACAGCATTTAGAAAGTGAAGCAACACTCCGTTCACATCGCATAGTGAATTGAAGTGTTTTAACAGACTGCTTCTCTTTCAGAGAAACTCATGTGAGTTGCTGATGAATGCTTGTAAGTAACTTAGGGCAGTTTCAAAGGAAAGTGATTTTCTCTGAAAGTACAGCATTTAGAAAGTGAATCAACACTCCATTCACTTCGCACAGTGAATTGAAGTGTTGGAACAGACTGCCTCTCTTTCATAGAAACTCATGTGATTTGCTGGTGAATGCTTGTAAGTACCTTAAGGCACTTTCAAAGGAAAGTGATTTTTTCAGAAAGTACAGCATTTAGTAAGTGAAGCAACACTCTATTCACTTCGGACAGTGAATTGAAGTGTTGGAACAGACAGCTTCTCTTTCAGAGAAAGTCATGTGAGTTGCTGGTGAATGCTTGTAAGTGGCTTAAGGCACTTTCAAAAATAAGTGATTATCTCTATAACTACAGCATTTAGAAAGTGAAGTAACACTCCATTCACTTCGCACAGTGAATTGAAGAGTTGGAACAGACTGCTTCTCTTTCAGAGAAACTCATGTGAATTGCTGGCGAATGCTTGTAAGTAGTTTAAGGCAGTTTTAAAGGAAAGTGATTTTCTCTGAAAGTACAGCATTTAGAAAGTGAAGCATCACTCCATTCACTTTGCACAGTGAATTGAAGTGTTGGAACAGACTGCTTCTCTTTCAGAGAAACTCATGTGAGTTGCTGGTGAATGCTTGTAAGTAGCTTAAGGCACTTTCAAAGGAAAGTGATTTTCTCTGAAAATACAGCATTTAGAAAGTGAAAGAACAACACATTCACTTCGCACAGTTAACAGAAGTGTTGGAACAGACTGCTTCTCTTTCAGAGAAACTCATGTGAGTTGCTGGTGAATACTTGTAAGTAGTTTAAGGCACTTTCAAAGGAAAGTGATTTTCTCTGAAAGTACAGCATTTAGAAAGTGAAGCAACACTCCATTCACTTCGCACAGTGAATTGAAGTGTTGGAACAGACTGCTTCTCTTTCAGAGAAACGCATGTGAGTTTCTTGTGAATGCTTGTAAGTAGCTTAAGGCAGTATCAAAGGAAAGTGATTTTCTCTGAAAATACAGCATTTAGAAAGTGAAAGAACAACACATTCACATCGCACAGTGAATAGAAGTGTTGGAACAGACTGCTTCTCTTTCAGAGAAGCTCATGTGAGTTGCTGGTGAATGCTTGTAAGTAGCTTAAGGCACTTTCAAAGGAAAGGGATTTTCTCTGAGAGTACAGCATTTAGAAAGTGAAGCAACACTCCATTCACTTCGGACATGGAATTGAAGTGTTGGAACAGATTGCTTCTCTTTCAGAGAAATGCATGTGAGTTTCTGGTGAATGCCTGTAAGTAGCTTAAGGCACTTTCAAAGATAAGTGATTATCTCTGTAACTACAGCATTTAGAAAGTGAGGCAACACACCAATCACTTCGCTCAGTAAATTAAAGTGTTGGAACAGACTGCTTTTCTTCAGAGAAATGCATGTGAGTTTCTTGTGAATGCTTGTAATTAGATTAAGGCACTCTAAAAGGAAAGCGATTTTCTCTGAACGTACACCATTTAGAAAGTCAAGCAACACTCCATTCACGTCGCACAGTGAATTGAAGTGTTGGAACAGAATGCTTCTCTTTCAGAGAAATAATTGTGAGTTGGTGGTGAATGCTTGTAATTATCTTAAGGCACTTTAAAGGAAAGTGATTTTCTCTGAAAGTACAGCATTTAGAAAGTGAAGCAACATTCCATTCAATTCGCACAGTGAATTGAAGTGTTGGAACAGACTGCTTCTCTCTCAGAGAAACTCATGTGAGTTGCTGGTGAATGCTTGTAAGTAGCTTAAGGCAGTTTCAAAGGAAAGTGATTTTCTCTGAAAGTACAGCATTTAGAAAGTGAAGAAACACTCCGTTCACTTCGCACAGTGAATTGAAGTGTTGGAACAGACTGCCTGTCTTTCAGAGAAACTCATGTGAGTTGCTGATGACTGCTTGCTAGTAGCTTAAGGCAGTTTCAAAGAAAGTGATTATCTCTGTAACTACAGCATTTCGAAAGTGAGGCAACACTCCATTCACTTTGCACAGAGAATTGAAGTGTTGGAACAGACTGCTTCTCTTTCAGAGAAACTCATGTAAGTTGCTGGTGAATGCTTGTAAGTAGCTTAAGGCACTTTCAAAGGAAAGTGATTTTCTCTGAAAGTACAGCATTTAGCAAGTGAAGCAACTCTACATTCACTTCGCACAGTGAATTGAAGTGTTGGACCAGACTGCTTCTCTTTCAGAGAAACGCATGTGAGTTTCTTGTGAATGCTTGTAAGTAGCTTAAGGCAGTATCAAAGGAAAGTGATTTTCTCTGAAAATACAGCATTTAGAATTTGAAACAACAACACATTCACTTCGAACAGTGAAGTGAAGAGTTGGAACAGACTGCTTCTCTTTCAGAGAAACGCATGTGAGTTGCTGGTGAATGCTTGTAAGTAGCTTAAGGAACTTTCAAAGGAAAGTGATTTTCTCTGAAAGTACAGCATTTAGAAAGTGAAGCAACTCTCCATTCACTTCGCACAGTGAATTGAAGTGTTGGAACAGACTGCTTCTCTTTCAGACAAATGCATGTGATTTGCTGTTGAATTTTAGTAAGTAGCTTAAGAAAGTTTCAAAGGAAAGTGATTTTCACTGAAAGCACAGCATTTTGAAAGTGAAGCAACACTCCACTCACTTCGAACAGTGAATTGAAGTGTTGGAACAGACTGCTTCACTTTCAGAGTAATGCATGAGAGTTGTTGGTGAATGCTTGTAAGTAGTTTAAGGCACTTACAAAGAAGAGTGATTTTCTCTGAAAGTACAGCATTTAGAAAGTGAAACAACAGCACATTCCATTCGCCCAGTGAATTGAAGTGTTGGAACAGAAAGCTTCTCTTTCAGAGAAACTCATGTGAGTTGCTGGTGAATGCTTGTAAGTAACTTAAGGCAGTTTCAAAGGAAAGTGATTTTCTCTGAAAGTACAGCATTTAGAACGTGATGAAACACTTCATTCACTTCACACAGTGAATTAAAGTGTTGGAACAGACTGCTTATCTTTCAGAGAAACTCATGTGAGTTGCTGGTGAATGCTTGTAAGTAGCTTAAGGTACTTTGAAAGTAGAGTGATTTTCTCTGAAAGTACAGCATTTAGAAAGTGACACAACACTCCATTCACTTCACACAGTGAATTGAAGAGTTGGAACAGACTGCTTCTCTTTCAGAGAAACTCATGTGAGTTGCTGGTGAATGATGTAAGTAGTTTAAGGCAGTTTCAAAGGAAAGTGATTTTCTCTGAAAGTGCAGCATTTAGAAAGTGAAGCAACACTCCATTCACTTTGCACTGTGAATTGAAGTGTTGGAACAGACTGCTTCTCTTTACGGGAAACTCATGTGAGTTGCTGGTGAATACTTGTAAGTAGCTTAAGGCACGTTCAAAGGAAAGTGATTTTCTCTGAAATTACAGCATTTAGAAAGTGAAGCAACACTCCATTCACTTCGCACAGTGAATTGAAGTGTTGGAACAGACTGCTTCTCTTTCAGAGAAACTCATGTGAGTTGCTGGTGAATGCTTGTAAGTAGCTTAAGGCAGTTTCAAAGGAAAGTGATTTTCTCTGTAAGTACAGCATTTAGAAAGTGAAGCAATACTTCATTCACTTTGAACAGTGAATTGAAGTGTTGGAACACACTGCTTGTCTTTCAGAGAAACTCATGTGAGTTGCTGGTGAATGCTTGTAAGTAGTTTAAGGCACTTTCAAAAAAAGTGATTTTCTCTGAAAGTACAGCATTTAGTAAGTGAAGCAAAACTCCATTCACTTCGCACAGTGAATTGAAGTGTTGGAAGAGACTACTTCTCTTTGAGAGAAATGCATGTGATTTTCTTGTGAATGCTTGTAATTAGCTTAAGGCACTTTCAAAGAAAGTGATTTTCTCTGAAAGTACAGCATTTAGAAAGTGAAGCGACACTCCATTCACTTCGCACAGAGAATTGAAGTGTTTGAACAGACTGCTTCTCTGTCAGAGAAACGCTTGTGATTTGCTGGTGAATGCTTGTAAGTAGCTTAAGGCAGTTTCAAAGGAAAGTGATTTTCTCTGAAAGTACAGCATTTAGAAAGTGAAGCAACACTCCATTCATTTCGCACAGTGAATTGAAGTGTTGGAACAGACTACTTCTCTGTCAGAGAAATGCATGTGATTTTCTTGTGAATGCTTGTAATTAGCTTAAGGCATTTTCAAAGAAAGTGATTTTCTCTGAAAGTACAGCATTTAGAAAGTGAAACAACACTCCATTCACTTCGCACAGAGAATTGACGTGTTTGAACAGACTGCTTCACTGTCAGAGAAACGCTTGTGATTTCCTGGTGAATGCTTGTAAGTAGTTTAAGGCACTTTCAAAGGGAAGTGATTTTCTCTGAAAGTACAGCAATTAGAAAGTGAAGCAACACTCCATTCACTTCGCACAGTGAATTGAAGTGTTGGAACAGACTTCCTCTCTTTCAGAGAAACATGTGAGTTGCTGGTCAATGCTTGTAAGTAACTTAAGGCATTTTCAAGGAAGAGTGATTTTCTCTGAAAGTACAGCATTTAGAAAGTGAAGCACCACTCCATGCTCTTTGCACTGTGAATTGAAATGTTGGGACAGACTGCTTCTCTTTCAGAAAAACGAATGTATGTTTCTTCTAAATGCTTGTAAGTAGTTTAACGGAGTTTCAAAAAAAGTGATTATCTCGGTAACTATCGCATTTAGAAAGTGAAGTAACACTCCATTCACTTCGCACAGTGAATTGCAGTGTTGGAACAGACTGCTTTTCTTTCAGAGAAATGCATGTGAGTTTCTTGTGAATGCTTATAATTAGCTTAAAGCACTTTCAAAGGAAAGTGATTTTCTCTGAAAGTACAGCATTTAGAAAGTGATGCAACACTCCACTCACTTCGCACAGTGAATTGAAGTGTTGGAACAGACTGCTTCTCTTTCAGAGAAATGCATGTGAGTTGCTGGTGAATGCTCGTAAGTAGTTTACGGCATTTTCAAAGGAAAGTGATTTTCTCTGAAAGTACAGCATTTAGAAAGTGAAACAACATCACATTCACTTCGCACTGTGAATTAAACTGTTGGAACAGACTGCTTCTCTCATAAAACTCGTTAGTTGCTGGTGAACGCTTGTAAGTAGCTTAAGGCAGTTTCAAAGGAAAGTGATTTTCTCTGTAAGTACAGCATTTAGAAAGTGAAGCAACACTCCATTCACTTTGCACAGTGAATTGAAGTGTTGGAACAGACTGCCTCTCTTTCAGAGAAACTCATGTGAGTTGCTGGTGAATACTTGTAAGTAGTTTAAGGCACTTTCAAAGGGAAGTGATTTTCTCTGAAAGTACAGCCATTAGAAAGTGAAGCAACACTCCATTCACTTCGCACAGTGAATTGAAGTGTTGGAACAGACTGCTTCTGTTTCAGAGAAACTCATGCGATTTGCTGGTGAATGCTTGTAAGTATCTTCAGTCACTTTCAACGGAAAGTGATTTTCTCTGAAAGTACAGCATTTAGAAAGTGAAGCAACACTCCATTCACTTTGCACAGTGAATTGAAGTGTCGGAACAGACTGCTTCTCTTTCAGAGAAATGCATGTGAGTTGCTGGTGAATGCTTTTAAGTAGCTTAAGGCAGAATCAAAGGAAAGTGATTTTCTCTGAAAGTACAGCATTTAGAAAGTGGAACAACAACACATTCACATCGCACAGTGAATTGAAGTGTTGGACCAGACTGCTTCTCTTTCAGAGAAACTCATGTGAGTTGCTGGTGCCTGCTTGTAAGTACCTTAAGGCACTTTCAAAGGAAAGTGATTTTCTCTGAAAGTACAGCATTACGAAGTGAAGCAACACTCCATTCAATTTGCACAGTGAATTGAAGTGTTGGAACAACTGCTTCTCTTTCAGAGAAACTCATGTGAGTTGCTGGTGAATGCTTGTAAGTAGCTGAATGCAATTTCAAAGGAAAGTGATTTTCTCTGAAAGTACAGCATTTAGAAAGTGAAGCAACACTCCATTCACTTCGCACACTGAATTGAAGTGATGGAACAGACTGCTTCTCTTTCAGAGAAACGAATGTGAGTTTCTTCTAAATGCTTGTAAGTAGCTTAAGGCAGTTTCAAAGGAAAGTGATTTTCTCTGAAAGTACAGCATTTAGAACGTGAAACAACAACACATTCACTTCGCACAGTGAATGGAAGTGTTGGAACCTACTGCTTCTCTTTCAGAGAAACTCATGTGAGTTGCTGGTGAATGCTTGTAAGTAGCTTAAGGTACTTTGAAAGGAAAGTGAATTTCTCTGAAAGTACAGCATTTAGAAAGTAACGCAACACTCCATTCACTTCGCACAGTGAATTGAAGTGTTGGAACAGACTGCCTCTCTTTCAGAGAAACTCATGTGAGTTGCTGGTGAATGCTTGCAAGTAGCTTAAGGCACTTTCAAAGAAAGTGATTTTCTCTGAAAGTACAGTATTTTGAAAGTGAAGCAACCCTCCATTCACTTCGCACATTGAATTGAAGTGTTGGAACAGACTGCTTCTCTTTCAGAGAAATGATTCTGAGTTACTCGTGAATGCTTGTAAGTAGCTTAAGGCAGTTTCAAAGGAAAGTGATTTTCTCTGAAAGTACAGCATTTAGAACGTGAAACAACAACACATTCACTTCGCACAGTGAATGGAATTGTTGGAACAGATTGCCTCTCTTTCAGAGAAACATGTGAGTTGCTGGTCAATGCTTGTAAGTAGCTTAAGGCATTTTCAAAGAAGAGTGATTTTCTCTGAAAGTACAGCATTTAGAAAGTGAAGCACCACTCCATGCTCTTTGCACTGTGAATTGAAATGTTGGGACAAACTGCTTTTCTTTCAGAAAAACGAATGTGAGTTTCTTCTAAATGCTTGTAAGTAGTTTAAGGGAGTTTCAAAAAAAGTGATTATCTCTGTAATTATCGCATTTAGAAAGTGAAGCAACACTCCAGTCACTTCGCACAATGAATTGAAGTGTTGGAACAGACTGCTTCTCTTTCAGAGAAACTCATGCGATTTGCTGGTGAATGCTTGTAAGTAGCTTAAGACAGTTTCAAAAGAAAGGGATTTTCTCTGAAAGTACAGCACTTAGAAAGTGAAACAACAACACATTCACTTCGCACAGTGAATTAAAGTGTTGGAACAGACTGCTTCTCTTTCAGAGAAACGAATGTGAGTTTCTTCTAAATGCTTGTAAGTAGCTTAAGGCAGTTTCAAAGGAAAGTGATTTTCTCTGAAAGTACAGCATTTAGAAAGTAACGCAACATTCCATTCACTTCGCACAGTGAATTGAAGTGTTGGAACAGACTGCTTCTCTTTCAGAGAAACTCATGTGAGTTGCTGGTGAATGCTTGTAAGTAGCTGAAGGCACTTTCAAAGGAAAGTGATTTTTTCTGAAAGTACAGCATTACAAACTGAAGAAAAACTACATTCACTTTGCACAGTGAATTGAAGTGTTGGAACAGACTGCTTCTCTTTCAGAGAAATGCATGTGAGTTTCTTGTGAATGCTTATAATCAGCTTAAGGCACTTTCAAAGGAAAGTGATTTTCTCTGAAAGGACAGCATTTAGAAAGTGAAGCAACACTCCATTCACTTCGCACAGTGAATTGAAATGTTGGAACAGACTGCTTCTCTTTCAGAGAAATGCATGTGAGTTGCTGGTGAATGCTTGTAAGCAGCTTAAGGCAGCTTAAAAGGAAAGTGATTTTCTCTGAAAGTACCGCATTTAGAAAGTGAAACAACAACACATTCACTTCGCACAGTGAATTGAAGTGTTTGAACAGACTGCTTCTCTTTCAGAGAAATGCATGTGAGTTGCTGGTGAATGCTTGTAAGCAGCTTAAGGCAGCTTAAAAGGAAAGTGATTTTCTCTGAAAGTACCGCATTTAGAAAGTGAAACAACAACACATTCACTTCGCACAGTGAATTGAAGTGTTGGAACAGACTGCATCACTTTCAGAGAAACTCATGTGTTTTGCTGGTCAATGCTTGTAAGTAGCTTAAGGCACTTTCAAAGGAAAGTGATTTTCTCTGAAGGTACAGCATTTAGAAAATGAAGCGACAATCCATTCACTTCGCACAGTGAATTGAAGTGTTGTATCAGACTGCTTTTCCTCAGAGAAATGCATGTGAGCTTCTTGTGAATGCTTGCATTAGATTAAGGCACTTTAAAAGGAAAGCGATTTTCTCTGAAGTACAGCATTTAGAAAGTGAAACGACAACACATTCACTTCGCACAGTGAATTGAAGTGTTGGAACAGACTGCTTCTCTTTCAGAGAAACTCATGTGAGTTGCTGGTGAATGCTTGTAAGTAGCTGAAGGCACTTTCAAAGGAAAGTGATTTTTTCTGAAAGTACAGCATTACAAACTGAAGAAAAACTCCATTCACTTTGCACAGTGAATTGAAGTGTTGGAACAGACTACTTCTCTTTCAGAGAAACTCATGTGAGTTGCTGGTGAATGCTTGTAAGTACCTGAAGGCACTTTCAAAGGAAAGTGATTTTCTCTGAAAGTACAGCATTTAGAAAGTGAAGAAACACTCCATTCACTTCGCACAGTGAATTGAAGTGTTGGAACAGACTGATTCTCTTTCAGAAAAATGCATGTGAGTTTCTTGTGAATGCTTATAGTTAACTTAAGGCACTTTCAAAGGAAAGTGATTTTCTCTGAAAGGACAGCATTTAGAAAGTGAAGCAACACTCCATTCACTTCGCACAGTGAATTGAAGAGTTGGAACAGACTGCTTCTCATTCAGAGAAACTCATGTGAGTTGCTGCTGAATGCTTGTAAGTAGCTTTAGGTACTTTGAAAGGAAAGTGATTTTCTCGGAAAGTACAGCATTTATAAAGTGACGCACCACTCCATTCACTTTGCACAGTGAATTGAAGTGTTGGAACAGACTGCTTCTCTTTCAGATAAACTCATGTGAGTTGCTGTTGAATGCTTGTAAGTAGCTTAAGGCACTTTCAAAGGAAAGTGATTTTCTCTGAAAGTACAGCATTTAGAAAGTGATGCAACACTACATTCACTTTGCACAGTGAATTGAAGTGTTGGAACAGACTGCTTTCTTTCAGAGAAATGCATGTGAGTTTCTTGTGAATGCTTATAATCAGCTTAAGGCACTTTCAAAGGAAAGTGATTTTCTCTGAAAGGACAGCATTTAGAAAGTGAAGCAACACTCCATTCACTTCGCACAGTGAATTGAAGTGTTGGAACAGACTGCTTCTCTTTCAGAAAAACGCATGTGATTTGCTGGTGAATGCTTGTAACTATCTTAAGGCAGTTTCAATAGAAAGTGATTATCTCTGTAACTACAGCATTTAGAAATTGAATCAACACTCCATTCACTTCGCACAGTGAATTGAAGTGTTTGAACAGACTGCTTCTCTTTCAGAGAAACTCATGTGAGTTGCTGGTGAATGCTTGTAAGTAGCTGAAGGCACTTTCAAAGGAAAGTGATTTTTTCTGAAAGTACAGCATTACAAACTGAAGAAAAACTCCATTCACTTTGCACAGTGAATTGAAGTGTTGGAACAGACTGCTTCTCTTTCAGAGGAATGCATGTGAGTTTCTTGTGAATGCTTATAATCAGCTTAAGGCACTTTCAAAGGAAAGTGATTTTCTCTGAAAGGACAGCATTTAGAAAGTGAAGCAACACTCCATTCACTTCGCACAGGGAATTGAAATGTTGGAACAGACTGCTTCTCTTTCAGAGAAATGCATGTGAGTTGCTGGTGAATGCTTGTAAGTAGCTTAAGGCTGTTTCAAAGGAAAGTGATTTTCTCTGAAAGTACAGCATTTAGAAAGTGAAGCAACACTCCATTCACTTCGCACAGTGAATTGAAGTGTTGTAACAGACTGCTTTTCTTTCAGAGAAATGCATGTGAGTTGCTGGTGAATGCTTGTAAGCAGCTTAAGGCAGCTTAAAAGGAAAGTGATTTTCTCTGAAAGTACCGCATTTAGAAAGTGAAACAACAACACATTCACTTCGCACAGTGAATTGAAGTGTTGGAACAGACTGCTTCTCTTTCAGAGAAATGCATGTGAGTTGCTGGTGAATGCTTGTAAGCAGCTTAAGGCAGCTTAAAAGGAAAGTGATTTTCTCTGAAAGTACCGCATTTAGAAAGTGAAACAACAACACATTCACTTCGCACAGTGAATTGAAGTGTTGGAACAGACTGCATCACTTTCAGAGAAACTCATGTGTTTTGCTGGTCAATGCTTGTAAGTAGCTTAAGGCACTTTCAAAGGAAAGTGATTTTCTCTGAAGGTACAGCATTTAGAAAATGAAGCAACAATCCATTCACTTCGCACAGTGAATTGAAGTGTTGTATCAGACTGCTTTTCCTCAGAGAAATGCATGTGAGCTTCTTGTGAATGCTTGCATTAGTTTAAGGCACTTTAAAAGGAAAGCGATTTTCTCTGAAGTACAGCATTTAGAAAGTGAAACGACAACACATTCACTTCGCACAGTGAATTGAAGTGTTGGAACAGACTGCTTCTCTTTCAGAGAAACTCATGTGAGTTGCTGGTGAATGCTTGTAAGTAGCTGAAGGCACTTTCAAAGGAAAGTGATTTTTTCTGAAAGTACAGCATTACAAACTGAAGAAAAACTCCATTCACTTTGCACAGTGAATTGAAGTGTTGGAACAGACTACTTCTCTTTCAGAGAAACTCATGTGAGTTGCTGGTGAATGCTTGTAAGTACCTGAAGGCACTTTCAAAGGAAAGTGATTTTCTCTGAAAGTACAGCATTTAGAAAGTGAAGAAACACTCCATTCACTTCGCACAGTGAATTGAAGTGTTGGAACAGACTGATTCTCTTTCAGAAAAATGCATGTGAGTTTCTTGTGAATGCTTATAGTTAGCTTAAGGCACTTTCAAAGGAAAGTGATTTTCTCTGAAAGGACAGCATTTAGAAAGTGAAGCAACACTCCATTCACTTCGCACAGTGAATTGAAGAGTTGGAACAGACTGCTTCTCATTCAGAGAAACTCATGTGAGTTGCTGCTGAATGCTTGTAAGTAGCTTTAGGTACTTTGAAAGGAAAGTGATTTTCTCGGAAAGTACAGCATTTAGAAAGTGACGCACCACTCCATTCACTTTGCACAGTGAATTGAAGTGTTGGAACAGACTGCTTCTCTTTCAGATAAACTCATGTGAGTTGCTGTTGAATGCTTGTAAGTAGCTTAAGGCACTTTCAAAGGAAAGTGATTTTCTCTGAAAGTACAGCATTTAGAAAGTGATGCAACACTACATTCACTTTGCACAGTGAATTGAAGTGTTGGAACAGACTACTTCTCTTTCAGAGAAATGCATGTGAGTTTCTTCTGAATGCTTATAATCAGCTTAAGGCACTTTCAAAGGAAAGTGAATTTCTCTGAAAGGACAGCATTTAGAAAGTGAAGCAACACTCCATTCACTTCGCACAGTGAATTGAAGTGTTGGAACAGACTGCTTCTCTTTCAGAAAAACACATGTGATTTGCTGGTGAATGCTTGTAACTATCTTAAGGCAGTTTCAATAGAAAGTGATTATCTCTGTAACTACAGCATTTAGAAATTGAATCAACACTCCATTCACTTAGCACAGTGAATTGAAGTGTTTGAACAGACTGCTTCTCTTTCAGAGAAACTCATGTGAGTTGCTGGTGAATGCTTGTAAGTAGCTGAAGGCACTTTCAAAGGAAAGTGATTTTTTCTGAAAGTACAGCATTACAAACTGAAGAAAAACTCCATTCACTTTGCACAGTGAATTGAAGTGTTGGAACAGACTGCTTCTCTTTCAGAGGAATGCATGTGAGTTTCTTTGAATGCTTATAATCAGCTTAAGGCACTTTCAAAGGAAAGTGATTTTCTCTGAAAGGACAGCATTTAGAAAGTGAAGCAACACTCCATTCACTTCGCACAGTGAATTGAAATGTTGGAACAGACTGCTTCTCTTTCAGAGAAATACATGTGAGTTGCTGGTGAATGCTTGTAAGTAGCTTAAGGCTGTTTCAAAGGAAAGTGATTTTCTCTGAAAGTACAGCATTTAGAAAGTGAAGCAACACTCCATTCACTTCGCACAGTGAATTGAAGTGTTGGAACAGACTGCTTCTCTTTCAGAGAAATGCATGTGAGTTGCTGGTGAATGCTTGTTAGCAGCTTAAGGCAGTTTAAAAGGAAAGTGATTTTCTCTGAAAGTACAGCATTTAGAAAGTGAAACAACAACACATTCACTTCGCACAGTGAATTGAAGTGTTGGAACAGACTGCTTCTCTTTCAGAGAAACTCATGTGAGTTGCTGGTGAATGCTTGTAAGTAGCTTAAAGCAGTTTCAAGGAAAGTGATTTTCTCTGAAAGTACAGCATTTTGAAAGTGAAGCAACACTCCATTTACTTCGCACAGTGAATTGATGTGTTGGACCAGACTCCTTCTCTTTCAGAAAAACTCATGTGAGTTGCTGGTGAATGCTAGCACTTAGCTTAAGGTACTTTGAAAGTAAAGTGATTTTCTCTGAAAGTACAGCATTTAGAAAGTGAAGCAACTGCATTCACTTTGCACAGTGAATTGAAGTGTTGGAACAGACTGCTTCTCTTTCAGTGAAACTCATGTGAGTTGCTGGTGAATGCTTATAGTTAGCTTTAGGCACTTTCAAAGGAAAATGATTTTCTCTGAAAGTACAGCATTTAGAAAATGAAGCAACACTCCATTCACTTCGCACAGTGAATTGAAGTGTTGGAACAGACTGCTTCTCTTTCAGAGAAATGCATGTGAGTAGCTGGAGAATGCTTGCAAGTAGCTTAAGGCACTTTCAAAGGAAAGTGATTTTCTCTGATAGGACAGCATTTAGAAAGTGAAGCAACACTCCATTCACTTCGCACAGTGAATTGAAATGTTGGAACAGACTGCTTCACTTTCAGTGAAATGCATGTGAGTTGCTAGTGAATGCTTGTAAGTAGCTTAAGGCACTATAAAAGGAAAGTGATTTTCTCTGAAAGTACAGCATTTTGAAAGTGAAGCAACCCTCCATTCACTTCGCACAGTGACTTGAAGTGTTGGAACAGACTGCTTCTCTTTCAGAGAAACTCATGTGAGTTGCTGGTGAATGCTTGTAAGTACCTTGAGGCACTTTCAAAGTAAAGTGATTTTCTCTGAAAGTACAGCATTTAGAAAGTGAAGAAACACTCCATTCACTTCACACAGTGAATTGAAGTGTTGGAGCAGACTGATTCTCTTTCAGAAAAATGCATGTGAGTTTCCTATGAATGCTTATAGTTAGCTTAAGGCACTTTCAAAGGAAAGTGATTTTCTCTGAAAGTACAGCATTTAGAAAGTGAAGCAACACTCCATTCACTTCGCACGGTGAATTGAAGTGTTGGAACAGACTGCTTCTCTTTCAGCAAAACTCATGTGAGTTGCTGCTGAATACTTGTAAGTAGCTTAAGGTACTTTGAAAGGAAAGTGATTTTCTCGGAAAGTACAGCATTTAGAAAGTGACGCAACACACCATTCACTTCGCACAGTGAATTGAAGTGTTGGAACAGACTGCTTCTCTTTCAGAGAAACTCATGTGAGTTGCTGGTGAATGCTTGTAAGTAGCTGAAGGCACTTTCAAAGGAAAGTGATTTTTTCTGAAAGTACAGCATTACAAACTGAAGAAAAACTCCATTCATTTTGCACAGTGAATTGAAGTGTTGTAACAGACTGCTTCTCTTTCAGAGAAATGCATGTGAGTTGCTGGTGAATGCTTGTAAGCAGCTTAAGGCAGCTTAAAAGGAAAGTGATTTTCTCTGAAAGTACCGCATTTAGAAAGTGAAACAACAACACATTCACTTCGCACAGTGAATTGAAGTGTTGGAACAGACTGCTTCTCTTTCAGAGAAATGCATGTGAGTTGCTGGTAAATGCTTGTAAGCAGCTTAAGGCAGCTTAAAAGGAAAGTGATTTTCTCTGAAAGTACCGCATTTAGAAAGTGAAACAACAACACATTCACTTCGCACAGTGAATTGAAGTGTTGGAACAGACTGCATCACTTTCAGAGAAACTCATGTGTTTTCCTGGTCAATGCTTGAAAGTAGCTTAAGGCACTTTCAAAGGAAAGTGATTTTCTCTGAAGGTACAGCATTTAGAAAATGAAGCAACAATCCATTCACTTCGCACAGTGAATTGAAGTGTTGTATCAGACTGCTTTTCCTCAGAGAAATGCATGTGAGCTTCTTGTGAATGCTTGCATTAGTTTAAGGCACTTTAAAAGGAAAGCGATTTTCTCTGAAGTACAGCATTTAGAAAGTGAAACGACAACACATTCACTTCGCACAGTGAATTGAAGTGTTGGAACAGACTGCTTCTCTTTCAGAGAAACTCATGTGAGTTGCTGGTGAATGCTTGTAAGTAGCTGAAGGCACTTTCAAAGGAAAGTGATTTTTTCTGAAAGTACAGCATTAGAAACTGAAGAAAAACTCCATTCACTTTGCACAGTGAATTGAAGTGTTGGAACAGACTACTTCTCTTTCAGAGAAACTCATGTGAGTTGCTGGTGAATGCTTGTAAGTACCTGAAGGCACTTTCAAAGGAAAGTGATTTTCTCTGAAAGTACAGCATTTAGAAAGTGAAGAAACACTCCATTCACTTCGCACAGTGAATTGAAGTGTTGGAACAGACTGATTCTCTTTCAGAAAAATGCATGTGAGTTTCTTGTGAATGCTTATAGTTAGCTTAAGGCACTTTCAAAGGAAAGTGATTTTCTCTGAAAGGACAGCATTTAGAAAGTGAAGCAACACTCCATTCACTTCGCACAGTGAATTGAAGAGTTGGAACAGACTGCTTCTCATTCAGAGAAACTCATGTGAGTTGCTGCTGAATGCTTGTAAGTAGCTTTAGGTACTTTGAAAGGAAAGTGATTTTCTCGGAAAGTACAGCATTTAGAAAGTGACGCACCACTCCATTCACTTTGCACAGTGAATTGAAGTGTTGGAACAGACTGCTTCTCTTTCAGATAAACTCATGTGAGTTGCTGTTGAATGCTTGTAAGTAGCTTAAGGCACTTTCAAAGGAAAGTGATTTTCTCTGAAAGTACAGCATTTAGAAAGTGATGCAACACTACATTCACTTTGCACAGTGAATTGAAGTGTTGGAACAGACTACTTCTCTTTCAGAGAAATGCATGTGAGTTTCTTGTGAAT
This sequence comes from Myodes glareolus, assembly GCF_982192425.1. NCBI lineage: Eukaryota > Metazoa > Chordata > Mammalia > Rodentia > Cricetidae > Myodes > Myodes glareolus. The sequence continues at coordinate 642,499 of NW_028263213.1, forward strand.
GCTTATAATCAGCTTAAGGCACTTTCAAAGGAAAGTGAATTTCTCTGAAAGGACAGCATTTAGAAAGTGAAGCAACACTCCATTCACTTCGCACAGTGAATTGAAGTGTTGGAACAGACTGCTTCTCTTTCAGAAAAACGCATGTGATTTGCTGGTGAATGCTTGTAACTATCTTAAGGCAGTTTCAATAGAAAGTGATTATCTCTGTAACTACAGCATTTAGAAATTGAATCAACACTCCATTCACTTCGCACAGTGAATTGAAGTGTTTGAACAGACTGCTTCTCTTTCAGAGAAACTCATGTGAGTTGCTGGTGAATGCTTGTAAGTAGCTGAAGGCACTTTCAAAGGAAAGTGATTTTTTCTGAAAGTACAGCATTACAAACTGAAGAAAAACTCCATTCACTTTGCACAGTGAATTGAAGTGTTGGAACAGACTGCTTCTCTCTCAGAGGAATGCATGTGAGTTTCTTGTGAATGCTTATAATCAGCTTAAGGCACTTTCAAAGGAAAGTAATTTTCTCTGAAAGGACAGCATTTAGAAAGTGAAGCAACACTCCATTCACTTCGCACAGTGAATTGAAATGTTGGAACAGACTGCTTCTCTTTCAGAGAAATGCATGTGAGTTGCTGGTGAATGCTTGTAAGTAGCTTAAGGCTGTTTCAAAGGAAAGTGATTTTCTCTGAAAGTACAGCATTTAGAAAGTGAAGCAACACTCCATTCACTTCGCACAGTGAATTGAAGTGTTGGAACAGACTGCTTCTCTTTCAGAGAAATGCATGTGAGTTGCTGGTGAATGCTTGTTAGCAGCTTAAGGCAGTTTAAAAGGAAAGTGATTTTCTCTGAAAGTACAGCATTTAGAAAGTGAAACAACAACACATTCACTTCGCACAGTGAATTGAAGTGTTGGAACAGACTGCTTCTCTTTCAGAGAAACTCATGTGAGTTGCTGGTGAATGCTTGTAAGTAGCTTAAAGCAGTTTCAAGGAAAGTGATTTTCTCTGAAAGTACAGCATTTTGAAAGTGAAGCAACACTCCATTTACTTCGCACAGTGAATTGATGTGTTGGACCAGACTCCTTCTCTTTCAGAAAAACTCATGTGAGTTGCTGGTGAATGCCAGCACTTAGCTTAAGGTACTTTGAAAGTAAAGTGATTTTCTCTGAAAGTACAGCATTTAGAAAGTGAAGCAACTGCATTCACTTTGCACAGTGAATTGAAGTGTTGGAACAGACTGCTTCTCTTTCAGAGAAATGCATGTGAGTAGCTGGAGAATGCTTGCAAGTAGCTTAAGGCACTTTCAAAGGAAAGTGATTTTCTCTGATAGGACAGCATTTAGAAAGTGAAGCAACACTCCATTCACTTCGCACAGTGAATTGAAATGTTAGAACAGACTGCTTCACTTTCAGTGAAATGCATGTGAGTTGCTAGTGAATGCTTGTAAGTAGCTTAAGGCACTATAAAAGGAAAGTGATTTTCTCTGAAAGTACAGCATTTTGAAAGTGAAGCAACCCTCCATTCACTTCGCACAGTGACTTGAAGTGTTGGAACAGACTGCTTCTCTTTCAGAGAAACTCATGTGAGTTGCTGGTGAATGCTTGTAAGTACCTTGAGGCACTTTCAAAGTAAAGTGATTTTCTCTGAAAGTACAGCATTTAGAAAGTGAAGAAACACTCCATTCACTTCACACAGTGAATTGAAGTGTTGGAGCAGACTGATTCTCTTTCAGAAAAATGCATGTGAGTTTCCTATGAATGCTTATAGTTAGCTTAAGGCACTTTCAAAGGAAAGTGATTTTCTCTGAAAGTACAGCATTTAGAAAGTGAAGCAACACTCCATTCACTTCGCACAGTGAATTGAAGTGTTGGAACAGACTGCTTCTCTTTCAGCAAAACTCATGTGAGTTGCTGCTGAATACTTGTAAGTAGCTTAAGGTACTTTGAAAGGAAAGTGATTTTCTCGGAAAGTACAGCATTTAGAAAGTGACGCAACACACCATTCACTTCGCACAGTGAATTGAAGTGTTGGAACAGACTGCTTCTCTTTCAGAGAAACTCATGTGAGTTGCTGGTGAATGCTTGTAAGTAGCTGAAGGCACTTTCAAAGGAAAGTGATTTTTTCTGAAAGTACAGCATTACAAACTGAAGAAAAACTCCATTCATTTTGCACAGTGAATTGAAGTGTTGGAACAGACTGCTTCACTTTCAGAGAAATGCATGTGAGTTTCTTGTGAATGCTTATAATCAGCTTAAGGCACTTTCAAAGGAAAGTGATTTTCTCTGAAAGGACAGCATTTAGAAAGTGAAGCAACACTCCATTCACTTCGCACAGTGAATTGAAATGTTGGAACAGACTGCTTCTCTTTCAGAGAAATGCATGTGAGTTGCTGGTGAATGCTTGTAAGTAGCTTAAGGCTGTTTCAAAGGACAGTGATTTTCTCTGAAAGTACAGCATTTAGAAAGTGAAGCAACACTCCATTCACTTCGCACAGTGAATTGAAGTGTTGAAACAGACTGCTTCTCTTTCAGGGAAATGCATGTGAGTTGCTGGTGAATGCTTGTAAGTAGCTTAAGGCAGTTTAAAAGGAAAGTGATTTTCTCTGAAAGTACAGATTTAGAAAGTGAAACAACAACATATTCACTTCGCACAGTGAATTGAAGTGCTGGAACAGACTGCTTCTCTTTCAGAGAAACTCATGTGAGTTGCTGGTGAATGCTTGTAAGTACCTTAAGGCACTTTCAAAGTAAAGTGATTTTCTCTGAAAGTACAGCATTTAGAAAGTAAAGAAACACTCCATTCACTTCGCACAGTGAATTGAAGTGTTGGAACAGACTGCTTCTCTTTCATTGAAACTCATGTGAGTTGATGGTGAATGCTTATAGTTAGCTTTAGGCACTTTCAAAGAAAGTGATTTTCTCTGAAAGTACTGCATTTAGAAAGTGAAGCAACACTCCATTCACTTCGCACAGTGAATTGAAGTGTTGGAACAGACTGCTTCTCTTTCAGAAAAATGATTCTGAGTTGCTCGTGAATGCTTGTAAGTAGCTTAAGGCACTTTCAGAGGAAAGTGATTTTCTCTGAAAGGACAGCATTTAGAAAGTGAAGCAACCCTCCATTCACTTAGCACAGTGACTTGAAGTGTTGGAACAGACTGCTTCTCTTTCAGAGAAACTCATGTGAGTTGCTGCTGAATACTTGTAAGTAGCTTAAGGTACTTTGAAAGGAAAGTGATTTTCTCGGAAAGTACAGCATTTAGAAAGTGACGCAACACACCATTCACTTTGCACAGTGAATTGAAGTGTTGGAACAGACTGCTTCTCATTCAGAGAAACTCATGTGAGTTGCTGCTGAATTCTTGTAAGTAGCTTAAGGTACTTTGAAAGGAAAGTGATTTTCTCGGAAAGTACAGCATTTAGAATGTGACGCAACACTCCATTCACTTCGCACAGTGAATTGAAGTGTTGGAACAGACTGCTTCTCTTTCAGAAAATCGCATGTGATTTGCTGGTGAATGCTTGTAAGTAGCTTAAGGCAGTTTCAATAGAAAGTGATTATCTCTGTAACTACAGCATTTAGAAATTGAATCAACACTCCATTCACTTCGCACAGTGAATTGAAGTGTTGGAACAGACTGCTTCTCTTTCAGAGAAACTCATGTGAGTTGCTGGTGAATGCTTGTAAGTAGCTGAAGGCACTTTCAAAGGAAAGTGATTTTTTCTGAAAGTACAGCATTACAAACTGAAGAAAAACTCCATTCACTTTGCACAGTGAATTGAAGTGTTGGAACAGACTACTTCTCTTTCAGAGAAACTCATGTGAGTTGCTGGTGAATGCTTGTAAGTACCTGAAGGCACTTTCAAAGGAAAGTGATTTTCTCTGAAAGTACAGCATTTAGAAAGTGAAGAAACACTCCATTCACTTCGCACAGTGAATTGAAGTGTTGGAACAGACTGATTCTCTTTCAGAAAAATGCATGTGAGTTTCTTGTGAATGCTTATAGTTAGCTTAAGGCACTTTCAAAGGAAAGTGATTTTCTCTGAAAGGACAGCATTTAGAAAGTGAAGCAACACTCCATTCACTTCGCACAGTGAATTGAAGTGTTGGAACAGACTGCTTCTCTTTCAGCGAAACTCATGTGAGTTGCTGCTGAATACTTGTAAGTAGCTTAAGGTACTTTGAAAGGAAAGTGATTTTCTCTGAAAGTACAGCATTTAGAAAGTGACGCAACACACCATTCACTTCGCACAGTGAATTGAAGAGTTGGAACAGATTGCTTCTCATTCAGAGAAACTCATGTCAGTTGCTGCTGAATGCTTGTAAGTAGCTTAAGGTACTTTGAAAGGAAAGTGATTTTCTCGGAAAGTACAGCATTTAGAAAGTGACGCAACACTCCATTCACTTTGCACAGTGAATTGAAGTGTTGGAACAGACTGCTTCTCTTTCAGATAAACTCATGTGAGTTGCTGTTGAATGCTCGTAAGTAGCTTAAGGCACTTTCAAAGGAAAGTGATTTTCTCTGAAAGTACAGCATTTAGAAAGTGATGCAACACTGCATTCACTTTGCACAGTGAATTGAAGTGTTGGAACAGACTGCTTCTCTTTCAGAAAAACGCATGTGATTTGCTGGTGAATGCTTGTAAGTAGCTTAAGGCAGTTTCAATAGAAAGTGATTATCTCTGTAACTACAGCATTTAGAAATGGAATCAACACTCCATTCACTTCGCACAGTGAATTGAAGTGTTGGAAAAGACTGTTTCTCTTTCTTTGAAACTCATGTGAGTTGCTGGTGAATGCTTGTAAGTAGCTGAAGGCACTTTCAAAGGAAAGTGATTTTTTCTGAAAGTACAGCATTACAAACTGAAGAAAAACTCCATTCACTTTGCACAGTGAATTGAAGTGTTGGAACAGACTGCTTCTCTTTCAGAGAAATACATGTGAGTTTCTTGTGAATGCTTATAATCAGATTAAGGCACTTTGAAAGGAAAGTGATTTTCTCTGAAAGGACAGCATTTAGAAAGTGAAGCAACACTCCATTCACTTCGCACAGTGAATTGAAGTGTTGGAACAGCCTTCCTCTCTTTCAGAGAAATGCATGTGAGTTGCTGGTGAATGCTTGTAAGTAGCTGAAGGCACGTTGAAAGGAAAGTGATTTTGTCTGAAAGTACAGCATTTTGAAAGTGAAGCAACCCGCCATTCACTTCGCACAATGAATTGAACTGTTGGAACAGACTGCTTCTCTTTCAGAAAAATAATTGTGAGTTGCTGGTGAATGCTGGCAAGTAGCTTAAGGCAGTTTCAAAGGAACGTGATTTTCTCTGAAATTACAGCATTTAGAAAGTGAAGCAACACTCCATTCCCTTCGCACAGTGAATTGAAGTGTTGGAACAGACTACTTCTCTTTCAGAGAAATGCATGTGAGTTGCTGGTGAATGCTTGTAAGTAGCTTAAGGCAGTTTCAAAGGAAAGTGATTTTCTCTGAAGGTACAGCATTTAGAAAATGAAGCAACAATCCATTCACTTCGCACAGTGAATTGAAGTGTTGTATCAGACTGCTTTTCCTCAGAGAAATGCATGTGAGCTTCTTGTGAATGCTTGCATTAGATTAAGGTACTTTAAAAGGAAAGCGATTTTCTCTGAAGTACAGCATTTAGAAAGTGAAACGACAACACATTCACTTCGCACAGTGAATTGAAGTGTTGGAACAGACTGCTTCTCTTTAAGAGAAACTCATGTGATTTGCTGGTGAATGCTTGTTTGTAGCTTAAGGTACTTTGAAAGGAAAGTGATTTTCCCTGAAAGTACAGCATTTAGAAAGTAAAGAAACACTCCATTCACTTCGCACAGTGAATTGAAGTGTTGGAACAGACTGCTTCTCTTTCAGTGAAACTCATGTGAGTTGATGGTGAATGCTTATAGTTAGCTTTAGGCACTTTCAAAGAAAGTGATTTTCTCTGAAAGTACTGCATTTAGAAAGTGAAGCAACACTCCATTCACTTCGCACAGTGAATTGAAGTGTTGGAACAGACTGCTTCTCTTTCAGAAAAATGATTCTGAGTTGCTCGTGAATGCTTGTAAGTAGCTTAAGGTACTTTGAAAGGAAAGTGATTTTCTCGGAAAGTACAGCATTTAGAATGTGACGCAACACTCCATTCACTTCGCACAGTGAATTGAAGTGTTGGAACAGACTGCTTCTCTTTCAGAAAATCGCATGTGATTTGCTGGTGAATGCTTGTAAGTAGCTTAAGGCAGTTTCAATAGAAAGTGATTATCTCTGTAACTACAGCATTTAGAAATTGAATCAACACTCCATTCACTTCGCACAGTGAATTGAAGTGTTGGAACAGACTGCTTCTCTTTCAGAGAAACTCATGTGAGTTGCTGGTGAATGCTTGTAAGTAGCTGAAGGCACTTTCAAAGGAAAGTGATTTTTTCTAAAAGTACAGCATTACAAACTGAAGAAAAACTCCATTCACTTCGCACAGTGAATTGAAGTGTTGGAACAGACTGCTTCTCTTTCAGAGAAATGCATGTGAGTTGCTGGTGAATTCTTGTAAGCAGCTTAAGGCAGTTTAAAAGGAAAGTGATTTTCTCTGAAAGTACAGCATTTTGAAAGTGAAACAACAACACATTCACTTCGCACAGTGAATTGAAGTGTTGGAACAGACTGCTTCTCTTTTAGAGAAACTCATGTGAGTTGCTGGTGAATGTTTGTAAGTATCTTAAGGCAGTTCCAAAGGAAAGTGATTTACTCTGAAAGTACATCACTTAGAAAGTGAAGCAACACTCCATTCACTTCGCACAGTGAATTGAAGTGTTGGAACAGACTGCTTCTCTTTCAGAGAAACTCATTTGAGTTGCTGGTGAATGCTTGTAAGTAGCTTAAGGCAGTTTCAAAGGAAAGAGATTTTCTCTGAAAGTACAGCATTTAGAAAGTGAAGCAACACTCCATTCACTTCGCACAGTGAATTGAAGTGTTGGAACAGACTGCTTCTGTTTCAGAGAAATGCATATGAGTTTCTTGTGAATGCTTATAATCAGCCTAAGGCACTTTCAAAGGAACGTGATTTTCTCTGAAAGGACAGCATTTAGAAAGTGAAGCAACACTCCATTCACTTCGCACAGTGAATTGAAGTGTTGGAACAGACTGCTTCTCTTTCAGAGAAACTCATGTGAGTTGCTGGTGAATGTTTGTAAGTATCTTAAGGCAGTTCCAAAGGAAAGTGATTTTCCCTGACAGTACAGCATTTAAAAATGAAGCAACACTCCATTCACTTCGCACAGTGAATTGATGTGTTGGACCAGACTGCTTCTTTTTCAGAGAATCTCATGTGAGTTGCTGGTGAATCCTTGTAAGTAGCTTAAGGCAGTTTCAAAGAAAAGTGATTTTCTCTGAAAGTACAGCATTTAGAAAGTGAAGCAACTGCATTCACTTTGCACAGTGAATTGAAGTGTTGGAACAGACTGCTTCTCTTTCAGTGAAACTCATGTGAGTTGATGGTGAATGCTTATAGTTAGCTTTAGGCACTTTCAAAGGAAAGTGATTTTCTCTGAAAGTACTGCATTTAGAAAGTGAAGCAACACTCCATTCACTTCGCACAGTGAATTGAAGTGTTGGAACAGACTGCTTCTCTTTCAGAAAAATGATTCTGAGTTGCTCGTGAATGCTTGTAAGTAGCTTAAGGCACTTTCAAAGGAAAGTGATTTTCTCTGAAAGGACAGCATTTAGAAAGTGAAGCAACCCTCCATTCACCTCGCACAGTGACTTGAAGTGTTGGAACAGACTGCTTCTCTTTCAGAGAAACTCATGTGAGTTGCTGGTGAATGCTTGTAAGTACCTTGAGGCACTTTCAAAGTAAAGTGATTTTCTCTGAAAGTACAGCATTTAGAAAGTGAAGCAACACTCCATTCACTTTGCACAGTGAATTGAAGTGTTGGAACAGACTGCTTCTCTTTCAGAAAAACGCATGTGATTTGCTGGTGAATGCTTGTAAGTAGCTTAATGCAGTTTCAATAGAAAGTGATTATCTCTGTAACTACAGCATTTAGAAATTGAATCAACACTCCATTCACTTCGCACAGTGTATTGAAGTGTTGGAACAGACTGCTTCTCTTTCAGCGAAACTCATGTGGGTTGCTGCTGAATACTTGTAAGTAGCTTAAGGTACTTTGAAAGGAAAGTGATTTTCTCGGAAAGTACAGCATTTAGAAAGTGACGCAACACACCATTCACTTCGCACAGTGAATTGAATTGTTGGAACAGACTGCTTCTCATTCAGAGAAACTCATGTGAGTTGCTGCTGAATGCTTGTAAGTAGCTTAAGGTACTTTGAAAGGAAAGTGATTTTCTCGGAAAGTACAGCATTTAGAATGTGACGCAACACTCCATTCACTTCGCACAGTGAATTGAAGTGTTGGAACAGACTGCTTCTCTTTCAGAAAATCGCATGTGATTTGCTGGTGAATGCTTGTAAGTAGCTTAAGGCAGTTTCAATAGAAAGTGATTATCTCTGTAACTACAGCATTTAGAAATTGAGTCAACACTCCATTCACTTCGCACAGTGAATTGAAGTGTTGGAACAGACTGCTTCTCTTTCAGAGAAACTCATGTGAGTTGCTGGTGAATGCTTGTAAGTAGCTGAAGGCACTTTCAAAAGAAAGTGATTTTTTCTGAAAGTACAGCATTACAAACTGAAGAAAAACTCCATTCACTTTGCACAGTGAATTGAAGTGTTGGAACAGACTGCTTCTCTTTCAGAGAAATGCATGTGAGTTGCTGGTGAATGCTTGTAAGCAGCTTAAGGCAGTTTAAAAGGAAAGTGATTTTCTCTGAAAGTACAGCATTTAGAAAGTGAAACAACAACACATTCACTTCGCACAGTGAATTGAAGTGTTGGAACAGACTGCTTCTCTTTCAGAGAAACTCATGTGAGTTGCTGGTGAATGCTTGTAAGTAGCTTAAAGCAGTTTCAAAGGAAAGTGATTTTCTCTGAAAGTACAGCATTTAGAAAGTGAAGCAACACTCCATTTACTTCACACAGTGAATTGATGTGTTGTACCAGACTCCTTCTGTTTCAGAAAAACTCATGTTAGTTGCTGGTGAATGCTAGCACTTAGCTTAAGGTACTTTGAAAGGAAAGTGATTTTGTCTGAAAGTACAGCATTTAGAAAGTGACTCAACACTCCATACACTTCGCACAGTGAATTGAAGTGTTGGAACAGAATGCTTCTCTTTCAGAGAAACTCATGTGAGTTGCTGGTGAATGCTTGTAAGTAGCTTAAGGCACTTTCAAAGGAAAGTGATTTTCTCTGAAAGTACAGCACTTAGAAAGTGATGCAACACTCTATTCATTTTGCACAGTGATTTAAAGTGTTGGAAGAGACTGCTTCTCTTTCAGAGAAACTCATGTAAGTTGCTGGTGAATGCTAGTAAGTAGTTTAAGGCAGTTCCAAAGGAAAGGGATTTTTTCTGAAAGTACAGCATTTAGAAAGTGACGCAATACTCCCTTCACTTCGCACAGTGAATTGAAGTGTTGGAACAGACTGCTTCTCTTTTAGAGAAACTCATGTGAGTTGCTGGTGAATGTTTGTAAGTATCTTAAGGCAGTTCCAAAGGAAAGTGATTTACTCTGAAAGTACATCACTTAGAATGGAGTGAAGCAACACTCCATTCACTTCGCACAGTGAATTGAAGTGTTGGAACAGACTGCTTCTCTTTCAGAGAAACTCATTTGAGTTCCTGGTGAATGCTTGTAAGTAGCTTAAGGCAGTTTCAAAGGAAAGTGATTTTCTCTGAAAGTACAGCATTTAGAAAGTGAAGCAACACTCCATTCACTTCGCACAGTGAATTGAAGTGTTGGAACAGACTGCTTCTCTTTCAGAGAAATGCATGTGAGTTTCTTGTGAATGCTTATAATCAGCCTAAGGCACTTTCAAAGGAAAGTGATTTTCTCTGAAAGGACAGCATTTAGAAAGTGAAGCAACACTCCATTCACTTCGCACAGTGAATTGAAGTGTTGGAACAGACTGCTTCTCTATCAGAGAAACTCATGTGAGTTGCTGGTGAATGTTTGTAAGTATCTTAAGGCAGTTCCAAAGGAAAGTGATTTTCCCTGACAGTACAGCATTTAAAAAGTGAAGCAACACTCCATTCACTTCGCACAGTGAATTGATGTGTAGGACCAGACTGCTTCTCTTTCAGAGAAACTCATGTGAGTTGCTGGTGAATGCTTGTAAGTAGCTTAAGGCAGTTTCAAAGAAAAGTGATTTTCTCTGAAAGTACAGCATTTAGAATGTGAAGCAACTGCATTCACTTTGCACAGTGAATTGAAGTGTTGGAACAGACTGCTTCTCTTTCAGAGAAACTCATGTGAGTTGCTGGTGAATGCTTGTAAGTAGCTTAAGGCAGTTTAAAAGGAAAGTGATTTTCTCTGAAAGTACAGCATTTAGAAAGTGAAACAACAACACATTCACTTCGCACAGTGAATTGAAGTGTTGGAACAGACTGCTTCTCTTTCAGAGAAACTCATGTGAGTTGCTGGTGAATGCTTGTAAGTAGCTTAAAGCAGTTTCAAAGGAAAGTGATTTTCTCTGAAAGTACAGCATTTAGAAAGTGAAGCAACACTCCATTTACTTCACACAGTGAATTGATGTGTTGGACCAGACTCCTTCTGTTTCAGAAAAACTCATGTGATTTGCTGGTGAATGCTAGCACTTAGCTTAAGGTACTTTGAAAGGAAAGTGATTTTGTCTGAAAGTACAGCATTTTCAAAGTGACTCAACACTCCATACACTTCGCACAGTGAATTGAAGTGTTGGAACAGAATGCTTCTCTTTCAGAGAAACTCATGTGAGTTGCTGGTGAATGTTTGTAAGTATCTTAAGGCAGTTCCAAAGGAAAGTGATTTTCCCTGACAGTACAGCATTTAAAAAGTGAAGCAACACTCCATTCACTTCGCACAGTGAATTGATGTGTTGGACCAGACTGCTTCTTTTTCAGAGAATCTCATGTGAGTTGCTGGTGAATGCTTGTAAGAAGCTTAAGGCAGTTTCAAAGAAAAGTGATTTTCTCTGAAAGTACAGCATTTAGAAAGTGAAGCAACTGCATTCACTTTGCACAGTGAATTGAAGTGTTGGAACAGACTGCTTCTCTTTCAGTGAAACTCATGTGAGTTGATGGTAAATGCTTATAGTTAGCTTTAGGCACTTTCAGAGGAAAGTGATTTTCTCTGAAAGTACTGCATTTAGAAAGTGAAGCAACACTCCATTCACTTCGCACAGTGAATTGAAGTGTTGGAACAGACTGCTTCTCTTTCAGAAAAATGATTCTGAGTTGCTCGTGAATGCTTGTAAGTAGCTTAAGGCACTTTCAAAGGAAAGTGATTTTCTCTGAAAGGACAGCATTTAGAAAGTGAAGCAACCCTCCATTCACTTCGCACAGTGACATGAAGTGTTGGAACAGACTGCTTCTCTTTCAGAGAAACTCATGTGAGTTGCTGGTGAATGCTTGTAAGTACCTTGAGGCACTTTCAAAGTAAAGTGATTTTCTCTGAAAGTACAGCATTTAGAAAGTGAAGCAACACTCCATTCACTTTGCACAGTGAATTGAAGTGTTGGAACAGACTGCTTCTCTTTCAGAAAAACGCATGTGATTTGCTGGTGAATGCTTGTAAGTAGCTTAAGGCAGTTTCAATAGAAAGTGATTATCTCTGTAACTACAGCATTTAGAAATTGAATCAACACTCCATTCACTTCGCACAGTGTATTGAAGTGTTGGAACAGACTGCTTCTCTTTCAGCGAAACTCATGTGGGTTGCTGCTGAATACTTGTAAGTAGCTTAAGGTACTTTGAAAGGAAAGTGATTTTCTCGGAAAGTACAGCATTTAGAAAGTGACGCAACACACCATTCACTTCGCACAGTGAATTGAAGTGTTGGAACAGACTGCTTCTCATTCAGAGAAACTCATGTGAGTTGCTGCTGAATGCTTGTAAGTAGCTTAAGGTACTTTGAAAGGAAAGTGATTTTCTCGGAAAGTACAGCATTTAGAATGTGACGCAACACTCCATTCACTTTGCACAGTGAATTGAAGTGTTGGAACAGACTGCTTCTCTTTCAGAAAATCGCATGTGATTTGCTGGTGAATGCTTGTAAGTAGCTTAAGGCAGTTTCAATAGAAAGTGATTATCTCTGTAACTACAGCATTTAGAAATTGAATCAACACTCCATTCACTTCGCACAGTGAATTGAAGTGTTGGAACAGACTGCTTCTCTTTCAGAGAAACTCATGTGAGTTGCTGGTGAATGCTTGTAAGTAGCTGAAGGCACTTTCAAAGGAAAGTGATTTTTTCTGAAAGTACAGCATTACAAACTGAAGAAAAACTCCATTCACTTTGCACAGTGAATTGAAGTGTTGGAACAGACTGCTTCTCTTTCAGAGAAATGCATGTGAGTTGCTGGTGAATGCTTGTAAGCAGCTTAAGGCAGTTTAAAAGGAAAGTGATTTTCTCTGAAAGTACAGCATTTAGAAAGTGAAACAACAACACATTCACTTCGCACAGTGAATTGAAGTGTTGGAACAGACTGCTTCTCTTTCAGAGAAACTCATGTGAGTTGCTGGTGAATGCTTGTAAGTAGCTTAAAGCAGTTTCAAAGGAAAGTGATTTTCTCTGAAAGTACAGCATTTAGAAAGTGAAGCAACACTCCATTTACTTCACACAGTGAATTGATGTGTTGGACCAGACTCCTTCTGTTTCAGAAAAACTCATGTGAGTTGCTGGTGAATGCTAGCACTTAGCTTAAGGTACTTTGAAAGGAAAGTGATTTTGTCTGAAAGTACAGCATTTTGAAAGTGACTCAACACTCCATACACTTCGCACAGTGAATTGAAGTGTTGGAACAGAATGCTTCTCTGTCAGAGAAACTCATGTGAGTTGCTGGTGAATGCTTGTAAGTAGCTTAAGGCACTTTCAAAGGAAAGTGATTTTCTCTGAAAGTACAGCATTTAGAAAGTGATGCAACACTCCATTCATTTTGCACAGTGATTTAAAGTGTTGGAAGAGACTGCTTCTCTTTCAGAGAAACTCATGTAAGTTGCTGGTGAATGCTAGTAAGTAGTTTAAGGCAGTTCCAAAGGAAAGGGATTTTTTCTGAAAGTACAGCATTTAAAAGTGACGCAATACTCCCTTCACTTCGCACAGTGAATTGAAGTGTTGGAACAGACTGCTTCTCTTTTAGAGAAACTCATGTGAGTTGCTGGTGAATGTTTGTAAGTATCTTAAGGCAGTTCCAAAGGAAAGTGATTTACTCAGAAAGTACATCACTTAGAAAGTGAAGCAACACTCCATTCACTTGTCACAGTGAATTGAAGTGTTGGAACAGACTGCTTCTCTTTCAGAGAAACTCATTTGAGTTGCTGGTGAATGCTTGTAAGTAGCTTAAGGCAGTTTCAAAGGAAAGTGATTTTCTCTGAAAGTACAGCATTTAGAAAGTGAAGCAACACTCCATTCACTTCGCACAGTGAATTGAAGTGTTGGAACAGACTGCTTCTCTTTCAGAGAAATGCATGTGAGTTTCTTGTGAATGCTTATAATCAGCCTAAGGCACTTTCAAAGGAAAGTGATTTTCTCTGAAAGGACAGCATTTAGAAAGTGAAGCAACACTCCATTCACTTCGCACAGTGAATTGAAGTGTTGGAACAGACTGCTTCTCTTTCAGAGAAACTCATGTGAGTTGCTGGTGAATGTTGGTAAGTATCTTAAGGCAGTTCCAAAGGAAAGTGATTTTCCCTGACAGTACAGCATTTAAAAAGTGAAGCAACACTCCATTCACTTCGCACAGTGAATTGATGTGTTGGACCAGACTGCTTCTCTTTCAGAGAAACTCATGTGAGTTGCTGGTGAATGCTTGTAAGTAGCTTAAGGCAGTTTCAAAGAAAAGTGATTTTCTCTGAAAGTACAGCATTTAGAAAGTGAAGCAACTGCATTCACTTAGCACAGTGAATTGAAGTGTTGGAACAGACTGCTTCTCTTTCAGTGAAACTCATTTGAGTTGCTGGTGAATGCTTGTAAGTAGCTTAAGGCAGTTTCAAAGGAAAGTGATTTTCTCGGAAAGTACAGCATTTAGAAAGTGAAGCAACACTCCATTCACTTTGCACAGTGAATTGAAGTGTTGGAACAGACTGCTTCTCTTTCAGAGAAATGCATGTGAGTTGCTTGTGAATGCTTGTAAGTAGCTTAAAGCAGTTTAAAAGGAAAGAGATTTTCTCTGAAAGTACAGCATTTAGAAAGTGAAACAACAACACATTCACTTCGCACAGTGTATTGAAGTGTAGCAACAGACTGCTTCTCCTTCAGAGAAACTCATGTAAGTTGCTGGTGAATGCTAATAAGTAGTTTAAGGCAGTTCCAAAGGAAAGGGATTTTTTCTGAAAGTACAGCATTTAGAAAGTGACGCAATACTCTATTCACTTCGCACAGTGAATTGAAGTGTTGGAACAGACTGTTTCTCTTTCAGAGAAACTCATGTGAGTTGCTGGTGAATGCTTGTAAGTAGTTTAACGTACTTTGAAAGGAAAGTGATTTTCTCTAAAAGTACAGCATTTAGAAAGTGAAGCAACACTCTATTCACTTCACACAGTGAATTGAAGTGTTGGAACAGACTGTTTCTCTTTCAGAGAAACTCATGTGAGTTGCTGGTGAATGCTTGTAAGTAGCTTAAAGCAGTTTCAAAGGAAAGTGATTTTCATTGAAAGTACAGCATTTAAAAGTGAAGCAACACTCCATTTACTTTGCACAGTGAATTGATGTGTTGGACCAGACTCCTTCTCTTTCAGAAAAACTCATGTGAGTTGCTGGTGAATGCTAGCACTTTGCTTAAGGTACTTTGAAAGGAAAGTGATTTTCTCTGAAAGCACAGCATTTAGAGAGTGATGCAACACTACATTCACTTTGCACAGTGAATTAAAGTGTTGGAAGAGACTGCTTCTCTTTCAGAGAAATTCATGTAAGTTGCTGGTGAATGCTAATAAGTAGTTTAAGGCAGTTCCAAAGGAAAGTGATTTTTTCTGAAAGTACAGCATTTAGAAAGTGACGCAATACTCCATTCACTTCGCACAGTGAATTGAAGTGTTGGAACAGACGGCTTCTCTTTCAGAGAAACTCATGTGAGTTGCTGATGAATGTTTGTAATTAACTTAAGGCAGTTCCAAAGGAACGTGATTTACTCTGCAAATACATCATTTAGAAAGTGAAGCAACACTCCATTCACTTTGCACAGTGAATTGGAGTGTTGGAACAGACTGCTTCTCTTTCAGAAAAACGCATGTGATTTGCTGGTGTATGCTTGTAAGTAGCTTAAGGCAGTTTCAATAGAAAGTGATTATCTCTGTAACTACAGCATTTAGAAAGTGAATCAACACTCCATTCACTTCGCACAGTGAATTGAAGTGTTTGAACAGACTGCATCTCTTTCAGAGAAACTCATGTGAGTTGCTGGTGAATGCTTGTAAGTAGCTGAACGCACTTTCAAAGGAAAGTGATTTTTTCTGAAAATACAGCATTACAAACTGAAGAAAAACTCCATTCACTTTGAACAGAAATTGAAGTGTTATAACAGACTGCTTCTCTTTCAGAGAAATGCATGTGAGTTGCTGGTGAATGCTTGTAAGCAGCTTAAGGCAGTTTAAAAGGAAAGTGATTTTCTCTGAAAGTACAGCATTTAGAAAGTGAAACAACAACACATTCACTTCGCACAGTGAATTGAAGTGTTGGAACAGACTGCTTCTCTTTCAGAGAAACTCATGTGAGTTGCTGGTGAATGCTTGTAAGTAGCTTAAAGCAGTTTCAAAGGAAAGTGATTTTCTCTGAAAGTACAGCATTTAGAAAGTGAAGCAACACTCCATTTACTTCACACAGTGAATTGATGTGTTGGACCAGACTCCTTCTGTTTCAGAAAAACTCATGTGAGTTGCTGGTGAATGCTAGCACTTAGCTTAAGGTACTTTGAAAGGAAAGTGATTTTGTCTGAAAGTACAGCATTTTGAAAGTGACTCAACACTCCATACACTTCGCACAGTGAATTGAAGTGTTGGAACAGAATGCTTCTCTGTCAGAGAAACTCATGTGAGTTGCTGGTGAATGCTTGTAAGTAGCTTAAGGCACTTTCAAAGGAAAGTGATTTTCTCTGAAAGTACAGCATTTAGAAAGTGATGCAACACTCCATTCATTTTGCACAGTGATTTAAAGTGTTGGAAGAGACTGCTTCTCTTTCAGAGAAACTCATGTAAGTTGCTGGTGAATGCTAGTAAGTAGTTTAAGGCAGTTCCAAAGGAAAGGGATTTTTTCTGAAAGTACAGCATTTAAAAGTGACGCAATACTCCCTTCACTTCGCACAGTGAA
Organism: Myodes glareolus; assembly: GCF_982192425.1. Lineage (NCBI taxonomy): Eukaryota > Metazoa > Chordata > Mammalia > Rodentia > Cricetidae > Myodes > Myodes glareolus. The sequence continues at coordinate 658,892 of NW_028263213.1, forward strand.
TTGAAGTGTTGGAACAGACTGCTTCTCTTTTAGAGAAACTCATGTGAGTTGCTGGTGAATGTTTGTAAGTATCTTAAGGCAGTTCCAAAGGAAAGTGATTTACTCAGAAAGTACATCACTTAGAAAGTGAAGCAACACTCCATTCACTTGTCACAGTGAATTGAAGTGTTGGAACAGACTGCTTCTCTTTCAGAGAAACTCATTTGAGTTGCTGGTGAATGCTTGTAAGTAGCTTAAGGCAGTTTCAAAGGAAAGTGATTTTCTCTGAAAGTACAGCATTTAGAAAGTGAAGCAACACTCCATTCACTTCGCACAGTGAATTGAAGTGTTGGAACAGACTGCTTCTCTTTCAGAGAAATGCATGTGAGTTTCTTGTGAATGCTTATAATCAGCCTAAGGCACTTTCAAAGGAAAGTGATTTTCTCTGAAAGGACAGCATTTAGAAAGTGAAGCAACACTCCATTCACTTCGCACAGTGAATTGAAGTGTTGGAACAGACTGCTTCTCTTTCAGAGAAACTCATGTGAGTTGCTGGTAAATGTTGGTAAGTATCTTAAGGCAGTTCCAAAGGAAAGTGATTTTCCCTGACAGTACAGCATTTAAAAAGTGAAGCAACACTCCATTCACTTCGCACAGTGAATTGATGTGTTGGACCAGACTGCTTCTCTTTCAGAGAAACTCATGTGAGTTGCTGGTGAATGCTTGTAAGTAGCTTAAGGCAGTTTCAAAGAAAAGTGATTTTCTCTGAAAGTACAGCATTTAGAAAGTGAAGCAACTGCATTCACTTAGCACAGTGAATTGAAGTGTTGGAACAGACTGCTTCTCTTTCAGTGAAACTCATTTGAGTTGCTGGTGAATGCTTGTAAGTAGCTTAAGGCAGTTTCAAAGGAAAGTGATTTTCTCGGAAAGTACAGCATTTAGAAAGTGAAGCAACACTCCATTCACTTTGCACAGTGAATTGAAGTGTTGGAACAGACTGCTTCTCTTTCAGAGAAATGCATGTGAGTTGCTTGTGAATGCTTGTAAGTAGCTTAAAGCAGTTTAAAAGGAAAGAGATTTTCTCTGAAAGTACAGCATTTAGAAAGTGAAACAACAACACATTCACTTCGCACAGTGTATTGAAGTGTAGCAACAGACTGCTTCTCCTTCAGAGAAACTCATGTAAGTTGCTGGTGAATGCTAATAAGTAGTTTAAGGCAGTTCCAAAGGAAAGGGATTTTTTCTGAAAGTACAGCATTTAGAAAGTGACGCAATACTCTATTCACTTCGCACAGTGAATTGAAGTGTTGGAACAGACTGTTTCTCTTTCAGAGAAACTCATGTGAGTTGCTGGTGAATGCTTGTAAGTAGTTTAACGTACTTTGAAAGGAAAGTGATTTTCTCTAAAAGTACAGCATTTAGAAAGTGAAGCAACACTCTATTCACTTCACACAGTGAATTGAAGTGTTGGAACAGACTGTTTCTCTTTCAGAGAAACTCATGTGAGTTGCTGGTGAATGCTTGTAAGTAGCTTAAAGCAGTTTCAAAGGAAAGTGATTTTCATTGAAAGTACAGCATTTAAAAGTGAAGCAACACTCCATTTACTTTGCACAGTGAATTGATGTGTTGGACCAGACTCCTTCTCTTTCAGAAAAACTCATGTGAGTTGCTGGTGAATGCTAGCACTTTGCTTAAGGTACTTTGAAAGGAAAGTGATTTTCTCTGAAAGCACAGCATTTAGAGAGTGATGCAACACTACATTCACTTTGCACAGTGAATTAAAGTGTTGGAAGAGACTGCTTCTCTTTCAGAGAAATTCATGTAAGTTGCTGGTGAATGCTAATAAGTAGTTTAAGGCAGTTCCAAAGGAAAGTGATTTTTTCTGAAAGTACAGCATTTAGAAAGTGACGCAATACTCCATTCACTTCGCACAGTGAATTGAAGTGTTGGAACAGACGGCTTCTCTTTCAGAGAAACTCATGTGAGTTGCTGATGAATGTTTGTAATTAACTTAAGGCAGTTCCAAAGGAACGTGATTTACTCTGCAAATACATCATTTAGAAAGTGAAGCAACACTCCATTCACTTTGCACAGTGAATTGGAGTGTTGGAACAGACTGCTTCTCTTTCAGAAAAACGCATGTGATTTGCTGGTGTATGCTTGTAAGTAGCTTAAGGCAGTTTCAATAGAAAGTGATTATCTCTGTAACTACAGCATTTAGAAAGTGAATCAACACTCCATTCACTTCGCACAGTGAATTGAAGTGTTTGAACAGACTGCATCTCTTTCAGAGAAACTCATGTGAGTTGCTGGTGAATGCTTGTAAGTAGCTGAACGCACTTTCAAAGGAAAGTGATTTTTTCTGAAAATACAGCATTACAAACTGAAGAAAAACTCCATTCACTTTGAACAGAAATTGAAGTGTTATAACAGACTGCTTCTCTTTCAGAGAAATTCATGTGAGTTGCTGGTGAATGCTTGTAAGTAGCTGAAGGCACGTTCAAAGAAAAGTGATTTTCTCTGAAAGTACGGCATTAAAAGTGAAGCAACACTCCATTTACTGCGCACAGTGAATTGAAGTGTTGGAACAGACTGCTTCTCTTTCAGAGAAATGCATGTGAGTTGCTGGTGAATGCTTGTAAGTAGCTTAAGGCACGTTGAAAGGAAAGTGATTTTCTCTGAAAGGACAGCATTTTGAAAGTGAAGCAACCCTCCATTCACTTCGCAAAGTGAATTGAACAGTTGGAACAGACTTCTTCTCTTTCAGAAATATGATTGTGAGTTGCTGGTGAATGCTTGCAAGTAGCTTAAGGCATTTTCAAAGGAACGTGATTTTCTCTGAAAGTACAGCATTTAGAAAGTGAAGCAACACTCCATTCCCTTCGCACAGTGAATTGAAGTGTTGGAACAGACTGCTTCTCTTTCAGAAAAATGATTCTGAGTTGCTCGTGAATGCTTGTAAGTAGCTTAAGGCACTTTCAAAGGAAAGTGATTTTCTCTGAAAGGACAGCATTTAGAAAGTGAAGCAACCCTCCATTCACTTCGCACAGTGACTTGAAGTGTTGGAACAGACTGCTTCTCTTTCAGAGAAACTCATGTGAGTTGCTGGTGAATGCTTGCAAGTTGCTTAAGGCAGTTTCAAAGGAACATGATTTTCTCTGAAAGTACAGCATTTAGAAAGTGAAGCAACACTCCATTCACTTTGCACAGTGAATTGAAGTGTTGGAACAGACTGCTTCTCTTTCAGAAAAACGCATGTGATTTGCTGGTGAATGCTTGTAAGTAGCTTAAGGCAGTTTCAATAGAAAGTGATTATCTCTGTAACTACAGCATTTAGAAATTGAATCAACACTCCATTCACTTCGCACAGTGTATTGAAGTGTTGGAACAGACTGCTTCTCTTTCAGCGAAACTCATGTGGGTTGCTGCTGAATACTTGTAAGTAGCTTAAGGTAGTTTGAAAGGAAAGTGATTTTCTCGGAAAGTACAGCATTTAGAAAGTGATGCAACACACCATTCACTTCGCACAGTGAATTGAAGTGTTGGAACAGACTGCTTCTCATTCAGAGAAACTCATGTGAGTTGCTGCTGAATGCTTGTAAGTAGCTTAAGGTACTTTGAAAGGAAAGTGATTTTCTCGGAAAGTACAGCATTTAGAATGTGACGCAACACTCCATTCACATTGCACAGTGAATTGAAGTGTTGGAACAGACTGCTTCTCTTTCAGAAAATCGCATGTGATTTGCTGGTGAATGCTTGTAAGTAGCTTAAGGCAGTTTCAATAGAAAGTGATTATCTCTGTAACTACAGCATTTAGAAATTGAATCAACACTCCATTCACTTCGCACAGTGAATTGAAGTGTTGGAACAGACTGCTTCTCTTTCAGAGAAACTCATGTGAGTTGCTGGTGAATGCTTGTAAGTAGCTGAAGGCACTTTCAAAGGAAAGTGATTTTTTCTGAAAGTACAGCATTACAAACTGAAGAAAAACTCCATTCACTTTGCACAGTGAATTGAAGTGTTGGAACAGACTGCTTCTCTTTCAGAGAAATGCATGTGAGTTGCTGGTGAATGCTTGTAAGCAGCTTAAGGCAGTTTAAAAGGAAAGTGATTTTCTCTGAAAGTACAGCATTTAGAAAGTGAAACAACAACACATTCACTTCGCACAGTGAATTGAAGTGTTGGAACAGACTGCTTCTCTTTCAGAGAAACTCATGTGAGTTGCTGGTGAATGCTTGTAAGTAGCTTAAAGCAGTTTCAAAGGAAAGTGATTTTCTCTGAAAGTACAGCATTTAGAAAGTGAAGCAACACTCCATTTACTTCACACAGTGAATTGATGTGTTGGACCAGACTCCTTCTCTTTCAGAAAAACTCATGTGAGTTGCTGGTGAATGCTAGCACTTAGCTTAAGGTACTTTGAAAGGAAAGTGATTTTGTCTGAAAGTACAGCATTTTGAAAGTGACTCAACACCCCATACACTTCGCACAGTGAATTGAAGTGTTGGAACAGAATGCTTCTCTTTCAGAGAAACTCATGTGAGTTGCTGGTGAATGCTTGTAAGTAGCTTAAGGCACTTTCAAAGGAAAGTGATTTTCTCTGAAAGTACAGCATTTAGAAAGTGATGCAACACTCCATTCATTTTGCACAGTGATTTAAAGTGTTGGAAGACACTGCTTCTCTTTCAGAGAAACTCATGTAAGTTGCTGGTGAATGCTAGTAAGTAGTTTAAGGCAGTTCCAAAGGAAAGGGATTTTTTCTGAAAGTACAGCATTTAAAAGTGACGCAATACTCCATTCACTTCGCACAGTGAATTGAAGTGTTGGAACAGACTGCTTCTCTTTCAGAAAAATGATTCTGAGTTGCTCGTGAATGCTTGTAAGTAGCTTAAGGCACTTTCAAAGGAAAGTGATTTTCTCTGAAAATACATCATTTAGAAAGTGAAGCAACACTCCATTCACTTTGCACAGTGAATTGGAGTGTTGGAACAGACTGCTTCTCTTTCAGAAAAACGCATGTGATTTGCTGGTGTATGCTTGTAAGTAGCTTAAGGCAGTTTCAATAGAAAGTGATTATCTCTGTAACTACAGCATTTAGAAAGTGAATCAACACTCCATTCACTTCGCACAGTGAATTGAAGTGTTTGAACAGACTGCATCTCTTTCAGAGAAACTCATGTGAGTTGCTGGTGACTGCTTGTAAGTAGCTGAACGCACTTTCAAAGGAAAGTGATTTTTTCTGAAAATACAGCATTACAAACTGAAGAAAAACTCCATTCACTTTGAACAGAAATTGAAGTGTTATAACAGACTGCTTCTCTTTCAGAGAAATTCATGTGAGTTGCTGGTGAATGCTTGTAAGTAGCTGAAGGCACGTTCAAAGAAAAGTGATTTTCTCTGAAAGTACGGCATTAAAAGTGAAGCAACACTCCATTTACTGCGCACAGTGAATTGAAGTGTTGGAACAGACTGCTTCTCTTTCAGAGAAATGCATGTGAGTTGCTGGTGAATGCTTGTAAGTAGCTTAAGGCACGTTGAAAGGAAAGTGATTTTCTCTGAAAGGACAGCATTTTGAAAGTGAAGCAACCCTCCATTCACTTCGCAAAGTGAATTGAACAGTTGGAACAGACTGCTTCTCTTTCAGAAATATGATTGTGAGTTGCTGGTGAATGCTTATAATTAGCTTAAGGCACTTTCAAGGGAAAGTGATTTTCTCTGAAAGGAAAGCATTTAGAAAGTGAATCAACACTCCATTCACTTCGCACAGTGAATTCAAGTGTTTGAACAGACTGCATCTCTTTCAGAGAAACTCATGTGTGTTGCTGGTGAATGCTTGTAAGTAGCTTAAGGCAGTTTCAAAGAAAGTGATTTTCTCTGAAAGTAGAGCATTTAGAAAGTGAAACAACAACACATTCACTTCACACAGTGAATTGATGTGTTGGAACAGACTGCTTCTCGTTCACAAAAACTCATGTGAGTTGCTGGTGAATGCTTATAAGTAGCTTAAGGTACTTTGAAAGGAAAGTGATTTTCTCTGAAAGTACAGCATTTAGAAAGTGACACAACACTCCATTCACTTTGCACAGTGAATTGAAGTGTTGGAACAGACTGCTAATCTTTCAGAGAAACTGATGTGAGTTGCTGGTGAATGCTTGTAAGTTGCTTAAGGCACTTTCAAAGGAAAGTGATTTTCTCTGAAAGTACAGCATTTAGAAAATGAAACAACAACACATTCACTTCGCAGAGTGAATTGAAGTGTTGGAACAGACTGTTTCTCTTTCAGAGAAACGCATGTGAATTGCTGGTGAATGCTTGTTAGTAGCTTAAGGCAGTTTCAAAGGAAAGTTTTTTTCTGTGAAAGTACAGCATTTAGAAAGTGAAGTAACACTCCATTCACTTTGCACAGTGAATTGAAGTGTTGGAACAGACCGCTAATCTTTCAGAGAAACTCATGTGAGTTGCTGGTGAATGCTTGTAAGTAGCTTAAGGCACTTTCAAAGGAAAGTGATTTTCTCTGAAAGTACAGCATTTAGAAAGTGAACCGACCCTCCATTCACTTCGCACAGTGAATTGAAATGTTGGAACAGACTGCTTCGCTTTCAGATAAATGCAAGTGAGTTTCTTGTGAATGCTTATAAATATCTTAAGGCACTTTCAAAGAAAGTGATTTTCTCTGAAAGTACAGCATTTAGAAAGTGAAGCAACACTCCATTCACTTCGCCCTGTGAATTGAAGTGTTGGAACAGACTGCTTCTCTTTCAGAGAAATGCATGTGAATTGCTGGTGAATGCTTGTAAGTAGCTTAAGGCTGTTTCAGAGGAAAGTGATTTTCTCTGAAAGTACAGCATTTAGAAAGTGAAGCAACACGCCATTCACTTCGCACAGTGAATTGAAGTGTTGGAACAGACTGCTTCTCTTTCAGAGAAATGCATGTGAGTTTCTTGTGAATGCTTTTAAGTAGCTTAAGGCAGTATCAAAGGAAAGTAATTTTCTCTGAAAGTACAGCATTTAGAAAGTGAAACAACAACACATTCACTTCTCACAGTGAATGGAAGTGTTGCAACAGACTGCTTTCTTTCAGAGAAACTCATGTGAGTTGCTGGTGAATGCTTGTAAGTAGCTAAGGCACTTTCAAAGGAAAGTGATTTTCTCTGAAAGGACAGCATTTAGAAAGTGAAGCAACACTCCATTCACTTCGCACAGTGAATTGAAGTGTTGGAACAGACTGCTTCTCTTTCAGAGAAACGCATGTGAATTGCTGGTGAATGCTTGTAAGTAGCTTAAGGCAGTTTCAAAGGAAAGTCTTTTTTCTGTGAAAGTGCAGCATTTAGAAAGTGAAGCAACACTCCATTCACTTTGCACAGTGAATTGAAGTGTTGGAACAAACTGCTAATCTTTCAGAGAAACTCATGTGAGTTGCTGGTGAATGCTTGTAAGTAGCTTAAGGCACTTTCAAAGGAAAGTGATTTTCTCTGAAAGTACAGCATTTAGAAAGAGAAGCAACCCTCCATTCACTTCGCACAGTGAATTGAAGTGTTGGAACAGACTGCTTCTCTTACAGAGAAATGCATGTGAGTACCTTTTGAATGCTTATATTTATCTTAAGGCACTTTCAAAGAAAGTGATTTTCTCTGAAAGTACAGCATTTAGAAAGTGAAGAAACACTCCATTCACTTCGCACAGTGAATTGAAGTGTTGGAACAGACTGCTTCTTTTTCAGAGAAACTCATGTGAGTTGCTGGTGAATGCTTGTAAGTAGCTTAAGGCAGTTTCAAAGGAAAGTGATTTCTCTGAAAGTACTGCATTTTGAAAGTGAAGCAACACTCCGTTCACTTCGAACAGTGAATTGAATTGTTGGAACAGACTGCTTCTCTTTCAGAGAAATGCCTGTGAATTGCTGGTGAATGCTTGTAAGTAGCTTAAGGCAGTTTCAAAGGAAAGTCTTTTTTCTGTGAAAGTGCAGTATTTAGGAAGTGAAGCAACAACACATTCACTTCGCACAGTGAATTGAAGTGTTGGAACAGACTGCTTCTCTTTCAGAGAAACTCATGTGAGTTGCTGGTGAATGCTTGTAAGTAGCTTAACGCAGTTTCAAAGGAAAGTGATTTTCTCTGAAAGTACAGCATTTAGAAAGTGACGCAACACTCCATTCACTTCACACAGTGAATTGAAGTGTTGGAACAGACTGCTTCTCTTTCAGAGAAACTCATGTGTGTTGCTGGTGAATGCTTGTAAGTAGTTTAAGGCAGTTTCAAAGGATAGTGATTTTCTCTGAAAGTAGAGCATTTAGAAAGTGAAGCAACAACACATTCACTTCGCACAGTGAATTGAAGTGTTGGAACACACTGCTTCTTTTTCAGAGAAAGGCATTTGAGTTTCTTGTGAATGCTTGTAAGTAGCTTAAGGCAGTATCAAAGGAAAGTGATTTTCTCTAAAAGTACAGCATTTAGAAAGAGAAGCAACCCTCCATTCACTTCGCACACTGAATTGAAGTGTTGGAACAGACTGCTTCTCTTTCAGAGAAACTCATGTGAGCTTCTTGTGAATGCTTGTAAGTAGCTTAAGGTACGTTGAAAGGAAAGTGATTTTCTCTGAAAGTACAGCATTTAGAAAGTGACGCAACACTCCCTTCACTTCGCACAGTGAATTGAAGAGTTGGAACAGACTGCTTCTCTTTCAGAGAAATGCATGTGAGTTGCTGTTGAATGCTTGTAAGTAGCTTAAGGCAGTTTCAAAGGAAAGTGATTTTCTCTGAAAGTACAGCATTTAGAAAGTGACGCAACACTCCCTTCACTTCGCACAGTGAATTGAAGAGTTGGAACAGACTGCTTCTCTTTCAGAGAAACTCATGTGAGTTGCTGGTGAATGCTTATAAGTAGCTTAAGGTACTTTGAAAGGAAAGTGATTTTCTCTGAAAGTACAGCATTTAGAAAGTGACACAACACTCCATTCACTTTGCACAGTGAATAGAAGTGTTGGAACAGACTGCTAATCTTTCAGAGAAACTCATGTGAGTTGCTGGTGAATGCTTGTAAGTTGCTTAAGGCACTTTCAAAGGAAAGTGATTTTCTCTGAAAGTACAGCATTTAGAAAATGAAACAACAACACATTCACTTCGTAGAGTGAATTGAAGTGTTGGAACAGACTGCTTCTCTTTCAGAGAAACGCATGTGAATTGCTGGTGAATGCTTGTAAGTGGCTTAAGGCAGTTTCAAAGGAAAGTTTTTTTCTGTGAAAGTGCAGCATTTAGAAAGTGAAGTAACACTCCATTCACTTTGCACAGTGAATTGAAGTGTTGGAACAGACCGCTAATCTTTCAGAGAAACTCATGTGAGTTGCTGGTGAATGCTTGTAAGTAGCTTAAGGCACTTTCAAAGGAAAGTGATTTTCTCTGAAAGTACAGCATTTAGAAAGTGAACCGACCCTCCATTCACTTCGCACAGTGAATTGAAATGTTGGAACAGACTGCTTCGCTTTCAGAGAAATGCAAGTGAGTTTCTTGTGAATGCTTATAAATATCTTAAGGCACTTTCAAAGAAAGTGATTTTCTCTGAAAGTACAGCATTTAGAAAGTGAAGCAACACTCCATTCACTTCGCCCTGTGAATTGAAGTGTTGGAACAGACTGCTTCTCTTTCAGAGAAATGCATGTGAATTGCTGGTGAATGCTTGTAAGTAGCTTAAGGCTGTTTCAGAGGAAAGCGATTTTCTCTGAAAGTACAGCATTTAGAAAGTGAAGCAACACGCCATTCACTTCGCACAGTGAATTGAAGTGTTGGAACAGACTGCTTCTCTTTCAGAGAAACGCATGTGAGTTGCTTGTGAATGCTTGTAAGTAGCTTAAGGCAGTATCAAAGGAAAGTGATTTTCTCTGAAAGTACAGCATTTAGAAAGTGAAACAACAACACATTCACTTCTCACAGTGAATGGAAGTGTTGGAACTGACTGCTTTCTTTCAGAGAAACTCATGTGAGTTGCTGGTGAATGCTTGTAAGTAGCTAAGGCACTCTCAAAGGAAAGTGATTTTCTCTGAAAGGACAGCATTTAGAAAGTGAAGCAACACTCCATTCACTTCGCCCTGTGAATTGAAGTGTTGGAACAGACTGCTTCTCTTTCAGAGAAATGCATGTGAATTGCTGGTGAATGCTTGTAAGTAGCTTAAGGCAGTTTCAAAGGAAAGTCTTTTTTCTGTGAAAGTGCAGCATTTAGAAAGTGAAGCGACACTCCATTCACTTTGCACAGTGAATTGAAGTGTTGGAACAAACTGCTAATCTTTCAGAGAAACTCATGTGAGTTGCTGGTGAATGCTTGTAAGTAGCTTAAGGCACTTTCAAAGGAAAGTGATTTTCTCTGAAAGTACAGCATTTAGAAAGTGAAGCAACCCTCCATTCACTTCGCACAGTGAATTGAAGTGTTGGAACAGACTGCTTCTCTTACAGAGAAATGCATGTGAGTACCTTTTGAATGCTTATATTTATCTTAAGGCACTTTCAAAGAAAGTGATTTTTTCTGAAAGTACAGCATTTAGAAAGTGAAGAAACACTCCATTCACTTCGCACAGTGAATTGAAGTGTTGGAACAGACTGCTTCTTTTTCAGAGAAACTCATGTGAGTTGCTGGTGAATGCTTGTAAGTAGCTTAAGGCAGTTTCAAAGGAAAGTGACTTTCTCTGAAAGTACTGCATTTTGAAAGTGAAGCAACACTCCGTTCACTTCGAACAGTGAATTGAAGTGTTGGAACAGACTGCTTCTCTTTCAGAGAAATGCCTGTGAATTGCTGGTGAATGCTTGTAAGTAGCTTAAAGCAGTTTCAAAGGAAAGTCTTTTTTCTGTGAAAGTGCAGTATTTAGAAAGTGAAGCAACAACACATTCACTTCGCACAGTGAATTGAAGTGTTGGAACAGACTGCTTCTCTTTCAGAGAAACTCATGTGAGAAGCTGGTGAATGCTTGTAAGTAGCTTAAGGCAGTTTCAAAGGAAAGTGATTTTCTCTGAAAGTACAGCATTTAGAAAGTGACGCAACACTCCATTCACTTCACACAGTGAATTGAAGTGTTGGAACAGACTGCTTCTCTTTCAGAGAAACATATGTGTGTTGCTGGTGAATGCTTGTAAGTAGCTTAAGGCAGTTTCAAAGGATAGTGATTTTCTCTGAAAGTAGAGCATTTAGAAAGTGAAGCAACAACACATTCACTTCGCACAGTGAATTGAAGTGTTGGAACACACTGCTTCTCTTTCAGAGAAAGGCATTTGAGTTTCTTGTGAATGCTTGTAAGTAGCTTAAGGCAGTATCAAAGGAAAGTGATTTTCTCTAAAAGTACAGCATTTAGAAAGTGAAGCAACCCTCCATTCACTTCGCACACTGAATTGAAGTGTTGGAACAGACTGCTTCTCTTTCAGAGAAACTCATGTGAGCTTCTTGTGAATGCTTGTAAGTAGCTTAAGGTACGTTGAAAGGAAAGTGATTTTCTCTGAAAGTACAGCATTTAGAAAGTGACGCAACACTCCCTTCACTTCGCACAGTGAATTGAAGTGTTGGAACAGACTGCTTCTCTTTCAGAGAAATGCATGTGAGTTGCTGTTGAATGCTTGTAAGTAGCTTAAGGCAGTTTCAAAGGAAAGTGATTTTCTCTGAAAGTACTGCATTTTGAAAATTAAACAACACTCCATTCACTTCGAACAGTGAATTGAAGTGTTAGAACAGACTGCTTCCATTTCAGAGAAATGCAAGTGAATTGCTGGTGAATGCTTGTAAGTAGCTTAAGGCACTTTCAAAGGACAGTGATTTTCCTTGAAAGTACAGCATTTACAAAGTGAAGCAACACTCCATTCACTTCGCACAGTGAATTCAAGTGTTGGAACAGACTGCTTCTCTTTCAGAGTAATGCATGAGAGTTGTTGGTGAATGCTTTTAATTAGCTTAAGGCACTTTCAAAGAAGAGTGATTTTCTCTGAAAGTGCAGCATTTAGAAAGTGAAACAACAATACATTCACTTCGCACAGTGAATTAAAATGTTGGAACAGACTGCTTCTCTTTCAGAGAAACTCATGTGAGTTGCTGGGGAATGCTTTTAAGTAGCTTAAGGCAGTTTCAAAGGACAGTGATTTTCTCTGAAAGTACAGCATTTAGAAAGTGACTCAACACTCCATTCACTTCACACAGTGAATTGAAGTGTTGAACAGACTGCTTCTCTTTCAGAGAAACTCATGTGTGTTGCTGGTGAATGCTTGTAAGTAGCTTAAGGCAGTTTCAAAGAAAGTGATTTTCTCTGAAAGTAGAGCATTTAGAAAGTGAAACAACAACACATTCACTTCACACAGTGAATTGATGTGTTGGAACAGACTGCTTCTCTTTCACAAAAACTCATGTGAGTTGCTGGTGAATGCTTATATGTAGCTTAAGGTACTTTGAAAGGAAAGTGATTTTCTCTGAAAGTACAGCATTTAGAAAGTGACACAACACTCCATTCACTTCGCACAGTGAATAGAAGTGTTGGAACAGACTGCTTCTCTTTCAGAGAAACTCATGTGAGTTGCTGGTGAATGCTTGTAAGTAGCTTAAGGCACTTTCAAAGGAAAGTGATTTTCTCTGAAAGTACAGCATTTAGAAAATGAAACAACAACACATTCACTTCGCAGAGTGAATTGAAGTGTTGGAACAGACTGCTTCTCTTTCAGAGAAACGCATGTGAATTGCTGGTGAATGCATGTAAGTAGCTTAAGGCAGTTTCAAAGGAAAGTTTTTTTCTGTGAAAGTGCAGCATTTAGAAAGTGAAGTAACACTCCATTCACTTTGCACAGTGAATTGAAGTGTTGGAACAGACCGCTAATCTTTCAGAGAAACTCATGTGAGTTGCTGGTGAATGCTTGTAAGTAGCTTAAGGCACTTTCAAAGGAAAGTGATTTTCTCTGAAAGTACAGCATTTAGAAAGTGAACCGACCCTCCATTCACTTCGCACAGTGAATTGAAATGTTGGAACAGACTGCTTCGCTTTCAGAGAAATGCAAGTGAGTTTCTTGTGAATGCTTATAAATATCTTAAGGCACTTTCAAAGAAAGTGATTTTCTCTGAAAGTACAGCATTTAGAAAGTGAAGCAACACTCCATTCACCTCGCCCTGTGAATTGAAGTGTTGGAACAGACTGCTTCTCTTTCAGAGAAATGCATGTGAATTGCTGGTGAATGCTTGTAAGTAGCTTAAGGCAGTTTCAGAGGAAAGTGATTTTCTCTGAAAGTACAGCATTTAGAAAGTGAAGCAACACGCCATTCACTTCGCACAGTGAATTGAAGTGTTGGAACAGACTGCTTCTCTTTCAGAGAAACGCATGTGAGTTTCTTGTGAATGCTTGTAAGTAGCTTAAGGCAGTATCAAAGGAAAGTGATTTTCTCTGAAAGTACAGCATTTAGAAAGTGAAACAACAACACATTCACTTCTCACAGTGAATGGAAGTGTTGGAACAGACTGCTTTCTTTCAGAGAAACTCATGTGAGTTGCTGGTGAATGCTTGTAAGTAGCTAAGGCACTTTCAAAGGAAAGTGATTTTCTCTGAAAGTACAGCATTTAGAAAGTGAAGAAACACTCCATTCATTTCGCACAGTGAATTGAAGTGTTGGAACAGACTGCTTCTCTTTCAGAGAAACGCATGTGAATTGCTGGTGAATGCTTGTAAGTAGCTTAAGGCAGTTTCATAGGAAAGTCTTTTTTCTGTGAAAGTGCAGCATTTAGAAAGTGAAGCAACACTCCATTCACTTTGAACAGTGAATTGAAGTGTTGGAACAAACTGCTAATCTTTCAGAGAAACTCATGTGAGTTGCTGGTGAATGCATGTAAGTAGCTTAAGGCACTTTCAAAGGAAAGTGATTTTCTCAGAAAGTACAGCATTTAGAAAGTGAAGCAACCCTCCATTCACTTCGCACAGTGAATTGAAGTGTTGGAACAGACTGCTTCTCTTACAGAGAAATACATGTGAGTTTCTTGTGAATGCTTATATTTATCTTAAGGCACTTTCAAAGAAAGTGATTTTCTCTGAAAGTACAGCATTTAGAAAGTGAAGAAACACTCCATTCACTTCGCACAGTGAATTGAAGTGTTGGAACAGACTGCTTCTCTTTCAGAGAAACTCATGTGAGTTGCTGGTGAATGCTTGTAAGTAGCTTAAGGCAGTTTCAAAGAAAGTGATTTTCTCTGAAAGTAGAGCATTTAGAAAGTGAAACAACAACACATTCACTTCACACAGTGAATTGATGTGTTGGAACAGACTGCTTCTCTTTCAGAAAAACTCATGTGAGTTGCTGGTGAATGCTTATAAGTAGCTTAAGGCACTTTGAAAGGAAAGTGATTTTCTCTGAAAGTACAGCATTTAGAAAGTGACACAACACTCCATTCAATTTGCACAGTGAATTGAAGTGTTGGAACAGACTGCTAATCTTTCAGAGAAACTCATGTGAGTTGCTGGTGAATGCTTGTAAGGAGCTTAAGGCACTTTCAAAGGAAAGTGATTTTCTCTGAAAGTACAGCATTTAGAAAATGAAACAACAACACATTCACTTCGCAGTGTGAATTGAAGTGTTGGAACAGACTGCTTCTCTTTCAGAGAAACGCATGTGAATTGCTGGTGAATGCTTGTAAGTAGCTTAAGGCAGTTTCAAAGGAAAGTTTTTTTCTGTGAAAGTGCAGCATTTAGAAAGTGAAGTAACACTCCATTCACTTTGCACAGTGAATTGAAGTGTTGGAACAGACCTCTAATCTTTCAGAGAAACTCATGTGAGTTGCTGGTGAATGCTTGTAAGTAGCTTAAGGCACTTTCAAAGGAAAGTGATTTTCTCTGAAAGTACAGCATTTAGAAAGTGAAACAACAACACATTCACTTCTCACAGTGAATGGAAGTGGTGGAACAGACTGCTTCTCTTTCAGAGAAACGCATGTGAGTTTCTTGTGAATGCTTGTAAGTAGCTTAAGGCAGTATCAAAGGAAAGTGATTTTCTCTGAAAGTACAGCATTTAGAAAGTGAAACAACAACACATTCACTTCTCACAGTGAATGGAAGTGTTGGAACAGACTGCTTTCTTTCAGAGAAACTCATGTGAGTTGCTGGTGAATGCTTGTAAGTAGCTAAGGCACTCTCAAAGGAAAGTGATTTTCTCTGAAAGGACAGCATTTAGAAAGTGAAGCAACACTCCATTCACTTCGCAAAGTGAATTGAAGTGTTGGAACAGACTGCTTCTCTTTCAGAGAAACGCATGTGAATTGCTGGTGAATACTTGTAAGTAGCTTAAGGCACTTTCAAAGGAAAGTCTTTTTTCTGTGAAAGTGCAGCATTTAGAAAGTGAAGCAACACTCCATTCACTTTGAACAGTGAATTGAAGTGTTGGAACAAACTGCTAATCTTTCAGAGAAACTCATGTGAGTTGCTGGTGAATGCTTGTAAGTAGCTTAAGGCAGTATCAAAGGAAAGTGAATTTCTCTGAAAGTACAGCCTTTAGAAAGTGACGCAACACTCCATTTACTTCGCACAGTGAATTGAAGTGTTGAAACAGACTGCTTCTCTTTCAGACAAATGCATGTGAGTTGCTGGTGAATGCTTGTAAGTAGCTTAAGGCAGTTTCAAAGGAAAGTGATTTTCTCTGAAATTACAGCATTTTGAAAGTGAAGCAACACTCCATTCACGTTGAACAGTGAATTGAAGTGTTGGAACAGACTGCATCTATTTCAGAGAAATGCTAGTGAATTGCTGGTGAATGCTTGTAAGTAGCTTAAGGCAGTTTCAAAGGACAGTGATTTTCTCTGAAAGTACAGCATTTACAAAGTGACGCAACACTCCATTCACTTCACACAGTGAATTGAAGTGTTGAACAGACTGCTTCTCTTTCAGAGAAACTCATGTGTGTTGCTGGTAAATGCTTGTAAGTAGCTTAAGGCAGTTTCAAAGAAAATGATTTTCTCTGAAAGTAGAGCATTTAGAAAGTGAAACAACAACACATTCACTTCACACAGTGAATGGAAGTGTTGGAACAGACTGCTTCTCTTTCAGAAAAACTTATGTGAGTTGCTGGTGAATGCTTGTAAGTAGCTTAAGGTACTTTGAAAGGAAAGTGATTTTCTCTGAAAGTACAGCATTTAGAAAGTGACACAACACTCCATTCACTTTGCACAGTGAATTGAAGTGTTGGAACAGACTGCTAATCTTTCAGAGAAACTCATGTGAGTTGCTGGTGAATGCTTGTAAGTAGCTTAAGGCAGTTTCAAAGGAAAGTGATTTTCTCTGAAAGTACAGCATTTAGAAAGTGAAACAACAACACATTCACTTCGCAGAGTGAATTGAAGTGTTGGAACAGACTGCTTCTATTTCAGAGAAACGCATGTGAATTGCTGGTGAATGCTTGTAAGTAGCTTAAGGCAGTTTCAAAGGACAGTTTTTTCAGTGAAAGTGCAGCATTTAGAAAGTGAAGCAACACTCCATTCACTTTGCACTGTGAATTGAAGTGTTGGAACAGACCGCTAATCTTTCAGAGAAACTCATGTGAGTTGCTGGTGAATGCTTGTAAGTAGCTTAAGGCACTTTCAAAGGAAAGTGATTTTCTCTGAAAGGACAGCATTTAGAAAGTGAAGCGACTTTCCATTCACTTCGCACAGTGAATTGAAGTGTTGGAACAGACTGCTTCACTTTCAGAGAAATGCAAGTGAGTTTCTTGTGAATGCTTATATTTATCTTAAGGCACTTTCAAAGAAAGTGATTTTCTCTGAAAGTACAGCATTTAGAAAGTGAAGCAACACTCCATTCACTTCGCCCTGTGAATTGAAGTGTTGGAACAGACTGCTTCTCTTTCAGAGAAATGCATGTGAATTGCTGGTGAATGCTTGTAAGTAGCTTAAGGCAGTTTCAAAGGAAAGTGATTTTCTCTGAAAGTACTGCATTTTGAAAGTGAAGCAACACTCCGTTCACTTCGAACAGTGAATTGAAGTGTTGGAACAGACTGCTTCTCTTTCAGAGAAATGCCTGTCAATTGCTGGTGAATGCTTGTAAGTAGCTTAAGGCAGTTTCAAAGGACAGTGAATTTCTCTGAAAGTACAGCATTTAGAAAGTGAAGCAACACTCCATTCAATTCGCACAGTGAATTCAAGTGTTGGAACAGACTGCTTCTCTTTCAGAGTAATGCATGTGAATTGCTGGTGAATGCTTGTAAGTAGCTTAAGGCAGTTTCAAAGGAAAGTGATTTTGTCTGAAATTACAGCATTTAGAAAGTGAAGCAACCCTCCATTCACTTCGCACACTGAATTGAAGTGTTGGAACAGACTGCTTCTCTTTCAGAGAAACTCATGTGAGTTGCTGGTGAATGCTTGTAAGTAGCTTAAGGTACTTTGAAAGGAAAGTGATTTTCTCTGAAAGTACAGCATTTAGAAAGTGACGCAACACTCCATTCACTTCGCACAGTTAATGGAAGTGTTGGAACAGACTGCTTCTCTTTCAGAGAAACGCATGTGAGTTTCTTGTGAATGCTTGCAAGTAGCTTAAGGCAGTATCAAAGGAAAGTGATTTTCTCTGAAAGTACAGCATTTAGAAAGTGAAACAACAACACATTCACTTCTCACAGTGAATGGAAGTGTTGGAACTGACTGCTTTCTTTCAGAGAAACTCATGTGAGTTGCTGGTGAATGCTTGTAAGTAGCTAAGGCACTCTCAAAGGAAAGTGATTTTCTCTGAAAGGACAGCATTTAGAAAGTGAAGCAACACTCCATTCACTTCGCCCTGTGAATTGAAGTGTTGGAACAGACTGCTTCTCTTTCAGAGAAATGCATGTGAATTGCTGGTGAATGCTTGTAAGTAGCTTAAGGCAGTTTCAAAGGAAAGTCTTTTTTCTGTGAAAGTGCAGCATTTAGAAAGTGAAGCGACACTCCATTCACTTTGCACAGTGAATTGAAGTGTTGGAACAAACTGCTAATCTTTCAGAGAAACTCATGTGAGTTGCTGGTGAATGCTTGTAAGTAGCTTAAGGCACTTTCAAAGGAAAGTGATTTTCTCTGAAAGTACAGCATTTAGAAAGTGAAGCAACCCTCCATTCACTTCGCACAGTGAATTGAAGTGTTGGAACAGACTGCTTCTCTTACAGAGAAATGCATGTGAGTACCTTTTGAATGCTTATATTTATCTTAAGGCACTTTCAAAGAAAGTGATTTTTTCTGAAAGTACAGTATTTAGAAAGTGAAGAAACACTCCATTCACTTCGCACAGTGAATTGAAGTGTTGGAACAGACTGCTTCTTTTTCAGAGAAACTCATGTGAGTTGCTGGTGAATGCTTGTAAGTAGCTTAAGGCAGTTTCAACGGAAAGTGATTTTCTCTGAAAGTACTGCATTTTGAAAGTGAAGCAACACTCCGTTCACTTCGAACAGTGAATTGAAGTGTTGGAACAGACTGCTTCTCTTTCAGAGAAATGCCTGTGAATTGCTGGTGAATGCTTGTAAGTAGCTTAAGGCAGTTTCAAAGGAAAGTCTTTTTTCTGTGAAAGTGCAGTATTTAGAAAGTGAAGCAACAACACATTCACTTCGCACAGTGAATTGAAGTGTTGGAACAGACTGCTTCTCTTTCAGAGAAACTCATGTGAGAAGCTGGTGAATGCTTGTAAGTAGCTTAAGGCAGTTTCAAAGGAAAGTGATTTTCTCTGAAAGTACAGCATTTAGAAAGTGACGCAACACTCCATTCACTTCACACAGTGAATTGAAGTGTTGGAACAGACTGCTTCTCTTTCAGAGAAACTCATGTGTGTTGCTGGTGAATGCTTGTAAGTAGCTTAAGGCAGTTTCAAAGGATAGTGATTTTCTCTGAAAGTAGAGCATTTAGAAAGTGAAGCAACAACACATTCACTTCGCACAGTGAATTGAAGTGTTGGAACACACTGCTTCTCTTTCAGAGAAAGGCATTTGAGTTTCTTGTGAATGCTTGTAAGTAGCTTAAGGCAGTATCAAAGGAAAGTGATTTTCTCTAAAAGTACAGCATTTAGAAAGTGAAGCAACCCTCCATTCACTTCGCACACTGAATTGAAGTGTTGGAACAGACTGCTTCTCTTTCAGAGAAACTCATGTGAGCTTCTTGTGAATGCTTGTAAGTAGCTTAAGGTACGTTGAAAGGAAAGTGATTTTCTCTGAAAGTACAGCATTTAGAAAGTGACGCAACACTCCCTTCACTTCGCACAGTGAATTGAAGTGTTGGAACAGACTGCTTCTCTTTCAGAGAAATGCATGTGAGTTGCTGTTAAATGCTTGTAAGTAGCTTAAGGCAGTTTCAAAGGAAAGTGATTTTCTCTGAAAGTACTGCATTTTGAAAATTAAACAACACTCCATTCACTTCGAACAGTGAATTGAAGTGTTAGAACAGACTGCTTCCATTTCAGAGAAATGCAAGTGAATTGCTGGTGAATGCTTGTAAGTAGCTTAAGGCACTTTCAAAGGACAGTGATTTTCCTTGAAAGTACAGCATTTACAAAGTGAAGCAACACTCCATTCACTTCGCACAGTGAATTCAAGTGTTGGAACAGACTGCTTCTCTTTCAGAGTAATGCATGAGAGTTGTTGGTGAATGCTTTTAATTAGCTTAAGGCACTTTCAAAGAAGAGTGATTTTCTCTGAAAGTGCAGCATTTAGAAAGTGAAACAACAATACATTCACTTCGCACAGTGAATTAAAATGTTGGAACAGACTGCTTCTCTTTCAGAGAAACTCATGTGAGTTGCTGGGGAATGCTTTTAAGTAGCTTAAGGCAGTTTCAAAGGACAGTGATTTTCTCTGAAAGTACAGCATTTAGAAAGTGACGCAACACTCCATTCACTTCACACAGTGAATTGAAGTGTTGAACAGACTGCTTCTCTTTCAGAGAAACTCATGTGTGTTGCTGGTGAATGCTTGTAAGTAGCTTAAGGCAGTTTCAAAGAAAGTGATTTTCTCTGAAAGTAGAGCATTTAGAAAGTGAAACAACAACACATTCACTTCACACAGTGAATTGATGTGTTGGAACAGACTGCTTCTCTTTCACAAAAACTCATGTGAGTTGCTGGTGAATGCTTATAAGTAGCTTAAGGTACTTTGAAAGGAAAGTGATTTTCTCTGAAAGTACAGCATTTAGAAAGTGACACAACACTCCATTCACTTTGCACAGTGAATAGAAGTGTTGGAACAGACTGCTTCTCTTTCAGAGAAACTCATGTGAGTTGCTGGTGAATGCTTGTAAGTAGCTTAAGGCACTTTCAAAGGAAAGTGATTTTCTCTGAAAGTACAGCATTTAGAAAATGAAACAACAACACATTCACTTCGCAGAGTGAATTGAAGTGTTGGAACAGACTGCTTCTCTTTCAGAGAAACGCATGTGAATTGCTGGTGAATGCATGCAAGTAGCTTAAGGCAGTTTCAAAGGAAAGTTTTTTTCTGTGAAAGTGCAGCATTTAGAAAGTGAAGTAACACTCCATTCACTTTGCACAGTGAATTGAGGTGTTGGAACAGACCGCTAATCTTTCAGAGAAACTCATGTGAGTTGCTGGTGAATGCTTGTAAGTAGCTTAAGGCACTTTCAAAGGAAAGTGATTTTCTCTGAAAGTACAGCATTTAGAAAGTGAACCGACCCTCCATTCACTTCGCACAGTGAATTGAAATGTTGGAACAGACTGCTTCGCTTTCAGAGAAATGCAAGTGAGTTTCTTGTGAATGCTTATAAATATCTTAAGGCACTTTCAAAGAAAGTGATTTTCTCTGAAAGTACAGCATTTAGAAAGTGAAGCAACACTCCATTCACCTCGCCCTGTGAATTGAAGTGTTGGAACAGACTGCTTCTCTTTCAGAGAAATGCATGTGAATTGCTGGTGAATGCTTGTAAGTAGCTTAAGGCAGTTTCAGAGGAAAGTGATTTTCTCTGAAAGTACAGCATTTAGAAAGTGAAGCAACACGCCATTCACTTCGCACAGTGAATTGAAGTGTTGGAACAGACTGCTTCTCTTTCAGAGAAACGCATGTGAGTTTCTTGTGAATGCTTGTAAGTAGCTTAAGGCAGTATAAAAGGAAAGTGATTTTCTCTGAAAGTACAGCATTTAGAAAGTGAAACAACAACACATTCACTTCTCACAGTGAATGGAAGTGTTGGAACAGACTGCTTTCTTTCAGAGAAACTCATGTGAGTTGCTGGTGAATGCTTGTAAGTAGCTAAGGCACTTTCAAAGGAAAGTGATTTTCTCTGAAAGTACAGCATTTAGAAAGTGAAGCAACACTCCATTCATTTCGCACAGTGAATTGAAGTGTTGGAACAGACTGCTTCTCTTTCAGAGAAACGCATGTGAATTGCTGGTGAATGCTTGTAAGTAGCTTAAGGCAGTTTCATAGGAAAGTCTTTTTTCTGTGAAAGTGCAGCATTTAGAAAGTGAAGCAACACTCCATTCACTTTGAACAGTGAATTGAAGTGTTGGAACAAACTGCTAATCTTTCAGAGAAACTCATGTGAGTTGCTGGTGAATGCATGTAAGTAGCTTAAGGCACTTTCAAAGGAAAGTGATTTTCTCAGAAAGTACAGCATTTAGAAAGTGAAGCAACCCTCCATTCACTTCGCACAGTGAATTGAAGTGTTGGAACAGACTGCTTCTCTTACAGAGAAATACATGTGAGTTTCTTGTGAATGCTTATATTTATCTTAAGGCACTTTCAAAGAAAGTGATTTTCTCTGAAAGTACAGCATTTAGAAAGTGAAGAAACACTCCATTCACTTCGCACAGTGAATTGAAGTGTTGGAACAGACTGCTTCTCTTTCAGAGAAACTCATGTGAGTTGCTGGTGAATGCTTGTAAGTAGCTTAAGGCAGTTTCAAAGAAAGTGATTTTCTCTGAAAGTAGAGCATTTAGAAAGTGAAACAACAACACATTCACTTCACACAGTGAATTGATGTGTTGGAACAGACTGCTTCTCTTTCACAAAAACTCATGTGAGTTGCTGGTGAATGCTTATAAGTAGCTTAAGGCACTTTGAAAGGAAAGTGATTTTCTCTGAAAGTACAGCATTTAGAAAGTGACACAACACTCCATTCAATTTGCACAGTGAATTGAAGTGTTGGAACAGACTGCTAATCTTTCAGAGAAACTCATGTGAGTTGCTGGTGAATGCTTGTAAGGAGCTTAAGGCACTTTCAAAGGAAAGTGATTTTCTCTGAAAGTACAGCATTTAGAAAATGAAACAACAACACATTCACTTCGCAGTGTGAATTGAAGTGTTGGAACAGACTGCTTCTCTTTCAGAGAAACGCATGTGAATTGCTGGTGAATGCTTGTAAGTAGCTTAAGGCAGTTTCAAAGGAAAGTTTTTTTCTGTGAAAGTGCAGCATTTAGAAAGTGAAGTAACACTCCATTCACTTTGCACAGTGAATTGAAGTGTTGGAACAGACCTCTAATCTTTCAGAGAAACTCATGTGAGTTGCTGGTGAATGCTTGTAAGTAGCTTAAGGCACTTTCAAAGGAAAGTGATTTTCTCTGAAAGTACAGCATTTAGAAAGTGAAACAACAACACATTCACTTCTCACAGTGAATGGAAGTGGTGGAACAGACTGCTTCTCTTTCAGAGAAACGCATGTGAGTTTCTTGTGAATGCTTGTAAGTAGCTTAAGGCAGTATCAAAGGAAAGTGATTTTCTCTGAAAGTACAGCATTTAGAAAGTGAAACAACAACACATTCACTTCTCACAGTGAATGGAAGTGTTGGAACAGACTGCTTTCTTTCAGAGAAACTCATGTGAGTTGCTGGTGAATGCTTGTAAGTAGCTAAGGCACTCTCAAAGGAAAGTGATTTTCTCTGAAAGGACAGCATTTAGAAAGTGAAGCAACACTCCATTCACTTCGCAAAGTGAATTGAAGTGTTGGAACAGACTGCTTCTCTTTCAGAGAAACGCATGTGAATTGCTGGTGAATGCTTGTAAGTAGCTTAAGGCACTTTCAAAGGAAAGTCTTTTTTCTGTGAAAGTGCAGCATTTAGAAAGTGAAGCAACACTCCATTCACTTTGAACAGTGAATTGAAGTGTTGGAACAAACTGCTAATCTTTCAGAGAAACTCATGTGAGTTGCTGGTGAATGCTTGTAAGTAGCTTAAGGCAGTATCAAAGGAAAGTGAATTTCTCTGAAAGTACAGCCTTTAGAAAGTGACGCAACACTCCATTCACTTCGCACAGTGAATTGAAGTGTTGAAACAGACTGCTTCTCTTTCAGACAAATGCATGTGAGTTGCTGGTGAATGCTTGTAAGTAGCTTAAGGCAGTTTCAAAGGAAAGTGATTTTCTCTGAAATTACAGCATTTTGAAAGTGAAGCAACACTCCATTCACGTTGAACAGTGAATTGAAGTGTTGGAACAGACTGCTTCTATTTCAGAGAAATGCTAGTGAATTGCTGGTGAATGCTTGTAAGTAGCTTAAGGCAGTTTCAAAGGACAGTGATTTTCTCTGAAAGTACAGCATTTACAAAGTGACGCAACACTCCATTCACTTCACACAGTGAATTGAAGTGTTGAACAGACTGCTTCTCTTTCAGAGAAACTCATGTGTGTTGCTGGTAAATGCTTGTAAGTAGCTTAAGGCAGTTTCAAAGAAAATGATTTTCTCTGAAAGTAGAGCATTTAGAAAGTGAAACAACAACACATTCACTTCACACAGTGAATGGAAGTGTTGGAACAGACTGCTTCTCTTTCAGAAAAACTTATGTGAGTTGCTGGTGAATGCTTGTAAGTAGCTTAAGGTACTTTGAAAGGAAAGTGATTTTCTCTGAAAGTACAGCATTTAGAAAGTGACACAACACTCCATTCACTTTGCACAGTGAATTGAAGTGTTGGAACAGACTGCTAATCTTTCAGAGAAACTCATGTGAGTTGCTGGTGAATGCTTGTAAGTAGCTTAAGGCAGTTTCAAAGGAAAGTGATTTTCTCTGAAAGTACAGCATTTAGAAAGTGAAACAACAACACATTCACTTCGCAGAGTGAATTGAAGTGTTGGAACAGACTGCTTCTATTTCAGAGAAACGCATGTGAATTGCTGGTGAATGCTTGTAAGTAGCTTAAGGCAGTTTCAAAGGACAGTTTTTTCAGTGAAAGTGCAGCATTTAGAAAGTGAAGCAACACTCCATTCACTTTGCACTGTGAATTGAAGTGTTGGAACAGACCGCTAATCTTTCAGAGAAACTCATGTGAGTTGCTGGTGAATGCTTGTAAGTAGCTTAAGGCACTTTCAAAGGAAAGTGATTTTCTCTGAAAGGACAGCATTTAGAAAGTGAAGCGACCCTCCATTCACTTCGCACAGTGAATTGAAGTGTTGGAACAGACTGCTTCACTTTCAGAGAAATGCAAGTGAGTTTCTTGTGAATGCTTATATTTATCTTAAGGCACTTTCAAAGAAAGTGATTTTCTCTGAAAGTACAGCATTTAGAAAGTGAAGCAACACTCCATTCACTTCGCCCTGTGAATTGAAGTGTTGGAACAGACTGCTTCTCTTTCAGAGAAATGCATGTGAATTGCTGGTGAATGCTTGTAAGTAGCTTAAGGCAGTTTCAAAGGAAAGTGATTTTCTCTGAAAGTACTGCATTTTGAAAGTGAAGCAACACTCCGTTCACTTCGAACAGTGAATTGAAGTGTTGGAACAGACTGCTTCTCTTTCAGAGAAATGCCTGTCAATTGCTGGTGAATGCTTGTAAGTAGCTTAAGGCAGTTTCAAAGGACAGTGAATTTCTCTGAAAGTACAGCATTTAGAAAGTGAAGCAACACTCCATTCAATTCGCACAGTGAATTCAAGTGTTGGAACAGACTGCTTCTCTTTCAGAGTAATGCATGTGAATTGCTGGTGAATGCTTGTAAGTAGCTTAAGGCAGTTTCAAAGGAAAGTGATTTTGTCTGAAATTACAGCATTTAGAAAGTGAAGCAACCCTCCATTCACTTCGCACACTGAATTGAAGTGTTGGAACAGACTGCTTCTCTTTCAGAGAAACTCATGTGAGTTGCTGGTGAATGCTTGTAAGTAGCTTAAGGTACTTTGAAAGGAAAGTGATTTTCTCTGAAAGTACAGCATTTAGAAAGTGACGCAACACTCCATTCACTTCGCACAGTGAATTGAAGTGTTGGAACAGACTGCTTCTCTTTCAGAGAAACTCATGTGATTTGCTGGTGAATGCTTGTAAGTAGCTTAAGGCAGTATCAAAGGAAAGTGAATTTCTCTGAAAGTACAGCCTTTAGAAAGTGAAGCAACACTCCATTCACTTCGCACAGTGAATTGAAGTGTTGGAACAGACAGCTTCTCTTTCAGAGAAACGCATGTGAGCTTCTTGTGAATGCTTGTAAGTAGCTTAAGGTACTTTGAAAGGAAAGTGATTTTCTCTGAAAGTACAGCATTTAGAAAGTGACGCAACACTCCATTCACTTCGCACAGTGAATTGAAGTGTTGAAACAGACTGCTTCTTTTTCAGACAAATGCATGTGAGTTGTTGGTGAATGCTTGTAAGTTGCTTAAGGCAGTTTCAAAGGAAAGTGATTTTCTCTGAAATTACAGCATTTTGAAAGTGAAGCAACACTCCATTCACTTTGAACAGTGAATTGAAGTGTTGGAACAGACTGCTTCTATTTCAGAGAAGTGCTAGTGAATTGCTGGTGAATGCTTGTAAGTAGCTTAAGGCACTTTCAAAGGAAAGTGATTTTCTCTGAAAGTACAGCATTTAGAAAGTGAAACAACAACACATTCACTTCACACAGTGAATGGAAGTGTTGGAACAGATTGCTTCTCTTTCAGAGAAACTCATGTGAGTTGCTGGTGAATGCTTGTAAGTAGCTTAAGGCAGTTTCAAAGAAAGTGATTTTCTCTGAAAGTAGAGCATTTAGAAAGTGAAACAACAACACATTCACTTCACACAGTGAATTGATGTGTTGGAACAGACTGCTTCTCTTTCACAAAAACTCATGTGAGTTGCTGGTGAATGCTTATAAGTAGCTTAAGGCACTTTGAAAGGAAAGAGATTTTCTCTGAAAGTACAGCATTTAGAAAGTGAAACAACACTCCATTCACTTTGCACAGTGAATTGAAGTGTTGGAACAGACTGCTAATCTTTCAGAGAAACTCATGTGAGTTGCTGGTGAATGCTTGTAAGGAGCTAAAGGCACTTTCAAAGGAAAGTGATTTTCTCTGAAAGTACAGCATTTAGAAAGTGAAACAACAACACATTCACTTCTCACAGTGAATGGAAGTGTTGGAACAGACTGCTTTCTTTCAGAGAAACTCAAGTGAGTTGCTGGTGAATGCTTGTAAGTAGCTAAGGCACTCTCAAAGGAAAGTGATTTTCTCTGAAAGGACAGCATTTAGAAAGTGAAGCAACACTCCATTCACTTCGCAAAGTGAATTGAAGTGTTGGAACAGACTGCTTCTCTTTCAGAGAAACGCATGTGAATTGCTGGTGAATGCTTGTAAGTAGCTTAAGGCACTTTCAAAGGAAAGTCTTTTTTCTGTGAAAGTGCAGCATTTAGAAAGTGAAGCAACACTCCATTCACTTTGAACAGTGAATTGAAGTGTTGGAACAAACTGCTAATCTTTCAGAGAAACTCATGTGAGTTGCTGGTGAATGCTTGTAAGTAGCTTAAGGCAGTATCAAAGGAAAGTGAATTTCTCTGAAAGTACAGCCTTTAGAAAGTGACGCAACACTCCATTCACTTCGCACAGTGAATTGAAGTGTTGAAACAGACTGCTTCTCTTTCAGACAAATGCATGTGAGTTGCTGGTGAATGCTTGTAAGTAGCTTAAGGCAGTTTCAAAGGAAAGTGATTTTCTCTGAAATTACAGCATTTTGAAAGTGAAGCAACACTCCATTCACGTTGAACAGTGAATTGAAGTGTTGGAACAGACTGCTTCTATTTCAGAGAAATGCTAGTGAATTGCTGGTGAATGCTTGTAAGTAGCTTAAGGCAGTTTCAAAGGACAGTGATTTTCTCTGAAAGTACAGCATTTACAAAGTGACGCAACACTCCATTCACTTCACACAGTGAATTGAAGTGTTGGAACAGACTGCTTCTCTTTCAGAGAAACTCATGTGTGTTGCTGGTAAATGCTTGTAAGTAGCTTAAGGCAGTTTCAAAGAAAATGATTTTCTCTGAAAGTAGAGCATTTAGAAAGTGAAACAACAACACATTTACTTCACACAGTGAATGGAAGTGTTGGAACAGACTGCTTCTCTTTCAGAAAAACTTATGTGAGTTGCTGGTGAATGCTTGTAAGTAGCTTAAGGTACTTTGAAAGGAAAGTGATTTTCTCTGAAAGTACAGCATTTAGAAAGTGACACAACACTCCATTCACTTTGCACAGTGAATTGAAGTGTTGGAACAGACTGCTAATCTTTCAGAGAAACTCATGTGAGTTGCTGGTGAATGCTTGTAAGTAGCTTAAGGCAGTTTCAAAGGAAAGTGATTTTCTCTGAAAGTACAGCATTTAGAAAGTGAAACAACAACACATTCACTTCGCAGAGTGAATTGAAGTGTTGGAACAGACTGCTTCTATTTCAGAGAAACGCATGTGAATTGCTGGTGAATGCTTGTAAGTAGCTTAAGGCAGTTTCAAAGGACAGTTTTTTCAGTGAAAGTGCAGCATTTAGAAAGTGAAGCAACACTCCATTCATTTGCACTGTGAATTGAAGTGTTGGAACAGACCGCTAATCTTTCAGAGAAACTCATGTGAGTTGCTGGTGAATGCTTGTAAGTAGCTTAAGGCACTTTCAAAGGAAAGTGATTTTCTCTGAAAGGACAGCATTTAGAAAGTGAAGCGACCCTCCATTCACTTCGCACAGTGAATTGAAGTGTTGGAACAGACTGCTTCACTTTCAGAGAAATGCAAGTGAGTTTCTTGTGAATGCTTATATTTATCTTAAGGCACTTTCAAAGAAAGTGATTTTCTCTGAAAGTACAGCATTTAGAAAGTGAAGCAACACTCCATTCACTTCGCCCTGTGAATTGAAGTGTTGGAACAGACTGCTTCTCTTTCAGAGAAATGCATGTGAATTGCTGGTGAATGCTTGTAAGTAGCTTAAGGCAGTTTCAAAGGAAAGTGATTTTCTCTGAAAGTACTGCATTTTGAAAGTGAAGCAACACTCCGTTCACTTCGAACAGTGAATTGAAGTGTTGGAACAGACTGCTTCTCTTTCAGAGAAATGCCTGTCAATTGCTGGTGAATGCTTGTAAGTAGCTTAAGGCAGTTTCAAAGGACAGTGAATTTCTCTGAAAGTACAGCATTTAGAAAGTGAAGCAACACTCCATTCAATTCGCACAGTGAATTCAAGTGTTGGAACAGACTGCTTCTCTTTCAGAGTAATGCATGAGAGTTGTTGGTGAATGCTTGTAAGTAGCTTAAGGCACTTTCAAAGAAGAGTGTTTTTCTCTGAAAGTACAGCATTTAGAAAGTGAAACAACAACACATTCACTTCGCACAGTGAATTGAAGTGTTGGAACAGACTGCTTCTCTTTCAGAGAAACTCATGTGAGTTGCTGGTGAATGCTTGTAAGTAGCTTAAGGCAGTTTCAAAGGAAAGTGATTTTCTCTGAAAGTATAGCATTTAGAAAGTGAAGCAACACTCCATTCACTTCACACAGTGAATTGAAGTGTTGGAACAGACTGCTTCTCTTTCAGAGAAACTCATGTGTGTTGCTGGTGAATGCTTGCAAGTAGCTTAAAGCAGTTTCAAAGGAAAGTGATTTTCTCTGAAAGTACAGCATTTAGAAAGTGAAGCAACAACACATTCACTTCGCACAGTGAATTGAAATGTTGGAACACACTGCTTCTCTTTCAGAGAAACGCATTTGAGTTTCTTGTGAATGCTTGTAAGTAGCTTAAGGCAGTATCAAAGGAAAGTGATTTTGTCTGAAAGTACAGCATTTAGAAAGTGAAGCAACCCTCCATTCACTTCGCACACTGAATTGAAGTGTTGGAACGGACTGCTTCTCTTTCAGAGAAACTCATGTGAGTTGCTGGTGAATGCTTGTAAGTAGCTTAAGGTACTTTGAAAGGAAAGTGATTTTCTCTGAAAGTACAGCATTTAGAAAGTGACGCAACACTCCATTCACTTCGCACAGTGAATTGAAGTGTTGGAACAGACTGCTTCTCTTTCAGAGAAACTCATGTGAGTTGCTGGTGAATGCTTGTAAGTAGCTTAAGGCAGTATCAAAGGAAAGTGAATTTCTCTGAAAGTACAGCCTTTAGAAAGTGAAGCAACACTCCATTCACTTCGCACAGTGAATTGAAGTGTTGGAACAGACAGCTTCTCTTTCAGAGAAACGCATGTGAGCTTCTTGTGAATGCTTGTAAGTAGCTTAAGGTACTTTGAAAGGAAAGTGATTTTCTCTGAAAGTACAGCATTTAGAAAGTGACGCAACACTCCATTCACTTCGCACAGTGAATTGAAGTGTTGAAACAGACTGCTTCTCTTTCAGACAAATGCATGTGAGTTGTTGGTGAATGCTTGTAAGTTGCTTAAGGCAGTTTCAAAGGAAAGTGATTTTCTCTGAAATTACAGCATTTTGAAAGTGAAGCAACACTCCATTCACTTTGAACAGTGAATTGAAGTGTTGGAACAGACTGCTTCTATTTCAGAGAAATGCTAGTGAATTGCTGGTGAATGCTTGTAAGTAGCTTAAGGCACTTTCAAAGGAAAGTGATTTTCTCTGAAAGTACAGCATTTAGAAAGTGATACAACAACACATTCACTTCACACAGTGAATGGAAGTGTTGGAACAGACTGCTTCTCTTTCAGAAAAACTCATGTGAGTTGCTGGTGAATGCTTGTAAGTAGCTTAAGGTACTTTGAAAGGAAAGTGATTTTCTCTGAAAGTACAGCATTTAGAAAGTGACACAACACTCCATTCACTTTGCACAGTGAATTGAAGTGTTGGAACAGACTGCTAATCTTTCAGAGAAACTCATGTGAGTTGCTGGTGAATGCTTGTAAGTAGCTTAAGGCACTTTCAAAGGAAAGTGATTTTCTCTGAAAGTACAGCATTTAGAAAGTGAAACAACAACACATTCACTTCGCAGAGTGAATTGAAGTGTTGGAACAGACTGCTTCTATTTCAGAGAAACGCATGTGAATTGCTGGTGAATGCTTGTAAGTAGCTTAAGGCAGTTTCAAAGGACAGTTTTTTCAGTGAAAGTGCAGCATTTAGAAAGTGAAGCAACACTCCATTCACTTTGCACTGTGAATTGAAGTGTTGGAACAGACCGCTAATCTTTCAGAGAAACTCATGTGAGTTGCTGGTGAATGCTTGTAAGTAGCTTAAGGCACTTTCAAAGGAAAGTGATTTTCTCTGAAAGTACAGCGTTTAGAAAGTGAAGCGACCCTCCATTCACTTCGCACAGTGAATTGAAATGTTGGAACAGACTGCTTCGCTTTCAGAGAAATGCAAGTGAGTTTCTTGTGAATGCTTATATTTATCTTAAGGCACTTTCAAAGAAAGTGATTTTCTCTGAAAGTACAGCATTTAGAAAGTGAAGCAACACTCCATTCACTTCGCCCTGTGAATTGAAGTGTTGGAACAGACTGCTTCTCTTTCAGAGAAATGCATGTGAATTGCTGGTGAATGCTTGTAAGTAGCTTAAGGCAGTTTCAAAGGACAGTGATTTTCTCTGAAAGTACAGCATTTAGAAAGTGAAGCAACACTCCATTCACTTCGCACAGTGAATTGAAGTGTTGGAACAGACTCCTTCTCTTTCAGAGAAACTCATGTGAGTTGCTGGTGAATGCTTGTAAGTACCTTAAGGCACTTTCAAAGGAAAGTGATTTTCTCTGAAAGTACAGCATTTAGAAAGTCACGCAACACTCCATTCACTTCGCACAGTGAATTGAAGAGTTGGAACAGACTGCTTCTCTTTCAGAGAAACTCATGTGAGTTGCTGGTGAATGCTTGTAAGTAGCTTAAGTCAGTTTCAGAGGAAAGTGATTTTCTCTGAAAGTACAGCATTTAGAAAGTGAAGCAACACTCCATTCACTTTGCACAGTGAATTGAAGTGTTCGAACAGACTGCTTCTCTTTCAGAGAAACGCATGTGAATTGCTGGTGAATGCTCGTAAGTGGCTTAAGGCAGTTTCAAAGGAAAGTGATTTTCTCTGAAAGTACAGCATTTAGAAAGTGAAACAACCAGGCATTCACTTCGCACAGTGAATTGAAGTGTTGGAACAGACTGCTTCTCTTACAGAGAAATTCATGTGAGTTGCTGGTGAATGCTTGTAAGTAGCTTAGGGCACTTTCAAAGGAAAGTGATTTTCTCTGAAAGTACAGCATTTAGAAAGTGAAGCAACAATCCATTCACTTCGCACAGTGAATTGAAGTGTTGGAACAGACTACTTCTCTTTCAGAGAAATGCATGTGAGTTTCTTGTGAATGCTTATATTTATCTTAAGGCACTTTCAAAGAAAGTGATCTTCTCTGAAAGTGCAGCATTTAGAAAGTGAAGCAACACTCCATTCACTTCGCACAGTGAATTGAAGTGTTGGAACAGACTGCTAATCTTTCAGAGAAACTCATGTGAGTTGCTGGTGAATGCTTGTAAGTAGCTTAAGGAAGTTTCAAAGGAAAGTGATTTTCTCTGAAAGTACTGCATTTTGAAAGTCAAGCAACACTCCATTCACTTCGAACAGTGAATTGAAGTGTTGGAACAGACTGCTTGTTTTTCAGAAAAATGAATGTGAATTTCTATTGAATGCTTGTAAGTAGCTTAAGGCAGTTTCAAAGGACAGTGATTTTCTCTGAAAGTACAGCATTTAGAAAGTGAAGCAACACTCCATTCACTTCGCACAGTGAATTGAAGTGTTGGAACAGACTGCTAATCTTTC
This sequence comes from Myodes glareolus, assembly GCF_982192425.1. Taxonomy (NCBI): domain Eukaryota; kingdom Metazoa; phylum Chordata; class Mammalia; order Rodentia; family Cricetidae; genus Myodes; species Myodes glareolus. The sequence continues at coordinate 690,712 of NW_028263213.1, forward strand.
AGGGAAACTCATGTGAGTTGCTGGTGAATGCTTGTAAGTAGCTTCAGGCACTTTCAAAGGAAAGTAATTTTCTCTGAAAGTACAGCATTTAGAAAGTGAAGCAACACTCCATTCACTTCGCACTGTGAATTGAAGTGTTGGAACAGACTGCTTCTCTTTTAGAGAAATGCATGTGATTTGCTGGTGAATGCTTGAAAGTAGCTTAAGGCAATTTCAAAGGACAGTGATTTTCTCTGAAATTACAGCATTTAGAAAGTGAAGCAACACTCCATTCACTTCGCACAGTGAATTCAAGTGTTGGAACAGACTGCTTCTCTTTCAAAGAAATGCATGTGAGTTTCTTGTGAATGCTTATATTTATCTTAAGACACTTTCAAAGAAAGTGATCTTCTCTGAAAGTACAGCATTAAGAAAGTGAAGCAACACTCCATTCACTTCGCACAGTGAATTGAAGTGTTGGAACAGACTGCTTCTCTTTCAGAGAAACTCATGTGAGTTGCTGGTGAATGCTTGTAAGTAGCTTAAGGTACTTTGAAAGGAAAGTGATTTTCTCTGAAAGTACAGCATTTAGAAAGAGACGCAACACTCCATTCACTTCGCACAGTGAATTGAAGAGTTGGAACAGACTGCTTCTCTTTCAGAGAAACTCATGTGTGTTGCTGGTGAATGCTTGTAAGTAGTTTAAGGCAGTTTCAAAGGAAAGTGATTTTCTCTGAAAGTACAGCATTTTGAAAGTGAAGCAACACTCCATTCACTTTGCACAGTGAATTGAAGTGTTGGAACAGACTGCTTCTCTTTCAGAGAAACTCATGTGAGTTGCTGGTGAATGCTTGTAAGTAGCTTAAGGCACTTTCAAAGGAAAGTGATTTTCTCTGAAAGTACAGCATTTAGAAAGTGAAGCAACACTCCATTCACTTTGCACAGTGAATTGAAGTGTTGGAACAGGCTGCTTCTCTTTCAGAGAAACGCATGTGAGTTTCTTGTGAATGCTTGTAAGTAGCTTAAGGCACTTTCAAAGGAAAGTGATTTTCTCTGAAAGTAGAGCATTTACAAAGTGAAACAACAACACATTCACTTCGCACAGTGAATTGAAGTGTTGGAACACACTGCTACTCTTTCAGAGAAACGCATGTGAGTTTCTTGGGAATGCTTGTAAGTAGCTTAAGAAAAGTATCAAAGGAAAGTGATTTTCTCTGAAAGTACAGCACTTAGAAAGTGAAACAACAGCACATTCACTTTTAACAGTGAATTGAAGTGTTGGAACAGACTGCTTCTCTTTCAGAGAAACTCTGGTGAGTTGCTGGTGAATGCTTGTAAGTAGCTTAAGGCAGTTTCAAAGGAAAGTTTTTTTCTGTGAAAGTGCAGCATTTAGAAAGTGAAGCAACACTCCATTCACTTTGCACAGTGAATTGAAGTGTTGGAACAGACTGCTAATCTTACAGAGAAACTCATGTGAGTTGCTGGTGAACGCTTGTAAGTAGCTTAAGGCACTTTCAAAGGAAAGTGATTTTCTCTGAAAGTACAGCATTTAGAAAGTGAAGCAACCCTCCATTCACTTCGCACAGTGAAGTGAAGTATTGGAACAGACTGTTTCTCTTTCAAAGAAATGCATGTGAGTTGCTGGTGAATGCATGTAAGCAGCTTAAGGCAGTTTCAAAGGAACGTGATTTTCTCTGAAATTACAGCTTTTAGAAAGTGAAGTAACACTCCGTTCATTTCGCAGAGTGAATTGAAGTGTTGGAACAGACTGCTTCTCTTTCAGAGAAATGCATGTGAGTTGCTGGTGAATGCTTGTAAGTAGCTTAAGGCAGTTTCAAAAAAAAATGATTTTCTCTGAAAGTACAGCATTTAGAAAGTGAAACAACAACATTTCACCTCGCACAGTGAATTGAAGTGTTGGAATAGACTGCTTCTCTTTCAGAGAAACTCATGTGAGTTGCTGGTGAATGCTTGTAAGTAGCTTAAGGCAGTTTCAAAAGAAAGTGATTTTCTCTGAAAGTACAGCATTTAGAAATTGACGCAACCCTCAATTCACTTCGCACAGTGAATTGAAGTGTTGGAACAGACTGCTTCTCTTTCAGAGAAACTCATGTGTGTTGCTTGTGAATTCTTGTAAGTAGCTTATGGCAGTTTCAAAGGAAAGTGATTTTCTCTGAAAGTAGAGCATTTACAAAGTGAAACAACAACACATTCACTTCACACAGTGAATTGAAGTGTTGGAACAGACTGCTACTCTTTCAGAGAAACGCATGTGAGTTTCTTGGGAATGCTTGTAAGTAGCTTAAGGCAGTATCAAAGGAAAGTGATTTTCTCTGAAAGTACAGTACTTAGAAAGTGAAACAACAGCACATTCACTTTTAACAGTGAATTGAAGTGTTGGAACAGACTGCTTCTCTTTCAGAGAAACTCTGGTGAGTTGCTGGTGAATGCTTGTAAGTAGCTTAAGGCAGTTTCAAAGGAAAGTTTTTTTCTGTGAAAGTGCAGCATTTAGAAAGTGAAGCAACACTCCATTCACTTTGCACAGTGAATTGAAATGTTGGAACAGACTGCTAATCTTTCAGAGAAACTCATGTGAGTTGCTGGTGAATGCTTGTAAGTAGCTTAAGGCACTTTCAAAGGAAAGTGATTTTCTCTGAAAGTACAGCATTTAGAAAGTGAAGCAACCCTCCATTCACTTCGCACAGTGAAGTGAAGTATTGGAACAGACTGTTTCTCTATCAGAGAAATGCATCTGAGTTGCTGGTTAATGCATGTAAGTAGCTTAAGGCAGTTTCAAAGGAATGTGATTGTCTCTGAAATTACAGCTTTTGGAAAGTGAAGTAACACTCCGTTCATTTCGCAGAGTGAATTGAAGTGTTGGAACAGACTGCTTCTCTTTCAGAGAAACTCATGTGAATTGCTGGTCAATTCTTGTAACTAGCTTAAGGCACTTTCAAAGGAAAGTGATTTTCTCTGAAAGTACAGCATTTAGAAAGTGAAGCAACACTCCATTCTCTTCGCACAGTGAATTGAAGTGTTGGAACAGACTGCTTCTCTTTCAGAGAAATGCATGTGAGTTGCTGGTGAATACTTGAAAGTAACTTAAGGCACTTTCAAAGGAAAGTGCTTTTCTCTGAAAGTACAGCATTTAGAAAGTGAAGCAACACTCCATTCACTTCGCACAGTGAATTGAAGTGTTGGAACAGACTGCTTCTCTTTCAGAAAAATGATTGTGAGTTGCTGGTGAATGCTTGTAAGTAGCTTAAGGCAGTATGAAAGGAAAGTGATTTTCTCTGAAAGTACAGCATTTAGAAAGTGACGCAACACTCCATTCACTTCGCACAGTGAATTGAAGTGTTGGAACAGACTGCTTCTAATTCAGAGAAACGCATGTGAGTTGCTGGTGAATGCTTCTAAGTAGCTTATGGCACTTTCAAAGGAAACTGATTTTCTCTGAAAGTACAGCATTTAGAAAGTGAATCAACACTCCATTCACTTCGCACAGTGAATTGAAATGTTTGAACAGACTGCTTCTCTTTCAGAGAAACTCCTGTGAGTTGCTGCTGAATGCCTGTAAGTAGCTTAAGGTACTTTGAAAGGAAAGTGATTTTCCCTGCAAGGAAAGCATTTAAAAAGTGAAGCAACACTCCATTCACTTCGCACAGTAAATTGAAGTGTTGGACCAGACTGCTTCTCTTTCAGAGAAATGCATGTGAGTTGCTGGTGAATGCTTGTAAGTGGCTTAAGGCAGTTTCAAAGGAAAGTGATTTTCTCTGAAAGTACAGCACTTAGAAAGTGAAGCAACACTCCGTTCACTTCGCAGAGTGAATTGAAGTGTTGGAACAGACTGCTTGTCTTTCAGAGAAACTCATGTGAGTTGCTGGTGAATGCTTGTAAGTAGCTTAAGGCAGTTTCAAAGGAAAGAGATTTTCTCTGAAAGTACAGCATTTAGAAAGTGAAGCAACACTCCATTCACTTTCAACAGTGAATTGAAGTGTTGGAACAGACTGCTTCTCTTTCAGAGAAATGCATGTGAATTGCTGGTGAATGCTTGTAAGTAGCTTAAGGCAGTTTCAAAGGACAGTGATTTTCTCTGAAAGTACAGCATTTAGAAAGTGAAGCAACACTCCATTCAATTCGCACAGTGAATTCAAGTATTGGAACAGACTGCTTCTCTTTCAGAGTAATGCATGAGAGTTGTTTGTGAATGCTTGTAAATAGCTTAAGGCACTTTCAAAGAACAGTGATTTTCTCTGAAAGTACAGCATTTAGAAAGTGAAACAACAACATTTCACTTCGCACAGTGAATTGAAGTGTTGGAACAGACTGCTTCTCTTTCAGAGAAACTCATGTGAGTTGCTGGTGAATGCTTGTAAGTAGCTTATGGCAGTTTCAAAGGAAAGTGATTTTCTCTGAAAGTAGAGCATTTACAAAGTGAAACAACAACACATTCACTTCGCACAGTGAATTGAAGTGTTGGAACAGACTGCTACTCTTTCAGAGAAACGCATGTGAGTTTCTTGGGAATGCTTGTAAGTAGCTTAAGGCAGTATCAAAGGAAAGTGAATTTCTCTGAAAGTACAGCACTTAGAAAGTGAAACAACAGCACATTCACTTTGAACAGTGAAGTGAAGTGTTGGAACAGACTGCTTCTCTTTCAGAGAAACTCTGGTGAGTTGCTGGTGAATGCTTGTAAGTAACTTAAGGCAGTTTCAAAGGAAAGTTTTTTTCTGTGAAAGTGCAGCATTTAGAAAGTGAAGCAACACTCCATTCACTTTGCACAGTTTATTGAAGTGTTGGAACAGACTGCTAATCTTTCAGAGAAACTCATGTGAGTTGCTGGTGAATGCTTGTAAGTAGCTTAATGCACTTTCAAAGGAAAGTGATTTTCTCTGAAAGTACAGCATTTAGAAAGTGAAGCAACCCTCCATTCACTTCGCACAGTGAACTGGTGTTGCAACAGACTGCTTCTCTTTCAGAGAAATGCATGTGAGTTTCATCTGAATGCTTATATTTATCTTAAGGCACTTTCAAAGAAAGTGATTTTCTCTGAAAGTACAGCATTTAGAAAGTGACGCCATACTCCATTCACTTCGCACAGTGAAATGAGGAGTTGGAACAGACTGCCTCTCTTTCAGAGAAACTCATGTGAGTTTCTGGTGAATGCTTGTAAGTAGTTTAAGGCAGTTTCAAAGGAAAGTGATTTTCTCTGAAAGTACAGCATATAGAAAGTGAAGCAACCCTACATTCACTTCGCACAGTGAATTGAAGTGTTGGAACAGACTGCTTCTCTTTCAGAAAAACTCATGTGAGTTGCTGTTGAATACTTGCAAGTAGCTTAAGTCAGTTTCAAAGGAAAGTGATTTTCTCTGAAAGTACAGCATTTAGAAAGTGAAGCAACACTCCGTTCACTTCACACAGTGAATTGAAGTATTGGAACAGACTGCTTCTCTTTCAGAGTAACTGATGTGAGTTGCTGGTGAATGCTTGGAAGTAGCTTAAGGCACTTTCAAAGAAGAGTGATTTTCTTTGAAAGTACAGCATTTAGAAAGTGAAAGAACAACACATTCACTTCGCACAGTGAATTGAGGTGTTGGAACAGACTGCTTCTCTTTCAGAGAAACTCATGTGAGTTGCTGGTGAATGCTTGTAAGTAGCTTAAGGCAGTTTCAAAGGAAAGTGATTTTCTCTGAAAGTACAGCATGTAGAAAGTGAAGCAACACTCCATTCTCTTCGCACAGTGAATTGAAATGTTGTGACAGACTGCTTCTCTTTCAGAGAAACTCATGTGAGTTGCTGGTCAATGCTTGTAAGTAGCTTAAGGAAGTTTCAAAAAAAAGTGATTATCTCTGTAACTACAGCATGTAGAAAGTGACGTAACACTCCATTCACTTCGCACAGTGAATTGAAGTGTTGGAACAGACTGCTTCTCATTCAGAGAAACTCAGGTGAGTTGCTGGTGAATGCTTGTTAGGAGCTTAAGGCAGTTTCAAAGGAAAGTGATTTTCTCTGTAACTACAGCATTTAGAAAGTGAAGCAACACTCCATTCACTTCGCACAGTGAATTGAAGAGTTTGAACAGACTGCCTCTCTTTCAGAGAAACTCATGTGAGTTGCTGGTCAATGCTTGTAAGTAGCTTAAGGCAATTTCAAAGGAAAGTGATTTTCTCAGAAAGAACAGCATTTATAAAGTGAAGCAACACTCCATTCACTTCGCACAGTGAATTGAAGTGTTGGAACAGACTGCTTCCCTTTCAGAGATATGCATGTGAGTTGCTGGGGAATGCTTGCAAATAGCTTAAGGCACTTTCAAAGGAAAGTGATTTTCTCTGAAAGTACAGCATTTTGAAAGTGAAGCAACCCTCCATTCACTTCGCACAGTAAATTGAATTGTTTGAACAGACTGCTTCTCTTTCAGAAAATTGATTGTGAGTTGCTGGTGCATGCTTGTAAGTAGCTTAAGGCACTTTCAAAGGAAAGTGATATTCTCTGAAATTACAGCCTTTAGTAAGTGAAGCAACACTCCGTTCACTTCGGAGAGTGAAATGAAATGTTGGAACAGACTGCTTCTCTTTCAGAGAAATGCATGTGAGTTGCTGGTGAATGCTTGTAAGTAGCTTAAGGCAGTTTCAAAGGAAAGTGATTTTCTCTGAAAGTACAGCATTTAGAAAGTGAAACAACAACACATTCACCTCGCACAGTGAATTGAAGTGTTGGAACAGACTGCTTGTCTTTCAGAGAAACTCATGTGAGTTGCTGGTGAATGCTTGTAAGTAGCTTAAGGCACTTTCAAAGGAAAGTGATTTTCTCTGAAAGTACAGCATTTAGAAAGTGAAGCAGCACTCCATTCACTTCGCACAGTGAACTGAAGTGTTAGAACAGACTGCTTCTCTTTCAGAGAAATGCATGTGAGTTGCTGGTGAATACTTGAAAGTAACTTAAGGCACTTTCAAAGGAAAGTGCTTTTCTCTGAAAGTACAGCATTTAGAAAGTGACGCAACACTCCATTCACTTCGCACAGTGAATTGAAGTGTTGGAACAGACTGCTTCTCTTTCAGAAAAATGATTGTGAGTTGCTGGTGAATGCTTGTAAGTAGCTTAAGGCAGTATGAAAGGAAAGTGATTTTCTCTGAAAGTACAGCATTTAGAAAGTGACGCAAAACTCCATTCACTTCGCACAGTGAATTGAAGTGTTGGAACAGACTGCTTCTCTTTCAGAGAAACGCATGTGAGTTGCTGGTGAATGCTTCTAAGTAGCTTAAGGCACTTTCAAAGGAAAGTGATTTTCTCTGAAAGTACAGCATTTAGAAAGTGAATCAACACTCCATTCACTTCGCACAGTGAATTGAAATGTTTGAACAGACTGCTTCTCTTTCAAAGAAACTCCTGTGAGTTGCTGCTGAATGCCTGTAAGTAGCTTAAGGTACTTTGAAAGGAAAGTGATTTTCCCTGAAAGGACAGCATTTAAAAAGTTAAGCAACACTCCATTCACTTTGAACAGTGAATTGAAGTGTTGGAACAGACTGCTTCTCTTTCAGAGAAATGCATGTGAATTGCTGGTGAATGCTTGCAAGTAGCTTAAGGCAGTTTCAAAGGACAGTGATTTTCTCTGAAAGTACAGCATTTAGAAAGTGAAACAACAACATATTCACTTCACACAGTGAATTGAAGTGTTGGAACAGACCTCTTCTCTTTCAGAGAAACACATGTGAGTTGCTGGTGAATGGTTCTAAGTAGCTTAAGGCACTTTCAAAGGAAAGTGATTTTCTCTGAAAGGACAGCATTTAGAGAGTGAAGCAACCCTCCATTCACTTTGCACAGTGAATTGAAGTGTTGGAACAGACTGCTTCTGTTTCAGAGAAACGCATGTGAATTGCTGGTGAATGCTTGTAAGTAGCTTAAGGCAGTTTCAAAGGAAAGTTTTTTTCTGTGATAGTGCAGCATTTAGAAAGTGAAGCAACACTCCATTCACTTTGCACAGTGAATTGATTGTTGGAACAGACTGCTAATCTTTCAGAGAAACTCATGTGAGTTGCTGGTGAATGCTTGTAAGTAGCTTAAGGCACTTTCAAAGGAAAGTGATTTTCTCTGAAAGTACAGCATTTAGAAAGTGAAGCGACCCTCCATTCACTTCGCACAGTGAATTGAAGTGTTGGAACAGACTACTTCTCTTTCAGAGAAATGCATCTGAGTTTCTTGAGAATGCTTATATTTATCTTAAGGCACTTTCAAAGAATGTGATTTTCTCTGAAAGTACAGCATTTTGAAAGTGAAGCAACACTCCATTCACTTCGCCCTGTGAATTGAAGTGTTGGAACAGACTGCTTCTATTTCAGAGAAATGCATGTGAATTGCTGGTGAATGCTTGAAAGTAGCTTAAGGCAGTTTCAAAGGACAGTGATTTTCTCTGAAAGGACAGCATTTAGAAAGTGAAGCAACACTCCCTTCACTTCGCACAGTGAATTCAAGTGTTGGAACAGACTGCTTCTCTTTCAGAGAAATGCATGAGAGTTGTTGGTGAATGCTTGTAAGTAGCTTGAGGCACTTTCAAAGAAGAGTGATTTTCTCTGAAAGTAGAGCATTTAGAAAGTGAAACAACAACACATTCACTTCGCACAGTGAATTGAAGTGTTGGAACAGACTGCTAATCTTTCAGAGAAACTCATGTGAGTTGCTGGTGAATGCTTGTAAGTAGCTTAAGGAAGTTTCAAAGGAAAGTTTTTTTCTGTGAAAGTGCAGCATTTAGAAAGTGAAGCAACACTCCATTCACTTTGCACAGTGAATTGAAGTGTTGGAACAGACTGCTATTCTTTCAGAGAAACTCATGTGAGTTGCTGGTGATTGCTTGTAGGTAGCTTAAGGCACTTTCAAAGGAAACTTATTTTCTCTGAAAGTACAGCATTTAGAAAGTGAAGCGACCCTCCATTCACTTCGCACAGTGAATTGAAGTGTTGGAACAGACTACTTATCTTTCAGAGAAATGCATCTGATTTTCTTGAGAATGCTTATATTTATCTTAAGGCACTTTCAAAGAATGTGATTTTCTCTGAAAGTACAGCATTTTGAAAGTGAAGCAACACTCCATTCACTTCGCCCTGTGAATTGAAGTGTTGGAACAGACTGCTTTTATTTCAGAGAAATGCATGTGAATTGCTGGTGAATGCTTGAAAGTAGCTTAAGGCAGTTTCAAAGGACAGTGATTTTCTCTGAAAGTACAGCATTTAGAAAGTGAAGCAACACTCCATTCACTTCGCACAGTGAATTCAAGTGTTGGAACAGACTGCTTCTCTTTCAGAGAAATGCATGAGAGTTGTTGGTGAATGCTTGTAAGTAGCTTGAGGCACTTTCAAAGAAGAGTGATTTTCTCTGAAAGTAGAGCATTTAGAAAGTGAAACAACAACACATTCACTTCGCACAGTGAATTGAAGTGTTGGAACAGACTGCTAATATTTCAGAGAAACTCATGTGAGTTGCTGGTGAATGCTTGTAAGTAGCTTAAGGAAGTTTCAAAGGAAAGTTTTTTTCTGTGAAAGTGCAGCATTTAGAAAGTGAAGCAACACTCCATTCACTTTGCACAGTGAATTGAAGTGTTGGAACAGACTGCTATTCTTTCAGAGAAACTCATGTGAGTTGCTGGTGATTGCTTGTAGGTAGCTTAAGGCACTTTCAAAGGAAACTGATTTTCTCTGAAAGTACAGCATTTAGAAAGTGAAGCAACCCTCCATTCACTTCACACAGTGAGTTGAAGTGTTGAAACAGACTGCTTCTCCTTTAGAGAAATGCATGTGAGTTTCTTGTGAATGCTTATATTTATCTTAAGGCACTTTCAAAGAAAGTGATCTTCTCTGAAAGTACAGCATTTAGAAAGTGAAGCAACACTCCATTCACTTCGCACAGTGAATTGAAGTGTTGGAACAGACTACTTCTCTTTCAGAGAAGTGCATGTGAGTTACTGTGGAATGCTTGTAAGTAGCTTAAGGCAGTTTCAAAGGAAAGTGATTTTCTCTGAATGTACTGCATTTTGAATGTGAAGCATCACTCCATTCACTTCGAACAGTGAAATGAATTGTTGGAACAGACTGCTTCTCTTTCAGAGAAATGCATGTGAATTGCTGTTGAATGCTTGTAAGTAGCTTAAGGCAGTTTCAAAGGAAAGTGATTTTCTCTGAAAGTACTGCATTTTGAAAGTGAAGCAACACTCCATTCACTTTGAACAGTGAATTGAAGTGTTGGAACAGACTGCTTCTCTTTCTGAGAAATGCATGTGAATTGCTGGTGAATGCTTGTAAGTAGCTTAAGGCAGTTTCAAAGGACAGTGATTTTTTCTGAAAGTACAGCATTTAGAAAGTGAAGCAACACTCCATTCAATTCGCACAGTGAATTCAAGTATTGGAACAGACTGCTTCTCTTTCAGAGTAATGCATGAGAGTTGTTTGTGAATGCTTGTAAATAGCTTAAGGCACTTTCAAAGAACAGTGATTTTCTCTGAAAGTACAGCATTTAGAAAGTGAAACAACAACATTTCACATCGCACAGTGAATTGAAGTGTTGGAACAGACTGCTTCTCTTTCAGAGAAACTCATGTGAGTTGCTGGTGAATGCTTGTAAGTAGCTTAAGGCAGTTTCAAAGGAAAGTGATTTTCTCTGAAAGTACAGCATTTAGAAAGTGACGCAACCCTCAATTCACTTCGCACAGTGAATTGAAGTGTTGGAACAGACGGCTTCTCTTTCAGAGAAACTCATGTGTGTTGCTTGTGAATTCTTGTAAGTAGCTTATGGCAGTTTCAAAGGAAAGTGATTTTCTCTGAAAGTAGAGCATTTGCAAAGTGAAACAACAACACATTCACTTCGCACAGTGAATTGAAGTGTTGGAACAGACTGCTACTCTTTCAGAGAAACGCATGTGAGTTTCTTGGGAATGCTTGTAAGTAGCTTAAGGCAGTATCAAAGGAAAGTGATTTTCTCTGAAAGTACAGCACTTAGAAAGTGAAACAACAGCACATTCACTTTTAACAGTGAATTGAAGTGTTGGAACAGACTGCTTCTCTTTCAGAGAAAATCTGGTGAGTTGCTGGTGAATGCTTGTAAGTAGCTTAAGGCAGTTTCAAAGGAAAGTTTTTTTCTGTGAAAGTTCAGCATTTAGAAAGTGAAGCAATACTCCATTCACTTTGCACAGTGAATTGAAGTGTTGGATCAGACTGCTAATCTTTCAGAGAAACTAATGTGAGTTGCTGGTGAATGCTTGTATGTAGCTTAAGGCACTTTCAAAGGAAAGTGATTTTCTCTGAAAGTACAGCATTTAGAAAGTGAAGCAACCCTCCATTCACTTCGCACAGTGAAGTGAAGTATTGGAACAGACTGTTTCTCTTTCAGAGAAATGCATGTGAGTTGCTGGTGAATGCATGTAAGTAGCTTAAGGCAGTTTCAAAGGAACGTGATTTTCTCTGAAATTACAGCTTTTAGAAAGTGAAGTAACACTCCGTTCATTTCGCAGAGTGAATTGAAGTGTTGGAACAGGCTGCTTCTCTTTCAGAGAAATGCATGGGAGTTTCTTGTGAATGCTTATATTTATCTTAAGGCACTTTCAAAGAAAGTGATCTTCTCTGAAAGTACAGCATTTAGAAAGTGAAGCAACACTCCATTCACTTCGCACAGTGAATTGAAGTGTTGGAACAGACTGCTTCTATTTCAGAGAAATGCATGTGAGTTACTGTGGAATGCTTGTAAGTAACTTATGGCAGTTTCAAAGGAAAGTGATTTTCTCTGAATGTACTGCATTTTGAAAGTGAAGCATCACTCCATTCACTTCGAACAGTGAAATGAAGTGTTGGAACAGACTGCTTCTCTTTCAGAGAAATGCATGTGAGTTGCTGTTGAATGCCTGTAAGTAGCTTAAGGCAGTTTCAAAGGAAAGTGATTTTCTCTGAAAGTACTGCATTTAGAAAGTGAAGCAACCCTCCATTCACTTCGCACAGTGAAGTGAAGTATTGGAACAGACTGTTTCTCTTTCAGAGAAACTGATGTGAGTTGCTGGTGAATGCTTGTAAGTAGCTTAAGGCACTTTCAAAGAAGAGTGATTTTCTCTGAAAGTACAGCATTTAGAAAGTGAAGCAACACTCCATTCACTTCACACAGTGAATTGAAGTTTTGGGACAGACTGCTTCTCTTTCAGAGATACGCATGTGAGTTTCCTGTGAATGCTTGTAAGAAGCTTAAGGCAGTTTCAAAGGAAAGTTTTTTTCTCTGAAAGTACAGCATTTAGAAAGTGAAGCAACCCTCCATTCACTTCGCACAGTGAATTGAAGTGTTGTAACAGACTGCTTCTCTTTCAGAGAAACGTATGTGAGTTTTTTGTGAATGGTTGTAAGTAGCTTAAGGCACTTTAAAAGGAAAGTGATTTTCTCTGAAATTACAGCATTTAGAAAGTGAAGCAACACTCCATTCTCTTCGCACAGTGAATTGAAATGTTGGGACAGACTGCTTCTCTTTCAGAGAAACTCATGTGAGTTGCTGGTCAATGCTTGTAAGTAGCTTAAGGCAGTTTCAAAAAAAGTGATTATCTCTGTAACTACAGCATGTAGAAAGTGACGTAACACTCCATTCACTTCGCACAGTGAATTGAAGTGTTGGAACAGACTGCTTCTCATTCAGAGAAACTCAGGTGAGTTGCTGGTGAATGCTTGTTAGGAGCTTAAGGCAGTTTCAAAGGAAAGTGATTTTCTCTGAATGAACAGCATTTAGAAAGTGAAGCAACACTCCATTCACTTCGCACAGTGAATTGAAGTGTTGGAACAGACTGCTTCCCTTTCAGAGAAATGCATGTGAGTTGCTGGGGAATGCTTGCAAGTAGCTTAAGGCACTTTCAAAGGAAAGTGATTTTCTCTGAAAGTACAGCATTTTGAAAGTGAAGCAACCCTCCATTCACTTCGCACAGTAAATTGAATTGTTTGAACAGACTGCTTCTCTTTCAGAAAATTGATTGTGAGTTGCTGGTGCATGCTTGTAAGTAGCTTAAGGCACTTTCAAAAGAAAGTGATATTCTCTGAAATTACAGCCTTTAGAAAGTGAAGCAACACTCCGTTCACTTCGCAGAGTGAAATGAAATGTTGGAACAGACTGCTTCTCTTTCAGAGAAATGCATGTGAGTTGCTGGTGAATGCTTGTAAGTAGCTTAAGGCAGTTTCAAAGGAAAGTGATTTTCTCTGAAAGTACAGCATTTAGAAAGTGAAACAACAACACATTAACCTCGCACAGTGAATTGAAGTGTTGGAACAGACTGCTTCACTTTCAGAGAAACTCATGTGAGTTGCTGGTGAATGCTTGTAAGTAGCTTAAGACACTTTCAAAGGAAAGTGATTTTCTCAGAAATTACAGCATTTAGAAAGTGAAGCAACATGTAGGTACACAGGTTCCCCATTTTTCCCGAGGTGCTATGCAGGGCTGTTCTGCTTCCTGATTTCACTGCATCAGCTTGAGGGTGTGGCATAGAACTGCCCTCTCCTGTTATGTTAATATCACCTATGGCCCAAGGGTGTAGCTCAGAGAGAACTCTTCTGTCATGGTAATTCCACCTGCAAGCAAGGTTCTCGCTGCAGGCAAGGTTCCTGGGTCAGCTTTTCTCTGAGCCTGAGCACGCCCACCTGGCTTCCTCTTTTCTCTGTTCAGCTGCTGTCCGACCTTGGGTGCGGCCCCCTGACTTTTCTCTTTCCCTGTTCCTGATGGGGGGCTGGTGTCTTTTGCCCCACAGTATATATACCCGACTTATGCTTAATAAAGCTGCCATTTGCCACTTGCTCTTTGGCAGATGAGCCGGTCTCTTTGTGTGTGTGTGTCGTCTGTTCAAACCCCTAGGACATGTGTCCGTTCTCGTGGGCTCGAGTCAGGAAAGTGCGTGCCTGTTTCGAGGTTCGGGTGTCCACAGAAAAGTGCGGAAGCTTACAGATGGCGTCCCTGGGTGGGCTTGGCTTTGAACAAGGACTGAAGAACACGTTCTGCCGTCTGTGGATCTACCACGAGAAACCCAAAGAGGTAGGGGTTCCCCCACGATCCGGAATCTGGCCAATGTTGTGATGTGCAGTTGTGCACATATGATAAGGGGGTATTGAATGAGTTTGATTTTTAGAAGTATGGGTACCGAAAGGTCTGATCCAGAGCTGAAGGCCATTGGGCAAATCAGCTGCTAAAAATTCGTAAAGAGACTAGGTACCAGGATTAAGATGACACTGCACAAAAGACTGCTTAGACTAATTTTAAAACTCAGTCCCTGACTCTCACATGCAGGGAACTTTAATTTTGCCTAAGAAAACAGGCTGGGCACAACTAGCTCCTGGCTGGAATTCGTTCCCAAAGTTGCAGGACCCAGCCTAAGCAAGCACACTAGCAATAGCCGATGGCCATGTAATTGCGGACCTCGGGCTGAAAAAATATTCAAAGATGTGTCTAACAATTCTATTAAAAGTTTCTGAGTAACTAAAGACAAAAAGAGCCAAAAGAGAGAGAGTTTTGACAAAACAAGAGAGCGCAGCAGCCTTGAGCCCCAAGCCATAGATGGAGCTGGGAATTACCAGCAGCTAATGAGCTACATGCTAGGCGGAATGTGATCCGCCTGCACGGAGGCCGATAGACCGTACAGGGTCCATACACAGGACTCCGGCAGGCTGCGCAACTGCAGCTGGCAACTCTAGGAGTCCCAGAAAACTGGCGGCCGAGGCATGAAACACCGCGGTGACAAAAGGTGCCTGCCACAAGTGGGCGGGCTAAGGGCAGGTTTACATCAGAGGCTGTATATGATGTTATGCGAGGCTCGGAGCGACACCAACAGAGCAAAGGCTGCGCATGCCCATGACTAAGGCCGAGCCAGACACAAATGCCTTTAAGCTGGCAAAGGCCACGAGCCTACAGTTTTCTGACAGGCAGTTGCTACTTTTGGGCTAGCTCAGAAAGCATGCCATAGCTGGGGAGCTGCTTCAGCAGGTTGCCGCTCCAGCAGGTTGCCTGTATCCTAGATAACAAAGGCGGACCTATAGCCTGGGGCAATGGCAGACAACATTAAGGCTGCTAGGTCAAGGATTTTCCATCTCAATAGAAAGCTAAGAAATGGGTTGAATCTAGTCGTCAAAGCCACGGGTCTCCATATTGCTTAGTAAATTAAACGCTTATGTAGTCAAAAAAAGAGGGATATACAGTAAAGAGAGATTCTAAAAGGAAAAAAACCTAACTGGTTTACAATGTGTTAAAAATATATGCAGGCTAAAAGTTAAGGTTCTTTAAGGAAGAGAATAGTTGGATATGGTAGCACACGCCTTTAATCCCAGCATTGGGGAAGCAGAGACTATGGAACTCTATGAGTTCACGGACAGCCTGGTCTACAGAGTTATTCCAGGACAAAGATGTACGTTTGAGGAGCTTATCTACAAAAAATCATAACTTCCCTCTGCTCCTGGAGTTGGATGAGGAAGTTTGAATGCAAATGATTATTCCTTGATCCCTGCTGGGGTCAGATGAGAGTCCCTCCGTGGCTCTCCATTTGGTGCCATGGTAAAAAGCTAGCCCCAGCAGAGCAATAAACAAGCTGCTGTTTCTCCTCAACTTCATGCTCTATGGATTTTGTTCAACCTGGACACCCTCCGCTGAGACTCGTAGACGAGATCAAAAAGATGAGGATCATGGACTGGGTCATCCTGTTGTATGCCCAGGATGCATTATGGATTGAGATATAATTAAATAAGAGATAATTAAAAAATGGGGAATACCCCGGGTAAATCGGGGTTAAAGAGGTTGTTATAAGAAACAATTGTCTGATTTTAAATCTAATGTTTTCTGTATGGATTGATGACTGACAAAGATTTCCACATCTGTAGCCAGATATGTCGATCCTATTAATCATTTCTCAAAATGTTGGCGGGAGACAATATGCCCCCATAAGGACAACAATTTTAATAATTCTATCCAGTTATGTAAATGCTCACGTACTGGATCAAATAATAATTTTCTGCCCCTGGAAAAGTTCCAGGCGGAATTGATCCTAAAAGATATTTTGGGGCTGATGGTTCAGCCCAATTCAAGACCTGCTACAATTGTACAGGCCAATAAATAATGTTTTGAGATTGGCTAATTCAGGCCAATGTTCAGGCCAGTTGCAATGGCACAGGCCAATAAAATTTGCTCTTTGGAGCAGAGACCTGTAGGTCTCTAAGTTCAGACCAGCCAATGTCAATACTGGCTGAGCTGAGTTTTGTTCTGAGTATTTGTTACTTCCAATATGTAACATGGTCTAGTTCATAAATTAATTTGGGGTAGAGGAGCGGTTTATGTGTTTCCACAGGATGCAAAGCAATCCATTTGGGTCCCTGAACGTCTGGTGCGGACCATGGATTCCTCTATTCAGAGACCTGAGGACAAGGCGAGATCAAGAGACCCCGCGGGCGCGGCAGAGGCGACAAAAAAGATGGCAGATTCCTGAGAGATGATCCAGCGCCTGCCTTTGCCCCTTTCCCAGCTTCTTTTCTTTGTTCTGCCTTGATCTGCCTGTTTAGCCAAGGCTGTTCTACCCCCTGAGGGGAAGTAGTTACTTCCCCTACCCTAGATTGCAGCATTGAGTACTCGCGGCGGGAACCCTGCCGGTCAGACAGAAATACCATGGACATTCAAATTAATTTAAATTCTCGATTAGATGCTTTTGTTCTTTACAAACTGGATATGGATTTTGACCTCTGCTGGTCGCTGGTTAGGATTTTGCTGCTTTTCTCGGACCCCGGAATACAAATTGCTAATTGGCTTTAATTTAATATGGTTAGTCATTCTAGGGGTCCCATTTGCTGGTGCCGTAGCCTTACTCAAAAGGGCTCTGTTCAGAGCAAAACGTTTCAGACACTGTGCAAGCACAGTCTCTTCCAGGATTGCTCATATATATGCTGGAACATTTTCACCTGGCCAATGGCTTCAGGTCCGCCACGGCCTGGCCCTAGTAGGCATTCGTCTCGGAGCATCTTTCAGCATAAATATGGCTGGATTCAATGTATGACTAGTAAGCAATGACGGGTTTATTACACGGGGGGGCGGTCTCGCCTAAGACAAGGGATGCGTTTGGACCTAAACACATTCCCGTAGACGGGTTTAGGGACCTAACCCAACGACCGACATGCCTAAGACAGCTGCTAGTCATCATATTTTATATATATTTAAAGGGAGACTTGTAGGTACACAGGTTCCCCATTTTTCCCGAGGTGCTATGCAGGGCTGTTCTGCTTCCTGGTTTCACTGCATCAGCTTGAGGGTGTGGCATAGAACTGCCCTCTCCTGTTATGTTAATATCACCTATGGCCCAAGGGTGTAGCTCAGAGAGAACTCTTCTGTCATGGTAATTCCACCTGCAAGCAAGGTTCTCGCTGCAGGCAAGGTTCCTGGGTCAGCTTTTCTCTGAGCCTGAGCACGCCCACCTGGCTTCCTCTTTTCTCTGTTCAGCTGCTGTCCGACCTTGGGTGCGGCCCCCTGACTTTTCTCTTTCCCTGTTCCTGATGGGGGGCTGGTGTCTTTTGCCCCACAGTATATATACCCGACTTATGCTTAATAAAGCTGCCATTTGCCACTTGCTCTTTGGCAGATGAGCCGGTCTCTTTGTATGTGTGTGTCGTCTGTTCAAACCCCTAGGACATATGTCCGTTCTCGTGGGCTCGAGTCAGGAAAGTGCGTGCCTGTTTCGAGGTTCGGGTGTCCACAGAAAAGTGCGGAAGCTTACAGCAACACTCCATTCACTTCGCACAGTGAACTGAAGTGTTAGAACAGACTGCTTCTCTTTCAGAGAAATGCATGTGAGTTGCTGGTGAATACTTGAAAGTAACTTAAGGCACTTTCAAAGGAAAGTGCTTTTCTCTGAAAGTACAGCATTTAGAAAGTGACGCAACACTCCATTCACTTCGCACAGTGAATTGAAGTGTTGGAACAGACTGCTTCTCTTTCAGAAAAATGATTGTGAGTTGCTGGTGAATGCTTGTAAGTAGCTTAAGGCAGTATGAAAGGAAAGTGATTTTCTCTGAAAGTACAGCATTTAGAAAGTGACGCAAAACTCCATTCACTTCGCACAGTGAATTGAAGTGTTGGAACAGACTGCTTCTCTTTCAGAGAAACGCATGTGAGTTGCTGGTGAATGCTTCTAAGTAGCTTAAGGCACTTTCAAAGGAAAGTGATTTTCTCTGAAAGTACAGCATTTAGAAAGTGAATCAACACTCCATTCACTTCGCACAGTGAATTGAAATGTTTGAACAGACTGCTTCTCTTTCAGAGAAACTCCTGTGAGTTGCTGCTGAATGCCTGTAAGTAGCTTAAGGTACTTTGAAAGGAAAGTGATTTTCCCTGAAAGGACAGCATTTAAAAAGTTAAGCAACACTCCATTCACTTCGCACAGTAAATTGAAGTGTTGTACCAGACTGCTTCTCTTTCAGAGAAATGCATGTGAGTTGCTGGTGAATGCTTGTAATTGGCTTAAGGCAGTTTCAAAGGAAAGTGATTTTCTCTGAAAGTACAGCACTTAGAAAGTGAAGCAACACTCCGTTCACTTCGCAGAGTGAATTGAAGTGTTGGAACAGACTGCTTGTCTTTCAGAGAAACTCATGTGAGTTGCTGGTGAATGCTTGTAAGTAGCTTAAGGCAGTTTCAAAGGAAAGTGATTTCCTCGGAAAGTACACCATTTAGAAAGTGAAGCAACACTCCATTCACTTTGAACAGTGAATTGAAGTGTTGGAACAGACTGCTTCTCTTTCAGAGAAATGCATGTGAATTGATGGTGAATGCTTGTAAGTAGCTTAAGGCAGTTTCAAAGGACAGTGATTTTCCCTGAAAGTACAGCATTTAGAAAGTGAAACAACAACATATTCACTTCACACAGTGAATTGAAGTGTTGGAACAGAACTCTTCTCTTTCAGAGAAACACATGTGAGTTGCTGGTGAATGGTTCTAAGTAGCTTAAGGCACTTTCAAAGGAAAGTGATTTTCTCTGAAAGGACAGCATTTAGAAAGTGAAACAACAACACATTCACTTTGCACAGTGAATTGAACTGTTGGAACAGACTGCTTCTCTTTCAGAGAAACGCATGTGAATTGCTGGTGAATGCTTGTAAGTAGCTTAAGGCAGTTTCAAAGGAAAGTTTTTTTCTGTGATAGTGCAGCATTTAGAAAGTGAAGCAACACTCCATTCACTTTGCACAGTGAATTGAAGTGTTGGAACAGACTGCTAATCTTTCAGAGAAACTCATGTGAGTTGCTGGTGAATGCTTGTAAGTAGCTTAAGGCACTTTCAAAGGAAAGTGATTTTCTCTGAAAGTACAGCATTTAGAAAGTGAAGCGACCCTCCATTCACTTCGCACAGTGAATTGAAGTGTTGGAACAGACTACTTCTCTTTCAGAGAAATGCATCTGAGTTTCTTGGAAATGCTTATATTTATCTTAAGGCACTTTCAAAGAAGAGTGATTTTCTCTGAAAGTACAGCATTTTGAAAGTGAAGCAACACTCCATTCACTTCGCCCTGTGAATTGAAGTGTTGGAACAGACTGCTTCTATTTCAGAGAAATGCATGTGAATTGCTGGTGAATGCTTGAAAGTAGCTTAAGGCAGTTTCAAAGGACAGTGATTTTCTCTGAAAGTACAGCATTTAGAAAGTGAAGCAACACTCCATTCACTTCGCACAGTGAATTCAAGTGTTGGAACAGACTGCTTCTCTTTCAGAGAAATGCATGAGAGTTGTTGGTGAATGCTTGTAAGTAGCTTGAGGCACTTTCAAAGAAGAGTGATTTTCTCTGAAAGTAGAGCATTTAGAAAGTGAAACAACAACACATTCACTTCGCACAGTGAATTGAAGTGTTGGAACAGACTGCTAATCTTTCAGAGAAACTCATGTGAGTTGCTGGTGAATGCTTGTAAGTAGCTTAAGGAAGTTTCAAAGGAAAGTTTTTTTCTGTGAAAGTGCAGCATTTGGAAAGTGAAGCAACACTCCATTCACTTTGCACAGTGAATTGAAGTGTTGGAACAGACTGCTATTCTTTCAGAGAAACTCATGTGAGTTGCTGGTGATTGCTTGTAGGTAGCTTAAGGCACTTTCAAAGGAAACTGATTTTCTCTGAAAGTACAGCATTTAGAAAGTGAAGCAACCCTCCATTCACTTCGCACAGTGAAGTGAAGTATTGGAACAGACTGTTTCTCTTTCAGAGAAATGCATGTGAGTTGCTGGTGAATGCATGTAAGTAGCTTAAGGCAGTTTCAAAGGAACGTGATTTTCTCTGAAATTACAGCTTTTAGAAAGTGAAGTAACACTCCGTTCATTTCGCAGAGTGAATTGAAGTGTTGGAACAGGCTGCTTCTCTTTCAGAGAAATGCATGGGAGTTTCTTGTGAATGCTTATATTTATCTTAAGGCACTTTCAAAGAAAGTGATCTTCTCTGAAAGTACAGCATTTAGAAAGTGAAGCAACACTCCATTCACTTCGCACAGTGAAATGAAGTGTTGGAACAGACTGCTTCTCTTTCAGAGAAATGCATGTGAGTTACTGTGGAATGCTTGTAAGTAACTTATGGCAGTTTCAAAGAAAGTGATTTTCTCTGAATGTACTGCATTTTGAAAGTGAAGCATCACTCCATTCACTTCGAACAGTGAAATGAAGTGTTGGAACAGACTGCTTCTCTTTCAGAGAAATTCATGTGAGATGCTGTTGAATGCCTGTAAGTAGCTTAAGGCAGTTTCAAAGGAAAGTGATTTTCTCTGAAAGTACTGCATTTTGAAAGTGAAGCAACACTCCATTCACTTTGAACAGTGAATTGAAGTGTTGGAACAGACTGCTTCTCTTTCAGAGAAATGCATGTGAATTGCTGGTGAATGCTTGTAAGTAGCTTAAGGCAGTTTCAAAGGACAGTGATTTTCTCTGAAAGTACAGCATTTAGAAAGTGAAACAACACTCCATTCAATTCGCATAGTGAATTCAAGTATTGGAACAGACTGCTTCTCTTTCAGAGTAATGCATGAGAGTTGTTGGTGAATGCATGTAAGTAGCTTAAGGCACTTTCAAAGAACAGTGATTTTCTCTGAAAGTACAGCATTTAGAAAGTGAAACAACAACATTTCACTTCGCACAGTGAATTGAAGTGTTGGAACAGACTGCTTCTCTTTCAGAGAAACTCATGTGAGTTGCTGGTGAATGCTTGTAAGTAGCTTAAGGCAGTTTCAAAGGAAAGTGATTTTCTCTGAAAGTACAGCATTTAGAAAGTGAAGCAACCCTGTATTCACTTCGCACAGTGAACTGAAGTGTTGGAACAGACTGCTTCTCTTTCAGAGAAATGCATGTGAGTTTCTTGTGAATGCTTATATATATCTTAAGGCACTTTCAAAGAAAGTGATTTTCTCTTAAAGTTCAGCATTTAGAAAGTGAAGCAACACTCCATTCACTTCGCCCTGTGAATTGAAGTGTTGGAACAGACTGCTTCTCTTTCAGAGAAATGCATGTGAATTGCTGGTGAATGCTTGTAAGTAAACTAAGGCAGTTTCAAAGGACAGTGATTTTCTCTGAAAGTACAGCATTTAGAAAGTGAAGCAACACTCCATTCACTTCGCACAGTGAATTCAAGTGTTGGAACAGACTGCTTCTCTTTCAGAGAAATGCATGAGAGTTGTTGGTGAATGCTTGTAAGTAGCTTGAGGCACTTTCGAAGAAGAGTGATTTTCTCTGAAAGTACAGCATTTAGAAAGTGAAACAACAACACATTCACTTCGTACAGTGAATTGAAGTGTTGGAACAGACTGCTTCTCTTTCAGAGAAACTCATGTGAGTTGCTGGTGAATGTTTGTAAGTAGCATAAGGCAGTTTCAAAGGAAAGTTTTTTTCTGTGAAAGTGCAGCATTTATAAAGTGAAGCAACACTCCATTCACTTTGCACAGTGAATTGAAGTGTTGGAACAGACTGCTAATCTTTCAGAGAAACTCATTTGAGTTGCTGGTGAATGCCTGTAAGTAGCTTAAGGCACTTTCAAAGGAAAGTGATTTTTTCTGAAAGTACAGCATTTAGAAAGTGAAGCAACAATCCATTCACTTCGCACAGTGAATTGAAGTGTTGGAACAGACTGCTTCTCTTTCAGAGAAATGCATGTGAGTTACTGTGGACTGCTTGTAAGTAGGTTAAGGCAGTTTCAAAGGAAAGTGATTTTCGCTGAATGTACTGCATTTTGAAAGTGAAGCATCACTCCATTCACTTCGAACAGTGAAATGAAGTGTTGGAACAGACTGCTTCTCTTTCAGAGAAATGCATGTGAGTTTCTTGTGAATGCTTATATTTATCTTAAGGCACTTTCAAAGAAAGTGATTTTCTCTGAAAAGACAGCATTTAGAAAGTGAAACAACAACATTTCACTTCGCACAGTGAATTGAAGTGTTGAAACACACTGCTTCTCTTTCAGAGAAACTCATGTGTGTTGCTTGTGAATGCTTGTAAGTAGCTTAAGGCAGTAACAAAGGAAAGTGATTTTCTCTGAAAGTAGAGCATTTAGAAAGTGAAACAACAACACATTCACTTCGCACAGTAAATTGAAGTGTTGGAACAGACTGCTACTCTTTCAGAGAAACGCATGTGAGTTTCTTGGGAATACTTGTAAGTAGCTTAAGGCAGTATCAAAGGAAAGTGATTTTCTCTGAAAGTACAGCACTTAGAAAGTGAAACAACAGCACATTCACTTTGAACAGTGAATTGAAGTGTTGGAACAGACTGCTTCTCTTTCAGAGAAACTCTGGTGAGTTGCTGGTGAATACTTGTAAGTAGCTTAAGGCAGTTTCAAAGGAAAATTTTTTTCTGTGAAAGTGCAGCATTTAGAAAGTGAAGTAACACTCCATTCACTTTGCACAGTGAATTGAAGTGTTGGAACAGACTGCTTCTCTTTCAGAGAAACTCTGGTGAGTTGCTGGTGAATGCCTGTAAGTAGCTTAAGGCAGTTTCAAAGGAAAGTGATTTTCTCTGAAAGTACTGCATTTTGAAAGTGAAGCAACACTCCATTCACTTTGAACAGTGAATTGAAGTGTTGGAACAGACAGCTTCTCTTTCAGAGAAATGCATGTGAATTGCTGGTGAATGCTTGTAAGTAGCTTAAGGCAGTTTCAAAGGACAGTGATTTTCTCTGAAAGTACAGCATTTAGAAAGTGAAACAACACTCCATTCAATTCGCATAGTGAATTCAAGTATTGGAACAGACTGCTTCTCTTTCAGAGTAATGCATGAGAGTTGTTGGTGAATGCTTGTAAGTAGCTTAAGGCACTTTCAAAGAACAGTGATTTTCTCTGAAAGTACAGCATTTAGAAAGTGAAACAACAACATTTCACTTCGCACAGTGAATTGAAGTGTTGGAACAGACTGCTTCTCTTTCAGAGAAACTCATGTGAGTTGCTGGTGAATGCTTGTAAGTAGCTTAAGGCAGTTTCAAAGGAAAGTGATTTTCTCTGAAAGTACAGCATTTAGAAAGTGACGCAACCCTCAATTCACTTCGCATAGTGAATTGAAGTGTTGGAACAGACTGCTTCTCTTTCAGAGAAACTCATGGGTGTTGCTTGTGAATGCTTGTAAGTAGCTTATGGCAGTTTCAAAGGAAAGTGATTTTCTCTGAAAGTAGATCATTTAGAAAGTGAAACAACAACACATTCACTTCGCACAGTGAATTGAAGTGTTGGAACAGACTGCTACTCTTTCAGAGAAACGCATGTGAGTATCTTGTGAATGCTTGTAAGTGGCTTAAGGCAATATCAAAGGAAAGTGATTTTCTCTGAAAGTACAGCATTTAGAAAGTGAAACAACAACACATTCACTTTGAACAGTGAATTGAACTGTTGGAACAGACTGCTTCTCTTTCAGAGAAACTCTGGTGAGTTGCTGGTGAATGCTTGTAAGTAGCTTAAGG
This sequence comes from Myodes glareolus, assembly GCF_982192425.1. Taxonomy (NCBI): domain Eukaryota; kingdom Metazoa; phylum Chordata; class Mammalia; order Rodentia; family Cricetidae; genus Myodes; species Myodes glareolus. Next base: position 714,610 of record NW_028263213.1, read on the forward strand.
CAGTTTCAAAGGAAAGGTTTTTTCTGTGAAAGTGCAGCATTTAGAAAGTGAAGCAACACTCCATTCACGTTGCACAGTGAATTGAAGTGTTGGAACAGACTGCTAATCTTTCAGAGAAACTCATGTGAGTTGCTGGTGAATGCTTGTAAGTAGCTAAGGCACTTTCAAAGGACAGTGATTTTCTCTGAAAGTACAGCATTTAGAAAGTGAAGCAACCCTGTATTCACTTCGCACAGTGAACTGAAATGTTGGAACAGACTGCTTCTCTTTCAGAGAAATGCATGTGAGTTTCTTGTGAATGCTTATATATATCTTAAGGCACTTTCAAAGAAAGTGATTTTCTCTTAAAGTACAGCATTTAGAAAGTGAAGCAACACGCCATTCACTTCGCCCTGTGAATTGAAGTGTTGGAACAGACTGCTTCTCTTTCAGAGAAATGCATGTGAATTGCTGGTGAATGCTTGTAAGTAGCCTAAGGCAGTTTCAAAGGACAGTGATTTTCTCTAAAAGTACAGCATTTAGAAAGTGAAGCAACACTCCATTCACTTCGCAAAGTGAATTCAAGTGTTGGAACAGACTGCTTCTCTTTCAGAGAAATGCATGAGAGTTGTTGGTGAATGCTTGTAAGTAGCTTGAGGCACTTTCAAAGAAGAGTGATTTTCTCTGAAAGTACAGCATTTATAAAGTGAAACAACAACACATTCACTTCGCACAGTGAATTGAAGTGTTGGAACAGACTGCTTCTCTTTCAGAGAAACTCATGTGAGTTGCTGGTGAATGTTTGTAAGTAGCATAAGGCAGTTTCAAAGGAAAGTTTTTTTCTGTGAAAGTGCAGCATTTAGAAAGTGAAGCAACACTCCATTCAATTTGCACAGTGAATTGAAGTGTTGGAACAGACTGCTAATCTTTCAGAGAAACTCATGTGAGTTGCTGGTGAATGCTTGTAAGTAGCTTAAGGCACTTTCAAAGGAAAGTGATTTTCTCTGAAAGTACAGCATTTAGAAAGTGAAGCGACCCTCCATTCACTTCGCACAGTGAATTTAAGTGTTGGAACAGACTACTTCTCTTTCAGAGAAATGCATCTGAGTTTCTTGGAAATGCTTATATTTATCTTAAGGCACTTTCAAAGAAGAGTGATTTTCTCTGAAAGTACAGCATTTTGAAAGTGAAGCAACACTCCATTCACTTCGCCCTGTGAATTGAAGTGTTGGAACAGACTGCTTCTATTTCAGAGAAATGCATGTGAATTGCTGGTGAATGCTTGAAAGTAGCTTAAGGCAGTTTCAAAGGACAGTGATTTTCTCTGAAAGTACAGCATTTAGAAAGTGAAGCAACACTCCATTCACTTCGCACAGTGAATTCAAGTGTTGGAACAGACTGCTTCTCTTTCAGAGAAATGCATGAGAGTTGTTGGTGAATGCTTGTAAGTAGCTTGAGGCACTTTCAAAGAAGAGTGATTTTCTCTGAAAGTAGAGCATTTAGAAAGTGAAACAACAACACATTCACTTCGCACAGTGAATTGAAGTGTTGGAACAGACTGCTAATCTTTCAGAGAAACTCATGTGAGTTGCTGGTGAATGCTTGTAAGTAGCTTAAGGAAGTTTCAAAGGAAAGTTTTTTTCTGTGAAAGTGCAGCATTTGGAAAGTGAAGCAAAACTCCATTCACTTTGCACAGTGAATTGAAGTGTTGGAACAGACTGCTATTCTTTCAGAGAAACTCATGTGAGTTGCTGGTGATTGCTTGTAGGTAGCTTAAGGCACTTTCAAAGGAAACTGATTTTCTCTGAAAGTACAGCATTTAGAAAGTGAAGCAACCCTCCATTCACTTCACACAGTGAGTTGAAGTGTTGAAACAGACTGCTTCTCCATCAGAGAAATGCATGTGAGTTTTTTGTGAATGCTTATATTTATCTTAAGGCACTTTCAAAGAAAGTGATCTTCTCTGAAAGTACAGCATTTAGAAAGTGAAGCAACACTCCATTCACTTCTCACAGTGAATTGAAGTGTTGGAACAGACTGCTTCTCTTTCAGAGAAGTGCATGTCAGTTACTGTGGAATGCTTGTAAGTAGCTTATGGCAGTTTCAAAGGAAAGTGATTTTCTCTGAATGTACTGCATTTTGAATGTGAAGCATCACTCCATTCACTTCGAACAGTGAAATGAAGTGTTGGAACAGACTGCTTCTCTTTCAGAAAAATGCATGTGAATTGCTGGTGAATGCTTGTAAGTAGCTTAAGGCAGTTTCAAAGAACAGTGATTTTTTCTGAAAGTACAGCATTTAGAAAGTGAAGCAACACTCCATTCAATTCGCACAGTGAATTCAAGTATTGGAACAGACTGCTTCTCTTTCAGAGTAATGCATGAGAGTTGTTTGTGAATGCTTGTAAATAGCTTAAGGCACTTTCAAAGAACAGTGATTTTCTCTGAAAGTACAGCATTTAGAAAGTGAAACAACAACATTTCACTTCGCACAGTGAATTGACGTGTTGGAACAGACTGCTTCTCTTTCAGAGAAACTCATGTGAGTTGCTGGTGAATGCTTGTAAGTAGCTTAAGGCAGTTTCAAAGGAAAGTGATTTTCTCTGAAAGTACAGCATTTAGAAAGTGACGCAACCCTCAATTCACTTCGCACAGTGAATTGAAGTGTTGGAACAGACTGCTTCTCTTTCAGAGAAACTCATGTTTGTTGCTTGTGAATTCTTGTAAGTAGCTTATGGCAGTTTCAAAGGAAAGTGATTTTCTCTGAAAGTAGAGCATTTGCAAAGTGAAACAACAACACATTCACTTCGCACAGTGAATTGAAGTGTTGGAACAGACTGCTACTCTTTCAGAGAAACGCATGTGAGTTTCTTGGGAATGCTTGTAAGTAGCTTAAGGCAGTATCAAAGGAAAGTGATTTTCTCTGAAAGTACAGCACTTAGAAAGTGAAACAACAGCACATTCACTTTTAACAATGAATTGAAGTGTTGGAACAGACTGCTTCTCTTTCAGAGAAAATCTGGTGAGTTGCTGGTGAATGCTTGTAATTAGCTTAAGGCAGTTTCAAAGGAAAGTTTTTTTCTGTGAAAGTGCAGCATTTAGAAAGTGAAGCAACACTCCATTCACTTTGCACAGTGAATTGAAGTGTTGGAACAGACTGCTAATCTTTCAGAGAAACTCATGTGAGTTGCTGGTGAATGCTTGTAAGTAGCTTAAGGCACTTTCAAAGGAAAGTGATTTTCTCTGAAAGTACAGCATTTAGAAAGTGAAGCAACCCTCCATTCACTTCGCACAGTGAAGTGAAGTATTGGAACAGACTGTTTCTCTTTCAGAGAAATGCATGTGAGTTGCTGGTGAATGCATGTAAGTAGCTTAAGGCAGTTTCAAAGGAACGTGATTTTCTCTGAAATTACAGCTTTTAGAAAGTGAAGTAACACTCCGTTCATTTCGCAGAGTGAATTGAAGTGTTGGAACAGGCTGCTTCTCTTTCAGAGAAATGCATGGGAGTTTCTTGTGAATGCTTATATTTATCTTAAGGCACTTTCAAAGAAAGTGATCTTCTCTGAAAGTACAGCATTTAGAAAGTGAAGCAACACTCCATTCACTTCGCACAGTGAAATGAAGTGTTGGAACAGACTGCTTCTCTTTCAGAGAAATGCATGTGAGTTACTGTGGAATGCTTGTAAGTAACTTATGGCAGTTTCAAAGAAAGTGATTTTCTCTGAATGTACTGCATTTTGAAAGTGAAGCATCACTCCTTTCACTTCGAACAGTGAAATGAAGTGTTGGAACAGACTGCTTCTCTTTCAGAGAAATTCATGTGAGTTGCTGTTGAATGCCTGTAAGTAGCTTAAGGCAGTTTCAAAGGAAAGTGATTTTCTCTGAAAGTACTGCATTTTGAAAGTGAAGCAACACTCCATTCACTTTGAACAGTGAATTGAAGTGTTGGAACAGACTGCTTCTCTTTCAGAGAAATGCATGTGAATTGCTGGTGAATGCTTGTAAGTAGCTTAAGGCAGTTTCAAAGGACAGTGATTTTCTCTGAAAGTACAGCATTTAGAAAGTGAAACAACACTCCATTCAATTCGCATAGTGAATTCAAGTATTGTAACAGACTGCTTCTCTTTCAGAGTAATGCATGAGAGTTGTTGGTGAATGCTTGTAAGTAGCTTAAGGCACTTTCAAAGAACAGTGATTTTCTCTGAAAGTACAGCATTTAGAAAGTGAAACAACAACATTTCACTTCGCACAGTGAATTGAAGTGTTGGAACAGACTGCTTCTCTTTCAGAGAAACTCATGTGAGTTGCTGGTGAATGCTTGTAAGTAGCTTAAGGCAGTTTCAAAGGAAAGTGATTTTCTCTGAAAGTACAGCATTTAGAAAGTGAAGCAACCCTGTATTCACTTCGCACAGTGAACTGAAGTGTTGGAACAGACTGCTTCTCTTTCAGAGAAATGCATGTGAGTTTCTTGTGAATGCTTATATATATCTTAAGGCACTTTCAAAGAAAGTGATTTTCTCTTAAAGTTCAGCATTTAGAAAGTGAAGCAACACTCCATTCACTTCGCCCTGTGAATTGAAGTGTTGGAACAGACTGCTTCTCTTTCAGAGAAATGCATGTGAATTGCTGGTGAATGCTTGTAAGTAGCCTAAGGCAGTTTCAAAGGACAGTGATTTTCTCTGAAAGTACAGCATTTAGAAAGTGAAGCAACACTCCATTCACTTCGCACAGTGAATTCAAGTGTTGGAACAGACTGCTTCTCTTTCAGAGAAATGCATGAGAGTTGTTGGTGAATGCTTGTAAGTAGCTTGAGGCACTTTCGAAGAAGAGTGATTTTCTCTGAAAGTACAGCATTTAGAAAGTGAAACAACAACACATTCACTTCGTACAGTGAATTGAAGTGTTGGAACAGACTGCTTCTCTTTCAGAGAAACTCATGTGAGTTGCTGGTGAATGTTTGTAAGTAGCATAAGGCAGTTTCAAAGGAAAGTTTTTTTCTGTGAAAGTGCAGCATTTATAAAGTGAAGCAACACTCCATTCACTTTGCACAGTGAATTGAAGTGTTGGAACAGACTGCTAATCTTTCAGAGAAACTCATTTGAGTTGCTGGTGAATGCCTGTAAGTAGCTTAAGGCACTTTCAAAGGAAAGTGATTTTTTCTGAAAGTACAGCATTTAGAAAGTGAAGCAACAATCCATTCACTTCGCACAGTGAATTGAAGTGTTGGAACAGACTGCTTCTCTTTCAGAGAAATGCATGTGAGTTACTGTGGAATGCTTGTAAGTAGGTTAAGGCAGTTTCAAAGGAAAGTGATTTTCGCTGAATGTACTGCATTTTGAAAGTGAAGCATCACTCCATTCTCTTCGAACAGTGAAATGAAGTGTTGGAACAGACTGCTTCTCTTTCAGAGAAATGCATGTGAGTTTCTTGTGAATGCTTATATTTATCTTAAGGCACTTTCAAAGAAAGTGATTTTCTCTGAAAAGACAGCATTTAGAAAGTGAAACAACAACATTTCACTTCGCACAGTGAATTGAAGTGTTGAAACACACTGCTTCTCTTTCAGAGAAACTCATGTGTGTTGCTTGTGAATGCTTGTAAGTAGCTTAAGGCAGTAACAAAGGAAAGTGATTTTCTCTGAAAGTAGAGCATTTAGAAAGTGAAACAACAACACATTCACTTCGCACAGTAAATTGAAGTGTTGGAACAGACTGCTACTCTTTCAGAGAAACGCATGTGAGTTTCTTGGGAATACTTGTAAGTAGCTTAAGGCAGTATCAAAGGAAAGTGATTTTCTCTGAAAGTACAGCACTTAGAAAGTGAAACAACAGCACATTCACTTTGAACAGTGAATTGAAGTGTTGGAACAGACTGCTTCTCTTTCAGAGAAACTCTGGTGAGTTGCTGGTGAATACTTGTAAGTAGCTTAAGGCAGTTTCAAAGGAAAGTTTTTTTCTGTGAAAGTGCAGCATTTAGAAAGTGAAGTAACACTCCATTCACTTTGCACAGTGAATTGAAGTGTTGGAACAGACTGCTTCTCTTTCAGAGAAACTCTGGTGAGTTGCTGGTGAATGCCTGTAAGTAGCTTAAGGCAGTTTCAAAGGAAAGTGATTTTCTCTGAAAGTACTGCATTTTGAAAGTGAAGCAACACTCCATTCACTTTGAACAGTGAATTGAAGTGTTGGAACAGACAGCTTCTCTTTCAGAGAAATGCATGTGAATTGCTGGTGAATGCTTGTAAGTAGCTTAAGGCAGTTTCAAAGGACAGTGATTTTCTCTGAAAGTACAGCATTTAGAAAGTGAAACAACACTCCATTCAATTCGCATAGTGAATTCAAGTATTGGAACAGACTGCTTCTCTTTCAGAGTAATGCATGAGAGTTGTTGGTGAATGCTTGTAAGTAGCTTAAGGCACTTTCAAAGAACAGTGATTTTCTCTGAAAGTACAGCATTTAGAAAGTGAAACAACAACATTTCACTTCGCACAGTGAATTGAAGTGTTGGAACAGACTGCTTCTCTTTCAGAGAAACTCATGTGAGTTGCTGGTGAATGCTTGTAAGTAGCTTAAGGCAGTTTCAAAGGAAAGTGATTTTCTCTGAAAGTACAGCATTTAGAAAGTGACGCAACCCTCAATTCACTTCGCATAGTGAATTGAAGTGTTGGAACAGACTGCTTCTCTTTCAGAGAAACTCATGGGTGTTGCTTGTGAATGCTTGTAAGTAGCTTATGGCAGTTTCAAAGGAAAGTGATTTTCTCTGAAAGTAGATCATTTAGAGAGTGAAACAACAACACATTCACTTCGCACAGTGAATTGAAGTGTTGGAACAGACTGCTACTCTTTCAGAGAAACGCATGTGAGTATCTTGTGAATGCTTGTAAGTGGCTTAAGGCAATATCAAAGGAAAGTGATTTTCTCTGAAAGTACAGCATTTAGAAAGTGAAACAACAACACATTCACTTTGAACAGTGAATTGAACTGTTGGAACAGACTGCTTCTCTTTCAGAGAAACTCTGGTGAGTTGCTGGTGAATGCTTGTAAGTAGCTTAAGGCAGTATCAAAGGAAAGGTTTTTTCTGTGAAAGTGCAGCATTTAGAAAGTGAAGCAACACTCCATTCACGTTGCACAGTGAATTGAAGTGTTGGAACAGACTGCTAATCTTTCAGAGAAACTCATGTGAGTTGCTGGTGAATGCTTGTAAGTAGCTAAGGCACTTTCAAAGGACAGTGATTTTCTCTGAAAGTACAGCATTTAGAAAGTGAAGCAACCCTGTATTCACTTCGCACAGTGAACTGAAATGTTGGAACAGACTGCTTCTCTTTCAGAGAAATGCATGTGAGTTTCTTGTGAATGCTTATATATATCTTAAGGCACTTTCAAAGAAAGTGATTTTCTCTTAAAGTACAGCATTTAGAAAGTGAAGCAACACGCCATTCACTTCACACAGTGAATTCAAGTGTTGGAACAGACAGCTTCTCTTTCATAGAAACGCATTTGAGTTTCCTGTGAATGTGTGTAAGTAGCTTAAGGCACTTTCAAAGGAAAGTGATTTTCTCTGAAAGGACAGCATTTAGAAAGTGAAGCAACACTCCATTCACTACGCACAGTGAATTGAAGTGTTGGAACAGACTGCTTCTCTTTCAGAAAAATGCATGTGAGTTTCTTGTGAATGCTTGTAAGTAGCTTAAGGCACTTTCAAAGGAAAGTGATTTTCTCCTAAAGGACAGCATTTAGAAAGTGAAGCAACACTCCATTCACTTCGCACAGTGAATTGAAGTGTGGAAACAGACTACTTCTCTTTCAGGAAACAGATATGAGTTTTTTGTGAATGCTTTTAAGTAGTTTAAGGCATTTTCAAAGGAAAGTGATTTTCTCTGAAAGGACAGCATTTAAAAAGTGGAGCAACACTCCATTCACTTCGCACAGTGAATTGAAGTGTTGGAACAGACTGCTTCTCTTTCAGTGAAATGCATGTGAATTTCTGTTGAATGCTTTAAGTACCTTAAGGCACTTTCAAAGGAAAGTGATTTTCTTTGAAAGGACAGCATTTAGAAAGTGAAGCAACACTTCATTCACTACGCACAGTGAATTGAAGTGTTGGAACAGACTGCTTCTCTTTCAGAAAAATGCATGTGAGTTTCTTGTGAATGCTTGTAAATAGCTTAAGGCACTTTCAAAGGAAAGTGATTTTCTCTGAAAGGACAGCATTTAGAAAGTGAAGCAACACTCCATTCACTTCGCACAGTGAATTGAAATGTTGGAACAGACTGCTTCTTTTTCAGAGAAACGCATGTGAATTTCTGTTAAATGCTTGTCAGTAACTTAAGGCACTTTCAGAGGAAAGTGATTTTCTCTGAAAGGACAGCATTTAGAAAGTGAAGCAACACTCCATTCACTATGCACAGTGAATTCAAGTGTTGGAACAGACAGCTTCTCTTTCATAGAACCGCATTTGATATTCCTGTGAATGCTTGTAAGTAGCTTAAGGCACTTTCAAAGGAAAGTGATTTTCTCTGAAAGGACAGCATTTAGAAAGTGAAGCAACACTCCATTCACTTCGCCCAGTGAATTGAAATGTTGGAACACACTGCTTCTCTTTCAGAGAAACGGATGTGAGTTTCTTCTGAATGCTTGTAAGTAGCTTAAGGCACTTTCAAAGCAAAGTGATTTTCTCTAAAAGGAGAGCATATAGAAAGTGAAGCAACACTCCATTCACTTCGCACAGTGAATTGTAATGTTGGAACAAACTGCTTCTCTTTCAGAAAAATGCGTGTGAGTTTCTTGTGAATGCTTGTAAGTAGCTTAAGGCACTTTCAAAGGAAAGTGATTTTCTCTGAAAGGACAGCATTTAGAAAGTGAAGCAACACTCCATTCACTTCGCACAGTGAATTGAAGTGTTGGAACAGACTGCTTCTCTTTCAGAGAAACGCATGTGAATTTCTATTGAATGCTTGCAAGTAGCTTAAGGCACATTCAAAGGAAAGTGATTTTCTCTGAAAGGACAGCATTTAGAAAGTGAAGCAACACTCCATTCACTTCGCACAGTGAATTGAAGTGTTGGAACAGACTGCTTCTCTTTCAGTGAAACACATGTGAATTTCTCTTGAATGCTTGTAAGTAGCTTAAGGCACATTCAAAGAAAGTGATTTTCTCTGAAAGGACAACATTTAGAAAGTGAAGCAACACTCCATTCACTTCGCACAGTGAATTGAAGTGTTGGAACAGACAGCTTCTCTTTCATAGAAACGCATTTGAGTTTCCTGTGAATGTGTGTAAGTAGCTTAAGGCACTTTCAAAGGAAAGTGATTTTCTCTGAAAGGACAGCATTTAGAAAGTGAAGCAACACTCCATTCACTTCGCACAGTGAATTGAAGTGTTGGAACAGACTGCTTCTCTTTCAGTGAAACGCATGTGAATTTCTGTTGAGTGCTTGTAAGTACCTTAAGGCACTTTCAAAGGAAAGTGATTTTCTCTGAAAGGACAGCATTTAGAAAGTGAAGTAACACTCCATTCACTTCGCACAGTGAATTGAAGTGTTGGAACAGACAGCTTCTCTTTCATAGAAACGCATTTGATATTCCTGTGAATGCTTGTAAGTAGCTTAAGGCACTTTCAAAGGAAAGTGATTTTCTCTGAAAGAACAGCATTTAGAAAGTGAAGCAACACTCCATTCACTTCGCCCAGTGAATTGAAATGTTGGAACACACTGCTTCTCTGTCAGAGAAATGGATGTGAGTTTCTTCTGAATGCTTGTAAGTAGCTTAAGGCACTTTCAAAGCAAAGTGATTTTCTCTAAAAGAAGAGCATATAGAAAGTGAAGCAACACTCCATTCACTTCGCACAGTGAACTGTAATGTTGGAACAGACTGCTTCTCTTTCAGAAAAATGCGTGTGAGTTTCTTGTGAATGCTTGTAAGTAGCTTAAGGCACTTTCAAAGGAAAGTGATTTTCTCTGAAAGGACAGCATTTAGAAAGTGAAGCAACACTCCATTCACTTCGCACAGTGAATTGAAGTGTTGGAACAGACTGCTTCTTTTTCAGAGAAACGCATGTGAATTTCTGTTAAATGCTTGTCTGTAGCTTAAGGCACTTTCAGAGGAAAGTGATTTTCTCTGAAAGGACAGCATTTAGAAAGTGAAGCAACACTCCATTCACTATGCACAGTGAATTCAAGTGTTCGAACAGACAGCTTCTCTTTCATAGAACCGCATTTGATATTCCTGTGAATGCTTGGAAGTAGCTTAAGGCACTTTCATAGGAAAGTGATTTTCTCTGAAAGGACAGCATTTAGAAAGTGAAGCAACACTCCATTCACTTCGCCCAGTGAATTGAAATGTTGGAACACACTGCTTCTCTTTCAGGGAAACGGATGTGAGTTTCTTCTGAATGCTTGTAAGTAGCTTAAGGCACTTTCAAAGCAAAGTGATTTTCTCTAAAAGGAGAGCATATAGAAAGTGAAGCAACACTCCATTCACTTCGCACAGTGAATTGTAATGTTGGAACAAACTGCTTCTCTTTCAGAAAAATGCGTGTGAGTTTCTTGTGAATGCTTGTAAGTAGCTTAAGGCACTTTCAAAGGAAAGTGATTTTCTCTGAAAGGACAGCATTTAGAAAGTGAAGCAACACTCCATTCACTACGCACAGTGAATTGAAGTGTTGGAACAGACTGCTTCTCTTTCAGAAAAATGCATGTGAGTTTCTTGTGAATGCTTGTAAGTAGCTTAAGGCACTTTCAAAGGAAAGTGATTTTCTCCTAAAGGACAGCATTTAGAAAGTGAAGCAACACTCCATTCACTTCGCACAGTGAATTGAAGTGTGGAAACAGACTACTTCTCTTTCAGGAAACAGATATGTGTTTTTTGTGAATGCTTTTAAGTAGTTTAAGGCATTTTCAAAGGAAAGTGATTTTCTCTGAAAGGACAGCATTTAGAAAGTGGAGCAACACTCCATTCACTTCGCACAGTGAATTGAAGTGTTGGAACAGACTGCTTCTCTTTCAGTGAAATGCATGTGAATTTCTGTTGAATGCTGTAAGTAGCTTAAGGCACTTTCAAAGGAAAGTGATTTTCTCTGAAAGGACAGCATTTAGAAAGTGAAGCAACACTCCATTCACTACGCACAGTGAATTGAAGTGTTGGAACAGACTGCTTCTCTTTCAGAAAAATGCATGTGAGTTTCTTGTGAATGCTTGTAAGTAGCTTAAGGCACTTTCAAAGGAAAGTGATTTTCTCTGAAAGGACAGCATTTAGAAAGTGAAGCAACACTCCATTCACTTCGCACAGTGAATTGAAGTGTTGGAACAGACTGCTTCTTTTTCAGAGAAACGCATGTGAATTTCTGTTAAATGCTTGTCAGTAGCTTAAGGCCCTTTCAGAGGAAAGTGATTTTCTCTGAAAGGACAGCATTTAGAAAGTGAAGCAACACTCCATTCACTATGCACAGTGAATTCAAGGGTTGGAACAGACAGCTTCTCTTTCATAGAACCGCATTTGATATTCCTGTTAATGGTTGTAAGTAGCTTAAGGCACTTTCAAAGGAAAGTGATTTTCTCTGAAAGGACAGCATTTAGAAAGTGAAGCAACACTCCATTCATTTCGCACAGTGAATTGAAATGTTGGAACACACTGCTTCTCTTTCAGAGAAACGGATGTGAGTTTCTTCTGAATGCTTGTAAGTAGCTTAAGGCACTTTCAAAGCAAAGTGATTTTCTCTAAAAGGTGAGCATATAGAAAGTGAAGCAACACTCCATTCACTTCGCACAGTGAATTGTAATGTTGGAACAAACTGCTTCTCTTTCAGAAAAATGCGTGTGAGTTTCTTGTGAATGCTTGTAAGTAGCTTAAGGCACTTTCAAAGGAAAGTGATTTTCTCTGAAAGGACAGCATTTAGAAAGTGAAGCAACACTCCATTCACTTCGCACAGTGAATTGAAGTGTTGGAACAGACTGCTTCTCTTTCAGAGAAACGCATGTGAATTTCTATTGAATGTTTGCAAGTAGCTTAAGGCACATGCAAAGGAAAGTGATTTTCTCTGAAAGGACAGCATTTAGAAAGTGAAGCAACACTCCATTCACTTCGCACAGTGAATTGAAGTGTTGGAACAGACTGCTTCTCTTTCAGTGAAACACATGTGAATTTCTGTTGAATGCTTGTAAGTAGCTTAAGGCACATTCAAAGGAAAGTGATTTTCTCTGAAAGGACAGCATTTAGAAAGTGAAGCAACACTCCATTCACTTCGCACAGTGAATTGAAGTGTTGGAACAGACAGCTTCTCTTTCATAGAAACGCATTTGAGTTTCCTGTGAATGTGTGTAAGTAGCTTAAGGCACTTTCAAAGGAAAGTGATTTTCTCTGAAAGGACAGCATTTATAAATTGAAGCAACACTCCATTCACTTCGCACAGTGAATTGAAGTGTTGGAACAGACTGCTTCTCTTTCAGTGAAACGCATGTGAATTTCTGTTGAGTGCTTGTAAGTACCTTAAGGCACTTTCAAAGGAAAGTGATTTTCTCTGAAAGGACAGCATTTAGAAAGTGAAGTAACACTCCATTCACTTCGCACAGTGAATTGAAGTGTTGGAACAGACAGCTTCTCTTTCATAGAAACGCATTTGATATTCCTGTGAATGCTTGTAAGTAGCTTAAGGCACTTTCAAAGGAAAGTGATTTTCTCTGAAAGAACAGCATTTAGAAAGTGAAGCAACACTCCATTCACTTCGCCCAGTGAATTGAAATGTTGGAACACACTGCTTCTCTTTCAGAGAAATGGATGTGAGTTTCTTCTGAATGCTTGTAAGTAGTTTAAGGCACTTTCAAAGCAAAGTGATTTTCTCTAAAAGAAGAGCATATAGAAAGTGAAGCAACAATCCATTCACTTCGCACAGTGAATTGTAATGTTGGAACAAACTGCTTCTCTTTCCGAAAAATGCGTGTGAGTTTCTTGTGAATGCTTGTAAGTAGCTTAAGGCACTTTCAAAGGAAAGTGATTTTCTCTGAAAGGACAGCATTTAGAAAGTGAAGCAACACTCCATTCACTTTTCACAGTGAATTGAAGTGTTGGAACAGACTGCTTCTCTTTCAGTGAAACACATGTGAATTTCTGTTGAATGCTTGTAAGTAGCTTAAGGCACATTCAAAGGAAAGTGATTTTCTCTGAAAGGACAGCATTTAGAAAGTGAAGCAACACTCCATTCACTTCGCACAGTGAATTGAAGTGTTGGAACAGACAGCTTCTCTTTCATAGAAACGCCTTTGGGTTTCCTGTGAATGTGTGTAAGTAGCTTAAGGCACTTTCAAAGGAAAGTGATTTTCTCTGAAAGGACAGCATTTAGAAAGTGAAGCAACACTCCATTCACTTCGCACAGTGAATTGAAGTGTTGGACCAGACTGCTTCTCTTTCAGTGAAACGCATGTGAATTTCTGTTGAATGCTTGTAAGTACCTTAAGGCACTTTCAAAGGAAAGTGATTTTCTCTGAAAGGACAGCATTTAGAAAGTGAAGCAACACTCCATTCACTTCGCACAGTGAATTGAAATGTTGGAACAGACAGCTTCTCTTTCAGAGAAACGCATGTGAATTTCTGTTGAATGCTTGTAAGTAGCTTAAGGCACTTTCAAAGGAAACTGATTTTCTCCGAAAGGACAGCATTTAGAAAGTGAAGCAACACTCCATTCACTTCGCACAGTGAATTGAAGTGTTGGAACAGACAGCTTCTCTTTCATAGAAACGCATTTGAGTTACCTGTGAATGTGTGTAAGTAGCTTAAGGCACTTTCAAAGGAAAGTGATTTTCTCTGAAAGGACAGCATTTAGAAAGTGAAGCAACCCTCCATTCACTACGCACAGTGAATTGAAGTGTTGGAACAGACTGCTTCTCTTTCATAAAAATGCGTGTGAGTTTCTTGTGAATGCTTGTAAGTAGCTTAAGGCACTTTCAAAGGAAAGTGTTTTTCTCTGAAAGGACAGCATTTAGAAAGTGAAGCAACACTCCATTCACTTCGCACAGTGAATTGAAGTGTTGGAACAGACTGCTTCTCTTTCAGAGAAACGCATGTGAATTTCTATTGAATGCTTGTAAGTAGCTTAAGGCACTTTCAAAGGAAAGTGATTTTCTCTGAAAGGACAGCATTTAGAAAGTGAAGCAACACTCCATTCACTTCGCACAGTGAATTGAAGTGTTGGAACAGACTGCTTCTCTTTCAGTGAAACACATGTGAATTTCTGTTGAATGCTTGTAAGTAGCTTAAGGCACATTCAAAGGAAAGTGATTTTCTCTGAAAGGACAGCATTTAGAAAGTGAAGCAACACTCCATTCACTTCGCACAGTGAATTGAAGTGTTGGAACAGACAGCTTCTCTTTCATAGAAACGCATTTGAGTTTCCTGTGAATGTGTGTAAGTAGCTTAAGGCACTTTCAAAGTATAGTGATTTTCTCTGAAAGGACAGCATTTAGAAAGTGAAGCAACACTCCATTCACATCGCACAGTGAATTGAAGTGTTGGAACGGACTGCTTCTCTTTCAGTGAAACGCATGTGAATATCTGTTGAATGCTTGTAAGTACCTTAAGGCACTTTCAAAGGAAAGTGATTTTCTCTGAAAGGACAGCATTTAGAAAGTGAAGCAACACTCCATTCACTTCGCACAGTGAATTGAAGTGTTGGAACAGACAGCTTCTCTTTCATAGAAACGCATTTGAGTTTCCTGTGAATGTGTGTAAGTAGCTTAAGGCACGTTCAAAGGAAAGTGATTTTCTCTGAAAGGACAGCATTTAGAAAGTGAAACAACACTCCATTCACTTCGCACAGTGAATTGAAGTGTTGGAACAGACTGCTTCTCTTTCAGAGAAACGCATGTGAATTTCTGTGGAATGCTTGTAAGTAGCTTAAGGCACTTTCAAAGGAAACTGATTTTCTCCGAAAGGACAGCATTTAGAAAGTGAAGCAACACTCCATTCACTTCGCACAGTGAATTGAAGTGTTGGAACAGACAGCTTCTCTTTCATAGAAACGCATTTGAGTTTCCTGTGAATGTGTGTAAGTAGCTTAAGGCACTTTCAAAGGAAAGTGATTTTCTCTGAAAGGACAGCATTTAGAAAGTGAAGCAACACTCCATTCACTACGCACAGTGAATTGAAGTGTTGGAACAGACTGCTTCTCTTTCAGAAAAATGCATGTGAGTTTCTTGTGAATGCTTGTAAGTAGCTTAAGGCACTTTCAAAGGAAAGAGATTTTCTCCGAAAAGGACAGCATTTAGAAAGTGAAGCAACACTCCATTCACTTCGCACAGTGAATTGAAGTGTTGGAACAGACTACTTCTCTTTCAGGAAACAGATATGAGTTTTTTGTGAATGCTTTTAAGTAGCTTAAGGCATTTTCAAAGGAAAGTGATTTTCTCTGAAAGGACAGCATTTAGAAAGTGGAGCAACACTCCATTCACTTCGCACAGTGAATTGAAGTGTTGGAACAGACTGCTTCTCTTTCAGTGAAACGCATGTGAATTTCTGTTGAATGCTGTACGTAGCTTAAGGCACTTTCAATGGAAAGTGATTTTCTCTGAAAGGACAGCATTTAGAAAGTGAAGCAACACTCCATTCACTACGCACAGTGAATTGAAGTGTTGGAACAGACTGCTTCTCTTTCAGAAAAATGCATGTGAGTTTCTTGTGAATGCTTGTAAGTACCTTAAGGGACTTTCAAAGGAAAGTGATTTTCTCTGAAAGGACAGCATTTAGAAAGTGAAGGAACACTCCATTCACTTCGCACAGTGAATTGAAGTGTTGGAACAGACTGCTTCTTTTTCAGAGAAACGCATGTGAATTTCTGTTAAATGCTTGTCAGTAGCTTAAGGCACTTTCAGAGGAAAGTGATTTTCTCTGAAAGGACAGCATTTAGAAAGTGAAGCAACACTCCATTCACTATGCTCAGTGAATTCAAGTGTTGGAACAGACAGCTTCTCTTTCATAGAACCGCATTTGATATTCCTGTGAATGCTTGTATGTAGCTTAAGGCACTTTCAAAGGAAAGTGATTTTCTCTGAAAGGACAGCATTTAGAAAGTGAAGCAACACTCCATTCACTTCGCCCAGTGAATTGAAATGTTAGAACACACTGCTTCTCTTTCAGAGAAACGGATGTGAGTTTCTTCTGAATGCTTGTAAGTAGCTTAAGGCACTTTCAAAGCAAAGTGATTTTCTCTAAAAGGAGAGCATATAGAAAGTGAAGCAACACTCCATTCACCTCGCACAGTGAATTGTAATGTTGGAACAAACTGCATCTCTATCAGAAAAATGCGTGTGAGTTTCTTGTGAATGCTTGTAAGTAGCTTAAGGCACTTTCAAAGGAAAGTGATTTTCTCTGAAAGGACAGCATTTAGAAAGTGAAGCAACACTCCATTCACTTCGCACAGTGAATTGAAGTGTTGGAACAGACTGCTTCTCTTTCAGAGAAACGCATGTGAATTTCTATTGAATGCTTGTAAGTAGCTTAAGGCACTTTCAAAGGAAAGTGATTTTCTCTGAAAGGACAGCATTTAGAAAGTGAAGCAACACTCCATTCACTTCGCACAGTGAATTGAAGTGATGGAACAGACTGCTTCTCTTTCAGTGAAACACATGTGAATTTCTGTTGAATGCTTGTAAGTAGCTTAAGGCACATTCAAAGGAAAGTGATTTTCTCTGAAAGGACAGCATTTAGAAAGTGAAGCAACACTCCATTCACTTCGCACAGTGAATTGTAATGTTGGAACAAACTGCTTCTCTTTCAGAAAAATGCGTGTGAGTTTCTTGTGAATGCTTGTAAGTAGCTTAAGGCACTTACAAAGGAAAGTGATTTTCTCTGAAAGGACAGCATTTAGAAAGTGAAGCAACACTCCATTCACTTCGCACAGTGAATTGAAGTGTTGGAACAGACAGCTTCTCTTTCATAGAAACGCATTTGAGTTTCCTGTGAATGTGTGTAAGTAGCTTAAGGCACTTTCAAAGGAAAGTGATTTTCTCTGAAAGGACAGCATTTAGAAAGTGAAGCAACACTCCATTCACTTCGCACAGTGAATTGAAGTGTTGGAACAGACAGCTTCTCTTTCAGTGAAACGCATGTGAATTTCTGTTGAATGCTTGTAAGTACCTTAAGGCACTTTCAAAGGAAAGTGATTTTCTCTGAAAGGACAGCATTTAGAAAGTGAAGCAACACTCCATTCACTTCGCACAGCGAATTGAAGTGTTGGAACAGACAGCTTCTCTTTCATAGAAACGCATTTGAGTTTCCTGTGAATGTGTGTAAGTAGCTTAAGGCACTTTCAAAGGAAAGTGATGTTCTCTGAAAGCACAGCATTTAGAAAGTGAAACAACACTCCATTCACTTCGCACAGTGAATTGAAGTGTTGGAACAGATTTCTTCTCTTTCAGAGAAACGCATGTGAATTTCTGTGGAATGCTTGTAAGTAGCTTAAGGCACTTTCAAAGGAAAGTGATTTTCTCTGAAAGGACAGCATTTAGAAAGTGAAACAACACTCCATTCACTTCGCACAGTGAATTGAAGTGTTGGAACAGACCACTTCTCTTTCAGAGAAACAGATATGCGTTTTTTGTGAATGCTTGTAAGTAGCTTAAGGCACTTTCAAAGGAGAGTGATTTTCTCTGAAAGGACAGCATTTAGAAAGTGAAGCAACACTCCATTCACTTCGCACAGTGAATTGAAGTGTTGGAACACTGCTTCTTTTTCAGTGAAATGCATGTGAATTTCTGTTGAATGCTGTAAGTAGCTTAAGGCACTTTCAAAGGAAAGTGATTATCTCTGAAAGGACAGCATTTAGAAAGTGAAGCAACACTCCATTTACTACGCACAGTGAATTGAAGTGTTGGAACAGACTGCTTCTCTTTCAGAAAAATGCATGTGAGTTTCTTGTGAAAGCTTGTAAGTAGCTTAAGGCACTTTCAAAGGAAAGTGATTTTCTCTGAAAGGACAGCATTTAGAAAGTGAAGGAACACTCCATTCACTTCGCACAGTGAATTGAAGTGTTGGAACAGACTGCTTCCTTTTCAGAGAAACGCATGTGAATTTCTGTTAAATGCTTGTCAGTAGCTTAAGTCACTTTCAGAGGAAAGTGATTTTCTCTGAAAGGACAGCATTTAGAAAGTGAAGCAACACTCCATTCACTATGCACAGTGAATTCAAGTGTTGGAACAGACAGCTTCTCTTTCATAGAAACGCATTTGATATTCCTGTGAATGCTTGTAAGTAGCTTAAGGCTCTTTCAAAGGAAAGTGATTTTCTCTGAAAGGACAGCATTTAGAAAGTGAAGCAACATTCCATTCCCTTCGCCCAGTGAATTGAAATGTTTGAACACACTGCTTCTCTTTCAGAGAAACTGATGTGAGTTTCTTCTGAATGCTTGTAAGTAGCTTAAGGCACTTTCAAAGCAAAGTGATTTTCTCTAAAAGGAGAGCATATAGAAAGTGAAGCAACACTCCATTCACCTCGCACAGTGAATTGTAATGTTGGAACAAACTGCCTCTCTTTCAGAAAAATTCGTGTGAGTTTCTTGTGAATGCTTGTAAGTAGCTTAAGGCACTTTCAAAGGAAAGTGATTTTCTCTGAAAGGACAGCATTTAGAAAGTGAAGCAACACTCCATTCACTTCGCACAGTGAATTGAAGTGTTTTAACAGACTGCTTCTCTTTCAGTGAAACACATGTGAATTTCTGTTGAATGCTTGTAAGTAGCTTAAGGCACATTCAAAGGAAAGTGATTTTCTATGAAAGGACAGCATTTAGAAAGTGAAGCAACACTCCATTCACTTCGCACAGTGAATTGAAGTGTTGGAACAGACAGCTTCTCTTTCATAGAAACGCATTTGAGTTTCCTGTGAATGTGTGTAAGTAGCTTAAGGCACTTTCAAAGGAAAGTGATTTTCTCTGAAAGGACAGCATTTAGAAAGTGAAGCAACACTCCATTCACTTCGCACAGTGAATTGAAGTGTTGGAACAGACTGCTTCTCTTTCAGTGAAACGCATGTGAATTTCTGTTGAATGCTGTAAGTAGCTTAAGGCACTTTGAAAGGAAAGTGATTTTCTATGAAAGGACAGCATTTAGAAAGTGAAGCAACACTCCATTCACTTCGCACAGTGAATTGAAGTGTTGGAACAGACAGCTTCTCTTTCATAGAAACGCATTTGAGTTTCCTGTGAATGTGTGTAAGTAGCTTAAGGCACTTTCAAAGGAAAGTGATTTTCTCTGAAAGGACAGCATTTAGAAAGTGAAACAACACTCCATTCACTTCGCACAGTGAATTGAAGTGTTGGAACAGATTTCTTCTCATTCAGAGAAACGCATGTGAATTTCTGTGGAATGCTTGTAAGTAGCTTAAGGCACTTTCAAAGGAAAGTGATTTTCTCTGAAAGGACAGCATTTAGAAAGTGAAACAACACTCCATTCACTTCGCACATTGAATTGAAGTGTTGGAACAGACCACTTCTCTTTCAGAGAAACAGATATGCGTTTTTTGTGAATGCTTGTAAGTAGCTTAAGGCACTTTCAAAGGAAAGTGATTTTCTCTGAAAGGACAGCATTTAGAAAGTGAAGCAACACTCCATTCACTTCGCACAGTGAATTGAAGTGTTGGAACAGACTGCTTCTCTTTCAGTGAAATGCATGTGAATTTCTGTTGAATGCTGTAGGTAGCTTAAGGCACTTTCAAAGGAAAGTGATTTTCTCTGAAAGGACAGCATTTAGAAAGTGAAGCAACACTCCATTCACTACGCACAGTGAATTGAAGTGTTGGAACAGACTGCTTCTCTTTCAGAAAAATACATGTGAGTTTCTTGTGAATGCTTGTAAGTAGCTTAAGGCACTTTCAAAGGAAAGTGATTTTCTCTGAAATGACAGCATTTAGAAAGTGAAGCAACACTCCATTCACTTCGCACAGTGAATTGAAGTGTTGGAACAGACTGCTTCTCTTTCAGTGAAACATGTGAATTTCTGTTGAATGCTTGTAAGTAGCTTAAGGCACATTCAAAGGAAAGTGATTTTCTCTGAAAGGACAGCATTTAGAAAGTGAAGCAACACTCCATTCACTTCGCACAGTGAATTGAAGTGTTGGAACAGACTGCTTCTCTTTCAGTGAAACGCATTTGAGTTTCCTGTGAATGTGTGTAAGTAGCTTAAGGCACTTTCAAAGTAAAGTGATTTTCTCTGAAAGGACAGCATTTAGAAAGTGAAGCAACACTCCATTCACTTCGCACAGTGAATTGAAGTGTTGGAACAGACAGCTTCTCTTTCATAGAAACGCATTTGAGTTTCCTGTGAATGTGTGTAAGTAGCTTAAGGCACTTTCAAAGGAAAGTGATTTTCTCTGAAAGGACAGCATTTAGAAAGTGAAACAACACTCCATTCACTTCGCACAGTGAATTGAAGTGTTGGAACAGATTTCTTCTCATTCAGAGAAACGCATGTGAATTTCTGTTGAATGCTTGTAAGTAGCTTAAGGCACTTTCAAAGGAAAGTGATTTTCTCTGAAAGGACAGCCTTTAGAAAGTGAAACAACACTCCATTCACTTCGCACAGTGAATTGAAGTGTTGGAACAGACCACTTCTCTTTCAGAGAAACAGATATGCGTTTTTTGTGAATGCTTGTAAGTAGCTTAAGGCACTTTCAAAGGAAAGTGATTTTCTCTGAAAGGACAGCATTTAGAAAGTGAAGCAACACTCCATTCACTTCGCACAGTGAATTGAAGTGTTGGAACAGACTGCTTCTCTTTCAGAGAAACGCATGTGAATTTCTATTGAATGCTTGTAAGTAGCTTAAGGCACTTTCAAAGGAAAGTGACATTCTCTGAAAGGACAGCATTTAGAAAGTGAAGCAACACTCCATTCACTACGCACAGTGAATTGAAGTGTGGGAACAGACTGCTTCTCCTTCAGTGAAACACAGGTGAATTTCTGTTGAATGCTTGTAAGTAGCTTAAGGCACTTTCAAAGGAAAGTGATTTTCTCTGAAAGGACAGCATTTAGAAAGTGAAGCAACACTCCATTCACTTCGCACAGGGAATTGAAGTGTTGGAACAGACTGCTTCTCTTTCAGTGAAACGCATGTGAATTTCTGTTGAATGCTTGTAAGTAGCTTATGGCAATTTCAAAGGAAAGTGATTTTCTCTGAAAGGACAGCATTTAGAAAGTGAAGCAACACTCCATTCACTTCGCACAGTGAATTGAAGTGTTGGAACAGACAGCTTCTCTTTCATAGAAACGCATTTGAGTTTCCTCTGAATGTGTGTAAGCAGCTTAAGGCACTTTCAAAGGAAAGTGATTTTCTCTGAAAGGACAGCATTTAGAAAGTGAAACAACACTCCATTCACTTCGCACAGTGGATTGAAGTGTTGGAACAGACTGCTTCTCTTTCAGAGAAACGCATGTGAATTTCTGTGGAATGCTTGTAAGTAGCTTAAGGCACTTTCAAAGGAAAGTGATTTTCTCTGAAAGGACAGCATTTAGAAAGTGAAGCAACACTCCTTTCATTTCGCACAGTGAATTGAAGTGTTGGAACAGACTACTTGTCTTTCAGAAAAATGCATGTGAGTTTCTTGTGAATGCTTGTACGTAGCTTAAGGCACTTTCAAAGGAAAGTGATTTTCTCTGAAAGGACAGCATTTAGAAAGTGAAGCAACACTCCATTCACTTCGCACAGTGAATTGAAGTGTTGGAACAGACAGCTTCTCTTTCATAGAAACGCATTTGAGTTTCCTGTGAATGTGTGTAAGTAGCTTAAGGCACTTTCAAAGGAAAGTGATTTTCTCTGAAAGGACAGCATTTAGAAAGTGAAGCAACACTCCATTCACTTCGCACAGTGAATTTAAGTGTTGGAACAGACTGCTTCTCTTTCAGTGAAACGCATGTGAATTTCTGTTGAATGCTTGTTAGTACCTTAAGGCACTTTCAAAGGAAAGTGATTTTCTCTGAAAGGACAGCATTTAGAAAGTGAAGCAACACTCCATTCACTTCGCACAGTGAATTGAAGAGTTGGAACAGACAGCTTCTCTTTCATAGAAACGCATTTGAGTTTCCTGTGAATGTGTGTAAGTAGCTTAAGGCACTTTCAAAGGAAAGTGATTTTCTCTGAAAGGACAGCATTTAGAAAGTGAAGCAACACTCCATTCACTTCGCACAGTGAATTGAAGTGTTGGAACAGACTTCTTCTCTTTCAGAGAAACGCATGTGAATTTCTGTGGAATGCTTGTAAGTAGCTTAAGGCACTTTCAAAGGAAAGTGATTTTCTCTGAAAGGACAGCATTTAGAAAGTGAAACAACACTCCATTCACTTCGCACAGTGAATTCAAGTGTTGGAACAGACCACTTCTCTTTCAGAGAAACAGATATGCGTTTTTTGTGAATGCTTGTAAGTAGCTTTAGGCACTTTCAAAAGAAAGTGATTTTCTCTGAAAGGACAGCATTTAGAAAGTGAAGCAACACTCCATTCACTTCGCACAGTGAATTGAAGTTTTGGAACAGACTGCTTCTCTTTCAGAGAAACGCATGTGAATTTCTATTGAATGCTTGTAAGTAGCTTAAGGCACTTTCAAAGGAAAGTGATTTTCTCTGAAAGGACAGCATTTAGAAAGTGAAGCAACACTCCATTCACTACGCACAGTGAATTGAAGTGTTGGAACAGATCACTTCTCTTTCAGAAAAATGCATGTGAGTTTCTTGTGAATGCTTGTAAGTAGCTTAAGGCACTTTTAAAGGAAAGTGATTTTCTCTGAAAGGACAGCATTTAGAAAGTGAAGCAACACTCCATTCACTTTGCACAGTGAATTGATGTGTTGGAACAGACAGCTTCTCTTTCGTAGAAACGCATTTGAGTTTCCTGTGAATGTGTGTAAGTAGCTTAAGGCACTTTCAATGAAAAGTGATTTTCTCTGAAAGGACAGCATTTAGAAAGTGAAACAACACTCCATTCACTTCGCACAGTGAATTGAAGTGTTGGAACACACTTCTTCTCTTTCAGAGAAACGCATGTGAATTTCTGTGGAATGCTTGTAAGTAGCTTAAGGCACTTTCAAACGAAAGCGATTTTCTCTGAAAGGACAGCATTTAGAAAGTGAAGCAACACTCCATTCACTTCGCACAGTGAATTGAAGTGTTGGAACAGACAGCTTCTCTTTCATAGAAACGCATTTGAGTTTCCTGTGAATGTGTGTAAGCAGCTTAAGGCACTTTCAAAGGAAAGTGATTTTCTCTGAAAGGACAGCATTTAGGAAGTGAAACAACACTCCATTCACTTCGCACAGTGAATTGAAGTGTTGGAACAGACTGCTTCTCTTTCAGAGAAACGCATGTGAATTTCTGTGGAATGCTTGTAAGTAGCTTAAGGCACTTTCAAAGGAAAGTGCTTTTCTAAAAGGACAGCATTTAGAAAGTGAAGCAACACTCCAATTACTACGCACAGTGAATTGAAGTGTGGGAACAGACTGCTTCTCCTTCAGTGAAACACATGTGAAGTTCTGTTGAATGCTTGTAAGTAGCTTAAGGCACTTTCAAAGGAAGGTGATTTTCTCCGAAAGGACAGCATTTAGAAAGTGAAGAAACATTCCATTCACTTCGCACAGTGAATTGAAGTGTTGGAACAGACTGCTTCTCTTTCATAGAAACGCATGTGAATTTCTATTGAATGCTTGTTAGTAGCTAAGGCACTTTCAAAAGAAAGTGATTTTCTCAGAAAGGACAGCATTTAGAAAGTGAAGCAACACTCCATTCACTACGCACAGTGAATTGAAGTGTTGGAACAGACTGCTTCTCTTTCAGAAAAATGCATGTGAGTTTCTTGTGAATGCTTGTAAGTAGCTTAAGGCACTTTCAAAGGAAAGTGATTTTCTCTGAAAGGACAGCATTTAGAAAGTGAAGCAACACTCCATTCACTTCGCACAGTGAATTGAAGTGTTGGAACAGACTGCTTCTCTTTCAGTGGAACACATGTGAATTTCTGTTGAATGCTTGTAAGTAGCTTAAGGCACTTTCAAAGGAAAGTGATTTTCTCTGAAAGGACAGCATTTAGAAAGTGAAGTAACACTCCATTCACTTCGCACAGTGAATTGAAGTGTTGGAACAGACAGCTTCTCTTTCATAGAAACGCATTTGAGTTTCCTGTGAATGTGTGTAAGTAGCTTAAGGCACTTTCAAAGGAAAGTGATTTTCTCTGAAAGGACAGCATTTAGAAAGTGAAGCAACACTCCATTCACTTCGCACAGTGAATTGAAGTGTTGGACCAGACTGCTTCTCTTTCAGTGAAACGCATGTGAATTTCTGTTGAATGCTTGTAAGTAGCTTAAGGCACTTTCAAAGGAAAGTGATTTTCTCTGAAAGGACAGCATTTAGAAAGTGAAGCAACACTCCATTCACTTCGCACAGTGAATTGAAGTGTTGGAACAGACAGCTTCTCTTTCATAGAAACGCATTTGAGTTTCCTGTGAATGTGTGTAAGCAGCTTAAGGCACTTTCAAAGGAAAGTGATTTTCTCTGAAAGGACAGCATTTAGAAAGTGAAACAACACTCCATTCACTTCGCACAGTGAATTGAAGTGTTGGAACAGACTGCTTCTCTTTCAGAGAAACGCATGTGAATTTCTGTGGAATGCTTGTAAGTAGCTTAAGGCACTTTCAAAGGAAAGTGATTTTCTCTGAAAGGACAGCATTTAGAAAGTGAAGCAACACTCCTTTCATTTCGCACAGTGAATTGAAGTGTTGGAACAGACTACTTCCTTTTCAGAAAAATGCATGTGAGTTTCTTGTGAATGCTTGTACGTAGCTTAAGGCACTTTCAAAGGAAAGTGATTTTCTCTGAAAGGACAGCATTTAGAAAGTGAAGCAACACTCCATTCACTTCGCACAGTGAATTGAAGTGTTGGAACAGACTGCTTCTCTTTCAGTGAAACATGTGAATTTCTGTTGAATGCTTGTAAGTAGCTTAAGGCACATTCAAAGGAAAGTGATTTTCTCTGAAAGGACAGCATTTAGAAAGTGAAGCAACACTCCATTCACTTCGCACAGTGAATTGAAGTGTTGGAACAGACAGCTTCTCTTTCATAGAAACGCATTTGAGTTTCCTGTGAATTTGTGTAAGTAGCTTAAGGCACTTTCAAAGGAAAGTGATTTTCTCTGAAAGGACAGCATTTAGAAAGTGAAGCAACACTCCATTCACTTCGCACAGTGAATTGAAGTGTTGGAACAGACTGCTTCTCTTTCAGTGAAACGCATTTGAGTTTCCTGTGAATGTGTGTAAGTAGCTTAAGGCACTTTCAAAGTAAAGTGATTTTCTCTGAAAGGACAGCATTTAGAAAGTGAAGCAACACTCCATTCACTTCGCACAGTGAATTGAAGTGTTGGAACAGACAGCTTCTCTTTCATAGAAACGCATTTGAGTTTCCTGTGAATGTGTGTAAGTAGCTTAAGGCACTTTCAAAGGAAAGTGATTTTCTCTGAAAGGACAGCATTTAGAAAGTGAAACAACACTCCATTCACTTCGCACAGTGAATTGAAGTGTTGGAACAGATTTCTTCTCATTCAGAGAAACGCATGTGAATTTCTGTTGAATGCTTGTAAGTAGCTTAAGGCACTTTCAAAGGAAAGTGATTTTCTCTGAAAGGACAGCATTTAGAAAGTGAAACAACACTCCATTCACTTCGCACAGTGAATTGAAGTGTTGGAACAGACCACTTCTCTTTCAGAGAAACAGATATGCGTTTTTTGTGAATGCTTGTAAGTAGCTTAAGGCACTTTCAAAGGAAAGTGATTTTCTCTGAAAGGACAGCATTTAGAAAGTGAAGCAACACTCCATTCACTTCGCACAGTGAATTGAAGTGTTGGAACAGACTGCTTCTCTTTCAGAGAAACGCATGTGAATTTCTATTGAATGCTTGTAAGTAGCTTAAGGCACTTTCAAAGGAAAGTGACATTCTCTGAAAGGACAGCATTTAGAAAGTGAAGCAACACTCCATTCACTACGCACAGTGAATTGAAGTGTGGGAACAGACTGCTTCTCCTTCAGTGAAACACAGGTGAATTTCTGTTGAATGCTTGTAAGTAGCTTAAGGCACTTTCAAAGGAAAGTGATTTTCTCTGAAAGGACAGCATTTAGAAAGTGAAGCAACACTCCATTCACTTCGCACAGGGAATTGAAGTGTTGGAACAGACTGCTTCTCTTTCAGTGAAACGCATGTGAATTTCTGTTGAATGCTTGTAAGTAGCTTATGGCACTTTCAAAGGAAAGTGATTTTCTCTGAAAGGACAGCATTTAGAAAGTGAAGCAACACTCCATTCACTTCGCACAGTGAATTGAAGTGTTGGAACAGACAGCTTCTCTTTCATAGAAACGCATTTGAGTTTCCTCTGAATGTGTGTAAGCAGCTTAAGGCACTTTCAAAGGAAAGTGATTTTCTCTGAAAGGACAGCATTTAGAAAGTGAAACAACACTCCATTCACTTCGCACAGTGGATTGAAGTGTTGGAACAGACTGCTTCTCTTTCAGAGAAACGCATGTGAATTTCTGTGGAATGCTTGTAAGTAGCTTAAGGCACTTTCAAAGGAAAGTGATTTTCTCTGAAAGGACAGCATTTAGAAAGTGAAGCAACACTCCTTTCATTTCGCACAGTGAATTGAAGTGTTGGAACAGACTACTTGTCTTTCAGAAAAATGCATTTGAGTTTCTTGTGAATGCTTGTACGTAGCTTAAGGCACTTTCAAAGGAAAGTGATTTTCTCTGAAAGGACAGCATTTAGAAAGTGAAGCAACACTCCATTCACTTCGCACAGTGAATTGAAGTGTTGGAACAGACAGCTTCTCTTTCATAGAAACGCATTTGAGTTTCCTGTGAATGTGTGTAAGTAGCTTAAGGCACTTTCAAAGGAAAGTGATTTTCTCTGAAAGGACAGCATTTAGAAAGTGAAGCAACACTCCATTCACTTCGCACAGTGAATTTAAGTGTTGGAACAGACTGCTTCTCTTTCAGTGAAACGCATGTGAATTTCTGTTGAATGCTTGTTAGTACCTTAAGGCACTTTCAAAGGAAAGTGATTTTCTCTGAAAGGACAGCATTTAGAAAGTGAAGCAACACTCCATTCACTTCGCACAGTGAATTGAAGAGTTGGAACAGACAGCTTCTCTTTCATAGAAACGCATTTGAGTTTCCTGTGAATGTGTGTAAGTAGCTTAAGGCACTTTCAAAGGAAAGTGATTTTCTCTGAAAGGACAGCATTTAGAAAGTGAAGCAACACTCCATTCACTTCGCACAGTGAATTGAAGTGTTGGAACAGACTTCTTCTCTTTCAGAGAAACGCATGTGAATTTCGGTGGAATGCTTGTAAGTAGCTTAAGGCACTTTCAAAGGAAAGTGATTTTCTCTGAAAGGACAGCATTTAGAAAGTGAAACAACACTCCATTCACTTCGCACAGTGAATTCAAGTGTTGGAACAGACCACTTCTCTTTCAGAGAAACAGATATGCGTTTTTTGTGAATGCTTGTAAGTAGCTTTAGGCACTTTCAAAGGAAAGTGATTTTCTCTGAAAGGACAGCATTTAGAAAGTGAAGCAACACTCCATTCACTTCGCACAGTGAATTGAAGTTTTGGAACAGACTGCTTCTCTTTCAGAGAAACGCATGTGAATTTCTATTGAATGCTTGTAAGTAGCTTAAGGCACTTTCAAAGGAAAGTGATTTTCTCTGAAAGGACAGCATTTAGAAAGTGAAGCAACACTCCATTCACTACGCACAGTGAATTGAAGTGTTGGAACAGATCACTTCTCTTTCAGAAAAATGCATGTGAGTTTCTTGTGAATGCTTGTAAGTAGCTTAAGGCACTTTTAAAGGAAAGTGATTTTCTCTGAAAGGACAGCATTTAGAAAGTGAAGCAACACTCCATTCACTTTGCACAGTGAATTGAAGTGTTGGAACAGACAGCTTCTCTTTCGTAGAAACGCATTTGAGTTTCCTGTGAATGTGTGTAAGTAGCTTAAGGCACTTTCAATGAAAAGTGATTTTCTCTGAAAGGACAGCATTTAGAAAGTGAAACAACACTCCATTCACTTCGCACAGTGAATTGAAGTGTTGGAACACACTTCTTCTCTTTCAGAGAAACGCATGTGAATTTCTGTGGAATGCTTGTAAGTAGCTTAAGGCACTTTCAAACGAAAGCGATTTTCTCTGAAAGGACAGCATTTAGAAAGTGAAGCAACACTCCATTCACTTCGCACAGTGAATTGAAGTGTTGGAACAGACAGCTTCTCTTTCATAGAAACGCATTTGAGTTTCCTGTGAATGTGTGTAAGCAGCTTAAGGCACTTTCAAAGGAAAGTGATTTTCTCTGAAAGGACAGCATTTAGGAAGTGAAACAACACTCCATTCACTTCGCACAGTGAATTGAAGTGTTGGAACAGACTGCTTCTCTTTCAGAGAAACGCATGTGAATTTCTGTGGAATGCTTGTAAGTAGCTTAAGGCACTTTCAAAGGAAAGTGCTTTTCTAAAAGGACAGCATTTAGAAAGTGAAGCAACACTCCAATTACTACGCACAGTGAATTGAAGTGTGGGAACAGACTGCTTCTCCTTCAGTGAAACACATGTGAAGTTCTGTTGAATGCTTGTAAGTAGCTTAAGGCACTTTCAAAGGAAGGTGATTTTCTCCGAAAGGACAGCATTTAGAAAGTGAAGAAACACTCCATTCACTTCGCACAGTGAATTGAAGTGTTGGAACAGACTGCTTCTCTTTCATAGAAACGCATGTGAATTTCTATTGAATGCTTGTTAGTAGCTAAGGCACTTTCAAAAGAAAGTGATTTTCTCAGAAAGGACAGCATTTAGAAAGTGAAGCAACACTCCATTCACTACGCACAGTGAATTGAAGTGTTGGAACAGACTGCTTCTCTTTCAGAAAAATGCATGTGAGTTTCTTGTGAATGCTTGTAAGTAGCTTAAGGCACTTTCAAAGGAAAGTGATTTTCTGTAAAAGGACAGCATTTAGAAAGTGAAGCAACACTCCATTCACTTCGCACAGTGAATTGAAGTGTTGGAACAGACTGCTTCTCTTTCAGAGAAATGCATGTGAGTTTCTTGTGAATGCTTATAATTTGCTTAAGGCACTTTCAAGGGAAAGTGATTTTCTCTGAAAGTACAGCATTTTGAAAGTGAAGCAACCCTCCATTCACTTCGCACAGTGAATTGAAGTGTTGGAACAGACTGCTTCTCTTTCAGAGAAACTCATGTAAGTTGCTGGTGAATGCTTGTAAGTAGCTTAAGGCACTTTCAAAGGAAAGTGATTTTCTCTAAAAGTACAGCATTTAGAAAGTGAAACAACAACACATTCACTTCTCAGAGTGAATTGAAGTGTTGGAACAGACTGCTTCTCTTTCAGAGAAACTCATGTGAGTTGCTGGTTAATGCTTGTAAGTAGCTTAAGGTACTTTGAAAGGAAAGTGATTTTCTCTGAAAGTATAGCATTTAGAAAGTGAAGCAACACTCCATTCACTTTGCACAGTGAATTGAAGTGTAGGAACAGACTGCTTCTCTATCAGAGAAACGCATGTGAGTTTCTTGTGAATGCTTTTATGTAGCTTAAGGCACTTTCAATGGAACCTGATTTTCTCTGTAACTACAGCATTTAGAAAGTAAAGCAACACTCATTCACTTCGCACAGTGAATTGAAATGTTGGGACAGACTGCTTCTCTTTCAGAGAAACGAATGTGAGGTTCTACTAAATGCTTGTAAGTAGCTTAAGGCAGTTTCAAAAAAAAGTGATTATCTGGGTAACTATAGCATTTAGAAAGAGAAGCAACACTCCATTCACTTCACACTGTGAATTGAAGTGTTGGAACAGACTGCTCCTCTTACACAGAAACTCATATGAATTGCTGGTGAATTCCTGTAAGTAGCTTAAGGCAGTTTCAAAGGAAATTGATCTTCTCTGAAAGTACAGCATTTAGAAAGTGAAACAACAACAAATTCACTTCGAACAGTGAATTGAAGTGTTGGAACAGACTGCTTCTCTTTCAGAGAAACTCATGTGAGTTGCTGTTGAATGATTGTTTGTAGCTTAAGGTACTTTGAAAGGAAAGTTATTTTCTCTGAAAGTACAGCATTTAGAAATGACGAAACACTCTATTCACTTCGCAGATTGAAGTGAAGTGTTGGAACAGACTGCTTCTCTTTCAGAGAAATGCATGTGAGTTTCTGGTGAATGCTTGAAAGAAGCTTAAGGCAGTTTCAAAGGATAGTGATTTTCTCTGAAAGTACAGCATTTAGAATGTGAAGCAACACTCCATTCACTTCGCACTGTGAATTGAAGTGTTGGAATAGACTGCTTCTCTTTCAGAGAAACTCATGTAAGTTGCTGGTGAATGCTTGTAAGTAGCTTAAGGCAGTTTCAAAGGAAAGTAATTTTCTCTGAAAGTACAGCATTTAGAAAGTGAAACAACAACACATTCACTTATCAGAGTGAATTGAAGTGTTGGAACAGACTGCTTCTCTTTCAGACAAACTCATGTGAGTTGCTGGGGAATGCTTGTAAGTAGCTTAAGGCAGTTTCATAGGAAAGTGATTTTCTCTGAAAGTACAGCATTTAGAAAATGAAGCAACACTCCATTCACTTCGCACAATGAATTGAAGTGTTGGAACAGATTGCCTCTCTTTCAGAGAAATGCATGTGAGTTTCTTGTGAATGGTTATAATTAGCTTAAGGCACTTTCAAGGGAAAGTGGTTTTCTCTGAAATTACAGCATTTTGAAAGTGAAGCAAACCTCCATTCACTTCGCACAGTGAATTGAAGTGTTGGAACAGACTGCTTCTCTTTCAGAAAAATGATTGTGAGTTTCTGGTGAATGCTTGTAAGAAGCTTAAGTCTGTTTCAAAGGAAAGTGGTTTTCTCTGAAAGTACAGCATTTAGAATGTGAAGCAACACTCCATTCACTTCGCACAGTGAATTGAAGTGTTGGAACAGACTGCTTCTCTTTCAGAGAAACTCATGTAAGTTGCTGGTGAATGCTTGTAAGTAGCTTAAGGCAGTTTCAAAGGAAAGTGATTTTCTCTGAAAGTACAGCATTTAGAAAGTGAAACAACAACACATTCACTTCTCAGAGTGAATTGAAATGTTGGAACAGACTGCTTCTCTTTTAGAGAAACTCATGTGAGTTGCTGGTGAATGCTTGTAAATAGCTTAAGGTACATTGAAAGGAAAGTGATTTTCTCTGAGAGTACAGCATTTAGAAAGTGAAGCAACACTCCATTCACTTCGCACAGTGAATTGAAGTGTAGGAACAGACTGCTTCTCCTTCAGAGAAACGCATGTGAGATTCTTGTGAATGCTTTTATGTAGCTTAAGGCACTTTAAGGAAAGTGATTTTCTCTGTAACTACAGCATTTAGAAAGTAAAGCAACACTCCATTCACTTCGAACAATGAATTGAAGTGTTGGAACAGACTGCTTCTCTTTCAGAGAAATGCATGTGAGTTACTGGTGAATGCTTGTAAGTAGTTTAAGGCTGTTTCAAAGGAAAGTGATTTTCTCTGAAAGTACAGCATTTAGAAACTGAAGCAACTTCACTTCGCACAGTGAATTGAAGTGTTGGAACAGACTGCTTCTCTTTCAGAAAAATGATTGTGAGTTTCTGGTGAATGCTTGAAAGAAGCTTAAGGCAGTTTCAAAGGATAGTGATTTTCTCTGAAAGTACAGCAATTAGAATGTGAAGCAACACTCCATTCACTTCGCACAGTGAATTGAAGTGTTGGAACAGACTGCGTCTCTTTCAGAGAAACTCATGTAAGTTGCTGGTGAATGCTTGTAAGTAGCTTAAGGCAGTTTCAAAGGAAAGTGTTTTTCTCTGAAAGTACAGCATTTAGAAAGTGAAACAACAACACATTCACTTCTCAGCGTGAATTGAAGTGTTGGAAGAGACTGCTTCTCTTTCAGAGAAATGCATGTGAATTTCTTGTGAATGCTTATAATTAGCTTAAGGCACTTTCAAGGGAAAGTGATTTTCTCTGAAAGTACAGCATTTTGAAAGTGAAGCAACACTCCATTCACTTCGCACAGTGAATTGAAGTGTTGGAACAGACTGCTTCTTTTTCACAGAAACTCATGTGAGTTGCTGGTGAATGCTTGTAAGTAGCTTAAGGCACTTTTAAAGGAAAGTAATTTTCTCTGAAAGTACAGCATTTAGAAAGTGAAGAAACACTCCATTCACTTCGCACAGTGAATTGAAGTGTATGAACAGACTTCCTCCCTTTCATAGAAATGCATGTGAGTTTCTTGTGAATGCTTATAATTAGCTTAAGGCACTTTCAAGGGAAAGTGATTTTCTCCGAAAGTACAGCATTTTGAAAGTGAAGCAACCCTGCATTCACTTCGCACAGTGAATTGAAGTGTTGGAACAGACTGCTTGTCTTTCAGAAAAATGATTTTGAGTTTCTTCTGAATGCTTGTAAGAAGCTTAAGGCAGTTTCAAAAGAAAGTGATTTTCTCTGAAAGTACAGCATTTAGAAAGTGACGCAACACTCTATTCACTTCACAGAGTGAATTGAAGTGTTGGAACAGATTGGTTCTCTTTCAGAGAAATGCATGTGAGTTGCTGTTGAATGCTTGTAAGTAGCTTAAGGCAGTTTCAAAGGACAGTGATTTTCTCTGAAAGTACAGCATTTAGAACGTGAAGCAACACTCCATTCACTTCACACAATGTATTGAAGTGTTGGAACAGACTGCTTCTCTTTCAGAGAAACCCATGTGAGTTGCTGGTGAATGCTTGTAAGTAGTTTAAGGCAGTTTCAAAGGAAAGTGATTTTCTCTGAAAGTACAGAATTTAGAAAGTGACGCAACACTCTATTCACTTCGCAGAGTGAATTGAAGTGTTGGAACAGACTGCTTCTCTTTCAGAGAAATGCATGTGAGTTGCTGTTGAATGCTTGTAGGTAGCTTAAGGCAGTTTCAAAGGAAAATGATTTTCTCTGAAAGTACAGCATTTAGAAAGTGAAGCAACACTCCATTCTCTTCGCACATTGAATTGAACTGTTGGAACAGACTGCTTCTCTTTTAGGGTAATGCATGAGAGTTGTTGGTGAATGCTTCTAAGTAGCTTAAGGCACTTTCAAAGAGGATTGATTTTCTCTGAAAGTACAGCATTTAGAAAGTGAAACAACAACGCATTCACTTCGCACAGTGAATTGAAGTGTTGGAACAGACTGCTTCTCTTTCAGAGAAACTCATGTGGAGTTGCTGGTGAATGCTTGTAAGTAGCTTAAGGCAGTTTCAAAGGAAAGTGATTTTCTCTGTAAGTACAGAATTTAGAAAGTGAAGCAAACCTTCATTCACTTCGCAGAGTGAATTGAAGTGTCAGAACAGACTGCTTCTCTTTCAGAGAAATGTATGTGAGTTTCTTGTGAATGCTTATAATTATCTTAAGGCACTATCAAAGAAAGTGATTTTCTCTGAACGTAGAGCATTTAGAAAGTGAAGCAACACTCCATTCACTTCGCACAGTGATTTGAAATGTTGGAACGCACTGCTTCTCTTTCAGAGAAATGCATGTGAGTTTCTTGTGAATTCTTATAATTATCTTAAGGCACTTTCAAAGAAAGTGATTTTCTCTGAAAGTACAGCATATAGAAAGTGATGCAACAGTCCATTCACTTCGCACAGTGAATTGAAGTGTTGAAACAGACTGCTTCTCTTTCAGAGAAACGCATGTGAGTTTCTTGTGAATGCTTTTATGTAGGTTAACGCACTTTAAGGAAAGTGATTTTCTCTGTAACTACAGCATTTAGAAAGTAAAGCAGCACTCCATTCACTTAGCACAGTGAATTGAAAGGTTGGGACAGACTGCTTCTCTTTCAGAGAATCGAATGTGAGGTTCTTCTAAATGATTGTAAGTAGCTTAAGGCAGTTTCAAAAAAAAGTGATTATCTCTGTAAATACAGCATTTAGAAAGTGAAGCAACACCCCATTCACTTCACACTGTGAATTGAAGTGTTGGAACAGACTGCTCCTCTTACACAGAAACTCATGTGAGTTGCTGGTGAATTCCTGTAAGTAGCTTAAGGCAGTTTCAAAGGAAAGTGATTTTCTCTGAAATTACAGCATTTAGAAAGTGAAGCAACATCCATTCTCTTTGAACAGTGAATTGAAGTGTTGGAACAGACTGCTTCTCTTTCACAGAAACTCATGTGTGTTGGTGGTGAATGCTTGTAAGTAGCTTAAGGCACTTTCAAAGGAAAGTGATTTTCTCTGAAAGGACAGCATTTAGAAAGTGAAGCAACACTCCATTCACTTCGCACAGTGAATTGAAGTGTTGGAACAGACTGCCTCTCTTTCAGAGAAATGCATGTGAGTTTCTTTTGAATGCTTATAATTAGCTTAAGGCACTTTCAAAGGAAAGTGATTTTCTCTGAAAGGACAGCATTTAGAAAGTGAAGCAACACTCCATTCACTTCGCACAGTGAATTGAAGTGTAGGAGCAGACTGCCTCTCTTTCAGAGAAATGCATGTGAGTTTCTTGTGAATGCTTATAATTAGCCTAAGGCACTTTCAAAGGAAAGTGATTTTCTGTAAAAGGACAGCATTTAGAAAGTGAAGCAACACTCCATTCACTTCGCACAGTGAATTGAAGTGTTGGAACAGACTGCTTCTCTTTCAGAGAAAT
This sequence comes from Myodes glareolus, assembly GCF_982192425.1. Lineage (NCBI taxonomy): Eukaryota > Metazoa > Chordata > Mammalia > Rodentia > Cricetidae > Myodes > Myodes glareolus. Next base: position 749,242 of record NW_028263213.1, read on the forward strand.
GCATGTGAGTTTCTTGTGAATGCTTATAATTTGCTTAAGGCACTTTCAAGGGAAAGTGATTTTCTCTGAAAGTACAGCATTTTGAAAGTGAAGCAACCCTCCATTCACTTCGCACAGTGAATTGAAGTGTTGGAACAGACTGCTTCTCTTTCAGAGAAACTCATGTAAGTTGCTGGTGAATGCTTGTAAGTAGCTTAAGGCACTTTCAAAGGAAAGTGATTTTCTCTGAAAGTACAGCATTTAGAAAGTGAAACAACAACACATTCACTTCTCAGAGTGAATTGAAGTGTTGGAACAGACTGCTTCTCTTTCAGAGAAACTCATGTGAGTTGCTGGTTAATGCTTGTAAGTAGCTTAAGGTACTTTGAAAGGAAAGTGATTTTCTCTGAAAGTATAGCATTTAGAAAGTGAAGCAACACTCCATTCACTTTGCACAGTGAATTGAAGTGTAGGAACAGACTGCTTCTCTATCAGAGAAACGCATGTGAGTTTCTTGTGAATGCTTTTATGTAGCTTAAGGCACTTTCAATGGAACCTGATTTTCTCTGTAACTACAGCATTTAGAAAGTAAAGCAACACTCATTCACTTCGCACAGTGAATTGAAATGTTGGGACAGACTGCTTCTCTTTCAGAGAAACGAATGTGAGGTTCAACTAAATGCTTGTAAGTAGCTTAAGGCAGTTTCAAAAAAAAGTGATTATCTGGGTAACTACAGCATTTAGAAAGAGAAGCAACACTCCATTCACTTCACACTGTGAATTGAAGTGTTGGAACAGACTGCTCCTCTTACACAGAAACTCATATGAATTGCTGGTGAATTCCTGTAAGTAGCTTAAGGCAGTTTCAAAGGAAAGTGATCTTCTCTGAAAGTACAGCATTTAGAAAGTGAAACAACAACAAATTCACTTCGAACAGTGAATTGAAGTGTTGGAACAGACTGCTTCTCTTTCAGAGAAACTCATGTGAGTTGCTGTTGAATGATTGTTTGTAGCTTAAGGTACTTTGAAAGGAAAGTTATTTTCTCTGAAAGTACAGCATTTAGAAATGACGAAACACTCTATTCACTTCGCAGATTGAAGTGAAGTGTTGGAACAGACTGCTTCTCTTTCAGAGAAATGCATGTGAGTTTCTGGTGAATGCTTGAAAGAAGCTTAAGGCAGTTTCAAAGGATAGTGATTTTCTCTGAAAGTACAGCATTTAGAATGTGAAGCAACACTCCATTCATTTCGCACTGTGAATTGAAGTGTTGGAACAGACTGCTTCTCTTTCAGAGAAACTCATGTAAGTTGCTGGTGAATGCTTGTAAGTAGCTTAAGGCAGTTTCAAAGGAAAGTAATTTTCTCTGAAAGTACAGCATTTAGAAAGTGAAACAACAACACATTCACTTCTCAGAGTGAATTGAAGTGTTGGAACAGACTGCTTCTCTTTCAGATAAATGCATGTGAGTTTCTTGTGAATGCTTATAATTAGCTTAAGGCACTTTTAAGGGAAAGTGATTTTCTCTGAAAGTACAGCATTTTGAAATTGACGCAACCCTCCATTCACTTCGCACAGTGAATTGAAGTGTTGGAAGAGACTGCTTCTTTTTCACAGAAACTCATATGAGTTGCTGGTGAATGCTTGTAAGTAGCTTAAGGCACTTTCAAAGGAAAATGATTTTCTCTGAAAGGACAGCATTTAGAAAGTGAGGCAACACTCCATTCACTTCGCACAGTGAATTGAAGTGTTGGAACAGACTGCTTCTCTTTCAGAGAAACGCATGTGAGTTTCTGTTGAATGCTTGTAAGTAGCTTAAGGCACTTTCAAAGGAAAGTGATTTTCTCTGAAAGGACAGCATTTAGAAAGTGAAGCAACACTCCATTCCCTTCGTGCAGTGAATTGAAGTGTTGGAACAGACTGCTTCTCTTTCAGAGAAATGCATGTGAGTTTCTGTTGAATGCTTGCAAGTAGCTTAAGGCACTTTCAAAGGAAAGTGATTTTCTCTGAAAGGACAGCATTTGGAAAGTGAAGCAACACTCCATTCACTTCGCAGAGTGAATTGAAGTATTGGAACAGACTGCTTCTCTTTCATAGAAACGCATTAGTGTTTCTTGTGAATGCTTGTAAGAAGCTTAAGGCACTTTCAAAGGAAAGTGATTTTCTCTGAAAGGACAGCATTTAGAAAGTGAAGCAACACTGCATTCACTTCGCACAGTGAATTGAAGTGTTGGAACAGACTGCTTCTCTTTCAGAGAAACGCATGTGAGTTTCTTGTGAATTCTTGCAAGTTGCTTAAGGCACTTTCAAAGGAAAGTGATTTTCTCTGAAAGACAGCATTTAGAAAGTGAAGCAACACTCCATTCACTTCGCACAGTGAATTGAAGTGTTGGAACAGACTGCTTCTCTTTCAGAGAAACGCATGTGAGTTTTTTGTGAATGCTTGTAAGTAGTTTAAGGCACTTTCAAAGGAAAGTGATTTTCTCTGAAAGGACAGAATTTAGAAAGTGAAGCAACACTCCATTCACTTCGCACAGTGAATTGAAGTGTTTGAACAGTCTGGTTCTCTTTCAGAGAAACGCATGTGAGTTTCTTCCTAATGCTTGCAAGTAGCTTAAGGCACTTTCAAAGGAAAGTGATTTTCTCTGAAAGGACAGCATTTAGAAAGTGAAGCAACACTCCATTCACTTCGCACAGTGAATTGAAGTGTTGGAACAGACTGCTTCTCTTTCAGAGAAACGCATGTGAGTTTCTGGTGAATGCTTGTAAGAAGCTTAAGGCACTTTCAAAGGAAAGTGATTTTCTCTGAAAGGACAGCATTTAGAAACTGAAGCAACACTCCATTCACTTCGCACAGTGAATTGAAGTGTTGGAACAGACTGCTTCTCTTTCAGAGAAATGCATGTGAGTTTCTGGTGAATGCTTGTAAGTAGCTTAAGGAACTTTCAAAGGAAAGTGATTTTCTCTGAAAGGACAGCATTTAGAAAGTGAAGCAACACTCCATTCACTTCGCACAGTGAATTGAAGTGTTGGAACAGACAGTTTCTTGTGAATTCTTGCAAGTTGCTTAAGGCACTTTCAAAGGAAAGTGATTTTCTCTGAAAGGACAGCATTTAGAAACTGAAGCAACACTCCATTCACTTCGCTCAGTGAATTGAAGTGTTGGAACAGACTGCTTCTCTTTCAGAGAAACGCATGTGAGTTTTTTGTGAATGCTTGAAAGTAGTTTAAGGCACTTTCAAAGGAAAGTGATTTTCTCTGAAAGGACAGAATTTAGAAAGTGATGCAACACTCCATTCACTTCGCACAGTGAATTGAAGTGTTGGAACAGACTGCTTCTCTTTCAGAGAAACGCATGTGAGTTTCTTGTGAATTCTTGCAAGTTGCTTTAGGCACTTTCAAAGGAAAGTGATTTTCTCTGAAAGGACAGCATTTAGAAACTGAAGCAACACTCCATTCACTTCGCACAGTGAATTGAAGTGTTGGAACAGACTGCTTCTCTTTCAGAGAAACGCATGTGAGTTTCTTGTGAATTCTTGCAAGTTGCTTAAGGCACTTTCAAAGGAAAGTGATTTTCTCTGAAAGGACAGCATTTAGAAAGTGAAACAACACTCCATTCACTTCGCACTGTGAATTGAAGTGTTGGAACAGGCTGCTTCTCTTTCAGAGAAACGCATGTGAGTTTTTTGTGAATGCTTGAAAGTAGTTTAAGGCACTTTCAAAGGAAAGTGATTTTCTCTGATAGGACAGAATTTAGAAAGTGAAGCAACACTCCATTCACTTCGCACAGTGAATTGAAGTGTTTGAACAGTCTGCTTCTCTTTCAGAGAAACGCATGTGAGTTTCTTCCTAATGCTTGCAAGTAGCTTAAGGCACTTTCAAAGGAAAGTGATTTTCTCTGAAAGGACAGCATTTAGAAAGTGAAGCAACACTCCATTCACTTCGAACAGTGAATTGAAATGTTGGAACAGACTGCTTCTCTTTCAGAGAAACGCATGTGAGTTTCTGGTGAATGCTTGTAAGAAGCTTAAGGCACTTTCAAAGGAAAGTGATTTTCTCTGAAAGGACAGAATTTAGAAAGTGATGCAACACTCCATTCATTTCGCACAGTGAATTGAAGTGTTGGAACAGACTGCTTCTCTTTCAGAGAAACGCATGTGAGTTTCTTCCTAATGCTTGTAAGTAGCTTAAGGCACTTTCAAAGGAAAGTGATTTTCTCTGAAAGGACAGCATTTAGAAAGTGAAGCAACACTCCATTCCCTTCGTGCAGTGAATTGAAGTGTTGGAACAGAGTGCTTCTCTTTCATAGAAACTCAAGTGAGTTGCTGGTGAATGCTTGTAAGCAGCTTAAGCCACTTTCAAAGAAAGTGATTTTCTCTGAAAGTACAGCACTTAGAAAGTGAAGCAACACTCCATTCACTTCGCAGAGTGAATTGAAGTGTTGGAACAGACTGCTTCTCTTTCCGAGAAACGCATGTGAGTTTCTTGTGAATTCTTGCAAGTTGCTTCAGGCACTTTCATAGGAAAGTGATTTTCTCTGAAAGGACAGCATTTAGAAAGTGAAGCAACACTCCATTCACTTCGCACAGTGAATTGAAGTGTTGGAACAGACTGCTTCTCTTTCAGAGAAACGCATGTGAGTTTTTTGTGAATGCTTGAAAGTAGTTTAAGGCACTTTCAAAGGAAAGTGATTTTCTCTGAAAGGACAGAATTTAGAAAGTGAAGCAACACTCCATTCACTTCGCACAGTGAATTGAAGTGTTTGAACAGTCTGCTTCTCTTTCAGAGAAACGCATGTGAGTTTCTTCCTAATGCTTGCAAGTAGCTTAAGGCACTTTCAAAGGAAAGTGATTTTCTCTGAAAGGACAGCATTTAGAAAGTGAAGCAACACTCCATTCACTTCGCACAGTGAATTGAAGTGTTGGAACAGACTGCTTCTCTTTCAGAGAAATGCATGTGAGTTTCTGTTGAATGCTTGTAAGTAGCTTAAGGCACTTTCAAAGGAAAGTGATTTTCTCTGAAAGGACAGCATTTAGAAAGTGAAGCAACACTCCATTCATTTCGCAGAGTGAATTGAAGTATTGGAACAGACTGCTTCTCTTTCAGAGAAACGCATTAGTGTTTCTTGTGAATGCTTGTAAGAAGCTTAAGGCACTTTCAAAGGAAAGTGATTTTCTCTGAAACGACAGCATTTAGAAAGTGAAGCAACACTCCATTCACTTCGCACAGTGAATTGAAGTGTTGGAACAGACTGCTTCTCTTTCAGAGAAACGCATGTGAGTTTCTTGTGAATTCTTGCAAGTTGCTTAAGGCACTTTCAAAGGAAAGTGATTTTCTCTGAAAGGACAGCATTTAGAAAGTGAAGCAACACTCCATTCACTTCGCACAGTGAATTGAAGTGTCGGAACAGACTGCCTATCTTTCAGAGAAATGCATGTGAGTTTCTTGTGAATGGTTATAATTACCTTAAGGCACTTTCAATGGAAAGTGATTTTCTCTGAAAGTACAGCACTTTGAATGTGAAGCAACCCTCCATTCACTTCGCACAGTGAATTGAAGTGTTGGAACAGACTGCTTCCCTTTCAGAGAAACTCATGTGAGTTGCTGGTGAATGTTTGTAAGTACCTTAAGGCACTTTCAAAGGAAAGTGATTATCTCTGTAACTACAACATTTAGAAAGTGAAACAACACTCCATTCACTTCACACAGTGAATTGAAGTGTTGGAACATACTGCTTCTCTTTCAGAGAAACTCATGTGAGTTGCTGGTGAAGGCTTGTGAGTAGTTTAAGGCACTTTCAAAGGAAAGTGATTTTCTCTGAAATTACAGCATTTATAAAGTGAAGCAACACTCCATTCACTTCGCACAGTGAATTGAAATGTTGGAACAGACTGCTTCTCTTTCAAAGAAACGCATGTGAGTTTCTTGTGAATGCTTGTAAGTAGCTTAAGGCAGAATCAAAGGAAAGTGATTTTCTCTGAAAATACAGCATTTAGAAAGTGAAACAACAACACATTCACTTCGCACAGTGAATTGAAGTGTTGGAGCAGACTGCTTTTTTTTCAGAGAAATGCATGTGAGTTTCTTGTGAATGCTTATAATTATCTTAAGGCAGTTTAAAAGAAAGTGATTTTCTCTGAAAGTACAGCATATAGAAAGTGAAGCAACACTCCATTCACTTCGCACAGTGAATTGAAGTGTTGGAAGAGACGGCTTCTCTTTCAGAGAAATGCAAGTGAGTTGCTGTTGAATGCTTGTAAGTAGCTTACGGCACTTTCAAAGGAAAGTGATTTTCTCTGAAAGTACAGCATTTATAAAGTGAAGCAACCCTCCATTCAGTTCGCACAGTGAATTGAAGTGTTGGAACAGACTGCTTCTCTTTCAGTGAAACTCATGTGAGTTGCTGGTGAATGCTTGTAAGTAGCTTAAGGCAGTTTCAAAGAAGAATGATTTTCTCTGAATGTACAGGATTTAGAAAGTGACGCAACACTCCATTCACTTCACACAGTAAATTGAAGTGTTGGAACAGACTGCTTTTCTTTCAGAGAAACTCATGTGAGTTGCTGGTGAATGCTTGTAAGTAGCTTAAGGCCCTTTCAAAAGAAAGTGATTTTCTCTGAAAATACTGCATTTAGAAATTGAAGCAACACTCCATTCACTTCGCACAGTGAATTGAAGTGTTGGAACAGACTGCTTCTCTTTCAGAGAATTGTATGTGAGTTGCTGGGGAATGCTTGTAAGTAACTTAAGGCAGTTTCAAAGGAAAGTGATTTTCTCTGAAAGTACAGCATTTAGAAAGTGAAACAACAACACATTCACTTCGCACTATGAATTGAAGTGTTGGAACAGACTGCTTCTCTTTCTGAGAAACTCATGTGAGTTGCTGGTGAATGCTTGTAAGTAGCTTAAGGTACTTTGAAAGGAAAGTGATTTTCTCTGAAAGTACAGCATTTAGAAAGTGACGCAACACTCCATTCACTTCGCACAGTGAATTGAAGAGTTGGAACAGACTGCTTCTCTTTCAGAGAAACTCATGTGAGTTGCTGGTGAATGCGTGTGAGTAGTTTAAGGCAGTTTCAAAGGAAAGTGATTTTCTCTGAAATTACAGTATTTAGAAAATGAAGCGACACTCCATTCACTTTGCACAGTGAATTGAAGGGTTGAACAGACTGCTTCTCTTTCAGAGAAACTCATGTGAGTTGCTGGTGAATCCTAGTAAGTCGCTTAAGGCACTTGCAAAGGAAAGTGATTTTCTCTGAAATTACAGCATTTAAAAATGAAGCAACACTCCATTCATTTCGCACAGTGAATTGAAGTGTTGGAACCGACTGCTTCTCTTTCAGAGAAACACATGTGAGTTTCTTGTGAATGCTTGTAAGTAGTTTAAGGCAGAATTAAAGGAAACTGATTTTCTCAGAAAGTACAGCATTTAGAAAGTGAAACAACAACACATTCACTTCGCACAGTGAATTGAAGTGTTGGAACAGACTGCTTCTTTTCAGAGAAATGCATGTGAATTTCATGTGAATGCTTATAATTATCTTAAGGCACTTTCAAAGAAAGTGATTTTCTCTGAAAGTACAGCATTTAGAAAGTGACGCAACACTCCATTCACTTCGCACAGTGAATTGAAGAGTTGGAACAGACTGCTTCTCTTTCAGAGAAACTCAAGTGAGTTGCTGGTGAATACTTGGGAGTAGTTTAAGGCAGTTTCAAAGGAAAGTGATTTTCTCTGAAAGTACAGCATTTAGAAAGTGAAGCAAAACTCCATTCACTTTGCACTGTGAATTGAAGTGTTGGAACAGAATATTTCTCTTTCAGAGAAACTCATGTGAGTTGCTGGTGAATGTTTGTAAGTAGCTTAAGGCAGTTTCAAAAGAAAGTGACTTTCTCTGAAAGTACAGCATTTAGAAAGTGAATCAACACTTCATTCACTTCGCACAGTGAATTGAAGTGTTGGAACAGACTGCTTCTCTTTCAGAAAAATGCATGTGGGTTTCTTGTGAATGCTTATAATTATTTTAAGGCACTTTCAAAGAAAGTGATTTTCTATGAAAGTACAGCATTTAGAAAGTGAAGCAACACTCCATTCACTTCTCAGAGTGAAGTGAAGTGCTGGAACAGACTGCTTCTCTTTCAGAGAAACTCATGTGAGTTGCTGGTGAATGCTTGTGAGTAGTTTAAGGCAGTTTAAAGGAAAGTGATTTTCTCTGAAATTACAGTATTTACAAAATGAAGCGACACTCCATTCACTTTGCACAGTGAATTGAAGTGTTGAAACAGACTGCTTCTCTTTCAGAGAAACTCATGTGAGTTGCTGGTGAATCCTAGTAAGTAGCTGAAGGCACTTTCAAAGGAAAGTGATTTTCTCTGAAATTACAGCATTTATAAAGTGAAGCAACACTCCATTCACTTCGCACAGTGAATTGAAGTGTTGGAACCGACTGCTTCTCTTTCAGAGAAACACATGTGAGTTTCTTGTGAATGCTTGTAAGTAGCTTAAGGCAGTTTCAAAGGACAGAGATTTTCTCTGAAAGTACAGCATTTAAAAAGTGAAGCAACACTCCATTCACTTCGCACATTGAATTGAAGTGTTGGAACAGAGTGCTTCTCTTTCAGAGTAATGCATGAGAGTTGTTGGTGAATGCTTGAAAGCAGCTTAAGGCACTTTCAAAGAAGAGTGATTTTCTCAAAGTACAGCATTTAGAAAGTGAAACAACAACACATTCACTTCGCACAGTTAATTGAAGTGTTGGAACAGACTGCTAATCTTTCAGAGAAACTCATGTGAGTTGCTGGTGAATGCTTGTAAGTAGCTTATGGCCGTTTCAAAGGAAAGTGATTTTCTCTGAAAGTACAGCATTTAGAAAGTGAAGCAACCCTCCATTCACTTCGCACAGTGAATTGAAGTGTTGGAACAGACTGCTTCTCTTTCAGAGAAGTGCATGTGAGTTTCTTGTGAATGCTTATAATTATGTTAGGCACTTTCAAAGAGAGTGATTTTCTCTGAAAGTACAGCATTTAAAAGGTGAAGCAACACTCCATTCACTTCGCACATTGAATTGAAGTGTTGGAACAGAGTGCTTCTCTTTCAGAGTAATGCATGAGAGTTGTTGGTGAATCCTTGTAAGTAGCTTAAGGCACTTTCAAAGAAGAGTGATTTTCTCTGAATTTACAGCATTTAGAAAGTGAAACAACAACACATTCACTTCGCACAGTGAATTGAAGTGTTGGAACAGACTGCTTCTCTTTCAGAGAAACTCATGTGAGTTGCTGGTGATGCTAGTAAGTAGCTTAAGGCAGTTTCAAAGGAAAGTGATTTTCTCTGAAAGTTCAGAATTTAGAAAGTGATGCAACACTCCATTCACTTCACACAGTGAATTGAAGTGTTGGAAAAGACTGCTTCTCTTTCAGAGAAACTCATGTGAGTTGCTGGTGAATGCTTGTAAGTAGCTTAAGGCAGATTCAAAGGACAGTGATTTTCTCTGAAAGTACTGCATTTAGAAAGTGAAACTACAACACATTCACTTCGCACAGTGAATTGAAGTGTTGGAACAGACTGCTTCTCTTTCAGAGAAACTCATGTGAGTTACTGGTGAATGCTTGTAAGTAGTTTAAGTTACATTGAAAGGAAAGTTATTTTCTCTGAGAGTACAGCATTTAGAAAGTGAAGCAACACTCCATTCACTTCGCACAGTGAATTGAAGTGTTGGAACAGACTGCTTCTCTTTCAGAGAAACGCATGTGAGTTTCTTGTGAATGCTTGTATGTACCTTAAGGCAGAATCAAAGGAAAGTGATTTTTTCTGAAAATACAGCATTGAGAAAGTGAAACAACAACACAATTCACTTCGCACAGTGAATTGAAGTGTTGGAACAGACTGCTAATCTTTCAGAGAAACTCATGTGAGTTGCTGGTGAATGCTTGTAAGTAGCTTAAGGCAGTTTCAAAGGAAAGTGATTTTCTCTGAAAGTACAGCATTTAAAAAGTGATGCAACCCTCCATTCACTTCGCACAGTGAATTGAAGTGTTGGAACAGACTGCTTCTCTTTCAGAGAAATGTATGTGAATTTCTTGTAAATGCTTATAATTATGTTAAGGCACTTTCAAAGAAATTGATTTTCTCTGAAAGTACAGCATTTAGAAAGTGAAGCAACACTCCATTCACTTCGCACAGTGAATTGAAGTGTTGGAACAGACTGCTTCTCTTTCAGAGAAATGCATGTGAATTGCTTGTGAATGCTTGTAAGTAGCTTAAGGCTGTTTCAAAGGAAAGTGATTTTCTCTGAAAGGACAGCATTTAGAAAGTGAAGCAACACTCCATTCACGTTGCACAGTGAATTGAAGTGTTGGAACAGACTGCTTCTCTTTCAGAGAAATGCATGTGAATTGCTTGTGAATGCTTGTAAGTAGCTTAAGGCAGTTTCAAAGGACAGTGATTTTCTCTGAAAGTACAGCATTTAAAAAGTGAAGCAACACTCCATTCACTTTGCCCAGTGAATTGAAGTGTTGGAACAGACTCCTTCTCTTTCAGAGAAATGCATGAGAGTTCCTGGAGAATGCTTGCAAGTAGCTTAAGGCAGTTTCAACGGAAAGTGATATTCTCTGAAAGTACGGCATTTAGAAAGTGAAACAACAACACATTCACTTCGCACAGTGAATTGAAGTGTTGGAACAGACTGCTTCTCTTTCAGAGAAACTCAAGTGAGTTGCTGGTGAATGCTTGTTTGTAGCTTAAGGTACTTTGAAAGGAAAGTGATTTTCTCTGAAAGTACAGCATTTAGAAAGTGAAGCAACACTCCATTCACTTTGCACATTGAATTGAAGTGTTGGAACAGACTGCTTCTATTTCAGAGAAACTCATGTGAGTTGCTGATGAATGCTTATTAGTAGCTTAAGGCAGTTTCAAAGGAAAGTGATTTTCTCTGAAAGTACAGCATTTAGAAAGTGAATCAACACTCCATTCACTTTGCCCAGTGAATTGAATTGTTGGAACAGACTGCTTCTCTTTCAGAGAAACTCATATGAGTTGCAGGTGAATGCTTGTAAGTAGCTTAAGGCACTTTCAAAGAAAATGATTTTCGCTGAAAGTACAGCACTTAGAAAGTGAAGCAACACTCCATTCACTTCGCACAGTGAATTGAAGTGTTGGAACAGACTGCTTCTCTTTCAGAGAAACGCATGCGATTTGCTGGTGAATGCTTGTAAGTATCTTAAGGCAGTTTCAAAAGAAAGTGATTTTCTCTGAAAGTACAGCACTTAGAAAGTGAAGGAACACTCCATTCACCTCGCACAGTGAATTGTATTGATGGAAAAGAATGCTTCTCTTTCAGAGAAACGCATGTGAGTTGCTGGTGAATGCTTGTAAGTACCTTAAGTCAGTTTCAATAGAAAGTGATTATCTCTGTAACTACAGCATTTACAAAGTGAAGAAACACTTCATTCACTTCGCACAGTGAATTGAAGTGTTGGAACAGACTGCTTTTTTTCAGAGAAATGCATGTGAGTTGCTGGTGAATGCTTGTAAGTAGCTTAAGGCAGTTTCAAAGGAAAGTGATTATCTCTGAAAGTACAGCATTTAGAAAGTGAAACAACAACACATTCACTTTGCACAGTGAATTGAAGTGTTGGAACAGACTGCTTCTCTTTCAAAGAAACTCATGTGAGTTGCTGGTGAATGCTTGTAAGTAGCTTAAGGCACTTTCAAAGGAAAGTGATTTTCTCTGAAAGTACAGCATTTAGAAAGTGAAGCAACACTCCATTCACTTCGCACAGTGAATTGAAGTGTTGGAACAGACTGCTTCCCTTTCAGAGAAACTCATGTGAGTTGCTGGGGAATGCTTGTAAGTAGCTTAAGGCACTTTAAAAGGAAAGTGATTTTTTCTGAAAGAACAGTATTTTGAAAGTGAAGCAACCCTCCATTCACTTCGCACAGTGAATTGAAGTGTTGGAACAGACTGCTTCTCTTTCAGAAAAATGATTCTGAGTTGCTCGTGAATGCTTGTAAGTAGCTTAAGGCACTTTCAAAGGAAAGTGATTTTCTCTGAAAGTACAGCATTTAGAAAGTGAAGCAACACTCCATTCACTTTGCCCAGTGAATTGAAGTGTTGGAACAGACTCCTTCCCTTTCAGAGAAATGCATGTGAGTTGCTGGAGAATGCTTGCAAGTAGCTTAAGGCAGTTTCAAAGGAAAGTGATTTTCTCTGAAAGTACAGCATTTAGAAAGTGAAACAACATCACATTCACTTCCCACAGTGAATTGAAGTGTTGGAACAGACTGCTTCTCTTTCAGAGAAACTCAAGTGAGTTGCTGGTGAGTGCTTGTTTGTAGCTTAAGGTACTTTGAAAGGAAAGTGATTTTCTCTGAATGTACAGCATTTAGAAAGTGATGCAACACTCCATTCACTTCGCACATTGAATTGAAGTGTTGGATCAGACTGCTTCTACTTCAGAGAAACTCATGTGAGTTGCTGGTGAATGCTTGTTAGTAGCTTAAGGCAGTTTCAAAGGAAAGTGATTTTCTCTGAAAGTACAGCATTTAGAAAGTGAATCAACACTCCATTCACTTTGCCCAGTGAATTGAAGTGTTGGAACAGACTTCTTCTCTTTCAGAGAAACTCATGTGATTTTCAGGTGAATGCTTGTAAGTAGCTTAAGGCACTTTCAAAGAAAATGATTTTCTCTGAAAGTACAGCACTTAGAAAGTGAAGCAACACTCCATTCACTTCGCACAGTGAATTGAAGTGTTGGAACTGACTTTCTCTTTCAAAGAAACAGATGTTAGTTTCTTTTGAATGCTTGTAAGTCGCTTCAGGCAGTTTCAAAAGAGAGTGACATTCTCTAAAAGGACAGCATTTAGAAAGTGAAGCAACACTCCATTCACTTCGCACAGTAAATTGAAGTGTTGGAACAGACTGCTTCTCTTTCAGAGAAATGCATGTGAGTTTCTTGTGAATGCTTGTAAGTAGCTTAAGGCACTTTCAAAGGAAAGTGATTTTCTCTGAAAGGACAGCATTTAGAAAGTGAAACAACACTCCATTCACTTCGCACAGTGAATTGAAGTGTTGGAACAGACTGCTTCTCTTTCAGAGAAACAGATGTCAGTTTCTTGTGAATGCTTGTAAGTAGCTTAAGGCAGTTTCAAAAGAAGGTGATATTCTCTAAAGAGAGAGCATTTAGAAAGTGAAGCAACACTCCATTCACTTCCCACAGTGAATTGAAGTGTTGGAACAGACTGCTTCTCTTTCAGAGAAACTCATGTAAGTTGCTGGTGAATGCTTGTTAAGTAGCTTAAGGCAGTTTCAAAGGAAAGTGATTTTCTCTGAAAGTACAGCATTTAGAAAGTGAAGCAACACTCCATTCACTTCGCACAGTGAATTGAAGTGTTGGAATAGACTGCTTCTCTTTCAGAGAAATGCACGTGAGTTGCTGGTGAATGCATGCAAGTATCTTAAGGAACTTTCAAACGAAAGTGATTTTCTCTGAATAGACAGCATTTAGAAAGTGAAGCAACACTCCATTCACTTCGCACAGTGAATTGAAGTGTTGGAACAGATTGCTTCTCTTTCAGAGAAATGCATGTGAGTTGCTGGTAAATGCATGTGAGTAGCTTAAGGCACTTTCAAAGGAAAGTGATTTTCTCTGAAAGGACAGCATTTAGAAAGTGAAGCAACACTCCATTCTCTTCGCACAGTGAATTGAAATGTTGGGACATGTAACATGAGGGGCCGGCTTGTTGGGGTTTCTGTCCTGCCCAGTACCCCAACAGCCGGCAAGCCCAAAGAAAATCACACACAAGACTCCATAAGGTTATAAACTGATTGGCTCATTAGGTCAGGCTTCTTGTTAACTCTTATAACTTATATTATCCCATTATTCTCATCTATGTTAGCCATAATGGCTCCGTACCTTTCTCTGCTGGGCAAGTTACATGCTGCCTCTTCGGTGGTCTGTACAGGAATGGCTGAGAGAGAGCTTCTGCTTCCAGAATACTCCCAGTCTCTTTGCTCCACCCCTACTTCCTGTCTGGCTTTCCCGCCTATACTGCCTGCCTGGCCAATCAGCGTTTTATTAAAATATGATTGACAGAATACAGATAATTCTCCTGCACCATTTCCCTCTTTTTTTTTTTAAACAAAGAAAAATACCCCTAGTCCATTTGTTGGGAATGTGGGCGTAGTATTTCAGGCTACTTCCTGCTGGTTGGGGGCGCTGATGATCTTATGGGGACCTAAAGGAAACTTAGAGTTATAATTCAAGTCCTGACTGGAGTATCCTGTGAGTCTCGATCATCTCAGGCGACAGTCTTGAATCTGTTTTGGATGTAGAATTTAGACATCTGTGTCATCTGTTCCTGTCAGAGATTTTTCAGGTGGCCTCCCTTGATAAAAACTGATTTTTCTTAATTCAGAATGAATCCATAGCCTCTCATTTTCTGTGGAAACAAAAGCAAAATCTCTTCCCCAAAGTAACATACCTTTTGACTTCAGTTTTGAAGCCAAGGTATTTTCAAAATGTCTACCTTATATTAATTCTGCAGCATTTATAAACAAAAGTCTTTTAGCAGCTGTTTCTCCTTCCTCAGCATTCAAACAATTTAAAGAGAGCATAATAGCATACAGTATCAAGATTCTCTGTGTATTTTTCATCTTTATGTAGCTTTATTTCAACCTCTATTTCTTTTATTTTTACTTTTAACTTTTTGAGACAGGTCCTCTGTGTATCTTTGTCCTGGAATAACTCTGTAGACCAGGCTGTCCTTGAATTCACAGAGATCCCTCTGTCTCTGTGTCCCCAGTGCCTGGCTCAAAGGTGTATGCTACCACACTCTGAACTGAACTCAGAGATCTGTCTATCTCTGTCTTCCAGGCATTGGGATTAAAGGCGTGTGCTACCACACCTTGAAGTCATAGAGGTCAATCTCTACCTCTGTCCCTTGAAGTCACAGAGGTCAATATGCCTCTGCCTTTCAGACATTGGGATTAAAGGTGTGTACCACCACACCCTATTTTTCCCTTTCTTTCTTTTTTATTTTTAAAGACTTTAACCTTTAGCCTGCATATATTTTTAACATACTGTAAACCATTTAGAGGTTTTCTTTCTCTTTGAATCTCTCTTTACTGTATATCTCTCTTTTTTGACCACATGAGCCTTTAATTTACAAAGCAATGCGGAAAGCCGTGGCTTTGAAGGCTAGATCCTTAACTTTCCAGCCTCTGCGGAGGTACTGGCTGTAGCCATTTTTGTTGCCACAACTCTATGGCGTTTCAAGGTCCTTGTTAGCAAGTAAGCTGGAGCATTCTGCTCACAGACCACACTCAGTAGGACTGCCTGTCTGAAAGAGTCAGAGATTGCCCTGACAGGACAGCCCAGAAAGCCGGCATTTTAAAACAGCGCAGCTTTTTTCCTGCTACTGCTGAAAACCTGAAAAGCATGCGTTCAGCTTTTCATCAACACCATTTAAGTGCTTCACAGCAGGACCTCTTAAAAGAGCTGCAAGGTTTTGCAACTAAAGCTGAGTCAGGAAGCCTCTCTTAGATGAGGGCACTTGCTTGCCTCTAGCAAGCAGAGCAGACCCGAGAAATTGCTGCCACCAAGAAGCCATGCTTTACTCTATTCTTTTCCAAGCTTTCTCAGGCTTTCTGTGGATTCAGTTATCCACGTCTGGGCGCCATATGTAACATGAGGGCCGGCTTGTTGGGGTTTCCGTCTGCCCGGTACCCCAACAGCCGGCAAATCCCAAAGAGAAAATCACACACAAGACTCCATAAGGTTATAAACTGATTGGCTCATTAGGTCAGGCTTCTTGTTAACTCTTATAACTTATATTATCCAATTATTCTCATCTATGTTAGCCATAATGGCTCCGTACCTTTCTCTGCTGGGCAAGTTACATGCTGCCTCTTCGGTGGTCTGTACAGGAATGGCTGAGAGAGAGCTTCGGCTTCCAGAATACTCCCAGTCTCTTTGCTCCACCCCTACTTCTTGTCTGGCTTTCCCGCCTATACTGCCTGCCTGGCCAATCAGAGTTTTATTAAAATATGATTGACAGAATACAGATAATTCTCCTGCACCAGGGACAGACTTCTTCTCTTTCAGAGAAACGCATGTGAGTTTCTACAAAATGCTTGTAAGTAGCTTAAGGCACTTTAAAAGGAAAGTGATTTTCTCTAAAAGTACAGCATTTAGAATGTGAAGCAACACTCCATTCACTTCGCACAGTGAATTGAAGTGTTGGAACAGACTGCTTGCCTTTCAGAGAAATGCATGTGTGTTGCTGGCGAAAGCTTGTAAGTAGCTTAAGGCACTTTCAAAGGAAAGTGTTTTTCTCTGTAACTACAGCATTTAGAAAGTGAAGCAAGACTCCATTCACTTTGGACAATGAATTGTAGTGTTGGAACAGACTGCTTCCCTTTAGGAGAAACTCATGTGTTTTGCTGGTGAATGCTTCTAATTAGCGTAAGGCACTTTCAAAGGAAAGTGATTTTCTCTGAAAGTACAGCATTTAGAAAGTGAATAAATACTCCATTCACTTCGCACAGTGAATTGAAATGTTGCAACATACTGCTTCTCTTTCAGAGAAACTCATGTGAGTTGCTGGTGAATGCTTGTAATTAGCTTAAGGGAGTTTCAAAGTAAAGTGATTTTCACTGAAAGGACAGCATTTAGAAAGAGAAGCAACACTCCAGTCACTTCGCAGAGTGAATTGAAGTGTTGGAACAGACTGCATCTCTTTCAGAGAAACTCATGTGTTTTGCTGGTGAATGCTTCTAATTAGCGTAAGGCACTTTCAAAGGAAAGTGATTTTCTCTGTAACTACAGCATTTAGAAAGTGAAGCAAGACTCCATTCACTTCAGACAGTGAATTGAAGTGTTGGAACAGACTGCATCTCTTTCAGAGAAACTCATGTGATTTGCTGGTGTATGCTTGTAAGAAGCTTAAGGCATTTTCAAAGAAAGTGATTTTCTCTGAAAGTACAGCATTTAGAAAGTGAAGTAACACTCTATTCACTTCACACAGTGAATTGAAGTGTTGGAACAGACAGCTTCTCTTTCAGAGAAACTCATGTGAGTTGCTGGTGAATGCTTGCAAGTAGCTTAAGGCACTTTCAAAGATAAGTGATTATCTCTGTAACTACAGCATTTAGAAAGTGAGGCAACAATCCATTCACTTCGCACAGTGAATTGAAGTGTTGGAATAGAATTCTTTTCTTTCAGAGAAATGCATGTGATTTGCATGTGAATGCTTGTAATTAGCTTAAGGCAATTTCAAAGAGAGTGATTTTCTCTGAAAGTACAGCATTTAGAAAGTGAAGCAACACTCCATTCAATTCGCACAGTGAATTGAAGTGTTGGAACAGACTGCTTCTCTTTCAGAGAAACGCATGTGAGTTTCTACAAAATGCTTGTAAGTAGCTTAAGGCACTTTCAAAGGAAAATGATTTTCTCTGAAAGTACAGCATTTAGAAAGTGAAGCAACACTCCGTTCACATCGCATAGTGAATTGAAGTGTTTTAACAGACTGCTTCTCTTTCAGAGAAACTCATGTGAGTTGCTGATGAATGCTTGTAAGTAACTTAGGGCAGTTTCAAAGGAAAGTGATTTTCTCTGAAAGTACAGCATTTAGAAAGTGAATCAACACTCCATTCACTTCGCACAGTGAATTGAAGTGTTGGAACAGACTGCCTCTCTTTCATAGAAACTCATGTGATTTGCTGGTGAATGCTTGTAAGTACCTTAAGGCACTTTCAAAGGAAAGTGATTTTTTCAGAAAGTACAGCATTTAGTAAGTGAAGCAACACTCTATTCACTTCGGACAGTGAATTGAAGTGTTGGAACAGACAGCTTCTCTTTCAGAGAAAGTCATGTGAGTTGCTGGTGAATGCTTGTAAGTGGCTTAAGGCACTTTCAAAAATAAGTGATTATCTCTATAACTACAGCATTTAGAAAGTGAAGTAACACTCCATTCACTTCGCACAGTGAATTGAAGAGTTGGAACAGACTGCTTCTCTTTCAGAGAAACTCATGTGAATTGCTGGCGAATGCTTGTAAGTAGTTTAAGGCAGTTTTAAAGGAAAGTGATTTTCTCTGAAAGTACAGCATTTAGAAAGTGAAGCATCACTCCATTCACTTTGCACAGTGAATTGAAGTGTTGGAACAGACTGCTTCTCTTTCAGAGAAACTCATGTGAGTTGCTGGTGAATGCTTGTAAGTAGCTTAAGGCACTTTCAAAGGAAAGTGATTTTCTCTGAAAATACAGCATTTAGAAAGTGAAAGAACAACACATTCACTTCGCACAGTTAACAGAAGTGTTGGAACAGACTGCTTCTCTTTCAGAGAAACTCATGTGAGTTGCTGGTGAATACTTGTAAGTAGTTTAAGGCACTTTCAAAGGAAAGTGATTTTCTCTGAAAGTACAGCATTTAGAAAGTGAAGCAACACTCCATTCACTTCGCACAGTGAATTGAAGTGTTGGAACAGACTGCTTCTCTTTCAGAGAAACGCATGTGAGTTTCTTGTGAATGCTTGTAAGTAGCTTAAGGCAGTATCAAAGGAAAGTGATTTTCTCTGAAAATACAGCATTTAGAAAGTGAAAGAACAACACATTCACTTCGCACAGTGAATAGAAGTGTTGGAACAGACTGCTTCTCTTTCAGAGAAGCTCATGTGAGTTGCTGGTGAATGCTTGTAAGTAGCTTAAGGCACTTTCAAAGGAAAGGGATTTTCTCTGAGAGTACAGCATTTAGAAAGTGAAGCAACACTCCATTCACTTCGGACATGGAATTGAAGTGTTGGAACAGATTGCTTCTCTTTCAGAGAAATGCATGTGAGTTTCTGGTGAATGCTTGTAAGTAGCTTAAGGCACTTTCAAAGATAAGTGATTATCTCTGTAACTACAGCATTTAGAAAGTGAGGCAACACACCAATCACTTCGCTCAGTAAATTAAAGTGTTGGAACAGACTGCTTTTCTTCAGAGAAATGCATGTGAGTTTCTTGTGAATGCTTGTAATTAGATTAAGGCACTCTAAAAGGAAAGCGATTTTCTCTGAACGTACACCATTTAGAAAGTCAAGCAACACTCCATTCACGTCGCACAGTGAATTGAAGTGTTGGAACAGAATGCTTCTCTTTCAGAGAAATAATTGTGAGTTGGTGGTGAATGCTTGTAATTATCTTAAGGCACTTTAAAGGAAAGTGATTTTCTCTGAAAGTACAGCATTTAGAAAGTGAAGCAACATTCCATTCAATTCGCACAGTGAATTGAAGTGTTGGAACAGACTGCTTCTCTCTCAGAGAAGCTCATGTGAGTTGCTGGTGAATGCTTGTAAGTAGCTTAAGGCAGTTTCAAAGGAAAGTGATTTTCTCTGAAAGTACAGCATTTAGAAAGTGAAGAAACACTCCGTTCACTTCGCACAGTGAATTGAAGTGTTGGAACAGACTGCCTGTCTTTCAGAGAAACTCATGTGAGTTGCTGATGACTGCTTGCTAGTAGCTTAAGGCAGTTTCAAAGAAAGTGATTATCTCTGTAACTACAGCATTTCGAAAGTGAGGCTACACTCCATTCACTTCGCACAGTGAATTGAAGTGTTGGGACAGACTGCTTCTCTTTCCAAGAATATCATTTGAGTTGTTGGTGAATGCCTGTAAATAGCTTAAGGCACTTTCAAAGGAAAGTGATTTTCTCTGAAAGTACAGCATTTAGAAAGTGAAGCAACGCTCTATTCACTTCGCACAGTGAATTGAAGTGTTGAAACAGACTGCTTCTCTTTCAGAGAAACTCATATGAGGTGCTGGTGAATGCTTGTAAGTAGCTTAAGGTACTTTGAAAGGAAATTGATTTTCTCTGAAAGTACAGCATTTAGAAAGTGACGCAACCTTCCTTTCAGTTCGCATAGTGAATTGAAGAGTTGGAAAAGACTACTTCTCTTTCAGAGAAACTCATGTGAGTTTCTGGTGAATGCATGTATTTAGTTTAAGGCAGTTTCAAAGGAAAGTGATTTTCTCTGAAAGTACAGCACTAAGAAAGTGAGGCAACACTCCATTCACTTTGCACAGAGAATTGAAGTGTTGGAACAGACTGCTTCTCTTTCAGAGAAACTCATGTAAGTTGCTGGTGAATGCTTGTAAGTAGCTTAAGGCACTTTCAAAGGAAAGTGATTTTCTCTGAAAGTACAGCATTTAGCAAGTGAAGCAACTCTCCATTCACTTCGCACAGTGAATTGAAGTGTTGGACCAGACTGCTTCTCTTTCAGAGAAACGCATGTGAGTTTCTTGTGAATGCTTGTAAGTAGCTTAAGGCAGTATCAAAGGAAAGTGATTTTCTCTGAAAATACAGCATTTAGAATTTGAAACAACAACACATTCACTTCGAACAGTGAAGTGAAGAGTTGGAACAGACTGCTTCTCTTTCAGAGAAACGCATGTGAGTTGCTGGTGAATGCTTGTAAGTAGCTTAAGGAACTTTCAAAGGAAAGTGATTTTCTCTGAAAGTACAGCATTTAGAAAGTGAAGCAACTCTCCATTCACTTCGCACAGTGAATTGAAGTGTTGGAACAGACTGCTTCTCTTTCAGAGAAATGCATGTGATTTGCTGTTGAATTCTAGTAAGTAGCTTAAGAAAGTTTCAAAGGAAAGTGATTTTCACTGAAAGCACAGCATTTTGAAAGTGAAGCAACACTCCACTCACTTCGTACAGTGAATTGAAGTGTTGGAACAGACTGCTTCACTTTCAGAGTAATGCATGAGAGTTGTTGGTGAATGCTTGTAAGTAGTTTAAGGCACTTACAAAGAAGAGTGATTTTCTCTGAAAGTACAGCATTTAGAAAGTGAAACAACAGCACATTCCATTCGCCCAGTGAATTGAAGTGTTGGAACAGAAAGCTTCTCTTTCAGAGAAACTCATGTGAGTTGCTGGTGAATGCTTGTAAGTAACTTAAGGCAGTTTCAAAGGAAAGTGATTTTCTCTGAAAGTACAGCATTTAGAACGTGATGAAACACTTCATTCAATTCACACAGTGAATTGAAGTGTTGGAACAGACTGCTTATCTTTCAGAGAAACTCATGTGAGTTGCTGGTGAATGCTTGTAAGTAGCTTAAGGTACTTTGAAAGTAGAGTGATTTTCTCTGAAAGTACAGCATTTAGAAAGTGACACAACACTCCATTCACTTCACACAGTGAATTGAAGAGTTGGAACAGACTGCTTCTCTTTCAGAGAAACTCATGTGAGTTGCTGGTGAATGATGTAAGTAGTTTAAGGCAGTTTCAAAGGAAAGTGATTTTCTCTGAAAGTGCAGCATTTAGAAAGTGAAGCAACACTCCATTCACTTTGCACTGTGAATTGAAGTGTTGGAACAGACTGCTTCTCTTTACGGGAAACTCATGTGAGTTGCTGGTGAATACTTGTAAGTAGCTTAAGGCACGTTCAAAGGAAAGTGATTTTCTCTGAAATTACAGCATTTAGAAAGTGAAGCAACACTCCATTCACTTCGCACAGTGAATTGAAGTGTTGGAACAGACTGCTTCTCTTTCAGAGAAACTCATGTGAGTTGCTGGTGAATGCTTGTAAGTAGCTTAAGGCAGTTTCAAAGGAAAGTGATTTTCTCTGTAAGTACAGCATTTAGAAAGTGAAGCAATACTTCATTCACTTTGAACAGTGAATTGAAGTGTTGGAACACACTGCTTGTCTTTCAGAGAAACTCATGTGAGTTGCTGGTGAATGCTTGTAAGTAGTTTAAGGCACTTTCAAAAAAAGTGATTTTCTCTGAAAGTACAGCATTTAGTAAGTGAAGCAAAACTCCATTCACTTCGCACAGTGAATTGAAGTGTTGGAAGAGACTACTTCTCTTTGAGAGAAATGCATGTGATTTTCTTGTGAATGCTTGTAATTAGCTTAAGGCACTTTCAAAGAAAGTGATTTTCTCTGAAAGTACAGCATTTAGAAAGTGAAGCGACACTCCATTCACTTCGCACAGAGAATTGAAGTGTTTGAACAGACTGCTTCTCTGTCAGAGAAACGCTTGTGATTTGCTGGTGAATGCTTGTAAGTAGCTTAAGGCAGTTTCAAAGGAAAGTGATTTTCTCTGAAAGTACAGCATTTAGAAAGTGAAGCAACACTCCATTCATTTCGCACAGTGAATTGAAGTGTTGGAACAGACTACTTCTCTGTCAGAGAAATGCATGTGATTTTCTTGTGAATGCTTGTAATTAGCTTAAGGCATTTTCAAAGAAAGTGATTTTCTCTGAAAGTACAGCATTTAGAAAGTGAAACAACACTCCATTCACTTCGCACAGAGAATTGACGTGTTTGAACAGACTGCTTCACTGTCAGAGAAACGCTTGTGATTTCCTGGTGAATGCTTGTAAGTAGTTTAAGGCACTTTCAAAGGGAAGTGATTTTCTCTGAAAGTACAGCAATTAGAAAGTGAAGCAACACTCCATTCACTTCGCACAGTGAATTGAAGTGTTGGAACAGACTTCCTCTCTTTCAGAGAAACATGTGAGTTGCTGGTCAATGCTTGTAAGTAACTTAAGGCATTTTCAAGGAAGAGTGATTTTCTCTGAAAGTACAGCATTTAGAAAGTGAAGCACCACTCCATGCTCTTTGCACTGTGAATTGAAATGTTGGGACAGACTGCTTCTCTTTCAGAAAAACGAATGTATGTTTCTTCTAAATGCTTGTAAGTAGTTTAACGGAGTTTCAAAAAAAGTGATTATCTCGGTAACTATCGCATTTAGAAAGTGAAGTAACACTCCATTCACTTCGCACAGTGAATTGCAGTGTTGGAACAGACTGCTTTTCTTTCAGAGAAATGCATGTGAGTTTCTTGTGAATGCTTATAATTAGCTTAAAGCACTTTCAAAGGAAAGTGATTTTCTCTGAAAGTACAGCATTTAGAAAGTGATGCAACACTCCACTCACTTCGCACAGTGAATTGAAGTGTTGGAACAGACTGCTTCTCTTTCAGAGAAATGCATGTGAGTTGCTGGTGAATGCTCGTAAGTAGTTTAAGGCATTTTCAAAGGAAAGTGATTTTCTCTGAAAGTACAGCATTTAGAAAGTGAAACAACATCACATTCACTTCGCACTGTGAATTAAACTGTTGGAACAGACTGCTTCTCTCATAAAACTCGTTAGTTGCTGGTGAACGCTTGTAAGTAGCTTAAGGCAGTTTCAAAGGAAAGTGATTTTCTCTGTAAGTACAGCATTTAGAAAGTGAAGCAACACTCCATTCACTTTGCACAGTGAATTGAAGTGTTGGAACAGACTGCCTCTCTTTCAGAGAAACTCATGTGAGTTGCTGGTGAATACTTGTAAGTAGTTTAAGGCACTTTCAAAGGGAAGTGATTTTCTCTGAAAGTACAGCCATTAGAAAGTGAAGCAACACTCCATTCACTTCGCACAGTGAATTGAAGTGTTGGAACAGACTGCTTCTGTTTCAGAGAAACTCATGCGATTTGCTGGTGAATGCTTGTAAGTATCTTCAGTCACTTTCAACGGAAAGTGATTTTCTCTGAAAGTACAGCATTTAGAAAGTGAAGCAACACTCCATTCACTTTGCACAGTGAATTGAAGTGTCGGAACAGACTGCTTCTCTTTCAGAGAAATGCATGTGAGTTGCTGGTGAATGCTTTTAAGTAGCTTAAGGCAGAATCAAAGGAAAGTGATTTTCTCTGAAAGTACAGCATTTAGAAAGTGGAACAACAACACATTCACATCGCACAGTGAATTGAAGTGTTGGACCAGACTGCTTCTCTTTCAGAGAAACTCATGTGAGTTGCTGGTGCCTGCTTGTAAGTACCTTAAGGCACTTTCAAAGGAAAGTGATTTTCTCTGAAAGTACAGCATTACGAAGTGAAGCAACACTCCATTCAATTTGCACAGTGAATTGAAGTGTTGGAACAACTGCTTCTCTTTCAGAGAAACTCATGTGAGTTGCTGGTGAATGCTTGTAAGTAGCTGAATGCACTTTCAAAGGAAAGTGATTTTCTCTGAAAGTACAGCATTTAGAAAGTGAAGCAACACTCCATTCACTTCGCACACTGAATTGAAGTGATGGAACAGACTGCTTCTCTTTCAGAGAAACGAATGTGAGTTTCTTCTAAATGCTTGTAAGTAGCTTAAGGCAGTTTCAAAGGAAAGTGATTTTCTCTGAAAGTACAGCATTTAGAACGTGAAACAACAACACATTCACTTCGCACAGTGAATGGAAGTGTTGGAACCTACTGCTTCTCTTTCAGAGAAACTCATGTGAGTTGCTGGTGAATGCTTGTAAGTAGCTTAAGGTACTTTGAAAGGAAAGTGAATTTCTCTGAAAGTACAGCATTTAGAAAGTAACGCAACACTCCATTCACTTCGCACAGTGAATTGAAGTGTTGGAACAGACTGCCTCTCTTTCAGAGAAACTCATGTGAGTTGCTGGTGAATGCTTGCAAGTAGCTTAAGGCACTTTCAAAGAAAGTGATTTTCTCTGAAAGTACAGTATTTTGAAAGTGAAGCAACCCTCCATTCACTTCGCACATTGAATTGAAGTGTTGGAACAGACTGCTTCTCTTTCAGAGAAATGATTCTGAGTTACTCGTGAATGCTTGTAAGTAGCTTAAGGCAGTTTCAAAGGAAAGTGATTTTCTCTGAAAGTACAGCATTTAGAACGTGAAACAACAACACATTCACTTCGCACAGTGAATGGAATTGTTGGAACAGATTGCCTCTCTTTCAGAGAAACATGTGAGTTGCTGGTCAATGCTTGTAAGTAGCTTAAGGCATTTTCAAAGAAGAGTGATTTTCTCTGAAAGTACAGCATTTAGAAAGTGAAGCACCACTCCATGCTCTTTGCACTGTGAATTGAAATGTTGGGACAGACTGCTTTTCTTTCAGAAAAACGAATGTGAGTTTCTTCTAAATGCTTGTAAGTAGTTTAAGGGAGTTTCAAAAAAAGTGATTATCTCTGTAATTATCGCATTTAGAAAGTGAAGCAACACTCCAGTCACTTCGCACAATGAATTGAAGTGTTGGAACAGACTGCTTCTCTTTCAGAGAAACTCATGCGATTTGCTGGTGAATGCTTGTAAGTAGCTTAAGACAGTTTCAAAAGAAAGGGATTTTCTCTGAAAGTACAGCACTTAGAAAGTGAAACAACAACACATTCACTTCGCACAGTGAATTAAAGTGTTGGAACAGACTGCTTCTCTTTCAGAGAAACGAATGTGAGTTTCTTCTAAATGCTTGTAAGTAGCTTAAGGCAGTTTCAAAGGAAAGTGATTTTCTCTGAAAGTACAGCATTTAGAAAGTAACGCAACATTCCATTCACTTCGCACAGTGAATTGAAGTGTTGGAACAGACTGCTTCTCTTTCAGAAAATCGCATGTGATTTGCTGGTGAATGCTTGTAAGTAGCTTAAGGCAGTTTCAATAGAAAGTGATTATCTCTGTAACTACAGCATTTAGAAATTGAATCAACACTCCATTCACTTCGCACAGTGAATTGAAGTGTTGGAACAGACTGCTTCTCTTTCAGAGAAACTCATGTGAGTTGCTGGTGAATGCTTGTAAGTAGCTGAAGGCACTTTCAAAGGAAAGTGATTTTTTCTGAAAGTACAGCATTACAAACTGAAGAAAAACTCCATTCACTTTGCACAGTGAATTGAAGTGTTGGAACAGACTGCTTCTCTTTCAGAGAAATGCATGTGAGTTGCTGGTGAATGCTTGTAAGCAGCTTAAGGCAGTTTAAAAGGAAAGTGATTTTCTCTGAAAGTACAGCATTTAGAAAGTGAAACAACAACACATTCACTTCGCACAGTGAATTGAAGTGTTGGAACAGACTGCTTCTCTTTCAGAGAAACTCATGTGAGTTGCTGGTGAATGCTTGTAAGTAGCTTAAAGCAGTTTCAAAGGAAAGTGATTTTCTCTGAAAGTACAGCATTTAGAAAGTGAAGCAACACTCCATTTACTTTACACAGTGAATTGATGTGTTGGACCAGACTCCTTCTGTTTCAGAAAAACTCATGTGAGTTGCTGGTGAATGCTAGCACTTAGCTTAAGGTACTTTGAAAGGAAAGTGATTTTGTCTGAAAGTACAGCATTTTGAAAGTGACTCAACACTCCATACACTTCGCACAGTGAATTGAAGTGTTGGAACAGAATGCTTCTCTGTCAGAGAAACTCATGTGAGTTGCTGGTGAATGCTTGTAAGTAGCTTAAGGCACTTTCAAAGGAAAGTGATTTTCTCTGAAAGTACAGCATTTAGAAAGTGATGCAACACTCCATTCATTTTGCACAGTGATTTAAAGTGTTGGAAGAGACTGCTTCTCTTTCAGAGAAACTCATGTAAGTTGCTGGTGAATGCTAGTAAGTAGTTTAAGGCAGTTCCAAAGGAAAGGGATTTTTTCTGAAAGTACAGCATTTAAAAGTGACGCAATACTCCCTTCACTTCGCACAGTGAATTGAAGTGTTGGAACAGACTGCTTCTCTTTTAGAGAAACTCATGTGAGTTGCTGGTGAATGTTTGTAAGTATCTTAAGGCAGTTCCAAAGGAAAGTGATTTACTCAGAAAGTACATCACTTAGAAAGTGAAGCAACACTCCATTCACTTGTCACAGTGAATTGAGGTGTTGGAACAGACTGCTTCTCTTTCAGAGAAACTCATTTGAGTTGCTGGTGAATGCTTGTAAGTAGCTTAAGGCAGTTTCAAAGGAAAGTGATTTTCTCTGAAAGTACAGCATTTAGAAAGTGAAGCAACACTCCATTCACTTCGCACAGTGAATTGAAGTGTTGGAACAGACTGCTTCTCTTTCAGAGAAATGCATGTGAGTTTCTTGTGAATGCTTATAATCAGCCTAAGGCACTTTCAAAGGAAAGTGATTTTCTCTGAAAGGACAGCATTTAGAAAGTGAAGCAACACTCCATTCACTTCGCACAGTGAATTGAAGTGTTGGAACAGACTGCTTCTCTTTCAGAGAAACTCATGTGAGTTGCTGGTGAATGTTGGTAAGTATCTTAAGGCAGTTCCAAAGGAAAGTGATTTTCCCTGACAGTACAGCATTTAAAAAGTGAAGCAACACTCCATTCACTTCGCACAGTGAATTGATGTGTTGGACCAGACTGCTTCTCTTTCAGAGAAACTCATGTGAGTTGCTGGTGAATGCTTGTAAGTAGCTTAAGGCAGTTTCAAAGAAAAGTGATTTTCTCTGAAAGTACAGCATTTAGAAAGTGAAGCAACTGCATTCACTTAGCACAGTGAATTGAAGTGTTGGAACAGACTGCTTCTCTTTCAGTGAAACTCATTTGAGTTGCTGGTGATTGCTTGTAAGTAGCTTAAGGCAGTTTCAAAGGAAAGTGATTTTCTCGGAAAGTACAGCATTTAGAAAGTGAAGCAACACTCCATTCACTTTGCACAGTGAATTGAAGTGTTGGAACAGACTGCTTCTCTTTCAGAGAAATGCATGTGAGTTGCTTGTGAATGCTTGTAAGTAGCTTAAAGCAGTTTAAAAGGAAAGAGATTTTCTCTGAAAGTACAGCATTTAGAAAGTGAAACAACAACACATTCACTTCGCACAGTGTATTGAAGTGTAGCAACAGACTGCTTCTCCTTCAGAGAAACTCATGTAAGTTGCTGGTGAATGCTAATAAGTAGTTTAAGGCAGTTCCAAAGGAAAGGGATTTTTTCTGAAAGTACAGCATTTAGAAAGTGACGCAATACTCTATTCACTTCGCACAGTGAATTGAAGTGTTGGAACAGACTGTTTCTCTTTCAGAGAAACTCATGTGAGTTGCTGGTGAATGCTTGTAAGTAGTTTAACGTACTTTGAAAGGAAAGTGATTTTCTCTAAAAGTACAGCATTTAGAAAGTGAAGCAACACTCTATTCACTTCACACAGTGAATTGAAGTGTTGGAACAGACTGTTTCTCTTTCAGAGAAACTCATGTGAGTTGCTGGTGAATGCTTGTAAGTAGCTTAAAGCAGTTTCAAAGGAAAGTGATTTTCATTGAAAGTACAGCATTTAAAAGTGAAGCAACACTCCATTTACTTTGCACAGTGAATTGATGTGTTGGACCAGACTCCTTCTCTTTCAGAAAAACTCATGTGAGTTGCTGGTGAATGCTAGCACTTTGCTTAAGGTACTTTGAAAGGAAAGTGATTTTCTCTGAAAGCACAGCATTTAGAGAGTGATGCAACACTACATTCACTTTGCACAGTGAATTAAAGTGTTGGAAGAGACTGCTTCTCTTTCAGAGAAATTCATGTAAGTTGCTGGTGAATGCTAATAAGTAGTTTAAGGCAGTTCCAAAGGAAAGTGATTTTTTCTGAAAGTACAGCATTTAGAAAGTGACGCAATACTCCATTCACTTCGCACAGTGAATTGAAGTGTTGGAACAGACGGCTTCTCTTTCAGAGAAACTCATGTGAGTTGCTGATGAATGTTTGTAATTAACTTAAGGCAGTTCCAAAGGAACGTGATTTACTCTGCAAATACATCATTTAGAAAGTGAAGCAACACTCCATTCACTTTGCACAGTGAATTGGAGTGTTGGAACAGACTGCTTCTCTTTCAGAAAAACGCATGTGATTTGCTGGTGTATGCTTGTAAGTAGCTTAAGGCAGTTTCAATAGAAAGTGATTATCTCTGTAACTACAGCATTTAGAAAGTGAATCAACACTCCATTCACTTCGCACAGTGAATTGAAGTGTTTGAACAGACTGCATCTCTTTCAGAGAAACTCATGTGAGTTGCTGGTGAATGCTTGTAAGTAGCTGAACGCACTTTCAAAGGAAAGTGATTTTTTCTGAAAATACAGCATTACAAACTGAAGAAAAACTCCATTCACTTTGAACAGAAATTGAAGTGTTATAACAGACTGCTTCTCTTTCAGAGAAATTCATGTGAGTTGCTGGTGAATGCTTGTAAGTAGCTGAAGGCACGTTCAAAGAAAAGTGATTTTCTCTGAAAGTACGGCATTAAAAGTGAAGCAACACTCCATTTACTGCGCACAGTGAATTGAAGTGTTGGAACAGACTGCTTCTCTTTCAGAGAAATGCATGTGAGTTGCTGGTGAATGCTTGTAAGTAGCTTAAGGCACGTTGAAAGGAAAGTGATTTTCTCTGAAAGGACAGCATTTTGAAAGTGAAGCAACCCTCCATTCACTTCGCAAAGTGAATTGAACAGTTGGAACAGACTTCTTCTCTTTCAGAAATATGATTGTGAGTTGCTGGTGAATGCTTGCAAGTAGCTTAAGGCATTTTCAAAGGAACGTGATTTTCTTGAAAGTACAGCATTTAGAAAGTGAAGCAACACTCCATTCCCTTCGCACAGTGAATTGAAGTGTTGGAACAGACTGCTTCTCTTTCAGAAAAATGATTCTGAGTTGCTCGTGAATGCTTGTAAGTAGCTTAAGGCACTTTCAAAGGAAAGTGATTTTCTCTGAAAGGACAGCATTTAGAAAGTGAAGCAACCCTCCATTCACTTCGCACAGTGACTTGAAGTGTTGGAACAGACTGCTTCTCTTTCAGAGAAACTCATGTGAGTTGCTGGTGAATGCTTGCAAGTTGCTTAAGGCAGTTTCAAAGGAACATGATTTTCTCTGAAAGTACAGCATTTAGAAAGTGAAGCAACACTCCATTCACTTTGCACAGTGAATTGAAGTGTTGGAACAGACTGCTTCTCTTTCAGAAAAACGCATGTGATTTGCTGGTGAATGCTTGTAAGTAGCTTAAGGCAGTTTCAATAGAAAGTGATTATCTCTGTAACTACAGCATTTAGAAATTGAATCAACACTC
Organism: Myodes glareolus; assembly: GCF_982192425.1. Taxonomy (NCBI): domain Eukaryota; kingdom Metazoa; phylum Chordata; class Mammalia; order Rodentia; family Cricetidae; genus Myodes; species Myodes glareolus. The sequence goes on from NW_028263213.1 coordinate 778,991, forward strand.
CATTCACTTCGCACAGTGTATTGAAGTGTTGGAACAGACTGCTTCTCTTTCAGCGAAACTCATGTGGGTTGCTGCTGAATACTTGTAAGTAGCTTAAGGTAGTTTGAAAGGAAAGTGATTTTCTCGGAAAGTACAGCATTTAGAAAGTGATGCAACACACCATTCACTTCGCACAGTGAATTGAAGTGTTGGAACAGACTGCTTCTCATTCAGAGAAACTCATGTGAGTTGCTGCTGAATGCTTGTAAGTAGCTTAAGGTACTTTGAAAGGAAAGTGATTTTCTCGGAAAGTACAGCATTTAGAATGTGACGCAACACTCCATTCACATTGCACAGTGAATTGAAGTGTTGGAACAGACTGCTTCTCTTTCAGAAAATCGCATGTGATTTGCTGGTGAATGCTTGTAAGTAGCTTAAGGCAGTTTCAATAGAAAGTGATTATCTCTGTAACTACAGCATTTAGAAATTGAATCAACACTCCATTCACTTCGCACAGTGAATTGAAGTGTTGGAACAGACTGCTTCTCTTTCAGAGAAACTCATGTGAGTTGCTGGTGAATGCTTGTAAGTAGCTGAAGGCACTTTCAAAGGAAAGTGATTTTTTCTGAAAGTACAGCATTACAAACTGAAGAAAAACTCCATTCACTTTGCACAGTGAATTGAAGTGTTGGAACAGACTGCTTCTCTTTCAGAGAAATGCATGTGAGTTGCTGGTGAATGCTTGTAAGCAGCTTAAGGCAGTTTAAAAGGAAAGTGATTTTCTCTGAAAGTACAGCATTTAGAAAGTGAAACAACAACACATTCACTTCGCACAGTGAATTGAAGTGTTGGAACAGACTGCTTCTCTTTCAGAGAAACTCATGTGAGTTGCTGGTGAATGCTTGTAAGTAGCTTAAAGCAGTTTCAAAGGAAAGTGATTTTCTCTGAAAGTACAGCATTTAGAAAGTGAAGCAACACTCCATTTACTTCACACAGTGAATTGATGTGTTGGACCAGACTCCTTCTCTTTCAGAAAAACTCATGTGAGTTGCTGGTGAATGCTAGCACTTAGCTTAAGGTACTTTGAAAGGAAAGTGATTTTGTCTGAAAGTACAGCATTTTGAAAGTGACTCAACACCCCATACACTTCGCACAGTGAATTGAAGTGTTGGAACAGAATGCTTCTCTTTCAGAGAAACTCATGTGAGTTGCTGGTGAATGCTTGTAAGTAGCTTAAGGCACTTTCAAAGGAAAGTGATTTTCTCTGAAAGTACAGCATTTAGAAAGTGATGCAACACTCCATTCATTTTGCACAGTGATTTAAAGTGTTGGAAGACACTGCTTCTCTTTCAGAGAAACTCATGTAAGTTGCTGGTGAATGCTAGTAAGTAGTTTAAGGCAGTTCCAAAGGAAAGGGATTTTTTCTGAAAGTACAGCATTTAAAAGTGACGCAATACTCCCTTCACTTCGCACAGTGAATTGAAGTGTTGGAACAGACTGCTTCTCTTTCAGAAAAATGATTCTGAGTTGCTCGTGAATGCTTGTAAGTAGCTTAAGGCACTTTCAAAGGAAAGTGATTTTCTCTGAAAATACATCATTTAGAAAGTGAAGCAACACTCCATTCACTTTGCACAGTGAATTGGAGTGTTGGAACAGACTGCTTCTCTTTCAGAAAAACGCATGTGATTTGCTGGTGTATGCTTGTAAGTAGCTTAAGGCAGTTTCAATAGAAAGTGATTATCTCTGTAACTACAGCATTTACAAAGTGAATCAACACTCCATTCACTTCGCACAGTGAATTGAAGTGTTTGAACAGACTGCATCTCTTTCAGAGAAACTCATGTGAGTTGCTGGGGACTGCTTGTAAGTAGCTGAACGCACTTTCAAAGGAAAGTGATTTTTTCTGAAAATACAGCATTACAAACTGAAGAAAAACTCCATTCACTTTGAACAGAAATTGAAGTGTTATAACAGACTGCTTCTCTTTCAGAGAAATTCATGTGAGTTGCTGGTGAATGCTTGTAAGTAGCTGAAGGCACGTTCAAAGAAAAGTGATTTTCTCTGAAAGTACGGCATTAAAAGTGAAGCAACACTCCATTTACTGCGCACAGTGAATTGAAGTGTTGGAACAGACTGCTTCTCTTTCAGAGAAATGCATGTGAGTTGCTGGTGAATGCTTGTAAGTAGCTTAAGGCACGTTGAAAGGAAAGTGATTTTCTCTGAAAGGACAGCATTTTGAAAGTGAAGCAACCCTCCATTCACTTCGCAAAGTGAATTTAACAGTTGGAACAGACTGCTTCTCTTTCAGAAATATGATTGTGAGTTGCTGGTGAATGCTTGCAAGTAGCTTAAGGCATTTTCAGAGGAACGTGATTTTCTCTGAAAGTACAGCATTTAGAAAGTGAAGCAACACTCCATTCCCTTCGCACAGTGAATTGAAGTGTTGGAACAGACTTCCTCTCTTTCCGAGAAATGCATGTGAGTTGCTGGTGAATGCTTGTAAGTAGCTTAAGGCACGTTGAAAGGAAAGTGATTTTCTCTGAAAGTACAGCATTTTGAAAGTGAAGCAACCCTCCATTCACTTCGCACAGTGAATTGAAGTGTTGGAGCAGACTGCTTCTCTTTCAGAAAAATGATTGTGAGTTGCTGGTGAATGCTTGCAAGTAGCTTAAGGCACTTTCAAAGGAAAGTGATTATCTCTGAAAATACAGCATTTAGAAAGTGAAGCAACACTCCATTCACTTCGCACAGTGAATTGAAGTGTTGGAACAGACTGCTTCTCTTTCAGCGAAACTCATGTGAGTTGCTGGTGAATGCTTGTAAGTAGCTTAAGGTACTTTGAAAGGAAAGTGATTTTCTCTGAAAGTACAGCATTTAGAAAGTGACGCAACACTCCATTCACTTCGTACAGTGAATTGAAGTGTTGGAACAGACTGCTTCTCATTCAGAGAAACTCATGTGAGTTGCTGCTGAATGCTTGTAAGTAGCTTAAGGTACTTTGAAAGGAAAATGATTTTCTCGGAAAGTACAGCATTTAGAAAGTAACGCAACACTCCATTCACTTCGCACAGTGAATTGAAGTGTTGGAACAGACTGCTTCTCTTTCAGAGAAACTCATGTGAGTTGCTGGTGAATGCTTGTAAGTAGCTTAAGGCACTTTCAAAGGAAAGTGATTTTCTCTGAAAGTACAGCATTTAGAATGTGATGCAACACTACATTCACTTTGCACAGTGAATTGAAGTGTTGGAACAGACAGCTTCTCTTTCAGAAAAACGCATGTGATTTGCTGGTGAATGCTTGTAAGAAGCTTAAGGCAGTTTCAATAGAAAGTGATTATCTCTGTAACTACAGCATTTAGAAAGTGAATCAACACTCCATTCACTTCGCACAGTGAATTGAAGTGTTGGAACAGACTGCTTCTCTTTCAGAGAAATGCATGTGAGTTTCTTGTGAATGCTTATACTTATCTTAAGGCACTTTCAATGGAAAGTGATTTTCTCTGAAAGGAAAGCATTTAGAAAGTGAAGCAATACTCCATTCACTTCGCACATTGAATTGAAATGCTGGAACAGACTGCTTCTCTTTCAGAGAAATGCATGTGAGTTGCTGGTGAATGCTTGTAAGTAGCTTAAGGCACATTGAAAGGAAAGTGATTTTCTATGAAAGTACAGCATTTTTAAAGTGAAGCAACCCTCCATTCACTTCGCAAAGTGAATTGAACAGTTGGAATAGACTGCTTCTCTTTCAGAAAAATGATTGTGAGTTGCTGGTGAATGCTTGCAAGTAGCTTAAGGCAGTTTCAAAGGAACATGATATTCTCTGAAAGTACAGCATTTAGAAAGTGAAGCAACACTCTATTCCCTTCGCACAGTGAATTGAATTGTTGGAACAGACTGCTTCTCATTCAGAGAAATGCATGTGAGTTACTGGTGAATGCTTGTAAGTAGCTTAAGGCAGTTTCAAAATAAAGTGATTATCTCTGAAAGTACAGCATTTAGAAAGTGACGCAACACTCCATTTACTGCGCACAGTGAATTGAAGTGTTGGAACAGACTGCTTCTCTTTCAGAGAAATGCATGTGAGTTGCTGGTGAATGCTTGTAAGTAGCTTAAGGCACGTTGAAAGGAAAGTGATTTTCTCTGAAAGGACAGCATTTTGAAAGTGAAGCAACCCTCCATTCACTTCACAAAGTGAATTGAACAGTTGGAACAGACTGCTTCTCTTTCAGAAATATGATTGTGAGTTGCTGGTGAATGCTTGCAAGTAGCTTAAGGCATTTTCAAAGGAACGTGATTTTCTCTGAAAGTACAGTATTTAGAAAGTGAAGCAACACTCCATTCCCTTCGCACAGTGAACTGAAGTGTTGGAACAGACTTCCTCTCTTTCAGAGAAATGCATGTGAGTTGCTGGTGAATGCTTGTAAGTAGCTTAAGGCACGTTGAAAGGAAAGTGATTTTCTCTGAAAGTACAGCATTTTGAAAGTGAAGCATCCCTCCAATCACTTCGAACAGTGAATTGAAGTGTTGGAACAGACTGCTTCTCTTTCAGAAAAATGATTGTGAGTTGCTGGTGAATGCTTGCAAGTTGCTTAAGGCAGTTTCAAAGGAACATGATTTTCTCTGAAAGTACAGCATTTAGAAAGTGAAGCAACACTCTATTCCCTTCGCACAGTGAATTGAAGTGTTGGAACAGACTGCTTCTCTTTCAGAGAAATGCATGTGAGTTGCTGGTGAATGCTTGTAAGTAGCTTAAGGTACTTTGAAAGGAAAGTGATTTTCCCTGAAAGTACAGCTTTTAAAAAGTGAAGCAACACTCCATTCACTTCGCACAGTGAATTGAAGTGTTGGACCAGACTGCTTCTCTTTCAAAGAAACTCATGGGAGTTGCTGGTGAATGCTTGTAAGTAGCTTAAGGCACTTTCAAAGGAAAGTGATTATCTCTGAAAGTACAGCATTTAGAAAGTGACGCAACACTCCATTCACTTCGTACAGTGAATTGAAGTGTTGGAACAGACTGCTTCTCATTCAGAGAAACTCATGTGAGTTGCTGCTGAATGCTTGTAAGTAGCTTAAGGTACATTGAAAGGAAAGTGATTTTCTCGGAAAGTACAGCATTTAGAAAGTGACGCAACACTCCATTCACTTCGCACAGTGAATTGAAGTGTTGGAACAGACTGCTTCTCATTCAGAGAAACTCATGTGAGTTGCTGGTGAATGCTTGTAAGTAGCTTAAGGCACTTTCAAAAGAAAGTGATTTTCTATGAAAGTACAGCATTTAGAAAGTGATGCAACACTACATTCACTTTGCACAGTGAATTGAAGTGTTGGAACAGACAGCTTCTCTTTCAGAAAAACGCATGTGATTTGCTGGTGAATGCTTGTAAGTAGCTTAAGGCAGTTTCAATAGAAGTGATTATCTCTGTAACTACAGCATTTAGAAAGTGAATCAACACTCCATTCACTTCGCACAGTGAATTGAAGTGTTGGAACAGACTCCTTCTCTTTCATAGAAATGCATGTGAGTTTCTTGTGAATGCTTATAATTAGCTTAAGGCACTTTCAAGGGAAAGTGATTTTCTCTGAAAGGACAGCAATTAGAAAGTGAAGCAATACTCCATTCACTTCGCACATTGAATTGAAATGCTGGAACAGACTGCTTCTCTTTCAGAGAAATGCATGTGAGTTGCTGGTGAATGCTTGTAAGTAGCTTAAGGCACGTTGAAAGGAAAGTGATTTTCTCTGAAAGTACAGCATTTTGAAAGTCAAGCAACCCTCCATTCACTTCGCAAAGTGAATAGAACAGTTGGAACAGACTGCTTCTCTTTCAGAAAAATGATTGTTAGTTGCTGGTGAATGCTTGCAAGTAGCTTAAGGCAGTTTCAAAGGAACATGATTTTCTCTGAAAGTACAGCATTTAGAAAGTGAAGCAACACTCTATTCCCTTCGCACAGTGAATTGAAGTGTTGGAACAGACTGCTTCTCTTTCAGAGAAATGCATGTGAGTTGCTGGTGAATGCTTGTAAGTAGCTTAAGGCAGTTTCAAAATAAAGTGATTTTCTCTGAAAGTACAGCATTTAGAAAGTGAAGCAACACTCCATTCACTTCGCACAGTGAATTGAAGTGTTGGAACAGACTGCCTCTCTTTCAGTGAAATTCATGTGTTTTTCTGGTCAATGCTTGTAAGTAACTTAAGGCACTTTCAAAGGAAAGTGATTTTCTCTGAAAGTACATCATTTAGAAAATGAAGCAACAATCCATTCACTTCGCACAGTGAATTGAAGTGTTGTATCAGACTGCTTTTCCTCAGAGAAATGCATGTGAGCTTCTTGTGAATGCTTGTAATTAGATTAAGGCACTTTAAAAGGAAAGCGATTTTCTCTGAAAGTACAGCATTTAGAAAGTGAAACAACAACACATTCACTTCGCACAGTGAATTGAAGTGTTGGAACAGACTGCTTCTCTTTAAGAGAAACTCATGTGATTTGCTGGTGAATGCTTGTTTGTAGCTGAAGGTACTTTGAAAGGAAAGTGATTTTCCCTGAACGTACAGCATTTAAAAAGTGAAGCAACACTCCATTCACTTCGCACATTGAATTGAAGTGTTGGACCAGACTGCTTCTCTTTCAGAGAAACTCATGTGAGTTGCTGGTGAATGCTTGTAAGTAGCTTAAGGCACTTTCAAAGGGAAGTGATTATCTCTGAAAGTACAGCATGTTGAAAGTGAAGCAATACTCCATTCACTTTGCACAGTGAATTGAAGTGTTGGAAAAGAATGCTTCTCTTTCAGAGAAATGCATGTGAGTTTCTTGTGAATGCTTGTAAGTAGCTTAAGGCACTTTCAAAGGAAAGTGATTTTCTCTGTAACTACAGCGTTTGGAAAGTGAAGTAGCACTCCATACACTTCGTACAGTGAACTGAAGTGTTGGAATAAACTGCTTCTCTTTCAGAGAAACTCATGTGAGTTGCTGGTGAATGTTGTAAGTAGCTCAAGGCACTTTCAAAGGCAAGTGATTATCTCTGTAACTTCAGCATTTAGAAAGTGAAGCAACACTCCATTCACTTCGCACAGTGAATTGAAGTGTTGGAACAGACTGCTTTTCTTTCAGAAAAACGCATGTGATTTTCTTGTGAATGCTTGTAAGTAGCCTAAGGCACTTTCAAAGGAAAGTGATTTTCTCTGAAAGCACAGCATTTAGAAAGTGAAGCAACACTCCATTCACTTCACACAGTGAATTGAAGTGTTGGAACAGACTGCTTCTCTTTCAGAGAAATGCTTGTGAGTTGCTGGATAATGCTTGTAAGTAGCTTAAGGCACTTACAAAGGAAAGTGATTTTCTCTGAAAGGACAGCATTTTGAAAGTGAAGCAACCCTCCATTCACTTCGCACAGTGAATTGAAGTGTTGGAACAGTCTGCTTCTCCTTCAGAGAAATGCATGTGAGTTGCTGGGGAATGCTTGTAAGTAGCTTAAGGCACTTACAAAGGAAAGTGATTTTCTCTGAAAGTACAGCATTTTGAAAGTGAAGCAACCCTCCATCCACTTTGCACAGTGAATTGAAGTTTTGGAACAGACTGCTTCTTTTTCAGAAAAATGATTGGGAGTTGCTGGTGAATGCTTGTAAGTAGCTTAAGGCAGTTTCAAAGGAAAGTGATTTTCTCTGAAAGTACACCATTTAGAATGTGAAGCAACAGTCCATTCACTTCCCACAGTGAATTGAAGTGTTGGAACAGAGTGCTTCTCTTTCAGAGAAATGCATGTGAGTTGCTGGTGAATGCTTGTAAGTAGCTTAAGATACTTTGAGAGGAAAGTGATTTTCTCTGAACGTACAGCATTTAGAAAGTGACTCAACACTCCATACACTTTGCACAGTGAATTGAAGTGTTGGAACAGACTGCTTCTCTTTCAGAAAAATGATTGGGAGTTGCTGGTGAATGCTTGTAAGTAGCTTAAGGCACTTTCAAAGGAACGTGATTTACTCTGAAAGTACATCATTTAGAAAGTGAAGCAACACTCCATTCACTTTGCACAGTGAATTGGAGTGTTGGAACAGACTGCTTCTCTTTCAGAGAAACTCATTTGAGTTGCTGGTGAATGCTTATAAGTACCTTAAGGCAGTTTCAAAGGAAAGTGATTTTCTCTGAAAGTACAGCATTTAGAAAGTGAAGCAACACTCCATTCACTTCGCACAGTGAATTGAAGTGTTGGAACAGACTGCTTCTCTTTCAGAGAAATGCATGTGAGTTTCTTGTGAATGCTTATAATCAGCCTAAGGCACTGTCAAAGGAAAGTGATTTTCTCTGAAAGGACAGCATTTAGAAAGTGAAGCAACACTCCATTCACTTCGCACAGTGAATTGAAGTGTTGGAACAGACTGCTTCTCATTCAGAGAAACTCATGTGAGTTGCTGCTGAATGCTTGTAAGTAGCTTAAGGTACTTTGAAAGGAAAGTGATTTTCTCGGAAAGTACAGCATTTAGAAAGTGACGCAACACTCCATTCACTTCGCACAGTGAATTGAAGTGTTGGAACAGACTGCTTCTCTTTCAGAGAAACTCATGTGAGTTGCTTGTGAATGCCTGTAAGTAGCTTAAGGCACTTTCAAAGGAAAGTGATTTTCTCTGAAAGTACAGCATTTAGAAAGTGTTGCAACACTACATTCACGTTGCACAGTGAATTGAAGTGTTGGAACAGACTGCTTCTCTTTCAGAAAAACGCATGTGATTTGCTGGTGTATGCTTGTAAGTAGCTTAAGGCAGTTTCAATAGAAAGGGATTATCTCTGTAACTACAGCATTTAGAAAGTGAATCAACACTCCATTCACTTCGCACAGTGAATTCAAGTGTTTGAACAGACTGCATCTCTTTCAGAGAAACTCATGTGAGTTGCTGGTGAATGCTTGTAAGTAGCTTAAGGCACTTTCAAAGGAAAGTGATTTTCTCTGAAAGTACAGCATTTAGAAAGTGAATCAACACTCCGTTCACTTCGCACAGTGAATTGAAGTGTTGGAACAGACTGCTTCTCTTTCAGAGAAATGCATGTGAGTTTCTTGTGAATGCTTATAATTAGCTTAAGGCACTTTCAAGGGAAAGTGATTTTCTCTGAAAGGAAAGCATTTAGAAAGTGAATCAACACTCCATTCACTTCGCACAGTGAATTCAAGTGTTTGAACAGACTGCATCTCTTTCAGAGAAACTCATGTGTGTTGCTGGTGAATGCTTGTAAGTAGCTTAAGGCAGTTTCAAAGAAAGTGATTTTCTCTGAAAGTAGAGCATTTAGAAAGTGAAACAACAACACATTCACTTCACACAGTGAATTGATGTGTTGGAACAGACTGCTTCTCGTTCACAAAAACTCATGTGAGTTGCTGGTGAATGCTTATAAGTAGCTTAAGGTACTTTGAAAGGAAAGTGATTTTCTCTGAAAGTACAGCATTTAGAAAGTGACACAACACTCCATTCACTTTGCACAGTGAATTGAAGTGTTGGAACAGACTGCTAATCTTTCAGAGAAACTCATGTGAGTTGCTGGTGAATGCTTGTAAGTTGCTTAAGGCACTTTCAAAGGAAAGTGATTTTCTCTGAAAGTACAGCATTTAGAAAATGAAACAACAACACATTCACTTCGCAGAGTGAATTGAAGTGTTGGAACAGACTGTTTCTCTTTCAGAGAAACGCATGTGAATTGCTGGTGAATGCTTGTTAGTAGCTTAAGGCAGTTTCAAAGGAAAGTTTTTTTCTGTGAAAGTACAGCATTTAGAAAGTGAAGTAACACTCCATTCACTTTGCACAGTGAATTGAAGTGTTGGAACAGACCGCTAATCTTTCAGAGAAACTCATGTGAGTTGCTGGTGAATGCTTGTAAGTAGCTTAAGGCACTTTCAAAGGAAAGTGATTTTCTCTGAAAGTACAGCATTTAGAAAGTGAACCGACCCTCCATTCACTTCGCACAGTGAATTGAAATGTTGGAACAGACTGCTTCGCTTTCAGATAAATGCAAGTGAGTTTCTTGTGAATGCTTATAAATATCTTAAGGCACTTTCAAAGAAAGTGATTTTCTCTGAAAGTACAGCATTTAGAAAGTGAAGCAACACTCCATTCACTTCGCCCTGTGAATTGAAGTGTTGGAACAGACTGCTTCTCTTTCAGAGAAATGCATGTGAATTGCTGGTGAATGCTTGTAAGTAGCTTAAGGCTGTTTCAGAGGAAAGTGATTTTCTCTGAAAGTACAGCATTTAGAAAGTGAAGCAACACGCCATTCACTTCGCACAGTGAATTGAAGTGTTGGAACAGACTGCTTCTCTTTCAGAGAAATGCATGTGAGTTTCTTGTGAATGCTTTTAAGTAGCTTAAGGCAGTATCAAAGGAAAGTAATTTTCTCTGAAAGTACAGCATTTAGAAAGTGAAACAACAACACATTCACTTCTCACAGTGAATGGAAGTGTTGCAACAGACTGCTTTCTTTCAGAGAAACTCATGTGAGTTGCTGGTGAATGCTTGTAAGTAGCTAAGGCACTTTCAAAGGAAAGTGATTTTCTCTGAAAGGACAGCATTTAGAAAGTGAAGCAACACTCCATTCACTTCGCACAGTGAATTGAAGTGTTGGAACAGACTGCTTCTCTTTCAGAGAAACGCATGTGAATTGCTGGTGAATGCTTGTAAGTAGCTTAAGGCAGTTTCTAAGGAAAGTCTTTTTTCTGTGAAAGTGCAGCATTTAGAAAGTGAAGCGACACTCCATTCACTTTGCACAGTGAATTGAAGTGTTGGAACAAACTGCTAATCTTTCAGAGAAACTCATGTGAGTTGCTGGTGAATGCTTGTAAGTAGCTTAAGGCACTTTCAAAGGAAAGTGATTTTCTCTGAAAGTACAGCATTTAGAAAGAGAAGCAACCCTCCATTCACTTCGCACAGTGAATTGAAGTGTTGGAACAGACTGCTTCTCTTACAGAGAAATGCATGTGAGTACCTTTTGAATGCTTATATTTATCTTAAGGCACTTTCAAAGAAAGTGATTTTCTCTGAAAGTACAGCATTTAGAAAGTGAAGAAACACTCCATTCACTTCGCACAGTGAATTGAAGTGTTGGAACAGACTGCTTCTTTTTCAGAGAAACTCATGTGAGTTGCTGGTGAATGCTTGTAAGTAGCTTAAGGCAGTTTCAAAGGAAAGTGATTTCTCTGAAAGTACTGCATTTTGAAAGTGAAGCAACACTCCATTCACTTCGAACAGTGAATTGAATTGTTGGAACAGACTGCTTCTCTTTCAGAGAAATGCCTGTGAATTGCTGGTGAATGCTTGTAAGTAGCTTAAGGCAGTTTCAAAGGAAAGTCTTTTTTCTGTGAAAGTGCAGTATTTAGGAAGTGAAGCAACAACACATTCACTTCGCACAGTGAATTGAAGTGTTGGAACAGACTGCTTCTCTTTCAGAGAAACTCATGTGAGTTGCTGGTGAATGCTTGTAAGTAGCTTAACGCAGTTTCAAAGGAAAGTGATTTTCTCTGAAAGTACAGCATTTAGAAAGTGACGCAACACTCCATTCACTTCACACAGTGAATTGAAGTGTTGGAACAGACTGCTTCTCTTTCAGAGAAACTCATGTGTGTTGCTGGTGAATGCTTGTAAGTAGTTTAAGGCAGTTTCAAAGGATAGTGATTTTCTCTGAAAGTAGAGCATTTAGAAAGTGAAGCAACAACACATTCACTTCGCACAGTGAATTGAAGTGTTGGAACACACTGCTTCTTTTTCAGAGAAAGGCATTTGAGTTTCTTGTGAATGCTTGTAAGTAGCTTAAGGCAGTATCAAAGGAAAGTGATTTTCTCTAAAAGTACAGCATTTAGAAAGAGAAGCAACCCTCCATTCACTTCGCACACTGAATTGAAGTGTTGGAACAGACTGCTTCTCTTTCAGAGAAACTCATGTGAGCTTCTTGTGAATGCTTGTAAGTAGCTTAAGGTACGTTGAAAGGAAAGTGATTTTCTCTGAAAGTACAGCATTTAGAAAGTGACGCAACACTCCCTTCACTTCGCACAGTGAATTGAAGAGTTGGAACAGACTGCTTCTCTTTCAGAGAAATGCATGTGAGTTGCTGTTGAATGCTTGTAAGTAGCTTAAGGCAGTTTCAAAGGAAAGTGATTTTCTCTGAAAGTACAGCATTTAGAAAGTGACGCAACACTCCCTTCACTTCGCACAGTGAATTGAAGAGTTGGAACAGACTGCTTCTCTTTCAGAGAAACTCATGTGAGTTGCTGGTGAATGCTTATAAGTAGCTTAAGGTACTTTGAAAGGAAAGTGATTTTCTCTGAAAGTACAGCATTTAGAAAGTGACACAACACTCCATTCACTTTGCACAGTGAATAGAAGTGTTGGAACAGACTGCTAATCTTTCAGAGAAACTCATGTGAGTTGCTGGTGAATGCTTGTAAGTAGCTTAAGGCACTTTCAAAGGAAAGTGATTTTCTCTGAAAGTACAGCATTTAGAAAATGAAACAACAACACATTCACTTCGTAGAGTGAATTGAAGTGTTGGAACAGACTGCTTCTCTTTCAGAGAAACGCATGTGAATTGCTGGTGAATGCTTGTAAGTGGCTTAAGGCAGTTTCAAAGGAAAGTTTTTTTCTGTGAAAGTGCAGCATTTAGAAAGTGAAGTAACACTCCATTCACTTTGCACAGTGAATTGAAGTGTTGGAACAGACCGCTAATCTTTCAGAGAAACTCATGTGAGTTGCTGGTGAATGCTTGTAAGTAGCTTAAGGCACTTTCAAAGGAAAGTGATTTTCTCTGAAAGTACAGCATTTAGAAAGTGAACCGACCCTCCATTCACTTCGCACAGTGAATTGAAATGTTGGAACAGACTGCTTCGCTTTCAGAGAAATGCAAGTGAGTTTCTTGTGAATGCTTATAAATATCTTAAGGCACTTTCAAAGAAAGTGATTTTCTCTGAAAGTACAGCATTTAGAAAGTGAAGCAACACTCCATTCACTTCGCCCTGTGAATTGAAGTGTTGGAACAGACTGCTTCTCTTTCAGAGAAATGCATGTGAATTGCTGGTGAATGCTTGTAAGTAGCTTAAGGCTGTTTCAGAGGAAAGCGATTTTCTCTGAAAGTACAGCATTTAGAAAGTGAAGCAACACGCCATTCACTTCGCACAGTGAATTGAAGTGTTGGAACAGACTGCTTCTCTTTCAGAGAAACGCATGTGAGTTGCTTGTGAATGCTTGTAAGTAGCTTAAGGCAGTATCAAAGGAAAGTGATTTTCTCTGAAAGTACAGCATTTAGAAAGTGAAACAACAACACATTCACTTCTCACAGTGAATGGAAGTGTTGGAACTGACTGCTTTCTTTCAGAGAAACTCATGTGAGTTGCTGGTGAATGCTTGTAAGTAGCTAAGGCACTCTCAAAGGAAAGTGATTTTCTCTGAAAGGACAGCATTTAGAAAGTGAAGCAACACTCCATTCACTTCGCCCTGTGAATTGAAGTGTTGGAACAGACTGCTTCTCTTTCAGAGAAATGCATGTGAATTGCTGGTGAATGCTTGTAAGTAGCTTAAGGCAGTTTCAAAGGAAAGTCTTTTTTCTGTGAAAGTGCAGCATTTAGAAAGTGAAGCGACACTCCATTCACTTTGCACAGTGAATTGAAGTGTTGGAACAAACTGCTAATCTTTCAGAGAAACTCATGTGAGTTGCTGGTGAATGCTTGTAAGTAGCTTAAGGCACTTTCAAAGGAAAGTGATTTTCTCTGAAAGTACAGCATTTAGAAAGTGAAGCAAACCTCCATTCACTTCGCACAGTGAATTGAAGTGTTGGAACAGACTGCTTCTCTTACAGAGAAATGCATGTGAGTACCTTTTGAATGCTTATATTTATCTGAAGGCACTTTCAAAGAAAGTGATTTTTTCTGAAAGTACAGCATTTAGAAAGTGAAGAAACACTCCATTCACTTCGCACAGTGAATTGAAGTGTTGGAACAGACTGCTTCTTTTTCAGAGAAACTCATGTGAGTTGCTGGTGAATGCTTGTAAGTAGCTTAAGGCAGTTTCAAAGGAAAGTGATTTTCTCTGAAAGTACTGCATTTTGAAAGTGAAGCAACACTCCGTTCACTTCGAACAGTGAATTGAAGTGTTGGAACAGACTGCTTCTCTTTCAGAGAAATGCCTGTGAATTGCTGGTGAATGCTTGTAAGTAGCTTAAGGCAGTTTCAAAGGAAAGTCTTTTTTCTGTGAAAGTGCAGTATTTAGAAAGTGAAGCAACAACACATTCACTTCGCACAGTGAATTGAAGTGTTGGAACAGACTGCTTCTCTTTCAGAGAAACTCATGTGAGAAGCTGGTGAATGCTTGTAAGTAGCTTAAGGCAGTTTCAAAGGAAAGAGATTTTCTCTGCAAGTACAGCATTTAGAAAGTGACGCAACACTCCATTCACTTCACACAGTGAATTGAAGTGTTGGAACAGACTGCTTCTCTTTCAGAGAAACATATGTGTGTTGCTGGTGAATGCTTGTAAGTAGCTTAAGGCAGTTTCAAAGGATAGTGATTTTCTCTGAAAGTAGAGCATTTAGAAAGTGAAGCAACAACACATTCACTTCGCACAGTGAATTGAAGTGTTGGAACACACTGCTTCTCTTTCAGAGAAAGGCATTTGAGTTTCTTGTGAATGCTTGTAAGTAGCTTAAGGCAGTATCAAAGGAAAGTGATTTTCTCTAAAAGTACAGCATTTAGAAAGTGAAGCAACCCTCCATTCACTTCGCACACTGAATTGAAGTGTTGGAACAGACTGCTTCTCTTTCAGAGAAACTCATGTGAGCTTCTTGTGAATGCTTGTAAGTAGCTTAAGGTACGTTGAAAGGAAAGTGATTTTCTCTGAAAGTACAGCATTTAGAAAGTGACGCAACACTCCCTTCACTTCGCACAGTGAATTGAAGTGTTGGAACAGACTGCTTCTCTTTCAGAGAAATGCATGTGAGTTGCTGTTGAATGCTTGTAAGTAGCTTAAGGCAGTTTCAAAGGAAAGTGATTTTCTCTGAAAGTACTGCATTTTGAAAATTAAACAACACTCCATTCACTTCGAACAGTGAATTGAAGTGTTAGAACAGACTGCTTCCATTTCAGAGAAATGCAAGTGAATTGCTGGTGAATGCTTGTAAGTAGCTTAAGGCACTTTCAAAGGACAGTGATTTTCCTTGAAAGTACAGCATTTACAAAGTGAAGCAACACTCCATTCACTTCGCACAGTGAATTCAAGTGTTGGAACAGACTGCTTCTCTTTCAGAGTAATGCATGAGAGTTGTTGGTGAATGCTTTTAATTAGCTTAAGGCACTTTCAAAGAAGAGTGATTTTCTCTGAAAGTGCAGCATTTAGAAAGTGAAACAACAATACATTCACTTCGCACAGTGAATTAAAATGTTGGAACAGACTGCTTCTCTTTCAGAGAAACTCATGTGAGTTGCTGGGGAATGCTTTTAAGTAGCTTAAGGCAGTTTCAAAGGACAGTGATTTTCTCTGAAAGTACAGCATTTAGAAAGTGACTCAACACTCCATTCACTTCACACAGTGAATTGAAGTGTTGAACAGACTGCTTCTCTTTCAGAGAAACTCATGTGTGTTGCTGGTGAATGCTTGTAAGTAGCTTAAGGCAGTTTCAAAGAAAGTGATTTTCTCTGAAAGTAGAGCATTTAGAAAGTGAAACAACAACACATTCACTTCACACAGTGAATTGATGTGTTGGAACAGACTGCTTCTCTTTCACAAAAACTCATGTGAGTTGCTGGTGAATGCTTATATGTAGCTTAAGGTACTTTGAAAGGAAAGTGATTTTCTCTGAAAGTACAGCATTTAGAAAGTGACACAACACTCCATTCACTTTGCACAGTGAATAGAAGTGTTGGAACAGACTGCTTCTCTTTCAGAGAAACTCATGTGAGTTGCTGGTGAATGCTTGTAAGTAGCTTAAGGCACTTTCAAAGGAAAGTGATTTTCTCTGAAAGTACAGCATTTAGAAAATGAAACAACAACACATTCACTTCGCAGAGTGAATTGAAGTGTTGGAACAGACTGCTTCTCTTTCAGAGAAACGCATGTGAATTGCTGGTGAATGCATGTAAGTAGCTTAAGGCAGTTTCAAAGGAAAGTTTTTTTCTGTGAAAGTGCAGCATTTAGAAAGTGAAGTAACACTCCATTCACTTTGCACAGTGAATTGAAGTGTTGGAACAGACCGTTAATCTTTCAGAGAAACTCATGTGAGTTGCTGGTGAATGCTTGTAAGTAGCTTAAGGCACTTTCAAAGGAAAGTGATTTTCTCTGAAAGTACAGCATTTAGAAAGTGAACCGACCCTCCATTCACTTCGCACAGTGAATTGAAATGTTGGAACAGACTGCTTCGCTTTCAGAGAAATGCAAGTGAGTTTCTTGTGAATGCTTATAAATATCTTAAGGCACTTTCAAAGAAAGTGATTTTCTCTGAAAGTACAGCATTTAGAAAGTGAAGCAACACTCCATTCACCTCGCCCTGTGAATTGAAGTGTTGGAACAGACTGCTTCTCTTTCAGAGAAATGCATGTGAATTGCTGGTGAATGCTTGTAAGTAGCTTAAGGCAGTTTCAGAGGAAAGTGATTTTCTCTGAAAGTACAGCATTTAGAAAGTGAAGCAACACGCCATTCACTTCGCACAGTGAATTGAAGTGTTGGAACAGACTGCTTCTCTTTCAGAGAAACGCATGTGAGTTTCTTGTGAATGCTTGTAAGTAGCTTAAGGCAGTATCAAAGGAAAGTGATTTTCTCTGAAAGTACAGCATTTAGAAAGTGAAACAACAACACATTCACTTCTCACAGTGAATGGAAGTGTTGGAACAGACTGCTTTCTTTCAGAGAAACTCATGTGAGTTGCTGGTGAATGCTTGTAAGTAGCTAAGGCACTTTCAAAGGAAAGTGATTTTCTCTGAAAGTACAGCATTTAGAAAGTGAAGCAACACTCCATTCATTTCGCACAGTGAATTGAAGTGTTGGAACAGACTGCTTCTCTTTCAGAGAAACGCATGTGAATTGCTGGTGAATGCTTGTAAGTAGCTTAAGGCAGTTTCATAGGAAAGTCTTTTTTCTGTGAAAGTGCAGCATTTAGAAAGTGAAGCAACACTCCATTCACTTTGAACAGTGAATTGAAGTGTTGGAACAAACTGCTAATCTTTCAGAGAAACTCATGTGAGTTGCTGGTGAATGCATGTAAGTAGCTTAAGGCACTTTCAAAGGAAAGTGATTTTCTCAGAAAGTACAGCATTTAGAAAGTGAAGCAACCCTCCATTCACTTCGCACAGTGAATTGAAGTGTTGGAACAGACTGCTTCTCTTACAGAGAAATACATGTGAGTTTCTTGTGAATGCTTATATTTATCTTAAGGCACTTTCAAAGAAAGTGATTTTCTCTGAAAGTACAGCATTTAGAAAGTGAAGAAACACTCCATTCACTTCGCACAGTGAATTGAAGTGTTGGAACAGACTGCTTCTCTTTCAGAGAAACTCATGTGAGTTGCTGGTGAATGCTTGTAAGTAGCTTAAGGCAGTTTCAAAGAAAGTGATTTTCTCTGAAAGTAGAGCATTTAGAAAGTGAAACAACAACACATTCACTTCACACAGTGAATTGATGTGTTGGAACAGACTGCTTCTCTTTCAGAAAAACTCATGTGAGTTGCTGGTGAATGCTTATAAGTAGCTTAAGGCACTTTGAAAGGAAAGTGATTTTCTCTGAAAGTACAGCATTTAGAAAGTGACACAACACTCCATTCAATTTGCACAGTGAATTGAAGTGTTGGAACAGACTGCTAATCTTTCAGAGAAACTCATGTGAGTTGCTGGTGAATGCTTGTAAGTAGCTTAAGGCACTTTCAAAGGAAAGTGATTTTCTCTGAAAGTACAGCATTTAGAAAGTGAAACAACAACACATTCACTTCTCACAGTGAATGGAAGTGTTGGAACAGACTGCTTCTCTTTCAGAGAAACGCATGTGAGTTTCTTGTGAATGCTTGTAAGTAGCTTAAGGCAGTATCAAAGGAAAGTGATTTTCTCTGAAAGTACAGCATTTAGAAAGTGAAACAACAACACATTCACTTCTCACAGTGAATGGAAGTGTTGGAACAGACTGCTTTCTTTCAGAGAAACTCATGTGAGTTGCTGGTGAATGCTTGTAAGTAGCTAAGGCACTCTCAAAGGAAAGTGATTTTCTCTGAAAGGACAGCATTTAGAAAGTGAAGCAACACTCCATTCACTTCGCAAAGTGAATTGAAGTGTTGGAACAGACTGCTTCTCTTTCAGAGAAACGCATGTGAATTGCTGGTGAATGCTTGTAAGTAGCTTAAGGCACTTTCAAAGGAAAGTCTTTTTTCTGTGAAAGTGCAGCATTTAGAAAGTGAAGCAACACTCCATTCACTTTGAACAGTGAATTGAAGTGTTGGAACAAACTGCTAATCTTTCAGAGAAACTCATGTGAGTTGCTGGTGAATGCTTGTAAGTAGCTTAAGGCAGTATCAAAGGAAAGTGAATTTCTCTGAAAGTACAGCCTTTAGAAAGTGACGCAACACTCCATTCACTTCGCACAGTGAATTGAAGTGTTGAAACAGACTGCTTCTCTTTCAGACAAATGCATGTGAGTTGCTGGTGAATGCTTGTAAGTAGCTTAAGGCAGTTTCAAAGGAAAGTGATTTTCTCTGAAATTACAGCATTTTGAAAGTGAAGCAACACTCCATTCACGTTGAACAGTGAATTGAAGTGTTGGAACAGACTGCATCTATTTCAGAGAAATGCTAGTGAATTGCTGGTGAATGCTTGTAAGTAGCTTAAGGCAGTTTCAAAGGACAGTGATTTTCTCTGAAAGTACAGCATTTACAAAGTGACGCAACACTCCATTCACTTCACACAGTGAATTGAAGTGTTGAACAGACTGCTTCTCTTTCAGAGAAACTCATGTGTGTTGCTGGTAAATGCTTGTAAGTAGCTTAAGGCAGTTTCAAAGAAAATGATTTTCTCTGAAAGTAGAGCATTTAGAAAGTGAAACAACAACACATTCACTTCACACAGTGAATGGAAGTGTTGGAACAGACTGCTTCTCTTTCAGAAAAACTTATGTGAGTTGCTGGTGAATGCTTGTAAGTAGCTTAAGGTACTTTGAAAGGAAAGTGATTTTCTCTGAAAGTACAGCATTTAGAAAGTGACACAACACTCCATGCACTTTGCACAGTGAATTGAAGTGTTGGAACAGACTGCTAATCTTTCAGAGAAACTCATGTGAGTTGCTGGTGAATGCTTGTAAGTAGCTTAAGGCAGTTTCAAAGGAAAGTGATTTTCTCTGAAAGTACAGCATTTAGAAAGTGAAACAACAACACATTCACTTCGCAGAGTGAATTGAAGTGTTGGAACAGACTGCTTCTATTTCAGAGAAACGCATGTGAATTGCTGGTGAATGCTTGTAAGTAGCTTAAGGCAGTTTCAAAGGACAGTTTTTTCAGTGAAAGTGCAGCATTTAGAAAGTGAAGCAACACTCCATTCACTTTGCACTGTGAATTGAAGTGTTGGAACAGACCGCTAATCTTTCAGAGAAACTCATGTGAGTTGCTGGTGAATGCTTGTAAGTAGCTTAAGGCACTTTCAAAGGAAAGTGATTTTCTCTGAAAGGACAGCATTTAGAAAGTGAAGCGACCCTCCATTCACTTCGCACAGTGAATTGAAGTGTTGGAACAGACTGCTTCACTTTCAGAGAAATGCAAGTGAGTTTCTTGTGAATGCTTATATTTATCTTAAGGCACTTTCAAAGAAAGTGATTTTCTCTGAAAGTACAGCATTTAGAAAGTGAAGCAACACTCCATTCACTTCGCCCTGTGAATTGAAGTGTTGGAACAGACTGCTTCTCTTTCAGAGAAATGCATGTGAATTGCTGGTGAATGCTTGTAAGTAGCTTAAGGCAGTTTCAAAGGAAAGTGATTTTCTCTGAAAGTACTGCATTTTGAAAGTGAAGCAACACTCCGTTCACTTCGAACAGTGAATTGAAGTGTTGGAACAGACTGCTTCTCTTTCAGAGAAATGCCTGTCAATTGCTGGTGAATGCTTGTAAGTAGCTTAAGGCAGTTTCAAAGGACAGTGAATTTCTCTGAAAGTACAGCATTTAGAAAGTGAAGCAACACTCCATTCAATTCGCACAGTGAATTCAAGTGTTGGAACAGACTGCTTCTCTTTCAGAGTAATGCATGTGAATTGCTGGTGAATGCTTGTAAGTAGCTTAAGGCAGTTTCAAAGGAAAGTGATTTTGTCTGAAATTACAGCATTTAGAAAGTGAAGCAACCCTCCATTCACTTCGCACACTGAATTGAAGTGTTGGAACAGACTGCTTCTCTTTCAGAGAAACTCATGTGAGTTGCTGGTGAATGCTTGTAAGTAGCTTAAGGTACTTTGAAAGGAAAGTGATTTTCTCTGAAAGTACAGCATTTAGAAAGTGACGCAACACTCCATTCACTTCGCACAGTGAATGGAAGTGTTGGAACAGACTGCTTCTCTTTCAGAGATACGCATGTGAGTTTCTTGTGAATGCTTGCAAGTAGCTTAAGGCAGTATCAAAGGAAAGTGATTTTCTCTGAAAGTACAGCATTTAGAAAGTGAAACAACAACACATTCACTTCTCACAGTGAATGGAAGTGTTGGAACTGACTGCTTTCTTTCAGAGAAACTCATGTGAGTTGCTGGTGAATGCTTGTAAGTAGCTAAGGCACTCTCAAAGGAAAGTGATTTTCTCTGAAAGGACAGCATTTAGAAAGTGAAGCAACACTCCATTCACTTCGCCCTGTGAATTGAAGTGTTGGAACAGACTGCTTCTCTTTCAGAGAAATGCATGTGAATTGCTGGTGAATGCTTGTAAGTAGCTTAAGGCAGTTTCAAAGGAAAGTCTTTTTTCTGTGAAAGTGCAGCATTTAGAAAGTGAAGCGACACTCCATTCACTTTGCACAGTGAATTGAAGTGTTGGAACAAACTGCTAATCTTTCAGAGAAACTCATGTGAGTTGCTGGTGAATGCTTGTAAGTAGCTTAAGGCACTTTCAAAGGAAAGTGATTTTCTCTGAAAGTACAGCATTTAGAAAGTGAAGCAACCCTCCATTCACTTCGCACAGTGAATTGAAGTGTTGGAACAGACTGCTTCTCTTACAGAGAAATGCATGTGAGTACCTTTTGAATGCTTATATTTATCTTAAGGCACTTTCAAAGAAAGTGATTTTTTCTGAAAGTACAGCATTTAGAAAGTGAAGAAACACTCCATTCACTTCGCACAGTGAATTGAAGTGTTGGAACAGACTGCTTCTTTTTCAGAGAAACTCATGTGAGTTGCTGGTGAATGCTTGTAAGTAGCTTAAGGCAGTTTCAACGGAAAGTGATTTTCTCTGAAAGTACTGCATTTTGAAAGTGAAGCAACACTCCGTTCACTTCGAACAGTGAATTGAAGTGTTGGAACAGACTGCTTCTCTTTCAGAGAAATGCCTGTGAATTGCTGGTGAATGCTTGTAAGTAGCTTAAGGCAGTTTCAAAGGAAAGTCTTTTTTCTGTGAAAGTGCAGTATTTAGAAAGTGAAGCAACAACACATTCACTTCGCACAGTGAATTGAAGTGTTGGAACAGACTGCTTCTCTTTCAGAGAAACTCATGTGAGAAGCAGGTGAATGCTTGTAAGTAGCTTAAGGCAGTTTCAAAGGAAAGTGATTTTCTCTGAAAGTACAGCATTTAGAAAGTGACGCAACACTCCATTCACTTCACACAGTGAATTGAAGTGTTGGAACAGACTGCTTCTCTTTCAGAGAAACTCATGTGTGTTGCTGGTGAATGCTTGTAAGTAGCTTAAGGCAGTTTCAAAGGATAGTGATTTTCTCTGAAAGTAGAGCATTTAGAAAGTGAAGCAACAACACATTCACTTCGCACAGTGAATTGAAGTGTTGGAACACACTGCTTCTCTTTCAGAGAAAGGCATTTGAGTTTCTTGTGAATGCTTGTAAGTAGCTTAAGGCAGTATCAAAGGAAAGTGATTTTCTCTAAAAGTACAGCATTTAGAAAGTGAAGCAACCCTCCATTCACTTCGCACACTGAATTGAAGTGTTGGAACAGACTGCTTCTCTTTCAGAGAAACTCATGTGAGCTTCTTGTGAATGCTTGTAAGTAGCTTAAGGTACGTTGAAAGGAAAGTGATTTTCTCTGAAAGTACAGCATTTAGAAAGTGACGCAACACTCCATTCACTTCGCACAGTGAATTGAAGTGTTGGAACAGACTGCTTCTCTTTCAGAGAAATGCATGTGAGTTGCTGTTAAATGCTTGTAAGTAGCTTAAGGCAGTTTCAAAGAAAATGAATTTCTCTGAAAGTAGAGCATTTAGAAAGTGAAACAACAACACATTCACTTCACACAGTGAATGGAAGTGTTGGAACAGACTGCTTCTCTTTCAGAAAAACTTATGTGAGTTGCTGGTGAATGCTTGTAAGTAGCTTAAGGTACTTTGAAAGGAAAGTGATTTTCTCTGAAAGTACAGCATTTAGAAAGTGACACAACACTCCATTCACTTTGCACAGTGAATTGAAGTGTTGGAACAGACTGCTAATCTTTCAGAGAAACTCATGTGAGTTGCTGGTGAATGCTTGTAAGTAGCTTAAGGCAGTTTCAAAGGAAAGTGATTTTCTCTGAAAGTACAGCATTTAGAAAGTGAAACAACAACACATTCACTTCGCAGAGTGAATTGAAGTGTTGGAACAGACTGCTTCTATTTCAGAGAAACGCATGTGAATTGCTGGTGAATGCTTGTAAGTAGCTTAAGGCAGTTTCAAAGGACAGTTTTTTCAGTGAAAGTGCAGCATTTAGAAAGTGAAGCAACACTCCATTCACTTTGCACTGTGAATTGAAGTGTTGGAACAGACCGCTAATCTTTCAGAGAAACTCATGTGAGTTGCTGGTGAATGCTTGTAAGTAGCTTAAGGCACTTTCAAAGGAAAGTGATTTTCTCTGAAAGGACAGCATTTAGAAAGTGAAGCGACCCTCCATTCACTTCGCACAGTGAATTGAAGTGTTGGAACAGACTGCTTCACTTTCAGAGAAATGCAAGTGAGTTTCTTGTGAATGCTTATATTTATCTTAAGGCACTTTCAAAGAAAGTGATTTTCTCTGAAAGTACAGCATTTAGAAAGTGAAGCAACACTCCATTCACTTCGCCCTGTGAATTGAAGTGTTGGAACAGACTGCTTCTCTTTCAGAGAAATGCATGTGAATTGCTGGTGAATGCTTGTAAGTAGCTTAAGGCAGTTTCAAAGGAAAGTGATTTTCTCTGAAAGTACTGCATTTTGAAAGTGAAGCAACACTCCGTTCACTTCGAACAGTGAATTGAAGTGTTGGAACAGACTGCTTCTCTTTCAGAGAAATGCCTGTCAATTGCTGGTGAATGCTTGTAAGTAGCTTAAGGCAGTTTCAAAGGACAGTGAATTTCTCTGAAAGTACAGCATTTAGAAAGTGAAGCAACACTCCATTCAATTCGCACAGTGAATTCAAGTGTTGGAACAGACTGCTTCTCTTTCAGAGTAATGCATGTGAATTGCTGGTGAATGCTTGTAAGTAGCTTAAGGCAGTTTCAAAGGAAAGTGATTTTGTCTGAAATTACAGCATTTAGAAAGTGAAGCAACCCTCCATTCACTTCGCACACTGAATTGAAGTGTTGGAACAGACTGCTTCTCTTTCAGAGAAACTCATGTGAGTTGCTGGTGAATGCTTGTAAGTAGCTTAAGGTACTTTGAAAGGAAAGTGATTTTCTCTGAAAGTACAGCATTTAGAAAGTGACGCAACACTCCATTCACTTCGCACAGTGAATGGAAGTGTTGGAACAGACTGCTTCTCTTTCAGAGAAATGCATGTGAGTTTCTTGTGAATGCTTGCAAGTAGCTTAAGGCAGTTTCAAAGGAAAGTGATTTTCTCTGAAAGTTCTGCATTTTGAAAATTAAACAACACTCCATTCACTTCGAACAGTGAATTGAAGTGTTAGAACAGACTGCTTCCATTTCAGAGAAATGCAAGTGAATTGCTGGTGAATGCTTGTAAGTAGCTTAAGGCACTTTCAAAGGACAGTGATTTTCCTTGAAAGTACAGCATTTACAAAGTGAAGCAACACTCCATTCACTTCGCACAGTGAATTCAAGTGTTGGAACAGACTGCTTCTCTTTCAGAGTAATGCATGAGAGTTGTTGGTGAATGCTTTTAATTAGCTTAAGGCACTTTCAAAGAAGAGTGATTTTCTCTGAAAGTGCAGCATTTAGAAAGTGAAACAACAATACATTCACTTCGCACAGTGAATTAAAATGTTGGAACAGACTGCTTCTCTTTCAGAGAAACTCATGTGAGTTGCTGGGGAATGCTTTTAAGTAGCTTAAGGCAGTTTCAAAGGACAGTGATTTTCTCTGAAAGTACAGCATTTAGAAAGTGACGCAACACTCCATTCACTTCACACAGTGAATTGAAGTGTTGAACAGACTGCTTCTCTTTCAGAGAAACTCATGTGTGTTGCTGGTGAATGCTTGTAAGTAGCTTAAGGCAGTTTCAAAGAAAGTGATTTTCTCTGAAAGTAGAGCATTTAGAAAGTGAAACAACAACACATTCACTTCACACAGTGAATTGATGTGTTGGAACAGACTGCTTCTCTTTCACAAAAACTCATGTGAGTTGCTGGTGAATGCTTATAAGTAGCTTAAGGTACTTTGAAAGGAAAGTGATTTTCTCTGAAAGTACAGCATTTAGAAAGTGACACAACACTCCATTCACTTTGCACAGTGAATAGAAGTGTTGGAACAGACTGCTTCTCTTTCAGAGAAACTCATGTGAGTTGCTGGTGAATGCTTGTAAGTAGCTTAAGGCACTTTCAAAGGAAAGTGATTTTCTCTGAAAGTACAGCATTTAGAAAATGAAACAACAACACATTCACTTCGCAGATTGAATTGAAGTGTTGGAACAGACTGCTTCTCTTTCAGAGAAACGCATGTGAATTGCTGGTGAATGCATGTAAGTAGCTTAAGGCAGTTTCAAAGGAAAGTTTTTTTCTGTGAAAGTGCAGCATTTAGAAAGTGAAGTAACACTCCATTCACTTTGCACAGTGAATTGAGGTGTTGGAACAGACAGCTAATCTTTCAGAGAAACTCATGTGAGTTGCTGGTGAATGCTTGTAAGTAGCTTAAGGCACTTTCAAAGGAAAGTGATTTTCTCTGAAAGTACAGCATTTAGAAAGTGAACCGACCCTCCATTCACTTCGCACAGTGAATTGAAATGTTGGAACAGACTGCTTCGCTTTCAGAGAAATGCAAGTGAGTTTCTTGTGAATGCTTATAAATATCTTAAGGCACTTTCAAAGAAAGTGATTTTCTCTGAAAGTACAGCATTTAGAAAGTGAAGCAACACTCCATTCACCTCGCCCTGTGAATTGAAGTGTTGGAACAGACTGCTTCTCTTTCAGAGAAATGCATGTGAATTGCTGGTGAATGCTTGTAAGTAGCTTAAGGCAGTTTCAGAGGAAAGTGATTTTCTCTGAAAGTACAGCATTTAGAAAGTGAAGCAACACGCCATTCACTTCGCACAGTGAATTGAAGTGTTGGAACAGACTGCTTCTCTTTCAGAGAAACGCATGTGAGTTTCTTGTGAATGCTTGTAAGTAGCTTAAGGCAGTATCAAAGGAAAGTGATTTTCTCTGAAAGTACAGCATTTAGAAAGTGAAACAACAACACATTCACTTCTCACAGTGAATGGAAGTGTTGGAACAGACTGCTTTCTTTCAGAGAAACTCATGTGAGTTGCTGGTGAATGCTTGTAAGTAGCTAAGGCACTTTCAAAGGAAAGTGATTTTCTCTGAAAGTACAGCATTTAGAAAGTGAAGCAACACTCCATTCATTTCGCACAGTGAATTGAAGTGTTGGAACAGACTGCTTCTCTTTCAGAGAAACGCATGTGAATTGCTGGTGAATGCTTGTAAGTAGCTTAAGGCAGTTTCATAGGAAAGTCTTTTTTCTGTGAAAGTGCAGCATTTAGAAAGTGAAGCAACACTCCATTCACTTTGAACAGTGAATTGAAGTGTTGGAACAAACTGCTAATCTTTCAGAGAAACTCATGTGAGTTGCTGGTGAATGCATGTAAGTAGCTTAAGGCACTTTCAAAGGAAAGTGATTTTCTCAGAAAGTACAGCATTTAGAAAGTGAAGCAACCCTCCATTCACTTCGCACAGTGAATTGAAGTGTTGGAACAGACTGCTTCTCTTACAGAGAAATACATGTGAGTTTCTTGTGAATGCTTATATTTATCTTAAGGCACTTTCAAAGAAAGTGATTTTCTCTGAAAGTACAGCATTTAGAAAGTGAAGAAACACTCCATTCACTTCGCACAGTGAATTGAAGTGTTGGAACAGACTGCTTCTCTTTCAGAGAAACTCATGTGAGTTGCTGGTGAATGCTTGTAAGTAGCTTAAGGCAGTTTCAAAGAAAGTGATTTTCTCTGAAAGTAGAGCATTTAGAAAGTGAAACAACAACACATTCACTTCACACAGTGAATTGATGTGTTGGAACAGACTGCTTCTCTTTCACAAAAACTCATGTTAGTTGCTGGTGAATGCTTATAAGTAGCTTAAGGCACTTTGAAAGGAAAGTGATTTTCTCTGAAAGTACAGCATTTAGAAAGTGACACAACACTCCATTCAATTTGCACAGTGAATTGAAGTGTTGGAACAGACTGCTAATCTTTCAGAGAAACTCATGTGAGTTGCTGGTGAATGCTTGTAAGGAGCTTAAGGCACTTTCAAAGGAAAGTGATTTTCTCTGAAAGTACAGCATTTAGAAAATGAAACAACAACACATTCACTTCGCAGTGTGAATTGAAGTGTTGGAACAGACTGCTTCTCTTTCAGAGAAACGCATGTGAATTGCTGGTGAATGCTTGTAAGTAGCTTAAGGCAGTTTCAAAGGAAAGTTTTTTTCTGTGAAAGTGCAGCATTTAGAAAGTGAAGTAACACTCCATTCACTTTGCACAGTGAATTGAAGTGTTGGAACAGACCTCTAATCTTTCAGAGAAACTCATGTGAGTTGCTGGTGAATGCTTGTAAGTAGCTTAAGGCACTTTCAAAGGAAAGTGATTTTCTCTGAAAGTACAGCATTTAGAAAGTGAAACAACAACACATTCACTTCTCACAGTGAATGGAAGTGTTGGAACAGACTGCTTCTCTTTCAGAGAAACGCATGTGAGTTTCTTGTGAATGCTTGTAAGTAGCTTAAGGCAGTATCAAAGGAAAGTGATTTTCTCTGAAAGTACAGCATTTAGAAAGTGAAACAACAACACATTCACTTCTCACAGTGAATGGAAGTGTTGGAACAGACTGCTTCTATTTCAGAGAAATGCAAGTGAGTTTCTTGTGAATGCTTATATTTATCTTAAGGCACTTTCAAAGAAAGTGATTTTCTCTGAAAGTACAGCATTTAGAAAGTGAAGCAACACTCCATTCACTTCGCCCTGTGAATTGAAGTGTTGGAACAGACTGCTTCTCTTTCAGAGAAATGCATGTGAATTGCTGGTGAATGCTTGTAAGTAGCTTAAGGCAGTTTCAAAGGAAAGTGATTTTCTCTGAAAGTACTGCATTTTGAAAGTGAAGCAACACTCCGTTCACTTCGAACAGTGAATTGAAGTGTTGGAACAGACTGCTTCTCTTTCAGAGAAATGCCTGTCAATTGCTGGTGAATGCTTGTAAGTAGCTTAAGGCAGTTTCAAAGGACAGTGAATTTCTCTGAAAGTACAGCATTTAGAAAGTGAAGCAACACTCCATTCACTTCGCACAGTGAATTGAAGTGTTGGAACAGACAGCTTCTCTTTCAGAGAAACGCATGTGAGCTTCTTGTGAATGCTTGTAAGTAGCTTCAGGTACTTTGAAAGGAAAGTGATTTTCTCTGAAAGTACAGCATTTAGAAAGTGACGCAACACTCCATTCACTTCGCACAGTGAATTGAAGTGTTGAAACAGACTGCTTCTTTTTCAGACAAATGCATGTGAGTTGTTGGTGAATGCTTGTAAGTTGCTTAAGGCAGTTTCAAAGGAAAGTGATTTTCTCTGAAATTACAGCATTTTGAAAGTGAAGCAACACTCCATTCACTTTGAACAGTGAATTGAAATGTTGGAACAGACTGCTTCTATTTCAGAGAAATGCTAGTGAATTGCTGGTGAATGCTTGTAAGTAGCTTAAGGCACTTTCAAAGGAAAGTGATTTTCTCTGAAAGTACAGCATTTAGAAAGTGAAACAACAACACATTCACTTCACACAGTGAATGGAAGTGTTGGAACAGACTGCTTCTCTTTCAGAGAAACTCATGTGAGTTGCTGGTGAATGCTTGTAAGTAGCTTAAGGCAGTTTCAAAGAAAGTGATTTTCTCTGAAAGTAGAGCATTTAGAAAGTGAAACAACAACACATTCACTTCACACAGTGAATTGATGTGTTGGAACAGACTGCTTCTCTTTCACAAAAACTCATGTGAGTTGCTGGTGAATGCTTATAAGTAGCTTAAGGCACTTTGAAAGGAAAGAGATTTTCTCTGAAAGTACAGCATTTAGAAAGTGACACAACACTCCATTCACTTTGCACAGTGAATTGAAGTGTTGGAACAGACTGCTAATCTTTCAGAGAAACTCATGTGAGTTGCTGGTGAATGCTTGTAAGGAGCTAAAGGCACTTTCAAAGGAAAGTGATTTTCTCTGAAAGTACAGCATTTAGAAAGTGAAACAACAACACATTCACTTCTCACAGTGAATGGAAGTGTTGGAACAGACTGCTTTCTTTCAGAGAAACTCAAGTGAGTTGCTGGTGAATGCTTGTAAGTAGCTAAGGCACTCTCAAAGGAAAGTGATTTTCTCTGAAAGGACAGCATTTAGAAAGTGAAGCAACACTCCATTCACTTCGCAAAGTGAATTGAAGTGTTGGAACAGACTGCTTCTCTTTCAGAGAAACGCATGTGAATTGCTGGTGAATGCTTGTAAGTAGCTTAAGGCACTTTCAAAGGAAAGTCTTTTTTCTGTGAAAGTGCAGCATTTAGAAAGTGAAGCAACACTCCATTCACTTTGAACAGTGAATTGAAGTGTTGGAACAAACTGCTAATCTTTCAGAGAAACTCATGTGAGTTGCTGGTGAATGCTTGTAAGTAGCTTAAGGCAGTATCAAAGGAAAGTGAATTTCTCTGAAAGTACAGCCTTTAGAAAGTGACGCAACACTCCATTCACTTCGCACAGTGAATTGAAGTGTTGAAACAGACTGCTTCTCTTTCAGACAAATGCATGTGAGTTGCTGGTGAATGCTTGTAAGTAGCTTAAGGCAGTTTCAAAGGAAAGTGATTTTCTCTGAAATTACAGCATTTTGAAAGTGAAGCAACACTCCATTCACGTTGAACAGTGAATTGAAGTGTTGGAACAGACTGCTTCTATTTCAGAGAAATGCTAGTGAATTGCTGGTGAATGCTTGTAAGTAGCTTAAGGCAGTTTCAAAGGACAGTGATTTTCTCTGAAAGTACAGCATTTACAAAGTGACGCAACACTCCATTCACTTCACACAGTGAATTGAAGTGTTGGAACAGACTGCTTCTCTTTCAGAGAAACTCATGTGTGTTGCTGGTAAATGCTTGTAAGTAGCTTAAGGCAGTTTCAAAGAAAATGATTTTCTCTGAAAGTAGAGCATTTAGAAAGTGAAACAACAACACATTCACTTCACACAGTGAATGGAAGTGTTGGAACAGACTGCTTCTCTTTCAGAAAAACTTATGTGAGTTGCTGGTGAATGCTTGTAAGTAGCTTAAGGTACTTTGAAATGAAAGTGATTTTCTCTGAAAGTACAGCATTTAGAAAGTGACACAACACTCCATTCACTTTGCACAGTGAATTGAAGTGTTGGAACAGACTGCTAATCTTTCAGAGAAACTCATGTGAGTTGCTGGTGAATGCTTGTAAGTAGCTTAAGGCAGTTTCAAAGGAAAGTGATTTTCTCTGAAAGTACAGCATTTAGAAAGTGAAACAACAACACATTCACTTCGCAGAGTGAATTGAAGTGTTGGAACAGACTGCTTCTATTTCAGAGAAACGCATGTGAATTGCTGGTGAATGCTTGTAAGTAGCTTAAGGCAGTTTCAAAGGACAGTTTTTTCAGTGAAAGTGCAGCATTTAGAAAGTGAAGCAACACTCCATTCATTTGCACTGTGAATTGAAGTGTTGGAACAGACCGCTAATCTTTCAGAGAAACTCATGTGAGTTGCTGGTGAATGCTTGTAAGTAGCTTAAGGCACTTTCAAAGGAAAGTGATTTTCTCTGAAAGGACAGCATTTAGAAAGTGAAGCGACCCTCCATTCACTTCGCACAGTGAATTGAAGTGTTGGAACAGACTGCTTCACTTTCAGAGAAATGCAAGTGAGTTTCTTGTGAATGCTTATATTTATCTTAAGGCACTTTCAAAGAAAGTGATTTTCTCTGAAAGTACAGCATTTAGAAAGTGAAGCAACACTCCATTCACTTCGCCCTGTGAATTGAAGTGTTGGAACAGACTGCTTCTCTTTCAGAGAAATGCATGTGAATTGCTGGTGAATGCTTGTAAGTAGCTTAAGGCAGTTTCAAAGGAAAGTGATTTTCTCTGAAAGTACTGCATTTTGAAAGTGAAGCAACACTCCGTTCACTTCGAACAGTGAATTGAAGTGTTGGAACAGACTGCTTCTCTTTCAGAGAAATGCCTGTCAATTGCTGGTGAATGCTTGTAAGTAGCTTAAGGCAGTTTCAAAGGACAGTGAATTTCTCTGAAAGTACAGCATTTAGAAAGTGAAGCAACACTCCATTCAATTCGCACAGTGAATTCAAGTGTTGGAACAGACTGCTTCTCTTTCAGAGTAATGCATGAGAGTTGTTGGTGAATGCTTGTAAGTAGCTTAAGGCACTTTCAAAGAAGAGTGTTTTTCTCTGAAAGTACAGCATTTAGAAAGTGAAACAACAACACATTCACTTCGCACAGTGAATTGAAGTGTTGGAACAGACTGCTTCTCTTTCAGAGAAACTCATGTGAGTTGCTGGTGAATGCTTGTAAGTAGCTTAAGGCAGTTTCAAAGGAAAGTGATTTTCTCTGAAAGTATAGCATTTAGAAAGTGAAGCAACACTCCATTCACTTCACACAGTGAATTGAAGTGTTGGAACAGACTGCTTCTCTTTCAGAGAAACTCATGTGTGTTGCTGGTGAATGCTTGTAAGTAGCTTAAAGCAGTTTCAAAGGAAAGTGATTTTCTCTGAAAGTACAGCATTTAGAAAGTGAAGCAACAACACATTCACTTCGCACAGTGAATTGAAATGTTGGAACACACTGCTTCTCTTTCAGAGAAACGCATTTGAGTTTCTTGTGAATGCTTGTAAGTAGCTTAAGGCAGTATCAAAGGAAAGTGATTTTGTCTGAAAGTACAGCATTTAGAAAGTGAAGCAACCCTCCATTCACTTCGCACACTGAATTGAAGTGTTGGAACAGACTGCTTCTCTTTCAGAGAAACTCATGTGAGTTGCTGGTGAATGCTTGTAAGTAGCTTAAGGTACTTTGAAAGGAAAGTGATTTTCTCTGAAAGTACAGCATTTAGAAAGTGACGCAACACTCCATTCACTTCGCACAGTGAATTGAAGTGTTGGAACAGACTGCTTCTCTTTCAGACAAATGCATGTGAGTTGTTGGTGAATGCTTGTAAGTTGCTTAAGGCAGTTTCAAAGGAAAGTGATTTTCTCTGAAATTACAGCATTTTGAAAGTGAAGCAACACTCCATTCACTTTGAACAGTGAATTGAAGTGTTGGAACAGACTGCTTCTATTTCAGAGAAATGCTAGTGAATTGCTGGTGAATGCTTGTAAGTAGCTTAAGGCACTTTCAAAGGAAAGTGATTTTCTCTGAAAGTACAGCATTTAGAAAGTGAAACAACAACACATTCACTTCACACAGTGAATGGAAGTGTTGGAACAGACTGCTTCTCTTTCAGAAAAACTCATGTGAGTTGCTGGTGAATGCTTGTAAGTAGCTTAAGGTACTTTGAAAGGAAAGTGATTTTCTCTGAAAGTACAGCATTTAGAAAGTGACACAACACTCCATTCACTTTGCACAGTGAATTGAAGTGTTGGAACAGACTGCTAATCTTTCAGAGAAACTCATGTGAGTTGCTGGTGAATGCTTGTAAGTAGCTTAAGGCACTTTCAAAGGAAAGTGATTTTCTCTGAAAGTACAGCATTTAGAAAGTGAAACAACAACACATTCACTTCGCAGAGTGAATTGAAGTGTTGGAACAGACTGCTTCTATTTCAGAGAAACGCATGTGAATTGCTGGTGAATGCTTGTAAGTAGCTTAAGGCAGTTTCAAAGGACAGTTTTTTCAGTGAAAGTGCAGCATTTAGAAAGTGAAGCAACACTCCATTCACTTTGCACTGTGAATTGAAGTGTTGGAACAGACCGCTAATCTTTCAGAGAAACTCATGTGAGTTGCTGGTGAATGCTTGTAAGTAGCTTAAGGCACTTTCAAAGGAAAGTGATTTTCTCTGAAAGTACAGCGTTTAGAAAGTGAAGCGACCCTCCATTCACTTCGCACAGTGAATTGAAATGTTGGAACAGACTGCTTCGCTTTCAGAGAAATGCAAGTGAGTTTCTTGTGAATGCTTATATTTATCTTAAGGCACTTTCAAAGAAAGTGATTTTCTCTGAAAGTACAGCATTTAGAAAGTGAAGCAACACTCCATTCACTTCGCCCTGTGAATTGAAGTGTTGGAACAGACTGCTTCTCTTTCAGAGAAATGCATGTGAATTGCTGGTGAATGCTTGTAAGTAGCTTAAGGCAGTTTCAAAGGACAGTGATTTTCTCTGAAAGTACAGCATTTAGAAAGTGAAGCAACACTCCATTCACTTCGCACAGTGAATTGAAGTGTTGGAACAGACTCCTTCTCTTTCAGAGAAACTCATGTGAGTTGCTGGTGAATGCTTGTAAGTACCTTAAGGCACTTTCAAAGGAAAGTGATTTTCTCTGAAAGTACAGCATTTAGAAAGTCACGCAACACTCCATTCACTTCGCACAGTGAATTGAAGAGTTGGAACAGACTGCTTCTCTTTCAGAGAAACTCATGTGAGTTGCTGGTGAATGCTTGTAAGTAGCTTAAGTCAGTTTCAGAGGAAAGTGATTTTCTCTGAAAGTACAGCATTTAGAAAGTGAAGCAACACTCCATTCACTTCGCACAGTGAATTGAAGTGTTGGAACAGACTGCTTCTCTTTCAGAGAAACGCATGTGAGTTTCTTGTGAATGCTTGTAAGTAGCTTAAGGCAGCAACAAAGGAAAGTGTTTTTCTCTGAAAGTACAGCATTTAGAAAGTGAAACAACAACACATTCACTTCTCACAGTGAATGGAAGTGTTGGAACAGACTGCTTTCTTTCAGAGAATCTCATGTGAGTTGCTGGTGAATGCTTTTAAGTAGCTAAGGCACTTTCAAAGGAAAGTGATTTTCTCTGAAAGTACAGCATTTAGAAAGTGAAGCAACACTCCATTCACTTCGCACAGTGAATTGAAGTGTTCGAACAGACTGCTTCTCTTTCAGAGAAACGCATGTGAATTGCTGGTGAATGCTCGTAAGTGGCTTAAGGCAGTTTCAAAGGAAAGTGATTTTCTCTGAAAGTACAGCATTTAGAAAGTGAAACAACCAGGCATTCACTTCGCACAGTGAATTGAAGTGTTGGAACAGACTGCTTCTCTTACAAAGAAATTCATGTGAGTTGCTGGTGAATGCTTGTAAGTAGCTTAGGGCACTTTCAAAGGAAAGTGATTTTCTCTGAAAGTACAGCATTTAGAAAGTGAAGCAACAATCCATTCACTTCGCACAGTGAATTGAAGTGTTGGAACAGACTACTTCTCTTTCAGAGAAATGCATGTGAGTTTCTTGTGAATGCTTATATTTATCTTAAGGCACTTTCAAAGAAAGTGATCTTCTCTGAAAGTGCAGCATTTAGAAAGTGAAGCAACACTCCATTCACTTCGCACAGTGAATTGAAGTGTTGGAACAGACTGCTAATCTTTCAGAGAAACTCATGTGAGTTGCTGGTGAATGCTTGTAAGTAGCTTAAGGAAGTTTCAAAGGAAAGTGATTTTCTCTGAAAGTACTGCATTTTGAAAGTCAAGCAACACTCCATTCACTTCGAACAGTGAATTGAAGTGTTGGAACAGACTGCTTGTTTTTCAGAAAAATGAATGTGAATTTCTATTGAATGCTTGTAAGTAGCTTAAGGCAGTTTCAAAGGACAGTGATTTTCTCTGAAAGTACAGCATTTAGAAAGTGAAGCAACACTCCATTCACTTCGCACAGTGAATTGAAGTGTTGGAACAGACTGCTAATCTTTCAGGGAAACTCATGTGAGTTGCTGGTGAATGCTTGTAAGTAGCTTCAGGCACTTTCAAAGGAAAGTAATTTTCTCTGAAAGTACAGCATTTAGAAAGTGAAGCAACACTCCATTCACTTCGCACTGTGAATTGAAGTGTTGGAACAGACTGCTTCTCTTTTAGAGAAATGCATGTGATTTGCTGGTGAATGCTTGAAAGTAGCTTAAGGCAATTTCAAAGGACAGTGATTTTCTCTGAAATTACAGCATTTAGAAAGTGAAGCAACACTCCATTCACTTCGCACAGTGAATTCAAGTGTTGGAACAGACTGCTTCTCTTTCAAAGAAATGCATGTGAGTTTCTTGTGAATGCTTATATTTATCTTAAGACACTTTCAAAGAAAGTGATCTTCTCTGAAAGTACAGCATTAAGAAAGTGAAGCAACACTCCATTCACTTCGCACAGTGAATTGAAGTGTTGGAACAGACTGCTTCTCTTTCAGAGAAACTCAGGTGAGTTGCTGGTGAATGCTTGTAAGTAGCTTAAGGTACTTTGAAAGGAAAGTGATTTTCTCTGAAAGTACAGCATTTAGAAAGAGACGCAACACTCCATTCACTTCGCACAGTGAATTGAAGAGTTGGAACAGACTGCTTCTCTTTCACAGAAACTCATGTGTGTTGCTGGTGAATGCTTGTAAGTAGTTTAAGGCAGTTTCAAAGGAAAGTGATTTTCTCTGAAAGTACAGCATTTTGAAAGTGAAGCAACACTCCATTCACTTTGCACAGTGAATTGAAGTGTTGGAACAGACTGCTTCTCTTTCAGAGAAACTCATGTGAGTTGCTGGTGAATGCTTGTAAGTAGCTTAAGGCACTTTCAAAGGAAAGTGATTTTCTCTGAAAGTACAGCATTTAGAAAGTGAAGCAACACTCCATTCACTTTGCACAGTGAATTGAAGTGTTGGAACAGGCTGCTTCTCTTTCAGAGAAACGCATGTGAGTTTCTTGTGAATGCTTGTAAGTAGCTTAAGGCACTTTCAAAGGAAAGTGATTTTCTCTGAAAGTAGAGCATTTACAAAGTGAAACAACAACACATTCACTTCGCACAGTGAATTGAAGTGTTGGAACACACTGCTACACTTTCAGAGAAACGCATGTGAGTTTCTTGGGAATGCTTGTAAGTAGCTTAAGAAAAGTATCAAAGGAAAGTGATTTTCTCTGAAAGTACAGCACTTAGAAAGTGAAACAACAGCACATTCACTTTTAACAGTGAATTGAAGTGTTGGAACAGACTGCTTCTCTTTCAGAGAAACTCTGGTGAGTTGCTGGTGAATGCTTGTAAGTAGCTTAAGGCAGTTTCAAAGGAAAGTTTTTTTCTGTGAAAGTGCAGCATTTAGAAAGTGAAGCAACACTCCATTCACTTTGCACAGTGAATTGAAGTGTTGGAACAGACTGCTAATCTTACAGAGAAACTCATGTGAGTTGCTGGTGAACGCTTGTAAGTAGCTTAAGGCACTTTCAAAGGAAAGTGATTTTCTCTGAAAGTACAGCATTTAGAAAGTGAAGCAACCCTCCATTCACTTCGCACAGTGAAGTGAAGTATTGGAACAGACTGTTTCTCTTTCAAAGAAATGCATGTGAGTTGCTGGTGAATGCATGTAAGCAGCTTAAGGCAGTTTCAAAGGAACGTGATTTTCTCTGAAATTACAGCTTTTAGAAAGTGAAGTAACACTCCGTTCATTTCGCAGAGTGAATTGAAGTGTTGGAACAGACTGCTTCTCTTTCAGAGAAATGCATGTGAGTTGCTGGTGAATGCTTGTAAGTAGCTTAAGGCAGTTTCAAAAAAAAATGATTTTCTCTGAAAGTACAGCATTTAGAAAGTGAAACAACAACATTTCACTTCGCACAGTGAATTGAAGTGTTGGAACAGACTGCTTCTCTTTCAGAGAAACTCATGTGAGTTGCTGGTGAATGCTTGTAAGTAGCTTAAGGCAGTTTCAAAGGAAAGTGATTTTCTCTGAAAGTACAGCATTTAGAAATTGACGCAACCCTCAATTCACTTCGCACAGTGAATTGAAGTGTTGGAACAGACTGCTTCTCTTTCAGAGAAACTCATGTGTGTTGCTTGTGAATTCTTGTAAGTAGCTTATGGCAGTTTCAAAGGAAAGTGATTTTCTCTGAAAGTAGAGCATTTACAAAGTGAAACAACAACACATTCACTTCACACAGTGAATTGAAGTGTTGGAACAGACTGCTACTCTTTCAGAGAAACGCATGTGAGTTTCCTGGGAATGCTTGTAAGTAGCTTAAGGCAGTATCAAAGGAAAGTGATTTTCTCTGAAAGTACAGTACTTAGAAAGTGAAACAACAGCACATTCACTTTTAACAGTGAATTGAAGTGTTGGAACAGACTGCTTCTCTTTCAGAGAAACTCTGGTGAGTTGCTGGTGAATGCTTGTAAGTAGCTTAAGGCAGTTTCAAAGGAAAGTTTTTTTCTGTGAAAGTGCAGCATTTAGAAAGTGAAGCAACACTCCATTCACTTTGCACAGTGAATTGAAGTGTTGGAACAGACTGCTAATCTTTCAGAGAAACTCATGTGAGTTGCTGGTGAATGCTTGTAAGTAGCTTAAGGCACTTTCAAAGGAAAGTGATTTTCTCTGAAAGTACAGCATTTAGAAAGTGAAGCAACCCTCCATTCACTTCGCACAGTGAAGTGAAGTATTGGAACAGACTGTTTCTCTATCAGAGAAATGCATCTGAGTTGCTGGTTAATGCATGTAAGTAGCTTAAGGCAGTTTCAAAGGAATGTGATTGTCTCTGAAATTACAGCTTTTGGAAAGTGAAGTAACACTCCGTTCATTTCGCAGAGTGAATTGAAGTGTTGGAACAGACTGCTTCTCTTTCAGAGAAACTCATGTGAATTGCTGGTCAATTCTTGTAACTAGCTTAAGGCACTTTCAAAGGAAAGTGATTTTCTCTGAAAGTACAGCATTTAGAAAGTGAAGCAACACTCCATTCTCTTCGCACAGTGAATTGAAGTGTTGGAACAGACTGCTTCTCTTTCAGAGAAATGCATGTGAGTTGCTGGTGAATACTTGAAAGTAACTTAAGGCACTTTCAAAGGAAAGTGCTTTTCTCTGAAAGTACAGCATTTAGAAAGTGAAGCAACACTCCATTCACTTCGCACAGTGAATTGAAGTGTTGGAACAGACTGCTTCTCTTTCAGAAAAATGATTGTGAGTTGCTGGTGAATGCTTGTAAGTAGCTTAAGGCAGTATGAAAGGAAAGTGATTTTCTCTGAAAGTACAGCATTTAGAAAGTGACGCAACACTCCATTCACTTCGCACAGTGAATTGAAGTGTTGGAACAGACTGCTTCTAATTCAGAGAAACGCATGTGAGTTGCTGGTGAATGCTTCTAAGTAGCTTATGGCACTTTCAAAGGAAAGTGATTTTCTCTGAAAGTACAGCATTTAGAAAGTGAATCAACACTCCATTCACTTCGCACAGTGAATTGAAATGTTTGAACAGACTGCTTCTCTTTCAGAGAAACTCCTGTGAGTTGCTGCTGAATGCCTGTAAGTAGCTTAAGGTACTTTGAAAGGAAAGTGATTTTCCCTGCAAGGACAGCATTTAAAAAGTGAAGCAACACTCCATTCACTTCGCACAGTAAATTGAAGTGTTGGACCAGACTGCTTCTCTTTCAGAGAAATGCATGTGAGTTGCTGGTGAATGCTTGTAAGTGGCTTAAGGCAGTTTCAAAGGAAAGTGATTTTCTCTGAAAGTACAGCACTTAGAAAGTGAAGCAACACTCCGTTCACTTCGCAGAGTGAATTGAAGTGTTGGAACAGACTGCTTGTCTTTCAGAGAAACTCATGTGAGTTGCTGGTGAATGCTTGTAAGTAGCTTAAGGCAGTTTCAAAGGAAAGAGATTTTCTCTGAAAGTACAGCATTTAGAAAGTGAAGCAACACTCCATTCACTTTGAACAGTGAATTGAAGTGTTGGAACAGACTGCTTCTCTTTCAGAGAAATGCATGTGAATTGCTGGTGAATGCTTGTAAGTAGCTTAAGGCAGTTTCAAAGGACAGTGATTTTCTCTGAAAGTACAGCATTTAGAAAGTGAAGCAACACTCCATTCAATTCGCACAGTGAATTCAAGTATTGGAACAGACTGCTTCTCTTTCAGAGTAATGCATGAGAGTTGTTTGTGAATGCTTGTAAATAGCTTAAGGCACTTTCAAAGAACAGTGATTTTCTCTGAAAGTACAGCATTTAGAAAGTGAAACAACAACATTTCACTTCGCACAGTGAATTGAAGTGTTGGAACAGACTGCTTCTCTTTCAGAGAAACTCATGTGAGTTGCTGGTGAATGCTTGTAAGTAGCTTATGGCAGTTTCAAAGGAAAGTGATTTTCTCTGAAAGTAGAGCATTTACAAAGTGAAACAACAACACATTCACTTCGCACAGTGAATTGAAGTGTTGGAACAGACTGCTACTCTTTCAGAGAAACGCATGTGAGTTTCTTGGGAATGCTTGTAAGTAGCTTAAGGCAGTATCAAAGGAAAGTGAATTTCTCTGAAAGTACAGCACTTAGAAAGTGAAACAACAGCACATTCACTTTGAACAGTGAATTGAAGTGTTGGAACAGACTGCTTCTCTTTCAGAGAAACTCTGGTGAGTTGCTGGTGAATGCTTGTAAGTAGCTTAAGGCAGTTTCAAAGGAAAGTTTTTTTCTGTGAAAGTGCAGCATTTAGAAAGTGAAGCAACACTCCATTCACTTTGCACAGTTTATTGAAGTGTTGGAACAGACTGCTAATCTTTCAGAGAAACTCATGTGAGTTGCTGGTGAATGCTTGTAAGTAGCTTAATGCACTTTCAAAGGAAAGTGATTTTCTCTGAAAGTACAGCATTTAGAAAGTGAAGCAACCCTCCATTCACTTCGCACAGTGAACTGGTGTTGCAACAGACTGCTTCTCTTTCAGAGAAATGCATGTGAGTTTCATCTGAATGCTTATATTTATCTTAAGGCACTTTCAAAGAAAGTGATTTTCTCTGAAAGTACAGCATTTAGAAAGTGACGCCATACTCCATTCACTTCGCACAGTGAAATGAGGAGTTGGAACAGACTGCTTCTCATTCAGAGAAACTCAGGTGAGTTGCTGGTGAATGCTTGTTAGGAGCTTAAGGCAGTTTCAAAGGAAAGTGATTTTCTCTGTAACTACAGCATTTAGAAAGTGAAGCAACACTCCATTCACTTCGCACAGTGAATTGAAGAGTTTGAACAGACTGCCTCTCTTTCAGAGAAACTCATGTGAGTTGCTGGTCAATGCTTGTAAGTAGCTTAAGGCAATTTCAAAGGAAAGTGATTTTCTCAGAAAGAACAGCATTTATAAAGTGAAGCAACACTCCATTCACTTCGCACAGTGAATTGAAGTGTTGGAACAGACTGCTTCCCTTTCAGAGATATGCATGTGAGTTGCTGGGGAATGCTTGCAAGTAGCTTAAGGCACTTTCAAAGGAAAGTGATTTTCTCTGAAAGTACAGCATTTTGAAAGTGAAGCAACCCTCCATTCACTTCGCACAGTAAATTGAATTGTTTGAACAGACTGCTTCTCTTTCATAAAATTGATTGTGAGTTGCTGGTGCATGCTTGTAAGTAGCTTAAGGCACTTTCAAAGGAAAGTGATATTCTCTGAAATTACAGCCTTTAGAAAGTGAAGCAACACTCCGTTCACTTCGGAGAGTGAAATGAAATGTTGGAACAGACTGCTTCTCTTTCAGAGAAATGCATGTGAGTTGCTGGTGAATGCTTGTAAGTAGCTTAAGGCAGTTTCAAAGGAAAGTGATTTTCTCTGAAAGTACAGCATTTAGAAAGTGAAACAACAACACATTCACCTCGCACAGTGAATTGAAGTGTTGGAACAGACTGCTTGTCTTTCAGAGAAACTCATGTGAGTTGCTGGTGAATGCTTGTAAGTAGCTTAAGGCACTTTCAAAGGAAAGTGATTTTCTCTGAAAGTACAGCATTTAGAAAGTGAAGCAGCACTCCATTCACTTCGCACAGTGAACTGAAGTGTTAGAACAGACTGCTTCTCTTTCAGAGAAATGCATGTGAGTTGCTGGTGAATACTTGAAAGTAACTTAAGGCACTTTCAAAGGAAAGTGCTTTTCTCTGAAAGTACAGCATTTAGAAAGTGACGCAACACTCCATTCACTTCGCACAGTGAATTGAAGTGTTGGAACAGACTGCTTCTCTTTCAGAGAAATGCATGTGAATTGCTGGTGAATGCTTGCAAGTAGCTTAAGGCAGTTTCAAAGGACAGTGATTTTCTCTGAAAGTACAGCATTTAGAAAGTGAAACAACAACATATTCACTTCACACAGTGAATTGAAGTGTTGGAACAGACCTCTTCTCTTTCAGAGAAACACATGTGAGTTGCTGGTGAATGGTTCTAAGTAGCTTAAGGCACTTTCAAAGGAAAGTGATTTTCTCTGAAAGGACAGCATTTAGAGAGTGAAGCAACCCTCCATTCACTTTGCACAGTGAATTGAAGTGTTGGAACAGACTGCTTCTGTTTCAGAGAAACGCATGTGAATTGCTGGTGAATGCTTGTAAGTAGCTTAAGGCAGTTTCAAAGGAAAGTTTTTTTCTGTGATAGTGCAGCATTTAGAAAGTGAAGCAACACTCCATTCACTTTGCACAGTGAATTGATTGTTGGAACAGACTGCTAATCTTTCAGAGAAACTCATGTGAGTTGCTGGTGAATGCTTGTAAGTAGCTTAAGGCACTTTCAAAGGAAAGTGATTTTCTCTGAAAGTACAGCATTTAGAAAGTGAAGCGACCCTCCATTCACTTCGCACAGTGAATTGAAGTGTTGGAACAGACTACTTCTCTTTCAGAGAAATGCATCTGAGTTTCTTGAGAATGCTTATATTTATCTTAAGGCACTTTCAAAGAATGTGATTTTCTCTGAAAGTACAGCATTTTGAAAGTGAAGCAACACTCCATTCACTTCGCCCTGTGAATTGAAGTGTTGGAACAGACTGCTTCTATTTCAGAGAAATGCATGTGAATTGCTGGTGAATGCTTGAAAGTAGCTTAAGGCAGTTTCAAAGGACAGTGATTTTCTCTGAAAGGACAGCATTTAGAAAGTGAAGCAACACTCCCTTCACTTCGCACAGTGAATTCAAGTGTTGGAACAGACTGCTTCTCTTTCAGAGAAATGCATGAGAGTTGTTGGTGAATGCTTGTAAGTAGCTTGAGGCACTTTCAAAGAAGAGTGATTTTCTCTGAAAGTAGAGCATTTAGAAAGTGAAACAACAACACATTCACTTCGCACAGTGAATTGAAGTGTTGGAACAGACTGCTAATCTTTCAGAGAAACTCATGTGAGTTGCTGGTGAATGCTTGTAAGTAGCTTAAGGAAGTTTCAAAGGAAAGTTTTTTTCTGTGAAAGTGCAGCATTTAGAAAGTGAAGCAACACTCCATTCACTTTGCACAGTGAATTGAAGTGTTGGAACAGACTGCTATTCTTTCAGAGAAACTCATGTGAGTTGCTGGTGATTGCTTGTAGGTAGCTTAAGGCACTTTCAAAGGAAACTGATTTTCTCTGAAAGTACAGCATTTAGAAAGTGAAGCGACCCTCCATTCACTTCGCACAGTGAATTGAAGTGTTGGAACAGACTACTTATCTTTCAGAGAAATGCATCTGATTTTCTTGAGAATGCTTATATTTATCTTAAGGCACTTTCAAAGAATGTGATTTTCTCTGAAAGTACAGCATTTTGAAAGTGAAGCAACACTCCATTCACTTCGCCCTGTGAATTGAAGTGTTGGAACAGACTGCTTTTATTTCAGAGAAATGCATGTGAATTGCTGGTGAATGCTTGAAAGTAGCTTAAGGCAGTTTCAAAGGACAGTGATTTTCTCTGAAAGTACAGCATTTAGAAAGTGAAGCAACACTCCATTCACTTCGCACAGTGAATTCAAGTGTTGGAACAGACTGCTTCTCTTTCAGAGAAATGCATGAGAGTTGTTGGTGAATGCTTGTAAGTAGCTTGAGGCACTTTCAAAGAAGAGTGATTTTCTCTGAAAGTAGAGCATTTAGAAAGTGAAACAACAACACATTCACTTCGCACAGTGAATTGAAGTGTTGGAACAGACTGCTAATATTTCAGAGAAACTCATGTGAGTTGCTGGTGAATGCTTGTAAGTAGCTTAAGGAAGTTTCAAAGGAAAGTTTTTTTCTGTGAAAGTGCAGCATTTAGAAAGTGAAGCAACACTCCATTCACTTTGCACAGTGAATTGAAGTGTTGGAACAGACTGCTATTCTTTCAGAGAAACTCATGTGAGTTGCTGGTGATTGCTTGTAGGTAGCTTAAGGCACTTTCAAAGGAAACTGATTTTCTCTGAAAGTACAGCATTTAGAAAGTGAAGCAACCCTCCATTCACTTCACACAGTGAGTTGAAGTGTTGAAACAGACTGCTTCTCCTTTAGAGAAATGCATGTGAGTTTCTTGTGAATGCTTATATTTATCTTAAGGCACTTTCAAAGAAAGTGATCTTCTCTGAAAGTACAGCATTTAGAAAGTGAAGCAACACTCCATTCA
The DNA here is from genome assembly GCF_982192425.1 of Myodes glareolus. NCBI lineage: Eukaryota > Metazoa > Chordata > Mammalia > Rodentia > Cricetidae > Myodes > Myodes glareolus. Next base: position 821,980 of record NW_028263213.1, read on the forward strand.
CTTCGCACAGTGAATTGAAGTGTTGGAACAGACTACTTCTCTTTCAGAGAAGTGCATGTGAGTTACTGTGGAATGCTTGTAAGTAGCTTAAGGCAGTTTCAAAGGAAAGTGATTTTCTCTGAATGTACTGCATTTTGAATGTGAAGCATCACTCCATTCACTTCGAACAGTGAAATGAATTGTTGGAACAGACTGCTTCTCTTTCAGAGAAATGCATGTGAATTGCTGTTGAATGCTTGTAAGTAGCTTAAGGCAGTTTCAAAGGAAAGTGATTTTCTCTGAAAGTACTGCATTTTGAAAGTGAAGCAACACTCCATTCACTTTGAACAGTGAATTGAAGTGTTGGAACAGACTGCTTCTCTTTCTGAGAAATGCATGTGAATTGCTGGTGAATGCTTGTAAGTAGCTTAAGGCAGTTTCAAAGGACAGTGATTTTTTCTGAAAGTACAGCATTTAGAAAGTGAAGCAACACTCCATTCAATTCGCACAGTGAATTCAAGTATTGGAACAGACTGCTTCTCTTTCAGAGTAATGCATGAGAGTTGTTTGTGAATGCTTGTAAATAGCTTAAGGCACTTTCAAAGAACAGTGATTTTCTCTGAAAGTACAGCATTTAGAAAGTGAAACAACAACATTTCACATCGCACAGTGAATTGAAGTGTAGGAACAGACTGCTTCTCTTTCAGAGAAACTCATGTGAGTTGCTGGTGAATGCTTGTAAGTAGCTTAAGGCAGTTTCAAAGGAAAGTGATTTTCTCTGAAAGTACAGCATTTAGAAAGTGACGCAACCCTCAATTCACTTCGCACAGTGAATTGAAGTGTTGGAACAGACGGCTTCTCTTTCAGAGAAACTCATGTGTGTTGCTTGTGAATTCTTGTAAGTAGCTTATGGCAGTTTCAAAGGAAAGTGATTTTCTCTGAAAGTAGAGCATTTGCAAAGTGAAACAACAACACATTCACTTCGCACAGTGAATTGAAGTGTTGGAACAGACTGCTACTCTTTCAGAGAAACGCATGTGAGTTTCTTGGGAATGCTTGTAAGTAGCTTAAGGCAGTATCAAAGGAAAGTGATTTTCTCTGAAAGTACAGCACTTAGAAAGTGAAACAACAGCACATTCACTTTTAACAGTGAATTGAAGTGTTGGAACAGACTGCTTCTCTTTCAGAGAAAATCTGGTGAGTTGCTGGTGAATGCTTGTAAGTAGCTTAAGGCAGTTTCAAAGGAAAGTTTTTTTCTGTGAAAGTTCAGCATTTAGAAAGTGAAGCAACACTCCATTCACTTTGCACAGTGAATTGAAGTGTTGGATCAGACTGCTAATCTTTCAGAGAAACTAATGTGAGTTGCTGGTGAATGCTTGTATGTAGCTTAAGGCACTTTCAAAGGAAAGTGATTTTCTCTGAAAGTACAGCATTTAGAAAGTGAAGCAACCCTCCATTCACTTCGCACAGTGAAGTGAAGTATTGGAACAGACTGTTTCTCTTTCAGAGAAATGCATGTGAGTTGCTGGTGAATGCATGTAAGTAGCTTAAGGCAGTTTCAAAGGAACGTGATTTTCTCTGAAATTACAGCTTTTAGAAAGTGAAGTAACACTCCGTTCATTTCACAGAGTGAATTGAAGTGTTGGAACAGGCTGCTTCTCTTTCAGAGAAATGCATGGGAGTTTCTTGTGAATGCTTATATTTATCTTAAGGCACTTTCAAAGAAAGTGATCTTCTCTGAAAGTACAGCATTTAGAAAGTGAAGCAACACTCCATTCACTTCGCACAGTGAATTGAAGTGTTGGAACAGACTGCTTCTATTTCAGAGAAATGCATGTGAGTTACTGTGGAATGCTTGTAAGTAACTTATGGCAGTTTCAAAGGAAAGTGATTTTCTCTGAATGTACTGCATTTTGAAAGTGAAGCATCACTCCATTCACTTCGAACAGTGAAATGAAGTGTTGGAACAGACTGCTTCTCTTTCAGAGAAATGCATGTGAGTTGCTGTTGAATGCCTGTAAGTAGCTTAAGGCAGTTTCAAAGGAAAGTGATTTTCTCTGAAAGTACTGCATTTAGAAAGTGAAGCAACCCTCCATTCACTTCGCACAGTGAAGTGAAGTATTGGAACAGACTGTTTCTCTTTCAGAGAAACTGATGTGAGTTGCTGGTGAATGCTTGTAAGTAGCTTAAGGCACTTTCAAAGAAGAGTGATTTTCTCTGAAAGTACAGCATTTAGAAAGTGAAGCAACACTCCATTCACTTCACACAGTGAATTGAAGTTTTGGGACAGACTGCTTCTCTTTCGGAGATACGCATGTGAGTTTCCTGTGAATGCTTGTAAGAAGCTTAAGGCAGTTTCAAAGGAAAGTTTTTTTCTCTGAAAGTACAGCATTTAGAAAGTGAAGCAACCCTCCATTCACTTCGCACAGTGAATTGAAGTGTTGTAACAGACTGCTTCTCTTTCAGAGAAACGTATGTGAGTTTTTTGTGAATGGTTGTAAGTAGCTTAAGGCACTTTAAAAGGAAAGTGATTTTCTCTGAAATTACAGCATTTAGAAAGTGAAGCAACACTCCATTCTCTTCGCACAGTGAATTGAAATGTTGGGACAGACTGCTTCTCTTTCAGAGAAACTCATGTGAGTTGCTGGTCAATGCTTGTAAGTAGCTTAAGGCAGTTTCAAAAAAAGTGATTATCTCTGTAACTACAGCATGTAGAAAGTGACGTAACACTCCATTCACTTCGCACAGTGAATTGAAGTGTTGGAACAGACTGCTTCTCATTCAGAGAAACTCAGGTGAGTTGCTGGTGAATGCTTGTTAGGAGCTTAAGGCAGTTTCAAAGGAAAGTGATTTTCTCTGTAACTACAGCATTTAGAAAGTGAAGCAACACTCCATTCACTTCGCACAGTGAATTGAAGTGTTTGAACAGACTGCCTCTCTTTCAGAGAAACTCATGTGAGTTGCTGGTCAATACTTGTAAGTAGCTTAAGGCAATTTCAAAGGAAAGTGATTTTCTCTGAATGAACAGCATTTAGAAAGTGAAGCAACACTCCATTCACTTCGCACAGTGAATTGAAGTGTTGGAACAGACTGCTTCCCTTTCAGAGAAATGCATGTGAGTTGCTGGGGAATGCTTGCAAGTAGCTTAAGGCACTTTCAAAGGAAAGTGATTTTCTCTGAAAGTACAGCATTTTGAAAGTGAAGCAACCCTCCATTCACTTCGCACAGTAAATTGAATTGTTTGAACAGACTGCTTCTCTTTCAGAAAATTGATTGTGAGTTGCTGGTGCATGCTTGTAAGTAGCTTAAGGCACTTTCAAAAGAAAGTGATATTCTCTGAAATTACAGCCTTTAGAAAGTGAAGCAACACTCCGTTCACTTCGCAGAGTGAAATGAAATGTTGGAACAGACTGCTTCTCTTTCAGAGAAATGCATGTGAGTTGCTGGTGAATGCTTGTAAGTAGCTTAAGGCAGTTTCAAAGGAAAGTGATTTTCTCTGAAAGTACAGCATTTAGAAAGTGAAACAACAACACATTAACCTCGCACAGTGAATTGAAGTGTTGGAACAGACTGCTTCACTTTCAGAGAAACTCATGTGAGTTGCTGGTGAATGCTTGTAAGTAGCTTAAGACACTTTCAAAGGAAAGTGATTTTCTCTGAAATTACAGCATTTAGAAAGTGAAGCAACATGTAGGTACACAGGTTCCCCATTTTTCCCGAGGTGCTATGCAGGGCTGTTCTGCTTCCTGATTTCACTGCATCAGCTTGAGGGTGTGGCATAGAACTGCCCTCTCCTGTTATGTTAATATCACCTATGGCCCAAGGGTGTAGCTCAGAGAGAACTCTTCTGTCATGGTAATTCCACCTGCAAGCAAGGTTCTCGCTGCAGGCAAGGTTCCTGGGTCAGCTTTTCTCTGAGCCTGAGCACGCCCACCTGGCTTCCTCTTTTCTCTGTTCAGCTGCTGTCCGACCTTGGGTGCGGCCCCCTGACTTTTCTCTTTCCCTGTTCCTGATGGGGGGCTGGTGTCTTTTGCCCCACAGTATATATACCCGACTTATGCTTAATAAAGCTGCCATTTGCCACTTGCTCTTTGGCAGATGAGCCGGTCTCTTTGTGTGTGTGTGTCGTCTGTTCAAACCCCTAGGACATGTGTCCGTTCTCGTGGGCTCGAGTCAGGAAAGTGCGTGCCTGTTTCGAGGTTCGGGTGTCCACAGAAAAGTGCGGAAGCTTACAGATGGCGTCCCTGGGTGGGCTTGGCTTTGAACAAGGACTGAAGAACACGTTCTGCCGTCTGTGGATCTACCACGAGAAACCCAAAGAGGTAGGGGTTCCCCCACGATCCGGAATCTGGCCAATGTTGTGATGTGCAGTTGTGCACATATGATAAGGGGGTATTGAATGAGTTTGATTTTTAGAAGTATGGGTACCGAAAGGTCTGATCCAGAGCTGAAGGCCATTGGGCAAATCAGCTGCTAAAAATTCGTAAAGAGACTAGGTACCAGGATTAAGATGACACTGCACAAAAGACTGCTTAGACTAATTTTAAAACTCAGTCCCTGACTCTCACATGCAGGGAACTTTAATTTTGCCTAAGAAAACAGGCTGGGCACAACTAGCTCCTGGCTGGAATTCGTTCCCAAAGTTGCAGGACCCAGCCTAAGCAAGCACACTAGCAATAGCCGATGGCCATGTAATTGCGGACCTCGGGCTGAAAAAATATTCAAAGATGTGTCTAACAATTCTATTAAAAGTTTCTGAGTAACTAAAGACAAAAAGAGCCAAAAGAGAGAGAGTTTTGACAAAACAAGAGAGCGCAGCAGCCTTGAGCCCCAAGCCATAGATGGAGCTGGGAATTACCAGCAGCTAATGAGCTACATGCTAGGCGGAATGTGATCCGCCTGCACGGAGGCCGATAGACCGTACAGGGTCCATACACAGGACTCCGGCAGGCTGCGCAACTGCAGCTGGCAACTCTAGGAGTCCCAGAAAACTGGCGGCCGAGGCATGAAACACCGCGGTGACAAAAGGTGCCTGCCACAAGTGGGCGGGCTAAGGGCAGGTTTACATCAGAGGCTGTATATGATGTTATGCGAGGCTCGGAGCGACACCAACAGAGCAAAGGCTGCGCATGCCCATGACTAAGGCCGAGCCAGACACAAATGCCTTTAAGCTGGCAAAGGCCACGAGCCTACAGTTTTCTGACAGGCAGTTGCTACTTTTGGGCTAGCTCAGAAAGCATGCCATAGCTGGGGAGCTGCTTCAGCAGGTTGCCGCTCCAGCAGGTTGCCTGTATCCTAGATAACAAAGGCGGACCTATAGCCTGGGGCAATGGCAGACAACATTAAGGCTGCTAGGTCAAGGATTTTCCATCTCAATAGAAAGCTAAGAAATGGGTTGAATCTAGTCGTCAAAGCCACGGGTCTCCATATTGCTTAGTAAATTAAACGCTTATGTAGTCAAAAAAAGAGGGATATACAGTAAAGAGAGATTCTAAAAGGAAAAAAACCTAACTGGTTTACAATGTGTTAAAAATATATGCAGGCTAAAAGTTAAGGTTCTTTAAGGAAGAGAATAGTTGGATATGGTAGCACACGCCTTTAATCCCAGCATTGGGGAAGCAGAGACTATGGAACTCTATGAGTTCACGGACAGCCTGGTCTACAGAGTTATTCCAGGACAAAGATGTACGTTTGAGGAGCTTATCTACAAAAAATCATAACTTCCCTCTGCTCCTGGAGTTGGATGAGGAAGTTTGAATGCAAATGATTATTCCTTGATCCCTGCTGGGGTCAGATGAGAGTCCCTCCGTGGCTCTCCATTTGGTGCCATGGTAAAAAGCTAGCCCCAGCAGAGCAATAAACAAGCTGCTGTTTCTCCTCAACTTCATGCTCTATGGATTTTGTTCAACCTGGACACCCTCCGCTGAGACTCGTAGACGAGATCAAAAAGATGAGGATCATGGACTGGGTCATCCTGTTGTATGCCCAGGATGCATTATGGATTGAGATATAATTAAATAAGAGATAATTAAAAAATGGGGAATACCCCGGGTAAATCGGGGTTAAAGAGGTTGTTATAAGAAACAATTGTCTGATTTTAAATCTAATGTTTTCTGTATGGATTGATGACTGACAAAGATTTCCACATCTGTAGCCAGATATGTCGATCCTATTAATCATTTCTCAAAATGTTGGCGGGAGACAATATGCCCCCATAAGGACAACAATTTTAATAATTCTATCCAGTTATGTAAATGCTCACGTACTGGATCAAATAATAATTTTCTGCCCCTGGAAAAGTTCCAGGCGGAATTGATCCTAAAAGATATTTTGGGGCTGATGGTTCAGCCCAATTCAAGACCTGCTACAATTGTACAGGCCAATAAATAATGTTTTGAGATTGGCTAATTCAGGCCAATGTTCAGGCCAGTTGCAATGGCACAGGCCAATAAAATTTGCTCTTTGGAGCAGAGACCTGTAGGTCTCTAAGTTCAGACCAGCCAATGTCAATACTGGCTGAGCTGAGTTTTGTTCTGAGTATTTGTTACTTCCAATATGTAACATGGTCTAGTTCATAAATTAATTTGGGGTAGAGGAGCGGTTTATGTGTTTCCACAGGATGCAAAGCAATCCATTTGGGTCCCTGAACGTCTGGTGCGGACCATGGATTCCTCTATTCAGAGACCTGAGGACAAGGCGAGATCAAGAGACCCCGCGGGCGCGGCAGAGGCGACAAAAAAGATGGCAGATTCCTGAGAGATGATCCAGCGCCTGCCTTTGCCCCTTTCCCAGCTTCTTTTCTTTGTTCTGCCTTGATCTGCCTGTTTAGCCAAGGCTGTTCTACCCCCTGAGGGGAAGTAGTTACTTCCCCTACCCTAGATTGCAGCATTGAGTACTCGCGGCGGGAACCCTGCCGGTCAGACAGAAATACCATGGACATTCAAATTAATTTAAATTCTCGATTAGATGCTTTTGTTCTTTACAAACTGGATATGGATTTTGACCTCTGCTGGTCGCTGGTTAGGATTTTGCTGCTTTTCTCGGACCCCGGAATACAAATTGCTAATTGGCTTTAATTTAATATGGTTAGTCATTCTAGGGGTCCCATTTGCTGGTGCCGTAGCCTTACTCAAAAGGGCTCTGTTCAGAGCAAAACGTTTCAGACACTGTGCAAGCACAGTCTCTTCCAGGATTGCTCATATATATGCTGGAACATTTTCACCTGGCCAATGGCTTCAGGTCCGCCACGGCCTGGCCCTAGTAGGCATTCGTCTCGGAGCATCTTTCAGCATAAATATGGCTGGATTCAATGTATGACTAGTAAGCAATGACGGGTTTATTACACGGGGGGGCGGTCTCGCCTAAGACAAGGGATGCGTTTGGACCTAAACACATTCCCGTAGACGGGTTTAGGGACCTAACCCAACGACCGACATGCCTAAGACAGCTGCTAGTCATCATATTTTATATATATTTAAAGGGAGACTTGTAGGTACACAGGTTCCCCATTTTTCCCGAGGTGCTATGCAGGGCTGTTCTGCTTCCTGGTTTCACTGCATCAGCTTGAGGGTGTGGCATAGAACTGCCCTCTCCTGTTATGTTAATATCACCTATGGCCCAAGGGTGTAGCTCAGAGAGAACTCTTCTGTCATGGTAATTCCACCTGCAAGCAAGGTTCTCGCTGCAGGCAAGGTTCCTGGGTCAGCTTTTCTCTGAGCCTGAGCACGCCCACCTGGCTTCCTCTTTTCTCTGTTCAGCTGCTGTCCGACCTTGGGTGCGGCCCCCTGACTTTTCTCTTTCCCTGTTCCTGATGGGGGGCTGGTGTCTTTTGCCCCACAGTATATATACCCGACTTATGCTTAATAAAGCTGCCATTTGCCACTTGCTCTTTGGCAGATGAGCCGGTCTCTTTGTATGTGTGTGTCGTCTGTTCAAACCCCTAGGACATATGTCCGTTCTCGTGGGCTCGAGTCAGGAAAGTGCGTGCCTGTTTCGAGGTTCGGGTGTCCACAGAAAAGTGCGGAAGCTTACAGCAACACTCCATTCACTTCGCACAGTGAACTGAAGTGTTAGAACAGACTGCTTCTCTTTCAGAGAAATGCATGTGAGTTGCTGGTGAATACTTGAAAGTAACTTAAGGCACTTTCAAAGGAAAGTGCTTTTCTCTGAAAGTACAGCATTTAGAAAGTGACGCAACACTCCATTCACTTCGCACAGTGAATTGAAGTGTTGGAACAGACTGCTTCTCTTTCAGAAAAATGATTGTGAGTTGCTGGTGAATGCTTGTAAGTAGCTTAAGGCAGTATGAAAGGAAAGTGATTTTCTCTGAAAGTACAGCATTTAGAAAGTGACGCAAAACTCCATTCACTTCGCACAGTGAATTGAAGTGTTGGAACAGACTGCTTCTATTTCAGAGAAACGCATGTGAGTTGCTGGTGAATGCTTCTAAGTAGCTTAAGGCACTTTCAAAGGAAAGTGATTTTCTCTGAAAGTACAGCATTTAGAAAGTGAATCAACACTCCATTCACTTCGCACAGTGAATTGAAATGTTTGAACAGACTGCTTCTCTTTCAGAGAAACTCCTGTGAGTTGCTGCTGAATGCCTGTAAGTAGCTTAAGGTACTTTGAAAGGAAAGTGATTTTCCCTGAAAGGACAGCATTTAAAAAGTTAAGCAACACTCCATTCACTTCGCACAGTAAATTGAAGTGTTGTACCAGACTGCTTCTCTTTCAGAGAAATGCATGTGAGTTGCTGGTGAATGCTTGTAATTGGCTTAAGGCAGTTTCAAAGGAAAGTGATTTTCTCTGAAAGTACAGCACTTAGAAAGTGAAGCAACACTCCGTTCACTTCGCAGAGTGAATTGAAGTGTTGGAACAGACTGCTTGTCTTTCAGAGAAACTCATGTGAGTTGCTGGTGAATGCTTGTAAGTAGCTTAAGGCAGTTTCAAAGGAAAGTGATTTCCTCGGAAAGTACACCATTTAGAAAGTGAAGCAACACTCCATTCACTTTGAACAGTGAATTGAAGTGTTGGAACAGACTGCTTCTCTTTCAGAGAAATGCATGTGAATTGATGGTGAATGCTTGTAAGTAGCTTAAGGCAGTTTCAAAGGACAGTGATTTTCCCTGAAAGTACAGCATTTAGAAAGTGAAACAACAACATATTCACTTCACACAGTGAATTGAAGTGTTGGAACAGAACTCTTCTCTTTCAGAGAAACACATGTGAGTTGCTGGTGAATGGTTCTAAGTAGCTTAAGGCACTTTCAAAGGAAAGTGATTTTCTCTGAAAGGACAGCATTTAGAAAGTGAAACAACAACACATTCACTTTGCACAGTGAATTGAACTGTTGGAACAGACTGCTTCTCTTTCAGAGAAACGCATGTGAATTGCTGGTGAATGCTTGTAAGTAGCTTAAGGCAGTTTCAAAGGAAAGTTTTTTTCTGTGATAGTGCAGCATTTAGAAAGTGAAGCAACACTCCATTCACTTTGCACAGTGAATTGAAGTGTTGGAACAGACTGCTAATCTTTCAGAGAAACTCATGTGAGTTGCTGGTGAATGCTTGTAAGTAGCTTAAGGCACTTTCAAAGGAAAGTGATTTTCTCTGAAAGTACAGCATTTAGAAAGTGAAGCGACCCTCCATTCACTTCGCACAGTGAATTGAAGTGTTGGAACAGACTACTTCTCTTTCAGAGAAATGCATCTGAGTTTCTTGGAAATGCTTATATTTATCTTAAGGCACTTTCAAAGAAGAGTGATTTTCTCTGAAAGTACAGCATTTTGAAAGTGAAGCAACACTCCATTCACTTCGCCCTGTGAATTGAAGTGTTGGAACAGACTGCTTCTATTTCAGAGAAATGCATGTGAATTGCTGGTGAATGCTTGAAAGTAGCTTAAGGCAGTTTCAAAGGACAGTGATTTTCTCTGAAAGTACAGCATTTAGAAAGTGAAGCAACACTCCATTCACTTCGCACAGTGAATTCAAGTGTTGGAACAGACTGCTTCTCTTTCAGAGAAATGCATGAGAGTTGTTGGTGAATGCTTGTAAGTAGCTTGAGGCACTTTCAAAGAAGAGTGATTTTCTCTGAAAGTAGAGCATTTAGAAAGTGAAACAACAACACATTCACTTCGCACAGTGAATTGAAGTGTTGGAACAGACTGCTAATCTTTCAGAGAAACTCATGTGAGTTGCTGGTGAATGCTTGTAAGTAGCTTAAGGAAGTTTCAAAGGAAAGTTTTTTTCTGTGAAAGTGCAGCATTTGGAAAGTGAAGCAACACTCCATTCACTTTGCACAGTGAATTGAAGTGTTGGAACAGACTGCTATTCTTTCAGAGAAACTCATGTGAGTTGCTGGTGATTGCTTGTAGGTAGCTTAAGGCACTTTCAAAGGAAACTGATTTTCTCTGAAAGTACAGCATTTAGAAAGTGAAGCAACCCTCCATTCACTTCACACAGTGAGTTGAAGTGTTGAAACAGACTGCTTCTCCATCAGAGAAATGCATGTGAGTTTTTTGTGAATGCTTATATTTATCTTAAGGCACTTTCAAAGAAAGTGATCTTCTCTGAAAGTACAGCATTTAGAAAGTGAAGCAACACTCCATTCACTTCGCACAGTGAATTGAAGTGTTGGAACAGACTGCTTCTCTTTCAGAGAAGTGCATGTGAGTTACTGTGGAATGCTTGTAAGTAGCTTAAGGCAGTTTCAAAGGAAAGTGATTTTCTCTGAATGTACTGCATTTTGAATGTGAAGCATCACTCCATTCACTTCGAACAGTGAAATGAAGTGTTGGAACAGACTGCTTCTCTTTCAGAAAAATGCATGTGAATTGCTGGTGAATGCTTGTAAGTAGCTTAAGGCAGTTTCAAAGGAAAGTGATTTTCTCTGAAAGTACTGCATTTTGAAAGTGAAGCAACACTCCATTCACTTTGAACAGTGAATTGAAGTGTTGGAACAGACTGCTTCTCTTTCAGAGAAATGCATGTGAATTGCAGGTGAATGCTTGTAAGTAGCTTAAGGCAGTTTCAAAGAACAGTGATTTTTTCTGAAAGTACAGCATTTAGAAAGTGAAGCAACACTCCATTCAATTCGCACAGTGAATTCAAGTATTGGAACAGACTGCTTCTCTTTCAGAGTAATGCATGAGAGTTGTTTGTGAATGCTTGTAAATAGCTTAAGGCACTTTCAAAGAACAGTGATTTTCTCTGAAAGTACAGCATTTAGAAAGTGAAACAACAACATTTCAATTCGCACAGTGAATTGACGTGTTGGAACAGACTGCTTCTCTTTCAGAGAAACTCATGTGAGTTGCTGGTGAATGCTTGTAAGTAGCTTAAGGCAGTTTCAAAGGAAAGTGATTTTCTCTGAAAGTACAGCATTTAGAAAGTGACGCAACCCTCAATTCACTTCGCACAGTGAATTGAAGTGTTGGAACAGACTGCTTCTCTTTCAGAGAAACTCATGTTTGTTGCTTGTGAATTCTTGTAAGTAGCTTATGGCAGTTTCAAAGGAAAGTGATTTTCTCTGAAAGTAGAGCATTTGCAAAGTGAAACAACAACACATTCACTTCGCACAGTGAATTGAAGTGTTGGAACAGACTGCTACTCTTTCAGAGAAACGCATGTGAGTTTCTTGGGAATGCTTGTAAGTAGCTTAAGGCAGTATCAAAGGAAAGTGATTTTCTCTGAAAGTACAGCACTTAGAAAGTGAAACAACAGCACATTCACTTTTAACAATGAATTGAAGTGTTGGAACAGACTGCTTCTCTTTCAGAGAAAATCTGGTGAGTTGCTGGTGAATGCTTGTAATTAGCTTAAGGCAGTTTCAAAGGAAAGTTTTTTTCTGTGAAAGTGCAGCATTTAGAAAGTGAAGCAACACTCCATTCACTTTGCACAGTGAATTGAAGTGTTGGAACAGACTGCTAATCTTTCAGAGAAACTCATGTGAGTTGCTGGTGAATGCTTGTAAGTAGCTTAAGGCACTTTCAAAGGAAAGTGATTTTCTCTGAAAGTACAGCATTTAGAAAGTGAAGCAACCCTCCATTCACTTCGCACAGTGAAGTGAAGTATTGGAACAGACTGTTTCTCTTTCAGAGAAATGCATGTGAGTTGCTGGTGAATGCATGTAAGTAGCTTAAGGCAGTTTCAAAGGAACGTGATTTTCTCTGAAATTACAGCTTTTAGAAAGTGAAGTAACACTCCGTTCATTTCGCAGAGTGAATTGAAGTGTTGGAACAGGCTGCTTCTCTTTCAGAGAAATGCATGGGAGTTTCTTGTGAATGCTTATATTTATCTTAAGGCACTTCAAAGAAAGTGATCTTCTCTGAAAGTACAGCATTTAGAAAGTGAAGCAACACTCCATTCACTTCGCACAGTGAAATGAAGTGTTGGAACAGACTGCTTCTCTTTCAGAGAAATGCATGTGAGTTACTGTGGAATGCTTGTAAGTAACTTATGGCAGTTTCAAAGAAAGTGATTTTCTCTGAATGTACTGCATTTTGAAAGTGAAGCATCACTCCATTCACTTCGAACAGTGAAATGAAGTGTTGGAACAGACTGCTTCTCTTTCAGAGAAATTCATGTGAGTTGCTGTTGAATGCCTGTAAGTAGCTTAAGGCAGTTTCAAAGGAAAGTGATTTTCTCTGAAAGTACTGCATTTTGAAAGTGAAGCAACACTCCATTCACTTTGAACAGTGAATTGAAGTGTTGGAACAGACTGCTTCTCTTTCAGAGAAATGCATGTGAATTGCTGGTGAATGCTTGTAAGTAGCTTAAGGCAGTTTCAAAGGACAGTGATTTTCTCTGAAAGTACAGCATTTAGAAAGTGAAACAACACTCCATTCAATTCGCATAGTGAATTCAAGTATTGGAACAGACTGCTTCTCTTTCAGAGTAATGCATGAGAGTTGTTGGTGAATGCTTGTAAGTAGCTTAAGGCACTTTCAAAGAACAGTGATTTTCTCTGAAAGTACAGCATTTAGAAAGTGAAACAACAACATTTCACTTCGCACAGTGAATTGAAGTGTTGGAACAGACTGCTTCTCTTTCAGAGAAACTCATGTGAGTTGCTGGTGAATGCTTGTAAGTAGCTTAAGGCAGTTTCAAAGGAAAGTGATTTTCTCTGAAAGTACAGCATTTAGAAAGTGAAGCAACCCTGTATTCACTTCGCACAGTGAACTGAAGTGTTGGAACAGACTGCTTCTCTTTCAGAGAAATGCATGTGAGTTTCTTGTGAATGCTTATATATATCTTAAGGCACTTTCAAAGAAAGTGATTTTCTCTTAAAGTTCAGCATTTAGAAAGTGAAGCAACACTCCATTCACTTCGCCCTGTGAATTGAAGTGTTGGAACAGACTGCTTCTCTTTCAGAGAAATGCATGTGAATTGCTGGTGAATGCTTGTAAGTAAACTAAGGCAGTTTCAAAGGACAGTGATTTTCTCTGAAAGTACAGCATTTAGAAAGTGAAGCAACACTCCATTCACTTCGCACAGTGAATTCAAGTGTTGGAACAGACTGCTTCTCTTTCAGAGAAATGCATGAGAGTTGTTGGTGAATGCTTGTAAGTAGCTTGAGGCACTTTCGAAGAAGAGTGATTTTCTCTGAAAGTACAGCATTTAGAAAGTGAAACAACAACACATTCACTTCGTACAGTGAATTGAAGTGTTGGAACAGACTGCTTCTCTTTCAGAGAAACTCATGTGAGTTGCTGGTGAATGTTTGTAAGTAGCATAAGGCAGTTTCAAAGGAAAGTTTTTTTCTGTGAAAGTGCAGCATTTATAAAGTGAAGCAACACTCCATTCACTTTGCACAGTGAATTGAAGTGTTGGAACAGACTGCTAATCTTTCAGAGAAACTCATTTGAGTTGCTGGTGAATGCCTGTAAGTAGCTTAAGGCACTTTCAAAGGAAAGTGATTTTTTCTGAAAGTACAGCATTTAGAAAGTGAAGCAACAATCCATTCACTTCGCACAGTGAATTGAAGTGTTGGAACAGACTGCTTCTCTTTCAGAGAAATGCATGTGAGTTACTGTGGAATGCTTGTAAGTAGGTTAAGGCAGTTTCAAAGGAAAGTGATTTTCGCTGAATGTACTGCATTTTGAAAGTGAAGCATCACTCCATTCACTTCGAACAGTGAAATGAAGTGTTGGAACAGACTGCTTCTCTTTCAGAGAAATGCATGTGAGTTTCTTGTGAATGCTTATATTTATCTTAAGGCACTTTCAAAGAAAGTGATTTTCTCTGAAAAGACAGCATTTAGAAAGTGAAACAACAACATTTCACTTCGCACAGTGAATTGAAGTGTTGAAACACACTGCTTCTCTTTCAGAGAAACTCATGTGTGTTGCTTGTGAATGCTTGTAAGTGGCTTAAGGCAATATCAAAGGAAAGTGATTTTCTCTGAAAGTACAGCATTTAGAAAGTGAAACAACAACACATTCACTTTGAACAGTGAATTGAACTGTTGGAACAGACTGCTTCTCTTTCAGAGAAACTCTGGTGAGTTGCTGGTGAATGCTTGTAAGTAGCTTAAGGCAGTTTCAAAGGAAAGGTTTTTTCTGTGAAAGTGCAGCATTTAGAAAGTGAAGCAACACTCCATTCACGTTGCACAGTGAATTGAAGTGTTGGAACAGACTGCTAATCTTTCAGAGAAACTCATGTCAGTTGCTGGTGAATGCTTGTAAGTAGCTAAGGCACTTTCAAAGGACAGTGATTTTCTCTGAAAGTACAGCATTTAGAAAGTGAAGCAACCCTGTATTCACTTCGCACAGTGAACTGAAATGTTGGAACAGACTGCTTCTCTTTCAGAGAAATGCATGTGAGTTTCTTGTGAATGCTTATATATATCTTAAGGCACTTTCAAAGAAAGTGATTTTCTCTTAAAGTACAGCATTTAGAAAGTGAAGCAACACGCCATTCACTTCGCCCTGTGAATTGAAGTGTTGGAACAGACTGCTTCTCTTTCAGAGAAATGCATGTGAATTGCTGGTGAATGCTTGTAAGTAGCCTAAGGCAGTTTCAAAGGACAGTGATTTTCTCTAAAAGTACAGCATTTAGAAAGTGAAGCAACACTCCATTCACTTCGCAAAGTGAATTCAAGTGTTGGAACAGACTGCTTCTCTTTCAGAGAAATGCATGAGAGTTGTTGGTGAATGCTTGTAAGTAGCTTGAGGCACTTTCAAAGAAGAGTGATTTTCTCTGAAAGTACAGCATTTATAAAGTGAAACAACAACACATTCACTTCGCACAGTGAATTGAAGTGTTGGAACAGACTGCTTCTCTTTCAGAGAAACTCATGTGAGTTGCTGGTGAATGTTTGTAAGTAGCATAAGGCAGTTTCAAAGGAAAGTTTTTTTCTGTGAAAGTGCAGCATTTAGAAAGTGAAGCAACACTCCATTCAATTTGCACAGTGAATTGAAGTGTTGGAACAGACTGCTAATCTTTCAGAGAAACTCATGTGAGTTGCTGGTGAATGCTTGTAAGTAGCTTAAGGCACTTTCAAAGGAAAGTGATTTTCTCTGAAAGTACAGCATTTAGAAAGTGAAGCGACCCTCCATTCACTTCGCACAGTGAATTGAAGTGTTGGAACAGACTACTTCTCTTTCAGAGAAATGCATCTGAGTTTCTTGGAAATGCTTATATTTATCTTAAGGCACTTTCAAAGAAGAGTGATTTTCTCTGAAAGTACAGCATTTTGAAAGTGAAGCAACACTCCATTCACTTCGCCCTGTGAATTGAAGTGTTGGAACAGACTGCTTCTATTTCAGAGAAATGCATGTGAATTGCTGGTGAATGCTTGAAAGTAGCTTAAGGCAGTTTCAAAGGACAGTGATTTTCTCTGAAAGTACAGCATTTAGAAAGTGAAGCAACACTCCATTCACTTCGCACAGTGAATTCAAGTGTTGGAACAGACTGCTTCTCTTTCAGAGAAATGCATGAGAGTTGTTGGTGAATGCTTGTAAGTAGCTTGAGGCACTTTCAAAGAAGAGTGATTTTCTCTGAAAGTAGAGCATTTAGAAAGTGAAACAACAACACATTCACTTCGCACAGTGAATTGAAGTGTTGGAACAGACTGCTAATCTTTCAGAGAAACTCATGTGAGTTGCTGGTGAATGCTTGTAAGTAGCTTAAGGAAGTTTCAAAGGAAAGTTTTTTTCTGTGAAAGTGCAGCATTTGGAAAGTGAAGCAAAACTCCATTCACTTTGCACAGTGAATTGAAGTGTTGGAACAGACTGCTATTCTTTCAGAGAAACTCATGTGAGTTGCTGGTGATTGCTTGTAGGTAGCTTAAGGCACTTTCAAAGGAAACTGATTTTCTCTGAAAGTACAGCATTTAGAAAGTGAAGCAACCCTCCATTCACTTCACACAGTGAGTTGAAGTGTTGAAACAGACTGCTTCTCCATCAGAGAAATGCATGTGAGTTTTTTGTGAATGCTTATATTTATCTTAAGGCACTTTCAAAGAAAGTGATCTTCTCTGAAAGTACAGCATTTAGAAAGTGAAGCAACACTCCATTCACTTCTCACAGTGAATTGAAGTGTTGGAACAGACTGCTTCTCTTTCAGAGAAGTGCATGTGAGTTACTGTGGAATGCTTGTAAGTAGCTTATGGCAGTTTCAAAGGAAAGTGATTTTCTCTGAATGTACTGCATTTTGAATGTGAAGCATCACTCCATTCACTTCGAACAGTGAAATGAAGTGTTGGAACAGACTGCTTCTCTTTCAGAAAAATGCATGTGAATTGCTGGTGAATGCTTGTAAGTAGCTTAAGGCAGTTTCAAAGAACAGTGATTTTTTCTGAAAGTACAGCATTTAGAAAGTGAAGCAACACTCCATTCAATTCGCACAGTGAATTCAAGTATTGGAACAGACTGCTTCTCTTTCAGAGTAATGCATGAGAGTTGTTTGTGAATGCTTGTAAATAGCTTAAGGCACTTTCAAAGAACAGTGATTTTCTCTGAAAGTACAGCATTTAGAAAGTGAAACAACAACATTTCACTTCGCACAGTGAATTGACGTGTTGGAACAGACTGCTTCTCTTTCAGAGAAACTCATGTGAGTTGCTGGTGAATGCTTGTAAGTAGCTTAAGGCAGTTTCAAAGGAAAGTGATTTTCTCTGAAAGTACAGCATTTAGAAAGTGACGCAACCCTCAATTCACTTCGCACAGTGAATTGAAGTGTTGGAACAGACTGCTTCTCTTTCAGAGAAACTCATGTTTGTTGCTTGTGAATTCTTGTAAGTAGCTTATGGCAGTTTCAAAGGAAAGTGATTTTCTCTGAAAGTAGAGCATTTGCAAAGTGAAACAACAACACATTCACTTCGCACAGTGAATTGAAGTGTTGGAACAGACTGCTACTCTTTCAGAGAAACGCATGTGAGTTTCTTGGGAATGCTTGTAAGTAGCTTAAGGCAGTATCAAAGGAAAGTGATTTTCTCTGAAAGTACAGCACTTAGAAAGTGAAACAACAGCACATTCACTTTTAACAATGAATTGAAGTGTTGGAACAGACTGCTTCTCTTTCAGAGAAAATCTGGTGAGTTGCTGGTGAATGCTTGTAATTAGCTTAAGGCAGTTTCAAAGGAAAGTTTTTTTCTGTGAAAGTGCAGCATTTAGAAAGTGAAGCAACACTCCATTCACTTTGCACAGTGAATTGAAGTGTTGGAACAGACTGCTAATCTTTCAGAGAAACTCATGTGAGTTGCTGGTGAATGCTTATAAGTAGCTTAAGGAACTTTCAAAGGAAAGTGATTTTCTCTGAAAGTACAGCATTTAGAAAGTGAAGCAACCCTCCATTCACTTCGCACAGTGAAGTGAAGTATTGGAACAGACTGTTTCTCTTTCAGAGAAATGCATGTGAGTTGCTGGTGAATGCATGTAAGTAGCTTAAGGCAGTTTCAAAGGAACGTGATTTTCTCTGAAATTACAGCTTTTAGAAAGTGAAGTAACACTCCGTTCATTTCGCAGAGTGAATTGAAGTGTTGGAACAGGCTGCTTCTCTTTCAGAGAAATGCATGGGAGTTTCTTGTGAATGCTTATATTTATCTTAAGGCACTTTCAAAGAAAGTGATCTTCTCTGAAAGTACAGCATTTAGAAAGTGAAGCAACACTCCATTCACTTCGCACAGTGAAATGAAGTGTTGGAACAGACTGCTTCTCTTTCAGAGAAATGCATGTGAGTTACTGTGGAATGCTTGTAAGTAACTTATGGCAGTTTCAAAGAAAGTGATTTTCTCTGAATGTACTGCATTTTGAAAGTGAAGCATCACTCCTTTCACTTCGAACAGTGAAATGAAGTGTTGGAACAGACTGCTTCTCTTTCAGAGAAATTCATGTGAGTTGCTGTTGAATGCCTGTAAGTAGCTTAAGGCAGTTTCAAAGGAAAGTGATTTTCTCTGAAAGTACTGCATTTTGAAAGTGAAGCAACACTCCATTCACTTTGAACAGTGAATTGAAGTGTTGGAACAGACTGCTTCTCTTTCAGAGAAATGCATGTGAATTGCTGGTGAATGCTTGTAAGTAGCTTAAGGCAGTTTCAAAGGACAGTGATTTTCTCTGAAAGTACAGCATTTAGAAAGTGAAACAACACTCCATTCAATTCGCATAGTGAATTCAAGTATTGGAACAGACTGCTTCTCTTTCAGAGTAATGCATGAGAGTTGTTGGTGAATGCTTGTAAGTAGCTTAAGGCACTTTCAAAGAACAGTGATTTTCTCTGAAAGTACAGCATTTAGAAAGTGAAACAACAACATTTCACTTCGCACAGTGAATTGAAGTGTTGGAACAGACTGCTTCTCTTTCAGAGAAACTCATGTGAGTTGCTGGTGAATGCTTGTAAGTAGCTTAAGGCAGTTTCAAAGGAAAGTGATTTTCTCTGAAAGTACAGCATTTAGAAAGTGAAGCAACCCTGTATTCACTTCGCACAGTGAACTGAAGTGTTGGAACAGACTGCTTCTCTTTCAGAGAAATGCATGTGAGTTTCTTGTGAATGCTTATATATATCTTAAGGCACTTTCAAAGAAAGTGATTTTCTCTTAAAGTTCAGCATTTAGAAAGTGAAGCAACACTCCATTCACTTCGCCCTGTGAATTGAAGTGTTGGAACAGACTGCTTCTCTTTCAGAGAAATGCATGTGAATTGCTGGTGAATGCTTGTAAGTAGCCTAAGGCAGTTTCAAAGGACAGTGATTTTCTCTGAAAGTACAGCATTTAGAAAGTGAAGCAACACTCCATTCACTTCGCACAGTGAATTCAAGTGTTGGAACAGACTGCTTCTCTTTCAGAGAAATGCATGAGAGTTGTTGGTGAATGCTTGTAAGTAGCTTGAGGCACTTTCGAAGAAGAGTGATTTTCTCTGAAAGTACAGCATTTAGAAAGTGAAACAACAACACATTCACTTCGTACAGTGAATTGAAGTGTTGGAACAGACTGCTTTTCTTTCAGAGAAACTCATGTGAGTTGCTGGTGAATGTTTGTAAGTAGCATAAGGCAGTTTCAAAGGAAAGTTTTTTTCTGTGAAAGTGCAGCATTTATAAAGTGAAGCAACACTCCATTCACTTTGCACAGTGAATTGAAGTGTTGGAACAGACTGCTAATCTTTCAGAGAAACTCATTTGAGTTGCTGGTGAATGCCTGTAAGTAGCTTAAGGCACTTTCAAAGGAAAGTGATTTTTTCTGAAAGTACAGCATTTAGAAAGTGAAGCAACAATCCATTCACTTCGCACAGTGAATTGAAGTGTTGGAACAGACTGCTTCTCTTTCAGAGAAATGCATGTGAGTTACTGTGGAATGCTTGTAAGTAGGTTAAGGCAGTTTCAAAGGAAAGTGATTTTCGCTGAATGTACTGCATTTTGAAAGTGAAGCATCACTCCATTCACTTCGAACAGTGAAATGAAGTGTTGGAACAGACTGCTTCTCTTTCAGAGAAATGCATGTGAGTTTCTTGTGAATGCTTATATTTATCTTAAGGCACTTTCAAAGAAAGTGATTTTCTCTGAAAAGACAGCATTTAGAAAGTGAAACAACAACATTTCACTTCGCACAGTGAATTGAAGTGTTGAAACACACTGCTTCTCTTTCAGAGAAACTCATGTGTGTTGCTTGTGAATGCTTGTAAGTAGCTTAAGGCAGTAACAAAGGAAAGTGATTTTCTCTGAAAGTAGAGCATTTAGAAAGTGAAACAACAACACATTCACTTCGCACAGTAAATTGAAGTGTTGGAACAGACTGCTACTCTTTCAGAGAAACGCATGTGAGTTTCTTGGGAATACTTGTAAGTAGCTTAAGGCAGTATCAAAGGAAAGTGATTTTCTCTGAAAGTACAGCACTTAGAAAGTGAAGCAACAGCACATTCACTTTGAACAGTGAATTGAAGTGTTGGAACAGACTGCTTCTCTTTCAGAGAAACTCTGGTGAGTTGCTGGTGAATACTTGTAAGTAGCTTAAGGCAGTTTCAAAGGACAGTGATTTTCTCTGAAAGTACAGCATTTAGAAAGTGAAACAACACTCCATTCAATTCGCATAGTGAATTCAAGTATTGGAACAGACTGCTTCTCTTTCAGAGTAATGCATGAGAGTTGTTGGTGAATGCTTGTAAGTAGCTTAAGGCACTTTCAAAGAACAGTGATTTTCTCTGAAAGTACAGCATTTAGAAAGTGAAACAACAACATTTCACTTCGCACAGTGAATTGAAGTGTTGGAACAGACTGCTTCTCTTTCAGAGAAACTCATGTGAGTTGCTGGTGAATGCTTGTAAGTAGCTTAAGGCAGTTTCAAAGGAAAGTGATTTTCTCTGAAAGTACAGCATTTAGAAAGTGACGCAACCCTCAATTCACTTCGCATAGTGAATTGAAGTGTTGGAACAGACTGCTTCTCTTTCAGAGAAACTCATGGGTGTTGCTTGTGAATGCTTGTAAGTAGCTTATGGCAGTTTCAAAGGAAAGTGATTTTCTCTGAAAGTAGATCATTTAGAAAGTGAAACAACAACACATTCACGTCGCACAGTGAATTGAAGTGTTGGAACAGACTGCTACTCTTTCAGAGAAACGCATGTGAGTATCTTGTGAATGCTTGTAAGTGGCTTAAGGCAATATCAAAGGAAAGTGATTTTCTCTGAAAGTACAGCATTTAGAAAGTGAAACAACAACACATTCACTTTGAACAGTGAATTGAACTGTTGGAACAGACTGCTTCTCTTTCAGAGAAACTCTGGTGAGTTGCTGGTGAATGCTTGTAAGTAGCTTAAGGCAGTATCAAAGGAAAGGTTTTTTCTGTGAAAGTGCAGCATTTAGAAAGTGAAGCAACACTCCATTCACGTTGCACAGTGAATTGAAGTGTTGGAACAGACTGCTAATCTTTCAGAGAAACTCATGTGAGTTGCTGGTGAATGCTTGTAAGTAGCTAAGGCACTTTCAAAGGACAGTGATTTTCTCTGAAAGTACAGCATTTAGAAAGTGAAGCAACCCTGTATTCACTTCGCACAGTGAACTGAAATGTTGGAACAGACTGCTTCTCTTTCAGAGAAATGCATGTGAGTTTCTTGTGAATGCTTATATATATCTTAAGGCACTTTCAAAGAAAGTGATTTTCTCTTAAAGTACAGCATTTAGAAAGTGAAGCAACACGCCATTCACTTCACACAGTGAATTCAAGTGTTGGAACAGACAGCTTCTCTTTCATAGAAACGCATTTGAGTTTCCTGTGAATGTGTGTAAGTAGCTTAAGGCACTTTCAAAGGAAAGTGATTTTCTCTGAAAGGACAGCATTTAGAAAGTGAAGCAACACTCCATTCACTACGCACAGTGAATTGAAGTGTTGGAACAGACTGCTTCTCTTTCAGAAAAATGCATGTGAGTTTCTTGTGAATGCTTGTAAGTAGCTTAAGGCACTTTCAAAGGAAAGTGATTTTCTCCTAAAGGACAGCATTTAGAAAGTGAAGCAACACTCCATTCACTTCGCACAGTGAATTGAAGTGTGGAAACAGACTACTTCTCTTTCAGGAAACAGATATGAGTTTTTTGTGAATGCTTTTAAGTAGTTTAAGGCATTTTCAAAGGAAAGTGATTTTCTCTGAAAGGACAGCATTTAAAAAGTGGAGCAACACTCCATTCACTTCGCACAGTGAATTGAAGTGTTGGAACAGACTGCTTCTCTTTCAGTGAAATGCATGTGAATTTCTGTTGAATGCTTTAAGTACCTTAAGGCACTTTCAAAGGAAAGTGATTTTCTTCGAAAGGACAGCATTTAGAAAGTGAAGCAACACTTCATTCACTACGCACAGTGAATTGAAGTGTTGGAACAGACTGCTTCTCTTTCAGAAAAATGCATGTGAGTTTCTTGTGAATGCTTGTAAATAGCTTAAGGCACTTTCAAAGGAAAGTGATTTTCTCTGAAAGGACAGCATTTAGAAAGTGAAGCAACACTCCATTCACTTCGCACAGTGAATTGAAATGTTGGAACAGACTGCTTCTTTTTCAGA
This sequence comes from Myodes glareolus, assembly GCF_982192425.1. Lineage (NCBI taxonomy): Eukaryota > Metazoa > Chordata > Mammalia > Rodentia > Cricetidae > Myodes > Myodes glareolus. The sequence goes on from NW_028263213.1 coordinate 844,430, forward strand.
GAAACGCTTGTGAATTTCTGTTAAATGCTTGTCAGTAACTTAAGGCACTTTCAGAGGAAAGTGATTTTCTCTGAAAGGACAGCATTTAGAAAGTGAAGCAACACTCCATTCACTATGCACAGTGAATTCAAGTGTTGGAACAGACAGCTTCTCTTTCATAGAACCGCATTTGATATTCCTGTGAATGCTTGTAAGTAGCTTAAGGCACTTTCAAAGGAAAGTGATTTTCTCTGAAAGGACAGCATTTAGAAAGTGAAGCAACACTCCATTCACTTCGCCCAGTGAATTGAAATGTTGGAACACACTGCTTCTCTTTCAGAGAAACGGATGTGAGTTTCTTCTGAATGCTTGTAAGTAGCTTAAGGCACTTTCAAAGCAAAGTGATTTTCTCTAAAAGGAGAGCATATAGAAAGTGAAGCAACACTCCATTCACTTCGCACAGTGAATTGTAATGTTGGAACAAACTGCTTCTCTTTCAGAAAAATGCGTGTGAGTTTCTTGTGAATGCTTGTAAGTAGCTTAAGGCACTTTCAAAGGAAAGTGATTTTCTCTGAAAGGACAGCATTTAGAAAGTGAAGCAACACTCCATTCACTTCGCACAGTGAATTGAAGTGTTGGAACAGACTGCTTCTCTTTCAGAGAAACGCATGTGAATTTCTATTGAATGCTTGCAAGTAGCTTAAGGCACATTCAAAGGAAAGTGATTTTCTCTGAAAGGACAGCATTTAGAAAGTGAAGCAACACTCCATTCACTTCGCACAGTGAATTGAAGTGTTGGAACAGACTGCTTCTCTTTCAGTGAAACACATGTGAATTTCTGTTGAATGCTTGTAAGTAGCTTAAGGCACATTCAAAGAAAGTGATTTTCTCTGAAAGGACAACATTTAGAAAGTGAAGCAACACTCCATTCACTTCGCACAGTGAATTGAAGTGTTGGAACAGACAGCTTCTCTTTCATAGAAACGCATTTGAGTTTCCTGTGAATGTGTGTAAGTAGCTTAAGGCACTTTCAAAGGAAAGTGATTTTCTCTGAAAGGACAGCATTTAGAAAGTGAAGCAACACTCCATTCACTTCGCACAGTGAATTGAAGTGTTGGAACAGACTGCTTCTCTTTCAGTGAAATGCATGTGAATTTCTGTTGAGTGCTTGTAAGTACCTTAAGGCACTTTCAAAGGAAAGTGATTTTCTCTGAAAGGACAGCATTTAGAAAGTGAAGTAACACTCCATTCACTTCGCACAGTGAATTGAAGTGTTGGAACAGACAGCTTCTCTTTCATAGAAACGCATTTGATATTCCTGTGAATGCTTGTAAGTAGCTTAAGGCACTTTCAAAGGAAAGTGATTTTCTCTGAAAGAACAGCATTTAGAAAGTGAAGCAACACTCCATTCACTTCGCCCAGTGAATTGAAATGTTGGAACACACTGCTTCTCTGTCAGAGAAACGGATGTGAGTTTCTTCTGAATGCTTGTAAGTAGCTTAAGGCACTTTCAAAGCAAAGTGATTTTCTCTAAAAGAAGAGCATATAGAAAGTGAAGCAACACTCCATTCACTTCGCACAGTGAACTGTAATGTTGGAACAGACTGCTTCTCTTTCAGAAAAATGCGTGTGAGTTTCTTGTGAATGCTTGTAAGTAGCTTAAGGCACTTTCAAAGGAAAGTGATTTTCTCTGAAAGGACAGCATTTAGAAAGTGAAGCAACACTCCATTCACTTCGCACAGTGAATTGAAGTGTTGGAACAGACTGCTTCTTTTTCAGAGAAACGCATGTGAATTTCTGTTAAATGCTTGTCTGTAGCTTAAGGCACTTTCAGAGGAAAGTGATTTTCTCTGAAAGGACAGCATTTAGAAAGTGAAGCAACACTCCATTCACTATGCACAGTGAATTCAAGTGTTCGAACAGACAGCTTCTCTTTCATAGAACCGCATTTGATATTCCTGTGAATGCTTGGAAGTAGCTTAAGGCACTTTCATAGGAAAGTGATTTTCTCTGAAAGGACAGCATTTAGAAAGTGAAGCAACACTCCATTCACTTCGCCCAGTGAATTGAAATGTTGGAACACACTGCTTCTCTTTCAGGGAAACGGATGTGAGTTTCTTCTGAATGCTTGTAAGTAGCTTAAGGCACTTTCAAAGCAAAGTGATTTTCTCTAAAAGGAGAGCATATAGAAAGTGAAGCAACACTCCATTCACTTCGCACAGTGAATTGTAATGTTGGAACAAACTGCTTCTCTTTCAGAAAAATGCGTGTGAGTTTCTTGTGAATGCTTGTAAGTAGCTTAAGGCACTTTCAAAGGAAAGTGATTTTCTCTGAAAGGACAGCATTTAGAAAGTGAAGCAACACTCCATTCACTTCGCACAGTGAATTGAAGTGTTGGAACAGACTGCTTCTCTTTCAGAGAAACGCATGTGAATTTCTATTGAATGCTTGTAAGTAGCTTAAGGCACTTTCAAAGGAAAGTGATTTTCTCTGAAAGGACAGCATTTAGAAAGTGAAGCAACACTCCATTCACTTCGCACAGTGAATTGAAGTGTTGGAACAGACTGCTTCTCTTTCAGTGAAACGCATGTGAATTTCTGTTGAATGCTTGTAAGTACCTTAAGGCACTTTCAAAGGAAAGTGATTTTCTCTGAAAGGACAGCATTTAGAAAGTGAAGCAACACTCCATTCACTTCGGACAGTGAATTGAAGTGTTGGAACAGACAGCTTCTCTTTCATAGAAACGCATTTGAGTTTCCTGTGAATGTGTGTAAGTAGCTTAAGGCACTTTCAAAGGAAAGTGATTTTCTCTGAAAGGACAGCATTTGGAAAGTGAAACAACACTCCATTCACTTCGCACAGTGAATTGAAGTGTTGGAACAGACTTCTTCTCTTTCAGAGAAACGCATGTGAATTTCTGTGGAATGCTTGTAAGAAGCTTAAGGCACTTTTAAAGGAAAGTGATTTTCTCCGAAAGGACAGCATTTAGAAAGTGAAGCAACACTCCATTCACTTCGCACAGTGAATTGAAGTGTTGGAACAGACAGCTTCTCTTTCATAGAAACGCATTTGAGTTTCCTGTGAATGTGTGTAAGTAGCTTAAGGCACTTTCAAAGGAAAGTGATTTTCTCTGAAAGGACAGCATTTAGAAAGTGAAGCAACACTCCATTCACTACGCACAGTGAATTGAAGTGTTGGAACAGACTGCTTCTCTTTCAGAAAAATGCATGTGAGTTTCTTGTGAATGCTTGTAAGTAGCTTAAGGCACTTTCAAAGGAAAGTGATTTTCTCCTAAAGGACAGCATTTAGAAAGTGAAGCAACACTCCATTCACTTCGCACAGTGAATTGAAGTGTGGAAACAGACTACTTCTCTTTCAGGAAACAGATATGTGTTTTTTGTGAATGCTTTTAAGTAGTTTAAGGCATTTTCAAAGGAAAGTGATGTTCTCTGAAAGGACAGCATTTAGAAAGTGGAGCAACACTCCATTCACTTCGCACAGTGAATTGAAGTGTTGGAACAGACTGCTTCTCTTTCAGTGAAATGCATGTGAATTTCTGTTGAATGCTGTAAGTAGCTTAAGGCACTTTCAAAGGAAAGTGATTTTCTCTGAAAGGACAGCATTTAGAAAGTGAAGCAACACTCCATTCACTACGCACAGTGAATTGAAGTGTTGGAACAGACTGCTTCTCTTTCAGAAAAATGCATGTGAGTTTCTTGTGAATGCTTGTAAGTAGCTTAAGGCACTTTCAAAGGAAAGTGATTTTCTCTGAAAGGACAGCATTTAGAAAGTGAAGCAACACTCCATTCACTTCGCACAGTGAATTGAAGTGTTGGAACAGACTGCTTCTTTTTCAGAGAAACGCATGTGAATTTCTGTTAAATGCTTGTCAGTAGCTTAAGGCCCTTTCAGAGGAAAGTGATTTTCTCTGAAAGGACAGCATTTAGAAAGTGAAGCAACACTCCATTCACTATGCACAGTGAATTCAAGGGTTGGAACAGACAGCTTCTCTTTCATAGAACCGCATTTGATATTCCTGTTAATGGTTGTAAGTAGCTTAAGGCACTTTCAAAGGAAAGTGATTTTCTCTGAAAGGACAGCATTTAGAAAGTGAAGCAACACTCCATTCATTTCGCACAGTGAATTGAAATGTTGGAACACACTGCTTCTCTTTCAGAGAAATGGATGTGAGTTTCTTCTGAATGCTTGTAAGTAGTTTAAGGCACTTTCAAAGCAAAGTGATTTTCTCTAAAAGAAGAGCATATAGAAAGTGAAGCAACAATCCATTCACTTCGCACAGTGAATTGTAATGTTGGAACAAACTGCTTCTCTTTCAGAAAAATGCGTGTGAGTTTCTTGTGAATGCTTGTAAGTAGCTTAAGGCACTTTCAAAGGAAAGTGATTTTCTCTGAAAGGACAGCATTTAGAAAGTGAAGCAACACTCCATTCACTTTTCACAGTGAATTGAAGTGTTGGAACAGACTGCTTCTCTTTCAGTGAAACACATGTGAATTTCTGTTGAATGATTGTAAGTAGCTTAAGGCACATTCAAAGGAAAGTGATTTTCTCTGAAAGGACAGCATTTAGAAAGTGAAGCAACACTCCATTCACTTCGCACAGTGAATTGAAGTGTTGGAACAGACAGCTTCTCTTTCATAGAAACGCCTTTGAGTTTCCTGTGAATGTGTGTAAGTAGCTTAAGGCACTTTCAAAGGAAAGTGATTTTCTCTGAAAGGACAGCATTTAGAAAGTGAAGCAACACTCCATTCACTTCGCACAGTGAATTGAAGTGTTGGACCAGACTGCTTCTCTTTCAGTGAAACGCATGTGAATTTCTGTTGAATGCTTGTAAGTACCTTAAGGCACTTTCAAAGGAAAGTGATTTTCTCTGAAAGGACAGCATTTAGAAAGTGAAGCAACACTCCATTCACTTCGCACAGTGAATTGAAGTGTTGGAAAAGACAGCTTCTCTTTCAGAGAAACGCATGTGAATTTCTGTTGAATGCTTGTAAGTAGCTTAAGGCACTTTCAAAGGAAACTGATTTTCTCCGAAAGGACAGCATTTAGAAAGTGAAGCAACACTCCATTCACTTCGCACAGTGAATTGAAGTGTTGGAACAGACAGCTTCTCTTTCATAGAAACGCATTTGAGTTACCTGTGAATGTGTGTAAGTAGCTTAAGGCACTTTCAAAGGAAAGTGATTTTCTCTGAAAGGACAGCATTTAGAAAGTGATGCAACCCTCCATTCACTACGCACAGTGAATTGAAGTGTTGGAACAGACTGCTTCTCTTTCATAAAAATGCGTGTGAGTTTCTTGTGAATGCTTGTAAGTAGCTTAAGGCACTTTCAAAGGAAAGTGTTTTTCTCTGAAAGGACAGCATTTAGAAAGTGAAGCAACACTCCATTCACTTCGCACAGTGAATTGAAGTGTTGGAACAGACTGCTTCTCTTTCAGAGAAACGCATGTGAATTTCTATTGAATGCTTGTAAGTAGCTTAAGGCACTTTCAAAGGAAAGTGATTTTCTCTGAAAGGACAGCATTTAGAAAGTGAAGCAACACTCCATTCACTTCGCACAGTGAATTGAAGTGTTGGAACAGACTGCTTCTCTTTCAGTGAAACACATGTGAATTTCTGTTGAATGCTTGTAAGTAGCTTAAGGCACATTCAAAGGAAAGTGATTTTCTCTGAAAGGACAGCATTTAGAAAGTGAAGCAACACTCCATTCACTTCGCACAGTGAATTGAAGTGTTGGAACAGACAGCTTCTCTTTCAAAGAAACGCATTTGAGTTTCCTGTGAATGTGTGTAAGTAGCTTAAGGCACTTTCAAAGTATAGTGATTTTCTCTGAAAGGACAGCATTTAGAAAGTGAAGCAACACTCCATTCACATCGCACAGTGAATTGAAGTGTTGGAACAGACTGCTTCTCTTTCAGTGAAACGCATGTGAATATCTGTTGAATGCTTGTAAGTACCTTAAGGCACTTTCAAAGGAAAGTGATTTTCTCTGAAAGGACAGCATTTAGAAAGTGAAGCAACACTCCATTCACTTCGCACAGTGAATTGAAGTGTTGGAACAGACAGCTTCTCTTTCATAGAAACGCATTTGAGTTTCCTGTGAATGTGTGTAAGTAGCTTAAGGCACGTTCAAAGGAAAGTGATTTTCTCTGAAAGGACAGCATTTAGAAAGTGAAACAACACTCCATTCACTTCGCACAGTGAATTGAAGTGTTGGAACAGACTGCTTCTCTTTCAGAGAAACGCATGTGAATTTCTGTGGAATGCTTGTAAGTAGCTTAAGGCACTTTCAAAGGAAACTGATTTTCTCCGAAAGGACAGCATTTAGAAAGTGAAGCAACACTCCATTCACTTCGCACAGTGAATTGAAGTGTTGGAACAGACAGCTTCTCTTTCATAGAAACGCATTTGAGTTTCCTGTGAATGTGTGTAAGTAGCTTAATGCACTTTCAAAGGAAAGTGATTTTCTCTGAAAGGACAGCATTTAGAAAGTGAAGCAACACTCCATTCACTACGCACAGTGAATTGAAGTGTTGGAGCAGACTGCTTCTCTTTCAGAAAAATGCATGTGAGTTTCTTGTGAATGCTTGTAAGTAGCTTAAGGCACTTTCAAAGGAAAGAGATTTTCTCCGAAAAGGACAGCATTTAGAAAGTGAAGCAACACTCCATTCACTTCGCACAGTGAATTGAAGTGTTGGAACAGACTACTTCTCTTTCAGGAAACAGATATGAGTTTTTTGTGAATGCTTTTAAGTAGCTTAAGGCATTTTCAAAGGAAAGTGATTTTCTCTGAAAGGACAGCATTTAGAAAGTGGAGCAACACTCCATTCACTTCGCACAGTGAATTGAAGTGTTGGAACAGACTGCTTCTCTTTCAGTGAAACGCATGTGAATTTCTGTTGAATGCTGTACGTAGCTTAAGGCACTTTCAATGGAAAGTGATTTTCTCTGAAAGGACAGCATTTAGAAAGTGAAGCAACACTCCATTCACTACGCACAGTGAATTGAAGTGTTGGAACAGACTGCTTCTCTTTCAGAAAAATGCATGTGAGTTTCTTGTGAATGCTTGTAAGTACCTTAAGGGACTTTCAAAGGAAAGTGATTTTCTCTGAAAGGACAGCATTTAGAAAGTGAAGGAACACTCCATTCACTTCGCACAGTGAATTGAAGTGTTGGAACAGACTGCTTCTTTTTCAGAGAAACGCATGTGAATTTCTGTTAAATGCTTGTCAGTAGCTTAAGGCACTTTCAGAGGAAAGTGATTTTCTCTGAAAGGACAGCATTTAGAAAGTGAAGCAACACTCCATTCACTATGCACAGTGAATTCAAGTGTTGGAACAGACAGCTTCTCTTTCATAGAACCGCATTTGATATTCCTGTGAATGCTTGTATGTAGCTTAAGGCACTTTCAAAGGAAAGTGATTTTCTCTGAAAGGACAGCATTTAGAAAGTGAAGCAACACTCCATTCACTTCGCCCAGTGAATTGAAATGTTAGAACACACTGCTTCTCTTTCAGAGAAACGGATGTGAGTTTCTTCTGAATGCTTGTAAGTAGCTTAAGGCACTTTCAAAGCAAAGTGATTTTCTCTAAAAGGAGAGCATATAGAAAGTGAAGCAACACTCCATTCACCTCGCACAGTGAATTGTAATGTTGGAACAAACTGCATCTCTATCAGAAAAATGCGTGTGAGTTTCTTGTGAATGCTTGTAAGTAGCTTAAGGCACTTTCAAAGGAAAGTGATTTTCTCTGAAAGGACAGCATTTAGAAAGTGAAGCAACACTCCATTCACTTCGCACAGTGAATTGAAGTGTTGGAACAGACTGCTTCTCTTTCAGAGAAACGCATGTGAATTTCTATTGAATGCTTGTAAGTAGCTTAAGGCACTTTCAAAGGAAAGTGATTTTCTCTGAAAGGACAGCATTTAGAAAGTGAAGCAACACTCCATTCACTTCGCACAGTGAATTGAAGTGATGGAACAGACTGCTTCTCTTTCAGTGAAACACATGTGAATTTCTGTTGAATGCTTGTAAGTAGCTTAAGGCACATTCAAAGGAAAGTGATTTTCTCTGAAAGGACAGCATTTAGAAAGTGAAGCAACACTCCATTCACTTCGCACAGTGAATTGTAATGTTGGAACAAACTGCTTCTCTTTCAGAAAAATGCGTGTGAGTTTCTTGTGAATGCTTGTAAGTAGCTTAAGGCACTTACAAAGGAAAGTGATTTTCTCTGAAAGGACAGCATTTAGAAAGTGAAGCAACACTCCATTCACTTCGCACAGTGAATTGAAGTGTTGGAACAGACAGCTTCTCTTTCAGTGAAACGCATGTGAATTTCTGTTGAATGCTTGTAAGTACCTTAAGGCACTTTCAAAGGAAAGTGATTTTCTCTGAAAGGACAGCATTTAGAAAGTGAAGCAACACTCCATTCACTTCGCACAGCGAATTGAAGTGTTGGAACAGACAGCTTCTCTTTCATAGAAACGCATTTGAGTTTCCTGTGAATGTGTGTAAGTAGCTTAAGGCACTTTCAAAGGAAAGTGATGTTCTCTGAAAGCACAGCATTTAGAAAGTGAAACAACACTCCATTCACTTCGCACAGTGAATTGAAGTGTTGGAACAGATTTCTTCTCTTTCAGAGAAACGCATGTGAATTTCTGTGGAATGCTTGTAAGTAGCTTAAGGCACTTTCAAAGGAAAGTGATTTTCTCTGAAAGGACAGCATTTAGAAAGTGAAACAACACTCCATTCACTTCGCACAGTGAATTGAAGTGTTGGAACAGACCACTTCTCTTTCAGAGAAACAGATATGCGTTTTTTGTGAATGCTTGTAAGTAGCTTAAGGCACTTTCAAAGGAGAGTGATTTTCTCTGAAAGGACAGCATTTAGAAAGTGAAGCAACACTCCATTCACTTCGCACAGTGAATTGAAGTGTTGGAACACTGCTTCTCTTTCAGTGAAATGCATGTGAATTTCTGTTGAATGCTGTAAGTAGCTTAAGGCACTTTCAAAGGAAAGTGATTATCTCTGAAAGGACAGCATTTAGAAAGTGAAGCAACACTCCATTTACTACGCACAGTGAATTGAAGTGTTGGAACAGACTGCTTCTCTTTCAGAAAAATGCATGTGAGTTTCTTGTGAAAGCTTGTAAGTAGCTTAAGGGACTTTCAAAGGAAAGTGATTTTCTCTGAAAGGACAGCATTTAGAAAGTGAAGGAACACTCCATTCACTTCGCACAGTGAATTGAAGTGTTGGAACAGACTGCTTCCTTTTCAGAGAAACGCATGTGAATTTCTGTTAAATGCTTGTCAGTAGCTTAAGTCACTTTCAGAGGAAAGTGATTTTCTCTGAAAGGACAGCATTTAGAAAGTGAAGCAACACTCCATTCACTATGCACAGTGAATTCAAGTGTTGGAACAGACAGCTTCTCTTTCATAGAAACGCATTTGATATTCCTGTGAATGCTTGTAAGTAGCTTAAGGCTCTTTCAAAGGAAAGTGATTTTCTCTGAAAGGACAGCATTTAGAAAGTGAAGCAACATTCCATTCCCTTCGCCCAGTGAATTGAAATGTTTGAACACACTGCTTCTCTTTCAGAGAAACTGATGTGAGTTTCTTCTGAATGCTTGTAAGTAGCTTAAGGCACTTTCAAAGCAAAGTGATTTTCTCTAAAAGGAGAGCATATAGAAAGTGAAGCAACACTCCATTCACCTCGCACAGTGAATTGTAATGTTGGAACAAACTGCCTCTCTTTCAGAAAAATGCGTGTGAGTTTCTTGTGAATGCTTGTAAGTAGCTTAAGGCACTTTCAAAGGAAAGTGATTTTCTCTGAAAGGACAGCATTTAGAAAGTGAAGCAACACTCCATTCACTTCGCACAGTGAATTGAAGTGTTGGAACAGACTGCTTCTCTTTCAGTGAAACACATGTGAATTTCTGTTGAATGCTTGTAAGTAGCTTAAGGCACATTCAAAGGAAAGTGATTTTCTATGAAAGGACAGCATTTAGAAAGTGAAGCAACACTCCATTCACTTCGCACAGTGAATTGAAGTGTTGGAACAGACAGCTTCTCTTTCATAGAAACGCATTTGAGTTTCCTGTGAATGTGTGTAAGTAGCTTAAGGCACTTTCAAAGGAAAGTGATTTTCTCTGAAAGGACAGCATTTAGAAAGTGAAGCAACACTCCATTCACTTCGCACAGTGAATTGAAGTGTTGGAACAGACTGCTTCTCTTTCAGTGAAACGCATGTGAATTTCTGTTGAATGCTGTAAGTAGCTTAAGGCACTTTGAAAGGAAAGTGATTTTCTCTGAAAGGACAGCATTTAGAAAGTGAAACAACACTCCATTCACTTCGCACAGTGAATTGAAGTGTTGGAACAGACCACTTCTCTTTCAGAGAAACAGATATGCGTTTTTTGTGAATGCTTGTAAGTAGCTTAAGGCACTTTCAAAGGAAAGTGATTTTCTCTGAAAGGACAGCATTTAGAAAGTGAAGCAACACTCCATTCACTTCGCACAGTGAATTGAAGTGTTGGAACAGACTGCTTCTCTTTCAGTGAAACACATGTGAATTTCTGTTGAATGCTTGTAAGTAGCTTAAGGCACATTCAAAGGAAAGTGATTTTCTCTGAAAGGACAGCATTTAGAAAATGAAGCAACACTCCATTCACTTCGCACAGTGAATTGAAGTGTTGGAACAGACTGCTTCTCTTTCAGAAAAATGCATGTGAGTTTCTTGTGAATGCTTGTAAGTACCTTAAGGGACTTTCAAAGGAAAGTGATTTTCTCTGAAAGGACAGCATTTAGAAAGTGAAGGAACACTCCATTCACTTCGCACAGTGAATTGAAGTGTTGGAACAGACTGCTTCTTTTTCAGAGAAACGCATGTGAATTTCTGTTAAATGCTTGTCAGTAGCTTAAGGCACTTTCAGAGGAAAGTGATTTTCTCTGAAAGGACAGCATTTAGAAAGTGAAGCAACACTCCATTCACTATGCACAGTGAATTCAAGTGTTGGAACAGACAGCTTCTCTTTCATAGAACCGCATTTGATATTCCTGTGAATGCTTGTATGTAGCTTAAGGCACTTTCAAAGGAAAGTGATTTTCTCTGAAAGGACAGCATTTAGAAAGTGAAGCAACACTCCATTCACTTCGCCCAGTGAATTGAAATGTTAGAACACACTGCTTCTCTTTCAGAGAAACGGATGTGAGTTTCTTCTGAATGCTTGTAAGTAGCTTAAGGCACTTTCAAAGCAAAGTGATTTTCTCTAAAAGGAGAGCATATAGAAAGTGAAGCAACACTCCATTCACCTCGCACAGTGAATTGTAATGTTGGAACAAACTGCATCTCTATCAGAAAAATGCGTGTGAGTTTCTTGTGAATGCTTGTAAGTAGCTTAAGGCACTTTCAAAGGAAAGTGATTTTCTCTGAAAGGACAGCATTTAGAAAGTGAAGCAACACTCCATTCACTTCGCACAGTGAATTGAAGTGTTGGAACAGACTGCTTCTCTTTCAGAGAAACGCATGTGAATTTCTATTGAATGCTTGTAAGTAGCTTAAGGCACTTTCAAAGGAAAGTGATTTTCTCTGAAAGGACAGCATTTAGAAAGTGAAGCAACACTCCATTCACTTCGCACAGTGAATTGAAGTGATGGAACAGACTGCTTCTCTTTCAGTGAAACACATGTGAATTTCTGTTGAATGCTTGTAAGTAGCTTAAGGCACATTCAAAGGAAAGTGATTTTCTCTGAAAGGACAGCATTTAGAAAGTGAAGCAACACTCCATTCACTTCGCACAGTGAATTGTAATGTTGGAACAAACTGCTTCTCTTTCAGAAAAATGCGTGTGAGTTTCTTGTGAATGCTTGTAAGTAGCTTAAGGCACTTACAAAGGAGAGTGATTTTCTCTGAAAGGACAGCATTTAGAAAGTGAAGCAACACTCCATTCACTTCGCACAGTGAATTGAAGTGTTGGAACAGACAGCTTCTCTTTCATAGAAACGCATTTGAGTTTACTGTGAATGTGTGTAAGTAGCTTAAGGCACTTTCAAAGGAAAGTGATTTTCTCTGAAAGGACAGCATTTAGAAAGTGAAGCAACACTCCATTCACTTCGCACAGTGAATTGAAGTGTTGGAACAGACAGCTTCTCTTTCAGTGAAACGCATGTGAATTTCTGTTGAATGCTTGTAAGTACCTTAAGGCACTTTCAAAGGAAAGTGATTTTCTCTGAAAGGACAGCATTTAGAAAGTGAAGCAACACTCCATTCACTTCGCACAGCGAATTGAAGTGTTGGAACAGACAGCTTCTCTTTCATAGAAACGCATTTGAGTTTCCTGTGAATGTGTGTAAGTAGCTTAAGGCACTTTCAAAGGAAAGTGATGTTCTCTGAAAGCACAGCATTTAGAAAGTGAAACAACACTCCATTCACTTCGCACAGTGAATTGAAGTGTTGGAACAGATTTCTTCTCTTTCAGAGAAACGCATGTGAATTTCTGTGGAATGCTTGTAAGTAGCTTAAGGCACTTTCAAAGGAAAGTGATTTTCTCTGAAAGGACAGCATTTAGAAAGTGAAACAACACTCCATTCACTTCGCACAGTGAATTGAAGTGTTGGAACAGACCACTTCTCTTTCAGAGAAACAGATATGCGTTTTTTGTGAATGCTTGTAAGTAGCTTAAGGCACTTTCAAAGGAGAGTGATTTTCTCTGAAAGGACAGCATTTAGAAAGTGAAGCAACACTCCATTCACTTCGCACAGTGAATTGAAGTGTTGGAACACTGCTTCTCTTTCAGTGAAATGCATGTGAATTTCTGTTGAATGCTGTAAGTAGCTTAAGGCACTTTCAAAGGAAAGTGATTATCTCTGAAAGGACAGCATTTAGAAAGTGAAGCAACACTCCATTTACTACGCACAGTGAATTGAAGTGTTGGAACAGACTGCTTCTCTTTCAGAAAAATGCATGTGAGTTTCTTGTGAAAGCTTGTAAGTAGCTTAAGGGACTTTCAAAGGAAAGTGATTTTCTCTGAAAGGACAGCATTTAGAAAGTGAAGGAACACTCCATTCACTTCGCACAGTGAATTGAAGTGTTGGAACAGACTGCTTCCTTTTCAGAGAAACGCATGTGAATTTCTGTTAAATGCTTGTCAGTAGCTTAAGTCACTTTCAGAGGAAAGTGATTTTCTCTGAAAGGACAGCATTTAGAAAGTGAAGCAACACTCCATTCACTATGCACAGTGAATTCAAGTGTTGGAACAGACAGCTTCTCTTTCATAGAAACGCATTTGATATTCCTGTGAATGCTTGTAAGTAGCTTAAGGCTCTTTCAAAGGAAAGTGATTTTCTCTGAAAGGACAGCATTTAGAAAGTGAAGCAACATTCCATTCCCTTCGCCCAGTGAATTGAAATGTTTGAACACACTGCTTCTCTTTCAGAGAAACTGATGTGAGTTTCTTCTGAATGCTTGTAAGTAGCTTAAGGCACTTTCAAAGCAAAGTGATTTTCTCTAAAAGGAGAGCATATAGAAAGTGAAGCAACACTCCATTCACCTCGCACAGTGAATTGTAATGTTGGAACAAACTGCCTCTCTTTCAGAAAAATGCGTGTGAGTTTCTTGTGAATGCTTGTAAGTAGCTTAAGGCACTTTCAAAGGAAAGTGATTTTCTCTGAAAGGACAGCATTTAGAAAGTGAAGCAACACTCCATTCACTTCGCACAGTGAATTGAAGTGTTGGAACAGACTGCTTCTCTTTCAGTGAAACACATGTGAATTTCTGTTGAATGCTTGTAAGTAGCTTAAGGCACATTCAAAGGAAAGTGATTTTCTCTGAAAGGACAGCATTTAGAAAGTGAAGCAACACTCCATTCACTTCGCACAGTGAATTGAAGTGTTGGAACAGACTGCTTCTCTTTCAGTGAAACGCATGTGAATTTCTGTTGAATGCTGTAAGTAGCTTAAGGCACTTTGAAAGGAAAGTGATTTTCTCTGAAAGGACAGCATTTAGAAAGTGAAACAACACTCCATTCACTTCGCACAGTGAATTGAAGTGTTGGAACAGACCACTTCTCTTTCAGAGAAACAGATATGCGTTTTTTGTGAATGCTTGTAAGTAGCTTAAGGCACTTTCAAAGGAAAGTGATTTTCTCTGAAAGGACAGCATTTAGAAAGTGAAGCAACACTCCATTCACTTCGCACAGTGAATTGAAGTGTTGGAACAGACTGCTTCTCTTTCAGTGAAACACATGTGAATTTCTGTTGAATGCTTGTAAGTAGCTTAAGGCACATTCAAAGGAAAGTGATTTTCTATGAAAGGACAGCATTTAGAAAGTGAAGCAACACTCCATTCACTTCGCACAGTGAATTGAAGTGTTGGAACAGACAGCTTCTCTTTCATAGAAACGCATTTGAGTTTCCTGTGAATGTGTGTAAGTAGCTTAAGGCACTTTCAAAGGAAAGTGATTTTCTCTGAAAGGACAGCATTTAGAAAGTGAAACAACACTCCATTCACTTCGCACAGTGAATTGAAGTGTTGGAACAGATTTCTTCTCATTCAGAGAAACGCATGTGAATTTCTGTGGAATGCTTGTAAGTAGCTTAAGGCACTTTCAAAGGAAAGTGATTTTCTCTGAAAGGACAGCATTTAGAAAGTGAAACAACACTCCATTCACTTCGCACATTGAATTGAAGTGTTGGAACAGACCACTTCTCTTTCAGAGAAACAGATATGCGTTTTTTGTGAATGCTTGTAAGTAGCTTAAGGCACTTTCAAAGGAAAGTGATTTTCTCTGAAAGGACAGCATTTAGAAAGTGAAGCAACACTCCATTCACTTCGCACAGTGAATTGAAGTGTTGGAACAGACTGCTTCTCTTTCAGTGAAATGCATGTGAATTTCTGTTGAATGCTGTAGGTAGCTTAAGGCACTTTCAAAGGAAAGTGATTTTCTCTGAAAGGACAGCATTTAGAAAGTGAAGCAACACTCCATTCACTACGCACAGTGAATTGAAGTGTTGGAACAGACTGCTTCTCTTTCAGAAAAATACATGTGAGTTTCTTGTGAATGCTTGTAAGTAGCTTAAGGCACTTTCAAAGGAAAGTGATTTTCTCTGAAATGACAGCATTTAGAAAGTGAAGCAACACTCCATTCACTTCGCACAGTGAATTGAAGTGTTGGAACAGACTGCTTCTCTTTCAGTGAAACATGTGAATTTCTGTTGAATGCTTGTAAGTAGCTTAAGGCACATTCAAAGGAAAGTGATTTTCTCTGAAAGGACAGCATTTAGAAAGTGAAGCAACACTCCATTCACTTCGCACAGTGAATTGAAGTGTTGGAACAGACAGCTTCTCTTTCATAGAAACGCATTTGAGTTTCCTGTGAATTTGTGTAAGTAGCTTAAGGCACTTTCAAAGGAAAGTGATTTTCTCTGAAAGGACAGCATTTAGAAAGTGAAGCAACACTCCATTCACTTCACACAGTGAATTGAAGTGTTGGAACAGACTGCTTCTCTTTCAGTGAAACGCATTTGAGTTTCCTGTGAATGTGTGTAAGTAGCTTAAGGCACTTTCAAAGTAAAGTGATTTTCTCTGAAAGGACAGCATTTAGAAAGTGAAGCAACACTCCATTCACTTCGCACAGTGAATTGAAGTGTTGGAACAGACAGCTTCTCTTTCATAGAAACGCATTTGAGTTTCCTGTGAATGTGTGTAAGTAGCTTAAGGCACTTTCAAAGGAAAGTGATTTTCTCTGAAAGGACAGCATTTAGAAAGTGAAACAACACTCCATTCACTTCGCACAGTGAATTGAAGTGTTGGAACAGATTTCTTCTCATTCAGAGAAACGCATGTGAATTTCTGTTGAATGCTTGTAAGTAGCTTAAGGCACTTTCAAAGGAAAGTGATTTTCTCTGAAAGGACAGCATTTAGAAAGTGAAACAACACTCCATTCACTTCGCACAGTGAATTGAAGTGTTGGAACAGACCACTTCTCTTTCAGAGAAACAGATATGCGTTTTTTGTGAATGCTTGTAAGTAGCTTAAGGCACTTTCAAAGGAAAGTGATTTTCTCTGAAAGGACAGCATTTAGAAAGTGAAGCAACACTCCATTCACTTCGCACAGTGAATTGAAGTGTTGGAACAGACTGCTTCTCTTTCAGAGAAACGCATGTGAATTTCTATTGAATGCTTGTAAGTAGCTTAAGGCACTTTCAAAGGAAAGTGACATTCTCTGAAAGGACAGCATTTAGAAAGTGAAGCAACACTCCATTCACTACGCACAGTGAATTGAAGTGTGGGAACAGACTGCTTCTCCTTCAGTGAAACACAGGTGAATTTCTGTTGAATGCTTGTAAGTAGCTTAAGGCACTTTCAAAGGAAAGTGATTTTCTCTGAAAGGACAGCATTTAGAAAGTGAAGCAACACTCCATTCACTTCGCACAGGGAATTGAAGTGTTGGAACAGACTGCTTCTCTTTCAGTGAAACGCATGTGAATTTCTGTTGAATGCTTGTAAGTAGCTTATGGCACTTTCAAAGGAAAGTGATTTTCTCTGAAAGGACAGCATTTAGAAAGTGAAGCAACACTCCATTCACTTCGCACAGTGAATTGAAGTGTTGGAACAGACAGCTTCTCTTTCATAGAAACGCATTTGAGTTTCCTCTGAATGTGTGTAAGCAGCTTAAGGCACTTTCAAAGGAAAGTGATTTTCTCTGAAAGGACAGCATTTAGAAAGTGAAACAACACTCCATTCACTTCGCACAGTGGATTGAAGTGTTGGAACAGACTGCTTCTCTTTCAGAGAAACGCATGTGAATTTCTGTGGAATGCTTGTAAGTAGCTTAAGGCACTTTCAAAGGAAAGTGATTTTCTCTGAAAGGACAGCATTTAGAAAGTGAAGCAACACTCCTTTCATTTCGCACAGTGAATTGAAGTGTTGGAACAGACTACTTGTCTTTCAGAAAAATGCATGTGAGTTTCTTGAATATGCTTGTACGTAGCTTAAGGCACTTTCAAAGGAAAGTGATTTTCTCTGAAAGGACAGCATTTAGAAAGTGAAGCAACACTCCATTCACTTCGCACAGTGAATTGAAGTGTTGGAACAGACAGCTTCTCTTTCATAGAAACGCATTTGAGTTTCCTGTGAATGTGTGTAAGTAGCTTAAGGCACTTTCAAAGGAAAGTGATTTTCTCTGAAAGGACAGCATTTAGAAAGTGAAGCAACACTCCATTCACTTCGCACAGTGAATTTAAGTGTTGGAACAGACTGCTTCTCTTTCAGTGAAACGCATGTGAATTTCTGTTGAATGCTTGTTAGTACCTTAAGGCACTTTCAAAGGAAAGTGATTTTCTCTGAAAGGACAGCATTTAGAAAGTGAAGCAACACTCCATTCACTTCGCACAGTGAATTGAAGAGTTGGAACAGACAGCTTCTCTTTCATAGAAACGCATTTGAGTTTCCTGTGAATGTGTGTAAGTAGCTTAAGGCACTTTCAAAGGAAAGTGATTTTCTCTGAAAGGACAGCATTTAGAAAGTGAAGCAACACTCCATTCACTTCGCACAGTGAATTGAAGTGTTGGAACAGACTTCATCTCTTTCAGAGAAACGCATGTGAATTTCTGTGGAATGCTTGTAAGTAGCTTAAGGCACTTTCAAAGGAAAGTGATTTTCTCTGAAAGGACAGCATTTAGAAAGTGAAACAACACTCCATTCACTTCGCACAGTGAATTCAAGTGTTGGAACAGACCACTTCTCTTTCAGAGAAACAGATATGCGTTTTTTGTGAATGCTTGTAAGTAGCTTTAGGCACTTTCAAAGGAAAGTGATTTTCTCTGAAAGGACAGCATTTAGAAAGTGAAGCAACACTCCATTCACTTCGCACAGTGAATTGAAGTTTTGGAACAGACTGCTTCTCTTTCAGAGAAACGCATGTGAATTTCTATTGAATGCTTGTAAGTAGCTTAAGGCACTTTCAAAGGAAAGTGATTTTCTCTGAAAGGACAGCATTTAGAAAGTGAAGCAACACTCCATTCACTACGCACAGTGAATTGAAGTGTTGGAACAGATCACTTCTCTTTCAGAAAAATGCATGTGAGTTTCTTGTGAATGCTTGTAAGTAGCTTAAGGCACTTTTAAAGGAAAGTGATTTTCTCTGAAAGGACAGCATTTAGAAAGTGAAGCAACACTCCATTCACTTTGCACAGTGAATTGATGTGTTGGAACAGACAGCTTCTCTTTCGTAGAAACGCATTTGAGTTTCCTGTGAATGTGTGTAAGTAGCTTAAGGCACTTTCAATGAAAAGTGATTTTCTCTGAAAGGACAGCATTTAGAAAGTGAAACAACACTCCATTCACTTCGCACAGTGAATTGAAGTGTTGGAACACACTTCTTCTCTTTCAGAGAAACGCATGTGAATTTCTGTGGAATGCTTGTAAGTAGCTTAAGGCACTTTCAAACGAAAGCGATTTTCTCTGAAAGGACAGCATTTAGAAAGTGAAGCAACACTCCATTCACTTCGCACAGTGAATTGAAGTGTTGGAACAGACAGCTTCTCTTTCATAGAAACGCATTTGAGTTTCCTGTGAATGTGTGTAAGCAGCTTAAGGCACTTTCAAAGGAAAGTGATTTTCTCTGAAAGGACAGCATTTAGGAAGTGAAACAACACTCCATTCACTTCGCACAGTGAATTGAAGTGTTGGAACAGACTGCTTCTCTTTCAGAGAAACGCATGTGAATTTCTGTGGAATGCTTGTAAGTAGCTTAAGGCACTTTCAAAGGAAAGTGCTTTTCTAAAAGGACAGCATTTAGAAAGTGAAGCAACACTCCAATTACTACGCACAGTGAATTGAAGTGTGGGAACAGACTGCTTCTCCTTCAGTGAAACACATGTGAAGTTCTGTTGAATGCTTGTAAGTAGCTTAAGGCACTTTCAAAGGAAGGTGATTTTCTCCGAAAGGACAGCATTTAGAAAGTGAAGAAACATTCCATTCACTTCGCACAGTGAATTGAAGTGTTGGAACAGACTGCTTCTCTTTCATAGAAACGCATGTGAATTTCTATTGAATGCTTGTTAGTAGCTAAGGCACTTTCAAAAGAAAGTGATTTTCTCAGAAAGGACAGCATTTAGAAAGTGAAGCAACACTCCATTCACTACGCACAGTGAATTGAAGTGTTGGAACAGACTGCTTGTCTTTCAGAAAAATGCATGTGAGTTTCTTGTGAATGCTTGTAAGTAGCTTAAGGCACTTTCAAAGGAAAGTGATTTTCTCTGAAAGGACAGCATTTAGAAAGTGAAGCAACACTCCATTCACTTCGCACAGTGAATTGAAGTGTTGGAACAGACTGCTTCTCTTTCAGTGGAACACATGTGAATTTCTGTTGAATGCTTGTAAGTAGCTTAAGGCACTTTCAAAGGAAAGTGATTTTCTCTGAAAGGACAGCATTTAGAAAGTGAAGTAACACTCCATTCACTTCGCACAGTGAATTGAAGTGTTGGAACAGACAGCTTCTCTTTCATAGAAACGCATTTGAGTTTCCTGTGAATGTGTGTAAGTAGCTTAAGGCACTTTCAAAGGAAAGTGATTTTCTCTGAAAGGACAGCATTTAGAAAGTGAAGCAACACTCCATTCACTTCGCACAGTGAATTGAAGTGTTGGAACAGACAGCTTCTCTTTCATAGAAACGCATTTGAGTTTCCTGTGAATGTGTGTAAGCAGCTTAAGGCACTTTCAAAGGAAAGTGATTTTCTCTGAAAGGACAGCATTTAGAAAGTGAAACAACACTCCATTCACTTCGCACAGTGAATTGAAGTGTTGGAACAGACTGCTTCTCTTTCAGAGAAACGCATGTGAATTTCTGTGGAATGCTTGTAAGTAGCTTAAGGCACTTTCAAAGGAAAGTGATTTTCTCTGAAAGGACAGCATTTAGAAAGTGAAGCAACACTCCATTCACTTCGCACAGTGAATTGAAGTGTTGGAACAGACTGCTTCTCTTTCAGTGAAACATGTGAATTTCTGTTGAATGCTTGTAAGTAGCTTAAGGCACATTCAAAGGAAAGTGATTTTCTCTGAAAGGACAGCATTTAGAAAGTGAAGCAACACTCCATTCACTTCGCACAGTGAATTGAAGTGTTGGAACAGACAGCTTCTCTTTCATAGAAATGCATTTGAGTTTCCTGTGAATTTGTGTAAGTAGCTTAAGGCACTTTCAAAGGAAAGTGATTTTCTCTGAAAGGACAGCATTTAGAAAGTGAAGCAACACTCCATTCACTTCGCACAGTGAATTGAAGTGTTGGAACAGACTGCTTCTCTTTCAGTGAAACGCATTTGAGTTTCCTGTGAATGTGTGTAAGTAGCTTAAGGCACTTTCAAAGTAAAGTGATTTTCTCTGAAAGGACAGCATTTAGAAAGTGAAGCAACACTCCATTCACTTCGCACAGTGAATTGAAGTGTTGGAACAGACAGCTTCTCTTTCATAGAAACGCATTTGAGTTTCCTGTGAATGTGTGTAAGTAGCTTAAGGCACTTTCAAAGGAAAGTGATTTTCTCTGAAAGGACAGCATTTAGAAAGTGAAACAACACTCCATTCACTTCGCACAGTGAATTGAAGTGTTGGAACAGATTTCTTCTCATTCAGAGAAACGCATGTGAATTTCTGTTGAATGCTTGTAAGTAGCTTAAGGCACTTTCAAAGGAAAGTGATTTTCTCTGAAAGGACAGCATTTAGAAAGTGAAACAACACTCCATTCACTTCGCACAGTGAATTGAAGTGTTGGAACAGACCACTTCTCTTTCAGAGAAACAGATATGCGTTTTTTGTGAATGCTTGTAAGTAGCTTAAGGCACTTTCAAAGGAAAGTGATTTTCTCTGAAAGGACAGCATTTAGAAAGTGAAGCAACACTCCATTCACTTCGCACAGTGAATTGAAGTGTTGGAACAGACTGCTTCTCTTTAAGAGAAACGCATGTGAATTTCTATTGAATGCTTGTAAGTAGCTTAAGGCACTTTCAAAGGAAAGTGACATTCTCTGAAAGGACAGCATTTAGAAAGTGAAGCAACACTCCATTCACTACGCACAGTGAATTGAAGTGTGGGAACAGACTGCTTCTCCTTCAGTGAAACACAGGTGAATTTCTGTTGAATGCTTGTAAGTAGCTTAAGGCACTTTCAAAGGAAAGTGATTTTCTCTGAAAGGACAGCATTTAGAAAGTGAAGCAACACTCCATTCACTTCGCACAGGGAATTGAAGTGTTGGAACAGACTGCTTCTCTTTCAGTGAAACGCATGTGAATTTCTGTTGAATGCTTGTAAGTAGCTTATGGCACTTTCAAAGGAAAGTGATTTTCTCTGAAAGGACAGCATTTAGAAAGTGAAGCAACACTCCATTCACTTCGCACAGTGAATTGAAGTGTTGGAACAGACAGCTTCTCTTTCATAGAAACGCATTTGAGTTTCCTCTGAATGTGTGTAAGCAGCTTAAGGCACTTTCAAAGGAAAGTGATTTTCTCTGAAAGGACAGCATTTAGAAAGTGAAACAACACTCCATTCACTTCGCACAGTGGATTGAAGTGTTGGAACAGACTGCTTCTCTTTCAGAGAAACGCATGTGAATTTCTGTGGAATGCTTGTAAGTAGCTTAAGGCACTTTCAAAGGAAAGTGATTTTCTCTGAAAGGACAGCATTTAGAAAGTGAAGCAACACTCCTTTCATTTCGCACAGTGAATTGAAGTGTTGGAACAGACTACTTGTCTTTCAGAAAAATGCATTTGAGTTTCTTGTGAATGCTTGTACGTAGCTTAAGGCACTTTCAAAGGAAAGTGATTTTCTCTGAAAGGACAGCATTTAGAAAGTGAAACAACACTCCATTCACTTCGCACAGTGAATTCAAGTGTTGGAACAGACCACTTCTCTTTCAGAGAAACAGATATGCGTTTTTTGTGAATGCTTGTAAGTAGCTTTAGGCACTTTCAAAGGAAAGTGATTTTCTCTGAAAGGACAGCATTTAGAAAGTGAAGCAACACTCCATTCACTTCGCACAGTGAATTGAAGTTTTGGAACAGACTGCTTCTCTTTCAGAGAAACGCATGTGAATTTCTATTGAATGCTTGTAAGTAGCTTAAGGCACTTTCAAAGGAAAGTGATTTTCTCTGAAAGGACAGCATTTAGAAAGTGAAGCAACACTCCATTCACTACGCACAGTGAATTGAAGTGTTGGAACAGATCACTTCTCTTTCAGAAAAATGCATGTGAGTTTCTTGTGAATGCTTGTAAGTAGCTTAAGGCACTTTTAAAGGAAAGTGATTTTCTCTGAAAGGACAGCATTTAGAAAGTGAAGCAACACTCCATTCACTTTGCACAGTGAATTGAAGTGTTGGAACAGACAGCTTCTCTTTCGTAGAAACGCATTTGAGTTTCCTGTGAATGTGTGTAAGTAGCTTAAGGCACTTTCAATGAAAAGTGATTTTCTCTGAAAGGACAGCATTTAGAAAGTGAAACAACACTCCATTCACTTCGCACAGTGAATTGAAGTGTTGGAACACACTTCTTCTCTTTCAGAGAAACGCATGTGAATTTCTGTGGAATGCTTGTAAGTAGCTTATGGCACTTTCAAACGAAAGCGATTTTCTCTGAAAGGACAGCATTTAGAAAGTGAAGCAACACTCCATTCACTTCGCACAGTGAATTGAAGTGTTGGAACAGACAGCTTCTCTTTCATAGAAACGCATTTGAGTTTCCTGTGAATGTGTGTAAGCAGCTTAAGGCACTTTCAAAGGAAAGTGATTTTCTCTGAAAGGACAGCATTTAGGAAGTGAAACAACACTCCATTCACTTCGCACAGTGAATTGAAGTGTTGGAACAGACTGCTTCTCTTTCAGAGAAACGCATGTGAATTTCTGTGGAATGCTTGTAAGTAGCTTAAGGCACTTTCAAAGGAAAGTGCTTTTCTAAAAGGACAGCATTTAGAAAGTGAAGCAACACTCCAATTACTACGCACAGTGAATTGAAGTGTGGGAACAGACTGCTTCTCCTTCAGTGAAACACATGTGAAGTTCTGTTGAATGCTTGTAAGTAGCTTAAGGCACTTTCAAAGGAAGGTGATTTTCTCCGAAAGGACAGCATTTAGAAAGTGAAGAAACACTCCATTCACTTCGCACAGTGAATTGAAGTGTTGGAACAGACTGCTTCTCTTTCATAGAAACGCATGTGAATTTCTATTGAATGCTTGTTAGTAGCTAAGGCACTTTCAAAAGAAAGTGATTTTCTCAGAAAGGACAGCATTTAGAAAGTGAAGCAACACTCCATTCACTACGCACAGTGAATTGAAGTGTTGGAACAGACTGCTTCTCTTTCAGAAAAATGCATGTGAGTTTCTTGTGAATGCTTGTAAGTAGCTTAAGGCACTTTCAAAGGAAAGTGATTTTCTCTGAAAGGACAGCATTTAGAAAGTGAAGCAACACTCCATTCACTTCGCACAGTGAATTGAAGTGTTGGAACAGACTGCTTCTCTTTCAGTGGAACACATGTGAATTTCTGTTGAATGCTTGTAAGTAGCTTAAGGCACTTTCAAAGGAAAGTGATTTTCTCTGAAAGGACAGCATTTAGAAAGTGAAGTAACACTCCATTCACTTCGCACAGTGAATTGAAGTGTTGGAACAGACAGCTTCTCTTTCATAGAAACGCATTTGAGTTTCCTGTGAATGTGTGTAAGTAGCTTAAGGCACTTTCAAAGGAAAGTGATTTTCTCTGAAAGGACAGCATTTAGAAAGTGAAGCAACACTCCATTCACTTCGCACAGTGAATTGAAGTGTTGGACCAGACTGCTTCTCTTTCAGTGAAACGCATGTGAATTTCTGTTGAATGCTTGTAAGTAGCTTAAGGCACTTTCAAAGGAACGTGATTTTCTCTGAAAGGACAGCATTTAGAAAGTGAAGCAACACTCCATTCACTTCGCACAGTGAATTGAAGTGTTGGAACAGACAGCATCTCTTTCATAGAAACGCATTTGAGTTTCCTGTGAATGTGTGTAAGCAGCTTAAGGCACTTTCAAAGGAAAGTGATTTTCTCTGAAAGGACAGCATTTAGAAAGTGAAACAACACTCCATTCACTTCGCACAGTGAATTGAAGTGTTGGAACAGACTGCTTCTCTTTCAGAGAAACGCATGTGAATTTCTGTGGAATGCTTGTAAGTAGCTTAAGGCACTTTCAAAGGAAAGTGATTTTCTCTGAAAGGACAGCATTTAGAAAGTGAAGCAACACTCCTTTCATTTCGCACAGTGAATTGAAGTGTTGGAACAGACTACTTCCTTTTCAGAAAAATGCATGTGAGTTTCTTGTGAATGCTTGTACGTAGCTTAAGGCACTTTCAAAGGAAAGTGATTTTCTCTGAAAGGACAGCATTTAGAAAGTGAAGCAACACTCCATTCACTTCGCACAGTGAATTGAAGTGTTGGAACAGACTGCTTCTCTTTCAGAGAAACGCATTTGAGTTTCCTGTGAATGTGTGTAAGTAGCTTAAGGCACTTTCAAAGGAAAGTGATTTTCTCTGAAAGGACAGCATTTAGAAAGTGAAGCAACACTCCATTCACTTCGCACAGTGAAATGAAGTATTGGAACAGACTGCTTCTCTTTCAGTGAAACGCATGTGAATTTCTGTTGAATGCTTGTAAGTAGCTTAAGGCACTTTCAAAGGAAAGTGATTTTCTCTGAAAGGACAGCATTTAGAAAGTGAAACAACACTCCATTCACTTCGCACAGTGAATTGAAGTGTTGGAACAGACGGCTTCTCTTTCAGAGAAACGCATGTGAATTTCTGTGGAATGCTTGTAAGTAGCTTAAGGCACTTTCAAAGGAAAGTGATTTTCTCTGAAAGGACAGCATTTAGAAAGTGAAGCAACACTCCTTTCATTTCGCACAGTGAATTGAAGTGTTGGAACAGACTACTTCTCTTTCAGAAAAATGCATGTGAGTTTCTTGTGAATACTTGTACGTAGCTTAAGGCACTTTCAAAGGAAAGTGATTTTCTCTGAAAGGACAGCATTTAGAAAGTGAAGCAACACTCCATTCACTTCGCACAGTGAATTGAAGTGTTAAAACAGACTGCTTCTCTTTCAGTGATACGCATGTGAATTTCTGTTGAATGCTTGTAAGTACCTTAAGGCACTTTCAAAGGAAAGTGATTTTCTCTGAAAGGACAGCATTTAGAAAGTGAAGCAACACTCCATTCACTTCGCACAGTGAATTGAAGTGTTGGAACAGACAGCTTCTCTTTCATAGAAACGCATTTGAGTTTCCTGTGAATGTGTATAAGTAGCTTAAGGCACTTTCAAAGGAAAGTGATTTTCTCTGAAAGGACAGCATTTAGAAAGTGAAACAACACTCCATTCACTTCGCACAGTGAATTGAAGTGTTGGAACAGACTTCTTCTCTTTCAGAGAAACGCATGTGAATTTCTGTGGAATGCTTGTAAGTAGCTTAAGGCACTTTCAAAGGAAAGTGATTTTCTCTGAAAGGACAGCATTTAGAAAGTGAAACAACACTCCATTCACTTCGCACAGTGAATTGAAGTGTTGGAACAGACCACTTCTCTATCAGAGAAACAGATATGCGTTTTTTGTGAATGCTTGTAAGTAGCTTAAGGCACTTTCAAAGGAAAGTGATTTTCTCTGAAAGGACAGCATTTAGAAAGCGAAGCAACACTCCATTCACTACGCACAGTGAATTGAAGTGTTGGAACAGATCACTTCTCTTTCAGAAAAATGCATGTGAGTTTCTTGTGAATGCTTGTAAGTAGCTTAAGGCACTTTCAAAGGAAAGTGATTTTCTCTGAAAGGACAGCATTTAGAAAGTGAAGCAACACTCCATTCACTTCGCACAGTGAATTGAAGTGTTGGAACAGACAGCTTCTCTTTCGTAGAAACGCATTTGAGTTTCCTGTGAATGTGTGTAAGTAGCTTAAGGCACTTTCAATGCAAAGTGATTTTCTCTGAAAGGACAGCATTTAGAAAGTGAAACAACACTCCATTCACTTCGCACAGTGAATTGAAGTGTTGGAACAGACTTCTTCTCTTTCAGAGAAACGCATGTGAATTTCTGTGGAAGGCTTTTAAGTAGCTTAAGGTACTTTCAAAGGAAAGTGATTTTCTCTGAAAGGACAGCATTTAGAAAGTGAAGCAACACTCCATTCACTTCGCACAGTGAATTGAAGGTTGGAACAGACAGCTTCTCTTTCATAGAAACGCATTTGAGTTTCCTGTGAATGTGTGTAAGCAGCTTAAGGCACTTTCAGAGGAAAGTGATTTTCTCTGAAAGGACAGCATTTAGAAAGTGAAACAACACTCCATTCACTTCGCACAGTGAATTGAAGTGTTGGAACAGACTGCTTCTCTTTCAGAGAAACGCATGTGAATTTCTGTGGAATGCTTGTAAGTAGCTTAAGGCACTGTCAAAGGAAAGTGATTTTCTCTGAAAGGACAGCATTTAGAAAGTGAAGCAACACTCCATTCACTTCGCACAGTGAATTGAAGTGTTGGAACAGACAGCTTCTCTTTCGTAGAAACGCATTTGAGTTTCCTGTGAATGTGTGTAAGTAGCTTAAGGCACTTTCAATGCAAAGGGATTTTCTCGGAAAGGACAGCATTTAGAAAGTGAAACAACATTCCATTCACTTCGCAAAGTGAATTGAAGTGTTGGAACAGACTTCTTCTCTTTCAGAGAAACGCATGTGAATTTCTGTGGAATGCTTGTAAGTAGCTTAAGGCATTTTCAAAGTAAAGTGATTTTCTCTGAAAGGACAGCATTTAGAAAGTGAAACAACTCTCCATTCACTTCGCACAGTGAATTGAAGTGTTGGAACAGACCATTTCTCTTTCAGAGAAACAGATATGAGTTTTTTGTGAATGCTTGTAAGTAGCTTAAGGCACTTTCAAAGGAAAGTGATTTTCTCTGAAAGGACAGCATTTAGAAAGTGAAGCAACACTCCATTCACTTCGCACAGTGAATTGAAGTGTTGGAACAGACTGCTTCTCTTTCAGAGAAACGCATGTTAATTTCTATTGAATGCTTGTAAGTAGCTTAAGGCACTTTCAAAGGAAAGTGATTTTCTCTGAAAGGACAGCATTTAGAAAGTGAAGCAACACTCCAATCACTACGCACAGTGAATTGAAGTGTTGGAACAGACTGCTTCCTTTCAGTGAAACACATGTGAATTTCTGTTGAATGCTTGTAAGTAGCTTAAGGCACTTTCAAAGGAAGGTGATTTTCTCCGAAAGGACAGCATTTAGAAAGTGAAGAAACACTCCATTCAATTCGCACAGTGAATTGAAGTGTTGGAACAGACAGCTTCTCTTTCATAGAAACGCATGTGAATTTCTATTGAATGCTTGTAAGTAGCTAAGGCACTTTCAAAAGAAAGTGATTTTCTCAGAAAGGACAGCATTTAGAAAGTGAAGCAACACTCCATTCACTACGCACAGTGAATTGAAGTGTTGGAACAGACTGCTTCTCTTTCAGAAAAATGCATGTGAGTTTCTTGTGAATGCTTGTAAGTAGCTTAAGGCACTTTCAAAGGAAAGTGATTTTCTCTGAAAGGACAGCATTTAGAAAGTGAAGCAACACTCCATTCACTTCGCACAGTGAATTGAAGTGTTGGAACAGACAGCTTCTCTTTCATAGAAACGCATTTGAGTTTCCTGTGAATGTGTGTAAGTAGCTTAAGGCACTTTCAAAGGAAAGTGATTTTCTCTGAAAGGACAGCATTTAGAAAGTGAAACAACACTCCATTCACTTCGCACAGTGAATTGAAGTGTTGGAACAGACTTCTTCTCTTTCAGAGAAACGCATGTGAATTTCTGTGGAATGCTTGTAAGTAGCTTAAGGCACTTTCAAAGGAAAGTGATTTTCTCTGAAAGGACAGCATTTAGAAAGTGAAACAACACTCCATTCACTTCGCACAGTGAATTGAAGTGTTGGAACAGACCACTTCTCTATCAGAGAAACAGATATGCGTTTTTGGTGAATGCTTGTAAGTAGCTTAAGGCACTTTCAAAGGAAAGTGATTTTCTCTGAAAGGACAGCATTTAGAAAGTGAAGCAACACTCCATTCACTACGCACAGTGAATTGAAGTGTTGGAACAGATCACTTCTCTTTCAGAAAAATGCATGTGAGTTTCTTGTGAATGCTTGTAAGTAGCTTAAGGCACTTTCAAAGGAAAGTGATTTTCTCGGAAAGGACAGCATTTAGAAAGTGAAGCAACACTCCATTCACTTCGCACAGTGAATTGAAGTGTTGGAACAGACAGCTTCTCTTTCGTAGAAACGCATTTGAGTTTCCTGTGAATGTGTGTAAGTAGCTTAAGGCACTTTCAATGCAAAGTGATTTTCTCGGAAAGGACAGCATTTAGAAAGTGAAACAACACTCCATTCACTTCGCACAGTGAATTGAAGTGTTGGAACGGACTTCTTCTCTTTCAGAGAAACGCATGTGAATTTCTGTGGAATGCTTGTAAGTAGCTTAAGGCACTGTCAAAGGAAAGTGATTTTCTCTGAAAGGACAGCATTTAGAAAGTGAAGCAACACTCCATTCACTTCGCACAGTGAATTGAAGTGTTGGAACAGACAGCTTCTCTTTCGTAGAAACGCATTTGAGTTTCCTGTGAATGTGTGTAAGTAGCTTAAGGCACTTTCAATGCAAAGGGATTTTCTCGGAAAGGACAGCATTTAGAAAGTGAAACAACATTCCATTCACTTCGCAAAGTGAATTGAAGTGTTGGAACAGACTTCTTCTCTTTCAGAGAAACGCATGTGAATTTCTGTGGAATGCTTGTAAGTAGCTTAAGGCATTTTCAAAGTAAAGTGATTTTCTCTGAAAGGACAGCATTTAGAAAGTGAAACAACTCTCCATTCACTTCGCACAGTGAATTGAAGTGTTGGAACAGACCATTTCTCTTTCAGAGAAACAGATATGAGTTTTTTGTGAATGCTTGTAAGTAGCTTAAGGCACTTTCAAAGGAAAGTGATTTTCTCTGAAAGGACAGCATTTAGAAAGTGAAGCAACACTCCATTCACTTCGCACAGTGAATTGAAGTGTTGGAACAGACTGCTTCTCTTTCAGAGAAACGCATGTTAATTTCTATTGAATGCTTGTAAGTAGCTTAAGGCACTTTCAAAGGAAAGTGATTTTCTCTGAAAGGACAGCATTTAGAAAGTGAAGCAACACTCCAATCACTACGCACAGTGAATTGAAGTGTTGGAACAGACTGCTTCTCTTTCAGTGAAACACATGTGAATTTCTGTTGAATGCTTGTAAGTAGCTTAAGGCACTTTCAAAGGAAGGTGATTTTCTCCGAAAGGACAGCATTTAGAAAGTGAAGAAACACTCCATTCAATTCGCACAGTGAATTGAAGTGTTGGAACAGACAGCTTCTCTTTCATAGAAACGCATGTGAATTTCTATTGAATGCTTGTAAGTAGCTAAGGCACTTTCAAAAGAAAGTGATTTTCTCAGAAAGGACAGCATTTAGAAAGTGAAGCAACACTCCATTCACTACGCACAGTGAATTGAAGTGTTGGAACAGACTGCTTCTCTTTCAGAAAAATGCATGTGAGTTTCTTGTGAATGCTTGTAAGTAGCTTAAGGCACTTTCAAAGGAAAGTGATTTTCTCTGAAAGGACAGCATTTAGAAAGTGAAGCAACACTCCATTCACTTCGCACAGTGAATTGAAGTGTTGGAACAGACTGCTTCTCTTTCAGTGAAACACATGTGAATTTCTGTTGAATGCTTGTAAGTAGCTTAAGGCACTTTCAAAGGAAAGTTATTTTCTCTAAAAGGACAGCATTTAGAAAGTGAAGTAACACTCCATTCACTTCGCACAGTGAATTGAAGTGTTGGAACAGACTGCTTCTCTTTCAGTGAAACGCATGTGATTTTCTGTTGAATGCTTGTAAGTACCTTAAGGCACTTTCAAAGGAAAGTGATTTTCTCTGAAAGGACAGCATTTAGAAAGTGAAGCAACACTCCATTCACTTCGCACAGTGAATTGAAGTGTTGGAACAGACAGCTTCTCTTTCGTAGAAACGCATTTGAGTTTCCTGTGAATGTGTGTAAGTAGCTTAAGGCACTTTCAATGCAAAGGGATTTTCTCGGAAAGGACAGCATTTAGAAAGTGAAACAACATTCCATTCACTTCGCAAAGTGAATTGAAGTGTTGGAACAGACTTCTTCTCTTTCAGAGAAACGCATGTGAATTTCTGTGGAATGCTTGTAAGTAGCTTAAGGCATTTTCAAAGTAAAGTGATTTTCTCTGAAAGGACAGCATTTAGAAAGTGAAACAACTCTCCATTCACTTCGCACAGTGAATTGAAGTGTTGGAACAGACCATTTCTCTTTCAGAGAAACAGATATGAGTTTTTTGTGAATGCTTGTAAGTAGCTTAAGGCACTTTCAAAGGAAAGTGATTTTCTCTGAAAGGACAGCATTTAGAAAGTGAAGCAACACTCCATTCACTTCGCACAGTGAATTGAAGTGTTGGAACAGACTGCTTCTCTTTCAGAGAAACGCATGTTAATTTCTATTGAATGCTTGTAAGTAGCTTAAGGCACTTTCAAAGGAAAGTGATTTTCTCTGAAAGGACAGCATTTAGAAAGTGAAGCAACACTCCAATCACTACGCACAGTGAATTGAAGTGTTGGAACAGACTGCTTCTCTTTCAGTGAAACACATGTGAATTTCTGTTGAATGCTTGTAAGTAGCTTAAGGCACTTTCAAAGGAAGGTGATTTTCTCCGAAAGGACAGCATTTAGAAAGTGAAGAAACACTCCATTCAATTCGCACAGTGAATTGAAGTGTTGGAACAGACAGCTTCTCTTTCATAGAAACGCATGTGAATTTCTATTGAATGCTTGTAAGTAGCTAAGGCACTTTCAAAAGAAAGTGATTTTCTCAGAAAGGACAGCATTTAGAAAGTGAAGCAACACTCCATTCACTACGCACAGTGAATTGAAGTGTTGGAACAGACTGCTTCTCTTTCAGAAAAATGCATGTGAGTTTCTTGTGAATGCTTGTAAGTAGCTTAAGGCACTTTCAAAGGAAAGTGATTTTCTCTGAAAGGACAGCATTTAGAAAGTGAAGCAACACTCCATTCACTTCGCACAGTGAATTGAAGTGTTGGAACAGACTGCTTCTCTTTCAGTGAAACACATGTGAATTTCTGTTGAATGCTTGTAAGTAGCTTAAGGCACTTTCAAAGGAAAGTTATTTTCTCTAAGAGGACAGCATTTAGAAAGTGAAGTAACACTCCATTCACTTCGCACAGTGAATTGAAGTGTTGGAACAGACTGCTTCTCTTTCAGTGAAACGCATGTGATTTTCTGTTGAATGCTTGTAAGTACCTTAAGGCACTTTCAAAGGAAAGTGATTTTCTCTGAAAGGACAGCATTTAGAAAGTGAAGCAACACTCCATTCACTTCGCACAGTGAATTGAAGTGTTGGAACAGACATCTTCTCTTTCATAGAAACGCATTTGAGTTTCCTGTGAATGTGTGTAAGTAGCTTAAGGCACTTTCAAAGGAAAGTGATTTTCTCTGAAAGGACAGCATTTAGAAAGTGAAGCAACACTCCATTCATTTCGCACAGTGAATTGAAGTGTTGGAACAGACTACTTCTCTTTCAGGAAACAGGTATGAGTTTTTTGTGAATGCTTTTAAGTAGCTTAAGGCATTTTCAAAGGAAAGTGATTTTCTCTGAAAGGACAGCATTTAGAAAGTGGAGCAACACTCCATTCACTTCGCACAGTGAATTGAAGTGTTGGAACAGACTCCTTCTCTTTCAGTGAAATGCATGTGAATTTCTGTTGAATGCTGTAAGTAGCTTAAGTCACTTTCAAAGGAAAGTGATTTTCTCTGAAAGGACAGCATTTAGAAAGTGAAGCAACACTCCATTCACTACGCACAGTGAATTTAAGTGTTGGAATAGACTGCTTCTCTTTCAGAAAAATGCATGTGAGTTTCTTGTGAATGCTTGTAAGTAGCTTAAGGCACTTTCAAAGGAAAGTGATTTTCTCTGAAAGGACAGCATTTAGAAAGTGAAACAACACTCCATTCACTTCGCACAGTGAATTCAAGTGTTGGAACAGACTGCTTCTCTTTCATAGAACCGCATTTGATATTCCTGTGAATGCTTGTAAGTAGCTTAAGGCACTTTTAAAGGAAAGTGATTTTCTATTAAAGGACAGCATTTAGAAAGTGAAGCAACACTCCATTCACTTCGCCCAGTGAATTGAAATGTCGGAACACACTGCTTCTCTTTCAAAGAAACGGATGTGAGTTTCTTCGGAATGCTTTTAAGTAGCTTAAGGCACTTTCAAAGCAAAGTGATTTTCTCTAAAAGGAGAGCATATATAAAGTGAAGCAACACTCCATTCACTTCGCACAGTGAATTGTAATGTTGGAACAAACTGCTTCTTTTCAGAAAAATGCGTGTGAGTTTCTTGTGAATGCTTGTAAGTAGCTTAAGGCACTTTCAAGGAAAGTGATTTTCTCTGAAAGGACAGCATTTAGAAAGTGAAGCAACACTCCATTCACTTCGCACAGTGAATTGAAGTGTTGGAACAGACTGCTTCTCTTTCAGAGAAACGCATGTGAATTTCTATTGAATGCTTGTAAGTAGCTTAAGGCACTTTCAAAGTAAAGTGATTTTCTCTGAAAGGACAGCATTTCGAAAGTGAAGCAACACTCCATTCACTTCGCACAGTGAATTGAAGTGTTGGAACAGACTGCTTCTCTTTCAGTGAAACACATGTGAATTTCTGTTGAATGCTTGTAAGTAGCTTAAGGCACATTCAAAGGAAAGTGATTTTCTCTGAAAGGACAGCATTTAGAAAGTGAAGCAACACTCCATTCACTTCGCACAGTGAATTGAAGTGTTGGAACAGACAGCTTCTCTTTCATAGAAACGCATTTGAGTTTCCTGTGAATGTGCGTAAGTAGCTTAAGGCACTTTCAAAGGAAAGTGATTTTCTCTGAAAGGACAGCATTTAGAAAGTGAAGCAACACTCCATTCACTTCGCACAGTGAATTGAAGTGTTGGAACAGACTGCTTCTCTTTCAGTGAAACGCATGTGAATTTCTGTTGAATGCTTGTCAGTAGCTTAAGGCACTTTCAGAGGAAAGTGATTTTCTCTGAAAGGACAGCATTTAGAAAGTGAAGCAACACTCCATTCATTTCGCACAGTGAATTGAAGTGTTGGAACAGACTACTTCTCTTTCAGGAAACAGGTATGAGTTTTTTGTGAATGCTTTTAAGTAGCTTAAGGCATTTTCAAAGGAAAGTGATTTTCTCTGAAAGGACAGCATTTAGAAAGTGGAGCAACACTCCATTCACTTCGCACAGTGAATTGAAGTGTTGGAACAGACTCCTTCTCTTTCAGTGAAATGCATGTGAATTTCTGTTGAATGCTGTAAGTAGCTTAAGTCACTTTCAAAGGAAAGTGATTTTCTCTGAAAGGACAGCATTTAGAAAGTGAAGCAACACTCCATTCACTACGCACAGTGAATTTAAGTGTTGGAATAGACTGCTTCTCTTTCAGAAAAATGCATGTGAGTTTCTTGTGAATGCTTGTAAGTAGCTTAAGGCACTTTCAAAGGAAAGTGATTTTCTCTGAAAGGACAGCATTTAGAAAGTGAAACAACACTCCATTCACTTCGCACAGTGAATTCAAGTGTTGGAACAGACTGCTTCTCTTTCATAGAACCGCATTTGATATTCCTGTGAATGCTTGTAAGTAGCTTAAGGCACTTTTAAAGGAAAGTGATTTTCTCTGAAAGGACAGCATTTAGAAAGTGAAGCAACACTCCATTCACTTCGCACAGTGAATTGAAGTGTTGGAACAGACTGCTTCTCTTTCAGTGAAACGCATGTGAATTTCTGTTGAATGCTTGTCAGTAGCTTAAGGCACTTTCAGAGGAAAGTGATTTTCTCTGAAAGGACAGCATTTAGAAAGTGAAACAACACTCCATTCACTTCACACAGTGAATTGAAGTGTTGGAACAGACCACTTCTCTTTCAGAGAAACAGATATGCGTTTTTTGTGAATGCTTGTAAGTAGCTTAAGGCACTTTCAAAGGAAAGTGATTTTCTCTGAAAGGACAGCATTTAGAAAGTGAAGCAACACTCCATTCACTTCGCACAGTGAATTGAAGTGTTGGAACAGACTGCTTCTCTTTCAGAGAAACGCATGTGAATTTCTATTGAATGCTTGTAAGTAGCTTAAGGCACTTTCAAAGGAAAGTGATTTTCTCTGAAAGGACAGCATTTAGAAAGTGAAGCAACACTCCAATCACTACGCACAGTGAATTGAAGTGTTGGAACAGACAGCTTCTCTTTCGTAGAAACGCATTTGAGTTTCCTGTGAATGTGTGTAAGTAGCTTAAGGCACTTTCAAAGGAAAGTGATTTTCTCTGAAAGGACAGCATTTAGAAAGTGAAACAACACTCCATTCACTTCGCACAGTGAATTGAAGTGTTGGAACAGACTTCTTCTCTTTCAGAGAAACGCATGTGAATTTCTGTGGAATGCTTGTAAGTAGCTTAAGGCACTTTCAAAGGAAAGTGATTTTCTCTGAAAGGACAGCATTTAGAAAGTGAAGCAACACTCCATTCACTTCGCACAGTGAATTGAAGTGTTGGAACAGACAGCTTCTCTTTCATAGAAACGCATTTGAGTTTCCTGTGAATGTGTGTAAGCAGCTTAAGGCACTTTCAAAGGAAAGTGATTTTCTCTGAAAGGACAGCATTTAGAAAGTGAAGCAACACTCCATTCACTTCGCACAGTGAATTGAAGTGTTGGAACAGACTGCTTCTCTTTCAGTGAAACACATGTGAATTTCTGTTGAATGCTTGTAAGTAGCTTAAGGCACTTTCAAAGGAAAGTGATTTTCTCTGAAAGGACAGCATTTAGAAAGTGAAGCAACACTCCATTCACTTCGCACAGTGAATTGAAGTGTTGGAACAGACTCCTTCTCTTTCAGTGAAATGCATGTGAATTTCTGTTGAATGCTGTAAGTAGCTTAAGTCACTTTCAAAGGAAAGTGATTTTCTCTGAAAGGACAGCATTTAGAAAGTGAAGCAACACTCCATTCACTACGCACAGTGAATTGAAGTGTTGGAATAGACTGCTTCTCTTTCAGAAAAATGCATGTGAGTTTCTTGTGAATGCTTGAAAGTAGCTTAAGGCACTTTCAAAAGAAAGTGATTTTCTCTGAAAGGACAGCATTTAGAAAGTGAAGGAACACTCCATTCACTTCGCACAGTGAATTGAAGTGTTGGAACAGACTGCTTCTTTTTCAGAGAAACGCATGTGAATTTCTGTTAAATGCTTGTCAGTAGCTTAAGGCACTTTCAGAGGAAAGTGATTTTCTCTGAAAGGACAGCATTTAGAAAGTGAAGCAACACTCCACTCACTATGCACAGTGAATTCAAGTGTTGGAACAGACAGCTTCTCTTTCATAGAACCGCATTTGATATTGCTGTGAATGCTTGTAAGTAGCTTAAGGCACTTTCAAAGGAAAGTGATTTTCTCTGAAAGGACAGCATTTAGAAAGTGAAGCAACACTCCATTCACTTCGCCCAGTGAATTGAAATGTCGGAACACACTGCTTCTCTTTCAGAGAAACGGATGTGAGTTTCTTCGGAATGCTTGTAAGTAGCTTAAGGCACTTTCAAAGCAAAGTGATTTTCTCTAAAAGGAGAGCATATATAAAGTGAAGCAACACTCCATTCACTTCGCACAGTGAATTGTAATGTTGGAACAAACTGCTTCTCTTTCAGAAAAATGCGTGTGAGTTTCTTGTGAATGCTTGTAAGTAGCTTAAGGCACTTTCAAAGGAAAGTGATTTTCTCTGAAAGGACAGCATTTAGAAAGTGAAGCAACACTCCATTCACTTCGCCCAGTGAATTGAAATGTCGGAACACACTGCTTCTCTTTCAGAGAAACGGATGTGAGTTTCTTCGGAATGCTTGTAAGTAGCTTAAGGCACTTTCAAAGCAAAGTGATTTTCTCTAAAAGGAGAGCATATATAAAGTGAAGCAACACTCCATTCACTTCGCACAGTGAATTGAAGTGTTGGAACAGACTGCTTCTCTTTCAGAGAAACGCATGTGAATTTCTATTGAATGCTTGTAAGTAGCTTAAGGCACTTTCAAAGTAAAGTGATTTTCTCTGAAAGGACAGCATTTCGAAAGTGAAGCAACACTCCATTCACTTCGCACAGTGAATTGAAGTGTTGGAACAGACTGCTTCTCTTTCAGTGAAACACATGTGAATTTCTGTTGAATGCTTGTAAGTAGCTTAAGGCACATTCAAAGGAAAGTGATTTTCTCTGAAAGGACAGCATTTAGAAAGTGAAGCAACACTCCATTCACTTCGCACAGTGAATTGAAGTGTTGGAACACACAGCTTCTCTTTCATAGAAACGCATTTGAGTTTCCTGTGAATGTGCATAAGTAGCTTAAGGCACTTTCAAAGGAAAGTGATTTTCTCTGAAAGGACAGCATTTAGAAAGTGAAGCAACACTCCATTCACTTCGCACAGTGAATTGAAGTGTTGGAACAGACTGCTTCTCTTTCAGTGAAACGCATGTGAATTTCTGTTGAATGCTTGTCAGTAGCTTAAGGCACTTTCAGAGGAAAGTGATTTTCTCTGAAAGGACAGCATTTAGAAAGTGAAACAACACTCCATTCACTTCGCACAGTGAATTGAAGTGTTGGAACAGACCACTTCTCTTTCAGAGAAACAGATATGCGTTTTTTGTGAATGCTTGTAAGTAGCTTAAGGCACTTTCAAAGGAAAGTGATTTTCTCTGAAAGGACAGCATTTAGAAAGTGAAGCAACACTCCCTTCACTTCGCACAGTGAATTGAAGTGTTGGAACAGACTGCTTCTCTTTCAGAGAAACGCATGTGAATTTCTATTGAATGCTTGTAAGTAGCTTAAGGCACTTTCAAAGGAAAGTGATTTTCTCTGAAAGGACAGCATTTAGAAAGTGAAGCAACACTCCAATCACTACGCACAGTGAATTGAAGTGTTGGAACAGACAGCTTCTCTTTCGTAGAAACGCATTTGAGTTTCCTGTGAATGTGTGTAAGTAGCTTAAGGCACTTTCAAAGGAAAGTGATTTTCTCTGAAAGGACAGCATTTAGAAAGTGAAACAACACTCCATTCACTTCGCACAGTGAATTGAAGTGTTGGAACAGACTTCTTCTCTTTCAGAGAAACGCATGTGAATTTCTGTGGAATGCTTGTAAGTAGCTTAAGGCACTTTCAAAGGAAAGTGATTTTCTCTGAAAGGACAGCATTTAGAAAGTGAAGCAACACTCCATTCACTTCGCACAGTGAATTGAAGTGTTGGAACAGACAGCTTCTCTTTCATAGAAACGCATTTGAGTTTCCTGTGAATGTGTGTAAGCAGCTTAAGGCACTTTCAAAGGAAAGTGATTTTCTCTGAAAGGACAGCATTTAGAAAGTGAAACAACACTCCATTCACTTCGCACAGTGAATTGAAGTGTTGGAACAGACTGCTTCTCTTTCAGAGAAACGCATGTGAATTTCTGTGGAATGCTTGTAAGTAGCTTAAGGCACTTTCAAAGGAAAGTGATTTTCTCTGAAAGGACAGCATTTAGAAAGTGAAACAACACTCCTTTCATTTCGCACAGTGAATTGAAGTGTTGGAACAGACTACCTCTCTTTCAGAAAAATGCATGTGAGTTTCTTGTGAATGCTTGTACGTAGCTTAAGGCACTTTCAAAGGAAAGTGATTTTCTCTGAAAGGACAGCATTTAGAAAGTGAAGCAACACTCCATTCACTTCGCACAGTGAATTGAAGTGTTGGAACAGACTGCTTCTCTTTCAGTGAAACACATGTGAATTTCTGTTGAATGCTTGTAAGTAGCTTAAGGCACTTTCAAAGGAAAGTGATTTTCTCTGAAAGGACAGCATTTAGAAAGTGAAGCAACACTCCATTCACTTCGCACAGTGAATTGAAGTGTTGGAACAGACTGCTTCTCTTTCAGTGAAACACATGTGAATTTCTGTTGAATGCTTGTAAGTAGCTTAAGGCACTTTCAAAGGAAAGTGATTTTCTCTGAAAGGACAGCATTTAGAAAGTGAAGCAACACTCCATTCACTTCGCACAGTGAATTGAAGTGTTGGAACAGACTACTTCTCTTTCAGGAAACAGGTATGAGTTTTTTGTGAATGCTTTTAAGTAGCTTAAGGCATTTTCAAAGGAAAGTGATTTTCTCTGAAAGGACAGCATTTAGAAAGTGAAGCAACACTCCATTCACTTCGCACAGTGAATTGAAGTGTTGGAACAGACTACTTCTCTTTCAGGAAACAGGTATGAGTTTTTTGTGAATG
Source organism: Myodes glareolus (assembly GCF_982192425.1). Classification (NCBI taxonomy): domain Eukaryota; kingdom Metazoa; phylum Chordata; class Mammalia; order Rodentia; family Cricetidae; genus Myodes; species Myodes glareolus. The sequence goes on from NW_028263213.1 coordinate 882,820, forward strand.
CTTTTAAGTAGCTTAAGGCATTTTCAAAGGAAAGTGATTTTCTCTGAAAGGACAGCATTTAGAAAGTGAAGCAACACTCCATTCACTTCGCACAGTGAATTGAAGTGTTGGAACAGACTCCTTCTCTTTCAGTGAAATGCATGTGAATTTCTGTTGAATGCTGTAAGTAGCTTAAGTCACTTTCAAAGGAAAGTGATTTTCTCTGAAAGGACAGCATTTAGAAAGTGAAGCAACACTCCATTCACTACGCACAGTGAATTGAAGTGTTGGAATAGACTGCTTCTCTTTCAGAAAAATGCATGTGAGTTTCTTGTGAATGCTTGAAAGTAGCTTAAGGCACTTTCAAAAGAAAGTGATTTTCTCTGAAAGGACAGCATTTAGAAAGTGAAGGAACACTCCATTCACTTCGCACAGTGAATTGAAGTGTTGGAACAGACTGCTTCTTTTTCAGAGAAACGCATGTGAATTTCTGTTAAATGCTTGTCAGTAGCTTAAGGCACTTTCAGAGGAAAGTGATTTTCTCTGAAAGGACAGCATTTAGAAAGTGAAGCAACACTCCACTCACTATGCACAGTGAATTCAAGTGTTGGAACAGACAGCTTCTCTTTCATAGAACCGCATTTGATATTGCTGTGAATGCTTGTAAGTAGCTTAAGGCACTTTCAAAGGAAAGTGATTTTCTCTGAAAGGACAGCATTTAGAAAGTGAAGCAACACTCCATTCACTTCGCCCAGTGAATTGAAATGTCGGAACACACTGCTTCTCTTTCAGAGAAACGGATGTGAGTTTCTTCGGAATGCTTGTAAGTAGCTTAAGGCACTTTCAAAGCAAAGTGATTTTCTCTAAAAGGAGAGCATATATAAAGTGAAGCAACACTCCATTCACTTCGCACAGTGAATTGAAGTGTTGGAACAGACTGCTTCTCTTTCAGTGAAACACATGTGAATTTCTGTTGAATGCTTGTAAGTAGCTTAAGGCACTTTCAAAGGAAAGTGATTTTCTCTGAAAGGACAGCATTTAGAAAGTGAAGCAACACTCCATTCACTTCGCACAGTGAATTGAAGTGTTGGAACAGACTACTTCTCTTTCAGGAAACAGGTATGAGTTTTTTGTGAATGCTTTTAAGTAGCTTAAGGCATTTTCAAAGGAAAGTGATTTTCTCTGAAAGGACAGCATTTAGAAAGTGAAGCAACACTCCATTCACTTCGCACAGTGAATTGAAGTGTTGGAACAGACTCCTTCTCTTTCAGTGAAATGCATGTGAATTTCTGTTGAATGCTGTAAGTAGCTTAAGTCACTTTCAAAGGAAAGTGATTTTCTCTGAAAGGACAGCATTTAGAAAGTGAAGCAACACTCCATTCACTACGCACAGTGAATTGAAGTGTTGGAATAGACTGCTTCTCTTTCAGAAAAATGCATGTGAGTTTCTTGTGAATGCTTGAAAGTAGCTTAAGGCACTTTCAAAAGAAAGTGATTTTCTCTGAAAGGACAGCATTTAGAAAGTGAAGGAACACTCCATTCACTTCGCACAGTGAATTGAAGTGTTGGAACAGACTGCTTCTTTTTCAGAGAAACGCATGTGAATTTCTGTTAAATGCTTGTCAGTAGCTTAAGGCACTTTCAGAGGAAAGTGATTTTCTCTGAAAGGACAGCATTTAGAAAGTGAAGCAACACTCCACTCACTATGCACAGTGAATTCAAGTGTTGGAACAGACAGCTTCTCTTTCATAGAACCGCATTTGATATTGCTGTGAATGCTTGTAAGTAGCTTAAGGCACTTTCAAAGGAAAGTGATTTTCTCTGAAAGGACAGCATTTAGAAAGTGAAGCAACACTCCATTCACTTCGCCCAGTGAATTGAAATGTCGGAACACACTGCTTCTCTTTCAGAGAAACGGATGTGAGTTTCTTCGGAATGCTTGTAAGTAGCTTAAGGCACTTTCAAAGCAAAGTGATTTTCTCTAAAAGGAGAGCATATATAAAGTGAAGCAACACTCCATTCACTTCGCACAGTGAATTGTAATATTGGAACAAACTGCTTCTCTTTCAGAAAAATGCGTGTGAGTTTCTTGTGAATGCTTGTAAGTAGCTTAAGGCACTTTCAAAGGAAAGTGATTTTCTCTGAAAGGACAGCATTTAGAAAGTGAAGCAACACTCCATTCACTTCGCACAGTGAATTTAAGTGTTGGAACAGACTGCTTCTCTTTCAGACAAACGCATGTGAATTTCTATTGAATGCTTGTAAGTAGCTTAAGGCACTTTCAAAGTAAAGTGATTTTCTCTGAAAGGACAGCATTTCGAAAGTGAAGCAACACTCCATTCACTTCGCACAGTGAATTGAAGTGTTGGAACAGACTGCTTCTCTTTCAGTGAAACACATGTGAATTTCTGTTGAATGCTTGTAAGTAGCTTAAGGCACATTCAAAGGAAAGTGATTTTCTCTGAAAGGACAGCATTTAGAAAGTGAAGCAACACTCCATTCACTTCGCACAGTGAATTGAAGTGTTGGAACAGACAGCTTCTCTTTCATAGAAACGCATTTGAGTTTCCTGTGAATGTGCGTAAGTAGCTTAAGGCACTTTCAAAGGAAAGTGATTTTCTCTGAAAGGACAGCATTTAGAAAGTGAAGCAACACTCCATTCACTTCGCACAGTGAATTGAAGTGTTGGAAGAGACTGCTTCTCTTTCAGTGAAACGCATGTGAATTTCTATTGAATGCTTGTCAGTAGCTTAAGGCACTTTCAGAGGAAAGTGATTTTCTCTGAAAGGACAGCATTTAGAAAGTGAAACAACACTCCATTCACTTCGCACAGTGAATTGAAGTGTTGGAACAGACCACTTCTCTTTCAGAGAAACAGATATGCGTTTTTTGTGAATGCTTGTAAGTAGCTTAAGGCACTTTCAAAGGAAAGTGAATTTCTCTGAAAGGACAGCATTTAGAAAGTGAAGCAACACTCCATTCACTTCGCACAGTGAATTGAAGTGTTGGAACAGACTGCTTCTCTTTCAGTGAAACGCATGTGAATTTCTGTTGAATGCTTGTCAGTAGCTTAAGGCACTTTCAGAGGAAAGTGATTTTCTCTGAAAGGACAGCATTTAGAAAGTGAAGCAACACTCCATTCACTACGCACAGTGAATTGAAGTGTTGGAACAGATCACTTCTCTTTCAGAAAAATGCATGTGAGTTTCTTGTGAATGCTTGTAAGTAGCTTAAGGCACTTTCAAAGCAAAGTGATTTTCTCTGAAAGGACAGCATTTAGAAAGTGAAGCAACACTCCATTCACTTCGCACAGTGAATTGAAGTGTTGGAACAGACAGCTTCTCTTTCGTAGAAACGCATTTGAGTTTCCTGTGAATGTGTGTAAGTAGCTTAAGGCACTTTCAATGCAAAGTGATTTTCTCTGAAAGGACAGCATTTAGAAAGTGAAACAACACTCCATTCACTTCGCACAGTGAATTGAAGTGTTGGAACAGACTTCTTCTCTTTCAGAGAAACGCATGTGAATTTCTGTGGAATGCTTGTAAGTAGCTTAAGGCACTTTCAAAGGAAAGTGATTTTCTCTGAAAGGACAGCATTTAGAAAGTGAAGCAACACTCCATTCACTTCGCACAGTGAATTGAAGTGTTGGAACAGACAGCTTCTCTTTCATAGAAACGCATTTGAGTTTCCTGTGAATGTGTGTAAGCAGCTTAAGGCACTTTCAAAGGAAAGTGATTTTCTCTGAAAGGACAGCATTTAGAAAGTGAAACAACACTCCATTCACTTCGCACAGTGAACTGAAGTGTTGGAACAGACTGCTTCTCTTTCAGAGAAACGCATGTGAATTTCTGTGGAATGCTTGTAAGTAGCTTAAGGCACTTTCAAAGGAAAGTGATTTTCTCTGAAAGGACAGCATTTAGAAAGTGAAACAACACTCCTTTCATTTCGCACAGTGAATTGAAGTGTTGGAACAGACTACCTCTCTTTCAGAAAAATGCATGTGAGTTTCTTGTGAATGCTTGTACGTATCTTAAGGCACTTTCAAAGGAAAGTGATTTTCTCTGAAAGGACAGCATTTAGAAAGTGAAGCAACACTCCATTCACTTCGCACAGTGAATTGAAGTGTTGGAACAGACTGCTTCTCTTTCAGTGAAACACATGTGAATTTCTGTTGAATGCTTGTAAGTAGCTTAAGGCAATTTCAAAGGAAAGTGATTTTCTCTGAAAGGACAGCATTTAGAAAGTGAAGGAACACTCCATTCACTTCGCACAGTGAATTGAAGTGTTGGAACAGACTGCTTCTCTTTCAGTGAAACACATGTGAATTTCTGTTGAATGCTTGTAAGTAGCTTAAGGCACTTTCAAAGGAAAGTGATTTTCTCTGAAAGGACAGCATTTAGAAAGTGAAGCAACACTCCATTCACTTCGCACAGTGAATTGAAGTGTTGGAACAGACTACTTCTCTTTCAGGAAACAGGTATGAGTTTTTTGTGAATGCTTTTAAGTAGCTTAAGGCATTTTCAAAGGAAAGTGATTTTCTCTGAAAGGACAGCATTTAGAAAGTGAAGCAACACTCCATTCACTTCGCACAGTGAATTGAAGTGTTGGAACAGACTCCTTCTCTTTCAGTGAAATGCATGTGAATTTCTGTTGAATGCTGTAAGTAGCTTAAGTCACTTTCAAAGGAAAGTGATTTTCTCTGAAAGGACAGCATTTAGAAAGTGAAGCAACACTCCATTCACTACGCACAGTGAATTGAAGTGTTGGAATAGACTGCTTCTCTTTCAGAAAAATGCATGTGAGTTTCTTGTGAATGCTTGAAAGTAGCTTAAGTCACTTTCAAAGGAAAGTGATTTTCTCTGAAAGGACAGCATTTAGAAAGTGAAGCAACACTCCATTCACTTCGCACAGTGAATTGAAGTGTTGGAACAGACTGCTTCTCTTTCAGTGAAACGCATGTGAATTTCTGTTGAATGCTTGTAAGTACCTTAAGGCACTTTCAAAGGAAAGTGATTTTCTCTGAAAGGACAGCATTTAGAAAGTGAAGTAACTCTCCATTCAATTCGCACAGTGAATTGAAGTGTTGGAACAGACAGCTTCTCTTTCATAGAAACGCATTTGATATTCCTGTGAATGCTTGTAAGTAGCTTAAGGCACTTTCAAAGGAAAGTGATTTTCTCTGAAAGGACAGCATTTAGAAAGTGAAGCAACACTCCATTCACTTCGCCCAGTGAATTGAAATGTTGGAACACACTGCTTCTCTTTCAGAGAAACGGATGTGAGTTTCTTCTGAATGCTTGTAAGTAGCTTAAGGCACTTTCAAAGCAAAGTGATTTTCTCTAAAAGGAGAGCATATAGAAAGTGAAGCAACACTCCATTCACTTCGCACAGTGAATTGTAATGTTGGAACAAACTGCTTCTCTTTCAGAAAAATGCGTGTGAGTTTCTTGTGAATGCTTGTAAGTACCTTAAGGCACTTTCAAATGAAAGTGATTTTCTCTGAAAGGACAGCATTTAGAAAGTGAAGCAACACTCGATTCACTTCGCACAGTGAATTGAAGTGTTGGAACAGACTGCTTCTCTTTCAGAGAAACGCATGTGAATTTCTATTGAATGCTTGTAAGTAGCTTAAGGCACTTTCAAAGGAAAGTGATTTTCTCTGAAAGGACAACATTTAGAAAGTGAAGCAACACTCCATTCACTTCGCACAGTGAATTGAAGTGTTGGAGCAGACTGCTTCTCTTTCAGTGAAACACATGTGAATTTCTGTTGAATGCTTGTAAGTAGCTTAAGGCACTTTCAAAGGAAAGTGATTTTCTCTGAAAGGACAGCATTTAGAAAGTGAAGCAACACTCCATTCACTTCGCACAGTGAATTGAAGTGTTGGAACAGACAGCTTCTCTTTCATAGAAACGCATTTGAGTTTCCTGTGAATGTGTGTAAGTAGCTTAAGGCACTTTCAAAGGAAAGTGATTTTCTCTGAAAGGACAGCATTTAGAAAGTGAAGCAACACTCCATTCACTTCGCCCAGTGAATTGAAATGTCGGAACACACTGCTTCTCTTTCAGAGAAACGGATGTGAGTTTCTTCGGAATGCTTGTAAGTAGCTTAAGGCACTTTCAAAGCAAAGTGATTTTCTCTAAAAGGAGAGCATATATAAAGTGAAGCAACACTCCATTCACTTCGCACAGTGAATTGTAATGTTGGAACAAACTGCTTCTCTTTCATAAAAATGCGTGTGAGTTTCTTGTGAATGCTTGTAAGTAGCTTAAGGCACTTTCAAAGGAAAGTGATTTTCTCTGAAAGGACAGCATTTCGAAAGTGAAGCAACACTCCATTCACTTCGCACAGTGAATTGAAGTGTTGGAACAGACTGCTTCTCTTTCAGTGAAACACATGTGAATTTCTGTTGAATGCTTGTAAGTAGCTTAAGGCACATTCAAAGGAAAGTGATTTTCTCTGAAAGGACAGCATTTAGAAAGTGAAGCAACACTCCATTCACTTCGCACAGTGAATTGAAGTGTTGGAACAGACAGCTTCTCTTTCATAGAAACGCATTTGAGTTTCCTGTGAATGTGCGTAAGTAGCTTAAGGCACTTTCAAAGGAAAGTGATTTTCTCTGAAAGGACAGCATTTAGAAAGTGAAGCAACACTCCATTCACTTCGCACAGTGAATTGAAGTGTTGGAACAGACTGCTTCTCTTTCAGTGAAACGCATGTGAATTTCTGTTGAATGCTTGTCAGTAGCTTAAGGCACTTTCAGAGGAAAGTGATTTTCTCTGAAAGGACAGCATTTAGAAAGTGAAACAACACTCCATTCACTTCGCACAGTGAATTGAAGTGTTGGAACAGACCACTTCTCTTTCAGAGAAACAGATATGCGTTTTTTGTGAATGCTTGTAAGTAGCTTAAGGCACTTTCAAAGGAAAGTGATTTTCTCTGAAAGGACAGCATTTAGAAAGTGAAGCAACACTCCATTCCCTTCGCACAGTGAATTGAAGTGTTGGAACAGACTGTTTCTCTTTCAGAGAAACGCATGTGAATTTCTATTGAATGCTTGTAAGTAGCTTAAGGCACTTTCAAATGAAAGTGATTTTCTCTGAAAGGACAGCATTTAGAAAGTGAAGCAACACTACATTCACTACGCACAGTGAATTGAAGTGTTGGAACAGATCACTTCTCTTTCAGAAAAATGCATGTGAGTTTCTTGTGAATGCTTGTAAGTAGCTTAAGGCACTTTCAAAGCAAAGTGATTTTCTCTGAAAGGACAGCATTTAGAAAGTGAAGCAACACTCCATTCACTTCGCACAGTGAAATGAAGTGTTGGAACAGACAGCTTCTCTTTCGTAGAAACGCATTTGAGTTTCCTGTGAATGTGTGTAAGTAGCTTAAGGCACTTTCAATGCAAAGTGATTTTCTCTGAAAGGACAGCATTTAGAAAGTGAAACAACACTCCATTCACTTCGCACAGTGAATTGAAGTGTTGGAACAGACTTCTTCTCTTTCAGAGAAACGCATGTGAATTTCTGTGGAATGCTTGTAAGTAGCTTAAGGCACTTTCAAAGGAAAGTGATTTTCTCTGAAAGGACAGCATTTAGAAAGTGAAGCAACACTCCATTCACTTCGCACAGTGAATTGAAGTGTTGGAACAGACAGCTTCTCTTTCATAGAAACGCATTTGAGTTTCCTGTGAATGTGCGCAAGCAGCTTAAGGCACTTTCAAAGGAAAGTGATTTTCTCTGAAAGGACAGCATTTAGAAAGTGAAACAACACTCCATTCACTTCGCACAGTGAACTGAAGTGTTGGAACAGACTGCTTCTCTTTCAGAGAAACGCATGTGAATTTCTGTGGAATGCTTGTAAGTAGCTTAAGGCACTTTCAAAGGAAAGTGATTTTCTCTGAAAGGACAGCATTTAGAAAGTGAAGCAAAACTCCATTCACTTCGCACAGTGAATTGAAGTGTTGGAACAGACTGCTTCTCTTTCAGTGAAACACATGTGAATTTCTGTTGAATGCTTGTAAGTAGCTTAAGGCAATTTCAAAGGAAAGTGATTTTCTCTGAAAGGACAGCATTTAGAAAGTGAAGCAACACTCCATTCACTTCGCACAGTGAATTGAAGTGTTGGAACAGACTGCTTCTCTTTCAGTGAAACACATGTGAATTTCTGTTGAATGCTTGTAAGTAGCTTAAGGCACTTTCAAAGGAAAGTGATTTTCTCTGAAAGGACAGCATTTAGAAAGTGAAGCAACACTCCATTCACTTCGCACAGTGAATTGAAGTGTTGGAACAGACTACTTCTCTTTCAGGAAACAGGTATGAGTTTTTTGTGAATGCTTTTAAGTAGCTTAAGGCACTTTCAAAGGAAAGTGATTTTCTCTGAAAGGACAGCATTTAGAAAGTGAAGCAACACTCCATTCACTTCGCACAGTGAATTGAAGTGTTGGAACAGACAGCTTCTCTTTCATAGAAACGCATTTGAGTTTCCTGTGAATGTGTGTAAGTAGCTTAAGGCACTTTCAAAGGAAAGTGATTTTCTCTGAAAGGACAGCATTTAGAAAGTGAAGCAACACTCCATTCACTACGCACAGTGAATTGAAGTGTTGGAACAGACTGCTTCTCTTTCAGAAAAATGCATGTGAGTTTCTTGTGAATGCTTGTAAGTAGCTTAAGGCACTTTCAAAGGAAAGAGATTTTCTCCGAAAAGGACAGCATTTAGAAAGTGAAGCAACACTCCATTCACTTCGCACAGTGAATTGAAGTGTTGGAACAGACTACTTCTCTTTCAGGAAACAGATATGAGTTTTTTGTGAATGCTTTTAAGTAGCTTAAGGCATTTTCAAAGGAAAGTGATTTTCACTGAAAGGACAGCATTTAGAAAGTGGAGCAACACTCCATTCACTTCGCACAGTGAATTGAAGTGTTGGAACAGACTGCTTCTCTTTCAGTGAAATGCATGTGAATTTCTGTTGAATGCTGTAAGTAGCTTAAGGCACTTTGAAAGGAATGTGATTTTCTCTGAAAGGACAGCATTTAGAAAGTGAAGCAACACTCCATTCACTTCGCACAGTGAATTGAAGTGTTGGAACAGACTGCTTCTCTTTCAGTGAAATGCATGTGAGTTTCTTGTGAATGCTTGTAAGTAGCTTAAGGGACTTTCAAAGGAAAGTGATTTTCTCTGAAAGGACAGCATTTAGAAAGTGTAGCAACACACCATTCACTTCGCACAGTGAATTGAAGTGTTGGAACAGACTACTTCTCTTTCAGAGAAACAGATATGAGTTTTTTGTGAATGCTTGTAAGTAGCTTAAGGCACTTTCAAAGGAAAGTGATTTTCTCTGAAAGACAGCATTTAGAAAGTGAAGCAACACTCCATTCACTTCGCACAGTGAATTGAAGTGTTGGAACAGACAGCTTCTCTTTCATAGAAACGCATTTGAGTTTCCTGTGAATGTGTGTAAGTAGCTTAAGGCACTTTCAAAAGAAAGTGATTTTCTCTGAAAGGACAGCATTTAGAAAGTGAAGCAACACTCCATTCACTACGCACAGTGAATTGAAGTGTTGGAACAGACTGCTTCTTTTTCATAGAAACACATGTGAATTTCTGTTGAATGCTTGTAAGTAGCTTAAGGCACATTCAAAGGAAAGTTATTTTCTCTGAAAGGACAGCATTTATAAAGTGAAGCAACACTCCATTCACTTCGCACAGTGAATTGAAGTGTTGGAACAGACATCTTCTCTTTCATAGAAACGCATTTGAGTTTCCTGTGAATGTGTGTAAGTAGCTTAAGGCACTTTCAAAGGAAAGTGATTTTCTCTGAAAGGACAGCATTTAGAAAGTGAAGCAACACTCCATTCACTTCGCACAGTGAATTGAAATGTTGGAACAGACTACTTCTCTTTCAGGAAACAGATATGAGTTTTTTGTGAATGCTTTTAAGTAGCTTAAGGCATTTTCAAAGGAAAGTGATTTTCACTGAAAGGACAGCATTTAGAAAGTGGAGCAACACTCCATTCACTTCGCACAGTGAATTGAAGTGTTGGAACAGACTGCTTCTCTTTCAGTGAAATGCATGAGAATTTCTATTGAATGCTGTAAGTAGCTTAAGGCACTTTGAAAGGAAAGTGATTTTCTCTGAAAGGACAGCATTTAGAAAGTGAAGCAACACTCCATTCACTACGCACAGTGAATTGAAGTGTTGGAACAGACTGCTTCTCTTTCAGAAAAATGCATGTGAGTTTCTTGTGAATGCTTGTAAGCAGCTTAAGGCACTTTCAAAGGAAAGTGATTTTCTCTGAAAGGACAGCATTTAGAAAGTGAAGAAACACTCCATTCACTTCGCACAATGAATTGAAGTGTTGGAACAGACTGCTTCTTTTTCAGAGAAACGCATGTGAATTTCTGTTAAATGCTTGTCAGTAGCTTAAGGCACTTTCAGAGGAAAGTGATTTTCTCTGAAAGGACAGCATTTAGAAAGTGAAGCAACACTCCATTCACTATGCACAGTGAATTCAAGTGTTGGAACAGACAGCTTCTCTTTCATAGAACCGCATTTGACATTCCTGTGAATGCTTGTAAGTAGCTTGAGGCACTTTCAAAGGAAAGTGATTTTCTCTGAAAGGACAGCATTTAGAAAGTGAAGCAAACTCCATTCACTTCGCCCAGTGAATTGAAATGTTGGAACACACTGATTCTCTTTCAGAGAAACGGATGTGAGTTTCTTCTGAATGCTTGCAAGTAGCTTAAGGCACTTTCAAAGCAAAGTGATTTTCTCTAAAAGGAGAGCATATAGAAAGTGAAGCAACACTCCATTCACTTCGCACAGTGAAATGAAGTGTTGGAACAGACAGCTTCTCTTTCGTAGAAACGCATTTGAGTTTCCTGTGAATGTGTGTAAGTAGCTTAAGGCACTTTCAATGCAAAGTGATTTTCTCTGAAAGGACAGCATTTAGAAAGTGAAACAACACTCCATTCACTTCGCACAGTGAATTGAAGTGTTGGAACAGACTTCTTCTCTTTCAGAGAAACGCATGTGAATTTCTGTGGAATGCTTGTAAGTAGCTTAAGGCACTTTCAAAGGAAAGTGATTTTCTCTGAAAGGACAGCATTTAGAAAGTGAAGCAACACTCCATTCACTTCGCACAGTGAATTGAAGTGTTGGAACAGACAGCTTCTCTTTCATAGAAACGCATTTGAGTTTCCTGTGAATGTGCGCAAGCAGCTTAAGGCACTTTCAAAGGAAAGTGATTTTCTCTGAAAGGACAGCATTTAGAAAGTGAAACAACACTCCATTCACTTCGCACAGTGAACTGAAGTGTTGGAACAGACTGCTTCTCTTTCAGAGAAACGCATGTGAATTTCTGTGGAATGCTTGTAAGTAGCTTAAGGCACTTTCAAAGGAAAGTGATTTTCTCTGAAAGGACAGCATTTAGAAAGTGAAGCAAAACTCCATTCACTTCGCACAGTGAATTGAAGTGTTGGAACAGACTGCTTCTCTTTCAGTGAAACACATGTGAATTTCTGTTGAATGCTTGTAAGTAGCTTAAGGCAATTTCAAAGGAAAGTGATTTTCTCTGAAAGGACAGCATTTAGAAAGTGAAGCAACACTCCATTCACTTCGCACAGTGAATTGAAGTGTTGGAAGAGACTGCTTCTCTTTCAGTGAAACACATGTGAATTTCTGTTGAATGCTTGTAAGTAGCTTAAGGCACTTTCAAAGGAAAGTGATTTTCTCTGAAAGGACAGCATTTAGAAAGTGAAGCAACACTCCATTCACTTCGCACAGTGAATTGAAGTGTTGGAACAGACTACTTCTCTTTCAGGAAACAGGTATGAGTTTTTTGTGAATGCTTTTAAGTAGCTTAAGGCACTTTCAAAGGAAAGTGATTTTCTCTGAAAGGACAGCATTTAGAAAGTGAAGCAACACTCCATTCACTTCGCACAGTGAATTGAAGTGTTGGAACAGACAGCTTCTCTTTCATAGAAACGCATTTGAGTTTCCTGTGAATGTGTGTAAGTAGCTTAAGGCACTTTCAAAGGAAAGTGATTTTCTCTGAAAGGACAGCATTTAGAAAGTGAAGCAACACTCCATTCACTACGCACAGTGAATTGAAGTGTTGGAACAGACTGCTTCTCTTTCAGAAAAATGCATGTGAGTTTCTTGTGAATGCTTGTAAGTAGCTTAAGGCACTTTCAAAGGAAAGAGATTTTCTCCGAAAAGGACAGCATTTAGAAAGTGAAGCAACACTCCATTCACTTCGCACAGTGAATTGAAGTGTTGGAACAGACTACTTCTCTTTCAGGAAACAGATATGAGTTTTTTGTGAATGCTTTTAAGTAGCTTAAGGCATTTTCAAAGGAAAGTGATTTTCACTGAAAGGACAGCATTTAGAAAGTGGAGCAACACTCCATTCACTTCGCACAGTGAATTGAAGTGTTGGAACAGACTGCTTCTCTTTCAGTGAAATGCATGTGAATTTCTGTTGAATGCTGTAAGTAGCTTAAGGCACTTTGAAAGGAATGTGATTTTCTCTGAAAGGACAGCATTTAGAAAGTGAAGCAACACTCCATTCACTTCGCACAGTGAATTGAAGTGTTGGAACAGACTGCTTCTCTTTCAGTGAAATGCATGTGAGTTTCTTGTGAATGCTTGTAAGTAGCTTAAGGGACTTTCAAAGGAAAGTGATTTTCTCTGAAAGGACAGCATTTAGAAAGTGTAGCAACACACCATTCACTTCGCACAGTGAATTGAAGTGTTGGAACAGACTACTTCTCTTTCAGAGAAACAGATATGAGTTTTTTGTGAATGCTTGTAAGTAGCTTAAGGCACTTTCAAAGGAAAGTGATTTTCTCTGAAAGACAGCATTTAGAAAGTGAAGCAACACTCCATTCACTTCGCACAGTGAATTGAAGTGTTGGAACAGACAGCTTCTCTTTCATAGAAACGCATTTGAGTTTCCTGTGAATGTGTGTAAGTAGCTTAAGGCACTTTCAAAAGAAAGTGATTTTCTCTGAAAGGACAGCATTTAGAAAGTGAAGCAACACTCCATTCACTACGCACAGTGAATTGAAGTGTTGGAACAGACTGCTTCTTTTTCATAGAAACACATGTGAATTTCTGTTGAATGCTTGTAAGTAGCTTAAGGCACATTCAAAGGAAAGTTATTTTCTCTGAAAGGACAGCATTTATAAAGTGAAGCAACACTCCATTCACTTCGCACAGTGAATTGAAGTGTTGGAACAGACATCTTCTCTTTCATAGAAACGCATTTGAGTTTCCTGTGAATGTGTGTAAGTAGCTTAAGGCACTTTCAAAGGAAAGTGATTTTCTCTGAAAGGACAGCATTTAGAAAGTGAAGCAACACTCCATTCACTTCGCACAGTGAATTGAAATGTTGGAACAGACTACTTCTCTTTCAGGAAACAGATATGAGTTTTTTGTGAATGCTTTTAAGTAGCTTAAGGCATTTTCAAAGGAAAGTGATTTTCACTGAAAGGACAGCATTTAGAAAGTGGAGCAACACTCCATTCACTTCGCACAGTGAATTGAAGTGTTGGAACAGACTGCTTCTCTTTCAGTGAAATGCATGAGAATTTCTATTGAATGCTGTAAGTAGCTTAAGGCACTTTGAAAGGAAAGTGATTTTCTCTGAAAGGACAGCATTTAGAAAGTGAAGCAACACTCCATTCACTACGCACAGTGAATTGAAGTGTTGGAACAGACTGCTTCTCTTTCAGAAAAATGCATGTGAGTTTCTTGTGAATGCTTGTAAGTACCTTAAGGCACTTTCAAAGGAAAGTGATTTTCTCTGAAAGGACAGCATTTAGAAAGTGAAGAAACACTCCATTCACTTCGCACAATGAATTGAAGTGTTGGAACAGACTGCTTCTTTTTCAGAGAAACGCATGTGAATTTCTGTTAAATGCTTGTCAGTAGCTTAAGGCACTTTCAGAGGAAAGTGATTTTCTCTGAAAGGACAGCATTTAGAAAGTGAAGCAACACTCCATTCACTATGCACAGTGAATTCAAGTGTTGGAACAGACAGCTTCTCTTTCATAGAACCGCATTTGACATTCCTGTGAATGCTTGTAAGTAGCTTGAGGCACTTTCAAAGGAAAGTGATTTTCTCTGAAAGGACAGCATTTAGAAAGTGAAGCAAACTCCATTCACTTCGCCCAGTGAATTGAAATGTTGGAACACACTGATTCTCTTTCAGAGAAACGGATGTGAGTTTCTTCTGAATGCTTGCAAGTAGCTTAAGGCACTTTCAAAGCAAAGTGATTTTCTCTAAAAGGAGAGCATATAGAAAGTGAAGCAACACTCCATTCACTTCGCACAGTGAATTGTTATGTTGGAAAAAACTTCCTCTCTTTCAGAAAAATGCGTGTGAGTTTCTTGTGAATGCTTGTAAGTAGCTTATGGCACTTTCAAAGGAAAGTGATTTTCTCTGAAAGGACAGCATTTAGAAAGTGAAGCAACACTCCATTCATTTCGCACAGTGAATTGAAGTGTTGGAACAGACTGCTTCTCTTTCAGAGAAACGCATGTGAATTTCTATTGAATGCTTGTAAGTAGCTTAAGGCACTTTCAAAGTAAAGTGATTTTCTCTGAAAGGACAGCATTTAGAAAGTGAAGCAACACTCCATTCACTTCGCACAGTGAATTGAAGTGTTGGAACAGACTGCTTCTCTTTCAGTGAAACACATGTGAATTTCTGTTGAATGCTTGTAAGTAGCTAAAGGCACATTCAAAGGAAAGTGATTTTCTCTGAAAGGACAGCATTTAGAAAGTGAAGCAACACTCCATTCACTTCGCACAGTGAATTGAAGTGTTGGAACAGACAGCTTCTCTTTCATAGAAACGCATTTGAGTTTCCTGTGAATGTGTGTAAGTAGCTTAAGGCACTTTCAAAGGAAAGTGATTATCTCTGAAAGGACAGCATTTAGAAAGTGAAGCAACACTCCATTCACGTCGCACAGTGAATTGAAGTGTTGGAACAGACTGCTTCTCTTTCAGTGAAACGCATGTGAATTTCTGTTGAATGCTTGTAAGTACCTTAAGGCACTTTCAAAGGAAAGTGATTTTCTCTGAAAGGACAGCATTTAGAAAGTGAAGCAACACTCCATTCACTTCGCACAGTGAATTGAAGTGTTGGAACAGACAGCTTCTGTTTCATAGAAACGCATTAGAGTTTCCTGTGAATGTGTGTAAGTAGCTTAAGGCACTCTCAAAGGAAAGTGATTTTCTCTGAAAAAACAGCATTTAGAAAGTGAAACAACACTCCATTCACTTCGCACAGTGAATTGAAGTTTTGGAACAGACTTCTTCTCTTTCAGAGAAACGCATGTGAATTTCTGTGGAATGCTTGTAAGTAGCTTAAGGCACTTTCAAAGGAAACTGATTTTCTCTGAAAGGACAGAATTTAGAAAGTGAAGCAACACTCCATTCACTTCACACAGTGAATTGAAGTGTTGGAACAGACTGCTTCTCTTTCAGTGAAACGCATGTGAATTTCTGTTGAATGCTTGTAAGTACCTTAAGGCACTTTCAAAGGAAAGTGATTTTCTCTGAAAGGACAGCATTTAGAAAGTGAAGTAACACTCCATTCACTTCGCACAGTGAATTGAAGTGTTGGAACAGACAGCTTCTCTTTCATTGAACCGCATTTGATATTCCTGTGAATGCTTGTAAGTAGCTTAAGGCACTTTCAAAGGAAAGTGATTTTCTCTGAAAGGACAGCATTTAGAAAGTGAAGCAACACTCCATTCACTTCGCCCAGTGAATTGAAATGTTGGAACACACTGCTTCTCTTTCAGAGAAACGGATGTGAGTTTCTTCTGAATGCTTGTAAGTAGCTTAAGGCACTTTCAAAGCAAAGTGATTTTCTCTAAAATAAGAGCATATAGAAAGTGAAGCAACACTCCATTCACTTCGCACAGTGAATTGTAATGTTGGAACAAACTGCTTCTCTTTCAGAAAAATGCGTGTGAGTTTCTTGTGAATGCTTGTAAGTAGCTTAAGGCACATTCAAAGGAAAGTGATTTTCTCTGAAAGGACAGCATTTAGAAAGTGAAGCAACACTCCATTCACTTCGCACAGTGAATTGAAGTGTTGGAACAGACAGCTTCTCTTTCATAGAAACACATTTGAGTTTCCTGTGAATGTGTGTAAGTAGCTTAAGGCCCTTTCAAAGGAAAGTGATTTTCTCTGAAAGGACAGCAGTTAGAAAGTGAAGCAACACTCCATTCACTTCGCACAGTGAATTGAAGTGTTGGAACAGACTGCTTCTCTTTCAGTGAAACGCATGTGAATTTCTGTTGAATGCTTGTAAATACCTTAAGGCACTTTCAAAGGAAAGTGATTGTCTCTGAAAGGACAGCATTTAGAAAGTGAAGCAACACTCCATTCACTTCGCACAGTGAATTGAAGTGTTGGAACAGACAGCTTCTCTTTCATAGAAACGCATTTGAGTTTCCTGTGAATGTGTGTAAGTAGCTTAAGGCACTTTCAAAGGAAAGTGATTTTCTCTGAAAGGACAGCATTTAGAAAGTGAAACAACACTCCATTCACTTCGCACAGTGAATTGAAGTGTTGGAACAGACTTCTTCTCTTTCAGAGAAACGCATGTGAATTTCTGTTGAATGCTTGTGAGTAGCTTAAGGCACTTTCAAAGGAAACTGATTTTCTCCGAAAGGACAGCATTTAGAAAGTGAAGCAACACTCCATTCACTTCGCACAGTGAATTGAAGTGTTGGAACAGACAGCTTCTCTTTCATAGAAACGCATTTGAGTTTCCTGTGAATGTGTGTAAGTAGCTTAAGGCACTTTCAAAGGAAAGTGATTTTCTCTGAAAGGACAGCATTTAGAAAGTGAAGCAACACTCCATTCACTACGCACAGTGAATTGAAGTGTTGGAACAGACTGCTTCTCTTTCAGAAAAATGCATGTGAGTTTCTTGTGAATGCTTGTAAGTAGCTTAAGGCACTTTCAAAGGAAAGAGATTTTCTCCGAAAAGGACAGCATTTAGAAAGTGAAGCAACACTCCATTCACTTCGCACAGTGAATTGAAGTGTTGGAACAGACTACTTCTCTTTCAGGAAACAGATATGAGTTTTTTGTGAATGCTTTTAAGTAGCTTAAGGCATTTTCAAAGGAAAGTGATTTTCACTGAAAGGACAGCATTTAGAAAGTGGAGCAACACTCCATTCACTTCGCACAGTGAATTGAAGTGTTGGAACAGACTGCTTCTCTTTCAGTGAAATGCATGTGAATTTCTGTTGAATGCTGTAAGTAGCTTAAGGCACTTTGAAAGGAAAGTGATTTTCTCTGAAAGGACAGCATTTAGAAAGTGAAGCAACACTCCATTCACTTCGCACAGTGAATTGAAGTGTTGGAACAGACTGCTTCTCTTTCATTGAACCGCATTTGATATTCCTGTGAATGCTTGTAAGTAGCTTAAGGCACTTTCAAAGGAAAGTGATTTTCTCTGAAAGGACAGCATTTAGAAAGTGAAGTAACACTCCATTCACTTCGCACAGTGAATTGAAGTGTTGGAACAGACAGCTTCTCTTTCATTGAACCGCATTTGATATTCCTGTGAATGCTTGTAAGTAGCTTAAGGCACTTTCAAAGGAAAGTGATTTTCTCTGAAAGGACAGCATTTAGAAAGTGAAGCAACACTCCATTCACTTCGCCCAGTGAATTGAAATGTTGGAACACACTGCTTCTCTTTCAGAGAAACGGATGTGAGTTTCTTCTGAATGCTTGTAAGTAGCTTAAGGCACTTTCAAAGCAAAGTGATTTTCTCTAAAATAAGAGCATATAGAAAGTAAAGCAACACTCCATTCACTTCGCACAGTGAATTGTAATGTTGGAACAAACTGCTTCTCTTTCAGAAAAATGCGTGTGAGTTTCTTGTGAATGCTTGTAAGTAGCTTAAGGCACTTTCAAAGGAAAGTGATTTTCTCTGAAAGGACAGCATTTAGAAAGTGAAGCAACACTCCATTCACTTCGCACAGTGAATTGAAGTGTTGGAACAGACTGCTTCTCTTACAGAGAAACGCATGTGAATTTCTATTGAATGCTTGTAAGTAGCTTAAGGCACTTTCAAAGGAAAGTGATTTTCTCTGAAAGGACAGCATTTAGAAAGTGAAGCAACACTCCATTCACTACGCACAGTGAATTGAAGTGTTGGAACAGACTGCTTCTCTTTCAGTGAAACACATGTGAATTTCTGTTGAATGCTTGTAAGTAGCTTAAGGCACATTCAAAGGAAAGTGATTTTCTCTGAAAGGACAGCATTTAGAAAGTGAAGCAACACTCCATTCACTTCGCACAGTGAATTGAAGTGTTGGAACAGACAGCTTCTCTTTCATAGAAACACATTTGAGTTTCCTGTGAATGTGTGTAAGTAGCTTAAGGCACTTTCAAAGGAAAGTGATTTTCTCTGAAAGGACAGCAGTTAAAAAGTGAAGCAACACTCCATTCACTTCGCACAGTGAATTGAAGTGTTGGAACAGACTGCTTCTCTTTCAGAGAAACGCATGTGAATTTCTGTTGAATGCTTGTAAATACCTTAAGGCACTTTCAAAGGAAAGTGATTGTCTCTGAAAGGACAGCATTTAGAAAGTGAAGCAACACTCCATTCACTTCGCACAGTGAATTGAAGTGTTGGAACAGACAGCTTCTCTTTCATAGAAACGCATTTGAGTTTCCTGTGAATGTGTGTAAGTAGCTTAAGGCACTTTCAAAGGAAAGTGATTTTCTCTGAAAGGACAGCATTTAGAAAGTGAAACAACACTCCATTCACTTCGCACAGTGAATTGAAGTGTTGGAACAGACTTCTTCTCTTTCAGAGAAACGCATGTGAATTTCTGTTGAATGCTTGTGAGTAGCTTAAGGCACTTTCAAAGGAAACTGATTTTCTCCGAAAGGACAGCATTTAGAAAGTGAAGCAACACTCCATTCACTTCGCACAGTGAATTGAAGTGTTGGAACAGACAGCTTCTCTTTCATAGAAACGCATTTAAGTTTCCTGTGAATGTGTGTAAGTAGCTTAAGGCACTTTCAAAGGAAAGTGATTTTCTCTGAAAGGACAGCATTTAGAAAGTGAAGCAACACTCCATTCACTACGCACAGTGAATTGAAGTGTTGGAACAGACTGCTTCTCTTTCAGAAAAATGCATGTGAGTTTCTTGTGAATGCTTGTAAGTAGCTTAAGGCACTTTCAAAGGAAAGAGATTTTCTCCGAAAAGGACAGCCTTTAGAAAGTGAAGCAACACTCCATTCACTTCGCACAGTGAATTGAAGTGTTGGAACAGACTACTTCTCTTTCAGGAAACAGATATGAGTTTTTTGTGAATGCTTTTAAGTAGCTTAAGGCATTTTCAAAGGAAAGTGATTTTCACTGAAAGGACAGCATTTAGAAAGTGGAGCAACACTCCATTCACTTCGCACAGTGAATTGAAGTGTTGGAACAGACTGCTTCTCTTTCAGTGAAATGCATGTGAATTTCTGTTGAATGCTGTAAGTAGCTTAAGGCACTTTGAAAGGAAAGTGATTTTCTCTGAAAGGACAGCATTTAGAAAGTGAAGCAACACTCCATTCACTTCGCACAGTGAATTGAAGTGTTGGAACAGACTGCTTCTCTTTCAGTGAAATGCATGTGAGTTTCTTGTGAATGCTTGTAAGTAGCTTAAGGGACTTTCAAAGGAAAGTGATTTTCTCTGAAAGGACAGCATTTAGAAAGTGTAGCAACACACCATTCACTTCGCACAGTGAATTGAAGTGTTGGAACAGACTACTTCTCTTTCAGAGAAACAGATATGAGTTTTTTGTGAATGCTTGTAAGTAGCTTAAGGCACTTTCAAAGGAAAGTGATTTTCTCTGAAAGACAGCATTTAGAAAGTGAAGCAACACTCCATTCACTTCGCACAGTGAATTGAAGTGTTGGAACAGACAGCTTCTCTTTCATAGAAACGCATTTGAGTTTCCTGTGAATGTGTGTAAGTAGCTTAAGGCACTTTCAAAAGAAAGTGATTTTCTCTGAAAGGACAGCATTTAGAAAGTGAAGCAACACTCCATTCACTACGCACAGTGAATTGAAGTGTTGGAACAGACTGCTTCTTTTTCATAGAAACACATGTGAATTTCTGTTGAATGCTTGTAAGTAGCTTAAGGCACATTCAAAGGAAAGTGATTTTCTCTGAAAGGACAGCATTTATAAAGTGAAGCAACACTCCATTCACTTCGCACAGTGAATTGAAGTGTTGGAACAGACAGCTTCTCTTTCATAGAAACGCATTTGAGTTTCCTGTGAATGTGTGTAAGTAGCTTAAGGCACTTTCAAAGGAAAGTGATTTTCTCTGAAAGGACAGCATTTAGAAAGTGAAGCAACACTCCATTCACTTCGCACAGTGAATTGAAGTTTTGGAACAGACTGCTTCTCTTTCAGTGAAACGCATGTGAATTTCTGTTGAATGCTTGTAAGTAGCTTAAGGCACTTTCAAAGGAAAGTGATTTTCTCTGAAAGGACAGCATTTAGAAAGTGAAGCAACACTCCATTCACTTCGCACAGTGAATTGAAGTGTTGGAACAAACAGCTTCTCTTTCATAGAAACGCATTTGAATTTCCTGTGAATGTGTGTAAGTAGCTTAAGGCACTTTCAAAGGAAAGTGATTTTCTCTGAAAGGACAGCATTTAGAAAGTGAAACAACACTCCATTCACTTCGCACAGTGAATTGAAGTGTTGGAACAGACTTCTTCTCTTTCAGAGAAACGCATGTGAATTTCTGTTGAATACTTGTAAGTAGCTTAAGGCACTTTCAAAGGAAACTGATTTTCTCCGAAAGGACAGCATTTAGAAAGTGAAGCAACACTCCATTCACTTCGCACAGTGAATTGAAGTGTTGGAACAGACAGCTTCTCTTTCATAGAAACGCATTTGAGTTTCCTGTGAATGTGTGTAAGTAGCTTAAGGCACTTTCAAAGGAAAGTGATTTTCTCTGAAAGGACAGCATTTAGAAAGTGAAGCAACACTCCATTCACTACGCACAGTGAATTGAAGTGTTGGAATAGACTGCTTCTCTTTCAGAAAAATTCATGTGAGTTTCCTGTGAATGCTTGTAAGTAGCTTAAGGCACTTTCAAAGGAAAGAGATTTTCTCCGAAAAGGACAGCATTTAGAAAGTGAAGCAACACTCCATTCACTTCGCACAGTGAATTGAAGTGTTGGAACAGACAGCTTCTCTTTCATAGAACCGCATTTGACATTCCTGTGAAAGCTTGTAAGTAGCTTGAGGCACTTTCAAAGGAAAGTGATTATCTCTGAAAGGACAGCATTTAGAAAGTGAAGCAAACTCCATTCACTTCGCCCAGTGAATTGAAATGTTGGAACACACTGATTCTCTTTCAGAGAAACGGATGTGAGTTTCTTCTGAATGCTTGTAAGTAGCTTAAGGCACTTTCAAAGCAAAGTGATTTTCTCTAAAAGGAGAGCATATAGAAAGTGAAGCAACACTCCATTCACTTCGCACAGTGAATTGTAATGTTGGAAAAAACTTCCTCTCTTTCAGAAAAATGCGTGTGAGTTTCTTGTGAATGCTTGTAAGTAGCTTATGGCACTTTCAAAGGAAAGTGATTTTCTCTGAAAGGACAGCATTTAGAAAGTGAAGCAACACTCCATTCACTTCGCACAGTGAATTGAAGTGTTGGAACAGACTGCTTCTCTTTCAGAGAAACGCATGTGAATTTCTATTGAATGCTTGTAAGTAGCTTAAGGCACTTTCAAAGGAAAGTGATTTTCTCTGAAAGGACAGCATTTAGAAAGTGAAGCAACACTCCATTCACTTCGCACAGTGAATTGAAGTGTTGGAACAGACTGCTTCTCTTTCAGTGAAACACATGTGAATTTCTGTTGAATGCTTGTAAGTAGCTAAAGGCACATTCAAAGGAAAGTGATTTTCTCTGAAAGGACAGCATTTAGAAAGTGAAGCAACACTCCATTCACTTCGCACAGTGAATTGAAGTGTTGGAACAGACAGCTTCTCTTTCATAGAAATGCATTGGAGTTTCCTGTGAATGTGTGTAAGTAGCTTAAGGCACTTTCAAAGGAAAGTGATTATCTCTGAAAGGACAGCATTTAGAAAGTGAAGCAACACTCCATTCACGTCGCACAGTGAATTGAAGTGTTGGAACAGACTGCTTCTCTTTCAGTGAAACGCATGTGAATTTCTGTTGAATGCTTGTAAGTACCTTAAGGCACTTTCAAAGGAAAGTGATTTTCTCTGAAAGGACAGCATTTAGAAAGTGAAGCAACACTCCATTCACTTCGCACAGTGAATTGAAGTGTTGGAACAGACAGCTTCTGTTTCATAGAAACGCATTAGAGTTTCCTGTGAATGTGTGTAAGTAGCTTAAGGCACTCTCAAAGGAAAGTGATTTTCTCTGAAAAAACAGCATTTAGAAAGTGAAACAACACTCCATTCACTTCGCACAGTGAATTGAAGTTTTGGAACAGACTTCTTCTCTTTCAGAGAAACGCATGTGAATTTCTGTGGAATGCTTGTAAGTAGCTTAAGGCACTTTCAAAGGAAAGTGATTTTCTCTGAAAGGACAGCATTTAGAAAGTGAAGCAACACTCCATTCACTACGCACAGTGAATTGAAGTGTTGGAACAGACTGCTTCTCTTTCAGAAAAATGCATGTGAGTTTCTTGTGAATGCTTGTAAGTAGCTTAAGGCACTTTCAAAGGAAAGAGATTTTCTCCGAAAAGGACAGCCTTTAGAAAGTGAAGCAACACTCCATTCACTTCGCACAGTGAATTGAAGTGTTGGAACAGACTACTTCTCTTTCAGGAAACAGATATGAGTTTTTTGTGAATGCTTTTAAGTAGCTTAAGGCATTTTCAAAGGAAAGTGATTTTCACTGAAAGGACAGCATTTAGAAAGTGGAGCAACACTCCATTCACTTCGCACAGTGAATTGAAGTGTTGGAACAGACTGCTTCTCTTTCAGTGAAATGCATGTGAATTTCTGTTGAATGCTGTAAGTAGCTTAAGGCACTTTGAAAGGAAAGTGATTTTCTCTGAAAGGACAGCATTTAGAAAGTGAAGCAACACTCCATTCACTTCGCACAGTGAATTGAAGTGTTGGAACAGACTGCTTCTCTTTCAGTGAAATGCATGTGAGTTTCTTGTGAATGCCTGTAAGTAGCTTAAGGGACTTTCAAAGGAAAGTGATTTTCTCTGAAAGGACAGCATTTAGAAAGTGTAGCAACACACCATTCACTTCGCACAGTGAATTGAAGTGTTGGAACAGACTACTTCTCTTTCAGAGAAACAGATATGAGTTTTTTGTGAATGCTTGTAAGTAGCTTAAGGCACTTTCAAAGGAAAGTGATTTTCTCTGAAAGACAGCATTTAGAAAGTGAAGCAACACTCCATTCACTTCGCACAGTGAATTGAAGTGTTGGAACAGACAGCTTCTCTTTCATAGAAACGCATTTGAGTTTCCTGTGAATGTGTGTAAGTAGCTTAAGGCACTTTCAAAAGAAAGTGATTTTCTCTGAAAGGACAGCATTTAGAAAGTGAAGCAACACTCCATTCACTACGCACAGTGAATTGAAGTGTTGGAACAGACTGCTTCTTTTTCATAGAAACACATGTGAATTTCTGTTGAATGCTTGTAAGTAGCTTAAGGCACATTCAAAGGAAAGTGATTTTCTCTGAAAGGACAGCATTTATAAAGTGAAGCAACACTCCATTCACTTCGCACAGTGAATTGAAGTGTTGGAACAGACAGCTTCTCTTTCATAGAAACGCATTTGAGTTTCCTGTGAATGTGTGTAAGTAGCTTAAGGCACTTTCAAAGGAAAGTGATTTTCTCTGAAAGGACAGCATTTAGAAAGTGAAGCAACACTCCATTCACTTCGCACAGTGAATTGAAGTTTTGGAACAGACTGCTTCTCTTTCAGTGAAACGCATGTGAATTTCTGTTGAATGCTTGTAAGTAGCTTAAGGCACTTTCAAAGGAAAGTGATTTTCTCTGAAAGGACAGCATTTAGAAAGTGAAGCAACACTCCATTCACTTCGCACAGTGAATTGAAGTGTTGGAACAAACAGCTTCTCTTTCATAGAAACGCATTTGAATTTCCTGTGAATGTGTGTAAGTAGCTTAAGGCACTTTCAAAGGAAAGTGATTTTCTCTGAAAGGACAGCATTTAGAAAGTGAAACAACACTCCATTCACTTCGCACAGTGAATTGAAGTGTTGGAACAGACTTCTTCTCTTTCAGAGAAACGCATGTGAATTTCTGTTGAATACTTGTAAGTAGCTTAAGGCACTTTCAAAGGAAAGTGATTTTCTCCGAAAGGACAGCATTTAGAAAGTGAAGCAACACTCCATTCACTTCGCACAGTGAATTGAAGTGTTGGAACAGACAGCTTCTCTTTCATAGAAACGCATTTGAGTTTCCTGTGAATGTGTGTAAGTAGCTTAAGGCACTTTCAAAGGAAAGTGATTTTCTCTGAAAGGACAGCATTTAGAAAGTGAAGCAACACTCCATTCACTACGCACAGTGAATTGAAGTGTTGGAATAGACTGCTTCTCTTTCAGAAAAATTCATGTGAGTTTCCTGTGAATGCTTGTAAGTAGCTTAAGGCACTTTCAAAGGAAAGAGATTTTCTCCGAAAAGGACAGCATTTAGAAAGTGAAGCAACACTCCATTCACTTCGCACAGTGAATTGAAGTGTTGGAACAGACTACTTCTCTTTCAGGAAACAGATATGAGTTTTTTGTGAATGCTTTTAAGTAGCTTAAGGCATTTTCAAAGGAAAGTGATTTTCACTGAAAGGACAGCATTTAGAAAGTGGAGCAACACTCCATTCACTTCGCACAGTGAATTGAAGTGTTGGAACAGACTGCTTCTCTTTCAGTGAAATGCATGTGAATTTCTATTGAATGCTGTAAGTAGCTTAAGGCACTTTGAAAGGAAAGTGATTTTCTCTGAAAGGACAGCATTTAGAAAGTGAAGCAACACTCCATTCACTACGCACAGTGAATTGAAGTGTTGGAACAGACTGCTTCTCTTTCAGAAAAATGCATGTGAGTTTCTTGTGAATGCTTGTAAGTAGCTTAAGGCACTTTCAAAGGAAAGTGATTTTCTCTGAAAGGACAGCATTTAGAAAGTGAAGAAACACTCCATTCACTTCGCACAATGAATTGAAGTGTTGGAACAGACTGCTTCTTTTTCAGAGAAACGCATGTGAATTTCTGTTAAATGCTTGTCAGTAGCTTAAGGCACTTTCAGAGGAAAGTGATTTTCTCTGAAAGGACAGCATTTAGAAAGTGAAGCAACACTCCATTCACTATGCACAGTGAATTCAAGTGTTGGAACAGACAGCTTCTCTTTCATAGAACCGCATTTGACATTCCTGTGAAAGCTTGTAAGTAGCTTGAGGCACTTTCAAAGGAAAGTGATTATCTCTGAAAGGACAGCATTTAGAAAGTGAAGCAAACTCCATTCACTTCGCCCAGTGAATTGAAATGTTGGAACACACTGATTCTCTTTCAGAGAAACGGATGTGAGTTTCTTCTGAATGCTTGTAAGTAGCTTAAGGCACTTTCAAAGCAAAGTGATTTTCTCTAAAAGGAGAGCATATAGAAAGTGAAGCAACACTCCATTCACTTCGCACAGTGAATTGTAATGTTGGAAAAAACTTCCTCTCTTTCAGAAAAATGCGTGTGAGTTTCTTGTGAATGCTTGTAAGTAGCTTATGGCACTTTCAAAGGAAAGTGATTTTCTCTGAAAGGACAGCATTTAGAAAGTGAAGCAACACTCCATTCACTTCGCACAGTGAATTGAAGTGTTGGAACAGACTGCTTCTCTTTCAGAGAAACGCATGTGAATTTCTATTGAATGCTTGTAAGTAGCTTAAGGCACTTTCAAAGGAAAGTGATTTTCTCTGAAAGGACAGCATTTAGAAAGTGAAGCAACACTCCATTCACTTCGCACAGTGAATTGAAGTGTTGGAACAGACTGCTTCTCTTTCAGTGAAACACATGTGAATTTCTGTTGAATGCTTGTAAGTAGCTAAAGGCACATTCAAAGGAAAGTGATTTTCTCTGAAAGGACAGCATTTAGAAAGTGAAGCAACACTCCATTCACTTCGCACAGTGAATTGAAGTGTTGGAACAGACAGCTTCTCTTTCATAGAAATTCATTGGAGTTTCCTGTGAATGTGTGTAAGTAGCTTAAGGCACTTTCAAAGGAAAGTGATTATCTCTGAAAGGACAGCATTTAGAAAGTGAAGCAACACTCCATTCACGTCGCACAGTGAATTGAAGTGTTGGAACAGACTGCTTCTCTTTCAGTGAAACGCATGTGAATTTCTGTTGAATGCTTGTAAGTACCTTAAGGCACTTTCAAAGGAAAGTGATTTTCTCTGAAAGGACAGCATTTAGAAAGTGAAGCAACACTCCATTCACTTCGCACAGTGAATTGAAGTGTTGGAACAGACAGCTTCTGTTTCATAGAAACGCATTAGAGTTTCCTGTGAATGTGTGTAAGTAGCTTAAGGCACTCTCAAAGGAAAGTGATTTTCTCTGAAAGGACAGAATTTAGAAAGTGAAGCAACACTCCATTCACTTCACACAGTGAATTGAAGTGTTGGAACAGACTGATTCTCTTACAGTGAAACGCATGTGAATTTCTGTTGAATGCTTGTAAGTACCTTAAGGCACTTTCAAAGGAAAGTGATTTTCTCTGAAAGGACAGCATTTAGAAAGTGAAGTAACACTCCATTCACTTCGCACAGTGAATTGAAGTGTTGGAACAGACAGCTTCTCTTTCATTGAACCGCATTTGATATTCCTGTGAATGCTTGTAAGTAGCTTAAGGCACTTTCAAAGGAAAGTGATTTTCTCTGAAAGGACAGCATTTAGAAAGTGAAGCAACACTCCATTCACTTCGCCCAGTGAATTGAAATGTTGGAACACACTGCTTCTCTTTCAGAGAAACGGATGTGAGTTTCTTCTGAATGCTTGTAAGTAGCTTAAGGCACTTTCAAAGCAAAGTGATTTTCTCTAAAATAAGAGCATATAGAAAGTGAAGCAACACTCCATTCACTTCGCACAGTGAATTGTAATGTTGGAACAAACTGCTTCTCTTTCAGAAAAATGCGTGTGAGTTTCTTGTGAATGCTTGTAAGTAGCTTAAGGCACTTTCAAAGGAAAGTGATTTTCTCTGAAAGGACAGCATTTAGAAAGTGAAGCAACACTCCATTCACTTCGCACAGTGAATTGAAGTGTTGGAACAGACTGCTTCTCTTTCAGAGAAACGCATGTGAATTTCTATTGAATGCTTGTAAGTAGCTTAAGGCACTTTCAAAGGAAAGTGATTTTCTCTGAAAGGACAGCATTTAGAAAGTGAAGCAACACTCCATTCACTACGCACAGTGAATTGAAGTGTTGGAACAGACTGCTTCTCTTTCAGTGAAACACATGTGAATTTCTGTTGAATGCTTGTAAGTAGCTTAAGGCACATTCAAAGGAAAGTGATTTTCTCTGAAAGGACAGCATTTAGAAAGTGAAGCAACACTCCATTCACTTCGCACAGTGAATTGAAGTGTTGGAACAGACAGCTTCTCTTTCATAGAAACACATTTGAGTTTCCTGTGAATGTGTGTAAGTAGCTTAAGGCACTTTCAAAGGAAAGTGATTTTCTCTGAAAGGACAGCATTTAGAAAGTGAAGCAACACTCCATTCACTTCGCACAGTGAATTGAAGTGTTGGAACAGACTGCTTCTCTTTCAGTGAAACGCATGTGAATTTCTGTTGAATGCTTGTAAATACCTTAAGGCACTTTCAAAGGAAAGTGATTGTCTCTGAAAGGACAGCATTTAGAAAGTGAAGCAACACTCCATTCACTTCGCACAGTGAATTGAAGTGTTGGAACAGACTGCTTCTCTTTCATAGAAACGCATTTGAGTTTCCTGTGAATGTGTGTAAGTAGCTTAAGGCACTTTCAAAGGAAAGTGATTTTCTCTGAAAGGACAGCATTTAGAAAGTGAAGCAACACTCCATTCACTACGCACAGTGAATTGAAGTGTTGGAACAGACTGCTTCTCTTTCAGAAAAATGCATGTGAGTTTCTTGTGAATGCTTGTAAGTAGCTTAAGGCACTTTCAAAGGAAAGAGATTTTCTCCGAAAAGGACAGCATTTAGAAAGTGAAGCAACACTCCATTCACTTCGCACAGTGAATTGAAGTGTTGGAACAGACTACTTCTCTTTCAGGAAACAGATATGAGTTTTTTGTGAATGCTTTTAAGTAGCTTAAGGCATTTTCAAAGGAAAGTGATTTTCACTGAAAGGACAGCATTTAGAAAGTGGAGCAACACTCCATTCACTTCGCACAGTGAATTGAAGTGTTGGAACAGACTGCTTCTCTTTCAGTGAAATGCATGTGAATTTCTGTTGAATGCTGTAAGTAGCTTAAGGCACTTTGAAAGGAAAGTGATTTTCTCTGAAAGGACAGCATTTAGAAAGTGAAGGAACACTACATTCACTTCGCACAGTGAATTGAAGTGTTGGAACAGACTGCTTCTCTTTCAGTGAAATGCATGTGAGTTTCTTTTGAATGCTTGTAAGTAGCTTAAGGGACTTTCAAAGGAAAGTGATTTTCTCTGAAAGGACAGCATTTAGAAAGTGTAGCAACACACCATTCACTTCGCACAGTGAATTGAAGTGTTGGAACAGACTACTTCTCTTTCAGAGAAACAGATATGAGTTTTTTGTGAATGCTTGTAAGTAGCTTAAGGCACTTTCAAAGGAAAGTGATTTTCTCTGAAAGACAGCATTTAGAAAGTGAAGCAACACTCCATTCACTACGCACAGTGAATTGAAGTGTTGGAACAGACAGCTTCTCTTTCATAGAAACGCATTTGAGTTTCCTGTGAATGTGTGTAAGTAGCTTAAGGCACTTTCAAAAGAAAGTGATTTTCTCTGAAAGGACAGCATTTAGAAAGTGAAGCAACACTCCATTCACTACGCACAGTGAATTGAAGTGTTGGAACAGACTGCTTCTTTTTCATAGAAACACATGTGAATTTCTGTTGAATGCTTGTAAGTAGCTTAAGGCACATTCAAAGGAAAGTGATTTTCTCTGAAAGGACAGCATTTATAAAGTGAAGCAACACTCCATTCACTTCGCACAGTGAATTGAAGTGTTGGAACAGACAGCTTCTCTTTCATAGAAACGCATTTGAGTTTCCTGTGAATGTGTGTAAGTAGCTTAAGGCACTTTCAAAGGAAAGTGATTTTCTCTGAAAGGACAGCATTTAGAAAGTGAAGCAACACTCCATTCACTTCGCACAGTGAATTGAAGTTTTGGAACAGACTGCTTCTCTTTCAGTGAAACGCATGTGAATTTCTGTTGAATGCTTGTAAGTAGCTTAAGGCACTTTCAAAGGAAAGTGATTTTCTCTGAAAGGACAGCATTTAGAAAGTGAAGCAACACTCCATTCACTTCGCACAGTGAATTGAAGTGTTGGAACAGACAGCTTCTCTTTCATAGAAACGCATTTGAATTTCCTGTGAATGTGTGTAAGTAGCTTAAGGCACTTTCAAAGGAAAGTGATTTTCTCTGAAAGGACAGCATTTAGAAAGTGAAACAACACTCCATTCACTTCGCACAGTGAATTGAAGTGTTGGAACAGACTTCTTCTCTTTCAGAGAAACGCATGTGAATTTCTGTTGAATACTTGTAAGTAGCTT
The DNA here is from genome assembly GCF_982192425.1 of Myodes glareolus. Taxonomy (NCBI): domain Eukaryota; kingdom Metazoa; phylum Chordata; class Mammalia; order Rodentia; family Cricetidae; genus Myodes; species Myodes glareolus. The sequence goes on from NW_028263213.1 coordinate 912,568, forward strand.
AAGGCACTTTCAAAGGAAACTGATTTTCTCCGAAAGGACAGCATTTAGAAAGTGAAGCAACACTCCATTCACTTCGCACAGTGAATTGAAGTGTTGGAACAGACAGCTTCTCTTTCATAGAAACGCATTTGAGTTTCCTGTGAATGTGTGTAAGTAGCTTAAGGCACTTTCAAAGGAAAGTGATTTTCTCTGAAAGGACAGCATTTAGAAAGTGAAGCAACACTCCATTCACTACGCACAGTGAATTGAAGTGTTGGAATAGACTGCTTCTCTTTCAGTAAAATTCATGTGAGTTTCCTGTGAATGCTTGTAAGTAGCTTAAGGCACTTTCAAAGGAAAGAGATTTTCTCCGAAAAGGACAGCATTTAGAAAGTGAAGCAACACTCCATTCACTTCGCACAGTGAATTGAAGTGTTGGAACAGACTACTTCTCTTTCAGGAAACAGATATGAGTTTTTTGTGAATGCTTTTAAGTAGCTTAAGGCATTTTCAAAGGAAAGTGATTTTCACTGAAAGGACAGCATTTAGAAAGTGGAGCAACACTCCATTCACTTCGCACAGTGAATTGAAGTGTTGGAACAGACTGCTTCTCTTTCAGTGAAATGCATGTGAATTTCTATTGAATGCTGTAAGTAGCTTAAGGCACTTTGAAAGGAAAGTGATTTTCTCTGAAAGGACAGCATTTAGAAAGTGAAGCAACACTCCATTCACTACGCACAGTGAATTGAAGTGTTGGAACAGACTGCTTCTCTTTCAGAAAAATGCATGTGAGTTTCTTGTGAATGCTTGTAAGTAGCTTAAGGCACTTTCAAAGGAAAGTGATTTTCTCTGAAAGGACAGCATTTATAACGTGAAGAAACACTCCATTCACTTCGCACAATGAATTGAAGTGTTGGAACAGACTGCTTCTTTTTCAGAGAAACGCATGTGAATTTCTGTTAAATGCTTGTCAGTAGCTTAAGGCACTTTCAGAGGAAAGTGATTTTCTCTGAAAGGACAGCATTTAGAAAGTGAAGCAACACTCCATTCACTATGCACAGTGAATTCAAGTGTTGGAACAGACAGCTTCTCTTTCATAGAACCGCATTTGACATCCTGTGAATGCTTGTAAGTAGCTTGAGGCACTTTCAAAAGAAAGTGATTTTCTCTGAAAGGACAGCATTTAGAAAGTGAAGCAAACTCCATTCACTTCGCCCAGTGAATTGAAATGTTGGAACACACTGATTCTCTTTCAGAGAAACGGATGTGAGTTTCTTCTGAATGCTTGTAAGTAGCTTAAGGCACTTTCAAAGCAAAGTGATTTTCTCTAAAAGGAGAGCATATAGAAAGTGAAGCAACACTCCATTCACTTCGCACAGTGAATTGTAATGTTGGAAAAAACTTCCTCTCTTTCAGAAAAATGCGTGTGAGTTTCTTGTGAATGCTTGTAAGTAGCTTAAGGCACTTTCAAAGGAAAGTGATTTTCTCTGAAAGGACAGCATTTAGAAAGTGAAGCAACACTCCAATCACTTCGCACAGTGAATTGAAGTGTTGGAACAGACTTCTTTTCTTTCAGAGATACGCATGTGAATTTCTGTGGAATGCTTGTAAGTAGCTTAAGGCACTTTCAAAGGAAAGTGATTTTCTCTGAAAGGACAGCATTTAGAAAGTGAAGCAACACTCCAATCACTACGCACAGTGAATTGAAGTGTTGGAACAGACAGCTTCTCTTTCATAGAAACGCATGTGAATTTCTATTGAATGCTTGTAAGTAGCTAAGGCACTTTCAAAAGAAAGTGATTTTCTCAGAAAGGACAGCATTTAGAAAGTGAAGCAACACTCCATTCACTTCGCACAGTGAATTGAAGTGTTGGAACAGACTGCTTCTCTTTCAGTGAAACGCATGTGAATTTCTGTTGAATGCTTGTAAGTAGCTTAAGGCACTTTCAAAGGAAAGTGATTTTCTCTGAAAGGACAGCATTTAGAAAGTGAAGCAACACTCCATTCACTTCTCACAGTGAATTGAAGTGTTGGAACAGACTGCTTCTCTTTCAGTGAAACACATGTGAATTTTTGTTGAATTCTTGTAAGTAGCTTAAGGCACTTTCAAAGGAAAGTGATTTTCTCTGAAAGGACAGCATTTAGAAAGTGAAGTAACACTCCATTCACTTCACACAGTGAATTGAAGTGTTGGAACAGACTGCTTCTCTTTCATAGAAACGCATTTGAGTTTCCTGTGAATGTGTGTAAGTAGCTTAAGGCACTTTCAAAGGAAAGTGATTTTCTCTGAAAGGACAGCATTTAGAAAGTGAAACAACACTCCATTCACTTCGCACAGTGAATTGAAGTGTTGGAACAGACTTCTTCTCTTTCAGAGAAACGCATGTGAATTTCTGTGGAATGCTTGTAAGTAGCTTAAGGCACTTTCAAAGGAAAGTGATTTTCTCTGAAAGGACAGCATTTAGAAAGTGAAACAACACTCCATTCACTTCGCACAGTGAATTGAAGTGTTGGAACAGACCACTTCTCTTTCAGAGAAACAGATATGAGTTTTTTGTGAATGCTTGTAAGTAGCTTAAGGCACTTTCAAAGGAAAGTGATTTTCTCTGAAAGGACAGCATTTAGAAAGTGAAGCAACACTCCATTCACTTCGCACAGTGAATTGAATTGTTGGAACAGACTGCTTCTCTTTCAGAGAAACGCATGTGAATTTCTATTGAATGCTTGTAAGTAGCTTAAGGCACTTTGAAAGGAAAGTGATTTTCTCTGAAAGGACAGCATTTAGAAAGTGAAGCAACACTCCATTCACTTCGCACAGTGAATTGAAGTGTTGGAACAGACAGCTTCTCTTTCGTAGAAACGCATTTGAGTTTCCTGTGAATGTGTGTAAGTAGCTTAAGGCACTTTCAAAGTGAAGTGATTTTCTCTGAAAGGACAGCATTTAGAAAGTGAAACAACACTCCATTCACTTCGCACAGTGAATTGAAGTGTTGGAACAGACTTCTTCTCTTTCAGAGAAACGCATGTGAATTTCTGTGGAATGCTTGTAAGTAGCTTAAGGCACTTTCAAAGGAAAGTGATTTTCTCTGAAAGGACAGCATTTAGAAAGTGAAACAACTCTCCATTCACTTCGCACAGTGAATTGAAGTGTTGGAACAGACTGCTTCTCTTTCAGAGAAACGCATGTGAATTTCTATTGAATGCTTGTAAGTAGCTTAAGGCACTTTCAAAGGAAAGTGATTTTCTCTGAAAGGACAGCATTTAGAAAGTGAAGCAACACTCCAATCACTACGCACAGTGAATTGAAGTGTTGGAACAGACTGCTTCTCTTTCAGTGAAACACATGTGAATTTCTGTTGAATGCTTGTAAGTAGCTTAAGGCACTTTCAAAGGAAGGTGATTTTCTCCGAAAGGACAGCATTTAGAAAGTGAAGAAACACTCCATTCACTTCGCACAGTGAATTGAAGTGTTGGAACAGACAGCTTCTCTTTCATAGAAACGCATGTGAATTTCTATTGAATGCTTGTAAGTAGCTAAGGCACTTTCAAAAGAAAGTGATTTTCTCTGAAAGGACAGCATTTAGAAAGTGAAGCCACACTCCATTCACTACGCACAGTGAATTGAAGTGTTGGAACAGACTGCTTCTCTTTCAGTGAAACGCATGTGAATTTCTGTTGAATGCTTGTAAGTAGCTTAAGGCACTTTCAAAGGAAAGTGATTTTCTCTGAAAGGACAGCATTTAGAAAGTGAAGCAACACTCCATTCACTTCGCACAGTGAATTGAAGTGTTGGAACAGACTGCTTCTCTTTCAGTGAAACACATGTGAATTTCTGTTGAATGCTTGTAAGTAGCTTAAGGCACTTTCAAAGGAAAGTGATTTTCTCTGAAAGGACAGCATTTAGACAGTGGAGCAACACTCCATTCACTTCGCACAGTGAATTGAAGTGTTGGAACAGACTGCTTCTCTTTCAGAGAAACGCATGTGAATTTCTATTGAATGCTTGTAAGTAGCTTTAGGCACTTTCAAAGGAAAGTGATTTTCTCTGAAAGGACAGCATTTAGAAAGTGAAGCAACACTCCATTCACTTCTCACAGTGAATTGAAGTGTTGGAACAGACTTCTTCTCTTTCAGTGAAACACATGTGAATTTCTGTTGAATGCTTGTAAGTAGCTTAAGGCACTTTCAAAGGAAGGTGATTTTCTCCGAAAGGACAGCATTTAGAAAGTGAAGAAACACTCCATTCACTTCGCACAGTGAATTGAAATGTTGGAACAGACAGCTTCCCTTTCATAGAAACGCATGTGTATTTCTATTGAATGCTTGTAAGTAGCTAAGGCACTTTCAAAAGAAAGTGATTTTCTCAGAAAGGACAGCATTTAGAAAGTGAAACAACATTCCATTCACTACGCACAGTGAATTGAAGTGTTGGAACAGACTGCTTCTCTTTCAGTGATCGCATGTGAATTTCTGTTGAATGCTTGTAAGTAGCTTAAGGCACTTTCAAAGGAAAGTGATTTTCTCTGAAAGGACAGCATTTAGAAAGTGAAGCAACACTCCATTCACTTCTCACAGTGAATTGAAGTGTTGGAACAGACTGCTTCTCTTTCAGTGAAACACATGTGAATTTCTGTTGAATGCTTGTAAGTAGCTTAAGGCACTTTCAAAGGAAAGTGATTTTCTCTGAAAGGACAGCATTTAGAAATTGAAGTAACACTCCATTCACTTCGCACAATGAATTGAAGTGTTGGAACAGACTGCTTCTCTTTCAGAGAAACGCATTTGAGTTTCCTGTGAATGTGTGTAAGTAACTTAAGGCACTTTCAAAGGAAAGTGATTTTCTCTGAAAGGACAGCATTTAGAAAGTGAAGCAACACTCCATTCACTACGCACAGTGAATTGAAGTGTTAGAACAGACCACTTCTCTTTCAGAAAAATGCATGTGAGTTTCTTGTGAATGCTTGTAAGTAGCTTAAGGCACTTTCAAAGGAAAGTGATTTTCTCTGAAAGGACAGCATTTAGAAAGTGAAGCAACACTCCATTCACTTCGCACAGTGAAATGAAGTGTTGGAACAGACAGCTTCTCTTTCGTAGAAACGCATTTGAGTTTCCTGTGAATGTGTGTAAGTAGCTTAAGGCACTTTCAATGCAAAGTGATTTTCTCTGAAAGGACAGCATTTAGAAAGTGAAACAACACTCCATTCACTTCGCACAGTGAATTGAAGTGTTGGAACAGACTTCTTCTCTTTCAGAGAAACGCATGTGAATTTCTGTGGAATGCTTGTAAGTAGCTTAAGGCACTTTCAAAGGAACGTGATTTTCTCTGAAAGGACAGCATTTAGAAAGTGAAACAACTCTCCATTCACTTCGCACAGTGAATTGAAGTGTTGGAACAGACCATTTCTCTTTCAGAGAAACAGATATGAGTTTTTTGTGAATGCTTGTAAGTAGCTTAAGGCACTTTCAAAGTAAAGTGATTTTCTCTGAAAGGACATCATTTAGAAAGTGAAGCAACACTCCATTCACTTCGCACAGTGAATTGAAGTGTTGGAACAGACTGCTTCTCTTTCAGAGAAACGCATGTGAATTTCTATTGAATGCTTGTAAGTAGCTCAAGGCACTTTCAAAGGAAAGTGATTTTCTCTGAAAGGACAGCATTTAGAAAGTGAAGCAACACTCCAATCACTACGCACAGTGAATTGAAGTGTTGGAACAGACTGCTTCTCTTTCAGTGAAACACATGTGAATTTCTGTGGAATGCTTGTAAGTAGCTTAAGGCACTTTCAAAGGAAGGTGATTTTCTCCGAAAGGACAGCATTTAGAAAGTGAAGAAACACTCCATTCACTTCGCACAGTGAATTGAAATGTTGGAACAGACAGCTTCCCTTTCATAGAAACGCATGTGAATTTCTATTGAATGCTTGTAAGTAGCTAAGGCACTTTCAAAAGAAAGTGATTTTCTCAGAAAGGACAGCATTTAGAAAGTGAAGCAACACTCCATTCACTACGCACAGTGAATTGAAGTGTTGGAACAGACTGCTTCTCTTTCAGTGAACCGCATGTGAATTTCTGTTGAATGCTTGTAAGTAGCTTAAGGCACTTTCAAAGGAAAGTGATTTTCTCTGAAAGGACAGCATTTAGAAAGTGAAGCAACACTCCATTCACTTCGCACAGTGAATTGAAGTGTTGGAACAGACTGCTTCTCTTTCAGTGAAACACATGTGAATTTCTGTTGAATGCTTGTAAGTAGCTTAAGGCACTTTCAAAGGAAAGTGATTTTCTCTGAAAGGACAGCATTTAGAAAGTGAAGTAACACTCCATTCACTACGCACAGTGAATTGAAGTGTTGGAACAGACTGCTTCTCTTTCAGAGAAACGCATTTGAGTTTGCTGTGAATGTGTGTAAGTAGCTTAAGGCACTTTCAAAGGAAAGTGATTTTTTCTGAAAGGACAGCATTCAGAAAGTGAAGCAACACTCCATTCACTACGCACAGTGAATTGAAGTGTTGGAACAGACCACTTCTCTTTCAGAAAAATGCATGTGAGTTTCTTGTGAATGCTTGTAAGTAGCTTAAGGCACTTTCAAAGGAAAGTGATTTTCTCTGAAAGGACAGCATTTAGAAAGTGAAGCAACACTCCATTCACTTCGCACAGTGAAATGAAATGTTGGAACAGACAGCTCCTCTTTCGTAGAAATGCATTTGAGTTTCCTGTGAATGTGTGTAAGTAGCTTAAGGCACTTTCAATGCAAAGTGATTTTCTCTGAAAGGACAGCATTTAGAAAGTGAAACAACACTCCATTCACTTCGCACAGTGAATTGAAGTGTTGGAACAGACTTCTTCTCTTTCAGAGAAACGCATGTGAATTTCTGTGGAATGCTTGTAAGTAGCTTAAGGCACTTTCAAAGGAAAGTGATTTTCTCTGAAAGGACAGCATTTAGAAAGTGAAACAACTCTCCATTCACTTCGCACAGTGAATTGAAGTGTTGGAACATACCATTTCTCTTTCAGAGAAACAGATATGAGTTTTTTGTGAATGCTTGTAAGTAGCTTAAGGCACTTTCAAAGGAAAGTGATTTTCTCTGAAAGGACATCATTTAGAAAGTGAAGCAACACTCCATTCACTTCGCACAGTGAATTGAAGTGTTGGAACAGACTGCTTCTCTTTCAGAGAAACGCATGTGAATTTCTATTGAATGCTTGTAAGTAGCTTAAGGCACTTTCAAAGGAAAGTGATTTTCTCTGAAAGGACAGCATTTAGAAAGTGAAGCAACACTCCAATCACTACGCACAGTGAATTGAAGTGTTGGAACAGACTGCTTCTCTTTCAGTGAAACACATGTCAATTTCTGTTGAATGCTTGTAAGTAGCTTAAGGCACTTTCAAAGGAAGGTGATTTTCTCCGAAAGGACAGCATTTAGAAAGTGAAGAAACACTCCATTCACTTCGCACAGTGAATTGAAATGTTGGAACAGACAGCTTCCCTTTCATAGAAACGCATGTGAATTTCAATTGAATGCTTGTAAGTAGCTAAGGCACTTTCAAAAGAAAGTGATTTTCTCAGAAAGGTCAGCATTTAGAAAGTGAAGCAACACTCCATTCACTTCTCACAGTGAATTGAAGTGTTGGAACAGACTGCTTCTCTTTCAGTGAAACACATGTGAATTTCTGTTGAATGCTTGTAAGTAGCTTAAGGCACTTTCAAAGGAAAGTGATTTTCTCTGAAAGGACAGCATTTAGAAAGTGAAGTAACACTCCATTCACTACGCACAGTGAATTGAAGTGTTGGAACAGACTGCTTCTCTTTCAGAGAAACGCATTTGAGTTTCCTGTGAATGTGTGTAAGTAGCTTAAGGCACTTTCATAGGAAAGTGATTTTCTCTGAAAGGACAGCATTTAGAAAGTGAAGTAACACTCCATTCACTTCGCACAGTGAATTGAAGTGTTGGAACAGACTGCTTCTCTTTCAGAGAAACGCATTTGAGTTTCCTGTGAATGTGTGTAAGTAGCTTAAGGCACTTTCAAAGGAAAGTGATTTTCTCTGAAAGGACAGCATTTAGAAAGTGAAGCAACACTCCATTCACTACGCACAGTGAGTTGAAGTGTTGGAACAGACCACTTCTCTTTCAGAAAAATGCATGTGAGTTTCTTGTGAATGCTTGTAAGTAGCTTAAGGCACTTTCAAAGGAAAGTGATTTTCTCTGAAAGGACAGCATTTAGAAAGTGAAGCAACACTCCATTCACTTCGCACAGTGAAATGAAGTGTTGGAACAGACAGCTTCTCTTTCGTAGAAACGCATTTGAGTTTCCTGTGAATGTGTGTAAGTAGCTTAAGGCACTTTCAATGCAAAGTGATTTTCTCTGAAAGGACAGCATTTAGAAAGTGAAACAACACTCCATTCACTTCGCACAGTGAATTGAAGTGTTGGAACAGACTTCTTCTCTTTCAGAGAAACGCATGTGAATTTCTGTGGAATGCTTGTAAGTAGCTTAAGGCACTTTCAAAGGAAAGTGATTTTCTCTGAAAGGACAGCATTTAGAAAGTGAAACAACTCTCCATTCACTTCGCACAGTTAATTGAAGTGTTGGAACAGACCATTTCTCTTTCAGAGAAACAGATATGAGTTTTTTGTGAATGCTTGTAAGTAGCTTAAGGCACTTTCAAAAGAAAGTGATTTTCTCTGAAAGGACATCATTTAGAAAGTGAAGCAACACTCCATTCACTTCGCACAGTGAATTGAAGTGTTGGAACAGACTGCTTCTCTTTCAGAGAAACGCATGTGAATTTCTATTGAATGCTTGTAAGTAGCTCAAGGCACTTTCAAAGGAAAGTGATTTTCTCTGAAAGGACAGCATTCAGAAAGTGAAGCAACACTCCATTCACTACGCAAAGTGAATTGAAGTGTTGGAACAGACCACTTCTCTTTCAGAAAAATGCATGTGAGTTTCTTGTGAATGCTTGTAAGTAGCTTAAGGCACTTTCAAAGGAAAGTGATTTTCTCTGAAAGGACAGCATTTAGAAAGTGAAGCAACACTCCATTCACTTCGCACAGTGAAATGAAGTGTTGGAACAGACAGCTTCTCTTTCGTAGAAACGCATTTGAGTTTCCTGTGAATGTGTGTAAGTAGCTTAAGGCACTATCAAAGGAAAGTGATTTCCTCTGAAAGGACAGCATTTAGAAAGTGAAGCAACACTCCATTCACTTCGCACAGTGAATTGAAGTGTTGGAACAGACTGCTTCTCTTTCAGTGAAACACATGTGAATTTCTATTGAATGCTTGTAAGTAGCTTAAGGCACTTTCAAAGGAAAGTGATTTTCTCTGAAAGGACAGCATTTAGAAAGTGAAGCAACACTCCATTCACTTCGCACAGTGAATTGAAGTGTTGGAACAGACTGCTTCTCTTTCAGAGAAACGCATTTGAGTTTCCTGTGAATGTGTGTAAGCAGCTTAAGGCACTTTCAAAGGAAAGTGATTTTCTCTGAAAGGACAGCATTTAGAAAGTGAAACAACACTCCATTCACTTCGCACAGTGAATTGAAGTGTTGGAACAGACTGCTTCTCTTTCAGACAAACGCATGTGAATTTCTGCGGAATGCTTGTAAGTAGCTTAAGGCACTTTCAAAGGAAAGTGATTTTCTCTGAAAGGACAGCATTTAGAAAGTGAAGCAACACTCCATTCATTTCGCACAGTGAATTGAAGTGTTGGAACAGACTACTTCTCTTTCAGAAAAATGCATGTGTGTTTCTTGTGAATGATTGTACGTAGCTTAAGGCACTTTCAAAGGAAAGTGATTTTCTCTGAAAGGACAACATTTAGAAAGTGAAGCAACACTCCATTCACTTCGCACAGGGAATTGAAATGTTGGAACAGACTGCTTCTCTTTCAGTGAAACACATGTGAATTTCTGTTGAATGCTTGTAAGAAGCTTAAGGCACTTTCAAAGGAAAGTGATTTTCTCTGAAAGGACAGCATTTAGAAAGTGAAGCAACACTCCATTCACTTCGCACAGTGAATTGAAGTGTTGGAACAGACAGCTTCTCTTTCGTAGAAACGCATTTGAGTTTCCTGTGAATGTGTGTAAGTAGCTTAATGCACTTTCAATGCAAAGTGATTTTCTCTGAAAGGACAGCATTTAGAAAGTGAAACAACACTCCATTCACTTCGCACAGTGAATTGAAGTGTTGGAACAGACTTCTTCTCTTTCAGAGAAACGCATGTGAATTTCTGTGGAATGCTTGTAAGTAGCTTAAGGCACTTTCAAAGGAAAGTGATTTTCTCTGAAAGGACAGCATTTAGAAAGTGAAGCAACACTCCATTCACTACGCACAGTGAATTGAAGTGTTGGAACAGACTGCTTCTCTTTCAGAGAAACACATTTGAGTTTCCTGTGATTGTGTGTAAGTAGCTTAAGGCACTTTCAAAGGAAAGTGATTTTCTCTGAAAGGACAGCATTTAGAAAGTGAAGCAACACTCCATTCACTACGCACAGTGAATTGAAGAGTTGGAACCGACCACTTCTCTTTCAGAAAAATGCATGTGAGTTTCTTGTGAATGCTTGTAAGTAGCTTAAGGCACTTTCAAAGGAAAGTGATTTTCTCTGAAAGGACAGCATTTAGAAAGTGAAGCAACACTCCATTCACTTCGCACAGTGAAATGAAGTGTTGGAACAGACAGCTTCTCTTTCGTAGAAACGCATTTGAGTTTCCTGTGAATGTGTGTAAGTAGCTAAAGGCACTTTCAATGCAAAGAGATTTTCTCTGAAAGGACAGCATTTAGAAAGTGAAACAACACTCCATTCACTTCGCATAGTGAATTGAAGTGTTGGAACAGACTTCTTCTCTTTCAGAGAAACGCATGTGAATTTCTGTGGAATGCTTGAAAGTAGCTTAAGGCACTTTCAAAGGAAAGTGATTTTCTCTGAAAGGACAGCATTTAGAAAGTGAAGCAACACTCCAATAACTACGCACAGTGAATTGAAGTGTTGGAACAGACTGCTTCTCTTTCAGTGAAACACATGTGAATTTCTGTTGAATGCTTGTAAGTAGCTCAAGGCACTTTCAAAGGAAGGTGATTTTCTCTGAAAGGACAGCATTTAGAAAGTGAAGAAACACTCCATTCACTTCGCACAGTGAATTGAAGTGTTGGAACAGACAGCTTCCCTTTCATAGAAACGCATGTGAATTTCTATTGAATGCTTGTAAGTAGCTAAGGCACTTTCAAAAGAAAGTGATTTTCTCAGAAAGGACAGCATTTAGAAAGTGAAGCAACACTCCATTCACTACGCACAGTGAATTGAAGTGTTGGAACAGACTGCTTCTCTTTCAGTGAACCGCATGTGAATTTCTGTTGAATGCTTGTAAGTAGCTTAAGGCACTTTCAAAGGAAAGTGATTTTCTCTGAAAGGACAGCATTTAGAAAGTGAAGCAACACTCCATTCACTTCTCACAGTGAATTGAAGTGTTGGAACAGACTACTTCTCTTTCAGTGAAACACATGTGAATTTCTGTTGAATGCTTGTAAGTAGCTTAAGGCACTTTCAAAGGGAAGTGATTTTCTCTGAAAGGACAGCATTTAGAAAGTGAAGTAACACTCCATTCACTTCGCACAGTGAATTGAAGTGTTGGAACAGACAGCTTCTCTTTCAGAGAAACGCATTTGAGTTTCCTGTGAATGTGTGTAAGTAGCTTAAGGCACTTTCAAAGGAAAGTGATTTTCTCTGAAAGGACAACATTTAGAAAGTGAAGCAACACTCCATTCACTTCGCACAGTGAATTGAAGTGTTGGAACAGACTGCTTCTCTTTCAGTGAAACACATGTGAATTTCTGTTGAATGCTTGTAAGTAGCTCAAGGCACTTTCAAAGGAAGGTGATTTTCTCTGAAAGGACAGCATTTAGAAAGTGAAACAACTCTCCATTCACTTCGCACAGTTAATTGAAGTGTTGGAACAGACCATTTCTCTTTCAGAGAAACAGATATGAGTTTTTTGTGAATGCTTGTAAGTAGCTTAAGGCACTTTCAAAAGAAAGTGATTTTCTCTGAAAGGACATCATTTAGAAAGTGAAGCAACACTCCATTCACTTCGCACAGTGAATTGAAGTGTTGGAACAGACTGCTTCTCTTTCAGAGAAACGCATGTGAATTTCTATTGAATGCTTGTAAGTAGCTCAAGGCACTTTCAAAGGAAAGTGATTTTCTCTGAAAGGACAGCATTCAGAAAGTGAAGCAACACTCCATTCACTACGCAAAGTGAATTGAAGTGTTGGAACAGACCACTTCTCTTTCAGAAAAATGCATGTGAGTTTCTTGTGAATGCTTGTAAGTAGCTTAAGGCACTTTCAAAGGAAAGTGATTTTCTCTGAAAGGACAGCATTTAGAAAGTGAAGCAACACTCCATTCACTTCGCACAGTGAAATGAAGTGTTGGAACAGACAGCTTCTCTTTCGTAGAAACGCATTTGAGTTTCCTGTGAATGTGTGTAAGTAGCTTAAGGCACTATCAAAGGAAAGTGATTTCCTCTGAAAGGACAGCATTTAGAAAGTGAAGCAACACTCCATTCACTTCGCACAGTGAATTGAAGTGTTGGAACAGACTGCTTCTCTTTCAGTGAAACACATGTGAATTTCTATTGAATGCTTGTAAGTAGCTTAAGGCACTTTCAAAGGAAAGTGATTTTCTCTGAAAGGACAGCATTTAGAAAGTGAAGCAACACTCCATTCACTTCGCACAGTGAATTGAAGTGTTGGAACAGACTGCTTCTCTTTCAGAGAAACGCATTTGAGTTTCCTGTGAATGTGTGTAAGCAGCTTAAGGCACTTTCAAAGGAAAGTGATTTTCTCTGAAAGGACAGCATTTAGAAAGTGAAACAACACTCCATTCACTTCGCACAGTGAATTGAAGTGTTGGAACAGACTGCTTCTCTTTCAGACAAACGCATGTGAATTTCTGCGGAATGCTTGTAAGTAGCTTAAGGCACTTTCAAAGGAAAGTGATTTTCTCTGAAAGGACAGCATTTAGAAAGTGAAGCAACACTCCATTCATTTCGCACAGTGAATTGAAGTGTTGGAACAGACTACTTCTCTTTCAGAAAAATGCATGTGTGTTTCTTGTGAATGATTGTACGTAGCTTAAGGCACTTTCAAAGGAAAGTGATTTTCTCTGAAAGGACAACATTTAGAAAGTGAAGCAACACTCCATTCACTTCGCACAGGGAATTGAAATGTTGGAACAGACTGCTTCTCTTTCAGTGAAACACATGTGAATTTCTGTTGAATGCTTGTAAGAAGCTTAAGGCACTTTCAAAGGAAAGTGATTTTCTCTGAAAGGACAGCATTTAGAAAGTGAAGCAACACTCCATTCACTTCGCACAGTGAATTGAAGTGTTGGAACAGACAGCTTCTCTTTCGTAGAAACGCATTTGAGTTTCCTGTGAATGTGTGTAAGTAGCTTAATGCACTTTCAATGCAAAGTGATTTTCTCTGAAAGGACAGCATTTAGAAAGTGAAGGAACACTCCATTCACTTCGCACAGTGAATTGAAGTGTTGGAACAGACTTCTTCTCTTTCAGAGAAACGCATGTGAATTTCTGTGGAATGCTTGTAAGTAGCTTAAGGCACTTTCAAAGGAAAGTGATTTTCTCTGAAAGGACAGCATTTAGAAAGTGAAGCAACACTCCATTCACTACGCACAGTGAATTGAAGTGTTGGAACAGACTGCTTCTCTTTCAGAGAAACACATTTGAGTTTCCTGTGATTGTGTGTAAGTAGCTTAAGGCACTTTCAAAGGAAAGTGATTTTCTCTGAAAGGACAGCATTTAGAAAGTGAAGCAACACTCCATTCACTACGCACAGTGAATTGAAGAGTTGGAACCGACCACTTCTCTTTCAGAAAAATGCATGTGAGTTTCTTGTGAATGCTTGTAAGTAGCTTAAGGCACTTTCAAAGGAAAGTGATTTTCTCTGAAAGGACAGCATTTAGAAAGTGAAGCAACACTCCATTCACTTCGCACAGTGAAATGAAGTGTTGGAACAGACAGCTTCTCTTTCGTAGAAACGCATTTGAGTTTCCTGTGAATGTGTGTAAGTAGCTAAAGGCACTTTCAATGCAAAGTGATTTTCTCTGAAAGGACAGCATTTAGAAAGTGAAACAACACTCCATTCACTTCGCATAGTGAATTGAAGTGTTGGAACAGACTTCTTCTCTTTCAGAGAAACGCATGTGAATTTCTGTGGAATGCTTGAAAGTAGCTTAAGGCACTTTCAAAGGAAAGTGATTTTCTCTGAAAGGACAGCATTTAGAAAGTGAAGCAACACTCCAATCACTACGCACAGTGAATTGAAGTGTTGGAACAGACTGCTTCTCTTTCAGTGAAACACATGTGAATTTCTGTTGAATGCTTGTAAGTAGCTCAAGGCACTTTCAAAGGAAGGTGATTTTCTCTGAAAGGACAGCATTTAGAAAGTGAAGAAACACTCCATTCACTTCGCACAGTGAATTGAAGTGTTGGAACAGACAGCTTCCCTTTCATAGAAACGCATGTGAATTTCTATTGAATGCTTGTAAGTAGCTAAGGCACTTTCAAAAGAAAGTGATTTTCTCAGAAAGGACAGCATTTAGAAAGTGAAGCAACACTCCATTCACTACGCACAGTGAATTGAAGTGTTGGAACAGACTGCTTCTCTTTCAGTGAACCGCATGTGAATTTCTGTTGAATGCTTGTAAGTAGCTTAAGGCACTTTCAAAGGAAAGTGATTTTCTCTGAAAGGACAGCATTTAGAAAGTGAAGCAACACTCCATTCACTTCTCACAGTGAATTGAAGTGTTGGAACAGACTACTTCTCTTTCAGTGAAACACATGTGAATTTCTGTTGAATGCTTGTAAGTAGCTTAAGGCACTTTCAAAGGGAAGTGATTTTCTCTGAAAGGACAGCATTTAGAAAGTGAAGTAACACTCCATTCACTTCGCACAGTGAATTGAAGTGTTGGAACAGACAGCTTCTCTTTCAGAGAAACGCATTTGAGTTTCCTGTGAATGTGTGTAAGTAGCTTAAGGCACTTTCAAAGGAAAGTGATTTTCTCTGAAAGGACAACATTTAGAAAGTGAAGCAACACTCCATTCACTTCGCACAGTGAATTGAAGTGTTGGAACAGACTGCTTCTCTTTCAGTGAAACACATGTGAATTTCTGTTCAATGCTTGTAAGTAGCTTAAGGCACTTTCAAAGGAAAGCGATTTTCTCTGAAAGGACAGCATTTAGAAAGTGAAGCAACACTCCATTCACTTCGCACACTGAAATGAAGTGTTGGAACAGACAGCTTCTCTTTCGTAGAAACGCATTTGAGTTTCCTGTGAATGTGTGTAAGTAGCTTAAGGCACTTTCAATGCAAAGTGATTTTCTCTGAAAGGACAGCATTTAGAAAGTGAAACAACACTCCATTCACTTCGCACAGTGAATTTAAGTGTTGGAACAGACTTCTTCTCTTTCAGAGAAACGCATGTGAATTTCTGTGGAATGCTTGTAAGTAGCTTAAGGCACTTTCAAAGGAAAGTGATTTTCTCTGAAAGGACAGCATTTAGAAAGTGAAACAACTCTCCATTCACTTCGCACAGTGAATTGAAGTGTTGGAACATACCATTTCTCTTTCAGAGAAACAGATATGAGTTTTTTGTGAATGCTTGTAAGTAGCTTAAGGCACTTTCAAAGGAAAGTGATTTTCTCTGAAAGGACATCATTTAGAAAGTGAAGCAACACTCCATTCACTTCGCACAGTGAATTGAAGTGTTGGAACAGACTGCTTCTCTTTCAGAGATACGCATGTGAATTTCTATTGAATGCTTGTAAGTAGCTTAAGGCACTTTCAAAGGAAAGTGATTTTCTCTGAAAGGACAGCATTTAGAAAGTGAAGCAACACTCCAATCACTACGCACAGTGAATTGAAGTGTTGGAACAGACTGCTTCTCTTTCAGTGAAACACATGTCAATTTCTGTTGAATGCTTGTAAGTAGCTTAAGGCACTTTCAAAGGAAGGTGATTTTCTCAGAAAGGACAGCATTTAGAAAGTGAAGAAACACTCCATTCACTTCGCACAGTGAATTGAAATGTTGGAACAGACAGCTTCCCTTTCATAGAAACGCATGTGAATTTCTATTGAATGCTTGTAAGTAGCTAAGGCACTTTCAAAAGAAAGTGATTTTCTCAGAAAGGACAGCATTTAGAAAGTGAAGCAACATTCCATTCCCTACGCACAGTGAATTGAAGTGTTGGAACAGACTGCTTCTCTTTCAGTGAACCGCATGTGAATTTCTGTTGAATGCTTGTAAGTAGCTTAAGGCACTTTCAAAGGAAAGTGATTTTCTCTGAAAGGACAGCATTTAGAAAGTGAAGCAACACTCCATTCACTTCTCACAGTGAATTGAAGTGTTGGAACAGACTGCTTCTCTTTCAGTGAAACACATGTGAATTTCTGTTGAATGCTTGTAAGTAGCTTAAGGCACTTTCAAAGGAAAGTGATTTTCTCTGAAAGGACAGCATTTAGAAAGTGAAGTAACACTCCATTCACTTCGCACAGTGAATTGAAGTGTTGGAACAGACAGCTTCTCCTTCAGAGAAACGCATTTGAGTTTCCTGTGAATGTGTGTAAGTAGCTTAAGGCACTATCAAAGGAAAGTGATTTCCTCTGAAAGGACAGCATTTAGAAAGTGAAGCAACACTCCATTCACTTCGCACAGTGAATTGAAGTGTTGGAACAGACTGCTTCTCTTTCAGTGAAACACATGTGAATTTCTATTGAATGCTTGTAAGTAGCTTAAGGCACTTTCAAAGGAAAGTGATTTTCTCTGAAAGGACAGCATTTAGAAAGTGAAGCAACACTCCATTCACTTCGCACAGTGAATTGAAGTGTTGGAACAGACTGCTTCTCTTTCAGAGAAACGCATTTGAGATTCCTGTGAATGTGTGTAAGCAGCTTAAGGCACTTTCAAAGGAAAGTGATTTTCTCTGAAAGGACAGCATTTAGAAAGTGAAACAACACTCCATTCACTTCGCACAGTGAATTGAAGTGTTGGAACAGACTGCTTCTCTTTCAGACAAACGCATGTGAATTTCTGCGGAATGCTTGTAAGTAGCTTAAGGCACTTTCAAAGGAAAGTGATTTTCTCTGAAAGGACAGCATTTAGAAAGTGAAGCAACACTCCATTCATTTCGCACAGTGAATTGAAGTGTTGGAACAGACTACTTCTCTTTCAGAAAAATGCATGTGTGTTTCTTGTGAATGATTGTACGTAGCTTAAGGCACTTTCAAAGGAAAGTGATTTTCTCTGAAAGGACAACATTTAGAAAGTGAAGCAACACTCCATTCACTTTGCACAGTGAATTGAAGTGTTGGAACAGACTGCTTCTCTTTCAGTGAAACACATGTGAATTTCTGTTGAATGCTTGTAAGTAGCTTAAGGCACTTTCAAAGGAAAGTGATTTTCTCTGAAAGGACAGCATTTAGAAAGTGAAGCAACACTCCATTCACTTCGCACAGTGAATTGAAGTGTTGGAAGAGACAGCTTCTCTTTCGTAGAAACGCATTTGAGTTTCCTGTGATTGTGTGTAAGTAGCTTAAGGCACTTTCAAAGGAAAGTGATTTTCTCTGAAAGGACAGCATTTAGAAAGTGAAGCAACACTCCATTCACTACGCACAGTGAATTGAAGAGTTGGAACCGACCACTTCTCTTTCAGAAAAATGCATGTGAGTTTCTTGTGAATGCTTGTAAGTAGCTTAAGGCACTTTCAAAGGAAAGTGATTTTCTCTGAAAGGACAGCATTTAGAAAGTGAAGCAACACTCCATTCACTTCGCACAGTGAAATGAAGTGTTGGAACAGACAGCTTCTCTTTCGTAGAAACGCATTTGAGTTTCCTGTGAATGTGTGTAAGTAGCTAAAGGCACTTTCAATGCAAAGTGATTTTCTCTGAAAGGACAGCATTTAGAAAGTGAAACAACACTCCATTCACTTCGCACAGTGAATTGAAGTGTTGGAACAGACTTCTTCTCTTTCAGAGAAACGCATGTGAATTTCTGTGGAATGCTTGTAAGTAGCTTAAGGCACTTTCAAAGGAAAGTGATTTTCTCTGAAAGGACAGCATTTAGAAAGTGAAGCAACACTCCAATCACTACGCACAGTGAATTGAAGTGTTGGAACAGACTGCTTCTCTTTCAGTGAAACACATGTGAATTTCTGTTGAATGCTTGTAAGTAGCTCAAGGCACTTTCAAAGGAAGGTGATTTTCTCTGAAAGGACAGCATTTAGAAAGTGAAGAAACACTCCATTCACTTCGCACAGTGAATTGAAGTGTTGGAACAGACAGCTTCCCTTTCATAGAAACGCATATGAATTTCTATTGAATGCTTGTAAGTAGCTAAGGCACTTTCAAAAGAAAGTGATTTTCTCAGAAAGGACAGCATTTAGAAAGTGAAGCAACACTCCATTCACTACGCACAGTGAATTGAAGTGTTGGAACAGACTGCTTCTCTTTCAGTGAACCGCATGTGAATTTCTGTTGAATACTTGTAAGTAGCTTAAGGCACTTTCAAAGGAAAGTGATTTTCTCTGAAAGGACAGCATTTAGAAAGTGAAGCAACACTCCATTCACTTCTCACAGTGAATTGAAGTGTTGGAACAGACTACTTCTCTTTCAGTGAAACACATGTGAATTTCTGTTGAATGCTTGTAAGTAGCTTAAGGCACTTTCAAAGGGAAGTGATTTTCTCTGAAAGGACAGCATTTAGAAAGTGAAACAACACTCCATTCACTTCGCACAGTGAATTGAAGTGTTGGAACAGACTTCTTCTCTTTCAGAGAAACGCATGTGAATTTCTGTGGAATGCTTGTAAGTAGCTTAAGGCACTTTCAAAGGAAAGTGATTTTCTCTGAAAGGACAGCATTTAGAAAGTGAAGCAACACTCCAATCACTACGCACAGTGAATTGAAGTGTTGGAACAGACTGCTTCTCTTTCAGTGAAACACATGTGAATTTCTGTTGAATGCTTGTAAGTAGCTCAAGGCACTTTCAAAGGAAGGTGATTTTCTCTGAAAGGACAGCATTTAGAAAGTGAAGAAACACTCCATTCACTTCGCACAGTGAATTGAAGTGTTGGAACAGACAGCTTCCCTTTCATAGAAACGCATATGAATTTCTATTGAATGCTTGTAAGTAGCTAAGGCACTTTCAAAAGAAAGTGATTTTCTCAGAAAGGACAGCATTTAGAAAGTGAAGCAACACTCCATTCACTACGCACAGTGAATTGAAGTGTTGGAACAGACTGCTTCTCTTTCAGTGAACCGCATGTGAATTTCTGTTGAATACTTGTAAGTAGCTTAAGGCACTTTCAAATGAAAGTGATTTTCTCTGAAAGGACAGCATTTAGAAAGTGAAGCAACACTCCATTCACTTCGCACAGTGAAATGAAGTGTTGGAACAGACAGCTTCTCTTTCGTAGAAACGCATTTGAGTTTCCTGTGAATGTGTGTAAGTAGCTAAAGGCACTTTCAATGCAAAGTGATTTTCTCTGAAAGGACAGCATTTAGAAAGTGAAACAACACTCCATTCACTTCGCATAGTGAATTGAAGTGTTGGAACAGACTTCTTCTCTTTCAGAGAAACGCATGTGAATTTCTGTGGAATGCTTGAAAGTAGCTTAAGGCACTTTCAAAGGAAAGTGATTTTCTCTGAAAGGACAGCATTTAGAAAGTGAAGCAACACTCCAATCACTACGCACAGTGAATTGAAGTGTTGGAACAGACTGCTTCTCTTTCAGTGAAACACATGTGAATTTCTGTTGAATGCTTGTAAGTAGCTCAAGGCACTTTCAAAGGAAGGTGATTTTCTCTGAAAGGACAGCATTTAGAAAGTGAAGAAACACTCCATTCACTTCGCACAGTGAATTGAAGTGTTGGAACAGACAGCTTCCCTTTCATAGAAACGCATGTGAATTTCTATTGAATGCTTGTAAGTAGCTAAGGCACTTTCAAAAGAAAGTGATTTTCTCAGAAAGGACAGCATTTAGAAAGTGAAGCAACACTCCATTCACTACGCACAGTGAATTGAAGTGTTGGAACAGACTGCTTCTCTTTCAGTGAACCGCATGTGAATTTCTGTTGAATGCTTGTAAGTAGCTTAAGGCACTTTCAAAGGAAAGTGATTTTCTCTGAAAGGACAGCATTTAGAAAGTGAAGCAACACTCCATTCACTTCTCACAGTGAATTGAAGTGTTGGAACAGACTACTTCTCTTTCAGTGAAACACATGTGAATTTCTGTTGAATGCTTGTAAGTAGCTTAAGGCACTTTCAAAGGGAAGTGATTTTCTCTGAAAGGACAGCATTTAGAAAGTGAAGTAACACTCCATTCACTTCGCACAGTGAATTGAAGTGTTGGAACAGACAGCTTCTCTTTCAGAGAAACGCATTTGAGTTTCCTGTGAATGTGTGTAAGTAGCTTAAGGCACTTTCAAAGGAAAGTGATTTTCTCTGAAAGGACAACATTTAGAAAGTGAAGCAACACTCCATTCACTTCGCACAGTGAATTGAAGTGTTGGAACAGACTGCTTCTCTTTCAGTGAAACACATGTGAATTTCTGTTCAATGCTTGTAAGTAGCTTAAGGCACTTTCAAAGGAAAGCGATTTTCTCTGAAAGGACAGCATTTAGAAAGTGAAGCAACACTCCATTCACTTCGCACACTGAAATGAAGTGTTGGAACAGACAGCTTCTCTTTCGTAGAAACGCATTTGAGTTTCCTGTGAATGTGTGTAAGTAGCTTAAGGCACTTTCAATGCAAAGTGATTTTCTCTGAAAGGACAGCATTTAGAAAGTGAAACAACACTCCATTCACTTCGCACAGTGAATTTAAGTGTTGGAACAGACTTCTTCTCTTTCAGAGAAACGCATGTGAATTTCTGTGGAATGCTTGTAAGTAGCTTAAGGCACTTTCAAAGGAAAGTGATTTTCTCTGAAAGGACAGCATTTAGAAAGTGAAACAACTCTCCATTCACTTCGCACAGTGAATTGAAGTGTTGGAACATACCATTTCTCTTTCAGAGAAACAGATATGAGTTTTTTGTGAATGCTTGTAAGTAGCTTAAGGCACTTTCAAAGGAAAGTGATTTTCTCTGAAAGGACATCATTTAGAAAGTGAAGCAACACTCCTTTCACTTCGCACAGTGAATTGAAGTGTTGGAACAGACTGCTTCTCTTTCAGAGATACGCATGTGAATTTCTATTGAATGCTTGTAAGTAGCTTAAGGCACTTTCAAAGGAAAGTGATTTTCTCTGAAAGGACAGCATTTAGAAAGTGAAGCAACACTCCAATCACTACGCACAGTGAATTGAAGTGTTGGAACAGACTGCTTCTCTTTCAGTGAAACACATGTCAATTTCTGTTGAATGCTTGTAAGTAGCTTAAGGCACTTTCAAAGGAAGGTGATTTTCTCAGAAAGGACAGCATTTAGAAAGTGAAGAAACACTCCATTCACTTCGCACAGTGAATTGAAATGTTGGAACAGACAGCTTCCCTTTCATAGAAACGCATGTGAATTTCTATTGAATGCTTGTAAGTAGCTAAGGCACTTTCAAAAGAAAGTGATTTTCTCAGAAAGGACAGCATTTAGAAAGTGAAGCAACATTCCATTCCCTACGCACAGTGAATTGAAGTGTTGGAACAGACTGCTTCTCTTTCAGTGAACCGCATGTGAATTTCTGTTGAATGCTTGTAAGTAGCTTAAGGCACTTTCAAAGGAAAGTGATTTTCTCTGAAAGGACAGCATTTAGAAAGTGAAGCAACACTCCATTCACTTCTCACAGTGAATTGAAGTGTTGGAACAGACTGCTTCTCTTTCAGTGAAACACATGTGAATTTCTGTTGAATGCTTGTAAGTAGCTTAAGGCACTTTCAAAGGAAAGTGATTTTCTCTGAAAGGACAGCATTTAGAAAGTGAAGTAACACTCCATTCACTTCGCACAGTGAATTGAAGTGTTGGAACAGACAGCTTCTCCTTCAGAGAAACGCATTTGAGTTTCCTGTGAATGTGTGTAAGTAGCTTAAGGCACTATCAAAGGAAAGTGATTTCCTCTGAAAGGACAGCATTTAGAAAGTGAAGCAACACTCCATTCACTTCGCACAGTGAATTGAAGTGTTGGAACAGACTGCTTCTCTTTCAGTGAAACACATGTGAATTTCTATTGAATGCTTGTAAGTAGCTTAAGGCACTTTCAAAGGAAAGTGATTTTCTCTGAAAGGACAGCATTTAGAAAGTGAAGCAACACTCCATTCACTTCGCACAGTGAATTGAAGTGTTGGAACAGACTGCTTCTCTTTCAGAGAAACGCATTTGAGATTCCTGTGAATGTGTGTAAGCAGCTTAAGGCACTTTCAAAGGAAAGTGATTTTCTCTGAAAGGACAGCATTTAGAAAGTGAAACAACACTCCATTCACTTCGCACAGTGAATTGAAGTGTTGGAACAGACTGCTTCTCTTTCAGACAAACGCATGTGAATTTCTGCGGAATGCTTGTAAGTAGCTTAAGGCACTTTCAAAGGAAAGTGATTTTCTCTGAAAGGACAGCATTTAGAAAGTGAAGCAACACTCCATTCATTTCGCACAGTGAATTGAAGTGTTGGAACAGACTACTTCTCTTTCAGAAAAATGCATGTGTGTTTCTTGTGAATGATTGTACGTAGCTTAAGGCACTTTCAAAGGAAAGTGATTTTCTCTGAAAGGACAACATTTAGAAAGTGAAGCAACACTCCATTCACTTCGCACAGTGAATTGAAGTGTTGGAACAGACTGCTTCTCTTTCAGTGAAACACATGTGAATTTCTGTTGAATGCTTGTAAGTAGCTTAAGGCACTTTCAAAGGAAAGTGATTTTCTCTGAAAGGACAGCATTTAGAAAGTGAAGCAACACTCCATTCACTTCGCACAGTGAATTGAAGTGTTGGAAGAGACAGCTTCTCTTTCGTAGAAACGCATTTGAGTTTCCTGTGATTGTGTGTAAGTAGCTTAAGGCACTTTCAAAGGAAAGTGATTTTCTCTGAAAGGACAGCATTTAGAAAGTGAAGCAACACTCCATTCACTACGCACAGTGAATTGAAGAGTTGGAACCGACCACTTCTCTTTCAGAAAAATGCATGTGAGTTTCTTGTGAATGCTTGTAAGTAGCTTAAGGCACTTTCAAAGGAAAGTGATTTTCTCTGAAAGGACAGCATTTAGAAAGTGAAGCAACACTCCATTCACTTCGCACAGTGAAATGAAGTGTTGGAACAGACAGCTTCTCTTTCGTAGAAACGCATTTGAGTTTCCTGTGAATGTGTGTAAGTAGCTAAAGGCACTTTCAATGCAAAGTGATTTTCTCTGAAAGGACAGCATTTAGAAAGTGAAACAACACTCCATTCACTTCGCACAGTGAATTGAAGTGTTGGAACAGACTTCTTCTCTTTCAGAGAAACGCATGTGAATTTCTGTGGAATGCTTGTAAGTAGCTTAAGGCACTTTCAAAGGAAAGTGATTTTCTCTGAAAGGACAGCATTTAGAAAGTGAAGCAACACTCCAATCACTACGCACAGTGAATTGAAGTGTTGGAACAGACTGCTTCTCTTTCAGTGAAACACATGTGAATTTCTGTTGAATGCTTGTAAGTAGCTCAAGGCACTTTCAAAGGAAGGTGATTTTCTCTGAAAGGACAGCATTTAGAAAGTGAAGAAACACTCCATTCACTTCGCACAGTGAATTGAAGTGTTGGAACAGACAGCTTCCCTTTCATAGAAACGCATATGAATTTCTATTGAATGCTTGTAAGTAGCTAAGGCACTTTCAAAAGAAAGTGATTTTCTCAGAAAGGACAGCATTTAGAAAGTGAAGCAACACTCCATTCACTACGCACAGTGAATTGAAGTGTTGGAACAGACTGCTTCTCTTTCAGTGAACCGCATGTGAATTTCTGTTGAATACTTGTAAGTAGCTTAAGGCACTTTCAAAGGAAAGTGATTTTCTCTGAAAGGACAGCATTTAGAAAGTGAAGCAACACTCCATTCACTTCTCACAGTGAATTGAAGTGTTGGAACAGACTACTTCTCTTTCAGTGAAACACATGTGAATTTCTGTTGAATGCTTGTAAGTAGCTTAAGGCACTTTCAAAGGGAAGTGATTTTCTCTGAAAGGACAGCATTTAGAAAGTGAAACAACACTCCATTCACTTCGCACAGTGAATTGAAGTGTTGGAACAGACTTCTTCTCTTTCAGAGAAACGCATGTGAATTTCTGTGGAATGCTTGTAAGTAGCTTAAGGCACTTTCAAAGGAAAGTGATTTTCTCTGAAAGGACAGCATTTAGAAAGTGAAGCAACACTCCAATCACTACGCACAGTGAATTGAAGTGTTGGAACAGACTGCTTCTCTTTCAGTGAAACACATGTGAATTTCTGTTGAATGCTTGTAAGTAGCTCAAGGCACTTTCAAAGGAAGGTGATTTTCTCTGAAAGGACAGCATTTAGAAAGTGAAGAAACACTCCATTCACTTCGCACAGTGAATTGAAGTGTTGGAACAGACAGCTTCCCTTTCATAGAAACGCATATGAATTTCTATTGAATGCTTGTAAGTAGCTAAGGCACTTTCAAAAGAAAGTGATTTTCTCAGAAAGGACAGCATTTAGAAAGTGAAGCAACACTCCATTCACTACGCACAGTGAATTGAAGTGTTGGAACAGACTGCTTCTCTTTCAGTGAACCGCATGTGAATTTCTGTTGAATACTTGTAAGTAGCTTAAGGCACTTTCAAAGGAAAGTGATTTTCTCTGAAAGGACAGCATTTAGAAAGTGAAGCAACACTCCATTCACTTCTCACAGTGAATTGAAGTGTTGGAACAGACTACTTCTCTTTCAGTGAAACACATGTGAATTTCTGTTGAATGCTTGTAAGTAGCTTAAGGCACTTTCAAAGGGAAGTGATTTTCTCTGAAAGGACAGCATTTAGAAAGTGAAGTAACACTCCATTCACTTCGCACAGTGAATTGAAGTGTTGGAACAGACAGCTTCTCTTTCAGAGAAACGCATTTGAGTTTCCTGTGAATGTGTGTAAGTAGCTTAAGGCACTTTCAAAGGAAAGTGATTTTCTCTGAAAGGACAACATTTAGAAAGTGAAGCAACACTCCATTCACTTCGCACAGTGAATTGAAGTGTTGGAACAGACTGCTTCTCTTTCAGTGAAACACATGTGAATTTCTGTTCAATGCTTGTAAGTAGCTTAAGGCACTTTCAAAGGAAAGCGATTTTCTCTGAAAGGACAGCATTTAGAAAGTGAAGCAACACTCCATTCACTTCGCACAGTGAATTGAAGTGTTGGAACAGACAGCTTCTCTTTCATAGAAACGCATTTGAGTTTCCTGTGAATGTGTGTAAGCAGCTTAAGGCACTTTCAAAGGAAAGTGATTTTCTCTGAAAGGACAGCATTTAGAAAGTGAAACAACACTCCATTCACTTCGCACAGTGAATTGAAGTGTTGAAACAGATTGCTTCTCTTTCAGACAAACGCATGTGAATTTCTGTGGAATGCTTGTAAGTAGCTTAAGGCACTTTCAAAGGAAAGTGATTTTCTCTGAAAGGACAGCATTTAGAAAGTGAAGCAACACTCCATTCATTTCGCACAGTGAATTGAAGTGTTGGAACAGACTACTTCTCTTTCAGAAAAATGCATGTGTGTTTCTTGTGAATGATTGTACGTAGCTTAAGGCACTTTGAAAGGAAAGTGATTTTCTCTGAAAGGACAGCATTTAGAAAGTGAAGCAACACTCCATTCACTTCGCACAGTGAATTGAAGTGTTGGAACAGAATGCTTCTCTTTCAGTGAAACACATGTGAATTTCTGTTGAATGCTTGTAAGTAGCTTAAGGCACTTTCAAAGGAAAGTGATTTTCTCTGAAAGGACAGCATTTAGAAAGTGAAGCAACACTCCATTCACTTCGCACAGTGAATTGAAGTGTTGGAACAGACAGCTTCTCTTTCGTAGAATCGCATTTGAGTTTCCTGTTAATGTGTGTAAGTAGCTTAAGGCACTTTCAATGCAAAGTGATTTTCTCTGAAAGGACAGCATTTAGAAAGTGAAACAACACTCCATTCACTTCGCACAGTGAATTGAAGTGTTGGAACAGACTTCTTCTCTTTCAGAGAAACGCATGTGAATTTCTGTGGAATGCTTGTAAGTAGCTTAAGGCACTTTCAAAGGAAAGTGATTTTCTCTGAAAGGACAGCATTTAGAAAGTGAAACAACTCTCCATTCACTTCGCACAGTGAATTGAAATGTTGGAACAGACCATTTCTCTTTCAGAGAAACAGATATGAGTTTTTTGTGAATGCTTGTAAGTAGCTTAAGGCACTTTCAAAGGAAAGTGATTTTCTCTGAAAGGACATCATTTAGAAAGTGAAGCAACACTCCATTCACTTCGCACAGTGAATTGAAGTGTTGGAACAGACTGCTTCTCTTTCAGAGAAACGCATGTGAATTTCTATTGAATGCTTGTAAGTAGCTTAAGGCACTTTCAAAGGAAAGTGATTTTCTCTGAAAGGACAGCATTTAGAAAGTGAAGCAACACTCCAATCACTACGCACAGTGAATTGAAGTGTTGGAACAGACTGCTTCTCTTTCAGTGAAACACATGTGAATTTCTGTTGAATGCTTGTAAGTAGCTTAAGGTACTTTCAAAGGAAGGTGATTTTCTCCGAAAGGACAGCATTTAGAAAGTGAAGAAACACTCCATTCACTTCGCACAGTGAATTGAAGTGTTGGAACAGACAGCTTCCCTTTCATAGAAACACATGTGAATTTCTCTTTAATGCTTGTAAGTAGCTAAGGCACTTTCAAAAGAAAGTGATTTTCTCAGAAAGGACAGCATTTAGAAAGTGAAGCAACACTCCATTCACTACGCACAGTGAATTGAAGTGTTGGAACAGACTGCTTCTCTTTCAGTGAACCGCATGTGAATTTCTGTTGAATGCTTGTAAGTAGCTTAAGGCACTTTCAAAGGAAAGTGATTTTCTCTGAAAGGACAGCATTTAGAAAGTGAAGCAACACTCCATTCACTTCGCACAGTGAAATGAAGTGTTGGAACAGACAGCTTCTCTTTCGTAGAAACGCATTTGAGTTTCCTGTGAATGTGTGTAAGTAGCTTAAGGCACTTTCAATGCAAAGTGATTTTCTCTGAAAGGACAGCATTTAGAAAGTGAAACAACACTCCATTCACTTCGCACAGTGAATTGAAGTGTTGGAACAGACTTCTTCTCTTTCAGAGAAACGCATGTGAATTTCTGTGGAATGCTTGTAAGTAGCTTAAGGCTCTTTCAAAGGAAAGTGATTTTCTCTGAAAGGACAGCATTTAGAAAGTGAAACTACTCTCCATTCACTTCGCACAGTGAATTGAAGTGTTGGAACAGACCATTTCTCTTTCAGAGAAACAGATATGAGTTTTTTGTGAATGCTTGTAAGTAGCTTAAGGCACTTTCAAAGGAAAGTGATTTTCTCTGAAAGGACATCATTTAGAAAGTGAAGCAACACTCCATTCACTTCGCACAGTGAATTGAAGTGTTGGAACAGACTGCTTCTCTTTCAGAGAAACGCATGTGAATTTCTATTGAATGCTTGTAAGTAGCTTAAGGCACTTTCAAAGGAAAGTGATTTTCTCTGAAAGGACAGCATTTAGAAAGTGAAGCAACACTCCAATCACTACGCACAGTGAATTGAAGTGTTGGAACAGACTGCTTCTCTTTCAGTGAAACACATGTGAATTTCTGTTGAATGCTTGTAAGTAGCTTAAGGCACTTTCAAAGGAAGGTGATGTTCTCCGAAAGGACAGCATTTAGAAAGTGAAGAAACACTCCATTCACTTCGCACAGTGAATTGAAGTGTTGGAACAGACAGCTTCCCTTTCATAGAAACGCATGTGAATTTCTATTGAATGCTTGTAAGTAGCTAAGGCACTTTCAAAAGAAAGTGATTTTCTCAGAAAGGACAGCATTTAGAAAGTGAAGCAACACTCCATTCACTACGCACAGTGAATTGAAGTGTTGGAACAGACTGCTTCTCTTTCAGTGAACCGCATGTGAATTTCTGTTGAATGCTTGTAAGTAGTTTAAGGCACTTTCAAAGGAAAGTGATTTTCTCTGAAAGGACAGCATTTAGAAAGTGAAGCAACACTCCATTCACTTCTCACAGTGAATTGAAGTGTTGGAACAGACTGCTTATCTTTCATTGAAACACATGTGAATTTCTGTTGAATGCTTGTAAGTAGCTTAAGGCACTTTCAAAGGAAAGTGATTTTCTCTGAAAGGACAGCATTTAGAAAGTGAAGTAACACTCCATTCACTTCGCACAGTGAATTGAAGTGTTGGAACAGACAGCTTCTCTTTCATAGAAATGCATTTGAGTTTCCTGTGAATGTATGTAAGTAGCTTAAGGCACTTTCAAAGGACAGTGATTTTCTCTGAAAGGACAGCATTTAGAAAGTGAAGCAACACTCCATTCACTTCGCACAGTGAATTGAAGTGTTGGAACAGACTGCTTCTCTTTCAGTGAAATGCATGTGAATCTCTGTTGAATGCTTGTAAGTAGCTTAAGGCGCTTTCAAAGGAAAGCGATTTTCTCTGAAAGGACAGCATTTAGAAAGTGAAGCAACACTCCATTCACTTCGCACAGTGAATTGAAGTGTTGGAACAGACAGCTTCTCTTTCAGAGAAACGCATTTGAGTTTCCTGTGAATGTGTGTAAGCAGCTTAAGGCACTTTCAAAGGAAAGTGATTTTCTCTGAAAGGACAGCATTTAGAAAGTGAAACAACACTCCATTCACTTCGCACAGTTAAGTGTTGGAACAGACTGCTTCTCTTTCAGACAAACGCATGTGAATTTCTGTGGAATGCTTGTAAGTAGCTTAAGGCACTTTCAAAGGAAAGTGATTTTCTCTGAAAGGACAGCATTTAGAAAGTGAAACAACTCTCCATTCACTTCGCACAGTGAATTGAAATGTTGGAACAGACCATTTCTCTTTCAGAGAAACAGATATGAGTTTTTTGTGAATGCTTGTAAGTAGCTTAAGGCACTTTCAAAGGAAAGTGATTTTCTCTGAAAGGACAGCATTTAGAAAGTGAAGCAACACTCCATTGATTTCGCACAGTGAATTGAAGTGTTGGAACAGACAGCTTCCCTTTCATAGAAACGCATGTGAATTTCTATTGAATGCTTGTAAGTAGCTAAGGCACTTTCAAAAGAAAGTGATTTTCTCAGAAAGGACAGCATTTAGAAAGTGAAGCAACACTCCATTCACTACGCACAGTGAATTGAAGTGTTGGAACAGACTGCTTCTCTTTCAGAAAAATGCATGTGAGTTTCTTGTGAATGCTTGTAAGTAGCTTAAGGCACTTTCAAAAGAAAGTGATTTTCTCTGAAAGGACAGCATTTAGAAAGTGAAGCAACACTCCATTCACTTCGCACAGTGAATTGAAGTGTTGGAACAGACAGCTTCCCTTTCATAGAAACGCATGTGAATTTCTATTAAATGCTTGTAAGTAGCTAAGGCACGTTCAAAAGAAAGTGATTTTCTCTGAAAGGACAGCATTTAGAAAGTGAAGCAACACTCCATTAACTTCGCACAGTGAATTGAAGTGTTGGAACAGACAGCTTCTCTTTCGTAGAAACGCATTTGAGTTTCCTGTGAATGTGTGTAAGTAGCTTAAGGCACTTTCAATGCAAAGTGATTTTCTCAGAAAGGACAGCATTTAGAAAGTGAAACAACACTCCATTCACTTCGCACAGTGAATTGAAGTGTTGGAACAGACTTCTTCCCTTTCAGAGAAACGCATGTGAATTTCTGTGGAATGCTTGTAAGTAGCTTAAGGCACTTTCAAAGGAAAGTGATTTTCTCTGAAAGGACAGCATTTAGAAAGTGAAACAACTCTCCATTCACTTCGCACAGTGAATTGAAGTGTTGGAACAGACCATTTCTCTTTCAGAGAAACAGATATGAGTTTTTTGTGAATGCTTGTAAGTAGCTTAAGGCACTTTCAAAGGAAAGTGATTTTCTCTGAAAGGACAGCATTTAGAAAGTGAAGCAACACTCCATTCACTTCGCACAGTGAATTGAAGTGTTGGAACAGACTGCTTCTCTTTCAGTGAAACACATGTGAATTTCTGTTGAATGCTTGTAAGTAGCTTAAGGCACTTTCAAAGGAAAGTGATTTTCTCTGAAAGGACAGCATTTAGAAAGTGAAGCAACACTCCAATCACTACGCACAGTGAATTGAAGTGTTGGAACAGACTGCTTCTCTTTCAGTGAAACACATGTGAATTTCTATTGAATGCTTGTAAGTAGCTTAAGGCACTTTCAAAGGAAGGTGATTTTCTCCGAAAGGACAGCATTTAGAAAGTGAAGAAACACTCCATTCACTTCGCACAGTGAATTGAAGTGTTGGAACAGACAGCTTCTCTTTCATAGAAACGCATTTGAGTTTCCTGTGAATGTGTGTAAGTAGCTTAAGGCACTTTGAAAGGAAAGTGATTTTCTCTGAAAGGACAGCATTTAGAAAGTGAAACAACACTCCATTCACTTCGCACAGTGAATTGAAGTGTTGGAACAGACTGCTTCTCTTTCAGAGAAACGCATGTGAATTTCTGTGGAATGCTTGTAAGTAGCTTAAGGCACTTTCAAAGGAAAGTGATTTTCTCAGAATGGACAGCATTTAGAAAGTGAAGAAACACTCCATTGACTTCGCACAGTGAATTGAAGTGTTGGAACAGACAGCTTCTCTTTCATAGAAACGCATGTGAATTTCTACTGAATGCTTGTAAGTAGCTAAGGCACTTTCAAAAGAAAGTGATTTTCTCAGAAAGGACAGCATTTAGAAAGTGAAGCAACACTCCATTCACTTCGCACAGTTAATTGAAGTGTTGGAACAGACTGCTTCTCTTTCAGTGAAACGCATGTGAATTTCTGTTGAATGCTTGTAAGTAGCTTAAGGCACTTTCAAAGGAAAGTGATTTTCTCAGAAAGGACAGCATTTAGAAAGTGAAGCAATACTCCATTCACTTCGCACAGTGAATTGAAGTGTTGGAACAGACTGCTTCTCTTTCAGTGAAACACATGTGAATTTCTGTTGAATGCTTGTAAGTAGCTTAAGGCAATTTCAAAGGAAAGTGATTTTCTCTGAAAGGACAGCATTTAGAAAGTGGAGCAACACTCCATTCACTTCGCACAGTGAATTGAAGTGTTGGAACAGACTGCTTCTCTTTCAGTGAAATGCATGTGAATTTCTGTTGAATGCTGTAGCTAGCTTAAGGCACTTTCAAAGGAAAGTGATTTTCTCTGAAAGGACAGCATTTAGAAAGTGAAGCAACACTCCATTCACTACACACAGTGAATTGAAGTGTTGGAACAGACTGCTTCTCTTTCAGAAAAATGCATGTGAGTTTCTTGTGAATGCTTGTAAGTAGCTTAAGGCACTTTCAAAGGAAAGTGATTTTCTCTGAAAGGACAGCATTTAGAAAGTGAAGCAACACTCCATTCACTTCGCACAGTGAATTGAAGTGTTGGAACAGACAGCTTCTCTTTCATAGAAACGCATTTGAGTTTCCTGTGAATGTGTGTAAGTAGCTTAAGGCACTTTCAAGGGAAAGTGATTTTCTCTGAAAGGACAGCATTTAGAAAGTGAAACAACACTCCATTCACTTCGCACAGTGAATTCAAGTGTTGGAACAGACTTCTTCTCTTTCAGAGAAACGCATGTGAATTTCTGTGGAATGCTTGTAAGTAGCTTAAGGCACTTTCAAAGGAAAGTGATTTTCTCTGAAAGGACAGCATTTAGAGAGTGAAACAACTCTCCATTCACTTCGCACAGTGAATTGAAGTGTTGGAACAGACTGCTTCTCTTTCAGAGAAACAGATATGAGTTTTTTGTGAATGCTTGTAAGTAGCTTAAGGCACTTTCAAAGGAAAGTGATTTTCTCTGAAAGGACAGCATTTAGAAAGTGAAGCAACACTCCATTCACTTCGCACAGTGAACTGAAGTGTTGGAACAGACAGCTTCTCTTTCATAGAAACGCATTTGAGTTTCCTGTGAATGTGTGTAAGTAGCTTAAGGCACTTTCAAAGGAAAGTGATTTTCTCTGAAAGGACAGCATTTAGAAAGTGAAGCAACACTCCATTCACTTCGCACAGTGAATTGAAGTGTTGGAACAGACTGCTTCTCTTTCAGAGAAATGCATGTGAGTTTCTGTTGAATGCTTGTCAGTAGCTTAAGGCTCTTTCAAAG
Source organism: Myodes glareolus (assembly GCF_982192425.1). Taxonomy (NCBI): domain Eukaryota; kingdom Metazoa; phylum Chordata; class Mammalia; order Rodentia; family Cricetidae; genus Myodes; species Myodes glareolus. Next base: position 944,874 of record NW_028263213.1, read on the forward strand.
GAAAGTGATTTTCTCTGAAAGGACAGCATTTAGAAAGTAAAGCAACACTCCATTCCCTTCCCGCAATGAATTGAAGTGTTGGAACAGACTGCTTCTCTTTCATAGAAACGCATTAGTGTTTCTTGTGAATGCTTGCAAGTAGCTTAAGGCACTTTCAAAGGAAAGTGATTTTCTCTGAAAGGACAGCATTTAGAAAGTGAAGCAACACTCCATTCACTTCGCACAGTGAATTGAAGTGTTGGAGCAGACTGCTTCTCTTTCAGAGAAATGCATGTGAGTTTCTGTTGAATGCTTGTAAGTAGCTTAAGGCACTTTCGAAGGAAACTGATTTTCTCTGAAAGGACAGCATTTAGGATGTGAAGCAACACACCATTCACTTCGCAGAGTGAATTGAAGTATTGGAACAGACTGCTTTTTTTTCAGAGAAACGCATGTGAGTTTCTGGTGAATGCTTGTAAGTAGCTTAAGGCACTTTCAAAGGAAAGTGATTTTCTCTGAAAAAACAGCATTTAGAAAGTAAAGCAACAGTCCATTCACTTCGCACAGTGAATTGAAGTGTTGGAACAGACTGCTTCTCTTTCATAGAAACACATTAGTGTTTCTTGTGAATGCTTGCAAGTAGCTTAAGGCACTTTCAAAGGAAAGTGATTTTCTCTGAAAGGACAGCATTTAGAAAGTGAAGCAACACTAAATTCACTTCGCACAGAGTTGAAGTGTTGGAACAGATTGCTTCTCTTTCAGAGAAATGCATGTGAGTTTCTGGTGAATGCTTGTAAGTAGCTTAAGGCACTTTCAAAGGAAAGTGATTTTCTCTGAAAGGACAGCATTAAGAAAGTGAAGCAACACTCCATTCCCTTCGTGCAGTGAATTGAAGTGTTGGAACAGACTGCTTGTCTTTCATAGATACGCATTAGTATTTCTTGTGAATGCTTGCAAGTAGCTTAAGGCACTATCAAAGGAAAGTGATTTTCTCTGAAAGGACAGCATTTAGAAATTGAAGCAACAGTCCATTCACTTCACACAGTGAATTGAAGTGTTGGAATAGACTGCTTCTCTTTCAGATAAACACATGTGAGTTTCTTCCTAATGCTTGCAAGTAGCTTAAGGCACGTTCAAAGGAAAGTGATTTTCTCTGAAAGGACAGCATTTAGAAAGTGAAGCAACACTCCATTCACTTCGCACAGTGAACTGAAGTGTTGGAACAGACTGCTTCTCTTTCAGAGAAACGCATGTGAGTTTCTTCCTAATGCTTGCAAGTAGCTTAAGGCACGTTCAAAGGAAAGTGATTTTCTCTGAAAGGACAGCATTTAGAAAGTGAAGCAACACTCCATTCACTTCACACAGTGAATTGAAGTGTTGGAACACACTGCTTCTCTTTCAGAGAAACGCATGTGAGTTTCTGGTGAATGCTTGTAAGTAGCTTAAGGCACTTTCAAAGGAAAGTGATTTTCTCTGAAAGGACAGCATTTAGTAAGTGAAGCAACACTCCATTCACTTCGCACAGTGAATTGAAGTGTTGGAACAGACTGCTTCTCTTTCAGAGAAATGCATGTGAGTTTCTGTTGAATGCTTGTAAGTAGCTTAAGGCACTTTCAAAGGAAAGTGATTTTCTCTGAAAGGACAGCATTTAGAAAGTGAAGCAACACTCCATTCACTTCGCACAGAGAATTGAAGTGTTGGAACAGACTGCTTCTCTTTCAGAGAAATGCATGTGAGTTTCTGTTGAATGCTTGTAAGTAGCTTAAGGCACTTTCAAAGGAAAGTGATTTTCTCTGAAAGGACAGCATTTAGAAAGTGAAGCAACACTCCATTCCCTTCGCACAGTGGTTTGAAGTGTTGGAACAGACTGCTTGTCATTCAGAGAAACGCATATGAGTTTCTTCCTAATGCTTGCAAATAGCTTAAGGCACTTTCAAAGGAAAGTGATTATCTCTGAAAGGACAGCATTTAAAAAGTGAAGCAACACTCCATTCCCTTCGCACAGTGAATTGAAGTGTTGGAACAGACTGCTTCTCATTCTGAGAAACGCATATGAGTTTCTTCCTAATGCTTGCAAATAGCTTAAGGCACTTTCAAACGAAAGTGATTTTCTGTGAAAGGACAGCATTTAGAAAGTGAAGCAACACTCCATTCACTTCGCAGAGTGAATTGAAGTATTGGAACAGACTGCTTCTCTTTCAGAGAAACGCATGTGAGTTTCTGTTGAATGCTTGTAAGTAGCTTATAGCACTTTCAAAGGAAAGTGATTTTCTCTGAAAGGACAGCATTTAGAAAGTGAGGCAACACTCCATTCACTTCACACAGTGAATTGAAGTTTTGGAACAGACTGCTTCTCTTTCAGAGAAATGCATGTGAGTTTCTGTTGAATGCTTGTAAGTAGCTTAAGGCACTTTCAAAGGAAAGTGATTTTCTCTGAAAGGACAGCATTTAGAAAGTGAAGCAACACTCCATTCACTTCGCACACTGAATTGAAGTGTTGGAACAGACTGCTTCTCTTTCAGAGAAACGCATGTGAGTTTCTTCCTAATGCTTGCAAGTAGCTTAAGGCACTTTCAAAGGAAAGTGATTTTCTCTGAAAGGACAGCATTTAGAAAGTGAAGCAACACTCCATTCACTTCGCACCATGAATTGAACTGTTGGAACAGACTGCTTCTCTTTCAGAGAAACGCCTGTGAGTTTCTGGTGAATGCTTGTAAGTAGCTTAAGACACTTTCAAAGGAAAGTGATTTTCTCTGAAAGGACAGCATTTAGAAACTGAAGCAACACTCCATTCACTTCGCACAGTGAATTGAAGTGTTGGAACGGACTGCTTCTCTTTAAGAGAAACGCATGTTAGTTTTTTGTGAATGCTTGAAAGTAGTTTAAGGCACTTTCAAAGGAAAGTGATTTTCTCTGAAAGGACAGCATTTAGAAAGTGAAGCAACACTCCATTCACTTCGCACAGTGAATTGAAGTGTTGGAACAGACTGCTTCTCTTTCAGAGAAACGCATGTGAGTTTCTGGTGAATGCTTGTAATTAGCTTAAGGCACTTACAAAGGAAAGTGATTTTCTCTGAAAGGACAGCATTTAGAAAGTGAGGCAACACTCTATTCACTTCACACAGTGAATTGAAGTGTTGGAACAGACTGCGTCTCTTTCAGAGAAACGCACTAGTGTTTCTTGTGAATGCTTGCAAGTAGCTTAAGGCACTTTCAAAGGAAAGTGATTGTCTCTGAAAGGACAGCATTTAGAAAGTGAAGCAACACTCCATTCACTTCGCACACTGAATTGAAGTGTTGGAACAGTCTGCTTCTCTTTCAGGGAAACGCATGTGAGTTTCTTCCTAATGCTTGCAAGTAGCTTAAGGCACTTTCAAAGGAAAGTGATTTTCTCTGAAAGGACAGCATTTAGAAAGTGAAGCAACACTCCATTCACTTCGCACAGTGAACTGAAGTGTTGGCACCGACTGCTTCTCTTTCAGAGAAAGGCATGTGAGTTTCTGGTGAATGCTTGTAAGTAGCTTAAGGCACTTTCAAAGGAAAGTGATTTTCTCTGAAAGGACAGCATTTAGAAAGTGAAGCAACTCTCCATTCCCTTCGTGCAGTGAATTGAAGTGTTGGAACAGAGTGCTTCTCTTTCAGAGAAACGCATGTGAGTTTCTTCCTAATGCTTGTAAGTAGCTTAAGGCACTTTCAAAGGAAAGTGATTTTCTCTGAAAGGAGAGCATTTAGAAAGTGAAGCAACACTATATTCACTTCGCACAGTGAATTGAAGTGTTGGAACAGACTTCTTCTCTTTAAGAGAAACGCATGTGAGTTTTTTGTGAATGCTTGAAAGTAGTTTAAGGCACTTTCAAAGGAAAGTGATTTTCTCTGAAAGAACAGAATTTAGAAAGTGAAGCAACACTCCATTCACTTCGCACAGTGAATTGAAGTGTTGGAACAGACAGCTTCTCTTTCATAGAAACGCATTTGAGTTTCCTGTGAATGTGTGTAAGTAGCTTAAGGCACTTTCAAAGGAAAGTGATTTTCTCTGAAAGGACAGCATTTAGAAAGTGAAACAACACTCCATTCACTTCGCACAGTGAATTGAAGTGTTGGAACAGACTTCTTCTCTTTCAGAGAAACGCATGTGAATTTCTGTTGAATGCTTGTGAGTAGCTTAAGGCACTTTCAAAGGAAACTGATTTTCTCCGAAAGGACAGCATTTAGAAAGTGAAGCAACACTCCATTCACTTCGCACAGTGAATTGAAGTGTTGGAACAGACAGCTTCTCTTTCATAGAAACGCATTTAAGTTTCCTGTGAATGTGTGTAAGTAGCTTAAGGCACTTTCAAAGGAAAGTGATTTTCTCTGAAAGGACAGCATTTAGAAAGTGAAGCAACACTCCATTCACTACGCACAGTGAATTGAAGTGTTGGAACAGACTGCTTCTCTTTCAGAAAAATGCATGTGAGTTTCTTGTGAATGCTTGTAAGTAGCTTAAGGCACTTTCAAAGGAAAGAGATTTTCTCCGAAAAGGACAGCATTTAGAAAGTGAAGCAACACTCCATTCACTTCGCACAGTGAATTGAAGTGTTGGAACAGACTACTTCTCTTTCAGGAAACAGATATGAGTTTTTTGTGAATGCTTTTAAGTAGCTTAAGGCATTTTCAAAGGAAAGTGATTTTCACTGAAAGGACAGCATTTAGAAAGTGGAGCAACACTCCATTCACTTCGCACAGTGAATTGAAGTGTTGGAACAGACTGCTTCTCTTTCAGTGAAATGCATGTGAATTTCTGTTGAATGCTGTAAGTAGCTTAAGGCACTTTGAAAGGAAAGTGATTTTCTCTGAAAGGACAGCATTTAGAAAGTGAAGCAACACTCCATTCACTTCGCACAGTGAATTGAAGTGTTGGAACAGACTGCTTCTCTTTCAGTGAAATGCATGTGAGTTTCTTGTGAATGCTTGTAAGTAGCTTAAGGGACTTTCAAAGGAAAGTGATTTTCTCTGAAAGGACAGCATTTAGAAAGTGTAGCAACACACCATTCACTTCGCACAGTGAATTGAAGTGTTGGAACAGACTACTTCTCTTTCAGAGAAACAGATATGAGTTTTTTGTGAATGCTTGTAAGTAGCTTAAGGCACTTTCAAAGGAAAGTGATTTTCTCTGAAAGACAGCATTTAGAAAGTGAAGCAACACTCCATTCACTTCGCACAGTGAATTGAAGTGTTGGAACAGACAGCTTCTCTTTCATAGAAACGCATTTGAGTTTCCTGTGAATGTGTGTAAGTAGCTTAAGGCACTTTCAAAAGAAAGTGATTTTCTCTGAAAGGACAGCATTTAGAAAGTGAAGCAACACTCCATTCACTACGCACAGTGAATTGAAGTGTTGGAACAGACTGCTTCTTTTTCATAGAAACACATGTGAATTTCTGTTGAATGCTTGTAAGTAGCTTAAGGCACATTCAAAGGAAAGTGATTTTCTCTGAAAGGACAGCATTTATAAAGTGAAGCAACACTCCATTCACTTCGCACAGTGAATTGAAGTGTTGGAACAGACAGCTTCTCTTTCATAGAAACGCATTTGAGTTTCCTGTGAATGTGTGTAAGTAGCTTAAGGCACTTTCAAAGGAAAGTGATTTTCTCTGAAAGGACAGCATTTAGAAAGTGAAGCAACACTCCATTCACTTCGCACAGTGAATTGAAGTTTTGGAACAGACTGCTTCTCTTTCAGTGAAACGCATGTGAATTTCTGTTGAATGCTTGTAAGTAGCTTAAGGCACTTTCAAAGGAAAGTGATTTTCTCTGAAAGGACAGCATTTAGAAAGTGAAGCAACACTCCATTCACTTCGCACAGTGAATTGAAGTGTTGGAACAAACAGCTTCTCTTTCATAGAAACGCATTTGAATTTCCTGTGAATGTGTGTAAGTAGCTTAAGGCACTTTCAAAGGAAAGTGATTTTCTCTGAAAGGACAGCATTTAGAAAGTGAAACAACACTCCATTCACTTCGCACAGTGAATTGAAGTGTTGGAACAGACTTCTTCTCTTTCAGAGAAACGCATGTGAATTTCTGTTGAATACTTGTAAGTAGCTTAAGGCACTTTCAAAGGAAACTGATTTTCTCCGAAAGGACAGCATTTAGAAAGTGAAGCAACACTCCATTCACTTCGCACAGTGAATTGAAGTGTTGGAACAGACAGCTTCTCTTTCATAGAAACGCATTTGAGTTTCCTGTGAATGTGTGTAAGTAGCTTAAGGCACTTTCAAAGGAAAGTGATTTTCTCTGAAAGGACAGCATTTAGAAAGTGAAGCAACACTCCATTCACTACGCACAGTGAATTGAAGTGTTGGAATAGACTGCTTCTCTTTCAGAAAAATTCATGTGAGTTTCCTGTGAATGCTTGTAAGTAGCTTAAGGCACTTTCAAAGGAAAGAGATTTTCTCCGAAAAGGACAGCATTTAGAAAGTGAAGCAACACTCCATTCACTTCGCACAGTGAATTGAAGTGTTGGAACAGACTACTTCTCTTTCAGGAAACAGATATGAGTTTTTTGTGAATGCTTTTAAGTAGCTTAAGGCATTTTCAAAGGAAAGTGATTTTCACTGAAAGGACAGCATTTAGAAAGTGGAGCAACACTCCATTCACTTCGCACAGTGAATTGAAGTGTTGGAACAGACTGCTTCTCTTTCAGTGAAATGCATGTGAATTTCTATTGAATGCTGTAAGTAGCTTAAGGCACTTTGAAAGGAAAGTGATTTTCTCTGAAAGGACAGCATTTAGAAAGTGAAGCAACACTCCATTCACTACGCACAGTGAATTGAAGTGTTGGAACAGACTGCTTCTCTTTCAGAAAAATGCATGTGAGTTTCTTGTGAATGCTTGTAAGTAGCTTAAGGCACTTTCAAAGGAAAGTGATTTTCTCTGAAAGGACAGCATTTAGAAAGTGAAGAAACACTCCATTCACTTCACACAATGAATTGAAGTGTTGGAACAGACTGCTTCTTTTTCAGAGAAACGCATGTGAATTTCTGTTAAATGCTTGTCAGTAGCTTAAGGCACTTTCAGAGGAAAGTGATTTTCTCTGAAAGGACAGCATTTAGAAAGTGAAGCAACACTCCATTCACTATGCACAGTGAATTCAAGTGTTGGAACAGACAGCATCTCTTTCATAGAACCGCATTTGACATTCCTGTGAAAGCTTGTAAGTAGCTTGAGGCACTTTCAAAGGAAAGTGATTATCTCTGAAAGGACAGCATTTAGAAAGTGAAGCAAACTCCATTCACTTCGCCCAGTGAATTGAAATGTTGGAACACACTGATTCTCTTTCAGAGAAACGGATGTGAGTTTCTTCTGAATGCTTGTAAGTAGCTTAAGGCACTTTCAAAGCAAAGTGATTTTCTCTAAAAGGAGAGCATATAGAAAGTGAAGCAACACTCCATTCACTTCGCACAGTGAATTGTAATGTTGGAAAAAACTTCCTCTCTTTCAGAAAAATGCGTGTGAGTTTCTTGTGAATGCTTGTAAGTAGCTTATGGCACTTTCAAAGGAAAGTGATTTTCTCTGAAAGGACAGCATTTAGAAAGTGAAGCAACACTCCATTCACTTCGCACAGTGAATTGAAGTGTTGGAACAGACTGCTTCTCTTTCAGAGAAACGCATGTGAATTTCTATTGAATGCTTGTAAGTAGCTTAAGGCACTTTCAAAGGAAAGTGATTTTCTCTGAAAGGACAGCATTTAGAAAGTGAAGCAACACTCCATTCACTTCGCACAGTGAATTGAAGTGTTGGAACAGACTGCTTCTCTTTCAGTGAAACACATGTGAATTTCTGTTGAATGCTTGTAAGTAGCTAAAGGGACATTCAAAGGAAAGTGATTTTCTCTGAAAGGACAGCATTTAGAAAGTGAAGCAACACTCCATTCACTTCGCACAGTGAATTGAAGTGTTGGAACAGACAGCTTCTCTTTCATAGAAATGCATTGGAGTTTCCTGTGAATGTGTGTAAGTAGCTTAAGGCACTTTCAAAGGAAAGTGATTATCTCTGAAAGGACAGCATTTAGAAAGTGAAGCAACACTCCATTCACGTCGCACAGTGAATTGAAGTGTTGGAACAGACTGCATCTCTTTCAGTGAAACGCATGTGAATTTCTGTTGAATGCTTGTAAGTACCTTAAGGCACTTTCAAAGGAAAGTGATTTTCTCTGAAAGGACAGCATTTAGAAAGTGAAGCAACACTCCATTCACTTCGCACAGTGAATTGAAGTGTTGGAACAGACAGCTTCTGTTTCATAGAAACGCATTAGAGTTTCCTGTGAATGTGTGTAAGTAGCTTAAGGCACTCTCAAAGGAAAGTGATTTTCTCTGAAAAAACAGCATTTAGAAAGTGAAACAACACTCCATTCACTTCGCACAGTGAATTGAAGTTTTGGAACAGACTTCTTCTCTTTCAGAGAAACGCATGTGAATTTCTGTGGAATGCTTGTAAGTAGCTTAAGGCACTTTCAAAGGAAACTGATTTTCTCTGAAAGGACAGAATTTAGAAAGTGAAGAAACACTCCATTCACTTCACACAGTGAATTGAAGTGTTGGAACAGACTGATTCTCTTACAGTGAAACGCATGTGAATTTCTGTTGAATGCTTGTAAGTACCTTAAGGCACTTTCAAAGGAAAGTGATTTTCTCTGAAAGGACAGCATTTAGAAAGTGAAGTAACACTCCATTCACTTCGCACAGTGAATTGAAGTGTTGGAACAGACAGCTTCTCTTTCATTGAACCGCATTTGATATTCCTGTGAATGCTTGTAAGTAGCTTAAGGCACTTTCAAAGGAAAGTGATTTTCTCTGAAAGGACAGCATTTAGAAAGTGAAGCAACACTCCATTCACTTCGCCCAGTGAATTGAAATGTTGGAACACACTGCTTCTCTTTCAGAGAAACGGATGTGAGTTTCTTCTGAATGCTTGTAAGTAGCTTAAGGCACTTTCAAAGGAAAGTGATTTTCTCTAAAATAAGAGCATATAGAAAGTGAAGCAACACTCCATTCACTTCGCACAGTGAATTGTAATGTTGGAACAAACTGCTTCTCTTTCAGAAAAATGCGTGTGAGTTTCTTGTGAATGCTTGTAAGTAGCTTAAGGCACTTTCAAAGGAAAGTGATTTTCTCTGAAAGGACAGCATTTAGAAAGTGAAGCAACACTCCATTCACTTCGCACAGTGAATTGAAGTGTTGGAACAGACTGCTTCTCTTTCAGAGAAACGCATGTGAATTTCTATTGAATGCTTGTAAGTAGCTTAAGGCACTTTCAAAGGAAAGTGATTTTCTCTGAAAGGACAGCATTTAGAAAGTGAAGCAACACTCCATTCACTACGCACAGTGAATTGAAGTGTTGGAACAGACTGCTTCTCTTTCAGTGAAACACATGTGAATTTCTGTTGAATGCTTGTAAGTAGCTTAAGGCACATTCAAAGGAAAGTGATTTTCTCTGAAAGGACAGCATTTAGAAAGTGAAGCAACACTCCATTCACTTCGCACAGTGAATTGAAGTGTTGGAACAGACAGCTTCTCTTTCATAGAAACACATTTGAGTTTCCTGTGAATGTGTGTAAGTAGCTTAAGGCACTTTCAAAGGAAAGTGATTTTCTCTGAAAGGACAGCATTTAGAAAGTGAAGCAACACTCCATTCACTACGCACAGTGAATTGAAGTGTTGGAACAGACTGCTTCTCTTTCAGAAAAATGCATGTGAGTTTCTTGTGAATGCTTGTAAGTAGCTTAAGGCACTTTCAAAGGAAAGAGATTTTCTCCGAAAAGGACAGCATTTAGAAAGTGAAGCAACACTCCATTCACTTCGCACAGTGAATTGAAGTGTTGGAACAGACTACTTCTCTTTCAGGAAACAGATATGAGTTTTTTGTGAATGCTTTTAAGTAGCTTAAGGCATTTTCAAAGGAAAGTGATTTTCACTGAAAGGACAGCATTTAGAAAGTGGAGCAACACTCCATTCACTTCGCACAGTGAATTGAAGTGTTGGAACAGACTGCTTCTCTTTCAGTGAAATGCATGTGAATTTCTGTTGAATGCTGTAAGTAGCTTAAGGCACTTTGAAAGGAAAGTGATTTTCTCTGAAAGGACAGCATTTAGAAAGTGAAGCAACACTCCATTCACTTCGCACAGTGAATTGAAGTGTTGGAACAGACTGCTTCTATTTCAGTGAAATGCATGTGAGTTTCTTGTGAATGCTTGTAAGTAGCTTAAGGGACTTTCAAAGGAAAGTGATTTTCTCTGAAAGGACAGCATTTAGAAAGTGTAGCAACACACCATTCACTTCGCACAGTGAATTGAAGTGTTGGAACAGACTACTTCTCTTTCAGAGAAACAGATATGAGTTTTTTGTGAATGCTTGTAAGTAGCTTAAGGCACTTTCAAAGGAAAGTGATTTTCTCTGAAAGACAGCATTTAGAAAGTGAAGCAACACTCCATTCACTTCGCACAGTGAATTGAAGTGTTGGAACAGACAGCTTCTCTTTCATAGAAACGCATTTGAGTTTCCTGTGAATGTGTGTAAGTAGCTTAAGGCACTTTCAAAAGAAAGTGATTTTCTCTGAAAGGACAGCATTTAGAAAGTGAAGCAACACTCCATTCACTACGCACAGTGAATTGAAGTGTTGGAACAGACTGCTTCTTTTTCATAGAAACACATGTGAATTTCTGTTGAATGCTTGTAAGTAGCTTAAGGCACATTCAAAGGAAAGTGATTTTCTCTGAAAGGACAGCATTTATAAAGTGAAGCAACACTCCATTCACTTCGCACAGTGAATTGAAGTGTTGGAACAGACAGCTTCTCTTTCATAGAAACGCATTTGAGTTTCCTGTGAATGTGTGTAAGTAGCTTAAGGCACTTTCAAAGGAAAGTGATTTTCTCTGAAAGGACAGCATTTAGAAAGTGAAGCAACACTCCATTCACTTCACACAGTGAATTGAAGTTTTGGAACAGACTGCTTCTCTTTCAGTGAAACGCATGTGAATTTCTGTTGAATGCTTGTAAGTAGCTTAAGGCACTTTCAAAGGAAAGTGATTTTCTCTGAAAGGACAGCATTTAGAAAGTGAAGCAACACTCCATTCACTTCGCACAGTGAATTGAAGTGTTGGAACAGACAGCTTCTCTTTCATAGAAACGCATTTGAATTTCCTGTGAATGTGTGTAAGTAGCTTAAGGCACTTTCAAAGGAAAGTGATTTTCTCTGAAAGGACAGCATTTAGAAAGTGAAACAACACTCCATTCACTTCGCACAGTGAATTGAAGTGTTGGAACAGACTTCTTCTCTTTCAGAGAAACGCATGTGAATTTCTGTTGAATACTTGTAAGTAGCTTAAGGCACTTTCAAAGGAAACTGATTTTCTCCGAAAGGACAGCATTTAGAAAGTGAAGCAACACTCCATTCACTTCGCACAGTGAATTGAAGTGTTGGAACAGACAGCTTCTCTTTCATAGAAACGCATTTGAGTTTCCTGTGAATGTGTGTAAGTAGCTTAAGGCACTTTCAAAGGAAAGTGATTTTCTCTGAAAGGACAGCATTTAGAAAGTGAAGCAACACTCCATTCACTACGCACAGTGAATTGAAGTGTTGGAATAGACTGCTTCTCTTTCAGAAAAATTCATGTGAGTTTCCTGTGAATGCTTGTAAGTAGCTTAAGGCACTTTCAAAGGAAAGAGATTTTCTCCGAAAAGGACAGCATTTAGAAAGTGAAGCAACACTCCATTCACTTCGCACAGTGAATTGAAGTGTTGGAACAGACTACTTCTCTTTCAGGAAACAGATATGAGTTTTTTGTGAATGCTTTTAAGTAGCTTAAGGCATTTTCAAAGGAAAGTGATTTTCACTGAAAGGACAGCATTTAGAAAGTGGAGCAACACTCCATTCACTTCGCACAGTGAATTGAAGTGTTGGAACAGACTGCTTCTCTTTCAGTGAAATGCATGTGAATTTCTATTGAATGCTGTAAGTAGCTTAAGGCACTTTGAAAGGAAAGTGATTTTCTCTGAAAGGACAGCATTTAGAAAGTGAAGCAACACTCCATTCACTACGCACAGTGAATTGAAGTGTTGGAACAGACTGCTTCTCTTTCAGAAAAATGCATGTGAGTTTCTTGTGAATGCTTGTAAGTAGCTTAAGGCACTTTCAAAGGAAAGTGATTTTCTCTGAAAGGACAGCATTTATAACGTGAAGAAACACTCCATTCACTTCGCACAATGAATTGAAGTGTTGGAACAGACTGCTTCTTTTTCAGAGAAACGCATGTGAATTTCTGTTAAATGCTTGTCAGTAGCTTAAGGCACTTTCAGAGGAAAGTGATTTTCTCTGAAAGGACAGCATTTAGAAAGTGAAGCAACACTCCATTCACTATGCACAGTGAATTCAAGTGTTGGAACAGACAGCTTCTCTTTCATAGAACCGCATTTGACATTCCTGTGAATGCTTGTAAGTAGCTTGAGGCACTTTCAAAAGAAAGTGATTTTCTCTGAAAGGACAGCATTTAGAGAGTGAAGCAAACTCCATTCACTTCGCCCAGTGAATTGAAATGTTGGAACACACTGATTCTCTTTCAGAGAAACGGATGTGAGTTTCTTCTGAATGCTTGTAAGTAGCTTAAGGCACTTTCAAAGCAAAGTGATTTTCTCTAAAAGGAGAGCATATAGAAAGTGAAGCAACACTCCATTCACTTCGCACAGTGAATTGTAATGTTGGAAAAAACTTCCTCTCTTTCAGAAAAATGCGTGTGAGTTTCTTGTGAATGCTTGTAAATAGCTTATGGCACTTTCAAAGGAAAGTGATTTTCTCTGAAAGGACAGCATTTAGAAAGTGAAGCAACACTCCATTCACTTCGCACAGTGAATTGAAGTGTTGGAACAGACTGCTTCTCTTTCAGAGAAACGCATGTGAATTTCTATTGAATGCTTGTAAGTAGCTTAAGGCACTTTCAAAGGAAAGTGATTTTCTCTGAAAGGACAGCATTTAGAAAGTGAAGCAACACTCCATTCACTTCGCACAGTGAATTGAAGTGTTGGAACAGACTGCTTCTCTTTCAGTGAAACACATGTGAATTTCTGTTGAATGCTTGTAAGTAGCTAAAGGCACATTCAAAGGAAAGTGATTTTCTCTGAAAGGACAGCATTTAGAAAGTGAAGCAACACTCCATTCACTTCGCACAGTGAATTGAAGTGTTGGAACAGACAGCTTCTCTTTCATAGAAACGCATTTGAGTTTCCTGTGAATGTGTGTAAGTAGCTTAAGGCACTTTCAAAGGAAAGTGATTATCTCTGAAAGGACAGCATTTAGAAAGTGAAGCAACACTCCATTCACGTCGCACAGTGAATTGAAGTGTTGGAACAGACTGCTTCTCTTTCAGTGAAACGCATGTGAATTTCTGTTGAATGCTTGTAAGTACCTTAAGGCACTTTCAAAGGAAAATGATTTTCTCTGAAAGGACAGCATTTAGAAAGTGAAGCAACACTCCATTCACTTCGCACAGTGAATTGAAGTGTTGGAACAGACAGCTTCTGTTTCATAGAAACGCATTAGAGTTTCCTGTGAATGTGTGTAAGTAGCTTAAGGCACTCTCAAAGGAAAGTGATTTTCTCTGAAAAAACAGCATTTAGAAAGTGAAACAACACTCCATTCACTTCGCACAGTGAATTGAAGTTTTGGAACAGACTTCTTCTCTTTCAGAGAAACGCATGTGAATTTCTGTGGAATGCTTGTAAGTAGCTTAAGGCACTTTCAAAGGAAACTGATTTTCTCTGAAAGGACAGAATTTAGAAAGTGAAGCAACACTCCATTCACTTCACACAGTGAATTGAAGTGTTGGAACAGACTACTACTCTTTCAGGAAACAGATATGAGTTTTTTGTGAATGCTTTTAAGTAGCTTAAGGCATTTTCAAAGGAAAGTGATTTTCTCTGAAAGGACAGCATTTAGAAAGTGGAGCAACACTCCATTCACTTCGCACAGTGAATTGAAGTGTTGGAACAGACTGCTTCTCTTTCAGTGAAATGCATGTGAATTTCTGTTGAATGCTGTAGGTAGCTTAAGGCACTTTCAAAGGAAAGTGATTTTCTCTGAAAGGACAGCATTTAGAAAGTGAAGCAACACTCCATTCACTACGCCCAGTGAATTGAAGTGTTGGAACAGACTGCTTCTCTTTCAGGAAAATGCATGTGAGTTTCTTGTGAATGCTCGTAAGTAGCTTAAGGCACTTTCAAAGGAAAGTGATTTTCTCTGAAAGGACAGCATTTAGAAAGTGAAGCAACACTCCATTCACTTCTCACAGTGAATTGAAGTGTTGGAACAGACAGCTTCTCTTTCATAGAAACGCATTTGAGTTTCCTGTGAATGTGTGTAACTAGCTTAAGGGCTTTCATAGGAAAGTGATTTTCTCTGAAAGGACAGCATTTAGAAAGTGAAACAACACTCCATTCACTTCGCACAGTGAATTGAAGTGTTGGAACAGACTGCTTCTCTTTCAGAGAAACGCATGTGAATTTCTGTGGAATGCTTGTAAGTATCTTAAGGCACTTTCAAAGGAAAGTGATTTTCTCTGAAAGGACAGCATTTAGAAAGTGAAGCAACACTCCATTCACTTCGCACAGTGAATTGAAGTGTTGGAACAGACTGCTTCTCTTTCAGAGAAACGCATGTGAATTTCTATTGAATGCTTGTAAGTAGCTTAAGGCACTTTCAAAGGAAAGTGATTTTCTCTGAAAGGACAGCATTTAGAAAGTGAAGCAACACTCCATTCACTACGCACAGTGAATTGAAGTGTTGGAACAGACCACTTCTCTTTCAGAAAAATGCATGTGAGTTTCTTGTGAATGCTTGTAAGTAGCTTAAGGCACTTTCAAAGGAAAGTGATTTTCTCTGAAAGGACAGCATTTAGAAAGTGAAGTAACACTCCATTCACTTCGCACAGTGAATTGAAGTGTTGGAACAGACAGCTTCTCTTTCGTAGAAACGCATTTGAATTTCCTGTGAATGTGTGTAAGTAGCTTAAGGCACTTTCAAAGTAAAGTGATTTTATCTGAAAGGACAGCATTTAGAAAGTGAAACAACACTCCATTCACTTCGCACAGTGAATTGAAGTGTTGGAACAGACTTCTTCTCTTTCAGAGAAACGCATGTGAATTTCTGTGGAATGCTTGTAAGTAGCTTAAGGCACTTTCAAAAGAAAGTGATTTTCTCTGAAAGGACAGCATTTAGAAAGTGAAACAACTCCTCATTCACTTCGCACAGTGAATTGAAGTGTTGGAACAGACTTCTTCTCTTTCAGAGAAACGCATGTGAATTTCTGTGGAATGCTTGTAAGTAGCTTAAGGCACTTTCAAAGGAAAGTGATTTTCTCTGAAAGGACAGCATTTAGAAAGTGAAGCAACACTCCATTCACTTCGCACAGTGAATTGAAGTGTTGGAACAGACTTCTTCTCTTTCAGAGATACGCATGTGAATTTCTGTGGAATGCTTGTAAGTAGCTTAAGGCACTTTCAAAGGAAAGTGATTTTCTCTGAAAGGACAGCATTTAGAAAGTGAAGCAACACTCCAATCACTACGCACAGTGAATTGAAGTGTTGGAACAGACAGCTTCTCTTTCATAGAAACGCATGTGAATTTCTATTGAATGCTTGTAAGTAGCTAAGGCACTGTCAAAAGAAAGTGATTTTCTCAGAAAGGACAGCATTTAGAAAGTGAAGCAACACTCCATTCACTTCGCACAGTGAATTGAAGTGTTGGAACAGACTGCTTCTCTTTCAGTGAAACGCATGTGAATTTCTGTTGAATGCTTGTAAGTAGCTTAAGGCACTTTCAAAGGAAAGTGATTTTCTCTGAAAGGACAGCATTTAGAAAGTGAAGCAACACTCCATTCACTTCTCTCAGTGAATTGAAGTGTTGGAACAGACTGCTTCTCTTTCAGTGAAACACATGTGAATTTTTGTTGAATGCTTGTAAGTAGCTTAAGGCACTTTCAAAGGAAAGTGATTTTCTCTGAAAGGACAGCATTTAGAAAGTGAAGTAACACTCCATTCACTTCACACAGTGAATTGAAGTGTTGGAACAGACAGCTTCTCTTTCATAGAAACGCATTTGAGTTTCCTGTGAATGTGTGTAAGTAGCTTAAGGCACTTTCAAAGGAAAGTGATTTTCTCTGAAAGGACAGCATTTAGAAAGTGAAACAACAGTCCATTCACTTCGCACAGTGAATTGAAGTGTTGGAACAGACTTCTTCTCTTTCAGAGAAACGCATGTGAATTTCTGTGGAATGCTTGTAAGTAGCTTAAGGCACTTTCAAAGGAAAGTGATTTTCTCTGAAAGGACAGCATTTAGAAAGTGAAACAACACTCCATTCACTTCGCACAGTGAATTGAAGTGTTGGAACAGACCACTTCTCTTTCAGAGAAACAGATATGAGTTTTTTGTGAATGCTTGTAAGTAGCTTAAGGCACTTTCAAAGGAAAGTGATTTTCTCTGAAAGGACAGCATTTAGAAAGTGAAGCAACACTCCATTCACTTCGCACAGTGAATTGAATTGTTGGAACAGACTGCTTCTCTTTCAGAGAAACGCATGTGAATTTCTATTGAATGCTTGTAAGTAGCTTAAGGCACTTTCAAAGGAAAGTGCTTTTCTCTGAAAGGACAGCATTTAGAAAGTGAAGCAACACTCCATTCACTTCGCACAGTGAATTGAAGTGTTGGAACAGACAGCTTCTCTTTCGTAGAAACGCATTTGAGTTTCCTGTGAATGTGTGTAAGTAGCTTAAGGCACTTTCAAAGTGAAGTGATTTTCTCTGAAAGGACAGCATTTAGAAAGTGAAACAACACTCCATTCACTTCGCACAGTGAATTGAAGTGTTGGAACAGACTTCTTCTCTTTCAGAGAAACGCATGTGAATTTCTGTGGAATGCTTGTAAGTAGCTTAAGGCACTTTCAAAGGAAAGTGATTTTCTCTGAAAGGACAGCATTTAGAAAGTGAAACAACTCTCCATTCACTTCGCACAGTGAATTGAAGTGTTGGAACAGACTGCTTCTCTTTCAGAGAAACGCATGTGAATTTCTATTGAATGCTTGTAAGTAGCTTAAGGCACTTTCAAAGGAAAGTGATTTTCTCTGAAAGGACAGCATTTAGAAAGTGAAGCAACACTCCAATCACTACGCACAGTGAATTGAAGTGTTGGAACAGACTGCTTCTCTTTCAGTGAAACACATGTGAATTTCTGTTGAATGCTTGTAAGTAGCTTAAGGCACTTTCAAAGGAAGGTGATTTTCTCCGAAAGGACAGCATTTAGAAAGTGAAGAAACACTCCATTCACTTCGCACAGTGAATTGAAGTGTTGGAACAGACAGCTTCTCTTTCATAGAAACGCATGTGAATTTCTATTGAATGCTTGTAAGTAGCTAAGGCACTTTCAAAAGAAAGTGATTTTCTCTGAAAGGACACCATTTAGAAAGTGAAGCCACACTCCATTCACTACGCACAGTGAATTGAAGTGTTGGAACAGACTGCTTCTCTTTCAGTGAAACGCATGTGAATTTCTGTTGAATGCTTGTAAGTAGCTTAAGGCACTTTCAAAGGAAAGTGATTTTCTCTGAAAGGACAGCATTTAGAAAGTGAAGCAACACTCCATTCACTTCGCACAGTGAATTGAAGTGTTGGAACAGACTGCTTCTCTTTCAGTGAAACACATGTGAATTTCTGTTGAATGCTTGTAAGTAGCTTAAGGCACTTTCAAAGGAAAGTGATTTTCTCTGAAAGGACAGCATTTAGACAGTGGAGCAACACTCCATTCACTTCGCACAGTGAATTGAAGTGTTGGAACAGACTGCTTCTCTTTCAGTGAAATGCATGTGAATTTCTGTTGAATGCTGTAGGTAGCTTAAGGCACTTTCAAAGGAAAGTGATTTTCTCTGAAAGGACAGCATTTAGAAAGTGAAGCAACACTCCATTCACTACGCACAGTGAATTGAAGTGTTGGAACAGACAGCTTCTCTTTCATAGAAACGCATTTGAGTTTCCTGTGAATGTGTGTAAGTAGCTTAAGGCACTTTCAAAGGAAAGTGATTTTCTCTGAAAGGACAGCATTTAGAAAGTGAAACAACATTCCATTCACTTCGCACAGTGAATTGAAGTGTTGGAACAGACTTCTTCTCTTTCAGAGAAACGCATGTGAATTTCTGTGGAATGCTTGTAAGTAGCTTAAGGCACTTTCAAAGGAAAGTGATTTTCTCTTAAAGGACAGGATTTAGAAAGTGAAACAACCCTCCATTCACTTCGCACAGTGAATTGAAGTGTTGGAACAGACCACTTCTCTTTCAGAGAAACAGATATGAGTTTTTTGTGAATGCTTGTAAGTAGCTTAAGGCACTTTCAAAGGAAAGTGATTTTCTCTGAAAGGACAGCATTTAGAAAGTGAAGCAACACTCCATTCACTTCGCACAGTGAATTGAAGTGTTGGAACAGACTGCTTCTCTTTCAGAGAAACGCATTTGAGTTTCCTGTGAATGTGTGTAAGTAGCTTAAGGCACTTTCAAAGGAAAGTGATTTTCTCTGAAAGGACAGCATTTAGAAAGTGAAGCAACACTCCATTCACTTCGCACAGTGAATTGAAGTGTTGGAACAGACAGCTTCTCTTTCGTAGAAACGCATTTGAGTTTCCTGTGAATGTGTGTAAGTAGCTTAAGGCACTTTCAATGCAAAGTGATTTTCTCTGAAAGGACAGCATTTAGAAAGTGAAACAACACTCCATTCACTTCGCACAGTGAATTGAAGTGTTGGAACAGACTGCTTCTCTTTCAGAGAAACGCATGTGAATTTCTATTGAATGCTTGTAAGTAGCTTTAGGCACTTTCAAAGGAAAGTGATTTTCTCTGAAAGGACAGCATTTAGAAAGTGAAGCAACACTCCATTCACTTCTCACAGTGAATTGAAGTGTTGGAACAGACTTCTTCTCTTTCAGTGAAACACATGTGAATTTCTGTTGAATGCTTGTAAGTAGCTTAAGGCACTTTCAAAGGAAGGTGATTTTCTCCGAAAGGACAGCATTTAGAAAGTGAAGAAACACTCCATTCACTTCGCACAGTGAATTGAAGTGTTGGAACAGACAGCTTCCCTTTCATAGAAACGCATGTGAATTTCTATTGAATGCTTGTAAGTAGCTAAGGCACTTTCAAAAGAAAGTGATTTTCTCAGAAAGGACAGCATTTAGAAAGTGAAACAACATTCCATTCACTACGCACAGTGAATTGAACTGTTGGAACAGACTGCTTCTCTTTCAGAGAAACGCATTTGAGTTTCCTGTGAATGTGTGTAAGTAACTTAAGGCACTTTCAAAGGAAAGTGATTTTCTCTGAAAGGACAGCATTTAGAAAGTGAAGCAACACTCCATTCACTACGCACAGTGAATTGAAGTGTTAGAACAGACCACTTCTCTTTCAGAAAAATGCATGTGAGTTTCTTGTGAATGCTTGTAAGTAGCTTAAGGCACTTTCAAAGGAAAGTGATTTTCTCTGAAAGGACAGCATTTAGAAAGTGAAGCAAGACTCCATTCACTTCGCACAGTGAAATGAAGTGTTGGAACAGACAGCTTCTCTTTCGTAGAAACGCATTTGAGTTTCCTGTGAATGTGTGTAAGTAGCTTAAGGCACTTTCAATGCAAAGTGATTTTCTCTGAAAGGACAGCATTTAGAAAGTGAAACAGCACTCCATTCACTTCGCACAGTGAATTGAAGTGTTGGAACAGACTTCTTCTCTTTCAGAGAAACGCATGTGAATTTCTGTGGAATGCTTGTAAGTAGCTTAAGGCACTTTCAAAGGAACGTGATTTTCTCTGAAAGGACAGCATTTAGAAAGTGAAACAACTCTCCATTCACTTCGCACAGTGAATTGAAGTGTTGGAACAGACCATTTCTCTTTCAGAGAAACAGATATGAGTTTTTTGTGAATGCTTGTAAGTAGCTTAAGGCACTTTCAAAGTAAAGTGATTTTCTCTGAAAGGACATCATTTAGAAAGTGAAGCAACACTCCATTCACTTCGCACAGTGAATTGAAGTGTTGGAACAGACTGCTTCTCTTTCAGAGAAACGCATGTGAATTTCTATTGAATGCTTGTAAGTAGCTCAAGGCACTTTCAAAGGAAAGTGATTTTCTCTGAAAGGACAGAATTTAGAAAGTGAAGCAACACTCCAATCACTACGCACAGTGAATTGAAGTGTTGGAACAGACTGCTTCTCTTTCAGTGAAACACATGTGAATTTCTGTGGAATGCTTGTAAGTAGCTTAAGGCACTTTCAAAGGAAGGTGATTTTCTCCGAAAGGACAGCATTTAGAAAGTGAAGAAACACTCCATTCACTTCGCACAGTGAATTGAAGTGTTGGAACAGACAGCTTCCCTTTCATAGAAACGCATGTGAATTTCTATTGAATGCTTGTAAGTAGCTAAGGCACTTTCAAAAGAAAGTGATTTTCTCAGAAAGGACAGCATTTAGAAAGTGAAGCAACACTCCATTCACTACGCACAGTGAATTGAAGTGTTGGAACAGACTGCTTCTCTTTCAGTGAACCGCATGTGAATTTCTGTTGAATGCTTGTAAGTAGCTTAAGGCACTTTCAAAGGAAAGTGATTTTCTCTGAAAGGACAGCATTTAGAAAGTGAAGCAACACTCCATTCACTTCGCACAGTGAATTGAAGTGTTGGAACAGACTGCTTCTCTTTCAGTGAAACACATGTGAATTTCTGTTGAATGCTTGTAAGTAGCTTAAGGCACTTTCAAAGGAAAGTGATTTTCTCTGAAAGGACAGCATTTAGAAAGTGAAGTAACACTCCATTCACTACGCACAGTGAATTGAAGTGTTGGAACAGACTGCTTCTCTTTCAGAGAAACGCATTTGAGTTTGCTGTGAATGTGTGTAAGTAGCTTAAGGCACTTTCAAAGGAAAGTGATTTTTTCTGAAAGGACAGCATTCAGAAAGTGAAGCAACACTCCATTCACTACGCACAGTGAATTGAAGTGTTGGAACAGACCACTTCTCTTTCAGAAAAATGCATGTGAGTTTCTTGTGAATGCTTGTAAGTAGCTTAAGGCACTTTCAAAGGAAAGTGATTTTATCTGAAAGGACAGCATTTAGAAAGTGAAGCAACACTCCATTCACTTCGCACAGTGAAATGAAATGTTGGAACAGACAGCTCCTCTTTCGTAGAAATGCATTTGAGTTTCCTGTGAATGTGTGTAAGTAGCTTAAGGCACTTTCAATGCAAAGTGATTTTCTCTGAAAGGACAGCATTTAGAAAGTGAAACAACACTCCATTCACTTCGCACAGTGAATTGAAGTGTTGGAACAGACTTCTTCTCATTCAGAGAAACGCATGTGAATTTCTGTGGAATGCTTGTAAGTAGCTTAAGGCACTTTCAAAGGAAAGTGATTTTCTCTGAAAGGACAGCATTTAGAAAGTGAAACAACTCTCCATTCACTTCGCACAGTGAATTGAAGTGTTGGAACATACCATTTCTCTTTCAGAGAAACAGATATGAGTTTTTTGTGAATGCTTGTAAGTAGCTTAAGGCACTTTCAAAGGAAAGTGATTTTCTCTGAAAGGACATCATTTAGAAAGTGAAGCAACACTCCATTCACTTCGCACAGTGAATTGAAGTGTTGGAACAGACTGCTTCTCTTTCAGAGAAACGCATGTGAATTTCTATTGAATGCTTGTAAGTAGCTTAAGGCACTTTCAAAGGAAAGTGATTTTCTCTGAAAGGACAGCATTTAGAAAGTGAAGCAACACTCCAATCACTACGCACAGTGAATTGAAGTGTTGGAACAGACTGCTTCTCTTTCAGTGAAACACATGTCAATTTCTGTTGAATGCTTGTAAGTAGCTTAAGGCACTTTCAAAGGAAGGTGATTTTCTCCGAAAGGACAGCATTTAGAAAGTGAAGAAACACTCCATTCACTTCGCACAGTGAATTGAAATGTTGGAACAGACAGCTTCCCTTTCATAGAAACGCATGTGAATTTCTATTGAATGCTTGTAAGTAGCTAAGGCACTTTCAAAAGAAAGTGATTTTCTCAGAAAGGTCAGCATTTAGAAAGTGAAGCAACACTCCATTCACTTCTCACAGTGAATTGAAGTGTTGGAACAGACTGCTTCTCTTTCAGTGAAACACATGTGAATTTCTGTTGAATGCTTGTAAGTAGCTTAAGGCACTTTCAAAGGAAAGTGATTTTCTCTGAAAGGACAGCATTTAGAAAGTGAAGTAACACTCCATTCACTACGCACAGTGAATTGAAGTGTTGGAACAGACTGCTTCTCTTTCAGAGAAACGCATTTGAGTTTCCTGTGAATGTGTGTAAGTAGCTTAAGGCACTTTCAAAGGAAAGTGATTTTCTCTGAAAGGACAGCATTTAGAAAGTGAAGTAACACTCCATTCACTTCGCACAGTGAATTGAAGTGTTGGAACAGACTGCTTCTCTTTCAGAGAAACGCATTTGAGTTTCCTGTGAATGTGTGTAAGTAGCTTAAGGCACTTTCAAAGGGAAGTGATTTTCTCTGAAAGGACAGCATTTAGAAAGTGAAGCAACACTCCATTCACTACGCACAGTGAGTTGAAGTGTTGGAACAGACCACTTCTCTTTCAGAAAAATGCATGTGAGTTTCTTGTGAATGCTTGTAAGTAGCTTAAGGCACTTTCAAAGGAAAGTGATGTTCTCTGAAAGGACAGCATTTAGAAAGTGAAGCAACACTCCATTCACTTCGCACAGTGAAATGAAGTGTTGGAACAGACAGCTTCTCTTTCGTAGAAACGCATTTGAGTTTCCTGTGAATGTGTGTAAGTAGCTTAAGGCACTTTCAATGCAAAGTGATTTTCTCTGAAAGGACAGCATTTAGAAAGTGAAACAACACTCCATTCACTTCGCACAGTGAATTGAAGTGTTGGAACAGACTTCTTCTCTTTCAGAGAAACGCATGTGAATTTCTGTGGAATGCTTGTAAGTAGCTTAAGGCACTTTCAAAGGAAAGTGATTTTCTCTGAAAGGACAGCATTTAGAAAGTGAAACAACTCTCCATTCACTTCGCACAGTTAATTGAAGTGTTGGAACAGACCATTTCTCTTTCAGAGAAACAGATATGAGTTTTTTGTGAATGCTTGTAAGTAGCTTAAGGCACTTTCAAAAGAAAGTGATTTTCTCTGAAAGGACATCATTTAGAAAGTGAAGCAACACTCCATTCACTTCGCACAGTGAATTGAAGTGTTGGAACAGACTGCTTTTCTTTCAGAGAAACGCATGTGAATTTCTATTGAATGCTTGTAAGTAGCTCAAGGCACTTTCAAAGGAAAGTGATTTTCTCTGAAAGGACAGCATTCAGAAAGTGAAGCAACACTCCATTCACTACGCAAAGTGAATTGAAGTGTTGGAACAGACCACTTCTCTTTCAGAAAAATGCATGTGAGTTTCTTGTGAATGCTTGTAAGTAGCTTAAGGCACTTTCAAAGGAAAGTGATTTTCTCTGAAAGGACAGCATTTAGAAAGTGAAGCAACACTCCATTCACTTCGCACAGTGAAATGAAGTGTTGGAACAGACAGCTTCTCTTTCGTAGAAACGCATTTGAGTTTCCTGTGAATGTGTGTAAGTAGGTTAAGGCACTATCAAAGGAAAGTGATTTCCTCTGAAAGGACAGCATTTAGAAAGTGAAGCAACACTCCATTCACTTCGCACAGTGAATTGAAGTGTTGGAACAGACTGCTTCTCTTTCAGTGAAACACATGTGAATTTCTATTGAATGCTTGTAAGTAGTTTAAGGCACTTTCAAAGGAAAGTGATTTTCTCTGAAAGGACAGCATTTAGAAAGTGAAGCAACACTCCATTCACTTCGCACAGTGAATTGAAGTGTTGGAACAGACTGCTTCTCTTTCAGAGAAACGCATTTGAGTTTCCTGTGAATGTGTGTAAGCAGCTTAAGGCACTTTCAAAGGAAAGTGATTTTCTCTGAAAGGACAGCATTTAGAAAGTGAAACAACACTCCATTCACTTCGCACAGTGAATTGAAGTGTTGGAACAGACTGCTTCTCTTTCAGACAAACGCATGTGAATTTCTGCGGAATGCTTGTAAGTAGCTTAAGGCACTTTCAAAGGAAAGTGATTTTCTCTGAAAGGACAGCATTTAGAAAGTGAAGCAACACTCCATTCATTTCGCACAGTGAATTGAAGTGTTGGAACAGACTACTTCTCTTTCAGAAAAATGCATGTGTGTTTCTTGTGAATGATTGTACGTAGCTTAAGGCACTTTCAAAGGAAAGTGATTTTCTCTGAAAGGACAACATTTAGAAAGTGAAGCAACACCCCATTCACTTCGCACAGGGAATTGAAATGTTGGAACAGACTGCTTCTCTTTCAGTGAAACACATGTGAATTTCTGTTGAATGCTTGTAAGAAGCTTAAGGCACTTTCAAAGGAAAGTGATTTTCTCTGAAAGGACAGCATTTAGAAAGTGAAGCAACACTCCATTCACTTCGCACAGTGAATTGAAGTGTTGGAACAGACAGCTTCTCTTTCGTAGAAACGCATTTGAGTTTCCTGTGAATGTGTGTAAGTAGCTTAATGCACTTTCAATGCAAAGTGATTTTCTCTGAAAGGACAGCATTTAGAAAGTGAAACAACACTCCATTCACTTCGCACAGTGAATTGAAGTGTTGGAACAGACTTCTTCTCTTTCAGAGAAACGCATGTGAATTTCTGTGGAATGCTTGTAAGTAGCTTAAGGCACTTTCAAAGGAAAGTGATTTTCTCTGAAAGGACAGCATTTAGAAAGTGAAGCAACACTCCATTCACTATGCACAGTGAATTGAAGTGTTGGAACAGACTGCTTCTCTTTCAGAGAAACACATTTGAGTTTCCTGTGATTGTGTGTAAGTAGCTTAAGGCACTTTCAAAGGAAAGTGATTTTCTCTGAAAGGACAGCATTTAGAAAGTGAAGCAACACTCCATTCACTACGCACAGTGAATTGAAGAGTTGGAACCGACCACTTCTCTTTCAGAAAAATGCATGTGAGTTTCTTGTGAATGCTTGTAAGTAGCTTAAGGCACTTTCAAAGGAAAGTGATTTTCTCTGAAAGGACAGCATTTAGAAAGTGAAGCAACACTCCATTCACTTCGCACAGTGAAATGAAGTGTTGGAACAGACAGCTTCTCTTTCGTAGAAACGCATTTGAGTTTCCTGTGAATGTGTGTAAGTAGCTAAAGGCACTTTCAATGCAAAGTGATTTTCTCTGAAAGGACAGCATTTAGAAAGTGAAACAACACTCCATTCACTTCGCATAGTGAATTGAAGTGTTGGAACAGACTTCTTCTCTTTCAAAGAAACGCATGTGAATTTCTGTGGAATGCTTGAAAGTAGCTTAAGGCACTTTCAAAGGAAAGTGATTTTCTCTGAAAGGACAGCATTTAGAAAGTGAAGCAACACTCCAATCACTACGCACAGTGAATTGAAGTGTTGGAACAGACTGCTTCTCTTTCAGTGAAACACATGTGAATTTCTGTTGAATGCTTGTAAGTAGCTCAAGGCACTTTCAAAGGAAGGTGATTTTCTCTGAAAGGACAGCATTTAGAAAGTGAAGAAACACTCCATTCACTTCGCACAGTGAATTGAAGTGTTGGAACAGACAGCTTCCCTTTCATAGAAACGCATGTGAATTTCTATTGAATGCTTGTAAGTAGCTAAGGCACTTTCAAAAGAAAGTGATTTTCTCAGAAAGGACAGCATTTAGAAAGTGAAGCAACACTCCATTCACTACGCACAGTGAATTGAAGTGTTGGAACAGACTGCTTCTCTTTCAGTGAACCGCATGTGAATTTCTGTTGAATGCTTGTAAGTAGCTTAAGGCACTTTCAAAGGAAAGTGATTTTCTCTGAAAGGACAGCATTTAGAAAGTGAAGCAACACTCCATTCACTTCTCACAGTGAATTGAAGTGTTGGAACAGACTACTTCTCTTTCAGTGAAACACATGTGAATTTCTGTTGAATGCTTGTAAGTAGCTTAAGGCACTTTCAAAGGGAAGTGATTTTCTCTGAAAGGACAGCATTTAGAAAGTGAAGTAACACTCCATTCACTTCGCACAGTGAATTGAAGTGTTGGAACAGACAGCTTCTCTTTCAGAGAAACGCATTTGAGTTTCCTGTGAATGTGTGTAAGTAGCTTAAGGCACTTTCAAAGGAAAGTGATTTTCTCTGAAAGGACAACATTTAGAAAGTGAAGCAACACTCCATTCACTTCGCACAGTGAATTGAAGTGTTGGAACAGACTGCTTCTCTTTCAGTGAAACACATGTGAATTTCTGTTCAATGCTTGTAAGTAGCTTAAGGCACTTTCAAAGGAAAGCGATTTTCTCTGAAAGGACAGCACTTAGAAAGTGAAGCAACACTCCATTCACTTCGCACACTGAAATGAAGTGTTGGAACAGACAGCTTCTCTTTCGTAGAAACGCAATTGAGTTTCCTGTGAATGTGTGTAAGTAGCTTAAGGCACTTTCAATGCAAAGTGATTTTTTCTGAAAGGACAGCATTTAGAAAGTGAAACAACACTCCATTCACTTCGCACAGTGAATTTAAGTGTTGGAACAGACTTCTTCTCTTTCAGAGAAACGCATGTGAATTTCTGTGGAATGCTTGTAAGTAGCTTAAGGCACTTTCAAAGGAAAGTGATTTTCTCTGAAAGGACAGCATTTAGAAAGTGAAACAACTCTCCATTCACTTCGCACAGTGAATTGAAGTGTTGGAACAGACCATTTCTCTTTCAGAGAAACAGATATGAGTTTTTTGTGAATGCTTGTAAGTAGCTTAAGGCACTTTCAAAAGAAAGTGATTTTCTCTGAAAGGACATCATTTAGAAAGTGAAGCAACACTCCATTCACTTCGCACAGTGAATTGAAGTGTTGGAACAGACTGCTTTTCTTTCAGAGAAACGCATGTGAATTTCTATTGAATGCTTGTAAGTAGCTCAAGGCACTTTCAAAGGAAAGTGATTTTCTCTGAAAGGACAGCATTCAGAAAGTGAAGCAACACTCCATTCACTACGCAAAGTGAATTGAAGTGTTGGAACAGACCACTTCTCTTTCAGAAAAATGCATGTGAGTTTCTTGTGAATGCTTGTAAGTAGCTTAAGGCACTTTCAAAGGAAAGTGATTTTCTCTGAAAGGACAGCATTTAGAAAGTGAAGCAACACTCCATTCACTTCGCACAGTGAAATGAAGTGTTGGAACAGACAGCTTCTCTTTCGTAGAAACGCATTTGAGTTTCCTGTGAATGTGTGTAAGTAGGTTAAGGCACTATCAAAGGAAAGTGATTTCCTCTGAAAGGACAGCATTTAGAAAGTGAAGCAACACTCCATTCACTTCGCACAGTGAATTGAAGTGTTGGAACAGACTGCTTCTCTTTCAGTGAAACACATGTGAATTTCTATTGAATGCTTGTAAGTAGCTTAAGGCACTTTCAAAGGAAAGTGATTTTCTCTGAAAGGACAGCATTTAGAAAGTGAAGCAACACTCCATTCACTTCGCACAGTGAATTGAAGTGTTGGAACAGACTGCTTCTCTTTCAGAGAAACGCATTTGAGTTTCCTGTGAATGTGTGTAAGCAGCTTAAGGCACTTTCAAAGGAAAGTGATTTTCTCTGAAAGGACAGCATTTAGAAAGTGAAACAACACTCCATTCACTTCGCACAGTGAATTGAAGTGTTGGAACAGACTGCTTCTCTTTCAGACAAACGCATGTGAATTTCTGCGGAATGCTTGTAAGTAGCTTAAGGCACTTTCAAAGGAAAGTGATTTTCTCTGAAAGGACAGCATTTAGAAAGTGAAGCAACACTCCATTCATTTCGCACAGTGAATTGAAGTGTTGGAACAGACTACTTCTCTTTCAGAAAAATGCATGTGTGTTTCTTGTGAATGATTGTACGTAGCTTAAGGCACTTTCAAAGGAAAGTGATTTTCTCTGAAAGGACAACATTTAGAAAGTGAAGCAACACCCCATTCACTTCGCACAGGGAATTGAAATGTTGGAACAGACTGCTTCTCTTTCAGTGAAACACATGTGAATTTCTGTTGAATGCTTGTAAGAAGCTTAAGGCACTTTCAAAGGAAAGTGATTTTCTCTGAAAGGACAGCATTTAGAAAGTGAAGCAACACTCCATTCACTTCGCACAGTGAATTGAAGTGTTGGAACAGACAGCTTCTCTTTCGTAGAAACGCATTTGAGTTTCCTGTGAATGTGTGTAAGTAGCTTAATGCACTTTCAATGCAAAGTGATTTTCTCTGAAAGGACAGCATTTAGAAAGTGAAACAACACTCCATTCACTTCGCACAGTGAATTGAAGTGTTGGAACAGACTTCTTCTCTTTCAGAGAAACGCATGTGAATTTCTGTGGAATGCTTGTAAGTAGCTTAAGGCACTTTCAAAGGAAAGTGATTTTCTCTGAAAGGACAGCATTTAGAAAGTGAAGCAACACTCCATTCACTATGCACAGTGAATTGAAGTGTTGGAACAGACTGCTTCTCTTTCAGAGAAACACATTTGAGTTTCCTGTGATTGTGTGTAAGTAGCTTAAGGCACTTTCAAAGGAAAGTGATTTTCTCTGAAAGGACAGCATTTAGAAAGTGAAGCAACACTCCATTCACTACGCACAGTGAATTGAAGAGTTGGAACCGACCACTTCTCTTTCAGAAAAATGCATGTGAGTTTCTTGTGAATGCTTGTAAGTAGCTTAAGGCACTTTCAAAGGAAAGTGATTTTCTCTGAAAGGACAGCATTTAGAAAGTGAAGCAACACTCCATTCACTTCGCACAGTGAAATGAAGTGTTGGAACAGACAGCTTCTCTTTCGTAGAAACGCATTTGAGTTTCCTGTGAATGTGTGTAAGTAGCTAAAGGCACTTTCAATGCAAAGTGATTTTCTCTGAAAGGACAGCATTTAGAAAGTGAAACAACACTCCATTCACTTCGCATAGTGAATTGAAGTGTTGGAACAGACTTCTTCTCTTTCAAAGAAACGCATGTGAATTTCTGTGGAATGCTTGAAAGTAGCTTAAGGCACTTTCAAAGGAAAGTGATTTTCTCTGAAAGGACAGCATTTAGAAAGTGAAGCAACACTCCAATCACTACGCACAGTGAATTGAAGTGTTGGAACAGACTGCTTCTCTTTCAGTGAAACACATGTGAATTTCTGTTGAATGCTTGTAAGTAGCTCAAGGCACTTTCAAAGGAAGGTGATTTTCTCTGAAAGGACAGCATTTAGAAAGTGAAGAAACACTCCATTCACTTCGCACAGTGAATTGAAGTGTTGGAACAGACAGCTTCCCTTTCATAGAAACGCATGTGAATTTCTATTGAATGCTTGTAAGTAGCTAAGGCACTTTCAAAAGAAAGTGATTTTCTCAGAAAGGACAGCATTTAGAAAGTGAAGCAACACTCCATTCACTACGCACAGTGAATTGAAGTGTTGGAACAGACTGCTTCTCTTTCAGTGAACCGCATGTGAATTTCTGTTGAATGCTTGTAAGTAGCTTAAGGCACTTTCAAAGGAAAGTGATTTTCTCTGAAAGGACAGCATTTAGAAAGTGAAGCAACACTCCATTCACTTCTCACAGTGAATTGAAGTGTTGGAACAGACTACTTCTCTTTCAGTGAAACACATGTGAATTTCTGTTGAATGCTTGTAAGTAGCTTAAGGCACTTTCAAAGGGAAGTGATTTTCTCTGAAAGGACAGCATTTAGAAAGTGAAGTAACACTCCATTCACTTCGCACAGTGAATTGAAGTGTTGGAACAGACAGCTTCTCTTTCAGAGAAACGCATTTGAGTTTCCTGTGAATGTGTGTAAGTAGCTTAAGGCACTTTCAAAGGAAAGTGATTTTCTCTGAAAGGACAACATTTAGAAAGTGAAGCAACACTCCATTCACTTCGCACAGTGAATTGAAGTGTTGGAACAGACTGCTTCTCTTTCAGTGAAACACATGTGAATTTCTGTTCAATGCTTGTAAGTAGCTTAAGGCACTTTCAAAGGAAAGCGATTTTCTCTGAAAGGACAGCACTTAGAAAGTGAAGCAACACTCCATTCACTTCGCACACTGAAATGAAGTGTTGGAACAGACAGCTTCTCTTTCGTAGAAACGCAATTGAGTTTCCTGTGAATGTGTGTAAGTAGCTTAAGGCACTTTCAATGCAAAGTGATTTTTTCTGAAAGGACAGCATTTAGAAAGTGAAACAACACTCCATTCACTTCGCACAGTGAATTTAAGTGTTGGAACAGACTTCTTCTCTTTCAGAGAAACGCATGTGAATTTCTGTGGAATGCTTGTAAGTAGCTTAAGGCACTTTCAAAGGAAAGTGATTTTCTCTGAAAGGACAGCATTTAGAAAGTGAAACAACTCTCCATTCACTTCGCACAGTGAATTGAAGTGTTGGAACATACCATTTCTCTTTCAGAGAAACAGATATGAGTTTTTTGTGAATGCTTGTAAGTAGCTTAAGGCACTTTCAAAGGAAAGTGATTTTCTCTGAAAGGACATCATTTAGAAAGTGAAGCAACACTCCATTCACTTCGCACAGTGAATTGAAGTGTTGGAACAGACTGCTTCTCTTTCAGAGATACGCATGTGAATTTCTATTGAATGCTTGTAAGTAGCTTAAGGCACTTTCAAAGGAAAGTGATTTTCTCTGAAAGGACAGCATTTAGAAAGTGAAGCAACACTCCAATCACTACGCACAGTGAATTGAAGTGTTGGAACAGACTGCTTCTCTTTCAGTGAAACACATGTCAATTTCTGTTGAATGCTTGTAAGTAGCTTAAGGCACTTTCAAAGGAAGGTGATTTTCTCCGAAAGGACAGCATTTAGAAAGTGAAGAAACACTCCATTCACTTCGCACAGTGAATTGAAATGTTGGAACAGACAGCTTCCCTTTCATAGAAACGCATGTGAATTTCTATTGAATGCTTGTAAGTAGCTAAGGCACTTTCAAAAGAAAGTGATTTTCTCAGAAAGGACAGCATTTAGAAAGTGAAGCAACATTCCATTCCCTACGCACAGTGAATTGAAGTGTTGGAACAGACTGCTTCTCTTTCAGTGAACCGCATGTGAATTTCTGTTGAATGCTTGTAAGTAGCTTAAGGCACTTTCAAAGGAAAGTGATTTTCTCTGAAAGGACAGCATTTAGAAAGTGAAGCAACACTCCATTCACTTCTCACAGTGAATTGAAGTGTTGGAACAGACTGCTTCTCTTTCAGTGAAACACATGTGAATTTCTGTTGAATGCTTGTAAGTAGCTTAAGGCACTTTCAAAGGAAAGTGATTTTCTCTGAAAGGACAGCATTTAGAAAGTGAAGTAACACTCCATTCACTTCGCACAGTGAATTGAAGTGTTGGAACAGACAGCTTCTCCTTCAGAGAAACGCATTTGAGTTTCCTGTGAATGTGTGTAAGTAGCTTAAGGCACTATCAAAGGAAAGTGATTTCCTCTGAAAGGACAGCATTTAGAAAGTGAAGCAACACTCCATTCACTTCGCACAGTGAATTGAAGTGTTGGAACAGACTGCTTCTCTTTCAGTGAAACACATGTGAATTTCTGTTCAATGCTTGTAAGTAGCTTAAGGCACTTTCAAAGGAAAGCGATTTTCTCTGAAAGGACAGCACTTAGAAAGTGAAGCAACACTCCATTCACTTCGCACACTGAAATGAAGTGTTGGAACAGACAGCTTCTCTTTCGTAGAAACGCAATTGAGTTTCCTGTGAATGTGTGTAAGTAGCTTAAGGCACTTTCAATGCAAAGTGATTTTTTCTGAAAGGACAGCATTTAGAAAGTGAAACAACACTCCATTCACTTCGCACAGTGAATTTAAGTGTTGGAACAGACTTCTTCTCTTTCAGAGAAACGCATGTGAATTTCTGTGGAATGCTTGTAAGTAGCTTAAGGCACTTTCAAAGGAAAGTGATTTTCTCTGAAAGGACAGCATTTAGAAAGTGAAACAACTCTCCATTCACTTCGCACAGTGAATTGAAGTGTTGGAACATACCATTTCTCTTTCAGAGAAACAGATATGAGTTTTTTGTGAATGCTTGTAAGTAGCTTAAGGCACTTTCAAAGGAAAGTGATTTTCTCTGAAAGGACATCATTTAGAAAGTGAAGCAACACTCCATTCACTTCGCACAGTGAATTGAAGTGTTGGAACAGACTGCTTCTCTTTCAGAGATACGCATGTGAATTTCTATTGAATGCTTGTAAGTAGCTTAAGGCACTTTCAAAGGAAAGTGATTTTCTCTGAAAGGACAGCATTTAGAAAGTGAAGCAACACTCCAATCACTACGCACAGTGAATTGAAGTGTTGGAACAGACTGCTTCTCTTTCAGTGAAACACATGTCAATTTCTGTTGAATGCTTGTAAGTAGCTTAAGGCACTTTCAAAGGAAGGTGATTTTCTCCGAAAGGACAGCATTTAGAAAGTGAAGAAACACTCCATTCACTTCGCACAGTGAATTGAAATGTTGGAACAGACAGCTTCCCTTTCATAGAAACGCATGTGAATTTCTATTGAATGCTTGTAAGTAGCTAAGGCACTTTCAAAAGAAAGTGATTTTCTCAGAAAGGACAGCATTTAGAAAGTGAAGCAACATTCCATTCCCTACGCACAGTGAATTGAAGTGTTGGAACAGACTGCTTCTCTTTCAGTGAACCGCATGTGAATTTCTGTTGAATGCTTGTAAGTAGCTTAAGGCACTTTCAAAGGAAAGTGATTTTCTCTGAAAGGACAGCATTTAGAAAGTGAAGCAACACTCCATTCACTTCTCACAGTGAATTGAAGTGTTGGAACAGACTGCTTCTCTTTCAGTGAAACACATGTGAATTTCTGTTGAATGCTTGTAAGTAGCTTAAGGCACTTTCAAAGGAAAGTGATTTTCTCTGAAAGGACAGCATTTAGAAAGTGAAGTAACACTCCATTCACTTCGCACAGTGAATTGAAGTGTTGGAACAGACAGCTTCTCCTTCAGAGAAACGCATTTGAGTTTCCTGTGAATGTGTGTAAGTAGCTTAAGGCACTATCAAAGGAAAGTGATTTCCTCTGAAAGGACAGCATTTAGAAAGTGAAGTAACACTCCATTCACTTCGCACAGTGAATTGAAGTGTTGGAACAGACTGCTTCTCTTTCAGTGAAACACATGTGAATTTCTATTGAATGCTTGTAAGTAGGTTAAGGCACTTTCAAAGGAAAGTGATTTTCTCTGAAAGGACAGCATTTAGAAAGTGAAGCAACACTCCATTCACTTCGCACAGTGAATTGAAGTGTTGGAACAGACTGCTTCTCTTTCAGAGAAACGCATTTGAGATTCCTGTGAATGTGTGTAAGCAGCTTAAGGCACTTTCAAAGGAAAGTGATTTTCTCTGAAAGGACAGCATTTAGAAAGTGAAACAACACTCCATTCACTTCGCACAGTGAATTGAAGTGTTGGAACAGACTGCTTCTCTTTCAGACAAACGCATGTGAATTTCTGCGGAATGCTTGTAAGTAGCTTAAGGCACTTTCAAAGGAAAGTGATTTTCTCTGAAAGGACAGCATTTAGAAAGTGAAGCAACACTCCATTCATTTCGCACAGTGAATTGAAGTGTTGGAACAGACTACTTCTCTTTCAGAAAAATGCATGTGTGTTTCTTGTGAATGATTGTACGTAGCTTAAGGCACTTTCAAAGGAAAGTGATTTTCTCTGAAAGGACAACATTTAGAAAGTGAAGCAACACTCCATTCACTTCGCACAGTGAATTGAAGTGTTGGAACAGACTGCTTCTCTTTCAGTGAAACACATGTGAATTTCTGTTGAATGCTTGTAAGTAGCTTAAGGCACTTTCAAAGGAAAGTGATTTTCTCTGAAAGGACAGCATTTAGAAAGTGAAGCAACACTCCATTCACTTCGCACAGTGAATTGAAGTGTTGGAAGAGACAGCTTCTCTTTCGTAGAAACGCATTTGAGTTTCCTGTGATTGTGTGTAAGTAGCTTAAGGCACTTTCAAAGGAAAGTGATTTTCTCTGAAAGGACAGCATTTAGAAAGTGAAGCAACACTCCATTCACTACGCACAGTGAATTGAAGAGTTGGAACCGACCACTTCTCTTTCAGAAAAATGCCTGTGAGTTTCTTGTGAATGCTTGTAAGTAGCTTAAGGCACTTTCAAAGGAAAGTGATTTTCTCTGAAAGGACAGCATTTAGAAAGTGAAGCAACACTCCATTCACTTCGCACAGTGAAATGAAGTGTTGGAACAGACAGCTTCTCTTTCGTAGAAACGCATTTGAGTTTCCTGTGAATGTGTGTAAGTAGCTAAAGGCACTTTCAATGCAAAGTGATTTTCTCTGAAAGGACAGCATTTAGAAAGTGAAACAACACTCCATTCACTTCGCACAGTGAATTGAAGTGTTGGAACAGACTTCTTCTCTTTCAGAGAAACGCATGTGAATTTCTGTGGAATGCTTGTAAGTAGCTTAAGGCACTTTCAAAGGAAAGTGATTTTCTCTGAAAGGACAGCATTTAGAAAGTGAAGCAACACTCCAATCACTACGCACAGTGAATTGAAGTGTTGGAACAGACTGCTTCTCTTTCAGTGAAACACATGTGAATTTCTGTTGAATGCTTGTAAGTAGCTCAAGGCACTTTCAAAGGAAGGTGATTTTCTCTGAAAGGACAGCATTTAGAAAGTGAAGAAACACTCCATTCACTTCGCACAGTGAATTGAAGTGTTGGAACAGACAGCTTCCCTTTCATAGAAACGCATATGAATTTCTATTGAATGCTTGTAAGTAGCTAAGGCACTTTCAAAAGAAAGTGATTTTCTCAGAAAGGACAGCATTTAGAAAGTGAAGCAACACTCCATTCACTACGCACAGTGAATTGAAGTGTTGGAACAGACTGCTTCTCTTTCAGTGAACCGCATGTGAATTTCTGTTGAATACTTGTAAGTAGCTTAAGGCACTTTCAAAGGGAAGTGATTTTCTCTGAAAGGACAGCATTTAGAAAGTGAAGTAACACTCCATTCACTTCGCACAGTGAATTGAAGTGTTGGAACAGACAGCTTCTCTTTCAGAGAAACGCATTTGAGTTTCCTGTGAATGTGTGTAAGTAGCTTAAGGCACTTTCAAAGGAAAGTGATTTTCTCTGAAAGGACAACATTTAGAAAGTGAAGCAACACTCCATTCACTTCGCACAGTGAATTGAAGTGTTGGAACAGACTGCTTCTCTTTCAGTGAAACACATGTGAATTTCTGTTCAATGCTTGTAAGTAGCTTAAGGCACTTTCAAAGGAAAGCGATTTTCTCTGAAAGGACAGCATTTAGAAAGTGAAGCAACACTCCATTCACTTCGCACAGTGAATTGAAGTGTTGGAACAGACAGCTTCTCTTTCATAGAAACGCATTTGAGTTTCCTGTGAATGTGTGTAAGCAGCTTAAGGCACTTTCAAAGGAAAGTGATTTTCTCTGAAAGGACAGCATTTAGAAAGTGAAACAACACTCCATTCACTTCGCACAGTGAATTGAAGTGTTGAAACAGACTGCTTCTCTTTCAGACAAACGCATGTGAATTTCTGTGGAATGCTTGTAAGTAGCTTAAGGCACTTTCAAAGGAAAGTGATTTTCTCTGAAAGGACAGCATTTAGAAAGTGAAGCAACACTCCATTCATTTCGCACAGTGAATTGAAGTGTTGGAACAGACTACTTCTCTTTCAGAAAAATGCATGTGTGTTTCTTGTGAATGATTGTACGTAGCTTAAGGCACTTTGAAAGGAAAGTGATTTTCTCTGAAAGGACAGCATTTAGAAAGTGAAGCAACACTCCATTCACTTCGCACAGTGAATTGAAGTGTTGGAACAGACAGCTTCTCTTTCGTAGAATCGCATTTGAGTTTCCTGTTAATGTGTGTAAGTAGCTTAAGGCACTTTCAATGCAAAGTGATTTTCTCTGAAAGGACAGCATTTAGAAAGTGAAACAACTCTCCATTCACTTCGCACAGTGAATTGAAATGTTGGAACAGACCATTTCTCTTTCAGAGAAACAGATATGAGTTTTTTGTGAATGCTTGTAAGTAGCTTAAGGCACTTTCAAAGGAAAGTGATTTTCTCTGAAAGGACATCATTTAGAAAGTGAAGCAACACTCCATTCACTTCGCACAGTGAATTGAAGTGTTGGAACAGACTGCTTCTCTTTCAGAGAAACACATGTGAATTTCTATTGAATGCTTGTAAGTAGCTTAAGGCACTTTCAAAGGAAAGTGATTTTCTCTGAAAGGACAGCATTTAGAAAGTGAAGCAACACTCCAATCACTACGCACAGTGAATTGAAGTGTTGGAACAGACTGCTTCTCTTTCAGTGAAACACATGTGAATTTCTGTTGAATGCTTGTAAGTAGCTTAAGGCACTTTCAAAGGAAGGTGATTTTCTCCGAAAGGACAGCATTTAGAAAGTGAAGAAACACTCCATTCACTTCGCACAGTGAATTGAAGTGTTGGAACAGACAGCTTCCCTTTCATAGAAACGCATGTGAATTTCTCTTTAATGCTTGTAAGTAGCTAAGGCACTTTCAAAAGAAAGTGATTTTCTCAGAAAGGACAGCATTTAGAAAGTGAAGCAACACTCCATTCACTACGCACAGTGAATTGAAGTGTTGGAACAGACTGCTTCTCTTTCAGTGAACCGCATGTGAATTTCTGTTGAATGCTTGTAAGTAGCTTAAGGCACTTTCAAAGGAAAGTGATTTTCTCTGAAAGGACAGCATTTAGAAAGTGAAGCAACACTCCATTCACTTCGCACAGTGAAATGAAGTGTTGGAACAGACAGCTTCTCTTTCGTAGAAACGCATTTGAGTTTCCTGTGAATGTGTGTAAGTAGCTTAAGGCACTTTCAATGCAAAGTGATTTTCTCTGAAAGGACAGCATTTAGAAAGTGAAACAACACTCCATTCACTTCGCACAGTGAATTGAAGTGTTGGAACAGACTTCTTCTCTTTCAGAGAAACGCATGTGAATTTCTGTGGAATGCTTGTAAGTAGCTTAAGGCTCTTTCAAAGGAAAGTGATTTTCTCTGAAAGGACAGCATTTAGAAAGTGAAACTACTCTCCATTCACTTCGCACAGTGAATTGAAGTGTTGGAACAGACCATTTCTCTTTCAGAGAAACAGATATGAGTTTTTTGTGAATGCTTGTAAGTAGCTTAAGGCACTTTCAAAGGAAAGTGATTTTCTCTGAAAGGACATCATTTAGAAAGTGAAGCAACACTCCATTCACTTCGCACAGTGAATTGAAGTGTTGGAACAGACTGCTTCTCTTTCAGAGAAACGCATGTGAATTTCTATTGAATGCTTGTAAGTAGCTTAAGGCACTTTCAAAGGAAAGTGATTTTCTCTGAAAGGACAGCATTTAGAAAGTGAAGCAACACTCCAATCACTACGCACAGTGAATTGAAGTGTTGGAACAGACTGCTTCTCTTTCAGTGAAACACATGTGAATTTCTGTTGAATGCTTGTAAGTAGCTTAAGGCACTTTCAAAGGAAGGTGATGTTCTCCGAAAGGACAGCATTTAGAAAGTGAAGAAACACTCCATTCACTTCGCACAGTGAATTGAAGTGTTGGAACAGACAGCTTCCCTTTCATAGAAACGCATGTGAATTTCTATTGAATGCTTGTAAGTAGCTAAGGCACTTTCAAAAGAAAGTGATTTTCTCAGAAAGGACAGCATTTAGAAAGTGAAGCAACACTCCATTCACTACGCACAGTGAATTGAAGTGTTGGAACAGACTGCTTCTCTTTCAGTGAACCGCATGTGAATTTCTGTTGAATGCTTGTAAGTAGCTTAAGGCACTTTCAAAGGAAAGTGATTTTCTCTGAAAGGACAGCATTTAGAAAGTGAAGCAACACTCCATTCACTTCTCACAGTGAATTGAAGTGTTGGAACAGACTGCTTATCTTTCATTGAAACACATGTGAATTTCTGTTGAATGCTTGTAAGTAGCTTAAGGCACTTTCAAAGGAAAGTGATTTTCTCTGAAAGGACAGCATTTAGAAAGTGAAGTAACACTCCATTCACTTCGCACAGTGAATTGAAGTGTTGGAACAGACAGCTTCTCTTTCATAGAAATGCATTTGAGTTTCCTGTGAATGTATGTAAGTAGCTTAAGGCACTTTCAAAGGACAGTGATTTTCTCTGAAAGGACAGCATTTAGAAAGTGAAGCAACACTCCATTCACTTCGCACAGTGAATTGAAGTGTTGGAACAGACTGCTTCTCTTTCAGTGAAATGCATGTGAATCTCTGTTGAATGCTTGTAAGTAGCTTAAGGCGCTTTCAAAGGAAAGCGATTTTCTCTGAAAGGACAGCATTTAGAAAGTGAAGCAACACTCCATTCACTTCGCACAGTGAATTGAAGTGTTGGAACAGACAGCTTCTCTTTCAGAGAAACGCATTTGAGTTTCCTGTGAATGTGTGTAAGCAGCTTAAGGCACTTTCAAAGGAAAGTGATTTTCTCTGAAAGGACAGCATTTAGAAAGTGAAACAACACTCCATTCACTTCGCACAGTGAAGTGTTGGAACAGACTGCTTCTCTTTCAGACAAACGCATGTGAATTTCTGTGGAATGCTTGTAAGTAGCTTAAGGCACTTTCAAAGGAAAGTGATTTTCTCTGAAAGGACAGCATTTAGAAAGTGAAACAACTCTCCATTCACTTCGCACAGTGAATTGAAATGTTGGAACAGACCATTTCTCTTTCAGAGAAACAGATATGAGTTTTTTGTGAATGCTTGTAAGTAGCTTAAGGCACTTTCAAATGAAAGTGATTTTCTCTGAAAGGACAGCATTTAGAAAGTGAAGCAACACTCCATTGATTTCGCACAGTGAATTGAAGTGTTGGAACAGACAGCTTCCCTTTCATAGAAACGCATGTGAATTTCTATTGAATGCTTGTAAGTAGCTAAGGCACTTTCAAAAGAAAGTGATTTTCTCAGAAAGGACAGCATTTAGAAAGTGAAGCAACACTCCATTCACTACGCACAGTGAATTGAAGTGTTGGAACAGACTGCTTCTCTTTCAGAAAAATGCATGTGAGTTTCTTGTGAATGCTTGTAAGTAGCTTAAGGCACTTTCAAAAGAAAGTGATTTTCTCTGAAAGGACAGCATTTAGAAAGTGAAGCAACACTCCATTCACTTCGCACAGTGAATTGAAGTGTTGGAACAGACAGCTTCCCTTTCATAGAAACGCATGTGAATTTCTATTAAATGCTTGTAAGTAGCTAAGGCACGTTCAAAAGAAAGTGATTTTCTCTGAAAGGACAGCATTTAGAAAGTGAAGCAACACTCCATTAACTTCGCACAGTGAATTGAAGTGGTGGAACAGACAGCTTCTCTTTCGTAGAAACGCATTTGAGTTTCCTGTGAATGTGTGTAAGTAGCTTAAGGCACTTTCAATGCAAAGTGATTTTCTCAGAAAGGACAGCATTTAGAAAGTGAAACAACACTCCATTCACTTCGCACAGTGAATTGAAGTGGTGGAACAGACTTCTTCTCTTTTAGAGAAACGCATGTGAATTTCTGTGGAATGCTTGTAAGTAGCTTAAGGCACTTTCAAAGGAAAGTGATTTTCTCTGAAAGGACAGCATTTAGAAAGTGAAACAACTCTCCATTCACTTCGCACAGTGAATTGAAGTGTTGGAACAGACCATTTCTCTTTCAGAGAAACAGATATGAGTTTTTTGTGAATGCTTGTAAGTAGCTTAAGGCACTTTCAAAGGAAAGTGATTTTCTCTGAAAGGACAGCATTTAGAAAGTGAAGCAACACTCCATTCACTTCGCACAGTGAATTGAAGTGTTGGAACAGACTGCTTCTCTTTCAGTGAAACACATGTGAATTTCTTTTGAATGCTTGTAAATAGCATAAGGCACTTTCAAAGGAAAGTGATTTTCTCTGAAAGGACAGCATTTAGAAAGTGAAGTAACACTCCATTCACTTCGCACAGTGAACTGAAGTGTTGGAACAGACAGCTTCTCTTTCATAGAAACACATTTGAGTTTCCTTTGAATGTGTGTAAGTAGCTTAAGGCACTTTCAAAGGAAAGTGATTTTCTCTGAAAGGACAGCATTTAGAAAGTGAAGCAACACTCCATTCACTTCGCACAGTGAATTGAAGTGTTGGAACAGACTTCTTCTCTTTCAGAGTAACGCATGTGAATTTCTGTGTAATGCTTGTAAGTAGCTTAAGGCACTTTCAAAGGAAAGTGATTTTCTCTGAAAGGACAGCATTTAGAAAGTGAAACAACTCTCCATTCACTTCGCACAGTGAATTGAAGTGTTGGAACAGACCATTTCTCTTTCAGAGAAACAGATATGAGTTTTTTGTGAATGCTTGTAAGTAGCTTAAGGCACTTTCAAAGGAAAGTGATTTTCTCTGAAACACAGCATTTAGAAAGTGAAGCAACACTCCATTCACTTCGCACAGTGAATTGAAGTGTTGGAACAGACTGCTTCTCTTTCAGAGAAACGCATGTGAATTTCTATTGAATGCTTGTAAGTAGCTTAAGGCACTTTCAAATGAAAGTGATTTTCTCTGAAAGGACAGCATTTAGAAAGTGAAGCAACACTCCAATCACTACGCACAGTGAATTGAAGTGTTGGAACAGACTGCTTCTCTTTCAGTGAAACACATGTGAATTTCTGTTGAATGCTTGTAAGTAGCTTAAGGCACTTTCAAAGGAAGGTGATTTTCTCCGAAAGGACAGCATTTAGAAAGTGAAGAAACACTCCATTGACTTCGCACAGTGAATTGAAGTGTTGGAACAGACAGCTTCTCTTTCATAGAAACGCATGTGAATTTCTACTGAATGCTTGTAAGTAGCTAAGGCACTTTCAAAAGAAAGTGATTTTCTCAGAAAGGACAGCATTTAGAAAGTGAAGCAACACTCCATTCACTTCGCACAGTGAATTGAAGTGTTGGAACAGACTGCCTCTCTTTCAGTGAAACGCATGTGAATTTCTGTTGAATGCTTGTAAGTAGCTTAAGGCACTTTCAAAGGAAAGTGATTTTCTCTGAAAGGACAGCATTTAGAAAGTGAAGCAACACTCCATTCACTTCGCACAGTGAATTGAAGTGTTGGAACAGACAGCTTCCCTTTCATAGAAACGCATGTGAATTTCTATTGAATGCTTGTAAGTAGCTAAGGCACTTTCAAAAGAAAGTGATTTTCTCTGAAAGGACAGCATTTAGAAAGTGAAGCAACACTCCATTCACTTCGCACAGTGAATTGAAGTGTTGGAACAGACTGCTTCTCTTTCAGTGAAATGCATGTGAATTTCTGTTGAATGCTGTAGCTAGCTTAAGGCACTTTCAAAGGAAAGTGATTTTCTCTGAAAGGACAGCATTTAGAAAGTGAAGCAACACTCCATTCACTACACACAGTGAATTGAAGTGTTGGAACAGACTGCTTCTCTTTCAGAAAAATGCATGTGAGTTTCTTGTGAATGCTTGTAAGTAGCTTAAGGCACTTTCAAAGGAAAGTGATTTTCTCTGAAAGGACAGCATTTAGAAAGTGAAGCAACACTCCATTCACTTCGCACAGTGAATTGAAGTGTTGGAACAGACAGCTTCTCTTTCATAGAAACGCATTTGAGTTTCCTGTGAATGTGTGTAAGTAGCTTAAGGCACTTTCAAGGGAAAGTGATTTTCTCTGAAAGGACAGCATTTAGAAAGTGAAACAACACTCCATTCACTTCGCACAGTGAATTCAAGTGTTGGAACAGACTTCTTCTCTTTCAGAGAAACGCATGTGAATTTCTGTGGAATGCTTGTAAGTAGCTTAAGGCACTTTCAAAGGAAATTGATTTTCTCTGAAAGGACAGCATTTAGAGAGTGAAACAACTCTCCATTCACTTCGCACAGTGAATTGAAGTGTTGGAACAGACTGCTTCTCTTTCAGAGAAACAGATATGAGTTTTTTGTGAATGCTTGTAAGTAGCTTAAGGCACTTTCAAAGGAAAGTGATTTTCTCTGAAAGGACAGCATTTAGAAAGTGAAGCAACACTCCATTCACTTCGCACAGTGAACTGAAGTGTTGGAACAGACAGCTTCTCTTTCATAGAAACGCATTTGAGTTTCCTGTGAATGTGTGTAAGTAGCTTAAGGCACTTTCAAAGGAAAGTGATTTTCTCTGAAAGGACAGCATTTAGAAAGTGAAGCAACACTCCATTCACTTCGCACAGTGAATTGAAGTGTTGGAACAGACTGCTTCTCTTTCAGAGAAATGCATGTGAGTTTCTGTTGAATGCTTGTCAGTAGCTTAAGGCTCTTTCAAAGGAAAGTGATTTTCTCTGAAAGGACAGCATTTAGAAAGTAAAGCAACACTCCATTCCCTTCCCGCAATGAATTGAAGTGTTGGAACAGACTGCTTCTCTTTCATAGAAACGCATTAGTGTTTCTTGTGAATGCTTGCAAGTAGCTTAAGGCACTTTCAAAGGAAAGTGATTTTCTCTGAAAGGACAGCATTTAGAAAGTGAAGCAACACTCCATTCACTTCGCACAGTGAATTGAAGTGTTGGAGCAGACTGCTTCTCTTTCAGAGAAATGCATGTGAGTTTCTGTTGAATGCTTGTAAGTAGCTTAAGGCACTTTCGAAGGAAACTGATTTTCTCTGAAAGGACAGCATTTAGGATGTGAAGCAACACACCATTCACTTCGCAGAGTGAATTGAAGTATTGGAACAGACTGCTTTTTTTTCAGAGAAACGCATGTGAGTTTCTGGTGAATGCTTGTAAGTAGCTTAAGGCACTTTCAAAGGAAAGTGATTTTCTCTGAAAAAACAGCATTTAGAAAGTAAAGCAACAGTCCATTCACTTC
The DNA here is from genome assembly GCF_982192425.1 of Myodes glareolus. NCBI lineage: Eukaryota > Metazoa > Chordata > Mammalia > Rodentia > Cricetidae > Myodes > Myodes glareolus. The sequence goes on from NW_028263213.1 coordinate 987,777, forward strand.
GCACAGTGAATTGAAGTGTTGGAACAGACTGCTTCTCTTTCATAGAAACACATTAGTGTTTCTTGTGAATGCTTGCAAGTAGCTTAAGGCACTTTCAAAGGAAAGTGATTTTCTCTGAAAGGACAGCATTTAGAAAGTGAAGCAACACTAAATTCACTTCGCACAGAGTTGAAGTGTTGGAACAGATTGCTTCTCTTTCAGAGAAATGCATGTGAGTTTCTGGTGAATGCTTGTAAGTAGCTTAAGGCACTTTCAAAGGAAAGTGATTTTCTCTGAAAGGACAGCATTTAGAAAGTGAAGCAACACTCCATTCCCTTCGTGCAGTGAATTGAAGTGTTGGAACAGACTGCTTGTCTTTCATAGAAACGCATTAGTATTTCTTGTGAATGCTTGCAAGTAGCTTAAGGCACTATCAAAGGAAAGTGATTTTCTCTGAAAGGACAGCATTTAGAAATTGAAGCAACAGTCCATTCACTTCACACAGTGAATTGAAGTGTTGGAATAGACTGCTTCTCTTTCAGATAAACGCATGTGAGTTTCTTCCTAATGCTTGCAAGTAGCTTAAGGCACGTTCAAAGGAAAGTGATTTTCTCTGAAAGGACAGCATTTAGAAAGTGAAGCAACACTCCATTCACTTCGCACAGTGAACTGAAGTGTTGGAACAGACTGCTTCTCTTTCAGAGAAACGCATGTGAGTTTCTTCCTAATGCTTGCAAGTAGCTTAAGGCACGTTCAAAGGAAAGTGATTTTCTCTGAAAGGACAGCATTTAGAAAGTGAAGCAACACTCCATTCACTTCACACAGTGAATTGAAGTGTTGGAACACACTGCTTCTCTTTCAGAGAAACGCATGTGAGTTTCTGGTGAATGCTTGTAAGTAGCTTAAGGCACTTTCAAAGGAAAGTGATTTTCTCTGAAAGGACAGCATTTAGTAAGTGAAGCAACACTCCATTCACTTCGCACAGTGAATTGAAGTGTTGGAACAGACTGCTTCTCTTTCAGAGAAATGCATGTGAGTTTCTGTTGAATGCTTGTAAGTAGCTTAAGGCACTTTCAAAGGAAAGTGATTTTCTCTGAAAGGACAGCATTTAGAAAGTGAAGCAACACTCCATTCACTTCGCACAGAGAATTGAAGTGTTGGAACAGACTGCTTCTCTTTCAGAGAAATGCATGTGAGTTTCTGTTGAATGCTTGTAAGTAGCTTAAGGCACTTTCAAAGGAAAGTGATTTTCTCTGAAAGGACAGCATTTAGAAAGTGAAGCAACACTCCATTCCCTTCGCACAGTGAATTGAAGTGTTGGAACAGACTGCTTGTCATTCAGAGAAACGCATATGAGTTTCTTCCTAATGCTTGCAAATAGCTTAAGGCACTTTCAAAGGAAAGTGATTATCTCTGAAAGGACAGCATTTAAAAAGTGAAGCAACACTCCATTCCCTTCGCACAGTGAATTGAAGTGTTGGAACAGACTGCTTCTCATTCTGAGAAACGCATATGAGTTTCTTCCTAATGCTTGCAAATAGCTTAAGGCACTTTCAAACGAAAGTGATTTTCTCTGAAAGGACAGCATTTAGAAAGTGAAGCAACACTCCATTCACTTCGCAGAGTGAATTGAAGTATTGGAACAGACTGCTTCTCTTTCAGAGAAACGCATGTGAGTTTCTGTTGAATGCTTGTAAGTAGCTTATAGCACTTTCAAAGGAAAGTGATTTTCTCTGAAAGGACAGCATTTAGAAAGTGAGGCAACACTCCATTCACTTCACACAGTGAATTGAAGTGTTGGAACAGACTGCTTCTCTTTCAGAGAAATGCATGTGAGTTTCTGTTGAATGCTTGTAAGTAGCTTAAGGCACTTTCAAAGGAAAGTGATTTTCTCTGAAAGGACAGCATTTAGAAAGTGAAGCAACACTCCATTCACTTCGCACACTGAATTGAAGTGTTGGAACAGACTGCTTCTCTTTCAGAGAAACGCATGTGAGTTTCTTCCTAATGCTTGCAAGTAGCTTAAGGCACTTTCAAAGGAAAGTGATTTTCTCTGAAAGGACAGCATTTAGAAAGTGAAGCAACACTCCATTCACTTCGCACCATGAATTGAACTGTTGGAACAGACTGCTTCTCTTTCAGAGAAACGCCTGTGAGTTTCTGGTGAATGCTTGTAAGTAGCTTAAGACACTTTCAAAGGAAAGTGATTTTCTCTGAAAGGACAGCATTTAGAAACTGAAGCAACACTCCATTCACTTTGCACAGTGAATTGAAGTGTTGGAACAGACTGCTTCTCTTTAAGAGAAACGCATGTTAGTTTTTTGTGAATGCTTGAAAGTAGTTTAAGGCACTTTCAAAGGAAAGTGATTTTCTCTGAAAGGACAGCATTTAGAAAGTGAAGCAACACTCCATTCACTTCGCACAGTGAATTGAAGTGTTGGAACAGACTGCTTCTCTTTCAGAGAAACGCATGTGAGTTTCTGGTGAATGCTTGTAATTAGCTTAAGGCACTTTCAAAGGAAAGTGATTTTCTCTGAAAGGACAGCATTTAGAAAGTGAGGCAACACTCTATTCACTTCACACAGTGAATTGAAGTGTTGGAACAGACTGCTTCTCTTTCAGAGAAACGCACTAGTGTTTCTTGTGAATGCTTGCAAGTAGCTTAAGGCACTTTCAAAGGAAAGTGATTGTCTCTGAAAGGACAGCATTTAGAAAGTGAAGCAACACTCCATTCACTTCGCACACTGAATTGAAGTGTTGGAACAGTCTGCTTCTCTTTCAGGGAAACGCATGTGAGTTTCTTCCTAATGCTTGCAAGTAGCTTAAGGCACTTTCAAAGGAAAGTGATTTTCTCTGAAAGGACAGCATTTAGAAAGTGAAGCAACACTCCATTCACTTCGCACAGTGAACTGAAGTGTTGGCACCGACTGCTTCTCTTTCAGAGAAAGGCATGTGAGTTTCTGGTGAATGCTTGTAAGTAGCTTAAGGCACTTTCAAAGGAAAGTGATTTTCTCTGAAAGGACAGCATTTAGAAAGTGAAGCAACTCTCCATTCCCTTCGTGCAGTGAATTGAAGTGTTGGAACAGAGTGCTTCTCTTTCATATAAACGCATTAGTGTTTCTTGTGAATGCTTGCAAGTTGCTTAAGGCACTTTCAAAGGAAAGTGATTTTCTCTGAAAGGACAGCATTTAGAAAGTGAAGCAACACTCCATTCACTTCGCACAGTGAATTGAAGTGTTGGAACAGACTGCTTCTCTTTCAGAGAAACGCATTAGTGTTTCTTGTGAATGCTTGAAAGTAGTTTAAGGCACTTTCAAAGGAAAGTGATTTTCTCTGAAAGGACAGAATTTAGAAAGTGAAGCAACACTCCATTCACTTCGCACAGTGAATTGAAGTGTTTGAACAGTCTGCTTCTCTTTCAGAGAAACGCATGTGAGTTTCTTCCTAATGCTTGCAAGTAGCTTAAGGCACTTTCAAAGAAAGTGATTTTCTCTGAAAGGACAGCATTTAGAAAGTGAAACAACACTCCATTCACTTCGCACAGTGAATTGAAGTATTGGAACAGACTGCTTCTCTTTCAGAGAAACGCGTGTGAGTTTCTGGAAAATGCTTGTAAGAAGCTTAAGGCACTTTCAAAGGAAAGTGATTTTCTCTGAAAGGACAGCATTTAGAAAGTGAAGCAACACTCCATTCACTTCGCAGAGTGAATTGAAGTGTTATAACAGACTGCTTCTCTTTCAGAGAAACGTATGTGAGTTTCTGGTGAATGCTTGTAAGTAGCTTAAGGCACTTTCAAAGGAAAGTGATTTTCTCTGAAAGGACAGCATTTAGAAAGTGAAGCAACACTCCATTCACTTCGCAGAGTGAATTGAAGTGTTATAACAGACTGCTTCTCTTTCAGAGAAACGCATGTGAGTTTCTGGTGAATGCTTGTAAGTAGCTTAAGGCACTTTCAAAGGAAAGTGATTTTCTCTGAAAGGACAGCATTTAGAAAGTGAAGCAACACTCCATTCACTTCTCACAGTGAATTGAAGTGTTGGAACAGACTGCTTCACTTTCAGAGAAATGCATGTGAGTTTCTGTTGAATGCTTGTAAGTAGCTTAAGGCACTTTCAAAGGAAAGTGATTATCTCTGTAAGGACAGCATTTAGAAACTGAAGCAACACTCCATTCACTTCGCACAGTGAATTGAAGTGTTGGAACAGACTGCTTCTCTTTAAGAGAAACGCATGTGAGTTTTTTGTGAATGCTTGAAAGTAGTTTAAGGCACTTTCAAAGGAAAGTGATTTTCTCTGAAAGGACAGAATTTAGAAAGTGATGCAACACTCCATTCACTAAGCACAGTGAATTGAATTGTTGGAACAGACTGCTTCTCTTTCAGAGAAACGCATGTGAGTTTCTTCCTAATGCTTGTAAGTAGCTTCAGGCACTTTCAAAGGAAAGTGTTTTTCTCTGAAAGGACAGCATTTAGAAAGTGAAGCAACACTCCATTCCCTTCGTGCAGTGAATTGAAGTGTTGGAACAGACTGCTTCTCTTTCAGAGAAACGCATTAGTGTTTCTTATGAATGCTTGCAAGTGGCTTAAGGCACTTTCAGAGGAAAGTGTTTTTCTCTGAAAGGACAGAATTTAGAAAGTGAAGCAACACTCCATTCACTTCGCACAGTGAATTGAAGTGTTTGAACAGTCTGGTTCTCTTTCAGAGAAACGCATGTGAGTTTCTTCCTAATGCTTGCAAGTAGCTTAAGGCACTTTCAAAGGAAAGTGATTTTCTCTGAAAGGACAGCATTTAGAAAGTGAAGCAACACTCCATTCACTTCGCACAGTGAATTGAAGTGTTGGAACAGACTGCTTCTCTTTCAGAGAAACGCATGTGAGTTTCTGGTGAATGCTTGTAAGAAGCTTAAGGCACTTTCAAAGGAAAGTGATTTTCTCTGAAAGGACAGCATTTAGAAAGTGAAGCAACACTCCATTCACTTCGCACAGTGAATTGAAGTGTTGGAACAGACTCCTTCTCTTTAAGAGAAACGCATGTGAGTTTTTTCTGAATGCTTGAAAGTAGTTTAAGACACTTTCAAAGGTAAGTGATTTTCTCTGAAAGGACAGAATTTAGAAAGTGATGCAACACTCCATTCACTTTGCACAGTGAATTGAAGTGTTGGAACAGACTGCTTCTCTTTCAGAGAAACGCATGTGAGTTTCTTCCTAATGCTTGCAAGTAGCTTAAGGCACGTTCAAAGGAAAGTGATTTTCTCTGAAAGGACAGCATTTAGAAAGTGAAGCAACACTCCATTCACTTCGCAGAGTGAATTGAAGTATTGGAACAGACTGCTTCTCTTTCAGAGAAACGCATGTGAGTTTCTGGTGAATGCTTGTAAGAAGCTTAAGGCACTTTCAAAGGAAAGTGATTTTCTCTGAAAGGACAGCATTTAGAAACTGAAGCAACACTCCATTCACTTCGCACAGTGAATTGAAGTGTTGGAACAGACTGCTTCTCTTTCAGAGAAACGCATGTGAGTTTCTTCCTAATGCTTGTAAGTAGCTTAAGGCACTTTCAAAGGAAAGTGATTTTCTCTGAAAGGAGAGCATTTAGAAAGTGAAGCAACACTATATTCACTTCGCACAGTGAATTGAAGTGTTGGAACAGACTTCTTCTCTTTAAGAGAAACGCATGTGAGTTTTTTGTGAATGCTTGAAAGTAGTTTAAGGCACTTTCAAAGGAAAGTGATTTTCTCTGAAAGAACAGAATTTAGAAAGTGATGCAACACTCCATTCACTTCGCACAGTGAATTGAAGTGTTGGAACAGACTGCTTCTCTTTCAGAGAAACGCATGTGAGTTTCTGGTGAATGCTTGTAAGTAGCTTAAGGCACTTTCAAAGGAAAGTGATTTTCTCTGAAAGGACAGCATTTAGAAAGTGAAGCAACACTCCATTCACTTCGCACAGTGAATTGAAGTGTTGGAACAGACTGCTTCTCTTTCAGAGAAACGCATTAGTGTTTCTTGTGAATGCTTGAAAGTAGTTTAAGGCACTTTCAAAGGAAAGTGATTTTCTCTGAAAGGACAGAATTTAGAAAGTGAAGCAACACTCCATTCACTTCGCACAGTGAATTGAAGTGTTTGAACAGTCTGCTTCTCTTTCAGAGAAACGCATGTGAATTTCTTCCTAATGCTTGCAAGTAGCTTAAGGCACTTTCAAAGAAAGTGATTTTCTCTGAAAGGACAGCATTTAGAAAGTGAAGCAACACTCCATTTACTTCGCACAGTGAATTGAAGTGTTGGAACAGACTGCTTCTCTTTCAGAGAAACGCATGTGAGTTTCTGGAAAATGCTTGTAAGAAGCTTAAGGCACTTTCAAAGGAAAGTGATTTTCTCTGAAAGGACAGCATTTAGAAAGTGAAGCAACACTCCATTCACTTCGCACAGTGAATTGAAGTGTTGGAACAGACTGCTTCTCTTTCAGAGAAACGCATGTGAGTTTCTTCCTAATGCTTGCAAGTAGCTTAAGGCACTTTCAAAGGAAAGTGATTTTCTCTGAAAAGACAGCATTTAGAAAGTGAAGCAACACTCCATTGACTTCGCACAGTGAATTGAAGTGTTGGAACAGACTGCTTCTCTTTCAGAGAAATGCATGTGAGTTTCTGTTGAATGCTTGTAAGTAGCTTAAGGCACTTTCAAAGGAAAGTGATTTTCTCTGAAAGGACAGCATTTAGAAACTGAAGCAACACTCCATTCACTTCGCACAGTGAATTGAAGTGTTGGAACAGACTGCTTCTCTTTAAGAGAAACGCATGTGAGTTTTTTGTGAATGCTTGAAAGTAGTTTAAGGCACTTTCAAAGGAAAGTGATTTTCTCTGAAAGGACAGAATTTAGAAAGTGATGCAACACTCCATTCACTTCGCACAGTGAATTGAAGTGTTGGAACAGACTGCTTCTCTTTCAGAGAAACGCATGTGAGTTTCTTCCTAATGCTTGTAAGTAGCTTCAGGCACTTTCAAAGGAAAGTGTTTTTCTCTGAAAGGACAGCATTTAGAAAGTGAAGCAACACTCCATTCCCTTCGTGCAGTGAATTGAAGTGTTGGAACAGAGTGCTTCTCTTTCATAGTAACGCATTAGTGTTTCTTGTGAATGCTTGCAAGTAGCTTAAGGCACTTTCAAAGGAAAGTGATTTTCTCTGAAAGGACAGCATTTAGAAAGTGAAGCAACACTCCATTCACTTCGCACAGTGAATTGAAATGTTGGAACAGACTGCTTCTCTTTCAGAGAAACGCATGTGAGTTTCTGGTGAATGCTTGTAAGAAGCTTAAGGCACTTTCAAAGGAAAGTGATTTTCTCTGAAAGGACAGCATTTAGAAACTGAAGCAACACTCCATTCACTTCGCACAGTGAATTGAAGTGTTGGAACAGACTGCTTCTCTTTAAGAGAAACGCATGTGAGTTTTTTCTGAATGCTTGAATGTATTTTAAGACACTTTCAAAGAAAGTGATTTTCTCTGAAAGGACAGAATTTAGAAAGTGATGCAACACTCCATTCACTTCGCACAGTGAATTGAAGTGTTGGAACAGACTGCTTCTCTTTCAGAGAAACGCATGTGAGTTTCTTCCTAATGCTTGCAAGTAGCTTAAGGCACTTTCAAAGGAAAGTGATTTTCTCTGAAAGGACAGCATTTAGAAAGTGAAGCAACACTCCATTCACTTCGCACAGTGAATTGAAGTGTTGAAACAGACTGCTTCTCTTTCAGAGAAACGCATGTGAGTTTCTGGTGAATGCTTGTAAGAAGCTTAAGGCACTTTCAAAGGAAAGTGATTTTCTCTGAAAGGACAGCATTTAGAAACTGAAGCAACACTCCATTCACTTCACACAGTGAATTGAAGTGTTGGAACAGACTTCTTCTCTTTAAGAGAAACGCATGTGAGTTTTTTGTGAATGCTTGAAAGTAGTTTAAGGCACTTTCAAAGGAAAGTGATTTTCTCTGAAAGAACAGAATTTAGAAAGTGATGCAACACTCCATTCACTTCGCACAGTGAATTGAAGTGTTGGAACAGACTGCTTCTCTTTGAGAGAAACGCATGTTAGTTTCTGGGGAATGCTTGTAAGAAGCTTAAGGCACTTTCAAAGGAAAGTGATTTTTCTGAAAGGACAGCATTTAGAAAGTGAAGAAACACTCCATTCACTTCGCAGAGTGAATTGAAGTATTGGAACAGACTGCTTCTCTTTCAGAGAAACGCATGTGAGTTTCTGGTGAATGCTTGTAAGTAGCTTAAGGCACTTTCAAAGGAAAGTGATTTTCTCTGAAAGGAAAGCATTTTGAAACTGAAGGAACACTCCATTCACTTCGCACAGTGAATTGAAGTGTTGGAACAGACTGCTTCTCTTTCAGAGAAACGCATTAGTGTTTCTTGTGAATGCTTGAAAGTAGTTTAAGGCACTTTCAAAGGAAAGTGATTTTCTCTGAAAGGACAGAATTTAGAAAGTGAAGCAACACTCCATTCACTTCGCACAGTGAATTGAAGTGTTTGAACAGTCTGTTTCTCTTTCAGAGAAACGCATGTGAGTTTCTTCCTAATGCTTGCAAGTAGCTTAAGGCACTTTCAAAGAAAGTGATTTTCTCTGAAAGGACAGCATTTAGAAAGTGAAGCAACACTCCATTCACTTCGCACAGTAATTGAAGTGTTGGCACCGACTGCTTCTCTTTCAGAGAAACGCATGTGAGTTTCTGTTGAATGCTTGTAAGTAGCTTAAGGCACTTTCAAAGGAAAGTGATTTTCTCTGAAAGGACAGCATTTAGAAAGTGAAGAAACACTCCATTCACTTCTCACACTGAATTGAAGTGTTGGAACAGACTGCTTCTCTTTCAGAGAAATGCATGTGAGTTTCTGTTGAATGCTTGTAAGTAGCTTAAGGCACTTTCAAAGGAAAGTGATTTTCTCTGAAAGGACAGCATTTAGAAAGTGAAGCAACACTCCATTCACTTCGCACAGTGAATTGAAGTGTTGGAACAGACTGCTTCTCTTTAAGAGAAACGCATGCGAGTTTTTTGTGAATGCTTGAAAGTAGTTTAAGGCACTTTCAAAGGAAAGTGATTTTCTCTGAAAGGACAGAGTTTAGAAAGTGATGCAACACTCCATTCACTTCGCACAGTGAATTGAAGTGTTGGAACAGACTGCTTATCTTTCAGAGAAATGCATGTGAGTTTCTTCCTAATGCTTGTAAGTAGCTTCAGGCACTTTCAAAGGAAAGTGTTTTTCTCTGAAAGGACAGCATTTAGAAAGTGAAGCAACACTCCATTCCCTTCGTGCAGTGAATTGAAGTGTTGGAACAGAGTGCTTCTCTTTCATAGAAACGCATTAGTGTTTCTTGTGAATGCTTGCAAGTGGCTTAAGGCACTTTCAAAGGAAAGTGATTTTCTCTGAAAGGACAGCATTTAGAAAGTGAAGCAACACTTCATTCACTTTGTACAGTGAATTGAAGTGTTGGAACAGACTGCCTCTCTTTCAGAGAAATGCATTTGAGTTTCTGTTGAATGCTTGTCAGTAGCTTAAGGCTCTTTCAAAGGAAAGTGATTTTCTCTGAAAGGACAGCATTTAGAAAGTAAAGCAACACTCCATTCCCTTCGCGCAATGAATTGAAGTGTTGGAACAGACTGCTTCTCTTTCATAGAAACGCATTAGTGTTTCTTGTGAATGCTTGCAAGTAGCTTAAGGCACTTTCAAAGGAAAGTGATTTTCTCTGAAAGGACAGCATTTAGAAAGTGAAGCAACACTCCATTCACTTCGCACAGTGAATTGAAGTGTTGGAACAGACTGCTTCTCTTTCAGAGAAACGCATGTGAGTTTCTTGTGAATTCTTGCAAGTTGCTTAAGGCACTTTCAAAGGAAAGTGATTTTATCTGAAAGGACAGCATTTAGAAAGTGAAGCAACACTCCATTCACTTCGCACAGTGAATTGAAGTGTTGGAACAGACTGCTTCTCTTTCAGAGAAACGCATGTGAGTTTTTTGTGAATGCTTGTAAGTAGTTTAAGGCACTTTCAAAGGAAAGTGATTTTCTCTGAAAGGACAGAATTTAGAAAGTGAAGCAACACTCCATTCACTTCGCACAGTGAATTGAAGTGTTTGAACAGTCTGGTTCTCTTTCAGAGAAACGCATGTGAGTTTCTTCCTAATGCTTGCAAGTAGCTTAAGGCACTTTCAAAGGAAAGTGATTTTCTCTGAAAGGACAGCATTTAGAAAGTGAAGCAACACTCCATTTACTTCGCACAGTGAATTGAAGTGTTGGAACAGACTGCTTCTCTTTCAGAGAAACGCATGTGAGTTTCTGGTGAATACTTGTAAGAAGCTTAAGGCACTTTCAAAGGAAAGTGATTTTCTCTGAAAGGACAGCATTTAGAAACTGAAGCAACACTCCATTCACTTCGCACAGTGAATTGAAGTGTTCGAACAGACTGCTTCTCTTTAAGAGAAACGCATGTGAGTTTTTTCTGAATGCTTGAAAGTAGTTTAAGGCACTTTCAAAGGAAAGTGATTTTCTCTGAAAGGACAGAATTTAGAAAGTGATGCAACACTCCATTCACTTCGCACAGTGAATTGAAGTGTTGGAACAGACTGCTTCTCTTTCAGAGAAACGCATGTGAGTTTCTGGTGAATGCTTGTAAGTAGCTTAAGGCTCTTTCAAAGGAAAGTGATTTTCTCTGAAAGGACAGCATTTAGAAAGTGAAGCAACACTCCATTCCCTTCGTGCAGTGAATTGAAGTGTTGGAACAGAGTGCTTCTCTTTCATAGAAACGCATTAGTGTTTCTTGTGAATGCTTGCAAGTGGCTTAAGGCACTTTCAAAGGAAAGTGATTTTCTCTGAAAGGACAGCATTTAAAAAGTAAAGCAACACTCCATTCCCTTCGCGCAATGAATTGAAGTGTTGGAACAGACTGCTTCTCTTTCAGAGAAACGCATGTGAGTTTCTTGTGAATTCTTGCAAGTTGCTTAAGGCACTTTCAAAGGAAAGTGATTTTATCTGAAAGGACAGCATTTAGAAAGTGAAGCAACACTCCATTCACTTCGCACAGTGAATTGAAGTGTTGGAACAGACTGCTTCTCTTTCAGAGAAACGCATGTGAGTTTTTTGTGAATGCTTGTAAGTAGTTTAAGGCACTTTCAAAGGAAAGTGATTTTCTCTGAAAGGACAGAATTTAGAAAGTGAAGCAACAATCCATTCACTTCGCACAGTGAATTGAAGTGTTGGAACAGACTGCTTCTCTTTCAGAGAAACGCATGTGAGTTTTTTGTGAATGCTTGAAAGTAGTTTAAGGCACTTTCAAAGGAAAGTGATTTTCTCTGAAAGGACAGAATTTAGAAAGTGATGCAACACTCCATTCACTTCGCACAGTGAATTGAAGTGTTGGACCAGACTGCTTCTCTTTCAGAGAAACGCATGTGAGTTTCTTGTGAACTCTTGCAGGTTGCTTAAGGCACTTTCAAAGGAAAGTGATTTTCTCTGAAAGGACAGAATTTAGAAAGTGATGCAACACTCCATTCACTTCGCACAGTGAATTGAAGTGTTGGAACAGACTGCTTCTCTTTCAGAGAAACGCATGTGAGTTTCTTGTGAACTCTTGCAGGTTGCTTAAGGCACTTTCAAAGGAAAGTGATTTTCTCTGAAAGGACAGCATTTAGAAAGTGAAGCAACACTCCATTCACTTCGCACAGTGAAATGAAGTGTTGGAACAGACTGCTTCTCTTTCAGAGAAATGCATGTGAGTTTCTGTTGAATGCTTGTAAGTAGCTTAAGGCACTTTCAAAGGAAAGTGATTTTCTCTGAAAGGACAGCATTTAGAAAGTGAAGCAACACTCCATTCACTTTGTACAGTGAATTGAAGTGTTGGAACAGACTGCCTCTCTTTCAGAGAAATGCATTTGAGTTTCTGTTGAATGCTTGTCAGTAGCTTAAGGCTCTTTCAAAGGAAAGTGATTTTCTCTGAAAGGACAGCATTTAGAAAGTAAAGCAACACTCCATTCCCTTCGCGCAATGAATTGAAGTGTTGGAACAGACTGCTTCTCTTTCATAGAAACGCATTAGTGTTTCTTGTGAATGCTTGCAAGTAGCTTAAGGCACTTTCAAAGGAAAGTGATTTTCTCTGAAAGGACAGCATTTAGAAAGTGAAGCAACACTCCATTCACTTCGCACAGTGAATTGAAGTGTTGGAACAGACTGCTTCTCTTTCAGAGAAACGCATGTGAGTTTCTTGTGAATTCTTGCAAGTTGCTTAAGGCACTTTCAAAGGAAAGTGATTTTATCTGAAAGGACAGCATTTAGAAAGTGAAGCAACACTCCATTCACTTCGCACAGTGAATTGAAGTGTTGGAACAGACTGCTTCTCTTTCAGAGAAACGCATGTGAGTTTTTTGTGAATGCTTGTAAGTAGTTTAAGGCACTTTCAAAGGAAAGTGATTTTCTCTGAAAGGACAGAATTTAGAAAGTGAAGCAACACTCCATTCACTTCGCACAGTGAATTGAAGTGTTTGAACAGTCTGGTTCTCTTTCAGAGAAACGCATGTGAGTTTCTTCCTAATGCTTGCAAGTAGCTTAAGGCACTTTCAAAGGAAAGTGATTTTCTCTGATAGGACAGCATTTAGAAAGTGAAGCAACACTCCATTTACTTCGCACAGTGAATTGAAGTGTTGGAACAGACTGCTTCTCTTTCAGAGAAACGCATGTGAGTTTCTGGTGAATACTTGTAAGAAGCTTAAGGCACTTTCAAAGGAAAGTGATTTTCTCTGAAAGGACAGCATTTAGAAACTGAAGCAACACTCCATTCACTTCGCACAGTGAATTGAAGTGTTCGAACAGACTGCTTCTCTTTAAGAGAAACGCATGTGAGTTTTTTCTGAATGCTTGAAAGTAGTTTAAGGCACTTTCAAAGGAAAGTGATTTTCTCTGAAAGGACAGAATTTAGAAAGTGATGCAACACTCCATTCACTTCGCACAGTGAATTGAAGTGTTGGAACAGACTGCTTCTCTTTCAGAGAAACGCATGTGAGTTTCTGGTGAATGCTTGTAAGTAGCTTAAGGCTCTTTCAAAGGAAAGTGATTTTCTCTGAAAGGACAGCATTTAGAAAGTGAAGCAACACTCCATTCCCTTCGTGCAGTGAATTGAAGTGTTGGAACAGAGTGCTTCTCTTTCATAGAAACGCATTAGTGTTTCTTGTGAATGCTTGCAAGTGGCTTAAGGCACTTTCAAAGGAAAGTGATTTTCTCTGAAAGGACAGCATTTAAAAAGTAAAGCAACACTCCATTCCCTTCGCGCAATGAATTGAAGTGTTGGAACAGACTGCTTCTCTTTCAGAGAAACGCATGTGAGTTTCTTGTGAATTCTTGCAAGTTGCTTAAGGCACTTTCAAAGGAAAGTGATTTTATCTGAAAGGACAGCATTTAGAAAGTGAAGCAACACTCCATTCACTTCGCACAGTGAATTGAAGTGTTGGAACAGACTGCTTCTCTTTCAGAGAAACGCATGTGAGTTTTTTGTGAATGCTTGTAAGTAGTTTAAGGCACTTTCAAAGGAAAGTGATTTTCTCTGAAAGGACAGAATTTAGAAAGTGAAGCAACACTCCATTCACTTCGCACAGTGAATTGAAGTGTTGGAACAGACTGCTTCTCTTTCAGAGAAACGCATGTGAGTTTTTTGTGAATGCTTGAAAGTAGTTTAAGGCACTTTCAAAGGAAAGTGATTTTCTCTGAAAGGACAGAATTTAGAAAGTGATGCAACACTCCATTCACTTCGCACAGTGAATTGAAGTGTTGGACCAGACTGCTTCTCTTTCAGAGAAACGCATGTGAGTTTCTTGTGAACTCTTGCACGTTGCTTAAGGCACTTTCAAAGGAAAGTGATTTTCTCTGAAAGGACAGAATTTAGAAAGTGATGCAACACTCCATTCACTTCGCACAGTGAATTGAAGTGTTGGAACAGACTGCTTCTCTTTCAGAGAAACGCATGTGAGTTTCTTGTGAACTCTTGCAGGTTGCTTAAGGCACTTTCAAAGGAAAGTGATTTTCTCTGAAAGGACAGCATTTAGAAAGTGAAGCAACACTCCATTCACTTCGCACAGTGAAATGAAGTGTTGGAACAGACTGCTTCTCTTTCAGAGAAATGCATGTGAGTTTCTGTTGAATGCTTGTAAGTAGCTTAAGGCACTTTCAAAGGAAAGTGATTTTCTCTGAAAGGACAGCATTTAGAAAGTGAAGCAACACTCCATTCACTTCGCACAGTGAATTGAAGTATTGGAACAGACTGCTTCTCTTTCAGAGAAACGCATGTGAGTTTCTGGTGAATGCTTGTAAGTAGCTTAAGGCACTTTCAAAGGAAAGTGATTTTCTCTGAAAGGACAGCATTTAGAAAGTGAAGCAACACTCCATTCACTTCGCACAGTGAATTGAAGTGTTGGAACAGACTGCTTCTCTTTCAGAGAAACGCATGTGAGTTTTTTGTGAATGCTTGAAAGTAGTTTAAGGCACTTTCAAAGGAAAGTGATTTTCTCTGAAAGGACAGAATTTAGAAAGTGATGCAACACTCCATTCACTTCGCACAGTGAATTGAAGTGTTGGAACAGACTGCTTCTCTTTCAGAGAAACACATGTGATTTTCTTCCTAATGCTTGTAAGTAGCTTCAGGCACTTTCAAAGGAAAGTGATTTTCTCTGAAAGGACAGCATTTAGAAAGTGAAGCAACACTCCATTCCCTTCGTGCAGTGAATTGAAGTGTTGGAACAGAGTGCTTCTCTTTCATAGAAACGCATTAGTGTTTCTTGTGAATGCTTGCAAGTGGCTTAAGGCACTTTCAAAGGAAAGTGATTTTCTCTGAAAGGACAGCATTTAGAAAGTGAAGCAACACTCCATTCACTTTGTACAGTGAATTGAAGTGTTGGAACAGACTGCCTCTCTTTCAGAGAAATGCATGTGAGTTTCTGTTGAATGCTTGTCAGTAGCTTAAGGCTCTTTCAAAGGAAAGTGATTTTCTCTGAAAGGACAGCATTTAGAAAGTAAATCAACACTCCATTCCCTTCGCGCAATGAATTGAAGTGTTGGCACAGACTGCTTCTCTTTCATAGAAACGCATTAGTGTTTCTTGTGAATGCTTGTAAGAAGCTTAAGGCACTTTCAAAGGAAAGTGATTTTCTCTGAAAGGACAGCATTTAGAAAGTGAAGCAACACTCCATTCACTTCGCACATTGAATTGAAGTGTTGGAACAGACTGCTTCTCTTTCAGAGAAACGCATGTGAGTTACTTGTGAATTCTTGCAAGTTGCTTCAGGCACTTTCAAAGGAAAGTGATTTTCTCTGAAAGGACAGCATTTAGAAAGTGAAGCAACACTCCATTCACTTCGCACAGTGAATTGAAGTGTTGGAACAGACTGCTCTTCTTTCAGAGAAACGCATGTGAGTTTTTTGTGAATGCTTGAAAGTAGTTTAAGGCACTTTCAAAGGAATGTGATTTTCTCTGAAAGGACAGAATTTAGAAAGTGAAGCAACACTCCATTCACTTCGCACAGTGAATTGAAGTGTTGGAACAGTCTGCTTCTCTTTCAGAGAAACGCATGTGAGTTTCTTCCTAATGCTTGCAAGTAGCTTAAGGCACTTTCAAAGGAAAGTGATTTTCTCTGAAAGGACAGCATTTAGAAAGTGAAGCAACACTCCATTCACTTCGCACAGTGAATTGAAGTGTTGGAACAGACTACTTCTCTTTCAGAGAAATGCATGTGAGTTTCTGGTGAATGCTTGTAAGTAGCTTAAGGCACTTTCAAAGGAAAGTGATTTTCTCTGAAAGGACAGCATTTAGAAAGTAAAGCAACACTCCATTCCCTTCGCGCAATGAATTGAAGTGATGGAACAGACTGCTTCTCTTTCATAGAAACGAATTAGTGTTTCTTGTGAATGCTTGTAAGAAGCTTAAGGCACTTTCAAAGGAAAGTGATTTTCTCTGAAAGGACAGCATTTAGAAAGTGAGGCAACACTCCATTCACTTCGCACAGTGAATTGAAGTGATGGAACAGACTGCTTCTCTTTCAGAGAAATGCATGTGAGTTTCTGTTGAATGCTTGTAAGTAGCTTAAGGCACTTTCAAAGGAAAGTGATTTTCTCTGAAAAGACAGCATTTAGAAACTGAAGCAACACTCCATTCCCTTCGTGCAGTGAATTGAAGTGTTGGAACAGACTGCTTCTCTTTCAGAGAAACGCATGTGAGTTTCTTCCTAATGCTTGCAAGTAGCTTAAGGCACTTTCAAGGGAAAGTGATTTTCTCTGAAAGGACAGCATTTAGAAAGTGAAGCAACACTCCATTCACTTCGCACAGTGAATTGAAGTATTGGAACAGACTGCTTCTCTTTCAGAGAAACGCATGTGAGTTTCTTCCTAATGCTTGTAAGTAGCTTAAGGCACTTTCAAAGGAAAGTGATTTTCTCTGAAAGGACAGCACTTAGAAAGTGAAGCAACACTCCATTCCCTTCTTGCAGTAAAGTGAAGTGTTGGAACAGAGTGCTTCTCTTTCATAGAAACGCATTAGTGTTTCTTGTGAATGCTTGCAAGTGGCTTAAGGCACTTTCAAAGGAAAGTGATTTTCTCTGAAAGGACAGCATTTAGAAAGTGAAGCAACACTCCATTCACTTTGTACAGTGAATTGAAGTGTTGGAACAGACTGCCTCTCTTTCAGAGAAATGCATGTGAATTTCTGTTGAATGCTTGTCAGTAGCTTAAGGCTCTTTCAAAGGAAAGTGATTTTCTCTGAAAGGACAGCATTTAGAAAGTAAAGCAACACTCCATTCCCTTCGCGCAATGAATTGAAGTGTTGGAACAGACAGCTTCTCTTTCATAGAAACGCATTGGTGTTTCTTGTAAATGCTTGCAAGTGGCTTAAGGCACTTTCAAAGGAAAGTGATTTTCTCTGAAAGGACAGCATTTAGAAAGTAAAGCAACACTCCATTCCCTTCGCGCAATGAATTGAAGTGTTGGAACAGACTGCTTCTCTTTCATAGAAACGCATTAGTGTTTCTTGTAAATGCATGTAAGAAGCTTAAGGCACTTTCAAAGGAAAGTGATTTTCTCTGAAAGGACAGCATTTAGAAAGTGAAGCAACACTCCATTCACTTCGCACAGTGAATTGAAGTGTTGGAACAGACTGCTTCTCTTTCAGAGAAACGCATGTGAGTTTCTTGTGAACTCTTGCAGGTTGCTTAAGGCACTTTCAAAGGAAAGTGATTTTCTCTGAAAGGACACAATTTAGAAAGTGAAGCAACACTCCATTCACTTCGCACAGTGAATAGAAGTGTTGGAACAGACTGCTTCTCTTTCAGAGAAACGCATGTGAGTTTTTTGTGAATGCTTGAAAGTAGTTTAAGGTACTTTCAAAGGAAAGTGATTTTCTCTGAAAGGACAGAATTTAGAAAGTGATGCAACACTCCATTCACTTCGCACAGTGAATTGAAGTGTTGGAACAGACTGCTTCTCTTTCAGAGAAACGCATGTGAGTTTCTTCCTAATGCTTGTAAGTAGCTTCAGGCACTTTCAAAGGAAAGTGATTTTCTCTGAAAGGACAGCATTTAGAAAGTGAAGCAATACTCCATTCCCTTCGTGCAGTGAATTGAAGTGTTGGAACAGAGTGCTTCTCTTTCATAGAAACGCATTAGTGTTTCTTGTGAATGCTTGCAAGTGGCTTAAGGCACTTTCAAAGGAAAGTGATTTTCTCTGAAAGGACAGCATTTAGAAAGTGAAGCAACACTCCATTCACTTTGTACAGTGAATTGAAGTGTTGGAACAGACTGCCTCTCTTTCAGAGAAATGCATGTGAGTTTCTGTTGAATGCTTGTCAGTAGCTTAAGGCTCTTTCAAAGGAAAGTGATTTTCTCTGAAAGGACAGAATTTAGAAAGTAAAGCAACACTCCATTCCCTTCGCGCAATGAATTGAAGTGTTGGCACAGACTGCTTCTCTTTCATAGAAACGCATTAGTGTTTCTTGTGAATGCTTGTAAGAAGCTTAAGGCACTTTCAAAGGAAAGTGATTTTCTCTGAAAGGACAGCATTTAGAAAGTGAAGCAACACTCCATTCACTTCGCACAGTGAATTGAAGTGTTGGAACAGACTGCTTCTCTTTCAGAGAAACGCATGTGAGTTTCTTGTGAATTCTTGCAAGTTGCTTAAGGCACTTTCAAAGGAAAGTGATTTTCTCTGAAAGGACAGCATTTAGAAAGTGAAGCAACACTCCATTCACTTCGCACAGTGAATTGAAGTGTTGGAACAGACTGCTTCTCTTTCAGAGAAACGCATGTGTGTTTTTTGTGAATGCTTGAAAGTAGTTTAAGGCACTTTCAAAGGAAAGTGATTTTCTCTGAAAGGACAGAATTTAGAAAGTGAAGCAACACTCCATTCACTTCGCACAGTGAATTGAAGTGTTGGAACAGACTGCTTCTCTTTCAGAGAAATGCATGTGAGTTTCTGTTGAATGCTTGTAAGTACCTTAAGGCACTTTCAAAGGAAAGTGATTTTCGCTGAAAGGACAGCATTTAGAAAGTGAAGCAACACTCCATTCACTTCGCAGAGTGAATTGAAGTATTGGAACAGACTGCTTCTCTTTCAGAGAAATGCATGTGAGTTTCTTGTGAATGCTTGTAAGTATCTTAAGGCACTTTCAAAGGAAAACGACTTTCTCTGAAAGGACAGCATTTAAAAAGTGAGGCAACACTCCATTCACTTCGCACAGTGAATTGAAGTGTTTGAACAGTCTGCTTCTCTTTCAGAGAAACGCATGTGAGTTTCTTGTGAACTCTTGCAGGTTGCTTAAGGCACTTTCAAAGGAAAGTGATTTTCTCTGAAAGGACAGAATTTAGAAAGTGATGCAACACTCCATTCACTTCGCACAGTGAATTGAAGTGTTGGAACAGACTGCTTCTCTTTCAGAGAAACGTATGTGAGTTTCTTGTGAACTCTTGCAGGTTGCTTAAGGCACTTTCAAAGGAAAGTGATTTTCTCTGAAAGGACAGCATTTAGAAAGTGAAGCAACACTCCATTCACTTCGCACAGTGAAATGAAGTGTTGGAACAGACTGCTTCTCTTTCAGAGAAATGCATGTGAGTTTCTGTTGAATGCTTGTAAGTAGCTTAAGGCACTTTCAAAGGAAAGTGATTTTCTCTGAAAGGACAGCATTTAGAAAGTGAAGCAACACTCCATTCACTTCGCACAGTGAATTGAAGTATTGGAACAGACTGCTTCTCTTTCAGAGAAACGCATGTGAGTTTCTGGTGAATGCTTGTAAGTAGCTTAAGGCACTTTCAAAGGAAAGTGATTTTCTCTGAAAGGACAGCATTTAGAAAGTGAAGCAACACTCCATTCACTTCGCACAGTGAATTGAAGTGTTGGAACAGACTGCTTCTCTGTCAGAGAAACGCATGTGAGTTTTTTGTGAATGCTTGAAAGTAGTTTAAGGCACTTTCAAAGGAAAGTGATTTTCTCTGAAAGGACAGAATTTAGAAAGTGATGCAACACTCCATTCACTTCGCACAGTGAATTGAAGTGTTGGAACAGACTGCTTCTCTTTCAGAGAAACACATGTGATTTTCTTCCTAATGCTTGTAAGTAGCTTCAGGCACTTTCAAAGGAAAGTGATTTTCTCTGAAAGGACAGTATTTAGAAAGTGAAGCAACACTCCATTCCCTTCGTGCAGTGAATTGAAGTGTTGGAACAGAGTGCTTCTCTTTCATAGAAACGCATTAGTGTTTCTTGTGAATGCTTGCAAGTGGCTTAAGGCACTTTCAAAGGAAAGTGATTTTCTCTGAAAGGACAGCATTTAGAAAGTGAAGCAACACTCCATTCACTTTGTACAGTGAATTGAAGTGTTGGAACAGACTGCCTCTCTTTCAGAGAAATGCATGTGAGTTTCTGTTGAATGCTTGTCAGTAGCTTAAGACTCTTTCAAAGGAAAGTGATTTTCTCTGAAAGGACAGCATTTAGAAAGTAAAGCAACACTCCATTACCTTCGCGCAATGAATTGAAGTGTTGGCACAGACTGCTTCTCTTTCATAGAAACGCATTAGTGTTTCTTGTGAATGCTTGTAAGAAGCTTAAGGCACTTTCAAAGGAAAGTGATTTTCTCTGAAAGGACAGCATTTAGAAAGTGAAGCAACACTCCATTCACTTCGCACATTGAATTGAAGTGTTGGAACAGACTGCTTCTCTTTCAGAGAAACGCATGTGAGTTACTTGTGAATTCTTGCAAGTTGCTTCAGGCACTTTCAAAGGAAAGTGATTTTCTCTGAAAGGACAGCATTTAGAAAGTGAAGCAACACTCCATTCACTTCGCACAGTGAATTGAAGTGTTGGAACAGACTGCTTCTCTTTCAGAGAAACGCATGTGAGTTTTTTGTGAATGCTTGAAAGTAGTTTAAGGCACTTTCAAAGGAAAGTGATTTTCTCTGAAAGGACATAATTTAGAAAGTGATGCAACACTCCATTCACTTCGCACAGTGAATTGAAGTGTTGGAACAGACTGCTTCTCTTTCAGAGAAACGCATGTGAGTTTCTTCCTAATGCTTGCAAGTAGCTTAAGGCACTTTCAAAGGAAAGTGATTTTCTCTGAAAGGACAGCATTTAGAAAGTGAAGCAACACTCCATTCACTTCGCACAGTGAATTGAAGTGTTGGAACAGACTACTTCTCTTTCAGAGAAATGAATGTGAGTTTCTGGTGAATGCTTGTAAGTAGCTTAAGGCACCTTCAAAGGAAAGTGAGTTTCTCTGAAAGGACAGCATTTAGAAAGTGAGGCAACACTCCATTCACTTTGTACAGTGAATTGAAGTGTTGGAACAGACTGCCTCTCTTTCAGAGAAATGCATGTGAGTTTCTGTTGAATGCTTGTCAGTAGCTTAAGGCTCTTTCAAAGGAAAGTGATTTTCTCTGAAAGGACAGCATTTAGAAAGTAAAGCAACACTCCATTCCCTTCGCGCAATGAATTGAAGTGTTGGAACAGACTGCTTCTCTTTCATAGAAACGCATTAGTGTTTCTTGTGAATGCTTGTAAGAAGCTTAAGGCACTTTCAAAGGAAAGTGATTTTCTCTGAAAGGACAGCATTTAGAAAGTGAAGCAACACTCCATTCACTTCGCACAGTGAATTGAAGTGTTGGAACAGACTGCTTCTCTTTCAGAGAAACGCATGTGAGTTTCTTGTGAATTCTTGCAAGTTGCTTAAGGCACTTTCAAAGGAAAGTGATTTTCTCTGAAAGGACAGCATTTAGAAAGTGAAGCAACACTCCATTTACTTCGCACAGTGAATTGAAGTGTTGGAAAAGACTGCTTCTCTTTCACAGAAACGCATGTGAGTTTTTCGTGAATGCTTGAAAGTAGTTTAAGGCACTTTCAAAGGAAAGTGATTTTCTCTGAAAGGACAGAATTTAGAAAGTGAAGCAACACTCCATTCACTTCGCACAGTGAATTGAAGTGTTTGAACAGTCTTCTTCTCTTTCAGAGAAACGCATGTGAGTTTCTTCCTAATGCTTGCAAGTAGCTTAAGGCACTTTCAAAGGAAAGTGATTTTCTCTGAAAGGACAGCATTTAGAAAGTGAAACAACACTCCATTCACTTCGCACAGTGAATTGAAGTGTTGGAACAGACTGCTTCTCTTTCAGAGAAACGCATGTGAGTTTCTGGTGAATGCTTGTAAGAAGCTTAAGGCACTTTCAAAGGAAAGTGATTTTCTCTGAAAGGACAGCATTTAGAAACTGAAGCAACACTCCATTCACTTCGCACAGTGAATTGAAGTGTTGGAACAGACTGCTTCTCTTTAAGAGAAACGCATGTGAGTTTTTTGTGAATGCTTGAAAGTAGTTTAAGGCACTTTCAAAGGAAAGTGATTTTCTCTGAAAGGACATAATTTAGAAAGTGATGCAACACTCCATTCACTTCGCACAGTGAATTGAAGTGTTGGAACAGACTGCTTCTCTTTCAGAGAAACGCATGTGAGTTTCTTCCTAATGCTTGTAAGTAGCTTAAGGCACTTTCAAAGGAAAGTGATTTTCTCTGAAAAGACAGCATTTAGAAAGTGAAGCAACACTCCATTCCCTTCGTGCAGTGAATTGAAGTGTTGGAACAGAGTGCTTCTCTTTCATAGAAACGCATTAGTGTTTCTTGTGAATGCTTGCAAGTGGCTTAAGGCACTTTCAAAGGAAAGTGATTTTCTCTGAAAGGACAGCATTTAGAAAGTGAAGCAACACTCCATTCACTTCGCACAGTGAATTGAAGTGTTGGAACAGACTGCTTCTCTTTCCGAGAAACGCTTGTGAGTTTCTTGTGAATTCTTGCAAGTTGCTTCAGGCACATTGATAGGAAAGTGATTGTCTCTGAAAGGGCAGCATTTAGAAAGTGAAGCAACACTCCATTCACTTCGCACAGTGAATTGAAGTGTTGGAACAGACTGCTTCTCTTTCAGAGAAACGCATGTGAGTTTTTTGTGAATGCTTGAAAGAGGTTTAAGGCACTTTCAAAGGAAAGTGATTTTCTCTGAAAGGACAGAATTTAGAAAGTGAAGCAACACTCCATTCACTTCGCACAGTGAATTGAAGTGTTGGAACAGACTACATCTCTTTCAGAGAAATGCATGTGAGTTTCTGTTGAATGCTTGTGAGTAGCTTAAGGGACTTTCAAAGGAAAGTGATTTTCTCTGAAAGGACAGAATTTAGAAAGTGAAGCAACACTCCATTCACTTCGCACAGTGAATTGAAGTGTTGGAACAGACTGCTTCTCTTTCAGAGAAACGCATGTGAGCTTCTTCCTAATGCTTGCAAGTAGCTTAAGGCACTTTCAAAGGAAAGTGATTTTCTCTGAAAGGACAGCATTTAGAAAGTGAAGCAACACTCCATTCACTTCGCAAAGTGAATTGAAGTGTTGGAACAGACTGCTTCTCTTTCAGAGAAACGCATGTGAGTTTCGTGTGAATGCTTGAAGTTGCTTAAGGCACTTTCAAAGGAAAGTGATTTTCTCTGAAAGGACAGCATTTAGAAAGTGAAGCAACACTCCATTCACTTTGTACAGTGAATTGAAGTGTTGGAACAGACTGCCTCTCTTTCAGAGAAATGCAAGTGAGTTTCTGTTGAATGCTTGTCAGTAGCTTAAGGCTCTTTCAAAGGAAAGTGATTTTCTCTGAAAGGACAGCATTTAGAAAGTAAAGCAACACTCCATTCCCTTCGCGCAATGAATTGAAGTGATGGAACAGACTGCTTCTCTTTCATAGAAACGCATTAGTGTTTCTTGTGAATGCTTGTAAGAAGCTTAAGGCACTTTCAAAGGAAAGTGATTTTCTCTGAAAGGACAGCATTTAGAAAGTGAGGCAACACTCCATTCACTTCGCACAGTGAATTGAAGTGTTGGAACAGACTGCTTCTCTTTCAGAGAAATGAATGTGAGTTTCTGTTGAATGCTTGTAAGTAGCTTAAGGCACTTTCAAAGGAAAGTGATTTTCTCTGAAAGGACAGCATTTAGAAAGTGAAGCAACACTCCATTCACTTCGCACAGTGAATTGAAGTGTTGGAACAGACTGCTTCTCTTTCAGAGAAACGCATGTGAGTTTCCTGTGAATGCTTGAAAGTAGTTTAAGGCACTTTCAAAGGAAAGTGATTTTCTCTGAAAGGACAGAATTTAGAAAGTGAAGCAACACTCCATTCACTTCGCACAGTGAATTGAAGTGTTTGAACAGTCTTCTTCTCTTTCAGAGAAACGCATGTGAGTTTCTTCCTAATGCTTGCAAGTAGCTTAAGGCACTTTCAAAGGAAAGTGATTTTCTCTGAAAGGACAGCATTTAGAAAGTGAAACAACACTCCATTCACTTTGTACAGTGAATTGAAGTGTTGGAACAGACTGCTTCTCTTTCAGAGAAACGCATGTGAGTTTCTGGTGAATGCTTGTAAGAAGCTTAAGGCACTTTCAAAGGAAAGTGATTTTCTCTGAAAGGACTGCATTTAGAAACTGAAGCAACACTCCATTCACTTCGCACAGTGAATTGAAGTGTTGGAACAGACTGCTTCTCTTTCAGAGAAACGCATGTGAGTTTTTTGTGAATGCTTGAAAGTAGTTTAAGGCACTTTCAAAGGAAAGTGATTTTCTCTGAAAGGACATAATTTAGAAAGTGATGCAACACTCCATTCACTTCGCACAGTGAATTGAAGTGTTGGAACAGACTGCTTCTCTTTCAGAGAAACGCATGTGAGTTTCTTCCTAATGCTTGTAAGTAGCTTAAGGCACTTTCAAAGGAAAGTGATTTTCTCTGAAAAGACAGCATTTAGAAAGTGAAGCAACACTCCATTCCCTTCGTGCAGTGAATTGAAGTGTTGGAACAGAGTGCTTCTCTTTCATAGAAACGCATTAGTGTTTCTTGTGAATGCTTGCAAGTGGCTTAAGGCACTTTCAAAGGAAAGTGATTTTCTCTGAAAGGACAGCATTTAGAAAGTGAAGCAACACTCCATTCACTTCGCACAGTGAATTGAAGTGTTGGAACAGACTGCTTCTCTTTCCGAGAAACGCTTGTGAGTTTCTTGTGAATTCTTGCAAGTTGCTTCAGGCACATTGATAGGAAAGTGATTTTCTCTGAAAGGACAGCATTTAGAAAGTAAAGCAACACTCCATTCCCTTCGCGCAATGAATTGAAGTGTTGGCACAGACTGCTTCTCTTTCAGAGAAACGCATGTGAGTTTTTTGTGAATGCTTGAAAGAGGTTTAAGGCACTTTCAAAGGAAAGTGATTTTCTCTGAAAGGAAAGAATTTAGAAAGTGAAGCAACACTCCATTCACTTCGCACAGTGAATTGAAGTGTTGGAACAGACTGCTTCTCTTTCAGAGAAACGCATGTGAGCTTCTTCCTAATGCTTGCAACTAGCTTAAGGCACTTTCAAAGGAAAGTGATTTTCTCTGAAAGGACAGCATTTAGAAAGTGAAGCAACACTCCATTCACTTCGCAC
Source organism: Myodes glareolus (assembly GCF_982192425.1). NCBI lineage: Eukaryota > Metazoa > Chordata > Mammalia > Rodentia > Cricetidae > Myodes > Myodes glareolus. The sequence continues at coordinate 1,012,732 of NW_028263213.1, forward strand.
AGTGAATTGAAGTGTTGGAACAGACTGCTTCTCTTTCAGAGAAACGCATGTGAGTTTCGTGTGAATGCTTGAAGTAGCTTAATGCACTTTCAAAGGAAAGTGATTTTCTCTGAAAGGACAGCATTTAGAAAGTGAAGCAACACTCCATTCACTTTGTACAGTGAATTGAAGTGTTGGAACAGACTGCCTCTCTTTCAGAGAAATGCATGTGAGTTTCTGTTGAATGCTTGTCAGTAGCTTAAGGCTCTTTCAAAGGAAAGTGATTTTCTCTGAAAGGACAGCATTTAGAAAGTAAAGCAACACTCCATTCCCTTCGCGCAATGAATTGAAGTGATGGAACAGACTGCTTCTCTTTCATAGAAACGCATTAGTGTTTCTTGTGAATGCTTGTAAGAAGCTTAAGGCACTTTCAAAGGAAAGTGATTTTCTCTGAAAGGACAGCATTTAGAAAGTGAGGCAACACTCCATTCACTTCGCACAGTGAATTGAAGTGTTGGAACAGACTGCTTCTCTTTCAGAGAAATGAATGTGAGTTTCTGTTGAATGCTTGTAAGTAGCTTAAGGCACTTTCAAAGGAAAGTGATTTTCTCTGAAAGGACAGCATTTAGAAAGTGAAGCAACACTCCATTCACTTCGCACAGTGAATTGAAGTGTTGGAACAGACTGCTTCTCTTTCAGAGAAACGCATGTGAGTTTCCTGTGAATTCTTGCAAGTTGCTTAAGGCACTTTCAAAGGAAAGTGATTTTCTCTGAAAGGACAGCATTTAGAAACTGAAGCAACACTCCATTCACTTCGCACAGTGAATTGAAGTGTTGGAACAGACTGCTTCTCTTTAAGAGAAACGCATGTGAGTTTTTTGTGAATGCTTGAAAGTAGTTTAAGGCACTTTCAAAGGAAAGTGATTTTCTCTGAAAGGACAGAATTTAGAAAGTGAAGCAACACTCCATTCACTTGGCACAGTGAATTGAAGTGTTGGAACAGACTGCTTCTCTTTCAGAGAAACGCATGTGAGTTTCTTGTGAATTCTTGCAAGTTGCTTAAGGCACTTTCAAAGGAAAGTGATTTTCTCTGAAAGGACAGCATTTAGAAAGTGAAGCAACACTCCATTCACTTCGCACAGTGAATTGAAGTGTTGGAACAGACTGCTTCTCTTTCAGAGAAACGCATGTGAGTTTTTTGTGAATGCTTGAAAGTAGTGTAAGGCACTTTCAAAGGAAAGTGATTTTCTCTGAAAGGACAGAATTTAGAAAGTGATGCAACACTCCATTCACTTCGCACAGTGAATTGAAGTGTTGGAACAGACTGCTTCTCTTTCAGAGAAACGCATGTGAGTTTCTTCCTAATGCTTGTAAATAGCTTCAGGCACTTTCAAAGGAAAGTGATTTTCTCTGAAAGTACAGCATTTAGAAAGTGAAGCAACACTCCATTCACTTTGTACAGTGAATTGAAGTGTTGGAACAGACTGCCTCTCTTTCAGAGAAATGCATGTGAGTTTCTGTTGAATGCTTGTCAGTAGCTTAAGGCTCTTTCAAAGGAAAGTGATTTTCTCTGAAAGGACAGCATTTAGAAAGTAAAGCAACACTCCATTCCCTTCTCGCAATGAATTGAAGTGTTGGCACAGACTGCTTCTCTTTCATAGAAACGCATTAGTGTTTCTTGTGAATGCTTGTAAGAAGCTTAAGGCACTTTCAAAGGAAAGTGATTTTCTCTGAAAGGACAGCATTTAGAAAGTGAAGCAACACTCCATTCACTTCGCACAGTGAATTGAAGTGTTGGAACAGACTGCTTCTCTTTCAGAGAAACGCATGTGAGTTTCTTGTGAATTCTTGCAAGTTGCTTAAGGCACTTTCAAAGGAAAGTGATTTTCTCTGAAAGGACAGCATTTAGAAAGTGAAGCAACACTCCATTCACTTCGCACAGTGAATTGAAGTGTTGGAACAGACTGCTTCTCTTTCAGAGAAACGCATGTGTGTTTTTTGTGAATGCTTGAAAGTAGTTTAAGGCACTTTCAAAGGAAAGTGATTTTCTCTGAAAGGACAGAATTTAGAAAGTGAAGCAACACTCCATTCACTTCGCACAGTGAATTGAAGTGTTGGAACAGACTGCTTCTCTTTCAGAGAAATGCATGTGAGTTTCTGTTGAATGCTTGTAAGTACCTTAAGGCACTTTCAAAGGAAAGTGATTTTCTCTGAAAGGACAGCATTTAGAAAGTGAAGCAACACTCCATTCACTTCGCAGAGTGAATTGAAGTATTGGAACAGACTGCTTCTCTTTCAGAGAAATGCATGTGAGTTTCTTGTGAATGCTTGTAAGTAGCTTAAGGCACTTTCAAAGGAAAACGACTTTCTCTGAAAGGACAGCATTTAAAAAGTGAGGCAACACTCCATTCACTTCGCACAGTGAATTGAAGTGTTGGAACAGACTGCTTCTCTTTCAGAGAAATGCATGTGAGTTTCTGTTGAATGCTTGTAAGTAGCTTAAGGCACTTTCAAAGGAAAGTGATTTTCTCTGAAAGGACAGCATTTAGAAACTGAAGCAACACTCCATTCACTTCGCACAGTGAATTGAAGTGTTGGAACAGTCTGTTTCTCTTTTAGAGAAACGCATGTGAGCTTCTTCCTAATGCTTGCAAGTAGCTTAAGGCACTTTCAAAGGAAAGTGATTTTCTCTGAAAGGACAGCATTTAGAAAGTGAAGCAACACTCCATTCACTTCGCACAGTGAATTGAAGTATTGGAACCGACTGCTTCTCTTTCAGAGAAACGCATGTGAGTTTCTGGTGAATGCTTGTAAGTAGCTTAATGCACTTTCAAAGGAAAGTGATTTTCTCTGAAAGGACAGCATTTAGAAAGTGAAGCAACACTCCATTCACTTCGCACAATGAATTGAAGTGTTGGAACAGACTGCTTCTCTTTCAGAGAAACGCATGTGAGTTTTTTGTGAATGCTTGAAAGTAGTTTAAGGCACTTTCAAAGGAAAGTGATTTTCTCTGAAAGGACAGAATTTAGAAAGTGAAGCAACACTCCATTCACTTCGCACAGTGAATTGAAGTGTTTGAACAGTCTGCTTCTCTTTCAGAGAAACGCATGTGAGTTTCTTCCTAATGCTTGCAAGTAGCTTAAGGCACTTTCAAAGGAAAGTGATTTTCTCTGAAAGGACAGCATTTAGAAAGTGAAGCAACACTCCATTCACTTCGCACAGTGAATTGAAGTGTTGGAACAGACTGCTTCTCTTTCAGAGAAACGCATGTGAGTTTTTTGTGAATACTTGAAAGTAGTTTAAGGCACATTCAAAGGAAAGTGATTTTCTCTGAAAGGACAGCATTTAGAAAGTGAAGCAACACTCCATTCCCTTCGTGCAGTGAATTGAAGTGTTGGAACAGAGTGCTTCTCTTTCAGAGAAACGCATTAGTGTTTCTTGTGAATGCTTGCAAGTGGCTTAAGGCACTTTCAAAGGAAAGTAATTTTCTCTGAAAGGACAGCATTTAGAAACTGAAGCAACACTCCATTCACTTCGCACAGTGAAATGAAGTGTTGGAACAGACTGCTTCTCTTTCAGAGAAATGCATGTGAGTTTCTGTTGAATGCTTGTAAGTAGCTTAAGGCACTTTCAAAGGAAAGTGATTTTCTCTGAAAGGACAGCATTTAGAAAGTGAAGCAACACTCCATTCACTTCGCACAGTGAATTGAAGTGTTGGAACAGTCTGCTTCTCTTTCAGAGAAACGCATGTGAGCTTCTTCCTAGTGCTTGCAAGTAGCTTAAGGCACTTTCAAAGGAAAGTGATTTTCTCTGAAAGAACAGCATTTAGAAAGTGAAGCAACACTCCATTCACTTCGCACAGTGAATAGAAGTGTTGGAACAGACTGCTTCTCTTTCAGAGAAACGCATGTGAGTTTCTTGTGAATTCTTGCAAGTTGCTTAAGGCACTTTCAAAGGAAAGTGATTTTCTCTGAAAGGACAGCATTTAGAAAGTGAAGCAACACTCCATTCACTTCGCACAGTGAATTGAAGTGTTGGAACAGACTGCTTCTCTTTCAGAGAAACGCATGTGAGTTTTTTGTGAATGCTTGAAAGTAGTTTAAGGCACTTTCAAAGGAAAGTGATTTTCTCTGAAAGGACAGCATTTAGAAAGTGAAGCAACACTCCATTCACTTCGCACAGTGAATTGAAGTGTTGGAAAAGACTGCTTCTCTTTCAGAGAAATGCATGTGAGTTTCTGTTGAATGCTTGTAAGTACCTTAAGGCACTTTCAAAGGAAAGTGATTTTCTCTGAAAGGACAGCATTTAGAAAGTGAAGCAACACTCCATTCACTTCGCAGAGTGAATTGAAGTATTGGAACAGACTGCTTCTCTTTCAGAGAAATGCATGTGAGTTTCTGGTGAATGCTTGTAAGTAGCTTAAGGCACTTTCAAAGGAAAACGATTTTCTCTGAAAGGACAGCATTTAGAAAGTGAGGCAACACTCCATTCACTTCGCACAGTGAATTGAAGTGTTGGAACAGACTGCTTCTCTTTCAGAGAAATGCATGTGAGTTTCTGTTGAATGCTTGTAAGTAGCTTAAGGCACTTTCAAAGGAAAGTGATTTTCTCTGAAAGGACAGCATTTAGAAAGTGAAGCAACACTCCATTCCCTTCGTGCAGTGAATTGAAGTGTTGGAACAGACTGCTTCTCTTTCAGAGAAACGCATGTGAGTTTCTTCCTAATGCTTGTAAGTAGCTTAAGGCACTTTCAAAGGAAAGTGATTTTCTCTGAAAGGACAGCATTTAGAAACTGAAGCAACACTCCATTCACTTCGCACAGTGAATTGAAGTGTTGGAACAGACTGCATCTCTTTCAGAGAAACGCATGTGAGTTTCTGGTGAATGCTTGTAAGTAGCTTAAGGCACTTTCAAAGGAAAGTGATTTTCTCTGAAAGGACAGCATTTAGAAAGTGAAGCAACACTCCATTCACTTCGCACAATGAATTGAAGTGTTGGAACAGACTGCTTCTCTTTCAGAGAAACGCATGTGAGTTTTTTGTGAATGCTTGAAAGTAGTTTAAGGCACTTTCAAAGGAAAGTGATTTTCTCTGAAAGGACAGAATTTAGAAAGTGAAGCAACACTCCATTCACTTCGCACAGTGAATTGAAGTGTTTGAACAGTCTGCTTCTCTTTCAGAGAAACGCATGTGAGTTTCTTCCTAATGCTTGCAAGTAGCTTAAGGCACTTTCAAAGGAAAGTGATTTTCTCTGAAAGGACAGCATTTAGAAAGTGAAGCAACACTCCATTCACTTCGCAGAGTGAATTGAAGTGTTGGAACAGACTGCTTCTCTTTCAGAGAAACGCATGTGAGTTTCTTGTGAATTCTTGCAAGTTGCTTAAGGCACTTTCAAAGGAAAGTGATTTTCTCTGAAAGGACAGCATTTAGAAAGTGAAGCAACACTCCATTCCCTTCGTGCAGTGAATTGAAGTGTTGGAACAGAGTGCTTCTCTTTCATAGAAACGCATTAGTGTTTCTTGTGAATGCTTGCAAGTGGCTTAAGGCACTTTCAAAGGAAAGTAATTTTCTCTGAAAGGACAGCATTTAGAAACTGAAGCAACACTCCATTCACTTCGCACAGTGAATTGAAGTGTTGGAACAGTCTGCTTCTCTTTCAGAGAAACGCATGTGAGCTTCTTCCTAATGCTTGCAAGTAGCTTAAGGCACTTTCAAAGGAAAGTGATTTTCTCTGAAAGAACAGCATTTAGAAAGTGAAGGAACACTCCATTCACTTCGCACAGTGAATAGAAGTGTTGGAACAGACTGCTTCTCTTTCAGAGAAACGCATGTGAGTTTCTTGTGAATGCTTGCAAGTTGCTTAAGGCACTTTCAAAGGAAAGTGATTTTCTCTGAAAGGACAGCATTTAGAAAGTGAAGCAACACTCCATTCACTTTGTACAGTGAATTGAAGTGTTGGAACAGACTGCATCTCTTTCAGAGAAATGCATGTGAGTTTCTGTTGAATGCTTGTCAGTAGCTTAAGGCTCTTTCAAAGGAAAGTGATTTTCTCTGAAAGGACAGCATTTAGAAAGTAAAGCAAAACTCCATTCCCTTCGCGCAATGAATTGAAGTGTTGGAACAGACTGCTTCTCTTTCATAGAAACGCATTAGTGTTTCTTGTGAATGCTTGTAAGAAGCTTAAGGCACTTTCAAAGGAAAGTGATTTTCTCTGAAAGGACAGCATTTAGAAAGTGAAGCAACACTCCATTCACTTCGCACAGTGAATTGAAGTGTTGGAACAGACTGCTTCTCTTTCAGAGAAACGCATGTGAGTTTCTTGTGAATTCTTGCAAGTTGCTTAAGGCACTTTCAAAGGAAAGTGATTTTCTCTGAAAGGACAGCATTTAGAAAGTGAAGCAACACTCCATTCACTTCGCACAGTGAATTGAAGTGTTGGAACAGACTGCTTCTCTTTCAGAGAAACGCATGTGAGTTTTTTGTGAATGCTTGAAAGTAGTTTAAGGCACTTTCAAAGGAAAGTGATTTTCTCTGAAAGGACAGAATTTAGAAAGTGAAGCAACACTCCATTCACTTCGCACAGTGAATTGAAGTGTTGGAACAGACTGCTTCTCTTTCAGAGAAATGCATGTGAGTTTCTGTTGAATGCTTGTAAGTACCTTAAGGCACTTTCAAAGGAAAGTGATTTTCTCTGAAAGGACAGCATTTAGAAAGTGAAGCAACACTCCATTCACTTCGCAGAGTGAATTGAAGTATTGGAACAGACTGCTTCTCTTTCAGAGAAATGCATGTGAGTTTCTGGTGAATGCTTGTAAGTAGCTTAAGGCACTTTCAAAGGAAAACGATTTTCTCTGAAAGGACAGCATTTAGAAAGTGAGGCAACACTCCATTCACTTCGCACAGTGAATTGAAGTGTTGGAACAGACTGCTTCTCTTTCAGAGAAATGCATGTGAGTTTCTGTTGAATGCTTGTAAGTAGCTTAAGGCACTTTCAAAGGAAAGTGATTTTCTCTGAAAGGACAGCATTTAGAAAGTGAAGCAACACTCCATTCCCTTCGTGCAGTGAATTGAATTGTTGGAACAGACTGCTTCTCTTTCAGAGAAACGCATGTGAGTTTCTTCCTAATGCTTGTAAGTAGCTTAAGGCACTTTCAAAGGAAAGTGATTTTCTCTGAAAGGACAGCATTTAGAAACTGAAGCAACACTCCATTCACTTCGCACAGTGAATTGAAGTGTTGGAACAGACTGCTTCTCTTTCAGAGAAACGCATGTGAGTTTCTGGTGAATGCTTGTAAGTAGCTTAAGGCACTTTCAAAGGAAAGTGATTTTCTCTGAAAGGACAGCATTTAGAAAGTGAAGCAACACTCCATTCACTTCGCACAATGAATTGAAGTGTTGGAACAGACTGCTTCTCTTTCAGAGAAACGCATGTGAGTTTTTTGTGAATGCTTGAAAGTAGTTTAAGGCACTTTCAAAGGAAAGTGATTTTCTCTGAAAGGACAGAATTTAGAAAGTGAAGCAACACTCCATTCACTTCGCACAGTGAATTGAAGTGTTTGAACAGTCTGCTTCTCTTTCAGAGAAACGCATGTGAGTTTCTTCCTAATGCTTGCAAGTAGCTTAAGGCACTTTCAAAGGAAAGTGATTTTCTCTGAAAGGACAGCATTTAGAAAGTGAAGCAACACTCCATTCACTTCGCACAGTGAATTGAAGTGTTGGAACAGACTGCTTCTCTTTCAGAGAAACGCATGTGAGTTTCTTGTGAATTCTTGCAAGTTGCTTAAGGCACTTTCAAAGGAAAGTGATTTTCTCTGAAAGGACAGCATTTAGAAAGTGAAGCAACACTCCATTCACTTCGCACAGTGAATTGAAGTGTTGGAACAGACTGCTTCTCTTTCAGAGAAACGCATGTGAGTTTTTTGTGAATACTTGAAAGTAGTTTAAGGCACTTTCAAAGGAAAGTGATTTTCGCTGAAAGGACAGAATTTAGAAAGTGATGCAACACTCCAATCACTTCGCACAGTGAATTGAACTGTTGGAACAGACTGCTTCTCTTTCAGAGAAACGCATGTGAGTTTCTTCCTAATGCTTGTAAGTAGCTTAAGGCACTTTCAAAGGAAAGTGATTTTCTCGGAAAGGACAGCATTTAGAAAGTGAAGCAAGACTCCATTCCCTTCGTGCAGTGAATTGAAGTGTTGGTACAGAGTGCTTCTCTTTCATAGAAACGCATTAGTGTTTCTTGTGAATGCTTGCAAGTGGCTTAAGGCACTTTCAAAGGAAAGTGATTTTCTCTGAAAGGACAGCATTTAGAAACTGAAGCAACACTCCATTCACATCGCACAGTGAATTGAAGTGTTGGAACAGTCTGCTTCTCTTTCAGAGAAACGCATGTGAGCTTCTTCCTAATGCTTGCAAGTAGCTTAAGGCACTTTCAAAGGAAAGTGATTTTCTCTGAAAGGACAGCATTTAGAAAGTGAAGCAACACTCCATTCACTTCGCACAGTGAATTGAAGTGTTGGAACAGACTGCTTCTCTTTCAGAGAAATGCATGTGAGTTTCTGTTGAATACTTGTAAGTAGCTTAAGGCACTTTCAAAGGAAAGTGATTTTCTCTGAAAGGACAGCATTTAGAAAGTGAAGCAACACTCCATTCACTTCGCAGAGTGAATTGAAGTATTGGAACAGACTGCTTCTCTTTCATAGAAACACATTAGTGTTTCTTGTGAATGCTTGTAAGAAGCTTAAGGCACTTTCAAAGGAAAGTGATTTTCTCTAAAGGACAGCATTTAAAAGTGAAGCAACACTCCATTCACTTCGCACAGTGAATTGAAGTGTTGGAACAGACTGCTTCTCTTTCAGAGAAACGCATGTGAGTTTCTTGTGAATTCTTGCAAGTTGCTTAAGGCACTTTCAAAGGAAAGTGATTTTCTCTGAAAGGACAGCATTTAGAAAGTGAAGCAACACTCCATTCACTTCGCACAGTGAATTGAAGTGTTGGAACAGACTGCTTCTCTTTCAGAGAAACGCATGTGAGTTTTTTGTGAATGCTTGAAAGGAGTTTAAGGCACTTTCAAAGGAAAGTGATTTTCTCTGAAAGGACAGAATTTAGAAAGTGAAGCAACACTCCATTCACTTCGCACAGTGAATTGAAGTGTTTGAACAGTCTGTTTCTCTTTCAGAGAAACGCATGTGAGTTTCTTCCTAATGCTTGCAAGTAGCTTAAGGCACTTTCAAAGGAAAGTGATTTTCTCTGAAAGGACAGCATTTAGAAAGTGAAGCAACACTCCATTCACTTCGCACAGTGAATTGAAGTGTTGGAACAGACTGCTTCTCTTTCAGAGAAACGCATGTGAGTTTCTTGTGAATTCTTGCAAGTTGCTTAAGGCACTTTCAAAGGAAAGTGATTTTCTCTGAAAGGACAGCATTTAGAAAGTGAAGCACCACTCCATTCACTTCGCACAGTGAATTGAAGTGTTGAAACAGACTGCTTCTCTTTCAGAGAAACGCATGTGAGTTTTTTGTGAATACTTGAAAGTAGTTTAAGGCACTTTCAAAGGAAAGTGATTTTCTCTGAAAGGACAGAATTTAGAAAGGGATGCAACACTCCATTCACTTCGCACAGTGAATTGAAGTGTTGGAACAGACTGCTTCTCTTTCAGAGAAACGCATGTGAGTTTCTTCCTAATGCTTGTAAGTAGCTTCAGGCACTTTCAAAGGAAAGTGATTTTCTCTGAAAGGACAGCATTTAGAAAGTGAAGCAACACTCCATTCCCTTCGTGCAGTGAATTGAAGTGTTGGAACAGAGTGCTTCTCTTTCATAGAAACGCATTAGTGTTTCTTGTGAATGCTTGCAAGTGGCTTAAGGCACTTTCAAAGGAAAGTGATTTTCTCTGAAAGGACAGCATTTAGAAAGTGAAGCAACACTCCATTCACTTTGTACAGTGAATTGAAGTGTTGGAACAGACTGCCTCTCTTTCAGAGAAATGCATGTGAGTTTCTGTTGAATGCTTGTCAGTAGCTTAAGGCTCTTTCAAAGGAAAGTGATTTTCTCTGAAAGGACAGCATTTAGAAAGTAAAGCAACACTCCATTCCCTTCGCGCAATGAATTGAAGTGTTGGCACAGACTGCTTCTCTTTCATAGAAACGCATTAGTGTTTCTTGTGAATGCTTGTAAGTAGCTTAAGGCACTTTCAAAGGAAAGTGATTTTCTCTGAAAGGACAGCATTTAGAAAGTGAAGCAACACTCCATTCACTTCGCACAGTGAATTGAAGTGTTGGAACAGACTGCTTCTCTTTCAGAGAAACGCATGTGAGTTTCTTGTGAATTCTTGCAAGTTGCTTAAGGCACTTTCAAAGGAAAGTGATTTTCTCTGAAAGGACAGCATTTAGAAAGTGAAGCAACACTCCATTCACTTCGCACAGTGAATTGAAGTGTTGGAACAGACTGCTTCTCTTTCAGAGAAACGCATGTGAGTTTATTGTGAATGCTTGAAAGTAGTTTAAGGCACTTTCAGAGGAAAGTGATTTTCTCTGAAAGGACAGAATTTAGAAAGTGAAGCAACACTCCATTCACCTCGCACAGTGAATTGAAGTGTTTGAACAGTCTGCTTCTCTTTCAGAGAAACGCATGTGAGTTTCTTCCTAATGCTTGCAAGTAGCTTAAGGCACTTTCAAAGGAAAGTGATTTTCTCTGAAAGGACAGCATTTAGAAAGTGAAGCAACACTCCATTCACTTCGCACAGTGAATTGAAGTGTTGGAACAGACTGCTTCTCTTTCAGAGAAACGCATGTGAGTTTCTGGTGAATGCTTGTAAGAAGCTTAAGGCACTTTCAAAGGAAAGTGATTTTCTCTGAAAGGACAGCATTTAGAAACTGAAGCAACACTCCATTCACTTCGCACAGTCAATTGAAGTGTTGGAACAGACTGCTTCTCTTTAAGAGAAACGCATGTGAGTTTTTTGTGAATGCTTGAAAGTAGTTTAAGGCACTTTCAAAGGAAAATGATTTTCTCTGAAAGGACAGAATTTAGAAAGTGATGCAACACTCCATTCACCTCGGACAGTGAATTGAAGTGTTTGAACAGACTGCTTCTCTTTCAGAGAAACGCATGTGAGTTTCTTCCTAATGCTTGTAAGTAGCTTAAGGCACTTTCAAAGGAAAGTGATTTTCTCTGAAAGGACAGCATTTAGAAAGTGAAGCAACACTCCATTCCCTTCGTGCAGTGAACTGAAGTGTTGGAACAGAGTGCTTCTCTTTCATAGAAACGCATTAGTGTTTCTTGTGAATTCTTGCAAGTGGCTCAAGGCACTTTCAAAGGAAAGTGATTTTCTCTGAAAGGACAGCATTTAGAAACTGAAGCAACACTCCATACATTTCGCACAGTGAATTGAAGTGTTGGAACAGACTGCTTCTCTTTCAGAGAAATGCATGTGAGTTTCTGTTGAATGCTTGTAAGTACCTTAAGGCACTTTCAAAGGAAAGTGATTTTCTCTGAAAGGACAGCATTTAGAAAGTGAAGCAACACTCCATTCACTTCGCAGAGTGAATTGAAGTATTGGAACAGACTGCTTCTCTTTCAGAGAAATGCATGTGAGTTTCTGGTGAATGCTTGTAAGTAGCTTAAGGCACTTTCAAAGGAAAATGATTTTCTCTGAAAGGACAGCATTTAGAAAGTGAGGCAACACTCCATTCACTTCGCACAGTGAATTGAAGTGTTGGAACAGACTGCTTCACTTTCAGAGAAACGCATGTGATTTTCTGTTGAATGCTTGTAAGTAGCTTAAGGCACTTTCAAAGGAAAGTGATTTTCTCTGAAAGGACAGCATTTAGAAAGTGAAGCAACACTCCATTCCCTTCGTGCAGTGAATTGAAGTGTTGGAACAGACTGCTTCTCTTTCAGAGAAACGCATGTGAGTTTCTTCCTAATGCTTGCAAGTAGCTTAAGGCACTTTCAAGGGAAAGTGATTTTCTCTGAAAGGACAGCATTTAGAAAGTGAAGCAACACTCCATTCACTTCGCACAGTGAATTGAAGTGTTGGAACAGACTGCTTCTCTTTCAGAGAAACGCATGTGAGTTTCTGGTGAATGCTTGTAAGTAGCTTAAGGCACTTTCAAAGGAAAGTGATTTTCTCTGAAAGGACAGCATTTAGAAAGTGAAGCAACACTCCATTCACTTCGCACAGTGAATTGAAGTGTTGGAACAGACTGCTTCTCTTTCAGAGAAATGCATGTGAGTTTCTGTTGAATGCTTGCAAGTAGCTTAAGGCACTTTCAAAGGAAAGTGATTTTCTCTGAAAGACAGCCTTTAGAAAGTGAAGCAACACTCCATTCACTTCGCAGAGTGAATTGAAGTATTGGAACAGACTGCTTCTCTTTCATACAAACGCATTAGTGTTTCTTGTGAATGCTTGTAAGAAGCTTAAGGCACTTTCAAAGGAAAGTGATTTTCTCTGAAAGGACAGCATTTAGAAAGTGAAGCAACACTCCATTCACTTCGCACAGTGAATTGAAGTGTTGGAACAGACTGCTTCTCTTTCAGAGAAACGCATGTGAGTTTCTTGTGAATTCTTGCAAGTTGCTTAAGGCACTTTCAAAGGAAAGTGATTTTCTCTGAAAGTACAGCATTTAGAAAGTGAAGCAACACTCCATTCACTTTGCACAGTGAATTGAAGTGTTGGAACAGACTGCTTCTCTTTCAGAGAAACGCATGTGAGTTTTTTGTGAATGCTTGAAAGTAGTTTATGGCACTTTCAAAGGAAAGTGATTTTCTCTGAAAGGACAGAATTTAGAAAGTGAAGCAACACTCCATTCACTTTGCACAGTGAATTGAAGTGTTTGAACAGTCTGCTTCTCTTTCAGAGAAACGCAAGTGAGTTTCTTCCTAATGCTTGCAAGTAGCTTAAGGCACTTTCAAAGGAAAGTGATTTTCTCTGAAAGGACAGCATTTAGAAAGTGAAGCAACACTCCATTCACCTCGCACAGTGAATTGAAGTGTTTGAACAGTCTGCTTCTCTTTCAGAGAAACGCATGTGAGTTTCTTCCTAATGCTTGCAAGTAGCTTAAGGCACTTTCAAAGGAAAGTGATTTTCTCTGAAAGGACAGCATTTAGAAAGTGAAGCAACACTCCATTCACTTCGCACAGTGAATTGAAGTGTTGGAACAGACTGCTTCTCTTTCAGAGAAACGCATGTGAGTTTCTGGTGAATGCTTGTAAGAAGCTTAAGGCACTTTCAAAGGAAAGTGATTTTCTCTGAAAGGACAGCATTTAGAAACTGAAGCAACACTCCATTCACTTCGCACAGTCAATTGAAGTGTTGGAACAGACTGCTTCTCTTTAAGAGAAACGCATGTGAGTTTTTTGTGAATGCTTGAAAGTAGTTTAAGGCACTTTCAAAGGAAAATGATTTTCTCTGAAAGGACAGAATTTAGAAAGTGATGCAACACTCCATTCACCTCGGACAGTGAATTGAAGTGTTTGAACAGACTGCTTCTCTTTCAGAGAAACGCATGTGAGTTTCTTCCTAATGCTTGTAAGTAGCTTAAGGCACTTTCAAAGGAAAGTGATTTTCTCTGAAAGGACAGCATTTAGAAAGTGAAGCAACACTCCATTCCCTTCGTGCAGTGAACTGAAGTGTTGGAACAGAGTGCTTCTCTTTCATAGAAACGCATTAGTGTTTCTTGTGAATTCTTGCAAGTGGCTCAAGGCACTTTCAAAGGAAAGTGATTTTCTCTGAAAGGACAGCATTTAGAAACTGAAGCAACACTCCATACACTTCGCACAGTGAATTGAAGTGTTGGAACAGACTGCTTCTCTTTCAGAGAAATGCATGTGAGTTTCTGTTGAATGCTTGTAAGTACCTTAAGGCACTTTCAAAGGAAAGTGATTTTCTCTGAAAGGACAGCATTTAGAAAGTGAAGCAACACTCCATTCACTTCGCAGAGTGAATTGAAGTATTGGAACAGACTGCTTCTCTTTCAGAGAAATGCATGTGAGTTTCTGGTGAATGCTTGTAAGTAGCTTAAGGCACTTTCAAAGGAAAATGATTTTCTCTGAAAGGACAGCATTTAGAAAGTGAGGCAACACTCCATTCACTTCGCACAGTGAATTGAAGTGTTGGAACAGACTGCTTCACTTTCAGAGAAACGCATGTGAGTTTCTGTTGAATGCTTGTAAGTAGCTTAAGGCACTTTCAAAGGAAAGTGATTTTCTCTGAAAGGACAGCATTTAGAAAGTGAAGCAACACTCCATTCCCTTCGTGCAGTGAATTGAAGTGTTGGAACAGACTGCTTCTCTTTCAGAGAAACGCATGTGAGTTTCTTCCTAATGCTTGCAAGTAGCTTAAGGCACTTTCAAGGGAAAGTGATTTTCTCTGAAAGGACAGCATTTAGAAAGTGAAGCAACACTCCATTCACTTCGCACAGTGAATTGAAGTGTTGGAACAGACTGCTTCTCTTTCAGAGAAACGCATGTGAGTTTCTGGTGAATGCTTGTAAGTAGCTTAAGGCACTTTCAAAGGAAAGTGATTTTCTCTGAAAGGACAGCATTTAGAAAGTGAAGCAACACTCCATTCACTTCGCACAGTGAATTGAAGTGTTGGAACAGACTGCTTCTCTTTCAGAGAAATGCATGTGAGTTTCTGTTGAATGCTTGCAAGTAGCTTAAGGCACTTTCAAAGGAAAGTGATTTTCTCTGAAAGGACAGCATTTAGAAAGTGAAGCAACACTCCATTCACTTCGCAGAGTGAATTGAAGTATTGGAACAGACTGCTTCTCTTTCATACAAACGCATTAGTGTTTCTTGTGAATGCTTGTAAGAAGCTTAAGGCACTTTCAAAGGAAAGTGATTTTCTCTGAAAGGACAGCATTTAGAAAGTGAAGCAACACTCCATTCACTTCGCACAGTGAATTGAAGTGTTGGAACAGACTGCTTCTCTTTCAGAGAAACGCATGTGAGTTTCTTGTGAATTCTTGCAAGTTGCTTAAGGCACTTTCAAAGGAAAGTGATTTTCTCTGAAAGTACAGCATTTAGAAAGTGAAGCAACACTCCATTCACTTTGCACAGTGAATTGAAGTGTTGGAACAGACTGCTTCTCTTTCAGAGAAACGCATGTGAGTTTTTTGTGAATGCTTGAAAGTAGTTTATGGCACTTTCAAAGGAAAGTGATTTTCTCTGAAAGGACAGAATTTAGAAAGTGAAGCAACACTCCATTCACTTCGCACAGTGAATTGAAGTGTTTGAACAGTCTGCTTCTCTTTCAGAGAAACGCAAGTGAGTTTCTTCCTAATGCTTGAAAGTAGCTTAAGGCACTTTCAAAGGAAAGTGATTTTCTCTGAAAGGACAGCATTTAGAAAGTGAAGCAACACTCCATTCACTTCGCACAGTGAATTGAAGTGTTGGAACAGACTGCTTCTCTTTCAGAGAAACGCATGTGAGTTTCTGGTGAATGCTTGTAAGAAGCTTAAGGCACTTTCAAAGGAAAGTGATTTTCTCTGAAAGGACAGCATTTAGAAACTGAAGCAACACTCCATTCACTTCGCACAGTGAATTGAAGTGTTGGAACAGACTGCTTCTCTTTCAGAAAAACGCATGTGAGTTTCTTCCTAATGCTTGTAAGTAGCTTAAGGCACTTTCAAAGGAAAGTGATTTTCTCTGAAAGGACAGCATTTAGAAAGTGAAGCAACACTCCATTCCCTTCGTGCAGTGAATTGAAGTGTTGGAACGGAGTGCTTCTCTTTCATAGAAACGCATTAGTGTTTCTTGTGAATGCTTGCAAGTGGCTTAAGGCACTTTCAAAGGAAATGATTTTCTCTGAAAGGACAGCATTTAGAAACTGAAGCAACACTCCATTCACTTCGCACAGTGAATTGAAGTGTTGGAACAGTCTGCTTCTCTTTCAGAGAAACGCATGTGAGCTTCTTCCTAATGCTTGCAAGTAGCTTAAGGCACTTTCAAAGGAAAGTGATTTTCTCTGAAAGAACAGCATTTAGAAAGTGAAGCAACACTCCATTCACTTCGCACAGTGAATAGAAGTGTTGGAACAGACTGCTTCTCTTTCAGAGAAACGCATGTGAGTTTCTTGTGAATGCTTGCAAGTTGCTTAAGGCACTTTCAAAGGAAAGTGGTTTTCTCTGAAAGGACAGCATTTAGAAAGTGAAGCAACACTCCATTCACTTCGCACAGTGAATTGAAGTGTTGGAACAGACTGCATCTCTTTCAGAGAAATGCATGTGAGTTTCTGTTGAATGCTTGTCAGTAGCTTAAGGCTCTTTCAAAGGAAAGTGATTTTCTCTGAAAGGACAGCATTTAGAAAGTAAAGCAAAACTCCATTCCCTTCGCGCAATGAATTGAAGTGTTGGAACAGACTGCTTCTCTTTCATAGAAACGCATTAGTGTTTCTTGTGAATGCTTGTAAGAAGCTTAAGGCACTTTCAAAGGAAAGTGATTTTCTCTGAAAGGACAGCATTTAGAAAGTGAAGCAACACTCCATTCACTTCGCACAGTGAATTGAAGTGTTGGAACAGACTGCTTCTCTTTCAGAGAAACGCATGTGAGTTTCTTGTGAATTCTTGCAAGTTGCTTAAGGCACTTTCAAAGGAAAGTGATTTTCTCTGAAAGGACAGCATTTAGAAAGTGAAGCAACACTCCATTCACTTCGCACAGTGAATTGAAGTGTTGAAACAGACTGCTTCTCTTTCAGAGAAACGCATGTGAGTTTTTTGTGAATGCTTGAAAGTAGTTTAAGGCACTTTCAAAGGAAAGTGATTTTCTCTGAAAGGACAGAATTTAGAAAGTGAAGCAACACTCCATTCACTTCGCACAGTGAATTGAAGTGTTGGAACAGACTGCTTCTCTTTCAGAGAAATGCATGTGAGTTTCTGTTGAATGCTTGTAGGTACCGTAAGGCACTTTCAAAGAAAAGTGATTTTCTCTGAAAGGACAGCATTTAGAAAGTGAAGCAACACTCCATTCACTTCGCAGAGTGAATTGAAGTATTGGAACGGACTGCTTCTCTTTCAGAGAAATGCATGTGAGTTTCTGGTGAATGCTTGTAAGTAGCTTAAGGCACTTTCAAAGGAAAACGATTTTCTCTGAAAGGACAGCATTTAGAAAGTGAGGCAACACTCCATTCACTTCGCACAGTGAATTGAAGTGTTGGAACAGAGTGCTTCTCTTTCAGAGAAACGCATGTGAGTTTCTGTTGAATGCTTGTAAGTAGCTTAAGGCACTTTCAAAGGAAAGTGATTTTCTCTGAAAGGACAGCATTTAGAAAGTGAAGCAACACTCCATTCCCTTCGTGCAGTGAATTGAAGTGTTGGAACAGACTGCTTCTCTTTCAGAGAAACGCATGTGAGTTTCTTCCTAATGCTTGCAAGTAGCTTAAGGCACTTTCAAGGAAAAGTGATTTTCTCTGAAAGGACAGTATTTAGAAAGTGAAGCAACACTCCATTCACTTCGCACAGTGAATTGAAGTGTTGGAACAGACTGCTTCTCTCTCAGAGAAACGCATGTGAGTTTTTTGTGAATGCTTGAAAGTAGTTTAAGGCACTTTCAAAGGAAAGTGATTTTCTCTGAAAGGACAGAATTTAGAAAGTGAAGCAACACTCCATTCACTTCGCACAGTGAATTGAAGTGTTTGAACAGTCTGCTTCTCTTTCAGAGAAACGCATGTGAGTTTCTTCCTAATGCTTGCAAGTAGCTTAAGGCACTTTCAAAGGAAAGTGATTTTCTCTGAAAGGACAGCATTTAGAAAGTGAAGCAACACTCCATTCACTTCGCACAGTGAATTGAAGTGTTGGAACAGACTGCTTCTCTTTCAGAGAAACGCATGTGAGTTTCTTCCTAATGCTTGTAAGTAGCTTAAGGCACTTTCAAAGGAAAGTGATTTTCTCTGAAAGGACAGCATTTAGAAAGTGAAGCAACACTCCATTCACTTCGCAAAGTGAATTGAAGTATTGGAACAGACTGCTTCTCTTTCAGAGAAATGCATGTGAGTTTCTGGTGAATGCTTGTAAATAGCTTAAGGCACTTTCAAAGGAAATCGATTTTCTCTGAAAGGACAGCATTTAGAAAGTGAGGCAACACTCCATTCACTTCGCACAGTGAATTGAAGTGTTGGAACAGACTGCTTCTCTTTCAGAGAAACGCATGTGAGTTTCTGTTGAATGCTTGTAAGTAGCTTAAGGCACTTTCAAAGGAAAGTGATTTTCTCTGAAAGGACAGCATTTAGAAAGTGAAGCAACACTCCATTCCCTTCGTGCAGTGAATTGAAGTGTTGGAACAGACTGCTTCTCTTTCAGAGAAACGCATGTGAGTTTCTTCCTAATGCTTGCAAGTAGCTTAAGGCACTTTCAAGGGAAAGTGATTTTCTCTGAAAGGACAGCATTTAGAAAGTGAAGCAACACTCCATTCATTTCGCACAGTGAATTGAAGTGTTGGAACAGACTGCTTCTCTTTCAGAGAAACGCATGTGAGTTTCTGGTGAATGCTTGTAAGTAGCTTAAGGCACTTTCAAAGGAAAGTGATTTTCTCTGAAAGGACAGCATTTAGAAAGTGAAGCAACACTCCATTCACTTCGCACAGTGAATTGAAGTGTTGGAACAGACTGCTTCTCTTTCAGAGAAATGCATGTGAGTTTCTGTTGAATGTTTGCAAGTAGTTTAAGGCACTTTCAAAGGAAAGTGATTTTCTCTGAAAGGACAGCATTTAGAAAGTGAAGCAACACTCCATTCACTTCGCAGAGTGAATTGAAGTATTGGAACAGACTGCTTCTCTTTCATAGAAACGCATTAGTGTTTCTTGTGAA
Organism: Myodes glareolus; assembly: GCF_982192425.1. Lineage (NCBI taxonomy): Eukaryota > Metazoa > Chordata > Mammalia > Rodentia > Cricetidae > Myodes > Myodes glareolus. The sequence goes on from NW_028263213.1 coordinate 1,031,512, forward strand.
TGCTTGTAAGAAGCTTAAGGCACTTTCAAAGGAAAGTGATTTTCTCTGAAAGGACAGCATTTAGAAAGTGAAGCAACACTCCATTCACTTCGCACAGTGAATTGAAGTGTTGGTACAGACTGCTTCTCTTTCAGAGAAACGCATGTGAGTTTCTTGTGAATTCTTGCAAGTTGCTTAAGGCACTTTCAAAGGAAAGTGATTTTCTCTGAAAGGACAGCATTTAGAAAGTGAAGCAACACTCCATTCACTTCGCACAGTGAATTGAAGTGTTGGAACAGACTGCTTCTCTTTCAGAGAAACGCATGTGAGTTTTTTGTGAATGCTTGAAAGTAGTTTAAGGCACTTTCAAAGGAAAGTGATTTTCTCTGAAAGGACAGAATTTAGAAAGTGAAGCAACACTCCATTCACTTCGCACAGTGAATTGAAGTGTTGGAACAGACTGCTTCTCTTTCAGAGAAACGCATGTGAGTTTCTTCCTAATACTTGTAAGTAGCTTAAGGCACTTTCAAAGGAAAGGGATTTTCTCTGAAAGGACAGCATTTAGAAAGTGAAGCAACACTCCATTCACTTCGCAGAGTGAATTGAAGGATTGGAACAGACTGCTTCTCTTTCAGAGAAATGCATGTGAGTTTCTGGTGAATGCTTGTAAGTAGCTTAAGGCACTTTCAAAGGAAAATGATTTTCTCTGAAAGGACAGCATTTAGAAAGTGAGGCAACACTCCATTCACTTCGCACAGTGAATTGAAGTGTTGGAACAGACTGCTTCTCTTTCAGAGAAACGCTTGTGAGTTTCTGGTGAATGCTTGTAAGTAGCTTAAGGCACTTTCAAAGGAAAGTGATTTTCTCTGAAAGGACAGCATTTAGAAAGTGAAGCAACACTCCATTCCCTTCGTGCAGTGAATTGAAGTGTTGGAACAGACTGCTTCTCTTTCAGAGAAATGCATGTGAGTTTCTGGTGAATGCTTGTAAATAGCTTAAGGCACTTTCAAAGGAAATCGATTTTCTCTGAAAGGACAGCATTTAGAAAGTGAGGCAACACTCCATTCACTTCGCACAGTGAATTGAAGTGTTGGAACAGACTGCTTCTCTTTCAGAGAAACGCATGTGAGTTTCTGTTGAATGCTTGTAAGTAGCTTAAGGCACTTTCAAAGGAAAGTGATTTTCTCTGAAAGGACAGCATTTAGAAAGTGAAGCAACACTCCATTCCCTTCGTGCAGTGAATTGAAGTGTTGGAACAGACTGCTTCTCTTTCAGAGAAACGCATGTGAGTTTCTTCCTAATGCTTGCAAGTAGCTTAAGGCACTTTCAAGGGAAAGTGATTTTCTCTGAAAGGACAGCATTTAGAAAGTGAAGCAACACTCCATTCATTTCGCACAGTGAATTGAAGTGTTGGAACAGACTGCTTCTCTTTCAGAGAAACGCATGTGAGTTTCTGGTGAATGCTTGTAAGTAGCTTAAGGCACTTTCAAAGGAAAGTGATTTTCTCTGAAAGGACAGCATTTAGAAAGTGAAGCAACACTCCATTCACTTCGCACAGTGAATTGAAGTGTTGGAACAGACTGCTTCTCTTTCAGAGAAATGCATGTGAGTTTCTGTTGAATGTTTGCAAGTAGTTTAAGGCACTTTCAAAGGAAAGTGATTTTCTCTGAAAGGACAGCATTTAGAAAGTGAAGCAACACTCCATTCACTTCGCAGAGTGAATTGAAGTATTGGAACAGACTGCTTCTCTTTCATAGAAACGCATTAGTGTTTCTTGTGAATGCTTGTAAGAAGCTTAAGGCACTTTCAAAGGAAAGTGATTTTCTCTGAAAGGACAGCATTTAGAAAGTGAAGCAACACTCCATTCACTTCGCACAGTGAATTGAAGTGTTGGTACAGACTGCTTCTCTTTCAGAGAAACGCATGTGAGTTTCTTGTGAATTCTTGCAAGTTGCTTAAGGCACTTTCAAAGGAAAGTGATTTTCTCTGAAAGGACAGCATTTAGAAAGTGAAGCAACACTCCATTCACTTCGCACAGTGAATTGAAGTGTTGGAACAGACTGCTTCTCTTTCAGAGAAACGCATGTGAGTTTTTTGTGAATGCTTGAAAGTAGTTTAAGGCACTTTCAAAGGAAAGTGATTTTCTCTGAAAGGACAGAATTTAGAAAGTGAAGCAACACTCCATTCACTTCGCACAGTGAATTGAAGTGTTGGAACAGACTGCTTCTCTTTCAGAGAAACGCATGTGAGTTTCTTCCTAATACTTGTAAGTAGCTTAAGGCACTTTCAAAGGAAAGGGATTTTCTCTGAAAGGACAGCATTTAGAAAGTGAAGCAACACTCCATTCACTTCGCAGAGTGAATTGAAGGATTGGAACAGACTGCTTCTCTTTCAGAGAAATGCATGTGAGTTTCTGGTGAATGCTTGTAAGTAGCTTAAGGCACTTTCAAAGGAAAATGATTTTCTCTGAAAGGACAGCATTTAGAAAGTGAGGCAACACTCCATTCACTTCGCACAGTGAATTGAAGTGTTGGAACAGACTGCTTCTCTTTCAGAGAAACGCTTGTGAGTTTCTGGTGAATGCTTGTAAGTAGCTTAAGGCACTTTCAAAGGAAAGTGATTTTCTCTGAAAGGACAGCATTTAGAAAGTGAAGCAACACTCCATTCCCTTCGTGCAGTGAATTGAAGTGTTGGAACAGACTGCTTCTCTTTCAGAGAAACGCATGTGAGTTTCTTCCTAATGCTTGCAAGTAGCTTAAGGCACTTTCAAGGGAAAGTGATTTTCTCTGAAATGACAGCATTTAGAAAGTGAAGCAACACTCCATTCACTTCGCACAGGGAATTGAAGTGTTGGAACAGACTGCTTCTCTTTCATAGAAACGCATTAGTGTTTCTTGTGAATGCTTGTAAGAAGCTTAAGGCACTTTCAAAGGAAAGTGATTTTCTCTGAAAGGACAGCATTTAGAAACTGAAGCAACACTCCATTCACTTCGCACAGTGAATTGAAGTGTTGGAACAGACTGCTTCTCTTTCAGAGAAACGCATGTGAGTTTCTTGTGAATTCGTGCAAGTTGCTTAAGGCACTTTCAAAGGAAAGTGATTTTCTCTGAAAGGACAGCATTTAGAAAGTGAAGCAACACTCCATTCACTTCGCACAGTGAATTGAAGTGTTGGAACAGACTGCTTCTCTTTCAGAGAAACGCATGTGAGTTTTTTGTGAATGCTTGAAAGTAGTTTAAGGCACTTTCAAAGGAAAGTGATTTTCTCTGAAAGGACAGAATTTAGAAAGTGAAGCAACACTCCATTCACTTCGCACAGTGAATTGAAGTGTTGGAACAGACTGCTTCTCTTTCAGAGAAATGCATGTGAGTTCTGTTGAATGCTTGTAAGTACCTTAAGGCACTTCAAAGGAAAGTGATTTTCTCTGAAAGGACAGCATTTAGAAAGTGAAGCAACACTCCATTCACTTCGCAGAGTGAATTGAAGTATTGGAACAGACTGCTTCTCTTTCAGAGAAATGCATGTGAGTTTCTGGTGAATGCTTGTAAGTAGCTTAAGGCACTTTCAAAGGAAAATGATTTTCTCTGAAAGGACAGCATTTAGAAAGTGAGGCAACACTCCATTCACTTCGCACAGTGAAATGAAGTGTTGGAACAGACTGCTTCTCTTTCAGAGAAACGCATGTGAGTTTTTTGTGAATGCTTGAAAGTAGTTTAAGGCACTTTCAAAGGAAAGTGATTTTCTCTGAAAGGACAGAATTTAGAAAGTGAAGCAACACTCCATTCACTTCGCACAGTGAATTGAAGTGTTTGAACAGTCTGCTTCTCTTTCAAAGAAACGCATGTGAGTTTCTTCCTAATGCTTGCAAGTAGCTTAAGGCACTTTCAAAGGAAAGTGATTTTCTCTGAAAGGACAGCATTTAGAAAGTGAAGCAACACTCCATTCACTGCGCACAGTGAATTGAAGTGTTGGAACAGACTGCTTCTCTTTCAGAGAAACGCATGTGAGTTTCTGGTGAATGCTTGTAAGAAGCTTAAGGCACTTTCAAAGGAAAGTGATTTTCTCTGAAAGGACAGCATTTAGAAACTGAAGCAACACTCCATTCACTTCGCACAGTGAATTGAAGTGTTGGAACAGACTGCTTCTCTTTCAGAGAAACGCATGTGAGTTTCTTCCTAATGCTTGTAAGTAGCTTAAGGCACTTTCAAAGGAAAGTGATTTTCTCTGAAAGGACAGCATTTAGAAAGTGAAGCAACACTCCATTCACTTCGCAGAGTGAATTGAAGGATTGGAACAGACTGCTTCTCTTTCAGAGAAATGCATGTGAGTTTCTGGTGAATGCTTGTAAGTAGCTTAAGGCACTTTCAAAGGAAAATGATTTTCTCTGAAAGGACAGCATTTAGAAAGTGAGGCAACACTCCATTCACTTCGCACAGTGAATTGAAGTGTTGGAACAGACTGCTTCTCTTTCAGAGAAACGCATGTGAGTTTCTGTTGAATGCTTGTAAGTAGCTTAAGGCACTTTCAAAGGAAAGTGATTTTCTCTGAAAGGACAGCATTTAGAAAGTGAAGCAACACTCCATTCCCTTCGTGCAGTGAATTGAATTGTTGGAACAGACTGCTTCTCTTTCAGAGAAACGCATGTGAGTTTCTTCCTAATGCTTGCAAGTAGCTTAAGGCACTTTAAAGGGAAAGTGATTTTCTCTGAAAGGACAGCATTTAGAAAGTGAAGCAACACTCCATTCACTTCGCACAGTGAATTGAAGTGTTGGAACAGACTGCTTCTCTTTCAGAGAAACGCATGTGAGTTTCTTGTGAATTCTTGCAAGTTGCTTAAGGCACTTTCAAAGGAAAGTGATTTTCTCTGAAAGGACAGCATTTAGAAAGTGAAGCAACACTCCATTCACTTCGCACAGTGAATTGAAGTGTTGGAACAGACTGCTTCTCTTTCAGAGAAACGCATGTGAGTTTTTTGTGAATGCTTGAAAGAAGCTTAAGGCACTTTAAAAGGAAAGTGATTTTCTCTGAAAGGACAGCATTTAGAAACTGAAGCAACACTCCATTCACTTCGCACAGTGAATTGAAGTGTTGGAACAGACTGCTTCTCTTTCAGAGAAACGCATGTGAGTTTCTTCCTAATGCTTGTAAGTAGCTTAAGGCACTTTCAAAGGAAAGTGATTTTCTCTGAAAGGACAGCATTTAGAAAGTGAAGCAACACTCCATTCACTTCGCAGAGTGAATTGAAGGATTGGAACAGACTGCTTCTCTTTCAGAGAAATGCATGTGAGTTTCTGGTGAATGCTTGTAAGTAGCTTAAGGCACTTTCAAAGGAAAATGATTTTCTCTGAAAGGACAGCATTTAGAAAGTGAGGCAACACTCCATTCACTTCGCACAGTGAATTGAAGTGTTGGAACAGACTGCTTCTCTTTCAGAGAAACGCATGTGAGTTTCTGTTGAATGCTTGTAAGTAGCTTAAGGCAATTTCAAAGGAAAGTGATTTTCTCTGAAAGGACAGCATTTAGAAAGTGAAGCAACACTCCATTCCCTTCGTGCAGTGAATTGAAGTGTTGGAACAGACTGCTTCTCTTTCAGAGAAACGCATGTGAGTTTCTTCCTAATGCTTGCAAGTAGCTTAAGGCACTTTCAAGGGAAAGTGATTTTCTCTGAAAGGACAGCATTTAGAAAGTGAAGCAACAATCCATTCACTTCGCACAGTGAATTGAAGTGTTGGAACAGACTGCTTCTCTTTCATAGAAACGCATTAGTGTTTCTTGTGAATGCTTGTAAGAAGCTTAAGGCACTTTCAAAGGAAAGTGATTTTCTCTGAAAGGACAGCATTTAGAAAGTGAAGCAACACTCCATTCACTTCGCACAGTGAATTGAAGTGTTGGAACAGACTGCTTCTCTTTCAGAGAAACGCATGTGAGTTTCTTGTGAATTCTTGCAAGTTGCTTAAGGCACTTTCAAAGGAAAGTGATTTTCTCTGAAAGGACAGAATTTAGAAAGTGAAGCAACACTCCATTCACTTCGTACAGTGAATTGAAGTGTTGGAACAGACTGCTTCTCTTTCAGAGAAATGCATGTGCGTTCTGTTGAATGCTTGTAAGTACCTTAAGGCACTTTCAAAGGAAAGTGATTTTCTCTGAAAGGACAGCATTTAGAAAGTGAAGCAACACTCCATTCACTTCGCACAGTGAATTGAAGTATTGGAACAGACTGCTTCTCTTTCAGAGAAATGCATGTGAGTTTCTGGTGAATGCTTGTAAGTAGCTTAAGGCACTTTAAAGGAAAATGATTTTCTCTGAAAGGACAGCATTTAGAAAGTGAGGCAACACTCCATTCACTTCGCACAGTGAATTGAAGTGTTGGAACAGACTGCTTCTCTTTCAGAGAAACGCATGTGAGTTTTTTGTGAATGCTTGAAAGTAGTTTAAGGCACTTTCAAAGGAAAGTGATTTTCTCTGAAAGGACAGAATTTAGAAAGTGAAGCAACACTCCATTCACTTCGCACAGTGAATTGAAGTGTTTGAACAGTCTGCTTCTCTTTCAGAGAAACGCATGTGAGTTTCTTCCTAATGCTTGCAAGTAGCTTAAGGCACTTTCAAAGTAAAGTGATTTTCTCTGAAAGGACAGCATTTAGAAAGTGAAGCAACACTCCATTCACTTCGCACAGTGAATTGAAGTGTTGGAACAGACTGCTTCTCTTTCAGAGAAACGCATGTGAGTTTCTGGTGAATGCTTGTAAGAAGCTTAAGGCACTTTCAAAGGAAAGTGATTTTCTCTGAAAGGACAGCATTTAGAAAGTGAAGCAACACTCCATTCACTTCGCACAGTGAATTGAAGTGTTGGAACCGACTGCTTCTCTTTCAGAGAAACGCATGTGAGTTTCTTCCTAATGCTTGTAAGTAGCTTAAGGCACTTTCAAAGGAAAGTGATTTTCTCTGAAAGGACAGCATTTAGAAAGTGAAGCAACACTCCATTCACTTCGCAGAGTGAATTGAAGGATTGGAACAGACTGCTTCTCTTTCAGAGAAATGCATGTGAGTTTCTGGTGAATGCTTGTAAGTAGCTTAAGGCACTTTCAAAGGAAAATGATTTTCTCTGAAAGGACAGCATTTAGAAAGTGAGGCAACACTCCATTCACTTCGCACAGTGAATTGAAGTGTTGGAACAGACTGCTTCTCTTTCAGAGAAACGCATGTGAGTTTCTGTTGAATGCTTGTAAGTAGCTTAAGGCACTTTCAAAGGAAAGTGATTTTCTCTGAAAGGACAGCATTTAGAAAGTGAAGCAACACTCCATTCCCTTCGTGCAGTGAATTGAAGTGTTGGAACAGACTGCTTATCTTTCAGAGAAACGCATGTGAGTTTCTTCCTAATGCTTGCAAGTAGCTTAAGGCACTTTCAAGGGAAAGTGATTTTCTCTGAAAGGACAGCATTTAGAAAGTGAAGCAACACTCCATTCACTTCGCACAGTGAATTGAAGTGTTGGAACAGACTGCTTCTCTTTCATAGAAACGCATTAGTGTTTCTTGTGAATGCTTGTAAGAAGCTTAAGGCACTTTCAAAGGAAAGTGATTTTCTCTGAAAGGACAGCATTTAGAAAGTGAAGCAACACTCCATTCACTTCGCACAGTGAATTGAAGTGTTGGAACAGACTGCTTCTCTTTCAGAGAAACGCATGTGAGTTTCTTGTGAATTCTTGCAAGTTGCTTAAGGCACTTTCAAATGAAAGTGATTTTCTCTGAAAGGACAGCATTTAGAAAGTGAAGCAACACTCCATTCACTTCGCACAGTGAATTGAAGTGTTGGAACAGACTGCTTCTCTTTCAGAGAAACGCATGTGAGTTTTTTGTGAATGCTTGAAAGTAGTTTAAGGCACTTTCAAAGGAAAGTGATTTTCTCTGAAAGGACAGAATTTAGAAAGTGAAGCAACACTCCATTCACTTCGCACAGTGAATTGAAGTGTTGGAACAGACTGCTTCTCTTTCAGAGAAATGCATGTGAGTTCTGTTGAATGCTTGTAAGTACCTTAAGGCACTTTCAAAGGAAAGTGATTTTCTCTGAAAGGACAGCATTTAGAAAGTGAAGCAACACTCCATTCACTTCGCACAGTGAATTGAAGTATTGGAACAGACTGCTTCTCTTTCAGAGAAATGCATGTGAGTTTCTGGTGAATGCTTGTAAGTAGCTTAAGGCACTTTCAAAGGAAAATGATTTTCTCTGAAAGGACAGCATTTAGAAAGTGAGGCAACACTCCATTCACTTCGCACAGTGAATTGAAGTGTTGGAACAGACTGCTTCTCTTTCAGAGAAACGCATGTGAGTTTTTTGTGAATGCTTGAAAGTAGTTTAAGGCACTTTCAAAGGAAAGTGATTTTCTCTGAAAGGACAGAATTTAGAAAGTGAAGCAACACTCCATTCACTTCGCACAGTGAATTGAAGTGTTTGAACAGTCTGCTTCTCTTTCAGAGAAACGCATGTGAGTTTCTTCCTAATGCTTGCAAGTAGCTTAAGGCACTTTCAAAGGAAAGTGATTTTCTCTGAAAGGACAGCATTTAGAAAGTGAAGCAACACTCCATTCACTGCGCACAGTGAATTGAAGTGTTGGAACAGACTGCTTCTCTTTCAGAGAAACGCATGTGAGTTTCTGGTGAATGCTTGTAAGAAGCTTAAGGCACTTTCAAAGGAAAGTGATTTTCTCTGAAAGGACAGCATTTAGAAAGTGAAGCAACACTCCATTCACTTCGCAGAGTGAATTGAAGGATTGGAACAGACTGCTTCTCTTTCAGAGAAATGCATGTGAGTTTCTGTTGAATGCTTGTAAGTAGCTTAAGGCACTTTCAAAGGAAAATGATTTTCTCTGAAAGGACAGCATTTAGAAAGTGAGGCAACACTCCATTCACTTCGCACAGTGAATTGAAGTGTTGGAACAGACTGCTTCTCCTTCAGAGAAACGCATGTGAGTTTCTGTTGAATGCTTGTAAGTAGCTTAAGGCACTTTCAAAGGAAAGTGATTTTCTCTGAAAGGACAGCATTTAGAAAGTGAAGCAACACTCCATTCCCTTCGTGCAGTGAATTGAAGTGTTGGAACAGACTGCTTCTCTTTCAGAGAAACGCATGTGAGTTTCTTCCTAATGCTTGCAAGTAGCTTAAGGCACTTTCAAGGGAAAGTGATTTTCTCTGAAAGGACAGCATTTAGAAAGTGAAGCAACACTCCATTCACTTCGCACAGTGAATTGAAGTGTTGGAACAGACTGCTTCTCTTTCAGAGAAACGCATGTGTGTTTCTTGTGAATTCTTGCAAGTTGCTTAAGGCACTTTCAAAGGAAAGTGATTTTCTCTGAAAGGACAGCATTTAGAAAGTGAAGCAACACTCCATTCACTTCGCACAGTGAATTGAAGTGTTGGAACAGACTGCTTCTCTTTCAGAGAAACGCATGTGAGTTTTTTGTGAATGCTTGAAAGTAGTTTAAGGCACTTTCAAAGGAAAGTGATTTTCTCTGAAAGGACAGAATTTAGAAAGTGAAGCAACACTCCATTCACTTCGCACAGTGAAATGAAGTGTTTGAACAGTCTGCTTCTCTTTCAGAGAAACGCATGTGAGTTTCTTCCTAATGCTTGTAAGTAGCTTAAGGCACTTTCAAAGGAAAGTGATTTTCTCTGAAAGGACAGCATTTAGAAAGTGAAGCAACACTCCATTCACTTCGCAGAGTGAATTGAAGGATTGGAACAGACTGCTTCTCTTTCAGAGAAATGCATGTGAGTTTCTGGTGAATGCTTGTAAGTAGCTTAAGGCACTTTCAAAGGAAAATGATTTTCTCTGAAAGGACAGCATTTAGAAAGTGAGGCAACACTCCATTCACTTCGCACAGTGAATTGAAGTGTTGGAACAGACTGCTTCTCTTTCAGAGAAACGCATGTGAGTTTCTGTTGAATGCTTGTAAGTAGCTTAAGGCACTTTCAAAGGAAAGTGATTTTCTCTGAAAGGACAGCATTTAGAAAGTGAAGCAACACTCCATTCCCTTCGTGCAGTGAATTGAAGTGTTGGAACAGACTGCTTCTCTTTCAGAGAAACGCATGTGAGTTTCTTCCTAATGCTTGCAAGTAGCTTAAGGCACTTTCAAGGGAAAGTGATTTTCTCTGAAAGGACAGCATTTAGAAAGTGAAGCAACACTCCATTCACCTCGCACAGTGAATTGAAGTGTTGGAACAGACTGCTTCTCTTTCAGAGAAACGCATGTGAGTTTCTTGTGAATTCTTGCAAGTTGCTTAAGGCACTTTCAAAGGAAAGTGATTTTCTCTGAAAGGACAGCATTTAGAAAGTGAAGCAACACTCCATTCACTTCGCACAGTGAATTGAAGTGTTGGAACAGACTGCTTCTCTTTCAGAGAAACGCATGTGAGTTTTTTGTGAATGCTTGAAAGTAGTTTAAGGCACTTTCAAAGGAAAGTGATTTTCTCTGAAAGGACAGAATTTAGAAAGTGAAGCAACACTCCATTCACTTCGCACAGTGAAATGAAGTGTTTGAACAGTCTGCTTCTCTTTCAGAGAAACGCATGTGAGTTTCTTCCTAATGCTTGCAAGTAGCTTAAGGCACTTTCAAAGGAAAGTGATTTTCTCTGAAAGGACAGCATTTAGAAAGTGAAGCAACACTCCATTCACTTCGCACAGTGAATTGAAGTGTTGGAACAGACTGCTTCTCTTTCAGAGAAACGCATGTGAGTTTCTGGTGAATGCTTGTAAGAAGCTTAAGGCACTTTCAAAGGAAAGTGATTTTCTCTGAAAGGACAGCATTTAGAAACTGAAGCAACACTCCATTCACTTCGCACAGTGAATTGAAGTGTTGGAACAGACTGCTTCTCTTTCAGAGAAACGCATGTGAGTTTCTTCCTAATGCTTGTAAGTAGCTTAAGGCACTTTCAAAGGAAAGTGATTTTCTCTGAAAGGACAGCATTTAGAAAGTGAAGCAACACTCCATTCACTTCGCAGAGTGAATTGAAGGATTGGAACAGACTGCTTCTCTTTCAGAGAAATGCATGTGAGTTTCTGGTGAATGCTTGTAAGTAGCTTAAGGCACTTTCAAAGGAAAATGATTTTCTCTGAAAGGACAGCATTTAGAAAGTGAGGCAACACTCCATTCACTTCGCACAGTGAATTGAAGTGTTGGAACAGACTGCTTCTCTTTCAGAGAAACGCATGTGAGTTTCTGTTGAATGCTTGTAAGTAGCTTAAGGCCCTTTCAAAGGAAAGTGATTTTCTCTGAAAGGACAGCATTTAGAAAGTGAAGCAACACTCCATTCCCTTCGTGCAGTGAATTGAAGTGTTGGAACAGACTGCTTCTCTTTCAGAGAAACGCATGTGAGTTTCTTCCTAATGCTTGCAAGTAGCTTAAGGCACTTTCAAGGGAAAGTGATTTTCTCTGAAAGGACAGCATTTAGAAAGTGAAGCAACAATCCATTCACTTCGCACAGTGAATTGAAGTGTTGGAACAGACTGCTTCTCTTTCAGAGAAACGCATGTGAGTTTCTTGTGAATTCTTGCAAGTTGCTTAAGGCACTTTCAAAGGAAAGTGATTTTCTCTGAAAGGACAGCATTTAGAAAGTGAAGCAACACTCCATTCACTTCGCACAGTGAATTGAAGTGTTGGAACAGACTGCTTCTCTTTCAGAGAAACGCATGTGAGTTTTTTGTGAATGCTTGAAAGTAGTTTAAGGCACTTTCAAAGGAAAGTGATTTTCTCTGAAAGGACAGAATTTAGAAAGTGAAGCAACACTCCATTCACTTCGCACAGTGAATTGAAGTGTTGGAACAGACTGCTTCTCTTTCAGAGAAATGCATGTGAGTTCTGTTGAATGCTTGTAAGTACCTTAAGGCACTTTCAAAGGAAAGTGATTTTCTCTGAAAGGACAGCATTTAGAAAGTGAAGCAACACTCCATTCACTTCGCACAATGAATTGAAGTATTGGAACAGACTGCTTCTCTTTCAGAGAAATGCATGTGAGTTTCTGGTGAATGCTTGTAAGTAGCTTAAGGCACTTTCAAAGGAAAATGATTTTCTCTGAAAGGACAGCATTTAGAAAGTGAGGCAACACTCCATTCACTTCGCACAGTGAATTGAAGTGTTGGAACAGACTGCTTCTCTTTCAGAGAAACGCATGTGAGTTTTTTGTGAATGCTTGAAAGTAGTTTAAGGCACTTTCAAAGGAAAGTGATTTTCTCTGAAAGGACAGAATTTAGAAAGTGAAGCAACACTCCATTCACTTCGCACAGTGAATTGAAGTGTTTGAACAGTCTGCTTCTCTTTCAGAGAAACGCATGTGAGTTTCTTCCTAATGCTTGCAAGTAGCTTAAGGCACTTTCAAAGTAAAGTGATTTTCTCTGAAAGGACAGCATTTAGAAAGTGAAGCAACACTCCATTCACTTCGCACAGTGAATTGAAGTGTTGGAACAGACTGCTTCTCTTTCAGAGAAACGCATGTGAGTTTCTGGTGAATGCTTGTAAGAAGCTTAAGGCACTTTCAAAGGAAAGTGATTTTCTCTGAAAGGACAGCATTTAGAAAGTGAAGCAACACTCCATTCACTTCGCACAGTGAATTGAAGTGTTGGAACAGACTGCTTCTCTTTCAGAGAAACGCATGTGAGTTTCTTCCTAATGCTTGTAAGTAGCTTAAGGCACTTTCAAAGGAAAGTGATTTTCTCTGAAAGGACAGCATTTAGAAAGTGAAGCAACACTCCATTCACTTCGCAGAGTGAATTGAAGGATTGGAACAGACTGCTTCTCTTTCAGAGAAATGCATGTGAGTTTCAGGTGAATGCTTGTAAGTAGCTTAAGGCACTTTCAAAGGAAAATGATTTTCTCTGAAAGGACAGCATTTAGAAAGTGAGGCAACACTCCATTCACTTCGCACAGTGAATTGAAGTGTTGGAACAGACTGCTTCTCTTTCAGAGAAACGCATGTGAGTTTCTGTTGAATGCTTGTAAGTAGCTTAAGGCACTTTCAAAGGAAAATGATTTTCTCTGAAAGGACAGCATTTAGAAAGTGAGGCAACACTCCATTCCCTTCGTGCAGTGAATTGAAGTGTTGGAACAGACTGCTTCTCTTTCAGAGAAACGCATGTGAGTTTCTTCCTAATGCTTGCAAGTAGCTTAAGGCACTTTCAAGGGAAAGTGATTTTCTCTGAAAGGACAGCATTTAGAAAGTGAAGCAACACTCCATTCACTTCGCACAGTGAATTGAAGTGTTGGAACAGACTGCTTCTCTTTCAGAGAAACGCATGTGAGTTTCTTGTGAATTCTTGCAAGTTGCTTAAGGCACTTTCAAAGGAAAGTGATTTTCTCTGAAAGGACAGCATTTAGAAAGTGAAGCAACACTCCATTCACTTCGCACAGTGAATTGAAGTTTTGGAACAGACTGCTTCTCTTTCAGAGAAACGCATGTGAGTTTCTTGTGAATTCTTGCAAGTTGCTTAAGGCACTTTCAAAGGAAAGTGATTTTCTCTGAAAGGACAGCATTTAGAAAGTGAAGCAACACTCCATTCACTTCGCACAGTGAATTGAAGTGTTGGAACAGACTGCTTCTCTTTCAGAGAAACGCATGTGAGTTTTTTGTGAATGCTTGAAAGTAGTTTAAGGCACTTTCAAAGGAAAGTGATTTTCTCTGAAAGGACAGAATTTAGAAAGTGAAGCAACACTCCATTCACTTCGCACAGTGAATTGAAGTGTTGGAACAGACTGCTTCTCTTTCAGAGAAATGCATGTGAGTTCTGTTGAATGCTTGTAAGTACCTTAAGGCACTTTCAAAGGAAAGTGATTTTCTCTGAAAGGACAGCATTTAGAAAGTGAAGCAACACTCCATTCACTTCGCACAGTGAATTGAAGTATTGGAACAGACTGCTTCTCTTTCAGAGAAATGCATATGAGTTTCTGGTGAATGCTTGTAAGTAGCTTAAGGCACTTTCAAAGGAAAATGATTTTCTCTGAAAGGACAGCATTTAGAAAGTGAGGCAACACTCCATTCACTTCGCACAGTGAATTGAAGTGTTGGAACAGACTGCTTCTCTTTCAGAGAAACGCATGTGAGTTTTTTGTGAATGCTTGTAAGTAGCTTAAGGCACTTTCAAAGGAAAGTGATTTTCTCTGAAAGGACAGCATTTAGAAAGTGAAGCAACACTCCATTCACTTCGCACAGTGAATTGAAGTGTTGGAACAGACTGCTTCTCTTTCAGAGAAACGCATCTGAGTTTCTGGTGAATGCTTGTAAGTAGCTTAAGGCACTTTCAAAGGAAAGTGATTTTCTCTGAAAGGACAGCATTTAGAAACTGAAGCAACACTCCATTCACTTCGCACAGTGAATTGAAGTGTTGGAACAGACTGCTTCTCTTTCAGAGAAACGCATGTGAGTTTCTTCCTAATGCTTGTAAGTAGCTTAAGGCACTTTCAAAGGAAAGTGATTTTCTCTGAAAGGACAGCATTTAGAAAGTGAAGCAACACTCCATTCTCTTCGCAGAGTGAATTGAAGGATTGGAACAGACTGCTTCTCTTTCAGAGAAATGCATGTGAGTTTCTGGTGAATGCTTGTAAGTAGCTTAAGGCACTTTCAAAGGAAAATGATTTTCTCTGAAAGGACAGCATTTAGAAAGTGAGGCAACACTCCATTCACTTCGCACAGTGAATTGAAGTGTTGGAACAGACTGCTTCTCTTTCAGAGAAACGCATGTGAGTTTCTGTTGAATGCTTGTAAGTAGCTTAAGGCACTTTCAAAGGAAAGTGATTTTCTCTGAAAGGACAGCATTTAGAGTGAAGCAACACTCCATTCCCTTCGTGCAGTGAATTGAAGTGTTGGAACAGACTGCTTATCTTTCAGAGAAACGCATGTGAGTTTCTTCCTAATGCTTGCAAGTAGCTTAAGGCACTTTCAAGGGAAAGTGATTTTCTCTGAAAGGACAGCATTTAGAAAGTGAAGCAACAATCCATTCACTTCGCACAGTGAATTGAAGTGTTGGAACAGACTGCTTCTCTTTCATAGAAATGCATTAGTGTTTCTTGTGAATGCTTGTAAGAAGCTTAAGGCACTTTCAAAGGAAAGTGATTTTCTCTGAAAGGACAGCATTTAGAAAGTGAAGCAACACTCCATTCACTTCGCACAGTGAATTGAAGTGTTGGAACAGACTGCTTCTCTTTCAGAGAAACGCATGTGAGTGTCTTGTGAATTCTTGCAAGTTGCTTAAGGCACTTTCAAAGGAAAGTGATTTTCTCTGAAAGGACAGCATTTAGAAAGTGAAGCAACACTCCATTCACTTCGCACAGTGAATTGAAGTGTTGGAAAAGACTGCTTCTCTTTCACAGAAACGCATGTGAGTTTTTTGTGAATGCTTGAAAGTAGTTTAAGGCACTTTCAAAGGAAAGTGATTTTCTCTGAAAGGACAGAATTTAGAAAGTGAAGCAACACTCCATTCACTTCGCACAGTGAATTGAAGTGTTGGAACAGACTGCTTCTCTATCAGAGAAATGCATGTGAGTTCTGTTGAATGCTTGTAAGTACCTTAAGGCACTTTCAAAGGAAAGTGATTTTCTCTGAAAGGACAGCATTCAGAAAGTGAAGCAACACTCCATTCACTTCGCAGAGTGAATTGAAGTTTTGGAACAGACTGCTTCTCTTTCAGAGAAATGCATGTGAGTTTCTGGTGAATGCTTGTAAGTAGCTTAAGGCACTTTCAAAGGAAAATGATTTTCTCTGAAGGACAGCATTTAGAAAGTGAGGCAACTCTCCATTCACTTCGCACAGTGAATTGAAGTGTTGGAACAGACTGCTTCTCTTTCAGAGAAACGCATGTGAGTTTCTGTTGAATGCTTGTAAGTAGCTTAAGGCACTTTCAAAGGAAAGTGATTTTCTCTGAAAGGACAGCATTTAGAAAGTGAAGCAACACTCCATTCCCTTCGTGCAGTGAATTGAAGTGTTGGAACAGACTGCTTCTCTTTCAGAGAAACGCATGTGAGTTTCTGGTGAATGCTTGTAAGTAGCTTAAGGCACTTTCAAAGGAAAGTGATTTTCTCTGATAGGACAGCATTTAGAAAGTGAAGCAACACTCCATTCACTTCGCACAGTGAATTGAAGTGTTGGAACAGACTGCTTCTCTTTCAGAGAAATGCATGTGAGTTTCTGTTGAATGCTTGCAAGTAGCTTAAGGCACTTTCAAAGGAAAGTGATTTTCTCTGAAAGGACAGCATTTAGAAAGTGAAGCAACACTCCATTCACTTCGCAGAGTGAAATGAAGTATTGGAACAGACTGCTTCTCTTTCATAGAAACGCATTAGTGTTTCTTGTGAATGCTTGTAAGAAGCTTAAGGCACTTTCAAAGGAAAGTGATTTTCTCTGAAAGGACAGCATTTAGAAAGTGAAGCAACACTCCATTCACTTCGCACAGTGAATTGAAGTGTTGGAACAGACTGCTTCTCTTTCAGAGAAACGCATGTGAGTTTCTTGTGAATTCTTGCAAGTTGCTTAAGGAACTTTCAAAGGAAAGTGATTTTCTCTGAAAGGACAGCATTTAGAAAGTGAAGCAACACTCCATTCACTTCGCACAGTGTATTGAAGTGTTGGAACAGACTGCTTCTCTTTCAGAGAAACGCATGTGAGTTTTTTGTGAATGCTTGAAAGTAGTTTAAGGCACTTTCAAAGGAAAGTGATTTTCTCTGAAAGGACAGAATTTAGAAAGTGAAGCAACACTCCATTCACTTCGCACAGTGAATTGAAGTGTTTGAACAGTCTGCTTCTCTTTCAGAGAAACGCATGTGAGTTTCTTCCTAATGCTTGCAAGTAGCTTAAGGCACTTTCAAAGGAAAGTGATTTTCTCTGAAAGGACAGCATTTAGAAAGTGAAGCAACACTCCATTCACTTCGCACAGTGAATTGAAGTGTTGGAACAGACTGCTTCTCTTTCAGAGAAACGCATGTGAGTTTCTGGTGAATGCTTGTAAGAAGCTTAAGGCACTTTCAAAGGAAAGTGATTTTCTCTGAAAGGACAGCATTTAGAAACTGAAGCGACACTCCATTCACTTTGCACAGTGAATTGAAGTGTTGGAACAGACTGCTTCTCTTTCAGAGAAACGCATGTGAGTTTCTTCCTAATGCTTGTAAGTAGCTTAAGGCACTTTCAAAGGAAAGTGATTTTCTCTGAAAGGACAGCATTTAGAAAGTGAAGCAACACTCCATTCACTTCGCAGAGTGAATTGAAGTATTGGAACAGACTGCTTCTCTTTCAGAGAAATGCATGTGAGTTTCTGGTGAATGCTTGTAAGTAGCTTAAGGCACTTTCAAAGGAAAATGATTTTCTCTGAAAGGACAGCATTTAGAAAGTGAGGCAACACTCCATTCACTTCGCACAGTGAATTGAAGTGTTGGAACAGACTGCTTCTCTTTCAGAGAAACGCATGTGAGTTTCTGTTGAATGCTTGTAAGTAGCTTAAGGCACTTTCAAAGGAAAGTGATTTTCTCTGAAAGGACAGCATTTAGAGTGAAGCAACACTCCATTCCCTTCGTGCAGTGAATTGAAGTGTTGGAACAGACTGCTTATCTTTCAGAGAAACGCATGTGAGTTTCTTCCTAATGCTTGCAAGTAGCTTAAGGCACTTTCAAGGGAAAGTGATTTTCTCTGAAAGGACAGCATTTAGAAAGTGAAGCAACAATCCATTCACTTCGCACAGTGAATTGAAGTGTTGGAACAGACTGCTTCTCTTTCATAGAAATCCATTAGTGTTTCTTGTGAATGCTTGTAAGAAGCTTAAGGCACTTTCAAAGGAAAGTGATTTTCTCTGAAAGGACAGCATTTAGAAAGTGAAGCAACACTCCATTCACTTCGCACAGTGAATTGAAGTGTTGGAACAGACTGCTTCTCTTTCAGAGAAACGCATGTGAGTGTCTTGTGAATTCTTGCAAGTTGCTTAAGGCACTTTCAAAGGAAAGTGATTTTCTCTGAAAGGACAGCATTTAGAAAGTGAAGCAACACTCCATTCACTTCGCACAGTGAATTGAAGTGTTGGAAAAGACTGCTTCTCTTTCACAGAAACGCATGTGAGTTTTTTGTGAATGCTTGAAAGTAGTTTAAGGCACTTTCAAAGGAAAGTGATTTTCTCTGAAAGGACAGAATTTAGAAAGTGAAGCAACACTCCATTCACTTCGCACAGTGAATTGAAGTGTTTGAACAGTCTGCTTCTCTTTCAGAGAAACGCATGTGAGTTTCTTCCTAATGCTTGCAAGTAGCTTAAGGCACTTTCAAAGGAAAGTGATTTTCTCTGAAAGGACAGCATTTAGAAAGTGAAGCAACACTCCATTCACTTCGCACAGTGAATTGAAGTGTTGGAACAGACTGCTTCTCTTTCAGAGAAACGCATGTGAGTTTCTGGTGAATGCTTGTAAGAAGCTTAAGGCACTTTCAAAGGAAAGTGATTTTCTCTGAAAGGACAGCATTTAGAAACTGAAGCGACACTCCATTCACTTTGCACAGTGAATTGAAGTGTTGGAACAGACTGCTTCTCTTTCAGAGAAACGCATGTGAGTTTCTTACTAATGCTTGTAAGTAGCTTAAGGCACTTTCAAAGGAAAGTGATTTTCTCTGAAAGGACAGCATTTAGAAAGTGAAGCAACAGTCCATTCACTTCGCAGAGTGAATTGAAGTATTGGAACAGACTGCTTCTCTTTCAGAGAAATGCATGTGAGTTTCTGGTGAATGCTTGTAAGTAGCTTAAGGCACTTTCAAAGGAAAATGATTTTCTCTGAAAGGACAGCATTTAGAAAGTGAGGCAACACTCCATTCACTTCGCACAGTGAATTGAAGTGTTGGAACAGACTGCTTCTCTTTCAGAGAAACGCATGTGAGTTTCTGTTGAATGCTTGTAAGTAGCTTAAGGCACTTTCAAAGGAAAGTGATTTTCTCTGAAAGGACAGCATTTAGAGTGAAGCAACACTCCATTCCCTTCGTGCAGTGAATTGAAGTGTTGGAACAGACTGCTTATCTTTCAGAGAAACGCATGTGAGTTTCTTCCTAATGCTTGCAAGTAGCTTAAGGCACTTTCAAGGGAAAGTGATTTTCTCTGAAAGGACAGCATTTAGAAAGTGAAGCAACAATCCATTCACTTCGCACAGTGAATTGAAGTGTTGGAACAGACTGCTTCTCTTTCATAGAAATCCATTAGTGTTTCTTGTGAATGCTTGTAAGAAGCTTAAGGCACTTTCAAAGGAAAGTGATTTTCTCTGAAAGGACAGCATTTAGAAAGTGAAGCAACACTCCATTCACTTCGCACAGTGAATTGAAGTGTTGGAACAGACTGCTTCTCTTTCAGAGAAACGCATGTGAGTGTCTTGTGAATTCTTGCAAGTTGCTTAAGGCACTTTCAAAGGAAAGTGATTTTCTCTGAAAGGACAGCATTTAGAAAGTGAAGCAACACTCCATTCACTTCGCACAGTGAATTGAAGTGTTGGAAAAGACTGCTTCTCTTTCACAGAAACGCATGTGAGTTTTTTGTGAATGCTTGAAAGTAGTTTAAGGCACTTTCAAAGGAAAGTGATTTTCTCTGAAAGGACAGAATTTAGAAAGTGAAGCAACACTCCATTCACTTCGCACAGTGAATTGAAGTGTTGGAACAGACTGCTTCTCTATCAGAGAAATGCATGTGAGTTCTGTTGAATGCTTGTAAGTACCTTAAGGCACTTTCAAAGGAAAGTGATTTTCTCTGAAAGGACAGCATTCAGAAAGTGAAGCAACACTCCATTCACTTCGCAGAGTGAATTGAAGTATTGGAACAGACTGCTTCTCTTTCAGAGAAATGCATGTGAGTTTCTGGTGAATGCTTGTAAGTAGCTTAAGGCACTTTCAAAGGAAAATGATTTTCTCTGAAGGACAGCATTTAGAAAGTGAGGCAACTCTCCATTCACTTCGCACAGTGAATTGAAGTGTTGGAACAGACTGCTTCTCTTTCAGAGAAACGCATGTGAGTTTCTGTTGAATGCTTGTAAGTAGCTTAAGGCACTTTCAAAGGAAAGTGATTTTCTCTGAAAGGACAGCATTTAGAAAGTGAAGCAACACTCCATTCCCTTCGTGCAGTGAATTGAAGTGTTGGAACAGACTGCTTCTCTTTCAGAGAAACGCATGTGAGTTTCTGGTGAATGCTTGTAAGTAGCTTAAGGCACTTTCAAAGGAAAGTGATTTTCTCTGATAGGACAGCATTTAGAAAGTGAAGCAACACTCCATTCACTTCGCACAGTGAATTGAAGTGTTGGAACAGACTGCTTCTCTTTCAGAGAAACGCATGTGAGTTTCTTGTGAATTCTTGCAAGTTGCTTAAGGCACTTTCAAAGGAAAGTGATTTTCTCTGAAAGGACAGCATTTAGAAAGTGAAGCAACACTCCATTCACTTCGCACAGTGTATTGAAGTGTTGGAACAGACTGCTTCTCTTTCAGAGAAACGCATGTGAGTTTTTTGTGAATGCTTGAAAGTAGTTTAAGGCACTTTCAAAGGAAAGTGATTTTCTCTGAAAGGACAGAATTTAGAAAGTGAAGCAACACTCCATTCACTTCGCACAGTGAATTGAAGTGTTTGAACAGTCTGCTTCTCTTTCAGAGAAACGCATGTGAGTTTCTTCCTAATGCTTGCAAGTAGCTTAAGGCACTTTCAAAGGAAAGTGATTTTCTCTGAAAGGACAGCATTTAGAAAGTGAAGCAACACTCCATTCACTTCGCACAGTGAATTGAAGTGTTGGAACAGACTGCTTCTCTTTCAGAGAAACGCATGTGAGTTTCTGGTGAATGCTTGTAAGAAGCTTAAGGCACTTTCAAAGGAAAGTGATTTTCTCTGAAAGGACAGCATTTAGAAACCGAAGCGACACTCCATTCACTTTGCACAGTGAATTGAAGTGTTGGAACAGACTGCTTCTCTTTCAGAGAAACGCATGTGAGTTTCTTCCTAATGCTTGTAAGTAGCTTAAGGCACTTTCAAAGGAAAGTGATTTTCTCTGAAAGGACAGCATTTAGAAAGTGAAGCAACACTCCATTCACTTCGCAGAGTGAATTGAAGTATTGGAACAGACTGCTTCTCTTTCAGAGAAATGCATGTGAGTTTCTGGTGAATGCTTGTAAGTAGCTTAAGGCACTTTCAAAGGAAAATGATTTTCGTGAAAGGACAGCATTTAGAAAGTGAAGCAACACTCCATTCACTTCGCACAGTGAATTGAAGTGTTGGAACAGACTGCTTCTCTTTCAGAGAAACGCATGTGAGTTTCTGTTGAATGCTTGTAAGTAGCTTAAGGCACTTTCAAAGGAAAGTGATTTTCTCTGAAAGGACAGCATTTAGAAACTGAAGCAACACTCCATTCCCTTCGTGCAGTGAATTGAAGTGTTGGAACAGACTGCTTCTCTTTCAGAGAAACGCATGTGAGTTTCTTCCTAATGCTTGCAAGTAGCTTAAGGCACTTTCAAGGGAAAGTGATTTTCTCTGAAAGGACAGCATTTAGAAAGTGAAGCAACACTCCATTCACTTCGCACAGTGAATTGAAGTGTTGGAACAGACTGCTTCTCTTTCAGAGAAACGCATGTGAGTTTCTGGTGAATGCTTGTAAGTAGCTTAAGGCACTTTCAAAGGAAAGTGATTTTCTCTGAAAGGACAGCATTTAGAAAGTGAAGCAACACTACATTCACTTCGCACAGTGAATTGAAGTGTTGGAACAGACTGCTTCTCTTTCAGAGAAATGCATGTGAGTTTCTGTTGAATGCTTGTAAGTAGCTTAAGGCACTTTCAAAGGAAAGTGATTTCTCTGAAAGGACAGCATTTAGAAAGTGAAGCAACACTCCATTCACTTCGCAGAGTGAATTGAAGTATTGGAACAGACTGCTTCTCTTTCATAGAAACGCATTAGTGTTTCTTGTGAATGCTTGTAGGAAGCTTAAGGCACTTTCAAAGGAAAGTGATTTTCTCTGAAAGGACAGCATTTAGAAAGTGAAGCAACACTCCATTCACTTAGCACAGTGAATTGAAGTGTTGGAACAGACTGCTTCTCTTTCAGAGAAACGCATGTGATTTTCTTGTGAATTCTTGCAAGTTGCTTAAGGCACTTTCAAAGGAAAGTGATTTTCTCTGAAAGGACAGCATTTAGAAAGTGAAGCAACACTCCATTCACTTCGCACAGTGAATTGAAGTGTTGGAACAGACTGCTTCTCTTTCAGAGAAACGCATGTGAGTTTTTTGTGAATGCTTGAAAGTAGATTAAGGCACTTTCAAAGGAAAGTGATTTACTCTGAAAGGACAGTATTTAGAAAGTGAAGCAACACTCCATTCACTTCGCACAGTGAATTGAAGTGTTTGAACAGTCTGCTTCTCTTTCAGAGAAACGCATGTGAGTTTCTTCCTAATGCTTGCAAGTAGCTTAAGGCACTTTCAAAGGAAAGTGATTTTCTCTGAAAGGACAGCATTTAGAAAGTGAAGCAACACTCCATTCACTTCGCACAGTGAATTGAAGTGTTGGAACAGACTGCTTCTCTTTCAGAGAAACGCATGTGAGTTTCTGGTGAATGCTTGTAAGAAGCTTAAGTCACTTTCAAAGGAAAGTGATTTTAACTGAAAGGACAGCATTTAGAAACTGAAGCAACACTCCATTCACTTCGCACAGTGAATTGAAGTGTTGGAACAGACTGCTTCTCTTTCAGAGAAACGCATGTGAGTTTCTTCCTAATGCTTGTAAGTAGCTTAAGGCACTTTCAAAGGAAAATGATTTTCTCTGAAAGGACAGCATTTAGAAAGTGAGGCAACACTCCATTCACTTCGCACAGTGAATTGAAGTGTTGGAACAGACTGCTTCTCTTTCAGAGAAACGCATGTGAGTTTCTGTTGAATGCTTGTAAGTAGCTTAAGGCACTTTCAAAGGAAAGTGATTTTCTCTGAAAGGACAGCATTTAGAAAGTGAAGCAACACTCCATTCCCTTCGTGCAGTGAATTGAAGTGTTGGAACAGACTGCTTCTCTTTCAGAGAAACGCATGTGAGTTTCTTCCTAATGCTTGCAAGTAGCTTAAGGCACTTTCAAGGGAAAGTGATTTTCTCTGAAAGGACAGCATTTAGAAAGTGAAGCAACACTCCATTCACTTCGCACAGTGAATTGAAGTGTTGGTACAGACTGCTTCTCTTTCATAGAAACACATTAGTGTTTCTTGTGAATGCTTGTAAGAAGCTTAAGGCACTTTCAAAGGAAAGTGATTTTCTCTGAAAGGACAGCATTTAGAAAGTGAAGCAACACTCCATTCACTTCGCACAGTGAATTGAAGTGTTGGAACAGACTGCTTCTCTTTCAGAGAAACGCATGTGAGTTTCTTGTGAATTCTTGCAGGTTGCTTAAGGCACTTTCAAAGGAAAGTGATTTTCTCTGAAAGGACAGCATTTAGAAAGTGAAGCAACACTCCATTCACTTCGCACAGTGAATTGAAGTGTTGGAACAGACTGCTTCTCTTTCAGAGAAACGCATGTGAGTTTTTTGTGAATGCTTGAAAGTAGATTAAGGCACTTTCAAAGGAAAGTGATTTACTCTGAAAGGACAGTATTTAGAAAGTGAAGCAACACTCCATTCACTTCGCACAGTGAATTGAAGTGTTTGAACAGTCTGCTTCTCTTTCAGAGAAACGCATGTGAGTTTCTTCCTAATGCTTGCAAGTAGCTTAAGGCACTTTCAAAGGAAAGTGATTTTCTCTGAAAGGACAGCATTTAGAAAGTGAAGCAACACTCCATTCACTTCGCACAGTGAATTGAAGTGTTGGAACAGACTGCTTCTCTTTCATAGAAACACATTAGTGTTTCTTGTGAATGCTTGCAAGTGGCTTAAGGCACTTACAAAGGAAAGTGATTTTCTCTGAAAGGACAGCATTTAGAAACTGAAGCAACACTCCATTCACTTCGCACAGTGAATTGAAGTGTTGGAACAGTCTGCTTCTCTTTCAGAGAAACGCATGTGAGTTTCTTCCTAATGCTTGCAAGTAGCTTAAGGCATTTTCAAAGGAAAGTGATTTTCTTTGAAAGGACAGCATTTAGAAAGTGAAGCAACACTCCATTCACTTCGCACAGTGAATTGAAGTGTTGGAACAGACTGCTTCTCTTTCAGAGAAACGCATGTGAGTTTCTGGTGAATGCTTGTAAGAAGCTTAAGTCACTTTCAAAGGAAAGTGATTTTAACTGAAAGGACAGCATTTAGAAACTGAAGCAACACTCCATTCACTTCGCACAGTGAATTGAAGTGTTGGAACAGACTGCTTCTCTTTCAGAGAAACGCATGTGAGTTTCTTCCTAATGCTTGTAAGTAGCTTAAGGCACTTTCAAAGGAAAATGATTTTCTCTGAAAGGACAGCATTTAGAAAGTGAGGCAACACTCCATTCACTTCGCACAGTGAATTGAAGTGTTGGAACAGACTGCTTCTCTTTCAGAGAAACGCATGTGAGTTTCTGTTGAATGCTTGTAAGTAGCTTAAGGCACTTTCAAAGGAAAGTGATTTTCTCTGAAAGGACAGCATTTAGAAAGTGAAGCAACACTCCATTCCCTTCGTGCAGTGAATTGAAGTGTTGGAACAGACTGCTTCTCTTTCAGAGAAACGCATGTGAGTTTCTTCCTAATGCTTGCAAGTAGCTTAAGGCACTTTCAAGGGAAAGTGATTTTCTCTGAAAGGACAGCATTTAGAAAGTGAAGCAACACTCCATTCACTTCGCACAGTGAATTGAAGTGTTGGTACAGACTGCTTCTCTTTCATAGAAACACATTAGTGTTTCTTGTGAATGCTTGTAAGAAGCTTAAGGCACTTTCAAAGGAAAGTGATTTTCTCTGAAAGGACAGCATTTAGAAAGTGAAGCAACACTCCATTCACTTCGCACAGTGAATTGAAGTGTTGGAACAGACTGCTTCTCTTTCAGAGAAACGCATGTGAGTTTCTTGTGAATTCTTGCAGGTTGCTTAAGGCACTTTCAAAGGAAAGTGATTTTCTCTGAAAGGACAGCATTTAGAAAGTGAAGCAACACTCCATTCACTTCGCACAGTGAATTGAAGTGTGGGAACAGACTGCTTCTCTTTCAGAGAAACACATGTGAGTTTCTTCCTAATGCTTGCAAGTAGCTTAAGGCACTTTCAAAGGAAAGTGATTTTCTCTGAAAGGACAGCATTTAGAAAGTGAAGCAACACTCCATTCACTTTGCACAGTGAATTGAAGTGTGGGAACAGACTGCTTCTCTTTCAGAGAAACGCATGTGAGTTTCTTCCTAATGCTTGCAAGTAGCTTAAGGCTCTTTCAAAGGAAAGTGATTTTCTCTGAAAGGACAGCATTTAGAAAGTGAAGCAACACTCCATTCACTTCGCAGAGTGAATTGAAGTATTGGAACAGACTGCTTCTCTTTCAGAGAAATGCATGTGAGTTTCTGGTGAATGCTTGTAAGTAGCTTAAGGCACTTTCAAAGGAAAATGATTTTCGTGAAAGGACAGCATTTAGAAAGTGAGGCAACACTCCATTCACTTCGCACAGTGAATTGAAGTGTTGGAACAGACTGCTTCTCTTTCAGAGAAACGCATGTGAGTTTCTGTTGAATGCTTGTAAGTAGCTTAAGGCACTTTCAAAGGAAAGTGATTTTCTCTGAAAGGACAGCATTTAGAAACTGAAGCAACACTCCATTCCCTTCGTGCAGTGAATTGAAGTGTTGGAACAGACTGCTTCTCTTTCAGAGAAACGCATGTGAGTTTCTTCCTAATGCTTGCAAGTAGCTTAAGGCACTTTCAAGGGAAAGTGATTTTCTCTGAAAGGACAGCATTTAGAAAGTGAAGCAACACTCCATTCACTTCGCACAGTGAATTGAAGTGTTGGAACAGACTGCTTCTCTTTCAGAGAAACGCATGTGAGTTTCTGGTGAATGCTTGTAAGTAGCTTAAGGCACTTTCAAAGGAAAGTGATTTTCTCTGAAAGGACAGCATTTAGAAAGTGAAGCAACACTACATTCACTTCGCACAGTGAATTGAAGTGTTGGAACAGACTGCTTCTCTTTCAGAGAAATGCATGTGAGTTTCTGTTGAATGCTTGTAAGTAGCTTAAGGCACTTTCAAAGGAAAGTGATTTCTCTGAAAGGACAGCATTTAGAAAGTGAAGCAACACTCCATTCACTTCGCAGAGTGAATTGAAGTATTGGAACAGACTGCTTCTCTTTCATAGAAACGCATTAGTGTTTCTTGTGAATGCTTGTAGGAAGCTTAAGGCACTTTCAAAGGAAAGTGATTTTCTCTGAAAGGACAGCATTTAGAAAGTGAAGCAACACTCCATTCACTTAGCACAGTGAATTGAAGTGTTGGAACAGACTGCTTCTCTTTCAGAGGAACGCATGTGATTTTCTTGTGAATTCTTGCAAGTTGCTTAAGGCACTTTCAAAGGAAAGTGATTTTCTCTGAAAGGACAGCATTTAGAAAGTGAAGCAACACTCCATTCACTTCGCACAGTGAATTGAAGTGTTGGAACAGACTGCTTCTCTTTCAGAGAAACGCATGTGAGTTTTTTGTGAATGCTTGAAAGTAGATTAAGGCACTTTCAAAGGAAAGTGATTTTCTCGGAAAGGACAGTATTTGGAAAGTGAAGCAACACTCCATTCACTTCGCACAGTGAATTGAAGTGTTTGAACAGTCTGCTTCTCTTTCAGAGAAACGCATGTGAGTTTCTTCCTAATGCTTGCAAGTAGCTTAAGGCACTTTCAAAGGAAAGTGATTTTCTCTGAAAGGACAGCATTTAGAAAGTGAAGCAACACTCCATTCACTTCGCACAGTGAATTGAAGTGTTGGAACAGACTGCTTCTCTTTCATAGAAACACATTAGTGTTTCTTGTGAATGCTTGCAAGTGGCTTAAGGCACTTTCAAAGGAAAGTGATTTTCTCTGAAAGGACAGCATTTAGAAACTGAAGCAACACTCCATTCACTTCGCACAGTGAATTGAAGTGTTGGAACAGTCTGCTTCTCTTTCAGAGAAACGCATGTGAGTTTCTTCCTAATGCTTGCAAGTAGCTTAAGGCATTTTCAAAGGAAAGTGATTTTCTTTGAAAGGACAGCATTTAGAAAGTGAAGCAACACTCCATTCACTTCGCACAGTGAATTGAAGTGTTGGAACAGACTGCTTCTCTTTCAGAGAAACGCATGTGAGTTTCTGGTGAATGCTTGTAAGAAGCTTAAGTCACTTTCAAAGGAAAGTGATTTTAACTGAAAGGACAGCATTTAGAAACTGAAGCAACACTCCATTCACTTCGCACAGTGAATTGAAGTGTTGGAACAGACTGCTTCTCTTTCAGAGAAACGCATGTGAGTTTCTTCCTAATGCTTGTAAGTAGCTTAAGGCACTTTCAAAGGAAAGTGATTTTCTCGGAAAGGACAGTATTTGGAAAGTGAAGCAACACTCCATTCACTTCGCACAGTGAATTGAAGTGTTTGAACAGTCTGCTTCTCTTTCAGAGAAACGCATGTGAGTTTCTTCCTAATGCTTGCAAGTAGCTTAAGGCACTTTCAAAGGAAAGTGATTTTCTCTGAAAGGACAGCATTTAGAAAGTGAAGCAACACTCCATTCACTTCGCACAGTGAATTGAAGTGTTGGAACAGACTGCTTCTCTTTCATAGAAACACATTAGTGTTTCTTGTGAATGCTTGCAAGTGGCTTAAGGCACTTTCAAAGGAAAGTGATTTTCTCTGAAAGGACAGCATTTAGAAACTGAAGCAACACTCCATTCACTTCGCACAGTGAATTGAAGTGTTGGAACAGTCTGCTTCTCTTTCAGAGAAACGCATGTGAGTTTCTTCCTAATGCTTGCAAGTAGCTTAAGGCATTTTCAAAGGAAAGTGATTTTCTTTGAAAGGACAGCATTTAGAAAGTGAAGCAACACTCCATTCACTTCGCACAGTGAATTGAAGTGTTGGAACAGACTGCTTCTCTTTCAGAGAAACGCATGTGAGTTTCTGGTGAATGCTTGTAAGAAGCTTAAGTCACTTTCAAAGGAAAGTGATTTTAACTGAAAGGACAGCATTTAGAAACTGAAGCAACACTCCATTCACTTCGCACAGTGAATTGAAGTGTTGGAACAGACTGCTTCTCTTTCAGAGAAACGCATGTGAGTTTCTTCCTAATGCTTGTAAGTAGCTTAAGGCACTTTCAAAGGAAAGTGATTTTCTCTGAAAGGACAGCATTTAGAAAGTGAAGCAACACTCCATTCACTTCGCAGAGTGAATTGAAGGATTGGAACAGACTGCTTCTCTTTCAGAGAAATGCATGTGAGTTTCTGGTGAATGCTTGTAATTAGCTTAAGGCACTTTCAAAGGAAAATGATTTTCTCTGAAAGGACAGCATTTAGAAAGTGAGGCAACACTCCATTCACTTCGCACAGTGAATTGAAGTGTTGGAACAGACTGCTTCTCTTTCAGAGAAACGCATGTGAGTTTCTGTTGAATGCTTGTAAGTAGCTTAAGGCACTTTCAAAGGAAAGTGATTTTCTCTGAAAGGACAGCATTTAGAAAGTGAAGCAACACTCCATTCCCTTCGTGCAGTGAATTGAAGTGTTGGAACAGACTGCTTCTCTTTCAGAGAAACGCATGTGAGTTTCTTCCTAATGCTTGCAAGTAGCTTAAGGCACTTTCAAGGGAAAGTGATTTTCTCTGAAAGGACAGCATTTAGAAAGTGAAGCAACACTCCATTCACTTCGCACAGTGAATTGAAGTGTTGGTACAGACTGCTTCTCTTTCATAGAAACGCATTAGTGTTTCTTGTGAATGCTTGTAAGAAGCTTAAGGCACTTTCAAAGGAAAGTGATTTTCTCTGAAAGGACAGCATTTAGAAAGTGAAGCAACACTCCATTCACTTCGCACAGTGAATTGAAGTGTTGGAACAGACTGCTTCTCTTTCAGAGAAACGCATGTGAGTTTCTTGTGAATTCTTGCAAGTTGCTTAAGACACTTTCAAAGGAAAGTGATTTTCTCTGAAAGGACAGCATTTAGAAAGTGAAGCAACACTCCATTCACTTCGCACAGTGAATTGAAGTGTGGGAACAGACTGCTTCTCTTTCAGAGAAACGCATGTGAGTTTCTTCCTAATGCTTGCAAGTAGCTTAAGGCACTTTCAAAGGAAAGTGATTTTCTCTGAAAGGACAGCATTTAGAAAGTGAAGCAACACTCCATTCACTTTGCACAGTGAATTGAAGTGTGGGAACAGACTGCTTCTCTTTCAGAGAAACGCATGTGAGTTTCTTCCTAATGCTTGCAAGTAGCTTAAGGCACTTTCAAAGGAAAGTGATTTTCTCTGAAAGGACAGCATTTAGAAAGTGAAGCAACACTCCATTCACTTCGCACAGTGAATTGAAGTGTTGGAACAGACTGCTTCTCTTTCAGAGAAACGCATGTGAGTTGCTGGTGAATGCTTGTAAGAAGCTTAAGGCACTTTCAAAGGAAAGTGATTTTCTCTGAAAGGACAGCATTTAGAAACTGAAGCAACACTCCATTCACTTTGCACAGTGAATTGAACTGTTGGAACAGACTGCTTCTCTTTCAGAGAAACGCATGTGAGTTTCTTCCTAATGCTTGTAAGTAGCTTAAGTCACTTTCAAAGGAAAGTGATTTTCTCTGAAAGGACAGCATTTAGAAAGTGAAGCAACACTCCATTCCCTTCGGGCAGTGAATTGAAGTGTTGGTACAGAGTGCTTCTCTTTCATAGAAACACATTAGTGTTTCTTGTGAATGCTTGCAAGTGGCTTAAGGCACTTTCAAAGGAAAGTGATTTTCTCTGAAAGGACAGCATTTAGAAACTGAAGCAACACTCCATTCACTTCGCACATTGAATTGAAGTGTTGGAACAGTCTGCTTCTCTTTCAGAGAAACGCATGTGAGTTTCTTCCTAATGCTTGCAAGTAGCTTAAGGCATTTTCAAAGGAAAGTGATTTTCTTTGAAAGGACAGCATTTAGAAAGTGAAGCAACACTCCATTCAATTCGCACAGTGAATTGAAGTGTTGGAACAGACTGCTTCTCTTTCAGAGAAACGCATGTGAGTTTCTGGTGAATGCTTGTAAGAAGCTTAAGTCACTTTCAAAGGAAAGTGATTTTCTCTGAAAGGACAGCATTTAGAAACTGAAGCAACACTCCATTCACTTCGCACAGTGAATTGAAGTGTTGGAACAGACTGCTTCTCTTTCAGAGAAACGCATGTGAGTTTCTTCCTAATGCTTGTAAGTAGCTTAAGGCACTTTCAAAGGAAAGTGATTTTCTCTGAAAGGACAGCATTTAGAAAGTGAAGCAACACTCCATTCACTTCGCAGAGTGAATTGAAGGATTGGAACAGACTGCTTCTCTTTCAGAGAAATGCTTGTGAGTTTCTGGTGAATGCTTGTAAGTAGCTTAAGGCACTTTCAAAGGAAAATGATTTTCTCTGAAAGGACAGCATTTAGAAAGTGAGGCAACACTCCATTCACTTCGCACAGTGAATTGAAGTGTTGGAACAGACTGCTTCTCTTTCAGAGAAACGCATGTGAGTTTCTGTTGAATGCTTGTAAGTAGCTTAAGGCACTTTCAAAGGAAAGTGATTTTCTCTGAAAGGACAGCATTTAGAAAGTGAAGCAACACTCCATTCCCTTCGTGCAGTGAATTGAAGTGTTGGAACAGACTGCTTCTCTTTCAGAGAAACGCATGTGAGTTTCTTCCTAATGCTTGCAAGTAGCTTAAGGCACTTTCAAGGGAAAGTGATTTTCTCTGAAAGGACAGCATTTAGAAAGTGAAGCAACACTCCATTCACTTCGCACAGTGAATTGAAGTGTTGGAACAGACTGCTTCTCTTTCATAGAAACGCATTAGTGTTTCTTGTGAATGCTTGTAAGAAGCTTAAGGCACTTTCAAAGGAAAGTGATTTTCTCTGAAAGGACAGCATTTAGAAAGTGAAGCAACACTCCATTCACTTCGCACAGTGAATTGAAGTGTTGGAACAGACTGCTTCTCTTTCAGAGAAACGCATGTGAGTTTCTTGTGAATTCTTGCAAGTTGCTTAAGGCACTTTCAAAGGAAAGTGATTTTCTCTGAAAGGACAGCATTTAGAAAGTGAAGCAACACTCCATTCACTTCGCACAGTGAATTGAAGTGTGGGAACAGACTGCTTCTCTTTCAGAGAAACGCATGTGAGTTTTTTGTGAATGCTTGAAAGTAGTTTAAGGCACTTTCAAAGGAAAGTGATTTTCTCTGAAAGGACAGAATTTAGAAAGTGAAGCAACACTCCATTCACTTCGCACAGTGAATTGAAGTTTTGGAACAGACTGCTTCTCTTTCAGAGAAATGCATGTGAGTTCTGTTGAATGCTTGTAAGAAGCTTAAGGCACTTTCAAAGGAAAGTGATTTTCTCTGAAAGGACAGCATTTAGAAAGTGAAGCAACACTCCATTCACTTTGCAGAGTGAATTGAAGTATTGGAACAGACTGCTTCTCTTTCAGAGAAATGCATGTGAGTTTCTGGTGAATGCTTGTAAGTAGCTTAAGGCACTTTCAAAGGAAAATGATTTTCTCTGAAAGGACAGCATTTAGAAAGTGAGGCAACACTCCATTCACTTCGCACAGTGAATTGAAGTGTTGGAACAGACTGCTTCTCTTTCAGAGAAACGCATGTGAGTTTATGTTGAATGCTTGTAAGTAGCTTAAGGCACTTTCAAAGGAAAGTGATTTTCTCTGAAAGGACAGCATTTAGAAAGTGAAGCAACACTCCATTCCCTTCGTGCAGTGAATTGAAGTGTTGAAACAGACTGCTTCTCTTTCAGAGAAACGCATGTGAGTTTCTTCCTAATGCTTGCAAGTAGCTTAAGGCACTTTCAAGGGAAAGTGATTTTCTCTGAAAGGACAGCATTTAGAAAGTGAAGCAACACTCCATTCACTTCGCACAGTGAATTGAAGTGTTGGAACAGACTGCTTCTCTCAGAGAAATGCATGTGAGTTTCTGTTGAATGCTTGCAAGTAGCTTAAGGCACTTTCAAAGGAAAGTGATTTTCTCTGAAAGGACAGCATTTAGAAAGTGAAGCAACACTCCATTCACTTCGCAGAGTGAATTGAAGTATTGGAACAGACTGCTTCTCTTTCATAGAAACGCATTAGTGTTTCTTGTGAATGCTTGTAAGAAGCTTAAGGCACTTTCAAAGGAAAGTGATTTTCTCTGAAAGGACAGCATTTAGAAAGTGAAGCAACACTCCATTCACTTCGCACAGTGAATTGAAGTGTTGGAACAGACTGCTTCTCTTTCAGAGAAACGCATGTGAGTTTCTTGTGAATTCTTGCAAGTTGCTTAAGGCACTTTCAAAGGAAAGTGATTTTCTCTGAAAGGACAGCATTTAGAAAGTGAAGCAACATTCCATTCACTTCGCACAGTGAATTGAAGTATTGGAACAGACTGCTTCTCTTTCAGAGAAACGCATGTGAGTTTTTTGTGAATGCTTGAAAGTAGTTTAAGGCACTTTCAAAGGAAAGTGATTTTCTCTGAAAGGACAGAATTTAGAAAGTGAAGCAACACTCCATTCACTTCGCACAGTGAATTGAAGTGTTTGAACAGTCTGCTTCTCTTTCAGAGAAACGCATGTGAGTTTCTTCCTAATGCTTGCAAGTAGCTTAAGGCACTTTCAAAGGAAAGTGATTTTCTCTGAAAGGACAGCATTTAGAAAGTGAAGCAACACTCCATTCCCTTCGTGCAGTGAATTGAAGTGTTGGTACAGAGTGCTTCTCTTTCATAGAAACGCATTAGTGTTTCTTGTGAATGCTTGCAAGTGGCTTAAGGCACTTTCAAAGGAAAGTGATTTTCTCTGAAAGGACAGCATTTAGAAACTGAAGCAACACTCCATTCACTTCGCACAGTGAATTGAAGTGTTGGAACAGACTGCTTCTCTTTCAGAGAAATGCATGTGAGTTTCTGTTGAATGCTTGCAAGTAGCTTAAGGCACTTTCAAAGGAAAGTGATTTTCTCTGAAAGGACAGCATTTAGAAACTGAAGCAACACTCCATTCACTTCGCAGAGTGAATTGAAGTATTGGAACAGACTGCTTCTCTTTCAGAGAAACGCATTAGTGTTTCTTGTGAATGCTTGTAGGAAGCTTAAGGCACTTTCAAAGGAAAGTGATTTTCTCTGAAAGGACAGCATTTAGAAAGTGAAGCAACACTCCATTCACTTCGCACAGTGAATTGAAGTGTTGGAACAGACTGCTTCTCTTTCAGAGAAACGCATGTGAGTTTCTTGTGAATTCTTGCAAGTTGCTTAAGGCACTTTCAAAGGAAAGTGATTTTCTCTGAAAGGACAGCATTTAGAAAGTGAAGCAACACTCCATTCACTTCGCACAGTGAATTGAAGTGTTGGAACAGACTGCTTCTCTTTCAGAGAAACGCATGTGAGTTTTTTGTGAATGCTTGAGAGTAGTTTAAGGCACTTTCAAAGGAAAGTGATTTTCTCTGAAAGGAAAGAATTTAGAAAGTGAAGCAACACTCCATTCACTTCGCACAGTGAATTGAAGTGTTTGAACAGTCTGCTTCTCTTTCAGAGAAACGCATGTGAGTTTCTTCCTAATGCTTGCAAGTAGCTTAAGGCACTTTCAAAGGAAAGTGATTTTCTCTGAAAGGACAGCATTTAGAAAGTGAAGCAACACTCCATTCACTTCGCACAGTGAATTGAAGTGTTGGAACAGACTGCTTCTCTTTCAGAGAAATGCATGTGAGTTTCTGTTGAATCCTTGCAAGTAGCTTAAGGCACTTTCAAAGGAAAGTGATTTTCTCTGAAAGGACAGCATTTAGAAACTGAAGCAACACTCCATTCACTTCGCAGAGTGAATTGAAGTATTGGAACAGACTGCTTCTCTTTCATAGAAACGCATTAGTGTTTCTTGTGAATGCTTGTAAGAAGCTTAAGGCACTTTCAAAGGAAAGTGATTTTCTCTGAAAGGACAGCATTTAGAAAGTGAAGCAACACTCCATTCACTTCGCACAGTGAATTGAAGTGTTGGAACAGACTGCTTCTCTTTCAGAGAAACGCATGTGAGTTTCTTGTGAATTCTTGCAAGTTGCTTAAGGCACTTTCAAAGGAAAGTGATTTTCTCTGAAAGGACAGCATTTAGAAAGTGAAGCAACACTCCATTCACTTCGCACAGTGAATTGAAGTGTTGGAACAGACTGCTTCTCTTTCAGAGAAACGCATGTGAGTTTTTTGTGAATGCTTGAAAGTAGTTTAAGGCACTTTCAAAGGAAAGTGATTTTCTCTGAAAGGACAGAATTTAGAAAGTGAAGCAACACTCCATTCACTTCGCACAGTGAATTGAAGTGTTTGAACAGTCTGCTTCTCTTTCAGAGAAACGCATGTGAGTTTCTTCCTAATGCTTGCAAGTAGCTTAAGGCACTTTCAAAGGAAAGTGATTTTCTCTGAAAGGACAGCATTTAGAAAGTGAAGCAACACTCCATTCACTTCGCACAGTGAATTGAAGTGTTGGAACAGACTGCTTCTCTTTCAGAGAAACGCATGTGAGTTTCTGGTGAATTCTTGTAAGAAGCTTAAGGCACTTTCAAAGGAAAGTGATTTTCTCTGAAAGGACAGCATTTAGAAACTGAAGCAACACTCCATTCACTTCGCACAGTGAATTGAAGTGTTGGAACAGTCTGCTTCTCTTTCAGAGAAACGCATGTGAGCTTCTTCCTAATGCTTGCAAGTAGCTTAAGGCACTTTCAAAGGAAAGTGATTTTCTCTGAAAGGACAGCATTTAGAAAGTGAAGCAACACTCCATTCACTTCGCACAGTGAATTGAAGTGTTGGAACAGACTGCTTCTCTTTCAGAGAAATGCATGTGAGTTTCTGTTGAATGCTTGTAAGTAGCTTAAGGCACTTTCAAAGGAAAGTGATTTTCTCTGAAAGGACAGCATTTAGAAAGTGAAGCAATACTCCATTCACTTCGTAGAGTGAATTGAAGTATTGGAACAGACTGCTTCTCTTTCATAGAAACGCATTAGTGTTTCTTGTGAATGCTTGTAAGAAGCTTAAGGCACTTTCAAAGGAAAGTGATTTTCTCTAAAGGACAGCATTTAGAAAGTGAAGCAACACTCCATTCACTTCGCACAGTGAATTGAAGTGTTGGAACAGACTGCTTCTCTTTCAGAGAAACGCATGTGAGTTTCTTGTGAATTCTTGCAAGTTGCTTAAGGCACTTTCAAAGGAAAGTGATTTTCTCTGAAAGGACAGAATTTAGAAAGTGAAGCAACACTCCATTCACTTCGCACAGTGAATTGAAGTGTTTGAACAGTCTGCTTCTCTTTCAGAGAAACGCATGTGAGTTTCTTCCTAATGCTTGCAAGTAGCTTAAGGCACTTTCAAAGGAAAGTGATTTTCTCTGAAAGGACAGCATTTAGAAAGTGAAGCAACACTCCATTCACTTCGCACAGCGAATTGAAGTGTTGGAACAGACTGCTTCTCTTTCAGAGAAACGCATGTGAGTTTCTGGTGAATGCTTGTAAGAAGCTTAAGGCACTTTCAAAGGAAAGTGATTTTCTCTGAAAAGACAGCATTTAGAAACTGAAGCAACACTCCATTCACTTCGCACAGTGAATTGAAGTGTTGGAACAGACTGCTTCTCTTTAAGAGAAACGCATGTGAGTTTTTTGTGAATGCTTGAAAGTAGTTTAAGGCACTTTCAAAGGAAAGTGATTTTCTCTGCAAGGACAGAATTTAGAAAGTGATGCAACACTCCATTCACTTCGCACAGTGAATTGAAGTGTTGGAACAGACTGCTTCTCTTTCAGAGAAACGCTTGTGAGTTTCTTCCTAATGCTTGTAAGTAGCTTAAGGCACTTTCAAAGGAAAGTGATTTTCTCTGAAAGGACAGCATTTAGAAAGTGAAGCAACACTCCATTCCCTTCGTGCAGTGAATTGAAGTGTTGGTACAGAGTGCTTCTCTTTCATAGAAACGCATTAGTGTTTCTTGTGAATGCTTGCAAGTGGCTTAAGGCACTTTCAAAGGAAAGTGATTTTCTCTGAAAGGACAGCATTTAGAAAGTGAAGCAACACTCCATTCACTTCGCACAGTGAATTGAAGTGTTGGAATAGACTGCTTCTCTTTCAGAGAAACGCATGTGAGTTTCTGGTGAATGCTTGTAAGAAGCTTAAGGCACCTTCAAAGGAAAGTGATTTTCTCTGAAAGGACAGCATTTAGAAACTGAAGCAACACTCCATTCACTTCGCACAGTGAATTGAAGTGTTGGAACAGACTGCTTCTCTTTAAGAGAAACGCATGTGAGTTTTTTGTGAATGCTTGAAAGTAGTTTAAGGCACTTTCAAAGGAAAGTGATTTTCTCTGAAAGGACAGAATTTAGAAAGTGATGCAACACTCCATTCACTTCGCACAGTGAATTGAAGTGTTGGAACAGACTGCTTCTCTTTCAGAGAAACGCATGTGAGTTTCTTCCTAATGCTTGTAAGTAGCTTAAGGCACTTTCAAAGGAAAGTGATTTTCTCTGAAAGGACAGCATTTAGAAAGTGAAGCAACACTCCATTCCCTTCGTGCAGTGAATTGAAGTGTTGGTACAGAGTGCTTCTCTTTCATAGAAACGCATTAGTGTTTCTTGTGAATGCTTGCAAGTGGCTTAAGGCACTTTCAAAGGAAAGTGATTTTCTCTGAAAGGACAGCATTTAGAAACTGAAGCAACACTCCATTCACTTCGCACAGTGAATTGAAGTGTTGGAACAGTCTGCTTCTCTTTCAGAGAAACGCATGTGAGCTTCTTCCTAATGCTTGCAAGTAGCTTAAGGCACTTTCAAAGGAAAGTGATTTTCTCTGAAAGGACAGCATTTAGAAAGTGAAGCAACACTCCATTCACTTCGCACAGTGAATTGAAGTGTTGGAACAGACTGCTTCTCTTTCAGAGAAATGCATGTGAGTTTCTGTTGAATGCTTGTAAGTAGCTTAAGGCACTTTCAAAGGAAAGTGATTTTCTCTGAAAGGACAGCATTTAGAAAGTGAAGCAATACTCCATTCACTTCGCAGAGTGAATTGAAGTATTGGAACAGACTGCTTCTCTTTCATAGAAACGCATTAGTGTTTCTTGTGAATGCTTGTAAGAAGCTTAAGGCACTTTCAAAGGAAAGTGATTTTCTCTAAAGGACAGCATTTAGAAAGTGAAGCAACACTCCATTCACTTCGCACAGTGAATTGAAGTGTTGGAACAGACTGCTTCTCTTTCAGAGAAACGCATGTGAGTTTCTTGTGAATTCTTGCAAGTTGCTTAAGGCACTTTCAAAGGAAAGTGATTTTCTCTGAAAGGACAGAATTTAGAAAGTGAAGCAACACTCCATTCACTTCGCACAGTGAATTGAAGTGTTTGAACAGTCTGCTTCTCTTTCAGAGAAACGCATGTGAGTTTCTTCCTAATGCTTGCAAGTAGCTTAAGGCACTTTCAAAGGAAAGTGATTTTCTCTGAAAGGACAGCATTTAGAAAGTGAAGCAACACTCCATTCACTTCGCACAGCGAATTGAAGTGTTGGAACAGACTGCTTCTCTTTCAGAGAAACGCATGTGAGTTTCTGGTGAATGCTTGTAAGAAGCTTAAGGCACTTTCAAAGGAAAGTGATTTTCTCTGAAAAGACAGCATTTAGAAACTGAAGCAACACTCCATTCACTTCGCACAGTGAATTGAAGTGTTGGAACAGACTGCTTCTCTTTCAGAGAAACGCATGTGCGTTTTTTGTGAATGCTTGAAAGTAGTTTAAGGCACTTTCAAAGGAAAGTGATTTTCTCTGAAAGGACAGAATTTAGAAAGTGATGCAACACTCCATTCACTTCGCACAGTGAATTGAAGTGTTGGAACAGACTGCTTCTCTTTCAGAGAAACGCATGTGAGTTTCTTCCTAATGCTTGTAAGTAGCTTAAGGCACTTTCAAAGGAAAGTGATTTTCTCTGAAAGGACAGCATTTAGAAAGTGAAGCAACACTCCATTCCCTTCGTGCAGTGAATTGAAGTGTTGGTACAGAGTGCTTCTCTTTCATAGAAACGCATTAGTGTTTCTTGTGAATGCTTGCAAGTGGCTTAAGGCACTTTCAAAGGAAAGTGATTTTCTCTGAAAGGACAGAATTTAGAAAGTGAAGCAACACTCCATTCACTTCGCACAGTGAATTGAAGTGTTTGAACAGTCTGCTTCTCTTTCAGAGAAACGCATGTGAGTTTCTTCCTAATGCTTGCAAGTAGCTTAAGGCACTTTCAAAGGAAAGTGATTTTCTCTGAAAGGACAGCATTTAGAAAGTGAAGCAACACTCCATTCACTTCGCACAGCGAATTGAAGTGTTGGAACAGACTGCTTCTCTTTCAGAGAAACGCATGTGAGTTTCTGGTGAATGCTTGTAAGAAGCTTAAGGCACTTTCAAAGGAAAGTGATTTTCTCTGAAAAGACAGCATTTAGAAACTGAAGCAACACTCCATTCACTTCGCACAGTGAATTGAAGTGTTGGAACAGACTGCTTCTCTTTAAGAGAAACGCATGTGAGTTTTTTGTGAATGCTTGAAAGTAGTTTAAGGCACTTTCAAAGGAAAGTGATTTTCTCTGCAAGGACAGAATTTAGAAAGTGATGCAACACTCCATTCACTTCGCACAGTGAATTGAAGTGTTGGAACAGACTGCTTCTCTTTCAGAGAAACGCATGTGAGTTTCTTCCTAATGCTTGTAAGTAGCTTAAGGCACTTTCAAAGGAAAGTGATTTTCTCTGAAAGGACAGCATTTAGAAAGTGAAGCAACACTCCATTCCCTTCGTGCAGTGAATTGAAGTGTTGGTACAGAGTGCTTCTCTTTCATAGAAACGCATTAGTGTTTCTTGTGAATGCTTGCAAGTGGCTTAAGGCACTTTCAAAGGAAAGTGATTTTCTCTGAAAGGACAGCATTTAGAAAGTGAAGCAACACTCCATTCACTTCGCACAGTGAATTGAAGTGTTGGAACAGAC
The DNA here is from genome assembly GCF_982192425.1 of Myodes glareolus. Classification (NCBI taxonomy): domain Eukaryota; kingdom Metazoa; phylum Chordata; class Mammalia; order Rodentia; family Cricetidae; genus Myodes; species Myodes glareolus. Next base: position 1,070,486 of record NW_028263213.1, read on the forward strand.
TGCTTCTCTTTCAGAGAAACGCATGTGAGTTTCTGGTGAATGCTTGTAAGAAGCTTAAGGCACCTTCAAAGGAAAGTGATTTTCTCTGAAAGGACAGCATTTAGAAACTGAAGCAACACTCCATTCACTTCGCACAGTGAATTGAAGTGTTGGAACAGACTGCTTCTCTTTAAGAGAAACGCATGTGAGTTTTTTGTGAATGCTTGAAAGTAGTTTAAGGCACTTTCAAAGGAAAGTGATTTTCTCTGAAAGGACAGAATTTAGAAAGTGATGCAACACTCCATTCACTTCGCACAGTGAATTGAAGTGTTGGAACAGACTGCTTCTCTTTCAGAGAAACGCATGTGAGTTTCTTCCTAATGCTTGTAAGTAGCTTAAGGCACTTTCAAAGGAAAGTGATTTTCTCTGAAAGGACAGCATTTAGAAAGTGAAGCAACACTCCATTCCCTTCGTGCAGTGAATTGAAGTGTTGGTACAGAGTGCTTCTCTTTCATAGAAACGCATTAGTGTTTCTTGTGAATGCTTGCAAGTGGCTTAAGGCACTTTCAAAGGAAAGTGATTTTCTCTGAAAGGACAGCATTTAGAAACTGAAGCAACACTCCATTCACTTCGCACAGTGAATTGAAGTGTTGGAACAGTCTGCTTCTCTTTCAGAGAAACGCATGTGAGCTTCTTCCTAATGCTTGCAAGTAGCTTAAGGCACTTTCAAAGGAAAGTGATTTTCTCTGAAAGGACAGCATTTAGAAAGTGAAGCAACACTCCATTCACTTCGCACAGCGAATTGAAGTGTTGGAACAGACTGCTTCTCTTTCAGAGAAATGCATGTGAGTTTCTGTTGAATGCTTGTAAGTAGCTTAAGGCACTTTCAAAGGAAAGTGATTTTCTCTGAAAGGACAGCATTTAGAAAGTGAAGCAATACTCCATTCACTTCGCAGAGTGAATTGAAGTATTGGAACAGACTGCTTCTCTTTCATAGAAACGCATTAGTGTTTCTTGTGAATGCTTGTAAGAAGCTTAAGGCACTTTCAAAGGAAAGTGATTTTCTCTAAAGGACAGCATTTAGAAAGTGAAGCAACACTCCATTCACTTCGCACAGTGAATTGAAGTGTTGGAACAGACTGCTTCTCTTTCAGAGAAACGCATGTGAGTTTCTTGTGAATTCTTGCAAGTTGCTTAAGGCACTTTCAAAGGAAAGTGATTTTCTCTGAAAGGACAGAATTTAGAAAGTGAAGCAACACTCCATTCACTTCGCACAGTGAATTGAAGTGTTTGAACAGTCTGCTTCTCTTTCAGAGAAACGCATGTGAGTTTCTTCCTAATGCTTGCAAGTAGCTTAAGGCACTTTCAAAGGAAAGTGATTTTCTCTGAAAGGACAGCATTTAGAAAGTGAAGCAACACTCCATTCACTTCGCACAGCGAATTGAAGTGTTGGAACAGACTGCTTCTCTTTCAGAGAAACGCATGTGAGTTTCTGGTGAATGCTTGTAAGAAGCTTAAGGCACTTTCAAAGGAAAGTGATTTTCTCTGAAAAGACAGCATTTAGAAACTGAAGCAACACTCCATTCACTTCGCACAGTGAATTGAAGTGTTGGAACAGACTGCTTCTCTTTAAGAGAAACGCATGTGAGTTTTTTGTGAATGCTTGAAAGTAGTTTAAGGCACTTTCAAAGGAAAGTGATTTTCTCTGAAAGGACAGAATTTAGAAAGTGATGCAACACTCCATTCACTTCGCACAGTGAATTGAAGTGTTGGAACAGACTGCTTCTCTTTCAGAGAAACGCATGTGAGTTTCTTCCTAATGCTTGTAAGTAGCTTAAGGCACTTTCAAAGGAAAGTGATTTTCTCTGAAAGGACAGCATTTAGAAAGTGAAGCAACACTCCATTCCCTTCGTGCAGTGAATTGAAGTGTTGGTACAGAGTGCTTCTCTTTCATAGAAACGCATTAGTGTTTCTTGTGAATGCTTGCAAGTGGCTTAAGGCACTTTCAAAGGAAAGTGATTTTCTCTGAAAGGACAGCATTTAGAAACTGAAGCAACACTCCATTCACTTCGCACAGTGAATTGAAGTGTTGGAACAGTCTGTTTCTCTTTCAGAGAAACGCATGTGAGCTTCTTCCTAATGCTTGCAAGTAGCTTAAGGCACTTTCAAAGGAAAGTGATTTTCTCTGAAAGGACAGCGTTTAGAAAGTGAAGCAACACTCCATTCACTTCGCACAGTGAATTGAAGTATTGGAACAGACTGCTTCTCTTTCAGAGAAACGCATGTGACTTTCTGGTGAATGCTTGTAAGTAGCTTAAGGCACTTTCAAAGGAAAGTGATTTTCTCTGAAAGGACAGCATTTAGAAAGTGAAGCAACACTCCATTCACTTCGCAGAGTGAATTGAAGTATTGGAACAGACTGCTTCTCTTTCATAGTAACGCATTAGTGTTTCTTGTGAATGCTTGTAGGAAGCTTAAGGCACTTTCAAAGGAAAGTGATTTTCTCTGAAAGGACAGCATTTAGAAAGTGAAGCAACACTCCATTCACTTCGCACAGTGAATTGAAGTGTTGGAACAGACTGCTTCTCTTTCAGAGAAACGCATGTGAGTTTCTTGTGAATTCTTGCAAGTTGCTTAAGGCACTTTCAAAGGAAAGTGATTTTCTCTGAAAGGACAGCATTTAGAAAGTGAAGCAACACTCCATTCACTTCGCACAGTGAATTGAAGTGTTGGAACAGACTGCTTCTCTTTCAGAGAAACGCATGTGAGTTTTTTGTGAATGCTTGAAAGTAGTTTAAGGCACTTTCAAAGGAAAGTGATTTTCTCTGAAAGGACAGAATTTAGAAAGTGAAGCAACACTCCATTCACTTCGCACAGTGAATTGAAGTGTTTGAACAGTCTGCTTCTCTTTCAGAGAAACGCATGTGAGTTTCTTCCTAATGCTTGCAAGTAGCTTAAGGCACTTTCAAAGGAAAGTGATTTTCTCTGAAAGGACAGCATTTAGAAAGTGAAGCAACACTCCATTCACTTCGCACAGTGAATTGAAGTGTTGGAACAGACTGCTTCTCTTTCAGAGAAACGCATGTGAGTTTCTGGTGAATGCTTGTAAGAAGCTTAAGGCACTTTCAAAGGAAAGTGATTTTCTCTGAAAGGACAGCATTTAGAAACTGAAGCAACACTCCATTCACTTCGCACAGTGAATTGAAGTGTTGGAACAGACTGCTTCTCTTTAAGAGAAACGCATGTGAGTTTTTTGTGAATGCTTGAAAGTAGTTTAAGGCACTTTCAAAGGAAAGTGATTTTCTCTGAAAGGACAGAATTTAGAAAGTGATGCAACACTCCATTCACTTCACACAGTGAATTGAACTGTTGGAACAGACTGCTTCTCTTTCAGAGAAACGCATGTGAGTTTCTTCCTAATGCTTGTAAGTAGCTTAAGGCACTTTCAAAGGAAAGTGATTTTCTCTGAAAGGACAGCATTTAGAAAGTGAAGCAACACTCCATTCCCTTCGTGCAGTGAATTGAAGTGTTGGTACAGAGTGCATCTCTTTCATAGAAACGCATTAGTGTTTCTTGTGAATGCTTGCAAGTGGCTTAAGACACTTTCAAAGGAAAGTGATTTTCTCTGAAAGGACAGCATTTAGAAAGTGAAGCAACACTCCATTCACTTCGCAGAGTGAATTGAAGTATTGGAACAGACTGCTTCTCTTTCATAGAAACGCATTAGTGTTTCTTGTGAATGCTTGTAGGAAGCTTAAGGCACTTTCAAAGGAAAGTGATTTTCTCTGAAAGGACAGCATTTAGAAAGTGAAGCAACACTCCATTCACTTCGCACAGTGAATTGAAGTGTTGGAACAGACTGCTTCTCTTTCAGAGAAACTCATGTGAGTTTCTTGTGAATTCTTGCAAGTTGCTTAAGGCACTTTCAAAGGAAAGTGATTTTCTCTGAAAGGACAGCATTTAGAAAGTGAAGCAACACTCCATTCACTTCGCACAGTGAATTGAAGTGTTGGAACAGACTGCTTCTCTTTCAGAGAAACGCATGTGAGTTTTTTGTGAATGCTTGAAAGTAGATTAAGGCACTTTCAAAGGAAAGTGATTTTCTCTGAAAGGACAGAATTTAGAAAGTGATGCAACACTCCATTCACTTCGCACAGTGAATTGAAGTGTTGGAACAGACTGCTTCTCTTTCAGAGAAACGCATGTGAGTTTCTTCCTAATGCTTGTAAGTAGCTTAAGGCACTTTCAAAGGAAAGTGATTTTCTCTGAAAGGACAGCATTTAGAAAGTGAAGCAACACTCCATTCCCTTCGTGCAGTGAATTGAAGTGTTGGTACAGAGTGCTTCTCTTTCATAGAAACGCATTAGTGTTTCTTGTGAATGCTTGCAAGTGGCTTAAGGCACTTTCAAAGGAAAGTGATTTTCTCTGAAAGGACAGCATTTAGAAACTGAAGCAACACTCCGTTCACTTCGCACAGTGAATTGAAGTGTTGGAACAGTCTGCTTCTCTTTCAGAGAAACGCATGTGAGCTTCTTCCTAATGCTTGCAAGTAGCTTAAGGCACTTTCAAAGGAAAGTGATTTTCTCTGAAAGGACAGCATTTAGAAAGTGAAGCAACACTCCATTCACTTCGCACAGTGAATTGAAGTGTTGGAACAGACTGCTTCTCTTTCAGAGAAATGCATGTGAGTTTCTGTTGAATGCTTGTAAGTAGCTTAAGGCACTTTCAAAGGAAAGTGATTTTCTCTGAAAGGACAGCATTTAGAAAGTGAAGCAATACTCCATTCACTTCGCAGAGTGAATTGAAGTATTGGAACAGACTGCTTCTCTTTCATAGAAACGCATTAGTGTTTCTTGTGAATGCTTGTAAGAAGCTTAAGGCACTTTCAAAGGAAAGTGATTTTCTCTAAAGGACAGCATTTAGAAAGTGAAGCAACACTCCATTCACTTCGCACAGTGAATTGAAGTGTTGGAACAGACTGCTTCTCTTTCAGAGAAACGCATGTGAGTTTCTTGTGAATTCTTGCAAGTTGCTTAAGGCACTTTCAAAGGAAAGTGATTTTCTCTGAAAGGACAGAATTTAGAAAGTGAAGCAACACTCCATTCACTTCGCACAGTGAATTGAAGTGTTTGAACAGTCTGCTTCTCTTTCAGAGAAACGCATGTGAGTTTCTTCCTAATGCTGGCAAGTAGCTTAAGGCACTTTCAAAGGAAAGTGATTTTCTCTGAAAGGACAGCATTTAGAAAGTGAAGCAACACTCCATTCACTTCGCACAGCGAATTGAAGTGTTGGAACAGACTGCTTCTCTTTCAGAGAAACGCATGTGAGTTTCTGGTGAATGCTTGTAAGAAGCTTAAGGCACTTTCAAAGGAAAGTGATTTTCTCTGAAAAGACAGCATTTAGAAACTGAAGCAACACTCCATTCACTTCGCACAGTGAATTGAAGTGTTGGAACAGACTGCTTCTCTTTCAGAGAAACGCATGTGAGTTTCTTCCTAATGCTTGTAAGTAGCTTAAGGCACTTTCAAAGGAAAGTGATTTTCTCTGAAAGGACAGCATTTAGAAAGTGAAGCAACACTCCATTCCCTTCGTGCAGTGAATTGAAGTGTTGGTACAGAGTGCTTCTCTTTCATAGAAACGCATTAGTGTTTCTTGTGAATGCTTGCAAGTGGCTTAAGGCACTTTCAAAGGAAAGTGATTTTCTCTGAAAGGACAGCATTTAGAAACTGAAGCAACACTCCATTCACTTCGCACAGTGAATTGAAGTGTTGGAACAGTCTGCTTCTCTTTCAGAGAAACGCATGTGAGCTTCTTCCTAATGCTTGCAAGTAGCTTAAGGCACTTTCAAAGGAAAGTGATTTTCTCTGAAAGGACAGCATTTAGAAAGTGAAGCAACACTCCATTCACTTCGCACAGTGAATTGAAGTGTTGGAACAGACTGCTTCTCTTTCAGAGAAATGCATGTGAGTTTCTGTTGAATGCTTGTAAGTAGCTTAAGGCACTTTCAAAGGAAAGTGATTTTCTCTGAAAGGACAGCATTTAGAAAGTGAAGCAATACTCCATTCACTTCGCAGAATGAATTGAAGTATTGGAACAGACTGCTTCTCTTTCATAGAAACGCATTAGTGTTTCTTGTGAATGCTTGTAAGAAGCTTAAGGCACTTTCAAAGGAAAGTGATTTTCTCTAAAGGACAGCATTTAGAAAGTGAAGCAACACTCCATTCACTTCGCACAGTGAATTGAAGTGTTGGAACAGACTGCTTCTCTTTCAGAGAAACGCATGTGAGTTTCTTGTGAATTCTTGCAAGTTGCTTAAGGCACTTTCAAAGGAAAGTGATTTTCTCTGAAAGGACAGAATTTAGAAAGTGAAGCAACACTCCATTCACTTCGCACAGTGAATTGAAGTGTTTGAACAGTCTGCTTCTCTTTCAGAGAAACGCATGTGAGTTTCTTCCTAATGCTTGCAAGTAGCTTAAGGCACTTTCAAAGGAAAGTGATTTTCTCTGAAAGGACAGCATTTAGAAAGTGAAGCAACACTCCATTCACTTCGCACAGCGAATTGAAGTGTTGGAACAGACTGCTTCTCTTTCAGAGAAACGCATGTGAGTTTCTGGTGAATGCTTGTAAGAAGCTTAAGGCACTTTCAAAGGAAAGTGATTTTCTCTGAAAAGACAGCATTTAGAAACTGAAGCAACACTCCATTCACTTCGCACAGTGAATTGAAGTGTTGGAACAGACTGCTTCTCTTTAAGAGAAACGAATGTGAGTTTTTTGTGAATGCTTGAAAGTAGTTTAAGGCACTTTCAAAGGAAAGTGATTTTCTCTGAAAGGACAGAATTTAGAAAGTGATGCAACACTCCATTCACTTCGCACAGTGAATTGAAGTGTTGGAACAGACTGCTTCTCTTTCAGAGAAACGCATGTGAGTTTCTTCCTAATGCTTGTAAGTAGCTTAAGGCACTTTCAAAGGAAAGTGATTTTCTCTGAAAGGACAGCATTTAGAAAGTGAAGCAACACTCCATTAACTTCGTGCAGTGAATTGAAGTGTTGGTACAGAGTGCTTCTCTTTCATAGAAACGCATTAGTGTTTCTTGTGAATGCTTGCAAGTGGCTTAAGGCACTTTCAAAGGAAAGTGATTTTCTCTGAAAGGACAGCATTTAGAAACTGAAGCAACACTCCATTCACTTCGCACAGTGAATTGAAGTATTGGAACAGACTGCTTCTCTTTCAGAGAAACGCATGTGACTTTCTGGTGAATGCTTGTAAGTAGCTTAAGGCACTTTCAAAGGAAAGTGATTTTCTCTGAAAGGACAGCATTTAGAAAGTGAAGCAACACTCCATTCACTTCGCAGAGTGAATTGAAGTATTGGAACAGACTGCTTCTCTTTCATAGAAACGCATTAGTGTTTCTTGTGAATGCTTGTAGGAAGCTTAAGGCACTTTCAAAGGAAAGTGATTTTCTCTGAAAGGACAGCATTTAGAAAGTGAAGCAACACTCCATTCACTTCGCACAGTGAATTGAAGTGTTGGAACAGACTGCTTCTCTTTCAGAGAAACGCATATGAGTTTCTTGTGAATTCTGGCAAGTTGCTTAAGGCACTTTCAAAGGAAAGTGATTTTCTCTGAAAGGACAGCATTATAAAGTGAAGCAACACTCCATTCACTTCGCACAGTGAATTGAAGTGTTGGAACAGACTGCTTCTCTTTCAGAGAAACGCATGTGAGTTTTTTGTGAATGCTTGAAAGTAGTTTAAGGCACTTTCAAAGGAAAGTGATTTTCTCTGAAAGGACAGAATTTAGAAAGTGAAGCAACACTCCATTCACTTCGCACAGTGAATTGAAGTGTTTGAACAGTCTGCTTCTCTTTCAGAGAAATGCATGTGAGTTTCTTCCTAATGCTTGCAAGTAGCTTAAGGCACTTTCAAAGGAAAGTGATTTTCTCTGAAACGACAGCATTTAGAAAGTGAAGCAACACTCCATTCACTTCGCACAGTGAATTGAAGTGTTGGAACAGACTGCTTCTCTTTCAGAGAAACGCATGTGAGTTTCTGGTGAATGCTTGTAAGAAGCTTAAGGCACTTTCAAAGGAAAGTGATTTTCTCTGAAAGGACAGCATTTAGAAACTGAAGCAACACTCCATTCACTTCGCACAGTGAATTGAAGTGTTGGAACAGACTTCTTCTCTTTAAGAGAAACGCATGTGAGTTTTTTGTGAATGCTTGAAAGTAGTTTAAGGCACTTTCAAAGGAAAGTGATTTTCTCTGAAAGGACAGAATTTAGAAAGTGATGCAACACTCCATTCACTTCACACAGTGAATTGAACTGTTGGAACAGACTGCTTCTCTTTCAGAGAAACGCATGTGAGTTTCTTCCTAATGCTTGTAAGTAGCATAAGGCACTTTCAAAGGAAAGTGATTTTCTCTGAAAGGACAGCATTTAGAAAGTGAAGCAACACTCCATTCCCTTCGTGCAGTGAATTGAAGTGTTGGTACAGAGTGCTTCTCTTTCATAGAAACGCATTAGTGTTTCTTGTGAATGCTTGCAAGTGGCTTAAGGCACTTTCAAAGGAAAGTGATTTTCTCTGAAAGGACAGCATTTAGAAACTGAAGCAACACTCCATTCACTTCGCACAGTGAATTGAAGTGTTGGAACAGTCTGCTTCTATTTCAGAGAAACGCATGTGAGCTTCTTCCTAATGCTTGCAAGTAGCTTAAGGCACTTTCAAAGGAAAGTGATTTTCTCTAAAGGACAGCATTTAGAAAGTGAAGCAACACTCCATTCACTTCGCACAGTGAATTGAAGTGTTGGAACAGAGTGCTTCTCTTTCAGAGAAATGCATGTGAGTTTCTGTTGAATGCTTGTAAGTAGCTTAAGGCACTTTCAAAGGAAAGTGATTTTCTCTGAAAGGACAGCATTTAGAAAGTGAAGCAACACTCCATTCACTTCGCACAGTGAATTGAAGTATTGGAACAGACTGCTTCTCTTTCAGAGAAACGCATGTGACTTTCTGGTGAATGCTTGTAAGTAGCTTAAGGCACTTTCAAAGGAAAGTGATTTTCTCTGAAAGGACAGCATTTAGAAAGTGAAGCAACACTCCATTCACTTCGCAGAGTGAATTGAAGTATTGGAACAGACTGCTTCTCTTTCATAGAAACGCATTAGTGTTTCTTGTGAATGCTTGTAGGAAGCTTAAGGCACTTTCAAAGGAAAGTGATTTTCTCTGAAAGGACAGCATTTAGAAAGTGAAGCAACACTCCATTCACTTCGCACAGTGAATTGAAGTGTTGGAATAGACTGCTTCTCTTTCAGAGAAACGCATGTGAGTTTCTTGTGAATTCTTGCAAGTTGCTTAAGGCACTTTCAAAGGAAAGTGATTTTCTCTGAAAGGACAGCATTTAGAAAGTGAAGCAACACTCCATTCACTTCGCACAGTGAATTGAAGTGTTGGAACAGACTGCTTCTCTTTCAGAGAAACGCATGTGAGTTTTTTGTGAATGCTTGAAAGTAGTTTAAGGCACTTTCAAAGGAAAGTGATTTTCTCTGAAAGGACAGAATTTAGAAAGTGAAGCAACACTCCATTCACTTCGCACAGTGAATTGAAGTGTTTGAACAGTCTGCTTCTCTTTCAGAGAAACGCATGTGAGTTTCTTCCTAATGCTTGCAAGTAGCTTAAGGCACTTTCAAAGGAAAGTGATTTTCTCTGAAAGGACAGCATTTAGAAAGTGAAGCAACACTCCATTCACTTCGCACAGTGAATTGAAGTGTTGGAACAGACTGCTTCTCTTTCAGAGAAACGCATGTGAGTTTCTGGTGAATGCTTGTAAGAAGCTTAAGGCACTTTCAAAGGAAAGTGATTTTCTCTGAAAGGACAGCATTTAGAAACTGAAGCAACACTCCATTCACTTCGCACAGTGAATTGAAGTGTTGGAACAGACTGCTTCTCTTTAAGAGAAACGCATGTGAGTTTTTTGTGAATGCTTGAAAGTAGTTTAAGGCACTTTCAATGGAAAGTGATTTTCTCTGAAAGGACAGAATTTAGAAAGTGATGCAACACTCCATTCACTTCGCACAGTGAATGGAAGTGTTGGAACAGACTGCTTCTCTTTCAGAGAAACGCATGTGAGTTTCTTCCTAATGCTTGTAAGTAGCTTAAGGCACTTTCAAAGGAAAGTGATTTTCTCTGAAAGGACAGCATTTAGAAAGTGAAGCAACACTCCATTCCCTTCGTGCAGTGAATTGAAGTGTTGGTACAGAGTGCTTCTCTTTCATAGAAACGCATTAGTGTTTCTTGTGAATGCTTGCAAGTGGCTTAAGGCACTTTCAAAGGAAAGTGATTTTCTCTGAAAGGACAGCATTTAGAAACTGAAGCAACACTCCATTCACTTCGCACAGTGAATTGAAGTGTTGGAACAGTCTGCTTCTATTTCAGAGAAACGCATGTGAGCTTCTTCCTAATGCTTGCAAGTAGCTTAAGGCACATTCAAAGGAAAGTGATTTTCTCTGAAAGGACAGCATTTAGAAACTGAAGCAACACTCCATTCACTTCGCACAGTGAATTGAAGTGTTGGAACAGACTGCTTCTCTTTCAGAGAAATGCATGTGAGTTTCTGTTGAATGCTTGTAAGTAGCTTAAGGCACTTTCAAAGGAAAGTGATTTTCTCTGAAAGGACAGCATTTAGAAAGTGAAGCAACACTCCATTCACTTCACACAGTGAATTGAAGTATTGGAACAGACTGCTTCTCTTTCAGAGAAACGCATTAGTGTTTCTTGTGAATGCTTGTAAGAAGCTTAAGGCACTTTCAAAGGAAAGTGATTTTCTCTAAAGGACAGCATTTAGAAAGTGAAGCAACACTCCATTCACTTCGCACAGTGAATTGAAGTGTTGGAACAGACTGCTTCTCTTTCAGAGAAACGCATGTGAGTTTCTTGTGAATTCTTGCAAGTTGCTTAAGGCACTTTCAAAGGAAAGTGATTTTCTCTGAAAGGACAGCATTTAAAAAGTGAAGCAACACTCCATTCACTTCGCACAGTGAATTGAAGTGTTGGAACAGACTGCTTCTCTTTCAGAGAAACGCATGTGAGTTTTTTGTGAATGCTTGAAAGTAGTTTAAGGCACTTTCAAAGGAAAGTGATTTTCTCTGAAAGGACAGAATTTAGAAAGTGAAGCAACACTCCATTCACTTCGCACAGTGAATTGAAGTGTTTGAACAGTCTGCTTCTCTTTCAGAGAAACGCATGTGAGTTTCTTCCTAATGCTTGCAAGTAGCTTAAGGCACTTTCAAAGGAAAGTGATTTTCTCTGAAAGGACAGCATTTAGAAAGTGAAGCAACACTCCATTCACTTCGCACAGTGAATTGAAGTGTTGGAACAGACTGCTTCTCTTTCAGAGAAACGCATGTGAGTTTCTGGTGAATGCTTGTAAGAAGCTTAAGGCACTTTCAAAGGAAAGTGATTTTCTCTGAAAAGACAGCATTTAGAAACTGAAGCAACACTCCATTCACTTCGCACAGTGAATTGAAGTGTTGGAACAGACTGCTTCTCTTTAAGAGAAACGCATGTGAGTTTTTTGTGAATGCTTGAAGGTAGTTTAAGGCACTTTCAAAGGAAAGTGATTTTCTCTGAAAGGACAGAATTTAGAAAGTGATGCAACACTCCATTCACTTCGCACAGTGAATTGAAGTGTTGGAACACACTGCTTCTCTTTCAGAGAAGCGCATGTGAGTTTCTTCCTAATGCTTGTAAGTAGCTTAAGGCACTTTCAAAGGAAAGTGATTTTCTCTGAAAGGACAGCATTTAGAAAGTGAAGCAACACTCCATTCCCTTCGTGCAGTGAATTGAAGTGTTGGTACAGAGTGCTTCTCTTTCATAGAAACGCATTAGTGTTTCTTGTGAGTGCTTGCAAGTGGCTTAAGGCACTTTCAAAGGAAAGTGATTTTCTCTGAAAGGACAGCATTTAGAAACTGAAGCAACACTCCATTCACTTCGCACAGTGAATTGAAGTGTTGGAACAGTCTGTTTCTCTTTCAGAGAAACGCATGTGAGCTTCTTCCTAATGCTTGCAAGTAGCTTAAGGCACTTTCTAAGGAAAGTGATTTTCTCTGAAAGGACAGCATTTAGAAAGTGAAACAACACTCCATTCACTTCGCACAGTGAATTGAAGTATTGGAACAGACTGCTTCTCTTTCAGAGAAACGCATGTGACTTTCTGGTGAATGCTTGTAAGTAGCTTAAGGCACTTTCAAAGGAAAGTGATTTTCTCTGAAAGGACAGCATTTAGAAAGTGAAGCAACACTCCATTCACTTCGCACAGTGAATTGAAGTGTTGGAACAGACTGCTTCTCTTTCAGAGAAACGCATGTGAGTTTCTTCTGAATTCTTGCAAGTTGCTTAAGGCACTTTCAAAGGAAAGTGATTTTCTCTGAAAGGACAGCATTTAGAAAGTGAAGCAACACTCCATTCACTTCGCACAGTGAATTGAATTGTTGGAACAGACTGCTTCTCTTTCAGAGAAACGCATGTGAGTTTTTTGTGAATACTTGAAAGTAGTTTAAGGCACTTTCAAAGGAAAGTGATTTTCTCTGAAAGGACAGAATTTAGAAAGTGATGCAACACTCCATTCACTTCGCACAGTGAATTGAAGTGTTGGAACAGACTGCTTCTCTTTCAGAGAAACGCATGTGAGTTTCTTCCTAATGCTTGTAAGTAGCTTCCGGCACTTTCAAAGGAAAGTGATTTTCTCTGAAAGGACAGCATTTAGAAAGTGAAGCAACACTCCATTCCCTTCGTGCAGTGAATTGAAGTGTTGGAACAGAGTGCTTCTCTTTCATAGAAACGCATTAGTGTTTCTTGTGAATGCTTGCAAGTGGCTTAAGGCACTTTCAAAGGAAAGTGATTTTCTCTGAAAGGACAGCATTTAGAAAGTGAAGCAACACTCCATTCACTTTGTACAGTGAATTGAAGTGTTGGAACAGACTGCCTCTCTTTCAGAGAAATGCATGTGAGTTTCTGTTGAATGCTTGTCAGTAGCTTAAGTCTCTTTCAAAGGAAAGTGATTTTCTCTGAAAGGACAGCATTTAGAAAGTAAAGCAACACTCCATTCCCTTCGCGCAATGAATTGAAGTGTTGGCACAGACTGCTTCTCTTTCATAGAAACGCATTAGTGTTTCTTGTGAATGCTTGTAAGAAGCTTAAGGCACTTTCAAAGGAAAGTGATTTTCTCTGAAAGGACAGCATTTAGAAAGTGAAGCAACACTCCATTCACTTCGCACAGTGAATTGAAGTGTTGGAACAGACTGCTTCTCTTTCAGAGAAACGCATGTGAGTTTCTTGTGAATTCTTGCAAGTTGCTTAAGGCCCTTTCAAAGGAAAGTGATTTTCTCTGAAAGGACAGCATTTAGAAAGTGAAGCAACACTCCATTCACTTCGCACAGTGAATTGAAGTGTTGGAACAGACTGCTTCTCTTTCAGAGAAACGCATGTGAGTTTCTTGTGAATTCTTGCAAGTTGCTTAAGGCACTTTCAAAGGAAAGTGATTTTCTCTGAAAGGACAGAATTTAGAAAGTGAAGCAACACTCCATTCACTTCGCACAGTGAATTGAAGTGTTTGAACAGTCTGCTTCTCTTTCAGAGAAACGCATGTGAGTTTCTTCCTAATGCTTGCAAGTAGCTTAAGGCACTTTCAAAGGAAAGTGATTTTCTCTGAAAGGACAGCATTTAGAAAGTGAAGCAACACTCCATTCACTTCGCACAGCGAATTGAAGTGTTGGAACAGACTGCTTCTCTTTCAGAGAAACGCATGTGAGTTTCTGGTGAATGCTTGTAAGAAGCTTAAGGCACTTTCAAAGGAAAGTGATTTTCTCTGAAAAGACAGCATTTAGAAACTGAAGCAACACTCCATTCACTTCGCACAGTGAATTGAAGTGTTGGAACAGACTGCTTCTCTTTCAGAGAAACGCATGTGAGTTTTTTGTGAATGCTTGAAAGTAGTTTAAGGCACTTTCAAAGGAAAGTGATTTTCTCTGAAAGGACAGAATTTAGAAAGTGATGCAACACTCCATTCACTTCGCACAGTGAATTGAAGTGTTGGAACAGACTGCTTCTCTTTCAGAGAAACGCATGTGAGTTTCTGTTGAATGCTTGTAAGTAGCTTAAGGCACTTTCAAAGGAAAGTGATTTTCTCTGAAAGGACAGCATTTAGAAAGTGAAGCAACACTCCATTAACTTCGTGCAGTGAATTGAAGTGTTGGTACAGAGTGCTTCTCTTTCATAGAAACGCATTAGTGTTTCTTGTGAATGCTTGCAAGTGGCTTAAGGCACTTTCAAAGGAAAGTGATTTTCTCTGAAAGGACAGCATTTAGAAACTGAAGCAACACTCCATTCACTTCGCACAGTGAATTGAAGTGTTGGAACAGTCTGTTTCTCTTTCAGAGAAACGCATGTGAGCTTCTTCCTAATGCTTGCAAGTAGCTTAAGGCACTTTCAAAGGAAAGTGATTTTCTCTGAAAGGACAGCATTTAGAAAGTGAAGCAACACTCCATTCACTTCGCACAGTGAATTGAAGTATTGGAACAGACTGCTTCTCTTTCAGAGAAACGCATGTGACTTTCTGGTGAATGCTTGTAAGTAGCTTAAGGCACTTTCAAAGGAAAGTGATTTTCTCTGAAAGGACAGCATTTAGAAAGTGAAGCAACACTCCATTCACTTCGCAGAGTGAATTGAAGTATTGGAACAGACTGCTTCTCTTTCATAGAAACGCATTAGTGTTTCTTGTGAATGCTTGTAGGAAGCTTAAGGCACTTTCAAAGGAAAGTGATTTTCTCTGAAAGGACAGCATTTAGAAAGTGAAGCAACACTCCATTCACTTCGCACAGTGAATTGAAGTGTTGGAACAGACTGCTTCTCTTTCAGAGAAACGCATATGAGTTTCTTGTGAATTCTGGCAAGTTGCTTAAGGCACTTTCAAAGGAAAGTGATTTTCTCTGAAAGGACAGCATTATAAAGTGAAGCAACACTCCATTCACTTCGCACAGTGAATTGAAGTGTTGGAACAGACTGCTTCTCTTTCAGAGAAACGCATGTGAGTTTTTTGTGAATGCTTGAAAGTAGTTTAAGGCACTTTCAAAGGAAAGTGATTTTCTCTGAAAGGACAGAATTTAGAAAGTGAAGCAACACTCCATTCACTTCGCACAGTGAATTGAAGTGTTTGAACAGTCTGCTTCTCTTTCAGAGAAATGCATGTGAGTTTCTTCCTAATGCTTGCAAGTAGCTTAAGGCACTTTCAAAGGAAAGTGATTTTCTCTGAAAGGACAGCATTTAGAAAGTGAAGCAACACTCCATTCACTTCGCACAGTGAATTGAAGTGTTGGAACAGACTGCTTCTCTTTCAGAGAAACGCATGTGATTTTCTGGTGAATGCTTGTAAGAAGCTTAAGGCACTTTCAAAGGAAAGTGATTTTCTCTGAAAGGACAGCATTTAGAAACTGAAGCAACACTCCATTCACTTCGCACAGTGAATTGAAGTGTTGGAACAGACTTCTTCTCTTTAAGAGAAACGCATGTGAGTTTTTTGTGAATGCTTGAAAGTAGTTTAAGGCACTTTCAAAGGAAAGTGATTTTCTCTGAAAGGACAGAATTTAGAAAGTGATGCAACACTCCATTCACTTCACACAGTGAATTGAACTGTTGGAACAGACTGCTTCTCTTTCAGAGAAACGCATGTGAGTTTCTTCCTAATGCTTGTAAGTAGCATAAGGCACTTTCAAAGGAAAGTGATTTTCTCTGAAAGGACAGCATTTAGAAAGTGAAGCAACACTCCATTCCCTTCGTGCAGTGAATTGAAGTGTTGGTACAGAGTGCTTCTCTTTCATAGAAACGCATTAGTGTTTCTTGTGAATGCTTGCAAGTGGCTTAAGGCACTTTCAAAGGAAAGTGATTTTCTCTGAAAGGACAGCATTTAGAAACTGAAGCAACACTCCATTCACTTCGCACAGTGAATTGAAGTGTTGGAACAGTCTGCTTCTATTTCAGAGAAACGCATGTGAGCTTCTTCCTAATGCTTGCAAGTAGCTTAAGGCACTTTCAAAGGAAAGTGATTTTCTCTGAAAGGACAGCATTTAGAAAGTGAAGCAACACTCCATTCACTTCGCACAGTGAATTGAAGTGTTGGAACAGACTGCTTCTCTTTCAGAGAAATGCATGTGAGTTTCTGTTGAATGCTTGTAAGTAGCTTAAGGCACTTTCAAAGGAAAGTGATTTTCTCTGAAAGGACAGCATTTAGAAAGTGAAGCAACACTCCATTCACTTCGCACAGTGAATTGAAGTATTGGAACAGACTGCTTCTCTTTCAGAGAAACGCATGTGACTTTCTGGTGAATGCTTGTAAGTAGCTTAAGGCACTTTCAAAGGAAAGTGATTTTCTCTGAAAGGACAGCATTTAGAAAGTGAAGCAACACTCCATTCACTTCGCAGAGTGAATTGAAGTATTGGAACAGACTGCTTCTCTTTCATAGAAACGCATTAGTGTTTCTTGTGAATGCTTGTAGGAAGCTTAAGGCACTTTCAAAGGAAAGTGATTTTCTCTGAAAGGACAGCATTTAGAAAGTGAAGCAACACTCCATTCACTTCGCACAGTGAATTGAAGTGTTGGAACAGACTGCTTCTCTTTCAGAGAAACGCATGTGAGTTTCTTGTGAATTCTTGCAAGTTGCTTAAGGCACTTTCAAAGGAAAGTGATTTTCTCTGAAAGGACAGCATTTAGAAAGTGAAGCAACACTCCATTCACTTCGCACAGTGAATTGAAGTGTTGGAACAGACTGCTTCTCTTTCAGAGAAACGCATGTGAGTTTTTTGTGAATGCTTGAAAGTAGTTTAAGGCACTTTCAAAGGAAAGTGATTTTCTCTGAAAGGACAGAATTTAGAAAGTGAAGCAACACTCCATTCACTTCGCACAGTGAATTGAAGTGTTTGAACAGTCTGCTTCTCTTTCAGAGAAACGCATGTGAGTTTCTTCCTAATGCTTGCAAGTAGCTTAAGGCACTTTCAAAGGAAAGTGATTTTCTCTGAAAGGACAGCATTTAGAAAGTGAAGCAACACTCCATTCACTTCGCACAGTGAATTGAAGTGTTGGAACAGACTGCTTCTCTTTCAGAGAAACGCATGTGAGTTTCTGGTGAATGCTTGTAAGAAGCTTAAGGCACTTTCAAAGGAAAGTGATTTTCTCTGAAAGGACAGCATTTAGAAACTGAAGCAACACTCCATTCACTTCGCACAGTGAATTGAAGTGTTGGAACAGACTGCTTCTCTTTAAGAGAAACGCATGTGAGTTTTTTGTGAATGCTTGAAAGTAGTTTAAGGCACTTTCAAAGGAAAGTGATTTTCTCTGAAAGGACAGAATTTAGAAAGTGATGCAACACTCCATTCACTTCGCACAGTGAATTGAACTGTTGGAACAGACTGCTTCTCTTTCAGAGAAACGCATGTGAGTTTCTTCCTAATGCTTGTAAGTAGCTTAAGGCACTTTCAAAGGAAAGTGATTTTCTCTGAAAGGACAGCATTTAGAAAGTGAAGCAACACTCCATTCCCTTCGTGCAGTGAATTGAAGTGTTGGTACAGAGTGCTTCTCTTTCATAGAAACGCATTAGTGTTTCTTGTGAATGCTTGCAAGTGGCTTAAGGCACTTTCAAAGGAAAGTGATTTTCTCTGAAAGGACAGCATTTAGAAACTGAAGCAACACTCCATTCACTTCGCACAGTGAATTGAAGTGTTGGAACAGTCTGCTTCTATTTCAGAGAAACGCATGTGAGCTTCTTCCTAATGCTTGCAAGTAGCTTAAGGCACATTCAAAGGAAAGTGATTTTCTCTGAAAGGACAGCATTTAGAAAGTGAAGCAACACTCCATTCACTTCGCACAGTGAATTGAAGTGTTGGAACAGACTGCTTCTCTTTCAGAGAAATGCATGTGAGTTTCTGTTGAATGCTTGTAAGTAGCTTAAGGCACTTTCAAAGGAAAGTGATTTTCTCTGAAAGGACAGCATTTAGAAAGTGAAGCAACACTCCATTCACTTCGCACAGTGAATTGAAGTATTGGAACAGACTGCTTCTCTTTCAGAGAAACGCATTAGTGTTTCTTGTGAATGCTTGTAAGAAGCTTAAGGCACTTTCAAAGGAAAGTGATTTTCTCTAAAGGACAGCATTTAGAAAGTGAAGCAACACTCCATTCACTTCGCACAGTGAATTGAAGTGTTGGAACAGACTGCTTCTCTTTCAGAGAAACGCATATGAGTTTCTTGTGAATTCTTGCAAGTTGCTTAAGGCACTTTCAAAGGAAAGTGATTTTCTCTGAAAGGACAGCATTTAAAAAGTGAAGCAACACTCCATTCACTTCGCACAGTGAATTGAAGTGTTGGAACAGACTGCTTCTCTTTCAGAGAAACGCATGTGAGTTTTTTGTGAATGCTTGAAAGTAGTTTAAGGCACTTTCAAAGGAAAGTGATTTTCTCTGAAAGGACAGAATTTAGAAAGTGAAGCAACACTCCATTCACTTCGCACAGTGAATTGAAGTGTTTGAACAGTCTGCTTCTCTTTCAGAGAAACGCATGTGAGTTTCTTCCTAATGCTTGCAAGTAGCTTAAGGCACTTTCAAAGGAAAGTGATTTTCTCTGAAAGGACAGCATTTAGAAAGTGAAGCAACACTCCATTCACTTCGCACAGTGAATTGAAGTGTTGGAACAGACTGCTTCTCTTTCAGAGAAACGCATGTGAGTTTCTGGTGAATGCTTGTAAGAAGCTTAAGGCACTTTCAAAGGAAAGTGATTTTCTCTGAAAAGACAGCATTTAGAAACTGAAGCAACACTCCATTCACTTCGCACAGTGAATTGAAGTGTTGGAACAGACTGCTTCTCTTTCAGAGAAACGCATGTGAGTTTTTTGTGAATGCTTGAAGGTAGTTTAAGGCACTTTCAAAGGAAAGTGATTTTCTCTGAAAGGACAGAATTTAGAAAGTGATGCAACACTCCATTCACTTCGCACAGTGAATTGAAGTGTTGGAACACACTGCTTCTCTTTCAGAGAAGCGCATGTGAGTTTCTTCATAATGCTTGTAAGTAGCTTAAGGCACTTTCAAAGGAAAGTGATTTTCTCTGAAAGGACAGCATTTAGAAAGTGAAGCAACACTCCATTCCCTTCGTGCAGTGAATTGAAGTGTTGGTACAGAGTGCTTCTCTTTCATAGAAACGCATTAGTGTTTCTTGTGAGTGCTTGCAAGTGGCTTAAGGCACTTTCAAAGGAAAGTGATTTTCTCTGAAAGGACAGCATTTAGAAACTGAAGCAACACTCCATTCACTTCGCACAGTGAATTGAAGTTTTGGAACAGTCTGTTTCTCTTTCAGAGAAACGCATGTGAGCTTCTTCCTAATGCTTGCAAGTAGCTTAAGGCACTTTCAAAGGAAAGTGATTTTCTCTGAAAGGACAGCATTTAGAAAGTGAAGCAACACTCCATTCACTTCGCACAGTGAATTGAAGTATTGGAACAGACTGCTTCTCTTTCAGAGAAACGCATGTGACTTTCTGGTGAATGCTTGTAAGAAGCTTAAGGCACTTTCAAAGGAAAGTGATTTTCTCTGAAAGGACAGCATTTAGAAAGTGAAGCAACACTCCATTCACTTCGCACAGTGAATTGAAGTGTTGGAACAGACTGCTTCTCTTTCAGAGAAACGCATGTGAGTTTCTTCTGAATTCTTGCAAGTTGCTTAAGGCACTTTCAAAGGAAAGTGATTTTCTCTGAAAGGACAGCATTTAGAAAGTGAAGCAACACTCCATTCACTTCGCACAGTGAATTGAATTGTTGGAACAGACTGCTTCTCTTTCAGAGAAACGCATGTGAGTTTTTTGTGAATACTTGAAAGTAGTTTAAGGCACTTTCAAAGGAAAGTGATTTTCTCTGAAAGGACAGAATTTAGAAAGTGATGCAACACTCCATTCACTTCGCACAGTGAATTGAAGTGTTGGAACAGACTGCTTCTCTTTCAGAGAAACGCATGTGAGTTTCTTCCTAATGCTTGTAAGTAGCTTCAGGCACTTTCAAAGGAAAGTGATTTTCTCTGAAAGGACAGCATTTAGAAAGTGAAGCAACACTCCATTCCCTTCGTGCAGTGAATTGAAGTGTTGGAACAGAGTGCTTCTCTTTCATAGAAACGCATTAGTGTTTCTTGTGAATGCTTGCAAGTGGCTTAAGGCACTTTCAAAGGAAAGTGATTTTCTCTGAAAGGACAGCATTTAGAAAGTGAAGCAACACTCCATTCACTTTGTACAGTGAATTGAAGTGTTGGAACAGACTGCCTCTCTTTCAGAGAAATGCATGTGAGTTTCTGTTGAATGCTTGTCAGTAGCTTAAGTCTCTTTCAAAGGAAAGTGATTTTCTCTGAAAGGACAGCATTTAGAAAGTAAAGCAACACTCCATTCCCTTCGCGCAATGAATTGAAGTGTTGGCACAGACTGCTTCTCTTTCATAGAAACGCATTAGTGTTTCTTGTGAATGCTTGTAAGAAGCTTAAGGCACTTTCAAAGGAAAGTGATTTTCTCTGAAAGGACAGCATTTAGAAAGTGAAGCAACACTCCATTCACTTCGCACAGTGAATTGAAGTGTTGGAACAGACTGCTTCTCTTTCAGAGAAACGCATGTGAGTTTCTTGTGAATTCTTGCAAGTTGCTTAAGGCCCTTTCAAAGGAAAGTGATTTTCTCTGAAAGGACAGCATTTAGAAAGTGAAGCAACACTCCATTCACTTCGCACAATGAATTGAAGTGTTGGAACAGACTGCTTCTCTTTCAGAGAAACGCATGAGAGTTTTTTGTGAATGCTTGAAAGTAGTTTAAGGCACTTTCAAAGGAAAGTGATTTTCTCTGAAAGGACAGAATTTAGAAAGTGAAGCAACACTCCATTCACCTCGCACAGTGAATTGAAGTGTTTGAACAGTCTGCTTCTCTTTCAGAGAAACGCATGTGAGTTTCTTCCTAATGCTTGCAAGTAGCTTAAGGCACTTTCAAAGGAAAGTGATTTTCTCTGAAAGGACAGCATTTAGAAAGTGAAGCAACACTCCATTCACTTCTCACAGTGAATTGAAGTGTTGGAACAGACTGCTTCTCTTTCAGAGAAACGCATGTGAGTTTTTGGTGAATGCTTGTAAGAAGCTTAAGGCACTTTCAAAGGAAAGTGATTTTCTCTGAAAGGACAGCATTTAGAAACTGAAGCAACACTCCATTCACTTCGCACAGTGAATTGAAGTGTTGGAACAGACTGCTTCTCTTTAAGAGAAACGCATGTGAGTTTTTTGTGAATGCTTGAAAGTAGTTTAAGGCACTTTCAAAGGAAAGTGATTTTCTCTGAAAGGACAGAATTTAGAAAGTGATGCAACACTCCATTCACCTCGGACAGTGAATTGAAGTGTTGGAACAGACTGCTTCTCTTTCAGAGAAACGCATGTGAGTTTCTTCCTAATGCTTGTAAGTAGCTTAAGGCACTTTCAAAGGAAAGTGATTTTCTCTGAAAGGACAGCATTTAGAAAGTGAAGCAACACTCCATTCCCTTCGTGCAGTGAATTGAAGTGTTGGAACAGAGTGCTTCTCTTTCATAGAAACGCATTAGTGTTTCTTGTGAATGCTTGCAAGTGGCTTAAGGCACTTTCAAAGGAAAGTGATTTTCTCTGAAAGGACAGCAATTAGAAAGTGAAGCAACACTCCATTCACTTCGCACAGTGAATTGAAGTGTTGGGACAGACTGCTTCTCTTTCAGAGAAATGCATGTGAGTTTCTGTTGAATGCTTGTAAGTAGCTTAAGGCACTTTCAAAGGAAAGTGATTTTCTCTGAAAGGACAGCATTTAGAAAGTGAAGCAACACTCCATTCACTTCGCAGAGTGAATTGAAGTATTGGAACAGACTGCTTCTCTTTCAGAGAAATGCATGTGAGTTTCTGGTGAATGCTTGTAAGTAGCTTAAGGCACTTTCAAAGGAAAATGATTTTCTCTGAAAGGACAGCATTTAGAAAGTGAGGCAACACTCCATTCACTTCGCACAGTGAATTGAAGTGTTGGAACAGCCTGCTTCTCTTTCAGAGAAACGCATGTGAGTTTCTGTTGAATGCTTGTAAGTAGCTTAAGGCACTTTCAAAGGAAAGTGATTTTCTCTGAAAGGACAGCATTTAGAAAGTGAAGCAACACTCCATTCCCTTCGTGCAGTGAATTGAAGTGTTGGAACACTGCTTCTCTTTCAGAGAATCGCATGTGAGTTTCTTCCTAATGCTTGCAAGTAGCTTAAGGCACTTTCAAGGGAAAGTGATTTTCTCTGAAAGGACAGCATTTAGAAAGTGAAGCAACACTCCATTCACTTCGCACAGTGAATTGAAGTGTTGGAACAGACTGCTTCTATTTCAGAGAAACGCATGTGAGTTTCTGGTGAATGCTTGTAAGTAGCTTAAGGCACTTTCAAAGGAAAGTGATTTTCTCTGATAGGACAGCATTTAGAAAGTGAAGCAACACTCCATTCACTTCGCACAGTGAATTGAAGTGTTGGAACAGACTGCTTCTCTTTCAGAGAAATGCATGTGAGTTTCTGTTGAATGCTTGCAAGTAGCTTAAGGCACTTTCAAAGGAAAGTGATTTTCTCTGAAAGGACAGCATTTAGAAAGTGAAGCAACACTCCATTCACTTCGCAGAGTGAATTGAAGTATTGGAACAGACTGCTTCTCTTTCATAGAAACGCATTAGTGTTTCTTGTGTATGCTTGTAAGAAGCTTAAGGCACTTTCAAAGGAAAGTGATTTTCTCTGAAAGGACAGCATTTAGAATGTGAAGCAACACTCCATTCACTTCGCACAGTGAATTGAAGTGTTGGAACAGACTGCTTCTCTTTCAGAGAAACGCATGTGAGTTTCTTGTGAATTCTTGCAAGTTGCTTAAGGCACTTTCAAAGGAAAGTGATTTTCTCTGAAAGGACAGCATTTAGAAAGTGAAGCAACACTCCATTCACTTCGCACAGTGAATTGAAGTGTTGGAACAGACTGCTTCTCTTTCAGAGAAACGCATGTGAGTTTTTTGTGAATGCTTGAAAGTAGTTTAAGGCACTTTCAAAGGAAAGTGATTTTCTCTGAAAGGACAGAATTTAGAAAGTGAAGCAACACTCCATTCACTTCGCACAGTGAATTGAAGTGTTTGAACAGTCTGCTTCTCTTTCAGAGAAACGCATGTGAGTTTCTTCCTAATGCTTGCAAGTAGCTTAAGGCACTTTCAAAGGAAAGTGATTTTCTCTGAAAGGACAGCATTTAGAAAGTGAAGCAACACTCCATTCACTTCGCACAGTGAATTGAAGTGTTGGAACAGACTGCTTCTCTTTCAGAGAAACGCATGTGAGTTTCTGGTGAATGCTTGTAAGAAGCTTAAGGCACTTTCAAAGGAAAGTGATTTTCTCTGAAAGGACAGCATTTAGAAACTGAAGCAACACTCCATTCACTTCGCACAGTGAATTGAAGTGTTGGAACAGACTGCTTCTCTTTCAGAGAAACGCATGTGAGTTTCTTCCTAATGCTTGTAAGTAGCTTAAGGCACTTTCAAAGGAAAGTGATTTTCTCTGAAAGGACAGCATTTAGAAAGTGAAGCAACACTCCATTCCCTTCGTGCAGTGAATTGAAGTGTTGGAACAGAGTGCTTCTCTTTCATAGAAACGCATTAGTGTTTCTTGTGAATGCTTGCAAGTGGCTTAAGGCACTTTCAAAGGAAAGTGATTTTCTCTGAAAGGACAGCATTTAGAAAGTGAAGCAACACTCCATTCACTTCGCACAGTGAATTGAAGTGTTGGAACAGTCTGCTTCTCTTTCAGAGAAACGCATGTGAGCTTCTTCCTAATGCTTGCAAGTAGCTTAAGGCACTTTCAAAGGAAAGTGATTTTCTCTGAAAGGACAGCATTTAGAAAGTGAAGCAACACTCCATTCACTTCGCACAGTGAATAGAAGTGTTAGAACAGACTGGTTCTCTTTCAGAGAAACGCATGTGAGTTTCTTGTGAATGCTTGCAAGTTGCTTAAGGCACTTTCAAAGGAAAGTGATTTTCTCTGAAAGGACAGCATTTAGAAAGTGAAGCAACACTCCATTCACTTTGTACAGTGAATTGAAGTGTTGGAACAGACTGCATCTCTTTCAGAGAAATGCATGTGAGTTTCTGTTGAATGCTTGTCAGTAGCTTAAGGCTCTTTCAAAGGAAAGTGATTTTCTCTGAAAAGACAGCATTTAGAAAGTAAAGCAAAACTCCATTCCCTTCGCGCAATGAATTGAAGTGTTGGAACAGACTGCTTCTCTTTCATAGAAACGCATTAGTGTTTCTTTTGAATGCTTGTAAGAAGCTTAAGGCACTTTCAAAGGAAAGTGATTTTCTCTGAGAGGACAGCATTTAGAAAGTGAAGCAACACTCCATTCACTTCGCACAGTGAATTGAAGTGTTGGAACAGACTGCTTCTCTTTCAGAGAAACGCATGTGAGTTTCTTGTGAATTCTTGCAAGTTGCTTAAGGCACTTTCAAAGGAAAGTGATTTTCTCTGAAAGGACAGCATTTAGAAAGTGAAGCAACACTCCATTCACTTCGCACAGTGAATTGAAGTGTTGGAACAGACTGCTTCTCTTTCAGAGAAACGCATGTGCGTTTTTTGTGAATGCTTGTAAGTAGTTTAAGGCACTTTCAAAGGAAAGTGATTTTCTCTGAAAGGACAGAATTCAGAAAGTGAAGCAACACTCCATTCACTTCGCACAGTGAATTGAAGTGTTGGAACTGACTGCTTCTCTTTCAGAGAAATGTATGTGAGTTTCTGTTGAATGCTTGTAAGTACCTTAAGGCACTTTCAAAGGAAAGTGATTTTCTCTGAAAGGACAGCATTTAGAAAGTGAAGCAACACTCCATTCACTTCGCAGAGTGAATTGAAGTATTGGAACAGACTGCTTCTCTTTCAGAGAAATGCATGTGAGTTTCTGGTGAATGCTTGTAAGTAGCTTAAGGCACTTTCAAAGGAAAATGATTTTCTCTGAAAGGACAGCATTTAGAAAGTGAGGCAACACTCCATTCACTTCGCACAGTGAATTGAAGTGTTGGAACAGACTGCTTCTCTTTCAGAGAAACGCATGTGAGTTTCTGTTGAATGCTTGTAAGTAGCTTAAGGCACTTTCAAAGGAAAGTGATTTTCTCTGAAAGGACAGCATTTAGAAAGTGAAGCAACACTCCATTCCCTTCGTGCAGTGAATTGAAGTGTTGGAACAGACTGCTTCTCTTTCAGAGAAACGCATGTGAGTTTCTTCCTAATGCTTGCAAGTAGCTTAAGGCACTTTCAAGGGAAAGTGATTTTCTCTGAAAGGACAGCATTTAGAAAGTGAAGCAACACTCCATTCACTTCGCACAGTGAATTGAAGTGTTGGAACAGACTGCTTCTCTTTCAGAGAAACGCATGTGAGTTTCTGGTGAATGCTTGTAATTAGCTTAAGGCACTTTCAAAGGAAAGTGATTTTCTCTGATAGGACAGCATTTAGAAAGTGAAGCAACACTCCATTCACTTCGCACAGTGAATTGAAGTGTTGGAACAGACTGCTGCTCTTTCAGAGAAACGCATGTGAGTTTCTTGTGAATTCTTGCAAGTTGCTTAAGGCACTTTCAAAGGAAAGTGATTTTCTCTGAAAGGACAGCATTTAGAAAGTGAAGCAACACTCCATTCACTTCGCACAGTGAATTGACGTGTTGGAACAGACTGCTTCTCTTTAAGAGAAACGCATGTGAGTTTTTTGTGAATGCTTGAAAGTAGTTTAAGGCACTTTCAAAGGAAAGTGATTTTCTCTGAAAGGACAGAATTTAGAAAGT
This sequence comes from Myodes glareolus, assembly GCF_982192425.1. Lineage (NCBI taxonomy): Eukaryota > Metazoa > Chordata > Mammalia > Rodentia > Cricetidae > Myodes > Myodes glareolus. The sequence goes on from NW_028263213.1 coordinate 1,096,345, forward strand.
GATGCAACACTCCATTCACCTCGGACAGTGAATTGAAGTGTTGGAACAGACTGCTTCTCTTTCAGAGAAACGCATGTGAGTTTCTTCCTAATGCTTGTAAGTAGCTTAAGGCACTTTCAAAGGAAAGTGATTTTCTCTGAAAGGACAGCATTTAGAAAGTGAAGCAACACTCCATTCCCTTCGTGCAGTGAATTGAAGTGTTGGAACAGAGTGCTTCTCTTTTATAGAAACGCATTAGTGTTTCTTGTGAATGCTTGCAAGTGGCTTAAGGCACTTTCAAAGGAAAGTGATTTTCTCTGAAAGGACAGCAATTAGAAAGTGAAGCAACACTCCATTCACTTCGCACAGTGAATTGAAGTGTTGGGACAGACTGCTTCTCTTTCAGAGAAATGCATGTGAGTTTCTGTTGAATGCTTGTAAGTAGCTTAAGGCACTTTCAAAGGAAAGTGATTTTCTCTGAAAGGACAGCATTTAGAAAGTGAAGCAACACTCCATTCACTTCGCAGAGTGAATTGAAGTATTGGAACAGACTGCTTCTCTTTCAGAGAAATGCATGTGAGTTTCTGGTGAATGCTTGTAAGTAGCTTAAGGCACTTTCAAAGGAAAATGATTTTCTCTGAAAGGACAGCATTTAGAAAGTGAGGCAACACTCCATTCACTTCGCACAGTGAATTGAAGTGTTGGAACAGCCTGCTTCTCTTTCAGAGAAACGCATGTGAGTTTCTGTTGAATGCTTGTAAGTAGCTTAAGGCACTTTCAAAGGAAAGTGATTTTCTCTGAAAGGACAGCATTTAGAAAGTGAAGCAACACTCCATTCCCTTCGTGCAGTGAATTGAAGTGTTGGAACAGACTGCTTCTCTTTCAGAGAATCGCATGTGAGTTTCTTCCTAATGCTTGCAAGTAGCTTAAGGCACTTTCAAGGGAAAGTGATTTTCTCTGAAAGGACAGCATTTAGAAAGTGAAGCAACACTCCATTCACTTCGCACAGTGAATTGAAGTGTTGGAACAGACTGCTTCTATTTCAGAGAAACGCATGTGAGTTTCTGGTGAATGCTTGTAAGTAGCTTAAGGCACTTTCAAAGGAAAGTGATTTTCTCTGATAGGACAGCATTTAGAAAGTGAAGCAACACTCCATTCACTTCGCACAGTGAATTGAAGTGTTGGAACAGACTGCTTCTCTTTCAGAGAAACGCATGTGAGTTTCTTCCTAATGCTTGTAAGTAGCTTAAGGCACTTTCAAAGGAGAGTGATTTTCTCTGAAAGGACAGCATTTAGAAAGTGAAGCAACACTCCATTCCCTTCGTGCAGTGAATTGAAGTGTTGGAACAGAGTGCTTCTCTTTTATAGAAACGCATTAGTGTTTCTTGTGAATGCTTGCAAGTGGCTTAAGGCACTTTCAAAGGAAAGTGATTTTCTCTGAAAGGACAGCAATTAGAAAGTGAAGCAACACTCCATTCACTTCGCACAGTGAATTGAAGTGTTGGGACAGACTGCTTCTCTTTCAGAGAAATGCATGTGAGTTTCTGTTGAATGCTTGTAAGTAGCTTAAGGCACTTTCAAAGGAAAGTGATTTTCTCTGAAAGGACAGCATTTAGAAAGTGAAGCAACACTCCATTCACTTCGCAGAGTGAATTGAAGTATTGGAACAGACTGCTTCTCTTTCAGAGAAATGCATGTGAGTTTCTGGTGAATGCTTGTAAGTAGCTTAAGGCACTTTCAAAGGAAAATGATTTTCTCTGAAAGGACAGCATTTAGAAAGTGAGGCAACACTCCATTCACTTCGCACAGTGAATTGAAGTGTTGGAACAGCCTGCTTCTCTTTCAGAGAAACGCATGTGAGTTTCTGTTGAATGCTTGTAAGTAGCTTAAGGCACTTTCAAAGGAAAGTGATTTTCTCTGAAAGGACAGCATTTAGAAAGTGAAGCAACACTCCATTCCCTTCGTGCAGTGAATTGAAGTGTTGGAACAGACTGCTTCTCTTTCAGAGAATCGCATGTGAGTTTCTTCCTAATGCTTGCAAGTAGCTTAAGGCACTTTCAAGGGAAAGTGATTTTCTCTGAAAGGACAGCATTTAGAAAGTGAAGCAACACTCCATTCACTTCGCACAGTGAATTGAAGTGTTGGAACAGACTGCTTCTATTTCAGAGAAACGCATGTGAGTTTCTGGTGAATGCTTGTAAGTAGCTTAAGGCACTTTCAAAGGAAAGTGATTTTCTCTGATAGGACAGCATTTAGAAAGTGAAGCAACACTCCATTCACTTCGCACAGTGAATTGAAGTGTTGGAACAGACTGCTTCTCTTTCAGAGAAATGCATGTGAGTTTCTGTTGAATGCTTGCAAGTAGCTTAAGGCACTTTCAAAGGAAAGTGATTTTCTCTGAAAGGACAGCATTTAGAAAGTGAAGCAACACTCCATTCACTTCGCAGAGTGAATTGAAGTATTGGAACAGACTGCTTCTCTTTCATAGAAACGCATTAGTGTTTCTTGTGAATGCTTGTAAGAAGCTTAAGGCACTTTCAAAGGAAAGTGATTTTCTCTGAAAGGACAGCATTTAGAATGTGAAGCAACACTCCATTCACTTCGCACAGTGAATTGAAGTGTTGGAACAGACTGCTTCTCTTTCAGAGAAACGCATGTGAGTTTCTTGTGAATTCTTGCAAGTTGCTTAAGGCACTTTCAAAGGAAAGTGATTTTCTCTGAAAGGACAGCATTTAGAAAGTGAAGCAACACTCCATTCACTTCGCACAGTGAATTGAAGTGTTGGAACAGACTGCTTCTCTTTCAGAGAAACGCATGTGAGTTTTTTGTGAATGCTTGAAAGTAGTTTAAGGCACTTTCAAAGGAAAGTGATTTTCTCTGAAAGGACAGAATTTAGAAAGTGAAGCAACACTCCATTCACTTCGCACAGTGAATTGAAGTGTTTGAACAGTCTGCTTCTCTTTCAGAGAAACGCATGTGAGTTTCTTCCTAATGCTTGCAAGTAGCTTAAGGCACTTTCAAAGGAAAGTGATTTTCTCTGAAAGGACAGCATTTAGAAAGTGAAGCAACACTCCATTCACTTCGCACAGTGAATTGAAGTGTTGGAACAGACTGCTTCTCTTTCAGAGAAACGCATGTGAGTTTCTGGTGAATGCTTGTAAGAAGCTTAAGGCACTTTCAAAGGAAAGTGATTTTCTCTGAAAGGACAGCATTTAGAAACTGAAGCAACACTCCATTCACTTCGCACAGTGAATTGAAGTGTTGGAACAGACTGCTTCTCTTTCAGAGAAACGCATGTGAGTTTCTTCCTAATGCTTGTAAGTAGCTTAAGGCACTTTCAAAGGAAAGTGATTTTCTCTGAAAGGACAGCATTTAGAAAGTGAAGCAACACTCCATTCCCTTCGTGCAGTGAATTGAAGTGTTGGAACAGAGTGCTTCTCTTTCATAGAAACGCATTAGTGTTTCTTGTGAATGCTTGCAAGTGGCTTAAGGCACTTTCAAAGGAAAGTGATTTTCTCTGAAAGGACAGCATTTAGAAAGTGAAGCAACACTCCATTCACTTCGCACAGTGAATTGAAGTGTTGGAACAGTCTGCTTCTCTTTCAGAGAAACGCATGTGAGCTTCTTCCTAATGCTTGCAAGTAGCTTAAGGCACTTTCAAAGGAAAGTGATTTTCTCTGAAAGGACAGCATTTAGAAAGTGAAGCAACACTCCATTCACTTCGCACAGTGAATAGAAGTGTTAGAACAGACTGCTTCTCTTTCAGAGAAACGCATGTGAGTTTCTTGTGAATGCTTGCAAGTTGCTTAAGGCACTTTCAAAGGAAAGTGATTTTCTCTGAAAGGACAGCATTTAGAAAGTGAAGCAACACTCCATTCACTTTGTACAGTGAATTGAAGTGTTGGAACAGACTGCATCTCTTTCAGAGAAATGCATGTGAGTTTCTGTTGAATGCTTGTCAGTAGCTTAAGGCTCTTTCAAAGGAAAGTGATTTTCTCTGAAAAGACAGCATTTAGAAAGTAAAGCAAAACTCCATTCCCTTCGCGCAATGAATTGAAGTGTTGGAACAGACTGCTTCTCTTTCATAGAAACGCATTAGTGTTTCTTGTGAATGCTTGTAAGAAGCTTAAGGCACTTTCAAAGGAAAGTGATTTTCTCTGAGAGGACAGCATTTAGAAAGTGAAGCAACACTCCATTCACTTCGCACAGTGAATTGAAGTGTTGGAACAGACTGCTTCTCTTTCAGAGAAACGCATGTGAGTTTCTTGTGAATTCTTGCAAGTTGCTTAAGGCACTTTCAAAGGAAAGTGATTTTCTCTGAAAGGACAGCATTTAGAAAGTGAAGCAACACTCCATTCACTTCGCACAGTGAATTGAAGTGTTGGAACAGACTGCTTCTCTTTCAGAGAAACGCATGTGCGTTTTTTGTGAATGCTTGAAAGTAGTTTAAGGCACTTTCAAAGGAAAGTGATTTTCTCTGAAAGGACAGAATTTAGAAAGTGAAGCAACACTCCATTCACTTCGCACAGTGAATTGAAGTGTTGGAACTGACTGCTTCTCTTTCAGAGAAATGCATGTGAGTTTCTGTTGAATGCTTGTAAGTACCTTAAGGCACTTTCAAAGGAAAGTGATTTTCTCTGAAAGGACAGCATTTAGAAAGTGAAGCAACACTCCATTCACTTCGCAGAGTGAATTGAAGTATTGGAACAGACTGCTTCTCTTTCAGAGAAATGCATGTGAGTTTCTGGTGAATGCTTGTAAGTAGCTTAAGGCACTTTCAAAGGAAAATGATTTTCTCTGAAAGGACAGCATTTAGAAAGTGAGGCAACACTCCATTCACTTCGCACAGTGAATTGAAGTGTTGGAACAGACTGCTTCTCTTTCAGAGAAACACATGTGAGTTTCTGTTGAATGCTTGTAAGTAGCTTAAGGCACTTTCAAAGGAAAGTGATTTTCTCTGAAAGGACAGCATTTAGAAAGTGAAGCAACACTCCATTCCCTTCGTGCAGTGAATTGAAGTGTTGGAACAGACTGCTTCTCTTTCAGAGAAACGCATGTGAGTTTCTTCCTAATGCTTGCAAGTAGCTTAAGGCACTTTCAAGGGAAAGTGATTTTCTCTGAAAGGACAGCATTTAGAAAGTGAAGCAACACTCCATTCACTTCGCACAGTGAATTGAAGTGTTGGAACAGACTGCTTCTCTTTCAGAGAAACGCATGTGAGTTTCTGGTGAATGCTTGTAAGTAGCTTAAGGCACTTTCAAAGGAAAGTGATTTTCTCTGATAGGACAGCATTTAGAAAGTGAAGCAACACTCCATTCACTTCGCACAGTGAATTGAAGTTTTGGAACAGACTGCTGCTCTTTCAGAGAAACGCATGTGAGTTTCTTGTGAATTCTTGCAAGTTGCTTAAGGCACTTTCAAAGGAAAGTGATTTTCTCTGAAAGGACAGCATTTAGAAAGTGAAGCAACACTCCATTCACTTCGCACAGTGAATTGACGTGTTGGAACAGACTGCTTCTCTTTCAGAGAAACGCATGTGAGTTTTTGGTGAATGCTTGTAAGAAGCTTAAGGCACTTTCAAAGGAAAGTGATTTTCTCTGAAAGGACAGCATTTAGAAACTGAAGCAACACTCCATTCACTTCGCACAGTGAATTGAAGTGTTGGAACAGACTGCTTCTCTTTAAGAGAAACGCATGTGAGTTTTTTGTGAATGCTTGAAAGTAGTTTAAGGCACTTTCAAAGGAAAGTGATTTTCTCTGAAAGGACAGAATTTAGAAAGTGATGCAACACTCCATTCACCTCGGACAGTGAATTGAAGTGTTGGAACAGACTGCTTCTCTTTCAGAGAAACGCATGTGAGTTTCTTCCTAATGCTTGTAAGTAGCTTAAGGCACTTTCAAAGGAAAGTGATTTTCTCTGAAAGGACAGCATTTAGAAAGTGAAGCAACACTCCATTCCCTTCGTGCAGTGAATTGAAGTGTTGGAACAGAGTGCTTCTCTTTTATAGAAACGCATTAGTGTTTCTTGTGAATTCTTGCAAGTGGCTTAAGGCACTTTCAAAGGAAAGTGATTTTCTCTGAAAGGACAGCAATTAGAAAGTGAAGCAACACTCCATTCACTTCGCACAGTGAATTGAAGTGTTGGGACAGACTGCTTCTCTTTCAGAGAAATGCATGTGAGTTTCTGTTGAATGCTTGTAAGTAGCTTAAGGCACTTTCAAAGGAAAGTGATTTTCTCTGAAAGGACAGCATTTAGAAAGTGAAGCAACACTCCATTCACTTCGCAGAGTGAATTGAAGTATTGGAACAGACTGCTTCTCTTTCAGAGAAATGCATGTGAGTTTCTGGTGAATGCTTGTAAGTAGCTTAAGGCACTTTCAAAGGAAAATGATTTTCTCTGAAAGGACAGCATTTAGAAAGTGAGGCAACACTCCATTCACTTCGCACAGTGAATTGAAGTGTTGGAACAGCCTGCTTCTCTTTCAGAGAAACGCATGTGAGTTTCTGTTGAATGCTTGTAAGTAGCTTAAGGCACTTTCAAAGGAAAGTGATTTTCTCTGAAAGGACAGCATTTACAAAGTGAAGCAACACTCCATTCCCTTCGTGCAGTGAATTGAAGTGTTGGAACAGACTGCTTCTCTTTCAGAGAATCGCATGTGAGTTTCTTCCTAATGCTTGCAAGTAGCTTAAGGCACTTTCAAGGGAAAGTGATTTTCTCTGAAAGGACAGCATTTAGAAAGTGAAGCAACACTCCATTCACTTCGCACAGTGAATTGAAGTGTTGGAACAGACTGCTTCTATTTCAGAGAAACGCATGTGAGTTTCTGGTGAATGCTTGTAAGTAGCTTAAGGCACTTTCAAAGGAAAGTGATTTTCTCTGATAGGACAGCATTTAGAAAGTGAAGCAACACTCCATTCACTTCGCACAGTGAATTGAAGTGTTGGAACAGACTGCTTCTCTTTCAGAGAAATGCATGTGAGTTTCTGTTGAATGCTTGCAAGTAGCTTAAGGCACTTTCAAAGGAAAGTGATTTTCTCTGAAAGGACAGCATTTAGAAAGTGAAGCAACACTCCATTCACTTCGCAGAGTGAATTGAAGTATTGGAACAGACTGCTTCTCTTTCATAGAAACGCATTAGTGTTTCTTGTGAATGCTTGTAAGAAGCTTAAGGCACTTTCAAAGGAAAGTGATTTTCTCTGAAAGGACAGCATTTAGAAAGTGAAGCAACACTCCATTCACTTCGCACAGTGAATTGAAATGTTGGAACAGACTGCTTCTCTTTCAGAGAAACGCATGTGAGTTTCTTGTGAATTCTTGCAAGTTGCTTAAGGCACTTTCAAAGGAAAGTGATTTTCTCTGAAAGGACAGCATTTAGAAAGTGAAGCAACACTCCATTCACTTCGCACAGTGAATTGAAGTGTTGGAACAGACTGCTTCTCTTTCAGAGAAACGCATGTGCGTTTTTTGTGAATGCTTGAAAGTAGTTTAAGGCACTTTCAAAGGAAAGTGATTTTCTCTGAAAGGACAGAATTTAGAAAGTGAAGCAACACTCCATTCACTTCGCACAGTGAATTGAAGTGTTTGAACAGTCTGCTTCTCTTTCAGAGAAACGCATGTGAGTTTCTTCCTAATGCTTGCAAGTAGCTTAAGGCACTTTCAAAGGAAAGTGATTTTCTCTGAAAGGACAGCATTTAGAAAGTGAAGCAACACTCCATTCACTTCGCACAGTGAATTGAAGTGTTGGAACAGACTGCTTCTCTTTCAGAGAAACACATGTGAGTTTCTTCCTAATGCTTGTAAGTAGCTTAAGGCACTTTCAAAGGAAAGTGATTTTCTCTGAAAGGACAGCATTTAGAAAGTGAAGCAACACTCCATTCCCTTCGTGCAGTGAATTGAAGTGTTGGAACAGAGTGCTTCTCTTTCATAGAAACGCATTAGTGTTTCTTGTGAATGCTTGCAAGTGGCTTAAGGCACTTTCAAAGGAAAGTGATTTTCTCTGAAAGGACAGCATTTAGAAAGTGAAGCAACACTCCATTCACTTCGCACAGTGAATTGAAGTGTTGGAACAGTCTGCTTCTCTTTCAGAGAAACGCATGTGAGCTTCTTCCTAATGCTTGCAAGTAGCTTAAGGCACTTTCAAAGGAAAGTGATTTTCTCTGAAAGGACAGCATTTAGAAAGTGAAGCAACACTCCATTCACTTCGCACAGTGAATAGAAGTGTTAGAACAGACTGCTTCTCTTTCAGAGAAACGCATGTGAGTTTCTTGTGAATGCTTGCAAGTTGCTTAAGGCACTTTCAAAGGAAAGTGATTTTCTCTGAAAGGACAGCATTTAGAAAGTGAAGCAACACTCCATTCACTTTGTACAGTGAATTGAAGTGTTGGAACAGACTGCATCTCTTTCAGAGAAATGCATGTGAGTTTCTGTTGAATGCTTGTCAGTAGCTTAAGGCTCTTTCAAAGGAAAGTGATTTTCTCTGAAAAGACAGCATTTAGAAAGTAAAGCAAAACTCCATTCCCTTCGCGCAATGAATTGAAGTGTTGGAACAGACTGCTTCTCTTTCATAGAAACGCATTAGTGTTTCTTGTGAATGCTTGTAAGAAGCTTAAGGCACTTTCAAAGGAAAGTGATTTTCTCTGAGAGGACAGCATTTAGAAAGTGAAGCAACACTCCATTCACTTCGCACAGTGAATTGAAGTGTTGGAACAGACTGCTTCTCTTTCAGAGAAACGCATGTGAGTTTCTTGTGAATTCTTGCAAGTTGCTTAAGGCACTTTCAAAGGAAAGTGATTTTCTCTGAAAGGACAGCATTTAGAAAGTGAAGCAACACTCCATTCACTTCGCACAGTGAATTGAAGTGTTGGAACAGACTGCTTCTCTTTCAGAGAAACGCATGTGCGTTTTTTGTGAATGCTTGAAAGTAGTTTAAGGCACTTTCAAAGGAAAGTGATTTTCTCTGAAAGACAGCATTTAGAAACTGAAGCAACACTCCATTCACTTCGCACAGTGAATTGAAGTGTTGGAACAGACTGCTTCTCTTTCAGAGAAATGCATGTGAGTTTCTGTTGAATGCTTGTAAGTACCTTAAGGCACTTTCAAAGGAAAGTGATTTTCTCTGAAAGGACAGCATTTAGAAAGTGAAGCAACACTCCATTCACTTCGCAGAGTGAATTGAAGTATTGGAACAGACTGCTTCTCTTTCAGAGAAATGCATGTGAGTTTCTGGTGAATGCTTGTAAGTAGCTTAAGGCACTTTCAAAGGAAAATGATTTTCTCTGAAAGGACAGCATTTAGAAAGTGAGGCAACACTCCATTCACTTCGCACAGTGAATTGAAGTGTTGGAACAGACTGCTTCTCTTTCAGAGAAACGCATGTGAGTTTCTGTTGAATGCTTGTAAGTAGCTTAAGGCACTTTCAAAGGAAAGTGATTTTCTCTGAAAGGACAGCATTTAGAAAGTGAAGCAACACTCCATTCCCTTCGTGCAGTGAATTGAAGTGTTGGAACAGACTGCTTCTCTTTCAGAGAAACGCATGTGAGTTTCTTCCTAATGCTTGCAAGTAGCTTAAGGCACTTTCAAGGGAAAGTGATTTTCTCTGAAAGGACAGCATTTAGAAAGTGAAGCAACACTCCATTCACTTCGCACAGTGAATTGAAGTGTTGGAACAGACTGCTTCTCTTTCAGAGAAACGCATGTGAGTTTCTGGTGAATGCTTGTAAGTAGCTTAAGGCACTTTCAAAGGAAAGTGATTTTCTCTGATAGGACAGCATTTAGAAAGTGAAGCAACACTCCATTCACTTCGCACAGTGAATTGAAGTGTTGGAACAGACTGCTGCTCTTTCAGAGAAACGCATGTGAGTTTCTTGTGAATTCTTGCAAGTTGCTTAAGGCACTTTCAAAGGAAAGTGATTTTCTCTGAAAGGACAGCATTTAGAAAGTGAAGCAACACTCCATTCACTTCGCACAGTGAATTGACGTGTTGGAACAGACTGCTTCTCTTTCAGAGAAACGCATGTGAGTTTTTGGTGAATGCTTGTAAGAAGCTTAAGGCACTTTCAAAGGAAAGTGATTTTCTCTGAAAGGACAGCATTTAGAAACTGAAGCAACACTCCATTCACTTCGCACAGTGAATTGAAGTGTTGGAACAGACTGCTTCTCTTTAAGAGAAACGCATGTGAGTTTTTTGTGAATGCTTGAAAGTAGTTTAAGGCACTTTCAAAGGAAAGTGATTTTCTCTGAAAGGACAGAATTTAGAAAGTGATGCAACACTCCATTCACCTCGGACAGTGAATTGAAGTGTTGGAACAGACTGCTTCTCTTTCAGAGAAACGCATGTGAGTTTCTTCCTAATGCTTGTAAGTAGCTTAAGGCACTTTCAAAGGAAAGTGATTTTCTCTGAAAGGACAGCATTTAGAAAGTGAAGCAACACTCCATTCCTTTCGTGCAGTGAATTGAAGTGTTGGAACAGAGTGCTTCTCTTTTATAGAAACGCATTAGTGTTTCTTGTGAATGCTTGCAAGTGGCTTAAGGCACTTTCAAAGGAAAGTGATTTTCTCTGAAAGGACAGCAATTAGAAAGTGAAGCAACACTCCATTCACTTCGCACAGTGAATTGAAGTGTTGGGACAGACTGCTTCTCTTTCAGAGAAATGCATGTGAGTTTCTGTTGAATGCTTGTAAGTAGCTTAAGGCACTTTCAAAGGAAAGTGATTTTCTCTGAAAGGACAGCATTTAGAAAGTGAAGCAACACTCCATTCACTTCGCAGAGTGAATTGAAGTATTGGAACAGACTGCTTCTCTTTCAGAGAAATGCATGTGAGTTTCTGGTGAATGCTTGTAAGTAGCTTAAGGCACTTTCAAAGGAAAATGATTTTCTCTGAAAGGACAGCATTTAGAAAGTGAGGCAACACTCCATTCACTTCGCACAGTGAATTGAAGTGTTGGAACAGCCTGCTTCTCTTTCAGAGAAACGCATGTGAGTTTCTGTTGAATGCTTGTAAGTAGCTTAAGGCACTTTCAAAGGAAAGTGATTTTCTCTGAAAGGACAGCATTTAGAAAGTGAAGCAACACTCCATTCCCTTCGTGCAGTGAATTGAAGTGTTGGAACAGACTGCTTCTCTTTCAGAGAATCGCATGTGAGTTTCTTCCTAATGCTTGCAAGTAGCTTAAGGCACTTTCAAGGGAAAGTGATTTTCTCTGAAAGGACAGCATTTAGAAAGTGAAGCAACACTCCATTCACTTCGCACAGTGAATTGAAGTGTTGGAACAGACTGCTTCTATTTCAGAGAAACGCATGTGAGTTTCTGGTGAATGCTTGTAAGTAGCTTAAGGCACTTTCAAAGGAAAGTGATTTTCTCTGATAGGACAGCATTTAGAAAGTGAAGCAACACTCCATTCACTTCGCACAGTGAATTGAAGTGTTGGAACAGACTGCTTCTCTTTCAGAGAAATGCATGTGAGTTTCTGTTGAATGCTTGCAAGTAGCTTAAGGCACTTTCAAAGGAAAGTGATTTTCTCTGAAAGGACAGCATTTAGAAAGTGAAGCAACACTCCATTCACTTCGCAGAGTGAATTGAAGTATTGGAACAGACTGCTTCTCTTTCATAGAAACGCATTAGTGTTTCTTGTGAATGCTTGTAAGAAGCTTAAGGCACTTTCAAAGGAAAGTGATTTTCTCTGAAAGGACAGCATTTAGAAAGTGAAGCAACACTCCATTCACTTCGCACAGTGAATTGAAGTGTTGGAACAGACTGCTTCTCTTTCAGAGAAACGCATGTGAGTTTCTTGTGAATTCTTGCAAGTTGCTTAAGGCACTTTCAAAGGAAAGTGATTTTCTCTGAAAGGACAGCATTTAGAAAGTGAAGCAACACTCCATTCACTTCGCACAGTGAATTGAAGTGTTGGAACAGACTGCTTCTCTTTCAGAGAAACGCATGTGAGTTTTTTGTGAATGCTTGAAAGTAGTTTAAGGCACTTTCAAAGGAAAGTGATTTTCTCTGAAAGGACAGAATTTAGAAAGTGAAGCAACACTCCATTCACTTCGCACAGTGAATTGAAGTGTTTGAACAGTCTGCTTCTCTTTCAGAGAAACGCATGTGAGTTTCTTCCTAATGCTTGCAAGTAGCTTAAGGCACTTTCAAAGGAAAGTGATTTTCTCTGAAAGGACAGCATTTAGAAAGTGAAGCAACACTCCATTCACTTCGCACAGTGAATTGAAGTGTTGGAACAGACTGCTTCTCTTTCAGAGAAACGCATGTGAGTTTCTGGTGAATGCTTGTAAGAAGCTTAAGGCACTTTCAAAGGAAAGTGATTTTCTCTGAAAGGACAGCATTTAGAAACTGAAGCAACACTCCATTCACTTCGCACAGTGAATTGAAGTGTTGGAACAGACTGCTTCTCTTTCAGAGAAACGCATGTGAGTTTCTTCCTAATGCTTGTAAGTAGCTTAAGGCACTTTCAAAGGAAAGTGATTTTCTCTGAAAGGACAGCATTTAGAAAGTGAAGCAACACTCCATTCCCTTCGTGCAGTGAATTGAAGTGTTGGAACAGAGTGCTTCTCTTTCATAGAAACGCATTAGTGTTTCTTGTGAATGCTTGCAAGTGGCTTAAGGCACTTTCAAAGGAAAGTGATTTTCTCTGAAAGGACAGCATTTAGAAAGTGAAGCAACACTCCATTCACTTCGCACAGTGAATTGAAGTGTTGGAACAGTCTGCTTCTCTTTCAGAGAAACGCATGTGAGCTTCTTCCTAATGCTTGCAAGTAGCTTAAGGCACTTTCAAAGGAAAGTGATTTTCTCTGAAAGGACAGCATTTAGAAAGTGAAGCAACACTCCATTCACTTCGCACAGTGAATAGAAGTGTTAGAACAGACTGCTTCTCTTTCAGAGAAACGCATGTGAGTTTCTTGTGAATGCTTGCAAGTTGCTTAAGGCACTTTCAAAGGAAAGTGATTTTCTCTGAAAGGACAGCATTTAGAAAGTGAAGCAACACTCCATTCACTTTGTACAGTGAATTGAAGTGTTGGAACAGACTGCATCTCTTTCAGAGAAATGCATGTGAGTTTCTGTTGAATGCTTGTCAGTAGCTTAAGGCTCTTTCAAAGGAAAGTGATTTTCTCTGAAAAGACAGCATTTAGAAAGTAAAGCAAAACTCCATTCCCTTCGCGCAATGAATTGAAGTGTTGGAACAGACTGCTTCTCTTTCATAGAAACGCATTAGTGTTTCTTGTGAATGCTTGTAAGAAGCTTAAGGCACTTTCAAAGGAAAGTGATTTTCTCTGAGAGGACAGCATTTAGAAAGTGAAGCAACACTCCATTCACTTCGCACAGTGAATTGAAGTGTTGGAACAGACTGCTTCTCTTTCAGAGAAACGCATGTGAGTTTCTTGTGAATTCTTGCAAGTTGCTTAAGGCACTTTCAAAGGAAAGTGATTTTCTCTGAAAGGACAGCATTTAGAAAGTGAAGCAACACTCCATTCACTTCGCACAGTGAATTGAAGTGTTGGAACAGACTGCTTCTCTTTCAGAGAAACGCATGTGCGTTTTTTGTGAATGCTTGAAAGTAGTTTAAGGCACTTTCAAAGGAAAGTGATTTTCTCTGAAAGACAGCATTTAGAAACTGAAGCAACACTCCATTCACTTCGCACAGTGAATTGAAGTGTTGGAACAGACTGCTTCTCTTTCAGAGAAATGCATGTGAGTTTCTGTTGAATGCTTGTAAGTACCTTAAGGCACTTTCAAAGGAAAGTGATTTTCTCTGAAAGGACAGCATTTAGAAAGTGAAGCAACACTCCATTCACTTCGCAGAGTGAATTGAAGTATTGGAACAGACTGCTTCTCTTTCAGAGAAATGCATGTGAGTTTCTGGTGAATGCTTGTAAGTAGCTTAAGGCACTTTCAAAGGAAAATGATTTTCTCTGAAAGGACAGCATTTAGAAAGTGAGGCAACACTCCATTCACTTCGCACAGTGAATTGAAGTGTTGGAACAGACTGCTTCTCTTTCAGAGAAACGCATGTGAGTTTCTGTTGAATGCTTGTAAGTAGCTTAAGGCACTTTCAAAGGAAAGTGATTTTCTCTGAAAGGACAGCATTTAGAAAGTGAAGCAACACTCCATTCCCTTCGTGCAGTGAATTGAAGTGTTGGAACAGACTGCTTCTCTTTCAGAGAAACGCATGTGAGTTTCTTTCTAATGCTTGCAAGTAGCTTAAGGCACTTTCAAGGGAAAGTGATTTTCTCTGAAAGGACAGCATTTAGAAAGTGAAGCAACACTCCATTCACTTCGCACAGTGAATTGAAGTGTTGGAACAGACTGCTTCTCTTTCAGAGAAACGCATGTGAGTTTCTGGTGAATGCTTGTAAGTAGCTTAAGGCACTTTCAAAGGAAAGTGATTTTCTCTGATAGGACAGCATTTAGAAAGTGAAGCAACACTCCATTTACTTCGCACAGTGAATTGAAGTGTTGGAACAGACTGCTGCTCTTTCAGAGAAACGCATGTGAGTTTCTTGTGAATTCTTGCAAGTTGCTTAAGGCACTTTCAAAGGAAAGTGATTTTCTCTGAAAGGACAGCATTTAGAAAGTGAAGCAACACTCCATTCACTTCGCACAGTGAATTGAAGTTTTGGAACAGACTGCTTCTCTTTCAGAGAAACGCATGTGAGTTTTTTGTGTATGCTTGAAAGTAGTTTAAGGCACTTTCAAAGGAAAGTGATTTTCTCTGAAAGGACAGAATTTAGAAAGTGAAGCAACACTCCATTCACTTCTCACAGTGAATTGAAGTGTTTGAACAGTCTGCTTCTCTTTCAGAGAAACGCATGTGAGTTTCTTCCTAATGCTTGCAAGTAGCTTAAGGCACTTTCAAAGGAAAGTGATTTTCTCTGAAAGGACAGCATTTAGAAAGTGAAGCAACACTCCATTCACTTCGCACAGTGAATTGAAGTGTTGGAACAGACTGCTTCTCTTTCAGAGAAACGCATGTGTGTTTCTGGTGAATGCTTGTAAGAAGCTTAAGGCACTTTCAAAGGAAAGTGATTTTCTCTGAAAGGACAGCATTTAGAAACTGAAGCAACACTCCATTCACTTCGCACAGTGAATTGAAGTGTTGGAACAGACTGCTTCTCTTTCAGAGAAACGCATGTGAGTTTCTTCCTAATGCTTGTAAGTAGCTTAAGGCACTTTCAAAGGAAAGTGATTTTCTCTGAAAGGACAGCATTTAGAAAGTGAAGCAACACTCCATTCCCTTCGTGCAGTGAATTGAAGTGTTGGAACAGAGTGCTTCTCTTTCATAGAAACGCATTAGTGTTTCTTGTGAATGCTTGCAAGTGGCTTAAGGCACTTTCAAAGGAAAGTGATTTTCTCTGAAAGGACAGCATTTAGAAACTGAAGCAACACTCCATTCACTTCGCACAGTGAATTGAAGTGTTGGAACAGTCTGCTTCTCTTTCAGAGAAACGCATGTGAGCTTCTTCCTAATGCTTGCAAGTAGCTTAAGGCACTTTCAAAGGAAAGTGATTTTCTCTGAAAGGACAGCATTTAGAAAGTGAAGCAACACTCCATTCACTTCGCACAGTGAATAGAAGTGTTGGAACAGACTGCTTCTCTTTCAGAGAAACGCATGTGAGTTTCTTGTGAATGCTTGCAAGTTGCTTAAGGCACTTTCAAAGGAAAGTGATTTTCTCTGAAAGGACAGCATTTAGAAAGTGAAGCAACACTCCATTCACTTTGTACAGTGAATTGAAGTGTTGGAACAGACTGCATCTCTTTCAGAGAAATGCATGTGAGTTTCTGTTGAATGCTTGTCAGTAGCTTAAGGCTCTTTCAAAGGAAAGTGATTTTCTCTGAAAGGACAGCATTTAGAAAGTAAAGCAAAACTCCATTCCCTTCGCGCAATGAATTGAAGTGTTGGAACAGACTGCTTCTCTTTCATAGAAACGCATTAGTGTTTCTTGTGAATGCTTGTAAGAAGCTTAAGGCACTTTCAAAGGAAAGTGATTTTCTCTGAGAGGACAGCATTTAGAAAGTGAAGCAACACTCCATTCACTTCGCACAGTGAATTGAAGTGTTGGAACAGACTGCTTCTCTTTCAGAGAAACGCATGTGAGTTTCTTGTGAATTCTTGCAAGTTGCTTAAGGCACTTTCAAAGGAAAGTGATTTTCTCTGAAAGGACAGCATTTAGAAAGTGAAGCAACACTCCATTCACTTCGCACAGTGAATTGAAGTGTTGGAACAGACTGCTTCTCTTTCAGAGAAACGCATGTGAGTTTTTTGTGAATGCTTGAAAGTAGTTTAAGGCACTTTCAAAGGAAAGTGATTTTCTCTGAAAGGACAGAATTTAGAAAGTGAAGCAACACTCCATTCACTTCGCACAGTGAATTGAAGTGTTGGAACAGACTGCTTCTCTTTCAGAGAAATGCATGTGAGTTTCTGTTGAATGCTTGTAAGTACCTTAAGGCACTTTCAAAGGAAAGTGATTTTCTCTGAAAGGACAGCATTTAGAAAGTGAAGCAACACTCCATTCACTTCGCAGAGTGAATTGAAGTATTGGAACAGACTGCTTCTCTTTCAGAGAAATGCATGTGAGTTTCTGTTGAATGCTTGTAAGTACCTTAAGGCACTTTCAAAGGAAAGTGATTTTCTCTGAAAGGACAGCATTTAGAAAGTGAAGCAACACTCCATTCCCTTCGTGCAGTGAATTGAAGTGTTGGAACAGAGTGCTTCTCTTTCATAGAAACGCATTAGTGTTTCTTGTGAATGCTTGCAAGTGGCTTAAGGCACTTTCAAAGGAAAGTGATTTTCTCTGAAAGGACAGCATTTAGAAAGTGAGGCAACACTCCATTCACTTCGCACAGTGAATTGAAGTGTTGGAACAGACTGCTTCTCTTTCAGAGAAACGCATGTGAGTTTCTGTTGAATGCTTGTAAGTAGCTTAAGGCACTTTCAAAGGAAAGTGATTTTCTCTGAAAGGACAGCATTTAGAAAGTGAAGCAACACTCCATTCCCTTCGTGCAGTGAATTGAAGTGTTGGAACAGACTGCTTCTCTTTCAGAGAAACGCATGTGAGTTTCTTCCTAATGCTTGCAAGTAGCTTAAGGCACTTTCAAGGGAAAGTGATTTTCTCTGAAAGGACAGCATTTAGAAAGTGAAGCAACACTCCATTCACTTCGCACAGTGAATTGAAGTGTTGGAACAGACTGCTTCTCTTTCAGAGAAACGCATGTGAGTTTCTGGTGAATGCTTGTAAGTAGCTTAAGGCACTTTCAAAGGAAAGTGATTTTCTCTGAAAGGACAGCATTTAGAAAGTGAAGCAACACTCCATTCACTTCGCACAGTGAATTGAAGTGTTGGAACAGACTGCTTCTCTTTCAGAGAAACGCATGTGAGTTTCTTCCTAATGCTTGCAAGTAGCTTAAGGCACTTTCAAGGGAAAGTGATTTTCTCTGAAAGGACAGCATTTAGAAAGTGAAGCAACACTCCATTCACTTCGCACAGTGAATTGAAGTGTTGGAACAGACTGCTTCTCTTTCAGAGAAACGCATGTGAGTTTCTTGTGAATTCTTGCAAGTTGCTTAAGGCACTTTCAAAGGAAAGTGATTTTCTCTGAAAGGACAGCATTTAGAAAGTGAAGCAACACTCCATTCACTTCGCACAGTGAATTGAAGTGTTGGAACAGACTGCTTCTCTTTCAGAGAAACGCATGTGAGTTTTTTGTGAATGCTTGAAAGTAGTTTAAGGCACTTTCAAAGGAAAGTGATTTTCTCTGAAAGGACAGAATTTAGAAAGTGAAGCAACACTCCATTCACTTCGCACAGTGAATTGAAGTGTTTGAACAGTCTGCTTCTCTTTCAGAGAAACGCATGTGAGTTTCTTCCTAATGCTTGCAAGTAGCTTAAGGCACTTTCAAAGGAAAGTGATTTTCTCTGAAAGGACAGCATTTAGAAAGTGAAGCAACACTCCATTCACTTCGCACAGTGAATTGAAGTGTTGGAACAGACTGCTTCTCTTTCAGAGAAACGCATGTGAGTTTTTTGTGAATGCTTGAAAGTAGTTTAAGGCACTTTCAAAGGAAAGTGATTTTCTCTGAAAGGACAGCATTTAGAAAGTGAAGCAACACTCCATTCCCTTCGTGCAGTGAATTGAAGTGTTGGAACAGAGTGCTTCTCTTTCATAGAAACGCATTATTGTTTCTTGTGAATGCTTGCAAGTGGCTTAAGGCACTTTCAAAGGAAAGTGATTTTCTCTTAAAGGACAGCATTTAGAAACTGAAGCAACACTCCATTCACTTCGCACAGTGAATTGAAGTGTTGGAACAGTCTGCTTCTCTTTCAGAGAAACGCATGTGAGCTTCTTCCTAATACTTGCAAGTAGCTTAAGGCACTTTCAAAGGAAAGTGATTTTCTCTGAAAGGACAGCATTTAGAAAGTGAAGCAACACTCCATTCACTTCGCACAGTGAATAGAAGTGTTGGAACAGACTGCTTCTCTTTCAGAGAAACGCATGTGAGTTTCTTGTGAATGCTTGAAAGTAGTTTAAGGCACTTTCAAAGGAAAGTGATTTTCTCTGAAAGGACAGAATTTAGAAAGTGAAGCAACACTCCATTCACTTCGCACAGTGAATTGAAGTGTTGGAACAGACTGCTTCTCTTTCAGAGAAACGCATGTGAGTTTTTTGTGAATGCTTGAAAGTAGTTTAAGGCACTTTCAAAGGAAAGTGATTTTCTCTGAAAGGACAGCATTTAGAAAGTGAAGCAACACTCCATTCCCTTCGTGCAGTGAATTGAAGTGTTGGAACAGAGTGCTTCTCTTTCATAGAAACGCATTAGTGTTTCTTGTGAATGCTTGCAAGTGGCTTAAGGCACTTTCAAAGGAAAGTGATTTTCTCTGAAAGGACAGCATTTAGAAACTGAAGCAACACTCCATTCACTTCGCACAGTGAATTGAAGTGTTGGAACAGTCTGCTTCTCTTTCATAGAAACGCATGTGAGCTTCTTCCTAATACTTGCAAGTAGCTTAAGGCACTTTCAAAGGAAAGTGATTTTCTCTGAAAGGACAGCATTTAGAAAGTGAAGCAACACTCCATTCACTTTGTACAGTGAATTGAAGTGTTGGAACAGACTGCATCTCTTTCAGAGAAATGCATGTGAGTTTCTGTTGAATGCTTGTCAGTAGCTTAAGGCTCTTTCAAAGGAAAGTGATTTTCTCTGAAAAGACAGCATTTAGAAAGTAAAGCAAAACTCCATTCCCTTCGCGCAATGAATTGAAGTGTTGGAACAGACTGCTTCTCTTTCATAGAAACGCATTAGTGTTTCTTGTGAATGCTTGTAAGAAGCTTAAGGCACTTTCAAAGGAAAGTGATTTTCTCTGAGAGGACAGCATTTAGAAAGTGAAGCAACACTCCATTCACTTCGCACAGTGAATTGAAGTGTTGGAACAGACTGCTTCTCTTTCAGAGAAACGCATTAGTGTTTCTTGTGAATTCTTGCAAGTTGCTTAAGGCACTTTCAAAGGAAAGTGATTTTCTCTGAAAGGACAGCATTCAGAAAGTGAAGCAACACTCCATTCACTTCGCACAGTGAATTGAAGTGTTGGAACAGACTGCTTCTCTTTCAGATAAACGCATGTGCGTTTTTTGTGAATGCTTGAAAGTAGTTTAAGGCACTTTCAAAGGAAAGTGATTTTCTCTGAAAGGACAGAATTTAGAAAGTGAAGCAACACTCCATTCACTTCGCACAGTGAATTGAAGTGTTGGAACAGACTGCTTCTCTTTCAGAGAAATGCATGTGAGTTTCTGTTGAATGCTTGTAAGTAGCTTAAGGCACTTTCAAAGGAAAGTGATTTTCTCTGAAAGGACAGCATTTAGAAAGTGAAGCAACACTCCATTCACTTCGCAGAGTGAATTGAAGTATTGGAACAGACTGCTTCTCTTTCAGAGAAATGCATGTGAGTTTCTGGTGAATGCTTGTAAGTAGCTTAAGGCACTTTCAAAGGAAAATGATTTTCTCTGAAAGGACAGCATTTAGAAAGTGAGGCAACATTCCATTCACTTCGCACAGTGAATTGAAGTGTTGGAACAGACTGCTTCTCTTTCAGAGAAACGCATGTGAGTTTCTGTTGAATGCTTGTAAGTAGCTTAAGGCACTTTCAAAGGAAAGTGATTTTCTCTGAAAGGACAGCATTTAGAAAGTGAAGCAACACTCCATTCCCTTCGTGCAGTGAATTGAAGTGTTGGAACAGACTGCTTCTCTTTCAGAGAAACGTATGTGAGTTTCTTCCTAATGCTTGCAAGTAGCTTAAGGCACTTTCAAGGGAAAGTGATTTTCTCTGAAAGGACAGCATTTAGAAAGTGAAGCAACACTCCATTCACTTCGCACAGTGAATTGAAGTGTTGGAACAGACTGCTTCTCTTTCAGAGAAACGCATGTGAGTTTCTGGTGAATGCTTGTAAGTAGCTTAAGGCACTTTCAAAGGAAAGTGATTTTCTCTGATAGGACAGCATTTAGAAAGTGAAGCAACACTCCATTCACTTCGCACAGTGAATTGAAGTGTTGGAACAGACTGCTGCTCTTTCAGAGAAACGCATGTGAGTTTCTTGTGAATTCTTGCAAGTTGCTTAAGGCACTTTCAAAGGAAAGTGATTTTCTCTGAAAGGACAGCATTTAGAAAGTGAAGCAACACTCCATTCACTTCGCACAGTGAATTGAAGTGTTGGAACAGACTGCTTCTCTTTCAGAGAAACGCATGTGAGTTTTTTGTGAATGCTTGAAAGTAGTTTAAGGCACTTTCAAAGGAAAGTGATTTTCTCTGAAAGGACAGAATTTAGAAAGTGAAGCAACACTCCATTCACTTCGCACAGTGAATTGAAGTGTTTGAACAGTCTGCTTCTCTTTCAGAGAAACGCATGTGAGTTTCTTCCTAATGCTTGCAAGTAGCTTAAGGCACTTTCAAAGGAAAGTGATTTTCTCTGAAAGGACAGCATTTAGAAAGTGAAGCAACACTCCATTCACTTCGCACAGTGAATTGAAGTGTTGGAACAGACTGCTTCTCTTTCAGAGAAACGCATGTGAGTTTCTGGTGAATGCTTGTAAGTGGCTTAAGGCACTTTCAAAGGAAAGTGATTTTCTCTGAAAGGACAGCATTTTGAAAGTGAAGCAACACTCCATTCACTTCGCACAGTGAATTGAAGTGTTGGAACAGACTGCTTCTCTTTCAGAGAAACGCATGTGAGTTTTTTGTGAATGCTTGAAAGTAGTTTAAGGCACTTTCAAAGGAAAGTGATTTTCTCTGAAAGGACAGCATTTAGAAAGTGAAGCAACACTCCATTCCCTTCGTGCAGTGAATTGAAGTGTTGGAACAGAGTGCTTCTCTTTCATAGAATCGCATTATTGTTTCTTGTGAATGCTTGCAAGTGGCTTAAGGCACTTTCAAAGGAAAGTGATTTTCTCTGAAAGGACAGCATTTAGAAACTGAAGCAAAACTCCATTCACTTCGCACAGTGAATTGAAGTGTTGGAACAGTCTGCTTCTCTTTCAGAGAAACGCATGTGAGCTTCTTCCTAATACTTGCAAGTAGCTTAAGGCACTTTCAAAGGAAAGTGATTTTCTCTGAAAGGACAGCATTTAGAAAGTGAAGCAACACTCCATTCACTTTGTACAGTGAATTGAAGTGTTGGAACAGACTGCATCTCTTTCAGAGAAATGCATGTGAGTTTCTGTTGAATGCTTGTCAGTAGCTTAAGGCTCTTTCAAAGGAAAGTGATTTTCTCTGAAAAGACAGCATTTAGAAAGTAAAGCAAAACTCCATTCCCTTCGCGCAATGAATTGAAGTGTTGGAACAGACTGCTTCTCTTTCATAGAAACGCATTAGTGTTTCTTGTGAATGCTTGTAAGAAGCTTAAGGCACTTTCAAAGGAAAGTGATTTTCTCTGAGAGGACAGCATTTAGAAAGTGAAGCAACACTCCATTCACTTCGCACAGTGAATTGAAGTGTTGGAACAGACTGCTTCTCTTTCAGAGAAACGCATGTGAGTTTCTTGTGAATTCTTGCAAGTTGCTTAAGGCACTTTCAAAGGAAAGTGATTTTCTCTGAAAGGACAGCATTTAGAAAGTGAAGCAACACTCCATTCACTTCGCACAGTGAATTGAAGTGTTGGAACAGACTGCTTCTCTTTCAGAGAAACGCATGTGCGTTTTTTGTGAATGCTTGAAAGTAGTTTAAGGCACTTTCAAAGGAAAGTGATTTTCTCTGAAAGGACAGAATTTAGAAAGTGAAGCAACACTCCCTTCACTTCGCACAGTGAATTGAAGTGTTGGAACAGACTGCTTCTCTTTCAGAGAAATGCATGTGAGTTTCTGTTGAATGCTTGTAAGTACCTTAAGGCACTTTCAAAGGAAAGTGATTTTCTCTGAAAGGACAGCATTTAGAAAGTGAAGCAACACTCCATTCACTTCGCAGAGTGAATTGAAGTATTGGAACAGACTGCTTCTCTTTCAGAGAAATGCATGTGAGTTTCTGGTGAATGCTTGTAAGTAGCTTAAGGCACTTTCAAAGGAAAATGATTTTCTCTGAAAGGACAGCATTTAGAAAGTGAGGCAACACTCCATTCACTTCGCACAGTGAATTGAAGTGTTGGAACAGACTGCTTCTCTTTCAGAGAAACGCATGTGAGTTTCTGTTGAATGCTTGTAAGTAGCTTAAGGCACTTTCAAAGGAAAGTGATTTTCTCTGAAAGGACAGCATTTAGAAAGTGAAGCAACACTCCATTCCCTTCGTGCAGTGAATTGAAGTGTTGGAACAGACTGCTTCTCTTTCAGAGATACGCATGTGAGTTTCTTCCTAATGCTTGCAAGTAGCTTAAGGCACTTTCAAGGGAAAGTGATTTTCTCTGAAAGGACAGCATTTAGAAAGTGAAGCAACACTCCATTCACTTCGCACAGTGAATTGAAGTGTTGGAACAGACTGCTTCTCTTTCAGAGAAACGCATGTGAGTTTCTGGTGAATGCTTGTAAGTAGCTTAAGGCACTTTCAAAGGAAAGTGATTTTCTCTGATAGGACAGCATTTAGAAAGTGAAGCAACACTCCATTCACTTCGCACAGTGAATTGAAGTGTTGGAACAGACTGCTGCTCTTTCAGAGAAACGCATGTGAGTTTCTTGTGAATTCTTGCAAGTTGCTTAAGGCACTTTCAAAGGAAAGTGATTTTCTCTGAAAGGACAGCATTTAGAAAGTGAAGCAACACTCCATTCACTTCGCACAGTGAATTGAAGTGTTGGAACAGACTGCTTCTCTTTCAGAGAAACGCATGTGAGTTTTTTGTGAATGCTTGAAAGTAGTTTAAGGCACTTTCAAAGGAAAGTGATTTTCTCTGAAAGGACAGAATTTAGAAAGTGAAGCAACACTCCATTCACTTTGCACAGTGAATTGAAGTGTTTGAACAGTCTGCTTCTCTTTCAGAGAAACGCATGTGAGTTTCTTCCTAATGCTTGCAAGTAGCTTAAGGCACTTTCAAAGGAAAGTGATTTTCTCTGAAAGGAGAGCATTTAGAAAGTGAAGCAACACTCCATTCACTTCGCACAGTGAATTGAAGTGTTGGAACAGACTGCTTCTCTTTCAGAGAAACGCATGTGAGTTTCTGGTGAATGCTTGTAAGAAGCTTAAGGCACTTTCAAAGGAAAGTGATTTTCTCTGAAAGGACAGCATTTAGAAACTGAAGCAACACTCCATTCACTTCGCACAGTGAATTGAAGTGTTGGAACAGACTGCTTCTCTTTCAGAGAAACGCATGTGAGTTTCTTCCTAATGCTTGTAAGTAGCTTAAGGCACTTTCAAAGGAAAGTGATTTTCTCTGAAAGGACAGCATTTAGAAAGTGAAGCAACACTCCATTCCCTTCGTGCAGTGAATTGAAGTGTTGGAACAGAGTGCTTCTCTTTCATAGAAACGCATTAGTGTTTCTTGTGAATGCTTGCAAGTGGCTTAAGGCACTTTCAAAGGAAAGTGATTTTCTCTGAAAGGACAGCATTTAGAAACTGAAGCAACACTCCATTCACTTCGCACAGTGAATTGAAGTGTTGGAACAGTCTGCTTCTCTTTCAGAGAAACGCATGTGAGCTTCTTCCTAATGCTTGCAAGTAGCTTAAGGCACTTTCAAAGGAAAGTGATTTTCTCTGAAAGGACAGCATTTAGAAAGTGAAGCAACACTCCATTCACTTCGCACAGTGAATAGAAGTGTTGGAACAGACTGCTTCTCTTTCAGAGAAACGCATGTGAGTTTCTTGTGAATGCTTGCAAGTTGCTTAAGGCACTTTCAAAGGAAAGTGATTTTCTCTGAAAGGACAGCATTTAGAAAGTGAAGCAACACTCCATTCACTTTGTACAGTGAATTGAAGTGTTGGAACAGACTGCATCTCTTTCAGAGAAATGCATGTGAGTTTCTGTTGAATGCTTGTCAGTAGCTTAAGGCTCTTTCAAAGGAAAGTGATTTTCTCTGAAAGGACAGCATTTAGAAAGTAAATCAAAACTCCATTCCCTTCGCGCAATGAATTGAAGTGTTGGAACAGACTGCTTCTCTTTCATAGAAACGCATTAGTGTTTCTTGTGAATGCTTGTAAGAAGCTTAAGGCACTTTCAAAGGAAAGTGATTTTCTCTGAGAGGACAGCATTTAGAAAGTGAAGCAACACTCCATTCACTTCGCACAGTGAATTGAAGTGTTGGAACAGACTGCTTCTCTTTCAGAGAAACGCATGTGAGTTTCTTGTGAATTCTTGCAAGTTGCTTAAGGCACTTTCAAAGGAAAGTGATTTTCTCTGAAAGGACAGCATTTAGAAAGTGAAGCAACACTCCATTCACTTCGCACAGTGAATTGAAGTGTTGGAACAGACTGCTTCTCTTTCAGAGAAACGCATGTGCGTTTTTTGTGAATGCTTGAAAGTAGTTTAAGGCACTTTCAAAGGAAAGTGATTTTCTCTGAAAGGACAGAATTTAGAAAGTGAAGCAACACTCCATTCACTTCGCACAGTGAATTGAAGTGTTGGAACAGACTGCTTCTCTTTCAGAGAAATGCATGTGAGTTTCTGTTGAATGCTTGTAAGTACCTTAAGGCACTTTCAAAGGAAAGTGATTTTCTCTGAAAGGACAGCATTTAGAAAGTGAAGCAACACTCCATTCACTTCGCAGAGTGAATTGAAGTATTGGAACAGACTGCTTCTCTTTCAGAGAAATGCATGTGAGTTTCTGTTGAATGCTTGTAAGTACCTTAAGGCACTTTCAAAGGAAAGTGATTTTCTCTGAAAGGACAGCATTTAGAAAGTGAAGCAACACTCCATTCCCTTCGTGCAGTGAATTGAAGTGTTGGAACAGAGTGCTTCTCTTTCATAGAAACGCATTAGTGTTTCTTGTGAATGCTTGCAAGTGGCTTAAGGCACTTTCAAAGGAAAGTGATTTTCTCTGAAAGGACAGCATTTAGAAAGTGAGGCAACACTCCATTCACTTCGCACAGTGAATTGAAGTGTTGGAACAGACTGCTTCTCTTTCAGAGAAACGCATGTGAGTTTCTGTTGAATGCTTGTAAGTAGCTTAAGGCACTTTCAAAGGAAAGTGATTTTCTCTGAAAGGACAGCATTTAGAAAGTGAAGCAACACTCCATTCCCTTCGTGCAGTGAATTGAAGTGTTGGAACAGACTGCTTCTCTTTCAGAGAAACGCATGTGAGTTTCTTCCTAATGCTTGCAAGTAGCTTAAGGCACTTTCAAGGGAAAGTGATTTTCTCTGAAAGGACAGCATTTAGAAAGTGAAGCAACACTCCATTCACTTCGCACAGTGAATTGAAGTGTTGGAACAGACTGCTTCTCTTTCAGAGAAACGCATGTGAGTTTCTGGTGAATGCTTGTAAGTAGCTTAAGGCACTTTCAAAGGAAAGTGATTTTCTCTGAAAGGACAGCATTTAGAAAGTGAAGCAACACTCCATTCACTTCGCACAGTGAATTGAAGTGTTGGAACAGACTGCTTCTCTTTCAGAGAAACGCATGTGAGTTTCTTCCTAATGCTTGCAAGTAGCTTAAGGCACTTTCAAGGGAAAGTGATTTTCTCTGAAAGGACAGCATTTAGAAAGTGAAGCAACACTCCATTCACTTCGCACAGTGAATTGAAGTGTTGGAACAGACTGCTTCTCTTTCAGAGAAACGCATGTGAGTTTCTTGTGAATTCTTGCAAGTTGCTTAAGGCACTTTCAAAGGAAAGTGATTTTCTCTGAAAGGACAGCATTTAGAAAGTGAAGCAACACTCCATTCACTTCGCACAGTGAATTGAAGTGTTGGAACAGACTGCTTCTCTTTCAGAGAAACGCATGTGAGTTTTTTGTGAATGCTTGAAAGTAGTTTAAGGCACTTTCAAGGGAAAGTGATTTTCTCTGAAAGGACAGAATTTAGAAAGTGAAGCAACACTCCATTCACTTCGCACAGTGAATTGAAGTGTTTGAACAGTCTGCTTCTCTTTCAGAGAAACGCATGTGAGTTTCTTCCTAATGCTTGCAAGTAGCTTAAGGCACTTTCAAAGGAAAGTGATTTTCTCTGAAAGGACAGCATTTAGAAAGTGAAGCAACACTCCATTCACTTCGCACAGTGAATTGAAGTGTTGGAACAGACTGCTTCTCTTTCAGAGAAACGCATGTGAGTTTTTTGTGAATGCTTGAAAGTAGTTTAAGGCACTTTCAAAGGAAAGTGATTTTCTCTGAAAGGACAGCATTTAGAAAGTGAAGCAACACTCCATTCCCTTCGTGCAGTGAATTGAAGTGTTGGAACAGAGTGCTTCTCTTTCATAGAAACGCATTATTGTTTCTTGTGAATGCTTGCAAGTGGCTTAAGGCACTTTCAAAGGAAAGTGATTTTCTCTGAAAGGACAGCATTTAGAAACTGAAGCAACACTCCATTCACTTCGCACAGTGAATTGAAGTGTTGGAACAGTCTGCTTCTCTTTCAGAGAAACGCATGTGAGCTTCTTCCTAATACTTGCAAGTAGCTTAAGGCACTTTCAAAGGAAAGTGATTTTCTCTGAAAGGACAGCATTTAGAAACTGAAGCAACACTCCATTCACTTCGCACAGTGAATAGAAGTGTTGGAACAGACTGCTTCTCTTTCAGAGAAACGCATGTGAGTTTCTTGTGAATGCTTGAAAGTAGTTTAAGGCACTTTCAAGGGAAAGTGATTTTCTCTGAAAGGACAGAATTTAGAAAGTGAAGCAACACTCCATTCACTTCGCACAGTGAATTGAAGTGTTGGAACAGACTGCTTCTCTTTCAGAGAAACGCATGTGAGTTTTTTGTGAATGCTTGAAAGTAGTTTAAGGCACTTTCAAAGGAAAGTGATTTTCTCTGAAAGGACAGCATTTAGAAAGTGAAGCAACACTCCATTCCCTTCGTGCAGTGAATTGAAGTGTTGGAACAGAGTGCTTCTCTTTCATAGAAACGCATTATTGTTTCTTGTGAATGCTTGCAAGTGGCTTAAGGCACTTTCAAAGGAAAGTGATTTTCTCTGAAAGGACAGCATTTAGAAACTGAAGCAACACTCCATTCACTTCGCACAGTGAATTGAAGTGTTGGAACAGTCTGCTTCTCTTTCAGAGAAACGCATGTGAGCTTCTTCCTAATACTTGCAAGTAGCTTAAGGCACTTTCAAAGGAAAGTGATTTTCTCTGAAAGGACAGCATTTAGAAACTGAAGCAACACTCCATTCACTTCGCACAGTGAATAGAAGTGTTGGAACAGACTGCTTCTCTTTCAGAGAAACGCATGTGAGTTTCTTGTGAATGCTTGAAAGTAGTTTAAGGCACTTTCAAAGGAAAGTGATTTTCTCTGAAAGGACAGAATTTAGAAAGTGAAGCAACACTCCATTCACCTCGCACAGTGAATTGAAGTGTTTGAACAGTCTGCTTCTCTTTCAGAGAAACGCATGTGAGTTTCTTCCTAATGCTTGCAAGTAGCTTAAGGCACTTTCAAAGGAAAGTGATTTTCTCTGAAAGGACAGCATTTAGAAAGTGAAGCAACACTCCATTCACTTCGCACAGTGAATTGAAGTGTTGGAACAGACTGCTTCTCTTTCAGAGAAACGCATGTGAGTTTCTGGTGAATGCTTGTAAGAAGCTTAAGGCACTTTCAAAGGAAAGTGATTTTCTCTGAAAGGACAGCATTTAGAAAGTGAAGCAACACTCCATTCACTTCGCACAGTGAATTGAAGTGTTGGAACAGACTGCTTCTCTTTAAGAGAAACGCATGTGAGTTTTTTGTGAATGCTTGAAAGTAGTTTAAGGCACTTTCAAAGGAAAGTGATTTTCTCTGAAAGGACAGAATTTAGAAAGTGATGCAACACTCCATTCACTTCGCACAGTGAATTGAAGTGTTTGAACAGTCTGCTTCTCTTTCAGAGAAACGCATGTGAGTTTCTTCCTAATGCTTGCAAGTAGCTTAAGGCACTTTCAAAGGAAAGTGATTTTCTCTGAAAGGACAGCATTTAGAAAGTGAAGCAACACTCCATTCACTTCGCACAGTGAATTGAAGTGTTGGAACAGACTGCTTCTCTTTCAGAGAAACGCATGTGAGTTTTTTGTGAATGCTTGAAAGTAGTTTAAGGCACTTTCAAAGGAAAGTGATTTTCTCTGAAAGGACAGCATTTAGAAAGTGAAGCAACACTCCATTCCCTTCGTGCAGTGATTTGAAGTGTTGGAACAGAGTGCTTCTCTTTCATAGAAACGCATTATTGTTTCTTGTGAATGCTTGCAAGTGGCTTAAGGCACTTTCAAAGGAAAGTGATTTTCTCTGAAAGGACAGCATTTAGAAAGTGAAGCACCACTCCATTCACTTCGCACAGTGAATTGAAGTGTTGGAACAGTCTGCTTCTCTTTCAGAGAAACGCATGTGAGCTTCTTCCTAATACTTGCAAGTAGCTTAAGGCACTTTCAAAGGAAAGTGATTTTCTCTGAAAGGACAGCATTTAGAAAGTGAAGCAACACTCCATTCACTTCGCACAGTGAATAGAAGTGTTGGAACAGACTGCTTCTCTCTCAGAGAAACGCATGTGAGTTTCTTGTGAATGCTTGAAAGTAGTTTAAGGCACTTTCAAAGGAAAGTGATTTTCTCTGAAAGGACAGAATTTAGAAAGTGAAGCAACACTCCATTCACCTCGCACAGTGAATTGAAGTGTTTGAACAGTCTGCTTCTCTTTCAGAGAAACGCATGTGAGTTTCTTCCTAATGCTTGCAAGTAGCTTAAGGCACTTTCAAAGGAAAGTGATTTTCTCTGAAAGGACAGCATTTAGAAAGTGAAGCAACACTCCATTCACTTCGCACAGTGAATTGAAGTGTTGGAACAGACTGCTTCTCTTTCAGAGAAACGCATGTGAGTTTCTGGTGAATGCTTGTAAGAAGCTTAAGGCACTTTCAAAGGAAAGTGATTTTCTCTAAAAGGACAGCATTTAGAAACTGAAGCAACACTCCATTCACTTCGCACAGTGAATTGAAGTGTTGGAACAGACTGCTTCTTTTTAAGAGAAACGCATGTGAGTTTTTTGTGAATGCTTGAAAGTAGTTTAAGGCACTTTCAAAGGAAAGTGATTTTCTCTGAAAGGACAGAATTTAGAAAGTGATGCAACACTCCATTCATCTCGGACAGTGAATTGAAGTGTTGGAACAGACTGCTTCTCTTTCAGAGAAACGCATGTGAGTTTCTTCCTAATGCTTGTAAGTAGCTTAAGGCAATTTCAAAGGAAAGTGATTTTCTCTGAAAGGACAGCATTTAGAAAGTGAAGCAACACTCCATTCCCTTCGTGCAGTGAATTGAAGTGTTGGAACAGAGTGCTTCTCTTTCATAGAAACGCATTAGTGTTTCTTGTGAATGCTTGCAAGTGGCTTAAGGCACTTTCAAAGGAAAGTGATTTTCTCTGAAAGGACAGAATTTAGAAAGTGAAGCAACACTCCATTCACTTCGCACAGTGAATTGAAGTGTTTGAACAGTCTGCTTCTCTTTCAGAGAAACGCATGTGAGTTTCTTCCTAATGCTTGCAAGTAGCTTAAGGCACTTTCAAAGGAAAGTGATTTTCTCTGAAAGGACAGCATTTAGAAAGTGAAGCAACACTCCATTCACTTCGCACAGTGAATTGAAGTGTTGGAACAGACTGCTTCTCTTTCAGAGAAACGCATGTGAGTTTCTGGTGAATGCTTGTAAGAAGCTTAAGGCACTTTCAAAGGAAAGTGATTTTCTCTGAAAGGACAGCATTTAGAAACTGAAGCAACACTCCATTCACTTCGCACAGTGAATTGAAGTGTTGGAACAGACTGCTTCTCTTTCAGAGAAATGCATGTGAGTTTCTGTTGAATGCTTGTAAGTAGCTTAAGGCACTTTCAAAGGAAAGTGATTTTCTCTGAAAGGACAGCATTTAGAAATTGAAGCAACACTCCATTCACTTCGCAGAGTGAATTGAAGTATTGGAACAGACTGCTTCTCTTTCAGAGAAATGCATGTGAGTTTCTGGTGAATGCTTGTAAGTAGCTTAAGGCACTTTCAAAGGAAAGTGATTTTCTCTGAAAGGACAGCATTTAGAAAGTGAAGCAACACTCCATTCACTTCGCACAGTGAATTGAAGTGTTGGAACAGACTGCTTCTCTTTCAGAGAAACGCATGTGAGTTTCTTGTGAATTCTTGCAAGTTGCTTAAGGCACTTTCAAAGGAAAGTGATTTTCTCTGAAAGGACAGCATTTAGAAACTGAAGCAACACTCCATTCACTTCGCACAGTGAATTGAAGTGTTGGAACAGACTGCTTCTCTTTCAGAGAAACGCATGTGAGTTTTTTGTGAATGCTTGAAAGTAGTTTAAGGCACTTTCAAAGGAAAGTGATTTTCTCTGAAAGGACAGAATTTAGAAAGTGATGCAACACTCCATTCACTTCGCACAGTGAATTGAAGTGTTGGAACAGACTGCTTCTCTTTCAGAGAAACGCATGTGAGTTTCTTGTGAATTCTTGCAAGTTGCTTTAGGCACTTTCAAAGGAAAGTGATTTTCTCTGAAAGGACAGCATTTAGAAACTGAAGCAACACTCCATTCACTTCGCACAGTGAATTGAAGTGTTGGAACAGACTGCTTCTCTTTCAGAGAAACGCATGTGAGTTTCTGGTGAATGCTTGTAAGTAGCTTAAGGCACTTTCAAAGGAAAGTGATTTTCTCTGAAAGGACAGCATTTAGAAAGTGAAGCAACACTCCATTCCCTTCGTGCAGTGAATTGAAGTGTTGGAACAGAGTGCTTCTCTTTCATAGAAACGCATTAGTGTTTCTTGTGAATGCTTGCAAGTGGCTTAAGGCACTTTCAAAGGAAAGTGATTTTCTCTGAAAGGACAGCATTTAGAAAGTGAAGCAACACTCCATTCACTTCGCACAGTGAATTGAAGTATTGGAACAGACTGCTTCTCTTTCAGAGAAATGCATGTGAGTTTCTGGTGAATGCTTGTAAGTAGCTTAAGGCACTTTCAAAGGAAAATGATTTTCTCTGAAAGGACAGCATTTAGAAAGTGAGGCAACACTCCATTCACTTCGCACAGTGAATTGAAGTGTTGGAACAGACTGCTTCTCTTTCAGAGAAACGCATGTGAGTTTCTGTTGAATGCTTGTAAGTAGCTTAAGGCACTTTCAAAGGAAAGTGATTTTCTCTGAAAGGACAGCATTTAGAAAGTGAAGCAACACTCCATACCCTTCGTGCAGTGAATTGAAGTGTTGGAACAGACTGCTTCTCTTTCAGAGAAACGCATGTGAGTTTCTTCCTAATGCTTGCAAGTAGCTTAAGGCACTTTCAAGGGAAAGTGATTTTCTCTGAAAGGACAGCATTTAGAAAGTGAAGCAACACTCCATTCACTTCGCACAGTGAATTGAAGTGTTGGAACAGACTGCTTCTCTTTCAGAGAAACGCATGTGAGTTTCTGGTGAATGCTTGTAAGTAGCTTAAGGCACTTTCAAAGGAAAGTGATTTTCTCTGAAAGGACAGCATTTAGAAAGTGAAGCAACACTCCATTCACTTCGCACAGTGAATTGAAGTGTTGGAACAGACTGCTTCTCTTTCAGAGAAATGCAGGTGAGTTTCTGTTGAATGCTTGCAAGTAGCTTAAGGCACTTTCAAAGGAAAGTGATTTTCTCTGAAAGGACAGCATTTGGAAAGTGAAGCAACACTCCATTCACTTCGCAGAGTGAATTGAAGTATTGGAACAGACTGCTTCTCTTTCATAGAAACGCATTAGTGTTTCTTGTGAATGCTTGTAAGAAGCTTAAGGCACTTTCAAAGGAAAGTGATTTTCTCTGAAAGGACAGAATTTAGAAAGTGAAGCAACACTCCATTCACTTCGCACAGTGAATTGAAGTGTTTGAACAGTCTGCTTCTCTTTCAGAGAAACGCATGTGAGTTTCTTCCTAATGCTTGCAAGTAGCTTAAGGCACTTTCAAAGGAAAGTGATTTTCTCTGAAAGGACAGCATTTAGAAAGTGAAGCAACACTCCATTCACTTCGCACAGTGAATTGAAGTGTTGGAACAGACTGCTTCTCTTTCAGAGAAACGCATGTGAGTTTCTGGTGAATGCTTGTAAGAAGCTTAAGGCACTTTCAAAGGAAAGTGATTTTCTCTGAAAGGACAGCATTTAGAAACTGAAGCAACACTCCATTCACTTCGCACAGTGAATTGAAATGTTGGAACAGACTGCTACTCTTTCAGAGAAATGCATGTGAGTTTCTGTTGAATGCTTGTAAGTAGCTTAAGGCACTTTCAAAGGAAAGTGATTTTCTCTGAAAGGACAGCATTTAGAAATTGAAGTAACACTCCATTCACTTCGCAGAGTGAATTGAAGTATTGGAACAGACTGCTTCTCTTTCAGAGAAATGCATGTGAGTTTCTGGTGAATGCTTGTAAGTAGCTTAAGGCACTTTCAAAGGAAAGTGATTTTCTCTGAAAGGACAGCATTTAGAAAGTGAAGCAACACTCCATTCACTTCGCACAGTGAATTGAAGTGTTGGAACAGACTGCTTCTCTTTCAGAGAAACGCATGTGAGTTTCTTGTGAATTCTTGCAAGTTGCTTAAGGCACTTTCAAAGGAAAGTGATTTTCTCTGAAAGGACAGCATTTAGAAACTGAAGCAACACTCCATTCACTTCGCATAGTGAATTGAAGTGTTGGAACAGACTGCTTCTCTTTCAGAGAAACGCATGTGAGTTTTTTGTGAATGCTTGAAAGTAGTTTAAGGCACTTTCAAAGGAAAGTGATTTTCTCTGAAAGGACAGAATTTAGAAAGTGATGCAACACTCCATTCACTTCGCACAGTGAATTGAAGTGTTGGAACAGACTTCTTCTCTTTCAGAGAAACGCATGTGAGTTTCTTGTGAATTCTTGCAAGTTGCTTTAGGCACTTTCAAAGGAAAGTGATTTTCTCTGAAAGGACAGCATTTAGAAACTGAAGCAACACTCCATTCACTTCGCACAGTGAATTGAAGTGTTGGAACAGACTGCTTCTCTTTCAGAGAAACGCATGTGAGTTTCTTGTGAATTCTTGCAAGTTGCTTAAGGCACTTTCAAAGGAAAGTGATTTTCTCTGAAAGGACAGCATTTAGAAAGTGAAACAACACTCCATTCACTTCGCACAGTGAATTGAAGTGTTGGAACAGACTGCTTCTCTTTCAGAGAAACGCATGTGAGTTTTTTGTGAATGCTTGAAAGTAGTTTAAGGCACTTTCAAAGGAAAGTGATTTTCTCTGAAAGGACAGAATTTAGAAAGTGAAGCAACACTCCATTCACTTCGCACAGTGAATTGAAGTGTTTGAACAGTCTGCTTCTCTTTCAGAGAAACGCATGTGAGTTTCTTCCTAATGCTTGCAAGTAGCTTAAGGCACTTTCAAAGGAAAGTGATTTTCTCTGAAAGGACAGCATTTAGAAAGTGAAGCAACACTCCATTCACTTCGCACAGTGAATTGAAGTGTTGGATCAGACTGCTTCTCTTTCAGAGAAACGCATGTGAGTTTCTGGTGAATGCTTGTAAGAAGCTTAAGGCACTTTCAAAGGAAAGTGATTTTCTCTGAAAGGACAGAATTTAGAAAGTGATGCAACACTCCATTCATTTCGCACAGTGAATTGAAGTGTTGGAACAGACTGCTTCTCTTTCAGAGAAACGCATGTGAGTTTCTTCCTAATGCTTGTAAGTAGCTTAAGGCACTTTCAAAGGAAAGTGATTTTCTCTGAAAGGACAGCATTTAGAAAGTGAAGCAACACTCCATTCCCTTCGTGCAGTGAATTGAAGTGTTGGAACAGAGTGCTTCTCTTTCATAGAAACGCATTAGTGTTTCTTTTGAATGCTTGCAAGTGGCTTAAGGCACTTTCAAAGGAAAGTGATTTTCTCTGAAAGGACAGCATTTAGAAAGTGAAGCAACACTCCATTCACTTCGCAGAGTGAATTGAAGTGTTGGAACAGACTGCTTCTCTTTCCGAGAAACGCATGTGAGTTTCTTGTGAATTCTTGCAAGTTGCTTCAGGCACTTTCATAGGAAAGTGATTTTCTCTGAAAGGACAGCATTTAGAAAGTGAAGCAACACTCCATTCACTTCGCACAGTGAATTGAAGTGTTGGAACAGACTGCTTCTCTTTCAGAGAAACGCATGTGAGTTTTTTGTGAATGCTTGAAAGTAGTTTAAGGCACTTTCAAAGGAAAGTGATTTTCTCTGAAAGGACAGCATTTAGAAAGTGAAGCAACACTCCATTCACTTCGCACAGTGAATTGAAGTGTTGGAAGAGACTGCTTCTCTTTCAGAGAAATGCATGTGAGTTTCTGTTGAATGCTTGTAAGTAGGTTAAGGCACTTTCAAAGGAAAGTGATTTTCTCTGAAAGGACAGCATTTAGAAAGTGAAGCAACACTCCATTCACTTCGCAGAGTGAATTGAAGTATTGGAACAGACTGCTTCTCTTTCAGAGAAACGCATTAGTGTTTCTTGTGAATGCTTGTAAGAAGCTTAAGGCACTTTCAAAGGAAAGTGATTTTCTCTGAAAGGACAGCATTTAGAAAGTGAAGCAACACTCCATTCACTTCGCACAGTGAATTGAAGTGTTGGAACAGACTGCTTCTCTTTCAGAGAAACGCATGTGAGTTTCTTGTGAATTCTTGCGAGTTGCTTAAGGCACTTTCAAAGGAAAGTGATTTTCTCTGAAAGGACAGCATTTAGAAAGTGAAGCAACACTCCATTCACTTCGCACAGTGAATTGAAGTGTTGGAACAGACTGCTTCTCTTTCAGAGAAACGCATGTGAGTTTTTTGTGAATGCTTGAAAGTAGTTTAAGGCACTTTCAAAGGAAAGTGATCTTCTCTGAAAGGACAGAATTTAGAAAGTGATGCAACACTCCATTCACTTCGCACAGTGAATTGAAGTGTTGGAACAGACTGCTTCTCTTTCAGAGAAACGCATGTGAGTTTCTTGTGAATTCTGGCAAGTTGCTTAAGGCACTTTCAAAGGAAAGTGATTTTCTCTGAAAGGACAGCATTTAGAAACTGAAGCAACACTCCATTCACTTCGCACAGTGAATTGAAGTGTTGGAACAGACTGCTTCTCTTTCAGAGAAACGCATGTGAGTTTCTTGTGAATTCTTGCAAGTTGCTTAAGGCACTTTCAAAGGAAAGTGATTTTCTCTGAAAGGACAGCATTTAGAAAGTGAAGCAACACTCCATTCACTTCGCACAGTGAATTGAAGTGTTGGAACAGACTGCTTCTCTTTCAGAGAAACGCATGTGAGTTTTTTGTGAATGCTTGAAAGTAGTTTAAGGCACTTTCAAAGGAAAGTGATTTTCTCTGAAAGGACAGAATTTAGAAAGTGAAGCAACACTCCATTCACTTCGCACAGTGAATTGAAGTGTTTGAACAGTCTGCTTCTCTTTTAGAGAAACGCATGTTGGTTTCTTCCTAATGCTTGCAAGTAGCTTAAGGCACTTTCAAAGGAAAGTGATTTTCTCTGAAAGGACAGCATTTAGAAAGTGAAGCAACACTCCATTCACTTCGAACAGTGAATTGAAGTGTTGGAACAGACTGCTTCTCTTTCAGAGAAACGCATGTGAGTTTCTGGTGAATGCTTGTAAGAAGCTTAAGGCACTTTCAAAAGAAAGTGATTTTCTCTGAAAGGACAGCATTTAGAAAGTGAAACAACACTCCATTCACTTCGCACAGTGAATTGAAGTGTTGGAACAGACAGCTTCCCTTTCATAGAAACGCATGTGAATTTCTATTGAATGCTTGTAAGTAGCTAAGGCACTTTCAAAAGAAAGTGATTTTCTCAGAAAGGACAGCATTTAGAAAGTGAAGCAACACTCCATTCACTACGCACAGTGAATTGAAGTGTTGGAACAGACAGCTTCCCTTTCATAGAAACGCATGTGAATTTCTATTGAATGCTTGTAAGTAGCTAAGGCACTTTCAAAGGAAAGTGATTTTCTCTGAAAGGACAGCATTTAGAAACTGAAGCAACACTCCTTTCACTTCGCACAGTGAATTGAAGTGTTGGAACAGAAAGCTTCTCTTTAAGAGAAACGCATGTGAGTTTTTTGGGAATGCTTGAAATTAGTTTAAGGCACTTTCAAAGGAAAGTGATTTTCTCTGAAAGGACAGAATTTAGAAAGTGATGCAACACTCCATTCATTTCGCACAGTGAATTGAAGTGTTGGAACAGACTGCTTCTCTTTCAGAGAAACGCATGTGAGTTTCTTCCTAATGCTTGTAAGTAGCTTAAGGCACTTTCAAAGGAAAGTGATTTTCTCTGAAAGGACAGCATTTAGAAAGTGAAGCAACACTCCATTCCCTTCGTGCAGTGAATTGAAGTGTTGGAACAGAGTGCTTCTATTTCATAGAAACGCATTAGTGTTTCTTGTGAATGCTTGCAAGTGGCTTAAGGCACTTTCAAAGGAAAGTGATTTTCTCTGAAAGGACAGCATTTAGAAAGTGAAGCAACACTCCATTCATTCGCAGAGTGAATTGAAGTGTTGGAACAGACTGCTTCTCTTTCCGAGAAACGCATGTGAGTTTTTTGTGAATGCTTGAAAGTAGTTTAAGGCACTTTCAAAGGAAAGTGATATTCTCTGAAAGGACAGAATTTAGAAAGTGAAGCAACACTCCATTCACTTCGCACAGTGAATTGAAGTGTTTGAACAGTCTGCTTCTCTTTTAGAGAAACGCATGTTGGTTTCTTCCTAATGCTTGCAAGTAGCTTAAGGCACTTTCAAAGGAAAGTGATTTTCTCTGAAAGGACAGCATTTAGAAAGTGAAGCAACACTCCATTCACTTCGCACAGTGAATTGAAGTGTTGGAACAGACAGCTTCCCTTTCATAGAAACGCATGTGAATTTCTATTGAATGCTTGTAAGTAGCTAAGGCACTTTCAAAAGAAAGTGATTTTCTCAGAAAGGACAGCATTTAGAAAGTGAAGCAACACTCCATTCACTACGCACAGTGAATTGAAGTGTTGGAACAGACAGCTTCCCTTTCATAGAAACGCATGTGAATTTCTATTGAATGCTTGTAAGTAGCTAAGGCACTTTCAAAGGAAAGTGATTTTCTCTGAAAGGACAGCATTTAGAAACTGAAGCAACACTCCTTTCACTTCGCACAGTGAATTGAAGTGTTGGAACAGAAAGCTTCTCTTTAAGAGAAACGCATGTGAGTTTTTTGGGAATGCTTGAAATTAGTTTAAGGCACTTTCAAAGGAAAGTGATTTTCTCTGAAAGGACAGCATTTAGAAAGTGAAGCAACACTCCATTCACTTCGCACAGTGAATTGAAGTGTTGGAACAGACTGCTTCTCTTTCAGAGAAACGCATGTGAGTTTTTTGTGAATGCTTGAAAGTAGTTTAAGGCACTTTCAAAGGAAAGTGATTTTCTCTGAAAGGACAGAATTTAGAAAGTGAAGCAACACTCCATTCACTTCGCACAGTGAATTGAAGTGTTTGAACAGTCTGCTTCTCTTTCAGAGAAACGCATGTGAGTTTTTCCTAATGCTTGCAAGTAGCTTAAGGCACTTTCAAAGAAAAGTGATTTTCTCTGAAAGGACAGCATTTAGAAAGTGAAGCAACACTCCATTCACTTCGAACAGTGAATTGAAGTGTTGGAACAGACTGCTTCTCTTTCAGAGAAACGCATGTGAGTTTCTGGTGAATGCTTGTAAGAAGCTTAAGGCACTTTCAAAGGGAAGTGATTTTCTCTGAAAGGACAGCATTTAGAAACTGAAGCAACACTCAATTCACTTCGCACAGTGAATTGAAGTGTTGGAACAGACTGCTTCTCTTTCAGAGAAACGCATGTGAGTTTTTTGTGAATGCTTGAAAGTAGTTTAAGGCACTTTCAAAGGAAAGTGATTTTCTCTGAAAGGACAGAATTTAGAAAGTGAAGCAACACTCCATTCAGTTCCCACAGTGAATTGAAGTGTTTGAACAGTCTGCTTCTCTTTCAGAGAAAAGCATGTGAGTTTCTTCCTAATGCTTGCAAGTAGCTTAAGGCACTTTCAAAGGAAAGTGATTTTCTCTGAAAGGACAGCATTTAGAAACTGAAGCAACACTCCATTCACTTCGAACAGTGAATTGAAGTGTTGGAACAGACTGCTTCTCTTTCAGAGAAACGCATGTGAGTTTCTGGTGAATGCATGTAAGAAGCTTTAGGCACTTTCAAAGGAAAGTGATTTTCTCTGAAAGGACAGCATTTAGAAACTGAAGCAACACTCCATTCACTTCGCACAGTGAATTGAAGTGTTGGAACAGACAGCTTCTCTTTAAGAGAAACGCATGTGAGTTTTTTGTGAATGCTTGAAATTAGTTTAAGGCACTTTCAAAGGACAGTGATTTTCTCTGAAAGAACAGAATTTAGAAAGTGATGCAACACTCCATTCATTTCGCACAGTGAATTGAAGTGTTGGAACAGACTGCTTCTCTTTCAGAGAAACGCATGTGAGTTTCTTCCTAATGCTTGTAAGTAGCTTAAGGCACTTTCAAAGGAAAGTGATTTTCTCTGAAAGGACAGCATTTAGAAAGTGAAGCAACACTCCATTCCCTTCGTGCAGTGAATTGAAGTGTTGGAACAGAGTGCTTCTATATCATAGAAACGCATTAGTGTTTCTTGTGAATGCTTGCAAGTGGCTTAAGGCACTTTCAAAGAAAGTGATTTTCTCTGAAAGGACAGCATTTAGAAAGTGAAGCAACACTCCATTCACTTCGCAGAGTGAATTGAAGTGTTGGAACAGACTGCTTCTCTTTCAGAGAAACGCATGTGAGTTTCTGGTGAATGCATGTAAGAAGCTTTAGGCACTTTCAAAGGAAAGTGATTTTCTCTGAAAGGACAGCATTTAGAAACTGAAGCAACACTCCATTCACTTCGCACAGTGAATTGAAGTGTTGGAACAGACAGCTTCTCTTTAAGAGAAACGCATGTGAGTTTTTTGTGAATGCTTGAAATTAGTTTAAGGCACTTTCAAAGGACAGTGATTTTCTCTGAAAGAACAGAATTTAGAAAGTGATGCAACACTCCATTCATTTCGCACAGTGAATTGAAGTGTTGGAACAGACTGCTTCTCTTTCAGAGAAACGCATGTGAGTTTCTTCCTAATGCTTGTAAGTAGCTTAAGGCACTTTCAAAGGAAAGTGATTTTCTCTGAAAGGACAGCATTTAGAAAGTGAAGCAACACTCCATTCCCTTCGTGCAGTGAATTGAAGTGTTGGAACAGAGTGCTTCTATATCATAGAAACGCATTAGTGTTTCTTGTGAATGCTTGCAAGTGGCTTAAGGCACTTTCAAAGGAAAGTGATTTTCTCTGAAAGGACAGCATTTAGAAAGTGAAGCAACACTCCATTCACTTCGCAGAGTGAATTGAAGTGTTGGAACAGACTGCTTCTCTTTCAGAGAAACGCATGTGAGTTTCTTGTGAATTCTTGCAAGTTGCTTCAGGCACTTTCATAGGAAAGTGATTTTCTCTGAAAGGACAGCATTTAGAAAGAGAAGCAACACTCCATTCACTTCGCACAGTGAATTGAAGTGTTGGAACAGACTGCTTCTCTTTCAGAGAAACGCATGTGAGTTTTTTGTGAATGCTTGAAAGTAGTTTAAGGCACTTTCAAAGGAAAGTGATTTTCTCTGAAAGGACAGAATTTAGAAAGTGAAGCAACACTCCATTCACTTCGCACAGTGAATTGAAGTGTTTGAACAGTCTGCTTCTCTTTCAGAAAAACGCATGTGAGTTTCTTCCTAATGCTTGCAAGTAGCTTAAGGCACTTTCAAAGGAAAGTGATTTTCTCTGAAAGGACAGCATTTAGAAAGTGAAGCAACACTCCATTCACTTCGCACAGTGAATTGAAGTGTTGGAACAGACTACTTCTCTTTCAGAGGAATGCATGTGAGTTTCTGTTGAATGCTTGTAAGTAGCTTAAGGCACTTTCAAAGGAAAGTGATTTTCTCTGAAAGGACAGCATTTAGAAAGTGAAGCAACACTCCATTCACTTCGCAGAGTGAATTGAAGTATTGGAACAGACTGCTTCTCTTTCAGAGAAACGCATGTGAGTTTCTGGTGAATGCTTGTAAGTAGCTTAAGGCACTTTCAAAGGAAAGTGATTTTCTCTGAAAGGACAGCATTTAGAAAGTGAAGCAACACTCCATTCACTTCGCACAGTGAATTGAAGTGTTGGAACAGACTGCTTCTCTTTCAGAGAAACGCATGTGAGTTTCTTGTGAATTCTTGCAAGTTGCTT
The DNA here is from genome assembly GCF_982192425.1 of Myodes glareolus. Lineage (NCBI taxonomy): Eukaryota > Metazoa > Chordata > Mammalia > Rodentia > Cricetidae > Myodes > Myodes glareolus. The sequence continues at coordinate 1,137,083 of NW_028263213.1, forward strand.
AAGGCACTTTCAAAGGAAAGTGATTTTCTCTGAAAGGACAGCATTTAGAAAGTGAGGCAACACTCCATTCACTTCGCACAGTGAATTGAAGTGTTGGAACAGACTGCTTCTCTTTCAGAGAAACGCATGTGAGTTTTTTGTGAATGCTTGAAAGTAGTTTAAGGCACTTTCAAAGGAAAGTGATTTTCTCTGAAAGGACAGAATTTAGAAAGTGATGCAACACTCCATTCACTTCGCACAGTGAATTGAAGTGTTGGAACAGACTGCTTCTCTTTCAGAGAAACGGATGTGAGTTTCTTGTGAATTCTTGCAAGTTGCTTTAGGCACTTTCAAAGGAAAGTGATTTTCTCTGAAAGGACAGCATTTAGAAACTGAAGCAACACTCCATTCACTTCGCACAGTGAATTGAAGTGTTGGAACAGACTGCTTCTCTTTCAGAGAAACGCATGTGAGTTTTTTGTGAATGCTTGAAAGTAGCTTAAGGCACTTTCAAAAGGAAAGTGATTTTCTCTGAAAGGACAGAATTTAGAAAGTGAAGCAACACTCCATTCCCTTCGTGCAGTGAATTGAAGTGTTGGAACAGAGTGCTTCTATTTCATAGAAACGCATTAGTGTTTCTTGTGAATGCTTGCAAGTGGCTTAAGGCACTTTCAAAGGAAAGTGATTTTCTCTGAAAGGACAGCATTTAGAAAGTGAAGCAACACTCCATTCATTCGCAGAGTGAATTGAAGTGTTAGAACAGACTGCTTCTCTTTCCGAGAAACGCATGTGAGTTTTTTGTGAATGCTTGAAAGTAGTTTAAGGCACTTTCAAAGGAAAGTGATTTTCTCTGAAAGGACAGAATTTAGAAAGTGAAGCAACACTCCATTCACTTCGCACAGTGAATTGAAGTGTTTGAACAGTCTGCTTCTCTTTTAGAGAAACGCATGTTGGTTTCTTCCTAATGCTTGCAAGTAGCTTAAGGCACTTTCAAAGGAAAGTGATTTTCTCTGAAAGGACAGCATTTAGAAAGTGAAGCAACACTCCATTCACTTCGCACAGTGAATTGAAGTGTTGGAACAGACAGCTTCCCTTTCATAGAAACGCACGTGAATTTCTATTGAATGCTTGTAAGTAGCTAAGGCACTTTCAAAAGAAAGTGATTTTCTCAGAAAGGACAGCATTTAGAAAGTGAAGCAACACTCCATTCACTACGCACAGTGAATTGAAGTGTTGGAACAGACAGCTTCCCTTTCATAGAAACGCATGTGAATTTCTATTGAATGCTTGTAAGTAGCTAAGGCACTTTCAAAGGAAAGTGATTTTCTCTGAAAGGACAGCATTTAGAAACTGAAGCAACACTCCTTTCACTTCGCACAGTGAATTGAAGTGTTGGAACAGAAAGCTTCTCTTTAAGAGAAACGCATGTGAGTTTTTTGTGAATGCTTGAAATTAGTTTAAGGCACTTTCAAAGGAAAGTGATTTTCTCTGAAAGGACAGAATTTAGAAAGTGATGCAACACTCCATTCATTTCGCACAGTGAATTGAAGTGTTGGAACAGACTGCTTCTCTTTCAGAGAAACGCATGTGAGTTTCTTCCTAATGCTTGTAAGTAGCTTAAGGCACTTTCAAAGGAAAGTGATTTTCTCTGAAAGGACAGCATTTAAAAAGTGAAGCAACACTCCATTCCCTTCGTGCAGTGAATTGAAGTGTTGGAACAGAGTGCTTCTATTTCATAGAAACGCATTAGTGTTTCTTGTGAATGCTTGCAAGTGGCTTAAGGCACTTTCAAAGGAAAGTGATTTTCTCTGAAAGGACAGCATTTAGAAACTGAAGCAACACTCCATTCACTTCGCAGAGTGAATTGAAGTGTTGGAACAGACTGCTTCTCTTTCCGAGAAACGCATGTGAGTTTCTTGTGAATTCTTGCAAGTTGCTTCAGGCACTTTCATAGGAAAGTGATTTTCTCTGAAAGGACAGCATTTAGAAAGTGAAGCAACACTCCATTCACTTCGCAGAGTGAATTGAAGTGTTGGAACAGACTGCTTCTCTTTCCAAGAAACGCATGTGAGTTTCTTGTGAATTCTTGCAAGTTGCTTAAGGCACTTTCAAAGGAAAGTGATTTTCTCTGAAAGGACAGCATTTAGAAAGTGAAGCAACACTCCATTCACTTCGCACAGTGAATTGAAGTGTTGGAACAGACTGCTTCTCTTTCAGAGAAACGCATGTGAGTTTTTTGTGAATGCTTGAAAGTAGTTTAAGGCACTTTCAAAGGAAAGTGATTTTCTCTGAAAGGACAGAATTTAGAAAGTGAAGCAACACTCCATTCACTTCGCCCAGTGAATTGAAGTGTTTGAACAGTCTGCTTCTCTTTCAGAGAAACGCATGTGAGTTTCTTCCTAATGCTTGCAAGTAGCTTAAGGCACTTTCAAAGAAAAGTGATTTTCTCTGAAAGGACAGCATTTAGAAAGTGAAGCAACACTCCATTCACTTCGAACAGTGAATTGAAGTGTTGGAACAGACTGCTTCTCTTTCAGAGAAACGCATGTGAGTTTCTGGTGAATGCTTGTAAGAAGCTTAAGGCACTTTCAAAGGGAAGTGATTTTCTCTGAAAGGACAGCATTTAGAAACTGAAGCAACACTCAATTCACTTCGCACAGTGAATTGAAGTGTTGGAACAGACTGCTTCTCTTTCAGAGAAACGCATGTGAGTTTTTTGTGAATGCTTGAAAGTAGTTTAAGGCACTTTCAAAGGAAAGTGATTTTCTCTGAAAGGACAGAATTTAGAAAGTGAAGCAACACTCCATTCAGTTCCCACAGTGAATTGAAGTGTTTGAACAGTCTGCTTCTCTTTCAGAGAAAAGCATGTGAGTTTCTTCCTAATGCTTGCAAGTAGCTTAAGGCACTTTCAAAGGAAAGTGATTTTCTCTGAAAGGACAGCATTTAGAAACTGAAGCAACACTCCATTCACTTCGCACAGTGAATTGAAGTGTTGGAACAGACTGCTTCTCTTTCAGAGAAACGCATGTGAGTTTCTGGTGAATGCATGTAAGAAGCTTTAGGCACTTTCAAAGGAAAGTGATTTTCTCTGAAAGGACAGCATTTAGAAACTGAAGCAACACTCCATTCACTTCACACAGTGAATTGAAGTGTTGGAACAGACAGCTTCTCTTTAAGAGAAACGCATGTGAGTTTTTTGTGAATGCTTGAAATTAGTTTAAGGCACTTTCAAAGGACAGTGATTTTCTCTGAAAGAACAGAATTTAGAAAGTGATGCAACACTCCATTCATTTCGCACAGTGAATTGAAGTGTTGGAACAGACTGCTTCTCTTTCAGAGAAACGCATGTGAGTTTCTTCCTAATGCTTGTAAGTAGCTTAAGGCACTTTCAAAGGAAAGTGATTTTCTCTGAAAGGACAGCATTTAGAAAGTGAAGCAACACTCCATTCCCTTCGTGCAGTGAATTGAAGTGTTGGAACAGAGTGCTTCTATATCATAGAAACGCATTAGTGTTTCTTGTGAATGCTTGCAAGTGGCTTAAGGCACTTTCAAAGGAAAGTGATTTTCTCTGAAAGGACAGCATTTAGAAAGTGAAGCAACACTCCATTCACTTCGCAGAGTGAATTGAAGTGTTGGAACAGACTGCTTCTCTTTCAGAGAAACGCATGTGAGTTTCTTGTGAATTCTTGCAAGTTGCTTCAGGCACTTTCATAGGAAAGTGATTTTCTCTGAAAGGACAGCATTTAGAAAGAGAAGCAACACTCCATTCACTTCGCACAGTGAATTGAAGTGTTGGAACAGACTGCTTCTCTTTCAGAGAAACGCATGTGAGTTTTTTGTGAATGCTTGAAAGTAGTTTAAGGCACTTTCAAAGGAAAGTGATTTTCTCTGAAAGGACAGAATTTAGAAAGTGAAGCAACACTCCATTCACTTCGCACAGTGAATTGAAGTGTTTGAACAGTCTGCTTCTCTTTCAGAAAAACGCATGTGAGTTTCTTCCTAATGCTTGCAAGTAGCTTAAGGCACTTTCAAAGGAAAGTGATTTTCTCTGAAAGGACAGCATTTAGAAAGTGAAGCAACACTCCATTCACTTCGCACAGTGAATTGAAGTGTTGGAACAGACTGCTTCTCTTTCAGAGAAATGCATGTGAGTTTCTGTTGAATGCTTGTAAGTAGCTTAAGGCACTTTCAAAGGAAAGTGATTTTCTCTGAAAGGACAGCATTTAGAAAGTGAAGCAACACTCCATTCACTTCGCAGAGTGAATTGAAGTATTGGAACAGACTGCTTCTCTTTCAGAGAAACGCATGTGAGTTTCTGGTGAATGCTTGTAAGTAGCTTAAGGCACTTTCAAAGGAAAGTGATTTTCTCTGAAAGGACAGCATTTAGAAAGTGAAGCAACACTCCATTCACTTCGCACAGTGAATTGAAGTGTTGGAACAGACTGCTTCTCTTTCAGAGAAACGCATGTGAGTTTCTTGTGAATTCTTGCAAGTTGCTTAAGGCACTTTCAAAGGAAAGTGATTTTCTCTGAAAGGACAGCATTTAGAAAGTGAGGCAACACTCCATTCACTTCGCACAGTGAATTGAAGTGTTGGAACAGACTGCTTCTCTTTCAGAGAAACGCATGTGAGTTTTTTGTGAATGCTTGAAAGTAGTTTAAGGCACTTTCAAAGGAAAGTGATTTTCTCTGAAAGGACAGAATTTAGAAAGTGATGCAACACTCCATTCACTTCGCACAGTGAATTGAAGTGTTGGAACAGACTGCTTCTCTTTCAGAGAAACGGATGTGAGTTTCTTGTGAATTCTTGCAAGTTGCTTTAGGCACTTTCAAAGGAAAGTGATTTTCTCTGAAAGGACAGCATTTAGAAACTGAAGCAACACTCCATTCACTTCGCACAGTGAATTGAAGTGTTGGAACAGACTGCTTCTCTTTCAGAGAAACGCATGTGAGTTTTTTGTGAATGCTTGAAAGTAGTTTAAGGCACTTTCAAAAGGAAAGTGATTTTCTCTGAAAGGACAGAATTTAGAAAGTGAAGCAACACTCCATTCACTTCGCACAGTGAATTGAAGTGTTTGAACAGTCTGCTTCTCTTTCAGAGAAACGCATGTGAGTTTCTTCCTAATGCTTGCAAGTAGCTTAAGGCACTTTCAAAGGAAAGTGATTTTCTCTGAAAGGACAGCATTTAGAAAGTGAAGCAACACTCCATTCACTTCGAACAGTGAATTGAAGTGTTGTAACAGACTGCTTCTCTTTCAGAGAAACGCATGTGAGTTTCTGGTGAATGCTTGTAAGAAGCTTAAGGCACTTTCAAAGGGAAGTGATTTTCTCTGAAAGGACAGCATTTAGAAAGTGAAGCAACACTCCATTCACTTCGCACAGTGAATTGAAGTGTTGGAACAGACTGCTTCTCTTTCAGAGAAACGCATGTGAGTTTCTTGTGAATTCTTGCAAGTTGCTTCAGGCACTTTCATAGGAAAGTGATTTTCTCTGAAAGGACAGCATTTAGAAAGTGAAGCAACACTCCATTCACTTCGCACAGTGAATTGAAGTGTTGGAACAGACTGCTTCTCTTTCAGAGAAACGCATGTGAGTTTTTTGTGAATGCTTGAAAGTAGTTTAATGCACTTTCAAAGGAAAGTGATTTTCTCTGAAAGGACAGAATTTAGAAAGTGAAGCAACACTCCATTCACTTCGCACAGTGAATTGAAGTGTTTGAACAGTCTGCTTCTCTTTCAGAAAAACGCATGTGAGTTTCTTCCTAATGCTTGCAAGTAGCTTAAGGCACTTTCAAAGGAAAGTGATTTTCTCTGAAAGGACAGCATTTAGAAAGTGAAGCAACACTCCATTCACTTCGCACAGTGAATTGAAGTGTTGGAACAGACTGCTTCTCTTTCAGAGAAATGCATGTGAGTTTCTGTTGAATGCTTGTAAGTAGCTTAAGGCACTTTCAAAGGAAAGTGATTTTCTCTGAAAGGACAGCATTTAGAAAGTGAAGCAACACTCCATTCACTTCGCAGAGTGAATTGAAGTATTGGAACAGACTGCTTCTCTTTCAGAGAAACGCATGTGAGTTTCTGGTGAATGCTTGTAAGTAGCTTAAGGCACTTTCAAAGGAAAGTGATTTTCTCTGAAAGGACAGCATTTAGAAAGTGAAGCAACACTCCATTCACTTCGCACAGTGAATTGAAGTGTTGGAACAGACTGCTTCTCTTTCAGAGAAACGCATGTGAGTTTCTTGTGAATTCTTGCAAGTTGCTTAAGGCACTTTCAAAGGAAAGTGATTTTCTCTGAAAGGACAGCATTTAGAAAGTGAGGCAACACTCCATTCACTTCGCACAGTGAATTGAAGTGTTGGAACAGACTGCTTCTCTTTCAGAGAAACGCATGTGAGTTTTTTGTGAATGCTTGAAAGTAGTTTAAGGCACTTTCAAAGGAAAGTGATTTTCTCTGAAAGGACAGAATTTAGAAAGTGATGCAACACTCCATTCACTTCGCACAGTGAATTGAAGTGTTGGAACAGACTGCTTCTCTTTCAGAGAAACGCATGTGAGTTTCTTGTGAATTCTTGCAAGTTGCTTAAGGCACTTTCAAAGGAAAGTGATTTTCTCTGAAAGGACAGCATTTAGAAACTGAAGCAACACTCCATTCACTTCGCACAGTGAATTGAAGTGTTGGAACAGACTGCTTCTCTTTCAGAGAAACGCATGTGAGTTTTTTGTGAATGCTTGAAAGTAGTTTAAGGCACTTTCAAAAGGAAAGTGATTTTCTCTGAAAGGACAGAATTTAGAAAGTGAAGCAACACTCCATTCACTTCGCACAGTGAATTGAAGTGTTTGAACAGTCTGCTTCTCTTTCAGAGAAACGCATGTGAGTTTCTTCCTAATGCTTGCAAGTAGCTTAAGGCACTTTCAAAGGAAAGTGATTTTCTCTGAAAGGACAGCATTTAGAAAGTGAAGCAACACTCCATTCACTTCGAACAGTGAATTGAAGTGTTGGAACAGACTGCTTCTCTTTCAGAGAAACGCATGTGAGTTTCTGGTGAATACTTGTAAGAACCTTAAGGCACTTTCAAAGGGAAGTGATTTTCTCTGAAAGGACAGCATTTAGAAACTGAAGCAACACTCAATTCACTTCGCACAGTGAATTGAAGTGTTGGAACAGACAGCTTCTCTTTAAGTGAAACGCATGTGAGTTTTTTGTGAATGCTTGAAATTAGTTTAAGGCACTTTCAAAGGAAAGTGATTTTCTCTGAAAGGACAGAATTTAGAAAGTGATGCAACACTCCATTCATTTCGCAAAGTGAATTGAAGTGTTGGAACAGACTGCTTCTCTTTCAGAGAAACGCATGTGAGTTTCTTCCTAATGCTTGTAAGTAGCTTAAGGCACTTTCAAAGGAAAGTGATTTTCTCTGAAAGGACAGCATTTAGAAAGTGAAGCAACACTCCATTCCCTTCGTGCAGTGAATTGAAGTGTTGGAACAGAGTGCTTCTCTTTCATAGAAACGCATTAGTGTTTCTTGTGAATGCTTGCAAGTGGCTTAAGGCACTTTCAAAGGAAAGTGATTTTCTCTGAAAGGACAGCATTTAGAAAGTGAAGCAACACTCCATTCACTTCACACAGTGAATTGAAGTGTTGGAACAGACTGCTTCTCTTTCCGAGAAACGCATGTGAGTTTCTTGTGAATTCTTGCAAGTTGCTTCAGGCACTTTCATAGGAAAGTGATTTTCTCTGAAAGGACAGCATTTAGAAAGTGAAGCAACACTCCATTCACTTCGCACAGTGAATTGAAGTGTTGGAACAGACTGCTTCTCTTTAAGAGAATCGCATGTGAGATTTTTGTGAATGCTTGAAAGTAGTTTAAGGCACTTTCAAAGGTAAGTGATTTTCTCTGAAAGGACAGAATTTAGAAAGTGAAGCAACACTCCATTCACTTCGCACAGTGAATTGAAGTGTTTGAACAGTCTGCTTCTCTTTCAGAGAAACGCATGTGAGTTTCTTCCTAATGCTTGCAAGTAGCTTAAGGCACTTTCAAAGGAAAGTGATTTTCTCTGAAAGGACAGCATTTAGAAAGTGAAGCAACACTCCATTCACTTCTCACAGTGAATTGAAGTGTTGGAACAGACTGCTTCTCTTTCAGAGAAACGCATGTGAGTTTCTGGTGAATGCTTGTAAGAAGCTTAAGGCACTTTCAAAGGGAAGTGATTTTCTCTGAAAGGACAGCATTTAGAAACTGAAGCAACACTCAATTCACTTCGCACAGTGAATTGAAGTGTTGGAACAGACAGCTTCTCTTTAAGTGAAACGCATGTGAGTTTTTTGTGAATGCTTGAAATTAGTTTAAGGCACTTTCAAAGGAAAGTGATTTTCTCTGAAAGGACAGAATTTAGAAAGTGATGCAACACTCCATTCATTTCGCACAGTGAATTGAAGTGTTGGAACAGACTGCTTCTCTTTCAGAGAAACGCATGTGAGTTTCTTCCTAATGCTTGTAAGTAGCTTAAGGCACTTTCAAAGGAAAGTGATTTTCTCTGAAAGGACAGCATTTAGAAAGTGAAGCAACACTCCATTCCCTTCGTGCAGTGAATTGAAGTGTTGGAACAGAGTGCTTCTCTTTCATAGAAACGCATTAGTGTTTCTTGTGAATGCTTGCAAGTGGCTTAAGGCACTTTCAAAGGAAAGTGATTTTCTCTGAAAGGACAGCATTTAGAAAGTGAAGCAACACTCCATTCACTTCACACAGTGAATTGAAGTGTTGGAACAGACTGCTTCTCTTTCCGAGAAACGCATGTGAGTTTCTTGTGAATTCTTGCAAGTTGCTTCAGGCACTTTCATAGGAAAGTGATTTTCTCTGAAAGGACAGCATTTAGAAAGTGAAGCAACACTCCATTCACTTCGCACAGTGAATTGAAGTGTTGGAACAGACTGCTTCTCTTTAAGAGAATCGCATGTGAGATTTTTATGAATGCTTGAAAGTAGTTTAAGGCACTTTCAAAGGTAAGTGATTTTCTCTGAAAGGACAGAATTTAGAAAGTGAAGCAACACTCCATTCACTTCGCACAGTGAATTGAAGTGTTTGAACAGTCTGCTTCTCTTTCAGAGAAACGCATGTGAGTTTCTGGTGAATGCTTGTAAGAAGCTTAAGGCACTTTCAAAGGAAAGTGATTTTCTCTGAAAGGACAGCATTTAGAAAGTAAAGCAACACTCCATTCACTTTGTACAGTGAATTGAAGTGTTGGAACAGACTGCCTCTCTTTCAGAGAAATGCATGTGAGTTTCTGTTGAATGCTTGTCAGTAGCTTAAGGCTCTTTCAAAGGAAAGTGATTTTCTCTGAAAGGACAGCATTTAGAAAGTAAAGCAACACTCCATTCCCTTCGCGCAATGAATTGAAGTGTTGGAACAGACTGCTTCTCTTTCATAGAAACGCATTAGTGTTTCTTGTGAATGCTTGTAAGAAGCTTAAGGCACTTTCAAAGGAAAGTGATTTTCTCTGAAAGGACAGCATTTACAAAGTGAAGCAACACTCCATTCACTTCGCACAGTGAATTGAAGTGTTGGAACAGACTGCTTCTCTTTCAGAGAAACGCATGTGAGTTTCTTGTGAATTCTTGCAAGTTGCTTAAGGCACTTTCAAAGGAAAGTGATTTTCTCTGAAAGGACAGCATTTAGAAAGTGAAGCAACACTCCATTCACTTCGCACAGTGAATTGAAGTGTTGGAACAGACCGCTTCTCTTTCAGAGAAACGCATGTGAGTTTTTTGTGAATGCTTGAAAGTAGTTTAAGGCACATTCAAAGGAAAGTGAATTTCTCTGAAAGGACAGAATTTAGAAAGTGAAGCAACACTCCATTCACTTCGCACAGTGAATTGAAGTGTTTGAACAGTCTGCTTCTCTTTCAGAGAAACGCATGTGAGTTTCTTCCTAATGCTTGCAAGTAGCTTAAGGCACTTTCAAAGGAAAGTGATTTTCTCTGAAAGGACAGCATTAAGAAAGTGAAGCAACACTCCATTCACTTCGCACAGTGAATTGAAGTGTTGGAACAGACTGCTTCTCTTTCAGAGAAACGCATGTGAGCTTCTGATGAATGCTTGTAAGAAGCTTAAGGCACTTTCAAAGGAAAGTGATTTTCTCTGAAAGGACAGCCTTTAGAAACTGAAGCAACACTCCATTCACTTCGGACAGTGAATTGAAGTGTTGGAACAGACTGCTTCTCTTTAAGAGAAACGCATGTGAGTTTTTTGTGAATGCTTGAAAGTAGTTTAAGGCATTTTCAAAGGAAAGTGATTTTCTCTGAAAGGACAGAATTTAGAAAGTGATGCAACACTCCATTCACTTCACACAGTGAATTGAAGTGTTGGAACAGACTGCTTCTCTTTCCGAGAAACGCATGTGAGTTTCTTGTGAATTCTTGCAAGTTGCTTCAGGCACTTTCATAGGAAAGTGATTTTCTCTGAAAGGACAGCATTTAGAAAGTGAAGCAACACTCCATTCACTTCGCACAGTGAATTGAAGTGTTGGAACAGACTGCTTCTCTTTAAGAGAATCGCATGTGAGATTTTTGTGAATGCTTGAAAGTAGTTTAAGGCACTTTCAAAGGTAAGTGATTTTCTCTGAAAGGACAGAATTTAGAAAGTGAAGCAACACTCCATTCACTTCGCACAGTGAATTGAAGTGTTTGAACAGTCTGCTTCTCTTTCAGAGAAACGCATGTGAGTTTCTTCCTAATGCTTGCAAGTAGCTTAAGGCACTTTCAAAGGAAAGTGATTTTCTCTGAAAGGACAGCATTTAGAAAGTGAAGCAACACTCCATTCACTTCGAACAGTGAATTGAAGTGTTGGAACAGACTGCTTCTCTTTCAGAGAAACGCATGTGAGTTTCTGGTGAATGCTTGTAAGAAGCTTAAGGCACTTTCAAAGGGAAGTGATTTTCTCTGAAAGGACAGCATTTAGAAACTGAAGCAACACTCAATTCACTTCGCACAGTGAATTGAAGTGTTGGAACAGACAGCTTCTCTTTAAGTGAAACGCATGTGAGTTTTTTGTGAATTCTTGAAATTAGTTTAAGGCACTTTCAAAGGAAAGTGATTTTCTCTGAAAGGACAGAATTTAGAAAGTGATGCAACACTCCATTCATTTCGCACAGTGAATTGAAGTGTTGGAACAGACTGCTTCTCTTTCAGAGAAACGCATGTGAGTTTCTTCCTAATGCTTGTAAGTAGCTTAAGGCACTTTCAAAGGAAAGTGATTTTCTCTGAAAGGACAGCATTTAGAAAGTGAAGCAACACTCCATTCCCTTCGTGCAGTGAATTGAAGTGTTGGAACAGAGTGCTTCTCTTTCATAGAAACGCATTAGTGTTTCTTGTGAATGCTTGCAAGTGGCTTAAGGCACTTTCAAAGGAAAGTGATTTTCTCTGAAAGGACAGCATTTAGAAAGTGAAGCAACACTCCATTCACTTCACACAGTGAATTGAAGTGTTGGAACAGACTGCTTCTCTTTCCGAGAAACGCATGTGAGTTTCTTGTGAATTCTTGCAAGTTGCTTCAGGCACTTTCATAGGAAAGTGATTTTCTCTGAAAGGACAGCATTTAGAAAGTGAAGCAACACTCCATTCACTTCGCACAGTGAATTGAAGTGTTGGAACAGACTGCTTCTCTTTAAGAGAATCGCATGTGAGATTTTTATGAATGCTTGAAAGTAGTTTAAGGCACTTTCAAAGGTAAGTGATTTTCTCTGAAAGGACAGAATTTAGAAAGTGAAGCAACACTCCATTCACTTCGCACAGTGAATTGAAGTGTTTGAACAGTCTGCTTCTCTTTCAGAGAAACGCATGTGAGTTTCTGGTGAATGCTTGTAAGAAGCTTAAGGCACTTTCAAAGGAAAGTGATTTTCTCTGAAAGGACAGCATTTAGAAAGTAAAGCAACACTCCATTCACTTTGTACAGTGAATTGAAGTGTTGGAACAGACTGCCTCTCTTTCAGAGAAATGCATGTGAGTTTCTGTTGAATGCTTGTCAGTAGCTTAAGGCTCTTTCAAAGGAAAGTGATTTTCTCTGAAAGGACAGCATTTAGAAAGTAAAGCAACACTCCATTCCCTTCGCGCAATGAATTGAAGTGTTGGAACAGACTGCTTCTCTTTCATAGAAACGCATTAGTGTTTCTTGTGAATGCTTGTAAGAAGCTTAAGGCACTTTCAAAGGAAAGTGATTTTCTCTGAAAGGACAGCATTTACAAAGTGAAGCAACACTCCATTCACTTCGCACAGTGAATTGAAGTGTTGGAACAGACTGCTTCTCTTTCAGAGAAACGCATGTGAGTTTCTTGTGAATTCTTGCAAGTTGCTTAAGGCACTTTCAAAGGAAAGTGATTTTCTCTGAAAGGACAGCATTTAGAAAGTGAAGCAACACTCCATTCACTTCGCACAGTGAATTGAAGTGTTGGAACAGACCGCTTCTCTTTCAGAGAAACGCATGTGAGTTTTTTGTGAATGCTTGAAAGTAGTTTAAGGCACATTCAAAGGAAAGTGAATTTCTCTGAAAGGACAGAATTTAGAAAGTGAAGCAACACTCCATTCACTTCGCACAGTGAATTGAAGTGTTTGAACAGTCTGCTTCTCTTTCAGAGAAACGCATGTGAGTTTCTTCCTAATGCTTGCAAGTAGCTTAAGGCACTTTCAAAGGAAAGTGATTTTCTCTGAAAGGACAGCATTAAGAAAGTGAAGCAACACTCCATTCACTTCGCACAGTGAATTGAAGTGTTGGAACAGACTGCTTCTCTTTCAGAGAAACGCATGTGAGCTTCTGATGAATGCTTGTAAGAAGCTTAAGGCACTTTCAAAGGAAAGTGATTTTCTCTGAAAGGACAGCCTTTAGAAACTGAAGCAACACTCCATTCACTTCGGACAGTGAATTGAAGTGTTGGAACAGACTGCTTCTCTTTAAGAGAAACGCATGTGAGTTTTTTGTGAATGCTTGAAAGTAGTTTAAGGCATTTTCAAAGGAAAGTGATTTTCTCTGAAAGGACAGAATTTAGAAAGTGATGCAACACTCCATTCACTTCGCACAGTGAATTGAAGTGTTGGAACAGACTGCTTCTCTTTCAGAGAAACGCATGTTAGTTTCTGGTGAATGCTTGTAAGTAGCTTAAGGCACTTTCAAAGGAAAATGATTTTCTCTGAAAGGACAGCATTTAGAAAGTGAAGCAACACTCCATTCACTTCGCACAGTGAATTGAAGTGTTGGAACAGACTGCTTCTCTTTCAGAGAAACGCATGTGAGTTTCTGTTGAATGCTTGTAAGTAGCTTAAGGCACATTCAAAGGAAAGTGATTTTCTCTGAAAGGACAGCATTTAGAAAGTGAAGCAACACTCCATTCACTTCGCAGAGTGAATTGAAGTATTGGAACAGACTGCTTCTCTTTCAGAGAAACGCATGTGAGTTTCTGGTGAATGCTTGTAAGAAGCTTAAGGCACTTTCAAAGGAAAGTGAAGTTCTCTGAAAGGACAGCATTTAGAAAGTGAAGCAACACTCCATTCACTTCGCACGATGAATTGAAGTGTTGGAACAGACTGCTTCTCTTTCAGAGAAACGCATGTGAGTTTCTTGTGAATTCTTGCAAGTTGCTTAAGGCACTTTCAAAGGAGAGTGATTTTCTCTGAAAGGACAGCATTTAGAAACTGAAGCAACACTCCATTCACTTCGCACAGTGAATTGAAGTGTTGCAATAGACTGCTTCTCTTTCAGAGAAACGCATGTGAGTTTCTGGTGAATTCTTGCAAGTTGCTTCAGGCACTTTCATAGGAAAGTGATTTTCTCTGAAAGGACAGCATTTAGAAAGTGAAGCAACACTCCATTCACTTCGCACAGTGAATTGAAGTGTTGGAACAGACTGCTTCTCTTTAAGAGAATCGCATGTGAGATTTTTGTGAATGCTTGAAAGTAGTTTAAGGCACTTTCAAAGGTAAGTGATTTTCTCTGAAAGGACAGAATTTAGAAAGTGAAGCAACACTCCATTCACTTCGCACAGTGAATTGAAGTGTTTGAACAGTCTGCTTCTCTTTCAGAGAAACGCATGTGAGCTTCTTCCTAATGCTTGCAAGTAGCTTAAGGCACTTTCAAAGGAAAGTGATTTTCTCTGAAAGGACAGCATTTAGAAAGTGAAGCAACACTCCATTCACTTCACACAGTGAATAGAAGTGTTGGAACAGACTGCTTCTCTTTCAGAGAAACGCATGTGAGTTTCTTGTGAATGCTTGCAAGTTGCTTAAGGCACTTTCAAAGGAAAGTGATTTTCTCTGAAAGGACAGCATTTAGAAAGTGAAGCAACACTCCATTCACTTTGTACAGTGAATTGAAGTGTTGGAACAGACTGCCTCTCTTTCAGAGAAATGCATGTGAGTTTCTGTTGAATGCTTGTCAGTAGCTTAAGGCTCTTTCAAAGGAAAGTGATTTTCTCTGAAAGGACAGCATTTAGAAAGTAAAGCAACACTCCATTCCCTTCGCGCAATGAATTGAAGTGTTGGAACAGACTGCTTCTAATTCATAGAAACGCATTAGTGTTTCTTGTGAATGCTTGTAAGAAGCTTAAGGCACTTTCAAAGGAAAGTGATTTTCTCTGAAAGGACAGCATTTACAAAGTGAAGCAACACTCCATTCACTTCGCACAGTGAATTGAAGTGTTGGAACAGACTGCTTCTCTTTCAGAGAAACGCATGTGAGTTTCTTGTGAATTCTTGCAAGTTGCTTAAGGCACTTTCAAAGGAAAGTGATTTTCTCTCAAAGGACAGCATTTAGAAAGTGAAGCAACACTCCATTCACTTCGCACAGTGAATTGAAGTGTTGGAACAGACCGCTTCTCTTTCAGAGAAACGCATGTGAGTTTTTTGTGAATGCTTGAAAGTAGTTTAAGGCACTTTCAAAGGAAAGTGAATTTCTCTGAAAGGACAGAATTTAGAAAGTGAAGCAACACTCCATTCACTTCGCACAGTGAATTGAAGTGTTTGAACAGTCTGCTTCTCTTTCAGAGAAACGCATGTGAGTTTCTTCCTAATGCTTGCAAGTAGCTTAAGGCACTTTCAAAGGAAAGTGATGTTCTCTGAAAGGACAGCATTAAGAAAGTGAAGCAACACTCCATTCACTTCGCACAGTGAATTGAAGTGTTGGAACAGACTGCTTCTCTTTCAGAGAAACGCATGTGAGCTTCTGATGAATGCTTGTAAGAAGCTTAAGGCACTTTCAAAGGAAAGTGATTTTCTCTGAAAGGACAGCATTTAGAAACTGAAGCAACACTCCATTCACTTCGGACAGTGAATTGAAGTGTTGGAACAGACTGCTTCTCTTTAAGAGAAACGCATGTGAGTTTTTTGTGAATGCTTGAAAGTAGTTTAAGGCATTTTCAAAGGAAAGTGATTTTCTCTGAAAGGACAGAATTTAGAAAGTGATGCAACACTCCATTCACTTCGCACAGTGAATTGAAGTGTTGGAACAGACTGCTTCTCTTTCAGAGAAACGCATGTTAGTTTCTGGTGAATGCTTGTAAGTAGCTTAAGGCACTTTCAAAGGAAAATGATTTTCTCTGAAAGGACAGAATTTAGAAAGTGAAGCAACACTCCATTCACTTCGCACAGTGAATTGAAGTGTTGGAACAGACTGCTTCTCTTTCAGAGAAACGCATGTGAGTTTCTGTTGAATGCTTGTAAGTAGCTTAAGGCACATTCAAAGGAAAGTGATTTTCTCTGAAAGGACAGCATTTAGAAAGTGAAGCAACACTCCATTCACTTCGCAGAGTGAATTGAAGTATTGGAACAGACTGCTTCTCTTTCAGAGAAACGCATGTGAGTTTCTGGTGAATGCTTGTAAGAAGCTTAAGGCACTTTCAAAGGAAAGTGAAGTTCTCTGAAAGGACAGCATTTAGAAAGTGAAGCAACACTCCATTCACTTCGCACGATGAATTGAAGTGTTGGAACAGACTGCTTCTCTTTCAGAGAAATGCATGTGAGTTTCTTGTGAATTCTTGCAAGTTGCTTAAGGCACTTTCAAAGGAGAGTGATTTTCTCTGAAAGGACAGCATTTAGAAACTGAAGCAACACTCCATTCACTTCGCACAGTGAATTGAAGTGTTGGAATAGACTGCTTCTCTTTCAGAGAAATGCATGTGAGTTTCTGGTGAATGCTTGTAAGTAGCTTAAGGCACTTTCAAAGGAAAGTGATTTTCTCTGAAAGGACAGCATTTAGAAAGTAAAGCAACACTCCATTCCCTTCGCGCAATGAATTGAAGTGTTGGAACAGACTGCTTCTCTTTCATAGAAACGCATTAGTGTTTCTTGTGAATGCTTGTAAGAAGCTTAAGGCACTTTCAAAGGAAAGTGATTTTCTCTGAAAGGACAGCATTTACAAAGTGAAGCAACACTCCATTCACTTCGCACAGTGAATTGAAGTGTTGGAACAGACTGCTTCTCTTTCAGAGAAACGCATGTGAGTTTCTTGTGAATTCTTGCAAGTTGCTTAAGGCACTTTCAAAGGAAAGTGATTTTCTCTGAAAGGACAGCATTTAGAGAGTGAAGCAACACTCCATTCACTTCACACAGTGAATTGAAGTGTTGGAACAGACCGCTTCTCTTTCAGAGAAACGCATGTGAGTTTTTTGTGAATGCTTGAAAGTAGTTTAAGGCACTTTCAAAGGAAAGTGATTTTCTCTGAAAGGACAGAATTTAGAAAGTGAAGCAACACTCCATTCACTTCGCACAGTGAATTGAAGTGTTTGAACAGTCTGCTTCTCTTTCAGAGAAACGCATGTGAGTTTCTTCTTAATGCTTGCAAGTAGCTTAAGGCACTTTCAAAGGAAAGTGATTTTCTCTGAAAGGACAGCATTTAGAAAGTGAAGCAACACTCCATTCGCTTCGCACAGTGAATTGAAGTGTTGGAACAGACTGCTTCTCTTTCAGAGAAACGCATGTGAGCTTCTGGTGAATGCTTGTAAGAAGCTTAAGGCACTTTCAAAGGAAAGTGATTTTCTCTGAAAGGACAGCATTTAGAAACTGAAGCAACACTCCATTCACTACGGACAGTGAATTGAAGTGTTGGAACAGACTGCTTCTCTTTAAGAGAAACGCATGTGAGTTTTTTGTGAATGCTTGAAAGTAGTTTAAGGCACTTTCAAAGGAAAGTGATATTCTCTGAAAGGACAGAATTTAGAAAGTGATGCAACACTCCATTCACTTCGCACAGTGAATTGAAGTGTTGGAACAGACTGCTTCTCTTTCAGAGAAACGCATGTGAGTTTCTTGTGATTGCTTGTAAGTAGCTTAAGGCACTTTCAAAGGAAAATGATTTTCTCTGAAAGGACAGCATTTAGAAAGTGAAGCAACACTCCATTCACTTCGCAAGTGAATTGAAGTGTTGGAACAGACTGCTTCTCTTTCAGAGAAACGCATGTGAGTTTCTGTTGAATTCTTGTAAGCAGCTTAAGGAACATTCAAAGGAAAGTGATTTTCTCTGAAAGGACAGCATTTAGAAAGTGAAGCAACACTCCATTCACTTCGCAGAGTGAACTGAAGTATTGGAACAGACTGCTTCTCTTTCAGAGAAACGCATGTGAGTTTCTGGTGAATGCTTGTAAGAAGCTTAAGGCACTTTCAAAGAAAAGTGAAGTTCTCTGAAAGGACAGCATTTAGAAAGTAAAGCAACACTCCATTCCCTTCGCACAGTGAATTGAAGTGTTGGAACAGACTGCTTCTCTTTCAGAGAAACGCATGTGAGTTTCTTGTGAATTCTTGCAAGTTGCTTAAGGCACTTTCAAAGAGAGTGATTTTCTCTGAAAGGACAGCATTTAGAAAGTGAAGCAACACTCCATTCACTTCGCACAGTGAATTGAAGTGTTGGAACAGACTGCTTCTCTTTCAGAGAAACGCGTGTGAGTTTCTGGTGAATGCTTGTAAGTAGCTTAAGGCACTTTCAAAGGAAAGTTATTTTCTCTGAAAGGACAGCATTTAGAAAGTGAAGCAACACTCCATTCACTTTGCACAGTGAATTGAAGTGTGGGAACAGACTGCTTCTCTTTCAGAGAAACGCATGTGAGTTTCTTCCTAATGCTTGCAAGTCGCTTAAGGCACTTTCAAGGGAAAGTGATTTTCCCTGAAAGGACAGCATTTAGAAAGTGAAGCAACACTCCATTCACTTCGCACAGTGAATTGAAGTGTTGGAACAGACTGCTTCTCTTTCAGAGAAACGCATGTGAGTTTCTTGTGAATGCTTGCAAGTTGCTTAAGGCACTTTCAAAGGAAAGTGATTTTCTCTGAAAGGACAGCATTTAGAAAGTGAAGCAACACTCCATTCACTTTGTACAGTGAATTGAAGTGTTGGAACAGACTGCCTCTCTTTCAGAGAAATGCATGTGAGTTTCTGTTGAATGCTTGTCAGTAGCTTAAGGCTCTTTCAAAGGAAAGTGATTTTCTCTGAAAGGACAGCTTTTAGAAAGTAAAGCAACACTCCATTCCCTTCGCGCAATGAATTGAAGTGTTGGAACAGACTGCTTCTCTTTCAGAGAAACGCATTAGTGTTTCTTGTGAATGCTTGTAAGAAGCTTAAGGCACTTTCAAAGGAAAGTGATTTTCTCTGAAAGGACAGCATTTACAAAGTGAAGCAACACTCCATTCACTTCGCACAGTGAATTGACGTGTTGGAACAGTCTGTTTCTCTTTCAGAGAAACGCATGTGAGTTTCTTGTGAATTCTTGCAAGTTGCTTAAGGCACTTTCAAAGAAAGTGATTTTCTCTGAAAGGACAGCATTTAGAAAGTAAAGCAACACTCCATTCACTTCGCACAGTGAATTGAAGTGTTGGAACAGACTGCTTCTCTTTCAGAGAAACGCATGTGAGTTTTTTGTGAATTTTTGAAAGTAGTTTAAGGCACTTTCAAAGGAAAGTGATTTTCTCTGAAAGGACAGAATTTAAAAAGTGATGCAACACTCCATTCACTTCGCACAGTGAATTGAAGTGTTGGAACAGACTGCTTCTCTTTCAGAGAAACGCATGTGAGTTTCTGGTGAATGCTTGTAAGTAGCTTAAGGCACTTTCAAAGGAAAATGATTTTCTCTGAAAGGACAGCATTTAGAAAGTGAAGCAACACTCCATTCACTTCTCACAGTGAATTGAAGTGTTGGAACAGACTGCTTCTCTTTCAGAGAAACGCATGTGAGTTTCTGTTGAAAGCTTGTAAGTAGCTTAAGGCACATTCAAAGGAAAGTGATTTTCTCTGAAAGGACAGCATTTAGAAAGTGAAGCAACACTCCATTCACTTCGCAGAGTGAATTGAAGTATTGGAACAGACTGCTTCTCTTTCAGAGAAACGCATGTGAGTTTCTGGTGAATGCTTGTAAGAAGCTTAAGGCACTTTCAAAGGAAAGTGAAGTTCTCTGAAAGGACAGCATTTAGAAAGTAAAGCAACACTCCATTCCCTTCGCGCAATGAATTGAAGTGTTGGAACAGACTGCTTCTCTTTCATAGAAACGCATTAGTGTTTCTTGTGAATGCTTGTAAGAAGCTTAAGGCACTTTCAAAGGAAAGTGATTTTCTCTGAAAGGACAGCATTTACAAAGTGAAGCAACACTCCATTCACTTCGCACAGTGAATTGAAGTGTTGGAACAGACTGCTTCTCTTTCAGAGAAACGCATGTGAGTTTCTTGTGAATTCTTGCAAGTTGCTTAAGGCACTTTCAAAGAAAGTGATTTTCTCTGAAAGGACAGCATTTAGAAAGTGAAGCAACACTCCATTCACTTCGCGCAGTGAATTGAAGTGTTGGAACAGACTGCTTCTCTTTCAGAGAAACGCATGTGAGTTTCTGGTGAATGCTTGTAAGAAGCTTAAGGCACTTTCAAAGGAAAGTGATTTTCTCTGAAAGGACAGGATTTAGAAACTGAAGCAACACTCCATTCATTTTGTACAGTGAATTGAAGTGTTGGAACAGACTGCCTCTCTTTCAGAGAAATGCATGTGAGTTTCTGTTGAATGCTTGTCAGTAGCTTAAGGCTCTTTCAAAGGAAAGTGATTTTCTCTGAAAGGACAGCATTTAGAAAGTAAAGCAACACTCCATTCCCTTCGCGCAATGAATTGAAGTGTTGGAACAGACTGCTTCTCTTTCATAGAAACGCATTAGTGTTTCTTGTGAATGCTTGTAAGAAGCTAAGGCACTTTCAAAGGAAAGTGATTTTCTCTGAAAGGACAGCATTTAGAAAGTGAAGCAACACTCCATTCACTTCGCACAGTGAATTGAAGTGTTGGAACAGACTGCTTCTCTTTCAGAGAAACGCATGTGAGTTTCTTGTGAATTCTTGCAAGTTGCTTAGGGCACTTTCAAAGGAAAGTGATTTTCTCTGAAAGGACAGCATTTAGAGAGTGAAGCAACACTCCATTCACTTCGCACAGTGAATTGAAGTGTTGGAACAGACCGCTTCTCTTTCAGAGAAACGCATGTGAGTTTTTTGTGAATGCTTGAAAGTAGCTTAAGGCACTTTCAAAGGAAAGTGATTTTCTCTGAAAGGACAGAATTTAGAAAGTGAAGCAACACTCCATTCACTTCGCACAGTGAATTGAAGTCTTTGAACAGTCTGCTTCTCTTTCAGAGAAACGCATGTGAGTTTCTTCCTAATGCTTGCAAGTAGCTTAAGGCACTTTCAAAGGAAAGTGATTTTCTCTGAAAGGACAGCATTAAGAAAGTGAAGCAACACTCCATTCACTTCGCACAGTGAATTGAAGTGTTGGAACAGACTGCTTCTCTTTCAGAGAAACGCATGTGAGCTTCTGGTGAATGCTTGTAAGAAGCTTAAGGCACTTTCAAAGGAAAGTGATTTTCTCTGAAAGGACAGCATTTAGAAACTGAAGCAACACTCCATTCACTTCGGAGAGTGAATTGAAGTGTTGGAACAGACTGCTTCTCTTTAAGAGAAACGCATGTGAGTTTTTTGTGAATGCTTGAAAGTAGTTTAAGGCACTTTCAAAGGAAAGTGATATTCTCTGAAAGGACAGAATTTAGAAAGTGATGCAACACTCCATTCACTTCGCACAGTGAATTGAAGTGTTGGAACAGACTGCTTCTCTTTCAGAGAATCGCATGTTAGTTTCTGGTGAATGCTTGTAAGTAGCTTAAGGCACTTTCAAAGGAAAGTGATTTTCTCTGAAAGGACAGCATTTAGAAAGTGAAGCAACATTCCATTCATTTCGCAGAGTGAATTGAAGTATTGGAACAGACTGCTTCTCTTTCAGAGAAACGCATGTGAGTTTCTGGTGAATGCTTGTAAGAAGCTTAAGGCACTTTCAAAGGAAAGTGAAGTTCTCTGAAAGGACAGCATTTAGAAAGTGAAGCAATACTCCATTCACTTCGCACAGTGAATTGAAGTGTTGGAACAGACTGCTTCTCTTTCAGAGAAACGCATGTGAGTTTCTTGTGAATTCTTGCAAGTTGCTTAAGGCACTTTCAAAGAAAGTGATTTTCTCTGAAAGGACAGCATTTAGAAAGTGAAGCAACACTCCATTCACTTCGCACAGTGAATTGAAGTGTTGGAACAGACTGCTTCTCTTTCAGAGAAACGCATGTAGTTTTTTGTGAATGCTTGAAAGTAGTTTAAGGCACTTTCAAAGGAAAGTGATTTTCTCTGAAAGGACAGAATTTAGAAAGTGAAGCAACACTCCATTCACTTCGCACAGTGAATTGAAGTGTTTGAACAGTCTGCTTCTCTTTCAGAGAAACGCATGTGAGTTTCTTCCTAATGCTTGCAAGTAGCTTAAGGCACTTTCAAAGGAAAGTGATTTTCTCTGAAAGGACAGAATTTAGAAAGTGAAGGAACACTCCATTCACTTCGCACAGTGAATTGAAGTGTTTGAACAGTCTGCTTCTCTTTCAGAGAAACGCATGTGAGTTTCTTCCTAATGCTTGCAAGTAGCTTAAGGCACTTTCAAAGGAAAGTGATTTTCTCTGAAAGGACAGCATTAAGAAAGTGAAGCAACACTCCATTCACTTCGCACAGTGAATTGAAGTGTTGGAACAGACTGCTTCTCTTTCAGAGAAACGCATGTGAGTTTTTTGTGAATGCTTGAAAGTAGTTTAAGGCACTTTCAAAGGAAAGTGATATTCTCTGAAAGGACAGAATTTAGAAAGTGATGCAACACTCCATTCACTTCGCACAGTGAATTGAAGTGTTGGAACAGACTGCTTCTCTTTCAGAGAATCGCATGTTAGTTTCTGGTGAATGCTTGTAAGTAGCTTAAGGTACTTTCAAAGGAAAGTGATTTTCTCTGAAAGGACAGCATTTAGAAAGTGAAGCAACACTCCATTCACTTCGCAGAGTGAATTGAAGTATTGGAACAGACTGCTTCTCTTTCAGAGAAACGCATGTGAGTTTCTGGTGAATGCTTGTAAGAAGCTTAAGGCACTTTCAAAGGAAAGTGAAGTTCTCTGAAAGGACAGCATTTAGAAAGTGAAGCAATACTCCATTCACTTCGCAGAGTGAATTGAAGTGTTGGAACAGACTGCTTCTCTTTCAGAGAAACGCATGTGAGTTTCTTCCTAATGCTTGCAAGTAGCTTAAGGCACTTTCAAGGGAAAGTGATTTTCTCTGAAAGGACAGCATTTAGAAAGTGAAGCAACACTCCATTCACTTCACATAGTGAATTAAAGTGTTGGAACAGACTGCTTCTCTTTCAGAGAAACGCATGTGAATTTCTGTTGAATGCTTGTAAGTAGCTTAAGACACTTTCAAAGGAAAGTGATTTTCTCTGAAAGGACAGCATTTAGAAAGTGAAGCAACACTCCATTCACTTCACACAGTGAATAGAAGTGTTGGAACAGACTGCTTCTCTTTCAGAGAAACGCATGTGAGTTTCTGTTGAATGCTTGTCAGTAGCTTACGGCTCTTTCAAAGGAAAGTGATTTTCTCTGAAAGGACAGCATTTAGAAAGTAAAGCAACACTCCATTACCTTCGCGAAATGAATTGAAGTGTTGGAACAGACTGCTTCTCTTTCATAGAAACGCATTAGTGTTTCTTGTGAATGCTTGTAAGAAGCTTAAAGCACTTTCAAAGGAAAGTGATTTTCTCTGAAAGGACAGCATTTACAAAGTGAAGCAACACTCCATTCACTTCGCACAGTGAATTGAAGTGTTGGAACCGACTGCTTCTCTTTCAGAGAAACGCATGTGAGTTTCTTGTGAATTCTTGCAAGTTGATTAAGGCACTTTCAAAGAAAGTGATTTTCTCTGAAAGGACAGCATTTAGAAAGTGAAGCAACACTCCATTCACTTCGCACAGTGAATTGAAGTGTTGGAACAGACTGCTTCTCTTTCAGAGAAACGCATGTGAGTTTTTTGTGAATGCTTGAAAGTACTTTAAGGCACTTTCAAAGGAAAGTGATTTTCTCTGAAAGGACAGAATTTAGAAAGTGAAGCAACACTCCATTCACTTCGCACAGTGAATTGAAGTGTTTGAACAGTCTGCTTCTCTTTCAGAGAAACGCATGCGAGTTTCTTCCTAATGCTTGCAAGTAGCTTAAGGCACTTTCAAAGGAAAGTGATTTTCTCTGAAAGGACAGCATTTAGAAAGTGAAGCAACACTCCATTCACTTCGCACAGTGAATTGAAGTGTTGTAACAGACTGCTTCTCTTTCAGAGAAACGCATGTGAGTTTTTTGTGAATGCTTGAAAGTAGTTTAAGGCACTTTCAAAGGAAAGTGATATTCTCTGAAAGGACAGAATTTAGAAAGTGATGCAACACTCCATTCACTTCGCACAGTGAATTGAAGTGTTGGAACAGACTGCTTCTCTTTCAGAGAAACGCATGTGAGTTTCTGGTGAATGCTTGTAAGTAGCTTAAGGCACTTTCAAAGGAAAGTGATTTTCTCTGAAAGGACAGCATTTAGAAAGTGAAGCAACACTCCATTCACTTCGCACAGTGAATTGAAGTGTTGGAACAAACTACTTCTCTTTCAGAGAAACGCATGTGAGTTTCTGTTGAATGCTTGTAAGTAGCTTAAGGCACATTCAAAGGAAAGTGATTTTCTCTGAAAGGACAGCATTTAGAAAGTGAAGCTACACTCCATTCACTTCGCAGAGTGAATTGAAGTATTGGAACAGACTGCTTCTCTTTCAGAGAAACGCATGTGAGTTTCTGGTGAATGCTTGTAAGAAGCTTAAGGCACTTTCAAAGGAAAGTGAAGTTCTCTGAAAGGACAGCATTTAGAAAGTGAAGCAACACTCCATTCACTTCGCACAGTGAATTGAAGTGTTGGAACAGACTGCTTCTCTTTCAGAGAAACGCATGTGAGTTTCTTGTGAATTCTTGCAAGTTGCTTAAGGCACTTTCAAAGGAGAGTGATTTTCCCTGAAAGGACAGCATTTAGAAAGTGAAGCAACACTCCATTCACTTCGCACAGTGAATTGAAGTGTTGGAAAGACTGCTTCTCTTTCAGAGAAACGCATGTGAGTTTCTGGTGAATGCTTGTAAGTAGCTTAAGGTACTTTCAAAGGAAAGTGATTTTCTCTGAAAGGACAGCATTTAGAAAGTGAAGCAACACTCCATTCACTTCGCACAGTGAATTGAAGTGTTGGAACAGACTGCTTCTCTTTCAGGGAAACGCATGTGAGTTTCTTCCTAATGCTTGCAAGTAGCTTAAGGCACTTTCAAGAGAAAGTGATTTTCTCTGAAAGGACAGCATTTAGAGAGTGAAGCAACACTCCATTCACTTTGCACAGTGAATTGAAGTGTTGGAACAGACCGCTTCTCTTTCAGAGAAACGCATGTGAGTTTTTTGTGAATGCTTGAAAGTAGTTTAAGGCACTTTCAAAGGAAAGTGATTTTCTCTGAAAGGACAGAATTTAGAAAGTGAAGCAACACTCCATTCACTTCGCACAGTGAATTGAAGTGTTTGAACAGTCTGCTTCTCTTTCAGATAAACGCATGTGAGTTTCTTCCTAATGCTTGCAAGTTGCTTAAGGCACTTTCAAAGGAAAGTGATTTTCTCTGAAAGGACAGCATTAAGAAAGTGAAGCAACACTCCATTCACTTCGCACAGTGAATTGAAGTGTTGGAACAGACTGCTTCTCTTTCAGAGAATCGCATGTTAGTTTCTGGTGAATGCTTGTAAGTAGCTTAAGGCACTTTCAAAGGAAAGTGATTTTCTCTGAAAGGACAGCATTTAGAAACTGAAGCAACACTCCATTCACTTCGGACAGTGAATTGAAGTGTTGGAACAGACTGCTTCTCTTTAAGAGAAACGCATGTGAGTTTTTTGTGAATGCTTGAAAGTAGTTTAAGGCACTTTCAAAGGAAAGTGATATTCTCTGAAAGGACAGAATTTAGAAAGTGATGCAACACTCCATTCACTTCGCACAGTGAATTGAAGTGTTGGAACAGACTGCTTCTCTTTCAGAGAATCGCATGTTAGTTTCTGGTGAATGCTTGTAAGTAGCTTAAGGCACTTTCAAAGGAAAGTGATTTTCTCTGAAAGGACAGCATTTAGAAAGTGAAGCAATACTCCATTCACTTCGCAGAGTGAATTGAAGTATTGGAACAGACTGCTTCTCTTTCAGAGAAACGCATGTGAGTTTCTGGTGAATGCTTGTAAGAAGCTTAAGGCACTTTCAAAGGAAAGTGAAGTTCTCTGAAAGGACAGCATTTACAAAGTGAAGCAATACTCCATTCACTTCGCACAGTGAATTGAAGTGTTGGAACAGACTGCTTCTCTTTCAGAGAAACGCATGTGAGTTTCTTGTGAATTCTTGCAAGTTGCTTAAGGCACTTTCAAAGGAGAGTGATTTTCTCTGAAAGGACAGCATTTAGAAACTGAAGCAACACTCCATTCACTTCGCACAGTGAATTGAAGTGTTGGAACAGACTGCTTCTCTTTCAGAGAAACGCATGTGAGTTTCTGGTGAATGCTTGTAAGTAGCTTAAGGCACTTTCAAAGGAAAGTGATTTTCTCTGAAAGGACAGAATTAAGAAAGTGAAGCAACACTCCATTCACTTCGCACAGTGAATTGAAGTGTTGGAACAGACTGCTTCTCTTTCAGAGAAACGCATGTGAGTTTCTTGTGAATTCTTGCAAGTTGCTTAAGGCACTTTCAAAGAAAGTGATTTTCTCTGAAAGGACAGCATTTAGAAAGTGAAGCAACACTCCATTCACTTCGCACAGTGAATTGAAGTGTTTGAACAGTCTGCTTCTCTTTCAGAGAAACGCATGTGAGTTTCTTCCTAATGCTTGCAAGTAGCTTAAGGCACTTTTAAAGGAAAGTGATTTTCTCTGAAAGGACAGCATTTAGAAAGTGAAGCAACACTCCATTCACTTCGCACAGTGAATTGAAGTGTTGGAACAGACTGCTTCTCTTTCATAGAAACGCATTAGTGTTTCTGGTGAATGCTTGTAAGAAGCTTAAGGCACTTTCAAAGGAAAGTGATTTTCTCTGAAAGGACAGCATTTAGAAAGTGAAGCAACACTCCATTCACTTTGTACAGTGAATTGAAGTGTTGGAACAGACTGCCTCTCTTTCAGAGAAATGCATGTGAGTTTCTGGTGAATGCTTGTCAGTGGCTTAAGGCTCTTTCAAAGGAAAGTGATTTTCTCTGAAAGGACAGCATTTCGAAAGTAAAGCAACACTCCATTCCCTTCGCGCAATGAATTGAAGTGTTGGAACAGACTGCTTCTCTTTCATAGAAACGCATTAGTGTTTCTTGTGAATGCTTGTAAGAAGCTTAAGGCACTTTCAAAGGAAAGTGATTTTCTCTGAAAGGACAGCATTTACAAAGTGAAGCAACACTCCATTCACTTCGCACAGTTAATTGAAGTGTTGGAACAGACTGCTTCTCTTTCAGAGAAACACATGTGAGTTTTTTGTGAATTCTTGCAAGTTACTTAAGGCACTTTCAAAGGAAAGTGATTTTCTCTGAAAGGACAGCATTTAGAGAGTGAAGCAACACTCCATTCACTTCGCACAGTGAATTGAAGTGTTGGAACAGACCGCTTCTCTTTCAGAGAAACGCATGTGAGTTTTTTGTGAATGCTTGAAAGTAGTTTAAGGCACTTTCAAAGGAAAGTGATTTTCTCTCAAAGGACAGAATTTAGAAAGTGAAGCAACACTCCATTCACTTCGCACAGTGAATTGAAGTGTTTGAACAGTCTGCTTCTCTCAGAGAAACGCATGTGAGTTTCTTCCTAATGCTTGCAAGTAGCTTAAGGCACTTTCAAAGGAAAGTGATTTTCTCTGAAAGGACAGCATTAAGAAAGTGAAGCAACACTCCATTCACTTCGCACAGTGAATTGAAGTGTTGGAACAGACTGCTTCTCTTTCAGAGAAACGCATGTGAGCTTCTGGTGAATGCTTGTAAGAAGCTTAAGGCACTTTCAAAGGAAAGTGATTTTCTCTGAAAGGACAGCATTTAGAAACTGAAGCAACACTCCATTCACTTCGGACAGTGAATTGAAGTGTTGGAACAGACTGCTTCTCTTGAAGAGAAACGCATGTGAGTTTTTTGTGAATGCTTGAAAGTAGTTTAAGGCACTTTCAAAGGAAAGTGATATTCTCTGAAAGGACAGAATTTAGAAAGTGATGCAACACTCCATTCACTTCGCACAGTGAATTGAAGTGTTGGAACAGACTGCTTCTCTTTCAGAGAAACGCATGTTAGTTTCTGGTGAATGCTTGTAAGTAGCTTAAGGCACTTTCAAAGGAAAGTGATTTTCTCTGAAAGGACAGCATTTAGAAAGTGAAGCAACACTCCATTCACTTCGCCGAGTGAATTGAAGTATTGGAACAGACTGCTTCTCTTTCAGAGAAACGCATGTGAGTTTCTGGTGAATGCTTGTAAGAAGCTTAAGGCACTTTCAAAGGAAAGTGAAGTTCTCTGAAAGGACAGCATTTAGAAAGTGAAGCAATACTCCATTCACTTCGCACAGTGAATTGAAGTGTTGGAACAGACTGCTTCTCTTTCAGAGAAACGCATGTGAGTTTCTTGTGAATTCTTGCAAGTTGCTTAAGGCACTTTCAAAGGAGAGTGATTTTCTCTGAAAGGACAGCATTTAGAAACTGATGCAACACTCCATTCACTTCGCACAGTGAATTGAAGTGTTGGAACAGACTGCTTCTCTTTCAGAGAAACGCATGTGAGTTTCTGGTGAATGCTTGTAAGTAGCTTAAGGCACTTTCAAAGGAAAGTGATTTTCTCTGAAAGGACAGGATTTAGAAAGTGAAGCAACACTCCATTCACTTCGCACAGTGAATTGAAGTGTTGGAACAGACTGCTTCTCTTTCAGAGAAACGCATGTGAGTTTCTTCTTAATGCTTGAAAGTAGCTTAAGGCACTTTCAAGGGAAAGTGATTTTCTCTGAAAGACAGCATTTAGAAAGTGAAGCAACACTCCATTCACTTCACATAGTGAATTGAAGTGTTGGAACAGACTGCTTCTCTTTCAGAGACACGCATGTGAATTTCTGTTGAATGCTTGTAAGTAGCTTAAGACACTTTCAAAGGAAAGTGATTTTCTCTGAAAGGACAGCATTTAGAAAGTGAAGCAACACTCCATTCACTTCACACAGTGAATAGAAGTGTTGGAACAGACTGCTTCTCTTTCAGAGAAACGCATGTGAGTTTCTTGTGAATGCTTGCAAGTTGCTTAAGGCACTTTCAAAGGAAAGTGATTTTCTCTGAAAGGACAGCATTTAGAAAGTGAAGCAACACTCCATTCACTTTGTACAGTGAATTGAAGTGTTGGATCCGACTGCCTCTCTTTCAGAGAAATGCATGTGAGTTTCTGTTGAATGCTTGTCAGTAGCTTAAGGCTCTTTCAAAGGAAAGTGATTTTCTCTGAAAGGACAGCATTTAGAAAGTAAAGCAACACTCCATTCCCTTCGCGCAATGAATTGAAGTGTTGGAACAGACTGCTTCTCTTTCATAGAAACGCATTAGTGTTTCTTGTGAATGCTTGTAAGAAGCTTAAGGCACTTTCAAAGGAAAGTGATTTTCTCTGAAAGGACAGCATTTACAAAGTGAAGCAACACTCCATTCACTTCGCACAGTGAATTGAAGTGTTGGAACAGACTGCTTCTCTTTCAGAGAAACGCATGTGAGTTTCTTGTGAATTCTTGCAAGTTGCTTAAGGCACTTTCAAAGAAAGTGATTTTCTCTGAAAGGACAGCATTTAGAAAGTGAAGCAACACTCCATTCACTTCGCACAGTGAATTGAAGTGTTGGAACAGACTGCTTCTCTTTCAGAGAAACGCATGTGAGTTTTTTGTGAATGCTTGAAAGTAGTTTAAGGCACTTTCAAAGGAAAGTGATTTTCTCTGAAAGGACAGAATTTAGAAAGTGAAGCAACACTCCATTCACTTCGCACAGTGAATTGAAGTGTTTGAACAGTCTGCTTCTCTTTCAGAGAAACGCATGTGAGTTTCTTCCTAATGCTTGCAAGTAGCTTAAGGCACTTTCAAAGGAAAGTGATTTTCTCTGAAAGGACAGCATTTAGAAAGTGAAGCAACACTTCATTCACTTCGCACAGTGAATTGAAGTGTTGGAACAGACTGCTTCTCTTTCATAGAAACGCATTAGTGTTTCTTGTGAATGCTTGTAATAAGCTTAAGGCACTTTCAAAGGAAAGTGATTTTCTCTGAAAGGACAGCATTTACAAAGTGAAGCAACACTCCATTCCCTTCGCACTGTGAATTGAAGTGTTGGAACAGACTGCTTCTCTTTCAGAGAAACGCATGTGAGTTTCTTGTGAATTCTTGCAAGTTGCTTAAGGCACTTTCAAAGAAAGCGATTTTCTCTGAAAGGACAGCATTTAGAAAGTGAAGCAACACTCCATTCACTTCGCACAGTGAATTGAAGTGTTGGAACAGACTACTTCTCTTTCAGAGAAACGCATGTGAGTTTTTTGTGAATGCTTGAATGTAGTTTAAGGCACTTTCAAAGGAAAGTGATTTTCTCTGAAAGGACAGAATTTAGAAAGTGAAGCAACACTCCATTCACTTCGCACAGTGAATTGAAGTGTTTGAACAGTCTGCTTCTCTTTCAGAGAAACGCATGTGAGTTTCTTCCTAATGCTTGCAAGTAGCTTAAGGCACTTTCAAAGGAAAGTGATTTTCTCTGAAAGGACAGCATTAAGAAAGTGAAGCAACACTCCATTCACTTCGCACAGTGAATTGAAGTGTTGGAACAGACTGCTTCTCTTTCAGAGAAACGCATGTGAGCTTCTGGTGAATGCTTGTAAGAAGCTTAAGGCACTTTCAAAGGAAAGTGATTTTCTCTGAAAGGACAGCATTTAGAAACTGAAGCAACACTCCATTTACTTCGGACAGTGAATTGAAGTGTTGGAACAGACTGCTTCTCTTTAAGAGAAATGCATGTGAGTTTTTTGTGAATGCTTGAAAGTAGTTTAAGGCACTTTCAAAGGAAAGTGATTTTCTCTGAAAGGACAGAATTTAGAAAGTGATGCAACACTCCATTCACTTCGCACAGTGAATTGAAGTGTTGGAACAGACCGCTTCTCTTTCAGAGAAACGCATGTTAGTTTCTGGTGAATGCTTGTAAGTAGCTTAAGGCACTTTCAAAGGAAAATGATTTTCTCTGAAAGGACAGCATTTAGAAAGTGAAGCAACACTCCATTCACTTCGCACAGTGAATTGAAGTGTTGGAACAGACTTCTTCTCTTTCAGAGAAATGCATGTGAGTTTCTGTTGAATGCTTGTAAGTAGCTTAAGGCACATTCAAAGGAAAGTGATTTTCTCTGAAAGGACAGCATTTCGAAAGTGAAGCAACACTCCTTTCACTTCGCAGAGTGAATTGAAGTATTGGAACAGACTGCTTCTCTTTCAGAGAAACGCATGTGAGTTTCTGGTGAATGCTTGTAAGAAGCTTAAGGCACTTTCAAAGGAAAGTGAAGTTCTCTGAAAGGACAGCATTTAGAAAGTGAAGCAACACTCCATTCATTTCGCACGATGAATTGAAGTGTTGGAACAGACTGCTTCTCTTTCAGAGAAACGCATGTGAGTTTCTTGTGAATTCTTGCAAGTTGCTAAAGGCACTTTCAAAGGAGAGTGATTTTCTCTGAAAGGACAGCATTTAGAAACTGAAGCAACAATCCATTCACTTCGCACAGTGAATTGAAGTGTTGGAACAGACTGCTTCTCTTTCAGAGAAACGCATGTGAGTTTCTGGTGAATGCTTGTAAGTAGCTTAAGGCACTTTCAAAAGAAAGTGATTTTCTCAGAAAGGACAGCATTTAGAAAGTGAAGCAACACTCCATTCACTTCGCACAGTGAATTGAAGTGTTGGAACAGACTGCTTCTCTTTCAGAGAAACGCATGTGAGTTTTTTCCTAATGCTTGCAAGTAGCTTAAGGCACTTTCAAGGGAAAGTGATTTTCTCTGAAAGGACAGCATTTAGAAAGTGAAGCAACACTCCATTCACTTCACATAGTGAATTGAAGTGTTGGAACAGACTGCTTCTCTTTCAGAGAAACGCATGTGAATTTCTGTTGAATGCTTGTAAGTAGCTTAAGGCACTTTCAAAGGAAACTGATTTTCTCTGAAAGGACAGCATTTAGAAAGTGAAGCAACACTCCATTCACTTCGCACAGTGAATTGAAGTGTTGGAACAGACTGCTTCTCTTTAAGAGAAACGCATGTGAGTTTTTTGTGAATGCTTGAAAGTAGTTTAAGGCACTTTCAAAGGAAAGTGATTTTCTCTGAAAGGACAGAATTTAGAAAGTGAAGCAACACTCCATTCACTTCGCACAGTGAATTGAAGTGTTTGAACAGTCTGCTTCTCTTTCAGAGAAACGCATGTGAGTTTCTTCCTATGCTTGCAAGTAGCTTAAGGCACTTTCAAAGGAAAGTGATTTTCTCTGAAAGGACAGCATTTAGAAAGTGAAGCAACACTCCATTCACTTCGAACAGTGAATTGAAGTGTTGGAACAGACTGCTTCTCTTTCAGAGAAACGCATGTGAGTTTCTGTTGAATGCTTGTAAGAAGCTTAAGGCACTTTCAAAGGAAAGTGATTTTCTCTGAAAGGACAGCATTTAGAAACTGAAGCAACACTCCATTCACTTCGCACAGTGAATTGAAGTGTTGAAACAGACAGCTTCTCTTTAAGAGAAACGCATGTGAGTTTTTTGTGAATGCTTGAAATTAGCTTAAGGCACTTTCAAAGGATAGTGATTTTCTCTGAAAGGACAGCATTTAGAAAGTGAAGCAACACTCCATTCCCTTCGTGCAGTAAATTGAAGTGTTGGAACAGACTGCTTCTCTTTCAGAGAAACGCATGTGAGATTTTTGTGAATGCTTGAAAGTAGTTTAAGGCACTTTCAAAGGAAAGTGATTTTCTCTGAAAGGACAGAATTTAGAAAGTGAAGCAACACTCCATTCACTTCGCACAGTGAATTGAAGTGTTGGAACAGTCTGCTTCTCTTTCAGAGAAACGCATGTGAGCTTCTTCCTAATGCTTGCAAGTAGCTTAAGGCACTTTCAAAGGAAAGTGATTTTCTTTGAAAGGACAGCATTTAGAAAGTGAAGCAACATGCCATTCACTTCGCACAGTGAATAGAAGTGTTGGAACAGACTGCTTCTCTTTCAGAGAAACGCATGTGAGTTATTTGTGAATGCTTGCAAGTTGCTTAAGGCACTTTCAAAGGAAAGTGATTTTCTCTGAAAGGACAGCATTTAGAAAGTGAAGCAACACTCCATTCACTTTGTACAGTGAATTGAAGTGTTGGAACAGACTGCCTCTCTTTCAGAGAAATGCATGTGAGTTTCTGTTGAATGCTTTTCAGTGGCTTAAGGCTCTTTCAAAGGAAAGTGATTTTCTCTGAAAGGACAGCATTTAGAAAGTAAAGCAACACTCCATTCCCTTCGCGCAATGAATTGAAGTGTTGGAACAGACTGCTTCTCTTTCATAGAAACGCATTAGTGTTTCTTGTGAATGCTTGTAAGAAGCTTAAGGCACTTTCAAAGGAAAGTGATTTTCTCTGAAAGGACAGCATTTACAAAGTGAAGCAACACTCCATTCACTTCGCACAGTTAATTGAAGTGTTGGAACAGACTGCTTCTCTTTCAGAGAAACGCAAGTGAGTTTCTTGTGAATTCTTGCAAGTTGCTTAAGGCACTTTCAAAGGAAAGTTATTTTCTCTGAAAGGACAGCATTTAGAGAGTGAAGCAACACTCCATTCACTTCGCACAGTGAATTGAAGTGTTGGAACAGACCGCTTCTCTTTCAGAGAAACGCATGTGAGTTTTTTGTGAATCCTTGAAAGTAGTTTAAGGCACTTTCAAAGGAAAGTCATTTTCTCTGAAAGGACAGAATTTAGAAAGTGAAGCAACACTCCATTCCCTTCGTGCAGTGAATTGAAGTGTTTGAACAGTCTGCTTCTCTTTCAGAGAAACGCATGTGAGTTTCTTCCTAATGCTTGCAAGTAGCTTAAGGCACTTTCAAAGGAAAGTGATTTTCTCTGAAAGGACAGCATTAAGAAAGTGAAGCAACACTCCATTCACTTCGCACAGTGAATTGAAGTGTTGGAACAGACTGCTTCTCATTCAGAGAAACGCATGTGAGCTTCTGGTGAATGCTTGTAAGAAGCTTAAGGCACTTTCAAAGGAAAGTGATTTTCTCTGAAAGGACAGCATTTAGAAACTGAAGCAACACTCCATTCACTTCGGACAGTGAATTGAAGTGTTGGAACAGACTGCTTCTCTTTAAGAGAAACGCATGTGAGTTTTTTGTGAATGCTTGAAAGTAGTTTAAGGCACTTTCAAAGGAAAGTGATATTCTCTGAAAGGACAGAATTTCGAAAGTGATGCAACACTCCATTCACTTCGCACAGTGAATTGAAGTGTTGGAACAGACTGCTTCTCTTTCAGAGAAACGCATGTTAGTTTCTGGTGAATGCTTGTAAGTAGCTTAAGGCACTTTCAAAGGAAAATGATTTTCTCTGAAAAGACAGCATTTAGAAAGTGAAGCAACACTCCATTCACTTCGCACAGTGAATTGAAGTGTTGGAACAGACTGCTTCTCTTTCAGAGAAACGCATGTGAGTTTCTTTTGAATGCTTGTAAGTAGCTTAAGGCACATTCAAAGGAAAGTGATTTTCTCTGAAAGGACAGCATTTAGAAAGTGAAGCAGCACTCCATTCACTTCGCAGAGTGAATTGAAGTATTGGAACAGACTGCTTCTCTTTCAGAGAAACGCATGTGAGTTTCTGGTGAATGCTTGTAAGAAGCTTAAGGCACTTTCAAAGGAAAGTGAAGTTCTCTGAAAGGACAGCATTTAGAAAGTGAAGCAACACTCCATTCCCTTCGCACAGTGAATTGAAGTGTTGGAACAGACTGCTTCTCTTTCAGAGAAACGCATGTGAGTTTCTTGTGAATTCTTGCAAGTTGCTTAAGGCACTTTCAAAGGAGAGTGATTTTCTCTGAAAGGAGAGCATTTAGAAAGGGAAGCAACACTCCATTCACTTCGCACAGTGAATTGAAGTGTTGGAACAGACTGCTTCTCTTTCAGAGAAACGCATGTGAGTTTCTGGTGAATGCTTGTAAGTAGCTTAAGGCACTTTCAAAAGAAAGTGATTTTCTCAGAAAGGACAGCATTTACAAAGTGAAGCAACACTCCATTCACTTCGCACAGTGAATTGAAGTGTTGGAACAGACCGCTTCTCTTTCAGAGAAACGCATGTGAGTTTCTTCCTAATGCTTGCAAGTAGCTTAAGGCACTTTCAAAGGAAAGTGATTTTCTCTGAAAGGACAGCATTTAGAAAGTGAAGCAACACTTCATTCACTTCGCACAGTGAATTGAAGTGTTGGAACAGACTGCTTCTCTTTCATAGAAACGCATTAGTGTTTCTTGTGAATGCTTGTAATAAGCTTAAGGCACTTTCAAAGGAAAGTGATTTTCTCTGAAAGGACAGCATTTACAAAGTGAAGCAACACTCCATTCCCTTCGCACAGTGAATTGAAGTGTTGGAACAGACTGCTTCTCTTTCAGAGAAACGCATGTGAGTTTCTTGTGAATTCTTGCAAGTTGCTTAAGGCACTTTCAAAGAAAGCGATTTTCTCTGAAAGGACAGCATTTAGAAAGTGAAGCAACACTCCATTCACTTCGCACAGTGAATTGAAGTGTTGGAACAGACTACTTCTCTTTCAGAGAAACGCATGTGAGTTTTTTGTGAATGCTTGAATGTAGTTTAAGGCACTTTCAAAGGAAAGTGATTTTCTCTGAAAGGACAGAATTTAGAAAGTGAAGCAACACTCCATTCACTTCGCACAGTGAATTGAAGTGTTTGAACAGTCTGCTTCTCTTTCAGAGAAACGCATGTGAGTTTCTTCCTAATGCTTGCAAGTAGCTTAAGGCACTTTCAAAGGAAAGTGATTTTCTCTGAAAGGACAGCATTAAGAAAGTGAAGCAACACTCCATTCACTTCGCACAGTGAATTGAAGTGTTGGAACAGACTGCTTCTCTTTCAGAGAAACGCATGTGAGCTTCTGGTGAATGCTTGTAAGAAGCTTAAGGCACTTTCAAAGGAAAGTGATTTTCTCTGAAAGGACAGCATTTAGAAACTGAAGCAACACTCCATTTACTTCGGACAGTGAATTGAAGTGTTGGAACAGACTGCTTCTCTTTAAGAGAAATGCATGTGAGTTTTTTGTGAATGCTTGAAAGTAGTTTAAGGCACTTTCAAAGGAAAGTGATTTTCTCTGAAAGGACAGAATTTAGAAAGTGATGCAACACTCCATTCACTTCGCACAGTGAATTGAAGTGTTGGAACAGACCGCTTCTCTTTCAGAGAAACGCATGTTAGTTTCTGGTGAATGCTTGTAAGTAGCTTAAGGCACTTTCAAAGGAAAATGATTTTCTCTGAAAGGACAGCATTTAGAAAGTGAAGCAACACTCCATTCACTTCGCACAGTGAATTGAAGTGTTGGAACAGACTGCTTCTCTTTCAGAGAAATGCATGTGAGTTTCTGTTGAATGCTTGTAAGTAGCTTAAGGCACATTCAAAGGAAAGTGATTTTCTCTGAAAGGACAGCATTTCGAAAGTGAAGCAACACTCCTTTCACTTCGCAGAGTGAATTGAAGTATTGGAACAGACTGCTTCTCTTTCAGAGAAACGCATGTGAGTTTCTGGTGAATGCTTGTAAGAAGCTTAAGGCACTTTCAAAGGAAAGTGAAGTTCTCTGAAAGGACAGCATTTAGAAAGTGAAGCAACACTCCATTCATTTCGCACGATGAATTGAAGTGTTGGAACAGACTGCTTCTCTTTCAGAGAAACGCATGTGAGTTTCTTGTGAATTCTTGCAAGTTGCTAAAGGCACTTTCAAAGGAGAGTGATTTTCTCTGAAAGGACAGCATTTAGAAACTGAAGCAACAATCCATTCACTTCGCACAGTGAATTGAAGTGTTGGAACAGACTGCTTCTCTTTCAGAGAAACGCATGTGAGTTTCTGGTGAATGCTTGTAAGTAGCTTAAGGCACTTTCAAAAGAAAGTGATTTTCTCAGAAAGGACAGCATTTAGAAAGTGAAGCAACACTCCATTCACTTCGCACAGTGAATTGAAGTGTTGGAACAGACTGCTTCTCTTTCAGAGAAACGCATGTGAGTTTTTTCCTAATGCTTGCAAGTAGCTTAAGGCACTATCAAGGGAAAGTGATTTTCTCTGAAAGGACAGCATTTAGAAAGTGAAGCAACACTCCATTCACTTCACATAGTGAATTGAAGTGTTGGAACAGACTGCTTCTCTTTCAGAGAAACGCATGTGAATTTCTGTTGAATGCTTGTAAGTAGCTTAAGGCACTTTCAAAGGAAACTGATTTTCTCTGAAAGGACAGCATTTAGAAAGTGAAGCAACACTCCATTCACTTCGCACAGTGAATTGAAGTGTTGGAACAGACTGCTTCTCTTTAAGAGAAACGCATGTGAGTTTTTTGTGAATGCTTGAAAGTAGTTTAAGGCACTTTCAAAGGAAAGTGATTTTCTCTGAAAGGACAGAATTTAGAAAGTGAAGCAACACTCCATTCACTTCGCACAGTGAATAGAAGTGTTTGAACAGTCTGCTTCTCTTTCAGAGAAACGCATGTGAGTTTCTTCCTATGCTTGCAAGTAGCTTAAGGCACTTTCAAAGGAAAGTGATTTTCTCTGAAAGGACAGCATTTAGAAAGTGAAGCAACACTCCATTCACTTCGAACAGTGAATTGAAGTGTTGGAACAGACTGCTTCTCTTTCAGAGAAACGCATGTGAGTTTCTGTTGAATGCTTGTAAGAAGCTTAAGGCACTTTCAAAGGAAAGTGATTTTCTCTGAAAGGACAGCATTTAGAAACTGAAGCAACACTCCATTCACTTCGCACAGTGAATTGAAGTGTTGAAACAGACAGCTTCTCTTTAAGAGAAACGCATGTGAGTTTTTTGTGAATGCTTGAAATTAGCTTAAGGCACTTTCAAAGGATAGTGATTTTCTCTGAAAGGACAGCATTTAGAAAGTGAAGCAACACTCCATTCCCTTCGTGCAGTAAATTGAAGTGTTGGAACAGACTGCTTCTCTTTCAGAGAAACGCATGTGAGATTTTTGTGAATGCTTGAAAGTAGTTTAAGGCACTTTCAAAGGAAAGTGATTTTCTCTGAAAGGACAGAATTTAGAAAGTGAAGCAACACTCCATTCACTTCGCACAGTGAATTGAAGTGTTGGAACAGTCTGCTTCTCTTTCAGAGAAACGCATGTGAGCTTCTTCCTAATGCTTGCAAGTAGCTTAAGGCACTTTCAAAGGAAAGTGATTTTCTTTGAAAGGACAGCATTTAGAAAGTGAAGCAACATGCCATTCACTTCGCACAGTGAATAGAAGTGTTGGAACAGACTGCTTCTCTTTCAGAGAAACGCATGTGAGTTATTTGTGAATGCTTGCAAGTTGCTTAAGGCACTTTCAAAGGAAAGTGATTTTCTCTGAAAGGACAGCATTTAGAAAGTGAAGCAACACTCCATTCACTTTGTACAGTGAATTGAAGTGTTGGAAC
This sequence comes from Myodes glareolus, assembly GCF_982192425.1. NCBI lineage: Eukaryota > Metazoa > Chordata > Mammalia > Rodentia > Cricetidae > Myodes > Myodes glareolus. Next base: position 1,175,085 of record NW_028263213.1, read on the forward strand.
AGACTGCCTCTCTTTCAGAGAAATGCATGTGAGTTTCTGTTGAATGCTTTTCAGTGGCTTAAGGCTCTTTCAAAGGAAAGTGATTTTCTCTGAAAGGACAGCATTTAGAAAGTAAAGCAACACTCCATTCCCTTCGCGCAATGAATTGAAGTGTTGGAACAGACTGCTTCTCTTTCATAGAAACGCATTAGTGTTTCTTGTGAATGCTTGTAAGAAGCTTAAGGCACTTTCAAAGGAAAGTGATTTTCTCTGAAAGGACAGCATTTACAAAGTGAAGCAACACTCCATTCACTTCGCACAGTTAATTGAAGTGTTGGAACAGACTGCTTCTCTTTCAGAGAAACGCAAGTGAGTTTCTTGTGAATTCTTGCAAGTTGCTTAAGGCACTTTCAAAGGAAAGTTATTTTCTCTGAAAGGACAGCATTTAGAGAGTGAAGCAACACTCCATTCACTTCGCACAGTGAATTGAAGTGTTGGAACAGACCGCTTCTCTTTCAGAGAAACGCATGTGAGTTTTTTGTGAATCCTTGAAAGTAGTTTAAGGCACTTTCAAAGGAAAGTCATTTTCTCTGAAAGGACAGAATTTAGAAAGTGAAGCAACACTCCATTCCCTTCGTGCAGTGAATTGAAGTGTTTGAACAGTCTGCTTCTCTTTCAGAGAAACGCATGTGAGTTTCTTCCTAATGCTTGCAAGTAGCTTAAGGCACTTTCAAAGGAAAGTGATTTTCTCTGAAAGGACAGCATTAAGAAAGTGAAGCAACACTCCATTCACTTCGCACAGTGAATTGAAGTGTTGGAACAGACTGCTTCTCTTTCAGAGAAACGCATGTGAGCTTCTGGTGAATGCTTGTAAGAAGCTTAAGGCACTTTCAAAGGAAAGTGATTTTCTCTGAAAGGACAGCATTTAGAAACTGAAGCAACACTCCATTCACTTCGGACAGTGAATTGAAGTGTTGGAACAGACTGCTTCTCTTTAAGAGAAACGCATGTGAGTTTTTTGTGAATGCTTGAAAGTAGTTTAAGGCACTTTCAAAGGAAAGTGATATTCTCTGAAAGGACAGAATTTCGAAAGTGATGCAACACTCCATTCACTTCGCACAGTGAATTGAAGTGTTGGAACAGACTGCTTCTCTTTCAGAGAAACGCATGTTAGTTTCTGGTGAATGCTTGTAAGTAGCTTAAGGCACTTTCAAAGGAAAATGATTTTCTCTGAAAAGACAGCATTTAGAAAGTGAAGCAACACTCCATTCACTTCGCACAGTGAATTGAAGTGTTGGAACAGACTGCTTCTCTTTCAGAGAAACGCATGTGAGTTTCTTTTGAATGCTTGTAAGTAGCTTAAGGCACATTCAAAGGAAAGTGATTTTCTCTGAAAGGACAGCATTTAGAAAGTGAAGCAGCACTCCATTCACTTCGCAGAGTGAATTGAAGTATTGGAACAGACTGCTTCTCTTTCAGAGAAACGCATGTGAGTTTCTGGTGAATGCTTGTAAGAAGCTTAAGGCACTTTCAAAGGAAAGTGAAGTTCTCTGAAAGGACAGCATTTAGAAAGTGAAGCAACACTCCATTCCCTTCGCACAGTGAATTGAAGTGTTGGAACAGACTGCTTCTCTTTCAGAGAAACGCATGTGAGTTTCTTGTGAATTCTTGCAAGTTGCTTAAGGCACTTTCAAAGGAGAGTGATTTTCTCTGAAAGGAGAGCATTTAGAAAGGGAAGCAACACTCCATTCACTTCGCACAGTGAATTGAAGTGTTGGAACAGACTGCTTCTCTTTCAGAGAAACGCATGTGAGTTTCTGGTGAATGCTTGTAAGTAGCTTAAGGCACTTTCAAAAGAAAGTGATTTTCTCAGAAAGGACAGCATTTAGAAACTGAAGCAACACTCCATTCACTTCGCACAGTGAATTGAAGTGTTGGAACAGACTGCTTCTCTTTCAGAGAAACGCATGTGAGTTTTTTCCTAATGCTTGCAAGTAGCTTAAGGCACTTTCAAGGGAAAGTGATTTTCTCTGAAAGGACAGCATTTAGAAAGTGAAGCAACACTCCATTCACTTCACATAGTGAATTGAAGTGTTGGAACAGACTGCTTCTCTTTCAGAGAAACGCATGTGAATTTCTGTTGAATGCTTGTAAGTAGCTTAAGGCACTTTCAAAGGAAACTGATTTTCTCTGAAAGGACAGCATTTAGAAAGTGAAGCAACACTCCATTCACTTCGCACAGTGAATTGAAGTGTTGGAACAGACTGCTTCTCTTTAAGAGAAACGCATGTGAGTTTTTTGTGAATGCTTGAAAGTAGTTTAAGGCACTTTCAAAGGAAAGTGATTTTCTCTGAAAGGACAGAATTTAGAAAGTGAAGCAACACTCCATTCACTTCGCACAGTGAATTGAAGTGTTTGAACAGTCTGCTTCTCTTTCAGAGAAACGCATGTGAGTTTCTTCCTATGCTTGCAAGTAGCTTAAGGCACTTTCAAAGGAAAGTGATTTTCTCTGAAAGGACAGCATTTAGAAAGTGAAGCAACACTCCATTCACTTCGAACAGTGAATTGAAGTGTTGGAACAGACTGCTTCTCTTTCAGAGAAACGCATGTGAGTTTCTGTTGAATGCTTGTAAGAAGCTTAAGGCACTTTCAAAGGAAAGTGATTTTCTCTGAAAGGACAGCATTTAGAAACTGAAGCAACACTCCATTCACTTCGCACAGTGAATTGAAGTGTTGGAACAGACAGCTTCTCTTTAAGAGAAACGCATGTGAGTTTTTTGTGAATGCTTGAAATTAGTTTAAGGCACTTTCAAAGGAAAGTGATTTTCTCTGAAAGGACAGAATGTAGAAAGTGATGCAACACTCCATTCATTTCGCACAGTGAATTGAAGTGTTGGAACAGACTGCTTCTCTTTCAGAGAAACGCATGTGAGTTTCTTCCTAATGCTTGTAAGTAGCTTAAGGCACTTTCAAAGGAAAGTGATTTTCTCTGAAAGGACAGCATTTAGAAAGTGAAGCAACACTCCATTCCCTTCGTGCAGTGAATTGAAGTGTTGGAACAGACTGCTTCTCTTTCAGAGAAACGCATGTGAGATTTTTGTGAATGCTTGAAAGTAGTTTAAGGCACTTTCAAAGGAAAGTGATTTTCTCTGAAAGGACAGAATTTAGAAAGTGAAGCAACACTCCATTCACTTCGTACAGTGAATTGAAGTGTTGGAACAGTCTGCTTCTCTTTCAGAGAAACGCATGTGAGTTTTTTGTGAATGCTTGCAAGTTGCTTAAGGCACTTTCAAAGGAAAGTGAAGTTCTCTGAAAGGACAGCATTTAGAAAGTGAAGCAACACTCCATTCACTTTGTACAGTGAATTGAAGTGTTGGAACAGACTGCCTCTCTTTCAGAGAAATGCATGTGAGTTTCTGTTGAATGCTTTTCAGTGGCTTAAGGCTCTTTCAAAGGAAAGTGATTTTCTCTGAAAGGACAGCATTTAGAAAGTAAAGCAACACTCCATTCCCTTCGCGCAATGAATTGAAGTGTTGGAACAGACTGCTTCTCTTTCATAGAAACGCATTAGTGTTTCTTGTGAATGCTTGTAAGAAGCTTAAGGCACTTTCAAAGGAAAGTGATTTTCTCTGAAAGGACAGCATTTACAAAGTGAAGCAACACTCCATTCACTTCGCACAGGTAATTGAAGTGTTGGAACAGACTGCTTCTCTTTCAGAGAAACGCATGTGAGTTTCTTGTGAATTCTTGCAAGTTGCTTAAGGCACTTTCTAAGGAAAGTGATTTTCTCTGAAATGACAGCATTTAGAGAGTGAAGCAACACTCCATTCACTTTGCACAGTGAATTGAAGTGTTGGAACAGACCGCTTCTCTTTCAGAGAAACGCATGTGAGTTTTTTGTGAATGCTTGAAAGTAGTTTAAGGCACTTTCAAAGGAAAGTGATTTTCTCTGAAAGGACAGAATTTAGAAAGTGAAGAACACTCCATTCACTTCGCACAGTGAATTGAAGTGTTTGAACAGTCTGCTTCTCTTTCAGAGAAACGCATGTGAGTTTCTTCCTAATGCTTGCAAGTAGCTTAAGGCACTTTCAAAGGAAAATGATTTTCTCTGAAAGGACAGCATTTAGAAAGTGAAGCAACACTCCATTCACTTTGCACAGTGAATTGAAGTGTTGGAACAGACTGCTTCTCTTTCAGAGAAACGCATGTGAGTTTCTTTTGAATGCTTGTAAGTAGCTTAAGGCACATTCAAAGGAAAGTGATTTTCTCTGAAAGGACAGCATTTAGAAAGTGAAGCAACACTCCATTCACTTCGCAGAGTGAATTGAAGTATTGGAACAGACTGCTTCTCTTTCAGAGAAACGCATGTGAGTTTCTGGTGAATGCTTGTAAGAAGCTTAAGGCACTTTCAAAGGAAAGTGAAGTTCTCTGAAAGGACAGCATTTAGAAAGTGAAGCAACACTCCATTCCCTTCGCACAGTGAATTGAAGTGTTGGAACAGACTGCTTCTCTTTCAGAGAAACGCATGTGAGTTTCTTGTGAATTCTTGCAAGTTGCTTAAGGCACTTTCAAAGGAGAGTGATTTTCTCTGAAAGGAGAGCATTTAGAAAGTGAAGCAACACTCCATTCACTTCGCACAGTGAATTGAAGTGTTGGAACAGACTGCTTCTCTTTCAGAGAAACGCATGTGAGTTTCTGGTGAATGCTTGTAAGTAGCTTAAGGCACTTTCAAAGGAAAGTGATTTTCTCTGAAAGGACAGCATTTAGAAAGTGAAGCAACACTCCATTCACTTCGCACAGTGAACTGAAGTGTTGGAACAGACTGCTTCTCTTTCAGAAAAACGCATGTGAGTTTCTTCCAAATGCTTGCAAGTAGCTTAAGGCACTTTCAAGGGAAAGTCATTTTCTCTGAAAGGACAGCATTTAGAAAGTGAAGCAACACTCCATTCACTTCACATAGTGAATTGAAGTGTTGGAACAGACTGCTTCTCTTTCAGAAAAACGCATGTGAATTTCTGTTGAATGCTTGTAAGTAGCTTAAGACACTTTCAAAGGAAAGTGATTTTCTCTGAAAGGACAGCATTTAGAAAGTGAAGCAACACTCCATTCACTTCACACAGTGAATAGAAGTGTTGGAACAGACTGCTTCTCTTTCAGAGAAACGCATGTGAGTTTCTTGTGAATGCTTGCAAGTTGCTTAAGGCACTGTCAAAGGAAAGTGATTTTCTCTGAAAGGACAGCATTTAGAAAGTGAAGCAACACTCCATTCACTTTGTACAGTGAATTGAAGTGTTGGAACAGACTGCCTCTCTTTCAGAAAAACGCATGTGAGTTTCTTCCAAATGCTTGCAAGTAGCTTAAGGCACTTTCAAGGGAAAGTGATTTTCTCTGAAAGGACAGCATTTAGAAAGTAAAGCAACACTCCATTCCCTTCGCGCAATGAATTGAAGTGTTGGAACAGACTGCTTCTCTTTCATAGAAACGCATTAGTGTTTCTTGTGAATGCTTGTAAGAAGCTTAAGGCACTTTCAAAGGAAAGTGATTTTCTCTGAAAGGACAGCATTTACAAAGTGAAGCAACACTCCATTCACTTCGCACAGTGAATTGAAGTGTTGGAACAGACTGCTTCTCTTTCAGAGAAACGCATGTGAGTTTCATGTGAATTCTTGCAAGTTGCTTAAGGCACTTTCAAAGAAAGTGATTTTCTCTGAAAGGACAGCATTTAGAAAGTGAAGCAACACTCCATTCAATTCGCACAGTGAATTGAAGTATTGGAACAGACTGCTTCTCTTTCAGAGAAACGCATGTGAGTTTTTTGTGAATGCTTGAAAGTAGTTTAAGGCACTTTCAAAGGAAAGTGATTTTCTCTGAAAGGACAGAATTTAGAAAGTGAAGCAACACTCCATTCACTTCGCACAGTGAATTGAAGTGTTTGAACAGTCTGCTTCTCTTTCAGAGAAACGCATGTGAGTTTCTTCCTAATGCTTGCAAGTAGCTTAAGGCACTTTCAAAGGAAAGTGATTTTCTCTGAAAGGACAGCATTTAGAAAGTGAAGCAACACTCCATTCACTTCGCACAGTGAATTGAAGTGTTGGAACAGACTGCTTCTCTTTAAGAGAAACGCATGTGAGTTTTTTGTGAATGCTTGAAAGTAGTTTAAGGCACTTTCAAAGGAAAGTGATATTCTCTGAAAGGACAGAATTTAGAAAGTGATGCAACACTCCATTCACTTCGCACAGTGAATTGAAGTGTTGGAACAGACTGCTTCTCTTTCAGAGAAACGCATGTGAGTTTCTGGTGAATGCTTGTAAGTAGCTTAAGGCACTTTCAAAGGAAAATGATTTTCTCTGAAAGGACAGCATTTAGAAAGTGAAGCAACACTCCATTCACTTCGCACAGTGAATTGAAGTGTTGGAAAAGACTGCTTCTCTTTCAGAGAAACGCATGTGAGTTTCTGTTTAATGCTTGTAAGTAGCTTAAGGCACATTCAAAGGAAAGTGATTTTCTCTGAAAGGACAGCATTTAGAAAGTGAAGCAACACTCCATTCACTTCGCAGAGTGAATTGAAGTATTGGAACAGACTGCTTCTCTTTCAGAGAAACGCATGTGAGTTTCTGGTGAATGCTTGCAAGTACCTTAAGGCACTTTCAAAGGAAAGTGATTTTCTCTGAAAGGACAGCATTTAGAAAGTGAAGCAACACTCCATTCACTTCGCACAGTGAATGGAAGTGTTGGAACAGACTGCTTCTCTTTCAGGGAAACGCATGTGAGTTTCTTCCTAATGCTTGCAAGTAGCTTAAGGCACTTTCAAGGGAAAGTGATTTTCTCTGAAAGGACAGCATTTAGAAAGTGAAGCAACACTCCATTCACTTCACATAGTGAATTGAAGTGTTGGAACAGACTGCTTCTCTTTCAGAGAAACGCATGTGAATTTCTGTTGAATGCTTGTAAGTAGCTTAAGGCACTTTCAAAGGAAACTGATTTTCTCTGAAAGGACAGCATTTAGAAAGTGAAGCAACACTCCATTCACTTCGCACAGTGAATTGAAGTGTTGGAACAGACTGCTTCTCTTTAAGAGAAACGCATGTGAGTTTTTTGTGAATGCTTGAAAGTAGTTTAAGGCACTTTCAAAGGAAAGTGATTTTCTCTGAAAGGACAGAATTTAGAAAGTGAAGCAACACTCCATTCACTTCGCACAGTGAATTGAAGTGTTTGAACAGTCTGCTTCTCTTTCAGAGAAACGCATGTGAGTTTCTTCCTATGCTTGCAAGTAGCTTAAGGCACTTTCAAAGGAAAGTGATTTTCTCTGAAAGGACAGCATTTAGAAAGTGAAGCAACACTCCATTCACTTCGAACAGTGAATTGAAGTGTTGGAACAGACTGCTTCTCTTTCAGAGAAACGCATGTGAGTTTCTGTTGAATGCTTGTAAGAAGCTTAAGGCACTTTCAAAGGAAAGTGATTTTCTCTGAAAAGACAGCATTTAGAAACTGAAGCAACACTCCATTCACTTCGCACAGTGAATTGAAGTGTTGGAACAGACAGCTTCTCTTTAAGAGAAAAGCATGTGAGTTTTTTGTGAATGCTTGAAATTAGTTTAAGGCACTTTCAAAGGAAAGTGATTTTCTCTGAAAGGACAGAATGTAGAAAGTGATGCAACACTCCATTCATTTCGCACAGTGAATTGAAGTGTTGGAACAGACTGCTTCTCTTTCAGAGAAACGCATGTGAGTTTCTTCCTAATGCTTGTAAGTAGCTTAAGGCACTTTCAAAGGAAAGTGATTTTCTCTGAAAGGACAGCATTTAGAAAGTGAAGCAACACTCCATTCCCTTCGTGCAGTGAATTGAAGTGTTGGAACAGACTGCTTCTCTTTCAGAGAAACGCATGTGAGATTTTTGTGAATGCTTGAAAGTAGTTTAAGGCACTTTCAAAGGAAAGTGATTTTCTCTGAAAGGACAGAATTTAGAAAGTGAAGCAACACTCCATTCACTTCGCACAGTGAATTGAAGTGTTGGAACAGTCTGCTTCTCTTTCAGAGAAACGCATGTGAGTTTTTTGTGAATGCTTGCAAGTTGCTTAAGGCACTTTCAAAGGAAAGTGAAGTTCTCTGAAAGGACAGCATTTAGAAAGTGAAGCAACACTCCATTCACTTTGTACAGTGAATTGAAGTGTTGGAACAGACTGCCTCTCTTTCAGAGAAATGCATGTGAGTTTCTGTTGAATGCTTTTCAGTGGCTTAAGGCTCTTTCAAAGGAAAGTGATTTTCTCTGAAAGGACAGCATTTAGAAAGTAAAGCAACACTCCATTCCCTTCGCGCAATGAATTGAAGTGTTGGAACAGACTGCTTCTCTTTCATAGAAACGCATTAGTGTTTCTTGTGAATGCTTGTAAGAAGCTTAAGGCACTTTCAAAGGAAAGTGATTTTCTCTGAAAGGACAGCATTTACAAAGTGAAGCAACACTCCATTCACTTCGCACAGGTAATTGAAGTGTTGGAACAGACTGCTTCTCTTTCAGAGAAACGCATGTGAGTTTCTTGTGAATTCTTGCAAGTTGCTTAAGGCACTTTCTAAGGAAAGTGATTTTCTCTGAAAGGACAGCATTTAGAGAGTGAAGCAACACTCCATTCACTTTGCACAGTGAATTGAAGTGTTGGAACAGACCGCTTCTCTTTCAGAGAAACGCATGTGAGTTTTTTGTGAATGCTTGAAAGTAGTTTAAGGCACTTTCAAAGGAAAGTGATTTTCTCTGAAAGGACAGAATTTAGAAAGTGAAGCAACACTCCATTCACTTCGCACAGTGAATTGAAGTGTTTGAACAGTCTGCTTCTCTTTCAGAGAAACGCATGTGAGTTTCTTCCTAATGCTTGCAAGTAGCTTAAGGCACTTTCAAAGGAAAATGATTTTCTCTGAAAGGACAGCATTTAGAAAGTGAAGCAACACTCCATTCACTTCGCACAGTGAATTGAAGTGTTGGAACAGACTGCTTCTCTTTCAGAGAAACGCATGTGAGTTTCTTTTGAATGCTTGTAAGTAGCTTAAGGCACATTCAAAGGAAAGTGATTTTCTCTGAAAGGACAGCATTTAGAAAGTGAAGCAACACTCCATTCACTTCGCAGAGTGAATTGAAGTATTGGAACAGACTGCTTCTCTTTCAGAGAAACGCATGTGAGTTTCTGGTGAATGCTTGTAAGAAGCTTAAGGCACTTTCAAAGGAAAGTGAAGTTCTCTGAAAGGACAGCATTTAGAAAGTGAAGCAACACTCCATTCCCTTCGCACAGTGAATTGAAGTGTTGGAACAGACTGCTTCTCTTTCAGAGAAACGCATGTGAGTTTCTTGTGAATTCTTGCAAGTTGCTTAAGGCACTTTCAAAGGAGAGTGATTTTCTCTGAAAGGAGAGCATTTAGAAAGTGAAGCAACACTCCATTCACTTCGCACAGTGAATTGAAGTGTTGGAACAGACTGCTTCTCTTTCAGAGAAACGCATGTGAGTTTCTGGTGAATGCTTGTAAGTAGCTTAAGGCACTTTCAAAGGAAAGTGATTTTCTCTGAAAGGACAGCATTTAGAAAGTGAAGCAACACTCCATTCACTTCGCACAGTGAACTGAAGTGTTGGAACAGACTGCTTCTCTTTCAGAAAAACGCATGTGAGTTTCTTCCAAATGCTTGCAAGTAGCTTAAGGCACTTTCAAGGGAAAGTCATTTTCTCTGAAAGGACAGCATTTAGAAAGTGAAGCAACACTCCATTCACTTCACATAGTGAATTGAAGTGTTGGAACAGACTGCTTCTCTTTCAGAAAAACGCATGTGAATTTCTGTTGAATGCTTGTAAGTAGCTTAAGACACTTTCAAAGGAAAGTGATTTTCTCTGAAAGGACAGCATTTAGAAAGTGAAGCAACACTCCATTCACTTCACACAGTGAATAGAAGTGTTGGAACAGACTGCTTCTCTTTCAGAGAAACGCATGTGAGTTTCTTGTGAATGCTTGCAAGTTGCTTAAGGCACTTTCAAAGGAAAGTGATTTTCTCTGAAAGGACAGCATTTAGAAAGTGAAGCAACACTCCATTCACTTTGTACAGTGAATTGAAGTGTTGGAACAGACTGCCTCTCTTTCAGAAAAACGCATGTGAGTTTCTTCCAAATGCTTGCAAGTAGCTTAAGGCACTTTCAAGGGAAAGTGATTTTCTCTGAAAGGACAGCATTTAGAAAGTAAAGCAACACTCCATTCCCTTCGCGCAATGAATTGAAGTGTTGGAACAGACTGCTTCTCTTTCATAGAAACGCATTAGTGTTTCTTGTGAATGCTTGTAAGAAGCTTAAGGCACTTTCAAAGGAAAGTGATTTTCTCTGAAAGGACAGCATTTACAAAGTGAAGCAACACTCCATTCACTTCGCACAGTGAATTGAAGTGTTGGAACAGACTGCTTCTCTTTAAGAGAAACACATGTGAGTTTCTTGTGAATTCTTGCAAGTTGCTTAAGGCACTTTCAAAGAAAGTGATTTTCTCTAAAAGGACAGCATTTAGAAAGTGAAGCAATACTCCATTCACTTCGCACAGTGAATTGAAGTGTTGGAACAGACTGCTTCTTTTTCAGAGAAACGCATGTGAGTTTTTTGTGAATGCTTGAAAGTAGTTTAAGGCACTTTCAAAGGAAAGTGATTTTCTCTGAAACGACAGAATTTAGAAAGTGAAGCAACACTCCATTCACTTCGCACAGTGAATTGAAGTGTTTGAACAGTCTGCTTCTCTTTCAGAGAAACGCATGTGAGTTTCTGGTGAATGCTTATAAGAAGCTTAAGGCACTTTCAAAGGAAAGTGAAGTTCTCTGAAAGGACAGCATTTAGAAAGTGAAGCAACACTCCATTCACTTCGCACGATGAATTGAAGTGTTGGAACAGAGTGCTTCTCTTTCAGAGAAACGCATGTGAGTTTCTTGTGAATTCTTGCAATTTGCTTAAGGCACTTTCAAAGGAGAGTGATTTTCTCTGAAAGGACAGCATTTAGAAACTGAAGCAACACTCCATTCACTTCGCACAGTGAATTGAAGTGTTGGAACAGACTGCTTCTCTTTAAGAGAAACGCATGTGAGTTTTTTGTGAATGCTTGAAAGTAGTTTAAGGCACTTTCAAAGGAAAGTGATTTTCTCTGAAAGGACAGCATTTAGAAAGTGAAGCAACACTCCATTCACTTCGCAGAGTGAATTGAAGTATTGGAACAGACTGCTTCTCTTTCAGAGAAACGCATGTGAGTTTCTGGTGAATGCTTGTAAGAAGCTTAAGGCACTTTCAAAGGAAAGTGAAGTTCTCTGAAAGGACAGCATTTAGAAAGTGAAGCAACACTCCATTCACTTCGCACAGTGAATTGAAGTGTTGGAACAGACTGCTTCTCTTTCAGAGAAACGCATGTAAGTTTCTTCCTAATGCTTGCAAGTAGCTTAAGGCACTTTCAAGGGAAAGTGATTTTCTCTGAAAGGACAGCATTTAGAAAGTGAAGTAACACTCCATTCACTTCGCACAGTGAATTGAAGTGTTGGAACAGACTGCTTCTCTTTCAGAGAAACGCATGTGAGTTTCTTCCTAATGCTTGCAAGTAGCTTAAGGCACTTTCAAGGGAAAGTGATTTTCTCTGAAAGGACAGCATTTAGAAAGTGAAGCAACACTCCATTCACTTCGCACAGTGAATTGAAGTGTTGGAACAGACTGCTTCTCTTTTAGAAACGCATGTGAGTTTCTGGTGAATGCTTGTAAGTAGCTTAAGGCACTTTCTAAGGAAAGTGATTTTCTCTGAAAGGACAGCATTTAGAAACTGAAGCAACACTCCATTCACTTCGCACAGTGAATTGAAGTGTTGGAACAGACTGCTTCTCTTTCAGAGAAATGCATGTGAGTTTCTGTTGAATGCTTGTAAGTACCTTAAGGCACTTTCAAAGGAAAGTGATTTTCTCTGAAAGGACAGCATTTAGAAAGGGAAGCAACACTCCATTCACTTCGCAGAGTGAATTGAAGTATTGGAACAGACTGCTTCTCTTTCAGAGAAATGCATGTGAGTTTCTGGTGAATGCTTGTAAGTAGCTTAAGGCACTTCCAAAGGAAAATGATATTCTCGGAAAGGACAGCATTTAGAACGTGAGGTAACACTCCATTCACTTCGCACAGTGAATTGAAGTGTTGGAACAGACTGCTTCTCTTTCAGAGAAACGCATGTGAGTTTCTGTTGAATGCTTGTAAGTAGCTTAAGGCACTTTCAAAGGAAAGTGATTTTCTCTGAAAGGACAGCATTTAGAAAGTGAAGCAACACTCCATTCCCTTCGTGCAGTGAATTGAAGTGTTGTAACAGACTGCTTCTCTTTAAGAGAAACGCATGTGAGTTTCTTAATAATGCTTGCAAGTAGCTTAAGGCACTTTCAAGGGAAAGTGATTTTCTCTGAAAGGACAGCATTTAGAAAGTGAAGCAACACTCCATTCACTTCGTACAGTGAATTGAAGTGTTGGAACAGAATGCTTCTCTTTCAGAGAAACGCATGTGAGTTTCTTCCTAATGCTTGCAAGTAGCTTAAGGCACTTTCAAAGGAAAGTGATTTTCTCTGAAAGGACAGCATTTAGAAAGTGAAGCAACACTCCATTCACTTCGCACAGTGAATTGAAGAGTTGGAACAGACTGCTTCTCTTTCAGAGAAACGCATGTGAGTTTCTGGTGAATGCTTGTAAGAAGCTTATGGCACTTTCAAAGGAAAGTGATTTTCTCTGAAAGGACAGCATTTAGAAAGTGAAGCAACACTCCATTCACTTCGCACAGTGAATAGAAGTGTTGGAACAGACTGCTTCTCTTTAAGAGAAACGCATGTGAGTTTTTTGTGAATGCTTGAAAGTAGTTTAAGGCACTTTCAAAGGAAAGTGATTTTCTCTGAAAGGACAGAATTTAGAAAGTGATGCAACACTCCATTCACTTCGCACAGTGAATTGAAGTGTTGGAACAGACTGCTTCTCTTTCAGAGAAACGCATGTGAGTTTCTTCCTAATGCTTGTAAGTAGCTTAAGGCACTTTCAAAGGAAAGTGATTTTCTCTGAAAGGACAGCATTTAGAAAGTGAAGCAACACTCCATTCCCTTCGTGCAGTGAATTGAAGTGTTGGAACAGAGTGCTTCTCTTTCATAGAAACGCATTAGTGTTTCTTGTGAATGCTTGCAAGTGGCTTAAGGCACTTTCAAAGGAAAGTGATTTTCTCTGAAAGGACAGCATTTAGAAACTGAAGCAACACTCCATTCACTTCGCACAGTGAATTGAAGTGTTGGAACAGTCTGCTTCTCTTTCAGAGAAACGCATGTGAGCTTCTTCCTAATGCTTGCAAGTATCTTAAGGCACTTTCAAAGGAAAGTGATTTTCTCTGAAAGGACAGCATTTAGAAAGTGAAGCAACACTCCATTCACTTCGCACAGTGAATAGAAGTGTTGGAACAGACTGCTTCTCTTTCAGAGAAACGCATGTGAGTTTCTTGTGAATGCTTGCAAGTTGCTTAAGGCACTTTCAAAGGAAAGTGATTTTCTCTGAAAGGACAGCATTTAGAAAGTGAAGCAACACTCCATTCACTTCGTACAGTGAATTGAAGTGTTGGAACAGACTGTCTCTCTTTCAGAGAAATGCATGTGAGTTTCTGTTGAATGCTTGTCAGTAGCTTAAGGCTCTTTCAAAGGAAAGTGATTTTCTCTGAAAGGACAGCATTTAGAAAGTAAAGCAACACTCCATTCCCTTCGCGCAATGAATTGAAGTGTTGGAACAGACTGCTTCTCTTTAAGAGAAACGCATTAGTGTTTCTTGTGAATGCTTGTAGGAAGCTTAAGGCACTTTCAAAGGAAAGTGATTTTCTCTGAAAGGACAGCATTTAGAAAGTGAAGCAACACTCCATTCACTTCGCACAGTGAATTGAAGTGTTGGAACAGACTGCTTCTCTTTCAGAGAAACGCATGTGAGTTTCTTCCTAATGCTTGCAAGTAGCTTAAGGCACTTTCAAGGGAAAGTGATTTTCTCTGAAAGGACAGCATTTAGAAAGTGAAGCAACACTCCATTCACTTCGCACAGTGAATTGAAGTGTTGGAACAGACTGCTTCTCTTTCAGAGAAACGCATGTGAGTTTCTTCCTAATGCTTGCAAGTAGCTTAAGGCACTTTCAAGGGAAAGTGATTTTCTCTGAAAGGACAGCATTTAGAAAGTGAAGTAACACTCCATTCACTTCGCACAGTGAATTGAAGTGTTGGAACAGACTGCTTCTCTTTCAGAGAAACGCATGTGAGTTTCTTCCTAATGCTTGCAAGTAGCTTAAGGCACTTTCAAGGGAAAGTGATTTTCTCTGAAAGGACAGCATTTAGAAAGTGAAGCAACACTCCATTCACTTCGCACAGTGAATTGAAGTGTTGGAACAGACTGCTTCTCTTTAAGAAACGCATGTGAGTTTCTGGTGAATGCTTGTAAGTAGCTTAAGGCACTTTCTAAGGAAAGTGATTTTCTCTGAAAGGACAGCATTTAGAAACTGAAGCAACACTCCATTCCCTTCGTGCAGTGAATTGAAGTGTTGGAACAGACTGCTTCTCTTTAAGAGAAACGCATGTGAGTTTCTTCCTAATGCTTGCAAGTAGCTTAAAGCACTTTCAAGGGAAAGTGATTTTCTCTGAAAGGACAGCATTTAGAAAGTGAAGCAACACTCCATTCACTTTGTACAGTGAATTGAAGTGTTGGAACAGACTGCTTCTCTTTCAGAGAAACGCATGTGAGTTTCTTCCTAATGCTTGCAAGTAGCTTAAGGCACTTTCAAAGGAAAGTGATTTTCTCTGAAAGGACAGCATTTAGAAAGTGAAGCAACACTCCATTCACTTCGCACAGTGAATTGAAGTGTTGGAACAGACTGCTTCTCTTTCAGAGAAACGCATGTGAGTTTCTGGTGAATGCTTGTAAGAAGCTTATGGCACTTTCAAAGGAAAGTGATTTTCTCTGAAAGGACCGAATTTAGAAAGTGATGCAACACTCCATTCACTTCGCACAGTGAATTGAAGTGTTGGAACAGACTGCTTCTCTTTCAGAGAAACGCATGTGAGTTTCTTCCTAATGCTTGTAAGTAGCTTCAGGCACTTTCAAAGGAAAGTGATTTTCTCTGAATGGACAGCATTTAGAAAGTGAAGCAACACTCCATTCCCTTCGTGCAGTGAATTGAAGTGTTGGAACAGAGTGCTTCTCTTTCATAGAAACGCATTAGTGTTTCTTGTGAATGCTTGCAAGTGGCTTAAGGCACTTTTAAAGGAAAGTGATTTTCTCTGAAAGGACAGCATTTAGAAAGTGAAGCAACACTCCATTCACTTTGTACAGTGAATTGAAGTGTTGGAACAGACTGCCTCTCTTTCAGAGAAATGCATCTGAGTTTCTGTTGAATGCTTGTCAGTAGCTTAAGGCTCTTTCAAAGGAAAGTGATTTTCTCTGAAAGGACAGCATTTAGAAAGTAAAGCAACACTCCATTCCCTTCGCGCAATGAATTGAAGTGTTGGCACAGACTGCTTCTCTTTCATAGAAACGCATTAGTGTTTCTTGTGAATGCTTGCAAGTAGCTTAAGGCACTTTCAAAGGAAAGTGATTTTCTCTGAAAGGACAGCATTTAGAAAGTGAAGCAACACTCCATTCACTTCGCAGAGTGAATTGAAGTATTGGAACAGACTGCTTCTCTTTCATAGAAACGCATTAGTGTTTCTTGTGAATGCTTGTAAGAAGCTTAAGGCACTTTCAAAGGAAAGTGATTTTCTCTGAAAGGACAGCATTTAGAAACTGAAGCAACACTCCATTCACTTCGCACAGTGAATTGAAGTGTTGGAACAGACTGCTTCTCTTTCAGAGAAACGCATGTGAGCTTCTGGTGAATGCTTGTAAGAAGCTTAAGGCACTTTCAAAGGAAAGTGATTTTCTCTGAAAGGACAGCATTTAGAAACTGAAGCAACACTCCATTCACTTCGCACAGTGAATTGAAGTGTTGGAACAGACTGCTTATCTTGAAGAGAAACGCATGTGAGTTTTTTGTGAATGCTTGAAGGTAGTTTAAGGCACTTTCAAAGGAAAGTGATTTTCTCTGAAAGGACAGAATTTAGAAAGTGAAGCAACACTCCATTCACTTCGCACAGTGAATTGAAGTGTTTGAACAGTCTGCTTCTCTTTCAGAGAAACGCATGTGAGTTTCTTCCTAATGCTTGCAAGTAGCTTAAGGCACTTTCAAAGGAAAGTGATTTTCTCTGAAAGGACAGCATTTAGAAAGTGAAGCAACACTCCATTCACTTCGCACAGTGAATTGAAGTGTTGGAACAGACTGCTTCTCTTTCAGAGAAACGCATGTGAGTTTCTGGTGAATGCTTGTAAGAAGCTTAAGGCACTTTCAAAGGAAAGTGATTTTCTCTGAAAAGACAGCATTTAGAAACTGAAGCAACACTCCATTCACTTCGCACAGTGAATTGAAGTGTTGGAACAGACTGCTTCTCTTTAAGAGAAACGCATGTGAGTTTTTTGTGAATGCTTGAAAGTAGTTTAAGGCACTTTCAAAGGAAAGTGATTTTCTCTGAAAGGACAGAATTTAGAAAGTGATGCAACACTCCATTCACTTCGCACAGTGAATTGAAGTGTTGGAACAGACTGCTTCTCTTTCAGAGAAACGCATATGAGTTTCTTCCTAATGCTTGTAAGTAGCTTAAGGCACTTTCAAAGGAAAGTGATTTTCTCTGAAAGGACAGCATTTAGAAAGTGAAGCAACACTCCATTCACTTTGTACAGTGAATTGAAGTGTTGGAACAGACTGCCTCTCTTTCAGAGAAATGCATGTGAGTTTCTGTTGAATGCTTGTCAGTAGCTTAATGCTCTTTCAAAGGAAAGTGATTTTCTCTGAAAGGACAGCATTTAGAAAGTAAAGCAACACTCCATTCCCTTCGCGCAATGAATTGAAGTGATGGCACAGACTGCTTCTCTTTCATAGAAACGCATTAGTGTTTCTTGTGAATGCTTGTAAGAAGCTTAAGGCACTTTCAAAGGAAAGTGATTTTCTCTGAAAGGACAGCATTTAGAAAGTGAAGCAACACTCCATTCCCTTCGTGCAGTGAATTGAAGTGTTGGTACAGAGTGCTTCTCTTTCATAGAAACGCATTAGTGTTTCTTGTGAATGATTGCAAGTGGCTTAAGGCACTTTCAAAGGAAAGTGATTTTCTCTGAAAGGACAGCATTTAGAAACTGAAGCAACACGCCATTCACTTCGCACAGTGAATAGAAGTGTTGGAACAGACTGCTTCTCTTTCAGAGAAACGCATGTGAGTTTCTTGTGAATGCTTGCAAGTTGCTTAAGGCACTTTCAAAGGAAAGTGATTTTCTCTGAAAGGACAGCATTTAGAAAGTGAAGCAACACTCCATTCACTTCGTACAGTGAATTGAAGTGTTGGAACAGACTGTCTCTCTTTCAGAGAAATGCATGTGAGTTTCTGTTGAATGCTTGTCAGTAGCTTAAGGCTCTTTCAAAGGAAAGTGATTTTCTCTGAAAGGACAGCATTTAGAAAGTAAAGCAACACTCCATTCCCTTCGCGCAATGAATTGAAGTGTTGGAACAGACTGCTTCTCTTTAAGAGAAACGCATGTGAGTTTTTTGTGAATGCTTGAAAGTAGTTTAAGGCACTTTCAAAGGAAAGTGATTTTCTCTGAAAGGACCGAATTTAGAAAGTGATGCAACACTCCATTCACTTCGCACAGTGAATTGAAGTGTTGGAACAGACTGCTTCTCTTTCAGAAAAACGCATGTGAGTTTCTTCCTAATGCTTGTAGGTAGCTTCAGGCACTTTCAAAGGAAAGTGATTTTCTCTGAATGGACAGCATTTAGAAAGTGAAGCAACACTCCATTCCCTTCGTGCAGTGAATTGAAGTGTTGGAACAGAGTGCTTCTCTTTCATAGAAACGCATTAGTGTTTCTTGTGAATGCTTGCAAGTGGCTTAAGGCACTTTTAAAGGAAAGTGATTTTCTCTGAAAGGACAGCATTTAGAAAGTGAAGCAACACTCCATTCACTTTGTACAGTGAATTGAAGTGTTGGAACAGACTGCCTCTCTTTCAGAGAAATGCATGTGAGTTTCTGTTGAATGCTTGTCAGTAGCTTAAGGCTCTTTCAAAGGAAAGTGATTTTCTCTGAAAGGACAGCATTTAGAAAGTAAAGCAACACTCCATTCCCTTCGCGCAATGAATTGAAGTGTTGGCACAGACTGCTTCTCTTTCATAGAAACGCATTAGTGTTTCTTGTGAATGCTTGCAAGTAGCTTAAGGCACTTTCAAAGGAAAGTGATTTTCTCTGAAAGGACAGCATTTAGAAAGTGAAGCAACACTCCATTCACTTCGCAGAGTGAATTGAAGTATTGGAACAGACTGCTTCTCTTTCATAGAAACGCATTAGTGTTTCTTGTGAATGCTTGTAAGAAGCTTAAGGCACTTTCAAAGGAAAGTGATTTTCTCTGAAAGGACAGCATTTAGAAACTGAAGCAACACTCCATTCACTTCGCACAGTGAATTGAAGTGTTGGAACAGACTGCTTCTCTTTCAGAGAAACGCATGTGAGCTTCTGGTGAATGCTTGTAAGAAGCTTAAGGCACTTTCAAAGGAAAGTGATTTTCTCTGAAAGGACAGCATTTAGAAACTGAAGCAACACTCCATTCACTTCGCACAGTGAATTGAAGTGTTGGAACAGACTGCTTCTCTTGAAGAGAAACGCATGTGAGTTTTTTGTGAATGCTTGAAGGTAGTTTAAGGCACTTTCAAAGGAAAGTGATTTTCTCTGAAAGGACAGAATTTAGAAAGTGAAGCAACACTCCATTCACTTCGCACAGTGAATTGAAGTGTTTGAACAGTCTGCTTCACTTTCAGAGAAACGCATGTGAGTTTCTTCCTAATGCTTGCAAGTAGCTTAAGGCACTTTCAAAGGAAAGTGATTTTCTCTGAAAGGACAGCATTTAGAAAGTGAAGCAACACTCCATTCACTTCGCACAGTGAATTGAAGTGTTGGAACAGACTGCTTCTCTTTCAGAGAAACGCATGTGAGTTTCTGGTGAATGCTTGTAAGAAGCTTAAGGCACTTTCAAAGGAAAGTGATTTTCTCTGAAAAGACAGCATTTAGAAACTGAAGCAACACTCCATTCACTTCGCACAGTGAATTGAAGTGTTGGAACAGACTGCTTCTCTTTAAGAGAAACGCATGTGAGTTTTTTGTGAATGCTTGAAAGTAGTTTAAGGCACTTTCAAAGGAAAGTGATTTTCTCTGAAAGGACAGAATTTAGAAAGTGATGCAACACTCCATTCACTTCGCACAGTGAATTGAAGTGTTGGAACAGACTGCTTCTCTTTCAGAGAAACGCATATGAGTTTCTTCCTAATGCTTGTAAGTAGCTTAAGGCACTTTCAAAGGAAAGTGATTTTCTCTGAAAGGACAGCATTTAGAAAGTGAAGCAACACTCCATTCACTTTGTACAGTGAATTGAAGTGTTGGAACAGACTGCCTCTCTTTCAGAGAAATGCATGTGAGTTTCTGTTGAATGCTTGTCAGTAGCTTAAGGCTCTTTCAAAGGAAAGTGATTTTCTCTGAAAGGACAGCATTTAGAAAGTAAAGCAACACTCCATTCCCTTCGCGCAATGAATTGAAGTGATGGCACAGACTGCTTCTCTTTCATAGAAACGCATTAGTGTTTCTTGTGAATGCTTGTAAGAAGCTTAAGGCACTTTCAAAGGAAAGTGATTTTCTCTGAAAGGACAGCATTTAGAAAGTGAAGCAACACTCCATTCCCTTCGTGCAGTGAATTGAAGTGTTGGTACAGAGTGCTTCTCTTTCATAGAAACGCATTAGTGTTTCTTGTGAATGATTGCAAGTGGCTTAAGGCACTTTCAAAGGAAAGTGATTTTCTCTGAAAGGACAGCATTTAGAAACTGAAGCAACACTCCATTCACTTCGCACAGTGAATTGAAGTGTTGGAACAGTCTGTTTCTCTTTCAGAGAAACGCATGTGAGCTTCTTCCTAATGCTTGCAAGTAGCTTAAGGCACTTTCAAAGGAAAGTGATTTTCTCTGAAAGGACAGCATTTAGAAAGTGAAGCAACACTCCATTCACTTCGCACAGTGAATTGAAGTGTTGGAACAGACTGCTTCTCTTTCAGAGAAACGCATGTGAGTTTCTTGTGAATTCTTGCAAGTTGCTTAAGGCACTTTCAAAGGAAAGTGATTTTCTCTGAAAGGACAGCATTTAGAAAGCGAAGCAACACTCCATTCACTTCGCACAGTGAATTGAAGTGTTGGAACAGACTGCTTCTCTTTCAGAGAAACGCATGTGAGTTTTTTGTGAATGCTTGAAAGTAGTTTAAGGCACTTTCAAAGGAAAGTGATTTTCTCTGAAAGGACAGAATTTAGAAAGTGAAGCAACACTCCATTCACTTCGCACAGTGAATTGAAGTGTTTGAACAGTCTGCTTCTCTTTCAGAGAAACGCATGTGAGTTTCTTCCTAATGCTTGCAAGTAGCTTATGCACTTTCAAAGGAAAGTGATTTTCTCTGAAAGGACAGCATTTAGAAAGTGAAGCAACACTCCATTCACTTCGCACAGTAAATTGAAGTGTTTTAACAGACTGCTTCTCTTTCAGAGAAACGCATGTGAGTTTCTGGTGAATGCTTGTAAGAAGCTTAAGGCACTTTCAAATGAAAGTGATTTTCTCTGAAAGGACAGCATTTAGAAACTGAAGCAACACTCCATTCACTTCGCACAGTGAATTGAAGTGTTGGAACAGTCTGCTTCTCTTTCAGAGAAACGCATGTGAGCTTCTTCCTAATGCTTGCAAGCAGCTTAAGGCACTTTCAAAGGAAAGTGATTTTCTCTGAAAGGACAGCATTTAGAAAGTGAAGCAACACTCCATTCACTTCGCACAGTGAATTGAAGTGTTGGAACAGACTGCTTCTCTTTCCGAGAAATGCATGTGAGTTTCTGTTGAATGCTTGTAAGTAGCTTAAGGCACTTTCAAAGGAAAGTGATTTTCTCTGAAAGGACAGCATTTAGAAAGTGAAGCAACATTCCATTCACTTCGCACAGTGAATTGAAGTATTGGAACAGACTGCTTCTCTTTCAGAGAAACGCATGTGACTTTCTGGTGAATGCTTGTAAGTAGCTTAAGGCACTTTCAAAGGAAAGTGATTTTCTCTGAAAGGACAGCATTTAGAAAGTGAAGCAACACTCCATTCACTTCGCAGAGTGAATTGAACTATTGGAACAGACTGCTTCTCTTTCATAGAAACGCATTAGTGTTTCTTGTGAATGCTTGTAGGAAGCTTAAGGCACTTTCAAAGGAAAGTGATTTTCTCTGAAAGGACAGCATTTAGAAACTGAAGCAACACTCCATTCACTTCGCACAGTGAATTGAAGTGTTGGAACAGTCTGTTTCTCTTTCAGAGAAACGCATGTGAGCTTCTTCCTAATGCTTGCAAGTAGCTTAAGGCACTTTCAAAGGAAAGTGATTTTCTCTGAAAGGACAGCATTTAGAAAGTGAAGCAACACTCCATTCACTTCGCACAGTGAATTGAAGTGTTGGAACAGACTGCTTCTCTTTCAGAGAAACGCATGTGAGTTTCTTGTGAATTCTTGCAAGTTGCTTAAGGCACTTTCAAAGGAAAGTGATTTTCTCTGAAAGGACAGCATTTAGAAAGCGAAGCAACACTCCATTCACTTCGCACAGTGAATTGAAGTGTTGGAACAGACTGCTTCTCTTTCAGAGAAACGCATGTGAGTTTTTTGTGAATGCTTGAAAGTAGTTTAAGGCACTTTCAAAGGAAAGTGATTTTCTCTGAAAGGACAGAATTTAGAAAGTGAAGCAACACTCCATTCACTTCGCACAGTGAATTGAAGTGTTTGAACAGTCTGCTTCTCTTTCAGAGAAACGCATGTGAGTTTCTTCCTAATGCTTGCAAGTAGCTTATGCACTTTCAAAGGAAAGTGATTTTCTCTGAAAGGACAGCATTTAGAAAGTGAAGCAACACTCCATTCACTTCGCACAGTAAATTGAAGTGTTTTAACAGACTGCTTCTCTTTCAGAGAAACGCATGTGAGTTTCTGGTGAATGCTTGTAAGAAGCTTAAGGCACTTTCAAATGAAAGTGATTTTCTCTGAAAGGACAGCATTTAGAAACTGAAGCAACACTCCATTCACTTCGCACAGTGAATTGAAGTGTTGGAACAGTCTGCTTCTCTTTCAGAGAAACGCATGTGAGCTTCTTCCTAATGCTTGCAAGCAGCTTAAGGCACTTTCAAAGGAAAGTGATTTTCTCTGAAAGGACAGCATTTAGAAAGTGAAGCAACACTCCATTCACTTCGCACAGTG
Organism: Myodes glareolus; assembly: GCF_982192425.1. Taxonomy (NCBI): domain Eukaryota; kingdom Metazoa; phylum Chordata; class Mammalia; order Rodentia; family Cricetidae; genus Myodes; species Myodes glareolus. Next base: position 1,197,457 of record NW_028263213.1, read on the forward strand.
AATTGAAGTGTTGGAACAGACTGCTTCTCTTTCCGAGAAATGCATGTGAGTTTCTGTTGAATGCTTGTAAGTAGCTTAAGGCACTTTCAAAGGAAAGTGATTTTCTCTGAAAGGACAGCATTTAGAAAGTGAAGCAACATTCCATTCACTTCGCACAGTGAATTGAAGTATTGGAACAGACTGCTTCTCTTTCAGAGAAACGCATGTGACTTTCTGGTGAATGCTTGTAAGTAGCTTAAGGCACTTTCAAAGGAAAGTGATTTTCTCTGAAAGGACAGCATTTAGAAAGTGAAGCAACACTCCATTCACTTCGCAGAGTGAATTGAACTATTGGAACAGACTGCTTCTCTTTCATAGAAACGCATTAGTGTTTCTTGTGAATGCTTGTAGGAAGCTTAAGGCACTTTCAAAGGAAAGTGATTTTCTCTGAAAGGACAGCATTTAGAAACTGAAGCAACACTCCATTCACTTCGCACAGTGAATTGAAGTGTTGGAACAGTCTGTTTCTCTTTCAGAGAAACGCATGTGAGCTTCTTCCTAATGCTTGCAAGTAGCTTAAGGCACTTTCAAAGGAAAGTGATTTTCTCTGAAAGGACAGCATTTAGAAAGTGAAGCAACACTCCATTCCCTTCGTGCAGTGAATTGAAGTGTTGGTACAGAGTGCTTCTCTTTCATAGAAACGCATTAGTGTTTCTTGTGAATGATTGCAAGTGGCTTAAGGCACTTTCAAAGGAAAGTGATTTTCTCTGAAAGGACAGCATTTAGAAACTGAAGCAACACTCCATTCACTTCGCACAGTGAATTGAAGTGTTGGAACAGTCTGTTTCTCTTTCAGAGAAACGCATGTGAGCTTCTTCCTAATGCTTGCAAGTAGCTTAAGGCACTTTCAAAGGAAAGTGATTTTCTCTGAAAGGACAGCATTTAGAAAGTGAAGCAACACTCCATTCACTTCGCACAGTGAATTGAAGTGTTGGAACAGACTGCTTCTCTTTCAGAGAAACGCATGTGAGTTTCTTGTGAATTCTTGCAAGTTGCTTAAGGCACTTTCAAAGGAAAGTGATTTTCTCTGAAAGGACAGCATTTAGAAAGCGAAGCAACACTCCATTCACTTCGCACAGTGAATTGAAGTGTTGGAACAGACTGCTTCTCTTTCAGAGAAACGCATGTGAGTTTTTTGTGAATGCTTGAAAGTAGTTTAAGGCACTTTCAAAGGAAAGTGATTTTCTCTGAAAGGACAGAATTTAGAAAGTGAAGCAACACTCCATTCACTTCGCACAGTGAATTGAAGTGTTTGAACAGTCTGCTTCTCTTTCAGAGAAACGCATGTGAGTTTCTTCCTAATGCTTGCAAGTAGCTTATGCACTTTCAAAGGAAAGTGATTTTCTCTGAAAGGACAGCATTTAGAAAGTGAAGCAACACTCCATTCACTTCGCACAGTAAATTGAAGTGTTTTAACAGACTGCTTCTCTTTCAGAGAAACGCATGTGAGTTTCTGGTGAATGCTTGTAAGAAGCTTAAGGCACTTTCAAATGAAAGTGATTTTCTCTGAAAGGACAGCATTTAGAAACTGAAGCAACACTCCATTCACTTCGCACAGTGAATTGAAGTGTTGGAACAGTCTGCTTCTCTTTCAGAGAAACGCATGTGAGCTTCTTCCTAATGCTTGCAAGCAGCTTAAGGCACTTTCAAAGGAAAGTGATTTTCTCTGAAAGGACAGCATTTAGAAAGTGAAGCAACACTCCATTCACTTCGCACAGTGAATTGAAGTGTTGGAACAGACTGCTTCTCTTTCCGAGAAATGCATGTGAGTTTCTGTTGAATGCTTGTAAGTAGCTTAAGGCACTTTCAAAGGAAAGTGATTTTCTCTGAAAGGACAGCATTTAGAAAGTGAAGCAACATTCCATTCACTTCGCACAGTGAATTGAAGTATTGGAACAGACTGCTTCTCTTTCAGAGAAACGCATGTGACTTTCTGGTGAATGCTTGTAAGTAGCTTAAGGCACTTTCAAAGGAAAGTGATTTTCTCTGAAAGGACAGCATTTAGAAAGTGAAGCAACACTCCATTCACTTCGCAGAGTGAATTGAACTATTGGAACAGACTGCTTCTCTTTCATAGAAACGCATTAGTGTTTCTTGTGAATGCTTGTAGGAAGCTTAAGGCACTTTCAAAGGAAAGTGATTTTCTCTGAAAGGACAGCATTTAGAAACTGAAGCAACACTCCATTCACTTCGCACAGTGAATTGAAGTGTTGGAACAGTCTGTTTCTCTTTCAGAGAAACGCATGTGAGCTTCTTCCTAATGCTTGCAAGTAGCTTAAGGCACTTTCAAAGGAAAGTGATTTTCTCTGAAAGGACAGCATTTAGAAAGTGAAGCAACACTCCATTCACTTCGCACAGTGAATTGAAGTGTTGGAACAGACTGCTTCTCTTTCAGAGAAACGCATGTGAGTTTCTTGTGAATTCTTGCAAGTTGCTTAAGGCACTTTCAAAGGAAAGTGATTTTCTCTGAAAGGACAGCATTTAGAAAGTGAAGCAACACTCCATTCACTTCGCACAGTGAATTGAAGTGTTGGAACAGACTGCTTCTCTTTCAGAGAAACGCATGTGAGTTTTTTGTGAATGCTTGAAAGTAGTTTAAGGCACTTTCAAAGGAAAGTGATTTTCTCTGAAAGGACAGAATTTAGAAAGTGAAGCAACACTCCATTCACTTCGCACAGTGAATTGAAGTGTTTGAACAGTCTGCTTCTCTTTCAGAGAAACGCATGTGAGTTTCTTCCTAATGCTTGCAAGTAGCTTATGCACTTTCAAAGGAAAGTGATTTTCTCTGAAAGGACAGCATTTAGAAAGTGAAGCAACACTCCATTCACTTCGCACAGTAAATTGAAGTGTTTTAACAGACTGCTTCTCTTTCAGAGAAACGCATGTGAGTTTCTGGTGAATGCTTGTAAGAAGCTTAAGGCACTTTCAAATGAAAGTGATTTTCTCTGAAAGGACAGCATTTAGAAACTGAAGCAACACTCCATTCACTTCGCACAGTGAATTGAAGTGTTGGAACAGTCTGCTTCTCTTTCAGAGAAACGCATGTGAGCTTCTTCCTAATGCTTGCAAGCAGCTTAAGGCACTTTCAAAGGAAAGTGATTTTCTCTGAAAGGACAGCATTTAGAAAGTGAAGCAACACTCCATTCACTTCGCACAGTGAATTGAAGTGTTGGAACAGACTGCTTCTCTTTCCGAGAAATGCATGTGAGTTTCTGTTGAATGCTTGTAAGTAGCTTAAGGCACTTTCAAAGGAAAGTGATTTTCTCTGAAAGGACAGCATTTAGAAAGTGAAGCAACATTCCATTCACTTCGCACAGTGAATTGAAGTATTGGAACAGACTGCTTCTCTTTCAGAGAAACGCATGTGAGTTTCTGGTGAATGCTTGTAAGTAGCTTAAGGCACTTTCAAAGGAAAGTGATTTTCTCTGAAAGGACAGCATTTAGAAAGTGAAGCAACACTCCATTCACTTCGCAGAGTGAATTGAACTATTGGAACAGACTGCTTCTCTTTCATAGAAACGCATTAGTGTTTCTTGTGAATGCTTGTAGGAAGCTTAAGGCACTTTCAAAGGAAAGTGATTTTCTCTGAAAGGACAGCATTTAGAAACTGAAGCAACACTCCATTCACTTCGCACAGTGAATTGAAGTGTTGGAACAGTCTGTTTCTCTTTCAGAGAAACGCATGTGAGCTTCTTCCTAATGCTTGCAAGTAGCTTAAGGCACTTTCAAAGGAAAGTGATTTTCTCTGAAAGGACAGCATTTAGAAAGTGAAGCAACACTCCATTCACTTCGCACAGTGAATTGAAGTGTTGGAACAGACTGCTTCTCTTTCAGAGAAACGCATGTGAGTTTCTTGTGAATTCTTGCAAGTTGCTTAAGGCACTTTCAAAGGAAAGTGATTTTCTCTGAAAGGACAGCATTTAGAAAGCGAAGCAACACTCCATTCACTTCGCACAGTGAATTGAAGTGTTGGAACAGACTGCTTCTCTTTCAGAGAAACGCATGTGAGTTTTTTGTGAATGCTTGAAAGTAGTTTAAGGCACTTTCAAAGGAAAGTGATTTTCTCTGAAAGGACAGCATTTAGAAACTGAAGCAACACTCCATTCACTTCGCACAGTGAATTGAAGTGTTGGAACAGTCTGCTTCTCTTTCAGAGAAACGCATGTGAGCTTCTTCCTAATGCTTGCAAGCAGCTTAAGGCACTTTCAAAGGAAAGTGATTTTCTCTGAAAGGACAGCATTTAGAAAGTGAAGCAACACTCCATTCACTTCGCACAGTGAATTGAAGTGTTGGAACAGACTGCTTCTCTTTCCGAGAAATGCATGTGAGTTTCTGTTGAATGCTTGTAAGTAGCTTAAGGCACTTTCAAAGGAAAGTGATTTTCTCTGAAAGGACAGCATTTAGAAAGTGAAGCAACATTCCATTCACTTCGCACAGTGAATTGAAGTATTGGAACAGACTGCTTCTCTTTCAGAGAAACGCATGTGACTTTCTGGTGAATGCTTGTAAGTAGCTTAAGGCACTTTCAAAGGAAAGTGATTTTCTCTGAAAGGACAGCATTTAGAAAGTGAAGCAACACTCCATTCACTTCGCAGAGTGAATTGAACTATTGGAACAGACTGCTTCTCTTTCATAGAAACGCATTAGTGTTTCTTGTGAATGCTTGTAGGAAGCTTAAGGCACTTTCAAAGGAAAGTGATTTTCTCTGAAAGGACAGCATTTAGAAAGTGAAGCAACACTCCATTCACTTCGCACAGTGAATTGAAGTGTTGGAACAGACTGCTTCTTTTTCAGAGAAACGCATGTGAGTTTCTTGTGAATTCTTGCAAGTTGCTTAAGGCACTTTCAAAGGAAAGTGATTTTCTCTGAAAGGACAGCATTTAGAAAGTGAAGCAACACTCCATTCACTTCGCAGAGTGAATTGAAGTATTGGAACAGACTGCTTCTCTTTCAGAGAAACGCATGTGAGTTTTTTGTGAATGCTTGAAAGTAGTTTAAGGCACTTTCAAAGGAAAGTGATTTTCTCTGAAAGGACAGAATTTAGAAAGTGAAGCAACACTCCATTCACTTCGCACAGTGAATTGAAGTGTTGGAACAGACTGCTTCTCTTTCAGAGAAACGCATGTGAGTTTCTTCCTAATGCTTGTAAGTAGCTTCAGGCACTTTCAAAGGAAAGTGATTTTCTCTGAATGGACAGCATTTAGAAAGTGAAGCAACACTCCATTCCCTTCGTGCAGTGAATTGAAGTGTTGGAACAGAGTGCTTCTCTTTCATAGAAACGCATTAGTGTTTCTTGTGAATGCTTGCAAGTGGCTTAAGGCACTTTTAAAGGAAAGTGATTTTCTCTGAAAGGACAGCATTTAGAAAGCGAAGCAACACTCCATTCACTTCGCACAGTGAATTGAAGTGTTGGAACAGACTGCTTCTCTTTCAGAGAAACGCATGTGAGTTTCTTGTGAATTCTTGCAAGTTGCTTAAGGCACTTTCAAAGGAAAGTGATTTTCTCTGAAAGGACAGCATTTAGAAAGTGAAGCAACACTCCATTCACTTCGCAGAGTGAATTGAAGTATTGGAACAGACTGCTTCTCTTTCAGAGAAACGCATGTGAGTTTTTTGTGAATGCTTGAAAGTAGCTTAAGGCACTTTCAAAGGAAAGTGATTTTCTCTGAAAGGACAGCATTTAGAAAGTGAAGCAACATTCCATTCACTTCGCACAGTGAATTGAAGTATTGGAACAGACTGCTTCTCTTTCAGAGAAACGCATGTGACTTTCTGGTGAATGCTTGTAAGTAGCTTAAGGCACTTTCAAAGGAAAGTGATTTTCTCTGAAAGGACAGCATTTAGAAAGTGAAGCAACACTCCATTCACTTCGCAGAGTGAATTGAACTATTGGAACAGACTGCTTCTCTTTCATAGAAACGCATTAGTGTTTCTTGTGAATGCTTGTAGGAAGCTTAAGGCACTTTCAAAGGAAAGTGATTTTCTCTGAAAGGACAGCATTTAGAAACTGAAGCAACACTCCATTCACTTCGCACAGTGAATTGAAGTGTTGGAACAGTCTGTTTCTCTTTCAGAGAAACGCATGTGAGCTTCTTCCTAATGCTTGCAAGTAGCTTAAGGCACTTTCAAAGGAAAGTGATTTTCTCTGAAAGGACAGCATTTAGAAAGTGAAGCAACACTCCATTCACTTCGCACAGTGAATTGAAGTGTTGGAACAGACTGCTTCTCTTTCAGAGAAACGCATGTGAGTTTCTTGTGAATTCTTGCAAGTTGCTTAAGGCACTTTCAAAGGAAAGTGATTTTCTCTGAAAGGACAGCATTTAGAAAGCGAAGCAACACTCCATTCACTTCGCACAGTGAATTGAAGTGTTGGAACAGACTGCTTCTCTTTCAGAGAAACGCATGTGAGTTTTTTGTGAATGCTTGAAAGTAGTTTAAGGCACTTTCAAAGGAAAGTGATTTTCTCTGAAAGGACAGAATTTAGAAAGTGAAGCAACACTCCATTCACTTCGCACAGTGAATTGAAGTGTTTGAACAGTCTGCTTCTCTTTCAGAGAAACGCATGTGAGTTTCTTCCTAATGCTTGCAAGTAGCTTATGCACTTTCAAAGGAAAGTGATTTTCTCTGAAAGGACAGCATTTAGAAAGTGAAGCAACACTCCATTCACTTCGCACAGTAAATTGAAGTGTTTTAACAGACTGCTTCTCTTTCAGAGAAACGCATGTGAGTTTCTGGTGAATGCTTGTAAGAAGCTTAAGGCACTTTCAAATGAAAGTGATTTTCTCTGAAAGGACAGCATTTAGAAACTGAAGCAACACTCCATTCACTTCGCACAGTGAATTGAAGTGTTGGAACAGTCTGCTTCTCTTTCAGAGAAACGCATGTGAGCTTCTTCCTAATGCTTGCAAGCAGCTTAAGGCACTTTCAAAGGAAAGTGATTTTCTCTGAAAGGACAGCATTTAGAAAGTGAAGCAACACTCCATTCACTTCGCACAGTGAATTGAAGTGTTGGAACAGACTGCTTCTCTTTCCGAGAAATGCATGTGAGTTTCTGTTGAATGCTTGTAAGTAGCTTAAGGCACTTTCAAAGGAAAGTGATTTTCTCTGAAAGGACAGCATTTAGAAAGTGAAGCAACATTCCATTCACTTCGCACAGTGAATTGAAGTATTGGAACAGACTGCTTCTCTTTCAGAGAAACGCATGTGACTTTCTGGTGAATGCTTGTAAGTAGCTTAAGGCACTTTCAAAGGAAAGTGATTTTCTCTGAAAGGACAGCATTTAGAAAGTGAAGCAACACTCCATTCACTTCGCAGAGTGAATTGAACTATTGGAACAGACTGCTTCTCTTTCATAGAAACGCATTAGTGTTTCTTGTGAATGCTTGTAGGAAGCTTAAGGCACTTTCAAAGGAAAGTGATTTTCTCTGAAAGGACAGCATTTAGAAAGTGAAGCAACACTCCATTCACTTCGCACAGTGAATTGAAGTGTTGGAACAGACTGCTTCTCTTTCAGAGAAACGCATGTGAGTTTCTTGTGAATTCTTGCAAGTTGCTTAAGGCACTTTCAAAGGAAAGTGATTTTCTCTGAAAGGACAGCATTTAGAAAGTGAAGCAACACTCCATTCACTTCGCAGAGTGAATTGAAGTATTGGAACAGACTGCTTCTCTTTCAGAGAAACGCATGTGAGTTTTTTGTGAATGCTTGAAAGTAGTTTAAGGCACTTTCAAAGGAAAGTGATTTTCTCTGAAAGGACAGAATTTAGAAAGTGAAGCAACACTCCATTCACTTCGCACAGTGAATTGAAGTGTTGGAACAGACTGCTTCTCTTTCAGAGAAACGCATGTGAGTTTCTTCCTAATGCTTGTAAGTAGCTTCAGGCACTTTCAAAGGAAAGTGATTTTCTCTGAATGGACAGCATTTAGAAAGTGAAGCAACACTCCATTCCCTTCGTGCAGTGAATTGAAGTGTTGGAACAGAGTGCTTCTCTTTCATAGAAACGCATTAGTGTTTCTTGTGAATGCTTGCAAGTGGCTTAAGGCACTTTTAAAGGAAAGTGATTTTCTCTGAAAGGACAGCATTTAGAAAGTGAAGCAACACTCCATTCACTTTGTACAGTGAATTGAAGTGTTGGAACAGACTGCCTCTCTTTCAGAGAAATTCATGTGAGTTTCTTCCTAATGCTTGTAAGTAGCTTAAGGCACTTTCAAAGGAAAGTGATTTTCTCTGAAAGGACAGCATTTAGAAAGTGAAGCAACACTCCATTCACTTTGTACAGTGAATTGAAGTGTTGGAACAGACTGCCTCTCTTTCAGAGAAATGCATGTGAGTTTCTGTTGAATGCTTGTCAGTAGCTTAAGGCTCTTTCAAAGGAAAGTGATTTTCTCTGAAAGGACAGCATTTAGAAAGTAAAGCAACACTCCATTCCCTTCGCGCAATGAATTGAAGTGATGGCACAGACTGCTTCTCTTTCATAGAAACGCATTAGTGTTTCTTGTGAATGCTTGTAAGAAGCTTAAGGCACTTTCAAAGGAAAGTGATTTTCTCTGAAAGGACAGCATTTAGAAAGTGAAGCAACACTCCATTCCCTTCGTGCAGTGAATTGAAGTGTTGGTACAGAGTGCTTCTCTTTCATAGAAACGCATTAGTGTTTCTTGTGAATGATTGCAAGTGGCTTAAGGCACTTTCAAAGGAAAGTGATTTTCTCTGAAAGGACAGCATTTAGAAACTGAAGCAACACTCCATTCACTTCGCACAGTGAATTGAAGTGTTGGAACAGTCTGTTTCTCTTTCAGAGAAACGCATGTGAGCTTCTTCCTAATGCTTGCAAGTAGCTTAAGGCACTTTCAAAGGAAAGTGATTTTCTCTGAAAGGACAGCATTTAGAAAGTGAAGCAACACTCCATTCACTTCGCACAGTGAATTGAAGTGTTGGAACAGACTGCTTCTCTTTCAGAGAAACGCATGTGAGTTTCTTGTGAATTCTTGCAAGTTGCTTAAGGCACTTTCAAAGGAAAGTGATTTTCTCTGAAAGGACAGCATTTAGAAAGCGAAGCAACACTCCATTCACTTCGCACAGTGAATTGAAGTGTTGGAACAGACTGCTTCTCTTTCAGAGAAACGCATGTGAGTTTTTTGTGAATGCTTGAAAGTAGTTTAAGGCACTTTCAAAGGAAAGTGATTTTCTCTGAAAGGACAGAATTTAGAAAGTGAAGCAACACTCCATTCACTTCGCACAGTGAATTGAAGTGTTTGAACAGTCTGCTTCTCTTTCAGAGAAACGCATGTGAGTTTCTTCCTAATGCTTGCAAGTAGCTTATGCACTTTCAAAGGAAAGTGATTTTCTCTGAAAGGACAGCATTTAGAAAGTGAAGCAACACTCCATTCACTTCGCACAGTAAATTGAAGTGTTTTAACAGACTGCTTCTCTTTCAGAGAAACGCATGTGAGTTTCTGGTGAATGCTTGTAAGAAGCTTAAGGCACTTTCAAAGGAAAGTGATTTTCTCTGAAAGGACAGAATTTAGAAAGTGAAGCAACACTCCATTCACTTCGCACAGTGAATTGAAGTGTTTGAACAGTCTGCTTCACTTTCAGAGAAACGCATGTGAGTTTCTTCCTAATGCTTGCAAGTAGCTTAAGGCACTTTCAAAGGAAAGTGATTTTCTCTGAAAGGACAGCATTTAGAAAGTGAAGCAACACTCCATTCACTTCGCACAGTGAATTGAAGTGTTGGAACAGACTGCTTCTCTTTCAGAGAAACGCATGTGAGTTTCTGGTGAATGCTTGTAAGAAGCTTAAGGCACTTTCAAAGGAAAGTGATTTTCTCTGAAAAGACAGCATTTAGAAACTGAAGCAACACTCCATTCACTTCGCACAGTGAATTGAAGTGTTGGAACAGACTGCTTCTCTTTAAGAGAAACGCATGTGAGTTTTTTGTGAATGCTTGAAAGTAGTTTAAGGCACTTTCAAAGGAAAGTGATTTTCTCTGAAAGGACAGAATTTAGAAAGTGATGCAACACTCCATTCACTTCGCACAGTGAATTGAAGTGTTGGAACAGACTGCTTCTCTTTCAGAGAAACGCATATGAGTTTCTTCCTAATGCTTGTAAGTAGCTTAAGGCACTTTCAAAGGAAAGTGATTTTCTCTGAAAGGACAGCATTTAGAAAGTGAAGCAACACTCCATTCACTTTGTACAGTGAATTGAAGTGTTGGAACAGACTGCCTCTCTTTCAGAGAAATGCATGTGAGTTTCTGTTGAATGCTTGTCAGTAGCTTAAGGCTCTTTCAAAGGAAAGTGATTTTCTCTGAAAGGACAGCATTTAGAAAGTAAAGCAACACTCCATTCCCTTCGCGCAATGAATTGAAGTGATGGCACAGACTGCTTCTCTTTCATAGAAACGCATTAGTGTTTCTTGTGAATGCTTGTAAGAAGCTTAAGGCACTTTCAAAGGAAAGTGATTTTCTCTGAAAGGACAGCATTTAGAAAGTGAAGCAACACTCCATTCCCTTCGTGCAGTGAATTGAAGTGTTGGTACAGAGTGCTTCTCTTTCATAGAAACGCATTAGTGTTTCTTGTGAATGATTGCAAGTGGCTTAAGGCACTTTCAAAGGAAAGTGATTTTCTCTGAAAGGACAGCATTTAGAAACTGAAGCAACACTCCATTCACTTCGCACAGTGAATTGAAGTGTTGGAACAGTCTGTTTCTCTTTCAGAGAAACGCATGTGAGCTTCTTCCTAATGCTTGCAAGTAGCTTAAGGCACTTTCAAAGGAAAGTGATTTTCTCTGAAAGGACAGCATTTAGAAAGTGAAGCAACACTCCATTCACTTCGCACAGTGAATTGAAGTGTTGGAACAGACTGCTTCTCTTTCAGAGAAACGCATGTGAGTTTCTTGTGAATTCTTGCAAGTTGCTTAAGGCACTTTCAAAGGAAAGTGATTTTCTCTGAAAGGACAGCATTTAGAAAGCGAAGCAACACTCCATTCACTTCGCACAGTGAATTGAAGTGTTGGAACAGACTGCTTCTCTTTCAGAGAAACGCATGTGAGTTTTTTGTGAATGCTTGAAAGTAGTTTAAGGCACTTTCAAAGGAAAGTGATTTTCTCTGAAAGGACAGAATTTAGAAAGTGAAGCAACACTCCATTCACTTCGCACAGTGAATTGAAGTGTTTGAACAGTCTGCTTCTCTTTCAGAGAAACGCATGTGAGTTTCTTCCTAATGCTTGCAAGTAGCTTATGCACTTTCAAAGGAAAGTGATTTTCTCTGAAAGGACAGCATTTAGAAAGTGAAGCAACACTCCATTCACTTCGCACAGTAAATTGAAGTGTTTTAACAGACTGCTTCTCTTTCAGAGAAACGCATGTGAGTTTCTGGTGAATGCTTGTAAGAAGCTTAAGGCACTTTCAAATGAAAGTGATTTTCTCTGAAAGGACAGCATTTAGAAACTGAAGCAACACTCCATTCACTTCGCACAGTGAATTGAAGTGTTGGAACAGTCTGCTTCTCTTTCAGAGAAACGCATGTGAGCTTCTTCCTAATGCTTGCAAGCAGCTTAAGGCACTTTCAAAGGAAAGTGATTTTCTCTGAAAGGACAGCATTTAGAAAGTGAAGCAACACTCCATTCACTTCGCACAGTGAATTGAAGTGTTGGAACAGACTGCTTCTCTTTCCGAGAAATGCATGTGAGTTTCTGTTGAATGCTTGTAAGTAGCTTAAGGCACTTTCAAAGGAAAGTGATTTTCTCTGAAAGGACAGCATTTAGAAAGTGAAGCAACATTCCATTCACTTCGCACAGTGAATTGAAGTATTGGAACAGACTGCTTCTCTTTCAGAGAAACGCATGTGACTTTCTGGTGAATGCTTGTAAGTAGCTTAAGGCACTTTCAAAGGAAAGTGATTTTCTCTGAAAGGACAGCATTTAGAAAGTGAAGCAACACTCCATTCACTTCGCAGAGTGAATTGAACTATTGGAACAGACTGCTTCTCTTTCATAGAAACGCATTAGTGTTTCTTGTGAATGCTTGTAGGAAGCTTAAGGCACTTTCAAAGGAAAGTGATTTTCTCTGAAAGGACAGCATTTAGAAACTGAAGCAACACTCCATTCACTTCGCACAGTGAATTGAAGTGTTGGAACAGTCTGTTTCTCTTTCAGAGAAACGCATGTGAGCTTCTTCCTAATGCTTGCAAGTAGCTTAAGGCACTTTCAAAGGAAAGTGATTTTCTCTGAAAGGACAGCATTTAGAAAGTGAAGCAACACTCCATTCACTTCGCACAGTGAATTGAAGTGTTGGAACAGACTGCTTCTCTTTCAGAGAAACGCATGTGAGTTTCTTGTGAATTCTTGCAAGTTGCTTAAGGCACTTTCAAAGGAAAGTGATTTTCTCTGAAAGGACAGCATTTAGAAAGCGAAGCAACACTCCATTCACTTCGCACAGTGAATTGAAGTGTTGGAACAGACTGCTTCTCTTTCAGAGAAACGCATGTGAGTTTTTTGTGAATGCTTGAAAGTAGTTTAAGGCACTTTCAAAGGAAAGTGATTTTCTCTGAAAGGACAGAATTTAGAAAGTGAAGCAACACTCCATTCACTTCGCACAGTGAATTGAAGTGTTTGAACAGTCTGCTTCTCTTTCAGAGAAACGCATGTGAGTTTCTTCCTAATGCTTGCAAGTAGCTTATGCACTTTCAAAGGAAAGTGATTTTCTCTGAAAGGACAGCATTTAGAAAGTGAAGCAACACTCCATTCACTTCGCACAGTAAATTGAAGTGTTTTAACAGACTGCTTCTCTTTCAGAGAAACGCATGTGAGTTTCTGGTGAATGCTTGTAAGAAGCTTAAGGCACTTTCAAATGAAAGTGATTTTCTCTGAAAGGACAGCATTTAGAAACTGAAGCAACACTCCATTCACTTCGCACAGTGAATTGAAGTGTTGGAACAGTCTGCTTCTCTTTCAGAGAAACGCATGTGAGCTTCTTCCTAATGCTTGCAAGCAGCTTAAGGCACTTTCAAAGGAAAGTGATTTTCTCTGAAAGGACAGCATTTAGAAAGTGAAGCAACACTCCATTCACTTCGCACAGTGAATTGAAGTGTTGGAACAGACTGCTTCTCTTTCCGAGAAATGCATGTGAGTTTCTGTTGAATGCTTGTAAGTAGCTTAAGGCACTTTCAAAGGAAAGTGATTTTCTCTGAAAGGACAGCATTTAGAAAGTGAAGCAACATTCCATTCACTTCGCACAGTGAATTGAAGTATTGGAACAGACTGCTTCTCTTTCAGAGAAACGCATGTGACTTTCTGGTGAATGCTTGTAAGTAGCTTAAGGCACTTTCAAAGGAAAGTGATTTTCTCTGAAAGGACAGCATTTAGAAAGTGAAGCAACACTCCATTCACTTCGCAGAGTGAATTGAACTATTGGAACAGACTGCTTCTCTTTCATAGAAACGCATTAGTGTTTCTTGTGAATGCTTGTAGGAAGCTTAAGGCACTTTCAAAGGAAAGTGATTTTCTCTGAAAGGACAGCATTTAGAAACTGAAGCAACACTCCATTCACTTCGCACAGTGAATTGAAGTGTTGGAACAGTCTGTTTCTCTTTCAGAGAAACGCATGTGAGCTTCTTCCTAATGCTTGCAAGTAGCTTAAGGCACTTTCAAAGGAAAGTGATTTTCTCTGAAAGGACAGCATTTAGAAAGTGAAGCAACACTCCATTCCCTTCGTGCAGTGAATTGAAGTGTTGGTACAGAGTGCTTCTCTTTCATAGAAACGCATTAGTGTTTCTTGTGAATGATTGCAAGTGGCTTAAGGCACTTTCAAAGGAAAGTGATTTTCTCTGAAAGGACAGCATTTAGAAACTGAAGCAACACTCCATTCACTTCGCACAGTGAATTGAAGTGTTGGAACAGTCTGTTTCTCTTTCAGAGAAACGCATGTGAGCTTCTTCCTAATGCTTGCAAGTAGCTTAAGGCACTTTCAAAGGAAAGTGATTTTCTCTGAAAGGACAGCATTTAGAAAGTGAAGCAACACTCCATTCACTTCGCACAGTGAATTGAAGTGTTGGAACAGACTGCTTCTCTTTCAGAGAAACGCATGTGAGTTTCTTGTGAATTCTTGCAAGTTGCTTAAGGCACTTTCAAAGGAAAGTGATTTTCTCTGAAAGGACAGCATTTAGAAAGCGAAGCAACACTCCATTCACTTCGCACAGTGAATTGAAGTGTTGGAACAGACTGCTTCTCTTTCAGAGAAACGCATGTGAGTTTTTTGTGAATGCTTGAAAGTAGTTTAAGGCACTTTCAAAGGAAAGTGATTTTCTCTGAAAGGACAGAATTTAGAAAGTGAAGCAACACTCCATTCACTTCGCACAGTGAATTGAAGTGTTTGAACAGTCTGCTTCTCTTTCAGAGAAACGCATGTGAGTTTCTTCCTAATGCTTGCAAGTAGCTTATGCACTTTCAAAGGAAAGTGATTTTCTCTGAAAGGACAGCATTTAGAAAGTGAAGCAACACTCCATTCACTTCGCACAGTAAATTGAAGTGTTTTAACAGACTGCTTCTCTTTCAGAGAAACGCATGTGAGTTTCTGGTGAATGCTTGTAAGAAGCTTAAGGCACTTTCAAATGAAAGTGATTTTCTCTGAAAGGACAGCATTTAGAAACTGAAGCAACACTCCATTCACTTCGCACAGTGAATTGAAGTGTTGGAACAGTCTGCTTCTCTTTCAGAGAAACGCATGTGAGCTTCTTCCTAATGCTTGCAAGCAGCTTAAGGCACTTTCAAAGGAAAGTGATTTTCTCTGAAAGGACAGCATTTAGAAAGTGAAGCAACACTCCATTCACTTCGCACAGTGAATTGAAGTGTTGGAACAGACTGCTTCTCTTTCCGAGAAATGCATGTGAGTTTCTGTTGAATGCTTGTAAGTAGCTTAAGGCACTTTCAAAGGAAAGTGATTTTCTCTGAAAGGACAGCATTTAGAAAGTGAAGCAACATTCCATTCACTTCGCACAGTGAATTGAAGTATTGGAACAGACTGCTTCTCTTTCAGAGAAACGCATGTGACTTTCTGGTGAATGCTTGTAAGTAGCTTAAGGCACTTTCAAAGGAAAGTGATTTTCTCTGAAAGGACAGCATTTAGAAAGTGAAGCAACACTCCATTCACTTCGCAGAGTGAATTGAACTATTGGAACAGACTGCTTCTCTTTCATAGAAACGCATTAGTGTTTCTTGTGAATGCTTGTAGGAAGCTTAAGGCACTTTCAAAGGAAAGTGATTTTCTCTGAAAGGACAGCATTTAGAAACTGAAGCAACACTCCATTCACTTCGCACAGTGAATTGAAGTGTTGGAACAGTCTGTTTCTCTTTCAGAGAAACGCATGTGAGCTTCTTCCTAATGCTTGCAAGTAGCTTAAGGCACTTTCAAAGGAAAGTGATTTTCTCTGAAAGGACAGCATTTAGAAAGTGAAGCAACACTCCATTCACTTCGCACAGTGAATTGAAGTGTTGGAACAGACTGCTTCTCTTTCAGAGAAACGCATGTGAGTTTCTTGTGAATTCTTGCAAGTTGCTTAAGGCACTTTCAAAGGAAAGTGATTTTCTCTGAAAGGACAGCATTTAGAAAGCGAAGCAACACTCCATTCACTTCGCACAGTGAATTGAAGTGTTGGAACAGACTGCTTCTCTTTCAGAGAAACGCATGTGAGTTTTTTGTGAATGCTTGAAAGTAGTTTAAGGCACTTTCAAAGGAAAGTGATTTTCTCTGAAAGGACAGAATTTAGAAAGTGAAGCAACACTCCATTCACTTCGCACAGTGAATTGAAGTGTTTGAACAGTCTGCTTCTCTTTCAGAGAAACGCATGTGAGTTTCTTCCTAATGCTTGCAAGTAGCTTATGCACTTTCAAAGGAAAGTGATTTTCTCTGAAAGGACAGCATTTAGAAAGTGAAGCAACACTCCATTCACTTCGCACAGTAAATTGAAGTGTTTTAACAGACTGCTTCTCTTTCAGAGAAACGCATGTGAGTTTCTGGTGAATGCTTGTAAGAAGCTTAAGGCACTTTCAAATGAAAGTGATTTTCTCTGAAAGGACAGCATTTAGAAACTGAAGCAACACTCCATTCACTTCGCACAGTGAATTGAAGTGTTGGAACAGTCTGCTTCTCTTTCAGAGAAACGCATGTGAGCTTCTTCCTAATGCTTGCAAGCAGCTTAAGGCACTTTCAAAGGAAAGTGATTTTCTCTGAAAGGACAGCATTTAGAAAGTGAAGCAACACTCCATTCACTTCGCACAGTGAATTGAAGTGTTGGAACAGACTGCTTCTCTTTCCGAGAAATGCATGTGAGTTTCTGTTGAATGCTTGTAAGTAGCTTAAGGCACTTTCAAAGGAAAGTGATTTTCTCTGAAAGGACAGCATTTAGAAAGTGAAGCAACATTCCATTCACTTCGCACAGTGAATTGAAGTATTGGAACAGACTGCTTCTCTTTCAGAGAAACGCATGTGAGTTTCTGGTGAATGCTTGTAAGTAGCTTAAGGCACTTTCAAAGGAAAGTGATTTTCTCTGAAAGGACAGCATTTAGAAAGTGAAGCAACACTCCATTCACTTCGCAGAGTGAATTGAACTATTGGAACAGACTGCTTCTCTTTCATAGAAACGCATTAGTGTTTCTTGTGAATGCTTGTAGGAAGCTTAAGGCACTTTCAAAGGAAAGTGATTTTCTCTGAAAGGACAGCATTTAGAAACTGAAGCAACACTCCATTCACTTCGCACAGTGAATTGAAGTGTTGGAACAGTCTGTTTCTCTTTCAGAGAAACGCATGTGAGCTTCTTCCTAATGCTTGCAAGTAGCTTAAGGCACTTTCAAAGGAAAGTGATTTTCTCTGAAAGGACAGCATTTAGAAAGTGAAGCAACACTCCATTCACTTCGCACAGTGAATTGAAGTGTTGGAACAGACTGCTTCTCTTTCAGAGAAACGCATGTGAGTTTCTTGTGAATTCTTGCAAGTTGCTTAAGGCACTTTCAAAGGAAAGTGATTTTCTCTGAAAGGACAGCATTTAGAAAGCGAAGCAACACTCCATTCACTTCGCACAGTGAATTGAAGTGTTGGAACAGACTGCTTCTCTTTCAGAGAAACGCATGTGAGTTTTTTGTGAATGCTTGAAAGTAGTTTAAGGCACTTTCAAAGGAAAGTGATTTTCTCTGAAAGGACAGCATTTAGAAACTGAAGCAACACTCCATTCACTTCGCACAGTGAATTGAAGTGTTGGAACAGTCTGCTTCTCTTTCAGAGAAACGCATGTGAGCTTCTTCCTAATGCTTGCAAGCAGCTTAAGGCACTTTCAAAGGAAAGTGATTTTCTCTGAAAGGACAGCATTTAGAAAGTGAAGCAACACTCCATTCACTTCGCACAGTGAATTGAAGTGTTGGAACAGACTGCTTCTCTTTCCGAGAAATGCATGTGAGTTTCTGTTGAATGCTTGTAAGTAGCTTAAGGCACTTTCAAAGGAAAGTGATTTTCTCTGAAAGGACAGCATTTAGAAAGTGAAGCAACATTCCATTCACTTCGCACAGTGAATTGAAGTATTGGAACAGACTGCTTCTCTTTCAGAGAAACGCATGTGACTTTCTGGTGAATGCTTGTAAGTAGCTTAAGGCACTTTCAAAGGAAAGTGATTTTCTCTGAAAGGACAGCATTTAGAAAGTGAAGCAACACTCCATTCACTTCGCAGAGTGAATTGAACTATTGGAACAGACTGCTTCTCTTTCATAGAAACGCATTAGTGTTTCTTGTGAATGCTTGTAGGAAGCTTAAGGCACTTTCAAAGGAAAGTGATTTTCTCTGAAAGGACAGCATTTAGAAAGTGAAGCAACACTCCATTCACTTCGCACAGTGAATTGAAGTGTTGGAACAGACTGCTTCTTTTTCAGAGAAACGCATGTGAGTTTCTTGTGAATTCTTGCAAGTTGCTTAAGGCACTTTCAAAGGAAAGTGATTTTCTCTGAAAGGACAGCATTTAGAAAGTGAAGCAACACTCCATTCACTTCGCAGAGTGAATTGAAGTATTGGAACAGACTGCTTTTCTTTCAGAGAAACGCATGTGAGTTTTTTGTGAATGCTTGAAAGTAGTTTAAGGCACTTTCAAAGGAAAGTGATTTTCTCTGAAAGGACAGAATTTAGAAAGTGAAGCAACACTCCATTCACTTCGCACAGTGAATTGAAGTGTTGGAACAGACTGCTTCTCTTTCAGAGAAACGCATGTGAGTTTCTTCCTAATGCTTGTAAGTAGCTTCAGGCACTTTCAAAGGAAAGTGATTTTCTCTGAATGGACAGCATTTAGAAAGTGAAGCAACACTCCATTCCCTTCGTGCAGTGAATTGAAGTGTTGGAACAGAGTGCTTCTCTTTCATAGAAACGCATTAGTGTTTCTTGTGAATGCTTGCAAGTGGCTTAAGGCACTTTTAAAGGAAAGTGATTTTCTCTGAAAGGACAGCATTTAGAAAGCGAAGCAACACTCCATTCACTTCGCACAGTGAATTGAAGTGTTGGAACAGACTGCTTCTCTTTCAGAGAAACGCATGTGAGTTTCTTGTGAATTCTTGCAAGTTGCTTAAGGCACTTTCAAAGGAAAGTGATTTTCTCTGAAAGGACAGCATTTAGAAAGTGAAGCAACACTCCATTCACTTCGCAGAGTGAATTGAAGTATTGGAACAGACTGCTTCTCTTTCAGAGAAACGCATGTGAGTTTTTTGTGAATGCTTGAAAGTAGCTTAAGGCACTTTCAAAGGAAAGTGATTTTCTCTGAAAGGACAGCATTTAGAAAGTGAAGCAACATTCCATTCACTTCGCACAGTGAATTGAAGTATTGGAACAGACTGCTTCTCTTTCAGAGAAACGCATGTGACTTTCTGGTGAATGCTTGTAAGTAGCTTAAGGCACTTTCAAAGGAAAGTGATTTTCTCTGAAAGGACAGCATTTAGAAAGTGAAGCAACACTCCATTCACTTCGCAGAGTGAATTGAACTATTGGAACAGACTGCTTCTCTTTCATAGAAACGCATTAGTGTTTCTTGTGAATGCTTGTAGGAAGCTTAAGGCACTTTCAAAGGAAAGTGATTTTCTCTGAAAGGACAGCATTTAGAAACTGAAGCAACACTCCATTCACTTCGCACAGTGAATTGAAGTGTTGGAACAGTCTGTTTCTCTTTCAGAGAAACGCATGTGAGCTTCTTCCTAATGCTTGCAAGTAGCTTAAGGCACTTTCAAAGGAAAGTGATTTTCTCTGAAAGGACAGCATTTAGAAAGTGAAGCAACACTCCATTCACTTCGCACAGTGAATTGAAGTGTTGGAACAGACTGCTTCTCTTTCAGAGAAACGCATGTGAGTTTCTTGTGAATTCTTGCAAGTTGCTTAAGGCACTTTCAAAGGAAAGTGATTTTCTCTGAAAGGACAGCATTTAGAAAGCGAAGCAACACTCCATTCACTTCGCACAGTGAATTGAAGTGTTGGAACAGACTGCTTCTCTTTCAGAGAAACGCATGTGAGTTTTTTGTGAATGCTTGAAAGTAGTTTAAGGCACTTTCAAAGGAAAGTGATTTTCTCTGAAAGGACAGAATTTAGAAAGTGAAGCAACACTCCATTCACTTCGCACAGTGAATTGAAGTGTTTGAACAGTCTGCTTCTCTTTCAGAGAAACGCATGTGAGTTTCTTCCTAATGCTTGCAAGTAGCTTATGCACTTTCAAAGGAAAGTGATTTTCTCTGAAAGGACAGCATTTAGAAAGTGAAGCAACACTCCATTCACTTCGCACAGTAAATTGAAGTGTTTTAACAGACTGCTTCTCTTTCAGAGAAACGCATGTGAGTTTCTGGTGAATGCTTGTAAGAAGCTTAAGGCACTTTCAAATGAAAGTGATTTTCTCTGAAAGGACAGCATTTAGAAACTGAAGCAACACTCCATTCACTTCGCACAGTGAATTGAAGTGTTGGAACAGTCTGCTTCTCTTTCAGAGAAACGCATGTGAGCTTCTTCCTAATGCTTGCAAGCAGCTTAAGGCACTTTCAAAGGAAAGTGATTTTCTCTGAAAGGACAGCATTTAGAAAGTGAAGCAACACTCCATTCACTTCGCACAGTGAATTGAAGTGTTGGAACAGACTGCTTCTCTTTCCGAGAAATGCATGTGAGTTTCTGTTGAATGCTTGTAAGTAGCTTAAGGCACTTTCAAAGGAAAGTGATTTTCTCTGAAAGGACAGCATTTAGAAAGTGAAGCAACATTCCATTCACTTCGCACAGTGAATTGAAGTATTGGAACAGACTGCTTCTCTTTCAGAGAAACGCATGTGACTTTCTGGTGAATGCTTGTAAGTAGCTTAAGGCACTTTCAAAGGAAAGTGATTTTCTCTGAAAGGACAGCATTTAGAAAGTGAAGCAACACTCCATTCACTTCGCAGAGTGAATTGAACTATTGGAACAGACTGCTTCTCTTTCATAGAAACGCATTAGTGTTTCTTGTGAATGTTTGTAGGAAGCTTAAGGCACTTTCAAAGGAAAGTGATTTTCTCTGAAAGGACAGCATTTAGAAAGTGAAGCAACACTCCATTCACTTCGCACAGTGAATTGAAGTGTTTGAACAGTCTGTTTCTCTTTCAGAGAAACGCATGTGAGTTTCTTCCTAATGCTTGCAAGTAGCTTAAGGCACTTTCAAAGGAAAGTGATTTTCTCTGAAAGGACAGCATTTAGAAAGTGAAGCAACACTCCATTCACTTCGCACAGTGAATTGAAGTGTTGGAACAGACTGCTTCTCTTTCAGAGAAACGCATGTGAGTTTCTGGTGAATGCTTGTAAGAAGCTTAAGGCACTTTCAAAGGAAAGTGATTTTCTCTGAAAGGACAGCATTTAGAAACTGAAGCAACACTCCATTCACTTCGCACAGTGAATTGAAGTGTTGGAACAGACTGCTTCTCTTTAAGAGAAACGCATGTGAGTTTTTTGTGAATGCTTGAAAGTAGTTTAAGGCACTTTCAAAGGAAAGTGATTTTCTCTGAAAGGACAGAATTTAGAAAGTGATGCAACACTCCATTCACTTCGCACAGTGAATTGAACTGTTGGAACAGACTGCTTCTCTTTCAGTGAAACGCATGTGAGTTTCTTCCTAATGCTTGTAAGTAGCTTAAGGCACTTTCAAAGGAAAGTGATTTTCTCTGAAAGGACAGCATTTAGAAAGTGAAGCAACACTCCATTCCCTTCGTGCAGTGAATTGAAGTGTTGGTACAGAGTGCTTCTCTTTCATAGAAACCCATTAGTGTTTCTTGTGAATGCTTGCAAGTGGCTTAAGGCACTTTCAAAGGAAAGTGATTTTCTCTGAAAGGACAGCATTTAGAAACTGAAGCAACACTCCATTCACTTCGCACAGTGAATTGAAGTGTTGGAACAGTCTGCTTTTCTTTCAGAGAAACGCATGTGAGCTTCTTCCTAATGCTTGCAAGTAGCTTAAGGCACTTTCAAAGGAAAGTGATTTTCTCTGAAAGGACAGCATTTAGAAAGTGAAGCAACACTCCATTCACTTCGCACAGTGAATTGAAGTGTTGGAACAGACTGCTTATCTTTCAGAGAAATGCATGTGAGTTTCTGTTGAATGCTTGTAAGTAGCTTAAGGCACTTTCAAAGGAAAGTGATTTTCTCTGAAAGGACAGCATTTAGAAAGTGAAGCAACACTCCATTCACTTCGCAGAGTGAATTGAAGTATTGGAACAGACTGCTTCTCTTTCATAGAAACGCATTAGTGTTTCTTGTGAATGCTTGTAGGAAGCTTAAGGCACTTTCAAAGGAAAGTGATTTTCTCTGAAAGGACAGCATTTAGAAAGTGAAGCAACACTCCATTCACTTCGCACAGTGAATTGAAGTGTTGGAACAGACTGCTTCTCTTTCAGAGAAACGCATGTGAGTTTCTTGTGAATTCTTGCAAGTTGCTTAAGGCACTTTCAAAGGAAAGTGATTTTCTCTGAAAGGACAGCATTTAGAAAGTGAAGCAACACTCCATTCACTTCGCAGAGTGAATTGAAGTATTGGAACAGACTGCTTCTCTTTCAGAGAAACGCATGTGAGTTTTTTGTGAATGCTTGAAAGTAGTTTAAGGCACTTTCAAAGGAAAGTGATTTTCTCTGAAAGGACAGAATTTAGAAAGTGAAGCAACACTCCATTCATTTCGCACAGTGAATTGAAGTGTTTGAACAGTCTGCTTCTCTTTCAGAGAAACGCATGTGAGTTTCTTCCTAATGCTTGCAAGTAGCTTAAGGCACTTTCAAAGGAAAGTGATTTTCTCTGAAAGGACAGCATTTAGAAAGTGAAGCAACACTCCATTCACTTCGCACAGTGAATTGAAGTGTTGGAACAGACTGCTTCTCTTTCCGAGAAATGCATGTGAGTTTCTGTTGAATGCTTGTAAGTAGCTTAAGGCACTTTCAAAGGAAAGTGATTTTCTCTGAAAGGACAGCATTTAGAAAGTGAAGCAACATTCCATTCACTTCGCACAGTGAATTGAAGTATTGGAACAGACTGCTTCTCTTTCAGAGAAACGCATGTGACTTTCTGGTGAATGCTTGTAAGTAGCTTAAGGCACTTTCAAAGGAAAGTGATTTTCTCTGAAAGGACAGCATTTAGAAAGTGAAGCAACACTCCATTCACTTCGCAGAGTGAATTGAACTATTGGAACAGACTGCTTCTCTTTCATAGAAACGCATTAGTGTTTCTTGTGAATGCTTGTAGGAAGCTTAAGGCACTTTCAAAGGAAAGTGATTTTCTCTGAAAGGACAGCATTTAGAAAGTGAAGCAACACTCCATTCACTTCGCACAGTGAATTGAAGTGTTGGAACAGACTGCTTCTCTTTCAGAGAAACGCATGTGAGTTTCTTGTGAATTCTTGCAAGTTGCTTAAGGCACTTTCAAAGGAAAGTGATTTTCTCTGAAAGGACAGCATTTAGAAAGTGAAGCAACACTCCATTCACTTCGCAGAGTGAATTGAAGTATTGGAACAGACTGCTTCTCTTTCAGAGAAACGCATGTGAGTTTTTTGTGAATGCTTGAAAGTAGTTTAAGGCACTTTCAAAGGAAAGTGATTTTCTCTGAAAGGACAGAATTTAGAAAGTGAAGCAACACTCCATTCACTTCGCACAGTGAATTGAAGTGTTGGAACAGACTGCTTCTCTTTCAGAGAAACGCATGTGAGTTTCTTCCTAATGCTTGTAAGTAGCTTCAGGCACTTTCAAAGGAAAGTGATTTTCTCTGAATGGACAGCATTTAGAAAGTGAAGCAACACTCCATTCCCTTCGTGCAGTGAATTGAAGTGTTGGAACAGAGTGCTTCTCTTTCATAGAAACGCATTAGTGTTTCTTGTGAATGCTTGCAAGTGGCTTAAGGCACTTTTAAAGGAAAGTGATTTTCTCTGAAAGGACAGCATTTAGAAAGTGAAGCAACACTCCATTCACTTCGCACAGTGAATTGAAGTGTTGGAACAGACTGCTTCTCTTTCAGAGAAACGCATGTGAGTTTCTTGTGAATTCTTGCAAGTTGCTTAAGGCACTTTCAAAGGAAAGTGATTTTCTCTGAAAGGACAGCATTTAGAAAGCGAAGCAACACTCCATTCACTTCGCACAGTGAATTGAAGTGTTGGAACAGACTGCTTCTCTTTCAGAGAAACGCATGTGAGTTTTTTGTGAATGCTTGAAAGTAGTTTAAGGCACTTTCAAAGGAAAGTGATTTTCTCTGAAAGGACAGAATTTAGAAAGTGAAGCAACACTCCATTCACTTCGCACAGTGAATTGAAGTGTTTGAACAGTCTGCTTCTCTTTCAGAGAAACGCATGTGAGTTTCTTCCTAATGCTTGCAAGTAGCTTATGCACTTTCAAAGGAAAGTGATTTTCTCTGAAAGGACAGCATTTAGAAAGTGAAGCAACACTCCATTCACTTCGCACAGTAAATTGAAGTGTTTTAACAGACTGCTTCTCTTTCAGAGAAACGCATGTGAGTTTCTGGTGAATGCTTGTAAGAAGCTTAAGGCACTTTCAAATGAAAGTGATTTTCTCTGAAAGGACAGCATTTAGAAACTGAAGCAACACTCCATTCACTTCGCACAGTGAATTGAAGTGTTGGAACAGTCTGCTTCTCTTTCAGAGAAACGCATGTGAGCTTCTTCCTAATGCTTGCAAGCAGCTTAAGGCACTTTCAAAGGAAAGTGATTTTCTCTGAAAGGACAGCATTTAGAAAGTGAAGCAACACTCCATTCACTTCGCACAGTGAATTGAAGTGTTGGAACAGACTGCTTCTCTTTCCGAGAAATGCATGTGAGTTTCTGTTGAATGCTTGTAAGTAGCTTAAGGCACTTTCAAAGGAAAGTGATTTTCTCTGAAAGGACAGCATTTAGAAAGTGAAGCAACATTCCATTCACTTCGCACAGTGAATTGAAGTATTGGAACAGACTGCTTCTCTTTCAGAGAAACGCATGTGACTTTCTGGTGAATGCTTGTAAGTAGCTTAAGGCACTTTCAAAGGAAAGTGATTTTCTCTGAAAGGACAGCATTTAGAAAGTGAAGCAACACTCCATTCACTTCGCAGAGTGAATTGAACTATTGGAACAGACTGCTTCTCTTTCATAGAAACGCATTAGTGTTTCTTGTGAATGCTTGTAGGAAGCTTAAGGCACTTTCAAAGGAAAGTGATTTTCTCTGAAAGGACAGCATTTAGAAAGTGAAGCAACACTCCATTCACTTCGCACAGTGAATTGAAGTGTTGGAACAGACTGCTTCTCTTTCAGAGAAACGCATGTGAGTTTCTTGTGAATTCTTGCAAGTTGCTTAAGGCACTTTCAAAGGAAAGTGATTTTCTCTGAAAGGACAGCATTTAGAAAGTGAAGCAACACTCCATTCACTTCGCAGAGTGAATTGAAGTATTGGAACAGACTGCTTCTCTTTCAGAGAAACGCATGTGAGTTTTTTGTGAATGCTTGAAAGTAGTTTAAGGCACTTTCAAAGGAAAGTGATTTTCTCTGAAAGGACAGAATTTAGAAAGTGAAGCAACACTCCATTCACTTCGCACAGTGAATTGAAGTGTTGGAACAGACTGCTTCTCTTTCAGAGAAACGCATGTGAGTTTCTTCCTAATGCTTGTAAGTAGCTTCAGGCACTTTCAAAGGAAAGTGATTTTCTCTGAATGGACAGCATTTAGAAAGTGAAGCAACACTCCATTCCCTTCGTGCAGTGAATTGAAGTGTTGGAACAGAGTGCTTCTCTTTCATAGAAACGCATTAGTGTTTCTTGTGAATGCTTGCAAGTGGCTTAAGGCACTTTTAAAGGAAAGTGATTTTCTCTGAAAGGACAGCATTTAGAAAGTGAAGCAACACTCCATTCACTTTGTACAGTGAATTGAAGTGTTGGAACAGACTGCCTCTCTTTCAGAGAAATGCATGTGAGTTTCTTCCTAATGCTTGTAAGTAGCTTAAGGCACTTTCAAAGGAAAGTGATTTTCTCTGAAAGGACAGCATTTAGAAAGTGAAGCAACACTCCATTCACTTTGTACAGTGAATTGAAGTGTTGGAACAGACTGCCTCTCTTTCAGAGAAATGCATGTGAGTTTCTGTTGAATGCTTGTCAGTAGCTTAAGGCTCTTTCAAAGGAAAGTGATTTTCTCTGAAAGGACAGCATTTAGAAAGTAAAGCAACACTCCATTCCCTTCGCGCAATGAATTGAAGTGATGGCACAGACTGCTTCTCTTTCATAGAAACGCATTAGTGTTTCTTGTGAATGCTTGTAAGAAGCTTAAGGCACTTTCAAAGGAAAGTGATTTTCTCTGAAAGGACAGCATTTAGAAAGTGAAGCAACACTCCATTCCCTTCGTGCAGTGAATTGAAGTGTTGGTACAGAGTGCTTCTCTTTCATAGAAACGCATTAGTGTTTCTTGTGAATGATTGCAAGTGGCTTAAGGCACTTTCAAAGGAAAGTGATTTTCTCTGAAAGGACAGCATTTAGAAACTGAAGCAACACTCCATTCACTTCGCACAGTGAATTGAAGTGTTGGAACAGTCTGTTTCTCTTTCAGAGAAACGCATGTGAGCTTCTTCCTAATGCTTGCAAGTAGCTTAAGGCACTTTCAAAGGAAAGTGATTTTCTCTGAAAGGACAGCATTTAGAAAGTGAAGCAACACTCCATTCACTTCGCAGAGTGAATTGAAGTATTGGAACAGACTGCTTCTCTTTCAGAGAAACGCATGTGAGTTTTTTGTGAATGCTTGAAAGTAGTTTAAGGCACTTTCAAAGGAAAGTGATTTTCTCTGAAAGGACAGAATTTAGAAAGTGAAGCAACACTCCATTCACTTCGCACAGTGAATTGAAGTGTTGGAACAGACTGCTTCTCTTTCAGAGAAACGCATGTGAGTTTCTTCCTAATGCTTGTAAGTAGCTTCAGGCACTTTCAAAGGAAAGTGATTTTCTCTGAATGGACAGCATTTAGAAAGTGAAGCAACACTCCATTCCCTTCGTGCAGTGAATTGAAGTGTTGGAACAGAGTGCTTCTCTTTCATAGAAACGCATTAGTGTTTCTTGTGAATGCTTGCAAGTGGCTTAAGGCACTTTTAAAGGAAAGTGATTTTCTCTGAAAGGACAGCATTTAGAAAGCGAAGCAACACTCCATTCACTTCGCACAGTGAATTGAAGTGTTGGAACAGACTGCTTCTCTTTCAGAGAAACGCATGTGAGTTTCTTGTGAATTCTTGCAAGTTGCTTAAGGCACTTTCAAAGGAAAGTGATTTTCTCTGAAAGGACAGCATTTAGAAAGCGAAGCAACACTCCATTCACTTCGCAGAGTGAATTGAAGTATTGGAACAGACTGCTTCTCTTTCAGAGAAACGCATGTGAGTTTTTTGTGAATGCTTGAAAGTAGCTTAAGGCACTTTCAAAGGAAAGTGATTTTCTCTGAAAGGACAGCATTTAGAAAGTGAAGCAACATTCCATTCACTTCGCACAGTGAATTGAAGTATTGGAACAGACTGCTTCTCTTTCAGAGAAACGCATGTGACTTTCTGGTGAATGCTTGTAAGTAGCTTAAGGCACTTTCAAAGGAAAGTGATTTTCTCTGAAAGGACAGCATTTAGAAAGTGAAGCAACACTCCATTCACTTCGCAGAGTGAATTGAACTATTGGAACAGACTGCTTCTCTTTCATAGAAACGCATTAGTGTTTCTTGTGAATGCTTGTAGGAAGCTTAAGGCACTTTCAAAGGAAAGTGATTTTCTCTGAAAGGACAGCATTTAGAAACTGAAGCAACACTCCATTCACTTCGCACAGTGAATTGAAGTGTTGGAACAGTCTGTTTCTCTTTCAGAGAAACGCATGTGAGCTTCTTCCTAATGCTTGCAAGTAGCTTAAGGCACTTTCAAAGGAAAGTGATTTTCTCTGAAAGGACAGCATTTAGAAAGTGAAGCAACACTCCATTCACTTCGCACAGTGAATTGAAGTGTTGGAACAGACTGCTTCTCTTTCAGAGAAACGCATGTGAGTTTTTTGTGAATGCTTGAAAGTAGTTTAAGGCACTTTCAAAGGAAAGTGATTTTCTCTGAAAGGACAGAATTTAGAAAGTGAAGCAACACTCCATTCACTTCGCACAGTGAATTGAAGTGTTTGAACAGTCTGCTTCTCTTTCAGAGAAACGCATGTGAGTTTCTTCCTAATGCTTGCAAGTAGCTTATGCACTTTCAAAGGAAAGTGATTTTCTCTGAAAGGACAGCATTTAGAAAGTGAAGCAACACTCCATTCACTTCGCACAGTAAATTGAAGTGTTTTAACAGACTGCTTCTCTTTCAGAGAAACGCATGTGAGTTTCTGGTGAATGCTTGTAAGAAGCTTAAGGCACTTTCAAATGAAAGTGATTTTCTCTGAAAGGACAGCATTTAGAAACTGAAGCAACACTCCATTCACTTCGCACAGTGAATTGAAGTGTTGGAACAGTCTGCTTCTCTTTCAGAGAAACGCATGTGAGCTTCTTCCTAATGCTTGCAAGCAGCTTAAGGCACTTTCAAAGGAAAGTGATTTTCTCTGAAAGGACAGCATTTAGAAAGTGAAGCAACACTCCATTCACTTCGCACAGTGAATTGAAGTGTTGGAACAGACTGCTTCTCTTTCCGAGAAATGCATGTGAGTTTCTGTTGAATGCTTGTAAGTAGCTTAAGGCACTTTCAAAGGAAAGTGATTTTCTCTGAAAGGACAGCATTTAGAAAGTGAAGCAACATTCCATTCACTTCGCACAGTGAATTGAAGTATTGGAACAGACTGCTTCTCTTTCAGAGAAACGCATGTGACTTTCTGGTGAATGCTTGTAAGTAGCTTAAGGCACTTTCAAAGGAAAGTGATTTTCTCTGAAAGGACAGCATTTAGAAAGTGAAGCAACACTCCATTCACTTCGCAGAGTGAATTGAACTATTGGAACAGACTGCTTCTCTTTCATAGAAACGCATTAGTGTTTCTTGTGAATGCTTGTAGGAAGCTTAAGGCACTTTCAAAGGAAAGTGATTTTCTCTGAAAGGACAGCATTTAGAAAGTGAAGCAACACTCCATTCACTTCGCACAGTGAATTGAAGTGTTGGAACAGACTGCTTCTCTTTCAGAGAAACGCATGTGAGTTTCTTGTGAATTCTTGCAAGTTGCTTAAGGCACTTTCAAAGGAAAGTGATTTTCTCTGAAAGGACAGCATTTAGAAAGTGAAGCAACACTCCATTCACTTCGCAGAGTGAATTGAAGTATTGGAACAGACTGCTTCTCTTTCAGAGAAACGCATGTGAGTTTTTTGTGAATGCTTGAAAGTAGTTTAAGGCACTTTCAAAGGAAAGTGATTTTCTCTGAAAGGACAGAATTTAGAAAGTGAAGCAACACTCCATTCACTTCGCACAGTGAATTGAAGTGTTGGAACAGACTGCTTCTCTTTCAGAGAAACGCATGTGAGTTTCTTCCTAATGCTTGTAAGTAGCTTCAGGCACTTTCAAAGGAAAGTGATTTTCTCTGAATGGACAGCATTTAGAAAGTGAAGCAACACTCCATTCCCTTCGTGCAGTGAATTGAAGTGTTGGAACAGAGTGCTTCTCTTTCATAGAAACGCATTAGTGTTTCTTGTGAATGCTTGCAAGTGGCTTAAGGCACTTTTAAAGGAAAGTGATTTTCTCTGAAAGGACAGCATTTAGAAAGTGAAGCAACACTCCATTCACTTTGTACAGTGAATTGAAGTGTTGGAACAGACTGCCTCTCTTTCAGAGAAATGCATGTGAGTTTCTTCCTAATGCTTGTAAGTAGCTTAAGGCACTTTCAAAGGAAAGTGATTTTCTCTGAAAGGACAGCATTTAGAAAGTGAAGCAACACTCCATTCACTTTGTACAGTGAATTGAAGTGTTTGAACAGACTGCCTCTCTTTCAGAGAAATGCATGTGAGTTTCTGTTGAATGCTTGTCAGTAGCTTAAGGCTCTTTCAAAGGAAAGTGATTTTCTCTGAAAGGACAGCATTTAGAAAGTAAAGCAACACTCCATTCCCTTCGCGCAATGAATTGAAGTGATGGCACAGACTGCTTCTCTTTCATAGAAACGCATTAGTGTTTCTTGTGAATGCTTGTAAGAAGCTTAAGGCACTTTCAAAGGAAAGTGATTTTCTCTGAAAGGACAGCATTTAGAAAGTGAAGCAACACTCCATTCCCTTCGTGCAGTGAATTGAAGTGTTGGTACAGAGTGCTTCTCTTTCATAGAAACGCATTAGTGTTTCTTGTGAATGATTGCAAGTGGCTTAAGGCACTTTCAAAGGAAAGTGATTTTCTCTGAAAGGACAGCATTTAGAAACTGAAGCAACACTCCATTCACTTCGCACAGTGAATTGAAGTGTTGGAACAGTCTGTTTCTCTTTCAGAGAAACGCATGTGAGCTTCTTCCTAATGCTTGCAAGTAGCTTAAGGCACTTTCAAAGGAAAGTGATTTTCTCTGAAAGGACAGCATTTAGAAAGTGAAGCAACACTCCATTCACTTCGCACAGTGAATTGAAGTGTTGGAACAGACTGCTTCTCTTTCAGAGAAACGCATGTGAGTTTCTTGTGAATTCTTGCAAGTTGCTTAAGGCACTTTCAAAGGAAAGTGATTTTCTCTGAAAGGACAGCATTTAGAAAGCGAAGCAACACTCCATTCACTTCGCACAGTGAATTGAAGTGTTGGAACAGACTGCTTCTCTTTCAGAGAAACGCATGTGAGTTTTTTGTGAATGCTTGAAAGTAGTTTAAGGCACTTTCAAAGGAAAGTGATTTTCTCTGAAAGGACAGAATTTAGAAAGTGAAGCAACACTCCATTCACTTCGCACAGTGAATTGAAGTGTTTGAACAGTCTGCTTCTCTTTCAGAGAAACGAATGTGAGTTTCTTCCTAATGCTTGCAAGTAGCTTATGCACTTTCAAAGGAAAGTGATTTTCTCTGAAAGGACAGCATTTAGAAAGTGAAGCAACACTCCATTCACTTCGCACAGTAAATTGAAGTGTTTTAACAGACTGCTTCTCTTTCAGAGAAACGCATGTGAGTTTCTGGTGAATGCTTGTAAGAAGCTTAAGGCACTTTCAAATGAAAGTGATTTTCTCTGAAAGGACAGCATTTAGAAACTGAAGCAACACTCCATTCACTTCGCACAGTGAATTGAAGTGTTGGAACAGTCTGCTTCTCTTTCAGAGAAACGCATGTGAGCTTCTTCCTAATGCTTGCAAGCAGCTTAAGGCACTTTCAAAGGAAAGTGATTTTCTCTGAAAGGACAGCATTTAGAAAGTGAAGCAACACTCCATTCACTTCGCACAGTGAATTGAAGTGTTGGAACAGACTGCTTCTCTTTCCGAGAAATGCATGTGAGTTTCTGTTGAATGCTTGTAAGTAGCTTAAGGCACTTTCAAAGGAAAGTGATTTTCTCTGAAAGGACAGCATTTAGAAAGTGAAGCAACACTCCATTCACTTCGCAGAGTGAATTGAACTATTGGAACAGACTGCTTCTCTTTCATAGAAACGCATTAGTGTTTCTTGTGAATGTTTGTAGGAAGCTTAAGGCACTTTCAAAGGAAAGTGATTTTCTCTGAAAGGACAGCATTTAGAAAGTGAAGCAACACTCCATTCACTTCGCACAGTGAATTGAAGTGTTTGAACAGTCTGCTTCTCTTTCAGAGAAACGCATGTGAGTTTCTTCCTAATGCTTGCAAGTAGCTTAAGGCACTTTCAAAGGAAAGTGATTTTCTCTGAAAGGACAGCATTTAGAAAGTGAAGCAACACTCCATTCACTTCGCACAGTGAAATGAAGTGTTGGAACAGACTGCTTCTCTTTCAGAGAAACGCATGTGAGTTTCTGGTGAATGCTTGTAAGAAGCTTAAGGCACTTTCAAAGGAAAGTGATTTTCTCTGAAAGGACAGCATTTAGAAACTGAAGCAACACTCCATTCATTTCGCACAGTGAATTGAAGTGTTGGAACAGACTGCTTCTCTTTAAGAGAAACGCATGTGAGTTTTTTGTGAATGCTTGAAAGTAGTTTAAGGCACTTTCAAAGGAAAGTGATTTTCTCTGAAAGGACAGAATTTAGAAAGTGATGCAACACTCCATTCACTTCGCACAGTGAATTGAACTGTTGGAACAGACTGCTTCTCTTTCAGTGAAACGCATGTGAGTTTCTTCCTAATGCTTGTAAGTAGCTTAAGGCACTTTCAAAGGAAAGTGATTTTCTCTGAAAGGACAGCATTTAGAAAGTGAAGCAACACTCCATTCCCTTCGTGCAGTGAATTGAAGTGTTGGTACAGAGTGCTTCTCTTTCATAGAAACCCATTAGTGTTTCTTGTGAATGCTTGCAAGTGGCTTAAGGCACTTTCAAAGGAAAGTGATTTTCTCTGAAAGGACAGCATTTAGAAACTGAAGCAACACTCCATTCACTTCGCACAGTGAATTGAAGTGTTGGAACAGTCTGCTTCTCTTTCAGAGAAACGCATGTGAGCTTCTTCCTAATGCTTGCAAGTAGCTTAAGGCACTTTCAAAGGAAAGTGATTTTCTCTGAAAGGACAGCATTTAGAAAGTGAAGCAACACTCCATTCACTTCGCACAGTGAATTGAAGTGTTGGAACAGACTGCTTATCTTTCAGAGAAATGCATGTGAGTTTCTGTTGAATGCTTGTAAGTAGCTTAAGGCACTTTCAAAGGAAAGTGATTTTCTCTGAAAGGACAGCATTTAGAAAGTGAAGCAACACTCCATTCACTTCGCAGAGTGAATTGAAGTATTGGAACAGACTGCTTCTCTTTCATAGAAACGCATTAGTGTTTCTTGTCAATGCTTGTAGGAAGCTTAAGGCACTTTCAAAGGAAAGTGATTTTCTCTGAAAGGACAGCATTTAGAAAGTGAAGCAACACTCCATTCACTTCGCACAGTGAATTGAAGTGTTGGAACAGACTGCTTCTCTTTCAGAGAAACGCATGTGAGTTTCTTGTGAATTCTTGCAAGTTGCTTAAGGCACTTTCAAAGGAAAGTGATTTTCTCTGAAAGGACAGCATTTAGAAAGTGAAGCAACACTCCATTCACTTCGCAGAGTGAATTGAAGTATTGGAACAGACTGCTTCTCTTTCAGAGAAACGCATGTGAGTTTTTTGTGAATGCTTGAAAGTAGTTTAAGGCACTTTCAAAGGAAAGTGATTTTCTCTGAAAGGACAGAATTTAGAAAGTGAAGCAACACTCCATTCATTTCGCACAGTGAATTGAAGTGTTTGAACAGTCTGCTTCTCTTTCAGAGAAACGCATGTGAGTTTCTTCCTAATGCT
Organism: Myodes glareolus; assembly: GCF_982192425.1. Lineage (NCBI taxonomy): Eukaryota > Metazoa > Chordata > Mammalia > Rodentia > Cricetidae > Myodes > Myodes glareolus. The sequence goes on from NW_028263213.1 coordinate 1,230,310, forward strand.
TGCAAGTAGCTTAAGGCACTTTCAAAGGAAAGTGATTTTCTCTGAAAGGACAGCATTTAGAAAGTGAAGCAACACTCCATTCACTTCGCACAGTGAATTGAAGTGTTGGAACAGACTGCTTCTCTTTCCGAGAAATGCATGTGAGTTTCTGTTGAATGCTTGTAAGTAGCTTAAGGCACTTTCAAAGGAAAGTGATTTTCTCTGAAAGGACAGCATTTAGAAAGTGAAGCAACATTCCATTCACTTCGCACAGTGAATTGAAGTATTGGAACAGACTGCTTCTCTTTCAGAGAAACGCATGTGACTTTCTGGTGAATGCTTGTAAGTAGCTTAAGGCACTTTCAAAGGAAACTGATTTTCTCTGAAAGGACAGCATTTAGAAAGTGAAGCAACACTCCATTCACTTCGCAGAGTGAATTGAACTATTGGAACAGACTGCTTCTCTTTCATAGAAACGCATTAGTGTTTCTTGTGAATGTTTGTAGGAAGCTTAAGGCACTTTCAAAGGAAAGTGATTTTCTCTGAAAGGACAGCATTTAGAAAGTGAAGCAACACTCCATTCACTTCGCACAGTGAATTGAAGTGTTTGAACAGTCTGCTTCTCTTTCAGAGAAACGCATGTGAGTTTCTTCCTAATGCTTGCAAGTAGCTTAAGGCACTTTCAAAGGAAAGTGATTTTCTCTGAAAGGACAGCATTTAGAAAGTGAAGCAACACTCCATTCACTTCGCACAGTGAATTGAAGTGTTGGAACAGACTGCTTCTCTTTCAGAGAAACGCATGTGAGTTTCTGGTGAATGCTTGTAAGAAGCTTAAGGCACTTTCAAAGGAAAGTGATTTTCTCTGAAAGGACAGCATTTAGAAACTGAAGCAACACTCCATTCACTTCGCACAGTGAATTGAAGTGTTGGAACAGACTGCTTCTCTTTAAGAGAAACGCATGTGAGTTTTTTGTGAATGCTTGAAAGTAGTTTAAGGCACTTTCAAAGGAAAGTGATTTTCTCTGAAAGGACAGAATTTAGAAAGTGATGCAACACTCCATTCACTTCGCACAGTGAATTGAACTGTTGGAACAGACTGCTTCTCTTTCAGTGAAACGCATGTGAGTTTCTTCCTAATGCTTGTAAGTAGCTTAAGGCACTTTCAAAGGAAAGTGATTTTCTCTGAAAGGACAGCATTTAGAAAGTGAAGCAACACTCCATTCCCTTCGTGCAGTGAATTGAAGTGTTGGTACAGAGTGCTTCTCTTTCATAGAAACCCATTAGTGTTTCTTGTGAATGCTTGCAAGTGGCTTAAGGCACTTTCAAAGGAAAGTGATTTTCTCTGAAAGGACAGCATTTAGAAACTGAAGCAACACTCCATTCACTTCGCACAGTGAATTGAAGTGTTGGAACAGTCTGCTTCTCTTTCAGAGAAACGCATGTGAGCTTCTTCCTAATGCTTGCAAGTAGCTTAAGGCACTTTCAAAGGAAAGTGATTTTCTCTGAAAGGACAGCATTTAGAAAGTGAAGCAACACTCCATTCACTTCGCACAGTGAATTGAAGTGTTGGAACAGACTGCTTATCTTTCAGAGAAATGCATGTGAGTTTCTGTTGAATGCTTGTAAGTAGCTTAAGGCACTTTCAAAGGAAAGTGATTTTCTCTGAAAGGACAGCATTTAGAAAGTGAAGCAACACTCCATTCACTTCGCAGAGTGAATTGAAGTATTGGAACAGACTGCTTCTCTTTCATAGAAACGCATTAGTGTTTCTTGTGAATGCTTGTAGGAAGCTTAAGGCACTTTCAAAGGAAAGTGATTTTCTCTGAAAGGACAGCATTTAGAAAGTGAAGCAACACTCCATTCACTTCGCACAGTGAATTGAAGTGTTGGAACAGACTGCTTCTCTTTCAGAGAAACGCATGTGAGTTTCTTGTGAATTCTTGCAAGTTGCTTAAGGCACTTTCAAAGGAAAGTGATTTTCTCTGAAAGGACAGCATTTAGAAAGTGAAGCAACACTCCATTCACTTCGCAGAGTGAATTGAAGTATTGGAACAGACTGCTTCTCTTTCAGAGAAACGCATGTGAGTTTTTTGTGAATGCTTGAAAGTAGTTTAAGGCACTTTCAAAGGAAAGTGATTTTCTCTGAAAGGACAGAATTTAGAAAGTGAAGCAACACTCCATTCATTTCGCACAGTGAATTGAAGTGTTTGAACAGTCTGCTTCTCTTTCAGAGAAACGCATGTGAGTTTCTTCCTAATGCTTGCAAGTAGCTTAAGGCACTTTCAAAGGAAAGTGATTTTCTCTGAAAGGACAGCATTTAGAAAGTGAAGCAACACTCCATTCACTTCGCACAGTGAATTGAAGTGTTGGAACAGACTGCTTCTCTTTCAGAGAAACGCATGTGAGTTTCTGGTGAATGCTTGTAAGAAGCTTAAGGCACTTTCAAAGGAAAGTGATTTTCTCTGAAAGGACAGCATTTAGAAACTGAAGCAACACTCCATTCACTTCGCACAGTGAATTGAAGTGTTGGAACAGACTGCTTCTCTTTAAGAGAAACGCATGTGAGTTTTTTGTGAATGCTTGAAAGTAGTTTAAGGCACTTTCAAAGGAAAGTGATTTTCTCTGAAAGGACAGAATTTAGAAAGTGATGCAACACTCCATTCACTTCGCACAGTGAATTGAACTGTTGGAACAGACTGCTTCTCTTTCAGTGAAACGCATGTGAGTTTCTTCCTAATGCTTGTAAGTAGCTTAAGGCACTTTCAAAGGAAAGTGATTTTCTCTGAAAGGACAGCATTTAGAAAGTGAAGCAACACTCCATTCACTTCGCACAGTGAATTGAAGTGTTTGAACAGTCTGCTTCTCTTTCAGAGAAACGCATGTGAGTTTCTTCCTAATGCTTGCAAGTAGCTTAAGGCACTTTCAAAGGAAAGTGATTTTCTCTGAAAGGACAGCATTTAGAAAGTGAAGCAACACTCCATTCACTTCGCACAGTGAATTGAAGTGTTGGAACAGACTGCTTCTCTTTCAGAGAAACGCATGTGAGTTTCTGGTGAATGCTTGTAAGAAGCTTAAGGCACTTTCAAAGGAAAGTGATTTTCTCTGAAAGGACAGCATTTAGAAACTGAAGCAACACTCCATTCACTTCGCACAGTGAATTGAAGTGTTGGAACAGACTGCTTCTCTTTAAGAGAAACGCATGTGAGTTTTTTGTGAATGCTTGAAAGTAGTTTAAGGCACTTTCAAAGGAAAGTGATTTTCTCTGAAAGGACAGAATTTAGAAAGTGATGCAACACTCCATTCACTTCGCACAGTGAATTGAACTGTTGGAACAGACTGCTTCTCTTTCAGTGAAACGCATGTGAGTTTCTTCCTAATGCTTGTAAGTAGCTTAAGGCACTTTCAAAGGAAAGTGATTTTCTCTGAAAGGACAGCATTTAGAAAGTGAAGCAACACTCCATTCCCTTCGTGCAGTGAATTGAAGTGTTGGTACAGAGTGCTTCTCTTTCATAGAAACCCATTAGTGTTTCTTGTGAATGCTTGCAAGTGGCTTAAGGCACTTTCAAAGGAAAGTGATTTTCTCTGAAAGGACAGCATTTAGAAACTGAAGCAACACTCCATTCACTTCGCACAGTGAATTGAAGTGTTGGAACAGTCTGCTTCTCTTTCAGAGAAACGCATGTGAGCTTCTTCCTAATGCTTGCAAGTAGCTTAAGGCACTTTCAAAGGAAAGTGATTTTCTCTGAAAGGACAGCATTTAGAAAGTGAAGCAACACTCCATTCACTTCGCACAGTGAATTGAAGTGTTGGAACAGACTGCTTATCTTTCAGAGAAATGCATGTGAGTTTCTGTTGAATGCTTGTAAGTAGCTTAAGGCACTTTCAAAGGAAAGTGATTTTCTCTGAAAGGACAGCATTTAGAAAGTGAAGCAACACTCCATTCACTTCGCAGAGTGAATTGAAGTATTGGAACAGACTGCTTCTCTTTCATAGAAACGCATTAGTGTTTCTTGTGAATGCTTGTAGGAAGCTTAAGGCACTTTCAAAGGAAAGTGATTTTCTCTGAAAGGACAGCATTTAGAAAGTGAAGCAACACTCCATTCACTTCGCACAGTGAATTGAAGTGTTGGAACAGACTGCTTCTCTTTCAGAGAAACGCATGTGAGTTTCTTGTGAATTCTTGCAAGTTGCTTAAGGCACTTTCAAAGGAAAGTGATTTTCTCTGAAAGGACAGCATTTAGAAAGTGAAGCAACACTCCATTCACTTCGCAGAGTGAATTGAAGTATTGGAACAGACTGCTTCTCTTTCAGAGAAACGCATGTGAGTTTTTTGTGAATGCTTGAAAGTAGTTTAAGGCACTTTCAAAGGAAAGTGATTTTCTCTGAAAGGACAGAATTTAGAAAGTGAAGCAACACTCCATTCATTTCGCACAGTGAATTGAAGTGTTTGAACAGTCTGCTTCTCTTTCAGAGAAACGCATGTGAGTTTCTTCCTAATGCTTGCAAGTAGCTTAAGGCACTTTCAAAGGAAAGTGATTTTCTCTGAAAGGACAGCATTTAGAAAGTGAAGCAACACTCCATTCACTTCGCACAGTGAATTGAAGTGTTGGAATAGACTGCTTCTCTTTCAGAGAAACGCATGTGAGTTTCTGGTGAATGCTTGTAAGAAGCTTAAGGCACTTTCAAAGGAAAGTGATTTTCTCTGAAAGGACAGCATTTAGAAACTGAAGCAACACTCCATTCACTTCGCACAGTGAATTGAAGTGTTGGAACAGACTGCTTCTCTTTAAGAGAAACGCATGTGAGTTTTTTGTGAATGCTTGAAAGTAGTTTAAGGCACTTTCAAAGGTAAGTGATTTTCTCTGAAAGGACAGAATTTAGAAAGTGATGCAACACTCCATTCACTTCGCACAGTGAATTGAACTGTTGGAACAGACTGCTTCTCTTTCAGTGAAACGCATGTGAGTTTCTTCCTAATGCTTGTAAGTAGCTTAAGGCACTTTCAAAGGAAAGTGATTTTCTCTGAAAGGACAGCATTTAGAAAGTGAAGCAACACTCCATTCCCTTCGTGCAGTGAATTGAAGTGTTGGTACAGAGTGCTTCTCTTTCATAGAAACCCATTAGTGTTTCTTGTGAATGCTTGCAAGTGGCTTAAGGCACTTTCAAAGGAAAGTGATTTTCTCTGAAAGGACAGCATTTAGAAACTGAAGCAACACTCCATTCACTTCGCACAGTGAATTGAAGTGTTGGAACAGTCTGCTTCTCTTTCAGAGAAACGCATGTGAGCTTCTTCCTAATGCTTGCAAGTAGCTTAAGGCACTTTCAAAGGAAAGTGATTTTCTCTGAAAGGACAGCATTTAGAAAGTGAAGCAACACTCCATTCACTTCGCACAGTGAATTGAAGTGTTGGAACAGACTGCTTATCTTTCAGAGAAATGCATGTGAGTTTCTGTTGAATGCTTGTAAGTAGCTTAAGGCACTTTCAAAGGAAAGTGATTTTCTCTGAAAGGACAGCATTTAGAAAGTGAAGCAACACTCCATTCACTTCGCAGAGTGAATTGAAGTATTGGAACAGACTGCTTCTCTTTCATAGAAACGCATTAGTGTTTCTTGTGAATGCTTGTAAGAAGCTTAAGGCACTTTCAAAGGAAAGTGATTTTCTCTAAAGGACAGCATTTAGAAAGTGAAGCAACACTCCATTCACTTCGCACAGTGAATTGAAGTGTTGGAACAGACTGCTTCTCTTTCAGAGAAACGCATGTGAGTTTCTTGTGAATTCTTGCAAGTTGCTTAAGGCACTTTCAAAGGAAAGTGATTTTCTCTGAAAGGACAGCATTTAGAAAGTGAAGCAACACTCCATTCACTTCGCACAGTGAATTGAAGTGTTGGAACAGACTGCTTCTCTTTCAGAGAAACGCATGTGAGTTTTTTGTGAATGCTTGAAAGTAGTTTAAGGCACTTTCAAAGGAAAGTGATTTTCTCTGAAAGGACAGAATTTAGAAAGTGAAGCAACACTCCATTCACTTCGCACAGTGAATTGAAGTGTTTGAACAGTCTGGTTCTCTTTCAGAGAAACGCATGTGAGTTTCTTCCTAATGCTTGCAAGTAGCTTAAGGCACTTTCAAAGGAAAGTGATTTTCTCTGAAAGGACAGAATTTAGAAAGTGAAGCAACACTCCATTCACTTCGCACAGTGAATTGAAGTGTTGGAACAGACTGCTTCTCTTTCAGAGAATCGCATGTGAGTTTCTGGTGAATGCTTGTAAGAAGCTTAAGGCACTTTCAAAGGAAAGTGATTTTCTCTGAAAAGACAGCATTTAGAAACTGAAGCAACACTCCATTCACTTCGCACAGTGAATAGAAGTGTTGGAACAGACTGCTTCTCTTTAAGAGAAACGCATGTGAGTTTTTTGTGAATGCTTGAAAGTAGTTTAAGGCACTTTCAAAGGAAAGTGATTTTCTCTGAAAGGACAGCATTTAGAAAGTGATGCAACACTCCATTCACTTCGCACAGTGAATTGAAGTGTTGGAACAGACTGCTTCTCTTTCAGAGAAACGCATGTGAGTTTCTTCCTAATGCTTGCAAGTAGCTTAAGGCACTTTCAAAGGAAAGTGATTTTCTCTGAAAGGACAGCATTTAGAAAGTGAAGCAACACTCCATTCCCTTCGTGCAGTGAATTGAAGTGTTGGTACAGAGTGCTTCTCTTTCATAGAAACGCATTAGTGTTTCTTGTGAATGCTTGCAAGTGGCTTAAGGCACTTTCAAAGGAAAGTGATTTTCTCTGAAAGGACAGCATTTAGAAACTGAAGCAACACTCCATTCACTTCGCACAGTGAATTGAAGTGTTGGAACAGTCTGTTTCTCTTTCAGAGAAACACATGTGAGCTTCTTCCTAATGCTTGCAAGTAGCTTAAGGCACTTTCAAAGGAAAGTGATTTTCTCTGAAAGGACAGCATTTAGAAAGTGAAGCAACACTCCATTCACTTCGCACAGTGAATTGAAGTATTGGAACAGACTGCTTCTCTTTCAGAGAAACGCATGTGACTTTCTGGTGAATGCTTGTAAGTAGCTTAAGGCACTTTCAAATGAAAGTGATTTTCTCTGAAAGGACAGCATTTAGAATGTGAAGCAACACTCCATTCACTTCGCACAGTGAATTGAAGTGTTGGAACAGACTGCTTCTCTTTCAGAGAAACGCATGTGAGTTTCTTGTGAATTCTTGCAAATTGCTTAAGGCACTTTCAAAGGAAAGTGATTTTCTCTGAAAGGACAGCATTTAGAAAGTGAAGCAACACTCCATTCACTTCGCACAGTGTATTGAAGTGTTGGAACAGACTGCTTCTCTTTCAGAGAAACGCATGTGAGTTTTTTGTGAATACTTGAAAGTAGTTTAAGGCACTTTCAAAGGAAAGTGATTTTCTCTGAAAGGACAGAATTTAGAAAGTGATGCAACACTCCATTCACTTCGCACAGTGAATTGAAGTGTTGGAACAGACTGCTTCTCTTTCAGAGAAACGCATGTGAGTTTCTTCCTAATGCTTGTAAGTAGCCTCAGGCACTTTCAAAGGAAAGTGATTTTCTCTGAAAGGACAGCATTTAGAAAGTGAAGCAACACTCCATTCCCTTCGTGCAGTGAATTGAAGTGTTGGAACAGAGTGCTTCTCTTTCATAGAAACGCATTAGTGTTTCTTGTGAATGCTTGCAAGTGGCTTAAGGCACTTTCAAAGGAAAGTGATTTTCTCTGAAAGGACAGCATTTAGAAAGTGAAGCAACACTCCATTCACTTTGTACAGTGAATTGAAGTGTTGGAACAGACTGCCTCTCTTTCAGAGAAATGCATGTGAGTTTCTGTTGAATGCTTGTCAGTAGCTTAAGGCTCTTTCAAAGGAAAGTGATTTTCTCTGAAAGGACAGCATTTAGAAATTAAAGCAACACTCCATTCCCTTCGCGCAATGAATTGAAGTGTTGGCACAGACTGCTTCTCTTTCATAGAAACGCATTAGTGTTTCTTGTGAATGCTTGTAAGAAGCTTAAGGCACATTCAAAGGAAAGTGATTTTCTCTGAAAGGACAGCATTTAGAAAGTGAAGCAACACTCCATTCACTTCGCACAGTGAATTGAAGTGTTGGAACAGACTGCTTCTCTTTCAGAGAAACGCATGTGAGTTTCTTGTGAATTCTTGCAAGTTGCTTAAGGCCCTTTCAAAGGAAAGTGATTTTCTCTGAAAGGACAGCATTTAGAAAGTGAAGCAACACTCCATTCACTTCGCACAGTGAATTGAAGTGTTGGAACAGACTGCTTCTCTTTCAGAGAAACGCATGTGAGTTTTTTGTGAATGCTTGAAAGTAGTTTAAGGCACTTTCAAAGGAAAGTGATTTTCTCTGAAAGGACAGAATTTAGAAAGTGAAGCAACACTCCATTCACCTCGCACAGTGAATTGAAGTGTTTGAACAGTCTGCTTCTCTTTCAGAGAAACGCATGTGAGTTTCTTCCTAATGCTTGCAAGTAGCTTAAGGCACTTTCAAAGGAAAGTGATTTTCTCTGAAAGGACAGCATTTAGAAAGTGAAGCAACACTCCATTCACTTCGCACAGTGAATTGAAGTGTTGGAACAGACTGCTTCTCTTTCAGAGAAACGCATGTGCGTTTCTGGTGAATGCTTGTAAGAAGCTTAAGGCACTTTCAAAGGAAAGTGATTTTCTCTGAAAGGACAGCATTTAGAAACTGAAGCAACACTCCATTCACTTCGCACAGTGAATTGAAGTGTTGGAACAGACTGCTTCTCTTTCAGAGAAACGCATGTGAGTTTTTTGTGAATGCTTGAAAGTAGTTTGAGGCACTTTCAAAGGAAAGTGATTTTCTCTGAAAGGACAGAATTTAGAAAGTGATGCAACACTCCATTCACCTCGGACAATGAATTGAAGTGTTGGAACAGACTGCTTCTCTTTCAGAGAAACGCATGTGAGTTTCTTCCTAATGCTTGTAAGTAGCTTAAGGCACTTTCAAAGGAAAGTGATTTTCTCTGAAAGGACAGCATTTAGAAAGTGAAGCAACACTCCATTCCCTTCGTGCAGTGAATTGAAGTGTTGGAACAGAGTGCTTCTCTTTCATAGAAACGCATTAGTGTTTCTTGTGAATGCTTGCAAGTGGCTTAAGGCACTTTCAAAGGAAAGTGATTTTCTCTGAAAGGACAGCATTTAGAAAGTGAAGCAACACTCCATTCACTTCGCACAGTGAATTGAAGTGTTGGAACAGACTGCTTCTCTTTCAGAGAAATGCATGTGAGTTTCTGTTGAATGCTTGTAAGTATCTTAAGGCACTTTCAAAGGAAAGTGATTTTCTCTGAAAGGACAGCATTTAGAAAGTGAAGCAACACTCCATTTACTTCGCAGAGTGAATTGAAGTATTGGAACAGACTGCTTCTCTTTCAGAGAAATGCATGTGAGTTTCTGGTGAATGCTTGTAAGTAGCTTAAGGCACTTTCAAAGGAAAATGATTTTCTCTGAAAGGACAGCATTTAGAAAGTGAGGCAACACTCCATTCACTTCGCACAGTGAATTGAAGTGTTGGAACAGACTGCTTCTCTTTCAGAGAAACGCATGTGAGTTTCTTCCTAATGCTTGCAAGTAGCTTAAGGCACTTTCAAAGGAAAGTGATTTTCTCTGAAAGGACAGCATTTAGAAAGTGAAGCAACACTCCATTCACTTCGCACAGTGAATTGAAGTGTTGGAACAGACTGCTTCTCTTTCAGAGAAACGCATGTGAGTTTCTGGTGAATGCTTGTAAGAAGCTTAAGGCACTTTCAAAGGAAAGTGATTTTCTCTGAAAAGACAGCATTTAGAAACTGAAGCAACACTCCATTCACTTCGCACAGTGAATTGAAGTGTTGGAACAGACTGCTTCTCTTTAAGAGAAACGCATGTGAGTTTTTTGTGAATGCTTGAAAGTAGTTTAAGGCACTTTCAAAGGAAAGTGATTTTCTCTGAAAGGACAGAATTTAGAAAGTGATGCAACACTCCATTCACTTCGCACAGTGAATTGAAGTGTTGGAACAGACTGCTTCTCTTTCAGAGAAACGCATATGAGTTTCTTCCTAATGCTTGTAAGTAGCTTAAGGCACTATCAAAGGAAAGTGATTTTCTCTGAAAGGACAGCATTTAGAAAGTGAAGCAACACTCCATTCACTTTGTACAGTGAATTGAAGTGTTGGAACAGACTGCCTCTCTTTCAGAGAAATGCATGTGAGTTTCTGTTGAATGCTTGTCAGTAGCTTAAGGCTCTTTCAAAGGAAAGTGATTTTCTCTGAAAGGACAGCATTTAGAAAGTAAAGCAACACTCCATTCCCTTCGCGCAATGAATTGAAGTGATGGCACAGACTGCTTCTCTTTCATAGAAACGCATTAGTGTTTCTTGTGAATGCTTGTAAGAAGCTTAAGGCACTTTCAAAGGAAAGTGATTTTCTCTGAAAGGACAGCATTTAGAAAGTGAAGCAACACTCCATTCCCTTCGTGCAGTGAATTGAAGTGTTGGTACAGAGTGCTTCTCTTTCATAGAAACGCATTAGTGTTTCTTGTGAATGATTGCAAGTGGCTTAAGGCACTTTCAAAGGAAAGTGATTTTCTCTGAAAGGACAGCATTTAGAAACTGAAGCAACACTCCATTCACTTCGCACAGTGAATTGAAGTGTTGGAACAGTCTGTTTCTCTTTCAGAGAAACGCATGTGAGCTTCTTCCTAATGCTTGCAAGTAGCTTAAGGCACTTTCAAAGGAAAGTGATTTTCTCTGAAAGGACAGCATTTAGAAAGTGAAGCAACACTCCATTCACTTCGCACAGTGAATTGAAGTGTTGGAACAGACTGCTTCTCTTTCAGAGAAACGCATGTGAGTTTCTTGTGAATTCTTGCAAGTTGCTTAAGGCACTTTCAAAGGAAAGTGATTTTCTCTGAAAGGACAGCATTTAGAAAGCGAAGCAACACTCCATTCACTTCGCACAGTGAATTGAAGTGTTGGAACAGACTGCTTCTCTTTCAGAGAAACGCATGTGAGTTTTTTGTGAATGCTTGAAAGTAGTTTAAGGCACTTTCAAAGGAAAGTGATTTTCTCTGAAAGGACAGAATTTAGAAAGTGAAGCAACACTCCATTCAGTTCGCACAGTGAATTGAAGTGTTTGAACAGTCTGCTTCTCTTTCAGAGAAACGCATGTGAGTTTCTTCCTAATGCTTGCAAGTAGCTTATGCACTTTCAAAGGAAAGTGATTTTCTCTGAAAGGACAGCATTTAGAAAGTGAAGCAACACTCCATTCACTTCGCACAGTGAATTGAAGTGTTGGAACAGACTGCTTCTCTTTCAGAGAAACGCATGTGAGTTTCTGGTGAATGCTTGTAAGAAGCTTAAGGCACTTTCAAATGAAAGTGATTTTCTCTGAAAGGACAGCATTTAGAAACTGAAGCAACACTCCATTCACTTCGCACAGTGAATTGAAGTGTTGGAACAGTCTGCTTCTCTTTCAGAGAAACGCATGTGAGCTTCTTCCTAATGCTTGCAAGCAGCTTAAGGCACTTTCAAAGGAAAGTGATTTTCTCTGAAAGGACAGCATTTAGAAAGTGAAGCAACACTCCATTCACTTCGCACAGTGAATTGAAGTGTTGGAACAGACTGCTTCTCTTTCCGAGAAATGCATGTGAGTTTCTGTTGAATGCTTGTAAGTAGCTTAAGGCACTTTCAAAGGAAAGTGATTTTCTCTGAAAGGACAGCATTTAGAAAGTGAAGCAACATTCCATTCACTTCGCACAGTGAATTGAAGTATTGGAACAGACTGCTTCTCTTTCAGAGAAACGCATGTGACTTTCTGGTGAATGCTTGTAAGTAGCTTAAGGCACTTTCAAAGGAAAGTGATTTTCTCTGAAAGGACAGCATTTAGAAAGTGAAGCAACACTCCATTCACTTCGCAGAGTGAATTGAACTATTGGAACAGACTGCTTCTCTTTCATAGAAACGCATTAGTGTTTCTTGTGAATGTTTGTAGGAAGCTTAAGGCACTTTCAAAGGAAAGTGATTTTCTCTGAAAGGACAGCATTTAGAAAGTGAAGCAACACTCCATTCACTTCGCACAGTGAATTGAAGTGTTTGAACAGTCTGCTTCTCTTTCAGAGAAACGCATGTGAGTTTCTTCCTAATGCTTGCAAGTAGCTTAAGGCACTTTCAAAGGAAAGTGATTTTCTCTGAAAGGACAGCATTTAGAAAGTGAAGCAACACTCCATTCACTTCGCACAGTGAATTGAAGTGTTGGAACAGACTGCTTCTCTTTCAGAGAAACGCATGTGAGTTTCTGGTGAATGCTTGTAAGAAGCTTAAGGCACTTTCAAAGGAAAGTGATTTTCTCTGAAAGGACAGCATTTAGAAACTGAAGCAACACTCCATTCATTTCGCACAGTGAATTGAAGTGTTGGAACAGACTGCTTCTCTTTAAGAGAAACGCATGTGAGTTTTTTGTGAATGCTTGAAAGTAGTTTAAGGCACTTTCAAAGGAAAGTGATTTTCTCTGAAAGGACAGAATTTAGAAAGTGATGCAACACTCCATTCACTTCGCACAGTGAATTGAACTGTTGGAACAGACTGCTTCTCTTTCAGTGAAACGCATGTGAGTTTCTTCCTAATGCTTGTAAGTAGCTTAAGGCACTTTCAAAGGAAAGTGATTTTCTCTGAAAGGACAGCATTTAGAAAGTGAAGCAACACTCCATTCCCTTCGTGCAGTGAATTGAAGTGTTGGTACAGAGTGCTTCTCTTTCATAGAAACCCATTAGTGTTTCTTGTGAATGCTTGCAAGTGGCTTAAGGCACTTTCAAAGGAAAGTGATTTTCTCTGAAAGGACAGCATTTAGAAACTGAAGCAACACTCCATTCACTTCGCACAGTGAATTGAAGTGTTGGAACAGTCTGCTTCTCTTTCAGAGAAACGCATGTGAGCTTCTTCCTAATGCTTGCAAGTAGCTTAAGGCACTTTCAAAGGAAAGTGATTTTCTCTGAAAGGACAGCATTTAGAAAGTGAAGCAACACTCCATTCACTTCGCACAGTGAATTGAAGTGTTGGAACAGACTGCTTATCTTTCAGAGAAATGCATGTGAGTTTCTGTTGAATGCTTGTAAGTAGCTTAAGGCACTTTCAAAGGAAAGTGATTTTCTCTGAAAGGACAGCATTTAGAAAGTGAAGCAACACTCCATTCACTTCGCAGAGTGAATTGAAGTATTGGAACAGACTGCTTCTCTTTCATAGAAACGCATTAGTGTTTCTTGTGAATGCTTGTAGGAAGCTTAAGGCACTTTCAAAGGAAAGTGATTTTCTCTGAAAGGACAGCATTTAGAAAGTGAAGCAACACTCCATTCACTTCGCACAGTGAATTGAAGTGTTGGAACAGACTGCTTCTCTTTTAGAGAAACGCATGTGAGTTTCTTGTGAATTCTTGCAAGTTGCTTAAGGCACTTTCAAAGGAAAGTGATTTTCTCTGAAAGGACAGCATTTAGAAAGTGAAGCAACACTCCATTCACTTCGCAGAGTGAATTGAAGTATTGGAACAGACTGCTTCTCTTTCAGAGAAACGCATGTGAGTTTTTTGTGAATGCTTGAAAGTAGTTTAAGGCACTTTCAAAGGAAAGTGATTTTCTCTGAAAGGACAGAATTTAGAAAGTGAAGCAACACTCCATTCATTTCGCACAGTGAATTGAAGTGTTTGAACAGTCTGCTTCTCTTTCAGAGAAACGCATGTGAGTTTCTTCCTAATGCTTGCAAGTAGCTTAAGGCACTTTCAAAGGAAAGTGATTTTCTCTGAAAGGACAGCATTTAGAAAGTGAAGCAACACTCCATTCACTTCGCACAGTGAATTGAAGTGTTGGAACAGACTGCTTCTCTTTCCGAGAAATGCATGTGAGTTTCTGTTGAATGCTTGTAAGTAGCTTAAGGCACTTTCAAAGGAAAGTGATTTTCTCTGAAAGGACAGCATTTAGAAAGTGAAGCAACATTCCATTCACTTCGCACAGTGAATTGAAGTATTGGAACAGACTGCTTCTCTTTCAGAGAAACGCATGTGACTTTCTGGTGAATGCTTGTAAGTAGCTTAAGGCACTTTCAAAGGAAAGTGATTTTCTCTGAAAGGACAGCATTTAGAAAGTGAAGCAACACTCCATTCACTTCGCAGAGTGAATTGAACTATTGGAACAGACTGCTTCTCTTTCATAGAAACGCATTAGTGTTTCTTGTGAATGTTTGTAGGAAGCTTAAGGCACTTTCAAAGGAAAGTGATTTTCTCTGAAAGGACAGCATTTAGAAAGTGAAGCAACACTCCATTCACTTCGCACAGTGAATTGAAGTGTTTGAACAGTCTGCTTCTCTTTCAGAGAAACGCATGTGAGTTTCTTCCTAATGCTTGCAAGTAGCTTAAGGCACTTTCAAAGGAAAGTGATTTTCTCTGAAAGGACAGCATTTAGAAAGTGAAGCAACACTCCATTCACTTCGCACAGTGAATTGAAGTGTTGGAACAGACTGCTTCTCTTTCAGAGAAACGCATGTGAGTTTCTGGTGAATGCTTGTAAGAAGCTTAAGGCACTTTCAAAGGAAAGTGATTTTCTCTGAAAGGACAGCATTTAGAAACTGAAGCAACACTCCATTCACTTCGCACATTGAATTGAAGTGTTGGAACAGACTGCTTCTCTTTAAGAGAAACGCATGTGAGTTTTTTGTGAATGCTTGAAAGTAGTTTAAGGCACTTTCAAAGGAAAGTGATTTTCTCTGAAAGGACAGAATTTAGAAAGTGATGCAACACTCCATTCACTTCGCACAGTGAATTGAACTGTTGGAACAGACTGCTTCTCTTTCAGTGAAACGCATGTGAGTTTCTTCCTAATGCTTGTAAGTAGCTTAAGGCACTTTCAAAGGAAAGTGATTTTCTCTGAAAGGACAGCATTTAGAAAGTGAAGCAACACTCCATTCCCTTCGTGCAGTGAATTGAAGTGTTGGTACAGAGTGCTTCTCTTTCATAGAAACCCATTAGTGTTTCTTGTGAATGCTTGCAAGTGGCTTAAGGCACTTTCAAAGGAAAGTGATTTTCTCTGAAAGGACAGCATTTAGAAACTGAAGCAACACTCCATTCACTTCGCACAGTGAATTGAAGTGTTGGAACAGTCTGCTTCTCTTTCAGAGAAACGCATGTGAGCTTCTTCCTAATGCTTGCAAGTAGCTTAAGGCACTTTCAAAGGAAAGTGATTTTCTCTGAAAGGACAGCATTTAGAAAGTGAAGCAACACTCCATTCACTTCGCACAGTGAATTGAAGTGTTGGAACAGACTGCTTATCTTTCAGAGAAATGCATGTGAGTTTCTGTTGAATGCTTGTAAGTAGCTTAAGGCACTTTCAAAGGAAAGTGATTTTCTCTGAAAGGACAGCATTTAGAAAGTGAAGCAACACTCCATTCACTTCGCAGAGTGAATTGAAGTATTGGAACAGACTGCTTCTCTTTCATAGAAACGCATTAGTGTTTCTTGTGAATGCTTGTAGGAAGCTTAAGGCACTTTCAAAGGAAAGTGATTTTCTCTGAAAGGACAGCATTTAGAAAGTGAAGCAACACTCCATTCACTTCGCACAGTGAATTGAAGTGTTGGAACAGACTGCTTCTCTTTCAGAGAAACGCATGTGAGTTTCTTGTGAATTCTTGCAAGTTGCTTAAGGCACTTTCAAAGGAAAGTGATTTTCTCTGAAAGGACAGCATTTAGAAAGTGAAGCAACACTCCATTCACTTCGCAGAGTGAATTGAAGTATTGGAACAGACTGCTTCTCTTTCAGAGAAACGCATGTGAGTTTTTTGTGAATGCTTGAAAGTAGTTTAAGGTACTTTCAAAGGAAAGTGATTTTCTCTGAAAGGACAGAATTTAGAAAGTGAAGCAACACTCCATTCATTTCGCACAGTGAATTGAAGTGTTTGAGCAGTCTGCTTCTCTTTCAGAGAAACGCATGTGAGTTTCTTCCTAATGCTTGCAAGTAGCTTAAGGCACTTTCAAAGGAAAGTGATTTTCTCTGAAAGGACAGCATTTAGAAAGTGAAGCAACACTCCATTCACTTCGCACAGTGAATTGAAGTGTTGGAACAGACTGCTTCTCTTTCAGAGAAACGCATGTGAGTTTCTGGTGAATGCTTGTAAGAAGCTTAAGGCACTTTCAAAGGAAAGTGATTTTCTCTGAAAGGACAGCATTTAGAAACTGAAGCAACACTCCATTCACTTCGCACAGTGAATTGAAGTGTTGGAACAGACTGCTTCTCTTTAAGAGAAACGCATGTGAGTTTTTTGTGAATGCTTGAAAGTAGTTTAAGGCACTTTCAAAGGAAAGTGATTTTCTCTGAAAGGACAGAATTTAGAAAGTGATGCAACACTCCATTCACTTCGCACAGTGAATTGAACTGTTGGAACAGACTGCTTCTCTTTCAGTGAAACGCATGTGAGTTTCTTCCTAATGCTTGTAAGTAGCTTAAGGCACTTCCAAAGAAAGTGATTTTCTCTGAAAGGACAGCATTTAGAAAGTGAAGCAACACTCCATTCACTTCGCACAGTGAATTGAAGTGTTTGAACAGTCTGCTTCTCTTTCAGAGAAACGCATGTGAGTTTCTTCCTAATGCTTGCAAGTAGCTTAAGGCACTTTCAAAGGAAAGTGATTTTCTCTGAAAGGACAGCATTTAGAAAGTGAAGCAACACTCCATTCACTTCGCACAGTGAATTGAAGTGTTGGAACAGACTGCTTCTCTTTCAGAGAAACGCATGTGAGTTTCTGGTGAATGCTTGTAAGAAGCTTAAGGCACTTTCAAAGGAAAGTGATTTTCTCTGAAAGGACAGCATTTAGAAACTGAAGCAACACTCCATTCACTTCGCACAGTGAATTGAAGTGTTGGAACAGACTGCTTCTCTTTAAGAGAAACGCATGTGAGTTTTTTGTGAATGCTTGAAAGTAGTTTAAGGCACTTTCAAAGGAAAGTGATTTTCTCTGAAAGGACAGAATTTAGAAAGTGATGCAACACTCCATTCACTTCGCACAGTGAATTGAACTGTTGGAACAGACTGCTTCTCTTTCAGTGAAACGCATGTGAGTTTCTTCCTAATGCTTGTAAGTAGCTTAAGGCACTTTCAAAGGAAAGTGATTTTCTCTGAAAGGACAGCATTTAGAAAGTGAAGCAACACTCCATTCCCTTCGTGCAGTGAATTGAAGTGTTGGTACAGAGTGCTTCTCTTTCATAGAAACCCATTAGTGTTTCTTGTGAATGCTTGCAAGTGGCTTAAGGCACTTTCAAAGGAAAGTGATTTTCTCTGAAAGGACAGCATTTAGAAACTGAAGCAACACTCCATTCACTTCGCACAGTGAATTGAAGTGTTGGAACAGTCTGCTTCTCTTTCAGAGAAACGCATGTGAGCTTCTTCCTAATGCTTGCAAGTAGCTTAAGGCACTTTCAAAGGAAAGTGATTTTCTCTGAAAGGACAGCATTTAGAAAGTGAAGCAACACTCCATTCACTTCGCACAGTGAATTGAAGTGTTGGAACAGACTGCTTATCTTTCAGAGAAATGCATGTGAGTTTCTGTTGAATGCTTGTAAGTAGCTTAAGGCACTTTCAAAGGAAAGTGATTTTCTCTGAAAGGACAGCATTTAGAAAGTGAAGCAACACTCCATTCACTTCGCAGAGTGAATTGAAGTATTGGAACAGACTGCTTCTCTTTCATAGAAACGCATTAGTGTTTCTTGTGAATGCTTGTAGGAAGCTTAAGGCACTTTCAAAGGAAAGTGATTTTCTCTGAAAGGACAGCATTTAGAAAGTGAAGCAACACTCCATTCACTTCGCACAGTGAATTGAAGTGTTGGAACAGACTGCTTCTCTTTCAGAGAAACGCATGTGAGTTTCTTGTGAATTCTTGCAAGTTGCTTAAGGCACTTTCAAAGGAAAGTGATTTTCTCTGAAAGGACAGCATTTAGAAAGTGAAGCAACACTCCATTCACTTCGCAGAGTGAATTGAAGTATTGGAACAGACTGCTTCTCTCTCAGAGAAACGCATGTGAGTTTTTTGTGAATGCTTGAAAGTAGTTTAAGGCACTTTCAAAGGAAAGTGATTTTCTCTGAAAGGACAGAATTTAGAAAGTGAAGCAACACTCCATTCATTTCGCACAGTGAATTGAAGTGTTTGAACAGTCTGCTTCTCTTTCAGAGAAACGCATGTGAGTTTCTTCCTAATGCTTGCAAGTAGCTTAAGGCACTTTCAAAGGAAAGTGATTTTCTCTGAAAGGACAGCATTTAGAAAGTGAAGCAACACTCCATTCACTTCGCACAGTGAATTGAAGTGTTGGAACAGACTGCTTCTCTTTCAGAGAAACGCATGTGAGTTTCTGGTGAATGCTTGTAAGAAGCTTAAGGCACTTTCAAAGGAAAGTGATTTTCTCTGAAAGGACAGCATTTAGAAACTGAAGCAACACTCCATTCACTTCGCACAGTGAATTGAAGTGTTGGAACAGACTGCTTCTCTTTAAGAGAAACGCATGTGAGTTTTTTGTGAATGCTTGAAAGTAGTTTAAGGCACTTTCAAAGGTAAGTGATTTTCTCTGAAAGGACAGAATTTAGAAAGTGATGCAACACTCCATTCACTTCGCACAGTGAATTGAACTGTTGGAACAGACTGCTTCTCTTTCAGTGAAACGCATGTGAGTTTCTTCCTAATGCTTGTAAGTAGCTTAAGGCACTTTCAAAGGAAAGTGATTTTCTCTGAAAGGACAGCATTTAGAAAGTGAAGCAACACTCCATTCCCTTCGTGCAGTGAATTGAAGTGTTGGTACAGAGTGCTTCTCTTTCATAGAAACCCATTAGTGTTTCTTGTGAATGCTTGCAAGTGGCTTAAGGCACTTTCAAAGGAAAGTGATTTTCTCTGAAAGGACAGCATTTAGAAACTGAAGCAACACTCCATTCACTTCGCACAGTGAATTGAAGTGTTGGAACAGTCTGCTTCTCTTTCAGAGAAACGCATGTGAGCTTCTTCCTAATGCTTGCAAGTAGCTTAAGGCACTTTCAAAGGAAAGTGATTTTCTCTGAAAGGACAGCATTTAGAAAGTGAAGCAACACTCCATTCACTTCGCACAGTGAATTGAAGTGTTGGAACAGACTGCTTATCTTTCAGAGAAATGCATGTGAGTTTCTGTTGAATGCTTGTAAGTAGCTTAAGGCACTTTCAAAGGAAAGTGATTTTCTCTGAAAGGACAGCATTTAGAAAGTGAAGCAACACTCCATTCACTTCGCAGAGTGAATTGAAGTATTGGAACAGACTGCTTCTCTTTCATAGAAACGCATTAGTGTTTCTTGTGAATGCTTGTAAGAAGCTTAAGGCACTTTCAAAGGAAAGTGATTTTCTCTAAAGGACAGCATTTAGAAAGTGAAGCAACACTCCATTCACTTCGCACAGTGAATTGAAGTGTTGGAACAGACTGCTTCTCTTTCAGAGAAACGCATGTGAGTTTCTTGTGAATTCTTGCAAGTTGCTTAAGGCACTTTCAAAGGAAAGTGATTTTCTCTGAAAGGACAGCATTTAGAAAGTGAAGCAACACTCCATTCACTTCGCACAGTGAATTGAAGTGTTGGAACAGACTGCTTCTCTTTCAGAGAAACGCATGTGAGTTTTTTGTGAATGCTTGAAAGTAGTTTAAGGCACTTTCAAAGGAAAGTGATTTTCTCTGAAAGGACAGAATTTAGAAAGTGAAGCAACACTCCATTCACTTCGCACAGTGAATTGAAGTGTTTGAACAGTCTGGTTCTCTTTCAGAGAAACGCATGTGAGTTTCTTCCTAATGCTTGCAAGTAGCTTAAGGCACTTTCAAAGGAAAGTGATTTTCTCTGAAAGGACAGAATTTAGAAAGTGAAGCAACACTCCATTCACTTCGCACAGTGAATTGAAGTGTTGGAACAGACTGCTTCTCTTTCAGAGAATCGCATGTGAGTTTCTGGTGAATGCTTGTAAGAAGCTTAAGGCACTTTCAAAGGAAAGTGATTTTCTCTGAAAAGACAGCATTTAGAAACTGAAGCAACACTCCATTCACTTCGCACAGTGAATAGAAGTGTTGGAACAGACTGCTTCTCTTTAAGAGAAACGCATGTGAGTTTTTTGTGAATGCTTGAAAGTAGTTTAAGGCACTTTCAAAGGAAAGTGATTTTCTCTGAAAGGACAGCATTTAGAAAGTGATGCAACACTCCATTCACTTCGCACAGTGAATTGAAGTGTTGGAACAGACTGCTTCTCTTTCAGAGAAACGCATGTGAGTTTCTTCCTAATGCTTGCAAGTAGCTTAAGGCACTTTCAAAGGAAAGTGATTTTCTCTGAAAGGACAGCATTTAGAAAGTGAAGCAACACTCCATTCCCTTCGTGCAGTGAATTGAAGTGTTGGTACAGAGTGCTTCTCTTTCATAGAAACGCATTAGTGTTTCTTGTGAATGCTTGCAAGTGGCTTAAGGCACTTTCAAAGGAAAGTGATTTTCTCTGAAAGGACAGCATTTAGAAACTGAAGCAACACTCCATTCACTTCGCACAGTGAATTGAAGTGTTGGAACAGTCTGTTTCTCTTTCAGAGAAACACATGTGAGCTTCTTCCTAATGCTTGCAAGTAGCTTAAGGCACTTTCAAAGGAAAGTGATTTTCTCTGAAAGGACAGCATTTAGAAAGTGAAGCAACACTCCATTCACTTCGCACAGTGAATTGAAGTATTGGAACAGACTGCTTCTCTTTCAGAGAAACGCATGTGACTTTCTGGTGAATGCTTGTAAGTAGCTTAAGGCACTTTCAAATGAAAGTGATTTTCTCTGAAAGGACAGCATTTAGAATGTGAAGCAACACTCCATTCACTTCGCACAGTGAATTGAAGTGTTGGAACAGACTGCTTCTCTTTCAGAGAAACGCATGTGAGTTTCTTGTGAATTCTTGCAAATTGCTTAAGGCACTTTCAAAGGAAAGTGATTTTCTCTGAAAGGACAGCATTTAGAAAGTGAAGCAACACTCCATTCACTTCGCACAGTGAATTGAAGTGTTGGAACAGACTGCTTCTCTTTCAGAGAAACGCATGTGAGTTTTTTGTGAATACTTGAAAGTAGTTTAAGGCACTTTCAAAGGAAAGTGATTTTCTCTGAAAGGACAGAATTTAGAAAGTGATGCAACACTCCATTCACTTCGCACAGTGAATTGAAGTGTTGGAACAGACTGCTTCTCTTTCAGAGAAACGCATGTGAGTTTCTTCCTAATGCTTGTAAGTAGCCTCAGGCACTTTCAAAGGAAAGTGATTTTCTCTGAAAGGACAGCATTTAGAAAGTGAAGCAACACTCCATTCCCTTCGTGCAGTGAATTGAAGTGTTGGAACAGAGTGCTTCTCTTTCATAGAAACGCATTAGTGTTTCTTGTGAATGCTTGCAAGTGGCTTAAGGCACTTTCAAAGGAAAGTGATTTTCTCTGAAAGGACAGCATTTAGAAAGTGAAGCAACACTCCATTCACTTTGTACAGTGAATTGAAGTGTTGGAACAGACTGCCTCTCTTTCAGAGAAATGCATGTGAGTTTCTGTTGAATGCTTGTCAGTAGCTTAAGGCTCTTTCAAAGGAAAGTGATTTTCTCTGAAAGGACAGCATTTAGAAATTAAAGCAACACTCCATTCCCTTCGCGCAATGAATTGAAGTGTTGGCACAGACTGCTTCTCTTTCATAGAAACGCATTAGTGTTTCTTGTGAATGCTTGTAAGAAGCTTAAGGCACATTCAAAGGAAAGTGATTTTCTCTGAAAGGACAGCATTTAGAAAGTGAAGCAACACTCCATTCACTTCGCACAGTGAATTGAAGTGTTGGAACAGACTGCTTCTCTTTCAGAGAAACGCATGTGAGTTTCTTGTGAATTCTTGCAAGTTGCTTAAGGCCCTTTCAAAGGAAAGTGATTTTCTCTGAAAGGACAGCATTTAGAAAGTGAAGCAACACTCCATTCACTTCGCACAGTGAATTGAAGTGTTGGAACAGACTGCTTCTCTTTCAGAGAAACGCATGTGAGTTTTTTGTGAATGCTTGAAAGTAGTTTAAGGCACTTTCAAAGGAAAGTGATTTTCTCTGAAAGGACAGAATTTAGAAAGTGAAGCAACACTCCATTCACCTCGCACAGTGAATTGAAGTGTTTGAACAGTCTGCTTCTCTTTCAGAGAAACGCATGTGAGTTTCTTCCTAATGCTTGCAAGTAGCTTAAGGCACTTTCAAAGGAAAGTGATTTTCTCTGAAAGGACAGCATTTAGAAAGTGAAGCAACACTCCATTCACTTCGCACAGTGAATTGAAGTGTTGGAACAGACTGCTTCTCTTTCAGAGAAACGCATGTGCGTTTCTGGTGAATGCTTGTAAGAAGCTTAAGGCACTTTCAAAGGAAAGTGATTTTCTCTGAAAGGACAGCATTTAGAAACTGAAGCAACACTCCATTCACTTCGCACAGTGAATTGAAGTGTTGGAACAGACTGCTTCTCTTTCAGAGAAACGCATGTGAGTTTTTTGTGAATGCTTGAAAGTAGTTTGAGGCACTTTCAAAGGAAAGTGATTTTCTCTGAAAGGACAGAATTTAGAAAGTGATGCAACACTCCATTCACCTCGGACAGTGAATTGAAGTGTTGGAACAGACTGCTTCTCTTTCAGAGAAACGCATGTGAGTTTCTTCCTAATGCTTGTAAGTAGCTTAAGGCACTTTCAAAGGAAAGTGATTTTCTCTGAAAGGACAGCATTTAGAAAGTGAAGCAACACTCCATTCCCTTCGTGCAGTGAATTGAAGTGTTGGAACAGAGTGCTTCTCTTTCATAGAAACGCATTAGTGTTTCTTGTGAATGCTTGCAAGTGGCTTAAGGCACTTTCAAAGGAAAGTGATTTTCTCTGAAAGGACAGCATTTAGAAAGTGAAGCAACACTCCATTCACTTCGCACAGTGAATTGAAGTGTTGGAACAGACTGCTTCTCTTTCAGAGAAATGCATGTGAGTTTCTGTTGAATGCTTGTAAGTATCTTAAGGCACTTTCAAAGGAAAGTGATTTTCTCTGAAAGGACAGCATTTAGAAAGTGAAGCAACACTCCATTTACTTCGCAGAGTGAATTGAAGTATTGGAACAGACTGCTTCTCTTTCAGAGAAATGCATGTGAGTTTCTGGTGAATGCTTGTAAGTAGCTTAAGGCACTTTCAAAGGAAAATGATTTTCTCTGAAAGGACAGCATTTAGAAAGTGAGGCAACACTCCATTCACTTCGCACAGTGAATTGAAGTGTTGGAACAGACTGCTTCTCTTTCAGAGAAACGCATGTGAGTTTCTTCCTAATGCTTGCAAGTAGCTTAAGGCACTTTCAAAGGAAAGTGATTTTCTCTGAAAGGACAGCATTTAGAAAGTGAAGCAACACTCCATTCACTTCGCACAGTGAATTGAAGTGTTGGAACAGACTGCTTCTCTTTCAGAGAAACGCATGTGAGTTTCTGGTGAATGCTTGTAAGAAGCTTAAGGCACTTTCAAAGGAAAGTGATTTTCTCTGAAAAGACAGCATTTAGAAACTGAAGCAACACTCCATTCACTTCGCACAGTGAATTGAAGTGTTGGAACAGACTGCTTCTCTTTAAGAGAAACGCATGTGAGTTTTTTGTGAATGCTTGAAAGTAGTTTAAGGCACTTTCAAAGGAAAGTGATTTTCTCTGAAAGGACAGAATTTAGAAAGTGATGCAACACTCCATTCACTTCGCACAGTGAATTGAAGTGTTGGAACAGACTGCTTCTCTTTCAGAGAAACGCATATGAGTTTCTTCCTAATGCTTGTAAGTAGCTTAAGGCACTTTCAAAGGAAAGTGATTTTCTCTGAAAGGACAGCATTTAGAAAGTGAAGCAACACTCCATTCACTTTGTACAGTGAATTGAAGTGTTGGAACAGACTGCCTCTCTTTCAGAGAAATGCATGTGAGTTTCTGTTGAATGCTTGTCAGTAGCTTAAGGCTCTTTCAAAGGAAAGTGATTTTCTCTGAAAGGACAGCATTTAGAAAGTAAAGCAACACTCCATTCCCTTCGCGCAATGAATTGAAGTGATGGCACAGACTGCTTCTCTTTCATAGAAACGCATTAGTGTTTCTTGTGAATGCTTGTAAGAAGCTTAAGGCACTTTCAAAGGAAAGTGATTTTCTCTGAAAGGACAGCATTTAGAAAGTGAAGCAACACTCCATTCCCTTCGTGCAGTGAATTGAAGTGTTGGTACAGAGTGCTTATCTTTCATAGAAACGCATTAGTGTTTCTTGTGAATGATTGCAAGTGGCTTAAGGCACTTTCAAAGGAAAGTGATTTTCTCTGAAAGGACAGCATTTAGAAACTGAAGCAACACTCCATTCACTTCGCACAGTGAATTGAAGTGTTGGAACAGTCTGTTTCTCTTTCAGAGAAACGCATGTGAGCTTCTTCCTAATGCTTGCAAGTAGCTTAAGGCACTTTCAAAGGAAAGTGATTTTCTCTGAAAGGACAGCATTTAGAAAGTGAAGCAACACTCCATTCACTTCGCACAGTGAATTGAAGTGTTGGAACAGACTGCTTCTCTTTCAGAGAAACGCATGTGAGTTTCTTGTGAATTCTTGCAAGTTGCTTAAGGCACTTTCAAAGGAAAGTGATTTTCTCTGAAAGGACAGCATTTAGAAAGCGAAGCAACACTCCATTCACTTCGCACAGCGAATTGAAGTGTTGGAACAGACTGCTTCTCTTTCAGAGAAACGCATGTGAGTTTTTTGTGAATGCTTGAAAGTAGTTTAAGGCACTTTCAAAGGAAAGTGATTTTCTCTGAAAGGACAGAATTTAGAAAGTGAAGCAACACTCCATTCACTTCGCACAGTGAATTGAAGTGTTTGAACAGTCTGCTTCTCTTTCAGAGAAACGCATGTGAGTTTCTTCCTAATGCTTGCAAGTAGCTTATGCACTTTCAAAGGAAAGTGATTTTCTCTGAAAGGACAGCATTTAGAAAGTGAAGCAACACTCCATTCACTTCGCACAGTGAATTGAAGTGTTGGAACAGACTGCTTCTCTTTCAGAGAAACGCATGTGAGTTTCTGGTGAATGCTTGTAAGAAGCTTAAGGCACTTTCAAATGAAAGTGATTTTCTCTGAAAGGACAGCATTTAGAAACTGAAGCAACACTCCATTCACTTCGCACAGTGAATTGAAGTGTTGGAACAGTCTGCTTCTCTTTCAGAGAAACGCATGTGAGCTTCTTCCTAATGCTTGCAAGCAGCTTAAGGCACTTTCAAAGGAAAGTGATTTTCTCTGAAAGGACAGCATTTAGAAAGTGAAGCAACACTCCATTCACTTCGCACAGTGAATTGAAGTGTTGGAACAGACTGCTTCTCTTTCCGAGAAATGCATGTGAGTTTCTGTTGAATGCTTGTAAGTAGCTTAAGGCACTTTCAAAGGAAAGTGATTTTCTCTGAAAGGACAGCATTTAGAAAGTGAAGCAACATTCCATTCACTTCGCACAGTGAATTGAAGTATTGGAACAGACTGCTTCTCTTTCAGAGAAACGCATGTGACTTTCTGGTGAATGCTTGTAAGTAGCTTAAGGCACTTTCAAAGGAAAGTGATTTTCTCTGAAAAGACAGCATTTAGAAACTGAAGCAACACTCCATTCACTTCGCACAGTGAATTGAAGTGTTGGAACAGACTGCTTCTCTTTAAGAGAAACGCATGTGAGTTTTTTGTGAATGCTTGAAAGTAGTTTAAGGCACTTTCAAAGGAAAGTGATTTTCTCTGAAAGGACAGAATTTAGAAAGTGATGCAACACTCCATTCACTTCGCACAGTGAATTGAAGTGTTGGAACAGACTGCTTCTCTTTCAGAGAAAAGCATATGAGTTTCTTCCTAATGCTTGTAAGTAGCTTAAGGCACTTTCAAAGGAAAGTGATTTTCTCTGAAAGGACAGCATTTAGAAAGTGAAGCAACACTCCATTCACTTTGTACAGTGAATTGAAGTGTTGGAACAGACTGCCTCTCTTTCAGAGAAATGCATGTGAGTTTCTGTTGAATGCTTGTCAGTAGCTTAAGGCTCTTTCAAAGGAAAGTGATTTTCTCTGAAAGGACAGCATTTAGAAAGTAAAGCAACACTCCATTCCCTTCGCGCAATGAATTGAAGTGATGGCACAGACTGCTTCTCTTTCATAGAAACGCATTAGTGTTTCTTGTGAATGCTTGTAAGAAGCTTAAGGCACTTTCAAAGGAAAGTGATTTTCTCTGAAAGGACAGCATTTAGAAAGTGAAGCAACACTCCATTCACTTCGCACAGTGAATTGAAGTGTTGGAACAGACTGCTTATCTTTCAGAGAAATGCATGTGAGTTTCTGTTGAATGCTTGTAAGTAGCTTAAGGCACTTTCAAAGGAAAGTGATTTTCTCTGAAAGGACAGCATTTAGAAAGTGAAGCAACACTCCATTCACTTCGCAGAGTGAATTGAAGTATTGGAACAGACTGCTTCTCTTTCATAGAAACGCATTAGTGTTTCTTGTGAATGCTTGTAAGAAGCTTAAGGCACTTTCAAAGGAAAGTGATTTTCTCTAAAGGACAGCATTTAGAAAGTGAAGCAACACTCCATTAACTTCGCACAGTGAATTGAAGTGTTGGAACAGACTGCTTCTCTTTCAGAGAAACGCATGTGAGTTTCTTGTGAATTCTTGCAAGTTGCTTAAGGCACTTTCAAAGGAAAGTGATTTTCTCTGAAAGGACAGCATTTAGAAAGTGAAGCAACACTCCATTCACTTCGCACAGTGAATTGAAGTGTTGGAACAGACTGCTTCTCTTTCAGAGAAACGCATGTGAGTTTTTTGTGAATGCTTGAAAGTAGTTTAAGGCACTTTCAAAGGAAAGTGATTTTCTCTGAAAGGACAGAATTTAGAAAGTGAAGCAACACTCCATTCACTTCGCACAGTGAATTGAAGTGTTTGAACAGTCTGGTTCTCTTTCAGAGAAACGCATGTGAGTTTCTTCCTAATGCTTGCAAGTAGCTTAAGGCACTTTCAAAGGAAAGTGATTTTCTCTGAAAGGACAGAATTTAGAAAGTGAAGCAACACTCCATTCACTTCGCACAGTGAATTGAAGTGTTGGAACAGACTGCTTCTCTTTCAGAGAATCGCATGTGAGTTTCTGGTGAATGCTTGTAAGAAGCTTAAGGCACTTTCAAAGGAAAGTGATTTTCTCTGAAAAGACAGCATTTAGAAACTGAAGCAACACTCCATTCACTTCGCACAGTGAATAGAAGTGTTGGAACAGACTGCTTCTCTTTAAGAGAAACGCATGTGAGTTTTTTGTGAATGCTTGAAAGTAGTTTAAGGCACTTTCAAAGGAAAGTGATTTTCTCTGAAAGGACAGCATTTAGAAAGTGATGCAACACTCCATTCACTTCGCACAGTGAATTGAAGTGTTGGAACAGACTGCTTCTCTTTCAGAGAAACGCATGTGAGTTTCTTCCTAATGCTTGCAAGTAGCTTAAGGCACTTTCAAAGGAAAGTGATTTTCTCTGAAAGGACAGCATTTAGAAAGTGAAGCAACACTCCATTCCCTTCGTGCAGTGAATTGAAGTGTTGGTACAGAGTGCTTCTCTTTCATAGAAACGCATTAGTGTTTCTTGTGAATGCTTGCAAGTGGCTTAAGGCACTTTCAAAGGAAAGTGATTTTCTCTGAAAGGACAGCATTTAGAAACTGAAGCAACACTCCATTCACTTCGCACAGTGAATTGAAGTGTTGGAACAGTCTGTTTCTCTTTCAGAGAAACACATGTGAGCTTCTTCCTAATGCTTGCAAGTAGCTTAAGGCACTTTCAAAGGAAAGTGATTTTCTCTGAAAGGACAGCATTTAGAAAGTGAAGCAACACTCCATTCACTTCGCACAGTGAATTGAAGTATTGGAACAGACTGCTTCTCTTTCAGAGAAACGCATGTGACTTTCTGGTGAATGCTTGTAAGTAGCTTAAGGCACTTTCAAATGAAAGTGATTTTCTCTGAAAGGACAGCATTTAGAATGTGAAGCAACACTCCATTCACTTCGCACAGTGAATTGAAGTGTTGGAACAGACTGCTTCTCTTTCAGAGAAACGCATGTGAGTTTCTTGTGAATTCTTGCAAATTGCTTAAGGCACTTTCAAAGGAAAGTGATTTTCTCTGAAAGGACAGCATTTAGAAAGTGAAGCAACACTCCATTCACTTCGCACAGTGAATTGAAGTGTTGGAACAGACTGCTTCTCTTTCAGAGAAACGCATGTGAGTTTTTTGTGAATACTTGAAAGTAGTTTAAGGCACTTTCAAAGGAAAGTGATTTTCTCTGAAAGGACAGAATTTAGAAAGTGATGCAACACTCCATTCACTTCGCACAGTGAATTGAAGTGTTGGAACAGACTGCTTCTCTTTCAGAGAAACGCATGTGAGTTTCTTCCTAATGCTTGTAAGTAGCCTCAGGCACTTTCAAAGGAAAGTGATTTTCTCTGAAAGGACAGCATTTAGAAAGTGAAGCAACACTCCATTCCCTTCGTGCAGTGAATTGAAGTGTTGGAACAGAGTGCTTCTCTTTCATAGAAACGCATTAGTGTTTCTTGTGATTGCTTGCAAGTGGCTTAAGGCACTTTCAAAGGAAAGTGATTTTCTCTGAAAGGACAGCATTTAGAAAGTGAAGCAACACTCCATTCACTTTGTACAGTGAATTGAAGTGTTGGAACAGACTGCCTCTCTTTCAGAGAAATGCATGTGAGTTTCTGTTGAATGCTTGTCAGTAGCTTAAGGCTCTTTCAAAGGAAAGTGATTTTCTCTGAAAGGACAGCATTTAGAAATTAAAGCAACA
Organism: Myodes glareolus; assembly: GCF_982192425.1. NCBI lineage: Eukaryota > Metazoa > Chordata > Mammalia > Rodentia > Cricetidae > Myodes > Myodes glareolus. The sequence goes on from NW_028263213.1 coordinate 1,259,178, forward strand.
CTCCATTCCCTTCGCGCAATGAATTGAAGTGTTGGCACAGACTGCTTCTCTTTCATAGAAACGCATTAGTGTTTCTTGTGAATGCTTGTAAGAAGCTTAAGGCACATTCAAAGGAAAGTGATTTTCTCTGAAAGGACAGCATTTAGAAAGTGAAGCAACACTCCATTCACTTCGCACAGTGAATTGAAGTGTTGGAACAGACTGCTTCTCTTTCAGAGAAACGCATGTGAGTTTCTTGTGAATTCTTGCAAGTTGCTTAAGGCCCTTTCAAAGGAAAGTGATTTTCTCTGAAAGGACAGCATTTAGAAAGTGAAGCAACACTCCATTCACTTCGCACAGTGAATTGAAGTGTTGGAACAGACTGCTTCTCTTTCAGAGAAACGCATGTGAGTTTTTTGTGAATGCTTGAAAGTAGTTTAAGGCACTTTCAAAGGAAAGTGATTTTCTCTGAAAGGACAGAATTTAGAAAGTGAAGCAACACTCCATTCACCTCGCACAGTGAATTGAAGTGTTTGAACAGTCTGCTTCTCTTTCAGAGAAACGCATGTGAGTTTCTTCCTAATGCTTGCATTAGCTTAAGGCACTTTCAAAGGAAAGTGATTTTCTCTGAAAGGACAGCATTTAGAAAGTGAAGCAACACTCCATTCACTTCGCACAGTGAATTGAAGTGTTGGAACAGACTGCTTCTCTTTCAGAGAAACGCATGTGCGTTTCTGGTGAATGCTTGTAAGAAGCTTAAGGCACTTTCAAAGGAAAGTGATTTTCTCTGAAAGGACAGCATTTAGAAACTGAAGCAACACTCCATTCACTTCGCACAGTGAATTGAAGTGTTGGAACAGACTGCTTCTCTTTCAGAGAAACGCATGTGAGTTTTTTGTGAATGCTTGAAAGTAGTTTGAGGCACTTTCAAAGGAAAGTGATTTTCTCTGAAAGGACAGAATTTAGAAAGTGATGCAACACTCCATTCACCTCGGACAGTGAATTGAAGTGTTGGAACAGACTGCTTCTCTTTCAGAGAAACGCATGTGAGTTTCTTCCTAATGCTTGTAAGTAGCTTAAGGCACTTTCAAAGGAAAGTGATTTTCTCTGAAAGGACAGCATTTAGAAAGTGAAGCAACACTCCATTCCCTTCGTGCAGTGAATTGAAGTGTTGGAACAGAGTGCTTCTCTTTCATAGAAACGCATTAGTGTTTCTTGTGAATGCTTGCAAGTGGCTTAAGGCACTTTCAAAGGAAAGTGATTTTCTCTGAAAGGACAGCATTTAGAAAGTGAAGCAACACTCCATTCACTTCGCACAGTGAATTGAAGTGTTGGAACAGACTGCTTCTCTTTCAGAGAAATGCATGTGAGTTTCTGTTGAATGCTTGTAAGTATCTTAAGGCACTTTCAAAGGAAAGTGATTTTCTCTGAAAGGACAGCATTTAGAAAGTGAAGCAACACTCCATTTACTTCGCAGAGTGAATTGAAGTATTGGAACAGACTGCTTCTCTTTCAGAGAAATGCATGTGAGTTTCTGGTGAATGCTTGTAAGTAGCTTAAGGCACTTTCAAAGGAAAATGATTTTCTCTGAAAGGACAGCATTTAGAAAGTGAGGCAACACTCCATTCACTTCGCACAGTGAATTGAAGTGTTGGAACAGACTGCTTCTCTTTCAGAGAAACGCATGTGAGTTTCTTCCTAATGCTTGCAAGTAGCTTAAGGCACTTTCAAAGGAAAGTGATTTTCTCTGAAAGGACAGCATTTAGAAAGTGAAGCAACACTCCATTCACTTCGCACAGTGAATTGAAGTGTTGGAACAGACTGCTTCTCTTTCAGAGAAACGCATGTGAGTTTCTGGTGAATGCTTGTAAGAAGCTTAAGGCACTTTCAAAGGAAAGTGATTTTCTCTGAAAAGACAGCATTTAGAAACTGAAGCAACACTCCATTCACTTCGCACAGTGAATTGAAGTGTTGGAACAGACTGCTTCTCTTTAAGAGAAACGCATGTGAGTTTTTTGTGAATGCTTGAAAGTAGTTTAAGGCACTTTCAAAGGAAAGTGATTTTCTCTGAAAGGACAGAATTTAGAAAGTGATGCAACACTCCATTCACTTCGCACAGTGAATTGAAGTGTTGGAACAGACTGCTTCTCTTTCAGAGAAACGCATATGAGTTTCTTCCTAATGCTTGTAAGTAGCTTAAGGCACTTTCAAAGGAAAGTGATTTTCTCTGAAAGGACAGCATTTAGAAAGTGAAGCAACACTCCATTCACTTTGTACAGTGAATTGAAGTGTTGGAACAGACTGCCTCTCTTTCAGAGAAATGCATGTGAGTTTCTGTTGAATGCTTGTCAGTAGCTTAAGGCTCTTTCAAAGGAAAGTGATTTTCTCTGAAAGGACAGCATTTAGAAAGTAAAGCAACACTCCATTCCCTTCGCGCAATGAATTGAAGTGATGGCACAGACTGCTTCTCTTTCATAGAAACGCATTAGTGTTTCTTGTGAATGCTTGTAAGAAGCTTAAGGCACTTTCAAAGGAAAGTGATTTTCTCTGAAAGGACAGCATTTAGAAAGTGAAGCAACACTCCATTCCCTTCGTGCAGTGAATTGAAGTGTTGGTACAGAGTACTTCTCTTTCATAGAAACGCATTAGTGTTTCTTGTGAATGATTGCAAGTGGCTTAAGGCACTTTCAAAGGAAAGTGATTTTCTCTGAAAGGACAGCATTTAGAAACTGAAGCAACACTCCATTCACTTCGCACAGTGAATTGAAGTGTTGGAACAGTCTGTTTCTCTTTCAGAGAAACGCATGTGAGCTTCTTCCTAATGCTTGCAAGTAGCTTAAGGCACTTTCAAAGGAAAGTGATTTTCTCTGAAAGGACAGCATTTAGAAAGTGAAGCAACACTCCATTCACTTCGCACAGTGAATTGAAGTGTTGGAACAGACTGCTTCTCTTTCAGAGAAACGCATGTGAGTTTCTTGTGAATTCTTGCAAGTTGCTTAAGGCACTTTCAAAGGAAAGTGATTTTCTCTGAAAGGACAGCATTTAGAAAGCGAAGCAACACTCCATTCACTTCACACAGTGAATTGAAGTGTTGGAACAGACTGCTTCTCTTTCAGAGAAACGCATGTGAGTTTTTTGTGAATGCTTGAAAGTAGTTTAAGGCACTTTCAAAGGAAAGTGATTTTCTCTGAAAGGACAGAATTTAGAAAGTGAAGCAACACTCCATTCACTTCGCACAGTGAATTGAAGTGTTTGAACAGTCTGCTTCTCTTTCAGAGAAACGCATGTGAGTTTCTTCCTAATGCTTGCAAGTAGCTTATGCACTTTCAAAGGAAAGTGATTTTCTCTGAAAGGACAGCATTTAGAAAGTGAAGCAACACTCCATTCACTTCGCACAGTGAATTGAAGTGTTGGAACAGACTGCTTCTCTTTCAGAGAAACGCATGTGAGTTTCTGGTGAATGCTTGTAAGAAGCTTAAGGCACTTTCAAATGAAAGTGATTTTCTCTGAAAGGACAGCATTTAGAAACTGAAGCAACACTCCATTCACTTCGCACAGTGAATTGAAGTGTTGGAACAGTCTGCTTCTCTTTCAGAGAAACGCATGTGAGCTTCTTCCTAATGCTTGCAAGCAGCTTAAGGCACTTTCAAAGGAAAGTGATTTTCTCTGAAAGGACAGCATTTAGAAAGTGAAGCAACACTCCATTCACTTCGCACAGTGAATTGAAGTGTTGGAACAGACTGCTTCTCTTTCCGAGAAATGCATGTGAGTTTCTGTTGAATGCTTGTAAGTAGCTTAAGGCACTTTCAAAGGAAAGTGATTTTCTCTGAAAGGACAGCATTTAGAAAGTGAAGCAACATTCCATTCACTTCGCACAGTGAATTGAAGTATTGGAACAGACTGCTTCTCTTTCAGAAAAACGCATGTGACTTTCTGGTGAATGCTTGTAAGTAGCTTAAGGCACTTTCAAAGGAAAGTGATTTTCTCTGAAAAGACAGCATTTAGAAACTGAAGCAACACTCCATTCACTTCGCACAGTGAATTGAAGTGTTGGAACAGACTGCTTCTCTTTAAGAGAAACGCATGTGAGTTTTTTGTGAATGCTTGAAAGTAGTTTAAGGCACTTTCAAAGGAAAGTGATTTTCTCTGAAAGGACAGAATTTAGAAAGTGATGCAACACTCCATTCACTTCGCACAGTGAATTGAAGTGTTGGAACAGACTGCTTCTCTTTCAGAGAAACGCATATGAGTTTCTTCCTAATGCTTGTAAGTAGCTTAAGGCACTTTCAAAGGAAAGTGATTTTCTCTGAAAGGACAGCATTTAGAAAGTGAAGCAACACTCCATTCACTTTGTACAGTGAATTGAAGTGTTGGAACAGACTGCCTCTCTTTCAGAGAAATGCATGTGAGTTTCTGTTGAATGCTTGTCAGTAGCTTAAGGCTCTTTCAAAGGAAAGTGATTTTCTCTGAAAGGACAGCATTTAGAAAGTAAAGCAACACTCCATTCCCTTCGCGCAATGAATTGAAGTGATGGCACAGACTGCTTCTCTTTCATAGAAACGCATTAGTGTTTCTTGTGAATGCTTGTAAGAAGCTTAAGGCACTTTCAAAGGAAAGTGATTTTCTCTGAAAGGACAGCATTTAGAAAGTGAAGCAACACTCCATTCCCTTCGTGCAGTGAATTGAAGTGTTGGTACAGAGTGCTTCTCTTTCATAGAAACGCATTAGTGTTTCTTGTGAATGATTGCAAGTGGCTTAAGGCACTTTCAAAGGAAAGTGATTTTCTCTGAAAGGACAGCATTTAGAAACTGAAGCAACACTCCATTCACTTCGCACAGTGAATTGAAGTGTTGGAACAGTCTGTTTCTCTTTCAGAGAAACGCATGTGAGCTTCTTCCTAATGCTTGCAAGTAGCTTAAGGCACTTTCAAAGGAAAGTGATTTTCTCTGAAAGGACAGCATTTAGAAAGTGAAGCAACACTCCATTCACTTCACACAGTGAATTGAAGTGTTGGAACAGACTGCTTCTCTTTCAGAGAAACGCATGTGAGTTTCTTGTGAATTCTTGCAAGTTGCTTAAGGCACTTTCAAAGGAAAGTGATTTTCTCTGAAAGGACAGCATTTAGAAAGCGAAGCAACACTCCATTCACTTCGCACAGTGAATTGAAGTGTTGGAACAGACTGCTTCTCTTTCAGAGAAACGCATGTGAGTTTTTTGTGAATGCTTGAAAGTAGTTTAAGGCACTTTCAAAGGAAAGTGATTTTCTCTGAAAGGACAGAATTTAGAAAGTGAAGCAACACTCCATTCACTTCGCACAGTGAATTGAAGTGTTTGAACAGTCTGCTTCTCTTTCAGAGAAACGCATGTGAGTTTCTTCCTAATGCTTGCAAGTAGCTTATGCACTTTCAAAGGAAAGTGATTTTCTCTGAAAGGACAGCATTTAGAAAGTGAAGCAACACTCCATTCACTTCGCACAGTGAATTGAAGTGTTGGAACAGACTGCTTCTCTTTCAGAGAAACGCATGTGAGTTTCTGGTGAATGCTTGTAAGAAGCTTAAGGCACTTTCAAATGAAAGTGATTTTCTCTGAAAGGACAGCATTTAGAAACTGAAGCAACACTCCATTCACTTCGCACAGTGAATTGAAGTGTTGGAACAGTCTGCTTCTCTTTCAGAGAAACGCATGTGAGCTTCTTCCTAATGCTTGCAAGCAGCTTAAGGCACTTTCAAAGGAAAGTGATTTTCTCTGAAAGGACAGCATTTAGAAAGTGAAGCAACACTCCATTCACTTCGCACAGTGAATTGAAGTGTTGGAACAGACTGCTTCTCTTTCCGAGAAATGCATGTGAGTTTCTGTTGAATGCTTGTAAGTAGCTTAAGGCACTTTCAAAGGAAAGTGATTTTCTCTGAAAGGACAGCATTTAGAAAGTGAAGCAACATTCCATTCACTTCGCACAGTGAATTGAAGTATTGGAACAGACTGCTTCTCTTTCAGAGAAACGCATGTGACTTTCTGGTGAATGCTTGTAAGTAGCTTAAGGCACTTTCAAAGGAAAGTGATTTTCTCTGAAAGGACAGCATTTAGAAAGTGAAGCAACACTCCATTCACTTCGCAGAGTGAATTGAACTATTGGAACAGACTGCTTCTCTTTCATAGAAACGCATTAGTGTTTCTTGTGAATGCTTGTAGGAAGCTTAAGGCACTTTCAAAGGAAAGTGATTTTCTCTGAAAGGACAGCATTTAGAAAGTGAAGCAACACTCCATTCACTTCGCACAGTGAATTCAAGTGTTGGAACAGACTGCTTCTCTTTCAGAGAAACGCATGTGAGTTTCTTGTGAATTCTTGCAAGTTGCTTAAGGCACTTTCAAAGGAAAGTGATTTTCTCTGAAAGGACAGCATTTAGAAAGTGAAGCAACACTCCATTCACTTCGCAGAGTGAATTGAAGTATTGGAACAGACTGCTTCTCTTTCAGAGAAACGCATGTGAGTTTTTTGTGAATGCTTGAAAGTAGTTTAAGGCACTTTCAAAGGAAAGTGATTTTCTCTGAAAGGACAGAATTTAGAAAGTGAAGCAACACTCCATTCATTTCGCACAGTGAATTGAAGTGTTTGAACAGTCTGCTTCTCTTTCAGAGAAACGCATGTGAGTTTCTTCCTAATGCTTGCAAGTAGCTTAAGGCACTTTCAAAGGAAAGTGATTTTCTCTGAAAGGACAGCATTTAGAAAGTGAAGCAACACTCCATTCACTTCGCACAGTGAATTGAAGTGTTGGAACAGACTGCTTCTCTTTCAGAGAAACGCATGTGAGTTTCTGGTGAATGCTTGTAAGAAGCTTATGGCACTTTCAAAGGAAAGTGATTTTCTCTGAAAGGACAGCATTTAGAAACTGAAGCAACACTCCATTCACTTCGCACAGTGAATTGAAGTGTTGGAACAGACTGCTTCTCTTTAAGAGAAACGCATGTGAGTTTTTTGTGAATGCTTGAAAGTAGTTTAAGGCACTTTCAAAGGAAAGTGATTTTCTCTGAAAGGACAGAATTTAGAAAGTGATGCAACACTCCATTCACTTCGCACAGTGAATTGAACTGTTGGAACAGACTGCTTCTCTTTCAGTGAAACGCATGTGAGTTTCTTCCTAATGCTTGTAAGTAGCTTAAGGCACTTTCAAAGGAAAGTGATTTTCTCTGAAAGGACAGCATTTAGAAAGTGAAGCAACACTCCATTCCCTTCGTGCAGTGAATTGAAGTGTTGGTACAGAGTGCTTCTCTTTCATAGAAACCCATTAGTGTTTCTTGTGAATGCTTGCAAGTGGCTTAAGGCACTTTCAAAGGAAAGTGATTTTCTCTGAAAGGACAGCATTTAGAAAGTGAAGCAACACTCCATTCACTTCGCACAGTGAATTGAAGTGTTGGAACAGTCTGCTTCTCTTTCAGAGAAACGCATGTGAGCTTCTTCCTAATGCTTGCAAGTAGCTTAAGGCACTTTCAAAGGAAAGTGATTTTCTCTGAAAGGACAGCATTTAGAAAGTGAAGCAACACTCCATTCACTTCGCACAGTGAATTGAAGTGTTGGAACAGACTGCTTATCTTTCAGAGAAATGCATGTGAGTTTCTGTTGAATGCTTGTAAGTAGCTTAAGGCACTTTCAAAGGAAAGTGATTTTCTTTGAAAGGACAGCATTTAGAAAGTGAAGCAACACTCCATTCACTTCGCAGAGTGAATTGAAGTATTGGAACAGACTGCTTCTCTTTCATAGAAACGCATTAGTGTTTCTTGTGAATGCTTGTAAGAAGCTTAAGGCACTTTCAAAGGAAAGTGATTTTCTCTAAAGGACAGCATTTAGAAAGTGAAGCAACACTCCATTCACTTCGCACAGTGAATTGAAGTGTTGGAACAGACTGCTTCTCTTTCAGAGAAACGCATGTGAGTTTCTTGTGAATTCTTGCAAGTTGCTTAAGGCACTTTCAAAGGAAAGTGATTTTCTCTGAAAGGACAGCATTTAGAAAGTGAAGCAACACTCCATTCACTTCGCAGAGTGAATTGAAGTATTGGAACAGACTGCTTCTCTTTCATAGAAACACATTAGTGTTTCTTGTGAATGCTTGTAAGAAGCTTAAGGCACTTTCAAAGGAAAGTGATTTTCTCTAAAGGACAGCATTTAGAAAGTGAAGCAACACTCCATTCACTTCGCACAGTGAATTGAAGTGTTGGAACAGACTGCTTCTCTTTCAGAGAAACGCATGTGAGTTTCTTGTGAATTCTTGCAAGTTGCTTAAGGCACTTTCAAAGGAAAGTGATTTTCTCTGAAAGGACAGCATTTAGAAAGTGAAGCAACACTCCATTCACTTCGCAGAGTGAATTGAAGTATTGGAACAGACTGCTTCTCTCATAGAAACGCATTAGTGTTTCTTGTGAATGCTTGTAAGAAGCTTAAGGCACTTTCAAAGGAAAGTGATTTTCTCTAAAGGACAGCATTTAGAAAGTGAAGCAACACTCCATTCACTTCGCACAGTGAATTGAAGTGTTGGAACAGTCTGCTTCTCTTTCAGAGAAACGCATGTGAGCTTCTTCCTAATGCTTGCAAGCAGCTTAAGGCACTTTCAAAGGAAAGTGATTTTCTCTGAAAGGACAGCATTTAGAAAGTGAAGCAACACTCCATTCACTTCGCAGAGTGAATTGAAGTATTGGAACAGACTGCTTCTCTTTCATAGAAACGCATTAGTGTTTCTTGTGAATGCTTGTAAGAAGCTTAAGGCACTTTCAAAGGAAAGTGATTTTCTCTAAAGGACAGCATTTAGAAAGTGAAGCAACACTCCATTCACTTCGCACAGTGAATTGAAGTGTTGGAACAGACTGCTTCTCTTTCAGAGAAACGCATGTGAGTTTCTTGTGAATTCTTGCAAGTCGCTTAAGGCACTTTCAAAGGAAAGTGATTTTCTCTGAAAGGACAGCATTTAGAAAGTGAAGCAACACTCCATTCACTTCGCAGAGTGAATTGAAGTATTGGAACAGACTGCTTCTCTTTCAGAGAAACGCATGTGAGTTTTTTGTGAATGCTTGAAAGTAGTTTAAGGCACTTTCAAAGGAAAGTGATTTTCTCTGAAAGGACAGAATTTAGAAAGTGAAGCAACACTCCATTCATTTCGCACAGTGAATTGAAGTGTTTGAACAGTCTGCTTCTCTTTCAGAGAAACGCATGTGAGTTTCTTCCTAATGCTTGCAAGTAGCTTAAGGCACTTTCAAAGGAAAGTGATTTTCTCTGAAAGGACAGCATTTAGAAAGTGAAGCAACACTCCATTCACTTCGCACAGTGAATTGAAGTGTTGGAACAGACTGCTTCTCTTTCAGAGATACGCATGTGAGTTTCTGGTGAATGCTTGTAAGAAGCTTAAGGCACTTTCAAAGGAAAGTGATTTTCTCTGAAAGGACAGCATTTAGAAACTGAAGCAACACTCCATTCACTTCGCACAGTGAATTGAAGTGTTGGAACAGACTGCTTCTCTTTAAGAGAAACGCATGTGAGTTTTTTGTGAATGCTTGAAAGTAGTTTAAGGCACTTTCAAAGGAAAGTGATTTTCTCTGAAAGGACAGAATTTAGAAAGTGATGCAACACTCCATTCACTTCGCACAGTGAATTGAACTGTTGGAACAGACTGCTTCTCTTTCAGTGAAACGCATGTGAGTTTCTTCCTAATGCTTGTAAGTAGCTTAAAGCACTTTCAAAGGAAAGTGATTTTCTCTGAAAGGACAGCATTTAGAAAGTGAAGCAACACTCCATTCCCTTCGTGCAGTGAATTGAAGTGTTGGTACAGAGTGCTTCTCTTTCATAGAAACCCATTAGTGTTTCTTGTGAATGCTTGCAAGTGGCTTAAGGCACTTTCAAAGGAAAGTGATTTTCTCTGAAAGGACAGCATTTAGAAACTGAAGCAACACTCCATTCACTTCGCACAGTGAATTGAAGTGTTGGAACAGTCTGCTTCTCTTTCAGAGAAACGCATGTGAGCTTCTTCCTAATGCTTGCAAGTAGCTTAAGGCACTTTCAAAGGAAAGTGATTTTCTCTGAAAGGACAGCATTTAGAAAGTGAAGCAACACTCCATTCACTTCGCACAGTGAATTGAAGTGTTGGAACAGACTGCTTCTCTTTCCGAGAAATGCATGTGAGTTTCTGTTGAATGCTTGTAAGTAGCTTAAGGCACTTTCAAAGGAAAGTGATTTTCTCTGAAAGGACAGCATTTAGAAAGTGAAGCAACACTCCATTCACTTCGCAGAGTGAATTGAAGTATTGGAACAGACTGCTTCTCTTTCATAGAAACGCATTAGTGTTTCTTGTGAATGCTTGTAAGAAGCTTAAGGCACTTTCAAAGGAAAGTGATTTTCTCTAAAGGACAGCATTTAGAAAGTGAAGCAACACTCCATTCACTTCGCACAGTGAATTGAAGTGTTGGAACAGACTGCTTCTCTTTCAGAGAAACGCATGTGAGTTTCTTGTGAATTCTTGCAAGTTGCTTAAGGCACTTTCAAAGGAAAGTGATTTTCTCTGAAAGGACAGCATTTAGAAACTGAAGCAACACTCCATTCACTTCGCACAGTGAATTGAAGTGTTGGAACAGACTGCTTCTCTTTCAGAGAAACGCATGTGAGTTTTTTGTGAATGCTTGAAAGTAGTTTAAGGCACTTTCAAAGGAAAGTGATTTTCTCTGAAAGGACAGAATTTAGAAAGTGAAGCAACACTCCATTCACTTCGCACAGTGAATTGAAGTGTTGGAACAGTCTGCTTCTCTTTCAGAGAAACGCATGTGAGTTTCTTCCTAATGCTTGCAAGTAGCTTAAGGCACTTTCAAAGGAAAGTGATTTTCTCTGAAAGGACAGAATTTAGAAAGTGAAGCAACACTCTATTCACTTCGCACAGTGAATTGAAGTGTTGGAACAGACTGCTTCTCTTTCAGAGAATCGCATGTGAGTTTCTGGTGAATGCTTGTAAGAAGCTTAAGGCACTTTCAAAGGAAAGTGATTTTCTCTGAAAAGACAGCATTTAGAAACTGAAGCAACACTCCATTCACTTCGCACAGTGAATAGAAGTGTTGGAACAGACTGCTTCTCTTTAAGAGAAACGCATGTGAGTTTTTTGTGAATGCTTGAAAGTAGTTTAAGGCACTTTCAAAGGAAAGTGATTTTCTCTGAAAGGACAGCATTTAGAAAGTGATGCAACACTCCATTCACTTCGCACAGTGAATTGAAGTGTTGGAACAGACTGCTTCTCTTTCAGAGAAACGCATGTGAGTTTCTTCCTAATGCTTGCAAGTAGCTTAAGGCACTTTCAAAGGAAAGTGATTTTCTCTGAAAGGACAGCATTTAGAAAGTGAAGCAACACTCCATTCCCTTCGTGCAGTGAATTGAAGTGTTGGTACAGAGTGCTTCTCTTTCATAGAAACGCATTAGTGTTTCTTGTGAATGCTTGCAAGTGGCTTAAGGCACTTTCAAAGGAAAGTGATTTTCTCTGAAAGGACAGCATTTAGAAACTGAAGCAACACTCCATTCACTTCGCACAGTGAATTGAAGTGTTGGAACTGTCTGTTTCTCTTTCAGAGAAACACATGTGAGCTTCTTCCTAATGCTTGCAAGTAGCTTAAGGCACTTTCAAAGGAAAGTGATTTTCTCTGAAAGGACAGCATTTAGAAAGTGAAGCAACACTCCATTCACTTCGCACAGTGAATTGAAGTATTGGAACAGACTGCTTCTCTTTCAGAGAAACGCATGTGACTTTCTGGTGAATGCTTGTAAGTAGCTTAAGGCACTTTCAAATGAAAGTGATTTTCTCTGAAAGGACAGCATTTAGAATGTGAAGCAACACTCCATTCACTTCGCACAGTGAATTGAAGTGTTGGAACAGACTGCTTCTCTTTCAGAGAAACGCATGTGTGTTTCTTGTGAATTCTTGCAAATTGCTTAAGGCACTTTCAAAGGAAAGTGATTTTCTCTGAAAGGACAGCATTTAGAAAGTGAAGCAACACTCCATTCACTTCGCACAGTGAATTGAAGTGTTGGAACAGACTGCTTCTCTTTCAGAGAAACGCATGTGAGTATTTTGTGAATACTTGAAAGTAGTTTAAGGCACTTTCAAAGGAAAGTGATTTTCTCTGAAAGGACAGAATTTAGAAAGTGATGCAACACTCCATTCACTTCGCACAGTGAATTGAAGTGTTGGAACAGACTGCTTCTCTTTCAGAGAAACGCATGTGAGTTTCTTCCTAATGCTTGTAAGTAGCCTCAGGCACTTTCAAAGGAAAGTGATTTTCTCTGAAAGGACAGCATTTAGAAAGTGAAGCAACACTCCATTCCCTTCGTGCAGTGAATTGAAGTGTTGGTACAGAGTGCTTCTCTTTCATAGAAACGCATTAGTGTTTCTTGTGAATGCTTGCAAGTGGCTTAAGGCACTTTCAAAGGAAAGTGATTTTCTCTGAAAGGACAGCATTTAGAAAGTGAAGCAACACTCCATTCACTTTGTACAGTGAATTGAAGTGTTGGAACAGACTGCCTCTCTTTCAGAGAAATGCATGTGAGTTTCTGTTGAATGCTTGTCAGTAGCTTAAGGCTCTTTCAAAGGAAAGTGATTTTCTCTGAAAGGACAGCATTTAGAAAGTAAAGCAACACTCCATTCCCTTTGCGCAATGAATTGAAGTGTTGGCACAGACTGCTTCTCTTTCATAGAAACGCATTAGTGTTTCTTGTGAATGCTTGTAAGAAGCTTAAGGCACATTCAAAGGAAAGTGATTTTCTCTGAAAGGACAGCATTTAGAAAGTGAAGCAACACTCCATTCACTTCGCACAGTGAATTGAAGTGTTGGAACAGACTGCTTCTCTTTCAGAGAAACGCATGTGAGTTTCTTGTGAATTCTTGCAAGTTGCTTAAGGCCCTTTCAAAGGAAAGTGATTTTCTCTGAAAGGACAGCATTTAGAAAGTGAAGCAACACTCCATTCACTTCGCACAGTGAATTGAAGTGTTGGAACAGACTGCTTCTCTTTCAGAGAAACGCATGTGAGTTTTTTGTGAATGCTTGAAAGTAGTTTAAGGCACTTTCAAAGGAAAGTGATTTTCTCTGAAAGGACAGAATTTAGAAAGTGAAGCAACACTCCATTCACCTCGCACAGTGAATTGAAGTGTTTGAACAGTCTGCTTCTCTTTCAGAGAAACGCATGTGAGTTTCTTCCTAATGCTTGCAAGTAGCTTAAGGCACTTTCAAAGGAAAGTGATTTTCTCTGAAAGGACAGCATTTAGAAAGTGAAGCAACACTCCATTCACTTCGCACAGTGAATTGAAGTGTTGGAACAGACTGCTTCTCTTTCAGAGAAACGCATGTGCGTTTCTGGTGAATGCTTGTAAGAAGCTTAAGGCACTTTCAAAGGAAAGTGATTTTCTCTGAAAGGACAGCATTTAGAAACTGAAGCAACACTCCATTCACTTCGCACAGTGAATTGAAGTGTTGGAACAGACTGCTTCTCTTTCAGAGAAACGCATGTGAGTTTTTTGTGAATGCTTGAAAGTAGTTTAAGGCACTTTCAAAGGAAAGTGATTTTCTCTGAAAGGACAGAATTTAGAAAGTGATGCAACACTCCATTCACCTCGGACAGTGAATTGAAGTGTTGGAACAGACTGCTTCTCTTTCAGAGAAACGCATGTGAGTTTCTTCCTAATGCTTGTAAGTAGCTTAAGGCACTTTCAAAGGAAAGTGATTTTCTCTGAAAGGACAGCATTTAGAAAGTGAAGCAACACTCCATTCCCTTCGTGCAGTGAATTGAAGTGTTGGAACAGAGTGCTTCTCTTTCATAGAAACGCATTAGTGTTTCTTGTGAATGCTTGCAAGTGGCTTAAGGCACTTTCAAAGGAAAGTGATTTTCTCTGAAAGGACAGCATTTAGAAAGTGAAGCAACACTCCATTCACTTCGCACAGTGAATTGAAGTGTTGGAACAGACTGCTTCTCTTTCAGAGAAATGCATGTGAGTTTCTGTTGAATGCTTGTAAGTATCTTAAGGCACTTTCAAAGGAAAGTGATTTTCTCTGAAAGGACAGCATTTAGAAAGTGAAGCAACACTCCATTTACTTCGCAGAGTGAATTGAAGTATTGGAACAGACTGCTTCTCTTTCAGAGAAATGCATGTGAGTTTCTGGTGAATGCTTGTAAGTAGCTTAAGGCACTTTCAAAGGAAAATGATTTTCTCTGAAAGGACAGCATTTAGAAAGTGAGGCAACACTCCATTCACTTCGCACAGTGAATTGAAGTGTTGGAACAGACTGCTTCTCTTTCAGAGAAACGCATGTGAGTTTCTGTTGAATGCTTGTAAGTAGCTTAAGGCACTTTCAAAGGAAAGTGATTTTCTCTGAAAGGACAGCATTTAGAAAGTGAAGCAACACTCCATTCCCTTCGTGCAGTGAATTGAAGTGTTGGAACAGACTGCTTCTCTTTCAGAGAAACGCATGTGAGTTTCTTCCTAATGCTTGCAAGTAGCTTAAGGCACTTTCAAGAGAAAGTGATTTTCTCTGAAAGGACAGCATTTAGAAAGTGAAGCAACACTCCATTCACTTCGCACAGTGAATTGAAGTGTTGGAACAGACTGCCTCTCTTTCAGAGAAATGCATGTGAGTTTCTGTTGAATGCTTGTCAGTAGCTTAAGGCTCTTTCAAAGGAAAGTGATTTTCTCTGAAAGGACAGCATTTAGAAAGTAAAGCAACACTCCATTCCCTTCGCGCAATGAATTGAAGTGTTGGCACAGACTGCTTCTCTTTCATAGAAACGCATTAGTGTTTCTTGTGAATGCTTGTAAGAAGCTTAAGGCACATTCAAAGGAAAGTGATTTTCTCTGAAAGGACAGCATTTAGAAAGTGAAGCAACACTCCATTCACTTCCCACAGTGAATTGAAGTGTTGGAACAGACTGCTTCTCTTTCAGAGAAACGCATGTGAGTTTCTTGTGAATTCTTGCAAGTTGCTTAAGGCCCTTTCAAAGGAAAGTGATTTTCTCTGAAAGGACAGCATTTAGAAAGTGAAGCAACACTCCATTCACTTCGCACAGTGAATTGAAGTGTTGGAACAGACTGCTTCTCTTTCAGAGAAACGCATGTGAGTTTTTTGTGAATGCTTGAAAGTAGTTTAAGGCACTTTCAAAGGAAAGTGATTTTCTCTGAAAGGACAGAATTTAGAAAGTGAAGCAACACTCCATTCACCTCGCACAGTGAATTGAAGTGTTTGAACAGTCTGCTTCTCTTTCAGAGAAACGCATGTGAGTTTCTTCCTAATGCTTGCAAGTAGCTTAAGGCACTTTCAAAGGAAAGTGATTTTCTCTGAAAGGACAGCATTTAGAAAGTGAAGCAACACTCCATTCACTTCGCACAGTGAATTGAAGTGTTGGAACAGACTGCTTCTCTTTCAGAGAAACGCATGTGCGTTTCTGGTGAATGCTTGTAAGAAGCTTAAGGCACTTTCAAAGGAAAGTGATTTTCTCTGAAAGGACAGCATTTAGAAACTGAAGCAACACTCCATTCACTTCGCACAGTGAATTGAAGTGTTGGAACAGACTGCTTCTCTTTCAGAGAAACGCATGTGAGTTTTTTGTGAATGCTTGAAAGTAGTTTAAGGCACTTTCAAAGGAAAGTGATTTTCTCTGAAAGGACAGAATTTAGAAAGTGATGCAACACTCCATTCACCTCGGACAGTGAATTGAAGTGTTGGA
The DNA here is from genome assembly GCF_982192425.1 of Myodes glareolus. Taxonomy (NCBI): domain Eukaryota; kingdom Metazoa; phylum Chordata; class Mammalia; order Rodentia; family Cricetidae; genus Myodes; species Myodes glareolus. Next base: position 1,274,884 of record NW_028263213.1, read on the forward strand.
ACAGACTGCTTCTCTTTCAGAGAAACGCATGTGAGTTTCTTCCTAATGCTTGTAAGTAGCTTAAGGCACTTTCAAAGGAAAGTGATTTTCTCTGAAAGGACAGCATTTAGAAAGTGAAGCAACACTCCATTCCCTTCGTGCAGTGAATTGAAGTGTTGGAACAGAGTGCTTCTCTTTCATAGAAACGCATTAGTGTTTCTTGTGAATGCTTGCAAGTGGCTTAAGGCACTTTCAAAGGAAAGTGATTTTCTCTGAAAGGACAGCATTTAGAAAGTGAAGCAACACTCCATTCACTTCGCACAGTGAATTGAAGTGTTGGAACAGACTGCTTCTCTTTCAGAGAAATGCATGTGAGTTTCTGTTGAATGCTTGTAAGTATCTTAAGGCACTTTCAAAGGAAAGTGATTTTCTCTGAAAGGACAGCATTTAGAAAGTGAAGCAACACTCCATTTACTTCGCAGAGTGAATTGAAGTATTGGAACAGACTGCTTCTCTTTCAGAGAAATGCATGTGAGTTTCTGGTGAATGCTTGTAAGTAGCTTAAGGCACTTTCAAAGGAAAATGATTTTCTCTGAAAGGACAGCATTTAGAAAGTGAGGCAACACTCCATTCACTTCGCACAGTGAATTGAAGTGTTGGAACAGACTGCTTCTCTTTCAGAGAAACGCATGTGAGTTTCTGTTGAATGCTTGTAAGTAGCTTAAGGCACTTTCAAAGGAAAGTGATTTTCTCTGAAAGGACAGCATTTAGAAAGTGAAGCAACACTCCATTCCCTTCGTGCAGTGAATTGAAGTGTTGGAACAGACTGCTTCTCTTTCAGAGAAACGCATGTGAGTTTCTTCCTAATGCTTGCAAGTAGCTTAAGGCACTTTCAAGAGAAAGTGATTTTCTCTGAAAGGACAGCATTTAGAAAGTGAAGCAACACTCCATTCACTTCGCACAGTGAATTGAAGTGTTGGAACAGACTGCTTCTCTTTCAGAGAAACGCATGTGAGTTTCTTGTGAATTCTTGCAAATTGCTTAAGGCACTTTCAAAGGAAAGTGATTTTCTCTGAAAGGACAGCATTTAGAAAGTGAAGCAACACTCCATTCACTTCGCACAGTGAATTGAAGTGTTGGAACAGACTGCTTCTCTTTCAGAGAAACGCATGTGAGTTTCTTGTGAATTCTTGCAAGTTGCTTAAGGCCCTTTCAAAGGAAAGTGATTTTCTCTGAAAGGACAGCATTTAGAAAGTGAAGCAACACTCCATTCACTTCGCACAGTGAATTGAAGTGTTGGAACAGACTGCTTCTCTTTCAGAGAAACGCATGTGAGTTTTTTGTGAATGCTTGAAAGTAGTTTAAGGCACTTTCAAAGGAAAGTGATTTTCTCTGAAAGGACAGAATTTAGAAAGTGAAGCAACACTCCATTCACCTCGCACAGTGAATTGAAGTGTTTGAACAGTCTGCTTCTCTTTCAGAGAAACGCATGTGAGTTTCTTCCTAATGCTTGCAAGTAGCTTAAGGCACTTTCAAAGGAAAGTGATTTTCTCTGAAAGGACAGCATTTAGAAAGTGAAGCAACACTCCATTCACTTCGCACAGTGAATTGAAGTGTTGGAACAGACTGCTTCTCTTTCAGAGAAACGCATGTGCGTTTCTGGTGAATGCTTGTAAGAAGCTTAAGGCACTTTCAAAGGAAAGTGATTTTCTCTGAAAGGACAGCATTTAGAAACTGAAGCAACACTCCATTCACTTCGCACAGTGAATTGAAGTGTTGGAACAGACTGCTTCTCTTTCAGAGAAACGCATGTGAGTTTTTTGTGAATGCTTGAAAGTAGTTTAAGGCACTTTCAAAGGAAAGTGATTTTCTCTGAAAGGACAGAATTTAGAAAGTGATGCAACACTCCATTCACCTCGGACAGTGAATTGAAGTGTTGGAACAGACTGCTTCTCTTTCAGAGAAACGCATGTGAGTTTCTTCCTAATGCTTGTAAGTAGCTTAAGGCACTTTCAAAGGAAAGTGATTTTCTCTGAAAGGACAGCATTTAGAAAGTGAAGCAACACTCCATTCCCTTCGTGCAGTGAATTGAAGTGTTGGAACAGAGTGCTTCTCTTTCATAGAAACGCATTAGTGTTTCTTGTGAATGCTTGCAAGTGGCTTAAGGCACTTTCAAAGGAAAGTGATTTTCTCTGAAAGGACAGCATTTAGAAAGTGAAGCAACACTCCATTCACTTCGCACAGTGAATTGAAGTGTTGGAACAGACTGCTTCTCTTTCAGAGAAATGCATGTGAGTTTCTGTTGAATGCTTGTAAGTATCTTAAGGCACTTTCAAAGGAAAGTGATTTTCTCTGAAAGGACAGCATTTAGAAAGTGAAGCAACACTCCATTTACTTCGCAGAGTGAATTGAAGTATTGGAACAGACTGCTTCTCTTTCAGAGAAATGCATGTGAGTTTCTGGTGAATGCTTGTAAGTAGCTTAAGGCACTTTCAAAGGAAAATGATTTTCTCTGAAAGGACAGCATTTAGAAAGTGAGGCAACACTCCATTCACTTCGCACAGTGAATTGAAGTGTTGGAACAGACTGCTTCTCTTTCAGAGAAACGCATGTGAGTTTCTGTTGAATGCTTGTAAGTAGCTTAAGGCACTTTCAAAGGAAAGTGATTTTCTCTGAAAGGACAGCATTTAGAAAGTGAAGCAACACTCCATTCCCTTCGTGCAGTGAATTGAAGTGTTGGAACAGACTGCTTCTCTTTCAGAGAAACGCATGTGAGTTTCTTCCTAATGCTTGCAAGTAGCTTAAGGCACTTTCAAGAGAAAGTGATTTTCTCTGAAAGGACAGCATTTAGAAAGTGAAGCAACACTCCATTCACTTCGCACAGTGAATTGAAGTGTTGGAACAGACTGCCTCTCTTTCAGAGAAATGCATGTGAGTTTCTGTTGAATGCTTGTCAGTAGCTTAAGGCTCTTTCAAAGGAAAGTGATTTTCTCTGAAAGGACAGCATTTAGAAAGTAAAGCAACACTCCATTCCCTTCGCGCAATGAATTGAAGTGTTGGCACAGACTGCTTCTCTTTCATAGAAACGCATTAGTGTTTCTTGTGAATGCTTGTAAGAAGCTTAAGGCACATTCAAAGGAAAGTGATTTTCTCTGAAAGGACAGCATTTAGAAAGTGAAGCAACACTCCATTCACTTCCCACAGTGAATTGAAGTGTTGGAACAGACTGCTTCTCTTTCAGAGAAACGCATGTGAGTTTCTTGTGAATTCTTGCAAGTTGCTTAAGGCCCTTTCAAAGGAAAGTGATTTTCTCTGAAAGGACAGCATTTAGAAAGTGAAGCAACACTCCATTCACTTCGCACAGTGAATTGAAGTGTTGGAACAGACTGCTTCTCTTTCAGAGAAACGCATGTGAGTTTTTTGTGAATGCTTGAAAGTAGTTTAAGGCACTTTCAAAGGAAAGTGATTTTCTCTGAAAGGACAGAATTTAGAAAGTGAAGCAACACTCCATTCACCTCGCACAGTGAATTGAAGTGTTTGAACAGTCTGCTTCTCTTTCAGAGAAACGCATGTGAGTTTCTTCCTAATGCTTGCAAGTAGCTTAAGGCACTTTCAAAGGAAAGTGATTTTCTCTGAAAGGACAGCATTTAGAAAGTGAAGCAACACTCCATTCACTTCGCACAGTGAATTGAAGTGTTGGAACAGACTGCTTCTCTTTCAGAGAAACGCATGTGCGTTTCTGGTGAATGCTTGTAAGAAGCTTAAGGCACTTTCAAAGGAAAGTGATTTTCTCTGAAAGGACAGCATTTAGAAACTGAAGCAACACTCCATTCACTTCGCACAGTGAATTGAAGTGTTGGAACAGACTGCTTCTCTTTCAGAGAAACGCATGTGAGTTTTTTGTGAATGCTTGAAAGTAGTTTAAGGCACTTTCAAAGGAAAGTGATTTTCTCTGAAAGGACAGAATTTAGAAAGTGATGCAACACTCCATTCACCTCGGACAGTGAATTGAAGTGTTGGAACAGACTGCTTCTCTTTCAGAGAAACGCATGTGAGTTTCTTCCTAATGCTTGTAAGTAGCTTAAGGCACTTTCAAAGGAAAGTGATTTTCTCTGAAAGGACAGCATTTAGAAAGTGAAGCAACACTCCATTCCCTTCGTGCAGTGAATTGAAGTGTTGGAACAGAGTGCTTCTCTTTCATAGAAACGCATTAGTGTTTCTTGTGAATGCTTGCAAGTGGCTTAAGGCACTTTCAAAGGAAAGTGATTTTCTCTGAAAGGACAGCATTTAGAAAGTGAAGCAACACTCCATTCACTTCGCACAGTGAATTGAAGTGTTGGAACAGACTGCTTCTCTTTCAGAGAAATGCATGTGAGTTTCTGTTGAATGCTTGTAAGTATCTTAAGGCACTTTCAAAGGAAAGTGATTTTCTCTGAAAGGACAGCATTTAGAAAGTGAAGCAACACTCCATTTACTTCGCAGAGTGAATTGAAGTATTGGAACAGACTGCTTCTCTTTCAGAGAAATGCATGTGAGTTTCTGGTGAATGCTTGTAAGTAGCTTAAGGCACTTTCAAAGGAAAATGATTTTCTCTGAAAGGACAGCATTTAGAAAGTGAGGCAACACTCCATTCACTTCGCACAGTGAATTGAAGTGTTGGAACAGACTGCTTCTCTTTCAGAGAAACGCATGTGAGTTTCTGTTGAATGCTTGTAAGTAGCTTAAGGCACTTTCAAAGGAAAGTGATTTTCTCTGAAAGGACAGCATTTAGAAAGTGAAGCAACACTCCATTCCCTTCGTGCAGTGAATTGAAGTGTTGGAACAGACTGCTTCTCTTTCAGAGAAACGCATGTGAGTTTCTTCCTAATGCTTGCAAGTAGCTTAAGGCACTTTCAAGAGAAAGTGATTTTCTCTGAAAGGACAGCATTTAGAAAGTGAAGCAACACTCCATTCACTTCGCACAGTGAATTGAAGTGTTGGAACAAACTGCTTCTCTTTCAGAGAAACGCATGTGAGTTTCTTGTGAATTCTTGCAAATTGCTTAAGGCACTTTCAAAGGAAAGTGATTTTCTCTGAAAGGACAGCATTTAGAAAGTGAAGCAACACTCCATTCACTTCGCACAGTGAATTGAAGTGTTGGAACAGACTGCTTCTCTTTCAGAGAAACGCATGTGAGTTTTTTGTGAATACTTGAAAGTAGTTTAAGGCACTTTCAAAGGAAAGTGATTTTCTCTGAAAGGACAGAATTTAGAAAGTGATGCAACACTCCATTCACTTCGCACAGTGAATTGAAGTGTTGGAACAGACTGCTTCTCTTTCAGAGAAACGCATGTGAGTTTCTTCCTAATGCTTGTAAGTAGCTTCAGGCACTTTCAAAGGAAAGTGATTTTCTCTGAAAGGACAGCATTTAGAAAGTGAAGCAACACTCCATTCCCTTCGTGCAGTGAATTGAAGTGTTGGAACAGAGTGCTTCTCTTTCATAGAAACGCATTAGTGTTTCTTGTGAATGCTTGCAAGTGGCTTAAGGCACTTTCAAAGGAAAGTGATTTTCTCTGAAAGGACAGCATTTAGAAAGTGAAGCAACACTCCATTCACTTTGTACAGTGAATTGAAGTGTTGGAACAGACTGCCTCTCTTTCAGAGAAATGCATGTGAGTTTCTGTTGAATGCTTGTCAGTAGCTTAAGGCTCTTTCAAAGGAAAGTGATTTTCTCTGAAAGGACAGCATTTAGAAAGCAAAGCAACACTCCATTCCCTTCGCGCAATGAATTGAAGTGTTGGCACAGACTGCTTCTCTTTCATAGAAACGCATTAGTGTTTCTTGTGAATGCTTGTAAGAAGCTTAAGGCACTTTCAAAGGAAAGTGATTTTCTCTGAAAGGACAGCATTTAGAAAGTGAAGCAACACTCCATTCACTTCGCACAGTGAATTGAAGTGTTGGAACAGACTGCTTCTCTTTCAGAGAAACGCATGTGAGTTTCTTGTGAATTCTTGCAAGTTGCTTAAGGCCCTTTCAAAGGAAAGTGATTTTCTCTGAAAGGACAGCATTTAGAAAGTGAGGCAACACTCCATTCACTTCGCACAGTGAATTGAAGTGTTGGAACAGACTGCTTCTCTTTCAGAGAAACGCATGTGAGTTTCTGTTGAATGCTTGTAAGTAGCTTAAGGCACTTTCAAAGGAAAGTGATTTTCTCTGAAAGGACAGCATTTAGAAAGTGAAGCAACACTCCATTCCCTTCGTGCAGTGAATTGAAGTGTTGGAACAGACTGCTTCTCTTTCAGAGAAACGCATGTGAGTTTCTTCCTAATGCTTGCAAGTAGCTTAAGGCACTTTCAAGGAAAAGTGATTTTCTCTGAAAGGACAGCATTTAGAAAGTGAAGCAACACTCCATTCACTTCGCACAGTGAATTGAAGTGTTGGAACAGACTGCTTCTCTTTCAGAGAAACGCATGTGACTTTCTGGTGAACGCTTGTAAGTAGCTTAAGGCACTTTCAAAGGAAAGTGATTTTCTCTGAAAGGACAGCATTTAGAAACAGAAGCAACACTCCATTCACTTCGCACAGTGAATTGAAGTGTTGGAACAGACTGCTTCTCTTTCAGAGAAACGCATGTGAGTTTCTTGTGAATTCTTGCAAATTGCTTAAGGCACTTTCAAAGGAAAGTGATTTTCTCTGAAAGGACAGCATTTAGAAAGTGAAGCAACACTCCATTCACTTCGCACAGTGAATTGAAGTGTTGGAACAGACTGCTTCTCTTTCAGAGAAACGCATGTGAGTTTCTTCCTAATGCTTGTAAGTAGCTTAAGGCACTTTCAAAGGAAAGTGATTTTCTCTGAAAGGACAGCATTTAGAAAGTGAAGCAACACTCCATTCCCTTCGTGCAGTGAATTGAAGTGTTGGAACAGACTGCTTCTCTTTCAGAGAAACGCATGTGAGTTTCTTCCTACTGCTTGCAAGTAGCTTAAGGCACTTTCAAGGGAAAGTGATTTTCTCTGAAAGGACAGCATTTAGAAAGTGAAGCAACACTCCATTCACTTCGCACAGTGAATTGAAGTGTTGGAACAGACTGCTTCTCTTTCAGAGAAATGCATGTGACTTTCTGGTGAACGCTTGTAAGTAGCTTAAGGCACTTTCAAAGGAAAGTGATTTTCTCTGAAAGGACAGCATTTAGAATGTGAAACAACACTCCATTCACTTCGCACAGTGAATTGAAGTGTTGGAACAGACTGCTTCTCTTTCAGAGAAACGCATGTGAGTTTCTTGTGAATTCTTGCAAATTGCTTAAGGCACTTTCAAAGGAAACTGATTTTCTCTGAAAGGACAGCATTTAGAAAGTGAAGCAACACTCCATTCACTTCGCACAGTGAATTGAAGTGTTGGAACAGACTGCTTCTCTTTCAGAGAAACGCATGTGAGTTTCTTCCTAATGCTTGTAAGTAGCTTAAGGCACTTTCAAAGGAAAGTGATTTTCTCTGAAAGGACAGCATTTAGAAAGTGAAGCAACACTCCATTCCCTTCGTGCAGTGAATTGAAGTGTTGGAACAGAGTGCTTCTCTTTCATAGAAACGCATTAGTGTTTCTTGTGAATGCTTGCAAGTGGCTTAAGGCACTTTCAAAGGAAAGTGATTTTCTCTGAAAGGACAGCATTTAGAAAGTGAAGCAACACTCCATTCACTTCGCACAGTGAATTGAAGTGTTGGAACAGACTGCTTCTCTTTCAGAGAAATGCATGTGAGTTTCTGTTGAATGCTTGTAAGTATCTTAAGGCACTTTCAAAGGAAAGTGATTTTCTCTGAAAGGACAGCATTTAGAAAGTGAAGCAACACTCCATTTACTTCGCAGAGTGAATTGAAGTATTGGAACAGACTGCTTCTCTTTCAGAGAAATGCATGTGAGTTTCTGGTGAATGCTTGTAAGTAGCTTAAGGCACTTTCAAAGGAAAATGATTTTCTCTGAAAGGACAGCATTTAGAAAGTGAGGCAACACTCCATTCACTTCGCACAGTGAATTGAAGTGTTGGAACAGACTGCTTCTCTTTCTGAGAAACGCATGTGAGTTTCTGTTGAATGCTTGTAAGTAGCTTAAGGCACTTTCAAAGGAAAGTGATTTTCTCTGAAAGGACAGCATTTAGAAAGTGAAGCAACACTCCATTCCCTTCGTGCAGTGAATTGAAGTGTTGGAACAGACTGCTTCTCTTTCAGAGAAACGCATGTGAGTTTCTTCCTAATGCTTGCAAGTAGCTTAAGGCACTTTCAAGAGAAAGTGATTTTCTCTGAAAGGACAGCATTTAGAAAGTGAAGCAACACTCCATTCACTTCGCACAGTGAATTGAAGTGTTGGAACAGACTGCTTCTCTTTCAGAGAAACGCATGTGAGTTTCTTCCTACTGCTTGCAAGTAGCTTAAGGCACTTTCAAGGGAAAGTGATTTTCTCTGAAAGGACAGCATTTAGAAAGTGAAGCAACACTCCATTCACTTCGCACAGTGAATTGAAGTGTTGGAACAGACTGCTTCTCTTTCAGAGAAATGCATGTGACTTTCTGGTGAACGCTTGTAAGTAGCTTAAGGCACTTTCAAAGGAAAGTGATTTTCTCTGAAAGGACAGCATTTAGAATGTGAAACAACACTCCATTCACTTCGCACAGTGAATTGAAGTGTTGGAACAGACTGCTTCTCTTTCAGAGAAACGCATGTGAGTTTCTTGTGAATTCTTGCAAATTGCTTAAGGCACTTTCAAAGGAAACTGATTTTCTCTGAAAGGACAGCATTTAGAAAGTGAAGCAACACTCCATTCACTTCGCACAGTGAATTGAAGTGTTGGAACAGACTGCTTCTCTTTCAGAGAAACGCATGTGAGTTTCTTCCTAATGCTTGTAAGTAGCTTCAGGCACTTTCAAAGGAAAGTGATTTTCTCTGAAAGGACAGCATTTAGAAAGTGAAGCAACACTCCATTCCCTTCGTGCAGTGAATTGAAGTGTTGGAACAGAGTGCTTCTCTTTCATAGAAACGCATTAGTGTTTCTTGTGAATGCTTGCAAGTGGCTTAAGGCACTTTCAAAGGAAAGTGATTTTCTCTGAAAGGACAGCATTTAGAAAGTGAAGCAACACTCCATTCACTTTGTACAGTGAATTGAAGTGTTGGAACAGACTGCCTCTCTTTCAGAGAAATGCATGTGAGTTTCTGTTGAATGCTTGTCAGTAGCTTAAGGCTCTTTCAAAGGAAAGTGATTTTCTCTGAAAGGACAGCATTTAGAAAGTAAAGCAACACTCCATTCCCTTCGCGCAATGAATTGAAGTGTTGGCACAGACTGCTTCTCTTTCATAGAAACGCATTAGTGTTTCTTGTGAATGCTTGTAAGAAGCTTAAGGCACTTTCAAAGGAAAGTGATTTTCTCTGAAAGGACAGCATTTAGAAAGTGAAGCAACACTCCATTCATTTCGCACAGTGAATTGAAATGTTGGAACAGACTGCTTCTCTTTCAGAGAAACGCATGTGAGTTTCTTGTGAATTCTTGCAAGTTGCTTAAGGCCCTTTCAAAGGAAAGTGATTTTCTCTGAAAGGACAGCATTTAGAAAGTGAGGCAACACTCCATTCACTTCGCACAGTGAATTGAAGTGTTGGAACAGACTGCTTCTCTTTCAGAGAAACGCATGTGAGTTTCTGTTGAATGCTTGTAAGTAGCTTAAGGCACTTTCAAAGGAAAGTGATTTTCTCTGAAAGGACAGCATTTAGAAAGTGAAGCAACACTCCATTCCCTTCGTGCAGTGAATTGAAGTGTTGGAACAGACTGCTTCTCTTTCAGAGAAACGCATGTGAGTTTCTTCCTAATGCTTGCAAGTAGCTTAAGGCACTTTCAAGGGAAAGTGATTTTCTCTGAAAGGACAGCATTTAGAAAGTGAAGCAACACTCCATTCACTTCGCACAGTGAATTGAAGTGTTGGAACAGACTGCTTCTCTTTCAGAGAAACGCATGTGACTTTCTGGTGAACGCTTGTAAGTAGCTTAAGGCACTTTCAAAGGAAAGTGATTTTCTCTGAAAGGACAGCATTTAGAATGTGAAGCAACACTCCATTCACTTCGCACAGTAAATTGAAGTGTTGTAACAGTCTGCTTCTCTTTCAGAGAAACGCATGTGAGTTTCTTCCTAATGCTTGCAAGTAGCTTAAGGCACTTTCAAAGGAAAGTGATTTTCTCTGAAAGGACAGCATTTAGAAAGTGAAGCAACACTCCATTCACTTCGCACAGTGAATTGAAGTGTTGGAACAGACTGCTTCTCTTTCAGAGAAACGCATGTGCGTTTCTGGTGAATGCTTGTAAGAAGCTTAAGGCACTTTCAAAGGAAAGTGATTTTCTCTGAAAGGACAGCATTTAGAAAGTGAAGCAACACTCCATTCACTTCGCACAGTGAATTGAAGTGTTGGAACAGACTGCTTCTCTTTCAGAGAAACGCATGTGAGTTTTTTGTGAATGCTTGAAAGTAGTTTAAGGCACTTTCAAAGGAAAGTGATTTTCTCTGAAAGGACAGAATTTAGAAAGTGATGCAACACTCCATTCACCTCGGACAGTGAATTGAAGTGTTGGAACAGACTGCTTCTCTTTCAGAGAAACGCATATGAGTTTCTTCCTAATGCTTGTAAGTAGCTTAAGGCACTTTCAAAGGAAAGTGTTTTTCTCTGAAAGGACAGCATTTAGAAAGTGAAGCAACACTCCATTCCCTTCGTGCAGTGAATTGAAGTGTTGGAACAGACTGCTTCTCTTTCATAGAAACGCATTAGTGTTTCTTGTGAATGCTTGCAAGTGGCTTAAGGCACTTTCAAAGGAAAGTGATTTTCTCTGAAAGGACAGCATTTAGAAAGTGAAGCAACACTCCATTCACTTCGCACAGTGAATTGAAGTGTTGGAACAGACTGCTTCTCTTTCAGAGAAATGCATGTGAGTTTCTGTTGAATGCTTGTAAGTACCTTAAGGCACTTTCAAAGGAAAGTGATTTTCTCTGAAAGGACAGCATTTAGAAAGTGAAGCAACACTCCATTCACTTCGCAGAGTGAATTGAAGTATTGGAACAGATTGCTTCTCTTTCAGAGAAATGCATGTGAGTTTCTGGTGAATGCTTGTAAGTAGCTTAAGGCACTTTCAAAGGAAAATGATTTTCTCTGAAAGGACAGCATTTAGAAAGTGAGGCAACACTCCATTCATTTCGCACAGTGAATTGAAGTGTTGGAACAGACTGCTTCTCTTTCAGAGAAACGCATGTGAGTTTCTGTTGAATGCTTGTAAGTAGCTTAAGGCACTTTCAAAGGAAAGTGATTTTCTCTGAAAGGACAGCATTTAGAAAGTGAAGCAACACTCCATTCCCTTCGTGCAGTGAATTGAAGTGTTGGAACAGACTGCTTCTCTTTCAGAGAAACGCATGTGAGTTTCTTCCTAATGCTTGCAAGTAGCTTAAGGCACTTTCAAGGGAAAGTGATTTTCTCTGAAAGGACAGCATTTAGAAAGTGAAGCAACACTCCATTCACTTCGCACAGTGAATTGAAGTGTTGGAACAGACTGCTTCTCTTTCAGAGAAACGCATGTGACTTTCTGGTGAACGCTTGTAAGTAGCTTAAGGCACTTTCAAAGGAAAGTGATTTTCTCTGAAAGGACAGCATTTAGAATGTGAAGCAACACTCCATTCACTTCGCACAGTGAATTGAAGTGTTGGAACAGACTGCTTCTCTTTCAGAGAAACGCATGTGAGTTTCTTGTGAATTCTTGCAAATTGCTTAAGGCACTTTCAAAGGAAAGTGATTTTCTCTGAAAGGACAGCATTTAGAAAGTGAAGCAACACTCCATTCACTTCGCACAGTGAATTGAAGTGTTGGAACAGACTGCTTCTCTTTCAGAGAAACGCATGAGAGTTTTTTGTGAATACTTGAAAGTAGTTTAAGGCACTTTCAAAGGAAAGTGATTTTCTCTGAAAGGACAGAATTTAGAAAGTGATGCAACACTCCATTCACTTCGCACAGTGAATTGAAGTGTTGGAACAGACTGCTTCTCTTTCAGAGAAACGCATGTGAGTTTCTTCCTAATGCTTGTAAGTAGCTTCAGGCACTTTCAAAGGAAAGTGATTTTCTCTGAAAGGACAGCATTTAGAAAGTGAAGCAACACTCCATTCCCTTCGTGCAGTGAATTGAAGTGTTGGAACAGAGTGCTTCTCTTTCATAGAAACGCATTAGTGTTTTTGTGAATGCTTGCAAGTGGCTTAAGGCACTTTCAAAGGAAAGTGATTTTCTCTGAAAGGACAGGATTTAGAAAGTGAAGCAACACTCCATTCACTTTGTACAGTGAATTGAAGTGTTGGAACAGACTGCCTCTCTTTCAGAGAAATGCATGTGAGTTTCTGTTGAATGCTTGTCAGTAGCTTAAGGCTCTTTCAAAGGAAAGTGATTTTCTCTGAAAGGACAGCATTTAGAAAGTAAAGCAACACTCCATTCCCTTCGCGCAATGAATTGAAGTGTTGGCACAGACTGCTTCTCTTTCATAGAAACGCATTAGTGTTTCTTGTGAATGCTTGTAAGAAGCTTAAGGCACTTTCAAAGGAAAGTGATTTTCTCTGAAAGGACAGCATTTAGAAAGTGAAGCAACACTCCATTCACTTCGTGCAGTGAATTGAAGTGTTGGAACAGACTGCTTCTCTTTCAGAGAAACGCATGTGAGTTTCTTGTGAATTCTTGCAAGTTGCTTAAGGCCCTTTCAAAGGAAAGTGATTTTCTCTGAAAGGACAGCATTTAGAAAGTGAGGCAACACTCCATTCACTTCGCACAGTGAATTGAAGTGTTGGAACAGACTGCTTCTCTTTCAGAGAAACGCATGTGAGGTTCTGTTGAATGCTTGTAAGTAGCTTAAGGAACTTTCAAAGGAAAGTGATTTTCTCTGAAAGGACAGCATTTAGAAAGTGAAGCAACACTCCATTCCCTTCGTGCAGTGAATTGAAGTGTTGGAACAGACTGCTTCTCTTTCAGAGAAACGCATGTGAGTTTCTTCCTAATGCTTGCAAGTAGCTTAAGGCACTTTCAAGGGAAAGTGATTTTCTCTGAAAGGACAGCATTTAGAAAGTGAAGCAACACTCCATTCACTTCGCACAGTGAATTGAAGTGTTGGAACAGACTGCTTCTCTTTCAGAGAAACACATGTGACTTTCTGGTGAACGCTTGTAAGTAGCTTAAGGCACTTTCAAAGGAAAGTGATTTTCTCTGAAAGGACAGCATTTAGAATGTGAAGCAACACTCCATTCACTTCGCACAGTGAATTGAAGTGTTGGAACAGTCTGCTTCTCTTTCAGAGAAACGCATGTGAGTTTCTTCCAAATGCTTGCAAGTAGCTTAAGGCACTTTCAAAGGAAAGTAATTTTCTCTGAAAGGACAGCATTTAGAAAGTGAAGCAACACTCCATTCACTTCGCACAGTGAACTGAAGTGTTGGAACAGACTGCGTCTCTTTCAGAGAAACGCATGTGCGTTTCTGGTGAATGCTTGTAAGAAGCTTAAGGCACTTTCAAAGGAAAGTGATTTTCTCTGAAAGGACAGCATTTAGAAACTGAAGCAACACTCCATTCACTTCGCACAGTGAATTGAAGTGTTGGAACAGACTGCTTCTCTTTCAGAGAAACGCATGTGAGTTTTTTGTGAATGCTTGCAAGTAGTTTAAGGCACTTTCAAAGGAAAGTGATTTTCTCTGAAAGGACAGAATTTAGAAAGTGATGCAACACTCCATTCACCTCGGACAGTGAATTGAAGTGTTGGAACAGACTGCTTCTCTTTCAGAGAAACGCATGTGAGTTTCTTCCTAATGCTTGTAAGTAGCTTAAGGCACTTTCAAAGGAAAGTGATTTTCTCTGAAAGGACAGCATTTAGAAAGTGAAGCAACACTCCATTCCCTTCGTGCAGTGAATTGAAGTGTTGGAACAGAGTGCTTCTCTTTCATAGAAACGCATTAGTGTTTCTTGTGAATGCTTGCAAGTGGCTTAAGGCACTTTCAAAGGAAAGTGATTTTCTCTGAAAGGACAGCATTTAGAAAGTGAAGCAACACTCCATTCACTTCGCACAGTGAATTGAAGTGTTGGAACAGACTGCTTCTCTTTCAGAGAAATGCATGTGAGTTTCTGTTGAATGCTTGTAAGTACCTTAAGGCACTTTCAAAGGAAAGTGATTTTCTCTGAAAGGACAGCATTTAGAATGTGAAGCAACACTCCATTCACTTCGCAGAGTGAATTGAAGTATTGGAACAGACTGCTTCTCTTTCAGAGAAATGCATGTGAGTTTCTGGTGAATGCTTGTAAGTAGCTTAAGGCACTTTCAAAGGAAAATGATTTTCTCTGAAAGGACAGCATTTAGAAAGTGAGGCAACACTCCATTCACTTCGCACAGTGAAATGAAGTGTTGGAACAGACTGCTTCTCTTTCAGAGAAACGCATGTGAGTTTCTGTTGAATGCTTGTAAGTAGCTTAAGGCACTTTCAAAGGAAAGTGATTTTCTCTGAAAGGACAGCATTTAGAAAGTGAAGCAACACTCCATTCCCTTCGTGCAGTGAATTGAAGTGTTGGAACAGACTGCTTCTCTTTCAGAGAAACGCATGTGAGTTTCTTCCTAATGCTTGCAAGTAGCTTAAGGCACTTTCAAGGGAAAGTGATTTTCTCTGAAAGGACAGCATTTAGAAAGTGAAGCAACACTTCATTCACTTCGCACAGTGAATTGAAGTGTTGGAACAGACTGCTTCTCTTTCAGAGAAACGCATGTGAGTTTCTTGTGAATTCTTGCACATTGCTTAAGGCACTTTCAAAGGAAAGTGATTTTCTCTGAAAGGACAGCATTTAGAAAGTGAAGCAACACTCCATTCACTTCGCACAGTGAATTGAAGTGTTGGAACAGACTGCTTCTCTTTCAGAGAAACGCATGTGAGTTTTTTGTGAATACTTGAAAGTAGTTTAAGGCACTTTCAAAGGAAAGTGTTTTTCTCTGAAAGGACAGAATTTAGAAAGTGATGCAACACTCCATTCACTTCGCACAGTGAATTGAAGTGTTGGAACAGACTGCTTCTCTTTCAGAGAAACGCATGTGAGTTTCTTCCTAATGCTTGTAAGTAGCTTCAGGCACTTTCAAAGGAAAGTGATTTTCTCTGAAAGGACAGCATTTAGAAAGTGAAGCAACACTCCATTCCCTTCGTGCAGTGAATTGAAGTGTTGGAACAGAGTGCTTCTCTTTCATAGAAACGCATTAGTGTTTCTTGTGAATGCTTTCAAGTGGCTTAAGGCACTTTCAAAGGAAAGTGATTTTCTCTGAAAGGACAGGATTTAGAAAGTGAAGCAACACTCCATTCACTTTGTACAGTGAATTGAAGTGTTGGAACAGACTGCCTCTCTTTCAGAGAAATGCATGTGAGTTTCTGTTGAATGCTTGTCAGTAGCTTAAGGCTCTTTCAAAGGAAAGTGATTTTCTCTGAAAGGACAGCATTTAGAAAGTAAAGCAACACTCCATTCCCTTCGCGCAATGAATTGAAGTGTTGGCACAGACTGCTTCTCTTTCATAGAAACGCATTAGTGTTTCTTGTGAATGCTTGTAAGAAGCTTAAGGCACTTTCAAAGGAAAGTGATTTTCTCTGAAAGGACAGCATTTAGAAAGTGAAGCAACACTCCATTCACTTCGCACAGTGAATTGAAGTGTTGGAACAGACTGCTTCTCTTTCAGAGAAACGCATGTGAGTTTCTTGTGAATTCTTGCAAGTTGCTTAAGGCCCTTTCAAAGGAAAGTGATTTTCTCTGAAAGGACAGCATTTAGAAAGTGAGGCAACACTCCATTCACTTCGCACAGTGAATTGAAGTGTTGGAACAGACTGCTTCTCTTTCAGAGAAACGCATGTGAGTTTCTGTTGAATGCTTGTAAGTAGCTTAAGGCACTTTCAAAGGAAAGTGATTTTCTCTGAAAGGACAGCATTTAGAAAGTGAAGCAACACTCCATTCCCTTCGTGCAGTGAATTGAAGTGTTGGAACAGACTGCTTCTCTTTCAGAGAAACGCATGTGAGTTTCTTCCTAATGCTTGCAAGTAGCTTAAGGCACTTTCAAGGGAAAGTGATTTTCTCTGAAAGGACAGCATTTAGAAAGTGAAGCAACACTCCATTCCCTTCGTGCAGTGAATTGAAGTGTTGGAACAGACTGCTTCTCTTTCAGAGAAACGCATGTGACTTTCTGGTGAACGCTTGTAAGTAGCTTAAGGCACTTTCAAAGGAAAGTGATTTTCTCTGAAAGGACAGCATTTAGAATGTGAAGCAACACTCCATTCACTTCGCACAGTGAATTGAAGTGTTGGAACAGACTGCTTCTCTTTCAGAGAAACGCATGTGAGTTTCTTGTGAATTCTTGCAAATTGCTTAAGGCACTTTCAAAGGAAAGTGATTTTCTCTGAAAAGACAGCATTTAGAAAGTGAAGCAACACTCCATTCACTTCGCACAGTGAATTGAAGTGTTGGAACAGACTGCTTCTCTTTCAGAGAAATGCATGTGAGTTTCTTCCTAATGCTTGTAAGTAGCTTAAGGCACTTTCAAAGGAAAGTGATTTTCTCTGAAAGGACAGCATTAGAAAGTGAAGCAACACTCCATTCCCTTCGTGCAGTGAATTGAAGTGTTGGAACAGAGTGCTTCTCTTTCATAGAAACGCATTAGTGTTTCTTGTGAATGCTTGCAAGTGGCTTAAGGCACTTTCAAAGGAAAGTGATTTTCTCTGAAAGGACAGCATTTAGAAAGTGAAGCAACACTCCATTCACTTCGCACAGTGAATTGAAGTGTTGGAACAGACTGCTTCTCTTTCAGAGAAATGCATGTGAGTTTCTGTTGAATGCTTGTAAGTACCTTAAGGCACTTTCAAAGGAAAGTGATTTTCTCTGAAAGGACAGCATTTAGAAAGTGAAGCAACACTCCATTCACTTCGCAGAGTGAATTGAAGTATTGGAACAGACTGCTTCTCTTTCAGAGAAATGCATGTGAGTTTCTGGTGAATGCTTGTAAGTAGCTTAAGGCACTTTCAAAGGAAAATGATTTTCTCTGAAAGGACAGCATTTAGAAAGTGAGGCAACACTCCATTCACTTCGCACAGTGAATTGAAGTGTTGGAACAGACTGCTTCTCTTTCAGAGAAACGCATGTGAGTTTCTGTTGAATGCTTGTAAGTAGCTTAAGGCACTTTCAAAGGAAAGTGATTTTCTCTGAAAGGACAGCATTTAGAAAGTGAAGCAACACTCCATTCCCTTCGTGCAGTGAATTGAAGTGTTGGAACAGACTGCTTCTCTTTCAGAGAAACGCATGTGAGTTTCTTCCTAATGCTTGCAAGTAGCTTAAGGCACTTTCAAGGGAAAGTGATTTTCTCTGAAAGGACAGCATTTAGAAAGTGAAGCAACACTCCATTCACTTCGCACAGTGAATTGAAGTGTTGGAACAGACTGCTTCTCTTTCAGAGAAACGCATGTGACTTTCTGGTGAACGCTTGTAAGTAGCTTAAGGCACTTTCAAAGGAAAGTGATTTTCTCTGAAAGGACAGCATTTAGAATGTGAAGCAACACTCCATTCACTTCGCACAGTGAATTGAAGTGTTGGAACAGACTGCTTCTCTTTCAGAGAAACGCATGTGAGTTTCTTGTGAATTCTTGCAAATTGCTTAAGGCACTTTCAAAGGAAAGTGATTTTCTCTGAAAGGACAGCATTTAGAAAGTGAAGCAACACTCCATTCACTTCGCACAGTGAATTGAAGTGTTGGAACAGACTGCTTCTCTTTCAGAGAAACGCATGTGAGTTTTTTGTGAATACTTGAAAGTAGTTTAAGGCACTTTCAAAGGAAAGTGATTTTCTCTGAAAGGACAGAATTTAGAAAGTGATGCAAACACTCCATTCACTTCGCACAGTGAATTGAAGTGTTGGAACAGACTGCTTCTCTTTCAGAGAAACGCATGTGAGTTTCTTCCTAATGCTTGTAAGTAGCTTCAGGCACTTTCAAAGGAAAGTGATTTTCTCTGAAAGGACAGTATTTAGAAAGTGAAGCAACACTCCATTCCCTTCGTGCAGTGAATTGAAGTGTTGGAACAGAGTGCTTCTCTTTCATAGAAACGCATTAGTGTTTCTTGTGAATGCTTGCAAGTGGCTTAAGGCACTTTCAAAGGAAAGTGATTTTCTCTGAAAGGACAGCATTTAGAAAGTGAAGCAACACTCCATTCACTTTGTACAGTGAATTGAAGTGTTGGAACAGACTGCCTCTCTTTCAGAGAAACGCATGTGAGTTTCTTCCTAATGCTTGCAAGTAGCTTAAGGCACTTTCAAGGGAAAGTGATTTTCTCTGAAAGGACAGCATTTAGAAAGTGAAGCAACACTCCATTCACTTCGCACAGTGAATTGAAGTGTTGTAACAGACTGCTTCTCTTTCACAGAAACGCATGTGACTTTCTGGTGAACGCTTGTAAGTAGCTTAAGGCACTTTCAAAGGAAAGTGATTTTCTCTGAAAGGACAGCATTTAGAATGTGAAGCAACACTCCATTCACTTCGCACAGTGAATTGAAGTGTTGGAACAGACTGCTTCTCTTTCAGAGAAACGCATGTGAGTTTCTTGTGAATTCTTGCAAATTGCTTAAGGCACTTTCAAAGGAAAGTGATTTTCTCTGAAAGGACAGCATTTAGAAAGTGAAGCAACACTCCATTCACTTCGCACAGTGAATTGAAGTGTTGGAACAGACTGCTTCTCTTTCAGAGAAACGCATGTGAGTTTTTTGTGAATACTTGAAAGTAGTTTAAGGCACTTTCAAAGGAAAGTGATTTTCTCTGAAAGGACAGAATTTAGAAAGTGATGCAACATTTCATTCACTTCGCACAGTGAATTGAAGTGTTGGAACAGACTGCTTCTCTTTCAGAGAAACGCATGTGAGTTTCTTCCTAATGCTTGTAAGTAGCTTCAGGCACTTTCAAAGGAAAGTGATTTTCTCTGAAAGGACAGCATTTAGAAAGTGAAGCAACACTCCATTCCCTTCGTGCAGTGAATTGAAGTGTTGGAACAGAGTGCTTCTCTTTCATAGAAACGCATTAGTGTTTCTTGTGAATGCTTGCAAGTGGCTTAAGGCACTTTCAAAGGAAAGTGATTTTCTCTGAAAGGACAGCATTTAGAAAGTGAAGCAACACTCCATTCACTTTGTACAGTGAATTGAAGTGTTGGAACAGACTGCCTCTCTTTCAGAGAAATGCATGTGAGTTTCTGTTGAATGCTTGTCAGTAGCTTAAGGCTCTTTCAAAGGAAAGTGATTTTCTCTGAAAGGACAGCATTTAGAAAGTAAAGCAACACTCCATTCCCTTCGCGCAATGAATTGAAGTGTTGGCACAGACTGCTTCTCTTTCATAGAAACGCATTAGTGTTTCTTGTGAATGCTTGTAAGAAGCTTAAGGCACTTTCAAAGGAAAGTGATTTTCTCTGAAAGGACAGCATTAAGAAAGTGAAGCAACACTCCATTCACTTCGCACAGTGAATTGAAGTGTTGGAACAGACTGCTTCTCTTTCAGAGAAACGCATTAGTGTTTCTTGTGAATGCTTGTAAGAAGCTTAAGGCACTTTCAAAGGAAAGTGATTTTCTCTGAAAGGACAGCATTTAGAAAGTGAAGCAACACTCCATTCACTTCGCACAGTGAATTGAAGTGTTGGAACAGACTGCTTCTCTTTCAGAGAAACGCATGTGACTTTCTGGTGAACGCTTGTAAGTAGCTTAAGGCACTTTCAAAGGAAAGTGATTTTCTCTGAAAGGACAGCATTTAGAATGTGAAGCAACACTCCATTCACTTCGCACAGTGAATTGAAGTGTTGGAACAGACTGCTTCTCTTTCAGAGAAACGCATGTGAGTTTCTTGTGAATTCTTGCAAATTGCTTAAGGCACTTTCAAAGGAAAGTGATTTTCTCTGAAAGGACAGCATTTAGAAAGTGAAGCAACACTCCATTCACTTCGCACAGTGAATTGAAGTGTTGGAACAGACTGCTTCTCTTTCAGAGAAACGCATGTGAGTTTCTTCCTAATGCTTGTAAGTAGCTTAAGGCACTTTCAAAGGAAAGTGATTTTCTCTGAAAGGACAGCATTTAGAAAGTGAAGCAACACTCCATTCCCTTCGTGCAGTGAATTGAAGTGTTGGAACAGACTGCTTCTCTTTCAGAGAAACGCATTAGTGTTTCTTGTGAATGCTTGCAAGTGGCTTAAGGCACTTTCAAAGGAAAGTGATTTTCTCTGAAAGGACAGCATTTAGAAAGTGAAGCAACACTCCATTCACTTCGCACAGTGAATTGAAGTGTTGGAACAGACTGCTTCTCTTTCAGAGAAATGCATGTGAGTTTCTGTTGAATGCTTGTAAGTACCTTAAGGCACTTTCAAAGGAAAGTGATTTTCTCTGAAAGGACAGCATTTAGAAAGTGAAGCAACACTCCATTCACTTCGCAGAGTGAATTGAAGTATTGGAACAGACTGCTTCTCTTTCAGAGAAATGCATGTGAGTTTCTGGTGAATGCTTGTAAGTAGCTTAAGGCACTTTCAAAGGAAAATGATTTTCTCTGAAAGGACAGCATTTAGAAAGTGAAGCAAAACTCCATTCCCTTCGTGCAGTGAATTGAAGTGTTGGAACAGACTGCTTCTCTTTCAGAGAAACGCATGTGAGTTTCTTCCTAATGCTTGCAAGTAGCTTAAGGCACTTTCAAGGGAAAGTGATTTTCTCTGAAAGGACAGCATTTAGAAAGTGAAGCAACACTCCATTCACTTCGCACAGTGAATTGAAGTGTTGGAACAGACTGCTTCTCTTTCAGAGAAACGCATGTGACTTTCTGGTGAACGCTTGTAAGTAGCTTAAGGCACTTTCAAAGGAAAGTGATTTTCTCTGAAAGGACAGCATTTAGAATGTGAAGCAACACTCCATTCACTTCGCACAGTGAATTGAAGTGTTGGAACAGACTGCTTCTTTTTCAGAGAAACGCATGTGAGTTTCTTGTGAATTCTTGCAAATTGCTTAAGGCACTTTCAAAGGAAAGTGATTTTCTCTGAAAGGACAGCATTTAGATAGTGAAGCAACACTCCATTCACTTCGCACAGTGAATTGAAGTGTTGGAACAAACTGCTTCTCTTTCAGAGAAACGCATGTGAGTTTTTTGTGAATACTTGAAAGTAGTTTAAGGCACTTTCAAAGGAAAGTGATTTTCTCTGAAAGGACAGAATTTAGAAAGTGATGCAACACTCCATTCACTTCGCACAGTGAATTGAAGTGTTGGAACAGACTGCTTCTCTTTCAGAGAAACGCATGTGAGTTTCTTCCTAATGCTTGTAAGTAGCTTCAGGCACTTTCAAAGGAAAGTGATTTTCTCTGAAAGGACAGCATTTAGAAAGTGAAGCAACACTCCATTCCCTTCGTGCAGTGAATTGAAGTGTTGGAACAGAGTGCTTCTCTTTCATAGAAACGCATTAGTGTTTCTTGTGAATGCTTGCAAGTGGCTTAAGGCACTTTCAAAGGAAAGTGATTTTCTCTGAAAGGACAGCATTTAGAAAGTGAAGCAACACTCCATTCACTTTGTACAGTGAATTGAAGTGTTGGAACAGACAGCCTCTCTTTCAGAGAAATGCATGTGAGTTTCTGTTGAATGCTTGTCAGTAGCTTAAGGCTCTTTCAAAGGAAAGTGATTTTCTCTGAAAGGACAGCATTTAGAAAGTAAAGCAACACTCCATTCCCTTCGCGCAATGAATTGAAGTGTTGGCACAGACTGCTTCTCTTTCATAGAAACGCATTAGTGTTTCTTGTGAATGCTTGTAAGAAGCTTAAGGCACTTTCAAAGGAAAGTGATTTTCTCTGAAAGGACAGCATTTAGAAAGTGAAGCAACACTCCATTCACTTCGCACAGTGAATTGAAGTGTTGGAACAGACTGCTTCTCTTTCAGAGAAACGCATGTGAGTTTCTTGTGAATTCTTGCAAGTTGCTTAAGGCCCTTTCAAAGGAAAGTAATTTTCTCTGAAAGGACAGCATTTAGAAAGTGAGGCAACACTCCATTCACTTCGCACAGTGAATTGAAGTGTTGGAACAGACTGCTTCTCTTTCAGAGAAACGCATGTGAGTTTCTGGTGAATGCTTGTAAGTAGCTTAAGGCACTTTCAAAGGAAAGTGATTTTCTCTGAAAGGACAGCATTTAGAAAGTGAAGCAAAACTCCATTCCCTTCGTGCAATGAATTGAAGTGTTGGAACAGACTGCTTCTCTTTCAGAGAAACGCATGTGAGTTTCTTCCTAATACTTGCAAGTAGCTTAAGGCACTTTCAAGGGAAAGTGATTTTCTCTGAAAGGACAGCATTTAGAAAGTGAAGCAACACTCCATTCACTTCGCACAGTGAATTGAAGTGTTGGAATAGACTGCTTCTCTTTCAGAGAAACGCACGTGAGTTTCTTGTGAATTCTTGCAAGTTGCTTAAGGCCCTTTCAAAGGAAAGTGATTTTCTCTGAAAGGACAGCATTTAGAAAGTGAAGCAACACTCCATTCACTTCGCACAGTGAATTGAAGTGTTGGAACAGACTGCTTCTCTTTCAGAGAAACGCATGTGAGTTTTTTGTGAATGCTTGAAAGTAGTTTAAGGCACCTTCAAAGGAAAGTGATTTTCTCTGAAAGGACAGAATTTAGAAAGTGAAGCAACACTCCATTCACCTCGCACAGTGAATTGAAGTGTTTGAACAGTCTGCTTCTCTTTCAGAGAAACGCATGTGAGTTTCTTCCTAATGCTTGCAAGTAGCTTAAGGCACTTTCAAAGGAAAGTGATTTTCTCTGAAAGGACAGCATTAAGAAAGTGAAGCAACACTCCATTCACTTCGCACAGTGAATTGAAGTGTTGGAACAGACTGCTTCTCTTTCAGAGAAACGCATGTGCGTTTCTGGTGAATGCTTGTAAGAAGCTTAAGGCACTTTCAAAGGAAAGTGATTTTCTCTGAAAGGACAGCATTTAGAAACTGAAGCAACACTCCATTCACTTCGCACAGTGAATTGAAGTGTTGGAACACACTGCTTCTCTTTCAGAGAAACGCATGTGAGTTTTTTGTGAATGCTTGAAAGTAGTTTAAGGCACTTTCAAAGGAAAGTGATTTTCTCTGAAAGGACAGCATTTAGAAAGTGATGCAACACTCCATTCACCTCGGACAGTGAATTGAAGTGTTGGAACAGACTGCTTCTCTTTCAGAGAAACGCATGTGAGTTTCTTCCTAATGCCTGTAAGTAGCTTAAGGCACTTTCAAAGGAAAGTGATTTTCTCTGAAAGGACAGCATTTAGAAAGTGAAGCAACACTCCATTCCCTTCGTGCAGTGAATTGAAGTGTTGGAACAGAGTGCTTCTCTTTCACAGAAACGCATTAGTGTTTCTTGTGAATGCTTGCAAGTGGCTTAAGGCACTTTCAAAGGAAAGTGATTTTCTCTGAAAGGACAGCATTTAGAAAGTGAAGCAACACTCCATTCACTTCGCACAGTGAATTGAAGTGTTGGAACAGACTGCTTCTCTTTCAGAGAAATGCATGTGAGTTTCTGTTGAATGCTTGTAAGTACCTTAAGGCACTTTCAAAGGAAAGTGATTTTCTCTGAAAGGACAGCATTTAGAAAGTGAAGCAACACTCCATTCACTTCGCAGAGTGAATTGAAGTATTGGAACAGACTGCTTCTCTTTCAGAGAAATGCATGTGAGTTTCTGGTGAATGCTTGTAAGTAGCTTAAGGCACTTTCAAAGGAAAATGATTTTCTCTGAAAGGACAGCATTTAGAAAGTGAGGCAACACTCCATTCACTTCGCACAGTGAATTGAAGTGTTGGAACAGACTGCTTCTCTTTCAGAGAAACGCATGTGAGTTTCTGTTGAATGCTTGTAAGTAGCTTAAGGCACTTTCAAAGGAAAGTGATTTTCTCTGAAAGGACAGCATTTAGAAAGTGAAGCAACAATCCATTCCCTTCGTGCAGTGAATTGAAGTGTTGGAACAGACTGCTTCTCTTTCAGAGAAACGCATGTGAGTTTCTTCCTAATGCTTGCAAGTAGCTTAAGGCACTTTCAAGGGAAAGTGATTTTCTCTGAAAGGACAGCATTTAGAAAGTGAAGCAACACTCCATTCACTTCGCACAGTGAATTGAAGTGTTGGAACAGACTGCTTCTCTTTCAGAGAAACGCATGTGAGTTTCTGGTGAACGCTTGTAAGTACCTTAAGGCACTTTCAAAGGAAAGTGATTTTCTCTGAAAGGACAGCATTTAGAAAGTGAAGCAACACTCCATTCACTTCGCAGAGTGAATTGAAGTATTGGAACAGACTGCTTCTCTTTCAGAGAAATGCATGTGAGTTTCTGGTGAATGCTTGTAAGTAGCTTAAGGCACTTTCAAAGGAAAATGATTTTCTCTGAAAGGACAGCATTTAGAAAGTGAGGCAACACTCCATTCACTTCGCACAGTGAATTGAAGTGTTGGAACAGACTGCTTCTCTTTCAGAGAAACGCATGTGAGTTTCTGTTGAATGCTTGTAAGTAGCTTAAGGCACTTTCAAAGGAAAGTGATTTTCTCTGAAAGGACAGCATTTAGAAAGTGAAGCAACACTCCATTCCCTTCGTGCAGTGAATTGAAGTGTTGGAACAGACTGCTTCTCTTTCAGAGAAACGCATGTGAGTTTCTTCCTAATGCTTGCAAGTAGCTTAAGGCACTTTCAAGGGAAAGTGATTTTCTCTGAAAGGACAGCATTTAGAAAGTGAAGCAACACTCCATTCACTTCGCACAGTGAATTGAAGTGTTGGAACAGACTGCTTCTCTTTCAGAGAAACGCATGTGAGTTTCTGGTGAACGCTTGTAAGTAGCTTAAGGCACTTTCAAAGGAAAGTGATTTTCTCTGAAAGGACAGCATTTAGAAAGTGAAGCAACACTCCATTCACTTCGCACAGTGAATTGAAGTGTTGGAACAGACTGCTTCTCTTTCGGAGAAATGCATGTGAGTTTCTTGTGAATGCTTGCAAGTAGCTTAAGGCACTTTCAAAGGAAAGTGATTTTCTCTGAAAGGACAGCATTTAGAAAGTGAAGCAACACCCCATTCACTTCGCAGAGTGAATTGAAGTATTGGAACAGACTGCTACTCTTTCATAGAAACGCATTAGTGTTTCTTGTGAATGCTTGTAAGAAGCTTAAGGCACTTTCAAAGGAAAGTGATTTTCTCTGAAAGGACAGCATTTAGAAACTGAAGCAACACTCCATTCACTTCGCACAGTGAATTGAAGTGTTGGAACAGACTGCTTCTCTTTCAGAGAAACGCATGTGAGTTTCTTGTGAATTCTTGCAAGTTGCTTAAGGCACTTTCAAAGGAAAGTGATTTTCTCTGAAAGGACAGCATTTAGAAAGTGAAGCAACACTCCATTCACTTCGCACAGTGAATTGAAGTGTTGGAACAGACTGCTTCTCTTTCAGAGAAACGCATGTGAGTTTTTTGTGAATGCTTGAAAGTAGTTTAAGGCACTTTCAAAAGAAAGTGATTTTCTCTGAAAGGACAGAATTTAGAAAGTGAAGCAACACTCCATTCACTTCGCACAGTGAATTGAAGTGTTTGAACAGTCTGCTTCTCTTTCAGAGAAACGCATGTGAGTTTCTTCCTAATGCTTGCAAGTAGCTTAAGGCACTTTCAAAGGAAAGTGATTTTCTCTGAAAGGACAGCATTTAGAAAGTGAAGCAACACTCCATTCACTTCGCACAGTGAATTGAAGTGTTGGAACAGACTGCTTCTCTTTCAGAGAAACGCATGTGAGTTTCTGGTGAATGCTTGTAAGAAGCTTAAGGCACTTTCAAAGGAAAGTGATTTTCTCTGAAAGGACAGCATTTAGAAACTGAAGCAACACTCCATTCACTTCGCACAGTGAATTGAAGTGTTGGAACAGTCTGCTTCTCTTTCAGAGAAACGCATGTGAGCTTCTTCCTAATGCTTGCAAGTAGCTTAAGGCACTTTCAAAGGAAAGTGATTTTCTCTGAAAGGACAGCATTTAGAAACTGAAGCAACACTCCATTCACTTCGCACAGTGAATTGAAGTGTTGGAACAGTCTGCTTCTCTTTCAGAGAAACGCATGTGAGCTTCTTCCTAATGCTTGCAAGTAGCTTAAGGCACTTTCAAAGGAAAGTGATTTTCTCTGAAAGGACAGCATTTAGAAAGTGAAGCAACACTCCATTCACTTCGCACAGTGAATTGAAGTGTTGGAACAGACTGCTTATCTTTCAGAGAAATGCATGTGAGTTTCTGTTGAATGCTTGTAAGTAGCTTAAGGCACTTTCAAAGGAAAGTGATTTTCTCTGAAAGGACAGCATTTAGAAAGTGAAGCAACACTCCATTCACTTCGCAGAGTGAATTGAAGTATTGGAACAGACTGCTTCTCTTTCATAGAAACGCATTAGTGTTTCTTGTGAATGCTTGTAAGAAGCTTAAGGCACTTTCAAAGGAAAGTGATTTTCTCTAAAGGACAGCATTTAGAAAGTGAAGCAACACTCCATTCACTTCGCACAGTGAATTGAAGTGTTGGAACAGACTGCTTCTCTTTCAGAGAAACGCATGTGAGTTTCTTGTGAATTCTTGCAAGTTGCTTAAGGCACTTTCAAAGGAAAGTGATTTTCTCTGAAAGGACAGCATTTAGAAACTGAAGCAACACTCCATTCACTTCGCACAGTGAATTGAAGTGTTGGAACAGACTGCTTCTCTTTCAGAGAAACGCATGTGAGTTTTTTGTGAATGCTTGAAAGTAGTTTAAGGCACTTTCAAAGGAAAGTGATTTTCTCTGAAAGGACAGAATTTAGAAAGTGAAGCAACACTCCATTCACTTCGCACAGTGAATTGAAGTGTTTGAACAGTCTGCTTCTCTTTCAGAGAAACGCATGTGAGTTTCTTCCTAATGCTTGCAAGTAGCTTAAGGCACTTTCAAAGGAAAGTGATTTTCTCTGAAAGGACAGAATTTAGAAAGTGAAGCAACACTCTATTCACTTCGCACAGTGAATTGAAGTGTTGGAACAGACTGCTTCTCTTTCAGAGAATCGCATGTGAGTTTCTGGTGAATGCTTGTAAGAAGCTTAAGGCACTTTCAAAGGAAAGTGATTTTCTCTGAAAAGACAGCATTTAGAAACTGAAGCAACACTCCATTCACTTCGCACAGTGAATAGAAGTGTTGGAACAGACTGCTTCTCTTTAAGAGAAACGCATGTGAGTTTTTTGTGAATGCTTGAAAGTAGTTTAAGGCACTTTCAAAGGAAAGTGATTTTCTCTGAAAGGACAGCATTTAGAAAGTGATGCAACACTCCATTCACTTCGCACAGTGAATTGAAGTGTTGGAACAGACTGCTTCTCTTTCAGAGAAACGCATGTGAGTTTCTTCCTAATGCTTGCAAGTAGCTTAAGGCACTTTCAAAGGAAAGTGATTTTCTCTGAAAGGACAGCATTTAGAAAGTGAAGCAACACTCCATTCCCTTCGTGCAGTGAATTGAAGTGTTGGTACAGAGTGCTTCTCTTTCATAGAAACGCATTAGTGTTTCTTGTGAATGCTTGCAAGTGGCTTAAGGCACTTTCAAAGGAAAGTGATTTTCTCTGAAAGGACAGCATTTAGAAACTGAAGCAACACTCCATTCACTTCGCACAGTGAATTGAAGTGTTGGAACTGTCTGTTTCTCTTTCAGAGAAACACATGTGAGCTTCTTCCTAATGCTTGCAAGTAGCTTAAGGCACTTTCAAAGGAAAGTGATTTTCTCTGAAAGGACAGCATTTAGAAAGTGAAGCAACACTCCATTCACTTCGCACAGTGAATTGAAGTATTGGAACAGACTGCTTCTCTTTCAGAGAAACGCATGTGACTTTCTGGTGAATGCTTGTAAGTAGCTTAAGGCACTTTCAAATGAAAGTGATTTTCTCTGAAAGGACAGCATTTAGAATGTGAAGCAACACCCCATTCACTTCGCACAGTGAATTGAAGTGTTGGAACAGACTGCTTCTCTTTCAGAGAAACGCATGTGTGTTTCTTGTGAATTCTTGCAAATTGCTTAAGGCACTTTCAAAGGAAAGTGATTTTCTCTGAAAGGACAGCATTTAGAAAGTGAAGCAACACTCCATTCACTTCGCACAGTGAATTGAAGTGTTGGAACAGACTGCTTCTCTTTCAGAGAAACGCATGTGAGTATTTTGTGAATACTTGAAAGTAGTTTAAGGCACTTTCAAAGGAAAGTGATTTTCTCTGAAAGGACAGAATTTAGAAAGTGATGCAACACTCCATTCACTTCGCACAGTGAATTGAAGTGTTGGAACAGACTGCTTCTCTTTCAGAGAAACGCATGTGAGTTTCTTCCTAATGCTTGTAAGTAGCCTCAGGCACTTTCAAAGGAAAGTGATTTTCTCTGAAAAGACAGCATTTAGAAAGTGAAGCAACACTCCATTCCCTTCGTGCAGTGAATTGAAGTGTTGGAACAGAGTGCTTCTCTTTCATAGAAACGCATTAGTGTTTCTTGTGAATGCTTGCAAGTGGCTTAAGGCACTTTCAAAGGAAAGTGATTTTCTCTGAAAGGACAGCATTTAGAAAGTGAAGCAACACTCCATTCACTTTGTACAGTGAATTGAAGTGTTGGAACAGACTGCCTCTCTTTCAGAGAAATGCATGTGAGTTTCTGTTGAATGCTTGTCAGTAGCTTAAGGCTCTTTCAAAGGAAAGTGATTTTCTCTGAAAGGACAGCATTTAGAAAGTAAAGCAACACTCCATTCCCTTCGCGCAATGAATTGAAGTGTTGGCACAGACTGCTTCTCTTTCATAGAAACGCATTAGTGTTTCTTGTGAATGCTTGTAAGAAGCTTAAGGCACATTCAAAGGAAAGTGATTTTCTCTGAAAGGACAGCATTTAGAAAGTGAAGCAACACTCCATTCACTTCGCACAGTGAATTGAAGTGTTGGAACAGACTGCTTCTCTTTCAGAGAAACGCATGTGAGTTTCTTGTGAATTCTTGCAAGTTGCTTAAGGCCCTTTCAAAGGAAAGTGATTTTCTCTGAAAGGACAGCATTTAGAAAGTGAAGCAACACTCCATTCACTTCGCACAGTGAATTGAAGTGTTGGAACAGACTGCTTCTCTTTCAGAGAAACGCATGTGAGTTTTTTGTGAATGCTTGAAAGTAGTTTAAGGCACTTTCAAAGGAAAGTGATTTTCTCTGAAAGGACAGAATTTAGAAAGTGAAGCAACACTCCATTCACCTCGCACAGTGAATTGAAGTGTTTGAACAGTCTGCTTCTCTTTCAGAGAAACGCATGTGAGTTTCTTCCTAATGCTTGCAAGTAGCTTAAGGCACTTTCAAAGGAAAGTGATTTTCTCTGAAAGGACAGCATTTAGAAAGTGAAGCAACACTCCATTCACTTCGCACAGTGAATTGAAGTGTTGGAACAGACTGCTTCTCTTTCAGAGAAACGCATGTGCGTTTCTGGTGAATGCTTGTAAGAAGCTTAAGGCACTTTCAAAGGAAAGTGATTTTCTCTGAAAGGACAGCATTTAGAAACTGAAGCAACACTCCATTCACTTCGCACAGTGAATTGAAGTGTTGGAACAGACTGCTTCTCTTTCAGAGAAACGCATGTGAGTTTTTTGTGAATGCTTGAAAGTAGTTTAAGGCACTTTCAAAGGAAAGTGATTTTCTCTGAAAGGACAGAATTTAGAAAGTGATGCAACACTCCATTCACCTCGGACAGTGAATTGAAGTGTTGGAACAGACTGCTTCTCTTTCAGAGAAACGCATGTGAGTTTCTTCCTAATGCTTGTAAGTAGCTTAAGGCACTTTCAAAGGAAAGTGATTTTCTCTGAAAGGACAGCATTTAGAAAGTGAAGCAACACTCCATTCCCTTCGTGCAGTGAATTGAAGTGTTGGAACAGAGTGCTTCTCTTTCATAGAAACGCATTAGTGTTTCTTGTGAATGCTTGCAAGTGGCTTAAGGCACTTTCAAAGGAAAGTGATTTTCTCTGAAAGGACAGCATTTAGAAAGTGAAGCAACACTCCATTCACTTCGCACAGTGAATTGAAGTGTTGGAACAGACTGCTTCTCTTTCAGAGAAATGCATGTGAGTTTCTGTTGAATGCTTGTAAGTATCTTAAGGCACTTTCAAAGGAAAGTGATTTTCTCTGAAAGGACAGCATTTAGAAAGTGAAGCAACACTCCATTTACTTCGCAGAGTGAATTGAAGTATTGGAACAGACTGCTTCTCTTTCAGAGAAATGCATGTGAGTTTCTGGTGAATGCTTGTAAGTAGCTTAAGGCACTTTCAAAGGAAAATGATTTTCTCTGAAAGGACAGCATTTAGAAAGTGAGGCAACACTCCATTCACTTCGCACAGTGAATTGAAGTGTTGGAACAGACTGCTTCTCTTTCAGAGAAACGCATGTGAGTTTCTGTTGAATGCTTGTAAGTAGCTTAAGGCACTTTCAAAGGAAAGTGATTTTCTCTGAAAGGACAGCATTTAGAAAGTGAAGCAACACTCCATTCCCTTCGTGCAGTGAATTGAAGTGTTGGAACAGACTGCTTCTCTTTCAGAGAAACGCATGTGAGTTTCTTCCTAATGCTTGCAAGTAGCTTAAGGCACTTTCAAGAGAAAGTGATTTTCTCTGAAAGGACAGCATTTAGAAAGTGAAGCAACACTCCATTCACTTCGCACAGTGAATTGAAGTGTTGGAACAGACTGCCTCTCTTTCAGAGAAATGCATGTGAGTTTCTGTTGAATGCTTGTCAGTAGCTTAAGGCTCTTTCAAAGGAAAGTGATTTTCTCTGAAAGGACAGCATTTAGAAAGTAAAGCAACACTCCATTCCCTTCGCGCAATGAATTGAAGTGTTGGCACAGACTGCTTCTCTTTCATAGAAACGCATTAGTGTTTCTTGTGAATGCTTGTAAGAAGCTTAAGGCACATTCAAAGGAAAGTGATTTTCTCTGAAAGGACAGCATTTAGAAAGTGAAGCAACACTCCATTCACTTCCCACAGTGAATTGAAGTGTTGGAACAGACTGCTTCTCTTTCAGAGAAACGCATGTGAGTTTCTTGTGAATTCTTGCAAGTTGCTTAAGGCCCTTTCAAAGGAAAGTGATTTTCTCTGAAAGGACAGCATTTAGAAAGTGAAGCAACACTCCATTCACTTCGCACAGTGAATTGAAGTGTTGGAACAGACTGCTTCTCTTTCAGAGAAACGCATGTGAGTTTTTTGTGAATGCTTGAAAGTAGTTTAAGGCACTTTCAAAGGAAAGTGATTTTCTCTGAAAGGACAGAATTTAGAAAGTGAAGCAACACTCCATTCACCTCGCACAGTGAATTGAAGTGTTTGAACAGTCTGCTTCTCTTTCAGAGAAACGCATGTGAGTTTCTTCCTAATGCTTGCAAGTAGCTTAAGGCACTTTCAAAGGAAAGTGATTTTCTCTGAAAGGACAGCATTTAGAAAGTGAAGCAACACTCCATTCACTTCGCACAGTGAATTGAAGTGTTGGAACAGACTGCTTCTCTTTCAGAGAAACGCATGTGAGTTTCTGGTGAATGCTTGTAAGTAGCTTAAGGCACTTTCAAAGGAAAGTGATTTTCTCTGAAAGGACAGCATTTAGAAACTGAAGCAACACTCCATTCACTTCGCACAGTGAATTGAAGTGTTGGAACAGACTGCTTCTCTTTCAGAGAAACGCATGTGAGTTTTTTGTGAATGCTTGAAAGTAGTTTAAGGCACTTTCAAAGGAAAGTGATTTTCTCTGAAAGGACAGAATTTAGAAAGTGATGCAACACTCCATTCACCTCGGACAGTGAATTGAAGTGTTGGAACAGACTGCTTCTCTTTCAGAGAAACGCATGTGAGTTTCTTCCTAATGCTTGTAAGTAGCTTAAGGCACTTTCAAAGGAAAGTGATTTTCTCTGAAAGGACAGCATTTAGAAAGTGAAGCAACACTCCATTCCCTTCGTGCAGTGAATTGAAGTGTTGGAACAGAGTGCTTCTCTTTCATAGAAACGCATTAGTGTTTCTTGTGAATGCTTGCAAGTGGCTTAAGGCACTTTCAAAGGAAAGTGATTTTCTCTGAAAGGACAGCATTTAGAAAGTGAAGCAACACTCCATTCACTTCGCACAGTGAATTGAAGTGTTGGAACAGACTGCTTCTCTTTCAGAGAAATGCATGTGAGTTTCTGTTGAATGCTTGTAAGTATCTTAAGGCACTTTCAAAGGAAAGTGATTTTCTCTGAAAGGACAGCATTTAGAAAGTGAAGCAACACTCCATTTACTTCGCAGAGTGAATTGAAGTATTGGAACAGACTGCTTCTCTTTCAGAGAAATGCATGTGAGTTTCTGGTGAATGCTTGTAAGTAGCTTAAGGCACTTTCAAAG
This sequence comes from Myodes glareolus, assembly GCF_982192425.1. Lineage (NCBI taxonomy): Eukaryota > Metazoa > Chordata > Mammalia > Rodentia > Cricetidae > Myodes > Myodes glareolus. The sequence goes on from NW_028263213.1 coordinate 1,307,279, forward strand.
GAAAATGATTTTCTCTGAAAGGACAGCATTTAGAAAGTGAGGCAACACTCCATTCACTTCGCACAGTGAATTGAAGTGTTGGAACAGACTGCTTCTCTTTCAGAGAAACGCATGTGAGTTTCTGTTGAATGCTTGTAAGTAGCTTAAGGCACTTTCAAAGGAAAGTGATTTTCTCTGAAAGGACAGCATTTAGAAAGTGAAGCAACACTCCATTCCCTTCGTGCAGTGAATTGAAGTGTTGGAACAGACTGCTTCTCTTTCAGAGAAACGCATGTGAGTTTCTTCCTAATGCTTGCAAGTAGCTTAAGGCACTTTCAAGAGAAAGTGATTTTCTCTGAAAGGACAGCATTTAGAAAGTGAAGCAACACTCCATTCACTTCGCACAGTGAATTGAAGTGTTGGAACAGACTGCTTCTCTTTCAGAGAAACGCATGTGAGTTTCTTGTGAATTCTTGCAAATTGCTTAAGGCACTTTCAAAGGAAAGTGATTTTCTCTGAAAGGACAGCATTTAGAAAGTGAAGCAACACTCCATTCACTTCGCACAGTGAATTGAAGTGTTGGAACAGACTGCTTCTCTTTCAGAGAAACGCATGTGAGTTTTTTGTGAATACTTGAAAGTAGTTTAAGGCACTTTCAAAGGAAAGTGATTTTCTCTGAAAGGACAGAATTTAGAAAGTGATGCAACACTCCATTCACTTCGCACAGTGAATTGAAGTGTTGGAACAGACTGCTTCTCTTTCAGAGAAACGCATGTGAGTTTCTTCCTAATGCTTGTAAGTAGCTTCAGGCACTTTCAAAGGAAAGTGATTTTCTCTGAAAGGACAGCATTTAGAAAGTGCAGCAACACTCCATTCACTTCGCACAGTGAATTGAAGTGTTGGAACAGACTGCTTCTCTTTCAGAGAAACGCATGTGAGTTTCTTGTGAATTCTTGCAAGTTGCTTAAGGCCCTTTCAAAGGAAAGTGATTTTCTCTGAAAGGACAGCATTTAGAAAGTGAGGCAACACTCCATTCACTTCGCACAGTGAATTGAAGTGTTGGAACAGACTGCTTCTCTTTCAGAGAAACGCATGTGAGTTTCTGTTGAATGCTTGTAAGTAGCTTAAGGCACTTTCAAAGGAAAGTGATTTTCTCTGAAAGGACAGCATTTAGAAAGTGAAGCAACACTCCATTCCCTTCGTGCAGTGAATTGAAGTGTTGGAACAGACTGCTTCTCTTTCAGAGAAACGCATGTGAGTTTCTTCCTAATGCTTGCAAGTAGCTTAAGGCACTTTCAAGGAAAAGTGATTTTCTCTGAAAGGACAGCATTTAGAAAGTGAAGCAACACTCCATTCACTTCGCACAGTGAATTGAAGTGTTGGAACAGACTGCTTCTCTTTCAGAGAAACGCATGTGACTTTCTGGTGAACGCTTGTAAGTAGCTTAAGGCACTTTCAAAGGAAAGTGATTTTCTCTGAAAGGACAGCATTTAGAAACTGAAGCAACACTCCATTCACTTCGCACAGTGAATTGAAGTGTTGGAACAGACTGCTTCTCTTTCAGAGAAACGCATGTGAGTTTCTTGTGAATTCTTGCAAATTGCTTAAGGCACTTTCAAAGGAAAGTGATTTTCTCTGAAAGGACAGCATTTAGAAAGTGAAGCAACACTCCATTCACTTCGCACAGTGAATTGAAGTGTTGGAACAGACTGCTTCTCTTTCAGAGAAACGCATGTGAGTTTCTTCCTAATGCTTGTAAGTAGCTTAAGGCACTTTCAAAGGAAAGTGATTTTCTCTGAAAGGACAGCATTTAGAAAGTGAAGCAACACTCCATTCCCTTCGTGCAGTGAATTGAAGTGTTGGAACAGACTGCTTCTCTTTCAGAGAAACGCATGTGAGTTTCTTCCTACTGCTTGCAAGTAGCTTAAGGCACTTTCAAGGGAAAGTGATTTTCTCTGAAAGGACAGCATTTAGAAACTGAAGCAACACTCCATTCACTTCGCACAGTGAATTGAAGTGTTGGAACAGACTGCTTCTCTTTCAGAGAAATGCATGTGACTTTCTGGTGAACGCTTGTAAGTAGCTTAAGGCACTTTCAAAGGAAAGTGATTTTCTCTGAAAGGACAGCATTTAGAATGTGAAACAACACTCCATTCACTTCGCACAGTGAATTGAAGTGTTGGAACAGACTGCTTCTCTTTCAGAGAAACGCATGTGAGTTTCTTGTGAATTCTTGCAAATTGCTTAAGGCACTTTCAAAGGAAACTGATTTTCTCTGAAAGGACAGCATTTAGAAAGTGAAGCAACACTCCATTCACTTCGCACAGTGAATTGAAGTGTTGGAACAGACTGCTTCTCTTTCAGAGAAACGCATGTGAGTTTCTTCCTAATGCTTGTAAGTAGCTTAAGGCACTTTCAAAGGAAAGTGATTTTCTCTGAAAGGACAGCATTTAGAAAGTGAAGCAACACTCCATTCCCTTCGTGCAGTGAATTGAAGTGTTGGAACAGAGTGCTTCTCTTTCATAGAAACGCATTAGTGTTTCTTGTGAATGCTTGCAAGTGGCTTAAGGCACTTTCAAAGGAAAGTGATTTTCTCTGAAAGGACAGCATTTAGAAAGTGAAGCAACACTCCATTCACTTCGCACAGTGAATTGAAGTGTTGGAACAGACTGCTTCTCTTTCAGAGAAATGCATGTGAGTTTCTGTTGAATGCTTGTAAGTATCTTAAGGCACTTTCAAAGGAAAGTGATTTTCTCTGAAAGGACAGCATTTAGAAAGTGAAGCAACACTCCATTTACTTCGCAGAGTGAATTGAAGTATTGGAACAGACTGCTTCTCTTTCAGAGAAATGCATGTGAGTTTCTGGTGAATGCTTGTAAGTAGTTTAAGGCACTTTCAAAGGAAAATGATTTTCTCTGAAAGGACAGCATTTAGAAAGTGAGGCAACACTCCATTCACTTCGCACAGTGAATTGAAGTGTTGGAACAGACTGCTTCTCTTTCAGAGAAACGCATGTGAGTTTCTGTTGAATGCTTGTAAGTAGCTTAAGGCACTTTCAAAGGAAAGTGATTTTCTCTGAAAGGACAGCATTTAGAAAGTGAAGCAACACTCCATTCCCTTCGTGCAGTGAATTGAAGTGTTGGAACAGACTGCTTCTCTTTCAGAGAAACGCATGTGAGTTTCTTCCTAATGCTTGCAAGTAGCTTAAGGCACTTTCAAGAGAAAGTGATTTTCTCTGAAAGGACAGCATTTAGAAGTGAAGCAACACTCCATTCACTTCGCACAGTGAATTGAAGTGTTGGAACAGACTGCTTCTCTTTCAGAGAAACGCATGTGAGTTTCTTCCTACTGCTTGCAAGTAGCTTAAGGCACTTTCAAGGGAAAGTGATTTTCTCTGAAAGGACAGCATTTAGAAAGTGAAGCAACACTCCATTCACTTCGCACAGTGAATTGAAGTGTTGGAACAGACTGCTTCTCTTTCAGAGAAATGCATGTGACTTTCTGGTGAACGCTTGTAAGTAGCTTAAGGCACTTTCAAAGGAAAGTGATTTTCTCTGAAAGGACAGCATTTAGAATGTGAAACAACACTCCATTCACTTCGCACAGTGAATTGAAGTGTTGGAACAGACTGCTTCTCTTTCAGAGAAACGCATGTGAGTTTCTTGTGAATTCTTGCAAATTGCTTAAGGCACTTTCAAAGGAAACTGATTTTCTCTGAAAGGACAGCATTTAGAAAGTGAAGCAACACTCCATTCACTTCGCACAGTGAATTGAAGTGTTGGAACAGACTGCTTCTCTTTCAGAGAAACGCATGTGAGTTTCTTCCTAATGCTTGTAAGTAGCTTCAGGCACTTTCAAAGGAAAGTGATTTTCTCTGAAAGGACAGCATTTAGAAAGTGAAGCAACACTCCATTCCCTTCGTGCAGTGAATTGAAGTGTTGGAACAGAGTGCTTCTCTTTCATAGAAACGCATTAGTGTTTCTTGTGAATGCTTGCAAGTGGCTTAAGGCACTTTCAAAGGAAAGTGATTTTCTCTGAAAGGACAGCATTTAGAAAGTGAAGCAACACTCCATTCACTTTGTACAGTGAATTGAAGTGTTGGAACAGACTGCCTCTCTTTCAGAGAAATGCATGTGAGTTTCTGTTGAATGCTTGTCAGTAGCTTAAGGCTCTTTCAAAGGAAAGTGATTTTCTCTGAAAGGACAGCATTTAGAAAGTAAAGCAACACTCCATTCCCTTCGCGCAATGAATTGAAGTGTTGGCACAGACTGCTTCTCTTTCATAGAAACGCATTAGTGTTTCTTGTGAATGCTTGTAAGAAGCTTAAGGCACTTTCAAAGGAAAGTGATTTTCTCTGAAAGGACAGCATTTAGAAAGTGAAGCAACACTCCATTCACTTCGCACAGTGAATTGAAGTGTTGGAACAGACTGCTTCTCTTTCAGAGAAACGCATGTGAGTTTCTTGTGAATTCTTGCAAGTTGCTTAAGGCCCTTTCAAAGGAAAGTGATTTTCTCTGAAAGGACAGCATTTAGAAAGTGAGGCAACACTCCATTCACTTCACACAGTGAATTGAAGTGTTGGAACAGACTGCTTCTCTTTCAGAGAAACGCATGTGAGGTTCTGTTGAATGCTTGTAAGTAGCTTAAGGAACTTTCAAAGGAAAGTGATTTTCTCTGAAAGGACAGCATTTAGAAAGTGAAGCAACACTCCATTCCCTTCGTGCAGTGAATTGAAGTGTTGGAACAGACTGCTTCTCTTTCAGAGAAACGCATGTGAGTTTCTTCCTAATGCTTGCAAGTAGCTTAAGGCACTTTCAAGGGAAAGTGATTTTCTCTGAAAGGACAGCATTTAGAAAGTGAAGCAACACTCCATTCACTTCGCACAGTGAATTGAAGTGTTGGAACAGACTGCTTCTCTTTCAGAGAAACACATGTGACTTTCTGGTGAACGCTTGTAAGTAGCTTAAGGCACTTTCAAAGGAAAGTGATTTTCTCTGAAAGGACAGCATTTAGAATGTGAAGCAACACTCCATTCACTTCGCACAGTGAATTGAAGTGTTGGAACAGTCTGCTTCTCTTTCAGAGAAACGCATGTGAGTTTCTTCCAAATGCTTGCAAGTAGCTTAAGGCACTTTCAAAGGAAAGTAATTTTCTCTGAAAGGACAGCATTTAGAAAGTGAAGCAACACTCCATTCACTTCGCACAGTGAACTGAAGTGTTGGAACAGACTGCTTCTCTTTCAGAGAAACGCATGTGCGTTTCTGGTGAATGCTTGTAAGAAGCTTAAGGCACTTTCAAAGGAAAGTGATTTTCTCTGAAAGGACAGCATTTAGAAACTGAAGCAACACTCCATTCACTTCGCACAGTGAATTGAAGTGTTGGAACAGACTGCTTCTCTTTCAGAGAAACGCATGTGAGTTTTTTGTGAATGCTTGCAAGTAGTTTAAGGCACTTTCAAAGGAAAGTGATTTTCTCTGAAAGGACAGAATTTAGAAAGTGATGCAACACTCCATTCACCTCGGACAGTGAATTGAAGTGTTGGAACAGACTGCTTCTCTTTCAGAGAAACGCATGTGAGTTTCTTCCTAATGCTTGTAAGTAGCTTAAGGCACTTTCAAAGGAAAGTGATTTTCTCTGAAAGGACAGCATTTAGAAAGTGAAGCAACACTCCATTCCCTTCGTGCAGTGAATTGAAGTGTTGGAACAGACTGCTTCTCTTTCATAGAAACGCATTAGTGTTTCTTGTGAATGCTTGCAAGTGGCTTAAGGCACTTTCAAAGGAAAGTGATTTTCTCTGAAAGGACAGCATTTAGAAAGTGAAGCAACACTCCATTCACTTCGCACAGTGAATTGAAGTGTTGGAACAGACTGCTTCTCTTTCAGAGAAATGCATGTGAGTTTCTGTTGAATGCTTGTAAGTACCTTAAGGCACTTTCAAAGGAAAGTGATTTTCTCTGAAAGGACAGCATTTAGAAAGTGAAGCAACACTCCATTCACTTCGCAGAGTGAATTGAAGTATTGGAACAGACTGCTTCTCTTTCAGAGAAATGCATGTGAGTTTCTGGTGAATGCTTGTAAGTAGCTTAAGGCACTTTCAAAGGAAAATGATTTTCTCTGAAAGGACAGCATTTAGAAAGTGAGGCAACACTCCATTCACTTCGCACAGTGAAATGAAGTGTTGGAACAGACTGCTTCTCTTTCAGAGAAACGCATGTGAGTTTCTGTTGAATGCTTGTAAGTAGCTTAAGGCACTTTCAAAGGAAAGTGATTTTCTCTGAAAGGACAGCATTTAGAAAGTGAAGCAACACTCCATTCCCTTCGTGCAGTGAATTGAAGTGTTGGAACAGACTGCTTCTCTTTCAGAGAAACGCATGTGAGTTTCTTCCTAATGCTTGCAAGTAGCTTAAGGCACTTTCAAGGGAAAGTGATTTTCTCTGAAAGGACAGCATTTAGAAAGTGAAGCAACACTTCATTCACTTCGCACAGTGAATTGAAGTGTTGGAACAGACTGCTTCTCTTTCAGAGAAACGCATGTGAGTTTCTTGTGAATTCTTGCAAATTGCTTAAGGCACTTTCAAAGGAAAGTGATTTTCTCTGAAAGGACAGCATTTAGAAAGTGAAGCAACACTCCATTCACTTCGCACAGTGAATTGAAGTGTTGGAACAGACTGCTTCTCTTTCAGAGAAACGCATGTGAGTTTTTTGTGAATACTTGAAAGTAGTTTAAGGCACTTTCAAAGGAAAGTGTTTTTCTCTGAAAGGACAGAATTTAGAAAGTGATGCAACACTCCATTCACTTCGCACAGTGAATTGAAGTGTTGGAACAGACTGCTTCTCTTTCAGAGAAACGCATGTGAGTTTCTTCCTAATGCTTGTAAGTAGCTTCAGGCACTTTCAAAGGAAAGTGATTTTCTCTGAAAGGACAGCATTTAGAAAGTGAAGCAACACTCCATTCCCTTCGTGCAGTGAATTGAAGTGTTGGAACAGAGTGCTTCTCTTTCATAGAAACGCATTAGTGTTTCTTGTGAATGCTTGCAAGTGGCTTAAGGCACTTTCAAAGGAAAGTGATTTTCTCTGAAAGGACAGGATTTAGAAAGTGAAGCAACACTCCATTCACTTTGTACAGTGAATTGAAGTGTTGGAACAGACTGCCTCTCTTTCAGAGAAATGCATGTGAGTTTCTGTTGAATGCTTGTCAGTAGCTTAAGGCTCTTTCAAAGGAAAGTGATTTTCTCTGAAAGGACAGCATTTAGAAAGTAAAGCAACACTCCATTCCCTTCGCGCAATGAATTGAAGTGTTGGCACAGACTGCTTCTCTTTCATAGAAACGCATTAGTGTTTCTTGTGAATGCTTGTAAGAAGCTTAAGGCACTTTCAAAGGAAAGTGATTTTCTCTGAAAGGACAGCATTTAGAAAGTGAAGCAACACTCCATTCACTTCGCACAGTGAATTGAAGTGTTGGAACAGACTGCTTCTCTTTCAGAGAAACGCATGTGAGTTTCTTGTGAATTCTTGCAAGTTGCTTAAGGCCCTTTCAAAGGAAAGTGATTTTCTCTGAAAGGACAGCATTTAGAAAGTGAGGCAACACTCCATTCACTTCGCACAGTGAATTGAAGTGTTGGAACAGACTGCTTCTCTTTCAGAGAAACGCATGTGAGTTTCTGTTGAATGCTTGTAAGTAGCTTAAGGCACTTTCAAAGGAAAGTGATTTTCTCTGAAAGGACAGCATTTAGAAAGTGAAGCAACACTCCATTCCCTTCGTGCAGTGAATTGAAGTGTTGGAACAGACTGCTTCTCTTTCAGAGAAACGCATGTGAGTTTCTTCCTAATGCTTGCAAGTAGCTTAAGGCACTTTCAAGGGAAAGTGATTTTCTCTGAAAGGACAGCATTTAGAAAGTGAAGCAACACTCCATTCACTTCGCACAGTGAATTGAAGTGTTGGAACAGACTGCTTCTCTTTCAGAGAAACGCATGTGACTTTCTGGTGAACGCTTGTAAGTAGCTTAAGGCACTTTCAAAGGAAAGTGATTTTCTCTGAAAGGACAGCATTTAGAATGTGAAGCAACACTCCATTAACTTCGCACAGTGAATTGAAGTGTTGGAACAGACTGCTTCTCTTTCAGAGAAACGCATGTGAGTTTCTTGTGAATTCTTGCAAATTGCTTAAGGCACTTTCAAAGGAAAGTGATTTTCTCTGAAAAGACAGCATTTAGAAAGTGAAGCAACACTCCATTCACTTCGCACAGTGAATTGAAGTGTTGGAACAGACTGTTTCTCTTTCAGAGAAATGCATGTGAGTTTCTTCCTAATGCTTGTAAGTAGCTTAAGGCACTTTCAAAGGAAAGTGATTTTCTCTGAAAGGACAGCATTTAGAAAGTGAAGCAACACTCCATTCCCTTCGTGCAGTGAATTGAAGTGTTGGAACAGAGTGCTTCTCTTTCATAGAAACGCATTAGTGTTTCTTGTGAATGCTTGCAAGTGGCTTAAGGCACTTTCAAAGGAAAGTGATTTTCTCTGAAAGGACAGCATTTAGAAAGTGAAGCAACACTCCATTCACTTCGCACAGTGAATTGAAGTGTTGGAACAGACTGCTTCTCTTTCAGAGAAATGCATGTGAGTTTCTGTTGAATGCTTGTAAGTACCTTAAGGCACTTTCAAAGGAAAGTGATTTTCTCTGAAAGGACAGCATTTAGAAAGTGAAGCAACACTCCATTCACTTCGCAGAGTGAATTGAAGTATTGGAACAGACTGCTTCTCTTTCAGAGAAATGCATGTGAGTTTCTGGTGAATGCTTGTAAGTAGCTTAAGGCACTTTCAAAGGAAAATGATCTTCTCAGAAAGGACAGCATTTAGAAAGTGAGGCAACACTCCATTCACTTCGCACAGTGAATTGAAGTGTTGGAACAGACTGCTTCTCTTTCAGAGAAACGCATGTGAGTTTCTGTTGAATGCTTGTAAGTAGCTTAAGGCACTTTCAAAGGAAAGTGATTTTCTCTGAAAGGACAGCATTTAGAAAGTGAAGCAACACTCCATTCCCTTCGTGCAGTGAATTGAAGTGTTGGAACAGACTGCTTCTCTTTCAGAGAAACGCATGTGAGTTTCTTCCTAATGCTTGCAAGTAGCTTAAGGCACTTTCAAGGGAAAGTGATTTTCTCTGAAAGGACAGCATTTAGAAAGTGAAGCAACACTCCATTCACTTCGCACAGTGAATTGAAGTGTTGGAACAGACTGCTTCTCTTTCAGAGAAACGCATGTGACTTTCTGGTGAACGCTTGTAAGTAGCTTAAGGCACTTTCAAAGGAAAGTGATTTTCTCTGAAAGGACAGCATTTAGAATGTGAAGCAACACTCCATTCACTTCGCACAGTGAATTGAAGTGTTGGAACAGACTGCTTCTCTTTCAGAGAAACGCATGTGAGTTTCTTGTGAATTCTTGCAAATTGCTTAAGGCACTTTCAAAGGAAAGTGATTTTCTCTGAAAGGACAGCATTTAGAAAGTGAAGCAACACTCCATTCACTTCGCACAGTGAATTGAAGTGTTGGAACAGACTGCTTCTCTTTCAGAGAAACGCATGTGAGTTTTTTGTGAATACTTGAAAGTAGTTTAAGGCACTTTCAAAGGAAAGTGATTTTCTCTGAAAGGACAGAATTTAGAAAGTGATGCAAACACTCCATTCACTTCGCACAGTGAATTGAAGTGTTGGAACAGACTGCTTCTCTTTCAGAGAAACGCATGTGAGTTTCTTCCTAATGCTTGTAAGTAGCTTCAGGCACTTTCAAAGGAAAGTGATTTTCTCTGAAAGGACAGTATTTAGAAAGTGAAGCAACACTCCATTCCCTTTGTGCAGTGAATTGAAGTGTTGGAACAGAGTGCTTCTCTTTCATAGAAACGCATTAGTGTTTCTTGTGAATGCTTGCAAGTGGCTTAAGGCACTTTCAAAGGAAAGTGATTTTCTCTGAAAGGACAGCATTTAGAAAGTGAAGCAACACTCCATTCACTTTGTACAGTGAATTGAAGTGTTGGAACAGACTGCCTCTCTTTCAGAGAAACGCATGTGAGTTTCTTCCTAATGCTTGCAAGTAGCTTAAGGCACTTTCAAGGGAAAGTGATTTTCTCTGAAAGGACAGCATTTAGAAAGTGAAGCAACACTCCATTCACTTCGCACAGTGAATTGAAGTGTTGGAACAGACTGCTTCTCTTTCACAGAAACGCATGTGACTTTCTGGTGAACGCTTGTAAGTAGCTTAAGGCACTTTCAAAGGAAAGTGATTTTCTCTGAAAGGACAGCATTTAGAATGTGAAGCAACACTCCATTCACTTCGCACAGTGAATTGAAGTGTTGGAACAGACTGCTTCTCTTTCAGAGAAACGCATGTGAGTTTCTTGTGAATTCTTGCAAATTGCTTAAGGCACTTTCAAAGGAAAGTGATTTTCTCTGAAAAGACAGCATTTAGAAAGTGAAGCAACACTCCATTCACTTCGCACAGTGAATTGAAGTGTTGGAACAGACTGCTTCTCTTTCAGAGAAATGCATGTGAGTTTCTTCCTAATGCTTGTAAGTAGCTTAAGGCACTTTCAAAGGAAAGTGATTTTCTCTGAAAGGACAGCATTTAGAAAGTGAAGCAACACTCCATTCCCTTCGTGCAGTGAATTGAAGTGTTGGAACAGAGTGCTTCTCTTTCATAGAAACGCATTAGTGTTTCTTGTGAATGCTTGCAAGTGGCTTAAGGCACTTTCAAAGGAAAGTGATTTTCTCTGAAAGGACAGCATTTAGAAAGTGAAGCAACACTCCATTCACTTCGCACAGTGAATTGAAGTGTTGGAACAGACTGCTTCTCTTTCAGAGAAATGCATGTGAGTTTCTGTTGAATGCTTGTAAGTACCTTAAGGCACTTTCAAAGGAAAGTGATTTTCTCTGAAAGGACAGCATTTAGAAAGTGAAGCAACACTCCATTCACTTCGCAGAGTGAATTGAAGTATTGGAACAGACTGCTTCTCTTTCAGAGAAATGCATGTGAGTTTCTGGTGAATGCTTGTAAGTAGCTTAAGGCACTTTCAAAGGAAAATGATCTTCTCAGAAAGGACAGCATTTAGAAAGTGAGGCAACACTCCATTCACTTCGCACAGTGAATTGAAGTGTTGGAACAGACTGCTTCTCTTTCAGAGAAACGCATGTGAGTTTCTGTTGAATGCTTGTAAGTAGCTTAAGGCACTTTCAAAGGAAAGTGATTTTCTCTGAAAGGACAGCATTTAGAAAGTGAAGCAACACTCCATTCCCTTCGTGCAGTGAATTGAAGTGTTGGAACAGACTGCTTCTCTTTCAGAGAAACGCATGTGAGTTTCTTCCTAATGCTTGCAAGTAGCTTAAGGCACTTTCAAGGGAAAGTGATTTTCTCTGAAAGGACAGCATTTAGAAAGTGAAGCAACACTCCATTCACTTCGCACAGTGAATTGAAGTGTTGGAACAGACTGCTTCTCTTTCAGAGAAACGCATGTGACTTTCTGGTGAACGCTTGTAAGTAGCTTAAGGCACTTTCAAAGGAAAGTGATTTTCTCTGAAAGGACAGCATTTAGAATGTGAAGCAACACTCCATTCACTTCGCACAGTGAATTGAAGTGTTGGAACAGACTGCTTCTCTTTCAGAGAAACGCATGTGAGTTTCTTGTGAATTCTTGCAAATTGCTTAAGGCACTTTCAAAGGAAAGTGATTTTCTCTGAAAGGACAGCATTTAGAAAGTGAAGCAACACTCCATTCACTTTGTACAGTGAATTGAAGTGTTGGAACAGACTGCCTCTCTTTCAGAGAAATGCATGTGAGTTTCTGTTGAATGCTTGTCAGTAGCTTAAGGCTCTTTCAAAGGAAAGTGATTTTCTCTGAAAGGACAGCATTTAGAAAGTAAAGCAACACTCCATTCCCTTCGCGCAATGAATTGAAGTGTTGGCACAGACTGCTTCTCTTTCATAGAAACGCATTAGTGTTTCTTGTGAATGCTTGTAAGAAGCTTAAGGCACTTTCAAAGGAAAGTGATTTTCTCTGAAAGGACAGCATTTAGAAAGTGAAGCAACACTCCATTCACTTCGCACAGTGAATTGAAGTGTTGGAACAGACTGCTTCTCTTTCAGAGAAACGCATGTGAGTTTCTTGTGAATTCTTGCAAGTTGCTTAAGGCCCTTTCAAAGGAAAGTGATTTTCTCTGAAAGGACAGCATTTAGAAAGTGAGGCAACACTCCATTCACTTCACACAGTGAATTGAAGTGTTGGAACAGACTGCTTCTCTTTCAGAGAAACGCATGTGAGGTTCTGTTGAATGCTTGTAAGTAGCTTAAGGAACTTTCAAAGGAAAGTGATTTTCTCTGAAAGGACAGCATTTAGAAAGTGAAGCAACACTCCATTCCCTTCGTGCAGTGAATTGAAGTGTTGGAACAGACTGCTTCTCTTTCAGAGAAACGCATGTGAGTTTCTTCCTAATGCTTGCAAGTAGCTTAAGGCACTTTCAAGGGAAAGTGATTTTCTCTGAAAGGACAGCATTTAGAAAGTGAAGCAACACTCCATTCACTTCGCACAGTGAATTGAAGTGTTGGAACAGACTGCTTCTCTTTCAGAGAAACACATGTGACTTTCTGGTGAACGCTTGTAAGTAGCTTAAGGCACTTTCAAAGGAAAGTGATTTTCTCTGAAAGGACAGCATTTAGAATGTGAAGCAACACTCCATTCACTTCGCACAGTGAATTGAAGTGTTGGAACAGTCTGCTTCTCTTTCAGAGAAACGCATGTGAGTTTCTTCCAAATGCTTGCAAGTAGCTTAAGGCACTTTCAAAGGAAAGTAATTTTCTCTGAAAGGACAGCATTTAGAAAGTGAAGCAACACTCCATTCACTTCGCACAGTGAACTGAAGTGTTGGAACAGACTGCTTCTCTTTCAGAGAAACGCATGTGCGTTTCTGGTGAATGCTTGTAAGAAGCTTAAGGCACTTTCAAAGGAAAGTGATTTTCTCTGAAAGGACAGCATTTAGAAACTGAAGCAACACTCCATTCACTTCGCACAGTGAATTGAAGTGTTGGAACAGACTGCTTCTCTTTCAGAGAAACGCATGTGAGTTTTTTGTGAATGCTTGCAAGTAGTTTAAGGCACTTTCAAAGGAAAGTGATTTTCTCTGAAAGGACAGAATTTAGAAAGTGATGCAACACTCCATTCACCTCGGACAGTGAATTGAAGTGTTGGAACAGACTGCTTCTCTTTCAGAGAAACGCATGTGAGTTTCTTCCTAATGCTTGTAAGTAGCTTAAGGCACTTTCAAAGGAAAGTGATTTTCTCTGAAAGGACAGCATTTAGAAAGTGAAGCAACACTCCATTCCCTTCGTGCAGTGAATTGAAGTGTTGGAACAGACTGCTTCTCTTTCATAGAAACGCATTAGTGTTTCTTGTGAATGCTTGCAAGTGGCTTAAGGCACTTTCAAAGGAAAGTGATTTTCTCTGAAAGGACAGCATTTAGAAAGTGAAGCAACACTCCATTCACTTCGCACAGTGAATTGAAGTGTTGGAACAGACTGCTTCTCTTTCAGAGAAATGCATGTGAGTTTCTGTTGAATGCTTGTAAGTACCTTAAGGCACTTTCAAAGGAAAGTGATTTTCTCTGAAAGGACAGCATTTAGAAAGTGAAGCAACACTCCATTCACTTCGCAGAGTGAATTGAAGTATTGGAACAGACTGCTTCTCTTTCAGAGAAATGCATGTGAGTTTCTGGTGAATGCTTGTAAGTAGCTTAAGGCACTTTCAAAGGAAAATGATTTTCTCTGAAAGGACAGCATTTAGAAAGTGAGGCAACACTCCATTCACTTCGCACAGTGAAATGAAGTGTTGGAACAGACTGCTTCTCTTTCAGAGAAACGCATGTGAGTTTCTGTTGAATGCTTGTAAGTAGCTTAAGGCACTTTCAAAGGAAAGTGATTTTCTCTGAAAGGACAGCATTTAGAAAGTGAAGCAACACTCCATTCCCTTCGTGCAGTGAATTGAAGTGTTGGAACAGACTGCTTCTCTTTCAGAGAAACGCATGTGAGTTTCTTCCTAATGCTTGCAAGTAGCTTAAGGCACTTTCAAGGGAAAGTGATTTTCTCTGAAAGGACAGCATTTAGAAAGTGAAGCAACACTTCATTCACTTCGCACAGTGAATTGAAGTGTTGGAACAGACTGCTTCTCTTTCAGAGAAACGCATGTGAGTTTCTTGTGAATTCTTGCAAATTGCTTAAGGCACTTTCAAAGGAAAGTGATTTTCTCTGAAAGGACAGCATTTAGAAAGTGAAGCAACACTCCATTCACTTCGCACAGTGAATTGAAGTGTTGGAACAGACTGCTTCTCTTTCAGAGAAACGCATGTGAGTTTTTTGTGAATACTTGAAAGTAGTTTAAGGCACTTTCAAAGGAAAGTGTTTTTCTCTGAAAGGACAGAATTTAGAAAGTGATGCAACACTCCATTCACTTCGCACAGTGAATTGAAGTGTTGGAACAGACTGCTTCTCTTTCAGAGAAACGCATGTGAGTTTCTTCCTAATGCTTGTAAGTAGCTTCAGGCACTTTCAAAGGAAAGTGATTTTCTCTGAAAGGACAGCATTTAGAAAGTGAAGCAACACTCCATTCCCTTCGTGCAGTGAATTGAAGTGTTGGAACAGAGTGCTTCTCTTTCATAGAAACGCATTAGTGTTTCTTGTGAATGCTTGCAAGTGGCTTAAGGCACTTTCAAAGGAAAGTGATTTTCTCTGAAAGGACAGGATTTAGAAAGTGAAGCAACACTCCATTCACTTTGTACAGTGAATTGAAGTGTTGGAACAGACTGCCTCTCTTTCAGAGAAATGCATGTGAGTTTCTGTTGAATGCTTGTCAGTAGCTTAAGGCTCTTTCAAAGGAAAGTGATTTTCTCTGAAAGGACAGCATTTAGAAAGTAAAGCAACACTCCATTCCCTTCGCGCAATGAATTGAAGTGTTGGCACAGACTGCTTCTCTTTCATAGAAACGCATTAGTGTTTCTTGTGAATGCTTGTAAGAAGCTTAAGGCACTTTCAAAGGAAAGTGATTTTCTCTGAAAGGACAGCATTTAGAAAGTGAAGCAACACTCCATTCACTTCGCACAGTGAATTGAAGTGTTGGAACAGACTGCTTCTCTTTCAGAGAAACGCATGTGAGTTTCTTGTGAATTCTTGCAAGTTGCTTAAGGCCCTTTCAAAGGAAAGTGATTTTCTCTGAAAGGACAGCATTTAGAAAGTGAGGCAACACTCCATTCACTTCGCACAGTGAATTGAAGTGTTGGAACAGACTGCTTCTCTTTCAGAGAAACGCATGTGAGTTTCTGTTGAATGCTTGTAAGTAGCTTAAGGCACTTTCAAAAGAAAGTGATTTTCTCTGAAAGGACAGCATTTAGAAAGTGAAGCAACACTCCATTCCCTTCGTGCAGTGAATTGAAGTGTTGGAACAGACTGCTTCTCTTTCAGAGAAACGCATGTGAGTTTCTTCCTAATGCTTGCAAGTAGCTTAAGGCACTTTCAAGGGAAAGTGATTTTCTCTGAAAGGACAGCATTTAGAAAGTGAAGCAACACTCCATTCACTTCGCACAGTGAATTGAAGTGTTGGAACAGACTGCTTCTCTTTCAGAGAAACGCATGTGACTTTCTGGTGAACGCTTGTAAGTAGCTTAAGGCACTTTCAAAGGAAAGTGATTTTCTCTGAAAGGACAGCATTTAGAATGTGAAGCAACACTCCATTCACTTCGCACAGTGAATTGAAGTGTTGGAACAGACTGCTTCTCTTTCAGAGAAACGCATGTGAGTTTCTTGTGAATTCTTGCAAATTGCTTAAGGCACTTTCAAAGGAAAGTGATTTTCTCTGAAAAGACAGCATTTAGAAAGTGAAGCAACACTCCATTCACTTCGCACAGTGAATTGAAGTGTTGGAACAGACTGCTTCTCTTTCAGAGAAATGCATGTGAGTTTCTTCCTAATGCTTGTAAGTAGCTTAAGGCACTTTCAAAGGAAAGTGATTTTCTCTGAAAGGACAGCATTTAGAAAGTGAAGCAACACTCCATTCCCTTCGTGCAGTGAATTGAAGTGTTGGAACAGAGTGCTTCTCTTTCATAGAAACGCATTAGTGTTTCTTGTGAATGCTTGCAAGTGGCTTAAGGCACTTTCAAAGGAAAGTGATTTTCTCTGAAAGGACAGCATTTAGAAAGTGAAGCAACACTCCATTCACTTCGCACAGTGAATTGAAGTGTTGGAACAGACTGCTTCTCTTTCAGAGAAATGCATGTGAGTTTCTGTTGAATGCTTGTAAGTACCTTAAGGCACTTTCAAAGGAAAGTGATTTTCTCTGAAAGGACAGCATTTAGAAAGTGAAGCAACACTCCATTCACTTCGCAGAGTGAATTGAAGTATTGGAACAGACTGCTTCTCTTTCAGAGAAATGCATGTGAGTTTCTGGTGAATGCTTGTAAGTAGCTTAAGGCACTTTCAAAGGAAAATGATCTTCTCAGAAAGGACAGCATTTAGAAAGTGAGGCAACACTCCATTCACTTCGCACAGTGAATTGAAGTGTTGGAACAGACTGCTTCTCTTTCAGAGAAACGCATGTGAGTTTCTGTTGAATGCTTGTAAGTAGCTTAAGGCACTTTCAAAGGAAAGTGATTTTCTCTGAAAGGACAGCATTTAGAAAGTGAAGCAACACTCCATTCCCTTCGTGCAGTGAATTGAAGTGTTGGAACAGACTGCTTCTCTTTCAGAGAAACGCATGTGAGTTTCTTCCTAATGCTTGCAAGTAGCTTAAGGCACTTTCAAGGGAAAGTGATTTTCTCTGAAAGGACAGCATTTAGAAAGTGAAGCAACACTCCATTCACTTCGCACAGTGAATTGAAGTGTTGGAACAGACTGCTTCTCTTTCAGAGAAACGCATGTGACTTTCTGGTGAACGCTTGTAAGTAGCTTAAGGCACTTTCAAAGGAAAGTGATTTTCTCTGAAAGGACAGCATTTAGAATGTGAAGCAACACTCCATTCACTTCGCACAGTGAATTGAAGTGTTGGAACAGACTGCTTCTCTTTCAGAGAAACGCATGTGAGTTTCTTGTGAATTCTTGCAAATTGCTTAAGGCACTTTCAAAGGAAAGTGATTTTCTCTGAAAGGACAGCATTTAGAAAGTGAAGCAACACTCCATTCACTTCGCACAGTGAATTGAAGTGTTGGAACAGACTGCTTCTCTTTCAGAGAAACGCATGTGAGTTTTTTGTGAATACTTGAAAGTAGTTTAAGGCACTTTCAAAGGAAAGTGATTTTCTCTGAAAGGACAGAATTTAGAAAGTGATGCAAACACTCCATTCACTTCGCACAGTGAATTGAAGTGTTGGAACAGACTGCTTCTCTTTCAGAGAAACGCATGTGAGTTTCTTCCTAATGCTTGTAAGTAGCTTCAGGCACTTTCAAAGGAAAGTGATTTTCTCTGAAAGGACAGTATTTAGAAAGTGAAGCAACACTCCATTCCCTTCGTGCAGTGAATTGAAGTGTTGGAACAGAGTGCTTCTCTTTCATAGAAACGCATTAGTGTTTCTTGTGAATGCTTGCAAGTGGCTTAAGGCACTTTCAAAGGAAAGTGATTTTCTCTGAAAGGACAGCATTTAGAAAGTGAAGCAACACTCCATTCACTTTGTACAGTGAATTGAAGTGTTGGAACAGACTGCCTCTCTTTCAGAGAAACGCATGTGAGTTTCTTCCTAATGCTTGCAAGTAGCTTAAGGCACTTTCAAGGGAAAGTGATTTTCTCTGAAAGGACAGCATTTAGAAAGTGAAGCAACACTCCATTCACTTCGCACAGTGAATTGAAGTGTTGGAACAGACTGCTTCTCTTTCACAGAAACGCATGTGACTTTCTGGTGAACGCTTGTAAGTAGCTTAAGGCACTTTCAAAGGAAAGTGATTTTCTCTGAAAGGACAGCATTTAGAATGTGAAGCAACACTCCATTCACTTCGCACAGTGAATTGAAGTGTTGGAACAGACTGCTTCTCTTTCAGAGAAACGCATGTGAGTTTCTTGTGAATTCTTGCAAATTGCTTAAGGCACTTTCAAAGGAAAGTGATTTTCTCTGAAAGGACAGCATTTAGAAAGTGAAGCAACACTCCATTCACTTCGCACAGTGAATTGAAGTGTTGGAACAGACTGCTTCTCTTTCAGAGAAACGCATGTGAGTTTTTTGTGAATACTTGAAAGTAGTTTAAGGCACTTTCAAAGGAAAGTGATTTTCTCTGAAAGGACAGAATTTAGAAAGTGATGCAACACTTCATTCACTTCGCACAGTGAATTGAAGTGTTGGAACAGACTGCTTCTCTTTCAGAGAAACGCATGTGAGTTTCTTCCTAATGCTTGTAAGTAGCTTCAGGCACTTTCAAAGGAAAGTGATTTTCTCTGAAAGGACAGCATTTAGAAAGTGAAGCAACACTCCATTCCCTTCGTGCAGTGAATTGAAGTGTTGGAACAGAGTGCTTCTCTTTCATAGAAACGCATTAGTGTTTCTTGTGAATGCTTGCAAGTGGCTTAAGGCACTTTCAAAGGAAAGTGATTTTCTCTGAAAGGACAGCATTTAGAAAGTGAAGCAACACTCCATTCACTTTGTACAGTGAATTGAAGTGTTGGAACAGACTGCCTCTCTTTCAGAGAAATGCATGTGAGTTTCTGTTGAATGCTTGTCAGTAGCTTAAGGCTCTTTCAAAGGAAAGTGATTTTCTCTGAAAGGACAGCATTTAGAAAGTAAAGCAACACTCCATTCCCTTCGCGCAATGAATTGAAGTGTTGGCACAGACTGCTTCTCTTTCATAGAAACGCATTAGTGTTTCTTGTGAATGCTTGTAAGAAGCTTAAGGCACTTTCAAAGGAAAGTGATTTTCTCTGAAAGGACAGCATTAAGAAAGTGAAGCAACACTCCATTCACTTCGCACAGTGAATTGAAGTGTTGGAACAGACTGCTTCTCTTTCAGAGAAACGCATTAGTGTTTCTTGTGAATGCTTGTAAGAAGCTTAAGGCACTTTCAAAGGAAAGTGATTTTCTCTGAAAGGACAGCATTTAGAAAGTGAAGCAACACTCCATTCACTTCGCACAGTGAATTGAAGTGTTGGAACAGACTGCTTCTCTTTCAGAGAAACGCATGTGACTTTCTGGTGAACGCTTGTAAGTAGCTTAAGGCACTTTCAAAGGAAAGTGATTTTCTCTGAAAGGACAGCATTTAGAATGTGAAGCAACACTCCATTCACTTCGCACAGTGAATTGAAGTGTTGGAACAGACTGCTTCTCTTTCAGAGAAACGCATGTGAGTTTCTTGTGAATTCTTGCAAATTGCTTAAGGCACTTTCAAAGGAAAGTGATTTTCTCTGAAAGGACAGCATTTAGAAAGTGAAGCAACACTCCATTCACTTCGCACAGTGAATTGAAGTGTTGGAACAGACTGCTTCTCTTTCAGAGAAACGCATGTGAGTTTCTTCCTAATGCTTGTAAGTAGCTTAAGGCACTTTCAAAGGAAAGTGATTTTCTCTGAAAGGACAGCATTTAGAAAGTGAAGCAACACTCCATTCCCTTCGTGCAGTGAATTGAAGTGTTGGAACAGACTGCTTCTCTTTCAGAGAAACGCATTAGTGTTTCTTGTGAATGCTTGCAAGTGGCTTAAGGCACTTTCAAAGGAAAGTGATTTTCTCTGAAAGGACAGCATTTAGAAAGTGAAGCAACACTCCATTCACTTCGCACAGTGAATTGAAGTGTTGGAACAGACTGCTTCTCTTTCAGAGAAATGCATGTGAGTTTCTGTTGAATGCTTGTAAGTACCTTAAGGCACTTTCAAAGGAAAGTGATTTTCTCTGAAAGGACAGCATTTAGAAAGTGAAGCAACACTCCATTCACTTCGCAGAGTGAATTGAAGTATTGGAACAGACTGCTTCTCTTTCAGAGAAATGCATGTGAGTTTCTGGTGAATGCTTGTAAGTAGCTTAAGGCACTTTCAAAGGAAAATGATTTTCTCTGAAAGGACAGCATTTAGAAAGTGAAGCAACACTCCATTCCCTTCGTGCAGTGAATTGAAGTGTTGGAACAGACTGCTTCTCTTTCAGAGAAACGCATGTGAGTTTCTTCCTAATGCTTGCAAGTAGCTTAAGGCACTTTCAAGGGAAAGTGATTTTCTCTGAAAGGACAGCATTTAGAAAGTGAAGCAACACTCCATTCACTTCGCACAGTGAATTGAAGTGTTGGAACAGACTGCTTCTCTTTCAGAGAAACGCATGTGAGTTTCTGGTGAACGCTTGTAAGTACCTTAAGGCACTTTCAAAGGAAAGTGATTTTCTCTGAAAGGACAGCATTTAGAAAGTGAAGCAACACTCCATTCACTTCGCAGAGTGAATTGAAGTATTGGAACAGACTGCTTCTCTTTCAGAGAAATGCATGTGAGTTTCTGGTGAATGCTTGTAAGTAGCTTAAGGCACTTTCAAAGGAAAATGATTTTCTCTGAAAGGACAGCATTTAGAAAGTGAGGCAACACTCCATTCACTTCGCACAGTGAATTGAAGTGTTGGAACAGACTGCTTCTCTTTCAGAGAAACGCATGTGAGTTTCTGTTGAATGCTTGTAAGTAGCTTAAGGCACTTTCAAAGGAAAGTGATTTTCTCTGAAAGGACAGCATTTAGAAAGTGAAGCAACACTCCATTCCCTTCGTGCAGTGAATTGAAGTGTTGGAACAGACTGCTTCTCTTTCAGAGAAACGCATGTGAGTTTCTTCCTAATGCTTGCAAGTAGCTTAAGGCACTTTCAAGGGAAAGTGATTTTCTCTGAAAGGACAGCATTTAGAAAGTGAAGCAACACTCCATTCACTTCGCACAGTGAATTGAAGTGTTGGAACAGACTGCTTCTCTTTCAGAGAAACGCATGTGAGTTTCTGGTGAACGCTTGTAAGTAGCTTAAGGCACTTTCAAAGGAAAGTGATTTTCTCTGAAAGGACAGCATTTAGAAAGTGAAGCAACACTCCATTCACTTCGCACAGTGAATTGAAGTGTTGGAACAGACTGCTTCTCTTTCGGAGAAATGCATGTGAGTTTCTTGTGAATGCTTGCAAGTAGCTTAAGGCACTTTCAAAGGAAAGTGATTTTCTCTGAAAGGACAGCATTTAGAAAGTGAAGCAACACCCCATTCACTTCGCAGAGTGAATTGAAGTATTGGAACAGACTGCTACTCTTTCATAGAAACGCATTAGTGTTTCTTGTGAATGCTTGTAAGAAGCTTAAGGCACTTTCAAAGGAAAGTGATTTTCTCTGAAAGGACAGCATTTAGAAACTGAAGCAACACTCCATTCACTTCGCACAGTGAATTGAAGTGTTGGAACAGACTGCTTCTCTTTCAGAGAAACGCATGTGAGTTTCTTGTGAATTCTTGCAAGTTGCTTAAGGCACTTTCAAAGGAAAGTGATTTTCTCTGAAAGGACAGCATTTAGAAAGTGAAGCAACACTCCATTCACTTCGCACAGTGAATTGAAGTGTTGGAACAGACTGCTTCTCTTTCAGAGAAACGCATGTGAGTTTTTTGTGAATGCTTGAAAGTAGTTTAAGGCACTTTCAAAAGAAAGTGATTTTCTCTGAAAGGACAGAATTTAGAAAGTGAAGCAACACTCCATTCACTTCGCACAGTGAATTGAAGTGTTTGAACAGTCTGCTTCTCTTTCAGAGAAACGCATGTGAGTTTCTTCCTAATGCTTGCAAGTAGCTTAAGGCACTTTCAAAGGAAAGTGATTTTCTCTGAAAGGACAGCATTTAGAAAGTGAAGCAACACTCCATTCACTTCGCACAGTGAATTGAAGTGTTGGAACAGACTGCTTCTCTTTCAGAGAAACGCATGTGAGTTTCTGGTGAATGCTTGTAAGAAGCTTAAGGCACTTTCAAAGGAAAGTGATTTTCTCTGAAAGGACAGCATTTAGAAACTGAAGCAACACTCCATTCACTTCGCACAGTGAATTGAAGTGTTGGAACAGTCTGCTTCTCTTTCAGAGAAACGCATGTGAGCTTCTTCCTAATGCTTGCAAGTAGCTTAAGGCACTTTCAAAGGAAAGTGATTTTCTCTGAAAGGACAGCATTTAGAAACTGAAGCAACACTCCATTCACTTCGCACAGTGAATTGAAGTGTTGGAACAGTCTGCTTCTCTTTCAGAGAAACGCATGTGAGCTTCTTCCTAATGCTTGCAAGTAGCTTAAGGCACTTTCAAAGGAAAGTGATTTTCTCTGAAAGGACAGCATTTAGAAAGTGAAGCAACACTCCATTCACTTCGCACAGTGAATTGAAGTGTTGGAACAGACTGCTTATCTTTCAGAGAAATGCATGTGAGTTTCTGTTGAATGCTTGTAAGTAGCTTAAGGCACTTTCAAAGGAAAGTGATTTTCTCTGAAAGGACAGCATTTAGAAAGTGAAGCAACACTCCATTCACTTCGCAGAGTGAATTGAAGTATTGGAACAGACTGCTTCTCTTTCATAGAAACGCATTAGTGTTTCTTGTGAATGCTTGTAAGAAGCTTAAGGCACTTTCAAAGGAAAGTGATTTTCTCTAAAGGACAGCATTTAGAAAGTGAAGCAACACTCCATTCACTTCGCACAGTGAATTGAAGTGTTGGAACAGACTGCTTCTCTTTCAGAGAAACGCATGTGAGTTTCTTGTGAATTCTTGCAAGTTGCTTAAGGCACTTTCAAAGGAAAGTGATTTTCTCTGAAAGGACAGCATTTAGAAACTGAAGCAACACTCCATTCACTTCGCACAGTGAATTGAAGTGTTGGAACAGACTGCTTCTCTTTCAGAGAAACGCATGTGAGTTTTTTGTGAATGCTTGAAAGTAGTTTAAGGCACTTTCAAAGGAAAGTGATTTTCTCTGAAAGGACAGAATTTAGAAAGTGAAGCAACACTCCATTCACTTCGCACAGTGAATTGAAGTGTTTGAACAATCTGCTTCTCTTTCAGAGAAACGCATGTGAGTTTCTTCCTAATGCTTGCAAGTAGCTTAAGGCACTTTCAAAGGAAAGTGATTTTCTCTGAAAGGACAGAATTTAGAAAGTGAAGCAACACTCTATTCACTTCGCACAGTGAATTGAAGTGTTGGAACAGACTGCTTCTCTTTCAGAGAATCGCATGTGAGTTTCTGGTGAATGCTTGTAAGAAGCTTAAGGCACTTTCAAAGGAAAGTGATTTTCTCTGAAAAGACAGCATTTAGAAACTGAAGCAACACTCCATTCACTTCGCACAGTGAATAGAAGTGTTGGAACAGACTGCTTCTCTTTAAGAGAAACGCATGTGAGTTTTTTGTGAATGCTTGAAAGTAGTTTAAGGCACTTTCAAAGGAAAGTGATTTTCTCTGAAAGGACAGCATTTAGAAAGTGATGCAACACTCCATTCACTTCGCACAGTGAATTGAAGTGTTGGAACAGACTGCTTCTCTTTCAGAGAAACGCATGTGAGTTTCTTCCTAATGCTTGCAAGTAGCTTAAGGCACTTTCAAAGGAAAGTGATTTTCTCTGAAAGGACAGCATTTAGAAAGTGAAGCAACACTCCATTCCCTTCGTGCAGTGAATTGAAGTGTTGGTACAGAGTGCTTCTCTTTCATAGAAACGCATTAGTGTTTCTTGTGAATGCTTGCAAGTGGCTTAAGGCACTTTCAAAGGAAAGTGATTTTCTCTGAAAGGACAGCATTTAGAAACTGAAGCAACACTCCATTCACTTCGCACAGTGAATTGAAGTGTTGGAACTGTCTGTTTCTCTTTCAGAGAAACACATGTGAGCTTCTTCCTAATGCTTGCAAGTAGCTTAAGGCACTTTCAAAGGAAAGTGATTTTCTCTGAAAGGACAGCATTTAGAAAGTGAAGCAACACTCCATTCACTTCGCACAGTGAATTGAAGTATTGGAACAGACTGCTTCTCTTTCAGAGAAACGCATGTGACTTTCTGGTGAATGCTTGTAAGTAGCTTAAGGCACTTTCAAATGAAAGTGATTTTCTCTGAAAGGACAGCATTTAGAATGTGAAGCAACACCCCATTCACTTCGCACAGTGAATTGAAGTGTTGGAACAGACTGCTTCTCTTTCAGAGAAACGCATGTGTGTTTCTTGTGAATTCTTGCAAATTGCTTAAGGCACTTTCAAAGGAAAGTGATTTTCTCTGAAAGGACAGCATTTAGAAAGTGAAGCAACACTCCATTCACTTCGCACAGTGAATTGAAGTGTTGGAACAGACTGCTTCTCTTTCAGAGAAACGCATGTGAGTATTTTGTGAATACTTGAAAGTAGTTTAAGGCACTTTCAAAGGAAAGTGATTTTCTCTGAAAGGACAGAATTTAGAAAGTGATGCAACACTCCATTCACTTCGCACAGTGAATTGAAGTGTTGGAACAGACTGCTTCTCTTTCAGAGAAACGCATGTGAGTTTCTTCCTAATGCTTGTAAGTAGCCTCAGGCACTTTCAAAGGAAAGTGATTTTCTCTGAAAAGACAGCATTTAGAAAGTGAAGCAACACTCCATTCCCTTCGTGCAGTGAATTGAAGTGTTGGAACAGAGTGCTTCTCTTTCATAGAAACGCATTAGTGTTTCTTGTGAATGCTTGCAAGTGGCTTAAGGCACTTTCAAAGGAAAGTGATTTTCTCTGAAAGGACAGCATTTAGAAAGTGAAGCAACACTCCATTCACTTTGTACAGTGAATTGAAGTGTTGGAACAGACTGCCTCTCTTTCAGAGAAATGCATGTGAGTTTCTGTTGAATGCTTGTCAGTAGCTTAAGGCTCTTTCAAAGGAAAGTGATTTTCTCTGAAAGGACAGCATTTAGAAAGTAAAGCAACACTCCATTCCCTTCGCGCAATGAATTGAAGTGTTGGCACAGACTGCTTCTCTTTCATAGAAACGCATTAGTGTTTCTTGTGAATGCTTGTAAGAAGCTTAAGGCACATTCAAAGGAAAGTGATTTTCTCTGAAAGGACAGCATTTAGAAAGTGAAGCAACACTCCATTCACTTCGCACAGTGAATTGAAGTGTTGGAACAGACTGCTTCTCTTTCAGAGAAACGCATGTGAGTTTCTTGTGAATTCTTGCAAGTTGCTTAAGGCCCTTTCAAAGGAAAGTGATTTTCTCTGAAAGGACAGCATTTAGAAAGTGAAGCAACACTCCATTCACTTCGCACAGTGAATTGAAGTGTTGGAACAGACTGCTTCTCTTTCAGAGAAACGCATGTGAGTTTTTTGTGAATGCTTGAAAGTAGTTTAAGGCACTTTCAAAGGAAAGTGATTTTCTCTGAAAGGACAGAATTTAGAAAGTGAAGCAACACTCCATTCACCTCGCACAGTGAATTGAAGTGTTTGAACAGTCTGCTTCTCTTTCAGAGAAACGCATGTGAGTTTCTTCCTAATGCTTGCAAGTAGCTTAAGGCACTTTCAAAGGAAAGTGATTTTCTCTGAAAGGACAGCATTTAGAAAGTGAAGCAACACTCCATTCACTTCGCACAGTGAATTGAAGTGTTGGAACAGACTGCTTCTCTTTCAGAGAAACGCATGTGCGTTTCTGGTGAATGCTTGTAAGAAGCTTAAGGCACTTTCAAAGGAAAGTGATTTTCTCTGAAAGGACAGCATTTAGAAACTGAAGCAACACTCCATTCACTTCGCACAGTGAATTGAAGTGTTGGAACAGACTGCTTCTCTTTCAGAGAAACGCATGTGAGTTTTTTGTGAATGCTTGAAAGTAGTTTAAGGCACTTTCAAAGGAAAGTGATTTTCTCTGAAAGGACAGAATTTAGAAAGTGATGCAACACTCCATTCACCTCGGACAGTGAATTGAAGTGTTGGAACAGACTGCTTCTCTTTCAGAGAAACGCATGTGAGTTTCTTCCTAATGCTTGTAAGTAGCTTAAGGCACTTTCAAAGGAAAGTGATTTTCTCTGAAAGGACAGCATTTAGAAAGTGAAGCAACACTCCATTCCCTTCGTGCAGTGAATTGAAGTGTTGGAACAGAGTGCTTCTCTTTCATAGAAACGCATTAGTGTTTCTTGTGAATGCTTGCAAGTGGCTTAAGGCACTTTCAAAGGAAAGTGATTTTCTCTGAAAGGACAGCATTTAGAAAGTGAAGCAACACTCCATTCACTTCGCACAGTGAATTGAAGTGTTGGAACAGACTGCTTCTCTTTCAGAGAAATGCATGTGAGTTTCTGTTGAATGCTTGTAAGTATCTTAAGGCACTTTCAAAGGAAAGTGATTTTCTCTGAAAGGACAGCATTTAGAAAGTGAAGCAACACTCCATTTACTTCGCAGAGTGAATTGAAGTATTGGAACAGACTGCTTCTCTTTCAGAGAAATGCATGTGAGTTTCTGGTGAATGCTTGTAAGTAGCTTAAGGCACTTTCAAAGGAAAATGATTTTCTCTGAAAGGACAGCATTTAGAAAGTGAGGCAACACTCCATTCACTTCGCACAGTGAATTGAAGTGTTGGAACAGACTGCTTCTCTTTCAGAGAAACGCATGTGAGTTTCTGTTGAATGCTTGTAAGTAGCTTAAGGCACTTTCAAAGGAAAGTGATTTTCTCTGAAAGGACAGCATTTAGAAAGTGAAGCAACACTCCATTCCCTTCGTGCAGTGAATTGAAGTGTTGGAACAGACTGCTTCTCTTTCAGAGAAACGCATGTGAGTTTCTTCCTAATGCTTGCAAGTAGCTTAAGGCACTTTCAAGAGAAAGTGATTTTCTCTGAAAGGACAGCATTTAGAAAGTGAAGCAACACTCCATTCACTTCGCACAGTGAATTGAAGTGTTGGAACAGACTGCCTCTCTTTCAGAGAAATGCATGTGAGTTTCTGTTGAATGCTTGTCAGTAGCTTAAGGCTCTTTCAAAGGAAAGTGATTTTCTCTGAAAGGACAGCATTTAGAAAGTAAAGCAACACTCCATTCCCTTCGCGCAATGAATTGAAGTGTTGGCACAGACTGCTTCTCTTTCATAGAAACGCATTAGTGTTTCTTGTGAATGCTTGTAAGAAGCTTAAGGCACATTCAAAGGAAAGTGATTTTCTCTGAAAGGACAGCATTTAGAAAGTGAAGCAACACTCCATTCACTTCCCACAGTGAATTGAAGTGTTGGAACAGACTGCTTCTCTTTCAGAGAAACGCATGTGAGTTTCTTGTGAATTCTTGCAAGTTGCTTAAGGCCCTTTCAAAGGAAAGTGATTTTCTCTGAAAGGACAGCATTTAGAAAGTGAAGCAACACTCCATTCACTTCGCACAGTGAATTGAAGTGTTGGAACAGACTGCTTCTCTTTCAGAGAAACGCATGTGAGTTTTTTGTGAATGCTTGAAAGTAGTTTAAGGCACTTTCAAAGGAAAGTGATTTTCTCTGAAAGGACAGAATTTAGAAAGTGAAGCAACACTCCATTCACCTCGCACAGTGAATTGAAGTGTTTGAACAGTCTGCTTCTCTTTCAGAGAAACGCATGTGAGTTTCTTCCTAATGCTTGCAAGTAGCTTAAGGCACTTTCAAAGGAAAGTGATTTTCTCTGAAAGGACAGCATTTAGAAAGTGAAGCAACACTCCATTCACTTCGCACAGTGAATTGAAGTGTTGGAACAGACTGCTTCTCTTTCAGAGAAACGCATGTGAGTTTCTGGTGAATGCTTGTAAGTAGCTTAAGGCACTTTCAAAGGAAAGTGATTTTCTCTGAAAGGACAGCATTTAGAAACTGAAGCAACACTCCATTCACTTCGCACAGTGAATTGAAGTGTTGGAACAGACTGCTTCTCTTTCAGAGAAACGCATGTGAGTTTTTTGTGAATGCTTGAAAGTAGTTTAAGGCACTTTCAAAGGAAAGTGATTTTCTCTGAAAGGACAGAATTTAGAAAGTGATGCAACACTCCATTCACCTCGGACAGTGAATTGAAGTGTTGGAACAGACTGCTTCTCTTTCAGAGAAACGCATGTGAGTTTCTTCCTAATGCTTGTAAGTAGCTTAAGGCACTTTCAAAGGAAAGTGATTTTCTCTGAAAGGACAGCATTTAGAAAGTGAAGCAACACTCCATTCCCTTCGTGCAGTGAATTGAAGTGTTGGAACAGAGTGCTTCTCTTTCATAGAAACGCATTAGTGTTTCTTGTGAATGCTTGCAAGTGGCTTAAGGCACTTTCAAAGGAAAGTGATTTTCTCTGAAAGGACAGCATTTAGAAAGTGAAGCAACACTCCATTCACTTCGCACAGTGAATTGAAGTGTTGGAACAGACTGCTTCTCTTTCAGAGAAATGCATGTGAGTTTCTGTTGAATGCTTGTAAGTATCTTAAGGCACTTTCAAAGGAAAGTGATTTTCTCTGAAAGGACAGCATTTAGAAAGTGAAGCAACACTCCATTTACTTCGCAGAGTGAATTGAAGTATTGGAACAGACTGCTTCTCTTTCAGAGAAATGCATGTGAGTTTCTGGTGAATGCTTGTAAGTAGCTTAAGGCACTTTCAAAGGAAAATGATTTTCTCTGAAAGGACAGCATTTAGAAAGTGAGGCAACACTCCATTCACTTCGCACAGTGAATTGAAGTGTTGGAACAGACTGCTTCTCTTTCAGAGAAACGCATGTGAGTTTCTGTTGAATGCTTGTAAGTAGCTTAAGGCACTTTCAAAGGAAAGTGATTTTCTCTGAAAGGACAGCATTTAGAAAGTGAAGCAACACTCCATTCCCTTCGTGCAGTGAATTGAAGTGTTGGAACAGACTGCTTCTCTTTCAGAGAAACGCATGTGAGTTTCTTCCTAATGCTTGCAAGTAGCTTAAGGCACTTTCAAGAGAAAGTGATTTTCTCTGAAAGGACAGCATTTAGAAAGTGAAGCAACACTCCATTCACTTCGCACAGTGAATTGAAGTGTTGGAACAGACTGCTTCTCTTTCAGAGAAACGCATGTGAGTTTCTTGTGAATTCTTGCAAATTGCTTAAGGCACTTTCAAAGGAAAGTGATTTTCTCTGAAAGGACAGCATTTAGAAAGTGAAGCAACACTCCATTCACTTCGCACAGTGAATTGAAGTGTTGGAACAGACTGCTTCTCTTTCAGAGAAACGCATGTGAGTTTTTTGTGAATACTTGAAAGTAGTTTAAGGCACTTTCAAAGGAAAGTGATTTTCTCTGAAAGGACAGAATTTAGAAAGTGATGCAACACTCCATTCACTTCGCACAGTGAATTGAAGTGTTGGAACAGACTGCTTCTCTTTCAGAGAAACGCATGTGAGTTTCTTCCTAATGCTTGTAAGTAGCTTCAGGCACTTTCAAAGGAAAGTGATTTTCTCTGAAAGGACAGCATTTAGAAAGTGCAGCAACACTCCATTCACTTCGCACAGTGAATTGAAGTGTTGGAACAGACTGCTTCTCTTTCAGAGAAACGCATGTGAGTTTCTTGTGAATTCTTGCAAGTTGCTTAAGGCCCTTTCAAAGGAAAGTGATTTTCTCTGAAAGGACAGCATTTAGAAAGTGAGGCAACACTCCATTCACTTCGCACAGTGAATTGAAGTGTTGGAACAGACTGCTTCTCTTTCAGAGAAACGCATGTGAGTTTCTGTTGAATGCTTGTAAGTAGCTTAAGGCACTTTCAAAGGAAAGTGATTTTCTCTGAAAGGACAGCATTTAGAAAGTGAAGCAACACTCCATTCCCTTCGTGCAGTGAATTGAAGTGTTGGAACAGACTGCTTCTCTTTCAGAGAAACGCATGTGAGTTTCTTCCTAATGCTTGCAAGTAGCTTAAGGCACTTTCAAGGAAAAGTGATTTTCTCTGAAAGGACAGCATTTAGAAAGTGAAGCAACACTCCATTCACTTCGCACAGTGAATTGAAGTGTTGGAACAGACTGCTTCTCTTTCAGAGAAACGCATGTGACTTTCTGGTGAACGCTTGTAAGTAGCTTAAGGCACTTTCAAAGGAAAGTGATTTTCTCTGAAAGGACAGCATTTAGAAACTGAAGCAACACTCCATTCACTTCGCACAGTGAATTGAAGTGTTGGAACAGACTGCTTCTCTTTCAGAGAAACGCATGTGAGTTTCTTGTGAATTCTTGCAAATTGCTTAAGGCACTTTCAAAGGAAAGTGATTTTCTCTGAAAGGACAGCATTTAGAAAGTGAAGCAACACTCCATTCACTTCGCACAGTGAATTGAAGTGTTGGAACAGACTGCTTCTCTTTCAGAGAAACGCATGTGAGTTTCTTCCTAATGCTTGTAAGTAGCTTAAGGCACTTTCAAAGGAAAGTGATTTTCTCTGAAAGGACAGCATTTAGAAAGTGAAGCAACACTCCATTCCCTTCGTGCAGTGAATTGAAGTGTTGGAACAGACTGCTTCTCTTTCAGAGAAACGCATGTGAGTTTCTTCCTACTGCTTGCAAGTAGCTTAAGGCACTTTCAAGGGAAAGTGATTTTCTCTGAAAGGACAGCATTTAGAAACTGAAGCAACACTCCATTCACTTCGCACAGTGAATTGAAGTGTTGGAACAGACTGCTTCTCTTTCAGAGAAATGCATGTGACTTTCTGGTGAACGCTTGTAAGTAGCTTAAGGCACTTTCAAAGGAAAGTGATTTTCTCTGAAAGGACAGCATTTAGAATGTGAAACAACACTCCATTCACTTCGCACAGTGAATTGAAGTGTTGGAACAGACTGCTTCTCTTTCAGAGAAACGCATGTGAGTTTCTTGTGAATTCTTGCAAATTGCTTAAGGCACTTTCAAAGGAAACTGATTTTCTCTGAAAGGACAGCATTTAGAAAGTGAAGCAACACTCCATTCACTTCGCACAGTGAATTGAAGTGTTGGAACAGACTGCTTCTCTTTCAGAGAAACGCATGTGAGTTTCTTCCTAATGCTTGTAAGTAGCTTAAGGCACTTTCAAAGGAAAGTGATTTTCTCTGAAAGGACAGCATTTAGAAAGTGAAGCAACACTCCATTCCCTTCGTGCAGTGAATTGAAGTGTTGGAACAGAGTGCTTCTCTTTCATAGAAACGCATTAGTGTTTCTTGTGAATGCTTGCAAGTGGCTTAAGGCACTTTCAAAGGAAAGTGATTTTCTCTGAAAGGACAGCATTTAGAAAGTGAAGCAACACTCCATTCACTTCGCACAGTGAATTGAAGTGTTGGAACAGACTGCTTCTCTTTCAGAGAAATGCATGTGAGTTTCTGTTGAATGCTTGTAAGTATCTTAAGGCACTTTCAAAGGAAAGTGATTTTCTCTGAAAGGACAGCATTTAGAAAGTGAAGCAACACTCCATTTACTTCGCAGAGTGAATTGAAGTATTGGAACAGACTGCTTCTCTTTCAGAGAAATGCATGTGAGTTTCTGGTGAATGCTTGTAAGTAGTTTAAGGCACTTTCAAAGGAAAATGATTTTCTCTGAAAGGACAGCATTTAGAAAGTGAGGCAACACTCCATTCACTTCGCACAGTGAATTGAAGTGTTGGAACAGACTGCTTCTCTTTCAGAGAAACGCATGTGAGTTTCTGTTGAATGCTTGTAAGTAGCTTAAGGCACTTTCAAAGGAAAGTGATTTTCTCTGAAAGGACAGCATTTAGAAAGTGAAGCAACACTCCATTCCCTTCGTGCAGTGAATTGAAGTGTTGGAACAGACTGCTTCTCTTTCAGAGAAACGCATGTGAGTTTCTTCCTAATGCTTGCAAGTAGCTTAAGGCACTTTCAAGAGAAAGTGATTTTCTCTGAAAGGACAGCATTTAGAAAGTGAAGCAACAC
This sequence comes from Myodes glareolus, assembly GCF_982192425.1. Lineage (NCBI taxonomy): Eukaryota > Metazoa > Chordata > Mammalia > Rodentia > Cricetidae > Myodes > Myodes glareolus. The sequence continues at coordinate 1,339,007 of NW_028263213.1, forward strand.
TCCATTCACTTCGCACAGTGAATTGAAGTGTTGGAACAGACTGCTTCTCTTTCAGAGAAACGCATGTGAGTTTCTTCCTACTGCTTGCAAGTAGCTTAAGGCACTTTCAAGGGAAAGTGATTTTCTCTGAAAGGACAGCATTTAGAAAGTGAAGCAACACTCCATTCACTTCGCACAGTGAATTGAAGTGTTGGAACAGACTGCTTCTCTTTCAGAGAAATGCATGTGACTTTCTGGTGAACGCTTGTAAGTAGCTTAAGGCACTTTCAAAGGAAAGTGATTTTCTCTGAAAGGACAGCATTTAGAATGTGAAACAACACTCCATTCACTTCGCACAGTGAATTGAAGTGTTGGAACAGACTGCTTCTCTTTCAGAGAAACGCATGTGAGTTTCTTGTGAATTCTTGCAAATTGCTTAAGGCACTTTCAAAGGAAACTGATTTTCTCTGAAAGGACAGCATTTAGAAAGTGAAGCAACACTCCATTCACTTCGCACAGTGAATTGAAGTGTTGGAACAGACTGCTTCTCTTTCAGAGAAACGCATGTGAGTTTCTTCCTAATGCTTGTAAGTAGCTTCAGGCACTTTCAAAGGAAAGTGATTTTCTCTGAAAGGACAGCATTTAGAAAGTGAAGCAACACTCCATTCCCTTCGTGCAGTGAATTGAAGTGTTGGAACAGAGTGCTTCTCTTTCATAGAAACGCATTAGTGTTTCTTGTGAATGCTTGCAAGTGGCTTAAGGCACTTTCAAAGGAAAGTGATTTTCTCTGAAAGGACAGCATTTAGAAAGTGAAGCAACACTCCATTCACTTTGTACAGTGAATTGAAGTGTTGGAACAGACTGCCTCTCTTTCAGAGAAATGCATGTGAGTTTCTGTTGAATGCTTGTCAGTAGCTTAAGGCTCTTTCAAAGGAAAGTGATTTTCTCTGAAAGGACAGCATTTAGAAAGTAAAGCAACACTCCATTCCCTTCGCGCAATGAATTGAAGTGTTGGCACAGACTGCTTCTCTTTCATAGAAACGCATTAGTGTTTCTTGTGAATGCTTGTAAGAAGCTTAAGGCACTTTCAAAGGAAAGTGATTTTCTCTGAAAGGACAGCATTTAGAAAGTGAAGCAACACTCCATTCACTTCGCACAGTGAATTGAAGTGTTGGAACAGACTGCTTCTCTTTCAGAGAAACGCATGTGAGTTTCTTGTGAATTCTTGCAAGTTGCTTAAGGCCCTTTCAAAGGAAAGTGATTTTCTCTGAAAGGACAGCATTTAGAAAGTGAGGCAACACTCCATTCACTTCACACAGTGAATTGAAGTGTTGGAACAGACTGCTTCTCTTTCAGAGAAACGCATGTGAGGTTCTGTTGAATGCTTGTAAGTAGCTTAAGGAACTTTCAAAGGAAAGTGATTTTCTCTGAAAGGACAGCATTTAGAAAGTGAAGCAACACTCCATTCCCTTCGTGCAGTGAATTGAAGTGTTGGAACAGACTGCTTCTCTTTCAGAGAAACGCATGTGAGTTTCTTCCTAATGCTTGCAAGTAGCTTAAGGCACTTTCAAGGGAAAGTGATTTTCTCTGAAAGGACAGCATTTAGAAAGTGAAGCAACACTCCATTCACTTCGCACAGTGAATTGAAGTGTTGGAACAGACTGCTTCTCTTTCAGAGAAACACATGTGACTTTCTGGTGAACGCTTGTAAGTAGCTTAAGGCACTTTCAAAGGAAAGTGATTTTCTCTGAAAGGACAGCATTTAGAATGTGAAGCAACACTCCATTCACTTCGCACAGTGAATTGAAGTGTTGGAACAGTCTGCTTCTCTTTCAGAGAAACGCATGTGAGTTTCTTCCAAATGCTTGCAAGTAGCTTAAGGCACTTTCAAAGGAAAGTAATTTTCTCTGAAAGGACAGCATTTAGAAAGTGAAGCAACACTCCATTCACTTCGCACAGTGAACTGAAGTGTTGGAACAGACTGCTTCTCTTTCAGAGAAACGCATGTGCGTTTCTGGTGAATGCTTGTAAGAAGCTTAAGGCACTTTCAAAGGAAAGTGATTTTCTCTGAAAGGACAGCATTTAGAAACTGAAGCAACACTCCATTCACTTCGCACAGTGAATTGAAGTGTTGGAACAGACTGCTTCTCTTTCAGAGAAACGCATGTGAGTTTTTTGTGAATGCTTGCAAGTAGTTTAAGGCACTTTCAAAGGAAAGTGATTTTCTCTGAAAGGACAGAATTTAGAAAGTGATGCAACACTCCATTCACCTCGGACAGTGAATTGAAGTGTTGGAACAGACTGCTTCTCTTTCAGAGAAACGCATGTGAGTTTCTTCCTAATGCTTGTAAGTAGCTTAAGGCACTTTCAAAGGAAAGTGATTTTCTCTGAAAGGACAGCATTTAGAAAGTGAAGCAACACTCCATTCCCTTCGTGCAGTGAATTGAAGTGTTGGAACAGACTGCTTCTCTTTCATAGAAACGCATTAGTGTTTCTTGTGAATGCTTGCAAGTGGCTTAAGGCACTTTCAAAGGAAAGTGATTTTCTCTGAAAGGACAGCATTTAGAAAGTGAAGCAACACTCCATTCACTTCGCACAGTGAATTGAAGTGTTGGAACAGACTGCTTCTCTTTCAGAGAAATGCATGTGAGTTTCTGTTGAATGCTTGTAAGTACCTTAAGGCACTTTCAAAGGAAAGTGATTTTCTCTGAAAGGACAGCATTTAGAAAGTGAAGCAACACTCCATTCACTTCGCAGAGTGAATTGAAGTATTGGAACAGACTGCTTCTCTTTCAGAGAAATGCATGTGAGTTTCTGGTGAATGCTTGTAAGTAGCTTAAGGCACTTTCAAAGGAAAATGATTTTCTCTGAAAGGACAGCATTTAGAAAGTGAGGCAACACTCCATTCACTTCGCACAGTGAAATGAAGTGTTGGAACAGACTGCTTCTCTTTCAGAGAAACGCATGTGAGTTTCTGTTGAATGCTTGTAAGTAGCTTAAGGCACTTTCAAAGGAAAGTGATTTTCTCTGAAAGGACAGCATTTAGAAAGTGAAGCAACACTCCATTCCCTTCGTGCAGTGAATTGAAGTGTTGGAACAGACTGCTTCTCTTTCAGAGAAACGCATGTGAGTTTCTTCCTAATGCTTGCAAGTAGCTTAAGGCACTTTCAAGGGAAAGTGATTTTCTCTGAAAGGACAGCATTTAGAAAGTGAAGCAACACTTCATTCACTTCGCACAGTGAATTGAAGTGTTGGAACAGACTGCTTCTCTTTCAGAGAAACGCATGTGAGTTTCTTGTGAATTCTTGCAAATTGCTTAAGGCACTTTCAAAGGAAAGTGATTTTCTCTGAAAGGACAGCATTTAGAAAGTGAAGCAACACTCCATTCACTTCGCACAGTGAATTGAAGTGTTGGAACAGACTGCTTCTCTTTCAGAGAAACGCATGTGAGTTTTTTGTGAATACTTGAAAGTAGTTTAAGGCACTTTCAAAGGAAAGTGTTTTTCTCTGAAAGGACAGAATTTAGAAAGTGATGCAACACTCCATTCACTTCGCACAGTGAATTGAAGTGTTGGAACAGACTGCTTCTCTTTCAGAGAAACGCATGTGAGTTTCTTCCTAATGCTTGTAAGTAGCTTCAGGCACTTTCAAAGGAAAGTGATTTTCTCTGAAAGGACAGCATTTAGAAAGTGAAGCAACACTCCATTCCCTTCGTGCAGTGAATTGAAGTGTTGGAACAGAGTGCTTCTCTTTCATAGAAACGCATTAGTGTTTCTTGTGAATGCTTGCAAGTGGCTTAAGGCACTTTCAAAGGAAAGTGATTTTCTCTGAAAGGACAGGATTTAGAAAGTGAAGCAACACTCCATTCACTTTGTACAGTGAATTGAAGTGTTGGAACAGACTGCCTCTCTTTCAGAGAAATGCATGTGAGTTTCTGTTGAATGCTTGTCAGTAGCTTAAGGCTCTTTCAAAGGAAAGTGATTTTCTCTGAAAGGACAGCATTTAGAAAGTAAAGCAACACTCCATTCCCTTCGCGCAATGAATTGAAGTGTTGGCACAGACTGCTTCTCTTTCATAGAAACGCATTAGTGTTTCTTGTGAATGCTTGTAAGAAGCTTAAGGCACTTTCAAAGGAAAGTGATTTTCTCTGAAAGGACAGCATTTAGAAAGTGAAGCAACACTCCATTCACTTCGCACAGTGAATTGAAGTGTTGGAACAGACTGCTTCTCTTTCAGAGAAACGCATGTGAGTTTCTTGTGAATTCTTGCAAGTTGCTTAAGGCCCTTTCAAAGGAAAGTGATTTTCTCTGAAAGGACAGCATTTAGAAAGTGAGGCAACACTCCATTCACTTCGCACAGTGAATTGAAGTGTTGGAACAGACTGCTTCTCTTTCAGAGAAACGCATGTGAGTTTCTGTTGAATGCTTGTAAGTAGCTTAAGGCACTTTCAAAGGAAAGTGATTTTCTCTGAAAGGACAGCATTTAGAAAGTGAAGCAACACTCCATTCCCTTCGTGCAGTGAATTGAAGTGTTGGAACAGACTGCTTCTCTTTCAGAGAAACGCATGTGAGTTTCTTCCTAATGCTTGCAAGTAGCTTAAGGCACTTTCAAGGGAAAGTGATTTTCTCTGAAAGGACAGCATTTAGAAAGTGAAGCAACACTCCATTCACTTCGCACAGTGAATTGAAGTGTTGGAACAGACTGCTTCTCTTTCAGAGAAACGCATGTGACTTTCTGGTGAACGCTTGTAAGTAGCTTAAGGCACTTTCAAAGGAAAGTGATTTTCTCTGAAAGGACAGCATTTAGAATGTGAAGCAACACTCCATTCACTTCGCACAGTGAATTGAAGTGTTGGAACAGACTGCTTCTCTTTCAGAGAAACGCATGTGAGTTTCTTGTGAATTCTTGCAAATTGCTTAAGGCACTTTCAAAGGAAAGTGATTTTCTCTGAAAAGACAGCATTTAGAAAGTGAAGCAACACTCCATTCACTTCGCACAGTGAATTGAAGTGTTGGAACAGACTGTTTCTCTTTCAGAGAAATGCATGTGAGTTTCTTCCTAATGCTTGTAAGTAGCTTAAGGCACTTTCAAAGGAAAGTGATTTTCTCTGAAAGGACAGCATTTAGAAAGTGAAGCAACACTCCATTCCCTTCGTGCAGTGAATTGAAGTGTTGGAACAGAGTGCTTCTCTTTCATAGAAACGCATTAGTGTTTCTTGTGAATGCTTGCAAGTGGCTTAAGGCACTTTCAAAGGAAAGTGATTTTCTCTGAAAGGACAGCATTTAGAAAGTGAAGCAACACTCCATTCACTTCGCACAGTGAATTGAAGTGTTGGAACAGACTGCTTCTCTTTCAGAGAAATGCATGTGAGTTTCTGTTGAATGCTTGTAAGTACCTTAAGGCACTTTCAAAGGAAAGTGATTTTCTCTGAAAGGACAGCATTTAGAAAGTGAAGCAACACTCCATTCACTTCGCAGAGTGAATTGAAGTATTGGAACAGACTGCTTCTCTTTCAGAGAAATGCATGTGAGTTTCTGGTGAATGCTTGTAAGTAGCTTAAGGCACTTTCAAAGGAAAATGATCTTCTCAGAAAGGACAGCATTTAGAAAGTGAGGCAACACTCCATTCACTTCGCACAGTGAATTGAAGTGTTGGAACAGACTGCTTCTCTTTCAGAGAAACGCATGTGAGTTTCTGTTGAATGCTTGTAAGTAGCTTAAGGCACTTTCAAAGGAAAGTGATTTTCTCTGAAAGGACAGCATTTAGAAAGTGAAGCAACACTCCATTCCCTTCGTGCAGTGAATTGAAGTGTTGGAACAGACTGCTTCTCTTTCAGAGAAACGCATGTGAGTTTCTTCCTAATGCTTGCAAGTAGCTTAAGGCACTTTCAAGGGAAAGTGATTTTCTCTGAAAGGACAGCATTTAGAAAGTGAAGCAACACTCCATTCACTTCGCACAGTGAATTGAAGTGTTGGAACAGACTGCTTCTCTTTCAGAGAAACGCATGTGACTTTCTGGTGAACGCTTGTAAGTAGCTTAAGGCACTTTCAAAGGAAAGTGATTTTCTCTGAAAGGACAGCATTTAGAATGTGAAGCAACACTCCATTCACTTCGCACAGTGAATTGAAGTGTTGGAACAGACTGCTTCTCTTTCAGAGAAACGCATGTGAGTTTCTTGTGAATTCTTGCAAATTGCTTAAGGCACTTTCAAAGGAAAGTGATTTTCTCTGAAAGGACAGCATTTAGAAAGTGAAGCAACACTCCATTCACTTCGCACAGTGAATTGAAGTGTTGGAACAGACTGCTTCTCTTTCAGAGAAACGCATGTGAGTTTTTTGTGAATACTTGAAAGTAGTTTAAGGCACTTTCAAAGGAAAGTGATTTTCTCTGAAAGGACAGAATTTAGAAAGTGATGCAAACACTCCATTCACTTCGCACAGTGAATTGAAGTGTTGGAACAGACTGCTTCTCTTTCAGAGAAACGCATGTGAGTTTCTTCCTAATGCTTGTAAGTAGCTTCAGGCACTTTCAAAGGAAAGTGATTTTCTCTGAAAGGACAGTATTTAGAAAGTGAAGCAACACTCCATTCCCTTTGTGCAGTGAATTGAAGTGTTGGAACAGAGTGCTTCTCTTTCATAGAAACGCATTAGTGTTTCTTGTGAATGCTTGCAAGTGGCTTAAGGCACTTTCAAAGGAAAGTGATTTTCTCTGAAAGGACAGCATTTAGAAAGTGAAGCAACACTCCATTCACTTTGTACAGTGAATTGAAGTGTTGGAACAGACTGCCTCTCTTTCAGAGAAACGCATGTGAGTTTCTTCCTAATGCTTGCAAGTAGCTTAAGGCACTTTCAAGGGAAAGTGATTTTCTCTGAAAGGACAGCATTTAGAAAGTGAAGCAACACTCCATTCACTTCGCACAGTGAATTGAAGTGTTGGAACAGACTGCTTCTCTTTCACAGAAACGCATGTGACTTTCTGGTGAACGCTTGTAAGTAGCTTAAGGCACTTTCAAAGGAAAGTGATTTTCTCTGAAAGGACAGCATTTAGAATGTGAAGCAACACTCCATTCACTTCGCACAGTGAATTGAAGTGTTGGAACAGACTGCTTCTCTTTCAGAGAAACGCATGTGAGTTTCTTGTGAATTCTTGCAAATTGCTTAAGGCACTTTCAAAGGAAAGTGATTTTCTCTGAAAAGACAGCATTTAGAAAGTGAAGCAACACTCCATTCACTTCGCACAGTGAATTGAAGTGTTGGAACAGACTGCTTCTCTTTCAGAGAAATGCATGTGAGTTTCTTCCTAATGCTTGTAAGTAGCTTAAGGCACTTTCAAAGGAAAGTGATTTTCTCTGAAAGGACAGCATTTAGAAAGTGAAGCAACACTCCATTCCCTTCGTGCAGTGAATTGAAGTGTTGGAACAGAGTGCTTCTCTTTCATAGAAACGCATTAGTGTTTCTTGTGAATGCTTGCAAGTGGCTTAAGGCACTTTCAAAGGAAAGTGATTTTCTCTGAAAGGACAGCATTTAGAAAGTGAAGCAACACTCCATTCACTTCGCACAGTGAATTGAAGTGTTGGAACAGACTGCTTCTCTTTCAGAGAAATGCATGTGAGTTTCTGTTGAATGCTTGTAAGTACCTTAAGGCACTTTCAAAGGAAAGTGATTTTCTCTGAAAGGACAGCATTTAGAAAGTGAAGCAACACTCCATTCACTTCGCAGAGTGAATTGAAGTATTGGAACAGACTGCTTCTCTTTCAGAGAAATGCATGTGAGTTTCTGGTGAATGCTTGTAAGTAGCTTAAGGCACTTTCAAAGGAAAATGATCTTCTCAGAAAGGACAGCATTTAGAAAGTGAGGCAACACTCCATTCACTTCGCACAGTGAATTGAAGTGTTGGAACAGACTGCTTCTCTTTCAGAGAAACGCATGTGAGTTTCTGTTGAATGCTTGTAAGTAGCTTAAGGCACTTTCAAAGGAAAGTGATTTTCTCTGAAAGGACAGCATTTAGAAAGTGAAGCAACACTCCATTCCCTTCGTGCAGTGAATTGAAGTGTTGGAACAGACTGCTTCTCTTTCAGAGAAACGCATGTGAGTTTCTTGTGAATTCTTGCAAATTGCTTAAGGCACTTTCAAAGGAAAGTGATTTTCTCTGAAAGGACAGCATTTAGAAAGTGAAGCAACACTCCATTCACTTTGTACAGTGAATTGAAGTGTTGGAACAGACTGCCTCTCTTTCAGAGAAATGCATGTGAGTTTCTGTTGAATGCTTGTCAGTAGCTTAAGGCTCTTTCAAAGGAAAGTGATTTTCTCTGAAAGGACAGCATTTAGAAAGTAAAGCAACACTCCATTCCCTTCGCGCAATGAATTGAAGTGTTGGCACAGACTGCTTCTCTTTCATAGAAACGCATTAGTGTTTCTTGTGAATGCTTGTAAGAAGCTTAAGGCACTTTCAAAGGAAAGTGATTTTCTCTGAAAGGACAGCATTTAGAAAGTGAAGCAACACTCCATTCACTTCGCACAGTGAATTGAAGTGTTGGAACAGACTGCTTCTCTTTCAGAGAAACGCATGTGAGTTTCTTGTGAATTCTTGCAAGTTGCTTAAGGCCCTTTCAAAGGAAAGTGATTTTCTCTGAAAGGACAGCATTTAGAAAGTGAGGCAACACTCCATTCACTTCACACAGTGAATTGAAGTGTTGGAACAGACTGCTTCTCTTTCAGAGAAACGCATGTGAGGTTCTGTTGAATGCTTGTAAGTAGCTTAAGGAACTTTCAAAGGAAAGTGATTTTCTCTGAAAGGACAGCATTTAGAAAGTGAAGCAACACTCCATTCCCTTCGTGCAGTGAATTGAAGTGTTGGAACAGACTGCTTCTCTTTCAGAGAAACGCATGTGAGTTTCTTCCTAATGCTTGCAAGTAGCTTAAGGCACTTTCAAGGGAAAGTGATTTTCTCTGAAAGGACAGCATTTAGAAAGTGAAGCAACACTCCATTCACTTCGCACAGTGAATTGAAGTGTTGGAACAGACTGCTTCTCTTTCAGAGAAACACATGTGACTTTCTGGTGAACGCTTGTAAGTAGCTTAAGGCACTTTCAAAGGAAAGTGATTTTCTCTGAAAGGACAGCATTTAGAATGTGAAGCAACACTCCATTCACTTCGCACAGTGAATTGAAGTGTTGGAACAGTCAGCTTCTCTTTCAGAGAAACGCATGTGAGTTTCTTCCAAATGCTTGCAAGTAGCTTAAGGCACTTTCAAAGGAAAGTAATTTTCTCTGAAAGGACAGCATTTAGAAAGTGAAGCAACACTCCATTCACTTCGCACAGTGAACTGAAGTGTTGGAACAGACTGCTTCTCTTTCAGAGAAACGCATGTGCGTTTCTGGTGAATGCTTGTAAGAAGCTTAAGGCACTTTCAAAGGAAAGTGATTTTCTCTGAAAGGACAGCATTTAGAAACTGAAGCAACACTCCATTCACTTCGCACAGTGAATTGAAGTGTTGGAACAGACTGCTTCTCTTTCAGAGAAACGCATGTGAGTTTTTTGTGAATGCTTGCAAGTAGTTTAAGGCACTTTCAAAGGAAAGTGATTTTCTCTGAAAGGACAGAATTTAGAAAGTGATGCAACACTCCATTCACCTCGGACAGTGAATTGAAGTGTTGGAACAGACTGCTTCTCTTTCAGAGAAACGCATGTGAGTTTCTTCCTAATGCTTGTAAGTAGCTTAAGGCACTTTCAAAGGAAAGTGATTTTCTCTGAAAGGACAGCATTTAGAAAGTGAAGCAACACTCCATTCCCTTCGTGCAGTGAATTGAAGTGTTGGAACAGACTGCTTCTCTTTCATAGAAACGCATTAGTGTTTCTTGTGAATGCTTGCAAGTGGCTTAAGGCACTTTCAAAGGAAAGTGATTTTCTCTGAAAGGACAGCATTTAGAAAGTGAAGCAACACTCCATTCACTTCGCACAGTGAATTGAAGTGTTGGAACAGACTGCTTCTCTTTCAGAGAAATGCATGTGAGTTTCTGTTGAATGCTTGTAAGTACCTTAAGGCACTTTCAAAGGAAAGTGATTTTCTCTGAAAGGACAGCATTTAGAAAGTGAAGCAACACTCCATTCACTTCGCAGAGTGAATTGAAGTATTGGAACAGACTGCTTCTCTTTCAGAGAAATGCATGTGAGTTTCTGGTGAATGCTTGTAAGTAGCTTAAGGCACTTTCAAAGGAAAATGATTTTCTCTGAAAGGACAGCATTTAGAAAGTGAGGCAACACTCCATTCACTTCGCACAGTGAAATGAAGTGTTGGAACAGACTGCTTCTCTTTCAGAGAAACGCATGTGAGTTTCTGTTGAATGCTTGTAAGTAGCTTAAGGCACTTTCAAAGGAAAGTGATTTTCTCTGAAAGGACAGCATTTAGAAAGTGAAGCAACACTCCATTCCCTTCGTGCAGTGAATTGAAGTGTTGGAACAGACTGCTTCTCTTTCAGAGAAACGCATGTGAGTTTCTTCCTAATGCTTGCAAGTAGCTTAAGGCACTTTCAAGGGAAAGTGATTTTCTCTGAAAGGACAGCATTTAGAAAGTGAAGCAACACTTCATTCACTTCGCACAGTGAATTGAAGTGTTGGAACAGACTGCTTCTCTTTCAGAGAAACGCATGTGAGTTTCTTGTGAATTCTTGCAAATTGCTTAAGGCACTTTCAAAGGAAAGTGATTTTCTCTGAAAGGACAGCATTTAGAAAGTGAAGCAACACTCCATTCACTTCGCACAGTGAATTGAAGTGTTGGAACAGACTGCTTCTCTTTCAGAGAAACGCATGTGAGTTTTTTGTGAATACTTGAAAGTAGTTTAAGGCACTTTCAAAGGAAAGTGTTTTTCTCTGAAAGGACAGAATTTAGAAAGTGATGCAACACTCCATTCACTTCGCACAGTGAATTGAAGTGTTGGAACAGACTGCTTCTCTTTCAGAGAAACGCATGTGAGTTTCTTCCTAATGCTTGTAAGTAGCTTCAGGCACTTTCAAAGGAAAGTGATTTTCTCTGAAAGGACAGCATTTAGAAAGTGAAGCAACACTCCATTCCCTTCGTGCAGTGAATTGAAGTGTTGGAACAGAGTGCTTCTCTTTCATAGAAACGCATTAGTGTTTCTTGTGAATGCTTGCAAGTGGCTTAAGGCACTTTCAAAGGAAAGTGATTTTCTCTGAAAGGACAGGATTTAGAAAGTGAAGCAACACTCCATTCACTTTGTACAGTGAATTGAAGTGTTGGAACAGACTGCCTCTCTTTCAGAGAAATGCATGTGAGTTTCTGTTGAATGCTTGTCAGTAGCTTAAGGCTCTTTCAAAGGAAAGTGATTTTCTCTGAAAGGACAGCATTTAGAAAGTAAAGCAACACTCCATTCCCTTCGCGCAATGAATTGAAGTGTTGGCACAGACTGCTTCTCTTTCATAGAAACGCATTAGTGTTTCTTGTGAATGCTTGTAAGAAGCTTAAGGCACTTTCAAAGGAAAGTGATTTTCTCTGAAAGGACAGCATTTAGAAAGTGAAGCAACACTCCATTCACTTCGCACAGTGAATTGAAGTGTTGGAACAGACTGCTTCTCTTTCAGAGAAACGCATGTGAGTTTCTTGTGAATTCTTGCAAGTTGCTTAAGGCCCTTTCAAAGGAAAGTGATTTTCTCTGAAAGGACAGCATTTAGAAAGTGAGGCAACACTCCATTCACTTCGCACAGTGAATTGAAGTGTTGGAACAGACTGCTTCTCTTTCAGAGAAACGCATGTGAGTTTCTGTTGAATGCTTGTAAGTAGCTTAAGGCACTTTCAAAGGAAAGTGATTTTCTCTGAAAGGACAGCATTTAGAAAGTGAAGCAACACTCCATTCCCTTCGTGCAGTGAATTGAAGTGTTGGAACAGACTGCTTCTCTTTCAGAGAAACGCATGTGAGTTTCTTCCTAATGCTTGCAAGTAGCTTAAGGCACTTTCAAGGGAAAGTGATTTTCTCTGAAAGGACAGCATTTAGAAAGTGAAGCAACACTCCATTCACTTCGCACAGTGAATTGAAGTGTTGGAACAGACTGCTTCTCTTTCAGAGAAACGCATGTGACTTTCTGGTGAACGCTTGTAAGTAGCTTAAGGCACTTTCAAAGGAAAGTGATTTTCTCTGAAAGGACAGCATTTAGAATGTGAAGCAACACTCCATTCACTTCGCACAGTGAATTGAAGTGTTGGAACAGACTGCTTCTCTTTCAGAGAAACGCATGTGAGTTTCTTGTGAATTCTTGCAAATTGCTTAAGGCACTTTCAAAGGAAAGTGATTTTCTCTGAAAAGACAGCATTTAGAAAGTGAAGCAACACTCCATTCACTTCGCACAGTGAATTGAAGTGTTGGAACAGACTGCTTCTCTTTCAGAGAAATGCATGTGAGTTTCTTCCTAATGCTTGTAAGTAGCTTAAGGCACTTTCAAAGGAAAGTGATTTTCTCTGAAAGGACAGCATTTAGAAAGTGAAGCAACACTCCATTCCCTTCGTGCAGTGAATTGAAGTGTTGGAACAGAGTGCTTCTCTTTCATAGAAACGCATTAGTGTTTCTTGTGAATGCTTGCAAGTGGCTTAAGGCACTTTCAAAGGAAAGTGATTTTCTCTGAAAGGACAGCATTTAGAAAGTGAAGCAACACTCCATTCACTTCGCACAGTGAATTGAAGTGTTGGAACAGACTGCTTCTCTTTCAGAGAAATGCATGTGAGTTTCTGTTGAATGCTTGTAAGTACCTTAAGGCACTTTCAAAGGAAAGTGATTTTCTCTGAAAGGACAGCATTTAGAAAGTGAAGCAACACTCCATTCACTTCGCAGAGTGAATTGAAGTATTGGAACAGACTGCTTCTCTTTCAGAGAAATGCATGTGAGTTTCTGGTGAATGCTTGTAAGTAGCTTAAGGCACTTTCAAAGGAAAATGATCTTCTCAGAAAGGACAGCATTTAGAAAGTGAGGCAACACTCCATTCACTTCGCACAGTGAATTGAAGTGTTGGAACAGACTGCTTCTCTTTCAGAGAAACGCATGTGAGTTTCTGTTGAATGCTTGTAAGTAGCTTAAGGCACTTTCAAAGGAAAGTGATTTTCTCTGAAAGGACAGCATTTAGAAAGTGAAGCAACACTCCATTCCCTTCGTGCAGTGAATTGAAGTGTTGGAACAGACTGCTTCTCTTTCAGAGAAACGCATGTGAGTTTCTTCCTAATGCTTGCAAGTAGCTTAAGGCACTTTCAAGGGAAAGTGATTTTCTCTGAAAGGACAGCATTTAGAAAGTGAAGCAACACTCCATTCACTTCGCACAGTGAATTGAAGTGTTGGAACAGACTGCTTCTCTTTCAGAGAAACGCATGTGACTTTCTGGTGAACGCTTGTAAGTAGCTTAAGGCACTTTCAAAGGAAAGTGATTTTCTCTGAAAGGACAGCATTTAGAATGTGAAGCAACACTCCATTCACTTCGCACAGTGAATTGAAGTGTTGGAACAGACTGCTTCTCTTTCAGAGAAACGCATGTGAGTTTCTTGTGAATTCTTGCAAATTGCTTAAGGCACTTTCAAAGGAAAGTGATTTTCTCTGAAAGGACAGCATTTAGAAAGTGAAGCAACACTCCATTCACTTCGCACAGTGAATTGAAGTGTTGGAACAGACTGCTTCTCTTTCAGAGAAACGCATGTGAGTTTTTTGTGAATACTTGAAAGTAGTTTAAGGCACTTTCAAAGGAAAGTGATTTTCTCTGAAAGGACAGAATTTAGAAAGTGATGCAAACACTCCATTCACTTCGCACAGTGAATTGAAGTGTTGGAACAGACTGCTTCTCTTTCAGAGAAACGCATGTGAGTTTCTTCCTAATGCTTGTAAGTAGCTTCAGGCACTTTCAAAGGAAAGTGATTTTCTCTGAAAGGACAGTATTTAGAAAGTGAAGCAACACTCCATTCCCTTCGTGCAGTGAATTGAAGTGTTGGAACAGAGTGCTTCTCTTTCATAGAAACGCATTAGTGTTTCTTGTGAATGCTTGCAAGTGGCTTAAGGCACTTTCAAAGGAAAGTGATTTTCTCTGAAAGGACAGCATTTAGAAAGTGAAGCAACACTCCATTCACTTTGTACAGTGAATTGAAGTGTTGGAACAGACTGCCTCTCTTTCAGAGAAACGCATGTGAGTTTCTTCCTAATGCTTGCAAGTAGCTTAAGGCACTTTCAAGGGAAAGTGATTTTCTCTGAAAGGACAGCATTTAGAAAGTGAAGCAACACTCCATTCACTTCGCACAGTGAATTGAAGTGTTGGAACAGACTGCTTCTCTTTCACAGAAACGCATGTGACTTTCTGGTGAACGCTTGTAAGTAGCTTAAGGCACTTTCAAAGGAAAGTGATTTTCTCTGAAAGGACAGCATTTAGAATGTGAAGCAACACTCCATTCACTTCGCACAGTGAATTGAAGTGTTGGAACAGACTGCTTCTCTTTCAGAGAAACGCATGTGAGTTTCTTGTGAATTCTTGCAAATTGCTTAAGGCACTTTCAAAGGAAAGTGATTTTCTCTGAAAGGACAGCATTTAGAAAGTGAAGCAACACTCCATTCACTTCGCACAGTGAATTGAAGTGTTGGAACAGACTGCTTCTCTTTCAGAGAAACGCATGTGAGTTTTTTGTGAATACTTGAAAGTAGTTTAAGGCACTTTCAAAGGAAAGTGATTTTCTCTGAAAGGACAGAATTTAGAAAGTGATGCAACACTTCATTCACTTCGCACAGTGAATTGAAGTGTTGGAACAGACTGCTTCTCTTTCAGAGAAACGCATGTGAGTTTCTTCCTAATGCTTGTAAGTAGCTTCAGGCACTTTCAAAGGAAAGTGATTTTCTCTGAAAGGACAGCATTTAGAAAGTGAAGCAACACTCCATTCCCTTCGTGCAGTGAATTGAAGTGTTGGAACAGAGTGCTTCTCTTTCATAGAAACGCATTAGTGTTTCTTGTGAATGCTTGCAAGTGGCTTAAGGCACTTTCAAAGGAAAGTGATTTTCTCTGAAAGGACAGCATTTAGAAAGTGAAGCAACACTCCATTCACTTTGTACAGTGAATTGAAGTGTTGGAACAGACTGCCTCTCTTTCAGAGAAATGCATGTGAGTTTCTGTTGAATGCTTGTCAGTAGCTTAAGGCTCTTTCAAAGGAAAGTGATTTTCTCTGAAAGGACAGCATTTAGAAAGTAAAGCAACACTCCATTCCCTTCGCGCAATGAATTGAAGTGTTGGCACAGACTGCTTCTCTTTCATAGAAACGCATTAGTGTTTCTTGTGAATGCTTGTAAGAAGCTTAAGGCACTTTCAAAGGAAAGTGATTTTCTCTGAAAGGACAGCATTAAGAAAGTGAAGCAACACTCCATTCACTTCGCACAGTGAATTGAAGTGTTGGAACAGACTGCTTCTCTTTCAGAGAAACGCATTAGTGTTTCTTGTGAATGCTTGTAAGAAGCTTAAGGCACTTTCAAAGGAAAGTGATTTTCTCTGAAAGGACAGCATTTAGAAAGTGAAGCAACACTCCATTCACTTCGCACAGTGAATTGAAGTGTTGGAACAGACTGCTTCTCTTTCAGAGAAACGCATGTGACTTTCTGGTGAACGCTTGTAAGTAGCTTAAGGCACTTTCAAAGGAAAGTGATTTTCTCTGAAAGGACAGCATTTAGAATGTGAAGCAACACTCCATTCACTTCGCACAGTGAATTGAAGTGTTGGAACAGACTGCTTCTCTTTCAGAGAAACGCATGTGAGTTTCTTGTGAATTCTTGCAAATTGCTTAAGGCACTTTCAAAGGAAAGTGATTTTCTCTGAAAGGACAGCATTTAGAAAGTGAAGCAACACTCCATTCACTTCGCACAGTGAATTGAAGTGTTGGAACAGACTGCTTCTCTTTCAGAGAAACGCATGTGAGTTTCTTCCTAATGCTTGTAAGTAGCTTAAGGCACTTTCAAAGGAAAGTGATTTTCTCTGAAAGGACAGCATTTAGAAAGTGAAGCAACACTCCATTCCCTTCGTGCAGTGAATTGAAGTGTTGGAACAGACTGCTTCTCTTTCAGAGAAACGCATTAGTGTTTCTTGTGAATGCTTGCAAGTGGCTTAAGGCACTTTCAAAGGAAAGTGATTTTCTCTGAAAGGACAGCATTTAGAAAGTGAAGCAACACTCCATTCACTTCGCACAGTGAATTGAAGTGTTGGAACAGACTGCTTCTCTTTCAGAGAAATGCATGTGAGTTTCTGTTGAATGCTTGTAAGTACCTTAAGGCACTTTCAAAGGAAAGTGATTTTCTCTGAAAGGACAGCATTTAGAAAGTGAAGCAACACTCCATTCACTTCGCAGAGTGAATTGAAGTATTGGAACAGACTGCTTCTCTTTCAGAGAAATGCATGTGAGTTTCTGGTGAATGCTTGTAAGTAGCTTAAGGCACTTTCAAAGGAAAATGATTTTCTCTGAAAGGACAGCATTTAGAAAGTGAAGCAACACTCCATTCCCTTCGTGCAGTGAATTGAAGTGTTGGAACAGACTGCTTCTCTTTCAGAGAAACGCATGTGAGTTTCTTCCTAATGCTTGCAAGTAGCTTAAGGCACTTTCAAGGGAAAGTGATTTTCTCTGAAAGGACAGCATTTAGAAAGTGAAGCAACACTCCATTCACTTCGCACAGTGAATTGAAGTGTTGGAACAGACTGCTTCTCTTTCAGAGAAACGCATGTGACTTTCTGGTGAACGCTTGTAAGTAGCTTAAGGCACTTTCAAAGCAAAGTGATTTTCTCTGAAAGGACAGCATTTAGAATGTGAAGCAACACTCCATTCACTTCGCACAGTGAATTGAAGTGTTGGAACAGACTGCTTCTCTTTCAGAGAAACGCATGTGAGTTTCTTGTGAATTCTTGCAAATTGCTTAAGGCACTTTCAAAGGAAAGTGATTTTCTCTGAAAGGACAGCATTTAGATAGTGAAGCAACACTCCATTCACTTCGCACAGTGAATTGAAGTGTTGGAACAAACTGCTTCTCTTTCAGAGAAACGCATGTGAGTTTTTTGTGAATACTTGAAAGTAGTTTAAGGCACTTTCAAAGGAAAGTGATTTTCTCTGAAAGGACAGAATTTAGAAAGTGATGCAACACTCCATTCACTTCGCACAGTGAATTGAAGTGTTGGAACAGACTGCTTCTCTTTCAGAGAAACGCATGTGAGTTTCTTCCTAATGCTTGTAAGTAGCTTCAGGCACTTTCAAAGGAAAGTGATTTTCTCTGAAAGGACAGCATTTAGAAAGTGAAGCAACACTCCATTCCCTTCGTGCAGTGAATTGAAGTGTTAGAACAGAGTGCTTCTCTTTCATAGAAACGCATTAGTGTTTCTTGTGAATGCTTGCAAGTGGCTTAAGGCACTTTCAAAGGAAAGTGATTTTCTCTGAAAGGACAGCATTTAGAAAGTGAAGCAACACTCCATTCACTTTGTACAGTGAATTGAAGTGTTGGAACAGACAGCCTCTCTTTCAGAGAAATGCATGTGAGTTTCTGTTGAATGCTTGTCAGTAGCTTAAGGCTCTTTCAAAGGAAAGTGATTTTCTCTGAAAGGACAGCATTTAGAAAGTAAAGCAACACTCCATTCCCTTCGCGCAATGAATTGAAGTGTTGGCACAGACTGCTTCTCTTTCATAGAAACGCATTAGTGTTTCTTGTGAATGCTTGTAAGAAGCTTAAGGCACTTTCAAAGGAAAGTGATTTTCTCTGAAAGGACAGCATTTAGAAAGTGAAGCAACACTCCATTCACTTCGCACAGTGAATTGAAGTGTTGGAACAGACTGCTTCTCTTTCAGAGAAACGCATGTGAGTTTCTTGTGAATTCTTGCAAGTTGCTTAAGGCCCTTTCAAAGGAAAGTAATTTTCTCTGAAAGGACAGCATTTAGAAAGTGAGGCAACACTCCATTCACTTCGCACAGTGAATTGAAGTGTTGGAACAGACTGCTTCTCTTTCAGAGAAACGCATGTGAGTTTCTGGTGAATGCTTGTAAGTAGCTTAAGGCACTTTCAAAGGAAAGTGATTTTCTCTGAAAGGACAGCATTTAGAAAGTGAAGCAAAACTCCATTCCCTTCGTGCAATGAATTGAAGTGTTGGAACAGACTGCTTCTCTTTCAGAGAAACGCATGTGAGTTTCTTCCTAATACTTGCAAGTAGCTTAAGGCACTTTCAAGGGAAAGTGATTTTCTCTGAAAGGACAGCATTTAGAAAGTGAAGCAACACTCCATTCACTTCGCACAGTGAATTGAAGTGTTGGAATAGACTGCTTCTCTTTCAGAGAAACGCACGTGAGTTTCTTGTGAATTCTTGCAAGTTGCTTAAGGCCCTTTCAAAGGAAAGTGATTTTCTCTGAAAGGACAGCATTTAGAAAGTGAAGCAACACTCCATTCACTTCGCACAGTGAATTGAAGTGTTGGAACAGACTGCTTCTCTTTCAGAGAAACGCATGTGAGTTTTTTGTGAATGCTTGAAAGTAGTTTAAGGCACTTTCAAAGGAAAGTGATTTTCTCTGAAAGGACAGAATTTAGAAAGTGAAGCAACACTCCATTCACCTCGCACAGTGAATTGAAGTGTTTGAACAGTCTGCTTCTCTTTCAGAGAAACGCATGTGAGTTTCTTCCTAATGCTTGCAAGTAGCTTAAGGCACTTTCAAAGGAAAGTGATTTTCTCTGAAAGGACAGCATTAAGAAAGTGAAGCAACACTCCATTCACTTCGCACAGTGAATTGAAGTGTTGGAACAGACTGCTTCTCTTTCAGAGAAACGCATGTGCGTTTCTGGTGAATGCTTGTAAGAAGCTTAAGGCACTTTCAAAGGAAAGTGATTTTCTCTGAAAGGACAGCATTTAGAAACTGAAGCAACACTCCATTCACTTCGCACAGTGAATTGAAGTGTTGGAACACACTGCTTCTCTTTCAGAGAAACGCATGTGAGTTTTTTGTGAATGCTTGAAAGTAGTTTAAGGCACTTTCAAAGGAAAGTGATTTTCTCTGAAAGGACAGCATTTAGAAAGTGATGCAACACTCCATTCACCTCGGACAGTGAATTGAAGTGTTGGAACAGACTGCTTCTCTTTCAGAGAAACGCATGTGAGTTTCTTCCTAATGCCTGTAAGTAGCTTAAGGCACTTTCAAAGGAAAGTGATTTTCTCTGAAAGGACAGCATTTAGAAAGTGAAGCAACACTCCATTCCCTTCGTGCAGTGAATTGAAGTGTTGGAACAGAGTGCTTCTCTTTCACAGAAACGCATTAGTGTTTCTTGTGAATGCTTGCAAGTGGCTTAAGGCACTTTCAAAGGAAAGTGATTTTCTCTGAAAGGACAGCATTTAGAAAGTGAAGCAACACTCCATTCACTTCGCACAGTGAATTGAAGTGTTGGAACAGACTGCTTCTCTTTCAGAGAAATGCATGTGAGTTTCTGTTGAATGCTTGTAAGTACCTTAAGGCACTTTCAAAGGAAAGTGATTTTCTCTGAAAGGACAGCATTTAGAAAGTGAAGCAACACTCCATTCACTTCGCAGAGTGAATTGAAGTATTGGAACAGACTGCTTCTCTTTCAGAGAAATGCATGTGAGTTTCTGGTGAATGCTTGTAAGTAGCTTAAGGCACTTTCAAAGGAAAATGATTTTCTCTGAAAGGACAGCATTTAGAAAGTGAGGCAACACTCCATTCACTTCGCACAGTGAATTGAAGTGTTGGAACAGACTGCTTCTCTTTCAGAGAAACGCATGTGAGTTTCTGTTGAATGCTTGTAAGTAGCTTAAGGCACTTTCAAAGGAAAGTGATTTTCTCTGAAAGGACAGCATTTAGAAAGTGAAGCAACACTCCATTCCCTTCGTGCAGTGAATTGAAGTGTTGGAACAGACTGCTTCTCTTTCAGAGAAACGCATGTGAGTTTCTTCCTAATGCTTGCAAGTAGCTTAAGGCACTTTCAAGGGAAAGTGATTTTCTCTGAAAGGACAGCATTTAGAAAGTGAAGCAACACTCCATTCACTTCGCACAGTGAATTGAAGTGTTGGAACAGACTGCTTCTCTTTCAGAGAAACGCATGTGAGTTTCTGGTGAACGCTTGTAAGTACCTTAAGGCACTTTCAAAGGAAAGTGATTTTCTCTGAAAGGACAGCATTTAGAAAGTGAAGCAACACTCCATTCACTTCGCAGAGTGAATTGAAGTATTGGAACAGACTGCTTCTCTTTCAGAGAAATGCATGTGAGTTTCTGGTGAATGCTTGTAAGTAGCTTAAGGCACTTTCAAAGGAAAATGATTTTCTCTGAAAGGACAGCATTTAGAAAGTGAGGCAACACTCCATTCACTTCGCACAGTGAATTGAAGTGTTGGAACAGACTGCTTCTCTTTCAGAGAAACGCATGTGAGTTTCTGTTGAATGCTTGTAAGTAGCTTAAGGCACTTTCAAAGGAAAGTGATTTTCTCTGAAAGGACAGCATTTAGAAAGTGAAGCAACACTCCATTCCCTTCGTGCAGTGAATTGAAGTGTTGGAACAGACTGCTTCTCTTTCAGAGAAACGCATGTGAGTTTCTTCCTAATGCTTGCAAGTAGCTTAAGGCACTTTCAAGGGAAAGTGATTTTCTCTGAAAGGACAGCATTTAGAAAGTGAAGCAACACTCCATTCACTTCGCACAGTGAATTGAAGTGTTGGAACAGACTGCTTCTCTTTCAGAGAAACGCATGTGAGTTTCTGGTGAACGCTTGTAAGTAGCTTAAGGCACTTTCAAAGGAAAGTGATTTTCTCTGAAAGGACAGCATTTAGAAAGTGAAGCAACACTCCATTCACTTCGCACAGTGAATTGAAGTGTTGGAACAGACTGCTTCTCTTTCAGAGAAATGCATGTGAGTTTCTTGTGAATGCTTGCAAGTAGCTTAAGGCACTTTCAAAGGAAAGTGATTTTCTCTGAAAGGACAGCATTTAGAAAGTGAAGCAACACCCCATTCACTTCGCAGAGTGAATTGAAGTATTGGAACAGACTGCTACTCTTTCATAGAAACGCATTAGTGTTTCTTGTGAATGCTTGTAAGAAGCTTAAGGCACTTTCAAAGGAAAGTGATTTTCTCTGAAAGGACAGCATTTAGAAACTGAAGCAACACTCCATTCACTTCGCACAGTGAATTGAAGTGTTGGAACAGACTGCTTCTCTTTCAGAGAAACGCATGTGAGTTTCTTGTGAATTCTTGCAAGTTGCTTAAGGCACTTTCAAAGGAAAGTGATTTTCTCTGAAAGGACAGCATTTAGAAAGTGAAGCAACACTCCATTCACTTCGCACAGTGAATTGAAGTGTTGGAACAGACTGCTTCTCTTTCAGAGAAACGCATGTGAGTTTTTTGTGAATGCTTGAAAGTAGTTTAAGGCACTTTCAAAAGAAAGTGATTTTCTCTGAAAGGACAGAATTTAGAAAGTGAAGCAACACTCCATTCACTTCGCACAGTGAATTGAAGTGTTTGAACAGTCTGCTTCTCTTTCAGAGAAACGCATGTGAGTTTCTTCCTAATGCTTGCAAGTAGCTTAAGGCACTTTCAAAGGAAAGTGATTTTCTCTGAAAGGACAGCATTTAGAAAGTGAAGCAACACTCCATTCACTTCGCACAGTGAATTGAAGTGTTGGAACAGACTGCTTCTCTTTCAGAGAAACGCATGTGAGTTTCTGGTGAATGCTTGTAAGAAGCTTAAGGCACTTTCAAAGGAAAGTGATTTTCTCTGAAAGGACAGCATTTAGAAACTGAAGCAACACTCCATTCACTTCGCACAGTGAATTGAAGTGTTGGAACAGTCTGCTTCTCTTTCAGAGAAACGCATGTGAGCTTCTTCCTAATGCTTGCAAGTAGCTTAAGGCACTTTCAAAGGAAAGTGATTTTCTCTGAAAGGACAGCATTTAGAAAGTGAAGCAACACTCCATTCACTTCGCACAGTGAATAGAAGTGTTGGAACAGACTGCTTCTCTTTCAGAGAAACGCATGTGAGTTTCTTGTGAATGCTTGCAAGTTGCTTAAGGCACTTTCAAAGGAAAGTGATTTTCTCTGAAAGGAGAGCATTTAGAAAGTGAAGCAACACTCCATTCACTTTGTACAGTGAATTGAAGTGTTGGAACAGACTGCATCTCTTTCAGAGAAATGCATGTGAGTTTCTGTTGAATGCTTGTCAGTAGCTTAAGGCTCTTTCAAAGGAAAGTGATTTTCTCTGAAAGGACAGCATTTAGAAAGTAAAGCAAAACTCCATTCCCTTCGCGCAATGAATTGAAGTGTTGGAACAGACTGCTTCTCTTTCATAGAAACGCATTAGTGTTTCTTGTGAATCCTTGTAAGAAACTTAAGGCACTTTCAAAGGAAAGTGATTTTCTCTGAGAGGACAGCATTTAGAAAGTGAAGCAACACTCCATTCACTTCGCACAGTGAATTGAAGTGTTGGAACAGACTGCTTCTCTTTCAGAGAAACGCATGTGAGTTTCTTGTGAATTCTTGCAAGTTGCTTAAGGCACTTTCAAAGGAAAGTGATTTTCTCTGAAAGGACAGCATTTAGAAAGTGAAGCAACACTCCATTCACTTCGCACAGTGAATTGAAGTGTTTGAACAGACTGCTTCTCTTTCAGAGAAACGCATGTGCGTTTTTTGTGAATGCTTGAAAGTAGTTTAAGGCACTTTCAAAGGAAAGTGATTTTCTCTGAAAGGACAGAATTTAGAAAGTGAAGCAACACTCCATTCACTTCGCACAGTGAATTGAAGTGTTGGAACAGACTGCTTCTCTTTCAGAGAAATGCATGTGAGTTTCTGTTGAATGCTTGTAAGTACCTTAAGGCACTTTCAAAGGAAAGTGATTTTCTCTGAAAGGACAGCATTTAGAAAGTGAAGCAACACTCCATTCACTTCGCAGAGTGAATTGAAGTATTGGAACAGACTGCTTCTCTTTCAGAGAAATGCATGTGAGTTTCTGGTGAATGCTTGTAAGTAGCTTAAGGCACTTTCAAAGGAAAATGATTTTCTCTGAAAGGACAGCATTTAGAAAGTGAGGCAACACTCCATTCACTTCGCACAGTGAATTGAAGTGTTGGAACAAACTGCTTCTCTTTCAGAGAAACGCATGTGAGTTTCTGTTGAATGCTTGTAAGTAGCTTAAGGCACTTTCAAAGGAAAGTGATTTTCTCTGAAAGGACAGCATTTAGAAAGTGAAGCAACACTCCATTCCCTTCGTGCAGTGAATTGAAGTGTTGGAACAGACTGCTTCTCTTTCAGAGACACGCATGTGAGTTTCTTCCTAATGCTTGCAAGTAGCTTAAGGCACTTTCAAGGGAAAGTGATTTTCTCTGAAAGGACAGCATTTAGAAAGTGAAGCAACACTCCATTCACTTCGCACAGTGAATTGAAGTGTTGGAACAGACTGCTTCTCTTTCAGAGAAACGCATGTGAGTTTCTGGTGAATGCTTGAAAGTAGCTTAAGGCACTTTCAAAGGAAAGTGATTTTCTCTGAAAGGACAGCATTTAGAAAGTGAAGCAACACTCCATTCACTTCGCACAGTGAACTGAAGTGTTGGAACAGACTGCGTCTCTTTCAGAGAAACGCATGTGAGTTTTTTGTGAATGCTTGAAAGTAGTTTAAGGCACTTTCAAAGGAAAGTGATTTTCTCTGAAAGGACAGCATTTAGAAAGTGAAGCAACACTCCATTCCCTTCGTGCAGTGAATTGAAGTGTTGGAACAGAGTGCTTCTCTTTCATAGAAACGCATTAGTGTTTCTTGTGAATGCTTGCAAGTGGCTTAAGGCACTTTCAAAGGAAAGTGATTTTCTCTGAAAGGACAGCATTTTGAAACTGAAGCAACACTCCATTCACTTCGCACAGTGAATTGAAGTGTTGGAACAGTCTGCTTCTCTTTCAGAGAAACGCATGTGAGCTTCTTCCTAATACTTGCAAGTAGCTTAAGGCACTTTCAAAGGAAAGTGATTTTCTCTGAAAGGACAGCATTTAGAAAGTGAAGCAACACTCCATTCACTTCGCACAGTGAATAGAAGTGTTGGAACAGACTGCTTCTCTTTCAGAGAAACGCATGTGAGTTTCTTGTGAATGCTTGAAAGTAGTTTAAGGCACTTTCAAAGGAAAGTGATTTTCTCTGAAAGGACAGAATTTAGAAAGTGAAGCAACACTCCATTCACCTCGCACAGTGAATTGAAGTGTTTGAACAGTCTGCTTCTCTTTCAGAGAAACGCATGTGAGTTTCTTCCTAATGCTTGCAAGTAGCTTAAGGCACTTTCAAAGGAAAGTGATTTTCTCTGAAAGGACAGCATTTAGAAAGTAAAGCAAAACTCCATTCCCTTCGCACAATGAATTGAAGTGTTGGAACAGACTGCTTCTCTTTCATAGAAACGCATTAGTGTTTCTTGTGAATGCTTGTAAGAAACTTAAGGCACTTTCAAAGGAAAGTGATTTTCTCTGAAAGGACAGCATTTAGAAACTGAAGCAACACTCCATTCACTTCGCACAGTGAATTGAAGTGTTGGAACAGACTGCTTCTCTTTCAGAGAAACGCATGTGAGTTTCTTGTGAATTCTTGCAAGTTGCTTAAGGCACTTTCAAAGGAAAGTGATTTTCTCTGAAAGGACAGCATTTAGAAAGTGAAGCAACACTCCATTCACTTCGCACAGTGAATTGAAGTGTTGGAACAGACTGCTTCTCTTTCAGAGAAACGCATGTGCGTTTTTTGTGAATGCTTGAAAGTAGTTTAAGGCACTTTCAAAGGAAAGTGATTTTCTCTGAAAGGACAGCATTTAGAAACTGAAGCAACACTCCATTCACTTCGCACAGTGAATTGAAGTGTTGGAACAGACTGCTTCTCTTTCAGAGAAATGCATGTGAGTTTCTGTTGAATGCTTGTAAGTACCTTAAGGCACTTTCAAAGGAAAGTGATTTTCTCTGAAAGGACAGCATTTAGAAAGTGAAGCAACACTCCATTCACTTCGCAGAGTGAATTGAAGTATTGGAACAGACTACTTCTCTTTCAGAGAAATGCATGTGAGTTTCTGGTGAATGCTTGTAAGTAGCTTAAGGCACTTTCAAAGGAAAATGATTTTCTCTGAAAGGACAGCATTTAGAAAGTGAGGCAACACTCCATTCACTTCGCACAGTGAATTGAAGTGTTGGAACAGACTGCTTCTCTTTCAGAGAAACGCATGTGAGTTTCTTGTGAATTCTTGCAAGTTGCTTAAGGCACTTTCAAAGGAAAGTGATTTTCTCTGAAAGGACAGCATTTAGAAAGTGAAGCAACACTCCATTCACTTCGCACAGTGAATTGAAGTGTTTGAACAGACTGCTTCTCTTTCAGAGAAACGCATGTGCGTTTTTTGTGAATGCTTGAAAGTAGTTTAAGGCACTTTCAAAGGAAAGTGATTTTCTCTGAAAGGACAGAATTTAGAAAGTGAAGCAACACTCCATTCACTTCGCACAGTGAATTGAAGTGTTGGAACAGACTGCTTCTCTTTCAGAGAAATGCATGTGAGTTTCTGTTGAATGCTTGTAAGTACCTTAAGGCACTTTCAAAGGAAAGTGATTTTCTCTCAAAGGACAGCATTTAGAAAGTGAAGCAACACTCCATTCACTTCGCAGAGTGAATTGAAGTATTGGAACAGACTGCTTCTCTTTCAGAGAAATGCATGTGAGTTTCTGGTGAATGCTTGTAAGTAGCTTAAGGCACTTTCAAAGGAAAATGATTTTCTCTGAAAGGACAGCATTTAGAAAGTGAGGCAACACTCCATTCACTTCGCACAGTGAATTGAAGTGTTGGAACAAACTGCTTCTCTTTCAGAGAAACGCATGTGAGTTTCTGTTGAATGCTTGTAAGTAGCTTAAGGCACTTTCAAAGGAAAGTGATTTTCTCTGAAAGGACAGCATTTAGAAAGTGAAGCAACACTCCATTCCCTTCGTGCAGTGAATTGAAGTGTTGGAACAGACTGCTTCTCTTTCAGAGACACGCATGTGAGTTTCTTCCTAATGCTTGCAAGTAGCTTAAGGCACTTTCAAGGGAAAGTGATTTTCTCTGAAAGGACAGCATTTAGAAAGTGAAGCAACACTCCATTCACTTCGCACAGTGAATTGAAGTGTTGGAACAGACTGCTTCTCTTTCAGAGAAACGCATGTGAGTTTCTGGTGAATGCTTGAAAGTAGCTTAAGGCACTTTCAAAGGAAAGTGATTTTCTCTGAAAGGACAGCATTTAGAAAGTGAAGCAACACTCCATTCACTTCGCACAGTGAACTGAAGTGTTGGAACAGACTGCGTCTCTTTCAGATAAACGCATGTGAGTTTTTTGTGAATGCTTGAAAGTAGTTTAAGGCACTTTCAAAGGAAAGTGATTTTCTCTGAAAGGACAGCATTTAGAAAGTGAAGCAACACTCCATTCCCTTCGTGCAGTGAATTGAAGTGTTGGAACAGAGTGCTTCTCTTTCATAGAAACGCATTAGTGTTTCTTGTGAATGCTTGCAAGTGGCTTAAGGCACTTTCAAAGGAAAGTGATTTTCTCTGAAAGGACAGCATTTTGAAACTGAAGCAACACTCCATTCACTTCGCACAGTGAATTGAAGTGTTGGAACAGTCTGCTTCTCTTTCAGAGAAACGCATGTGAGCTTCTTCCTAATACTTGCAAGTAGCTTAAGGCACTTTCAAAGGAAAGTGATTTTCTCTGAAAGGACAGCATTTAGAAAGTGAAGCAACACTCCATTCACTTCGCACAGTGAATAGAAGTGTTGGAACAGACTGCTTCTCTTTCAGAGTAACGCATGTGAGTTTCTTGTGAATGCTTGAAAGTAGTTTAAGGCACTTTCAAAGGAAAGTGATTTTCTCTGAAAGGACAGAATTTAGAAAGTGAAGCAACACTCCATTCACCTCGCACAGTGAATTGAAGTGTTTGAACAGTCTGCTTCTCTTTCAGAGAAACGCATGTGAGTTTCTTCCTAATGCTTGCAAGTAGCTTAAGGCACTTTCAAAGGAAAGTGATTTTCTCTGAAAGGACAGCATTTAGAAAGTAAAGCAAAACTCCATTCCCTTCGCACAATGAATTGAAGTGTTGGAACAGACTGCTTCTCTTTCATAGAAACGCATTAGTGTTTCTTGTGAATGCTTGTAAGAAACTTAAGGCACTTTCAAAGGAAAGTGATTTTCTCTGAAAGGACAGCATTTAGAAACTGAAGCAACACTCCATTCACTTCGCACAGTGAATTGAAGTGTTGGAACAGACTGCTTCTCTTTCAGAGAAACGCATGTGAGTTTCTTGTGAATTCTTGCAAGTTGCTTAAGGCACTTTCAAAGGAAAGTGATTTTCTCTGAAAGGACAGCATTTAGAAAGTGAAGCAACACTCCATTCACTTCGCACAGTGAATTGAAGTGTTGGAACAGACTGCTTCTCTTTCAGAGAAACGCATGTGCGTTTTTTGTGAATGCTTGAAAGTAGTTTAAGGCACTTTCAAAGGAAAGTGATTTTCTCTGAAAGGACAGCATTTAGAAACTGAAGCAACACTCCATTCACTTCGCACAGTGAATTGAAGTGTTGGAACAGACTGCTTCTCTTTCAGAGAAATGCATGTGAGTTTCTGTTGAATGCTTGTAAGTACCTTAAGGCACTTTCAAAGGAAAGTGATTTTCTCTGAAAGGACAGCATTTAGAAAGTGAAGCAACACTCCATTCACTTCGCAGAGTGAATTGAAGTATTGGAACAGACTACTTCTCTTTCAGAGAAATGCATGTGAGTTTCTGGTGAATGCTTGTAAGTAGCTTAAGGCACTTTCAAAGGAAAATGATTTTCTCTGAAAGGACAGCATTTAGAAAGTGAGGCAACACTCCATTCACTTCGCACAGTGAATTGAAGTGTTGGAACAAACTGCTTCTCTTTCAGAGAAACGCATGTGAGTTTCTGTTGAATGCTTGTAAGTAGCTTAAGGCACTTTCAAAGGAAAGTGATTTTCTCTGAAAGGACAGCATTTAGAAAGTGAAGCAACACTCCATTCCCTTCGTGCAGTGAATTGAAGTGTTGGAACAGACTGCTTCTCTTTCAGAGAAACGCATGTGAGTTTCTTCCTAATGCTTGCAAGTAGCTTAAGGCACTTTCAAGGGAAAGTGATTTTCTCTGAAAGGACAGCATTTAGAAAGTGAAGCAACACTCCATTCACTTCGCACAGTGAATTGAAGTGTTGGAACAGACTGCTTCTCTTTCAGAGAAACGCATGTGAGTTTCTGGTGAATGCTTGAAAGTAGCTTAAGGCACTTTCAAAGGAAAGTGATTTTCTCTGAAAGGACAGCATTTAGAAAGTGAAACAACACTCCATTCACTTCGCACAGTGAACTGAAGTGTTGGAACAGACTGCGTCTCTTTCAGAGAAACGCATGTGAGTTTTTTGTGAATGCTTGAAAGTAGTTTAAGGCACTTTCAAAGGAAAGTGATTTTCTCTGAAAGGACAGCATTTAGAAAGTGAAGCAACACTCCATTCCCTTCGTGCAGTGAATTGAAGTGTTGGAACAGAGTGCTTCTCTTTCATAGAAACGCATTAGTGTTTCTTGTGAATGCTTGCAAGTGGCTTAAGGCACTTTCAAAGGAAAGTGATTTTCTCTGAAAGGACAGCATTTAGAAACTGAAGCAACACTCCATTCACTTCGCACAGTGAATTGAAGTGTTTGAACAGTCTGCTTCTCTTTCAGAGAAACGCATGTGAGCTTCTTCCTAATACTTGCAAGTAGCTTAAGGCACTTTCAAAGGAAAGTGATTTTCTCTGAAATGACAGCATTTAGAAAGTGAAGCAACACTCCATTCACTTCGCACAGTGAATAGAAGTGTTGGAACAGACTGCTTCTCTTTCAGAGAAACGCATGTGAGTTTCTTGTGAATGCTTGAAAGTAGTTTAAGGCACTTTCAAAGGAAAGTGATTTTCTCTGAAAGGACAGAATTTAGAAAGTGAAGCAACACTCCATTCACCTCGCACAGTGAATTGAAGTGTTTGAACAGTCTGCTTCTCTTTCAGAGAAACGCATGTGAGTTTCTTCCTAATGCTTGCAAGTAGCTTAAGGCACTTTCAAAGGAAAGTGATTTTCTCTGAAAGGACAGCATTTAGAAAGTGAAGCAACACTCCATTCACTTCGCACAGTGAATTGAAGTGTTGGAACAGACTGCTTCTCTTTCAGAGAAACGCATGTGAGTTTCTGGTGAATGCTTGTAAGAAGCTTAAGGCACTTTCAAAGGAAAGTGATTTTCTCTGAAAGGACAGCATTTAGAAACTGAAGCAACACTCCATTCACTTCGCACAGTGAATTGAATTGTTGGAACAGACTGCTTCTCTTTAAGAGAAACGCATGTGAGTTTTTTGTGAATGCTTGAAAGTAGTTTAAGGCACTTTCAAAGGAAAGTGATTTTCTCTGAAAGGACAGAATTTAGAAAGTGATGCAACACTCCATTCACCTCGGACAGTGAATTGAAGTGTTGGAACAGACTGCTTCTCTTTCAGAGAAACGCATGTGAGTTTCTTCTTAATGCTTGTAAGTAGCTTAAGGCACTTTCAAAGGAAAGTGATTTTCTCTGAAAGGACAGCATTTAGAAAGTGAAGCAACACTCCATTCCCTTCGTGCAGTGAATTGAAGTGTTGGAACAGAGTGCTTCTCTTTCATAGAAACGCATTAGTGTTTCTTGTGAATGCTTGCAAGTGGCTTAAGGCACTTTCAAAGGAAAGTGATTTTCTCTGAAAGGACAGCATTTAGAAACTGAAGCAACACTCCATTCACTTCGCACAGTGAATTGAAGTGTTGGAACAGACTGCTTCTCTTTCAGAGAAATGCATGTGAGTTTCTGTTGAATGCTTGTAAGTACCTTAAGGCACTTTCAAAGGAAAGTGATTTTCTCTGAAAGGACAGCATTTAGAAAGTGAAGCAACACTCCATTCACTTCGCAGAGTGAATTGAAGTATTGGAACAGACTGCTTCTCTTTCAGAGAAATGCATGTGAGTTTCTGGTGAATGCTTGTAAGTAGCTTAAGGCACTTTCAAAGCAAAATGATTTTCTCTGAAAGGACAGCATTTAGAAAGTGAGGCAACACTCCATTCACTTTGCACAGTGAATTGAAGTGTTGGAACAGACTGCTTCTCTTTCAGAGAAACGCATGTGAGTTTCTGTTGAATGCTTATAAGTAGCTTAAGGCACTTTCAAAGGAAAGTGATTTTCTCTGAAAGGACAGCATTTAGAAAGTGAAGCAACACTCCATTCCCTTCGTGCAGTGAATTGAAGTGTTGGAACAGACTGCTTCTCTTTCAGAGAAACGCATGTGAGTTTCTTCCTAATGCTTGCAAGTAGCTTAAGGCACTTTCAAGGGAAAGTGATTTTCTCTTAAAGGACAGCATTTAGAAAGTGAAGCAACACTCCATTCACTTCGCACAGTGAATTGAAGTGTTGGAACAGACTGCTTCTCTTTCAGAGAAACGCATGTGAGTTTCTGGTGAATGCTTGTAAGTAGCTTAAGGCACTTTCAAAGGAAAGTGATTTTCTCTGAAAGGACAGCATTTAGAAAGTGAAGCAACACTCCATTCACTTCGCACAGTGAATTGAAGTGTTGGAACAGACTGCTTCTCTTTCAGAGAAACGCATGTGAGTTTCTTGTGAATTCTTGCAAGTTGCTTAAGGCACTTTCAAAGGAAAGTGATTTTCTCTGAAAGGACAGCATTTAGAAAGTGAAGCAACACTCCATTCACTTCGCACAGTGAATTGAAGTGTTGGAACAGACTGCTTCTCTTTCAGAGAAACGCATGTGAGTTTTTTGTGAATGCTTGAAAGTAGTTTAAGGCACTTTCAAAGGAAAGTGATTTTCTCTGAAAGGACAGCATTTAGAAACTGAAGCAACACTCCATTCACTTCGCACAGTGAATTGAAGTGTTTGAACAATCTGCTTCTCTTTCAGAGAAACGCATGTGAGTTTCTTCCTAATGCTTGCAAGTAGCTTAAGGCACTTTCAAAGGAAAGTGATTTTCTCTGAAAGGACAGCATTTAGAAAGTGAAGCAACACTCCATTCACTTCGCACAGTGAATTGAAGTGTTGGAACAGACTGCTTCTCTTTCAGAGAAACGCATGTGAGTTTCTGGTGAATGCTTGTAAGAAGCTTAAGGCACTTTCAAAGGAAAGTGATTTTCTCTGAAAGGACAGCATTTAGAAACTGAAGCAACACTCCATTCACTTCGCACAGTGAATTGAAGTGTTGGAACAGACTGCTTCTCTTTCAGAGAAACGCATGTGAGTTTCTGGTGAATGCTTGTAAGAAGCTTAAGGCACTTTCAAAGGAAAGTGATTTTCTCTGAAAGGACAGCATTTAGAAACTGAAGCAACACTCCATTCACTTCGCACAGTGAATTGAATTGTTGGAACAGACTGCTTCTCTTTAAGAGAAACGCATGTGAGTTTTTTGTGAATACTTGAAAGTAGTTTAAGGCACTTTCAAAGGAAAGTGATTTTCTCTGAAAGGACAGAATTTAGAAAGTGATGCAACACTCCATTCACCTCGGACAGTGAATTGAAGTGTTGGAACAGACTGCTTCTCTTTCAGAGAAACGCATGTGAGTTTCTTCTTAATGCTTGTAAGTAGCTTAAGGCACTTTCAAAGGAAAGTGATTTTCTCTGAAAGGACAGCATTTAGAAAGTGAAGCAACACTCCATTCCCTTCGTGCAGTGAATTGAAGTGTTGGAACAGAGTGCTTCTCTTTCATAGAAACGCATTAGTGTTTCTTGTGAATGCTTGCAAGTGGCTTAAGGCACTTTCAAAGGAAAGTGATTTTCTCTGAAAGGACAGCATTTAGAAACTGAAGCAACACTCCATTCACTTCGCACAGTGAATTGAAGTGTTGGAACAGACTGCTTCTCTTTCAGAGAAATGCATGTGAGTTTCTGTTGAATGCTTGTAAGTACCTTAAGGCACTTTCAAAGGAAAGTGATTTTCTCTGAAAGGACAGCATTTAGAAAGTGAAGCAACACTCCATTCACTTCGCAGAGTGAATTGAAGTATTGGAACAGACTGCTTCTCTTTCAGAGAAATGCATGTGAGTTTCTGGTGAATGCTTGTAAGTAGCTTAAGGCACTTTCAAAGGCAAGTGATTTTCTCTGAAAGGACAGCATTTAGAAAGTGAAGCAACACTCCATTCACTTCGCACAGTGAATTGAAGTGTTGGAACAGACTGCTTCTCTTTCAGAGAAACGCATGTGAGTTTCTTGTGAATTCTTGCAAGTTGCTTAAGGCACTTTCAAAGGAAAGTGATTTTCTCTGAAAGGACAGCATTTAGAAAGTGAAGCAACACTCCATTCACTTCGCACAGTGAATTGAAGTGTTGGAACAGACTGCTTCTCTTTCAGAGAAACGCATGTGAGTTTTTTGTGAATGCTTGAAAGTAGTTTAAGGCACTTTCAAAGGAAAGTGATTTTCTCTGAAAGGACAGCATTTAGAAACTGAAGCAACACTCCATTCACTTCGCACAGTGAATTGAAGTGTTTGAACAGTCTGCTTCTCTTTCAGAGAAACGCATGTGAGTTTCTTCCTAATGCTTGCAAGTAGCTTAAGGCACTTTCAAAGGAAAGTGATTTTCTCTGAAAGGACAGCATTTAGAAAGTGAAGCAACACTCCATTCACTTCGCACAGTGAATTGAAGTGTTGGAACAGACTGCTTCTCTTTCAGAGAAACGCATGTGAGTTTCTGGTGAATGCTTGTAAGAAGCTTAAGGCACTTTCAAAGGAAAGTGATTTTCTCTGAAAGGACAGCATTTAGAAACTGAAGCAACACTCCATTCACTTCGCACAGTGAATTGAAGTGTTGGAACAGACTGCTTCTCTTTCAGAGAAACGCATGTGAGTTTCTGGTGAATGCTTGTAAGAAGCTTAAGGCACTTTCAAAGGAAAGTGATTTTCTCTGAAAGGACAGCATTTAGAAACTGAAGCAACACTCCATTCACTTCGCACAGTGAATTGAATTGTTGGAACAGACTGCTTCTCTTTAAGAGAAACGCATGTGAGTTTTTTGTGAATACTTGAAAGTAGTTTAAGGCACTTTCAAAGGAAAGTGATTTTCTCTGAAAGGACAGAATTTAGAAAGTGATGCAACACTCCATTCACCTCGGACAGTGAATTGAAGTGTTGGAACAGACTGCTTCTCTTTCAGAGAAACGCATGTGAGTTTCTTCTTAATGCTTGTAAGTAGCTTAAGGCACTTTCAAAGGAAAGTGATTTTCTCTGAAAGGACAGCATTTAGAAAGTGAAGCAACACTCCATTCCCTTCGTGCAGTGAATTGAAGTGTTGGAACAGAGTGCTTCTCTTTCATAGAAACGCATTAGTGTTTCTTGTGAATGCTTGCAAGTGGCTTAAGGCACTTTCAAAGGAAAGTGATTTTCTCTGAAAGGACAGCATTTAGAAACTGAAGCAACACTCCATTCACTTCGCACAGTGAATTGAAGTGTTGGAACAGACTGCTTCTCTTTCAGAGAAATGCATGTGAGTTTCTGTTGAATGCTTGTAAGTACCTTAAGGCACTTTCAAAGGAAAGTGATTTTCTCTGAAAGGACAGCATTTAGAAAGTGAAGCAACACTCCATTCACTTCGCAGAGTGAATTGAAGTATTGGAACAGACTGCTTCTCTTTCAGAGAAATGCATGTGAGTTTCTGGTGAATGCTTGTAAGTAGCTTAAGGCACTTTCAAAGCAAAATGATTTTCTCTGAAAGGACAGCATTTAGAAAGTGAGGCAACACTCCATTCACTTTGCACAGTGAATTGAAGTGTTGGAACAGACTGCTTCTCTTTCAGAGAAACGCATGTGAGTTTCTGTTGAATGCTTATAAGTAGCTTAAGGCACTTTCAAAGGAAAGTGATTTTCTCTGAAAGGACAGCATTTAGAAAGTGAAGCAACACTCCATTCCCTTCGTGCAGTGAATTGAAGTGTTGGAACAGACTGCTTCTCTTTCAGAGAAACGCATGTGAGTTTCTTCCTAATGCTTGCAAGTAGCTTAAGGCACTTTCAAGGGAAAGTGATTTTCTCTGAAAGGACAGCATTTAGAAAGTGAAGCAACACTCCATTCACTTCGCACAGTGAATTGAAGTGTTGGAACAGACTGCTTCTCTTTCAGAGAAACGCATGTGAGTTTCTGGTGAATGCTTGTAAGTAGCTTAAGGCACTTTCAAAGGCAAGTGATTTTCTCTGAAAGGACAGCATTTAGAAAGTGAAGCAACACTCCATTCACTTCGCACAGTGAATTGAAGTGTTGGAACAGACTGCTTCTCTTTCAGAGAAACGCATGTGAGTTTCTTGTGAATTCTTGCAAGTTGCTTAAGGCACTTTCAAAGGAAAGTGATTTTCTCTGAAAGGACAGCATTTAGAAACTGAAGCAACACTCCATTCACTTCGCACAGTGAATTGAAGTGTTGGAACAGACTGCTTCTCTTTCAGAGAAATGCATGTGAGTTTTTTGTGAATGCTTGAAAGTAGTTTAAGGCACTTTCAAAGGAAAGTGATTTTCTCTGAAAGGACAGAATTTAGAAAGTGAAGCAACACTCCATTCACTTCGCACAGTGAATTGAAGTGTTTGAACAGTCTGCTTCTCTTTCAGAGAAACGCATGTGAGTTTCTTCCTAATGCTTGCAAGTAGCTTAAGGCACTTTCAAAGGAAAGTGATTTTCTCTGAAAGGACAGCATTTAGAAAGTGAAGCAACACTCCATTCACTTCGCACAGTGAATTGAAGTGTTGGAACAGACTGCTTCTCTTTCAGAGAAACGCATGTGAGTTTCTGGTGAATGCTTGTAAGAAGCTTAAGGCACTTTCAAAGGAAAGTGATTTTCTCTGAAAGGACAGCATTTAGAAACTGAAGCAACACTCCATTCACTTCGCACAGTGAATTGAAGTGTTGGAACAGACTGCTTCTCTTTCAGAGAAACGCATGTGAGTTTCTTCCTAATGCTTGTAAGTAGCTTAAGGCACTTTCAAAGGAAAGTGATTTTCTCTGAAAGGACAGCATTTAGAAAGTGAAGCAACACTCCATTCCCTTCGTGCAGTGAATTGAAGTGTTGGAACAGAGTGCTTCTCTTTCATAAAACGCATTAGTGTTTCTTGTGAATGCTTGCAAGTGGCTTAAGGCACTTTCAAAGGAAAGTGATTTTCTCTGAAAGGACAGCATTTAGAAACTGAAGCAACACTCCATTCACTTCGCACAGTGAATTGAAGTGTTGGAACAGTCTGCTTCTCTTTCAGAGAAATGCATGTGAGCTTCTTGTGAATGCTTGCAAGTTGCTTAAGGCACTTTCAAAGGAAAGTGATTTTCTCTGAAAGGAGAGCATTTAGAAAGTGAAGCAACACTCCATTCACTTTGTACAGTGAATTGAAGTGTTGGAACAGACTGCATCTCTTTCAGAGAAATGCATGTGAGTTTCTGTTGAATGCTTGTCAGTAGCTTAAGGCTCTTTCAAAGGAAAGTGATTTTCTCTGAAAGGACAGCATTTAGAAAGTAAAGCAAAACTCCATTCCCTTCGCGCAATGAATTGAAGTGTTGGAACAGACTGCTTCTCTTTCATAGAAACGCATTAGTGTTTCTTGTGAATGCTTGTAAGAAACTTAAGGCACTTTCAAAGGAAAGTGATTTTCTTTGAGAGGACAGCATTTAGAAAGTGAAGCAACACTCCATTCACTTCGCACAGTGAATTGAAGTGTTGGAACAGACTGCTTCTCTTTCAGAGAAACGCATGTGCGTTTTTTGTGAATGCTTGAAAGTAGTTTAAGGCACTTTCAAAGGAAAGTGATTTTCTCTGAAAGGACAGAATTTAGAAAGTGAAGCAACACTCCATTCACTTCGCACAGTGAATTGAAGTGTTGGAACAGACTGCTTCTCTTTCAGAGAAATGCATGTGAGTTTCTGTTGAATGCTTGTAAGTACCTTAAGGCACTTTCAAAGGAAAGTGATTTTCTCTGAAAGGACAGCATTTAGAAAGTGAAGCAACACTCCATTCACTTCGCAGAGTGAATTGAAGTATTGGAACAGACTGCTTCTCTTTCAGAGAAATGCATGTGAGTTTCTGGTGAATGCTTGTAAGTAGCTTAAGGCACTTTCAAAGGAAAATGATTTTCTCTGAAAGGACAGCATTTAGAAAGTGAGGCAACACTCCATTCACTTCGCACAGTGAATTGAAGTGTTGGAACAGACTGCTTCTCTTTCAGAGAAACGCATGTGAGTTTCTGTTGAATGCTTGTAAGTAGCTTAAGGCACTTTCAAAGGAAAGTGATTTTCTCTGAAAGGACAGCATTTAGAAAGTGAAGCAACACTCCATTCCCTTCGTGCAGTGAATTGAAGTGTTGGAACAGACTGCTTCTCTTTCAGAGAAACGCATGTGAGTTTCTTCCTAATGCTTGCAAGTAGCTTAAGGCACTTTCAAGGGAAAGTGATTTTCTCTGAAAGGACAGCATTTAGAAAGTGAAGCAACACTCCATTCACTTCGCACAGTGAATTGAAGTGTTGGAACAGACTGCTTCTCTTTCAGAGAAACGCATGTGAGTTTCTTGTGAATTCTTGCAAATTGCTTAAGGCACTTTCAAAGGAAAGTGATTTTCTCTGAAAGGACAGCATTTAGAAAGTGAAGCAACACTCCATTCACTTCGCACAGTGAATAGAAGTGTTGGAACAGACTGCTTCTCTTTCAGAGAAACGCATGTGAGTTTCTTGTGAATGCTTGAAAGTAGTTTAAGGCACTTTCAAAGGAAAGTGATTTTCTCTGAAAGGACAGAATTTAGAAAGTGAAGCAACACTCCATTCACCTCGCACAGTGAATTGAAGTGTTTGAACAGTCTGCTTCTCTTTCAGAGAAACGCATGTGAGTTTCTTCCTAATGCTTGCAAGTAGCTTAAGGCACTTTCAAAGGAAAGTGATTTTCTCTGAAAGGACAGCATTTAGAAAGTGAAGCAACACTCCATTCACTTCGCACAGTGAATTGAAGTGTTGGAACAGACTGCTTCTCTTTCAGAGAAACGCATGTGAGTTTCTGGTGAATGCTTGTAAGAAGCTTAAGGCACTTTCAAAGGAAAGTGATTTATTCTGAAAGGACAGCATTTAGAAACTGAAGCAACACTCCATTCACTTCGCACAGTGAATTGAAGTGTTGGAACAGACTGCTTCTCTTTAAGAGAAACGCATGTGAGTTTTTTGTGAATGCTTGAAAGTAGTTTAAGGCACTTTCAAAGGAAAGTGATTTTCTCTGAAAGGACAGAATTTAGAAAGTGATGCAACACTCCATTCACCTCGGACAGTGAATTGAAGTGTTGGAACAGACTGCTTCTCTTTCAGAGAAACGCATGTGAGTTTCTTCCTAATGCTTGTAAGTAGCTTAAGGCACTTTCAAAGGAAAGTGATTTTCTCTGAAAGGACAGCATTTAGAAAGTGAAGCAACACTCCATTCCCTTCGTGCAGTGAATTGAAGTGTTGGAACAGAGTGCTTCTCTTTCATAGAAACGCATTAGTGTTTCTTGTGAATGCTTGCAAGTGGCTTAAGGCACTTTCAAAGGAAAGTGA
The DNA here is from genome assembly GCF_982192425.1 of Myodes glareolus. Taxonomy (NCBI): domain Eukaryota; kingdom Metazoa; phylum Chordata; class Mammalia; order Rodentia; family Cricetidae; genus Myodes; species Myodes glareolus. Next base: position 1,376,568 of record NW_028263213.1, read on the forward strand.
TTTTCTCTGAAAGGACAGCATTTAGAAACTGAAGCAACACTCCATTCACTTCGCACAGTGAATTGAAGTGTTGGAACAGACTGCTTCTCTTTCAGAGAAATGCATGTGAGTTTCTGTTGAATGCTTGTAAGTACCTTAAGGCACTTTCAAAGGAAAGTGATTTTCTCTGAAAGGACAGCATTTAGAAAGTGAAGCAACACTCCATTCACTTCGCAGAGTGAATTGAAGTATTGGAACAGACTGCTTCTCTTTCAGAGAAATGCATGTGAGTTTCTGGTGAATGCTTGTAAGTAGCTTAAGGCACTTTCAAAGGAAAATGATTTTCTCTGAAAGGACAGCATTTAGAAAGTGAGGCAACACTCCATTCACTTCGCACAGTGAATTGAAGTGTTGGAACAGACTGCTTCTCTTTCAGAGAAACGCATGTGAGTTTCTGTTGAATGCTTGTAAGTAGCTTAAGGCACTTTCAAAGGAAAGTGATTTTCTCTGAAAGGACAGCATTTAGAAAGTGAAGCAACACTCCATTCCCTTCGTGCAGTGAATTGAAGTGTTGGAACAGACTGCTTCTCTTTCAGAGAAACGCATGTGAGTTTCTTCCTAATGCTTGCAAGTAGCTTAAGGCACTTTCAAGGGAAAGTGATTTTCTCTGAAAGGACAGCATTTAGAAAGTGAAGCAACACTCCATTCACTTCGCACAGTGAATTGAAGTGTTGGAACAGACTGCTTCTCTTTCAGAGAAACGCATGTGACTTTCTGGTGAACGCTTGTAAGTAGCTTAAGGCACTTTCAAAGGAAAGTGATTTTCTCTGAAAGGACAGCATTTAGAAAGTGAAGCAACACTCCATTCACTTCGCACAGTGAATTGAAGTGTTGGAACAGACTGCTTCTCTTTCAGAGAAACGCATGTGAGTTTCTTGTGAATTCTTGCAAGTTGCTTAAGGCACTTTCAAAGGAAAGTGATTTTCTCTGAAAGGACAGCATTTAGAAAGTGAAGCAACACTCCATTCACTTCGCACAGTGAATTGAAGTGTTGGAACAGACTGCTTCTCTTTCAGAGAAACGCATGTGAGTTTTTTGTGAATGCTTGAAAGTAGTTTAAGGCACTTTCAAAGGAAAGTGATTTTCTCTGAAAGGACAGAATTTAGAAAGTGAAGCAACACTCCATTCACTTCGCACAGTGAATTGAAGTGTTTGAACAGTCTGCTTCTCTTTCAGAGAAACGCATGTGAGTTTCTTCCTAATGCTTGCAAGTAGCTTAAGGCACTTTCAAAGGAAAGTGATTTTCTCTGAAAGGACAGCATTTAGAAAGTGAAGCAACACTCCATTCACTTCGCACAGTGAATTGAAGTGTTGGAACAGACTGCTTCTCTTTCAGAGAAACGCATGTGAATTTCTGGTGAATGCTTGTAAGAAGCTTAAGGCACTTTCAAAGGAAAGTGATTTTCTCTGAAAGGACAGCATTTAGAAACTGAAGCAACACTCCATTCACATCGCACAGTGAATTGAAGTGTTGGAACAGACTGCTTCTCTTTCAGAGAAATGCATGTGAGTTTCTGTTGAATGCTTGTAAGTAGCTTAAGGCACTTTCAAAGGAAAGTGATTTTCTCTGAAAGGACAGCATTTAGAAAGTGAAGCAACACTCCATTCACTTCGCAGAGTGAATTGAATTATTGGAACAGACTGCTTCTCTTTCAGAGAAATGCATGTGAGTTTCTGGTGAATGCTTGTAAGTAGCTTAAGGCACTTTCAAAGGAAAGTGATTTTCTCTGAAAGGACAGCATTTAGAAAGTGAAGCAACACTCCATTCACTTCGCACAGTGAATTGAAGTGTTGGAACAGACTGCTTCCCTTTCAGAGAAACGCATGTGAGTTTCTTGTGAATTCTTGCAAGTTGCTTAAGGCACTTTCAAAGGAAAGTGATTTTCTCTGAAAGGACAGCATTTAGAAACTGAAGCAACACTCCATTCACTTCGCACAGTGAATTGAAGTGTTGGAACAGACTGCTTCTCTTTCAGAGAAACGCATGTGAGTTTTTTGTGAATGCTTGAAAGTAGTTTAAGGCACTTTCAAAGGAAAGTGATTTTCTCTGAAAGGACAGAATTTAGAAAGTGATGCAATACTCCATTCACTTCGCACAGTGAATTGAAGTGTTGGAACAGACTGCTTCTCTTTCAGAGAAACGCATGTGAGTTTCTTGTGAATTCTTGCAAGTTGCTTTAGGCACTTTCAAAGGAAAGTGATTTTCTCTGAAAGGACAGCATTTAGAAACTGAAGCAACACTCCATTCACTTCGCACAGTGAATTGAAGTTTTGGAACAGACTGCTTCTCTTTCAGAGAAACGCATGTGAGTTTCTTGTGAATTCTTGCAAGTTGCTTAAGGCACTTTCAAAGGAAAGTGATTTTCTCTGAAAGGACAGCATTTAGAAAGTGAAACAACACTCCATTCACTTCGCACAGTGAATTGAAGTGTTGGAACAGACTGCTTCTCTTTCAGAGAAACGCATGTGAATTTCTGGTGAATGCTTGTAAGAAGCTTAAGGCACTTTCAAAGGAAAGTGATTTTCTCTGAAAGGACAGCATTTAGAAACTGAAGCAACACTCCATTCACTTCGCACAGTGAATTGAAGTGTTGGAACAGACTGCTTCTCTTTCAGAGAAATGCATGTGAGTTTCTGTTGAATGCTTGTAAGTAGCATAAGGCACTTTCAAAGGAAAGTGATTTTCTCTGAAAGGACAGCATTTAGAAAGTGAAGCAACACTCCATTCACTTCGCAGAGTGAATTGAAGTATTGGAACAGACTGCTTCTCTTTCAGAGAAATGCATGTGAGTTTCTGGTGAATGCTTGTAAGTAGCTTAAGGCACTTTCAAAGGAAAGTGATTTTCTCTGAAAGGACAGCATTTAGAAAGTGAAGCAACACTCCATTCACTTCGCACAGTGAATTGAAGTGTTGGAACAACTGCTTCTCTTTCAGAGAAACGCATGTGAGTTTCTTGTGAATTCTTGCAAGTTGCTTAAGGCACTTTCAAAGGAAAGTGATTTTCTCTGAAAGGACAGCATTTAGAAACTGAAGCAACACTCCATTCACTTCGCACAGTGAATTGAAGTGTTGGAACAGACTGCTTCTCTTTCAGAGAAACGCATGTGAGTTTTTTGTGAATGCTTGAAAGTAGTTTAAGGCACTTTCAAAGGAAAGTGATTTTCTCTGAAAGGACAGAATTTAGAAAGTGATGCAACACTCCATTCACTTCGCACAGTGAATTGAAGTGTTGGAACAGACTGCTTCTCTTTCAGAGAAACGCATGTGAGTTTCTTGTGAATTCTTGCAAGTTGCTTTAGGCACTTTCAAAGGAAAGTGATTTTCTCTGAAAGGACAGCATTTAGAAACTGAAGCAACACTCCATTCACTTCGCACAGTGAATTGAAGTGTTGGAACAGACTGCTTCTCTTTCAGAGAAACGCATGTGAGTTTCTTGTGAATTCTTGCAAGTTGCTTAAGGCACTTTCAAAGGAAAGTGATTTTCTCTGAAAGGACAGCATTTAGAAAGTGAAACAACACTCCATTCACTTCGCACAGTGAATTGAAGTGTTGGAACAGACTGCTTCTCTTTCAGAGAAACGCATGTGAGTTTTTTGTGAATGCTTGAAAGTTGTTTAAGGCACTTTCAAAGGAAAGTGATTTTCTCTGAAAGGACAGCATTTAGAAAGTGAAGCAACACTCCATTCACTTCGAACAGTGAATTGAAGTGTTGGAACAGACTGCTTCTCTTTCAGAGAAACGCATGTGAGTTTCTGGTGAATGCTTGTAAGAAGCTTAAGGCACTTTCAGAGGAAAGTGATTTTCTCTGAAAGGACAGCATTTAGAAACTGAAGCAACACTCCATTCACTTCGCACAGTGAATTGAAGAGTTGGAACAGACAGCTTCTCTTTAAGAGAAACGCATGTGAGTTTTTTGTGAATGCTTGAAATTAGTTCAAGGCACTTTCAAAGGAAAGTGATTTTCTCTGAAAGGACAGAATTTAGAAAGTGATGCAACACTCCATTCATTTCGCACAGTGAATTGAAGTGTTGGAACAGACTGCTTCTCTTTCAGAGAAACGCATGTGAGTTTCTTCCTAATGCTTGTAAGTAGCTTAAGGCACTTTCAAAGGAAAGTGATTTTCTCTGAAAGGACAGCATTTAGAAAGTGAAGCAACACTCCATTCCCTTCGTGCAGTGAATTGAAGTGTTGGAACAGAGTGCTTCTCTTTCATAGAAACGCATTAGTGTTTCTTGTGAATGCTTGCAAGTGGCTTAAGGCACATTCAAAGGAAAGTGATTTTCTCTGAAAGGACAGCATTTAGAAAGTGAAGCAACACTCCATTCACTTCGCACAGTGAATTGAAGTGTTGGAACAGACTGCTTCTCTTTCCGAGAAACGCATGTGAGTTTCTTGTGAATTCTTGCAAGTTGCTTCAGGCACTTTCATAGGAAAGTGATTTTCTCTGAAAGGACAGCATTTAGAAAGTGAAGCAACACTCCATTCACTTCGCACAGTGAATTGAAGTGTTGGAACAGACTGCTTCTCTTTCAGAGAAACGCATGTGAGTTTTTTGTGAATGCTTGAAAGTAGTTTAAGGCACTTTCAAAGGAAAGTGATTTTCTCTGAAAGGACAGAATTTAGAAAGTGAAGCAACACTCCATTCACTTCGCACAGTGAATTGAAGTGTTTGAACAGTCTGCTTCTCTTTCAGAGAAACGCATGTGAGTTTCTTCCTAATGCTTGCAAGTAGCTTAAGGCACTTTCAAAGGAAAGTGATTTTCTCTGAAAGGACAGCATTTAGAAAGTGAAGCAACACTCCATTCACTTCGCACAGTGAATTGAAGTGTTGGAACAGACTGCTTCTCTTTCAGAGAAATGCATGTGAGTTTCTGTTGAATGCTTGTAAGTAGCTTAAGGCACTTTCAAAGGAAAGTGATTTTCTCTGAAAGGACAGCATTTAGAAAGTGAAGCAACACTCCATTCACTTCGCAGAGTGAATTGAAGTATTGGAACAGAGTGCTTCTCTTTCAGAGAAACGCATTAATGTTTCTTGTGAATGCTTGTAAGAAGCTTAAGGCACTTTCAAAGGAAAGTGATTTTCTCTAAAGGACAGCATTTAGAAAGTGAAGCAACACTCCATTCACTTCGCACAGTGAATTGAAGTGTTGGAACAGACTGCTTCTCTTTCAGAGAAACGCATGTGAGTTTCTTGTGAATTCTTGCAAGTTGCTTAAGGCACTTTCAAAGGAAAGTGATTTTCTCTGAAAGGACAGCATTTAGAAAGTGAAGCAACACTCCATTCACTTCGCACAGTGAATTGAAGTGTTGGAACAGACTGCTTCTCTTTCAGAGAAACGCATGTGAGTTTTTTGTGAATGCTTGAAAGTAGTTTAAGGCACTTTTAAAGGAAAGTGATTTTCTCTGAAAGGACAGAATTTAGAAAGTGATGCAACACTCCATTCACTTCGCACAGTGAATTGAAGTGTTGGAACAGACTGCTTCTCTTTCAGAGAAACGCATGTGAGTTTCTGGTGAATTCTTGCAAGTTGCTTAAGGCACTTTCAAAGGAAAGTGATTTTCTCTGAAAGGACAGCATTTAGAAACTGAAGCAACACTCCATTCACTTCGCACAGTGAATTGAAGTGTTGGAACAGACTGCTTCTCTTTCAGAGAAACGCATGTGAGTTTCTTCCTAATGCTTGCAAGTAGCTTAAGGCACTTTCAAAGTAAAGTGATTTTCTCTGAAAGGACAGCATTTGGAAAGTGAAGCAACACTCCATTCACTTCGAACAGTGAATTGAAGTGTTGGAACAGACTGCTTCTCTTTCAGAGAAACGCATGTAAGTTTCTGGTGAATGCTTGTAAGAAGCTTAAGGCACTTTCAAAGGAAAGTGATTTTCTCTGAAAGGACAGCATTTAGAAACTGAAGCAACACTCCATTCACTTCGCACAGTGAATTGAAGAGTTGGAACAGACAGCTTCTCTTTAAGAGAAACGCATGTGAGTTTTTTGTGAATGCTTGAAATTAGTTCAAGGCACTTTCAAAGGAAAGTGATTTTCTCTGAAAGGACAGAATTTAGAAAGTGATGCAACACTCCATTCATTTCGCACAGTGAATTGAAGTGTTGGAACAGACTGCTTCTCTTTCAGAGAAACGCATGTGAGTTTCTTCCTAATGCTTGTAAGTAGCTTAAGGCACTTTCAAAGGAAAGTGATTTTCTCTGAAAGGACAGCATTTAGAAAGGGAAGCAACACTCCATTTCTTCGTGCAGTGAATTGAAGTGTTGGAACAGAGTGCTTCTCTTTCATAGAAACGCATTAGTGTTTCTTGTGAATGCTTGCAAGTGGCTTAAGGCACATTCAAAGGAAAGTGATTTTCTCTGAAAGGACAGCATTTAGAAAGTGAAGCAACACTCCATTCACTTCGCACAGTGAATTGAAGTGTTGGAACAGACTGCTTCTCTTTCCGAGAAACGCATGTGAGTTTCTTGTGAATTCTTGCAAGTTGCTTCAGGCACTTTCATAGGAAAGTGATTTTCTCTGAAAGGACAGCATTTAGAAAGTGAAGCAACACTCCATTCACTTCGCACAGTGAATTGAAGTGTTGGAACAGACTGCTTCTCTTTCAGAGAAATGCATGTGTGTTTCTGTTGAATGCTTGTAAGTAGCTTAAGGCACTTTCAAAGGAAAGTGATTTTCTCTGAAAGGACAGCATTTAGAAAGTGAAGCAACACTCCATTCACTTCGCAGAGTGAATTGAAGTATTGGAACAGACTGCTTCTCTTTCAGAGAAACGCATTAGTGTTTCTTGTGAATGCTTGTAAGAAGCTTAAGGCACTTTCAAAGGAAAGTGATTTTCTCTAAAGGACAGCATTTAGAAAGTGAAGCAACACTCCATTCACTTCGCACAGTGAATTGAAGTGTTGGAACAGACTGCTTCTCTTTCAGAGAAACGCATGTGAGTTTCTTGTGAATTCTTGCAAGTTGCTTAAGGCACTTTCAAAGGAAAGTGATTTTCTCTGAAAGGACAGCATTTAGAAAGTGAAGCAACACTCCATTCACTTCGCACAGTGAATTGAAGTGTTGGAACAGACTGCTTCTCTTTCAGAGAAACGCATGTGAGTTTTTTGTGAATGCTTGAAAGTAGTTTAAGGCACTTTTAAAGGAAAGTGATTTTCTCTGAAAGGACAGAATTTAGAAAGTGATGCAACACTCCATTCACTTCGCACAGTGAATTGAAGTGTTGGAACAGACTGCTTCTCTTTCAGAGAAACGCATGTGAGTTTCTGGTGAATTCTTGCAAGTTGCTTAAGGCACTTTCAAAGGAAAGTGATTTTCTCTGAAAGGACAGCATTTAGAAACTGAAGCAACACTCCATTCACTTCGCACAGTGAATTGAAGTGTTGGAACAGACTGCTTCTCTTTCAGAGAAACGCATGTGAGTTTCTTGTGAATTCTTGCAAGTTGCTTAAGGCACTTTCAAAGGAAAGTGATTTTCTCTGAAAGGACAGCATTTAGAAACTGAAGCAACACTCCATTCACTTCGCACAGTGAATTGAAGTGTTGGAACAGACTGCTTCTCTTTCAGAGAAACGCATGTGAGTTTTTTGTGAATGCTTGAAAGTAGTTTAAGGCACTTTCAAAGGAAAGTGATTTTCTCTGAAAGGACAGAATTTAGAAAGTGAAGCAACACTCCATTCACTTCGCACAGTGAATTGAAGTGTTTGAACAGTCTGCTTCTCTTTCAGAGAAACGCATGTGAGTTTCTTCCTAATGCTTGCAAGTAGCTTAAGGCACTTTCAAAGGAAAGTGATTTTCTCTGAAAGGACAGCATTTAGAAAGTGAAGCAACACTCCATTCACTTCGCACAGTGAATTGAAGTGTTGGAACAGACTGCTTCTCTTTCAGAGAAACGCATGTGAGTTTCTGGTGAATGATTGTAAGAAGCTTAAGGCACTTTCAAAGGAAAGTGATTTTCTCTGAAAGGACAGCATTTAGAAAGTGAAACAACACTCCATTTACTTCGCACAGTGAATTGAAGTGTTGGAACAGACTGCTTCTCTTTCAGAGAAACGCATGTGAGTTTTTTGTGAATGCTTGAAAGTAGTTTAAGGCACTTTCAAAGGAAAGTGATTTTCTCTGAAAGGACAGAATTTAGAAAGTGAAGCAACACTCCATTCACTTCCCACAGTGAATTGAAGTGTTTGAACAGTCTGCTTCTCTTTCAGAGAAACGCATGTGAGTTTCTTCCTAATGCTTGCAAGTAGCTTAAGGCACTTTCAAAGTAAAGTGATTTTCTCTGAAAGGACAGCATTTAGAAAGTGAAGCAACACTCCATTCACTTCGAACAGTGAATTGAAGTGTTGGAACAGACTGCTTCTCTTTCAGAGAAACGCATGTGAGTTTCTGGTGAATGCATGTAAGAAGCTTAAGGCACTTTCAAAGGAAAGTGATTTTCTCTGAAAGGACAGCATTTAGAAACTGAAGCAACACTCCATTCACTTCGCACAGTGAATTGAAGTGTTGGAACAGACTGCTTCTCTTTCAGAGAAACGCATGTGAGTTTCTGGTGAATTCTTGCAAGTTGCTTAAGGCACTTTCAAAGGAAAGTGATTTTCTCTGAAAGGACAGCATTTAGAAACTGAAGCAACACTCCATTCACTTCGCACAGTGAATTGAAGTGTTGGAACAGACTGCTTCTCTTTCAGAGAAACGCATGTGAGTTTCTGGTGAATTCTTGCAAGTTGCTTAAGGCACTTTCAAAGGAAAGTGATTTTCTCTGAAAGGACAGCATTTAGAAACTGAAGCAACACTCCATTCACTTCGCACAGTGAATTGAAGTGTTGGAACAGACTGCATCTCTTTCAGAGAAACGCATGTGAGTTTCTTCCTAATGCTTGCAAGTAGCTTAAGGCACTTTCAAAGTAAAGTGATTTTCTCTGAAAGGACAGCATTTAGAAAGTGAAGCAACACTCCATTCACTTCGAACAGTGAATTGAAGTGTTGGAAGAGACTGCTTCTCTTTCAGAGAAACGCATGTGAGTTTCTGGTGAATGCATGTAAGACGCTTAAGGCACTTTCAAAGGAAAGTGATTTTCTCTGAAAGGACAGCATTTAGAAACTGAAGCAACACTCCATTCACTTCGCACAGTGAATTGAAGTGTTGGAACAGACTGCTTCTCTTTAAGAGAAACGCATGTGAGTTTCTGGTGAATTCTTGCAAGTTGCTTAAGGCACTTTCAAAGGAAAGTGATTTTCTCTGAAAGGACAGCATTTAGAAACTGAAGCAACACTCCATTCACTTCGCACAGTGAATTGAAGTGTTGGAACAGACTGCTTCTCTTTCAGAGAAACGCATGTGAGTTTCTTGTGAATTCTTGCAAGTTGCTTAAGGCACTTTCAAAGGAAAGTGATTTTCTCTGAAAGGACAGCATTTAGAAAGTGAAGCAACACTCCATTCACTTCGCACAGTGAATTGAAGTGTTGGAACAGACTGCTTCTCTTTCAGAGAAACGCATGTGAGTTTTTTGTGAATGCTTGAAAGTAGTTTAAGGCACTTTCAAAGGAAAGTGATTTTCTCTGAAAGGACAGCATTTAGAAAGTGAAGCAACACTCCATTCACTACGCACAGTGAATTGAAGTGTTTGAACAGTCTGCTTCTCTTTCAGAGAAACGCATGTGAGTTTCTTCCTAATGCTTGCAAGTAGCTTAAGGCACTTTCAAAGGAAAGTGATTTTCTCTGAAAGGACAGCATTTAGAAAGTGAAGCAACACTCCATTCACTTCGAACAGTGAATTGAAGTGTTGGAACAGACTGCTTCTCTTTCAGAGAAACCCATGTGAGTTTCTGGTGAATGCTTGTAAGAAGCTTAAGGCACTTTCAAAGGAAAGTGATTTTCTCTGAAAGGACAGCATTTAGAAAGTGAAACAACACTCCATTCACTTCGCACAGTGAATTGAAGTGTTGGAACAGACTGCTTCTCTTTCAGAGAAACGCATGTGAGTTTTTTGTGAATGCTTGAAAGTATTTTAAGGCACTTTCAAAGGAAAGTGATTTTCTCTGAAAGGACAGAATTTAGAAAGTGAAGCAACACTCCATTCACTTCCCACAGTGAATTGAAGTGTTTGAACAGTCTGCTTCTCTTTCAGAGAAACGCATGTGAGTTTCTTCCTAATGCTTGCAAGTAGCTTAAGGCACTTTCAAAGTAAAGTGATTTTCTCTGAAAGGACAGCATTTAGAAAGTGAAGCAACACTCCATTCACTTCGAACAGTGAATTGAAGTGTTGGAACAGACTGCTTCTCTTTCAGAGAAACGCATGTGAGTTTCTGGTGAATGCATGTAAGAAGCTTAAGGCACTTTCAAAGGAAAGTGATTTTCTCTGAAAGGACAGCATTTAGAAACTGAAGCAACACTCCATTCACTTCGCACAGTGAATTGAAGTGTTGGAACAGACAGCTTCTCTTTAAGAGAAACGCATGTGAGTTTTTTGTGAATGCTTGAAATTAGTTTAAGGCACTTTCAAAGGAAAGTGATTTTCTCTGAAAGGACAGAATTTAGAAAGTGATGCAACACTCCATTCATTTCGCACAGTGAATTGAAGTGTTGGAACAGACTGCTTCTCTTTCAGAGAAACGCATGTGAGTTTCTTCCTAATGCTTGTAAGTAGCTTAAGGCACTTTCAAAGGAAAGTGATTTTCTCTGAAAGGACAGCATTTAGAAAGTGAAGCAACACTCCATTCCCTTCGTGCAGTTAATTGAAGTGTTGGAACAGAGTGCTTCTATTTCATAGAAACGCATTAGTGTTTCTTGTGAATGCTTGCAAGTGGCTTAAGGCACTTTCAAAGGAAAGTGATTTTCTCTGAAAGGACAGCATTTAGAAAGTGAAGCAACACTCCATTCACTTCGCACAGTGAATTGAAGTGTTGGAACAGACTGCTTCTCTTTCCGAGAAACGCATGTGAGTTTCTTGTGAATTCTTGCAAGTTGCTTCAGGCACTTTCATAGGAAAGTGATTTTCTCTGAAAGGACAGCATTTAGAATGTGAAGTAACACTCCATTCACTTCGCACAGTGAATTGAAGTGTTGGAACAGACTGCTTCTCTTTCAGAGAAACGCATGTGAGTTTTTTGTGAATGCTTGAAAGTAGTTTAAGGCACTTTCAAAGGAAAGTGATTTTCTCTGAAAGGACAGAATTTAGAAAGTGAAGCAACACTCCATTCACTTCGCGCAGTGAATTGAAGTGTTTGAACAGTCTGCTTCTCTTTCAGAGAAACGCATATGAGTTTCTTCCTAATGCTTGCAAGTAGCTTAAGGCACTTTCAAAGGAAAGTGATTTTCTCTGAAAGGACAGCATTTAGAAAGTGAAGCAACACTCCATTCACTTCGCACAGTGAATTGAAGTGTTGGAACAGACTGCTTCTCTTTCAGAGAAATGCATGTGAGTTTCTGTTGAATGCTTGTAAGTAGCTTAAGGCACTTTCAAAGGAAAGTGATTTTCTCTGAAAGGACAGCATTTAGAAAGTGAAGCAACACTCCATTCACTTCGCAGAGTGAATTGAAGTATTGGAACAGACTGCTTCTCTTTCAGAGAAACGCATGTGAGTTTCTGGTGAATGCTTGTAAGTAGCTTAAGGCACTTTCAAAGGAAAGTGATTTTCTCTGAAAGGACAGCATTTAGAAAGTGAAGCAACAGTCCATTCACTTCGCACAGTGAATTGAAGTGTTGGAACAGACTGCTTCTCTTTCAGAGAAACGCATGTGAGTTTCTTGTGAATTCTTGCAAGTTGCTTAAGGCACTTTCAAAGGAAAGTGATTTTCTCTGAAAGGACAGCATTTAGAAAGTGAAGCAACACTCCATTCACTTCGCACAGTGAATTGAAGTGTTGGAACAGACTGCTTCTCTTTCAGAGAAACGCATGTGAGTTTCTGGTGAATGCTTGAAAGTAGTTTAAGGCACTTTCAAAGGAAAGTGATTTTCTCTGAAAGGACAGAATTTAGAAAGTGATGCAACACTCCATTCATTTCGCACAGTGAATTGAAGTGTTGGAACAGACTGCTTCTCTTTCAGAGAAACGCATGTGAGTTTCTTCCTAATGCTTGTAAGTAGCTTAAGGCACTTTCAAAGGAAAGTGATTTTCTCTGAAAGGACAGCATTTAGAAAGTGAAACAACACTCCATTCACTTCGCACAGTGAATTGAAGTGTTGGAACAGACTGCTTCTCTTTCAGAGAAACGCATGTGAGATTTTTGTGAATGCTTGAAATTAGTTTAAGGCACTTTCAAAGGAAAGTGATTTTCTCTGAAAGGACAGAATTTAGAAAGTGAAGCAACACTCCATTCACTTCCCACAGTGAATTGAAGTGTTTGAACAGTCTGCTTCTCTTTCAGAGAAACGCATGTGAGTTTCTTCCTAATGCTTGCAAGTAGCTTAAGGCACTTTCAAAGTAAAGTGATTTTCTCTGAAAGGACAGCATTTAGAAAGTGAAGCAACACTCCATTCACTTCGAACAGTGAATTGAAGTGTTGGAACAGACTGCTTCTCTTTCAGAGAAACGCATGTGAGTTTCTGGTGAATGCATGTAAGAAGCTTAAGGCACTTTCAAAGGAAAGTGATTTTCTCTGAAAGGAAAGCATTTAGAAACTGAAGCAACACTCCATTCACTTCGCACAGTGAATTGAAGTGTTGGAACAGACAGCTTCTCTTTAAGAGAAACGCATGTGAGTTTTTTGTGAATGCTTGAAATTAGTTTAAGGCACTTTCAAAGGAAAGTGATTTTCTCTGAAAGGACAGAATTTAGAAAGTGATGCAACACTCCATTCATTTCGCACAGTGAATTGAAGTGTTGGAACAGACTGCTTCTCTTTCAGAGAAACGCATGTGAGTTTCTTCCTAATGCTTGTAAGTAGCTTAAGGCACTTTCAAAGGAAAGTGATTTTCTCTGAAAGGACAGCATTTAGAAAGTGAAGCAACACTCCATTCACTTCGCACAGTGAATTGAAGTGTTGGAACAGACTGCTTCTCTTTCAGAGAAACGCATGTGAGTTTCTTCCTAATGCTTGCAAGTAGCTTAAGGCACTTTCAAAGTAAAGTGATTTTCTCTGAAAGGACAGCATTTAGAAAGTGAAGCAACACTCCATTCACTTCGAACAGTGAATTGAAGTGTTGGAACAGACTGCTTCTCTTTCAGAGAAACGCATGTGAGTTTCTGGTGAATGCATGTAAGAAGCTTAAGGCACTTTCAAAGGAAAGTGATTTTCTCTGAAAGGACAGCATTTAGAAACTGAAGCAACACTCCATTCACTTCGCACAGTGAATTGAAGTGTTGGAACAGACTGCTTCTCTTTCAGAGAAACGCATGTGAGTTTCTGGTGAATTCTTGCAAGTTGCTTAAGGCACTTTCAAAGGAAAGTGATTTTCTCTGAAAGGACAGCATTTAGAAACTGAAGCAACACTCCATTCACTTCGCACAGTGAATTGAAGTGTTGGAACAGACTGCTTCTCTTTCAGAGAAACGCATGTGAGTTTCTGGTGAATTCTTGCAAGTTGCTTAAGGCACTTTCAAAGGAAAGTGATTTTCTCTGAAAGGACAGCATTTAGAAACTGAAGCAACACTCCATTCACTTCGCACAGTGAATTGAAGTGTTGGAACAGACTGCATCTCTTTCAGAGAAACGCATGTGAGTTTCTTCCTAATGCTTGCAAGTAGCTTAAGGCACTTTCAAAGTAAAGTGATTTTCTCTGAAAGGACAGCATTTAGAAAGTGAAGCAACACTCCATTCACTTCGAACAGTGAATTGAAGTGTTGGAAGAGACTGCTTCTCTTTCAGAGAAACGCATGTGAGTTTCTGGTGAATGCATGTAAGACGCTTAAGGCACTTTCAAAGGAAAGTGATTTTCTCTGAAAGGACAGCATTTAGAAACTGAAGCAACACTCCATTCACTTCGCACAGTGAATTGAAGTGTTGGAACAGACTGCTTCTCTTTAAGAGAAACGCATGTGAGTTTCTGGTGAATTCTTGCAAGTTGCTTAAGGCACTTTCAAAGGAAAGTGATTTTCTCTGAAAGGACAGCATTTAGAAACTGAAGCAACACTCCATTCACTTCGCACAGTGAATTGAAGTGTTGGAACAGACTGCTTCTCTTTCAGAGAAACGCATGTGAGTTTCTTGTGAATTCTTGCAAGTTGCTTAAGGCACTTTCAAAGGAAAGTGATTTTCTCTGAAAGGACAGCATTTAGAAAGTGAAGCAACACTCCATTCACTTCGCACAGTGAATTGAAGTGTTGGAACAGACTGCTTCTCTTTCAGAGAAACGCATGTGAGTTTTTTGTGAATGCTTGAAAGTAGTTTAAGGCACTTTCAAAGGAAAGTGATTTTCTCTGAAAGGACAGCATTTAGAAAGTGAAGCAACACTCCATTCACTACGCACAGTGAATTGAAGTGTTTGAACAGTCTGCTTCTCTTTCAGAGAAACGCATGTGAGTTTCTTCCTAATGCTTGCAAGTAGCTTAAGGCACTTTCAAAGGAAAGTGATTTTCTCTGAAAGGACAGCATTTAGAAAGTGAAGCAACACTCCATTCACTTCGAACAGTGAATTGAAGTGTTGGAACAGACTGCTTCTCTTTCAGAGAAACCCATGTGAGTTTCTGGTGAATGCTTGTAAGAAGCTTAAGGCACTTTCAAAGGAAAGTGATTTTCTCTGAAAGGACAGCATTTAGAAAGTGAAACAACACTCCATTCACTTCGCACAGTGAATTGAAGTGTTGGAACAGACTGCTTCTCTTTCAGAGAAACGCATGTGAGTTTTTTGTGAATGCTTGAAAGTATTTTAAGGCACTTTCAAAGGAAAGTGATTTTCTCTGAAAGGACAGAATTTAGAAAGTGAAGCAACACTCCATTCACTTCCCACAGTGAATTGAAGTGTTTGAACAGTCTGCTTCTCTTTCAGAGAAACGCATGTGAGTTTCTTCCTAATGCTTGCAAGTAGCTTAAGGCACTTTCAAAGTAAAGTGATTTTCTCTGAAAGGACAGCATTTAGAAAGTGAAGCAACACTCCATTCACTTCGAACAGTGAATTGAAGTGTTGGAACAGACTGCTTCTCTTTCAGAGAAACGCATGTGAGTTTCTGGTGAATGCATGTAAGAAGCTTAAGGCACTTTCAAAGGAAAGTGATTTTCTCTGAAAGGACAGCATTTAGAAACTGAAGCAACACTCCATTCACTTCGCACAGTGAATTGAAGTGTTGGAACAGACAGCTTCTCTTTAAGAGAAACGCATGTGAGTT
Organism: Myodes glareolus; assembly: GCF_982192425.1. NCBI lineage: Eukaryota > Metazoa > Chordata > Mammalia > Rodentia > Cricetidae > Myodes > Myodes glareolus. The sequence goes on from NW_028263213.1 coordinate 1,391,876, forward strand.
TTTTGTGAATGCTTGAAATTAGTTTAAGGCACTTTCAAAGGAAAGTGATTTTCTCTGAAAGGACAGAATTTAGAAAGTGATGCAACACTCCATTCATTTCGCACAGTGAATTGAAGTGTTGGAACAGACTGCTTCTCTTTCAGAGAAACGCATGTGAGTTTCTTCCTAATGCTTGTAAGTAGCTTAAGGCACTTTCAAAGGAAAGTGATTTTCTCTGAAAGGACAGCATTTAGAAAGTGAAGCAACACTCCATTCCCTTCGTGCAGTTAATTGAAGTGTTGGAACAGAGTGCTTCTATTTCATAGAAACGCATTAGTGTTTCTTGTGAATGCTTGCAAGTGGCTTAAGGCACTTTCAAAGGAAAGTGATTTTCTCTGAAAGGACAGCATTTAGAAAGTGAAGCAACACTCCATTCACTTCGCACAGTGAATTGAAGTGTTGGAACAGACTGCTTCTCTTTCCGAGAAACGCATGTGAGTTTCTTGTGAATTCTTGCAAGTTGCTTCAGGCACTTTCATAGGAAAGTGATTTTCTCTGAAAGGACAGCATTTAGAATGTGAAGTAACACTCCATTCACTTCGCACAGTGAATTGAAGTGTTGGAACAGACTGCTTCTCTTTCAGAGAAACGCATGTGAGTTTTTTGTGAATGCTTGAAAGTAGTTTAAGGCACTTTCAAAGGAAAGTGATTTTCTCTGAAAGGACAGAATTTAGAAAGTGAAGCAACACTCCATTCACTTCGCGCAGTGAATTGAAGTGTTTGAACAGTCTGCTTCTCTTTCAGAGAAACGCATATGAGTTTCTTCCTAATGCTTGCAAGTAGCTTAAGGCACTTTCAAAGGAAAGTGATTTTCTCTGAAAGGACAGCATTTAGAAAGTGAAGCAACACTCCATTCACTTCGCACAGTGAATTGAAGTGTTGGAACAGACTGCTTCTCTTTCAGAGAAATGCATGTGAGTTTCTGTTGAATGCTTGTAAGTAGCTTAAGGCACTTTCAAAGGAAAGTGATTTTCTCTGAAAGGACAGCATTTAGAAAGTGAAGCAACACTCCATTCACTTCGCAGAGTGAATTGAAGTATTGGAACAGACTGCTTCTCTTTCAGAGAAACGCATGTGAGTTTCTGGTGAATGCTTGTAAGTAGCTTAAGGCACTTTCAAAGGAAAGTGATTTTCTCTGAAAGGACAGCATTTAGAAAGTGAAGCAACAGTCCATTCACTTCGCACAGTGAATTGAAGTGTTGGAACAGACTGCTTCTCTTTCAGAGAAACGCATGTGAGTTTCTTGTGAATTCTTGCAAGTTGCTTAAGGCACTTTCAAAGGAAAGTGATTTTCTCTGAAAGGACAGCATTTAGAAAGTGAAGCAACACTCCATTCACTTCGCACAGTGAATTGAAGTGTTGGAACAGACTGCTTCTCTTTCAGAGAAACGCATGTGAGTTTCTGGTGAATGCTTGAAAGTAGTTTAAGGCACTTTCAAAGGAAAGTGATTTTCTCTGAAAGGACAGAATTTAGAAAGTGATGCAACACTCCATTCATTTCGCACAGTGAATTGAAGTGTTGGAACAGACTGCTTCTCTTTCAGAGAAACGCATGTGAGTTTCTTCCTAATGCTTGTAAGTAGCTTAAGGCACTTTCAAAGGAAAGTGATTTTCTCTGAAAGGACAGCATTTAGAAAGTGAAACAACACTCCATTCACTTCGCACAGTGAATTGAAGTGTTGGAACAGACTGCTTCTCTTTCAGAGAAACGCATGTGAGATTTTTGTGAATGCTTGAAATTAGTTTAAGGCACTTTCAAAGGAAAGTGATTTTCTCTGAAAGGACAGAATTTAGAAAGTGAAGCAACACTCCATTCACTTCCCACAGTGAATTGAAGTGTTTGAACAGTCTGCTTCTCTTTCAGAGAAACGCATGTGAGTTTCTTCCTAATGCTTGCAAGTAGCTTAAGGCACTTTCAAAGTAAAGTGATTTTCTCTGAAAGGACAGCATTTAGAAAGTGAAGCAACACTCCATTCACTTCGAACAGTGAATTGAAGTGTTGGAACAGACTGCTTCTCTTTCAGAGAAACGCATGTGAGTTTCTGGTGAATGCATGTAAGAAGCTTAAGGCACTTTCAAAGGAAAGTGATTTTCTCTGAAAGGAAAGCATTTAGAAACTGAAGCAACACTCCATTCACTTCGCACAGTGAATTGAAGTGTTGGAACAGACAGCTTCTCTTTAAGAGAAACGCATGTGAGTTTTTTGTGAATGCTTGAAATTAGTTTAAGGCACTTTCAAAGGAAAGTGATTTTCTCTGAAAGGACAGAATTTAGAAAGTGATGCAACACTCCATTCATTTCGCACAGTGAATTGAAGTGTTGGAACAGACTGCTTCTCTTTCAGAGAAACGCATGTGAGTTTCTTCCTAATGCTTGTAAGTAGCTTAAGGCACTTTCAAAGGAAAGTGATTTTCTCTGAAAGGACAGCATTTAGAAAGTGAAGCAACACTCCATTCACTTCGCACAGTGAATTGAAGTGTTGGAACAGACTGCTTCTCTTTCAGAGAAACGCATGTGAGTTTTTTGTGAATGCTTGAAAGTATTTTAAGGCACTTTCAAAGGAAAGTGATTTTCTCTGAAAGGACAGAATTTAGAAAGTGAAGCAACACTCCATTCACTTCCCACAGTGAATTGAAGTGTTTGAACAGTCTGCTTCTCTTTCAGAGAAACGCATGTGAGTTTCTTCCTAATGCTTGCAAGTAGCTTAAGGCACTTTCAAAGTAAAGTGATTTTCTCTGAAAGGACAGCATTTAGAAAGTGAAGCAACACTCCATTCACTTCGAACAGTGAATTGAAGTGTTGGAACAGACTGCTTCTCTTTCAGAGAAACGCATGTGAGTTTCTGGTGAATGCATGTAAGAAGCTTAAGGCACTTTCAAAGGAAAGTGATTTTCTCTGAAAGGACAGCATTTAGAAACTGAAGCAACACTCCATTCACTTTGCACAGTGAATTGAAGTGTTGGAACAGACAGCTTCTCTTTAAGAGAAACGCATGTGAGTTTTTTGTGAATGCTTGAAATTAGTTTAAGGCACTTTCAAAGGAAAGTGATTTTCTCTGAAAGGACAGAATTTAGAAAGTGATGCAACACTCCATTCATTTCGCACAGTGAATTGAAGTGTTGGAACAGACTGCTTCTCTTTCAGAGAAACGCATGTGAGTTTCTTCCTAATGCTTGTAAGTAGCTTAAGGCACTTTCAAAGGAAAGTGATTTTCTCTGAAAGGACAGCATTTAGAAAGTGAAGCAACACTCCATTCCCTTCGTGCAGTGAATTGAAGTGTTGGAACAGAGTGCTTCTATTTCATAGAAACGCATTAGTGTTTCTTGTGAATGCTTGCAAGTGGCTTAAGGCACTTTCAAAGGAAAGTGATTTTCTCTGAAAGGACAGCATTTAGAAAGTGAAGCAACACTCCATTCACTTCGCACAGTGAATTGAAGTGTTGGAACAGACTGCTTCTCTTTCCGAGAAACGCATGTGAGTTTCTTGTGAATTCTTGCAAGTTGCTTCAGGCACTTTCATAGGAAAGTGATTTTCTCTGAAAGGACAGCATTTAGAAAGTGAAGTAACACTCCATTCACTTCGCACAGTGAATTGAAGTGTTGGAACAGACTGCTTCTCTTTCAGAGAAACGCATGTGAGTTTTTTGTGAATGCTTGAAAGTAGTTTAAGGCACTTTCAAAGGAAAGTGATTTTCTCTGAAAGGACAGAATTTAGAAAGTGAAGCAACACTCCATTCACTTCGCACAGTGAATTGAAGTGTTTGAACAGTCTGCTTCTCTTTCAGAGAAACGCATGTGAGTTTCTTCCTAATGCTTGCAAGTAGCTTAAGGCACTTTCAAAGGAAAGTGATTTTCTCTGAAAGGACAGCATTTAGAAAGTGAAGCAACACTCCATTCACTTCGCACAGTGAATTGAAGTGTTGGAACAGACTGCTTCTCTTTCAGAGAAATGCATGTGAGTTTCTGTTGAATGCTTGTAAGTAGCTTAAGGCACTTTCAAAGGAAAGTGATTTTCTCTGAAAGGACAGCATTTAGAAAGTGAAGCAACACTCCATTCTCTTCGCAGAGTGAATTGAAGTATTGGAACAGACTGCTTCTCTTTCAGAGAAACGCATGTGAGTTTCTGGTGAATGCTTGTAAGTAGCTTAAGGCACTTTCAAAGGAAAGTGATTTTCTCTGAAAGGACAGCATTTAGAAAGTGAAGCAACACTCCATTCACTTCGCACAGTGAATTGAAGTGTTGGAACAGACTGCTTCTCTTTCAGAGAAACGCATGTGAGTTTCTTGTGAATTCTTGCAAGTTGCTTAAGGCACTTTCAAAGGAAAGTGATTTTCTCTGAAAGGACAGCATTTAGAAAGTGAAGCAACACTCCATTCACTTCGCACAGTGAATTGAAGTGTTGGAACAGACTGCTTCTCTTTCAGAGAAACGCATGTGAGTTTTTTGTGAATGCTTGAAAGTAGTTTAAGGCACTTTCAAAGGAAAGTGATTTTCTCTGAAAGGACAGAATTTAGAAAGTGATGCAACACTCCATTCACTGCGCACAGTGAATTGAAGTGTTTGAACAGTCTGCTTCTCTTTCAGAGAAACGCATGTGAGTTTCTTCCTAATGCTTGCAAGTAGCTTAAGGCACTTTCAAAGGAAAGTGATTTTCTCTGAAAGGACAGCATTTAGAAAGTGAAGCAACACTCTATTCACTTCGAACAGTGAATTGAAGTGTTGGAACAGACTGCTTCTCTTTCAGAGAAACGCATGTGAGTTTCTGGTGAATGCTTGTAAGAAGCTTAAGGCACTTTCAAAGGAAAGTGATTTTCTCTGAAAGGACAGCATTTAGAAAGTGAAACAACACTCCATTCACTTCGCACAGTGAATTGAAGTGTTGGAACAGACTGCTTCTCTTTCAGAGAAACGCATGTGAGTTTTTTGTGAATGCTTGAAAGTAGTTTAAGGCACTTTCAAAGGAAAGTGATTTTCTCTGAAAGGACAGAATTTAGAAAGTGAAGCAACACTCCATTCACTTCCCACAGTGAATTGAAGTGTTTGAACAGTCTGCTTCTCTTTCAGAGAAACGCATGTGAGTTTCTTCCTAATGCTTGTAAGTAGCTTAAGGCACTTTTAAAGGAAAGTGATTTTCTCTGAAAGGACAGCATTTAGAAAGTGAAGCAACACTCCACTCCCTTCGTGCAGTGAATTGAAGTGTTGGAACAGAGTGCTTCTCTTTCATAGAAACGCATTAGTGTTTCTTGTGAATGCTTGCAAGTGGCTTAAGGCACTTTCAAAGGAAAGTGATTTTCTCTGAAAGGACAGCATTTAGAAAGTGAAGCAACACTCCATTCACTTCGCACAGTGAATTGAAGTGTTGGAACAGACTGCTTCTCTTTCCGAGAAACGCATGTGAGTTTCTTGTGAATTCTTGCAAGTTGCTTCAGGCACTTTCATAGGAAAGTGATTTTCTCTGAAAGGACAGCATTTAGAAAGTGAAGCAACACTCCATTCACTTCGCACAGTGAATTGAAGTGTTGGAACAGACTGCTTCTCTTTCAGAGAAACGCATGTGAGTTTTTTGTGAATGCTTGAAAGTAGTTTAAGGCACTTTCAAAGGAAAGTGATTTTCTCTGAAAGGACAGAATTTAGAAAGTGAAGCAACACTCCATTCACTTCGCACAGTGAATTGAAGTGTTTGAACAGTCTGCTTCTCTTTCAGAGAAACGCATGTGAGTTTCTTCCTAATGCTTGCAAGCAGCTTAAGGCACTTTCAAAGGAAAGTGATTTTCTCTGAAAGGACAGCATTTAGAAAGTGAAGCAACACTCCATTCACTTCGCACAGTGAATTGAAGTGTTGGAACAGACTGCTTCTCTTTCAGAGAAATGCATGTGAGTTTCTGTTGAATGCTTGTAAGTAGCTTAAGGCACTTTCAAAGGAAAGTGATTTTCTCTGAAAGGACAGCATTTAGAAAGTGAAGCAACACTCCATTCACTTCGCAGAGTGAATTGAAGTATTGGAACAGACTGCTTCTCTTTCAGAGAAACGCATGTGAGTTTCTGGTGAATGCTTGTAAGTAGCTTAAGGCACTTTCAAAGGAAAGTGATTTTCTCTGAAAGGACAGCATTTAGAAAGTGAAGCAACACTCCATTCACTTCGCACAGTGAATTGAAGTGTTGGAACAGACTGCTTCTCTTTCAGAGAAACGCATGTGAGTTTCTTGTGAATTCTTGCAAGTTGCTTAAGGCACTTTCAAAGGAAAGTGATTTTCTCTGAAAGGACAGCATTTAGAAAGTGAAGCAACACTCCATTCACTTCGCACAGTGAATTGAAGTGTTGGAACAGACTGCTTCTCTTTCAGAGAAACGCATGTGAGTTTTTTGTGAATGCTTGAAAGTAGTTTAAGGCACTTTCAAAGGAAAGTGATATTCTCTGAAAGGACAGAATTTAGAAAGTGATGCAACACTCCATTCACTTCGCACAGTGAATTGAAGTGTTGGAACAGACTGCTTCTCTTTCAGAGAAACGCATGTGAGTTTCTTGTGAATTCTTGCAAGTTGCTTAAGGCACTTTCAAAGGAAAGTGATTTTCTCTGAAAGGACAGCATTTAGAAAGTGAAGCAAGACTCCATTCACTTCGCACAGTGAATTGAAGTGTTGGAACAGACTGCTTCTCTTTCAGAGAAACGCATGTGAGTTTCTTGTGAATGCTTGAAAGTATTTTAAGGCACTTTCAAAGGAAAGTGATTTTCTCTGAAAGGACAGAATTTAGAAAGTGAAGCAACACTCCATTCACTTCCCACAGTGAATTGAAGTGTTTGAACAGTCTGCTTCTCTTTCAGAGAAACGCATGTGAGTTTCTTCCTAATGCTTGCAAGTAGCTTAAGGCACTTTCAAAGTAAAGTGATTTTCTCTGAAAGGACAGCATTTAGAAAGTGAAGCAACACTCCATTCACTTCGAACAGTGAATTGAAGTGTTGGAACAGACTGCTTCTCTTTCAGAGAAACGCATGTGAGTTTCTGGTGAATGCATGTAAGAAGCTTAAGGCACTTTCAAAGGAAAGTGATTTTCTCTGAAAGGACAGCATTTAGAAACTGAAGCAACACTCCATTCACTTTGCACAGTGAATTGAAGTGTTGGAACAGACAGCTTCTCTTTAAGAGAAACGCATGTGAGTTTTTTGTGAATGCTTGAAATTAGTTTAAGGCACTTTCAAAGGAAAGTGATTTTCTCTGAAAGGACAGAATTTAGAAAGTGATGCAACACTCCATTCATTTCGCACAGTGAATTGAAGTGTTGGAACAGACTGCTTCTCTTTCAGAGAAACGCATGTGAGTTTCTTCCTAATGCTTGTAAGTAGCTTAAGGCACTTTCAAAGGAAAGTGATTTTCTCTGAAAGGACAGCATTTAGAAAGTGAAGCAACACTCCATTCCCTTCGTGCAGTGAATTGAAGTGTTGGAACAGAGTGCTTCTATTTCATAGAAACGCATTAGTGTTTCTTGTGAATGCTTGCAAGTGGCTTAAGGCACTTTCAAAGGAAAGTGATTTTCTCTGAAAGGACAGCATTTAGAAAGTGAAGCAACACTCCATTCACTTCGCACAGTGAATTGAAGTGTTGGAACAGACTGCTTCTCTTTCCGAGAAACGCATGTGAGTTTCTTGTGAATTCTTGCAAGTTGCTTCAGGCACTTTCATAGGAAAGTGATTTTCTCTGAAAGGACAGCATTTAGAAAGTGAAGTAACACTCCATTCACTTCGCACAGTGAATTGAAGTGTTGGAACAGACTGCTTCTCTTTCAGAGAAACGCATGTGAGTTTTTTGTGAATGCTTGAAAGTAGTTTAAGGCACTTTCAAAGGAAAGTGATTTTCTCTGAAAGGACAGAATTTAGAAAGTGAAGCAACACTCCATTCACTTCGCACAGTGAATTGAAGTGTTTGAACAGTCTGCTTCTCTTTCAGAGAAACGCATGTGAGTTTCTTCCTAATGCTTGCAAGTAGCTTAAGGCACTTTCAAAGGAAAGTGATTTTCTCTGAAAGGACAGCATTTAGAAAGTGAAGCAACACTCCATTCACTTCGCACAGTGAATTGAAGTGTTGGAACAGACTGCTTCTCTTTCAGAGAAATGCATGTGAGTTTCTGTTGAATGCTTGTAAGTAGCTTAAGGCACTTTCAAAGGAAAGTGATTTTCTCTGAAAGGACAGCATTTAGAAAGTGAAGCAACACTCCATTCACTTCGCAGAGTGAATTGAAGTATTGGAACAGACTGCTTCTCTTTCAGAGAAACGCATGTGAGTTTCTGGTGAATGCTTGTAAGTAGCTTAAGGCACTTTCAAAGGAAAGTGATTTTCTCTGAAAGGACAGCATTTAGAAAGTGAAGCAACACTCCATTCACTTCGCACAGTGAATTGAAGTGTTGGAACAGACTGCTTCTCTTTCAGAGAAACGCATGTGAGTTTCTTGTGAATTCTTGCAAGTTGCTTAAGGCACTTTCAAAGGAAAGTGATTTTCTCTGAAAGGACAGCATTTAGAAAGTGAAGCAACACTCCATTCACTTCGCACAGTGAATTGAAGTGTTGGAACAGACTGCTTCTCTTTCAGAGAAACGCATGTGAGTTTTTTGTGAATGCTTGAAAGTAGTTTAAGGCACTTTCAAAGGAAAGTGATTTTCTCTGAAAGGACAGAATTTAGAAAGTGATGCAACACTCCATTCACTTCGCACAGTGAATTGAAGTGTTTGAACAGTCTGCTTCTCTTTCAGAGAAACGCATGTGAGTTTCTTCCTAATGCTTGCAAGTAGCTTAAGGCACTTTCAAAGGAAAGTGATTTTCTCTGAAAGGACAGCATTTAGAAAGTGAAGCAACACTCCATTCACTTCGAACAGTGAATTGAAGTGTTGGAACAGACTGCTTCTCTTTCAGAGAAACGCATGTGAGTTTCTGGTGAATGCTTGTAAGAAGCTTAAGGCACTTTCAAAGGAAAGTGATTTTCTCTGAAAGGACAGCATTTAGAAAGTGAAACAACACTCCATTCACTTCGCACAGTGAATTGAAGTGTTGGAACAGACTGCTTCTCTTTCAGAGAAACGCATGTGAGTTTTTTGTGAATGCTTGAAAGTAGTTTAAGGCACTTTCAAAGGAAAGTGATTTTCTCTGAAAGGACAGAATTTAGAAAGTGAAGCAACACTCCATTCACTTCCCACAGTGAATTGAAGTGTTTGAACAGTCTGCTTCTCTTTCAGAGAAACGCATGTGAGTTTCTTCCTAATGCTTGCAAGTAGCTTAAGGCACTTTCAAAGTAAAGTGATTTTCTCTGAAAGGACAGCATTTAGAAAGTGAAGCAACACTCCATTCACTTCGAACAGTGAATTGAAGTGTTGGAACAGACTGCTTCTCTTTCAGAGAAACGCATGTGAGTTTCTGGTGAATGCATGTAAGAAGCTTAAGGCACTTTCAAAGGAAAGTGATTTTCCCTGAAAGGACAGCATTTAGAAACTGAAGCAACACTCCATTCACTTCGCACAGTGAATTGAAGTGTTGGAACAGACAGCTTCTCTTTAAGAGAAACGCATGTGAGTTTTTTGTGAATGCTTGAAATTAGTTTAAGGCACTTTCAAAGGAAAGTGATTTTCTCTGAAAGGACAGAATTTAGAAAGTGATGCAACACTCCATTCATTTCGCACAGTGAATTGAAGTGTTGGAACAGACTGCTTCTCTTTCAGAGAAACGCATGTGAGTTTCTTCCTAATGCTTGTAAGTAGCTTAAGGCACTTTTAAAGGAAAGTGATTTTCTCTGAAAGGACAGCATTTAGAAAGTGAAGCAACACTCCATTCCCTTCGTGCAGGGAATTGAAGTGTTGGAACAGAGTGCTTCTCTTTCATAGAAACGCATTAGTGTTTCTTGTGAATGCTTGCAAGTGGCTTAAGGCACTTTCAAAGGAAAGTGATTTTCTCTGAAAGGACAGCATTTAGAAAGTGAAGCAACACTCCATTCACTTCGCACAGTGAATTGAAGTGTTGGAACAGACTGCTTCTCTTTCCGAGAAACGCATGTGAGTTTCTTGTGAATTCTTGCAAGTTGCTTCAGGCACTTTCATAGGAAAGTGATTTTCTCTGAAAGGACAGCATTTAGAAAGTGAAGCAACACTCCATTCACTTCGCACAGTGAATTGAAGTGTTGGAACAGACTGCTTCTCTTTCAGAGAAACGCATGTGAGTTTTTTGTGAATGCTTGAAAGTAGTTTAAGGCACTTTCAAAGGAAAGTGATTTTCTCTGAAAGGACAGAATTTAGAAAGTGAAGCAACACTCCATTCACTTCGCACAGTGAATTGAAGTGTTTGAACAGTCTGCTTCTCTTTCAGAGAAACGCATGTGAGTTTCTTCCTAATGCTTGCAAGTAGCTTAAGGCACTTTCAAAGGAAAGTGATTTTCTCTGAAAGGACAGCATTTAGAAAGTGAAGCAACACTCCATTCACTTCGCACAGTGAATTGAAGTGTTGGAACAGACTGCTTCTCTTTCAGAGAAATGCATGTGAGTTTCTGTTGAATGCTTGTAAGTAGCTTAAGGCACTTTCAAAGGAAAGTGATTTTCTCTGAAAGGACAGCATTTAGAAAGTGAAGCAACACTCCATTCACTTCGCAGAGTGAATTGAAGTATTGGAACAGACTGCTTCTCTTTCAGAGAAACGCATGTGAGTTTCTGGTGAATGCTTGTAAGTAGCTTAAGGCACTTTCAAAGGAAAGTGATTTTCTCTGAAAGGACAGCATTTAGAAAGTGAAGCAACACTCCATTCACTTCGCACAGTGAATTGAAGTGTTGGAACAGACTGCTTCTCTTTCAGAGAAACGCATGTGAGTTTCTTGTGAATTCTTGCAAGTTGCTTAAGGCACTTTCAAAGGAAAGTGATTTTCTCTGAAAGGACAGCATTTAGAAAGTGAAGCAACACTCCATTCACTTCGCACAGTGAATTGAAGTGTTGGAACAGACTGCTTCTCTTTCAGAGAAACGCATGTGAGTTTTTTGTGAATGCTTGAAAGTAGTTTAAGGCACTTTCAAAGGAAAGTGATTTTCTCTGAAAGGACAGAATTTAGAAAGTGATGCAACACTCCATTCACTTCGCACAGTGAATTGAAGTGTTGGAACAGACTGCTTCTCTTTCAGAGAAACGCATGTGAGTTTCTTGTGAATTCTTGCAAGTTGCTTAAGGCACTTTCAAAGGAAAGTGATTTTCTCTGAAAGGACAGCATTTAGAAAGTGAAGCAAGACTCCATTCACTTCGCACAGTGAATTGAAGTGTTGGAACAGACTGCTTCTCTTTCAGAGAAACGCATGTGAGTTTCTTGTGAATTCTTGCAAGTTGCTTCAGGCACTTTCAAAGGAAAGTGATTTTCTCTGAAAGGACAGCATTTAGAAAGTGAAGCAACACTCCATTCACTTCGCACAGTGAATTGAAGTGTTGGAACAGACTGCTTCTCTTTCAGAGAAACGCATGTGAGTTTTTTGTGAATGCTTGAAAGTAGTTTAAGGCACTTTCAAAGGAAAGTGATTTTCTCTGAAAGGACAGAATTTAGAAAGTGAAGCAACACTCCATTCACTTCCCACAGTGAATTGAAGTGTTTGAACAGTCTGCTTCTCTTTCAGAGAAACGCATGTGAGTTTCTTCCTAATGCTTGCAAGTAGCTTAAGGCACTTTCAAAGGAAAGTGATTTTCTCTGAAAGGACAGCATTTAGAAAGTGAAGCAACACTCCATTCACTTCGAACAGTGAATTGAAGTGTTGGAACAGACTGCTTCTCTTTCAGAGAAACGCATGTGAGTTTCTTGTGAATTCTTGCAAGTTGCTTAAGGCACTTTCAAAGGAAAGTGATTTTCTCTGAAAGGACAGCATTTAGAAAGTGAAGCAAGACTCCATTCACTTCGCACAGTGAATTGAAGTGTTGGAACAGACTGCTTCTCTTTCAGAGAAACGCATGTGAGTTTCTTGTGAATTCTTGCAAGTTGCTTAAGGCACTTTCAAAGGAAAGTGATTTTCTCTAAAGGACAGCATTTAGAAAGTGAAGCAACACTCCATTCACTTCGCACAGTGAATTGAAGTGTTGGAACAGACTGCTTCTCTTTCAGAGAAACGCATGTGAGTTTTTTGTGAATGCTTGAAAGTAGTTTAAGGCACTTTCAAAGGAAAGTGATTTTCTCTGAAAGGACAGAATTTAGAAAGTGAAGCAACACTCCATTCACTTCGCACAGTGAATTGAAGTGTTTGAACAGTCTGCTTCTCTTTCAGAGAAACGCATGTGAGTTTCTGGTGAATGCTTGTAAGTAGCTTAAGGCACTTTCAAAGGAAAGTGATTTTCTCTGAAAGGACAGCATTTAGAAAGTGAAGCAACACTCCATTCACTTCGAACAGTGAATTGAAGTGTTGGAACAGACTGCTTCTCTTTCAGAGAAACGCATGTGAGTTTCTGGTGAATGCTTGTAAGAAGCTTAAGGCACTTTCAAAGGGAAGTGATTTTCTCTGAAAGGACAGCATTTAGAAACTGAAGCAACACTCAATTCACTTCGCACAGTGAATTGAAGTGTTGGAACAGACAGCTTCTCTTTAAGTGAAACGCATGTGAGTTTTTTGTGAATGCTTGAAATTAGTTTAAGGCACTTTCAAAGGAAAGTGATTTTCTCTGAAAGGACAGAATTTAGAAAGTGATGCAACACTCCATTCATTTCGCACAGTGAATTGAAGTGTTGGAACAGAATGCTTCTCTTTCAAAGAAACGCATGTGAGTTTCTTCCTAATGCTTGTAAGTAGCTTAAGGCACTTTCAAAGGAAAGTGATTTTCTCTGAAAGGACAGCATTTAGAAAGTGAAGCAACACTCCATTCCCTTCGTGCAGTGAATTGAAGTGTTGGAACAGAGTGCTTCTCTTTCATAGAAACGCATTAGTGTTTCTTGTGAATGCTTGCAAGTGGCTTAAGCACTTTCAAAGGAAAGTGATTTTCTCTGAAAGGACAGCATTTAGAAAGTGAAGCAACACTCCATTCACTTCACACAGTGAATTGAAGTGTTGGAACAGACTGCTTCTCTTTCCGAGAAACGCATGTGAGTTTCTTGTGAATTCTTGCAAGTTGCTTCAGGCACTTTCATAGGAAAGTGATTTTCTCTGAAAGGACAGCATTTAGAAAGTGAAGCAACACTCCATTCACTTCGCACAGTGAATTGAAGTGTTGGAACAGACTGCTTCTCTTTCAGAGAAACGCATGTGAGTTTTTTGTGAATGCTTGAAAGTAGTTTAAGGCACTTTCAAAGGAAAGTGATTTTCTCTGAAAGGACAGAATTTAGAAAGTGAAACAACACTCCATTCACTTCGCACAGTGAATTGAAGTGTTTGAACAGTCTGCTTCTCTTTCAGAGAAACGCATGTGAGTTTCTTCCTAATGCTTGCAAGTAGCTTAAGGCACTTTCAAAGGAAAGTGATTTTCTCTGAAAGGACAGCATTTAGAAAGTGATGCAACACTCCATTCACTTCGCACAGTGAATTGAAGTGTTGGAACAGACTGCTTCTCTTTCAGAGAAATGCATGTGAGTTTCTGTTGAATGCTTGTAAGTAGCTTAAGGCACTTTCAAAGGAAAGTGATTTTCTCTGAAAAGACAGCATTTAGAAAGTGAAGCAACACTCCATTCACTTCGCAGAGTGAATTGAAGTATTGGAACAGACTGCTTCTCTTTCAGAGAAACGCATGTGAGTTTCTGGTGAATGCTTGTAAGTAGCTTAAGGCACTTTCAAAGGAAAGTGATTTTCTCTGAAAGGACAGCATTTAGAAAGTGAAGCAACACTCCATTCACTTCGCACAGTGAATTGAAGTGTTGGAACAGACTGCTTCTCTTTCAGAGAAACGCATGTGAGTTTCTTGTGAATTCTTGCAAGTTGCTTAAGGCACTTTCAAAGGAAAGTGATTTTCTCTGAAAGGACAGCATTTAGAAAGTGAAGCAACACTCCATTCACTTCGCACAGTGAATTGAAGTGTTGGAACAGACTGCTTCTCTTTCAGAGAAACGCATGTGAGTTTTTTGTGAATGCTTGAAAGTAGTTTAAGGCACTTTCAAAGGAAAGTGATATTCTCTGAAAGGACAGAATTTAGAAAGTGATGCAACACTCCATTCACTTCGCACAGTGAATTGAAGTGTTGGAACAGACTGCTTCTCTTTCAGAGAAACGCATGTGAGTTTCTTGTGAATTCTTGCAAGTTGCTTAAGGCACTTTCAAAGGAAAGTGATTTTCTCTGAAAGGACAGCATTTAGAAAGTGAAGCAAGACTCCATTCACTTCGCACAGTGAATTGAAGTGTTGGAACAGACTGCTTCTCTTTCAGAGAAACGCATGTGAGTTTCTTGTGAATGCTTGAAAGTATTTTAAGGCACTTTCAAAGGAAAGTGATTTTCTCTGAAAGGACAGAATTTAGAAAGTGAAGCAACACTCCATTCACTTCCCACAGTGAATTGAAGTGTTTGAACAGTCTGCTTCTCTTTCAGAGAAACGCATGTGAGTTTCTTCCTAATGCTTGCAAGTAGCTTAAGGCACTTTCAAAGTAAAGTGATTTTCTCTGAAAGGACAGCATTTAGAAAGTGAAGCAACACTCCATTCACTTCGAACAGTGAATTGAAGTGTTGGAACAGACTGCTTCTCTTTCAGAGAAACGCATGTGAGTTTCTGGTGAATGCATGTAAGAAGCTTAAGGCACTTTCAAAGGAAAGTGATTTTCTCTGAAAGGACAGCATTTAGAAACTGAAGCAACACTCCATTCACTTTGCACAGTGAATTGAAGTGTTGGAACAGACAGCTTCTCTTTAAGAGAAACGCATGTGAGTTTTTTGTGAATGCTTGAAATTAGTTTAAGGCACTTTCAAAGGAAAGTGATTTTCTCTGAAAGGACAGAATTTAGAAAGTGATGCAACACTCCATTCATTTCGCACAGTGAATTGAAGTGTTGGAACAGACTGCTTCTCTTTCAGAGAAACGCATGTGAGTTTCTTCCTAATGCTTGTAAGTAGCTTAAGGCACTTTCAAAGGAAAGTGATTTTCTCTGAAAGGACAGCATTTAGAAAGTGAAGCAACACTCCATTCCCTTCGTGCAGTGAATTGAAGTGTTGGAACCGAGTGCTTCTATTTCATAGAAACGCATTAGTGTTTCTTGTGAATGCTTGCAAGTGGCTTAAGGCACTTTCAAAGGAAAGTGATTTTCTCTGAAAGGACAGCATTTAGAAAGTGAAGCAACACTCCATTCACTTCGCACAGTGAATTGAAGTGTTGGAACAGACTGCTTCTCTTTCCGAGAAACGCATGTGAGTTTCTTGTGAATTCTTGCAAGTTGCTTCAGGCACTTTCATAGGAAAGTGATTTTCTCTGAAAGGACAGCATTTAGAAAGTGAAGTAACACTCCATTCACTTCGCACAGTGAATTGAAGTGTTGGAACAGACTGCTTCTCTTTCAGAGAAACGCATGTGAGTTTTTTGTGAATGCTTGAAAGTAGTTTAAGGCACTTTCAAAGGAAAGTGATTTTCTCTGAAAGGACAGAATTTAGAAAGTGAAGCAACACTCCATTCACTTCGCACAGTGAATTGAAGTGTTTGAACAGTCTGCTTCTCTTTCAGAGAAACGCATGTGAGTTTCTTCCTAATGCTTGCAAGTAGCTTAAGGCACTTTCAAAGGAAAGTGATTTTCTCTGAAAGGACAGCATTTAGAAAGTGAAGCAACACTCCATTCACTTCGCACAGTGAATTGAAGTGTTGGAACAGACTGCTTCTCTTTCAGAGAAATGCATGTGAGTTTCTGTTGAATGCTTGTAAGTAGCTTAAGGCACTTTCAAAGGAAAGTGATTTTCTCTGAAAGGACAGCATTTAGAAAGTGAAGCAACACTCCATTCACTTCGCAGAGTGAATTGAAGTATTGGAACAGACTGCTTCTCTTTCAGAGAAACGCATGTGAGTTTCTGGTGAATGCTTGTAAGTAGCTTAAGGCACTTTCAAAGGAAAGTGATTTTCTCTGAAAGGACAGCATTTAGAAAGTGAAGCAACACTCCATTCACTTCGCACAGTGAATTGAAGTGTTGGAACAGACTGCTTCTCTTTCAGAGAAACGCATGTGAGTTTCTTGTGAATTCTTGCAAGTTGCTTAAGGCACTTTCAAAGGAAAGTGATTTTCTCTGAAAGGACAGCATTTAGAAAGTGAAGCAACACTCCATTCACTTCGCACAGTGAATTGAAGTGTTGGAACAGACTGCTTCTCTTTCAGAGAAACGCATGTGAGTTTTTTGTGAATGCTTGAAAGTAGTTTAAGGCACTTTCAAAGGAAAGTGATTTTCTCTGAAAGGACAGAATTTAGAAAGTGATGCAACACTCCATTCACTTCGCACAGTGAATTGAAGTGTTTGAACAGTCTGCTTCTCTTTCAGAGAAACGCATGTGAGTTTCTTCCTAATGCTTGCAAGTAGCTTAAGGCACTTTCAAAGGAAAGTGATTTTCTCTGAAAGGACAGCATTTAGAAAGTGAAGCAACACTCCATTCACTTCGAACAGTGAATTGAAGTGTTGGAACAGACTGCTTCTCTTTCAGAGAAACGCATGTGAGTTTCTGGTGAATGCTTGTAAGAAGCTTAAGGCACTTTCAAAGGAAAGTGATTTTCTCTGAAAGGACAGCATTTAGAAAGTGAAACAACACTCCATTCACTTCGCACAGTGAATTGAAGTGTTGGAACAGACTGCTTCTCTTTCAGAGAAACGCATGTGAGTTTTTTGTGAATGCTTGAAAGTAGTTTAAGGCACTTTCAAAGGAAAGTGATTTTCTCTGAAAGGACAGAATTTAGAAAGTGAAGCAACACTCCATTCACTTCCCACAGTGAATTGAAGTGTTTGAACAGTCTGCTTCTCTTTCAGAGAAACGCATGTGAGTTTCTTCCTAATGCTTGCAAGTAGCTTAAGGCACTTTCAAAGTAAAGTGATTTTCTCTGAAAGGACAGCATTTAGAAAGTGAAGCAACACTCCATTCACTTCGAACAGTGAATTGAAGTGTTGGAACAGACTGCTTCTCTTTCAGAGAAACGCATGTGAGTTTCTGGTGAATGCATGTAAGAAGCTTAAGGCACTTTCAAAGGAAAGTGATTTTCCCTGAAAGGACAGCATTTAGAAACTGAAGCAACACTCCATTCACTTCGCACAGTGAATTGAAGTGTTGGAACAGACAGCTTCTCTTTAAGAGAAACGCATGTGAGTTTTTTGTGAATGCTTGAAATTAGTTTAAGGCACTTTCAAAGGAAAGTGATTTTCTCTGAAAGGACAGAATTTAGAAAGTGATGCAACACTCCATTCATTTCGCACAGTGAATTGAAGTGTTGGAACAGACTGCTTCTCTTTCAGAGAAACGCATGTGAGTTTCTTCCTAATGCTTGTAAGTAGCTTAAGGCACTTTTAAAGGAAAGTGATTTTCTCTGAAAGGACAGCATTTAGAAAGTGAAGCAACACTCCATTCCCTTCGTGCAGTGAATTGAAGTGTTGGAACAGAGTGCTTCTCTTTCATAGAAACGCATTAGTGTTTCTTGTGAATGCTTGCAAGTGGCTTAAGGCACTTTCAAAGGAAAGTGATTTTCTCTGAAAGGACAGCATTTAGAAAGTGAAGCAACACTCCATTCACTTCGCACAGTGAATTGAAGTGTTGGAACAGACTGCTTCTCTTTCCGAGAAACGCATGTGAGTTTCTTGTGAATTCTTGCAAGTTGCTTCAGGCACTTTCATAGGAAAGTGATTTTCTCTGAAAGGACAGCATTTAGAAAGTGAAGCAACACTCCATTCACTTCGCACAGTGAATTGAAGTGTTGGAACAGACTGCTTCTCTTTCAGAGAAACGCATGTGAGTTTTTTGTGAATGCTTGAAAGTAGTTTAAGGCACTTTCAAAGGAAAGTGATTTTCTCTGAAAGGACAGAATTTAGAAAGTGAAGCAACACTCCATTCACTTCGCACAGTGAATTGAAGTGTTTGAACAGTCTGCTTCTCTTTCAGAGAAACGCATGTGAGTTTCTTCCTAATGCTTGCAAGTAGCTTAAGGCACTTTCAAAGGAAAGTGATTTTCTCTGAAAGGACAGCATTTAGAAAGTGAAGCAACACTCCATTCACTTCGCACAGTGAATTGAAGTGTTGGAACAGACTGCTTCTCTTTCAGAGAAATGCATGTGAGTTTCTGTTGAATGCTTGTAAGTAGCTTAAGGCACTTTCAAAGGAAAGTGATTTTCTCTGAAAGGACAGCATTTAGAAAGTGAAGCAACACTCCATTCACTTCGCAGAGTGAATTGAAGTATTGGAACAGACTGCTTCTCTTTCAGAGAAACGCATGTGAGTTTCTGGTGAATGCTTGTAAGTAGCTTAAGGCACTTTCAAAGGAAAGTGATTTTCTCTGAAAGGACAGCATTTAGAAAGTGAAGCAACACTCCATTCACTTCGCACAGTGAATTGAAGTGTTGGAACAGACTGCTTCTCTT
This sequence comes from Myodes glareolus, assembly GCF_982192425.1. NCBI lineage: Eukaryota > Metazoa > Chordata > Mammalia > Rodentia > Cricetidae > Myodes > Myodes glareolus. The sequence goes on from NW_028263213.1 coordinate 1,410,413, forward strand.
TCAGAGAAACGCATGTGAGTTTCTTGTGAATTCTTGCAAGTTGCTTAAGGCACTTTCAAAGGAAAGTGATTTTCTCTGAAAGGACAGCATTTAGAAAGTGAAGCAACACTCCATTCACTTCGCACAGTGAATTGAAGTGTTGGAACAGACTGCTTCTCTTTCAGAGAAACGCATGTGAGTTTTTTGTGAATGCTTGAAAGTAGTTTAAGGCACTTTCAAAGGAAAGTGATTTTCTCTGAAAGGACAGAATTTAGAAAGTGATGCAACACTCCATTCACTTCGCACAGTGAATTGAAGTGTTGGAACAGACTGCTTCTCTTTCAGAGAAACGCATGTGAGTTTCTTGTGAATTCTTGCAAGTTGCTTAAGGCACTTTCAAAGGAAAGTGATTTTCTCTGAAAGGACAGCATTTAGAAAGTGAAGCAAGACTCCATTCACTTCGCACAGTGAATTGAAGTGTTGGAACAGACTGCTTCTCTTTCAGAGAAACGCATGTGAGTTTCTGGTGAATTCTTGCAAGTTGCTTCAGGCACTTTCAAAGGAAAGTGATTTTCTCTGAAAGGACAGCATTTAGAAAGTGAAGCAACACTCCATTCACTTCGCACAGTGAATTGAAGTGTTGGAACAGACTGCTTCTCTTTCAGAGAAACGCATGTGAGTTTTTTGTGAATGCTTAAAAGTAGTTTAAGGCACTTTCAAAGGAAAGTGATTTTCTCTGAAAGGACAGAATTTAGAAAGTGAAGCAACACTCCATTCACTTCCCACAGTGAATTGAAGTGTTTGAACAGTCTGCTTCTCTTTCAGAGAAACGCATGTGAGTTTCTTCCTAATGCTTGCAAGTAGCTTAAGGCACTTTCAAAGGAAAGTGATTTTCTCTGAAAGGACAGCATTTAGAAAGTGAAGCAACACTCCATTCACTTCGAACAGTGAATTGAAGTGTTGGAACAGACTGCTTCTCTTTCAGAGAAACGCATGTGAGTTTCTTGTGAATTCTTGCAAGTTGCTTAAGGCACTTTCAAAGGAAAGTGATTTTCTCTGAAAGGACAGCATTTAGAAAGTGAAGCAAGACTCCATTCACTTCGCACAGTGAATTGAAGTGTTGGAACAGACTGCTTCTCTTTCAGAGAAACGCATGTGAGTTTCTTGTGAATTCTTGCAAGTTGCTTAAGGCACTTTCAAAGGAAAGTGATTTTCTCTAAAGGACAGCATTTAGAAAGTGAAGCAACACTCCATTCACTTCGCACAGTGAATTGAAGTGTTGGAACAGACTGCTTCTCTTTCAGAGAAACGCATGTGAGTTTTTTGTGAATGCTTGAAAGTAGTTTAAGGCACTTTCAAAGGAAAGTGATTTTCTCTGAAAGGACAGAATTTAGAAAGTGAAGCAACACTCCATTCACTTCGCACAGTGAATTGAAGTGTTTGAACAGTCTGCTTCTCTTTCAGAGAAACGCATGTGAGTTTCTGGTGAATGCTTGTAAGTAGCTTAAGGCACTTTCAAAGGAAAGTGATTTTCTCTGAAAGGACAGCATTTAGAAAGTGAAGCAACACTCCATTCACTTCGAACAGTGAATTGAAGTGTTGGAACAGACTGCTTCTCTTTCAGAGAAACGCATGTGAGTTTCTGGTGAATGCTTGTAAGAAGCTTAAGGCACTTTCAAAGGGAAGTGATTTTCTCTGAAAGGACAGCATTTAGAAACTGAAGCAACACTCAATTCACTTCGCACAGTGAATTGAAGTGTTGGAACAGACAGCTTCTCTTTAAGTGAAACGCATGTGAGTTTTTTGTGAATGCTTGAAATTAGTTTAAGGCACTTTCAAAGGAAAGTGATTTTCTCTGAAAGGACAGAATTTAGAAAGTGATGCAACACTCCATTCATTTCGCACAGTGAATTGAAGTGTTGGAACAGAATGCTTCTCTTTCAAAGAAACGCATGTGAGTTTCTTCCTAATGCTTGTAAGTAGCTTAAGGCACTTTCAAAGGAAAGTGATTTTCTCTGAAAGGACAGCATTTAGAAAGTGAAGCAACACTCCATTCCCTTCGTGCAGTGAATTGAAGTGTTGGAACAGAGTGCTTCTCTTTCATAGAAACGCATTAGTGTTTCTTGTGAATGCTTGCAAGTGGCTTAAGCACTTTCAAAGGAAAGTGATTTTCTCTGAAAGGACAGCATTTAGAAAGTGAAGCAACACTCCATTCACTTCACACAGTGAATTGAAGTGTTGGAACAGACTGCTTCTCTTTCCAAGAAACGCATGTGAGTTTCTTGTGAATTCTTGCAAGTTGCTTCAGGCACTTTCATAGGAAAGTGATTTTCTCTGAAAGGACAGCATTTAGAAAGTGAAGCAACACTCCATTCACTTCGCACAGTGAATTGAAGTGTTGGAACAGACTGCTTCTCTTTCAGAGAAACGCATGTGAGTTTCTTGTGAATTCTTGCAAGTTGCTTAAGGCACTTTCAAAGGAAAGTGATTTTCTCTGAAAGGACAGCATTTAGAAAGTGAAGCAACACTCCATTCACTTCGCACAGTGAATTGAAGTGTTGGAACAGACTGCTTCTCTTTCAGAGAAACGCATGTGAGTTTTTTGTGAATGCTTGAAAGAAGTTTAAGGCACTTTCAAAGGAAAGTGATTTTCTCTGAAAGGACAGAATTTAGAAAGTGATGCAACACTCCATTCACTTCGCACAGTGAATTGAAGTGTTGGAACAGACTGCTTCTCTTTCAGAGAAACGCATGTGAGTTTCTTGTGAATTCTTGCAAGTTGCTTAAGGCACTTTCAAAGGAAAGTGATTTTCTCTGAAAGGACAGCATTTAGAAACTGAAGCAACACTCCATTCACTTCGCACAGTGAATTGAAGTGTTGGAACAGACTGCTTCTCTTTCAGAGAAACGCATGTGAGTTTCTTGTGAATTCTTGCAAGTTGCTTAAGGCACTTTCAAAGGAAAGTGATTTTCTCTGAAAGGACAGCATTTAGAAAGTGAAGCAACACTCCATTCACTTCGCACAGTGAATTGAAGTGTTGGAACAGACTGCTTCTCTTTCAGAGAAACGCATGTGAGTTTTTTGTGAATGCTTGAAAGTAGTTTAAGGCACTTTCAAAGGAAAGTGATTTTCTCTGAAAGGACAGAATTTAGAAAGTGAAGCAACACTCCATTCACTTCGCACAGTGAATTGAAGTGTTTGAACAGTCTGCTTCTCTTTCAGAGAAACGCATGTGAGTTTCTGGTGAATGCTTGTAAGTAGCTTAAGGCACTTTCAAAGGAAAGTGATTTTCTCTGAAAGGACAGCATTTAGAAAGTGAAGCAACACTCCATTCACTTCGAACAGTGAATTGAAGTGTTGGAACAGACTGCTTCTCTTTCAGAGAAACGCATGTGAGTTTCTGGTGAATGCTTGTAAGAAGCTTAAGGCACTTTCAAAGGGAAGTGATTTTCTCTGAAAGGACAGCATTTAGAAACTGAAGCAACACTCAATTCACTTCGCACAGTGAATTGAAGTGTTGGAACAGACAGCTTCTCTTTAAGTGAAACGCATGTGAGTTTTTTGTGAATGCTTGAAATTAGTTTAAGGCACTTTCAAAGGAAAGTGATTTTCTCTGAAAGGACAGAATTTAGAAAGTGATGCAACACTCCATTCATTTCGCACAGTGAATTGAAGTGTTGGAACAGAATGCTTCTCTTTCAAAGAAACGCATGTGAGTTTCTTCCTAATGCTTGTAAGTAGCTTAAGGCACTTTCAAAGGAAAGTGATTTTCTCTGAAAGGACAGCATTTAGAAAGTGAAGCAACACTCCATTCCCTTCGTGCAGTGAATTGAAGTGTTGGAACAGAGTGCTTCTCTTTCATAGAAACGCATTAGTGTTTCTTGTGAATGCTTGCAAGTGGCTTAAGCACTTTCAAAGGAAAGTGATTTTCTCTGAAAGGACAGCATTTAGAAAGTGAAGCAACACTCCATTCACTTCACACAGTGAATTGAAGTGTTGGAACAGACTGCTTCTCTTTCCGAGAAACGCATGTGAGTTTCTTGTGAATTCTTGCAAGTTGCTTCAGGCACTTTCATAGGAAAGTGATTTTCTATGAAAGGACAGCATTTAGAAAGTGAAGCAACACTCCATTCACTTCGCACAGTGAATTGAAGTGTTGGAACAGACTGCTTCTCTTTCAGAGAAACGCATGTGAGATTTTTGTGAATGCTTGAAAGTAGTTTAAGGCACTTTCAAAGGAAAGTGATTTTCTCTGAAAGGACAGCATTTAGAAAGTGAAGCAACACTCCATTCCCTTCGCGCAATGAATTGAAGTGTTGGAACAGACTGCTTCTCTTTCAGAGAAATGCATGTGAGTTTCTGTTGAATGCTTGTCAGTAGCTTAAGGCTCTTTCAAAGGAAAGTGATTTTCTCTGAAAGGACAGCATTTAGAAAGTAAAGCAACACTCCATTCCCTTCGCGCAATGAATTGAAGTGTTGGAACAGACTGCTTCTCTTTCATAGAAACGCATTAGTGTTTCTTGTGAATGCTTGTAAGAAGCTTAAGGCACTTTCAAAGGAAAGTGATTTTCTCTGAAAGGACAGCATTTACAAAGTGAAGCAACACGCCATTCACTTCGCACAGTGAATTGAAGTGTTGGAACAGACTGCTTCTCTTTCAGAGAAACGCATGTGAGTTTCTGTTGAATGCTTGCAAGTTGCTTAAGGCACTTTCAAAGGAAAGTGATTTTCTCTGAAGAGACAGCATTTAGAAAGTGAAGCAACACTCCATTCACTTCCCACAGTGAATTGAAGTGTTTGAACAGTCTGCTTCTCTTTCAGAGAAACGCATGTGAGTTTCTTCCTAATGCTTGCAAGTAGCTTAAGGCACTTTCAAAGTAAAGTGATTTTCTCTGAAAGGACAGCATTTAGAAAGTGAAGCAACACTCCATTCACTTCGAACAGTGAATTGAAGTGTTGGAACAGACTGCTTCTCTTTCAGAGAAACGCATGTGAGTTTCTGGTGAATGCATGTAAGAAGCTTAAGGCACTTTCAAAGGAAAGTGATTTTCTCTGAAAGGACAGCATTTAGAAACTGAAGCAACACTCCATTCACTTCGCACAGTGAATTGAAGTGTTGGAACAGACAGCTTCTCTTTAAGAGAAACGCATGTGAGTTTTTTGTGAATGCTTGAAATTAGTTTAAGGCACTTTCAAAGGAAAGTGATTTTCTCTGAAAGGACAGAATTTAGAAAGTGATGCAACACTCCATTCACCTCGCACAGTGAATTGAAGTGTTGGAACAGACTGCTTCTCTTTCAGAGAAACGCATGTGAGTTTCTTCCTAATGCTTGTAAGTAGCTTAAGGCACTTTCAAAGGAAAGTGATTTTCTCTGAAAGGACAGCATTTACAAAGTGAAGCAACACTCCATTCCCTTCGTGCAGTGAATTGAAGTGTTGGAACAGAGTGCTTCTATTTCATAGAAACGCATTAGTGTTTCTTGTGAATGCTTGCAAGTGGCTTAAGGCACTTTCAAAGGAAAGTGATTTTCTCTGAACGGACAGCATTTAGAAAGTGAAGCAACACTCCATTCACTTCGCACAGTGAATTGAAGTGTTGGAACAGACTGCTTCTCTTTCAGAGAAACGCATGTGAGTTTTTTGTGAATGCTTGAAAGTAGTTTAAGGCACTTTCAAAGGAAAGTGATTTTCTCTGAAAGGACAGCATTTAGAAAGTGAAGCAACACTCCATTCACTTCGCACAGCGAATTGAAGTGTTGGAACAGACTGCTTCTCTTTCCGAGAAACGCATGTGAGTTTCTTGTGAATTCTTGCAAGTTGCTTCAGGCACTTTCATAGGAAAGTGATTTTCTCTGAAAGGACAGCATTTAGAAAGTGAAGCAACACTCCATTCACTTCGCACAGTGAATTGAAGTGTTGGAACAGACTGCTTCTCTTTCAGAGAAACGCATGTGAGTTTTTTGTGAATGCTTGAAAGTAGTTTAAGGCACTTTCAAAGGAAAGTGATTTTCTCTGAATGGACAGAATTTAGAAAGTGAAGCAACACTCCATTCACTTCGCACAGTGAATTGAAGTGTTTGAACAGTCTGCTTCTCTTTCAGAGAAACGCATGTGAGTTTCTTCCTAATGCTTGCAAGTAGCTTAAGGCACTTTCAAAGGAAAGTGATTTTCTCTGAAAGGACAGCATTTAGAAAGTGAAGCAACACTCCATTCACTTCGCACAGTGAATTGAAGTGTTGGAACAGACTGCTTCTCTTTCAGAGAAATGCATGTGAGTTTCTGTTGAATGCTTGTAAGTAGCTTAAGGCACTTTCAAAGGAAAGTGATTTTCCCTGAAAGGACAGCATTTAGAAACTGAAGCAACACTCCATTCACTTCGCACAGTGAATTGAAGTGTTGGAACAGACAGCTTCTCTTTAAGAGAAACGCATGTGAGTTTTTTGTGAATGCTTGAAATTAGTTTAAGGCATTTTCAAAGGAAAGTGATTTTCTCTGAAAGGACAGAATTTAGAAAGTGATGCAACACTCCATTCATTTCGCACAGTGAATTGAAGTGTTGGAACAGACTGCTTCTCTTTCAGAGAAACGCATGTGAGTTTCTTCCTAATGCTTGTAAGTAGCTTAAGGCACTTTCAAAGGAAAGTGATTTTCTCTGAAAGGACAGCATTTAGAAAGTGAAGCAACACTCCATTCCCTTCGTGCAGTGAATTGAAGTGTTGGAACAGAGTGCTTCTCTTTCATAGAAACGCATTAGTGTTTCTTGTGAATGCTTGCAAGTGGCTTAAGGCACTTTCAAAGGAAAGTGATTTTCTCTGAAAGGACAGCATTTAGAAAGTGAAGCAACACTCCATTCACTTCGCACAGTGAATTGAAGTGTTGGAACAGACTGCTTCTCTTTCCGAGAAACGCATGTGAGTTTCTTGTGAATTCTTGCAAGTTGCTTCAGGCACTTTCATAGGAAAGTGATTTTCTCTGAAAGGACAGCATTTAGAAAGTGAAGCAACACTCCATTCACTTCGCACAGTGAATTGAAGTGTTGGAACAGACTGCTTCTCTTTCAGAGAAACGCATGTGAGTTTTTTGTGAATGCTTGAAAGTAGTTTAAGGCACTTTCAAAGGAAAGTGATTTTCTCTGAAAGGACAGAATTTAGAAAGTGAAGCAACACTCCATTCACTTCGCACAGTGAATTGAAGTGTTTGAACAGTCTGCTTCTCTTTCAGAGAAACACATGTGAGTTTCTTCCTAATGCTTGCAAGTAGCTTAAGGCACTTTCAAAGGAAAGTGATTTTCTCTGAAAGGACAGCATTTAGAAAGTGAAGCAACACTCCATTCACTTCGCACAGTGAATTGAAGTGTTGGAACAGACTGCTTCTCTTTCAGAGAAATGCATGTGAGTTTCTGTTGAATGCTTGTAAGTAGCTTAAGGCACTTTCAAAGGAAAGTGATTTTCTCTGAAAGGACAGCATTTAGAAAGTGAAGCAACACTCCATTCACTTCGCAGAGTGAATTGAAGTATTGGAACAGACTGCTTCTCTTTCAGAGAAACGCATGTGAGTTTCTGGTGAATGCTTGTAAGTAGCTTAAGGCACTTTCAAAGGAAAGTGATTTTCTCTGAAAGGACAGCATTTAGAAAGTGAAGCAACACTCCATTCACTTCGCACAGTGAATTGAAGTGTTGGAACAGACTGCTTCTCTTTCAGAGAAACGCATGTGAGTTTCTTGTGAATTCTTGCAAGTTGCTTAAGGCACTTTCAAAGGAAAGTGATTTTCTCTGAAAGGACAGCATTTAGAAAGTGAAGCAACACTCCATTCACTTCGCACAGTGAATTGAAGTGTTGGAACAGACTGCTTCTCTTTCAGAGAAACGCATGTGAGTTTTTTGTGAATGCTTGAAAGTAGTTTAAGGCACTTTCAAAGGAAAGTGATTTTCTCTGAAAGGACAGAATTTAGAAAGTGATGCAACACTCCATTCACTTCGCACAGTGAATTGAAGTGTTGGAACAGACTGCTTCTCTTTCAGAGAAACGCATGTGAGTTTCTTGTGAATTCTTGCAAGTTGCTTAAGGCACTTTCAAAGGAAAGTGATTTTCTCTGAAAGGACAGCATTTAGAAAGTGAAGCAACACTCCATTCACTTCGCACAGTGAATTGAAGTGTTGGAACAGACTGCTTCTCTTTCAGAGAAACGCATGTGAGTTTTTTGTGAATGCTTGAAAGTAGTTTAAGGCACTTTCAAAGGAAAGTGATTTTCTCTGAAAGGACAGAATTTAGAAAGTGAAGCAACACTCCATTCACTTCGCACAGTGAATTGAAGTGTTTGAACAGTCTGCTTCTCTTTCAGAGAAACGCATGTGAGTTTCTGGTGAATGCTTGTAAGTAGCTTAAGGCACTTTCAAAGGAAAGTGATTTTCTCTGAAAGGACAGCATTTAGAAAGTGAAGCAACACTCCATTCACTTCGAACAGTGAATTGAAGTGTTGGAACAGACTGCTTCTCTTTCAGAGAAACGCATGTGAGTTTCTGGTGAATGCTTGTAAGAAGCTTAAGGCACTTTCAAAGGGAAGTGATTTTCTCTGAAAGGACAGCATTTAGAAACTGAAGCAACACTCAATTCACTTCGCACAGTGAATTGAAGTGTTGGAACAGACAGCTTCTCTTTAAGTGAAACGCATGTGAGTTTTTTGTGAATGCTTGAAATTAGTTTAAGGCACTTTCAAAGGAAAGTGATTTTCTCTGAAAGGACAGAATTTAGAAAGTGATGCAACACTCCATTCATTTCGCACAGTGAATTGAAGTGTTGGAACAGAATGCTTCTCTTTCAAAGAAACGCATGTGAGTTTCTTCCTAATGCTTGTAAGTAGCTTAAGGCACTTTCAAAGGAAAGTGATTTTCTCTGAAAGGACAGCATTTAGAAAGTGAAGCAACACTCCATTCCCTTCGTGCAGTGAATTGAAGTGTTGGAACAGACTTCTTCTCTTTCAGAGAAACGCATGTGAGTTTCTTGTGAATTCTTGCAAGTTGCTTAAGGCACTTTCAAAGGAAAGTGATTTTCTCTGAAAGGACAGCATTTAGAAACTGAAGCAACACTCCATTCACTTCGCACAGTGAATTGAAGTGTTGGAACAGACTGCTTCTCTTTCAGAGAAACGCATGTGAGTTTCTTGTGAATTCTTGCAAGTTGCTTAAGGCACTTTCAAAGGAAAGTGATTTTCTCTGAAAGGACAGCATTTAGAAAGTGAAGCAACACTCCATTCACTTCACACAGTGAATTGAAGTGTTGGAACAGACTGCTTCTCTTTCAGAGAAACGCATGTGAGTTTTTTGTGAATGCTTGAAAGTAGTTTAAGGCACTTTCAAAGGAAAGTGATTTTCTCTGAAAGGACAGAATTTAGAAAGTGAAGCAACACTCCATTCACTTCCCACAGTGAATTGAAGTGTTTGAACAGTCTGCTTCTCTTTCAGAGAAACGCATGTGAGTTTCTTCCTAATGCTTGCAAGTAGCTTAAGGCACTTTCAAAGGAAAGTGATTTTCTCTGAAAGGACAGCATTTAGAAAGTGAAGCAACACTCCATTCACTTCGAACAGTGAATTGAAGTGTTGGAACAGACTGCTTCTCTTTCAGAGAAACGCATGTGAGTTTCTGGTGAATGCATGTAAGAAGCTTAAGGCACTTTCAAAGGAAAGTGATTTTCCCTGAAAGGACAGCATTTAGAAACTGAAGCAACACTCCATTCACTTCGCACAGTGAATTGAAGTGTTGGAACAGACAGCTTCTCTTTAAGAGAAACGCATGTGAGTTTTTTGTGAATGCTTGAAATTAGTTTAAGGCACTTTCAAAGGAAAGTGATTTTCTCTGAAAGGACAGAATTTAGAAAGTGATGCAACACTCCATTCATTTCGCACAGTGAATTGAAGTGTTGGAACAGACTGCTTCTCTTTCAGAGAAACGCATGTGAGTTTCTTCCTAATGCTTGTAAGTAGCTTAAGGCACTTTCAAAGGAAAGTGATTTTCTCTGAAAGGACAGCATTTAGAAAGTGAAGCAACACTCCATTCCTTTCGTGCAGTGAATTGAAGTGTTGGAACAGAGTGCTTCTCTTTCATAGAAACGCATTAGTGTTTCTTGTGAATGCTTGCAAGTGGCTTAAGGCACTTTCAAAGGAAAGTGATTTTCTCTGAAAGGACAGCATTTAGAAAGTGAAGCAACACTCCATTCACTTCGCACAGTGAATTGAAGTGTTGGAACAGACTGCTTCTCTTTCCGAGAAACGCATGTGAGTTTCTTGTGAATTCTTGCAAGTTGCTTCAGGCACTTTCATAGGAAAGTGATTTTCTCTGAAAGGACAGCATTTAGAAAGTGAAGCAACACTCCATTCACTTCGCACAGTGAATTGAAGTGTTGGAACAGACTGCTTCTCTTTCAGAGAAACGCATGTGAGTTTTTTGTGAATGCTTGAAAGTAGTTTAAGGCACTTTCAAAGGAAAGTGATTTTCTCTGAAAGGACAGAATTTAGAAAGTGAAGCAACACTCCATTCACTTCGCACAGTGAATTGAAGTGTTTGAACAGTCTGCTTCTCTTTCAGAGAAACACATGTGAGTTTCTTCCTAATGCTTGCAAGTAGCTTAAGGCACTTTCAAAGGAAAGTGATTTTCTCTGAAAGGACAGCATTTAGAAAGTGAAGCAACACTCCATTCACTTCGCACAGTGAATTGAAGTGTTGGAACAGACTGCTTCTCTTTCAGAGAAATGCATGTGAGTTTCTGTTGAATGCTTGTAAGTAGCTTAAGGCACTTTCAAAGGAAAGTGATTTTCTCTGAAAGGACAGCATTTAGAAAGTGAAGCAACACTCCATTCACTTCGCAGAGTGAATTGAAGTATTGGAACAGACTGCTTCTCTTTCAGAGAAACGCATGTGAGTTTCTGGTGAATGCTTGTAAGTAGCTTAAGGCACTTTCAAAGGAAAGTGATTTTCTCTGAAAGGACAGCATTTAGAAAGTGAAGCAACACTCCATTCACTTCGCACAGTGAATTGAAGTGTTGGAACAGACTGCTTCTCTTTCAGAGAAACGCATGTGAGTTTCTTGTGAATTCTTGCAAGTTGCTTAAGGCACTTTCAAAGGAAAGTGATTTTCTCTGAAAGGACAGCATTTAGAAAGTGAAGCAACACTCCATTCACTTCGCACAGTGAATTGAAGTGTTGGAACAGACTGCTTCTCTCAGAGAAACGCATGTGAGTTTTTTGTGAATGCTTGAAAGTAGTTTAAGGCACTTTCAAAGGAAAGTGATTTTCTCTGAAAGGACAGAATTTAGAAAGTGAAGCAACACTCCATTCACTTCGCACAGTGAATTGAAGTGTTGGAACAGACTGCTTCTCTTTCAGAGAAACGCATGTGAGTTTCTTGTGAATTCTTGCAAGTTGCTTAAGGCACTTTCAAAGGAAAGTGATTTTCTCTGAAAGGACAGCATTTAGAAAGTGAAGCAACACTCCATTCACTTCGCACAGTGAATTGAAGTGTTGGAACAGACTGCTTCTCTTTCAGAGAAACGCATGTGAGTTTTTTGTGAATGCTTGAAAGTAGTTTAAGGCACTTTCAAAGGAAAGTGATTTTCTCTGAAAGGACAGAATTTAGAAAGTGAAGCAACACTCCATTCACTTCGCACAGTGAATTGAAGTGTTTGAACAGTCTGCTTCTCTTTCAGAGAAACGCATGTGAGTTTCTGGTGAATGCTTGTAAGTAGCTTAAGGCACTTTCAAAGGAAAGTGATTTTCTCTGAAAGGACAGCATTTAGAAAGTGAAGCAACACTCCATTCACTTCGAACAGTGAATTGAAGTGTTGGAACAGACTGCTTCTCTTTCAGAGAAACGCATGTGAGTTTCTGGTGAATGCTTGTAAGAAGCTTAAGGCACTTTCAAAGGGAAGTGATTTTCTCTGAAAGGACAGCATTTAGAAACTGAAGCAACACTCAATTCACTTCGCACAGTGAATTGAAGTGTTGGAACAGACAGCTTCTCTTTAAGTGAAACGCATGTGAGTTTTTTGTGAATGCTTGAAATTAGTTTAAGGCACTTTCAAAGGAAAGTGATTTTCTCTGAAAGGACAGAATTTAGAAAGTGATGCAACACTCCATTCATTTCGCACTGTGAATTGAAGTGTTGGAACAGAATGCTTCTCTTTCAAAGAAACGCATGTGAGTTTCTTCCTAATGCTTGTAAGTAGCTTAAGGCACTTTCAAAGGAAAGTGATTTTCTCTGAAAGGACAGCATTTAGAAAGTGAAGCAACACTCCATTCCCTTCGTGCAGTGAATTGAAGTGTTGGAACAGAGTGCTTCTCTTTCATAGAAACACATTAGTGTTTCTTGTGAATGCTTGCAAGTGGCTTAAGGCACTTTCAAAGGAAAGTGATTTTCTCTGAAAGGACAGCATTTAGAAAGTGAAGCAACACTCCATTCACTTCACACAGTGAATTGAAGTGTTGGAACAGACTGCTTCTCTTTCCGAGAAACGCATGTGAGTTTCTTGTGAATTCTTGCAAGTTGCTTCAGGCACTTTCATAGGAAAGTGATTTTCTCTGAAAGGACAGCATTTAGAAAGTGAAGCAACACTCCATTCACTTCGCACAGTGAATTGAAGTGTTGGAACAGACTGCTTCTCTTTCAGAGAAACGCATGTGAGATTTTTGTGAATGCTTGAAAGTAGTTTAAGGCACTTTCAAAGGAAAGTGATTTTCTCTGAAAGGACAGAATTTAGAAAGTGAAGCAACACTCCATTCACTTCGCACAGTAATTGAAGTGTTTGAACAGTCTGCTTCTCTTTCAGAGAAACGCATGTGAGCTTCTTCCTAATGCTTGCAAGTAGCTTAAGGCACTTTCAAAGGAAAGTGACTTTCTCTGAAAGGACAGCATTTAGAAAGTGAAGCAACACTCCATTCACTTCACACAGTGAATAGAAGTGTTGGATCAGACTGCTTCTCTTTCAGAGAAACGCATGTGAGTTTCTTGTGAATGCTTGCAAGTTGCTTAAGGCACTTTCAAAGGAAAGTGATTTTCTCTGAAAGGACAGCATTTAGAAAGTGAAGCAACACTCCATTCACTTTGTACAGTGAATTGAAGTGTTGGAACAGACTGCCTCTCTTTCAGAGAAATGCATGTGAGTTTCTGTTGAATGCTTGTCAGTAGCTTAAGGCTCTTTCAAAGGAAAGTGATTTTCTCTGAAAGGACAGCATTTAGAAAGTAAAGCAACACTCCATTCCCTTCGCGCAATGAATTGAAGTGTTGGAACAGACTGCTTCTCTTTCATAGAAACGCATTAGTGTTTCTTGTGAATGCTTGTAAGAAGCTTAAGGCACTTTCAAAGGAAAGTGATTTTCTCTGAAAGGACAGCATTTACAAAGTGAAGCAACACTCCATTCACTTCGCACAGTGAATTGAAGTGTTGGAACAGACTGCTTCTCTTTCAGAGAAACGCATGTGAGTTTCTGTTGAATGCTTGCAAGTTGCTTAAGGCACTTTCAAAGGAAAGTGATTTTCTCTGAAGAGACAGCATTTAGAAAGTGAAGCAACACTCCATTCACTTCCCACAGTGAATTGAAGTGTTTGAACAGTCTGCTTCTCTTTCAGAGAAACGCATGTGAGTTTCTTCCTAATGCTTGCAAGTAGCTTAAGGCACTTTCAAAGTAAAGTGATTTTCTCTGAAAGGATAGCATTTAGAAAGTGAAGCAACACTCCATTCACTTCGAACAGTGAATTGAAGTGTTGGAACAGACTGCTTCTCTTTCAGAGAAACGCATGTGAGTTTCTGGTGAATGCATGTAAGAAGCTTAAGGCACTTTCAAAGGAAAGTGATTTTCTCTGAAAAGACAGCATTTAGAAACTGAAGCAACACTCCATTCACTTCGCACAGTGAATTGAAGTGTTGGAACAGACAGCTTCTCTTTAAGAGAAACGCATGTGAGTTTTTTGTGAATGCTTGAAATTAGTTTAAGGCACTTTCAAAGGAAAGTGATTTTCTCTGAAAGGACAGAATTTAGAAAGTGATGCAACACTCCATTCACCTCGCACAGTGAATTGAAGTGTTGGAACAGACTGCTTCTCTTTCAGAGAAACGCATGTGAGTTTCTTCCTAATGCTTGTAAGTAGCTTAAGGCACTTTCAAAGGAAAGTGATTTTCTCTGAAAGGACAGCATTTAGAAAGTGAAGCAACACTCCATTCCCTTCGTGCAGTGAATTGAAGTGTTGGAACAGAGTGCTTCTATTTCATAGAAACGCATTAGTGTTTCTTGTGAATGCTTGCAAGTGGCTTAAGGCACTTTCAAAGGAAAGTGATTTTCTCTGAAAGGACAGCATTTAGAAAGTGAAGCAACACTCCATTCACTTCGCACAGTGAATTGAAGTGTTGGAACAGACTGCTTCTCTTTCAGAGAAACGCATGTGAGTTTCTTGTGAATTCTTGCAAGTTGCTTCAGGCACTTTCATAGGAAAGTGATTTTCTCTGAAAGGACAGCATTTAGAAAGTGAAGCAACACTCCATTCACTTCGCACAGTGAATTGAAGTGTTGGAACAGACTGCTTCTCTTTCAGAGAAACGCATGTGAGATTTTTGTGAATGCTTGAAAGTAGTTTAAGGCACTTTCAAAGGAAAGTGATTTTCTCTGAAAGGACAGAATTTAGAAAGTGAAGCAACACTCCATTCACTTCGCACAGTGAATTGAAGTGTTTGAACAGTCTGCTTCTCTTTCAGAGAAACGCATGTGAGTTTCTTCCTAATGCTTGCAAGTAGCTTAAGGCACTTTCAAAGGAAAGTGATTTTCTCTGAAAGGACAGCATTTAGAAAGTGAAGCAACACTCCATTCACTTCGCACAGTGAATTGAAGTGTTGGAACAGACTGCTTCTCTTTCAGAGAAATGCATGTGAGTTTCTGTTGAATGCTTGTAAGTAGCTTAAGGCACTTTCAAAGGAAAGTGATTTTCTCTGAAAGGACAGCATTTAGAAAGTGAAGCAACACTCCATTCACTTCGCAGAGTGAATTGAAGTATTGGAACAGACTGCTTCTCTTTCAGAGAAATGCATGTGAGTTTCTGGTGAATGCTTGTAAGTAGCTTAAGGCACTTTCAAAGGAAAGTGATTTTCTCTGAAAGGACAGCATTTAGAAAGTGAAGCAACACTCCATTCACTTCGCACAGTGAATTGAAGTGTTGGAACAGACTGCTTCTCTTTCAGAGAAACGCATGTGAGTTTCTTGTGAATTCTTGCAAGTTGCTTAAGGCACTTTCAAAGGAAAGTGATTTTCTCTGAAAGGACAGCATTTAGAAAGTGAAGCAACACTCCATTCACTTCGCACAGTGAATTGAAGTGTTGGAACAGACTGCTTCTCTTTCAGAGAAACGCATGTGAGTTTTTTGTGAATGCTTGAAAGTAGTTTAAGGCACTTTCAAAGGAAAGTGATTTTCTCTGAAAGGACAGAATTTAGAAAGTGAAGCAACACTCCATTCACTTCGCACAGTGAATTGAAGTGTTGGAACAGACTGCTTCTCTTTCAGAGAAACGCATGTGAGTTTCTTGTGAATTCTTGCAAGTTGCTTAAGGCACTTTCAAAGGAAAGTGATTTTCTCTGAAAGGACAGCATTTAGAAACTGAAGCAACACTCCATTCACTTCGCACAGTGAATTGAAGTGTTGGAACAGACTGCTTCTCTTTCAGAGAAACGCATGTGAGTTTCTTGTGAATTCTTGCAAGTTGCTTAAGGCACTTTCAAAGGAAAGTGATTTTCTCTGAAAGGACAGCATTTAGAAAGTGAAGCAACACTCCATTCACTTCGCACAGTGAATTGAAGTGTTGGAACAGACTGCTTCTCTTTCAGAGAAACGCATGTGAGTTTTTTGTGAATGCTTGAAAGTAGTTTAAGGCACTTTCAAAGGAAAGTGATTTTCTCTGAAAGGACAGAATTTAGAAAGTGAAGCAACACTCCATTCACTTCGCACAGTGAATTGAAGTGTTTGAACAGTCTGCTTCTCTTTCAGAGAAACGCATGTGAGTTTCTGGTGAATGCTTGTAAGTAGCTTAAGGCACTTTCAAAGGAAAGTGATTTTCTCTGAAAGGTCAGCATTTAGAAAGTGAAGCAACACTCCATTCACTTCGAACAGTGAATTGAAGTGTTGGAACAGACTGCTTCTCTTTCAGAGAAACGCATGTGAGTTTCTGGTGAATGCTTGTAAGAAGCTTAATGCACTTTCAAAGGGAAGTGATTTTCTCTGAAAGGACAGCATTTAGAAACTGAAGCAACACTCAATTCAATTCGCACAGTGAATTGAAGTGTTGGAACAGACAGCTTCTCTTTAAGTGAAACGCATGTGAGTTTTTTGTGAATGCTTGAAATTAGTTTAAGGCACTTTCAAAGGAAAGTGATTTTCTCTGAAAGGACAGAATTTAGAAAGTGATGCAACACTCCATTCATTTCGCACAGTGAATTGAAGTGTTGGAACAGAATGCTTCTCTTTCAAAGAAACGCATGTGAGTTTCTTCCTAATGCTTGTAAGTAGCTTAAGGCACTTTCAAAGGAAAGTGATTTTCTCTGAAAGGACAGCATTTAGAAAGTGAAGCAACACTCCATTCCCTTCGTGCAGTGAATTGAAGCGTTGGAACAGAGTGCTTCTCTTTCATAGAAACGCATTAGTGTTTCTTGTGAATGCTTGCAAGTGGCTTAAGGCACTTTCAAAGGAAAGTGATTTTCTCTGAAAGGACAGCATTTAGAAAGTGAAGCAACACTCCATTCACTTCACACAGTGAATTGAAGTGTTGGAACAGACTGCTTCTCTTTCCGAGAAACGCATGTGAGTTTCTTGTGAATTCTTGCAAGTTGCTTCAGGCACTTTCATAGGAAAGTGATTTTCTCTGAAAGGACAGCATTTAGAAAGTGAAGCAACACTCCATTCACTTCGCACAGTGAATTGAAGTGTTGGAACAGACTGCTTCTCTTTCATAGAAACGCATTAGTGTTTCTTGTGAATGCTTGTAAGAAGCTTAAGGCACTTTCAAAGGAAAGTGATTTTCTCTGAAAGGACAGCATTTACAAAGTGAAGCAACACTCCATTCACTTCGCACAGTGAATTGAAGTGTTGGAACAGACTGCTTCTCTTTCAGAGAAACGCATGTGAGTTTCTTGTGAATTCTTGCAAGTTGCTTAAGGCACTTTCAAAGGAAAGTGATTTTCTCTGAAGAGACAGCATTTAGAAAGTGAAGCAACACTCCATTCACTTCGCACAGTGAATTGAAGTGTTGGAACAGACTGCTTCTCTTTCAGAGAAACGCATGTGAGTTTTTTGTGAATGCTTGAAAGTAGTTTAAGGCACTTTCAAAGGAAAGTGATTTTCTCTGAAAGGACAGAATTTAGAAAGTGAAGCAACACTCCATTCACTTCGCACAGTGAATTGAAGTGTTTGAACAGTCTGCTTCTCTTTCAGAGAAACGCATGTGAGTTTCTTCCTAATGCTTGCAAGTAGCTTAAGGCACGTTCAAAGGAAAGTGATTTTCTCTGAAAGGACAGCATTTAGAAAGTGAAGCAACACTCCATTCACTTCGCACAGTGAATTGAAGTGTTGGAACAGACTGCTTCTCTTTCAGAGAAATGCATGTGAGTTTCTGTTGAATGCTTGTAAGTAGCTTAAGGCACATTCAAAGGAAAGTGATTTTCTCTGAAAGGACAGCATTTAGAAAGTGAAGCAACACTCCATTCACTTCGCAGAGTGAATTGAAGTATTGGAACAGACTGCTTCTCTTTCAGAGAAACGCATGTGAGTTTCTGGTGAATGCTTGTAAGAAGCTTAAGGCACTTTCAAAGGAAAGTGAAGTTCTCTGAATGGACAGCATTTAGAAAGTGAAGCAACACTCCATTCACTTCGCACGATGAATTGAAGTGTTGGAACAGACTGCTTCTCTTTCAAAGAAACGCATGTGAGTTTCTTGTGAATTCTTGCAAGTTGCTTAAGGCACTTTCAAAGGAGAGTGATTTTCTCTGAAAGGACAGCATTTAGAAACTGAAGCAACACTCCATTCACTTCGCACAGTGAATTGAAGTGTTGGAACAGACTGCTTCTCTTTCAGAGAAACGCATGTGAGTTTCTGGTGAATGCTTGTAAGTAGCTTAAGGCACTTTCAAAGGAAAGTGATTTTCTCTGAAAGGACAGCATTTAGAAAGTGAAGCAACACTTCATTCACTTCGCACAGTGAATTGAAGTGTTGGAACAGACTGCTTCTCTTTCACAGAAACGCATGTGAGTTTTTTCCTAATGCTTGCAAGTAGCTTAAGGCACTTTCAAGGGAAAGTGATTTTCTCTGAAAGGACAGCATTTAGAAAGTGAAGCAACACTCCATTCACTTCACGTAGTGAATTGAAGTATTGGAACAGACTGCTTCTCTTACAGAGAGACGCATGTGAATTTCTGTTGAATGCTTGTAAGTAGCTTAAGGCACTTTCAAAGGAAACTGATTTCTCTGAAAGGACAGCATTTAGAAAGTGAAGCAACACTCCATTCACTTCGCACAGTGAATTGAAGTGTTGGAACAGACTGCTTCTCTTTCAGAGAAACGCATGTGAGTTTTTTGTTAATGCTTGAAAGTAGTTTAAGGCACTTTCAAAGGAAAGTGATTTTCTCTGAAAGGACAGAATTTAGAAAGTGAAGCAACACTCCATTCACTTCGCACAGTGAACTGAAGTGTTTGAACAGTCTGCTTCTCTTTCAGAGAAACGCATGTGAGTTTCTTCCTATGCTTGCAAGTAGCTTAAGGCACTTTCAAAGGAAAGTGATTTTCTCTGAAAGGACAGCATTTAGAAAGTGAAGCAACACTCCATTCACTTCGAACAGTGAATTGAAGTGTTGGAACAGACTGCTTCTCTTTCAGAGAAACGCATGTGAGTATCTGGTTAATGCTTGTAAGAAGCTTAAGGCACTTTCAAAGGAAAGTGATTTTCTCTGAAAGGACAGCATTTAGAAACTGAAGCAACACTCCATTCACTTCGCACAGTGAATTGAAGTGTTGAAACAGACAGCTTCTCTTTAAGAGAAACGCATGTGAGTTTTTTGTGAATGCTTGAAATTAGTTTAAGGCACTTTCAAAGGAAAGTGATTTTCTCTGAAAAGACAGAATTTAGAAAGTGATGCAACACTCCATTCATTTCGCACACTGAATTGAAGTGTTGGAACAGACTGCTTCTCTTTCAGAGAAACGCATGTGAGTTTCTTCCTAATGCTTGTAAGTAGCTTAAGGCACTTTCAAAGGAAAGTGATTTTCTCTGAAAGGACAGCATTTAGAAACTGAAGAAACACTCCATTCACTTCGCACAGTGAATTGAAGTTTTGGAACAGACTGCTTCTCTTTCAGAGAAACGCATGTGAGTTTTTTGTGAATGCTTGAAAGTAGTTTAAGGCACTTTCAAAGGAAAGTGATTTTCTCTGAAAGGACAGAATTTAGAAAGTGAAGCAACACTCCATTCACTTCGCACAGTGAATTGAAGTGTTTGAACAGTTTGCTTCTCTTTCAGAGAAACGCATGTGAGTTTCTTCCTAATGCTTGCAAGTAGCTTAAGGCACTTTCAAAGGAAAGTGATTTTCTCTGAAAGGACAGCATTTAGAAAGTGAAGCAACACTCCATTCACTTCGAACAGTGAATTGAAGTGTTGGAACAGACTGCTTCTCTTTCAGAGAAACGCATGTGAGTTTCTGGTGAATGCTTGTAAGAAGCTTAAGGCACTTTCAAAGGGAAGTGATTTTCTCTGAAAGGACAGCATTTAGAAACTGAAGCAACACTCAATTCACTTCGCACAGTGAATTGAAGTGTTGGAACAGACAGCTTCTCTTTAAGTGAAACGCATGTGAGTTTTTTGTGAATGCTTGAAATTAGTTTAAGGCACTTTCAAAGGAAAGTGATTTTCTCTGAAAGGACAGAATTTAGAAAGTGAAGCAACACTCCATTCACTTCGCACAGTGAATTGAAGTGTTGGAACAGACTGCTTCTCTTTCAGAGAAACGCATGTGAGTTTTTTGTGAATGCTTGAAAGTAGTTTAAAGCACTTTCAAAGGAAAATGATTTTCTCTGAAAGGACAGAATTTAGAAAGTGAAGCAACACTCCATTCATTTCGCACAGTGAACTGAAGTGTTTGAACAGTCTGCTTCTCTTTCAGAGAAACGCATGTGAGTTTCTTCCTATGCTTGCAAGTAGCTTAAGGCACTTTCAAAGGAAAGTGATTTTCTCTGAAAGGACAGCATTTAGAAAGTGAAGCAACACTCCATTCACTTCGAACAGTGAATTGAAGTGTTGAAACAGACAGCTTCTCTTTAAGAGAAACGCATGTGAGTTTTTTGTGAATGCTTGAAATTAGTTTAAGGCACTTTCAAAGGAAAGTGATTTTCTCTGAAAGGACAGAATTTAGAAAGTGATGCAACACTCCATTCATTTCGCACAGTGAATTGAAGTGTTGGAACAGACTGCTTCTCTTTCAGAGAAACGCATGTGAGTTTCTTCCTAATGCTTGTAAGTAGCTTAAGGCACTTTCAAAGGAAAGTGATTTTCTCTGAAAGGACAGCATTTAGAAAGTGAAGCAACACTCCATTCCCTTCGTGCAGTGAATTGAAGTGTTGGAACAGAGTGCTTCTCTTTCATAGAAACGCATTAGTGTTTCTTGTGAATGCTTGCAAGTGGCTTAAGGCACTTTCAAAGGAAAGTGATTTTCTCTGAAAGGACAGCATTTAGAAAGTGAAGCAACACTCCATTCACTTCGCACAGTGAATTGAAGTGTTGGAACAGACTGCTTCTCTTTCCGAGAAACGCATGTGAGTTTCTTGTGAATTCTTGCAAGTTGCTTCAGGCACTTTCATAGGAAAGTGATTTTCTCTGAAAGGACAGCATTTAGAAAGTGAAGCAACACTCCATTCATTTCGCACAGTGAATTGAAGTGTTTGAACAGTCTGCTTCTCTTTCAGAGAAACGCATGTGAGATTTTTGTGAATGCTTGAAAGTAGTTTAAGGCACTTTCAAAGGAAAGTGATTTTCTCTGAAAGGACAGAATTTAGAAAGTGAAACAACACTCCATTCACTTCGCACAGTGAATTGAAGTGTTGGAACAGTCTGCTTCTCTTTCAGAGAAACGCATGTGAGCTTCTTCCTAATGCTTGCAAGTAGCTTAAGGCACTTTCAAAGGAAAGTGATTTTCTCTGAAAGGACAGCATTTAGAAAGTGAAGCAACACTCCATTCACTTCGCACAGTGAATTGAAGTGTTGGAACAGACTGCTTCTCTTTCAGAGAAACGCATGTGAGTTTCTTGTGAATGCTTGCAAGTTGCTTAAGGCACTTTCAAAGGAAAGTGATTTTCTCTGAAAGGACAGCATTTAGAAAGTGAAGCAACACTCCATTCACTTTGTACAGTGAATTGAAGTGTTGGAACAGACTGCCTCTCTTTCAAAGAAATGCATGTGAGTTTCTGTTGAATGCTTGTCAGTAGCTTAAGGCTCTTTCAAAGGAAAGTGATTTTCTCTGAAAGGACAGCATTTAGAAAGTAAAGCAACACTCCATTCCCTTCGCGCAATGAATTGAAGTGTTGGAACAGACTGCTACTCTTTCATAGAAACGCATTAGTGTTTCTTGTGAATGCTTGTAAGAAGCTTAAGGCACTTTCAAAGGAAAGTGATTTTCTCTGAAAGGACAGCATTTACAAAGTGAAGCAACACTCCATTCACTTCGCACAGTTAATTGAAGTGTTGGAACAGACTGCTTCTCTTTCAGAAAAACGCATGTGAGTTTCTTGTGAATTCTTGCAAGTTGCTTAAGGCACTTTCAAAGGAAAGTGATTTTCTCTGAAAGGACAGCATTTAGAGAGTGAAGCAACACTCCATTCACTTCGCACAGTGAATTGAAGTGTTGGAACAGACCGCTTCTCTTTCAGAGAAACGCATGTGAGTTTTTTGTGAATGCTTGAAAGTAGTTTAAGGCACTTTCAAAGGAAAGTGATTTTCTCTGAAAGGACAGAATTTAGAAAGTGAAGCAACACTCCATTCACTTCGCACAGTGAATTGAAGTGTTTGAACAGTCTGCTTCTCTTTCAGAGAAACGCATGTGAGTTTCTTCCTAATGCTTGCAAGTAGCTTAAGGCACTTTCAAAGGAAAGTGATTTTCTCTGAAAGGACAGCATTAAGAAAGTGAAGCAACACTCCATTCACTTCGCACAGTGAATTGAAGTGTTGGAACAGACTGCTTCTCTTTCAAAGAAACGCATGTGAGCTTCTGGTGAATGCTTGTAAGAAGCTTAAGGCACTTTCAAAGGAAAGTGATTTTCTCTGAAAGGACAGCATTTAGAAACTGAAGCAACACTCCATTCACTTCGGACAGTGAATTGAAGTGTTGGAACAGACTGCTTCTCTTTAAGAGAAACGCATGTGAGTTTTTTGTGAATGCTTGAAAGTAGTTTAAGGCACTTTCATATTAAAGTGATATTCTCTGAAAGGACAGAATTTAGAAAGTGATGCAACACTCCATTCACTTCGCACAGTGAATTGAAGTGTTGGAACAGACTGCTTCTCTTTCAGAGAAACGCATGTTAGTTTCTGGTGAATGCTTGTAAGTAGCTTAAGGCACTTTCAAAGGAAAATGATTTTCTCTGAAAGGACAGCATTTAGAAAGTGAAGCAACACTCCATTCACTTCGCACAGTGAATTGAAGTGTTGGAACAGACTGCTTCTCTTTCAGAGAAACGCATGTGAGTTTCTGTTGAAAGCTTGTAAGTAGCTTAAGGCACATTCAAAGGAAAGTGATTTTCTCTGAAAGGACAGCATTTAGAAAGTGAAGCAACACTCCATTCACTTCGCAGAGTGAATTGAAGTATTGGAACAGACTGCTTCTCTTTCAGAGAAACGCATGTGAGTTTCTGGTGAATGCTTGTAAGAAGCTTAAGGCACTTTCAAAGGAAAGTGAAGTTCTCTGAAAGGACAGCATTTAGAAAGTGAAGCAATACTCCATTCACTTCGCACAGTGAATTGAAGTGTTGGAACAGACTGCTTCTCTTTCAGAGAAACGCATGTGAGTTTCTTCCTAATGCTTGCAAGTTGCTTTAGGCACTTTCAAAGGAAAGTGATTTTCTCTGAAAGGACAGCATTTAGAAACTGAAGCAACACTCCATTCACTTCGCACAGTGAATTGAGGAGTTGGAACAGACAGCTTCTCTTTAAGAGAAACGCATGTGAGTTTTTTGTGAATGCTTGAAATTAGTTTAAGGCACTTTCAAATGAAAGTGATTTTCTCTGAAAAGACAGAATTTAGAAAGTGATGCAACACTCCATTCATTTCGCACAGTGAATTGAAGTGTTGGAACAGACTGCTTCTCTTTCAGAGAAACGCATGTGAGTTTCTTCCTAATGCTTGTAAGTAGCTTAAGGCACTTTCAAAGGAAAGTGATTTTCTCTGAAAGGACAGCATTTAGAAAGTGAAGCAACACTCCATTCCCTTCGTGCAGTGAATTGAAGTGTTGGAACAGAGTGCTTCTCTTTCATAGAAACGCATTGGTGTTTCTTGTGAATGCTTGCAAGTGGCTTAAGGCACTTTCAAAGGAAAGTGATTTTCTCTGAAAGGACAGCATTTAGAAAGTGAAGCAACACTCCATTCACTTCGCACAGTGAATTGAAGTGTTGGAACAGACTGCTTCTCTTTCCGAGAAACGCATGTGAGTATTTTGTGAATGCTTGAAAGTAGTTTAAGGCACTTTCAAAGGAAAGTGATTTTCTCTGAAAGGACAGCATTTAGAAAGTGAAGCAACACTCCATTCACTTCGCACAGTGAATTGAAGTGTTGGAACAGACTGCTTCTCTTTCAGAGAAACGCATGTGAGTATTTTGTGAATGCTTGAAAGTAGTTTAAGGCACTTTCAAAGGAAAGTGATTTTCTCTGAAAGGACAGCATTTAGAAAGTGAAGCAACACTCCATTCACTTCGCACAGTGAATTGAAGTGTTTGAACAGTCTGCTTCTCTTTCAGAGAAACGCATGTGAGTTTCTTCCTAATGCTTGCAAGTAGCTTAAGGCACTTTCAAAGGAAAGTGATTTTCTCTGAAAGGACAGCATTTAGAAAGTGAAGCAACACTCCATTCACTTCGCACAGTGAATTGAAGTGTTGGAACAGATAGCTTCTCTTTCAGAGAAATGCATGTGAGTTTCTGTTGAATGCTTGTAAGTAGCTTAAGGCACTTTCAAAGGAAAGTGATTTTCTCTGAAAGGACAGCATTTAGAAAGTGAAGCAACACTCCATTCACTTCGCAGAGTGAATTGAAGTATGGGAACAGACTGCTTCTCTTTCAGAGAAACGCATGTGAGTTTTTTGTGAATGCTTGAAAGTAGTTTAAGGCACTTTCAAAGGAAAGTGATTTTCTCTGAAAGGACAGAATTTAGAAAGTGATGCAACACTCCATTCACTTCGCACAGTGAATTGAAGTGTTGGAACAGACTGCTTCTCTTTCAGGGAAACGCATGTGAGTTTCTTGTGAATTCTTGCAAGTTGCTTAAGGCACTTTCAAAGGAAAGTGATTTTCTCTGAAAGGACAGCATTTAGAAACTGAAGCAACACTCCATTCACTTCGCACAGTGAATTGAAGTGTTGGAACAGACTGCTTCTCTTTCAGAGAAACGCATGTGAGTTTCTTGTGAATTCTTGCAAGTTGCTTAAGGCACTTTCAAAGGAAAGTGATTTTCTCTGAAAGGACAGCATTTAGAAAGTGAAGCAACACTCCATTCATTTCGCACAGTGAATTGAAGTGTTGGAACAGACTGCTTCTCTTTCAGAGAAACGCATGTGAGTTTTTTGTGAATGCTTGAAAGTAGTTAAAGGCACTTACAAAGGAAAGTGATTTTCTCTGAAAGGACAGAATTTTGAAAGTGAAGCAACACTCCATTCACTTCGCACAGGGAATTGAAGTGTTTGAACAGTCTGCTTCTCTTTCAGAGAAACGCATGTGAGTTTCTTCCTAATGCTTGCAAGTAGCTTAAGGCACTTTCAAAGGAAAGTGATTTTCTCTGAAAGGACAGCATTTAGAAAGTGAAGCAACACTCCATTCACTTCGAACAGTGAATTGAAGTGTTGGAACAGACTGCTTCTCTTTCAGAGAAACGCATGTGAGTTTCTGGTGAATGATTGTAAGAAGCTTAAGGCACTTTCAAAGGAAAGTGATTTTCTCTGAAAGGACAGCATTTAGAAAGTGAAACAACACTCCATTCACTTCGCACAGTGAATTGAAGTGTTGGAACAGACTGCTTCTCTTTCAGAGAAACGCATGTGAGTTTTTTGTGAATGCTGGAAAGTAGTTTAAGGCACTTTCAAAGGAAAGTGATTTTCTCTGAAAGGACAGAATTTAGAAAGTGAAGCAACACTCCATTCACTTCCCACAGTGAATTGAAGTGTTTGAACAGTCTGCTTCTCTTTCAGAGAAACGCATGTGAGTTTCTTCCTAATGCTTGCAAGTAGCTTAAGGCACTTTCAAAGGAAAGTGATTTTCTCTGAAAGGACAGCGTTTAGAAAGTGAAGCAACACTCCATTCACTTCGAACAGTGAATTGAAGTGTTGGAACAGACTGCTTCTCTTTCAGAGAAACGCATGTGAGTTTCTGGTGAATGCATGTAAGAAGCTTAAGGCACTTTCAAAGGAAAGTGATTTTCTCTGAAAGGACAGCATTTAGAAACTGAAGCAACACTCCATTCACTTCGCACAGTGAATTGAAGTGTTGGAACAGAGAGCTTCTCTTTAAGAGAAACGCATGTGAGTTTTTTGTGAATGCTTGAAATTAGTTTAAGGCACTTTCAAAGGAAAGTGATTTTCTCTGAAAGGACAGAATTTAGAAAGTGATGCAACACTCCATTCATTTCGCACAGTGAATTGAAGTGTTGGAACAGACTGCTTCTCTTTCAGAGAAACGCATGTGAGTTTCTTCCTAATGCTTGTAAGTAGCTTAAGGCACTTTCAAAGGAAAGTGATTTTCTCTGAAAGGACAGCATTTAGAAAGTGAAGCAACACTCCATTCCCTTCGTGCAGTGAATTGAAGTGTTGGAACAGAGTGCTTCTATTTCATAGAAACGCATTAGTGTTTCTTGTGAATGCTTGCAAGTGGCTTAAGGCACTTTCAAAGGAAAGTGATTTTCTCTGAAAGGACAGCATTTAGAAAGTGAAGCAACACTCCATTCACTTCGCAGAGTGAATTGAAGTGTTGGAACAGACTGCTTCTCTTTCCGAGAAACGCATGTGAGTTTCTTGTGAATTCTTGCAAGTTGCTTCTGGCACTTTCATAGGAAAGTGATTTTCTCTGAAAGGACAGCATTTAGAAAGTGAAGCAACACTCCATTCACTTCGCACAGTGAATTGAAGTGTTGGAACAGACTGCTTCTCTTTCAGAGAAACGCATGTGTGTTTTTTGTGAATGCTTGCAAGTTGCTTCTGGCACTTTCATAGGAAAGTGATTTTCTCTGAAAGGACAGCATTTAGAAAGTGAAGCAACACTCCATTCACTTCGCAGAGTGAATTGAAGTGTTTGAACAGTCTGCTTCTCTTTCAGAGAAACGCATGTGAGTTTCTTCCTAATGCTTGCAAGTAGCTTAAGGCACTTTCAAAGGAAAGTGATTTTCTCTGAAAGGACAGCATTTAGAAAGTGAAGCAACACTCCATTCACTTCGCACAGTGAATTGAAGTGTTGGAACAGACTGCTTCTCTTTCAGAGAAATGCATGTGAGTTTCTGTTGAATGCTTGTAAGTAGCTTAAGGCACTTTCAAAGGAATGTGATTTTCTCTGAAAGGACAGCATTTAGAAAGTGAAGCAACACTCCATTCACTTCGCACAGTGAATTGAAATATTGGAACAGACTGCTTCTCTTTCAGAGAAACGCATGTGAGTTTCTGGTGAATGCTTGTAAGTAGCTTAAGGCACTTTCAAAGGAAAGTGATTTTCTCTGAAAGGACAGCATTTAGAAAGTGAAGCAACACTCCATTCACTTCGCACAGTGAATTGAAGTGTTGGAACAGACTGCTTCTCTCTCAGAGAAACACATGTGAGTTTCTTTTGAATTCTTGCAAGTTGCTTAAGGCACTTTCAAAGGAAAGTGATTTTCTCTGAAAGGACAGCATTTAGAAAGTGAAGAAACACTCCATTCACTTCGCACAGTGAATTGAAGTGTTGGAAAACACTGCTTCTCTTTCAGAGAAACGCATGTGAGTTTTTTGTGAATGCTTGAAAGTAGTTTAAGGCACTTTCAAAGGAAAGTTATTTTCTCTGAAAGGACAGAATTTAGAAAGTGATGCAACACTCCATTCACTTCGCACAGTGAATTGAAGTGTTGGAACAGACTGCTTCTCTTTCAGAGTAACGCATGTGAGTTTCTTGTGAATTCTTGCAAGTTGCTTAAGGCACTTTCAAAGGAAAGTGATTTTCTATGAAAGGACAGCATTTAGAAACTGAAGCAACACTCCATTCACTTCGCACAGTTAATTGAAGTGTTGGAACAGACTGCTTCTCTTTCAGAGAAACGCATGTGAGTTTCTTGTGAATTCTTGCAAGTTGCTTAAGGCACTTTCAAAGGAAAGTGATTTTCTCTGAAAGGACAGCATTTAGAAAGTGAAGCAACACTCCATTCACTTCGCACAGTGAATTGAAGTGTTGGAACAGACTGCTTCTCTTTCAGAGAAACGCATGTGAGTTTTTTGTGAATGCTTGAAAGTAGTTTAAGGCACTTTCAAAGGAAAGTGATTTTCTCTGAAAGGTCAGAATTTAGAAAGTGAAGCAACACTCCATTCACTTCGCACAGTGAATTGAAGTGTTTGAACAGTCTGCTTCTCTTTCAGAGAAACGCATGTGAGTTTCTGGTGAATGCTTGTAAGTAGCTTAAGGCACTTTCAAAGGAAAGTGATTTTCTCTGAAAGGACAGCATTTAGAAAGTGAAGCAACACTCCATTCCCTTCGTGCAGTGAATTGAAGTGTTGGAACAGAGTGCTTCTCTTTCATAGAAACGCATTAGTGTTTCTTGTGAATGCTTGCAAGTGGCTTAAGGCACTTTCAAAGGAAAGTGATTTTCTCTGAAAGGACAGCATTTAGAGAGTGAAGCAACACTCCATTCACTTCACACAGTGAATTGAAGTGTTGGAACAGACTGCTTCTCTTTCCGAGAAACGCATGTGAGTTTCTTGTGAATTCTTGCAAGTTGCTTCAGGCACTTTCATAGGAAAGTGATTTTCTCTGAAAGGACAGCATTTAGAAAGTGAAGCAACACTCCATTCACTTCGCACAGTGAATTGAAGTGTTGGAACAGACTGCTTCTCTTTCAGAGAAACGCATGTGAGATTTTTGTGAATGCTTGAAAGTAGTTTAAGGCACTTTCAAAGGAAAGTGATTTTCTCTGAAAGGACAGAATTTAGAAAGTGAAGCAACACTCCATTCACTTCGCACAGGGAATTGAAGTGTTTGAACAGTCTGCTTCTCTTTCAGAGAAACGCATGTGAGCTTCTTCCTAATGCTTGCAAGTAGCTTAAGGCAATTTCAAAGGAAAGTGATTTTCTCTGAAAGGACAGCATTTAGAAAGTGAAGCAACACTCCATTCACTTCACACAGTGAATAGAAGTGTTGGAACAGACTGCTTCTCTTTCAGAGAAACGCATGTGAATTTCTGTTGAATGCTTGTAAGTAGCTTAAGGCACTTTCAAAGGAAACTGATTTTCTCTGAAAGGACAGCATTTAGAAAGTGAAGCAACACTCCATTCACTTCGCACAGTGAATTGAAGTGTTGGAACAGACTGCTTCTCTTTCAGAGAAACGCATGTGAGTTTTTTGTGAATGCTTGAAAGTAGTTTAAGGCACTTTCAGAGGAAAGTGATTTTCTCTGAAAGGACAGAATTTAGAAAGTGAAGCAACACTCCATTCACTTCGCACAGTGAACTGAAGTGTTTGAACAGTCTGCTTCTCTTTCAGAGAAACGCATGTGAGTTTCTTCCGATGCTTGCAAGTAGCTTAAGGCACTTTCAAAGGAAAGTGATTTTCTCTGAAAGGACAGCATTTAGAAAGTGAAGCAACACTCCATTCCCTTCGTGCAGTGAATTGAAGAGTTGGAACAGACTGCTTCTCTTTCACAGAAACGCATTAGTGTTTCTTGTGAATGCCTGCAAGTGGCTTAAGGCACTTTCAAAGGAAAGTGATTTTCTCTGAAAGGACAGCATTTAGAAAGTGAAGCAACACTCCATTCACTTCGCACAGTGAATTGAAGTGTTGGAACAGACTGCTTCTCTTTCCGAGAAACGCATGTGAGTTTCTTGTGAATTCTTGCAAGTTGCTTCATGCACTTTCATAGGAAAGTGATTTTCTCTGAAAGGACAGCATTTAGAAACTGAAGCAACACTCCATTCACTTCGCACAGTGAATTGAAGTGTTGGAACAGACTGCTTCTCTTTCAGAGAAACGCATGTGAGTTTCTTGTGAATTCTTGCAAGTTGCTTAAGGCACTTTCAAAGGAAAGTGATTTTCTCTGAAAAGACAGCATTTAGAAAGTGAAGCAACACTCCATTCACTTCGCACAGTGAATTGAAGTGTTGGAACAGACTGCTTCTCTTTCAGAGAAACGCATGTGAGTTTTTTGTGAATGCTTGAAAGTAGTTTAAGGCACTTTCAAAGGAAAGTGATTTTCTCTGAAAGGACAGAATTTAGAAAGTGAAGCAACACTCCATTCACTTCGCACAGTGAATTGAAGTGTTTGAACAGTCTGCTTCTCTTTCAGTGAAACGCATGTGAGTTTCTTCCTAATACTTGCAAGTAGCTTAAGGCACTTTCAAAGGAAAGTGATTTTCTCTGAAAGGACAGCATTTAGAAAGTGAAGCAACACTCCATTCACTTCGAACAGTGAATTGAAGTGTTGGAACAGACTGCTTCTCTTTCAGAGAAACGCATGTGAGTTTCTGGTGAATGCTTGTAAGAAGCTTAAGGCACTTTCAAAGGGAAGTGATTTTCTCTGAAAGGACAGCATTTAGAAACTGAAGCAGCACTCAATTCACTTCGCACAGTGAATTGAAGTGTTGGAACAGACAGCTTCTCTTTACGTGAAACGCATGTGAGTTTTTTGTGAATGCTTGAAATTAGTTTAAGGCACTTTCAAAGGAAAGTGATTTTCTCTGAAAGGACAGAATTTAGAAAGTGATGCAACACTCCATTCATTTCGCACAGTGAATTGAAGTGTTGGAACAGACTGCTTCTCTTTCAGAGAAACGCATGTGAATTTCTTCCTAATGCTTGTAAGTAGCTTAAGGCACTTTCAAAGGAAAGTGATTTTCTCTGAAAGGACAGCATTTAGAAAGTGAAGCAACACTCCATTCCCTTCGTGCAGTGAATTGAAGTGTTGGAACAGAGTGCTTCTCTTTCATAGAAACGCATTAGTGTTTCTTGTGAATGCTTGCAAGTGGCTTAAGGCACTTTCAAAGGAAAGTGATTTTCTCTGAAAGGACAGCATTTAGAAAGTGAAGCAACACTCCATTCACTTCACACAGTGAATTGAAGTGTTGGAACAGACTGCTTCTCTTTCAGAGAAACGCATGTGAGTTTCTTGTGAGTGCTTGCAAGTTGCTTAAGGCACTTTCAAAGGAAAGTGATTTTCTCTGAAAGGACAGCATTTAGAAAGTGAAGCAACACTCCATTCACTTCGCACAGTGAATTGAAGTGTTGGAACAGACTGCTTCTCTTTCAGAGAAACGCATGTGAGTTTTTTGTGAATGCTTGAAAGTAGTTTAAGGCACTTTCAAAGGAAAGTGATTTTCTCTGAAAGGTCAGAATTTAGAAAGTGAAGCAACACTCCATTCACTTCGCACAGTGAATTGAAGTGTTTGAACAGTCTGCTTCTCTTTCAGAGAAACGCATGTGAGTTTCTGGTGAATGCTTGTAAGTAGCTTAAGGCACTTTCAAAGGAAAGTGATTTTCTCTGAAAGGACAGCATTTAGAAAGTGAAGCAACACTCCATTCCCTTCGTGCAGTGAATTGAAGTGTTGGAACAGAGTGCTTCTCTTTCATAGAAACGCATTAGTGTTTCTTGTGAATGCTTGCAAGTGGCTTAAGGCACTTTCAAAGGAAAGTGATTTTCTCTGAAAGGACAGCATTTAGAGAGTGAAGCAACACTCCATTCACTTCACACAGTGAATTGAAGTGTTGGAACAGACTGCTTCTCTTTCCGAGAAACGCATGTGAGTTTCTTGTGAATTCTTGCAAGTTGCTTCAGGCACTTTCATAGGAAAGTGATTTTCTCTGAAAGGACAGCATTTAGAAAGTGAAGCAACACTCCATTCACTTCGCACAGTGAATTGAAGTGTTGGAACAGACTGCTTCTCTTTCAGAGAAACGCATGTGAGATTTTTGTGAATGCTTGAAAGTAGTTTAAGGCACTTTCAAAGGAAAGTGATTTTCTCTGAAAGGACAGAATTTAGAAAGTGAAGCAACACTCCATTCACTTCGCACAGGGAATTGAAGTGTTTGAACAGTCTGCTTCTCTTTCAGAGAAACGCATGTGAGCTTCTTCCTAATGCTTGCAAGTAGCTTAAGGCAATTTCAAAGGAAAGTGATTTTCTCTGAAAGGACAGCATTTAGAAAGTGAAGCAACACTCCATTCACTTCACACAGTGAATAGAAGTGTTGGAACAGACTGCTTCTCTTTCAGAGAAACGCATGTGAATTTCTGTTGAATGCTTGTAAGTAGCTTAAGGCACTTTCAAAGGAAACTGATTTTCTCTGAAAGGACAGCATTTAGAAAGTGAAGCAACACTCCATTCACTTCGCACAGTGAATTGAAGTGTTGGAACAGACTGCTTCTCTTTCAGAGAAACGCATGTGAGTTTTTTGTGAATGCTTGAAAGTAGTTTAAGGCACTTTCAAAGGAAAGTGATTTTCTCTGAAAGGACAGAATTTAGAAAGTGAAGCAACACTCCATTCACTTCGCACAGTGAACTGAAGTGTTTGAACAGTCTGCTTCTCTTTCAGAGAAACGCATGTGAGTTTCTTCCTATGCTTGCAAGTAGCTTAAGGCACTTTCAAAGGAAAGTGATTTTCTCTGAAAGGACAGCATTTAGAAAGTGAAGCAACACTCCATTCCCTTCGTGCAGTGAATTGAAGAGTTGGAACAGACTGCTTCTCTTTCACAGAAACGCATTAGTGTTTCTTGTGAATGCCTGCAAGTGGCTTAAGGCACTTTCAAAGGAAAGTGATTTTCTCTGAAAGGACAGCATTTAGAAAGTGAAGCAACACTCCATTCACTTCGCACAGTGAATTGAAGTGTTGGAACAGACTGCTTCTCTTTCCGAGAAACGCATGTGAGTTTCTTGTGAATTCTTGCAAGTTGCTTCATGCACTTTCATAGGAAAGTGATTTTCTCTGAAAGGACAGCATTTAGAAACTGAAGCAACACTCCATTCACTTCGCACAGTGAATTGAAGTGTTGGAACAGACTGCTTCTCTTTCAGAGAAACGCATGTGAGTTTCTTGTGAATTCTTGCAAGTTGCTTAAGGCACTTTCAAAGGAAAGTGATTTTCTCTGAAAAGACAGCATTTAGAAAGTGAAGCAACACTCCATTCACTTCGCACAGTGAATTGAAGTGTTGGAACAGACTGCTTCTCTTTCAGAGAAACGCATGTGAGTTTTTTGTGAATGCTTGAAAGTAGTTTAAGGCACTTTCAAAGGAAAGTGATTTTCTCTGAAAGGACAGAATTTAGAAAGTGAAGCAACACTCCATTCACTTCGCACAGTGAATTGAAGTGTTTGAACAGTCTGCTTCTCTTTCAGTGAAACGCATGTGAGTTTCTTCCTAATACTTGCAAGTAGCTTAAGGCACTTTCAAAGGAAAGTGATTTTCTCTGAAAGGACAGCATTTAGAAAGTGAAGCAACACTCCATTCACTTCGAACAGTGAATTGAAGTGTTGGAACAGACTGCTTCTCTTTCAGAGAAACGCATGTGAGTTTCTGGTGAATGCTTGTAAGAAGCTTAAGGCACTTTCAAAGGGAAGTGATTTTCTCTGAAAGGACAGCATTTAGAAACTGAAGCAGCACTCAATTCACTTCGCACAGTGAATTGAAGTGTTGGAACAGACAGCTTCTCTTTAAGTGAAACGCATGTGAGTTTTTTGTGAATGCTTGAAATTAGTTTAAGGCACTTTCAAAGGAAAGTGATTTTCTCTGAAAGGACAGAATTTAGAAAGTGATGCAACACTCCATTCATTTCGCACAGTGAATTGAAGTGTTGGAACAGACTGCTTCTCTTTCAGAGAAACGCATGTGAGTTTCTTCCTAATGCTTGTAAGTAGCTTAAGGCACTTTCAAAGGAAAGTGATTTTCTCTGAAAGGACAGCATTTAGAAAGTGAAGCAACACTCCATTCCCTTCGTGCAGTGAATTGAAGTGTTGGAACAGAGTGCTTCTCTTTCATAGAAACGCATTAGTGTTTCTTGTGAATGCTTGCAAGTGGCTTAAGGCACTTTCAAAGGAAAGTGATTTTCTCTGAAAGGACAGCATTTAGAAAGTGAAGCAACACTCCATTCACTTCACACAGTGAATTGAAGTGTTGGAACAGACTGCTTCTCTTTCAGAGAAACGCATGTGAGTTTCTTGTGAGTGCTTGCAAGTTGCTTAAGGCACTTTCAAAGGAAAGTGATTTTCTCTGAAAGGACAGCATTTAGAAAGTGAAGCAACACTCCATTCACTTTGTACAGTGAATTGAAGTGTTGGAACAGACTGCCTCTCTTTCAGAGAAATGCATGTGAGTTTCTGTTGAATGCTTGTCAGTAGCTTAAGGCTCTTTCAAAGGAAAGTGATTTTCTCTGAAAGGACAGCATTTAGAAAGTAAAGCAACACTCCATTCCCTTCGCGCAATGAATTGAAGTGTTGGAACAGACTGCTTTTCTTTCATAGAAACGCATTAGTGTTTCTTGTGAATGCTTGTAAGAAGCTTAAGGCACTTTCAAAGAAAAGTGATTTTCTCTGAAAGGACAGCATTTACAAAGTGAAGCAACACTCCATTCACTTCGCACAGTGAATTGAAGTGTTGGAACAGACTGCTTCTCTTTCAGAGAAACGCATGTGAGCTTCTGGTGAATGCTTGTAAGAAGCTTAAGGAACTTTCAAAGAAAAGTGATTTTCTCTGAAAGGACTGCATTTAGAAACTGAAGCAACACTCCATTCACTTCGGACAGTGAATTGAAGTGTTGGAACAGACTGCTTCTCTTTAAGAGAAACGCATGTGAGTTTTTTGTGAATGCTTGCAAGTGGCTTAAGGCACTTTCAAAGGAAAGTGATTTTCTCTGAAAGGACAGCATTTAGAAAGTGAAGCAACACTCCATTCACTTCGCACAGTGAATTGAAGTGTTGGAACAGACTGCTTCTCTTTCAGAGAAACGCATGTTAGTTTCTGGTGAATGCTTTAAGTAGCTTAAGGCACTTTCAAAGGAAAATGATTTTCTCTGAAAGGACAGCATTTAGAAAGTGAAGCAACACTCCATTCACTTCGCACAGTGAATTGAAGTGTTGGAACAGACTGCTTCTCTTTCAGAGAAATGCATGTGAGTTTCTGTTGAATGCTTGTAAGTAGCTTAAGGCACATTCAAAGGAAAGTGATTTTCTCTGAAAGGACAGCATTTAGAAAGTGAAGCAACACTCCATTCACTTCGCAGAGTGAATTGAAGTATTGGAACAGACTGCTTCTCTTTCAGAGAAACGCATGTGAGTTTCTGGTGAATGCTTGTAAGAAGCTTAAGGCACTTTCAAAGGAAAGTGAAGTTCTCTGAAAGGACAGCATTTAGAAAGTGAAGCAACACTCCATTCACTTCGCACGATGAATTGAAGTGTTGGAACAGACTGCTTCTCTTTCAGAGAAACGCATGTGAGTTTCTTGTGAATTCTTGCAAGTTGCTTAAGGCACTTTCAAAGGAGAGTGATTTTCTCTGAAAGGACAGCATTTAGAAACTGAAGCAACACTCCATTCCCTTCGTGCAGTGAATTGAAGTGTTGGAACAGAGTGCTTCTCTTTCATAGAAACGCATTAGTGTTTCTTGTGAATGCTTGCAAGTGGCTTAAGGCACTTTCAAAGGAAAGTGATTTTCTCTGAAAGGACAGCATTTAGAGAGTGAAGCAACACTCCATTCACTTCACACAGTGAATTGAAGTGTTGGAACAGACTGCTTCTCTTTCCGAGAAACGCATGTGAGTTTCTTGTGAATTCTTGCAAGTTGCTTCAGGCACTTTCATAGGAAAGTGATTTTCTCTGAAAGGACAGCATTTAGAAAGTGAAGCAACACTCCATTCACTTCGCACAGTGAATTGAAGTGTTGGAACAGACTGCTTCTCTTTCAGAGAAACGCATGTGAGATTTTTGTGAATGCTTGAAAGTAGTTTAAGGCACTTTCAAAGGAAAGTGATTTTCTCTGAAAGGACAGAATTTAGAAAGTGAAGCAACACTCCATTCACTTCGCACAGGGAATTGAAGTGTTTGAACAGTCTGCTTCTCTTTCAGAGAAACGCATGTGAGCTTCTTCCTAATGCTTGCAAGTAGCTTAAGGCAATTTCAAAGGAAAGTGATTTTCTCTGAAAGGACAGCATTTAGAAAGTGAAGCAACACTCCATTCACTTCACACAGTGAATAGAAGTGTTGGAACAGACTGCTTCTCTTTCAGAGAAACGCATGTGAGTTTCTTGTGAATGCTTGCAAGTTGCTTAAGGCACTTTCAAAGGAAAGTGATTTTCTCTGAAAGGACAGCATTTAGAAAGTGAAGCAACACTCCATTCACTTTGTACAGTGAATTGAAGTGTTGGAACAGACTGCCTCTCTTTCAGAGAAATGCATGTGAGTTTCTGTTGAATGCTTGTCAGTAGCTTAAGGCTCTTTCAAAGGAAAGTGATTTTCTCTGAAAGGACAGCATTTAGAAAGTAAAGCAACACTCCATTCCCTTCGCGCAATGAATTGAAGTGTTGGAACAGACTGCTTCTCTTTCATAGAAACGCATTAGTGTTTCTTGTGAATGCTTGTAAGAAGCTTAAGGCACTTTCAAAGGAAAGTGATTTTCTCTGAAAGGACAGCATTTACAAAGTGAAGCAACACTCCATTCACTTCGCACAGTGAATTGAAGTGTTGGAACAGACTGCTCCTCTTTCAGAGAAACGCATGTGAGTTTCTGGTGAATGCTTGTAAGAAGCTTAAGGCACTTTCAAAGGAAAGTGAAGTTCTCTGAAAGGACAGCATTTAGAAAGTGAAGCAACACTCCATTCACTTCGCACGATGAATTGAAGTGTTGGAACAGACTGCTTCTCTTTCAGAGAAACGCATGTGAGTTTCTTGTGAATTCTTGCAAGTTGCTTAAGGCACTTTCAAAGGAGAGTGATTTTCTCTGAAAGGACAGCATTTAGAAACTGAAGCAACACTCCATTCACTTCGCACAGTGAATTGAAGTGTTGGAAAAGACTGCTTCTCTTTCAGAGAAACGCATGTGAGTTTCTGGTGAATGCTTGTAAGTAGCTTAAGGCACTTTCAAAGGAAAGTGATTTTCTCTGAAAGGACAGCATTTAGAAAGTGAAGCAACACTTCATTCACTTCGCACAGTGAATTGAAGTGTTGGAACAGACTGCTTCTCTTTCACAGAAACGCATGTGAGTTTTTTCCTAATGCTTGCAAGTAGCTTAAGGCACTTTCAAGCGAAAGTGATTTTCTCTGAAAGGACAGCATTTAGAAAGTGAAGCAACACTCCATTCACTTCACATAGTGAATTGAAGTATTGGAACAGACTGCTTCTCTTTCAGAGAAACGCATGTGAATTTCTGTTGAATGCTTGTAAGTAGCTTAAGGCACTTTCAAAGGAAACTGATTTTCTCTGAAAGGACAGCATTTAGAAAGTGAAGCAACACTCCATTCACTTCGCACAGTGAATTGAAGTGTTGGAACAGACTGCTTCTCTTTCAGAGAAACGCATGTGAGTTTTTTGTGAATGCTTGAAAGTAGTTTAAGGCACTTTCAAAGGAAAGTGATTTTCTCTGAAAGGACAGAATTTAGAAAGTGAAGCAACACTCCATTCACTTCGCACAGTGAACTGAAGTGTTTGAACAGTCTGCTTCTCTTTCAGAGAAACGCATGTGAGTTTCTTCCTATGCTTGCAAGTAGCTTAAGGCACTTTCAAAGGAAAGTGATTTTCTCTGAAAGGACAGCATTTAGAAAGTGAAGCAACACTCCATTCCCTTCGTGCAGTGAATTGAAGTGTTGGAACAGACTGTTTCTCTTTCATAGAAACGCATTAGTGTTTCTTGTGAATGCCTGCAAGTGGCTTAAGGCACTTTCAAAGGAAAGTGATTTTCTCTGAAAGGACAGCATTTAGAAAGTGAAGCAACACTCCATTCACTTCGCACAGTGAATTGAAGTGTTGGAACAGACTGCTTCTCTTTCCGAGAAACGCATGTGAGTTTCTTGTGA
The DNA here is from genome assembly GCF_982192425.1 of Myodes glareolus. NCBI lineage: Eukaryota > Metazoa > Chordata > Mammalia > Rodentia > Cricetidae > Myodes > Myodes glareolus. Next base: position 1,447,869 of record NW_028263213.1, read on the forward strand.
ATTCTTGCAAGTTGCTTCATGCACTTTCATAGGAAAGTGATTTTCTCTGAAAGGACAGCATTTAGAAACTGAAGCAACACTCCATTCACTTCGCACAGTGAATTGAAGTGTTGGAACAGACTGCTTCTCTTTCAGAGAAACGCATGTGAGTTTCTTGTGAATTCTTGCAAGTTGCTTAAGGCACTTTCAAAGGAAAGTGATTTTCTCTGAAAAGACAGCATTTAGAAAGTGAAGCAACACTCCATTCACTTCGCACAGTGAATTGAAGTGTTGGAACAGACTGCTTCTCTTTCAGAGAAACGCATGTGAGTTTTTTGTGAATGCTTGAAAGTAGTTTAAGGCACTTTCAAAGGAAAGTGATTTTCTCTGAAAGGACAGAATTTAGAAAGTGAAGCAACACTCCATTCACTTCGCACAGTGAATTGAAGTGTTTGAACAGTCTGCTTCTCTTTCAGTGAAACGCATGTGAGTTTCTTCCTAATACTTGCAAGTAGCTTAAGGCACTTTCAAAGGAAAGTGATTTTCTCTGAAAGGACAGCATTTAGAAAGTGAAGCAACACTCCATTCACTTCGAACAGTGAATTGAAGTGTTGGAACAGACTGCTTCTCTTTCAGAGAAACGCATGTGAGTTTCTGGTGAATGCTTGTAAGAAGCTTAAGGCACTTTCAAAGGGAAGTGATTTTCTCTGAAAGGACAGCATTTAGAAACTGAAGCAGCACTCAATTCACTTCGCACAGTGAATTGAAGTGTTGGAACAGACAGCTTCTCTTTAAGTGAAACGCATGTGAGTTTTTTGTGAATGCTTGAAATTAGTTTAAGGCACTTTCAAAGGAAAGTGATTTTCTCTGAAAGGACAGAATTTAGAAAGTGATGCAACACTCCATTCATTTCGCACAGTGAATTGAAGTGTTGGAACAGACTGCTTCTCTTTCAGAGAAACGCATGTGAGTTTCTTCCTAATGCTTGTAAGTAGCTTAAGGCACTTTCAAAGGAAAGTGATTTTCTCTGAAAGGACAGCATTTAGAAAGTGAAGCAACACTCCATTCCCTTCGTGCAGTGAATTGAAGTGTTGGAACAGAGTGCTTCTCTTTCATAGAAACGCATTAGTGTTTCTTGTGAATGCTTGCAAGTGGCTTAAGGCACTTTCAAAGGAAAGTGATTTTCTCTGAAAGGACAGCATTTAGAAAGTGAAGCAACACTCCATTCACTTCACACAGTGAATTGAAGTGTTGGAACAGACTGCTTCTCTTTCAGAGAAACGCATGTGAGTTTCTTGTGAGTGCTTGCAAGTTGCTTAAGGCACTTTCAAAGGAAAGTGATTTTCTCTGAAAGGACAGCATTTAGAAAGTGAAGCAACACTCCATTCACTTTGTACAGTGAATTGAAGTGTTGGAACAGACTGCCTCTCTTTCAGAGAAATGCATGTGAGTTTCTGTTGAATGCTTGTCAGTAGCTTAAGGCTCTTTCAAAGGAAAGTGATTTTCTCTGAAAGGACAGCATTTAGAAAGTAAAGCAACACTCCATTCCCTTCGCGCAATGAATTGAAGTGTTGGAACAGACTGCTTTTCTTTCATAGAAACGCATTAGTGTTTCTTGTGAATGCTTGTAAGAAGCTTAAGGCACTTTCAAAGAAAAGTGATTTTCTCTGAAAGGACAGCATTTACAAAGTGAAGCAACACTCCATTCACTTCGCACAGTGAATTGAAGTGTTGGAACAGACTGCTTCTCTTTCAGAGAAACGCATGTGAGCTTCTGGTGAATGCTTGTAAGAAGCTTAAGGATCTTTCAAAGAAAAGTGATTTTCTCTGAAAGGACTGCATTTAGAAACTGAAGCAACACTCCATTCACTTCGGACAGTGAATTGAAGTGTTGGAACAGACTGCTTCTCTTTAAGAGAAACGCATGTGAGTTTTTTGTGAATGCTTGCAAGTGGCTTAAGGCACTTTCAAAGGAAAGTGATTTTCTCTGAAAGGACAGCATTTAGAAAGTGAAGCAACACTCCATTCACTTCGCACAGTGAATTGAAGTGTTGGAACAGACTGCTTCTCTTTCAGAGAAACGCATGTTAGTTTCTGGTGAATGCTTTAAGTAGCTTAAGGCACTTTCAAAGGAAAATGATTTTCTCTGAAAGGACAGCATTTAGAAAGTGAAGCAACACTCCATTCACTTCGCACAGTGAATTGAAGTGTTGGAACAGACTGCTTCTCTTTCAGAGAAATGCATGTGAGTTTCTGTTGAATGCTTGTAAGTAGCTTAAGGCACATTCAAAGGAAAGTGATTTTCTCTGAAAGGACAGCATTTAGAAAGTGAAGCAACACTCCATTCACTTCGCAGAGTGAATTGAAGTATTGGAACAGACTGCTTCTCTTTCAGAGAAACGCATGTGAGTTTCTGGTGAATGCTTGTAAGAAGCTTAAGGCACTTTCAAAGGAAAGTGAAGTTCTCTGAAAGGACAGCATTTAGAAAGTGAAGCAACACTCCATTCACTTCGCACGATGAATTGAAGTGTTGGAACAGACTGCTTCTCTTTCAGAGAAACGCATGTGAGTTTCTTGTGAATTCTTGCAAGTTGCTTAAGGCACTTTCAAAGGAGAGTGATTTTCTCTGAAAGGACAGCATTTAGAAACTGAAGCAACACTCCATTCACTTCGCACAGTGAATTGAAGTGTTGGAACAGACTGCTTCTCTTTCAGAGAAACGCATGTGAGTTTCTGGTGAATGCTTGTAAGTAGCTTAAGGCACTTTCAAAGGAAAGTGATTTTCTCTGAAAGGACAGCATTTAGAAAGTGAAGCAACACTTCATTCACTTCGCACAGTGAATTGAAGTGTTGGAACAGACTGCTTCTCTTTCACAGAAACGCATGTGAGTTTTTTCCTAATGCTTGCAAGTAGCTTAAGGCACTTTCAAAGGAAAGTGATTTTCTCTGAAAGGACAGCATTTAGAAAGTGAAGCAACACTCCATTCACTTCACATAGTGAATTGAAGTATTGGAACAGACTGCTTCTCTTTCAGAGAAACGCATGTGAATTTCTGTTGAATGCTTGTAAGTAGCTTAAGGCACTTTCAAAGAAACTCATTTTCTCTGAAAGGACAGCATTTAGAAAGTGAAGCAACACTCCATTCACTTCGCACAGTGAATTGAAGTGTTGGAACAGACTGCTTCTCTTTCCGAGAAACGCATGTGAGATTTTTGTGAATGCTTGAAAGTAGTTTAAAGCACTTTCAAATGAAAGTGATTTTCTCTGAAAGGACAGAATTTAGAAAGTGAAGCAACACTCCATTCACTTCGCACAGTGAATTGAAGTGTTGGAACAGTCTGCTTCTCTTTCAGAGAAACGCATGTGAGCTTCTTCCTAATGCTTGCAAGTAGCTTAAGGCACTTTCAAAGGAAAGTGATTTTCTCTGAAAGGACAGCATTTAGAAAGTGAAGCAACACGCCATTCACTTCGCACAGTGAATTGAAGTGTTGGAACAGACTGCTTCTCTTTCAGAGAAACGCATGTGAGTTTCTTGTGAATGCTTGCAAGTTGCTTAAGGCACTTTCAAAGGAAAGTGATTTTCTCTGAAAGGACAGCATTTAGAAAGTGAAGCAACACTCCACTCACTTTGTACAGTGAATTGAAGTGTTGGAACAGACTGCCTCTCTTTCAGAGAAATGCATGTGAGTTTCTGTTGAATGCTTGTCAGTAGCTTAAGGCTCTTTCAAAGGAAAGTGATTTTCTCTGAAAGGACAGCATTTAGAAAGTAAAGCAACACTCCATTCCCTTCGCGCAATGAATTGAAGTGTTGGAACAGACTGCTTCTCTTTCATAGAAACGCATTAGTGTTTCTTGTGAATGCTTGTAAGAAGCTTAAGGCACTTTCAAAGGAAAGTGATTTTCTCTGAAAGGACAGCATTTACAAAGTGAAGCAACACTCCATTCACTTCGCACAGTTAATTGAAGTGTTGGAACAGACTGCTTCTCTTTCAGAGAAACGCATGTGAGTTTCTTGTGAATTCTTGCAAGTTGCTTAAGGCACTTTCAAAGGAAAGTGATTTTCTCTGAAAGGACAGCATTTAGAGAGTGAAGCAACACTCCATTCACTTCGCACAGTGAATTGAAGTGTTGGAACAGACCGCTTCTCTTTCAGAGAAACGCATGTGAGTTTTTTGTGAATGCTTGAAAGTAGTTTAAGGCACTTTCAAAGGAAAGTGATTTTCTCTGAAAGGACAGAATTTAGAAAGTGAAGCAACACTCCATTAACTTCGCACAGTGAATTGAAGTGTTTGAACAGTCTGCTTCTCTTTCAGAGAAACGCATGTGAGTTTCTTCCTAATGCTTGCAAGTAGCTTAAGGCACTTTCAAAGGAAAGTGATTTTCTCTGAAAGGACAGCATTAAGAAAGTGAAGCAACACTCCATTCACTTCGCACAGTGAATTGAAGTGTTGGAACAGACTGCTTCTCTTTCAGAGAAACGCATGTGAGCTTCTGGTGAATGCTTGTAAGAAGCTTAAGGCACTTTCAAAGGAAAGTGATTTTCTCTGAAAGGACAGCATTTAGAAACTGAAGCAACACTCCATTCACTTCGGACAGTGAATTGAAGTGTTGGAACAGACTGCTTCTCTTTAAGAGAAACGCATGTGAGTTTTTTGTGAATGCTTGTAAGAAGCTTAAGGCACTTTCAAAGGAAAGTGATTTTCTCTGAAAGGACAGCATTTAGAAACTGAAGCAACACTCCATTCACTTCGGACAGTGAATTGAAGTGTTTGAACAGTCTGCTTCTCTTTCAGAGAAACGCATGTGAGTTTCTTCCTAATGCTTGCAAGTAGCTTAAGGCACTTTCAAAGGAAAGTGATTTTCTCTGAAAGGACAGCATTAAGAAAGTGAAGCAACACTCCATTCACTTCGCACAGTGAATTGAAGTGTTGGAACAGACTGCTTCTCTTTCAGAGAAACGCATGTGAGCTTCTGGTGAATGCTTGTAAGAAGCTTAAGGCACTTTCAAAGGAAAGTGATTTTCTCTGAAAGGACAGCATTTAGAAACTGAAGCAACACTCCATTCACTTCGGACAGTGAATTGAAGTGTTGGAACAGACTGCTTCTCTTTAAGAGAAACGCATGTGGGTTTTTTGTGAATGCTTGAAAGTAGTTTAAGGCACTTTCAAAGGAAAGTGATTTTCTCTGAAAGGACAGCATTTAGAAAGTGAAGCAACACTCCATTCACTTCGCAGAGTGAATTGAAGTATTGGAACAGACTGCTTCTCTTTCAGAGAAACGCATGTGAGTTTCTGGTGAATGCTTGTAAGAAGCTTAAGGCACTTTCAAAGGAAAGTGAAGTTCTCTGAAAGGACAGCATTTAGAAAGTGAAGCAATACTCCATTCACTTCGCACAGTGAATTGAAGTGTTGGAACAGACTGCTACTCTTTCAGAGAAACGCATGTGAGTTTCTTGTGAATTCTTGCAAGTTGCTTAAGGCACTTTCAAAGGAGAGTGATTTTCTCTGAAAGGACAGCATTTAGAAACTGAAGCAACACTCCATTCACTTCGCACAGTGAATTGAAGTGTTGGAACAGACTGCTTCTCTTTCAGAGAAACGCATGTGAGTTTCTGGTGAATGCTTGTAAGTAGTTTAAGGCACTTTCAAAGGAAAGTGATTTTCTCTGAAAGGACAGAATTTAGAAAGTGAAGCAACACTCCATTCACTTCGCACAGTGAATTGAAGTGTTTGAAGAGTCTGCTTCTCTTTCAGAGAAACGCATGTGAGTTTCTTCCTAATGCTTGCAAGTAGCTTAAGGCACTTTTAAAGGAAAGTGATTTTCTCTGAAAGGACAGCATTTAGAAAGTGAAGCAACACTCCATTCACTTCGCACAGTGAATTGAAGTGTTGGAACAGACTGCTTCTCTTTCATAGAAACGCATTAGTGTTTCTGGTGAATGCTTGTAAGAAGCTTAAGGCACTTTCAAAGGAAAGTGATTTTCTCTGAAAGGACAGCATTTAGAAAGTGAAGCAACACTCCATTCACTTTGTACAGTGAATTGAAGTGTTGGAACAGACTGCCTCTCTTTCAGAGAAATGCATGTGAGTTTCTGTTGAATGCTTGTCAGTGGCTTAAGGCTCTTTCAAAGGAAAGTGATTTTCTCTGAAAGGTCAGCATTTAGAAAGTAAAGCAACACTCCATTCCCTTCGCGCAATGAATTGAAGTGTTGGAACAGACTGCTTCTCTTTCATAGAAACGCATTAGTGTTTCTTGTGAATGCTTGTAAGAAGCTTAAGGCACTTTCAAAGGAAAGTGATTTTCTCTGAAAGAACAGCATTTAGAAACTGAAGCAACACTCCATTCACTTCGCACAGTGAATTGAAGTGTTGGAACAGACTGCTTCTCTTTCAGAGAAACGCATGTGAGTTTCTTGTGAACTCTTGCAGGTTGCTTAAGGCACTTTCAAAGGAAAGTGATTTTCTCTGAAAGGACAGAATTTAGAAAGTGATGCAACACTCCATTCATTTCGCACAGTGAATTGAAGTGTTGGAACAGACTGCTTCTCTTTCAGAGAAACGCATGTGAGTTTCTTCCTAATGCTTGTAAGTAGCTTAAGGCACTTTCAAAGGAAAGTGATTTTCTCTGAAAGGACAGCATTTAGAAAGTGAAGCAACACTCCATTCCCTTCGTGCAGTGAATTGAAGTGTTGGAACAGAGTGCTTCTCTTTCATAGAAACGCATTAGTGTTTCTTGTGAATGCTTGCAAGTGGCTTAAGGCACTTTCAAAGGAAAGTGATTTTCTCTGAAAGGACAGCATTTAGAAAGTGAAGCAACACTCCATTCACTTCGCACAGTGAATTGAAGTGTTGGAACAGACTGCTTCTCTTTCCGAGAAACGCATGTGAGTTTCTTGTGAATTCTTGCAAGTTGCTTCATGCACTTTCATAGGAAAGTGATTTTCTCTGAAAGGACAGCATTTAGAAACTGAAGCAACACTCCATTCACTTCGCACAGTGAATTGAAGTGTTGGAACAGACTGCTTCTCTTTCAGAGAAACGCATGTGAGTTTCTTGTGAATTCTTGCAAGTTGCTTAAGGCACTTTCAAAGGAAAGTGATTTTCTCTGAAAAGACAGCATTTAGAAAGTGAAGCAAGACTCCATTCACTTCGCACAGTGAATTGAAGTGTTGGAACAGACTGCTTCTCTTTCAGAGAAACGCATGTGAGTTTTTTGTGAATGCTTGAAAGTAGTTTAAGGCACTTTCAAAGGAAAGTGATTTTCTCTGAAAGGACAGAATTTAGAAAGTGAAGCAACACTCCATTCACTTCGCACAGTGAATTGAAGTGTTTGAACAGTCTGCTTCTCTTTCAGTGAAACGCATGTGAGTTTCTTCCTATTGCTTGCAAGTAGCTTAAGGCACTTTCAAAGGAAAGTGATTTTCTCTGAAAGGACAGCATTTAGAAAGTGAAGCAACACTCCATTCACTTCGAACAGTGAATTGAAGTGTTGGAACAGACTGCTTCTCTTTCAGAGAAACGCATGTGAGTTTCTGGTGAATGCTTGTAAGAAGCTTAAGGCACTTTCAAAGGGAAGTGATTTTCTCTGAAAGGACAGCATTTAGAAACTGAAGCAGCACTCAATTCACTTCGCACAGTGAATTGAAGTGTTGGAACAGACAGCTTCTCTTTAAGTGAAACGCATGTGAGTTTTTTGTGAATGCTTGAAATTAGTTTAAGGCACTTTCAAAGGAAAGTGATTTTCTCTGAAAGGACAGCATTTAGAAAGTGATGCAACACTCCATTCATTTCGCACAGTGAATTGAAGTGTTGGAACAGACTGCTTCTCTTTCAGAGAAACGCATGTGAGTTTCTTCCTAATGCTTGTAAGTAGCTTAAGGCACTTTCAAAGGAAAGTGATTTTCTCTGAAAGGACAGCATTTAGAAAGTGAAGCAACACTCCATTCCCTTCGTGCAGTGAATTGAAGTGTTGGAACAGAGTGCTTCTCTTTCATAGAAACGCATTAGTGTTTCTTGTGAATGCTTGCAAGTGGCTTAAGGCACTTTCAAAGGAAAGTGATTTTCTCTGAAAGGACAGCATTTAGAAAGTGAAGCAAGACTCCATTCACTTCACACAGTGAATTGAAGTGTTGGAACAGACTGCTTCTCTTTCCGAGAAACGCATGTGAGTTTCTTGTGAATGCTTGCAAGTTGCTTAAGGCACTTTCAAAGGAAAGTGATTTTCTCTGAAAGGACAGCATTTAGAAAGTGAAGCAACACTCCATTCACTTTGTACAGTGAATTGAAGTGTTGGAACAGACTGCCTCTCTTTCAGAGAAATGCATGTGAGTTTCTGTTGAATGCTTGTCAGTAGCTTAAGGCTCTTTCAAAGGAAAGTGATTTTCTCTGAAAGGACAGCATTTAGAAAGTAAAGCAACACTCCATTCCCTTCGCGCAATGAATTGAAGTGTTGGAACAGACTGCTTTTCTTTCATAGAAACGCATTAGTGTTTCTTGTGAATGCTTGTAAGAAGCTTAAGGCACTTTCAAAGGAAAGTGATTTTCTCTGAAAGGACAGCATTTACAAAGTGAAGCAACACTCCATTCACTTCGCACAGTGAATTGAAGTGTTGGAACAGACTGCTTCTCTTTAAGAGAAACGCATGTGAGTTTTTTGTGAATGCTTGCAAGTGGCTTAAGGCACTTTCAAAGGAAAGTGATTTTCTCTGAAAGGACAGAATTTAGAAAGTGATGCAACACTCCATTCACTTCGCACAGTGAATTGAAGTGTTGGAACAGACTGCTTCTCTTTCAGAGAAACGCATGTTAGTTTCTGGTGAATGCTTGTAAGTAGCTTAAGGCACTTTCAAAGGAAAATTATTTTCTCTGAAAGGACAGCATTTAGAAAGTGAAGCAACACTCCATTCACTTCGCACAGTGAATTGAAGTGTTGGAACAGACTGCTTCTCTTTCAGAGAAATGCATGTGAGTTTCTGTTGAATGCTTGTAAGTAGCTTAAGGCACATTCAAAGGAAAGTGATTTTCTCTGAAAGGACAGCATTTAGAAAGTGAAGCAACACTCCATTCACTTCGCAGAGTGAATTGAAGTATTGGAACAGACTGCTTCTCTTTCAGAGAAACGCATGTGAGTTTCTGGTGAATGCTTGTAAGAAGCTTAAGGCACTTTCAAAGGAAAGTGAAGTTCTCTGAAAGGACAGCATTTAGAAAGTGAAGCAACACTCCATTCACTTCGCACGATGAATTGAAGTGTTGGAACAGACTGCTTCTCTTTCAGAGAAACGCATGTGAGTTTCTTGTGAATTCTTGCAAGTTGCTTAAGGCACTTTCAAAGGAGAGTGATTTTCTCTGAAAGGACAGCATTTAGAAACTGAAGCAACACTCCATTCACTTCGCACAGTGAATTGAAGTGTTGGAACAGACTGCTTCTCTTTCAGAGAAACGCATGTGAGTTTCTGGTGAATGCTTGTAAGTAGCTTAAGGCACTTTCAAAGGAAAGTGATTTTCTCTGAAAGGACAGCATTTAGAAAGTGAAGCAACACTTCATTCACTTCGCACAGTGAATTGAAGTGTTGGAACAGACTGCTTCTCTTTCACAGAAACGCATGTGAGTTTTTTCCTAATGCTTGCAAGTAGCTTAAGGCACTTTCAAGGGAAAGTGATTTTCTCTGAAAGGACAGCATTTAGAAAGTGAAGCAACACTCCATTCACTTCACATAGTGAATTGAAGTATTGGAACAGACTGCTTCTCTTTCAGAGAAACGCATGTGAATTTCTGTTGAATGCTTGTAAGTAGCTTAAGGCACTTTCAAAGGAAACTCATTTTCTCTGAAAGGACAGCATTTAGAAAGTGAAGCAACACTCCATTCACTTCGCACAGTGAACTGAAGTGTTTGAACAGTCTGCTTCTCTTTCAGAGAAACGCATGTGAGTTTCTTCCTATGCTTGCAAGTAGCTTAAGGCACTTTCAAAGGAAAGTGATTTTCTCTGAAAGGACAGCATTTAGAAAGTGAAGCAACACTCCATTCACTTCGAACAGTGAATTGAAGTGTTGGAACAGACTGCTTCTCTTTCAGAGAAACGCATGTGAGTTTTTTGTGAATGCTTGAAAGTAGTTTAAGGCACTTTCAAAGGAAAGTGATTTTCTCTGAAAGGACAGAATTTAGAAAGTGAAGCAACACTCCATTCACTTCGCACAGTGAATTGAAGTGTTTGAACAGTCTGCTTCTCTTTCAGTGAAACGCATGTGAGTTTCTTCCTAATGCTTGCAAGTAGCTTAAGGCACTTTCAAAGGAAAGTGATTTTCTCTGAAAGGACAGCATTTAGAAAGTGAAGCAACACTCCATTCACTTCGAACAGTGAATTGAAGTGTTGGAACAGACTGCTTCTCTTTCAGAGAAACGCATGTGAGTTTCTGGTGAATGCTTGTAAGAAGCTTAAGGCACTTTCAAAGGGAAGTGATTTTCTCTGAAAGGACAGCATTTAGAAACTGAAGCAGCACTCAATTCACTTCGCACAGTGAATTGAAGTGTTGGAACAGACAGCTTCTCTTTAAGTGAAACGCATGTGAGTTTTTTGTGAATGCTTGAAATTAGTTTAAGGCACTTTCAAAGGAAAGTGATTTTCTCTGAAAGGACAGAATTTAGAAAGTGATGCAACACTCCATTCATTTCGCACAGTGAATTGAAGTGTTGGAACAGACTGCTTCTCTTTCAGAGAAACGCATGTGAGTTTCTTCCTAATGCTTGTAAGTAGCTTAAGGCACTTTCAAAGGAAAGTGATTTTCTCTGAAAGGACAGCATTTAGAAAGTGAAGCAACACTCCATTCCCTTCGTGCAGTGAATTGAAGTGTTGGAACAGAGTGCTTCTCTTTCATAGAAACGCATTAGTGTTTCTTGTGAATGCTTGCAAGTGGCTTAAGGCACTTTCAAAGGAAAGTGATTTTCTCTGAAAGGACAGCATTTAGAAAGTGAAGCAACACTCCATTCACTTCACACAGTGAATTGAAGTGTTGGAACAGACTGCTTCTCTTTCAGAGAAACGCATGTGAGTTTCTTGTGAGTGCTTGCAAGTTGCTTAAGGCACTTTCAAAGGAAAGTGATTTTCTCTGAAAGGACAGCATTTAGAAAGTGAAGCAACACTCCATTCACTTTGTACAGTGAATTGAAGTGTTGGAACAGACTGCCTCTCTTTCAGAGAAATGCATGTGAGTTTCTGTTGAATGCTTGTCAGTAGCTTAAGGCTCTTTCAAAGGAAAGTGATTTTCTCTGAAAGGACAGCATTTAGAAAGTAAAGCAACACTCCATTCCCTTCGCGCAATGAATTGAAGTGTTGGAACAGACTGCTTTTCTTTCATAGAAACGCATTAGTGTTTCTTGTGAATGCTTGTAAGAAGCTTAAGGCACTTTCAAAGGAAAGTGATTTTCTCTGAAAGGACAGCATTTACAAAGTGAAGCAACACTCCATTCACTTCGCACAGTGAATTGAAGTGTTGGAACAGACTGCTTCTCTTTCAGAGAAACGCATGTGAGCTTCTGGTGAATGCTTGTAAGAAGCTTAAGGAACTTTCAAAGAAAAGTGATTTTCTCTGAAAGGACTGCATTTAGAAACTGAAGCAACACTCCATTCACTTCGGACAGTGAATTGAAGTGTTGGAACAGACTGCTTCTCTTTAAGAGAAACGCATGTGAGTTTTTTGTGAATGCTTGCAAGTGGCTTAAGGCACTTTCAAAGGAAAGTGATTTTCTCTGAAAGGACAGAATTTAGAAAGTGATGCAACACTCCATTCACTTCGCACAGTGAATTGAAGTGTTGGAACAGACTGCTTCTCTTTCAGAGAAACGCATGTTAGTTTCTGGTGAATGCTTGTAAGTAGCTTAAGGCACTTTCAAAGGAAAATGATTTTCTCTGAAAGGACAGCATTTAGAAAGTGAAGCAACACTCCATTCACTTCGCACAGTGAATTGAAGTGTTGGAACAGACTGCTTCTCTTTCAGAGAAATGCATGTGAGTTTCTGTTGAATGCTTGTAAGTAGCTTAAGGCACATTCAAAGGAAAGTGATTTTCTCTGAAAGGACAGCATTTAGAAAGTGAAGCAACACTCCATTCACTTCGCAGAGTGAATTGAAGTATTGGAACAGACTGCTTCTCTTTCAGAGAAACGCATGTGAGTTTCTGGTGAATGCTTGTAAGAAGCTTAAGGCACTTTCAAAGGAAAGTGAAGTTCTCTGAAAGGACAGCATTTAGAAAGTGAAGCAACACTCCATTCACTTCGCACGATGAATTGAAGTGTTGGAACAGACTGCTTCTCTTTCAGAGAAACGCATGTGAGTTTCTTGTGAATTCTTGCAAGTTGCTTAAGGCACTTTCAAAGGAGAGTGATTTTCTCTGAAAGGACAGCATTTAGAAACTGAAGCAACACTCCATTCACTTCGCACAGTGAATTGAAGTGTTGGAACAGACTGCTTCTCTTTCAGAGAAACGCATGTGAGTTTCTGGTGAATGCTTGTAAGTAGCTTAAGGCACTTTCAAAGGAAAGTGATTTTCTCTGAAAGGACAGCATTTAGAAAGTGAAGCAACACTTCATTCACTTCGCACAGTGAATTGAAGTGTTGGAACAGACTGCTTCTCTTTCACAGAAACGCATGTGAGTTTTTTCCTAATGCTTGCAAGTAGCTTAAGGCACTTTCAAGGGAAAGTGATTTTCTCTGAAAGGACAGCATTTAGAAAGTGAAGCAACACTCCATTCACTTCACATAGTGAATTGAAGTATTGGAACAGACTGCTTCTCTTTCAGAGAAACGCATGTGAATTTCTGTTGAATGCTTGTAAGTAGCTTAAGGCACTTTCAAAGAAACTCATTTTCTCTGAAAGGACAGCATTTAGAAAGTGAAGCAACACTCCATTCACTTCGCACAGTGAATTGAAGTGTTGGAACAGACTGCTTCTCTTTCAGAGAAACGCATGTGAGGTTTTTGTGAATGCTTGAAAGTAGTTTAAGGCACTTTCAAAGGAAAATGATTTTCTCTGAAAGGACAGAATTTAGAAAGTGAAGCAACACTCCATTCACTTCGCACAGTGAACTGAAGTGTTTGAACAGTCTGCTTCTCTTTCAGAGAAACGCATGTGAGTTTCTTCCTATGCTTGCAAGTAGCTTAAGGCACTTTCAAAGGAAAGTGATTTTCTCTGAAAGGACAGCATTTAGAAAGTGAAGCAACACTCCATTCACTTCGAACAGTGAATTGAAGTGTTGAAACAGACAGCTTCTCCTTAAGAGAAACGCATGTGAGTTTTTTGTGAATGCTTGAAATTAGTTTAAGGCACTTTCAAAGGAAAGTGATTTTCTCTGAAAGGACAGAATTTAGAAAGTGATGCAACACTCCATTCATTTCGCACAGTGAATTGAAGTGTTGGAACAGACTGCTTCTCTTTCAGAGAAACGCATGTGAGTTTCTTCCTAATGCTTGTAAGTAGCTTAAGGCACTTTCAAAGGAAAGTGATTTTCTCTGAAAGGACAGCATTTAGAAAGTGAAGCAACAATCCATTCCCTTCGTGCAGTGAATTGAAGTGTTGGAACAGAGTGCTTCTCTTTCATAGAAACGCATTAGTGTTTCTTGTGAATGCTTGCAAGTGGCTTAAGGCACTTTCAAAGGAAAGTGATTTTCTCTGAAAGGACAGCATTTAGAAAGTGAAGCAACACTCCATTCACTTCGCACAGTGAATTGAAGTGTTGGAACAGACTGCTTCTCTTTCCGATAAAACGCATGTGAGATTTTTGTGAATGCTTGAAAGTAGATTAAAGCACTTTCAAATGAAAGTGATTTTCTCTGAAAGGACAGAATTTAGAAAGTGAAGCAACACTCCATTCACTTCGCACAGTGAATTGAAGTGTTGGAACAGTCTGCTTCTCTTTCAGAGAAACGCATGTGAGCTTCTTCCTAATGCTTGCAAGTAGCTTAAGGCACTTTCAAAGGAAAGTGATTTTCTCTGAAAGGACAGCATTTAGAAAGTGAAGCAACACGCCATTCACTTCGCACAGTGAATTGAAGTGTTGGAACAGACTGCTTCTCTTTCAGAGAAACGCATGTGAGTTTCTTGTGAATGCTTGCAAGTTGCTTAAGGCACTTTCAAAGGAAAGTGATTTTCTCTGAAAGGACAGCATTTAGAAAGTGAAGCAACACTCCATTCACTTTGTACAGTGAATTGAAGTGTTGGAACAGACTGCCTCTCTTTCAGAGAAATGCATGTGAGTTTCTGTTGAATGCTTGTCAGTAGCTTAAGGCTCTTTCAAAGGAAAGTGATTTTCTCTGAAAGGACAGCATTTAGAAAGTAAAGCAACACTCCATTCCCTTCGCGCAATGAATTGAAGTGTTGGAACAGACTGCTTCTCTTTCATAGAAACGCATTAGTGTTTCTTGTGAATGCTTGTAAGAAGCTTAAGGCACTTTCAAAGGAAAGTGATTTTCTCTGAAAGGACAGCATTTACAAAGTGAAGCAACACTCCATTCACTTCGCACAGTTAATTGAAGTGTTGGAACAGACTGCTTCTCTTTCAGAGAAACGCATGTGAGTTTCTTGTGAATTCTTGCAAGTTGCTTAAGGCACTTTCAAAGGAAAGTGATTTTCTCTGAAAGGACAGCATTTAGAGAGTGAAGCAACACTCCATTCACTTCGCACAGTGAATTGAAGTGTTGGAACAGACCGCTTCTCTTTCAGAGAAACGCATGTGAGTTTTTTGTGAATGCTTGAAAGTAGTTTAAGGCACTTTCAAAGGAAAGTGATTTTCTCTGAAAGGACAGAATTTAGAAAGTGAAGCAACACTCCATTAACTTCGCACAGTGAATTGAAGTGTTTGAACAGTCTGCTTCTCTTTCACAGAAACGCATGTGAGTTTCTTCCTAATGCTTGCAAGTAGCTTAAGGCACTTTCAAAGGAAAGTGATTTTCTCTGAAAGGACAGCATTAAGAAAGTGAAGCAACACTCCATTCACTTCGCACAGTGAATTGAAGTGTTGGAACAGACTGCTTCTCTTTCAGAGAAACGCATGTGAGCTTCTGGTGAATGCTTGTAAGAAGCTTAAGGCACTTTCAAAGGAAAGTGATTTTCTCTGAAAGGACAGCATTTAGAAACTGAAGCAACACTCCATTCACTTCGGACAGTGAATTGAAGTGTTGGAACAGACTGCTTCTCTTTAAGAGAAACGCATGTGAGTTTTTTGTGAATGCTTGTAAGAAGCTTAAGGCACTTTCAAAGGAAAGTGATTTTCTCTGAAAGGACAGCATTTAGAAACTGAAGCAACACTCCATTCACTTCGGACAGTGAATTGAAGTGTTTGAACAGTCTGCTTCTCTTTCAGAGAAACGCATGTGAGTTTCTTCCTAATGCTTGCAAGTAGCTTAAGGCACTTTCAAAGGAAAGTGATTTTCTCTGAAAGGACAGCATTAAGAAAGTGAAGCAACACTCCATTCACTTCGCACAGTGAATTGAAGTGTTGGAACAGACTGCTTCTCTTTCAGAGAAACGCATGTGAGCTTCTGGTGAATGCTTGTAAGAAGCTTAAGGCACTTTCAAAGGAAAGTGATTTTCTCTGAAAGGACAGCATTTAGAAACTGAAGCAACACTCCATTCACTTCGGACAGTGAATTGAAGTGTTGGAACAGACTGCTTCTCTTTAAGAGAAACGCATGTGAGTTTTTTGTGAATGCTTGAAAGTAGTTTAAGGCACTTTCAAAGGAAAGTGATTTTCTCTGAAAGGACAGCATTTAGAAAGTGAAACAACACTCCATTCACTTCGCAGAGTGAATTGAAGTATTGGAACAGACTGCTTCTCTTTCAGAGAAACGCATGTGAGTTTCTGGTGAAAGCTTGTAAGAAGCTTAAGGCACTTTCAAAGGAAAGTGAAGTTCTCTGAAAGGACAGCATTTAGAAAGTGAAGCAATACTCCTTTCACTTCGCACAGTGAATTGAAGTGTTGGAACAGACTGCTTCTCTTTCAGAGAAACGCATGTGAGTTTCTTGTGAATTCTTGCAAGTTGCTTAAGGCACTTTCAAAGGAGAGTGATTTTCTCTGAAAGGACAGCATTTAGAAACTGAAGCAACACTCCATTCACTTCGCACAGTGAATTGAAGTGTTGGAACAGACTGCTTCTCTTTCAGAGAAACGCATGTGAGTTTCTGGTGAATGCTTGTAAGTAGTTTAAGGCACTTTCAAAGGAAAGTGATTTTCTCTGAAAGGACAGAATTTAGAAAGTGAAGCAACACTCCATTCACTTCGCACAGTGAATTGAAGTGTTTGAAGAGTCTGCTTCTCTTTCAGAGAAACGCATGTGAGTTTCTTCCTAATGCTTGCAAGTAGCTTAAGGCACTTTTAAAGGAAAGTGATTTTCTCTGAAAGGACAGCATTTAGAAAGTGAAGCAACACTCCATTCACTTCGCACAGTGAATTGAAGTGTTGGAACAGACTGCTTCTCTTTCATAGAAACGCATTAGTGTTTCTGGTGAATGCTTGTAAGAAGCTTAAGGCACTTTCAAAGGAAAGTGATTTTCTCTGAAAGGACAGCATTTAGAAAGTGAAGCAACACTCCATTCACTTTGTACAGTGAATTGAAGTGTTGGAACAGACTGCCTCTCTTTCAGAGAAATGCATGTGAGTTTCTGTTGAATGCTTGTCAGTGGCTTAAGGCTCTTTCAAAGGAAAGTGATTTTCTCTGAAAGGTCAGCATTTAGAAAGTAAAGCAACACTCCATTCCCTTCGCGCAATGAATTGAAGTGTTGGAACAGACTGCTTCTCTTTCATAGAAACGCATTAGTGTTTCTTGTGAATGCTTGTAAGAAGCTTAAGGCACTTTCAAAGGAAAGTGATTTTCTCTGAAAGAACAGCATTTAGAAACTGAAGCAACACTCCATTCACTTCGCACAGTGAATTGAAGTGTTGGAACAGACTGCTTCTCTTTCAGAGAAACGCATGTGAGTTTCTTGTGAACTCTTGCAGGTTGCTTAAGGCACTTTCAAAGGAAAGTGATTTTCTCTGAAAGGACAGAATTTAGAAAGTGATGCAACACTCCATTCATTTCGCACAGTGAATTGAAGTGTTGGAACAGACTGCTTCTCTTTCAGAGAAACGCATGTGAGTTTCTTCCTAATGCTTGTAAGTAGCTTAAGGCACTTTCAAAGGAAAGTGATTTTCTCTGAAAGGACAGCATTTAGAAAGTGAAGCAACACTCCATTCCCTTCGTGCAGTGAATTGAAGTGTTGGAACAGAGTGCTTCTCTTTCATAGAAACGCATTAGTGTTTCTTGTGAATGCTTGCAAGTGGCTTAAGGCACTTTCAAAGGAAAGTGATTTTCTCTGAAAGGACAGCATTTAGAAAGTGAAGCAACACTCCATTCACTTCGCACAGTGAATTGAAGTGTTGGAACAGACTGCTTCTCTTTCCGAGAAACGCATGTGAGTTTCTTGTGAATTCTTGCAAGTTGCTTCATGCACTTTCATAGGAAAGTGATTTTCTCTGAAAGGACAGCATTTAGAAACTGAAGCAACACTCCATTCACTTCGCACAGTGAATTGAAGTGTTGGAACAGACTGCTTCTCTTTCAGAGAAACGCATGTGAGTTTCTTGTGAATTCTTGCAAGTTGCTTAAGGCACTTTCAAAGGAAAGTGATTTTCTCTGAAAAGACAGCATTTAGAAAGTGAAGCAACACTCCATTCACTTCGCACAGTGAATTGAAGTGTTGGAACAGACTGCTTCTCTTTCAGAGAAACGCATGTGAGTTTTTTGTGAATGCTTGAAAGTAGTTTAAGGCACTTTCAAAGGAAAGTGATTTTCTCTGAAAGGACAGAATTTAGAAAGTGAAGCAACACTCCATTCACTTCGCACAGTGAATTGAAGTGTTTGAACAGTCTGCTTCTCTTTCAGTGAAACGCATGTGAGTTTCTTCCTAATGCTTGCAAGTAGCTTAAGGCACTTTCAAAGGAAAGTGATTTTCTCTGAAAGGACAGCATTTAGAAAGTGAAGCAACACTCCATTCACTTCGAACAGTGAATTGAAGTGTTGGAACAGACTGCTTCTCTTTCAGAGAAACGCATGTGAGTTTCTGGTGAATGCTTGTAAGAAGCTTAAGGCACTTTCAAAGGGAAGTGATTTTCTCTGAAAGGACAGCATTTAGAAACTGAAGCAGCACTCAATTCACTTCGCACAGTGAATTGAAGTGTTGGAACAGACAGCTTCTCTTTAAGTGAAACGCATGTGAGTTTTTTGTGAATGCTTGAAATTAGTTTAAGGCACTTTCAAAGGAAAGTGATTTTCTCTGAAAGGACAGAATTTAGAAAGTGATGCAACACTCCATTCATTTCGCACAGTGAATTGAAGTGTTGGAACAGACTGCTTCTCTTTCAGAGAAACGCATGTGAGTTTCTTCCTAATGCTTGTAAGTAGCTTAAGGCACTTTCAAAGGAAAGTGATTTTCTCTGAAAGGACAGCATTTAGAAAGTGAAGCAACACTCCATTCCCTTCGTGCAGTGAATTGAAGTGTTGGAACAGAGTGCTTCTCTTTCATAGAAACGCATTAGTGTTTCTTGTGAATGCTTGCAAGTGGCTTAAGGCACTTTCAAAGGAAAGTGATTTTCTCTGAAAGGACAGCATTTAGAAAGTGAAGCAACACTCCATTCACTTCACACAGTGAATTGAAGTGTTGGAACAGACTGCTTCTCTTTCCGAGAAACGCATGTGAGTTTCTTGTGAATGCTTGCAATTTGCTTAAGGCACTTTCAAAGGAAAGTGATTTTCTCTGAAAGGACAGCATTTAGAAAGTGAAGCAACACTCCATTCACTTTGTACAGTGAATTGAAGTGTTGGAACAGACTGCCTCTCTTTCAGAGAAATGCATGTGAGTTTCTGTTGAATGCTTGTCAGTAGCTTAAGGCTCTTTCAAAGGAAAGTGATTTTCTCTGAAAGGACAGCATTTAGAAAGTAAAGCAACACTCCATTCCCTTCGCGCAATGAATTGAAGTGTTGGAACAGACTGCTTTTCTTTCATAGAAACGCATTAGTGTTTCTTGTGAATGCTTGTAAGAAGCTTAAGGCACTTTCAAAGGAAAGTGATTTTCTCTGAAAGGACAGCATTTAGAAAGTGAAGCAACACTCCATTCACTTCGCACAGTGAATTGAAGTGTTGGAACAGACTGCTTCTCTTTAAGAGAAACGCATGTGAGTTTTTTGTGAATACTTGCAAGTGGCTTAAGGCACTTTCAAAGGAAAGTGATTTTCTCTGAAAGGACAGAATTTAGAAAGTGATGCAACACTCCATTCACTTCGCACAGTGAATTGAAGTGTTGGAACAGACTGCTTCTCTTTCAGAGAAACGCATGTTAGTTTCTGGTGAATGCTTGTAAGTAGCTTAAGGCACTTTCAAAGGAAAATGATTTTCTCTGAAAGGACAGCATTTAGAAAGTGAAGCAACACTCCATTCACTTCGCACAGTGAATTGAAGTGTTGGAACAGACTGCTTCTCTTTCAGAGAAATGCATGTGAGTTTCTGTTGAATGCTTGTAAGTAGCTTAAGGCACATTCAAAGGAAAGTGATTTTCTCTGAAAGGACAGCATTTAGAAAGTGAAGCAACACTCCATTCACTTCGCAGAGTGAATTGAAGTATTGGAACAGACTGCTTCTCTTTCAGAGAAACGCATGTGAGTTTCTGGTGAATGCTTGTAAGAAGCTTAAGGCACTTTCAAAGGAAAGTGAAGTTCTCTGAAAGGACAGCATTTAGAAAGTGAAGCAACACTCCATTCACTTCGCACGATGAATTGAAGTGTTGGAACAGACTGCTTCTCTTTCAGAGAAACGCATGTGAGTTTCTTGTGAATTCTTGCAAGTTGCTTAAGGCACTTTCAAAGGAGAGTGATTTTCTCTGAAAGGACAGCATTTAGAAACTGAAGCAACACTCCATTCACTTCGCACAGTGAATTGAAGTGTTGGAACAGACTGCTTCTCTTTCAGAGAAACGCATGTGAGTTTCTGGTGAATGCTTGTAAGTCCTTAAGGCACTTTCAAAGGAAAGTGATTTTCTCTGAAAGGACAGCATTTAGAAAGTGAAGCAACACTTCATTCCTTCGCACAGTGAATTGAAGTGTTGGAACAGACTGCTTCTCTTTCACAGAAACGCATGTGAGTTTTTTCCTAATGCTTGCAAGTAGCTTAAGGCACTTTCAAGGGAAAGTGATTTTCTCTGAAAGGACAGCATTTAGAAAGTGAAGCAACACTCCATTCACTTCACATAGTGAATTGAAGTATTGGAACAGACTGCTTCTCTTTCAGAGAAACGCATGTGAATTTCTGTTGAATGCTTGTAAGTAGCTTAAGGCACTTTCAAAGGAAACTCATTTTCTCTGAAAGGACAGCATTTAGAAAGTGAAGCAACACTCCATTCACTTCGCACAGTGAACTGAAGTGTTTGAACAGTCTGCTTCTCTTTCAGAGAAACGCATGTGAGTTTCTTCCTATGCTTGCATGTAGCTTAAGGCACTTTCAAAGGAAAGTGATTTTCTCTGAAAGGACAGCATTTAGAAAGTGAAGCAACACTCCATTCACTTCGAACAGTGAATTGAAGTGTTGAAACAGACAGCTTCTCCTTAAGAGAAACGCATGTGAGTTTTTTGTGAATGCTTGAAATTAGTTTAAGGCACTTTCAAAGGAAAGTGATTTTCTCTGAAAGGACAGAATTTAGAAAGTGATGCAACACTCCATTCATTTCGCACAGTGAATTGAAGTGTTGGAACAGACTGCTTCTCTTTCAGAGAAACGCATGTGAGTTTCTTCCTAATGCTTGTAAGTAGCTTAAGGCACTTTCAAAGGAAAGTGATTTTCTCTGAAAGGACAGCATTTAGAAAGTGAAGCAACACTCCATTCACTTCGAACAGTGAATTGAAGTGTTGGAACAGAGTGCTTCTCTTTCATAGAAACGCATTAGTGTTTCTTGTGAATGCTTGCAAGTGGCTTAAGGCACTTTCAAAGGAAAGTGATTTTCTCTGAAAGGACAGCATTTAGAAAGTGAAGCAACACTCCATTCACTTCGCACAGTGAATTGAAGTGTTGGAACAGACTGCTTCTCTTTCACAGAAACGCATGTGAGTTTTTTCCTAATGCTTGCAAGTAGCTTAAGGCACTTTCAAGGGAAAGTGATTTTCTCTGAAAGGACAGCATTTAGAAAGTGAAGCAACACTCCATTCACTTCACATAGTGAATTGAAGTATTGGAACAGACTGCTTCTCTTTCAGAGAAACGCATGTGAATTTCTGTTGAATGCTTGTAAGTAGCTTAAGGCACTTTCAAAGGAAACTCATTTTCTCTGAAAGGACAGCATTTAGAAAGTGAAGCAACACTCCATTCACTTCGCACAGTGAACTGAAGTGTTTGAACAGTCTGCTTCTCTTTCAGAGAAACGCATGTGAGTTTCTTCCTATGCTTCCAAGTAGCTTAAGGCACTTTCAAAGGAAAGTGATTTTCTCTGAAAGGACAGCATTTAGAAAGTGAAGCAACACTCCATTCACTTCGAACAGTGAATTGAAGTGTTGAAACAGACAGCTTCTCCTTAAGAGAAACGCATGTGAGTTTTTTGTGAATGCTTGAAATTAGTTTAAGGCACTTTCAAAGGAAAGTGATTTTCTCTGAAAGGACAGAATTTAGAAAGTGATGCAACACTCCATTCATTTCGCACAGTGAATTGAAGTGTTGGAACAGACTGCTTCTCTTTCAGAGAAACGCATGTGAGTTTCTTCCTAATGCTTGTAAGTAGCTTAAGGCACTTTCAAAGGAAAGTGATTTTCTCTGAAAGGACAGCATTTAGAAAGTGAAGCAACACTCCATTCACTTCGAACAGTGAATTGAAGTGTTGGAACAGAGTGCTTCTCTTTCATAGAAACGCATTAGTGTTTCTTGTGAATGCTTGCAAGTGGCTTAAGGCACTTTCAAAGGAAAGTGATTTTCTCTGAAAGGACAGCATTTAGAAAGTGAAGCAACACTCCATTCACTTCGCACAGTGAATTGAAGTGTTGGAACAGACTGCTTCTCTTTCCGAGAAACGCATGTGAGTTTCTTGTGAATTCTTGCAAGTTGCTTCAGGCACTTTCATAGGAAAGTGATTTTCTCTGAAAGGACAGCATTTAGAAAGTGAAGCAACACTCCATTCACTTCGCACAGTGAATTGAAGTGTTTGAACAGTCTGCTTCTCTTTCAGAGAAACGCATGTGAGATTTTTGTGAATGCTTGAAAGTAGTTTAAAGCACTTTCAAATGAAAGTGATTTTCTCTGAAAGGACAGAATTTAGAAAGTGAAGCAACACTCCATTCACTTCGCACAGTGAATTGAAGTGTTGGAACAGTCTGCTTCTCTTTCAGAGAAACGCATGTGAGCTTCTTCCTAATGCTTGCAAGTAGCTTAAGGCACTTTCAAAGGAAAGTGATTTTCTCTGAAAGGACAGCATTTAGAAAGTGAAGCAAACGCCATTCACTTCGCACAGTGAATTGAAGTGTTGGAACAGACTGCTTCTCTTTCCGAGAAACGCATGTGAGTTTCTTGTGAATGCTTGCAAGTTGCTTAAGGCACTTTCAAATGAAAGTGATTTTCTCTGAAAGGACAGCATTTAGAAAGTGAAGCAACACTCCATTCACTTCGCAGAGTGAATTGAAGTATTGGAACAGACTGCTTCTCTTTCAGAGAAACGCATGTGAGTTTCTGGTGAATGCTTGTAAGAAGCTTAAGGCACTTTCAAAGGAAAGTGAAGTTCTCTGAAAGGACAGCATTTAGAAAGTGAAGCAACACTCCATTCACTTCGCACGATGAATTGAAGTGTTGGAACAGACTGCTTCTCTTTCAGAGAAACGCATGTGAGTTTCTTGTGAATTCTTGCAAGTTGCTTAAGGCACTTTCAAAGGAGAGTGATTTTCTCTGAAAGGACAGCATTTAGAAACTGAAGCAACACTCCATTCACTTCGCACAGTGAATTGAAGTGTTGGAACAGACTGCTTCTCTTTCAGAGAAACGCATGTGAGTTTCTGGTGAATGCTTGTAAGTAGCTTAAGGCACTTTCAAAGGAAAGTGATTTTCTCTGAAAGGACAGCATTTAGAAAGTGAAGCAACACTTCATTCCTTCGCACAGTGAATTGAAGTGTTGGAACAGACTGCTTCTCTTTCACAGAAACGCATGTGAGTTTTTTCCTAATGCTTGCAAGTAGCTTAAGGCACTTTCAAGGGAAAGTGATTTTCTCTGAAAGGACAGCATTTAGAAAGTGAAGCAACACTCCATTCACTTCACATAGTGAATTGAAGTATTGGAACAGACTGCTTCTCTTTCAGAGAAACGCATGTGAATTTCTGTTGAATGCTTGTAAGTAGCTTAAGGCACTTTCAAAGGAAACTCATTTTCTCTGAAAGGACAGCATTTAGAAAGTGAAGCAACACTCCATTCACTTCGCACAGTGAACTGAAGTGTTTGAACAGTCTGCTTCTCTTTCAGAGAAACGCATGTGAGTTTCTTCCTATGCTTGCATGTAGCTTAAGGCACTTTCAAAGGAAAGTGATTTTCTCTGAAAGGACAGCATTTAGAAAGTGAAGCAACACTCCATTCACTTCGAACAGTGAATTGAAGTGTTGAAACAGACAGCTTCTCCTTAAGAGAAACGCATGTGAGTTTTTTGTGAATGCTTGAAATTAGTTTAAGGCACTTTCAAAGGAAAGTGATTTTCTCTGAAAGGACAGAATTTAGAAAGTGATGCAACACTCCATTCATTTCGCACAGTGAATTGAAGTGTTGGAACAGACTGCTTCTCTTTCAGAGAAACGCATGTGAGTTTCTTCCTAATGCTTGTAAGTAGCTTAAGGCACTTTCAAAGGAAAGTGATTTTCTCTGAAAGGACAGCATTTAGAAAGTGAAGCAACACTCCATTCACTTCGAACAGTGAATTGAAGTGTTGGAACAGAGTGCTTCTCTTTCATAGAAACGCATTAGTGTTTCTTGTGAATGCTTGCAAGTGGCTTAAGGCACTTTCAAAGGAAAGTGATTTTCTCTGAAAGGACAGCATTTAGAAAGTGAAGCAACACTCCATTCACTTCGCACAGTGAATTGAAGTGTTGGAACAGACTGCTTCTCTTTCACAGAAACGCATGTGAGTTTTTTCCTAATGCTTGCAAGTAGCTTAAGGCACTTTCAAGGGAAAGTGATTTTCTCTGAAAGGACAGCATTTAGAAAGTGAAGCAACACTCCATTCACTTCACATAGTGAATTGAAGTATTGGAACAGACTGCTTCTCTTTCAGAGAAACGCATGTGAATTTCTGTTGAATGCTTGTAAGTAGCTTAAGGCACTTTCAAAGGAAACTCATTTTCTCTGAAAGGACAGCATTTAGAAAGTGAAGCAACACTCCATTCACTTCGCACAGTGAACTGAAGTGTTTGAACAGTCTGCTTCTCTTTCAGAGAAACGCATGTGAGTTTCTTCCTATGCTTCCAAGTAGCTTAAGGCACTTTCAAAGGAAAGTGATTTTCTCTGAAAGGACAGCATTTAGAAAGTGAAGCAACACTCCATTCACTTCGAACAGTGAATTGAAGTGTTGAAACAGACAGCTTCTCCTTAAGAGAAACGCATGTGAGTTTTTTGTGAATGCTTGAAATTAGTTTAAGGCACTTTCAAAGGAAAGTGATTTTCTCTGAAAGGACAGAATTTAGAAAGTGATGCAACACTCCATTCATTTCGCACAGTGAATTGAAGTGTTGGAACAGACTGCTTCTCTTTCAGAGAAACGCATGTGAGTTTCTTCCTAATGCTTGTAAGTAGCTTAAGGCACTTTCAAAGGAAAGTGATTTTCTCTGAAAGGACAGCATTTAGAAAGTGAAGCAACACTCCATTCACTTCGAACAGTGAATTGAAGTGTTGGAACAGAGTGCTTCTCTTTCATAGAAACGCATTAGTGTTTCTTGTGAATGCTTGCAAGTGGCTTAAGGCACTTTCAAAGGAAAGTGATTTTCTCTGAAAGGACAGCATTTAGAAAGTGAAGCAACACTCCATTCACTTCGCACAGTGAATTGAAGTGTTGGAACAGACTGCTTCTCTTTCCGAGAAACGCATGTGAGTTTCTTGTGAATTCTTGCAAGTTGCTTCAGGCACTTTCATAGGAAAGTGATTTTCTCTGAAAGGACAGCATTTAGAAAGTGAAGCAACACTCCATTCACTTCGCACAGTGAATTGAAGTGTTTGAACAGTCTGCTTCTCTTTCAGAGAAACGCATGTGAGATTTTTGTGAATGCTTGAAAGTAGTTTAAAGCACTTTCAAATGAAAGTGATTTTCTCTGAAAGGACAGAATTTAGAAAGTGAAGCAACACTCCATTCACTTCGCACAGTGAATTGAAGTGTTGGAACAGTCTGCTTCTCTTTCAGAGAAACGCATGTGAGCTTCTTCCTAATGCTTGCAAGTAGCTTAAGGCACTTTCAAAGGAAAGTGATTTTCTCTGAAAGGACAGCATTTAGAAAGTGAAGCAAACGCCATTCACTTCGCACAGTGAATTGAAGTGTTGGAACAGACTGCTTCTCTTTCCGAGAAACGCATGTGAGTTTCTTGTGAATGCTTGCAAGTTGCTTAAGGCACTTTCAAATGAAAGTGATTTTCTCTGAAAGGACAGAATTTAGAAAGTGAAGCAACACTCCATTCACTTCGCACAGTGAATTGAAGTGTTGGAACAGTCTGCTTCTCTTTCAGAGAAACGCATGTGAGCTTCTTCCTAATGCTTGCAAGTAGCTTAAGGCACTTTCAAAGGAAAGTGATTTTCTCTGAAAGAACAGCATTTAGAAACTGAAGCAACACTCCATTCACTTCGCACAGTGAATTGAAGTGTTGGAACAGACTGCTTCTCTTTCAGAGAAACGCATGTGAGTTTCTTGTGAACTCTTGCAGGTTGCTTAAGGCACTTTCAAAGGAAAGTGATTTTCTCTGAAAGGACAGAATTTAGAAAGTGATGCAACACTCCATTCATTTCGCACAGTGAATTGAAGTGTTGGAACAGACTGCTTCTCTTTCAGAGAAACGCATGTGAGTTTCTTCCTAATGCTTGTAAGTAGCTTAAGGCACTTTCAAAGGAAAGTGATTTTCTCTGAAAGGACAGCATTTAGAAAGTGAAGCAACACTCCATTCCCTTCGTGCAGTGAATTGAAGTGTTGGAACAGAGTGCTTCTCTTTCATAGAAACGCATTAGTGTTTCTTGTGAATGCTTGCAAGTGGCTTAAGGCACTTTCAAAGGAAAGTGATTTTCTCTGAAAGGACAGCATTTAGAAAGTGAAGCAACACTCCATTCACTTCGCACAGTGAATTGAAGTGTTGGAACAGACTGCTTCTCTTTCCGAGAAACGCATGTGAGTTTCTTGTGAATTCTTGCAAGTTGCTTCATGCACTTTCATAGGAAAGTGATTTTCTCTGAAAGGACAGCATTTAGAAACTGAAGCAACACTCCATTCACTTCGCACAGTGAATTGAAGTGTTGGAACAGACTGCTTCTCTTTCAGAGAAACGCATGTGAGTTTCTTGTGAATTCTTGCAAGTTGCTTAAGGCACTTTCAAAGGAAAGTGATTTTCTCTGAAAAGACAGCATTTAGAAAGTGAAGCAACACTCCATTCACTTCGCACAGTGAATTGAAGTGTTGGAACAGACTGCTTCTCTTTCAGAGAAACGCATGTGAGTTTTTTGTGAATGCTTGAAAGTAGTTTAAGGCACTTTCAAAGGAAAGTGATTTTCTCTGAAAGGACAGAATTTAGAAAGTGAAGCAACACTCCATTCACTTCGCACAGTGAATTGAAGTGTTTGAACAGTCTGCTTCTCTTTCAGTGAAACGCATGTGAGTTTCTTCCTAATGCTTGCAAGTAGCTTAAGGCACTTTCAAAGGAAAGTGATTTTCTCTGAAAGGACAGCATTTAGAAAGTGAAGCAACACTCCATTCACTTCGAACAGTGAATTGAAGTGTTGGAACAGACTGCTTCTCTTTCAGAGAAACGCATGTGAGTTTCTGGTGAATGCTTGTAAGAAGCTTAAGGCACTTTCAAAGGGAAGTGATTTTCTCTGAAAGGACAGCATTTAGAAACTGAAGCAGCACTCAATTCACTTCGCACAGTGAATTGAAGTGTTGGAACAGACAGCTTCTCTTTAAGTGAAACGCATGTGAGTTTTTTGTGAATGCTTGAAATTAGTTTAAGGCACTTTCAAAGGAAAGTGATTTTCTCTGAAAGGACAGAATTTAGAAAGTGATGCAACACTCCATTCATTTCGCACAGTGAATTGAAGTGTTGGAACAGACTGCTTCTCTTTCAGAGAAACGCATGTGAGTTTCTTCCTAATGCTTGTAAGTAGCTTAAGGCACTTTCAAAGGAAAGTGATTTTCTCTGAAAGGACAGCATTTAGAAAGTGAAGCAACACTCCATTCCCTTCGTGCAGTGAATTGAAGTGTTGGAACAGAGTGCTTCTCTTTCATAGAAACGCATTAGTGTTTCTTGTGAATGCTTGCAAGTGGCTTAAGGCACTTTCAAAGGAAAGTGATTTTCTCTGAAAGGACAGCATTTAGAAAGTGAAGCAACACTCCATTCACTTCACACAGTGAATTGAAGTGTTGGAACAGACTGCTTCTCTTTCCGAGAAACGCATGTGAGTTTCTTGTGAATGCTTGCAAGTTGCTTAAGGCACTTTCAAAGGAAAGTGATTTTCTCTGAAAGGACAGCATTTAGAAAGTGAAGCAACACTCCATTCACTTTGTACAGTGAATTGAAGTGTTGGAACAGACTGCCTCTCTTTCAGAGAAATGCATGTGAGTTTCTGTTGAATGCTTGTCAGTAGCTTAAGGCTCTTTCAAAGGAAAGTGATTTTCTCTGAAAGGACAGCATTTAGAAAGTAAAGCAACACTCCATTCCCTTCGCGCAATGAATTGAAGTGTTGGAACAGACTGCTTTTCTTTCATAGAAACGCATTAGTGTTTCTTGTGAATGCTTGTAAGAAGCTTAAGGCACTTTCAAAGGAAAGTGATTTTCTCTGAAAGGACAGCATTTACAAAGTGAAGCAACACTCCATTCACTTCGCACAGTGAATTGAAGTGTTGGAACAGACTGCTTCTCTTTCCGAGAAACGCATGTGAGTTTTTTGTGAATGCTTGCAAGTGGCTTAAGGCACTTTCAAAGGAAAGTGATTATCTCTGAAAGGACAGAATTTAGAAAGTGATGCAACACTCCATTCACTTCGCACAGTGAATTGAAGTGTTGGAACAGACTGCTTCTCTTTCAGAGAAACGCATGTTAGTTTCTGGTGAATGCTTGTAAGTAGCTTAAGGCACTTTCAAAGGAAAATGATTTTCTCTGAAAGGACAGCATTTAGAAAGTGAAGCAACACTCCATTCACTTCGCACAGTGAATTGAAGTGTTGGAACAGACTGCTTCTCTTTCAGAGAAATGCATGTGAGTTTCTGTTGAATGCTTGTAAGTAGCTTAAGGCACATTCAAAGGAAAGTGATTTTCTCTGAAAAAACAGCATTTAGAAAGTGAAGCAACACTCCATTCACTTCGCAGAGTGAATTGAAGTATTGGAACAGACTGCTTCTCTTTCAGAGAAACGCATGTGAGTTTCTGGTGAATGCTTGTAAGAAGCTTAAGGCACTTTCAAAGGAAAGTGAAGTTCTCTGAAAGGACAGCATTTAGAAAGTGAAGCAACACTCCATTGACTTCGCACGATGAATTGAAGTGTTGGAACAGACTGCTTCTCTTTCAGAGAAACGCATGTGAGTTTCTTGTGAATTCTTGCAAGTTGCTTAAGGCACTTTCAAAGGAGAGTGATTTTCTCTGAAAGGACAGCATTTAGAAACTGAAGCAACACTCCATTCACTTCGCACAGTGAATTGAAGTGTTGGAACAGACTGCTTCTCTTTCAGAGAAACGCATGTGAGTTTCTGGTGAATGCTTGTAAGTAGCTTAAGGCACTTTCAAAGGAAAGTGATTTTCTCTGAAAGGACAGCATTTAGAAAGTGAAGCAACACTTCATTCACTTCGCACAGTGAATTGAAGTGTTGGAACAGACTGCTTCTCTTTCACAGAAACGCATGTGAGTTTTTTCCTAATGCTTGCAAGTAGCTTAAGGCACTTTCAAGGGAAAGTGATTTTCTCTGAAAGGACAGCATTTAGAAAGTGAAGCAACACTCCATTCACTTCACATAGTGAATTGAAGTATTGGAACAGACTGCTTCTCTTTCAGAGAAACGCATGTGAATTTCTGTTGAATGCTTGTAAGTAGCTTAAGGCACTTTCAAAGGAAACTCATTTTCTCTGAAAGGACAGCATTTAGAAAGTGAAGCAACACTCCATTCACTTCGCACAGTGAACTGAAGTGTTTGAACAGTCTGCTTCTCTTTCAGAGAAACGCATGTGAGTTTCTTGTGAATTCTTGCAAGTTGCTTAAGGCACTTTCAAAGGAGAGTGATTTTCTCTGAAAGGACAGCATTTAGAAAGTGAAGCAATACTCCATTCACTTCGCACAGTGAATTGAAGTGTTGGAACAGACTGCTTCTCTTTCAGAGAAACGCATGTGAGTTTCTTGTGAATTCTTGCAAGTTGCTTAAGGCACTTTCAAAGGAGAGTGATTTTCTCTGAAAGGACAGCATTTAGAAACTGAAGCAACACTCCATTCACTTCGCACAGTGAATTGAAGTGTTGGAACAGACTGCTTCTCTTTCAGAGAAACGCATGTGAGTTTCTGGTGAATGCTTGTAAGTAGTTTAAGGCACTTTCAAAGGAAAGTGATTTTCTCTGAAAGGACAGAATTTAGAAAGTGAAGCAACACTCCATTCACTTCGCACAGTGAATTGAAGTGTTTGAAGAGTCTGCTTCTCTTTCAGAGAAACGCATGTGAGTTTCTTCCTAATGCTTGCAAGTAGCTTAAGGCACTTTTAAAGGAAAGTGATTTTCTCTGAAAGGACAGCATTTAGAAAGTGAAGCAACACTCCATTCACTTCGCACAGTGAATTGAAGTGTTGGAACAGACTGCTTCTCTTTCATAGAAACGCATTAGTGTTTCTGGTGAATGCTTGTAAGAAGCTTAAGGCACTTTCAAAGGAAAGTGATTTTCTCTGAAAGGACAGCATTTAGAAAGTGAAGCAACACTCCATTCACTTTGTACAGTGAATTGAAGTGTTGGAACAGACTGCCTCTCTTTCAGAGAAATGCATGTGAGTTTCTGTTGAATGCTTGTCAGTGGCTTAAGGCTCTTTCAAAGGAAAGTGATTTTCTCTGAAAGGTCAGCATTTAGAAAGTAAAGCAACACTCCATTCCCTTCGCGCAATGAATTGAAGTGTTGGAACAGACTGCTTCTCTTTCATAGAAACGCATTAGTGTTTCTTGTGAATGCTTGTAAGAAGCTTAAGGCACTTTCAAAGGAAAGTGATTTTCTCTGAAAGAACAGCATTTAGAAACTGAAGCAACACTCCATTCACTTCGCACAGTGAATTGAAGTGTTGGAACAGACTGCTTCTCTTTCAGAGAAACGCATGTGAGTTTCTTGTGAACTCTTGCAGGTTGCTTAAGGCACTTTCAAAGGAAAGTGATTTTCTCTGAAAGGACAGAATTTAGAAAGTGATGCAACACTCCATTCATTTCGCACAGTGAATTGAAGTGTTGGAACAGACTGCTTCTCTTTCAGAGAAACGCATGTGAGTTTCTTCCTAATGCTTGTAAGTAGCTTA
The DNA here is from genome assembly GCF_982192425.1 of Myodes glareolus. NCBI lineage: Eukaryota > Metazoa > Chordata > Mammalia > Rodentia > Cricetidae > Myodes > Myodes glareolus. The sequence goes on from NW_028263213.1 coordinate 1,478,594, forward strand.
AGGCACTTTCAAAGGAAAGTGATTTTCTCTGAAAGGACAGCATTTAGAAAGTGAAGCAACACTCCATTCCCTTCGTGCAGTGAATTGAAGTGTTGGAACAGAGTGCTTCTCTTTCATAGAAACGCATTAGTGTTTCTTGTGAATGCTTGCAAGTGGCTTAAGGCACTTTCAAAGGAAAGTGATTTTCTCTGAAAGGACAGCATTTAGAAAGTGAAGCAACACTCCATTCACTTCGCACAGTGAATTGAAGTGTTGGAACAGACTGCTTCTCTTTCCGAGAAACGCATGTGAGTTTCTTGTGAATTCTTGCAAGTTGCTTCATGCACTTTCATAGGAAAGTGATTTTCTCTGAAAGGACAGCATTTAGAAACTGAAGCAACACTCCATTCACTTCGCACAGTGAATTGAAGTGTTGGAACAGACTGCTTCTCTTTCAGAGAAACGCATGTGAGTTTCTTGTGAATTCTTGCAAGTTGCTTAAGGCACTTTCAAAGGAAAGTGATTTTCTCTGAAAAGACAGCATTTAGAAAGTGAAGCAACACTCCATTCACTTCGCACAGTGAATTGAAGTGTTGGAACAGACTGCTTCTCTTTCAGAGAAACGCATGTGAGTTTTTTGTGAATGCTTGAAAGTAGTTTAAGGCACTTTCAAAGGAAAGTGATTTTCTCTGAAAGGACAGAATTTAGAAAGTGAAGCAACACTCCATTCACTTCGCACAGTGAATTGAAGTGTTTGAACAGTCTGCTTCTCTTTCAGTGAAACGCATGTGAGTTTCTTCCTAATGCTTGCAAGTAGCTTAAGGCACTTTCAAAGGAAAGTGATTTTCTCTGAAAGGACAGCATTTAGAAAGTGAAGCAACACTCCATTCACTTCGAACAGTGAATTGAAGTGTTGGAACAGACTGCTTCTCTTTCAGAGAAACGCATGTGAGTTTCTGGTGAATGCTTGTAAGAAGCTTAAGGCACTTTCAAAGGGAAGTGATTTTCTCTGAAAGGACAGCATTTAGAAACTGAAGCAGCACTCAATTCACTTCGCACAGTGAATTGAAGTGTTGGAACAGACAGCTTCTCTTTAAGTGAAACGCATGTGAGTTTTTTGTGAATGCTTGAAATTAGTTTAAGGCACTTTCAAAGGAAAGTGATTTTCTCTGAAAGGACAGAATTTAGAAAGTGATGCAACACTCCATTCATTTCGCACAGTGAATTGAAGTGTTGGAACAGACTGCTTCTCTTTCAGAGAAACGCATGTGAGTTTCTTCCTAATGCTTGTAAGTAGCTTAAGGCACTTTCAAAGGAAAGTGATTTTCTCTGAAAGGACAGCATTTAGAAAGTGAAGCAACACTCCATTCCCTTCGTGCAGTGAATTGAAGTGTTGGAACAGAGTGCTTCTCTTTCATAGAAACGCATTAGTGTTTCTTGTGAATGCTTGCAAGTGGCTTAAGGCACTTTCAAAGGAAAGTGATTTTCTCTGAAAGGACAGCATTTAGAAAGTGAAGCAACACTCCATTCACTTCACACAGTGAATTGAAGTGTTGGAACAGACTGCTTCTCTTTCCGAGAAACGCATGTGAGTTTCTTGTGAATGCTTGCAATTTGCTTAAGGCACTTTCAAAGGAAAGTGATTTTCTCTGAAAGGACAGCATTTAGAAAGTGAAGCAACACTCCATTCACTTTGTACAGTGAATTGAAGTGTTGGAACAGACTGCCTCTCTTTCAGAGAAATGCATGTGAGTTTCTGTTGAATGCTTGTCAGTAGCTTAAGGCTCTTTCAAAGGAAAGTGATTTTCTCTGAAAGGACAGCATTTAGAAAGTAAAGCAACACTCCATTCCCTTCGCGCAATGAATTGAAGTGTTGGAACAGACTGCTTTTCTTTCATAGAAACGCATTAGTGTTTCTTGTGAATGCTTGTAAGAAGCTTAAGGCACTTTCAAAGTGATTTTCTCTGAAAGGACAGCATTTACAAAGTGAAGCAACACTCCATTCACTTCGCACAGTGAATTGAAGTGTTGGAACAGACTGCTTCTCTTTAAGAGAAACGCATGTGAGTTTTTTGTGAATACTTGCAAGTGGCTTAAGGCACTTTCAAAGGAAAGTGATTTTCTCTGAAAGGACAGAATTTAGAAAGTGATGCAACACTCCATTCACTTCGCACAGTGAATTGAAGTGTTGGAACAGACTGTTTCTCTTTCAGAGAAACGCATGTTAGTTTCTGGTGAATGCTTGTAAGTAGCTTAAGGCACTTTCAAAGGAAAATGATTTTCTCTGAAAGGACAGCATTTAGAAAGTGAAGCAACACTCCATTCACTTCGCACAGTGAATTGAAGTGTTGGAACAGACTGCTTCTCTTTCAGAGAAATGCATGTGAGTTTCTGTTGAATGCTTGTAAGTAGCTTAAGGCACATTCAAAGGAAAGTGATTTTCTCTGAAAGGACAGCATTTAGAAAGTGAAGCAACACTCCATTCACTTCGCAGAGTGAATTGAAGTATTGGAACAGACTGCTTCTCTTTCAGAGAAACGCATGTGAGTTTCTGGTGAATGCTTGTAAGAAGCTTAAGGCACTTTCAAAGGAAAGTGAAGTTCTCTGAAAGGACAGCATTTAGAAAGTGAAGCAACACTCCATTCACTTCGCACGATGAATTGAAGTGTTGGAACAGACTGCTTCTCTTTCAGAGAAACGCATGTGAGTTTCTTGTGAATTCTTGCAAGTTGCTTAAGGCACTTTCAAAGGAGAGTGATTTTCTCTGAAAGGACAGCATTTAGAAACTGAAGCAACACTCCATTCACTTCGCACAGTGAATTGAAGTGTTGGAACAGACTGCTTCTCTTTCAGAGAAACGCATGTGAGTTTCTGGTGAATGCTTGTAAGTAGCTTAAGGCACTTTCAAAGGAAAGTGATTTTCTCTGAAAGGACAGCATTTAGAAAGTGAAGCAACACTTCATTCCTTCGCACAGTGAATTGAAGTGTTGGAACAGACTGCTTCTCTTTCACAGAAACGCATGTGAGTTTTTTCCTAATGCTTGCAAGTAGCTTAAGGCACTTTCAAGGGAAAGTGATTTTCTCTGAAAGGACAGCATTTAGAAAGTGAAGCAACACTCCATTCACTTCACATAGTGAATTGAAGTATTGGAACAGACTGCTTCTCTTTCAGAGAAACGCATGTGAATTTCTGTTGAATGCTTGTAAGTAGCTTAAGGCACTTTCAAAGGAAACTCATTTTCTCTGAAAGGACAGCATTTAGAAAGTGAAGCAACACTCCATTCACTTCGCACAGTGAACTGAAGTGTTTGAACAGTCTGCTTCTCTTTCAGAGAAACGCATGTGAGTTTCTTCCTATGCTTGCAAGTAGCTTAAGGCACTTTCAAAGGAAAGTGATTTTCTCTGAAAGGACAGCATTTAGAAAGTGAAGCAACACTCCATTCACTTCGAACAGTGAATTGAAGTGTTGAAACAGACAGCTTCTCCTTAAGAGAAACGCATGTGAGTTTTTTGTGAATGCTTGAAATTAGTTTAAGGCACTTTCAAAGGAAAGTGATTTTCTCTGAAAGGACAGAATTTAGAAAGTGATGCAACACTCCATTCATTTCGCACAGTGAATTGAAGTGTTGGAACAGACTGCTTCTCTTTCAGAGAAACGCATGTGAGTTTCTTCCTAATGCTTGTAAGTAGCTTAAGGCACTTTCAAAGGAAAGTGATTTTCTCTGAAAGGACAGCATTTAGAAAGTGAAGCAACACTCCATTCACTTCGAACAGTGAATTGAAGTGTTGGAACAGAGTGCTTCTCTTTCATAGAAACGCATTAGTGTTTCTTGTGAATGCTTGCAAGTGGCTTAAGGCACTTTCAAAGGAAAGTGATTTTCTCTGAAAGGACAGCATTTAGAAAGTGAAGCAACACTCCATTCACTTCGCACAGTGAATTGAAGTGTTGGAACAGACTGCTTCTCTTTCACAGAAACGCATGTGAGTTTTTTCCTAATGCTTGCAAGTAGCTTAAGGCACTTTCAAGGGAAAGTGATTTTCTCTGAAAGGACAGCATTTAGAAAGTGAAGCAACACTCCATTCACTTCACATAGTGAATTGAAGTATTGGAACAGACTGCTTCTCTTTCAGAGAAACGCATGTGAATTTCTGTTGAATGCTTGTAAGTAGCTTAAGGCACTTTCAAAGGAAACTCATTTTCTCTGAAAGGACAGCATTTAGAAAGTGAAGCAACACTCCATTCACTTCGCACAGTGAACTGAAGTGTTTGAACAGTCTGCTTCTCTTTCAGAGAAACGCTTGTGAGTTTCTTCCTATGCTTGCAAGTAGCTTAAGGCACTTTCAAAGGAAAGTGATTTTCTCTGAAAGGACAGCATTTAGAAAGTGAAGCAACACTCCATTCACTTCGAACAGTGAATTGAAGTGTTGAAACAGACAGCTTCTCCTTAAGAGAAACGCATGTGAGTTTTTTGTGAATGCTTGAAATTAGTTTAAGGCACTTTCAAAGGAAAGTGATTTTCTCTGAAAGGACAGAATTTAGAAAGTGATGCAACACTCCATTCATTTCGCACAGTGAATTGAAGTGTTGGAACAGACTGCTTCTCTTTCAGAGAAACGCATGTGAGTTTCTTCCTAATGCTTGTAAGTAGCTTAAGGCACTTTCAAAGGAAAGTGATTTTCTCTGAAAGGACAGCATTTAGAAAGTGAAGCAACACTCCATTCACTTCGAACAGTGAATTGAAGTGTTGGAACAGAGTGCTTCTCTTTCATAGAAACGCATTAGTGTTTCTTGTGAATGCTTGCAAGTGGCTTAAGGCACTTTCAAAGGAAAGTGATTTTCTCTGAAAGGACAGCATTTAGAAAGTGAAGCAACACTCCATTCACTTCGCACAGTGAATTGAAGTGTTGGAACAGACTGCTTCTCTTTCCGAGAAACGCATGTGAGTTTCTTGTGAATTCTTGCAAGTTGCTTCAGGCACTTTCATAGGAAAGTGATTTTCTCTGAAAGGACAGCATTTAGAAAGTGAAGCAACACTCCATTCACTTCGCACAGTGAATTGAAGTGTTTGAACAGTCTGCTTCTCTTTCAGAGAAACGCATGTGAGATTTTTGTGAATGCTTGAAAGTAGTTTAAAGCACTTTCAAATGAAAGTGATTTTCTCTGAAAGGACAGAATTTAGAAAGTGAAGCAACACTCCATTCACTTCGCACAGTGAATTGAAGTGTTGGAACAGTCTGCTTCTCTTTCAGAGAAACGCATGTGAGCTTCTTCCTAATGCTTGCAAGTAGCTTAAGGCACTTTCAAAGGAAAGTGATTTTCTCTGAAAGGACAGCATTTAGAAAGTGAAGCAAACGCCATTCACTTCGCACAGTGAATTGAAGTGTTGGAACAGACTGCTTCTCTTTCCGAGAAACGCATGTGAGTTTCTTGTGAATGCTTGCAAGTTGCTTAAGGCACTTTCAAATGAAAGTGATTTTCTCTGAAAGGACAGAATTTAGAAAGTGAAGCAACACTCCATTCACTTCGCACAGTGAATTGAAGTGTTGGAACAGTCTGCTTCTCTTTCAGAGAAACGCATGTGAGCTTCTTCCTAATGCTTGCAAGTAGCTTAAGGCACTTTCAAAGGAAAGTGATTTTCTCTGAAAGAACAGCATTTAGAAACTGAAGCAACACTCCATTCACTTCGCACAGTGAATTGAAGTGTTGGAACAGACTGCTTCTCTTTCAGAGAAACGCATGTGAGTTTCTTGTGAACTCTTGCAGGTTGCTTAAGGCACTTTCAAAGGAAAGTGATTTTCTCTGAAAGGACAGAATTTAGAAAGTGATGCAACACTCCATTCATTTCGCACAGTGAATTGAAGTGTTGGAACAGACTGCTTCTCTTTCAGAGAAACGCATGTGAGTTTCTTCCTAATGCTTGTAAGTAGCTTAAGGCACTTTCAAAGGAAAGTGATTTTCTCTGAAAGGACAGCATTTAGAAAGTGAGGCAACACTCCATTCCCTTCGTGCAGTGAATTGAAGTGTTGGAACAGAGTGCTTCTCTTTCATAGAAACGCATTAGTGTTTCTTGTGAATGCTTGCAAGTGGCTTAAGGCACTTTCAAAGGAAAGTGATTTTCTCTGAAAGGACAGCATTTAGAAAGTGAAGCAACACTCCATTCACTTCGCACAGTGAATTGAAGTGTTGGAACAGACTGCTTCTCTTTCCGAGAAACGCATGTGAGTTTCTTGTGAATTCTTGCAAGTTGCTTCATGCACTTTCATAGGAAAGTGATTTTCTCTGAAAGGACAGCATTTAGAAACTGAAGCAACACTCCATTCACTTCGCACAGTGAATTGAAGTGTTGGAACAGACTGCTTCTCTTTCAGAGAAACGCATGTGAGTTTCTTGTGAATTCTTGCAAGTTGCTTAAGGCACTTTCAAAGGAAAGTGATTTTCTCTGAAAAGACAGCATTTAGAAAGTGAAGCAACACTCCATTCACTTCGCACAGTGAATTGAAGTGTTGGAACAGACTGCTTCTCTTTCAGAGAAACGCATGTGAGTTTTTTGTGAATGCTTGAAAGTAGTTTAAGGCACTTTCAAAGGAAAGTGATTTTCTCTGAAAGGACAGAATTTAGAAAGTGAAGCAACACTCCATTCACTTCGCACAGTGAATTGAAGTGTTTGAACAGTCTGCTTCTCTTTCAGTGAAACGCATGTGAGTTTCTTCCTAATGCTTGCAAGTAGCTTAAGGCACTTTCAAAGGAAAGTGATTTTCTCTGAAAGGACAGCATTTAGAAAGTGAAGCAACACTCCATTCACTTCGAACAGTGAATTGAAGTGTTGGAACAGACTGCTTCTCTTTCAGAGAAACGCATGTGAGTTTCTGGTGAATGCTTGTAAGAAGCTTAAGGCACTTTCAAAGGGAAGTGATTTTCTCTGAAAGGACAGCATTTAGAAACTGAAGCAGCACTCAATTCACTTCGCACAGTGAATTGAAGTGTTGGAACAGACAGCTTCTCTTTAAGTGAAACGCATGTGAGTTTTTTGTGAATGCTTGAAATTAGTTTAAGGCACTTTCAAAGGAAAGTGATTTTCTCTGAAAGGACAGAATTTAGAAAGTGATGCAACACTCCATTCATTTCGCACAGTGAATTGAAGTGTTGGAACAGACTGCTTCTCTTTCAGAGAAACGCATGTGAGTTTCTTCCTAATGCTTGTAAGTAGCTTAAGGCACTTTCAAAGGAAAGTGATTTTCTCTGAAAGGACAGCATTTAGAAAGTGAAGCAACACTCCATTCCCTTCGTGCAGTGAATTGAAGTGTTGGAACAGAGTGCTTCTCTTTCATAGAAACGCATTAGTGTTTCTTGTGAATGCTTGCAAGTGGCTTAAGGCACTTTCAAAGGAAAGTGATTTTCTCTGAAAGGACAGCATTTAGAAAGTGAAGCAACACTCCATTCACTTCACACAGTGAATTGAAGTGTTGGAACAGACTGCTTCTCTTTCCGAGAAACGCATGTGAGTTTCTTGTGAATGCTTGCAAGTTGCTTAAGGCACTTTCAAAGGAAAGTGATTTTCTCTGAAAGGACAGCATTTAGAAAGTGAAGCAACACTCCATTCACTTTGTACAGTGAATTGAAGTGTTGGAACAGACTGCCTCTCTTTCAGAGAAATGCATGTGAGTTTCTGTTGAATGCTTGTCAGTAGCTTAAGGCTCTTTCAAAGGAAAGTGATTTTCTCTGAAAGGACAGCATTTAGAAAGTAAAGCAACACTCCATTCCCTTCGCGCAATGAATTGAAGTGTTGGAACAGACTGCTTTTCTTTCATAGAAACGCATTAGTGTTTCTTGTGAATGCTTGTAAGAAGCTTAAGGCACTTTCAAAGGAAAGTGATTTTCTCTGAAAGGACAGCATTTACAAAGTGAAGCAACACTCCATTCACTTCGCACAGTGAATTGAAGTGTTGGAACAGACTGCTTCTCTTTAAGAGAAACGCATGTGAGTTTTTTGTGAATGCTTGCAAGTGGCTTAAGGCACTTTCAAAGGAAAGTGATTATCTCTGAAAGGACAGAATTTAGAAAGTGATGCAACACTCCATTCACTTCGCACAGTGAATTGAAGTGTTGGAACAGACTGCTTCTCTTTCAGAGAAACGCATGTTAGTTTCTGGTGAATGCTTGTAAGTAGCTTAAGGCACTTTCAAAGGAAAATGATTTTCTCTGAAAGGACAGCATTTAGAAAGTGAAGCAACACTCCATTCACTTCGCACAGTGAATTGAAGTGTTGGAACAGACTGCTTCTCTTTCAGAGAAATGCATGTGAGTTTCTGTTGAATGCTTGTAAGTAGCTTAAGGCACATTCAAAGGAAAGTGATTTTCTCTGAAAGGACAGCATTTAGAAAGTGAAGCAACACTCCATTCACTTCGCAGAGTGAATTGAAGTATTGGAACAGACTGCTTCTCTTTCAGAGAAACGCATGTGAGTTTCTGGTGAATGCTTGTAAGAAGCTTAAGGCACTTTCAAAGGAAAGTGAAGTTCTCTGAAAGGACAGCATTTAGAAAGTGAAGCAACACTCCATTGACTTCGCACGATGAATTGAAGTGTTGGAACAGACTGCTTCTCTTTCAGAGAAACGCATGTGAGTTTCTTGTGAATTCTTGCAAGTTGCTTAAGGCACTTTCAAAGAGAGTGATTTTCTCTGAAAGGACAGCATTTAGAAACTGAAGCAACACTCCATTCACTTCGCACAGTGAATTGAAGTGTTGGAACAGACTGCTTCTCTTTCAGAGAAACGCATGTGAGTTTCTGGTGAATGCTTGTAAGTAGCTTAAGGCACTTTCAAAGGAAAGTGATTTTCTCTGAAAGGACAGCATTTAGAAAGTGAAGCAACACTTCATTCACTTCGCACAGTGAATTGAAGTGTTGGAACAGACTGCTTCTCTTTCACAGAAACGCATGTGAGTTTTTTCCTAATGCTTGCAAGTAGCTTAAGGCACTTTCAAGGGAAAGTGATTTTCTCTGAAAGGACAGCATTTAGAAAGTGAAGCAACACTCCATTCACTTCACATAGTGAATTGAAGTATTGGAACAGACTGCTTCTCTTTCAGAGAAACGCATGTGAATTTCTGTTGAATGCTTGTAAGTAGCTTAAGGCACTTTCAAAGGAAACTCATTTTCTCTGAAAGGACAGCATTTAGAAAGTGAAGCAACACTCCATTCACTTCGCACAGTGAACTGAAGTGTTTGAACAGTCTGCTTCTCTTTCAGAGAAACGCATGTGAGTTTCTTCCTATGCTTGCAAGTAGCTTAAGGCACTTTCAAAGGAAAGTGATTTTCTCTGAAAGGACAGCGTTTAGAAAGTGAAGCAACACTCCATTCACTTCGAACAGTGAATTGAAGTGTTGAAACAGACAGCTTCTCCTTAAGAGAAACGCATGTGAGTTTTTTGTGAATGCTTGAAATTAGTTTAAGGCACTTTCAAAGGAAAGTGATTTTCTCTGAAAGGACAGAATTTAGAAAGTGATGCAACACTCCATTCATTTCGCACAGTGAATTGAAGTGTTGGAACAGACTGCTTCTCTTTCAGAGAAACGCATGTGAGTTTCTTCCTAATGCTTGTAAGTAGCTTAAGGCACTTTCAAAGGAAAATGATTTTCTCTGAAAGGACAGCATTTAGAAAGTGAAGCAACACTCCATTCACTTCGAACAGTGAATTGAAGTGTTGGAACAGAGTGCTTCTCTTTCATAGAAACGCATTAGTGTTTCTTGTGAATGCTTGCAAGTGGCTTAAGGCACTTTCAAAGGAAAGTGATTTTCTCTGAAAGGACAGCATTTAGAAAGTGAAGCAACACTCCATTCACTTCGCACAGTGAATTGAAGTGTTGGAACAGACTGCTTCTCTTTCCGAGAAACGCATGTGAGTTTCTTGTGAATTCTTGCAAGTTGCTTCAGGCACTTTCATAGGAAAGTGATTGTCTCTGAAAGGACAGCATTTAGAAAGTGAAGCAACACTCCATTCACTTCGCACAGTGAATTGAAGTTTTTGAACAGTCTGCTTCTCTTTCAGAGAAACGCATGTGAGATTTTTGTGAATGCTTGAAAGTAGTTTAAAGCACTTTCAAATGAAAGTGATTTTCTCTGAAAGGACAGAATTTAGAAAGTGAAGCAACACTCCATTCACTTCGCACAGTGAATTGAAGTGTTGGAACAGTCTGCTTCTCTTTCAGAGAAACGCATGTGAGCTTCTTCCTAATGCTTGCAAGTAGCTTAAGGCACTTTCAAAGGAAAGTGATTTTCTCTGAAAGGACAGCATTTAGAAAGTGAAGCAACACGCCATTCACTTCGCACAGTGAATTGAAGTGTTGGAACAGACTGCTTCTCTTTCCGAGAAACGCATGTGAGTTTCTTGTGAATGCTTGCAAGTTGCTTAAGGCACTTTCAAAGGAAAGTGATTTTCTCTGAAAGGACAGCATTTAGAAAGTGAAGCAACACTCCATTCACTTTGTACAGTGAATTGAAGTGTTGGAACAGACTGCCTCTCTTTCAGAGAAATGCATGTGAGTTTCTGTTGAATGCTTGTCAGTAGCTTAAGGCACTTTCAAAGGAAAATGATTTTCTCTGAAAGGACAGCATTTAGAAAGTGAAGCAACACTCCATTCACTTCGCGCAATGAATTGAAGTGTTGGAACAGACTGCTTTTCTTTCATAGAAACGCATTAGTGTTTCTTGTGAATGCTTGTAAGAAGCTTAAGGCACTTTCAAAGGAAAGTGATTTTCTCTGAAAGGACAGCATTTACAAAGTGAAGCAACACTCCATTCACTTCGAACAGTGAATTGAAGTGTTGGAACAGACTGCTTCTCTTTCAGAGAAACGCATGTGAGCTTCTGGTGAATGCTTGTAAGAAGCTTAAGGAACTTTCAAAGAAAAGTGATTTTCTCTGAAAGGACTGCATTTAGAAACTGAAGCAACACTCCATTCACTTCGGACAGTGAATTGAAGTGTTGGAACAGACTGCTTCTCTTTAAGAGAAACGCATGTGAGTTTTTTGTGAATGCTTGCAAGTGGCTTAAGGCACTTTCAAAGGAAAGTGATTTTCTCTGAAAGGACAGAATTTAGAAAGTGATGCAACACTCCATTCACTTCGCACAGTGAATTGAAGTGTTGGAACAGACTGCTTCTCTTTCAGAGAAACGCATGTTAGTTTCTGGTGAATGCTTGTAAGTAGCTTAAGGCACTTTCAAAGGAAAATGATTTTCTCTGAAAGGACAGCATTTAGAAAGTGAAGCAACACTCCATTCACTTCGCACAGTGAATTGAAGTGTTGGAACAGACTGCTTCTCTTTCCGAGAAACGCATGTGAGTTTCTTGTGAATTCTTGCAAGTTGCTTCATGCACTTTCATAGGAAAGTGATTTTCTCTGAAAGGACAGCATTTAGAAACTGAAGCAACACTCCATTCACTTCGCACAGTGAATTGAAGTGTTGGAACAGACTGCTTCTCTTTCAGAGAAACGCATGTGAGTTTCTTGTGAATTCTTGCAAGTTGCTTCATGCACTTTCATAGGAAAGTGATTTTCTCTGAAAGGACAGCATTTAGAAACTGAAGCAACACTCCATTCACTTCGCACAGTGAATTGAAGTGTTGGAACAGACTGCTTCTCTTTCAGAGAAACGCATGTGAGTTTCTTGTGAATTCTTGCAAGTTGCTTAAGGCACTTTCAAAGGAAAGTGATTTTCTCTGAAAAGACAGCATTTAGAAAGTGAAGCAACACTCCATTCACTTCGCACAGTGAATTGAAGTGTTGGAACAGACTGCTTCTCTTTCAGAGAAACGCATGTGAGTTTTTTGTGAATGCTTGAAAGTAGTTTAAGGCACTTTCAAAGGAAAGTGATTTTCTCTGAAAGGACAGAATTTAGAAAGTGAAGCAACACTCCATTCACTTCGCACAGTGAATTGAAGTGTTTGAACAGTCTGCTTCTCTTTCAGTGAAACGCATGTGAGTTTCTTCCTAATGCTTGCAAGTAGCTTAAGGCACTTTCAAAGGAAAGTGATTTTCTCTGAAAGGACAGCATTTAGAAAGTGAAGCAACACTCCATTCACTTCGAACAGTGAATTGAAGTGTTGGAACAGACTGCTTCTCTTTCAGAGAAACGCATGTGAGTTTCTGGTGAATGCTTGTAAGAAGCTTAAGGCACTTTCAAAGGGAAGTGATTTTCTCTGAAAGGACAGCATTTAGAAACTGAAGCAGCACTCAATTCACTTCGCACAGTGAATTGAAGTGTTGGAACAGACAGCTTCTCTTTAAGTGAAACGCATGTTAGTTTTTTGTGAATGCTTGAAATTATTTTAAGGCACTTTCAAAGGAAAGTGATTTTCTCTGAAAGGACAGAATTTAGAAAGTGATGCAACACTCCATTCATTTCGCACAGTGAATTGAAGTGTTGGAACAGACTGCTTCTCTTTCAGAGAAACGCATGTGAGTTTCTTCCTAATGCTTGTAAGTAGCTTAAGGCACTTTCAAAGGAAAGTGATTTTCTCTGAAAGGACAGCATTTAGAAAGTGAAGCAACACTCCATTCCCTTCGTGCAGTGAATTGAAGTGTTGGAACAGAGTGCTTCTCTTTCATAGAAACGCATTAGTGTTTCTTGTGAATGCTTGCAAGTGGCTTAAGGCACTTTCAAAGGAAAGTGATTTTCTCTGAAAGGACAGCATTTAGAAAGTGAAGCAACACTCCATTCACTTCACACAGTGAATTGAAGTGTTGGAACAGACTGCTTCTCTTTCCGAGAAACGCATGTGAGTTTCTTGTGAATGCTTGCAAGTTGCTTAAGGCACTTTCAAAGGAAAGTGATTTTCTCTGAAAGGACAGCATTTAGAAAGTGAAGCAACACTCCATTCACTTTGTACAGTGAATTGAAGTGTTGGAACAGACTGCCTCTCTTTCAGAGAAATGCATGTGAGTTTCTGTTGAATGCTTGTCAGTAGCTTAAGGCTCTTTCAAAGGAAAGTGATTTTCTCTGAAAGGACAGCATTTAGAAAGTAAAGCAACACTCCATTCCCTTCGCGCAATGAATTGAAGTGTTGGAACAGACTGCTTTTCTTTCATAGAAACGCATTAGTGTTTCTTGTGAATGCTTGTAAGAAGCTTAAGGCACTTTCAAAGGAAAGTGATTTTCTCTGAAAGGACAGCATTTACAAAGTGAAGCAACACTCCATTCACTTCGCACAGTGAATTGAAGTGTTGGAACAGACTGCTTCTCTTTAAGAGAAACGCATGTGAGTTTTTTGTGAATGCTTGCAAGTGGCTTAAGGCACTTTCAAAGGAAAGTGATTTTCTCTGAAAGGACAGAATTTAGAAAGTGATGCAACACTCCATTCACTTCGCACAGTGAATTGAAGTGTTGGAACAGACTGCTTCTCTTTCAGAGAAACGCATGTTAGTTTCTGGTGAATGCTTGTAAGTAGCTTAAGGCACTTTCAAAGGAAAATGATTTTCTCTGAAAGGACAGCATTTAGAAAGTGAAGCAACACTCCATTCACTTCGCACAGTGAATTGAAGTGTTGGAACAGACTGCTTCTCTTTCAGAGAAATGCATGTGAGTTTCTGTTGAATGCTTGTAAGTAGCTTAAGGCACATTCAAAGGAAAGTGATTTTCTCTGAAAGGACAGCATTTAGAAAGTGAAGCAACACTCCATTCACTTCGCAGAGTGAATTGAAGTATTGGAACAGACTGCTTCTCTTTCAGAGAAACGCATGTGAGTTTCTGGTGAATGCTTGTAAGAAGCTTAAGGCACTTTCAAAGGAAAGTGAAGTTCTCTGAAAGGACAGCATTTAGAAAGTGAAGCAACACTCCATTCACTTCGCACGATGAATTGAAGTGTTGGAACAGACTGCTTCTCTTTCAGAGAAACGCATGTGAGTTTCTTGTGAATTCTTGCAAGTTGCTTAAGGCACTTTCAAAGGAGAGTGATTTTCTCTGAAAGGACAGCATTTAGAAACTGAAGCAACACTCCATTCACTTCGCACAGTGAATTGAAGTGTTGGAACAGACTGCTTCTCTTTCAGAGAAACGCATGTGAGTTTCTGGTGAATGCTTGTAAGTAGCTTAAGGCACTTTCAAAGGAAAGTGATTTTCTCTGAAAGGACAGCATTTAGAAAGTGAAGCAACACTTCATTCACTTCGCACAGTGAATTGAAGTGTTGGAACAGACTGCTTCTCTTTCACAGAAACGCATGTGAGTTTTTTCCTAATGCTTGCAAGTAGCTTAAGGCACTTTCAAGGGAAAGTGATTTTCTCTGAAAGGACAGCATTTAGAAAGTGAAGCAACACTCCATTCACTTCACACAGTGAACTGAAGTGTTTGAACAGTCTGCTTCTCTTTCAGAGAAACGCATGTGAGTTTCTTCCTATGCTTGCAAGTAGCTTAAGGCACTTTCAAAGGAAAGTGATTTTCTCTGAAAGGACAGCATTTAGAAAGTGAAGCAACACTCCATTCACTTCGAACAGTGAATTGAAGTGTTGAAACAGACAGCTTCTCCTTAAGAGAAACGCATGTGAGTTTTTTGTGAATGCTTGAAATTAGTTTAAGGCACTTTCAAAGGAAAGTGATTTTCTCTGAAAGGACAGAATTTAGAAAGTGATGCAACACTCCATTCATTTCGCACAGTGAATTGAAGTGTTGGAACAGACTGCTTCTCTTTCAGAGAAACGCATGTGAGTTTCTTCCTAATGCTTGTAAGTAGCTTAAGGCACTTTCAAAGGAAAGTGATTTTCTCTGAAAGGACAGCATTTAGAAAGTGAAGCAACACTCCATTCACTTCGAACAGTGAATTGAAGTGTTGGAACAGAGTGCTTCTCTTTCATAGAAACGCATTAGTGTTTCTTGTGAATGCTTGCAAGTGGCTTAAGGCACTTTCAAAGGAAAGTGATTTTCTCTGAAAGGACAGCATTTAGAAAGTGAAGCAACACTCCATTCACTTCGCACAGTGAATTGAAGTGTTGGAACAGACTGCTTCTCTTTCCGAGAAACGCATGTGAGTTTCTTGTGAATTCTTGCAAGTTGCTTCAGGCACTTTCATAGGAAAGTGATTTTCTCTGAAAGGACAGCATTTAGAAAGTGAAGCAACACTCCATTCACTTCGCACAGTGAATTGAAGTGTTTGAACAGTCTGCTTCTCTTTCAGAGAAACGCATGTGAGATTTTTGTGAATGCTTGAAAGTAGTTTAAAGCACTTTCAAATGAAAGTGATTTTCTCTGAAAGGACAGAATTTAGAAAGTGAAGCAACACTCCATTCACTTCGCACAGTGAATTGAAGTGTTGGAACAGTCTGCTTCTCTTTCAGAGAAACGCATGTGAGCTTCATCCTAATGCTTGCAAGTTGCTTAAGGCACTTTCAAAGGAAAGTGATTTTCTCTGAAAGGACAGCATTTAGAAAGTGAAGCAACACGCCATTCACTTCGCACAGTGAATTGAAGTGTTGGAACAGACTGCTTCTCTTTCCGAGAAACGCATGTGAGTTTCTTGTGAATGCTTGCAAGTTGCTTAAGGCACTTTCAAAGGAAAGTGATTTTCTCTGAAAGGACAGCATTTAGAAAGTGAAGCAACACTCCATTCACTTTGTACAGTGAATTGAAGTGTTGGAACAGACTGCCTCTCTTTCAGAGAAATGCATGTGAGTTTCTGTTGAATGCTTGTCAGTAGCTTAAGGCTCTTTCAAAGGAAAGTGATTTTCTCTGAAAGGACAGCATTTAGAAAGTAAAGCAACACTCCATTCCCTTCGCGCAATGAATTGAAGTGTTGGAACAGACTGCTTTTCTTTCATAGAAACGCATTAGTGTTTCTTGTGAATGCTTGTAAGAAGCTTAAGGCACTTTCAAAGGAAAGTGATTTTCTCTGAAAGGACAGCATTTACAAAGTGAAGCAACACTCCATTCACTTCGAACAGTGAATTGAAGTGTTGGAACAGACTGCTTCTCTTTCAGAGAAACGCATGTGAGCTTCTGGTGAATGCTTGTAAGAAGCTTAAGGAACTTTCAAAGAAAAGTGATTTTCTCTGAAAGACTGCATTTAGAAACTGAAGCAACACTCCATTCACTTCGGACAGTGAATTGAAGTGTTGGAACAGACTGCTTCTCTTTAAGAGAAACGCATGTGAGTTTTTTGTGAATGCTTGCAAGTGGCTTAAGGCACTTTCAAAGGAAAGTGATTTTCTCTGAAAGGACAGAATTTAGAAAGTGATGCAACACTCCATTCACTTCGCACAGTGAATTGAAGTGTTGGAACAGACTGCTTCTCTTTCAGAGAAACGCATGTTAGTTTCTGGTGAATGCTTGTAAGTAGCTTAAGGCACTTTCAAAGGAAAATGATTTTCTCTGAAAGGACAGCATTTAGAAAGTGAAGCAACACTCCATTCACTTCGCACAGTGAATTGAAGTGTTGGAACAGACTGCTTCTCTTTCAGAGAAATGCATGTGAGTTTCTGTTGAATGCTTGTAAGTAGCTTAAGGCACATTCAAAGGAAAGTGATTTTCTCTGAAAGGACAGCATTTAGAAAGTGAAGCAACACTTCATTCACTTCGCACAGTGAATTGAAGTGTTGGAACAGACTGCTTCTCTTTCACAGAAACGCATGTGAGTTTTTTCCTAATGCTTGCAAGTAGCTTAAGGCACTTTCAAGGGAAAGTGATTTTCTCTGAAAGGACAGCATTTAGAAAGTGAAGCAATACTCCATTCACTTCACATAGTGAATTGAAGTATTGGAACAGACTGCTTCTCTTTCAGAGAAACGCATGTGAATTTCTGTTGAATGCTTGTAAGTAGCTTAAGGCACTTTCAAAGGAAACTCATTTTCTCTGAAAGGACAGCATTTAGAAAGTGAAGCAACACTCCATTCACTTCGCACAGTGAATTGAAGTGTTGGAACAGACTGCTTCTCTTTCAGAGAAACGCATGTGAGGTTTTTGTGAATGCTTGAAAGTAGTTTAAGGCACTTTCAAAGGAAAATGATTTTCTCTGAAAGGACAGAATTTAGAAAGTGAAGCAACACTCCATTCACTTCGCACAGTGAACTGAAGTGTTTGAACAGTCTGCTTCTCTTTCAGAGAAACGCATGTGAGTTTCTTCCTATGCTTGCAAGTAGCTTAAGGCACTTTCAAAGGAAAGTGATTTTCTCTGAAAGGACAGCATTTAGAAAGTGAAGCAACACTCCATTCACTTCGAACAGTGAATTGAAGTGTTGAAACAGACAGCTTCTCCTTAAGAGAAACGCATGTGAGTTTTTTGTGAATGCTTGAAATTAGTTTAAGGCACTTTCAAAGGAAAGTGATTTTCTCTGAAAGGACAGAATTTAGAAAGTGATGCAACACTCCATTCATTTCGCACAGTGAATTGAAGTGTTGGAACAGACTGCTTCTCTTTCAGAGAAACGCATGTGAGTTTCTTCCTAATGCTTGTAAGTAGCTTAAGGCACTTTCAAAGGAAAGTGATTTTCTCTGAAAGGACAGCATTTAGAAAGTGAAGCAACACTCCATTCCCTTCGTGCAGTGAATTGAAGTGTTGGAACAGAGTGCTTCTCTTTCATAGAAACGCATTAGTGTTTCTTGTGAATGCTTGCAAGTGGCTTAAGGCACTTTCAAAGGAAAGTGATTTTCTCTGAAAGGACAGCATTTAGAAAGTGAAGCAACACTCCATTCACTTCGCACAGTGAATTGAAGTGTTGGAACAGACTGCTTCTCTTTCCGAGAAACGCATGTGAGTTTCTTGTGAATTCTTGCAAGTTGCTTCAGGCACTTTCATAGGAAAGTGATTTTCTCTGAAAGGACAGCATTTAGAAAGTGAAGCAACACTCCATTCACTTCGCACAGTGAATTGAAGTGTTTGAACAGTCTGCTTCCCTTTCAGAGAAACGCATGTGAGATTTTTGTGAATGCTTGAAAGTAGTTTAAAGCACTTTCAAATGAAAGTGATTTTCTCTGAAAGGACAGAATTTAGAAAGTGAAGCAACACTCCATTCACTTCGCACAGTGAATTGAAGTGTTGGAACAGTCTGCTTCTCTTTCAGAGAAACGCATGTGAGCTTCTTCCTAATGCTTGCAAGTAGCTTAAGGCACTTTCAAAGGAAAGTGATTTTCTCTGAAAGGACAGCATTTAGAAAGTGAAGCAACACGCCATTCACTTCGCACAGTGAATTGAAGTGTTGGAACAGACTGCTTCTCTTTCAGAGAAACACATGTGAGTTTCTTGTGAATGCTGGCAAGTTGCTTAAGGCACTTTCAAAGGAAAGTGATTTTCTCTGAAAGGACAGAATTTAGAAAGTGAAGCAACACTCCATTAACTTCGCACAGTGAATTGAAGTGTTTGAACAGTCTGCTTCTCTTTCAGAGAAACGCATGTGAGTTTCTTCCTAATGCTTGCAAGTAGCTTAAGGCACTTTCAAAGGAAAGTGATTTTCTCTGAAAGGACAGCATTAAGAAAGTGAAGCAACACTCCATTCACTTCGCACAGTGAATTGAAGTGTTGGAACAGACTGCTTCTCTTTCAGAGAAACGCATGTGAGCTTCTGGTGAATGCTTGTAAGAAGCTTAAGGCACTTTCAAAGGAAAGTGATTTTCTCTGAAAGGACAGCATTTAGAAACTGAAGCAACACTCCATTCACTTCGGACAGTGAATTGAAGTGTTGGAACAGACTGCTTCTCTTTAAGAGAAACGCATGTGAGTTTTTTGTGAATGCTTGAAAGTAGTTTAAGGCACTTTCAAAGGAAAGTGATTTTCTCTGAAAGGACAGCATTTAGAAAGTGAAGCAACACTCCATTCACTTCGCAGAGTGAATTGAAGTATTGGAACAGACTGCTTCTCTTTCAGAGAAACGCATGTGAGTTTCTGGTGAATGCTTGTAAGAAGCTTAAGGCACTTTCAAAGGAAAGTGATTTTCTCTGAAAGGACAGCATTTAGAAACTGAAGCAACACTCCATTCACTTCGGACAGTGAATTGAAGTGTTGGAACAGACTGCTTCTCTTTAAGAGAAACGCATGTGAGTTTTTTGTGAATGCTTGAAAGTAGTTTAAGGCACTTTCAAAGGAAAGTGATTTTCTCTGAAAGGACAGCATTTAGAAAGAGAAGCAACACTCCATTCACTTCGCAGAGTGAATTGAAGTATTGGAACAGACTGCTTCTCTTTCAGAGAAACGCATGTGAGTTTCTGGTGAATGCTTGTAAGAAGCTTAAGGCACTTTCAAAGGAAAGTGAAGTTCTCTGAAAGGACAGCATTTAGAAAGTGAAGCAATACTCCATTCACTTCGCACAGTGAATTGAAGTGTTGAAACAGACTGCTTCTCTTTCAGAGAAACGCATGTGAGTTTCTTGTGAATTCTTGCAAGTTGCTTAAGGCACTTTCAAAGGAGAGTGATTTTCTCTGAAAGGACAGCATTTAGAAACTGAAGCAACACTCCATTCACTTCGCACAGTGAATTGAAGTGTTGGAACAGACTGCTTCTCTTTCAGAGAAACGCATGTGAGTTTCTGGTGAATGCTTGTAAGTAGTTTAAGGCACTTTCAAAGGAAAGTGATTTTCTCTGAAAGGACAGAATTTAGAAAGTGAAGCAACACTCCTTTCACTTCGCACAGTGAATTGAAGTGTTTGAACAGTCTGCTTCTCTTTCAGAGAAACGCATGTGAGTTTCTTCCTAATGCTTGCAAGTAGCTTAAGGCACTTTTAAAGGAAAGTGATTTTCTCTGAAAGGACAGCATTTAGAAAGTGAAGCAACACTCCATTCACTTCGCACAGTGAATTGAAGTGTTGGAACAGACTGCTTCTCTTTCATAGAAACGCATTAGTGTTTCTGGTGAATGCTTGTAAGAAGCTTAAGGCACTTTCAAAGGAAAGTGATTTTCTCTGAAAGGACAGCATTTAGAAAGTGAAGCAACACTCCATTCACTTTGTACAGTGAATTGAAGTGTTGGAACAGACTGCCTCTCTTTCAGAGAAATGCATGTGAGTTTCTGTTGAATGCTTGTCAGTGGCTTAAGGCTCTTTCAAAGGAAAGTGATTTTCTCTGAAAGGACAGCATTTAGAAAGTAAAGCAACACTCCATTCCCTTCGCGCAATGAATTGAAGTGTTGGAACAGACTGCTTCTCTTTCATAGAAACGCATTAGTGTTTCTTGTGAATGCTTGTAAGAAGCTTAAGGCACTTTCAAAGGAAAGTGATTTTCTCTGAAAGGACAGCATTTAGAAAGTGAAGCAACACTCCATTCACTTCGCACAGTTAATTGAAGTGTTGGAACAGACTGCTTCTCTTTCAGAGAAACGCATGTGAGTTTCTTGTGAATTCTTGCAAGTTGCTTAAGGCACTTTCAAAGGAAAGTGATTTTCTCTGAAAGGACAGCATTTAGAGAGTGATGCAACACTCCATTCACTTCGCACAGTGAATTGAAGTGTTGGAACAGACCGCTTCTCTTTCAGAGAAACGCATATGAGTTTTTTGGGAATGCTTGCAAGTGGCTTAAGGCACCTTCAAAGGAAAGTGATTTTCTCTGAAAGGACAGAATTTAGAAAGTGATGCAACACTCCATTCACTTCGCACAGTGAATTGAAGTGTTGGAACAGACTCCTTCTCTTTCAGAGAAACGCATGTTAGTTTCTGGTGAATGCTTGTAAGTAGCTTAAGGCACTTTCAAAGGAAAATGATTTTCTCTGAAAGGACAGCATTTAGAAAGTGAAGCAACACTCCATTCACTTCGCACAGTGAATTGAAGTGTTGGAACAGACTGCTTCTCTTTCAGAGAAACGCATGTGAGTTTCTTGTGAATTCTTGCAAGTTGCTTAAGGCACTTTCAAAGGAGAGTGATTTTCTCTGAAAGGACAGCATTTAGAAACTGAAGCAACACTCCATTCACTTCGCACAGTGAATTGAAGTGTTGGAACAGACTGCTTCTCTTTCAGAGAAACGCATGTGAGTTTCTGGTGAATGCTTGTAAGTAGCTTAAGGCACTTTCAAAGGAAAGTGATTTTCTCTGAAAGGACAGCATTTAGAAAGTGAAGCAACACTTCATTCACTTCGCACAGTGAATTGAAGTGTTGGAACAGACTGCTTCTCTTTCACAGAAACGCATGTGAGTTTTTTCCTAATGCTTGCAAGTAGCTTAAGGCACTTTCAAGGGAAAGTGATTTTCTCTGAAAGGACAGCATTTAGAAAGTGAAGCAACACTCCATTCACTTCACATAGTGAATTGAAGTATTGGAACAGACTGCTTCTCTTTCAGAGAAACGCATGTGAATTTCTGTTGAATGCTTGTAAGTAGCTTAAGGCACTTTCAAAGGAAACTCATTTTCTCTGAAAGGACAGCATTTAGAAAGTGAAGCAACACTCCATTCACTTCGCACAGTTAATTGAAGTGTTGGAACAGACTGCTTCTCTTTCAGAGAAACGCATGTGAGTTTCTTGTGAATTCTTGCAAGTTGCTTAAGGCACTTTCAAAGGAGAGTGATTTTCTCTGAAAGGACAGCATTTAGAAACTGAAGCAACACTCCATTCACTTCGCACAGTGAATTGAAGTGTTGGAACAGACTGCTTCTCTTTCAGAGAAACGCATGTGAGTTTCTGGTGAATGCTTGTAAGTAGTTTAAGGCACTTTCAAAGGAAAGTGATTTTCTCTGAAAGGACAGAATTTAGAAAGTGAAGCAACACTCCATTCACTTCGCAGAGTGAATTGAAATATTGGAACAGACTGCTTCTCTTTCAGAGAAACGCATGTGAGTTTCTTCCTAATGCTTGCAAGTAGCTTAAGGCACCTTTAAAGGAAAGTGATTTTCTCTGAAAGGACAGCATTTAGAAAGTGAAGCAACACTCCTTTCACTTCGCACAGTGAATTGAAGTGTTGGAACAGACTGCTTCTCTTTCATAGAAACGCATTAGTGTTTCTGGTGAATGCTTGTAAGAAGCTTAAGGCACTTTCAAAGGAAAGTGATTTTCTCTGAAAGGACAGCATTTAGAAAGTGAAGCAACACTCCATTCACTTTGTACAGTGAATTGAAGTGTTGGAACAGACTGCCTCTCTTTCAGAGAAATGCATGTGAGTTTCTGTTGAATGCTTGTCAGTGGCTTAAGGCTCTTTCAAAGGAAAGTGATTTTCTCTGAAAGGACAGCATTTAGAAAGTAAAGCAACACTCCATTCCCTTCGCGCAATGAATTGAAGTGTTGGAACAGACTGCTTCTCTTTCATAGAAACGCATTAGTGTTTCTTGTGAATGCTTGTAAGAAGCTTAAGGCACTTTCAAAGGAAAGTGATTTTCTCTGAAAGGACAGCATTTAGAAAGTGAGGCAACACTCCATTCACTTCGCACAGTTAATTGAAGTGTTGGAACAGACTGCTTCTCTTTCAGAGAAACGCATGTGAGTTTCTTGTGAATTCTTGCAAGTTGCTTAAGGCACTTTCAAAGGAAAGTGATTTTCTCTGAAAGGACAGCATTTAGAGAGTGAAGCAACACTCCATTCACTTCGCACAGTGAATTGAAGTGTTGGAACAGACCGCTTCTCTTTCAGAGAAACGCATGTGAGTTTTTTGTGAATGCTTGCAAGTGGCTTAAGGCACTTTCAAAGGAAAGTGATTTTCTCTGAAAGGACAGAATTTAGAAAGTGATGCAACACTCCATTCACTTCGCACAGTGAATTGAAGTGTTGGAACAGACTGCTTCTCTTTCAGAGAAACGCATGTTAGTTTCTGGTGAATGCTTGTAAGTAGCTTAAGGCACTTTCAAAGGAAAATGATTTTCTCTGAAAGGACAGCATTTAGAAAGTGAAACAACACTCCATTCACTTCGCACAGTGAATTGAAGTGTTGGAACAGACTGCTTCTCTTTCAGAGAAATGCATGTGAGTTTCTGTTGAATGCTTGTAAGTAGCTTAAGGCACATTCAAAGGAAAGTGATTTTCTCTGAAAGGACAGCATTTAGAAAGTGAAGCAACACTCCATTCACTTCGCACAGTGAATTGAAGTATTGGAACAGACTGCTTCTCTTTCAGAGAAACGCATGTGAGTTTCTGGTGAATGCTTGTAAGAAGCTTAAGGCACTTTCAAAGGAAAGTGAAGTTCTCTGAAAGGACAGCATTTAGAAAGTGAAGTAACACTCCATTCACTTCGCACGATGAATTGAAGTGTTGGAACAGACTGCTTCTCTTTCAGAGAAATGCATGTGAGCTTCTGGTGAATGCTTTTAAGAAGCTTAAGGCACTTTCAAAGGAAAGTGATTTTCTCTGAAAGGACAGCATTTAGAAACTGAAGCAACACTCCATTCACTACGGACAGTGAATTGAAGTGTTGGAACAGACTGCTTCTCTTTAAGAGAAACGCATGTGAGTTTTTTGTGAATGCTTGAAAGTAGCTTAAGGCACTTTCAAAGGAAAGTGATATTCTCTGAAAGGACAGAATTTAGAAAGTGATGCAACACTCCATTCACTTCGCACAGTGAATTGAAGTGTTGGAACAGACTGCTTCTCTTTCAGAGAAACGCATGTTAGTTTCTGGTGAATGCTTGTAAGTAGCTTAAGGCACTTTCAAAGGAAAATGATTTTCTCTGAAAGGACAGCATTTAGAAAGTGATGCAACACTCCATTCACTTCGCACACTGAATTGAAGTGTTGGAACAGACTGCTTCTCTTTCAGAGAAACGCATGTGAGTTTCTGTTGAATGCTTGTAAGTAGCTTAAGGCACATTCAAAGGAAAGTGATTTTCTCTGAAAGGACAGCATTTAGAAAGTGAAGCAACACTCCATTCACTTCGCAGAGTGAATTGAAGTATTGGAACAGACTGCTTCTCTTTCAGAGAAACGCATGTGAGTTTCTGGTGAATGCTTGTAAGAAGCTTAAGACACTTTCAAAGGAAAGTGAAGTTCTCTGAAAGGACAGCATTTAGAAAGGGAAGCAACACTCCATTCCCTTCGCACAGTGAATTGAAGTGTTGGAACAGACTGCTTCTCTTCAGAGAAACGCATGTGAGTTTCTTGTGAATTCTTGCAAGTTGCTTAAGGCACTTTCAAAGGAGAGAGATTTTCTCTGAAAGGACAGCATTTAGAAAGTGAAGCAACACTCCATTCACTTCGCACAGTGAATTGAAGTGTTGGAACAGACTGCTTCTCTTTCAGAGAAACGCATGTGAGTTTCTGGTGAATGCTTGTAAGTAGCTTAAGGCACTTTCAAAGGAAAGTGAAGTTCTCTGAAAGGACAGCATTTAGAAAGAGAAGCAACACTCCATTCACTTCGCACAGTGAATTGAAGTGTTGGAACAGACTGCTTCTCTTTCAGAGAAACGCATGTGAGTTTCTTCCTAATGCTTGCAAGTAGCTTAAGGCACTTTCAAGGGAAAGTGATTTTCTCTGAAAGGACAGCATTTAGAAAGTGAAGCAACACTCCATTCACTTCACATAGTGAATTGAAGTGTTGGAACAGACTGCTTCTCTTTCAGAGAAACGCATGTGAATTTCTGTTGAATGCTTGTAAGTAGCTTAAGACACTTTCAAAGGAAAGTGATTTTCTCTGAAAGGACAGCATTTAGAAAGTAAAGCAACACTCCATTCACTTCACACAGTGAATAGAAGTGTTGGAACAGACTGCTTTTCTTTCAGAGAAACGCATGTGAGTTTCTTGTGAATGCTTGCAAGTTGCTTAAGGCACTTTCAAAGGAAAGTGATTTTCTCTGAAAGGACAGCATTTAGAAAGTGAAGCAACACTCCATTCACTTTGTACAGTGAATTGAAGTGTTGGAACAGACTGCCTCTCTTTCAGAGAAATGCATGTGAGTTTCTGTTGAATGCTTGTCAGTAGCTTAAGGCTCTTTCAAAGGAAAGTGATTTTCTCTGAAAGGACAGCATTTAGAAAGTAAAGCAACACTCCATTCCCTTCGCGCAATGAATTGAAGTGTTGGAACAGACTGCTTCTCTTTCATAGAAACGCATTAGTCTTTCTTGTGAATGCTTGTAAGAAGCTTAAGGCACTTTCAAAGGAAAGTGATTTTCTCTGAAAGGACAGCATTTACAAAGTGAAGCAACACTCCATTCACTTCGCACAGTGAATTGAAGTGTTGGAACAGTCTGTTTCTCTTTCAGAGAAACGCATGTGAGTTTCTTGTGAATTCTTGCAAGTTGCTTAAGACACTTTCAAAGAAAGTGATTTTCTCTGAAAGGACAGCATTTAGAAAGTGAAGCAACACTCCATTCACTTCGCACAGTGAATTGAAGTGTTGGAACAGACTGCTTCTCTTTCAAAGAAACGCATGTGAGTTTTTTGTGAATGCTTGAAAGTAGTTTAAGGCACTTTCAAAGGAAAGTGATTTTCTCTGAAAGGACAGAATTTAGAAAGTGAAGCAACACTCCATTCACTTCGCACAGTGAATTGAAGTGTTTGAACAGTCTGCTTCTCTTTCAGAGAAACGCATGTGAGTTTCTTCCTAATGCTTGCAAGTAGCTTAAGGCACTTTCAAAGGAAAGTGATTTTCTCTGAAAGGACAGCATTTAGAAAGTGAAGCAACACTCCATTCACTTCGCACAGTGAATTGAAGTGTTGGAACAGACTGCTTCTCTTTAAGAGAAACGCAGGTGAGTTTTTTGTGAATGCTTGAAAGTAGTTTAAGGCACTTTCAAAGGAAAGTGATATTCTCTGAAAGGACAGAATTTAGAAAGTGATGCAACACTCCATTCACTTCGCACAGTGAATTGAAGTGTTGGAACAGACTGCTTCACTTTCAGAGAAACGCATGTGAGTTTCTGTTGAATGCTTGAAAGTAGCTTAAGGCACATTCAAAGGAAAGTGATTTTCTCTGAAAGGACAGCATTTAGAAAGTGAAGCAACACTCCATTCACTTCGCAGAGTGAATTGAAGTATTGGAACAGACTGCTTCTCTTTCAGAGAAACGCATGTGAGTTTCTGGTGAATGCTTGTAAGAAGCTTAAGGCACTTTCAAAGGAAAGTGAAGTTCTCTGAAAGGACAGCATTTAGAAAGTGAAGCAACACTCCATTCACTTCGCACAGTGAATTGAAGTGTTGGAACAGACTGCTTCTCTTTCAGAGAAACGCATGTGAGTTTCTTGTGAATTCTTGCAAGTTGCTTAAGGCACTTTCAAAGAGAGTGATTTTCTCTGAAAGGACAGCATTTAGAAAGTGAAGCAACACTCCATTCACTTCGCACAGTGAATTGAAGTGTTGGAACAGACTGCTTCTCTTTCAGAGAAACGCATGTGAGTTTCTTGTGAATGCTTGTAAGTAGCTTAAGGCACTTTCAAAGGAAAGTGATTTTCTCTGAAAGGACAGCATTTAGAAAGTGAAGCAACAGTCCATTCACTTCGCACAGTGAATTGAAGTGTTGGAACAGACTGCTTCTCTTTCAGGGAAACGCATGTGAGTTTCTTCCTAATGCTTGCAAGTAGCTTAAGGCACTTTCAAGGGAAAGTGATTTTCTCTGAAAGGACAGCATTTAGAAAGTGAAGCAACACTCCATTCACTTCACATAGTGAATTGAAGTGTTGGAACAGACTGCTTCTCTTTCAGAGAAACGCATGTGAATTTCTGTTGAATGCTTGTAAGTAGCTTAAGACACTTTCAAAGGAAAGTGATTTTCACTGAAAGGACAGCATTTAGAAAGTGAAGCAACACTCCATTCACTTCACACAGTGAATAGAAGTGTTGGAACAGACTGCTTCTCTTTCAGAGAAACGCATGTGAGTTTCTTGTGAATGCTTGCAAGTTGCTTAAGGCACTTTCAAAGGAAAGTGATTTTCTCTGAAAGGACAGCATTTAGAAAGTGAAGCAACACTCCATTCACTTTGTACAGTGAATTGAAGTGTTGGAACAGACTGCCTCTCTTTCAGAGAAATGCATGTGATTTTCTGTTGAATGCTTGTCAGTAGCTTAAGGCTCTTTCAAAGGAAAGTGATTTTCTCTGAAAGGACAGCATTTAGAAAGTAAAGAAACACTCCATTCCCTTTGCGCAATGAATTGAAGTGTTGGAACAGACTGCTTCTCTTTCATAGAAACGCATTAGTGTTTCTTGTGAATGCTTGTAAGAAGCTTAAGGCACTTTCAAAGGAAAGTGA
This sequence comes from Myodes glareolus, assembly GCF_982192425.1. Taxonomy (NCBI): domain Eukaryota; kingdom Metazoa; phylum Chordata; class Mammalia; order Rodentia; family Cricetidae; genus Myodes; species Myodes glareolus. The sequence goes on from NW_028263213.1 coordinate 1,505,639, forward strand.
TTTTCTCTGAAAGGACAGCATTTACAAAGTGAAGCAACACTCCATTCACTTCGCACAGTGAATTGAAGTTTTGGAACAGACTGCTTCTCTTTCAGAGAAACGCATGTGAGTTTCTTGTGAATTCTTGCAAGTTGCTTAAGGCACTTTCAAAGAAAGTGATTTTCTCTGAAAGGACAGCATTTAGAAAGTGAAGCAACACTCCATTCACTTCGCACAGTGAATTGAAGTGTTGGAACAGACTGCTTCTCTTTCAGAGAAACGCATGTGAGTTTTTTGTGAATGCTTGAAAGTAGTTTAAGGCACTTTCAAAGGAAAGTGATTTTCTCTGAAAGGACAGAATTTAGAAAGTGAAGCAACACTCCATTCACTTCGCACAGTGAATTGAAGTGTTTGATCAGTCTGCTTCTCTTTGAGAGAAACGCATGTGAGTTTCTTCCAAATGCTTGCAAGTAGCTTAAGGCACTTTCAAAGGAAAGTGATTTTCTCTGAAAGGACAGCATTTAGAAAGTGAAGCAACACTCCATTAACTTCGCACAGTGAATTGAAGTGTTGGAACAGACTGCTTCTCTTTCAGAGAAACGCATGTGAGTTTCTTGTGAATTCTTGCAAGTTGCTTAAGGCACTTTCAAAGGAGAGTGATTTTCTCTGAAAGGACAGCATTTAGAAAGTGAAGCAACACTCCATTCACTTCGCACAGTGAATTGAAGTGTTGGAACAGTCTGCTTCTCTTTCAGAGAAACGCATGTGAGTTTCTGGTGAATGCTTGTAAGTAGCTTAAGGCACTTTCAAAGGAAAGTGATTTTCTCTGAAAGGACAGCATTTAGAAAGTGAAGCAACACTCCATTCACTTCGCACAGTGAATTGAAGTGTTGGAACAGACTGCTTCTCTTTCAGGGAAACGCATGTGAGTTTCTTCCTAATGCTTGCAAGTAGCTTAAGGCACTTTCAAGGGAAAGTGATTTTCTCTGAAAGGACAGCATTTAGAAAGTGAAGCAACACTCCATTCACTTCACATAGTGAATTGAAGTGTTGGAACAGACTGCTTCTCTTTCAGAGAAACGCATGTGAATTTCTGTTGAATGCTTGTAAGTAGCTTAAGACACTTTCAAAGGAAAGTGATTTTCTCTGAAAGGACAGCATTTAGAAAGTGAAGCAACACTCCATTCACTTCACACTGTGAATAGAAGTGTTGGAACAGACTGCTTCTCTTTCAGAGAAACGCATGTGAGTTTCTTGTGAATGCTTGCAAGTTGCTTAAGGCACTTTCAAAGGAAAGTGATTTTCTCTGAAAGGACAGCATTTAGAAAGTGAAGCAACACTCCATTCACTTTGTACAGTGAATTGAAGTGTTGGAACAGACTGCCTCTCTTTCAGAGAAATGCATGTGAGTTTCTGTTGAATGCTTGTCAGTAGCTTAAGGCTCTTTCAAAGGAAAGTGATTTTCTCTGAAAGGACAGCATTTAGAAAGTAAAGCAACACTCCATTCCCTTCGCGCAATGAATTGAAGTGTTGGAACAGACTGCTTCTCTTTCAGAGAAACGCATTAGTGTTTCTTGTGAATGCTTGTAAGAAGCTTAAGCCACTTTCAAAGGAAAGTGATTTTCTCTGAAAGGACAGCATTTAAAAAGTGAAGCAACACTCCATTCACTTCGCAGAGTGAATTGAAGTGTTGGAACAGACTGCTTCTCTTTCAGAGAAACGCATGTGAGTTTCTTGTGAATTCTTGCAAGTTGCTTAAGGCACTTTCAAAGAAAGTGATTTTCTCTGAAAGGACAGCATTTAGAAAGTGAAGCAACACTCCATTCACTTCGCACAGTGCATTGAAGTGTTGGAACAGACTACTTCTCTTTCAGAGAAACGCATGTGATTTTTTTGTGAATGCTTGAAAGTAGTTTAAGGCACTTTCAAAGGAAAGTGATTTTCTCTGAAAGGACAGAATTTAGAAAGTTAAGCAACACTCCATTCACTTCGCACAGTGAATAGAAGTGTTTGAACAGTCTGCTTCTCTTTCAGAGAAACGCATGTGAGTTTCTTCCTAATGCTTGCAAGTAGCTTAAGGCACTTTCAAAGGAAAGTGATTTTCTCTGAAAGGACAGCATTAAGAAAGTGAAGCAACACTCCATTCACTTCGAACAGTGAATTGAAGTGTTTGAACAGACTGCTTCTCTTTCAGAGAAATGCATGTGAGTTTCTGTTGAATGCTTGTAAGTAGCTTAAGGCACATTCAAAGGAAAGTGATTTTCTCTGAAAGGACAGCATTTAGAAAGTGAAGCAACACTCCATTCACTTCGCAGAGTGAATTGAAGTATTGGAACAGACTGCTTCTCTTTCAGAGAAACGCATGTGAGTTTCTGGTGAATGCTTGTAAGAAGCTTAAGGCACTTTCAAAGGAAAGTGAAGTTCTCTGAAAGGACAGCATTTAGAAAGTGAAGCAACACTCCATTCATTTCGCACGATAAATTGAAGTGTTGGAACAGACTGCTTCTCTTTCAGAGAAACGCATGTGAGTTTCTTGTGAATTCTTGCAAGTTGCTAAAGGCACTTTCAAAGGAGAGTGATTTTCTCTGAAAGGACAGCATTTAGAAACTGAAGCAACACTCCATTCACTTCGCACAGTGAATTGAAGTGTTGGAACAGACTGCTTCTCTTTCAGAGAAACGCATGTGAGTTTCTGGTGAATGCTTGCAAGTTGCTTAAGGCACTTTCAAAGGAAAGTGATTTTCTCTGAAGAGACAGCATTTAGAAAGTGAAGCAACACTCCATTCACTTCCCACAGTGAATTGAAGTGTTTGAACAGTCTGCTTCTCTTTCAGAGAAGCGCATGTGAGTTTCTTCCTAATGCTTGCAAGTAGCTTAAGGCACTTTCAAAGTAAAGTGATTTTCTCTGAAAGGACAGCATTTAAAAAGTGAAGCAACACTCCATTCACTTCGAACAGTGAATTGAAGTGTTGGAACATACTGCTTCTCTTTCAGAGAAACGCATGTGAGTTTCTGGTGAATGCATGTAAGAAGCTTAAGGCACTTTCAAAGGAAAGTGATTTTCTCTGAAAGGACAGCATTTAGAAACTGAAGCAACACTCCATTCACTTCGCACAGTGAATTGAAGTGTTGGAACAGACAGCTTCTCTTTAAGAGAAACGCATGTGAGTTTTTTGTGAATGCTTGAAATTAGTTTAAGGCACTTTCAAAGGAAAGTGATTTTCTCTGAAAGGACAGAATTTAGAAAGTGATGCAACACTCCATTCACCTCGCACAGTGAATTGAAGTGTTGGAACAGACTGCTTCTCTTTCAGAGAAACGCATGTGAGTTTCTTCCTAATGCTTGTAAGTAGCTTAAGGCACTTTCAAAGGAAAGTGATTTTCTCTGAAAGGACAGCATTTAGAAAGTGAAGCAACACTTCATTCACTTCGCACAGTGAATTGAAGTGTTGGAACAGACTGCTTCTCTTTCAGAGAAACGCATGTTAGTTTCTGGTGAATGCTTGTAAGTAGCTTAAGGCACTTTCAAAGGAAAATGATTTTCTCTGAAAGGACAGCATTTAGAAAGTGAAGGAACACTCCATTCACTTCGCACAGTGAATTGAAGTGTTGGAACAGACTGCTTCTCTTTCAGAGAAACGCATGTGAGTTTCTGGTGAATGCTTGTAAGTAGCTTAAGGCACATTCAAAGGAAAGTGATTTTCTCTGAAAGGACAGCATTTAGAAAGTGAAGCAACACTCCATTCACTTCGCAGAGTGAATTGAAGTATTGGAACAGACTGCTTCTCTTTCAGAGAAACGCATGTGAGTTTCTGGTGAATGCTTGTAAGAAGCTTAAGGCACTTTCAAAGGAAAGTGAAGTTCTCTGAAAGGACAGCATTTAGAAAGTGAAACAAGACTCCATTCACTTCGCACAGTGAATTGAAGTGTTGGAACAGACTGCTTCTCTTTCAGAGAAACGCATGTGAGTTTCTTGTGAATTCTTGCAAGTTGCTTAAGGCACTTTCAAAGGAGAGTGATTTTCTCTGAAAGGACAGCATTTAGAAACTGAAGCAACACTCCATTCACTTCGCACAGTGAATTGAAGTGTTGGAACAGACTGCTTCTCTTTCAGAGAAATGCATGTGAGTTTCTGGTGAATGCTTGTTAGTAGCTTAAGGCACTTTCAAAGGAAAGTGATTTTCTCTGAAAGGACAGCATTTAGAAAGTGAAGCAACACTCCATTCACTTCACACAGTGAATTGAAGTGTTGGAACAGACTGCTTCTCTTTCAGAGAAACGCATGTGAGTTTCTTCCTAATGCTTGCAAGTAGCTTAAGGCACTTTCAAGGGAAAGTGAGTTTCTCTGAAAGGACAGCATTTAGAAAGTGAAGCAACACTCCATTCACTTCACATAGTGAATTGAAGTGTTGGAACAGACTGCTTCTCTTTCAGAGAAACGCATGTGAATTTCTGTTGAATGCTTGTAAGTAGCTTAAGACACTTTCAAAGGAAAGTGATTTTCTCTGAAAGGACAGCATTTAGAAAGTGAAGCAACACTCCATTCACTTCGCACAGTGAATTGAAGTGTTGGAACAGACTGCTTCTCTTTCATAGAAACGCATTAGTGTTTCTTGTGAATGCTTGTAAGAAGCTTAAGGCACTTTCAAAGGAAAGTGATTTTCTCTGAAAGGACAGCATTTACAAAGTGACGCAACACTCCATTCACTTCGCACAGTGAATTGAAGTGTTGGAACAGATTGCTTCTCTTTCAGAGAAACGCATGTGAGTTTCTTGTGAATTCTTGCAAGTTGCTTAAGGCACTTTCAAAGAAAGTGATTTTCTCTGAAAGGACAGCATTTAGAAAGTGAAGCAACACTCCATTCACTTCGCACAGTGAATTGAAGTGTTGGAACAGACTACTTCTCTTTCAGAGAAACGCATGTGAGTTTTTTGTGAATGCTTGAAAGTAGTTTAAGGCACTTTCAAAGGAAAGTGATTTTCTCTGAAAGGACAGAATTTAGAAAGTGAAGCAACACTCCATTCACTTCGCACAGTGAATTGAAGTGTTTGAACAGTCTGCTTCTCTTTCAGAGAAACGCATGTGAGTTTCTTCCTAATGCTTGCAAGTAGCTTAAGGCACTTTCAAAGGAAAGTGATTTTCTCTGAAAGGACAGCATTTAGAAAGTGAAGCAACACTCCATTCACTTCGCACAGTGAATTGAAGTGTTGGAACAGACTGCTTCTCTTTCAGAGAAACGCATGTGAGCTTCTGGTGAATGCTTGTAAGAAGCTTAAGGCACTTTCAAAGGAAAGTGATTTTCTCTGAAAGGACAGCATTTAGAAACTGAAGCAACACTCCATTCACTTCGGACAGTGAATTGAAGTGTTGGAACAGACTGCTTCTCTTTAAGAGAAATGCATGTGAGTTTTTTGTGAATGCTTGAAAGTAGTTTAAGGCACTTTCAAAGGAAAGTGATTTTCTCTGAAAGGACAGAATTTAGAAAGTGATGCAACACTCCATTCACTTCGCACAGTGAATTGAAGTGTTGGAACAGACTGCTTCTCTTTCAGAGAAACGCATGTTAGTTTCTGGTGAATGCTTGTAAGTAGCTTAAGGCACTTTCAAAGGAAAATGATTTTCTCTGAAAGGACAGCATTTACAAAGTGAAGCAACACTCCATTCACTTCGCACAGTGAATTGAAGTGTTTGAACAGACTGCTTCTCTTTCAGAGAAATGCATGTGAGTTTCTGTTGAATGCTTGTAAGTAGCTTAAGTCACATTCAAAGGAAAGTGATTTTCTCTGAAAGGACAGCATTTAGAAAGTGAAGCAACACTCCATTCACTTCGCAGAGTGAATTGAAGTATTGGAACAGACTGCTTCTCTTTCAGAGAAACGCATGTGAGTTTCTGGTGAATGCTTGTAAGAAGCTTAAGGCACTTTCAAAGGAAAGTGAAGTTCTCTGAAAGGACAGCATTTAGAAAGTGAAGCAACACTCCATTCATTTCGCACGATGAATTGAAGTGTTGGAACAGACTGCTTCTCTTTCAGAGAAACGCATGTGAGTTTCTTGTGAATTCTTGCAAGTTGCTAAAGGCACTTTCAAAGGAGAGTGATTTTCTCTGAAAGGACAGCATTTAGAAACTGAAGCAACACTCCATTCACTTCGCACAGTGAATTGAAGTGTTGGAACAGACTGCTTCTCTTTCAGAGAAACGCATGTGAGTTTTTTCCTAATGCTTGCAAGTAGCTTAAGGCACTTTCAAGGGAAAGTGATTTTCTCTGAAAGGACAGCATTTAGAAAGTGAAGCAACACTCCATTCACTTCACATAGTGAATTGAAGTGTTGGAACAGACTGCTTCTCTTTCAGAGAAACGCATGTGAATTTCTGTTGAATGCTTGTAAGTAGCTTAAGGCACTTTCAAAGGAAAGTGATTTTCTTGAAAGGACAGCATTTAGAAAGTGAAGCAACACTCCATTCACTTCGCACAGTGAATTGAAGTGTTGGAACAGACTGCTTCTCTTTCAGAGAAACACATGTGAGATTTTTGTGAATGCTTGAAAGTAATTTAAGGCACTTTCAAAGGAAAGTGATTTTCTCTGAAAGGACAGAATTTAGAAAGTGAAGCAACACTCCATTCACTTCACACAGTGAATTGAAGTGTTGGAACAGTCTGCTTCTCTTTCATAGAAACGCATGTGAGCTTCTTCCTAATGCTTGCAAGTAGCTTAAGGCACTTTCAAAGGAAAGTGATTTTCTCTGAAAGGACAGCATTTAGAAAGTGAAGCAACACGCCATTCACTTCGCACAGTGAATAGAAGTGTTGGAACAGACTGCTTCTCTTTCAGAGAAACGCATGTGAGTTTTTTGTGAATGCTTGCAAGTTGCTTAAGGCACTTTCAAAGGAAAGTGATTTTCTCTGAAAGGACAGCATTTAGAAAGTGAAGCAACACTCCATTCACTTTGTACAGTGAATTGAAGTGTTGGAACAGACTGCCTCTCTTTCAGAGAAATGCATGTGAGTTTCTGTTGAATGCTTGTCAGTGGCTTAAGGCTCTTACAAAGGAAAGTGATTTTCTCTGAAAGGACAGCATTTAGAAAGTAAAGCAACACTCCATTCCCTTCGCGCAATGAATAGAAGTGTTGGAACAGACTGCTTCTCTTTCATAGAAACGCATTAGTGTTTCTTGTGAATGCTTGTAAGAAGCTTAAGGCACTTTCAAAGGAAAGTGATTTTCTCTGAAAGGACAGCATTTACAAAGTGAAGCAACACTCCATTCACTTCGCACAGTTAATTGAAGTGTTGGAACAGACTGCTTCTCTTTCAGAGAAACGCATGTGAGTTTCTTGTGAATTCTTGCAAGTTGCTTAAGGCACTTTCAAAGGAAAGTGATTTTCTCTGAAAGGACAGCATTTAGAGAGTGAAACAACACTCCATTCACTTCGCACAGTGAATTGAAGTGTTTGAACAGTCTGCTTCTCTTTCAGAGAAACGCATGTGAGTTTCTTCCTAATGCTTGCAAATAGCTTAAGGCACTTTCAAAGGAAAATGATTTTCTCTGAAAGGACAGCATTTAGAAAGTGAAGCAACACTCCATTCACTTCGCACAGTGAATTGAAGTGTTGGAACAGACTGCTTCTCTTTCAGAGAAACGCATGTGAGTTTCTTTTGAATGCTTGTAAGTAGCTTAAGGCACATTCAAAGGAAAGTGATTTTCTCTGAAAGGACAGCATTTAGAAAGTGAAGCAACACTCCATTCACATCGCAGAGTGAATTGAAGTATTGGAACAGACTGCTTCTCTTTCAGAGAAACGCATGTGAGTTTCTGATGAATGCTTGTAAGAAGCTTAAGGCACTTTCAAAGGAAAGTGAAGTTCTCTGAAAGGACAGCATTTAGAAAGTGAAGCAACACTCCATTCACTTTGTACAGTGAATTGAAGTGTTGGAACAGACTGCCTCTCTTTCAGAGAAATGCATGTGAGTTTCTGTTGAATGCTTGTCAGTAGCTTAAGGCACTTTCAAGGGAAAGTGATTTTCTCTGAAAGGACAGCATTTAGAAAGTAAAGCAACACTCCATTCCCTTCGCGCAATGAATTGAAGTGTTGGAACAGACTGCTTCTCTTTCATAGAAACGCATTAGTGTTTCTTGTGAATGCTTGTAAGAAGCTTAAGGCACTTTCAAAGGAAAGTGATTTTCTCTGAAAGGACAGCATTTACAAAGTGAAGCAACACTCCATTCACTTCGCACAGTGAATTGAAGTGTTGGAACAGACTGCTTCTCTTTCAGAGAAACGCATGTGAGTTTCTTGTGAATGCTTGCAAGTTGCTTAAGGCACTTTCAAAGGAAAGTGATTTTCTCTGAAAGGACAGCATTTAGAAAGTGAAGCAACACTCCATTCACTTTGTACAGTGAATTGAAGTGTTTGAACAGTCTGCTTCTCTTTCAGAGAAACGCATGTGAGTTTCTTCCTAATGCTTGCAAGTAGCTTAAGGCACTTTAAAAGGAAAGTGATTTTCTCTGAAAGGACAGCATTTAGAAAGTGAAGCAACACTCCATTCACTTCGCACAGTGAATTGAAGTGTTGGAACAGACTGCTTCTCTTTCATAGAAACACATTAGTGTTTCTTGTGAATGCTTGTAAGAAGCTTAAGGCACTTTCAAAGGAAAGTGATTTTCTCTGAAAGGACAGCATTTACAAAGTGAAGCAACACTCCATTCACTTCGCACAGTGAATTGAAGTGTTGGAACAGACTGCTTCTCTTTCAGAGAAACGCATGTGAGTTTCTTGTGAATTCTTGCAAGTTGCTTAAGGCACTTTCAAAGAAAGTGATTTTCTCTGAAAGGACAGCATTTAGAAAGTGAAGCAACACTCCATTCACTTCGCACAGTGAATTGAAGTGTTGGAACAGACTACTTCATTTTAAGAGAAACGCATGTGAGTTTTTTGTGAATGCTTGAAAGTAGTTTAAGGCACTTTCAAAGGAAAGTGATTTTCTCTGAAAGGACAGAATTTAGAAAGTGAAGCAATACTCCATTCACTTCGCACAGTGAATTGAAGTGTTTGAACAGTCTGCTTCTCTTTCAGAGAAACGCATGTGAGTTTCTTCCTAATGCTTGCAAGTAGCTTAAGGCACTTTCAAAGGAAAGTGATTTTCTCTGAAAGGACAGCATTAAGAAAGTGAAGCAACACTCCATTCACTTCGCACAGTGAATTGAAGTGTTGGAACAGACTGCTTCTCTTTCAGAGAAACGCATGTGAGCTTCTGGTGAATGCTTGTAAGAAGCTTAAGGCACTTTCAAAGGAAAGTGATTTTCTCTGAAAGGACAGCATTTAGAAACTGAAGCAACACTCCATTCACTTCGGACAGTGAATTGAAGTGTTGGAACAGACTGCTTCTCTTTAAGAGAAACGCATGTGAGTTTTTTGTGAATGCTTGAAAGTAGTTTAAGGCACTTTCAAAGGAAAGTGATTTTCTCTGAAAGGACAGAATTTAGAAAGTGATGCAACACTCCATTCACTTCGCACAGTGAATTGAAGTGTTGGAACAGACTGCTTCTCTTTCAGAGAAACGCATGTTAGTTTCTGGTGAATGCTTGTAAGTAGCTTAAGGCACTTTCAAAGGAAAATGATTTTCTCTGAAAGGACAGCATTTAGAAAGTGAAGCAACACTCCATTCACTTCGCACAGTGAATTGAAGTGTTGGAACAGACTGCTTCTCTTTCAGAGAAATGCATGTGAGTTTCTGTTGAATGCTTGTCAGTAGCTTAAGGCACATTCAAAGGAAATTGATTTTCTCTGAAAGGACAGCATTTAGAAAGTGAAGCAACACTCCATTCATTTCGCACGATGAATTGAAGTGTTGGAACAGACTGCTTCTCTTTCAGAGAAACGCATGTGAGTTTCTTGTGAATTCTTGCAAGTTGCTAAAGGCACTTTCAAAGGAGAGTGATTTTCTCTGAAAGGACAGCATTTAGAAACTGAAGCAACACTCCATTCACTTCGCACAGTGAATTGAAGTGTTGGAACAGACTGCTTCTCTTTCAGAGAAACGCATGTGAGTTTCTGGTGAATGCTTGTAAGTAGCTTAAGGCACTTTCAAAGGAAAGTGATTTTTTCAGAAAGGACAGCATTTAGAAAGTGAAGCAACACTTCATTCACTTCGCACAGTGAATTGAAGTGTTGGAACAGACTGCTTCTCTTTCAGAGAAACGCATGTGAGTTTTTTCCTAATGCTTGCAAGTAGCTTAAAGCACTTTCAAGGGAAAGTGATTTTCTCTGAAAGGACAGCATTTAGAAAGTGAAGCAACACTCCATTCACTTCACATAGTGAATTGAAGTGTTGGAACAGACTGCTTCTCTTTCAGAGAAACGCATGTGAATTTCTGTTGAATGCTTGTAAGTAGCTTAAGGCACTTTCAAAGGAAAGTGATTTTCTTGAAAGGACAGCATTTAGAAAGTGAAGCAACACTCCATTCACTTCGCACAGTGAATTGAAGTGTTGGAACAGACTGCTTCTCTTTCAGAGAAACGCATGTGAGTTTCTGTTGAATGCTTGTAAGAAGCTTAAGGCACTTTCAAAGGAAAGTGATTTTCTCTGAAAGGACAGCATTTAGAAACTGAAGCAACACTCCATTCACTTCGCACAGTGAATTGAAGTGTTGAAACAGACAGCTTCTCTTTAAGAGAAACGCATGTGAGTTTTTTGTGAATGCTTGAAATTAGTTTAAGGCACTTTCAAAGGAAAGTGATTTTCTCTGAAAGGACAGAATTTAGAAAGTGATGCAACACTCCATTCATTTCGCACAGTGAATTGAAGTGTTGGAACAGACTGCTTCTCTTTCAGAGAAACGCATGTGAGTTTCTTCCTAATGCTTGTAAGTAGCTTAAGGCACTTTCAAAGGAAAGTGATTTTCTCTGAAAGGACAGCATTTAGAAAGTGAAGCAACACTCCATTCACTTCGCACAGTGAATTGAAGTGTTGGAACAGACTGCTTCTCTTTCCGAGAAACGCATGTCAGTTTCTTGTGAATTCTTGCAAGTTGCTTCAGGCACTTTCATAGGAAAGTGATTTTCTCTGAAAGGACAGCATTTAGTAAGTGAAGCAACACTCCATTCACTTCGCACAGTGAATTGAAGTGTTGGAACAGACTGCTTCTCTTTCAGAGAAACACATGTGAGATTTTTGTGAATGCTTGAAAGTAATTTAAGGCACTTTCAAAGGAAAGTGATTTTCTCTGAAAGGACAGAATTTAGAAAGTGAAGCAACACTCCATTCACTTCGCACAGTGAATTGAAGTGTTGGAACAGTCTGCTTCTCTTTCAGAGAAACGCATGTGAGCTTCTTCCTAATGCTTGCAAGTAGCTTAAGGCACTTTCAAAGGAAAGTGATTTTCTCTGAAAGGACAGCATTTAGAAAGTGAAGCAACACGCCATTCACTTCGCACAGTGAATAGAAGTGTTGGAACAGACTGCTTCTCTTTCAGAGAAACGCATGTGAGTTTTTTGTGAATGCTTGCAAGTTGCTTAAGGCACTTTCAAAGGAAAGTGATTTTCTCTGAAAGGACAGCATTTAGAAAGTGAAGCAACACTACATTCCCTTCGTGCAGTGAATTGAAGTGTTGGAACAGACTGCCTCTCTTTCAGAGAAATGCATGTGAGTTTCTGTTGAATGCTTGTCAGGGGCTTAAGGCTCTTACAAAGGAAAGTGATTTTCTCTGAAAGGACAGCATTTAGAAAGTAAAGCAACACTCCATTCCCTTCGCGCAATGAATAGAAGTGTTGGAACAGACTGCTTCTCTTTCATAGAAACGCATTAGTGTTTCTTGTGAATGCTTGTAAGAAGCTTAAGGCACTTTCAAAGGAAAGTGATTTTCTCTGAAAGGACAGCATTTACAAAGTGAAGCAACACTCCATTCACTTCGCACAGTTAATTGAAGTGTTGGAACAGACTGCTTCTCTTTCAGAGAAACGCATGTGAGTTTCTTGTGAATTCTTGCAAGTTGCTTAAGGCACTTTCAAAGGAAAGTGATTTTCTCTGAAAGGACAGCATTTAGAGAGTGAAGCAACACTCCATTCACTTCGCACAATGAATTGAAGTGTTGGAACAGACCACTTCTCTTTCAGAGAAACGCATGTGAGTTTTTTGTGAATGCTTGAAAGTAGTTTAAGGCACTTTCAAAGGAAAGTGATTTTCTCTGAAAGGACAGAATTTAGAAAGTGAAGCAACACTCCATTCACTTCGCACAGTGAATTGAAGTGTTTGAACAGTCTGCTTCTCTTTCAGAGAAACGCATGTGAGTTTCTTCCTAATGCTTGCAAGTAGCTTAAGGCACTTTCAAAGGAAAGTGATTTTGTCTGAAAGGACAGCATTAAGAAAGTGAAGCAACACTCCATTCACTTCGCACAGTGAATTGAAGTGTTGGAACAGACTGCTTCTCTTTCAGAGAAACGCATGTGAGCTTCTGGTGAATGCTTGTAAGAAGCTTAAGGCACTTTCAAAGGAAAGTGATTTTCTCTGAAAGGACAGCATTTAGAAACTGAAGCAACACTCCATTCACTTCGGACAGTGAATTGAAGTGTTGGAACAGACTGCTTCTCTTTAAGAGAAACGCATGTGAGTTTTTTGTGAATGCTTGAAAGTAGTTTAAGGCACTTTCAAAGGAAAGTGATATTCTCTGAAAGGACAGAATTTAGAAAGTGATGCAACACTCCATTCACTTCGCACAGTGAATTGAAGTGTTGGAACAGACTGCTTCTCTTTCAGAGAAACGCATGTTAGTTTCTGGTGAATGCTTGTAAGTAGCTTAAGGCACTTTCAAAGGAAAATGATTTTCTCTGAAAGGACAGCATTTAGAAAGTGAAGCAACACTCCATTCACTTCACACAGTGAATTGAAGTGTTGGAACAGACTGCTTCTCTTTCAGAGAAACGCATGTGAGTTTCTTTTGAATGCTTGTAAGTAGCTTAAGGCACATTCAAAGGAAAGTTATTTTCTCTGAAAGGACAGCATTTAGAAAGTGAAGCAACACTCCATTCACATCGCAGAGTGAATTGAAGTATTGGAACAGACTGCTTCTCTTTCAGAGAAACGCATGTGAGTTTCTGATGAATGCTTGTAAGAAGCTTAAGGCACTTTCAAAGGAAAGTGAAGTTCTCTGAAAGGACAGCATTTAGAAAGTGAAGCAACACTCCATTCCCTTCGCACAGTGAATTGAAGTGTTGGAACAGACTGCTTCTCTTTCAGAGAAACGCATGTGAGTTTCTTGTGAATTCTTGCAAGTTGCTTAAGGCACTTTCAAAGGAGAGTGATTTTCTCTGAAAGGACAGCATTTAGAAAGTGAAGCAACACTACATTCACTTCGCACAGTGAATTGAAGTGTAGGAACAGACTGCTTCTCTTTCAGAGAAACGCATGTGAGTTTCTTGTGAATGCTTGCAAGTTGCTTAAGGCACTTTCAAAGGAAAGTGATTTTCTCTGAAAGGACAGCATTTAGAAAGTGAAGCAACACTCCATTCACTTTGTACAGTGAATTGAAGTGTTGGAACAGACTGCCTCTCTTTCAGAGAAATGCATGTGAGTTTCTGTTGAATGCTTGTCAGTAGCTTAAGGCTCTTCCAAAGGAAAGTGATTTTCTCTGAAAGGACAGCATTTAGAAAGTAAAGCAACACTCCATTCCCTTCGCGCAATGAATTGAAGTGTTGGAACAGACTGCTTCTCTTTCATAGAAACGCATTAGTGTTTCTTGTGAATGCTTGTAAGAAGCTTAAGGCACTTTCAAAGGAAAGTGATTTTCTCTGAAAGGACAGCATTTACAAAGTGAAGCAACACTCCATTCACTTCGCACAGTGAATTGAAGTGTTGGAACAGACTGCTTCTCTTTCAGAGAAACGCATGTGAGTTTCTTGTGAATTCTTGCAAGTTGCTTAAGGCACTTTCAAAGAAAGTGATTATCTCTGAAAGGACAGCATTTAGAAAGTGAAGCAACACTCCATTCACTTCGCACAGTGAATTGAAGTGTTGGAACAGACTGCTTCTCTTTCAGAGAAACGCATGTGAGTTTTTTGTGAATGCTTGAAAGTACTTTAAGGCACTTTCAAAGGAAAGTGATTTTCTCTGAAAGGACAGAATTTAGAAAGTGAAGCAACACTCCATTCACTTCGCACAGTGAATTGAAGTGTTTGAACAGTCTGCTTCTCTTTCAGAGAAACGCATGTGAGTTTCTTCCTAATGCTTGCAAGTAGCTTAAGGCACTTTCAAAGGAAAGTGATTTTCTCTGAAAGGACAGCATTAAGAAAGTGAAGCAACACTCCATTCACTTCGCACAGTGAATTGAAGTGTTGGAACAGACTGCTTCTCTTTCAGAGAAACGCATGTGAGCTTCTGGTGAATGCTTGTAAGAAGCTTAAGGCACTTTCAAAGGAAAGTGATTTTCTCTGAAAGGACAGCATTTAGAAACTGAAGCAACACTCCATTCACTTCGGACAGTGAATTGAAGTGTTGGAACAGACTGCTTCTCTTTAAGAGAAACGCATGTGAGTTTTTTGTGAATGCTTGAAAGTAGTTTAAGGCACTTTCAAAGGAAAGTGATTTTCTCTGAAAGGACAGAATTTAGAAAGTGATGCAACACTCCATTCATTTCGCACAGTGAATTGAAGTGTTGGAACAGACTGCTTCTCTTTCAGAGAAACGCATGTGAGTTTCTTCCTAATGCTTGTAAGTAGCTTAAGGCACTTTCAAAGGAAAGTGATTTTCTCTGAAAGGACAGCATTTAGAAACTGAAGCAACACTCCATTCACTTCGCACAGTGAATTGAAGTGTTGGAACAGACTGCTTCTCTTTCAGAGAAATGCATGTGAGTTTCTGGTGAATGCTTGTAAGTAGCTTAAGGCACTTTCAAAGGAAAATGATTTTCTCTGAAAGGACAGCATTTAGAAAGTGAAGCAACACTCCATTCACTTCGCACAGTGAATTGAAGTGTTGGAACAGACTGCTTCTCTTTCCGAGAAACGCATGTGAGTTTCTTGTGAATTCTTGCAAGTTGCTTCAGGCACTTTCATAGGAAAGTGATTTTCTCTGAAAGGACAGCATTTAGAAAGTGAAGCAACACTCCATTCACTTCGCAGAGTGAATTGAAGTGTTGGAACAGACTGCTTCTCTTTCAGAGAAACACATGTGAGATTTTTGTGAATGCTTGAAAGTAATTTAAGGCACTTTCAAAGGAAAGTGATTTTCTCTGAAAGGACAGAATTTAGAAAGTGAAGCAACACTCCATTCACTTCGCACAGTGAATTGAAGTGTTGGAACAGTCTGCTTCTCTTTCAGAGAAACGCATGTGAGCTTCTTCCTAATGCTTGCAAGTAGCTTAAGGCACTTTCAAAGGAAAGTGATTTTCTCTGAAAGGACAGCATTTAGAAAGTGAAGCAACACGCCATTCACTTCGCACAGTGAATAGAAGTGTTGGAACAGACTGCTTCTCTTTCAGAGAAACGCATGTGAGTTTTTTGTGAATGCTTGCAAGTTGCTTAAGGCACTTTCAAAGGAAAGTGATTTTCTCTGAAAGGACAGCATTTAGAAAGTGAAGCAACACTCCATCCACTTTGTACAGTGAATTGAAGTGTTGGAACAGACTGCCTCTCTTTCAGAGAAATGCATGTGAGTTTCTGTTGAATGCTTGTCAGTGGCTTAAGGCTCTTTCAAAGGAAAGTGATTTTCTCTGAAAGGACAGCATTTAGAAAGTAAAGCAACACTCCATTCCCTTCGCGCAATGAATAGAAGTGTTGGAACAGACTGCTTCTCTTTCATAGAAACGCATGTGAGTTTCTTGTGAATTCTTCTAAGTTGCTTAAGGCACTTTCAAAGGAGAGTGATTTTCTCTGAAAGGACAGCATTTAGAAAGTGAAGCAACACTCCATTCACTTCGCACAGTGAATTGAAGTGTTGGAACAGACTGCTTCTCTTTCAGAGAAACGCATGTGAGTTTCTTGTGAATGCTTGCAAGTTGCTTAAGGCACTTTCAAAGGAAAGTGATTTTCTCTGAAAGGACAGCATTTACAAAGTGAAGCAACACTCCATTCACTTCGCACAGTGAATTGAAGTGTTGGAACAGACTGCTTCTCTTTCAGAGAAACGCATGTGAGTTTCTTGTGAATTCTTGCAAGTTGCTTAAGGCACTTTCAAAGAAAGTGATTTTCTCTGAAAGGACAGCATTTAGAAAGTGAAGCAACACTCCATTCACTTCTCACAGTGAATTGAAGTGTTGGAACAGACTACTTCTCTTTCAGAGAAACGCATGTGAGTTTTTTGTGAATGCTTTTAAGTAGTTTAAGGCACTTTCAAAGGAAAGTGATTTCTCTGAAAGGACAGAATTTAGAAAGTGAAGCCACACTCCATTCACTTCGCACAGTGAATTGAAGTGTTGGAACAGACTGCTTCTCTTTCAGAGAAACGCATGTGAGCTTCTGGTGAATGCTTGTAAGAAGCTTAAGGCACTTTCAAAGGAAAGTGATTTTCTCTGAAAGGACAGCATTTAGAAACTGAAGCAACACTCCATTCACTTCGGACAGTGAATTGAAGTGTTGGAACAGACTGCTTCTCTTTCAGAGAAATGCATGTGAGTTTCTGTTGAATGCTTGTAAGTAGCTTAAGGCACATTCAAAGGAAAGTTATTTTCTCTGAAAGGACAGCATTTAGAAAGTGAAGCAACACTCCATTCACTTCGCAGAGTGAATTGAAGTATTGGAACAGACTGCTTCTCTTTCAGAGAAACGCATGTGAGTTTCTGGTGAATGCTTGTAAGAAGCTTAAGGCACTCTCAAAGGAAAGTGAAGTTCTCTGAAAGGACAGCATTTAGAAAGTGAAGCAACACTCCATTCATTTCGCACGATGAATTGAAGTGTTGGAACAGACTGCTTCTCTTTCAGAGAAACGCATGTGAGTTTCTTGTGAATTCTTGCAAGTTGCTAAAGGCAATTTCAAAGGAGAGTGATTTTCTCTGAAAGGACAGCATTTAGAAACTGAAGCAACACTCCATTCACTTCGCACAGTGAATTGAAGTGTTGGAACAGACTGCTTCTCTTTCAGAGAAACGCATGTGAGTTTCTGGTGAATGCTTGTAAGTAGCTTAAGGCACTTTCAAAGGAAAGTGATTTTCTCAGAAAGGACAGCATTTAGAAAGTGAAGCAACACTTCATTCACTTCGCACAGTTAATTGAAGTGTTGGAACAGACTGCTTCTCTTTCAGAGAAACGCATGTGAGTTTCTTCCTAATGCTTGCAAGTAGCTTAAGGCACTTTCAAGGGAAAGTGATTTTCTCTGAAAGGACAGCATTTAGAAAGTGAAGCAACACTCCATTCACTTCACATAGTGAATTGAAGTGTTGGAACAGACTGCTTCTCTTTCAGAGAAACGCATGTGAGTTTTTTGTGAATGCTTGAAAGTAGTTTAAGGCACTTTCAAAGGAAAGTGATTTTCTCTGAAAGGACAGAATTTAGAAAGTGAAGCAACACTCCATTCACTTCGCACAGTGAATTGAAGTGTTTGAACAGTCTGCTTCTCGTTCAGAGAAACGCATGTGAGTTTCTGATGAATGCTTGCAAGTAGCTTAAGGCACTTTCAAAGGAAAGTGATTTTCTCTGAAAGGACAGCATTTAGAAAGTGAAGCAACACTCCATTCACTTCGAACAGTGAATTGAAGTGTTGGAACAGACTGCTTCTCTTTCAGAGAAACGCATGTGAGTTTCTGTTGAATGCTTGTAAGAAGCTTAAGGCACTTTCAAAGGAAAGTGATTTTCTCTGAAAGGACAGCATTTAGAAACTGAAGCAACACTCCATTCACTTCGCACAGTGAATTGAAGTGTTGAAACAGACAGCTTCTCTTTAAGAGAAACGCATGTAAGTTTTTTGTGAATGCTTGAAATTAGTTTAAGGCACTTTCAAAGGAAAGTGATTTTCTCTGAAAGGACAGAATTTAGAAAGTGATGCAACACTCCATTCATTTCGCACAGTGAATTGAAGTGTTGGAACAGACTGCTTCTCTTTCAGAGAAACGCATGTGAGTTTCTTCCTAATGCTTGTAAGTAGCTTAAGGCACTTTCAAAGGAAAGTGATTTTCTCTGAAAGGACAGCATTTAGAAAGTGAAGCAACACTCCATTCACTTCGCACAGTGAATTGAAGTGTTGGAACAGACTGCTTCTCTTTCCGAGAAACGCATGTGAGTTTCTTGTGAATTCTTGCAAGTTGCTTCAGGCACTTTCATAGGAAAGTGATTTTCTCTGAAAGGACAGCATTTAGAAAGTGAAGCAACACTCCATTCACTTCGCACAGTGAATTGAAGTGTTGGAACAGACTGCTTCTCTTTCAGAGAAACGCATGTGAGATTTTTGTGAATGCTTGAAAGTAATTTAAGGCACTTTCAAAGGAAAGTAATTTTCTCTGAAAGGACAGCATTTAGAAAGTGAAGCAACACTCCATTCACTTTGTACAGTGAATTGAAGTGTTGGAACAGACTGCCTCTCTTTCAGAGAAATGCATGTGAGTTTCTGTTGAATGCTTGTCAGTGGCTTAAGGCTCTTTCAAAGGAAAGTGATTTTCTCTGAAAGGACAGCATTTAGAAAGTAAAGCAACACTCCATTCCCTTCGCGCAATGAATAGAAGTGTTGGAACAGACTGCTTCTCTTTCATAGAAACGCATTAGTGTTTCTTGTGAATGCTTGTAAGAAGCTTAAGGCACTTTCAAAGGAAAGTGATTTTCTCTGAAAGGACAGCATTTACAAAGTGAAGCAACACTCCATTCACTTCGCACAGTTAATTGAAGTGTTGGAACAGACTGCTTCTCTTTCAGAGAAACGCATGTGAGTTTCTTGTGAATTCTTGCAAGTTGCTTAAGGCACTTTCAAAGGAAAGTGATTTTCTCTGAAAGGACAGCATTTAGAGAGTGAAGCAACACTCCATTCACTTCGCACAGTGAATTGAAGTGTTGGAACAAACCGCTTCTCTTTCAGAGAAACGCATGTGAGTTTTTTGTGAATGCTTGAAAGTAGTTTAAGGCACTTTCAAAGGAAAGTGATTTTCTCTGAAAGGACAGCATTTAGAAAGTGAAGCAACACTCCATTCACTTCGCACAGTGAATTGAAGTGTTGGAACAGACTGCTTCTCTTTCAGAGAAACGCATGTGAGTTTCTTTTGAATGCTTGTAAGTAGCTTAAGGCACATTCAAAGGAAAGTGATTTTCTCTGAAAGGACAGCATTTAGAAAGTGAAGCAACACTCCATTCACATCGCAGAGTGAATTGAAGTATTGGAACAGACTGCTTCTCTTTCAGAGAAACGCATGTGAGTTTCTGATGAATGCTTGTAAGAAGCTTAAGGCACTTTCAAAGGAAAGTGAAGTTCTCTGAAAGGACAGCATTTAGAAAGTGAAGCAACACTCCATTCCCTTCGCACAGTGAATTGAAGTGTTGGAACAGACTGCTTCTCTTTCAGAGAAACGCATGTGAGTTTCTTGTGAATTCTTGCAAGTTGCTTAAGGCACTTTCAAAGGAGAGTGATTTTCTCTGAAAGGACAGCATTTAGAAAGTGAAGCAACACTCCTTTCACTTCGCACAGTGAATTGAAGTGTTGGAACAGACTGCTTCTCTTTCAGAGAAACGCATGTGAGTTTCTGGTGAATGCTTGTAAGTAGCTTAAGGCACTTTCAAAGGAAAGTGATTTTCTCTGAAAGGACAGCATTTAGAAAGTGAAGCAACACTCCATTCACTTCGCACAGTGAATTGAAGTGTTGGAACAGACTGCTTCTCTTTCAGAAAAACGCATGTGAGTTTCTTCCTAATGCTTGCAAGTAGCTTAAGGCACTTTCAAGGGAAAGTGATTTTCTCTGAAAGGACAGCATTTAGAAAGTGAAGCAACACTCCATTCACTTCACATAGTGAATTGAAGTGTTGGAACAGACTGCTTCTCTTTCAGAGAAACGCATGTGAATTTCTGTTGAATGCTTGTAAGTAGCTTAAGACACTTTCAAAGGAAAGTGATTTTCTCTGAAAGGACAGCATTTAGAAAGTGAAGCAACACTCCATTCACTTCACGCAGTGAATAGAAGTGTTGGAACAGACTGCTTCTCTTTCAGAGAAACGCATGTGAGTTTCTTGTGAATGCTTGCAAGTTGCTTAAGGCACTTTCAAAGGAAAGTGATTTTCTCTGAAAGGACAGCATTTAGAAAGTGAAGCAACACTCCATTCACTTTGTACAGTGAATTGAAGTGTTGGAACAGACTGCCTTTCTTTCAGAGAAATGCATGTGAGTTTCTGTTGAATGCTTGTCAGTAGCTTAAGGCTCTTTCAAAGGAAAGTGATTTCTCTGAAAGGACAGCATTTAGAAAGTAAAGCAACACTCCATTCCCTTCGCGCAATGAATTGAAGTGTTGGAACAGACTGCTTCTCTTTCACAGAAACGCATTAGTGTTTCTTGTGAATGCTTGTAAGAAGCTTAAGGCACTTTCAAAGGAAAGTGATTTTCTCTGAAAGGACAGCATTTACAAAGTGAAGCAACACTCCATTCACTTCGCACAGTGAATTGAAGTGTTGGAACAGACTGCTTCTCTTTCAGAGAAACGCATGTCAGTTTCTTGTGAATTCTTGCAAGTTGCTTAAGGCACTTTCAAAGAAAGTGATTTTCTCTGAAAGGACAGCATTTAGAAAGTGAAGCAACACTCCATTCACTTCGCACAGTGAATTGAAGTGTTGGAACAGACTGCTTCTCTTTCAGAGAAACGCATGTGAGTTTTTTGTGAATGCTTGAAAGTAGTTTAAGGCACTTTCAAAGGAAAGTGATTTTCTCTGTAAGGACAGAATTTAGAAAGTGAAGCAACACTCCATTCACTTCGCACAGTGAATTGAAGTGTTTGAACAGTCTGCTTCTCTTTCAGAGAAACGCATGTTAGTTTCTTCCTAATGCTTGCAAGTAGCTTAAGGCACTTTCAAAGGAAAGTGATTTTCTCTGAAAGGACAGCATTTAGAAAGTGAAGCAACACTCCATTCACTTCGCACAGTGAATTGAAGTGTTGGAACAGACTGCTTCTCTTTAAGAGAAACGCATGTGAGTTTTTTGTGAATGCTTGAAAGTAGTTTAAGGCACTTTCAAAGGAAAGTGATATTCTCTGAAAGGACAGAATTTAGAAAGTGATGCAACACTCCATTCACTTCGCACAGTGAATTGAAGTGTTGGAACAGACTGCTTCTCTTTCAGAGAAACGCATGTGAGTTTCTGGTGAATGCTTGTAAGTAGCTTAAGGCACTTTCAAAGGAAAATGATTTTCTCTGAAAGGACAGCATTTAGAAAGTGAAGCAACACTCCATTCACTTCGCACAGTGAATTGAAGTGTTGGAACAGACTGCTTCTCTTTCAGAGAAACGCATGTGAGTTTCTGTTGAATGCTTGAAAGTAGCTTAAGGCACATTCAAAGGAAAGTGATTTTCTCTGAAAGGACAGCATTTAGAAAGTGAAGCAACACTCCATTCACTTCGCACAGTGAATTGAAGTGTTGGAACAGACTGCTTCTCTTTCCGAGAAACACATGTGAGTTTCTTGTGAATTCTTGCAAGTTGCTTCAGGCACTTTCATAGGAAAGTGATTTTCTCTGAAAGGACAGCATTTAGAAAGTGAAGCAACACTCCATTCACTTCGCAGAGTGAATTGAAGTGTTGGAACAGACTGCTTCTCTTTCAGAGAAACACATGTGAGATTTTTGTGAATGCTTGAAAGTAATTTAAGGCACTTTCAAAGGAAAGTGATTTTCTCTGAAAGGACAGAATTTAGAAAGTGAAGCAACACTCCATTCACTTCTCACAGTGAATTGAAGTGTTGGAACAGTCTGCTTCTCTTTCAGAGAAACGCATGTGAGCTTCTTCCTAATGCTTGCAAGTAGCTTAAGGCACTTTCAAAGGAAAGTGATTTTCTCTGAAAGGACAGCATTTAGAAAGTGAAGCAACACGCCATTCACTTCGCACAGTGAATAGAAGTGTTGGAACAGACTGCTTCTCTTTCAGAGAAACGCATGTGAGTTTTTTGTGAATGCTTGCAAGTTGCTTAAGGCACTTTCAAAGGACAGTGATTTTCTCTGAAAGGACAGCATTTAGAAAGTGAAGCAACACTCCATTCACTTTGTACAGTGAATTGAAGTGTTGGAACAGACTGCTTCTCTTTCAGAGAAATGCATGTGAGTTTCTGTTGAATGCTTGTCAGTGGCTTAAGGCTCTTTCAAAGGAAAGTGATTTTCTCTGAAAGGACAGCATTTAGAAAGTAAAGCAACACTCCATTCCCTTCGCGCAATGAATAGAAGTGTTGGAACAGACTGCTTCTCTTTCATAGAAACGCATTAGTGTTTCTTGTGAATGCTTGTAAGAAGCTTAAGGCACTTTCAAAGGAAAGTGATTTTCTCTGAAAGGACAGCATTTACAAAGTGAAGCAACACTCCATTCACTTCGCACAGTTAATTGAAGTGTTGGTACAGACTGCTTCTCTTTCAGAGAAACGCATGTGAGTTTCTTGTGAATTCTTGCAAGTTGCTTAAGGCACTTTCAAAGGAAAGTGATTTTCTCTGAAAGGACAGCATTTAGAGAGTGAAGCAACACTCCATTCACTTCGCACAGTGAATTGAAGTGTTGGAACAGACCGCTTCTCTTTCAGAGAAACGCATGTGAGTTTTTTGTGAATGCTTGAAAGTAGTTTAAGGCACTTTCAAAGGAAAGTGATTTTCTCTGAAAGGACAGAATTTAGAAAGTGAAGCAACACTCCATTCACTTCGCACAGTGAATTGAAGTGTTTGAACAGTCTGCTTCTCTTTCAGAGAAACGCATGTGAGTTTCTTCCTAATGCTTGCAAGTAGCTTAAGGCACTTTCAAAGAAAAGTGATTTTCTCTGAAAGGACAGCATTAAGAAAGTGAAGCAACACTCCATTCACTTCGCACAGTGAATTGAAGTGTTGGAACAGACTGCTTCTCTTTCATAGAAACGCATGTGAGCTTCTGGTGAATGCTTGTAAGAAGCTTAAGGCACTTTCAAAGGAAAGTGATTTTCTCTGAAAGGACAGCATTTAGAAACTGAAGCAACACTCCATTCACTTCGGACAGTGAATTGAAGTGTTGGAACAGACTGCTTCTCTTTAAGAGAAACGCATGTGAGTTTTTTGTGAATGCTTGAAAGTAGTTTAAGGCACTTTCAAAGGAAAGTGATTTTCTCTGAAAGGACAGAATTTAGAAAGTGATGCAACACTCCATTCACTTCGCACAGTGAATTGAAGTGTTGGAACAGACTGCTTCTCTTTCAGAGAAACGCATGTTAGTTTCTGGTGAATGCTTGTAAGTAGCTTAAGGCACTTTCAAAGGAAAATGATTTTCTCTGAAAGGACAGCATTTAGAAAGTGAAGCAACACTCCATTCACTTCGCACAGTGAATTGAAGTGTTGGAACAGACTGCTTCTCTTTCAGAGAAACGCATGTGAGTTTCTTTTGAATGCTTGTAAGTAGCTTAAGGCACATTCAAAGGAAAGTGATTTTCTCTGAAAGGACAGCATTTAGAAAGTGAAGCAACACTCCATTCACATCGCAGAGTGAATTGAAGTATTGGAACAGACCGCTTCTCTTTCAGAGAAACGCATGTGAGTTTCTGATGAATGCTTGTAAGAAGCTTAAGGCACTTTCAAAGGAAAGTGATGTTCTCTGAAAGGACAGCATTTAGAAAGTGAAGCAACACTCCATTCCCTTCGCACAGTGAATTGAAGTGTTGGAACAGACTGCTTCTCTTTCAGAGAAACGCATGTGAGTTTCTTGTGAATTCTTGCAAGTTGCTTAAGGCACTTTCAAAGGAGAGTGATTTTCTCTGAAAGGACAGCATTTAGAAAGTGAAGCAACACTCCATTCACTTCGCACAGTGAATTGAAGTGTTGGAACAGACTGCTTCTCTTTCAGAGAAACGCATGTGAGTTTCTGGTGAATGCTTGTAAGTAGCTTAAGGCACTTTCAAAGGAAAGTGATTTTCTCTGAAAGGACAGCATTTAGAAAGTGAAGCAACACTCCATTCACTTCGCACAGTGAATTGAAGTGTTGGAACAGACTGCTTCTCTTTCAGAAAAACGCATGTGAGTTTCTTCCTAATGCTTGCAAGTAGCTTAAGGCACTTTCAAGGGAAAGTGATTTTCTCTGAAAGGACAGCATTTAGAAAGTGAAGCAACACTCCATTCACTTCACATAGTGAATTGAAGTGTTGGAACAGACTGCTTCTCTTTCAGAGAAACGCATGTTAATTTCTGTTGAATGCCTGTAAGTAGCTTAAGACACTTTCAAAGGAAAGTGATTTTCTCTGAAAGGACAGCATTTAGAAAGTGAAGCAACACTCCATTCACTTCACACAGTGAATAGAAGTGTTGGAACAGACTGCTTCTCTTTCAGAGAAACGCATGTGAGTTTCTTGTGAATGCTTGCAAGTAGCTTAAGGCACTTTCAAAGGAAAGTGATTTTCTCTGAAAGGACAGCATTTAGAAAGTGAAGCAACAATCCATTCACTTTGTACAGTGAATTGAAGTGTTGGAATAGACTGCCTCTCTTTCAGAGAAATGCATGTGAGTTTCTGTTGAATGCTTGTCAGTAGCTTAAGGCTCTTTCAAAGGAAAGTGATTTTCTCTGAAAGGACAGCATTTAGAAAGTGAAGCAACACTCCATTCACTTCGAACAGTGAATTGAAGTGTTGGAACAGACTGCTTCTCTTTCAGAGAAACGCATGTGAGTTTCTGTTGAATGCTTGTAAGAAGCTTAAGGCACTTTCAAAGGAAAGTGATTTTCTCTGAAAGGACAGCATTTAGAAAGTGAAGCAACACTCCATTCACTTCGCACAGTGAATTGAAGTGTTGAAACAGACAGCTTCTCTTTAAGAGAAACGCATGTGAGTTTTTTGTGAATGCTTGAAATTAGTTTAAGGCACTTTCAAAGGAAAGTGATTTTCTCTGAAAGGACAGAATTTAGAAAGTGATGCAACACTCCATTCATTTCGCACAGTGAATTGAAGTGTTGGAACAGACTGCTTCTCTTTCAGAGAAACGCATGTGAGTTTCTTCCTAATGCTTGTAAGTAGCTTAAGGCACTTTCAAAGGAAAGTGATTTTCTCTGAAAGGACAGCATTTAGAAAGTGAAGCAACACTCCATTCACTTCGCACAGTAAATTGAAGTGTTGGAACAGACTGCTTCTCTTTCCGAGAAACGCATGTGAGTTTCTTGTGAATTCTTGCAAGTTGCTTCAGGCACTTTCATAGGAAAGTGATTTTCTCTGAAAGGACAGCATTTAGAAAGTGAAGCAACACTCCATTCACTTCGCACAGTGAATTGAAGTGTTGGAACAGACTGCTTCTCTTTCAGAGAAACGCATGTGAGATTTTTGTGAATGCTTGAAAGTAATTTAAGGCACTTTCAAAGGAAAGTGATTTTCTCTGAATGGACAGCATTTAGAAAGTGAAGCAACACTCCATTCACTTTGTACAGTGAATTGAAGTGTTGGAACAGACTGCCTCTCTTTCAGGGAAATGCATGTGAGTTTCTGTTGAATGCTTGTCAGTGGCTTAAGGCTCTTTCAAAGGAAAGTGATTTTCTCTGAAAGGACAGCATTTAGAAAGTAAAGCAACACTCCATTCCCTTCGCGCAATGAATAGAAGTGTTGGAACAGACTGCTTCTCTTTCATAGAAACGCATTAGTGTTTCTTGTGAATGCTTGTAAGAAGCTTAAGGCACTTTCAAAGGAAAGTGATTTTCTCTGAAAGGACAGCATTTACAAAGTGAAGCAACACTCCATTCACTTCGCACAGTTAATTGAAGTGTTGGAACAGACTGCTTCTCTTTCAGAGAAACGCATGTGAGTTTCTTGTGAATTCTTGCAAGTTGCTTAAGGCACTTTCAAAGGAAAGTGATTTTCTCTGAAAGGACAGCATTTAGAGAGTGAAGCAACACTCCATTCACTTCGCACAGTGAATTGAAGTGTTGGAACAGACCGCTTCTCTTTCAGAGAAACGCATGTGAGTTTTTTGTGAATGCTTGAAAGTAGTTTAAGGCACTTTCAAAGGAAAGTGATTTTCTCTGAAAGGACAGAATTTAGAAAGTGAAGCAACACTCCATTCACTTCGCACAGTGAATTGAAGTGTTTGAACAGTCTGCTTCTCTTTCAGAGAAACGCATGTGAGTTTCTTCCTAATGCTTGCAAGTAGCTTAAGGCACTTTCAAAGGAAAGTGATTTTCTCTGAAAGGACAGCATTAAGAAAGTGAAGCAACACTCCATTCACTTCGCAAAGTGAATTGAAGTGTTGGAACAGACTGCTTCTCTTTCAGAGAAACGCATGTGAGCTTCTGGTGAATGCTTGTAAGAAGCTTAAGGCACTTTCAAAGGAAAGTGATTTTCTCTGAAAGGACAGCATTTAGAAACTGAAGCAACACTCCATTCACTTCGGACAGTGAATTGAAATGTTGGAACAGACTGCTTCTCTTTAAGAGAAACGCATGTGAGTTTTTTGTGAATGCTTGAAAGTAGTTTAAGGCACTTTCAAAGGAAAGTGATATTCTCTGAAAGGACAGAATTTAGAAAGTGATGCAACACTCCATTCACTTCGCACAGTGAATTGAAGTGTTGGAACAGACTGCTTCTCTTTCAGAGAAACGCATGTTAGTTTCTGGTGAATGCTTGTAAGTAGCTTAAGGCACTTTCAAAGGAAAATGATTTTCTCTGAAAGGACAGCATTTAGAAAGTGAAGCAACACTCCATTCACTTCGCACAGTGAATTGAAGTGTTGGAACAGACTGCTTCTCTTTCAGAGAAACACATGTGAGTTTCTTTTGAATGCTTGTAAGTAGCTTAAGGCACATTCAAAGGAAAGTGATTTTCTCTGAAAGGACAGCATTTAGAAAGTGAAGCAACACTCCATTCACTTCACATAGTGAATTGAAGTGTTGGAACAGACTGCTTCTCTTTCAGAGAAACGCATGTTAATTTCTGTTGAATGCCTGTAAGTAGCTTAAGACACTTTCAAAGGAAAGTGATTTTCTCTGAAAGGACAGCATTTAGAAAGTGAAGCAACACTCCATTCACTTCACACAGTGAATAGAAGTGTTGGAACAGACTGCTTCTCTTTCAGAGAAACGCATGTGAGTTTCTTGTGAATGCTTGCAAGTTGCTTAAGGCACTTTCAAAGGAAAGTGATTTTCTCTGAAAGGACAGCATTTAGAAAGTGAAGCAACAATCCATTCATTTTGTACAGTGAATTGAAGTGTTGGAATAGACTGCCTCTCTTTCAGAGAAATGCATGTGAGTTTCTGTTGAATGCTTGTCAGTAGCTTAAGGCTCTTTCAAAGGAAAGTGATTTTCTCTGAAAGGACAGCATTTAGAAAGTGAAGCAACACTCCATTCACTTCGAACAGTGAATTGAAGTGTTGGAACAGACTGCTTCTCTTTCAGAGAAACGCATGTGAGTTTCTGTTGAATGCTTGTAAGAAGCTTAAGGCACTTTCAAAGGAAAGTGATTTTCTCTGAAAGGACAGCATTTAGAAAGTGAAGCAACACTCCATTCACTTCGCACAGTGAATTGAAGTGTTGAAACAGACAGCTTCTCTTTAAGAGAAACGCATGTGAGTTTTTTGTGAATGCTTGAAATTAGTTTAAGGCACTTTCAAAGGAAAGTGATTTTCTCTGAAAGGACAGAATTTAGAAAGTGATGCAACACTCCATTCATTTCGCACAGTGAATTGAAGTGTTGGAACAGACTGCTTCTCTTTCAGAGAAACGCATGTGAGTTTCTTCCTAATGCTTGTAAGTAGCTTAAGGCACTTTCAAAGGAAAGTGATTTTCTCTGAAAGGACAGCATTTAGAAAGTGAAGCAACACTCCATTCACTTCGCACAGTAAATTGAAGTGTTGGAACAGACTGCTTCTCTTTCCGAGAAACGCATGTGAGTTTCTTGTGAATTCTTGCAAGTTGCTTCAGGCACTTTCATAGGAAAGTGATTTTCTCTGAAAGGACAGCATTTAGAAAGTGAAGCAACACTCCATTCACTTCGCACAGTGAATTGAAGTGTTGGAACAGACTGCTTCTCTTTCAGAGAAACGCATGTGAGATTTTTGTGAATGCTTGAAAGTAATTTAAGGCACTTTCAAAGGAAAGTGATTTTCTCTGAAAGGACAGCATTTAGAAAGTGAAGCAACACTCCATTCACTTTGTACAGTGAATTGAAGTGTTGGAACAGACTGCCTCTCTTTCAGAGAAATGCATGTGAGTTTCTGTTGAATGCTTGTCAGTGGCTTAAGGCTCTTTCAAAGGAAAGTGATTTTCTCTGAAAGGACAGCATTTAGAAAGTAAAGCAACACTCCATTCCCTTCGCGCAATGAATAGAAGTGTTGGAAAAGACTGCTTCTCTTTCATAGAAACGCATTAGTGTTTCTTGTGAATGCTTGTAAGAAGCTTAAGGCACTTTCAAAGGAAAGTGATTTTCTCTGAAAGGACAGCATTTACAAAGTGAAGCAACACTCCATTCACTTCGCACAGTTAATTGAAGTGTTGGAACAGACCGCTTCTCTTTCAGAGAAACGCATGTGAGTTTTTTGTGAATGCTTGAAAGTAGTTTAAGGCACTTTCAAAGGAAAGTGATTTTCTCTGAAAGGACAGAATTTAGAAAGTGAAGCAACACTCCATTCACTTCGCACAGTGAATTGAAGTGTTTGAACAGTCTGCTTCTCTTTCAGAGAAACGCATGTGAGTTTCTTCCTAATGCTTGCAAGTAGCTTAAGGCACTTTCAAAGGAAAGTGATTTTCTCTGAAAGGACAGCATTAAGAAAGTGAAGCAACACTCCATTCACTTCGCAAAGTGAATTGAAGTGTTGGAACAGACTGCTTCTCTTTCAGAGAAACGCATGTGAGCTTCTGGTGAATGCTTGTAAGAAGCTTAAGGCACTTTCAAAGGAAAGTGATTTTCTCTGAAAGGACAGCATTTAGAAACTGAAGCAACACTCCATTCACTTCGGACAGTGAATTGAAATGTTGGAACAGACTGCTTCTCTTTAAGAGAAACGCATGTGAGTTTTTTGTGAATGCTTGAAAGTAGTTTAAGGAACTTTCAAAGGAAAGTGATATTCTCTGAAAGGACAGAATTTAGAAAGTGATGCAACACTCCATTCACTTCGCACAGTGAATTGAAGTGTTGGAACAGACTGCTTCTCTTTCAGAGAAACGCATGTTAGTTTCTGGTGAATGCTTGTAAGTAGCTTAAGGCACTTTCAAAGGAAAATGATTTTCTCTGAAAGGACAGCATTTAGAAAGTGAAGCAACACTCCATTCACTTCGCACAGTGAATTGAAGTGTTGGAACAGACTGCTTCTCTTTCAGAGAAACACATGTGAGTTTCTTTTGAATGCTTGTAAGTAGCTTAAGGCACATTCAAAGGAAAGTGATTTTCTCTGAAAGGACAGCATTTAGAAAGTGAAGCAACACTCCATTCACATCGCAGAGTGAATTGAAGTATTGGAACAGACTGCTTCTCTTTCAGAGAAACGCATGTGAGTTTCTGATGAATGCTTGTAAGAAGCTTAAGGCACTTTCAAAGGAAAGTGAAGTTCTCTGAAAAGACAGCATTTAGAAAGTGAAGCAACACTCCATTCCCTTCGCACAGTGAATTGAAGTGTTGGAACAGACTGCTTCTCTTTCAGAGAAACGCATGTGAGTTTCTTGTGAATTCTTGCAAGTTGCTTAAGGCACTTTCAAAGGAGAGTGATTTTCTCTGAAAGGACAGCATTTAGAAAGTGAAGCAACACTCCATTCACTTCGCACAGTGAATTGAAGTGTTGGAACAGACTGCTTCTCTTTCAGAGAAACGCATGTGAGTTTCTGGTGAATGCTTGTAAGTAGCTTAAGGCACTTTCAAAGGAAAGTGATTTTCTCTGAAAGGACAGCATTTAGAAAGTGAAGCAACACTCCATTCACTTCGCACAGTGAATTGAAGTGTTGGAACAGACTGCTTCTCTTTCAGAAAAACGCATGTGAGTTTCTTCCTAATGCTTGCAAGTAGCTTAAGGCACTTTCAAGGGAAAGTGATTTTCTCTGAAAGGACAGCATTTAGAAAGTGAAGCAACACTCCATTCACTTCACATAGTGAATTGAAGTGTTGGAACAGACTGCTTCTCTTTCAGAGAAACGCATGTGAATTTCTGTTGAATGCTTGTAAGTAGCTTAAGACACTTTCAAAGGAAAGTGATTTTCTCTGAAAGGACAGCATTTAGAAAGTGAAGCAACACTCCATTCACTTCACACAGTGAATAGAAGTGTTGGAACAGACTGCTTCTCTTTCAGAGAAACGCATGTGAGTTTCTTGTGAATTCTTGCAAGTTGCTTAAGGCACTTTCAAAGGAAAGTGATTTTCTCTGAAAGGACAGCATTTAGAAAGTGAAGCAACACTCCATTCACTTTGTACAGTGAATTGAAGTGTTGGAACAGACTGCCTCTCTTTCAGAGAAATGCATGTGAGTTTCTGTTGAATGCTTGTCAGTAGCTTAAGGCTCTTTCAAAGGAAAGTGATTTTCTCTGAAAGGACAGCATTTAGAAAGTAAAGCAACACTCCATTCCCTTCGCGCAATGAATTGAAGTGTTGGAACAGACTGCTTCTCTTTCACAGAAACGCATTAGTGTTTCTTGTGAATGCTTGTAAGAAGCTTAAGGCACTTTCAAAGGAAAGTGATTTTCTCTGAAAGGACAGCATTTACAAAGTGAAGCAACACTCCATTCACTTCGCACAGTGAATTGAAGTGTTGGAACAGACTGCTTCTCTTTCAGAGAAACGCATGTGAGTTTCTTGTGAATTCTTGCAAGTTGCTTAAGGCACTTTCAAAGAAAGTGATTTTCTCTGAAAGGACAGCATTTAGAAAGTGAAGCAACACTCCATTCACTTCGCACAGTGAATTGAATTGTTTGAACAGTCTGCTTCTCTTTCAGAGAAACGCATGTGAGTTTTTTGTGAATGCTTGAAAGTAGTTTAAGGCACTTTCAAAGGAAAGTGATTTTCTCTAAAAGGACAGAATTTAGAAAGGGAAGCAACACTCCATTCACTTCGCACAGTGAATTGAAGTGTTTGAACAGTCTGCTTCTCTTTCAGAGAAACGCATGTGAGTTTCTTCCTAATGCTTGCAAGTAGCTTAAGGCACTTTCAAAGGAAAGTGATATTCTCTGAAAGGACAGAATTTAGAAAGTGATGCAACACTCCATTCACTTCGCACAGTGAATTGAAGTGTTGGAACAGACTGCTTCTCTTTCAGAGAAATGCATGTGAGTTTCTGGTGAATGCTTGTAAGTAGCTTAAGGCACTTTCAAAGGAAAATGATTTTCTCTGAAAGGACAGCATTTAGAAAGTGAAGCAACACTCCATTCACTTCGCACAGTGAATTGAAGTGTTGGAACAGACTGCTTCTCTTTCCGAGAAACGCATGTGAGTTTCTTGTGAATTCTTGCAAGTTGCTTCAGGCACTTTCATAGGAAAGTGATTTTCTCTGAAAGGACAGCATTTAGAAAGTGAAGCAACACTCCATTCACTTCGCAGAGTGAATTGAAGTGTTGGAACAGACTGCTTCTCTTTCAGAGAAACACATGTGAGATTTTTGTGAATGCTTGAAAGTAATTTAAGGCACTTTCAAAGGAAAGTGATTTTCTCTGAAAGGACAGAATTTAGAAAGTGAAGCAACACTCCATTCACTTCGCACAGTGAATTGAAGTGTTGGAACAGTCTGCTTCTCTTTCAGAGAAACGCATGTGAGCTTCTTCCTAATGCTTGCAAGTAGCTTAAGGCACTTTCAAAGGAAAGTGATTTTCTCTGAAAGGACAGCATTTAGAAAGTGAAGCAACACGCCATTCACTTCGCACAGTGAATAGAAGTGTTGGAACAGACTGCGTCTCTTTCAGAGAAACGCATGTGAGTTTTTTGTGAATGCTTGCAAGTTGCTTAAGGCACTTTCAAAGGAAAGTGATTTTCTCTGAAAGGACAGCATTTAGAAAGTGAAGCAACACTCCATCCACTTTGTACAGTGAATTGAAGTGTTGGAACAGACTGCCTCTCTTTCAGAGAAATGCATGTGAGTTTCTGTTGAATGCTTGTCAGTGGCTTAAGGCTCTTTCAAAGGAAAGTGATTTTCTCTGAAAGGACAGCATTTAGAAAGTAAAGCAACACTCCATTCCCTTCGCGCAATGAATAGAAGTGTTGGAACAGACTGCTTCTCTTTCAGAGAAACGCATGTGAGTTTTTTGTGAATGCTTGCAAGTTGCTTAAGGCACTTTCAAAGGAAAGTGATTTTCTCTGAAAGGACAGCATTTAGAAAGTGAAGCAACACTCCATCCACTTTGTACAGTGAATTGAAGTGTTGGAATAGACTGCCTCTCTTTCAGAGAAATGCATGTGAGTTTCTGTTGAATGCTTGTCAGTAGCTTAAGGCTCTTTCAAAGGAAAGTGATTTTCTCTGAAAGGACAGCATTTAGAAAGTGAAGCAACACTCCATTCACTTCGAACAGTGAATTGAAGTGTTGGAACAGACTGCTTCTCTTTCAGAGAAACGCATGTGAGTTTCTGTTGAATGCTTGTAAGAAGCTTAAGGCACTTTCAAAGGAAAGTGATTTTCTCTGAAAGGACAGCATTTAGAAAGTGAAGCAACACTCCATTCACTTCGCACAGTGAATTGAAGTGTTGAAACAGACAGCTTCTCTTTAAGAGAAACGCATGTGAGTTTTTTGTGAATGCTTGAAATTAGTTTAAGGCACTTTCAAAGGAAAGTGATTTTCTCTGAAAGGACAGAATTTAGAAAGTGATGCAACACTCCATTCATTTCGCACAGTGAATTGAAGTGTTGGAACAGACTGCTTCTCTTTCAGAGAAACGCATGTGAGTTTCTTCCTAATGCTTGTAAGTAGCTTAAGGCACTTTCAAAGGAAAGTGATTTTCTCTGAAAGGACAGCATTTAGAAAGTGAAGCAACACTCCATTCACTTCGCACAGTAAATTGAAGTGTTGGAACAGACTGCTTCTCTTTCAGAGAAACGCATGTGAGATTTTTGTGAATGCTTGAAAGTAATTTAAGGCACTTTCAAAGGAAAGTGATTTTCTCTGAAAGGACAGCATTTAGAAAGTGAAGCAACACTCCATTCACTTTGTACAGTGAATTGAAGTGTTGGAACAGACTGCCTCTCTTTCAGAGAAATGCATGTGAGTTTCTGTTGAATGCTTGTCAGTGGCTTAAGGCTCTTTCAAAGGAAAGTGATTTTCTCTGAAAGGACAGCATTTAGAAAGTAAAGCAACACTCCATTCCCTTCGCGCAATGAATAGAAGTGTTGGAACAGACTGCTTCTCTTTCATAGAAACGCATTAGTGTTTCTTGTGAATGCTTGTAAGAAGCTTAAGGCACTTTCAAAGGAAAGTGATTTTCTCTGAAAGGACAGCATTTACAAAGTGAAGCAACACTCCATTCACTTCGCACAGTTAATTGAAGTGTTGGAACAGACTGCTTCTCTTTCAGAGAAACGCATGTGAGTTTCTTGTGAATTCTTGCAAGTTGCTTAAGGCACTTTCAAAGGAAAGTGATTTTCTCTGAAAGGACAGCATTTAGAGAGTGAAGCAACACTCCATTCACTTCGCACAGTGAATTGAAGTGTTGGAACAGACCGCTTCTCTTTCAGAGAAACGCATGTGAGTTTTTTGTGAATGCTTGAAAGTAGTTTAAGGCACTTTCAAAGGAAAGTGATTTTCTCTGAAAGGACAGAATTTAGAAAGTGAAGCAACACTCCATTCACTTCGCACAGTGAATTGAAGTGTTTGAACAGTCTGCTTCTCTTTCAGAGAAACGCATGTGAGTTTCTTCCTAATGCTTGCAAGTAGCTTAAGGCACTTTCAAAGGAAAGTGATTTTCTCTGAAAGGACAGCATTAAGAAAGTGAAGCAACACTCCATTCACTTCGCAAAGTGAATTGAAGTGTTGGAACAGACTGCTTCTCTTTCAGAGAAACGCATGTGAGCTTCTGGTGAATGCTTGTAAGAAGCTTAAGGCACTTTCAAAGGAAAGTGATTTTCTCTGAAAGGACAGCATTTAGAAACTGAAGCAACACTCCATTCACTTCGGACAGTGAATTGAAATGTTGGAACAGACTGCTTCTCTTTAAGAGAAACGCATGTGAGTTTTTTGTGAATGCTTGAAAGTAGTTTAAGGAACTTTCAAAGGAAAGTGATATTCTCTGAAAGGACAGAATTTAGAAAGTGATGCAACACTCCATTCACGTCGCACAGTGAATTGAAGTGTTGGAACAGACTGCTTCTCTTTCAGAGAAACGCATGTTAGTTTCTGGTGAATGCTTGTAAGTAGCTTAAGGCACTTTCAAAGGAAAATGATTTTCTCTGAAAGGACAGCATTTAGAAAGTGAAGCAACACTCCATTCACTTCGCACAGTGAATTGAAGTGTTGGAACAGACTGCTTCTCTTTCAGAGAAACACATGTGAGTTTCTTTTGAATGCTTGTAAGTAGCTTAAGGCACATTCAAAGGAAAGTGATTTTCTCTGAAAGGACAGCATTTAGAAAGTGAAGCAACACTCCATTCACATCGCAGAGTGAATTGAAGTATTGGAACAGACTGCTTCTCTTTCAGAGAAACGCATGTGAGTTTCTGATGAATGCTTGTAAGAAGCTTAAGGCACTTTCAAAGGAAAGTGAAGTTCTCTGAAAGGACAGCATTTAGAAAGTGAAGCAACACTCCATTCCCTTCGCACAGTGAATTGAAGTGTTGGAACAGACTGCTTCTCTT
The DNA here is from genome assembly GCF_982192425.1 of Myodes glareolus. Classification (NCBI taxonomy): domain Eukaryota; kingdom Metazoa; phylum Chordata; class Mammalia; order Rodentia; family Cricetidae; genus Myodes; species Myodes glareolus. The sequence continues at coordinate 1,540,438 of NW_028263213.1, forward strand.
TCAGAGAAACGCATGTGAGTTTCTTGTGAATTCTTGCAAGTTGCTTAAGGCACTTTCAAAGGAGAGTGATTTTCTCTGAAAGGACAGCATTTAGAAAGTGAAGCAACACTCCATTCACTTCGCACAGTGAATTGAAGTGTTGGAACAGACTGCTTCTCTTTCAGAGAAACGCATGTGAGTTTCTGGTGAATGCTTGTAAGTAGCTTAAGGCACTTTCAAAGGAAAGTGATTTTCTCTGAAAGGACAGCATTTAGAAAGTGAAGCAACACTCCATTCACTTCGCACAGTGAATTGAAGTGTTGGAACAGTCTGCTTCTCTTTCAGAGAAACGCATGTGAGTTTCTTGTGAATTCTTGCAAGTTGCTTAAGGCACTTTCAAAGGAAAGTGATTTTCTCTGAAAGGACAGCATTTAGAAAGTGAAGCAACACTCCATTCACTTTGTACAGTGAATTGAAGTGTTGGAACAGACTGCCTCTCTTTCAGAGAAATGCATGTGAGTTTCTGTTGAATGCTTGTCAGTAGCTTAAGGCTCTTTCAAAGGAAAGTGATTTTCTCTGAAAGGACAGCATTTAGAAAGTAAAGCAACACTCCATTCCCTTCGCGCAATGAATTGAAGTGTTGGAACAGACTGCTTCTCTTTCACAGAAACGCATTAGTGTTTCTTGTGAATGCTTGTAAGAAGCTTAAGGCACTTTCAAAGGAAAGTGATTTTCTCTGAAAGGACAGCATTTACAAAGTGAAGCAACACTCCATTCACTTCGCACAGTGAATTGAAGTGTTGGAACAGACTGCTTCTCTTTCAGAGAAACGCATTTGAGTTTCTTGTGAATTCTTGCAAGTTGCTTAAGGCACTTTCAAAGAAAGTGATTTTCTCTGAAAGGACAGCATTTAGAAAGTGAAGCAACACTCCATTCACTTCGCACAGTGAATTGAAGTGTTGGAACAGACTGCTTCTCTTTCAGAGAAACGCATGTGAGTTTTTTGTGAATGCTTGAAAGTAGTTTAAGGCACTTTCAAAGGAAAGTGATTTTCTCTATAAGGACAGAATTTAGAAAGTGAAGCAACACTCCATTCACTTCGCACAGTGAATTGAAGTGTTTGAACAGTCTGCTTCTCTTTCAGAGAAACGCATGTGAGTTTCTTCCTAATGCTTGCAAGTAGCTTAAGGCACTTTCAAAGGAAAGTGATTTTCTCTGAAAGGACAGCATTTAGAAAGTGAAGCAACACTCCATTCACTTCGCACAGTGAATTGAAGTGTTGGAACAGACTGCTTCTCTTTAAGAGAAACGCATGTGAGTTTTTTGTGAATGCTTGAAAGTAGTTTAAGGCACTTTCAAAGGAAAGTGATATTCTCTGAAAGGACAGAATTTAGAAAGTGATGCAACACTCCATTCACTTCGCACAGTGAATTGAAGTGTTGGAACAGACTGCTTCTCTTTCAGAGAAATGCATGTGAGTTTCTGGTGAATGCTTGTGAGTAGCTTAAGGCACTTTCAAAGGAAAATGATTTTCTCTGAAAGGACAGCATTTAGAAAGTGAAGCAACACTCCATTCACTTCGCACAGTGAATTGAAGTGTTGGAACAGACTGCTTCTCTTTCCGAGAAACGCATGTGAGTTTCTTGTGAATTCTTGCAAGTTGCTTCAGGCACTTTCATAGGAAAGTGATTTTCTCTGAAAGGACAGCATTTAGAAAGTGAAGCAACACTCCATTCACTTCGCAGAGTGAATTGAAGTGTTGGAACAGACTGCTTCTCTTTCAGAGAAACACATGTGAGATTTTTGTGAATGCTTGAAAGTAATTTAAGGCACTTTCAAAGGAAAGTGATTTTCTCTGAAAGGACAGAATTTAGAAAGTGAAGCAACACTCCATTCACTTCGCACAGTGAATTGAAGTGTTGGAACAGTCTGCTTCTCTTTCAGAGAAACGCATGTGAGCTTCTTCCTAATGCTTGCAAGTAGCTTAAGGCACTTTCAAAGGAAAGTGATTTTCTCTGAAAGGACAGCATTTAGAAAGTGAAGCAACACGCCATTCACTTCGCACAGTGAATAGAAGTGTTGGAACAGACTGCTTCTCTTTCAGAGAAACGCATGTGAGTTTTTTGTGAATGCTTGCAAGTTGCTTAAGGCACTTTCAAAGGAAAGTGATTTTCTCTGAAAGGACAGCATTTAGAAAGTGAAGCAACACTCCATCCACTTTGTACAGTGAATTGAAGTGTTGGAACAGACTGCCTCTCTTTCAGAGAAATGCATGTGAGTTTCTGTTGAATGCTTGTCAGTGGCTTAAGGCTCTTTCAAAGGAAAGTGATTTTCTCTGAAAGGACAGCATTTAGAAAGTAAAGCAACACTCCATTCCCTTCGCGCAATGAATAGAAGTGTTGGAACAGACTGCTTCTCTTTCATAGAAACGCATTAGTGTTTCTTGTGAATGCTTGTAAGAAGCTTAAGGCACTTTCAAAGGAAAGTGATTTTCTCTGAAAGGACAGCATTTACAAAGTGAAGCAACACTCCATTCACTTCGCACAGTTAATTGAAGTGTTGGAACAGACTGCTTCTCTTTCAGAGAAACGCATGTGAGTTTTTTGTGAATGCTTGAAAGTAGTTTAAGGCACTTTCAAAGGAAAGTGATTTTCTCTGAAAGGACAGAATTTAGAAAGTGAAGCAACACTCCATTCACTTCCCACAGTGAATTGAAGTGTTTGAACAGTCTGCTTCTCTTTCAGAGAAACGCATGTGAGTTTCTTCCTAATGCTTGCAAGTAGCTTAAGGCACTTTCAAAGGAAAGTGATTTTCTCTGAAAGGACAGCATTAAGAAAGTGAAGCAACACTCCATTCACTTCGCACAGTGAAATGAAGTGTTGGAACAGACTGCTTCTCTTTCAGAGAAACGCATGTGAGCTTCTGGTGAATGCTTGTAAGAAGCTTAAGGCACTTTCAAAGGAAAGTGATTTTCTCTGAAAGGACAGCATTTAGAAACTGAAGCAACACTCCATTCACTTCGGACAGTGAATTGAAGTGTTGGAACAGACTGCTTCTCTTTAAGAGAAACGCATGTGAGTTTTTTGTGAATGCTTGAAAGTAGTTTAAGGCACTTTCAAAGGAAAGTGATATTCTCTGAAAGGACAGCATTTAGAAAGTGAAGCAACACTCCATTCACTTCGCACAGTGAATTGAAGTGTTGGAACAGACTGCTTCTCTTTCAGAGAAACGCATGTTAGTTTCTGGTGAATGCTTGTAAGTAGCTTAAGGCACTTTCAAAGGAAAATGATTTTCTCTGAAAGGACAGCATTTAGAAAGTGAAGCAACACTCCATTCACTTCGCACAGTGAATTGAAGTGTTGGAACAGACTGCTTCTCTTTCAGAGAAACGCATGTGAGTTTCTTTTGAATGCTTGTAAGTAGCTTAAGGCACATTCAAAGGAAAGTGATTTTCTCTGAAAGGACAGCATTTAGAAAGTGAAGCAACACTCCATTCACATCGCAGATTGAATTGAAGTATTGGAACAGACTGCTTCTCTTTCAGAGAAACGCATGTGAGTTTCTGATGAATGCTTGTAAGAAGCTTAAGGCACTTTCAAAGGAAAGTGAAGTTCTCTGAAAGGACAGCATTTAGAAAGTGAAGCAACACTCCATTCCCTTCGCACAGTGAATTAAAGTGTTGGAACAGACTGCTTCTCTTTCAGAGAAACGCATGTGAGTTTCTTGTGAATTCTTGCAAGTTGCTTAAGGCACTTTCAAAGGAGAGTGATTTTCTCTGAAAGGACAGCATTTAGAAAGTGAAGCAACACTCCATTCACTTCGCACAGTGAATTGAAGTGTTGGAACAGACTGCTTCTCTTTCAGAGAAACGCATGTGATTTTCTGGGGAATGCTTGTAAGTAGCTTAAGGCACTTTCAAAGGAAAGTGATTTTCTCTGAAAGGACAGCATTTAGAAAGTGAAGCAACACTCCATTCACTTCGCACAGTGAATTGAAGTGTTGGAACAGACTGCTTCTCTTTCAGAAAAACGCATGTGAGTTTCTTCCTAATGCTTGCAATTAGCTTAAGGCACTTTCAAGGGAAAGTGATTTTCTCTGAAAGGACAGCATTTAGAAAGTGAAGCAACACTCCATTCACTTCACATAGTGAATTGAAGTGTTGGAACAGACTGCTTCTCTTTCAGAGAAACGCATGTGAATTTCTGTTGAATGCCTGTAAGTAGCTTAAGACACTTTCAAAGGAAAGTGATTTTCTCTGAAAGGACAGCATTTAGAAAGTGAATCAACACTCCATTCACTTCACACAGTGAATAGAAGTGTTGGAACAGACTGCTTCTCTTTCAGAGAAACGCATGTGAGTTTCTTGTGAATGCTTGCAAGTTGCTTAAGGCACTTTCAAAGGAAAGTGATTTTCTCTGAAAGGACAGCATTTAGAAAGTGAAGCAACAATCCATTCACTTTGTACAGTGAATTGAAGTGTTGGAACAGACTGCCTCTCTTTCAGAGAAATGCATGTGAGTTTCTGTTGAATGCTTGTCAGTAGCTTAAGGCTCTTTCAAAGGAAAGTGATTTTCTCTGAAAGGACAGCATTTAGAAAGTAAAGCAACACTCCATTCCCTTCGCGCAATGAATTGAAGTGTTGGAACAGACTGCTTCTCTTTCATAGAAACGCATTAGTGTTTCTTGTGAATGCTTGTAAGAAGCTTAAGGCACTTTCAAAGGAAAGTGATTTTCTCTGAAAGGACAGCATTTACAAAGTGAAGCAACACTCCATTCACTTCGCACAGTGAATTGAAGTGTTGGAACAGACTGCTTCTCTTTCAGAGAAACGCATGTGAGTTTCTTGTGAATTCTTGCAAGTTGCTTAAGGCACTTTCAAAGAAAGTGATTTTCTCTGAAAGGACAGCATTTAGAAAGTGAAGCAACACTCCATTCACTTCGCACAGTGAATTGAAGTGTTGGAACAGACTGCTTCTCTTTCAGAGAAACGCATGTGAGTTTTTTGTGAATGCTTGAAAGTAGTTTAAGGCACTTTCAAAGGAAAGTGATTTTCTCTGTAAGGACAGAATTTAGAAAGTGAAGCAACACTCCATTCACTTCGCACAGTGAATTGAAGTGTTTGAACAGTCTGCTTCACTTTCAGAGAAACGCATGTGAGTTTCTTCCTAATGCTTGCAAGTAGCTTAAGGCACTTTCAAAGGAAAGTGATTTTCTCTGAAAGGACAGCATTTAGAAAGTGAAGCAACACTCCATTCACTTCGCACAGTGAATTGAAGTGTTGGAACAGACTGCTTCTCTTTAAGAGAAACGCATGTGAGTTTTTTGTGAATGCTTGAAAGTAGTTTAAGGCACTTTCAAAGGAAAGTGATATTCTCTGAAAGGACAGAATTTAGAAAGTGATGCAACACTCCATTCACTTCGCACAGTGAATTGAAGTGTTGGAACAGACTGCTTCTCTTTCAGAGAAACGCATGTGAGTTTCTGGTGAATGCTTGTAAGTAGCTTAAGGCACTATCAAAGGAAAATGATTTTCTCTGAAAGGACAGCATTTAGAAAGTGAAGCAACACTCCATTCACTTCGCACAGTGAATTGAAGTGTTGGAACAGACTGCTTCTCTTTCAGAGAAACGCATGTGAGTTTCTGTTGAATGCTTGTAAGTAGCTTAAGGCACATTCAAAGGAAAGTGATTTTCTCTGAAAGGACAGCATTTAGAAAGTGAAGCAACACTCCATTCACTTCGCAGAGTGAATTGAAGTATTGGAACAGACTGCTTCTCTTTCCGAGAAACGCATGTGAGTTTCTGGAGAATGCTTGTAAGAAGCTTAAGGCACTTTCAAAGGAAAGTGAAGTTCTCTGAAAGGACAGCATTTAGAAAGTGAAGCAACACTCCATTCACTTCGCACAGTGAATTGAAGTGTTGGAACAGACTGCTTCTCTTTCAGAGAAACGCATGTGAGTTTCTTGTGAATTCTTGCAAGTTGCTTAAGGCACTTTCAAAGGAGAGTGATTTTCTCTGAAAGGACAGCATTTAGAAAGTGAAGCAACACTCCATTCACTTCGCACAGTGAATTGAAGTGTTGGAACAGACTGCTTCTCTTTCAGAGAAACGCATGTGAGTTTCTGGTGAATGCTTGTAAGTAGCTTAAGGCGCTTTCAAAGGAAAGTGATTTTCTCTGAAAGGACAGCATTTAGAAAGTGAAGCAACACTCCATTCACTTCGCACAGTGAATTGAAGTGTTGGAACAGACTGCTTCTCTTTCAGGGAAACGCATGTGAGTTTCTTCCTAATGCTTGCAAGTAGCTTAAGGCACTTTCAAGGGAAAGTGATTTTCTCTGAAAGGACAGCATTTAGAAAGTGAAGCAACACTCCATTCACTTCACATAGTGAATTGAAGTGTTGGAACAGACTGCTTCTCTTTCAGAGAAATGCATGTGAATTTCTGTTGAATGCTTGTAAGTAGCTTAAGACACTTTCAAAGGAAAGTGATTTTCTCTGAAATGACAGCATTTAGAAAGTGAAGCAACACTCCATTCACTTCGCACAGTGAATTGAAGTGTTGGAACAGACTGCTTCTCTTTCAGAGAAACGCATGTGAGTTTCTTGTGAATGCTTGCAAGTTGCTTAAGGCACTTTCAAAGGAAAGTGATTTTCTCTGAAAGGACAGCATTTAGAAAGTGAAGCAACACTCCATTCACTTTGTACTGTGAATTGAAGTGTTGGAACAGACTGCCTCTCTTTCAGAGAAATGCATGTGAGTTTCTGTTGAATGCTTGTCAGTAGCTTAAGGCTCTTTCAAAGGAAAGTGATTATCTCTGAAAGGACAGCATTTAGAAAGTAGAGCAACACTCCATTCCCTTCGCGCAATGAATTGAAGTGTTGGAACAGACTGCTTCTCTTTCATAGAAACGCATTAGTGTTTCTTGTGAATGCTTGTAAGAAGCTTAAGGCACTTTCAAAGGAAAGTGATTTTCTCTGAAAGGACAGCATTTAGAAAGGGAAGCAACACTCCATTCACTTCGCAGAGTGAATTGAAGTATTGTAACAGACTGCTTCTCTTTCAGAGAAATGCATGTGAGTTTCTGGTGAATGCTTGTAAGTAGCTTAAGGCACTTTCAAAGGAAAATGATTTTCTCTGAAAGGACAGCATTTAGAACGTGAGGTAACACTCCATTCACTTCGCACAGTGAATTGAAGTGTTGGAACAGACTGCTTCTCTTTCAGAGAAACGCATGTGAGTTTCTGTTGAATGCTTGTAAGTAGCTTAAGGCACTTTCAAAGGAAAGTGATTTTCTCTGAAAGGACAGAATTAAGAAAGTGAAGCAACACTCCATTCACTTCGCACAGTGAATTGAAGTGTTTGAACAGTCTGCTTCTCATTCAGAGAAACGCATGTGAGTTTCTTCCTAATGCTTGCAAGTAGCTTAAGGCACTTTCAAAGGAAAGTGATTTTCTCTGAAAGGACAGCATTTAGAAAGTGAAGCAACACTCCATTCACTTCGCACAGTGAATTGAAGTGTTGGAACAGACTGCTTCTCTTTCAGAGAAACGCATGTGAGTTTCTGGTGAATGCTTGTAAGAAGCTTAAGGCACTTTCAAAGGAAAGTGATTTTCTCTGAAAGGACAGCATTTAGAAACTGAAGCAACCCTCCATTCACTTCGCACAGTGAATTGAAGTGTTGGAACAGACTGCTTCTCTTTAAGAGAAACACATGTGAGTTTTTTGTGAATGCTTGAAAGTAGTTTAAGGCACTTTCAAAGGAAAGTGATTTTCTCTGAAAGGACAGAATTTAGAAAATGATGCAACACTCCATTCACTTCGCACAGTGAATTGAAGTGTTGGAACAGACTGCTTCTCTTTCAGAGAAACGCATGTGAGTTTCTGGTGAATGCTTGTAAGTAGCTTAAGGCACTTTCAAAGGAAAGTGATTTTCTCTGAAAGGACAGCATTTAGAAAGTGAAGCAACACTCCATTCACTTCGCACAGTGAATTGAAGTGTTGGAACAGACTGCTTCTCTTTCAGAGAAATGCATGTGAGTTTCTGTTGAATGCTTGTAAGTAGCTTAAGGCACTTTCAAAGGAAAGTGATTTTCTCTGAAAGGACAGCATTTAGAAAGTGAAGCAACACTCCATTCACTTCGCAGAATGAATTGAAGTATTGGAACAGACTGATTCTCTTTCAGAGAAACGCATGTGAGTTTCTGGTGAATGCTTGTAAGAAGCTTAAGGCACTTTCAAAGGAAAGTGAAGTTCTCTGAAAGGACAGCATTTAGAAAGTGAAGCAACACTCCATTCACTTCGCACGATGAATTGAAGTGTTGGAACAGACTGCTTCTCTTTCAGAGAAACGCATGTGAGTTTCTTGTGAATTCTTGCAAGTTGCTTAAGGCACTTTCAAAGGAGAGTGATTTTCTCTGAAAGGACAGCATTTAGAAATTGAAGCAACACTCCATTCACTTCACACAGTGAATTGAAGTGTTGGAACAGACTGCTTCTCTTTCAGAGAAACGCATGTGAGTTTCTGGTGAATGCTTGTAAGTAGCTTAAGGCGCTTTCAAAGGAAAGTGATTTTCTCTGAAAGGACAGCATTTAGAAAGTGAAGCAACACTCCATTCACTTCTCACAGTGAATTGAAGTGTTGGAACAGACTGCTTCTCTTTCAGGGAAACGCATGTGAGTTTCTTCCTAATGCTTGCAAGTAGCTTAAGGCACTTTCAAGGGAAAGTGATTTTCTCTGAAAGGACAGCATTTAGAAAGTGAAGCAACACTCCATTCACTTAACATAGTGAATTGAAGTGTTGGAACAGACTGCTTCTCTTTCAGAGAAACGCATGTGAATTTCTGTTGAATGCTTGTAAGTAGCTTAAGACACTTTCAAAGGAAAGTGATTTTCTCTGAAATGACAGCATTTAGAAAGTGAAGCAACACTCCATTCACTTCGCACAGTGAATTGAAGTGTTGGAACAGGCTGCTTCTCTTTCAGAGAAACGCATGTGAGTTTCTTGTGAATGCTTGCAAGTTTCTTAAGGCACTTTCAAAGGAAAGTGATTTTCTCTGAAAGGACAGCATTTAGAAAGTGAAGCAACACTCCATTCACTTTGTACAGTGAATTGAAGTGTTGGAACAGACTGCCTCTCTTTCAGAGAAATGCATGTGAGTTTCTGTTGAATGCTTGTCAGTAGCTTAAGGCTCTTTCAAAGGAAAGTGATTTTCTCTGAAAGGACAGCATTTAGAAAGTAAAGCAACACTCCATTCCCTTCGCGCAATGAATTGAAGTGTTGGAACAGACTGCTTCTCTTTCATAGAAACGCATTAGTGTTTCTTGTGAATGCTTGTAAGAAGCTTAAGGCACTTTCAAAGGAAAGTGATTTTCTCTGAAAGGACAGCATTTAGAAAGGGAAGCAACACTCCATTCACTTCGCAGAGTGAATTGAAGTATTGTAACAGACTGCTTCTCTTTCAGAGAAATGCATGTGAGTTTCTGGTGAATGCTTGTAAGTAGCTTAAGGCACTTTCAAAGGAAAATGATTTTCTCTGAAAGGACAGCATTTAGAACGTGAGGTAACACTCCATTCACTTCGCACAGTGAATTGAAGTGTTGGAACAGACTGCTTCTCTTTCAGAGAAACGCATGTGAGTTTCTGGTGAATGCTTGTAAGTAACTTAAGGCACTTTCAAAGGAAAGTGATTTTCTCTGAAAGGACAGCATTTAGAAAGTGAAGCAACACTCCATTCACTTCGCACAGTGAATTGAAGTGTTGGAACAGACTGCTTCTCTTTCAGAGAAACGCATGTTAGTTTCTTCCTAATGCTTGCAAGTAGCTTAAGGCACTTTCAAGGGAAAGTGATTTTCTCTGAAAGGACAGCATTTAGAAAGTGAAGTAACACTCCATTCACTTCGCACAGTGAATTGAAGTGTTGGAACAGACTGCTTCTCTTTCAGAGAAACTCATGTGAGTTTCTTCCTAATGCTTGCAAGTAGCTTAAGGCACTTTCAAGGGAAAGTGATTTTCTCTGAAAGGACAGCATTTAGAAAGTGAAGCAACACTCCATTCACTTCGCACAGTGAATTGAAGTGTTGGAACAGACTGCTTCTCTTTCAGAGAAACGCATGTGAGTTTCTGGTGAATGCTTGTAAGTAGCTTAAGGCATTTCTAAGGAAAGTGATTTTCTCTGAAAGGACAGCATTTAGAAACTGAAGCAACACTTCATTCACTTCGCACAGTGAATTGAAGTGTTGGAACAGACTGCTTCTCTTTCAGAGAAACGCATGTGAGTTTCTTGTGAATTCTTGCAAGTTGCTTAAGGCACTTTCAAAGGAGAGTGATTTTCTCTGAAAGGACAGCATTTAGAAACTGAAGCAACACTCCATTCACTTCGCACAGTGAATTGAAGTGTTGGAACAGACTGCTTCTCTTTCAGAGAAACGCATGTGAGTTTCTGGTGAATGCTTGTAAGTAACTTAAGGCACTTTCAAAGGAAAGTGATTTTCTCTGAAAGGACAGCATTTAGAAAGTGAAGCAACACTCCATTCACTTCGCACAGTGAATTGAAGTGTTGGAACAGACTGCTTCTCTTTCAGAGAAACGCATGTAAGTTTCTTCCTAATGCTTGCAAGTAGCTTAAGGCACTTTCAAGGGAAAGTGATTTTCTCTGAAAGGACAGCATTTAGAAAGTGAAGTAACACTCCATTCACTTCGCACAGTGAATTGAAGTGTTGGAACAGACTGCTTCTCTTTCAGAGAAACTCATGTGAGTTTCTTCCTAATGCTTGCAAGTAGCTTAAGGCACTTTCAAGGGAAAGTGATTTTCTCTGAAAGGACAGCATTTAGAAAGTGAAGCAACACTCCATTCACTTCGCACAGTGAATTGAAGTGTTGGAACAGACTGCTTCTCTTTCAGAGAAACGCATGTGAGTTTTCTGGTGAATGCTTGTAAGTAGCTTAAGGCACTTTCTAAGGAAAGTGATTTTCTCTGAAAGGACAGCATTTAGAAACTGAAGCAACACTTCATTCACTTCGCACAGTGAATTGAAGTGTTGGAACAGACTGCTTCTCTTTCAGAGAAATGCATGTGAGTTTCTGTTGAAAGCTTGTAAGTAGCTTCAGGCACTTTCAAAGGAAAGTGATTTTCTCTGAAAGGACAGCATTTAGAAAGTGAAGCAACACTCCATTCACTTCGCACAGTGAATTGAAGTGTTGGAACAGACTGCTTCTCTTTCAGAGAAACGCATGTGAGTTTCTTCCTAATGCTTGCAAGTAGCTTAAGGCACTTTCAAAGGAAAGTGATTTTCTCTGAAAGGACAGCATTTAGAAAGTGAAGCAACACTCCATTCACTTCGCACAGTGAATTGAAGTGTTGGAACAGACTGCTTCTCTTTAAGAGAAACGCATGTGAGTTTTTTGTGAATGCTTGAAAGTAGTTTAAGGCACTTTCAAAGGAAAGTGATATTCTCTGAAAGGACAGAATTTAGAAAGTGATGCAACACTCCATTCACTTCGCACAGTGAATTGAAGTGTTGGAACAGACTGCTTCTCTTTCAGAGAAACGCATGTGAGTTTCTGGTGAATGCTTGTAAGTAGCTTAAGGCACTATCAAAGGAAAATGATTTTCTCTGAAAGGACAGCATTTAGAAAGTGAAGCAACACTCCATTCACTTCGCACAGTGAATTGAAGTGTTGGAACAGACTGCTTCTCTTTCAGAGAAACGCATGTGAGTTTCTGTTGAATGCTTGTAAGTAGCTTAAGGCACATTCAAAGGAAAGTGATTTTCTCTGAAAGGACAGCATTTAGAAAGTGAAGCAACACTCCATTCACTTCGCAGAGTGAATTGAAGTATTGGAACAGACTGCTTCTCTTTCCGAGAAACGCATGTGAGTTTCTGGAGAATGCTTGTAAGAAGCTTAAGGCACTTTCAAAGGAAAGTGAAGTTCTCTGAAAGGACAGCATTTAGAAAGTGAAGCAACACTCCATTCACTTCGCACAGTGAATTGAAGTGTTGGAACAGACTGCTTCTCTTTCAGAGAAACGCATGTGAGTTTCTTGTGAATTCTTGCAAGTTGCTTAAGGCACTTTCAAAGGAGAGTGATTTTCTCTGAAAGGACAGCATTTAGAAAGTGAAGCAACACTCCATTCACTTCGCACAGTGAATTGAAGTGTTGGAACAGACTGCTTCTCTTTCAGAGAAACGCATGTGAGTTTCTGGTGAATGCTTGTAAGTAGCTTAAGGCGCTTTCAAAGGAAAGTGATTTTCTCTGAAAGGACAGCATTTAGAAAGTGAAGCAACACTCCATTCACTTCGCACAGTGAATTGAAGTGTTGGAACAGACTGCTTCTCTTTCAGGGAAACGCATGTGAGTTTCTTCCTAATGCTTGCAAGTAGCTTAAGGCACTTTCAAGGGAAAGTGATTTTCTCTGAAAGGACAGCATTTAGAAACTGAAGCAACACTCCATTCACTTCACATAGTGAATTGAAGTGTTGGAACAGACTGCTTCTCTTTCAGAGAAATGCATGTGAATTTCTGTTGAATGCTTGTAAGTAGCTTAAGACACTTTCAAAGGAAAGTGATTTTCTCTGAAATGACAGCATTTAGAAAGTGAAGCAACACTCCATTCACTTCGCACAGTGAATTGAAGTGTTGGAACAGACTGCTTCTCTTTCAGAGAAACGCATGTGAGTTTCTTGTGAATGCTTGCAAGTTGCTTAAGGCACTTTCAAAGGAAAGTGATTTTCTCTGAAAGGACAGCATTTAGAAAGTGAAGCAACACTCCATTCACTTTGTACTGTGAATTGAAGTGTTGGAACAGACTGCCTCTCTTTCAGAGAAATGCATGTGAGTTTCTGTTGAATGCTTGTCAGTAGCTTAAGGCTCTTTCAAAGGAAAGTGATTATCTCTGAAAGGACAGCATTTAGAAAGTAGAGCAACACTCCATTCCCTTCGCGCAATGAATTGAAGTGTTGGAACAGACTGCTTCTCTTTCATAGAAACGCATTAGTGTTTCTTGTGAATGCTTGTAAGAAGCTTAAGGCACTTTCAAAGGAAAGTGATTTTCTCTGAAAGGACAGCATTTAGAAAGGGAAGCAACACTCCATTCACTTCGCAGAGTGAATTGAAGTATTGTAACAGACTGCTTCTCTTTCAGAGAAATGCATGTGAGTTTCTGGTGAATGCTTGTAAGTAGCTTAAGGCACTTTCAAAGGAAAATGATTTTCTCTGAAAGGACAGCATTTAGAACGTGAGGTAACACTCCATTCACTTCGCACAGTGAATTGAAGTGTTGGAACAGACTGCTTCTCTTTCAGAGAAACGCATGTGAGTTTCTGTTGAATGCTTGTAAGTAGCTTAAGGCACTTTCAAAGGAAAGTGATTTTCTCTGAAAGGACAGAATTAAGAAAGTGAAGCAACACTCCATTCACTTCGCACAGTGAATTGAAGTGTTTGAACAGTCTGCTTCTCATTCAGAGAAACGCATGTGAGTTTCTTCCTAATGCTTGCAAGTAGCTTAAGGCACTTTCAAAGGAAAGTGATTTTCTCTGAAAGGACAGCATTTAGAAAGTGAAGCAACACTCCATTCACTTCGCACAGTGAATTGAAGTGTTGGAACAGACTGCTTCTCTTTCAGAGAAACGCATGTGAGTTTCTGGTGAATGCTTGTAAGAAGCTTAAGGCACTTTCAAAGGAAAGTGATTTTTCTCTGAAAGGACAGCATTTAGAAACTGAAGCAACACTCCATTCACTTCGCACAGTGAATTGAAGTGTTGGAACAGACTGCTTCTCTTTAAGAGAAACACATGTGAGTTTTTTGTGAATGCTTGAAAGTAGTTTAAGGCACTTTCAAAGGAAAGTGATTTTCTCTGAAAGGACAGAATTTAGAAAATGATGCAACACTCCATTCACTTCGCACAGTGAATTGAAGTGTTGGAACAGACTGCTTCTCTTTCAGAGAAACGCATGTGAGTTTCTGGTGAATGCTTGTAAGTAGCTTAAGGCACTTTCAAAGGAAAGTGATTTTCTCTGAAAGGACAGCATTTAGAAAGTGAAGCAACACTCCATTCACTTCGCACAGTGAATTGAAGTGTTGGAACAGACTGCTTCTCTTTCAGAGAAATGCATGTGAGTTTCTGTTGAATGCTTGTAAGTAGCTTAAGGCACTTTCAAAGGAAAGTGATTTTCTCTGAAAGGACAGCATTTAGAAAGTGAAGCAACACTCCATTCACTTCGCAGAATGAATTGAAGTATTGGAACAGACTGATTCTCTTTCAGAGAAACGCATGTGAGTTTCTGGTGAATGCTTGTAAGAAGCTTAAGGCACTTTCAAAGGAAAGTGAAGTTCTCTGAAAGGACAGCATTTAGAAAGTGAAGCAACACTCCATTCACTTCGCACGATGAATTGAAGTGTTGGAACAGACTGCTTCTCTTTCAGAGAAACGCATGTGAGTTTCTTGTGAATTCTTGCAAGTTGCTTAAGGCACTTTCAAAGGAGAGTGATTTTCTCTGAAAGGACAGCATTTAGAAATTGAAGCAACACTCCATTCACTTCACACAGTGAATTGAAGTGTTGGAACAGACTGCTTCTCTTTCAGAGAAACGCATGTGAGTTTCTGGTGAATGCTTGTAAGTAGCTTAAGGCGCTTTCAAAGGAAAGTGATTTTCTCTGAAAGGACAGCATTTAGAAAGTGAAGCAACACTCCATTCACTTCTCACAGTGAATTGAAGTGTTGGAACAGACTGCTTCTCTTTCAGGGAAACGCATGTGAGTTTCTTCCTAATGCTTGCAAGTAGCTTAAGGCACTTTCAAGGGAAAGTGATTTTCTCTGAAAGGACAGCATTTAGAAAGTGAAGCAACACTCCATTCACTTAACATAGTGAATTGAAGTGTTGGAACAGACTGCTTCTCTTTCAGAGAAACGCATGTGAATTTCTGTTGAATGCTTGTAAGTAGCTTAAGACACTTTCAAAGGAAAGTGATTTTCTCTGAAATGACAGCATTTAGAAAGTGAAGCAACACTCCATTCACTTCTCACAGTGAATTGAAGTGTTGGAACAGGCTGCTTCTCTTTCAGAGAAACGCATGTGAGTTTCTTGTGAATGCTTGCAAGTTGCTTAAGGCACTTTCAAAGGAAAGTGATTTTCTCTGAAAGGACAGCATTTAGAAAGTGAAGCAACACTCCATTCACTTTGTACAGTGAATTGAAGTGTTGGAACAGACTGCCTCTCTTTCAGAGAAATGCATGTGAGTTTCTGTTGAATGCTTGTCAGTAGCTTAAGGCTCTTTCAAAGGAAAGTGATTTTCTCTGAAAGGACAGCATTTAGAAAGTAAAGCAACACTCCATTCCCTTCGCGCAATGAATTGAAGTGTTGGAACAGACTGCTTCTCTTTCATAGAAACGCATTAGTGTTTCTTGTGAATGCTTGTAAGAAGCTTAAGGCACTTTCAAAGGAAAGTGATTTTCTCTGAAAGGACAGCATTTAGAAAGGGAAGCAACACTCCATTCACTTCGCACAGTGAATTGAAGTGTTGGAACAGACTGCTTCTCTTTCAGAGAAACGCATGTGAGTTTCTGGTGAATGCTTGTAAGTAACTTAAGGCACTTTCAAAGGAAAGTGATTTTCTCTGAAAGGACAGCATTTAGAAAGTGAAGCAACACTCCATTCACTTCGCACAGTGAATTGAAGTGTTGGAACAGACTGCTTCTCTTTCAGAGAAACGCATGTAAGTTTCTTCCTAATGCTTGCAAGTAGCTTAAGGCACTTTCAAGGGAAAGTGATTTTCTCTGAAAGGACAGCATTTAGAAAGTGAAGTAACACTCCATTCACTTCGCACAGTGAATTGAAGTGTTGGAACAGACTGCTTCTCTTTCAGAGAAACTCATGTGAGTTTCTTCCTAATGCTTGCAAGTAGCTTAAGGCACTTTCAAGGGAAAGTGATTTTCTCTGAAAGGACAGCATTTAGAAAGTGAAGCAACACTCCATTCACTTCGCACAGTGAATTGAAGTGTTGGAACAGACTGCTTCTCTTTCAGAGAAACGCATGTGAGTTTCTGGTGAATGCTTGTAAGTAGCTTAAGGCACTTTCTAAGGAAAGTGATTTTCTCTGAAAGGACAGCATTTAGAAACTGAAGCAACACTTCATTCACTTCGCACAGTGAATTGAAGTGTTGGAACAGACTGCTTCTCTTTCAGAGAAATGCATGTGAGTTTCTGTTGAAAGCTTGTAAGTAGCTTCAGGCACTTTCAAAGGAAAGTGATTTTCTCTGAAAGGACAGCATTTAGAAAGTGAAGCAACACTCCATTCACTTCGCACAGTGAATTGAAGTGTTGGAACAGACTGCTTCTCTTTCAGAGAAACGCATGTGAGTTTCTTCCTAATGCTTGCAAGTAGCTTAAGGCACTTTCAAAGGAAAGTGATTTTCTCTGAAAGGACAGCATTTAGAAAGTGAAGCAACACTCCATTCACTTCGCACAGTGAATTGAAGTGTTGGAACAGACTGCTTCTCTTTAAGAGAAACGCATGTGAGTTTTTTGTGAATGCTTGAAAGTAGTTTAAGGCACTTTCAAAGGAAAGTGATATTCTCTGAAAGGACAGAATTTAGAAAGTGATGCAACACTCCATTCACTTCGCACAGTGAATTGAAGTGTTGGAACAGACTGCTTCTCTTTCAGAGAAACGCATGTGAGTTTCTGTTGAATGCTTGTAAGTAGCTTAAGGCACTTTCAAAGGAAAATGATTTTCTCTGAAAGGACAGCATTTAGAAAGTGAAGCAACACTCCATTCACTTCGCACAGTGAATTGAAGTGTTGGAACAGACTGCTTCTCTTTCAGAGAAACGCATGTGAGTTTCTGTTGAATGCTTGTAAGTAGCTTAAGGCACATTCAAAGGAAAGTGATTTTCTCTGAAAGGACAGCATTTAGAAAGTGAAGCAACACTCCATTCACTTCGCAGAGTGAATTGAAGTATTGGAACAGACTGCTTCTCTTTCCGAGAAACGCATGTGAGTTTCTGGAGAATGCTTGTAAGAAGCTTAAGGCACTTTCAAAGGAAAGTGAAGTTCTCTGAAAGGACAGCATTTAGAAAGTGAAGCAACACTCCATTCACTTCGCACAGTGAATTGAAGTGTTGGAACAGACTGCTTCTCTTTCAGAGAAACGCATGTGAGTTTCTTGTGAATTCTTGCAAGTTGCTTAAGGCACTTTCAAAGGAGAGTGATTTTCTCTGAAAGGACAGCATTTAGAAAGTGAAGCAACACTCCATTCACTTCGCACAGTGAATTGAAGTGTTGGAACAGACTGCTTCTCTTTCAGAGAAACGCATGTGAGTTTCTGGTGAATGCTTGTAAGTAGCTTAAGGCGCTTTCAAAGGAAAGTGATTTTCTCTGAAAGGACAGCATTTAGAAAGTGAAGCAACACTCCATTCACTTCGCACAGTGAATTGAAGTGTTGGAACAGACTGCTTCTCTTTCAGGGAAACGCATGTGAGTTTCTTCCTAATGCTTGCAAGTAGCTTAAGGCACTTTCAAGGGAAAGTGATTTTCTCTGAAAGGACAGCATTTAGAAAGTGAAGCAACACTCCATTCACTTCACATAGTGAATTGAAGTGTTGGAACAGACTGCTTCTCTTTCAGAGAAATGCATGTGAATTTCTGTTGAATGCTTGTAAGTAGCTTAAGACACTTTCAAAGGAAAGTGATTTTCTCTGAAATGACAGCATTTAGAAAGTGAAGCAACACTCCATTCACTTCGCACAGTGAATTGAAGTGTTGGAACAGACTGCTTCTCTTTCAGAGAAACGCATGTGAGTTTCTTGTGAATGCTTGCAAGTTGCTTAAGGCACTTTCAAAGGAAAGTGATTTTCTCTGAAAGGACAGCATTTAGAAAGTGAAGCAACACTCCATTCCCTTTGTACTGTGAATTGAAGTGTTGGAACAGACTGCCTCTCTTTCAGAGAAATGCATGTGAGTTTCTGTTGAATGCTTGTCAGTAGCTTAAGGCTCTTTCAAAGGAAAGTGATTATCTCTGAAAGGACAGCATTTAGAAAGTAGAGCAACACTCCATTCCCTTCGCGCAATGAATTGAAGTGTTGGAACAGACTGCTTCTCTTTCATAGAAACGCATTAGTGTTTCTTGTGAATGCTTGTAAGAAGCTTAAGGCACTTTCAAAGGAAAGTGATTTTCTCTGAAAGGACAGCATTTAGAAAGGGAAGCAACACTCCATTCACTTCGCAGAGTGAATTGAAGTGTTGGAACAGACTGCTTCTCTTTCAGAGAAACGCATGTGAGTTTCTGGTGAATGCTTGTAAGAAGCTTAAGGCACTTTCAAAGGAAAGTGATTTTCTCTGAAAGGACAGCATTTAGAAACTGAAGCAACACTCCATTCACTTCGCACAGTGAATTGAAGTGTTGGAACAGACTGCTTCTCTTTAAGAGAAACACATGTGAGTTTTTTGTGAATGCTTGAAAGTAGTTTAAGGCACTTTCAAAGGAAAGTGATTTTCTCTGAAAGGACAGAATTTAGAAAATGATGCAACACTCCATTCACTTCGCACAGTGAATTGAAGTGTTGGAACAGACTGCTTCTCTTTCAGAGAAACGCATGTGAGTTTCTGGTGAATGCTTGTAAGTAGCTTAAGGCACTTTCAAAGGAAAGTGATTTTCTCTGAAAGGACAGCATTTAGAAAGTGAAGCAACACTCCATTCACTTCGCACAGTGAATTGAAGTGTTGGAACAGACTGCTTCTCTTTCAGAGAAATGCATGTGAGTTTCTGTTGAATGCTTGTAAGTAGCTTAAGGCACTTTCAAAGGAAAGTGATTTTCTCTGAAAGGACAGCATTTAGAAAGTGAAGCAACACTCCATTCACTTCGCAGAATGAATTGAAGTATTGGAACAGACTGATTCTCTTTCAGAGAAACGCATGTGAGTTTCTGGTGAATGCTTGTAAGAAGCTTAAGGCACTTTCAAAGGAAAGTGAAGTTCTCTGAAAGGACAGCATTTAGAAAGTGAAGCAACACTCCATTCACTTCGCACGATGAATTGAAGTGTTGGAACAGACTGCTTCTCTTTCAGAGAAACGCATGTGAGTTTCTTGTGAATTCTTGCAAGTTGCTTAAGGCACTTTCAAAGGAGAGTGATTTTCTCTGAAAGGACAGCATTTAGAAAGTGAAGCAACACTCCATTCACTTCACACAGTGAATTGAAGTGTTGGAACAGACTGCTTCTCTTTCAGAGAAACGCATGTGAGTTTCTGGTGAATGCTTGTAAGTAGCTTAAGGCGCTTTCAAAGGAAAGTGATTTTCTCTGAAAGGACAGCATTTAGAAAGTGAAGCAACACTCCATTCACTTCTCACAGTGAATTGAAGTGTTGGAACAGACTGCTTCTCTTTCAGGGAAACGCATGTGAGTTTCTTCCTAATGCTTGCAAGTAGCTTAAGGCACTTTCAAGGGAAAGTGATTTTCTCTGAAAGGACAGCATTTAGAAAGTGAAGCAACACTCCATTCACTTAACATAGTGAATTGAAGTGTTGGAACAGACTGCTTCTCTTTCAGAGAAACGCATGTGAATTTCTGTTGAATGCTTGTAAGTAGCTTAAGACACTTTCAAAGGAAAGTGATTTTCTCTGAAATGACAGCATTTAGAAAGTGAAGCAACACTCCATTCACTTCGCACAGTGAATTGAAGTGTTAGAACAGGCTGCTTCTCTTTCAGAGAAACGCATGTGAGTTTCTTGTGAATGCTTGCAAGTTGCTTAAGGCACTTTCAAAGGAAAGTGATTTTCTCTGAAAGGACAGCATTTAGAAAGTGAAGCAACACTCCATTCACTTTGTACAGTGAATTGAAGTGTTGGAACAGACTGCCTCTCTTTCAGAGAAATGCATGTGAGTTTCTGTTGAATGCTTGTCAGTAGCTTAAGGCTCTTTCAAAGGAAAGTGATTTTCTCTGAAAGGACAGCATTTAGAAAGTAAAGCAACACTCCATTCCCTTCGCGCAATGAATTGAAGTGTTGGAACAGACTGCTTCTCTTTCATAGAAACGCATTAGTGTTTCTTGTGAATGCTTGTAAGAAGCTTAAGGCACTTTCAAAGGAAAGTGATTTTCTCTGAAAGGACAGCATTTAGAAAGGGAAGCAACACTCCATTCACTTCGCAGAGTGAATTGAAGTATTGTAAAAGACTGCTTCTCTTTCAGAGAAATGCATGTGAGTTTCTGGTGAATGCTTGTAAGTAGCTTAAGGCACTTTCAAAGGAAAATGATTTTCTCTGAAAGGACAGCATTTAGAACGTGAGGTAACACTCCATTCACTTCGCACAGTGAATTGAAGTGTTGGAACAGACTGCTTCTCTTTCAGAGAAACGCATGTGAGTTTCTGGTGAATGCTTGTAAGTAACTTAAGGCACTTTCAAAGGAAAGTGATTTTCTCTGAAAGGACAGCATTTAGAAAGTGAAGCAACACTCCATTCACTTCGCACAGTGAATTGAAGTGTTGGAACAGACTGCTTCTCTTTCAGAGAAACGCATGTTAGTTTCTTCCTAATGCTTGCAAGTAGCTTAAGGCACTTTCAAGGGAAAGTGATTTTCTCTGAAAGGACAGCATTTAGAAAGTGAAGTAACACTCCATTCACTTCGCACAGTGAATTGAAGTGTTGGAACAGACTGCTTCTCTTTCAGAGAAACTCATGTGAGTTTCTTCCTAATGCTTGCAAGTAGCTTAAGGCACTTTCAAGGGAAAGTGATTTTCTCTGAAAGGACAGCATTTAGAAAGTGAAGCAACACTCCATTCACTTCGCACAGTGAATTGAAGTGTTGGAACAGACTGCTTCTCTTTCAGAGAAACGCATGTGAGTTTCTGGTGAATGCTTGTAAGTAGCTTAAGGCACTTTCTAAGGAAAGTGATTTTCTCTGAAAGGACAGCATTTAGAAACTGAAGCAACACTTCATTCACTTCGCACAGTGAATTGAAGTGTTGGAACAGACTGCTTCTCTTTCAGAGAAACGCATGTGAGTTTCTTGTGAATTCTTGCAAGTTGCTTAAGGCACTTTCAAAGGAGAGTGATTTTCTCTGAAAGGACAGCATTTAGAAACTGAAGCAACACTCCATTCACTTCGCACAGTGAATTGAAGTGTTGGAACAGACTGCTTCTCTTTCAGAGAAACGCATGTGAGTTTCTGGTGAATGCTTGTAAGTAACTTAAGGCACTTTCAAAGGAAAGTGATTTTCTCTGAAAGGACAGCATTTAGAAAGTGAAGCAACACTCCATTCACTTCGCACAGTGAATTGAAGTGTTGGAACAGACTGCTTCTCTTTCAGAGAAACGCATGTAAGTTTCTTCCTAATGCTTGCAAGTAGCTTAAGGCACTTTCAAGGGAAAGTGATTTTCTCTGAAAGGACAGCATTTAGAAAGTGAAGTAACACTCCATTCACTTCGCACAGTGAATTGAAGTGTTGGAACAGACTGCTTCTCTTTCAGAGAAACTCATGTGAGTTTCTTCCTAATGCTTGCAAGTAGCTTAAGGCACTTTCAAGGGAAAGTGATTTTCTCTGAAAGGACAGCATTTAGAAAGTGAAGCAACACTCCATTCACTTCGCACAGTGAATTGAAGTGTTGGAACAGACTGCTTCTCTTTCAGAGAAACGCATGTGAGTTTCTGGTGAATGCTTGTAAGTAGCTTAAGGCAATTTCTAAGGAAAGTGATTTTCTCTGAAAGGACAGCATTTAGAAACTGAAGCAACACTTCATTCACTTCGCACAGTGAATTGAAGTGTTGGAACAGACTGCTTCTCTTTACAGAAATGCATGTGAGTTTCTGTTGAAAGCTTGTAAGTAGCTTCAGGCACTTTCAAAGGAAAGTGATTTTCTCTGAAAGGACAGCATTTAGAAAGGGAAGCAACACTCCATTCACTTCGCAGAGTGAATTGAAGTATTGGAACAGACTGCTTCTCTTTCAGAGAAATGCATGTGAGTTTCTGGTGAATGCTTGTAAGTAGCTTAAGGCACTTTCAAAGGAAAATGATTTTCACTGAAAGGACAGCATTTAGAACGTGAGGTAACACTCCATTCACTTCGCACAGTGAATTGAAGTGTTGGAACAGACTGCTTCTCTTTCAGAGAAACGCATGTGAGTTTCTGTTGAATGCTTGTAAGTAGCTTAAGGCACTTTCAAAGGAAAGTGATTTTCTCTGAAAGGACAGCATTTAGAAAGTGAAGCAACACTCCATTCCCTTCGTGCAGTGAATTGAAGTGTTGGAACAGACTGCTTCTCTTTAAGAGAAACGCATGTGAGTTTCTTCCTAATGCTTGCAAGTAGCTTAAGGCACTTTCAAGGGAAAGTGATTTTCTCTGAAAGGACAGCATTTAGAAAGTGAAGCAACACTCCATTCACTTCGTACAGTGAATTGAAGTGTTGGAACAGACTGCTTCTCTTTCAGAGAAACGCATGTGAGTTTCTTCCTAATGCTTGTAAGTAGCTTAAGGCACTTTCAAAGGAAAGTGATTTTCTCTGAAAGGACAGCATTTAGAAAGTGAAGCAACACTCCATTCACTTCGCACAGTGAATTGAAGTGTTGGAACAGACTGCTTCTCTTTCAGAGAAACGCATGTGAGTTTCTGGTGAATGCTTGTAAGAAGCTTATGGCACTTTCAAAGGAAAGTGATTTTCTCTGAAAGGACAGCATTTAGAAACTGAAGCAACACTCAATTCACTTCGCACAGTGAATTGAAGTGTTGGAACAGACTGCTTCTCTTTAAGAGAAACGCATGTGAGTTTTTTGAGAATGCTTGAAAGTAGTTTAAGGCACTTTCAAAGGAAAGTGATTTTCTCTGAAAGGACAGAATTTAGAAAGTGATGCAACACTCCATTCACTTCGCACAGTGAATTGAAGTGTTGGAACAGACTGCTTCTCTTTCAGAGAAACGCATGTGAGTTTCTTCCTAATGCTTTTAAGTAGCTTAAGGCACTTTCAAAGGAAAGTGATTTTCTCTGAAAGGACAGCATTTAGAAAGTGAAGCAACACTTCATTCCCTTCGTGCAGTGAATTGAAGTGTTGGAACAGAGTGCTTCTCTTTCATAGAAACGCATTAGTGTTTCTTGTGAATGCTTGCAAGTGGCTTAAGGCACTTTCAAAGGAAAGTGATTTTCTCTGAAAGGACAGCATTTAGAAACTGAAGCAACACTCCATTCACTTCGCACAGTGAATTGAAGTGTTGGAACAGTCTGCTTCTCTTTCAGAGAAACGCATGTGAGCTTCTTCCTAATGCTTGCAAGTATCTTAAGGCACTTTCAAAGGAAAGTGATTTTCTCTGAAAGGACAGCATTTAGAAAGTGAAGCAACACTCCATTCACTTCGCACAGTGAATAGAAGTGTTGGAACAGACTGCTTCTCTTTCAGAGAAACGCATGTGAGTTTCTTGTGAATGCTTGCAAGTTGCTTAAGGCACTTTCAAAGGAAAGTGATTTTCTCTGAAAGGACAGCATTTAGAAAGTGAACCAACACTCCATTCACTTCGTACAGTGAATTGAAGTGTTGGAACAGACTGTCTCTCTTTCAGAGAAATGCATGTGAGTTTCTGTTGAATGCTTGTCAGTAGCTTAAGGCTCTTCCAAAGAAAGTGATTTTCTCTGAAAGGACAGCATTTAGAAAGTAAAGCAACACTCCATTCCCTTCGCGCAATGAATTGAAGTGTTGGAACAGACTGCTTCTCTTTCAGAGAAACGCATGGGAGTTTCTGGTGAATGCTTGTAAGAAGCTTAAGGCACTTTCAAAGGAGAGTGATTTTCTCTGAAAGGACAGAATTTAGAAACTGAAGCAACACTCCATTCACTTCGCACAGTGAATTGAAGTGTTGGAACAGACTGCTTCTCTTTCAGAGAAACGCATATGAGTTTCTGGTGAATGCTTGTAATTAGCTTAAGGCACTTTCAAAGGAAAGTGATTTTCTCTGAAAGGACAGCATTTAGAAAGTGAAGCAACACTCCATTCACTTCGCACAGTGAATTGAAGTGTTGGAACAGACTGCTTCTCTTTCAGAGAAACGCATGTGAGTTTCTTCCTAATGCTTGCAAGTAGCTTAAGGCACTTTCAAGGGAAAGTGATTTTCTCTGAAAGGACAGCATTTAGAAAGTGAAGCAACACTCCATTCACTTCGCACAGTGAATTGAAGTGTTGGAACAGACTGGTTCTCTTTCAGAGAAACGCATGTGAGTTTCTTCCTAATGCTTGTAAGTAGCTTAAGGCACTTTCAAGGGAAAGTGATTTTCTCTGAAAGGACAGCATTTAGAAAGTGAAGCAACACTCCATTCACTTCGCACAGTGAATTGAAGTGTTGGAACAGACTGCTTCTCTTTCAGAGAAACGCATGTGAGTTTCTGGTGAATGCTTGAAAGTAGCTTAAGGCACTTTCAAAGGAAAATGATTTTCTCTGAAAGGACAGCATTTAGAAAGTGAGGCAACACTCCATTCACTTCGCACAGTGAATTGAAGTGTTTGAACAGTCTGCTTCTCTTTCAGAGAAACGCATGTGAGTTTCTTCCTAATGCTTGTAAGTAGCTTCAGGCACTTTCAAAGGAAAGTGATTTTCTCTGAAAGGACAGCATTTAGAAAGTGAAGCAACACTCCATTCCCTTCGTGCAGTGAATTGAAGTGTTTTAACAGAGTGCTTCTCTTTCATAGACACGCATTAGTGTTTCTTGTGAATGCTTGCAAGTGGCTTAAGGCACTTTCAAAGGAAAGTGATTTTCTCTGAAAGGACAGCATTTAGAAAGTAAAGCAACACTCCATTCCCTTCGGGCAATGAATTGAAGTGTTGGCACAGACTGCTTCTCTTTCATAGAAACGAATTAGTGTTTCTTGTGAATGCTTGTAAGAAGCTTAAGGCACTTTCAAAGAAAGTGATTTTCTCTGAAAGGACAGCATTTAGAAAGTGAAGCAACACTCCATTCACTTCGCACAGTGAATTGAAGTGTTGGAACAGACTGCTTCTCTTTCAGAGAAACGCATGTGAGTTTCTTGTGAATTCTTGCAAGTTGCTTAAGGCACTTTCAAAGAAAGTGATTTTCTCTGAAAGGACAGCATTTAGAAAGTGAAGCAACACTCCATTCACTTCGCACAGTGAATTGAAGTGTTGGAACAGACTGCTTCTCTTTCAGAGAAACGCATGTGAGTTTTTTGTGAATGCTTGCAAGTAGTTTAAGGCACTTTCTAAGGAAAGTGATTTTCTGTGAAAGGACAGAATTTAGAAAGTGAAGCAACACTCCATTCACTTCGCACAGTGAATTGAAGTGTTTGAACAGTCTGCTTCTCTTTCAGAGAAACGCATGTGAGTTTCTTCCAAATGCTTGCAAGTAGCTTAAGGCACTTTCAAAGGAAAGTGATTTTCTCTGAAAGGACAGCATTTAGAAAGTGACGCAACACTCCATTCACTTCGCACAGTGAATTGAAGTGTTGGAACAGACTGCTTCTCTTTCAGAGAAACGCATGTGAGTTTCTGGTGAATGCTTGTAAGAAGCTTAAGGCACTTTCAAAGGAAAGTGATTTTCTCTGAAAGGACAGCATTTAGAAACTGAAGCAACACTCCATTCACTTTGTACAGTGAATTGAAGTGTTGGAACAGACTGCCTCTCTTTCAGAGAAATGCATGTGAGTTTCTGTTGAATGCTTGTCAGTAGCTTAAGGCTCTTTCAAAGGAAAGTGATTTTCTCTGAAAGGAGAGCATTTAGAAAGTAAAGCAACACTCCATTCCCTTCGCGCAATGAATTGAAGTGTTGGAACAGACTGCTTCTCTTTCATAGAAACGCATTAGTGTTTCTTGTGAATGCTTGTAAGAAGCTTAAGGCACTTTCAAAGGAAAGTGATTTTCTCTGAAAGGACAGCATTAAGAAAGTGAAGCAACACTCCATTCACTTCCCACAGTGAATTGAAGTGTTGGAACAGACTGGTTCTCTTTCAGAGAAACGCATGTGAGTTTCTTCCTAATGCTTGTAAGTAGCTTAAGGCACTTTCAAGGGAAAGTGATTTTCTCTGAAAGGACAGCATTTAGAAAGTGAAGCAACACTCCATTCACTTCGCACAGTGAATTGAAGTGTTGGAACAGACTGCTTCTCTTTAAGAGAAACGCATGTGAGTTTCTGGTGAATGCTTGAAAGTAGTTTAAGGCACTTTCAAAGGAAAGTGATATTCTCTGAAAGGACAGAATTTAGAAAGTGATGCAACACTCCATTCACTTCGCACAGTGAATTGAAATGTTGGAACAGACTGCTTCTCTTTCAGAGAAACGCATGTTAGTTTCTGGTGAATGCTTGTAAGTAGCTTAAGGCACTTTCAAAGGAAAGTGATTTTCTCTGAAAGGACAGCATTTAGAAAGTGAAGCAACACTCCATTCACTTCGCACAGTGAATTGAAGTGTTGGAACAGACTGCTTCTCTTTCAGAGAAACGCATGTGAGTTTCTGTTGAATGCTTGTAAGTAGCTTAAGGCACATTCAAAGGAAAGTGATTTTCTCTGAAAGGACAGCATTTTGAAAGTGAAGCAACACTCCATTCACTTCGCAGAGTGAATTGAAGTATTGGAACAGACTGCTTCTCTTTCAGAGAAACGCATTAGTGTTTCTTGTGAATGCTTGTAAGAAGCTTAAGGCACTTTCAAAGGAAAGTGAAGTTCTCTGAAAGGACAGCATTTAGAAAGTGAAGCAACACTCCATTCACTTCGCACAGTGAATTGAAGTGTTGGAACAGACTGCTTCTCTTTCAGAGAAACGCATGTGAGTTTCTTGTGAATTCTTGCAAGTTGCTTAAGGCACTTTCAAAGGAGAGTGATTTTCTCTGAAAGGACAGCATTTAGAAACTTAAGCAACACTCCATTCACTTCGCACAGTGAATTGAAGTGTTGGAACAGACTGCTTCTCTTTCAGAGAAACGCATGTGAGTTTCTGGTGAATGCTTGTAAGTAGCTTAAGGCACTTTCAAAGGAAAGTGATTTTCTCTGAAAGGACAGCATTTAGAAAGTGAAGCAACACTCCATTCACTTCGCACAGTGAATTGAAGTGTTGTAACAGACTGCTTCTCTTTCAGAGAAACGCATGTGAGTTTCTTCCTAATGCTTGCAAGTAGCTTAAGGCACTTTCAAGGGAAAGTGATTTTCTCTGAAAGGACAGCATTTAGAAAGTGAAGCAACACTCCATTCACTTCACATAGTGAATTGAAGTGTTGGAACAGACTGCTTCTCTTTCAGAGAAACGCATGTGAATTTCTGTTGAATGCTTGTAAGTATCTTAAGACACTTTCAAAGGAAAGTGATTTTCTCTGAAAGGACAGCATTTAGAAAGTGAAGCAACACTCCATTCACTTCACACAGTGAATAGAAGTGTTGGAACAGACTGCTTCTCTTTCAGAGAAACGCATGTGAGTTTCTTGTGAATGCTTGCAAGTTGCTTAAGGCACTTTCAAAGGAAAGTGATTTTCTCTGAAAGGACAGCATTTAGAAAGTGAAGCAACACTCCATTCACTTTGTACAGTGAATTGAAGTGTTGGAACAGACTGCCTCTCTTTCAGAGAAATGCATGTGAGTTTCTGTTGAATGCTTGTCAGTAGCTTAAGGCTCTTTCAAAGGAAAGTGATTTTCTCTGAAAGGACAGCATTTAGAAAGTAAAGCAACACTCCATTCCCTTCGCGCAATGAATTGAAGTGTTGGAACAGACTGCTTCTCTTTCATAGAAACGCATTAGTGTTTCTTGTGAATGCTTGTAAGAAGCTTAAGGCACTTTCAAAGGAAAGTGATTTTCTCTGAATGGACAGCATTTACAAAGTGAAGCAACACTCCATTCACTTCGCACAGTGAATTGAAGTGTTGGAACAGACTGCTTCTCTTTCAGAGAAACGCATGTGAGTTTTTTGTGAATGCTTGAAAGTAGTTTAAGGCACTTTCAAAGGAAAGTGATTTTCTCTGAAAGGACAGAATTTAGAAAGTGAAGCAACACTCCATTCACTTCGCACAGTGAATTGAAGTGTTTGAACAGTCTGCTTCTCTTTCAGAGAAACGCATGTGAGTTTCTTCCTAATGCTTGCAAGTAGCTTAAGGCACTTTCAAAGGAAAGTGATTTTCTCTGAAAGTACAGCATTTAGAAAGTGAAGCAGCACTCCATTCACTTCGCACAGTGAATTGAAGTGTTGGAACAGACTGCTTCTCTTTCATAGAAACGCATTAGTGTTTCTTGTGAATGCTTGTAAGAAGCTTAAGGCACTTTCAAAGGAAAGTGATTTTCTCTGAAAGGACAGCATTAAGAAAGTGAAGCAACACTCCATTCACTTCGCACAGTGAATTGAAGTGTTGGAACATACTGCTTCTCTTTCAGAGAAACGCATGTGAGCTTCTGGTGAATGCTTGTAAGAAGCTTAAGGCACTTTCAAAGGAAAGTGATTTTCTCTGAAAGGACAGCATTTAGAAACTGAAGCAACACTCCATTCACTTCGGACAGTGAATTGAAGTGTTGGAACAGACTGCTTCTCTTTAAGAGAAACGCATGTGAGTTTTTTGTGAATGCTTGAAAGTAGTTTAAGGCACTTTCAAAGGAAAGTGATTTTCTCTGAAAGGACAGAATTTAGAAAGTGATGCAACACTCCATTCACTTCGCACAGTGAATTGAAGTGTTGGAACAGACTGCTTCTCTTTCAGAGAAACGCATGTTAGTTTCTGGTGAATGCTTGTAAGTAGCTTAAGGCACTTTCAAAGGAAAATGATTTTCTCTGAAAGGACAGCATTTAGAAAGTGAAGCAACACTCCATTCACTTCGCACAGTGAATTGAAGTGTTGGAACAGACTGCTTCTCTTTCAGAGAAATGCATGTGAGTTTCTGTTGAATGCTTGTAAGTAGCTTAAGGCACATTCAAAGGAAAGTGATTTTCTCTGAAAGGACAGCATTTAGAAAGTGAAGCAACACTCCATTCACTTCGCAGAGTGAAATGAAGTATTGGAACAGACTGCTTCTCTTTCGGAGAAACGAATGTGAGTTTCTGGTGAATGCTTGTAAGAAGCTTAAGGCACTTTCAAAGGAAAGTGAAGTTCTCTGAAAGGACAGCATTTAGAAAGTGAAGCAACACTCCATTCATTTCGCACGATGAATTGAAGTGTTGGAACAGACTGCTTCTCTTTCAGAGAAACGCATGTGAGTTTCTTGTGAATTCTTGCAAGTTGCTTAAGGCACTTTCAAAGAAAGTGATTTTCTCTGAAAGGACAGCATTTAGAAAGTGAAGCAACACTCCATTCACTTCGCACAGTGAATTGAAGTGTTGGAACAGACTGCTTCTCTTTCAGAGAAACGCATGTGAGTTTCTTGTGAATTCTTGCAAGTTGCTTAAGGCACTTTCAAAGAAAGTGATTTTCTCTGAAAGGACAGCATTTAGAAAGTGAAGCAACACTCCATTCACTTCGCACAGTGAATTGAAGTGTTGGAACAGACTGCTTCTCTTTCATAGAAACGCATGTGAGTTTTTTGTGAATGCTTGCAAGTAGTTTAAGGCACTTTCAAAGGAAAGTGATTTTCTCTGAAAGGACAGAATTTAGAAAGTGAAGCAACACTCCATTCACTTCGCACAGTGAATTGAAGTGTTTGAACAGTCTGCTTCTCTTTCAGAGAAACGCATGTGAGTTTCTTCCAAATGCTTGCAAGTAGCTTAAGGCACTTTCAAAGGAAAGTGATTTTCTCTGAAAGGACAGCATTTAGAAAGTGACGCAACACTCCATTCACTTCGAACAGTGAATTGAAGTGTTGGAACAGACTGCTTCTCTTTCAGAGAAACGCATGTGAGTTTCTGGTGAATGCTTGTAAGAAGCTTAAGGCACTTTCAAAGGAAAGTGATTTTCTCTGAAAGGACAGCATTTAGAAACTGAAGCAACACTCCATTCACTTTGTACAGTGAATTGAAGTGTTGGAACAGACTGCCTCTCTTTCAGAGAAATGCATGTGAGTTTCTGTTGAATGCTTGTCAGTAGCTTAAGGCTCTTTCAAAGGAAAGTGATTTTCTCTGAAAGGACAGCATTTAGAAAGTAAAGCAACACTCCATTCCCTTCGCGCAATGAATTGAAGTGTTGGAACAGACTGCTTCTCTTTCATAGAAACGCATTAGTGTTTCTTGTGAATGCTTGTAAGAAGCTTAAGGCACTTTCAAAGGAAAGTGATTTTCTCTGAAAGGACAGCATTTACAAAGTGAAGCAACACTCCATTCACATCGCACAGTTAATTGAAGTGTTGGAACAGACTGCTTCTCTTTCAGAGAAACGCATGTGAGTTTCTTGTGAATTCTTGCAAGTTGCTTAAGGCACTTTCAAAGGAAAGTGATTTTCTCTGAAAGGACAGCATTTAGAGAGTGAAGCAACACTCCATTCACTTCGCACAGTGAATTGAAGTGTTGGAACAGACCGCTTCTCTTTCAGAGAAACGCATGTGAGTTTTTTGTGAATGCTTGAAAGTAGTTTAAGGCACTTTCAAAGGAAAGTGATTTTCTCTGAAAGGACAGAATTTAGAAAGTGAAGCAACACTCCATTCACTTCGCACAGTGAATTGAAGTGTTTGAACAGTCTGCTTCTCTTTCAGAGAAACGCATGTGAGTTTCTTCCTAATGCTTGCAAGTAGCTTAAGGCACTTTCAAAGGAAAGTGATTTTCTCTGAAAGGACAGCATTAAGAAAGTGAAGCAACACTCCATTCACTTCCCACAGTGAATTGAAGTGTTGGAACAGACTGCTTCTCTTTCAGAGAAACGCATGTGAGCTTCTGGTGAATGCTTGTAAGAAGCTTAAGGCACTTTCAAAGGAAAGTGATTTTCTCTGAAAGGACAGCATTTAGAAACTGAAGCAACACTCCATTCACATCGGACAGTGAATTGAAGTGTTGGAGCAGACTGCTTCTCTTTCAGAGAAACGCATGTGAGTTTTTTGTGAATGCTTGAAAGTAGTTTAAGGCACTTTCAAAGGAAAGTGATATTCTCTGAAAGGACAGAATTTAGAAAGTGATGCAACACTCCATTCACTTCGCACAGTGAATTGAAGTGTTGGAACAGACTGCTTCTCTTTCAGAGAAACGCATGTTAGTTTCTGGTGAATGCTTGTAAGTAGCTTAAGGCACTTTCAAAGGAAAATGATTTTCTCTGAAAGGACAGCATTTAGAAAGTGAAGCAACACTCCATTCACTTCGCACAGTGAATTGAAGTGTTGGAACAGACTGCTTCTCTTTCAGAGAAACGCATGTGAGTTTCTGTTGAATGCTTGTAAGTAGCTTAAGGCACATTCAAAGGAAAGTGATTTTCTCTGTAAGGACAGCATTTAGAAAGTGAAGCAACACTCCATTCACTTCGCAGAGTGAATTGAAGTATTGGAACAGACTGCTTCTCTTTCAGAGAAACGCATGTGAGTTTCTGGTGAATGCTTGTAAGAAGCTTAAGGCACTTTCAAAGGAAAGTGAAGTTCTCTGAAAGGACAGCATTTAGAAAGTGAAACAATACTCCATTCACTTCGCACAGTGAATTGAAGTGTTGGAACAGACTGCTTCTCTTTCAGAGAAACGCATGTGAGTTTCTTGTGAATTCTTGCAAGTTGCTTAAGGCACTTTCAAAGGAGAGTGATTTTCTCTGAAAGGACAGCATTTAGAAACTGAAGCAACACTCCATTCACTTCGCACAGTGAATTGAAGTGTTGGAACAGACTGCTTCTCTTTCAGAGAAACGCATGTGAGTTTCTGGTGAATGCTTGTAAGTAGCTTAAGGCACTTTCAAAGGAAAGTGATTTTCTCTGAAAGGACAGCATTTAGAAAGTGAAGCAACACTCCATTCACTTCGCACAGTGAATTGAAGTGTTGTAACAGACTGCTTCTCTTTCAGAGAAACGCATGTGAGTTTCTTCCTAATGCTTGCAAGTAGCTTAAGGCACTTTCAAGGGAAAGTGATTTTCTCTGAAAGGACAGCATTTAGAAAGTGAAGCAACACTCCATTCACTTCACATAGTGAATTGAAGTGTTGGAACAGACTGCTTCTCTTTCAGAGAAACGCATGTGAATTTCTGTTGAATGCTTGTAAGTATCTTAAGACACTTTCAAAGGAAAGTGATTTTCTCTGAAAGGACAGAATTTAGAAAGTGAAGCAACACTCCATTCACTTCGCACAGTGAATTGAAGTGTTTGAACAGTCTGCTTCTCTTTCAGAGAAACGCATGTGAGTTTCTTCCTAATGCTTGCAAGTAGCTTAAGGCACTTTCAAAGGAAAGTGATTTTCTCTGAAAGAACAGCATTTAGAAAGTGAAGCAGCACTCCATTCACTTCGCACAGTGAATTGAAGTGTTGGAACAGACTGCTTCTCTTTCATAGAAACGCATTAGTGTTTCTTGTGAATGCTTGTAAGAAGCTTAAGGCACTTTCAAAGGAAAGTGATTTTCTCTGAAAGGACAGCATTTACAAAGTGAAGCAACACTCCATTCACTTCGCACAGTGAATTGAAGTGTTAGAACAGACTGCTTCTCTTTCAGAGAAACGCATGTGAGTTTCTTGTGAATTCTTGCAAGTTGCTTAAGGCACTTTCAAAGGAAAGTGATTTTCTCTGAAAGGACAGCATTTAGAAACTGAAGCAACACTCCATTCACTTCGGACAGTGAATTGAAGTGTTGGAACAGACTGCTTCTCTTTAAGAGAAACGCATGTGAGTTTTTTGTGAATGCTTGAAAGTAGTTTAAGGCACTTTCAAAGGAAAGTGATTTTCTCTGAAAGGACAGAATTTAGAAAGTGATGCAACACTCCATTCACTTCGCACAGTGAATTGAAGTGTTGGAACAGACTGCTTCTCTTTCACAGAAACGCATGTTAGTTTCTGGTGAATGCTTGTAAGTAGCTTAAGGCACTTTCAAAGGAAAATGATTTTTTCTGAAAGGACAGCATTTAGAAAGTGAAGCAACACTCCATTCACTTCGCACAGTGAATTGAAGTGTTGGAACAGACTGCTTCTCTTTCAGAGAAATGCATGTGAGTTTCTGTTGAATGCTTGTAAGTAGCTTAAGGCACATTCAAAGGAAAGTGATTTTCTCTGAAAGGACAGCATTTAGAAAGTGAAGCAACACTCCATTCACTTCGCAGAGTGAATTGAAGTATTGGAACAGACTGCTTCTCTTTCAGAGAAACGCATGTGAGTTTCTGGTGAATGCTTGTAAGAAGCTTAAGGCACTTTCAAAGGAAAGTGAAGTTCTCTGAAAGGACAGCATTTAGAAAGTGAAGCAACACTCCATTCATTTCGCACGATGAATTGAAGTGTTGGAACAGACTGCTTCTCTTTCAGAGAAACGCATGTGAGTTTCTTGTGAATTCTTGCAAGTTGCTAAAGGCACTTTCAAAGGAGAGTGATTTTCTCTGAAAGGACAGCATTTAGAAACTGAAGCAACACTCCATTCACTTCGCACAGTGAATTGAAGTGTTGGAACAGACTGCTTCTCTTTCAGAGAAACGCATGTGAGTTTCTGGTGAATGCTTGTAAGTAGCTTAAGGCACTTTCAAAGGAAAGTGATTTTCTCAGAAAGGACAGCATTTAGAAAGTGAAGCAACACTTCATTCACTTCGCACAGTGAATTGAAATGTTGGAACAGACTGCTTCTCTTTCAGAGAAACGCATGTGAGTTTCTTGTGAATGCTTGCAAGTTGCTTAAGGCACTTTCAAAGGAAAGTGATTTTCTCTGAAAGGACAGCATTTAGAAAGTGAAGCAACACTCCATTCACTTTGTACAGTGAATTGAAGTGTTGGAACAGACTGCCTCTCTTTCAGAGAAATGCATGTGAGTTTCTGTTGAATGCTTGTCAGTAGCTTAAGGCTCTTTCAAAGGAAAGTGATTTTCTCTGAAAGGACAGCATTTAGAAAGTAAAGCAACACTCCATTCCCTTCGCGCAATGAATTGAAGTGTTGGAACAGACTGCTTCTCTTTCATAGAAACGCATTAGTGTTTCTTGTGAATGCTTGTAAGAAGCTTAAGGCACTTTCAAAGGAAAGTGATTTTCTCTGAATGGACAGCATTTACAAAGTGAAGCAACACTCCATTCACTTCGCACAGTGAATTGAAGTGTTGGAACAGACTGCTTCTCTTTCAGAGAAACGCATGTGAGTTTTTTGTGAATGCTTGAAAGTAGTTTAAGGCACTTTCAAAGGAAAGTGATTTTCTCTGAAAGGACAGAATTTAGAAAGTGAAGCAACACTCCATTCACTTCGCACAGTGAATTGAAGTGTTTGAACAGTCTGCTTCTCTTTCAGAGAAACGCATGTGAGTTTCTTCCTAATGCTTGCAAGTAGCTTAAGGCACTTTCAAAGGAAAGTGATTTTCTCTGAAAGTACAGCATTTAGAAAGTGAAGCAGCACTCCATTCACTTCGCACAGTGAATTGAAGTGTTGGAACAGACTGCTTCTCTTTCATAGAAACGCATTAGTGTTTCTTGTGAATGCTTGTAAGAAGCTTAAGGCACTTTCAAAGGAAAGTGATTTTCTCTGAAAGGACAGCATTAAGAAAGTGAAGCAACACTCCATTCACTTCGCACAGTGAATTGAAGTGTTGGAACATACTGCTTCTCTTTCAGAGAAACGCATGTGAGCTTCTGGTGAATGCTTGTAAGAAGCTTAAGGCACTTTCAAAGGAAAGTGATTTTCTCTGAAAGGACAGCATTTAGAAACTGAAGCAACACTCCATTCACTTCGGACAGTGAATTGAAGTGTTGGAACAGACTGCTTCTCTTTAAGAGAAACGCATGTGAGTTTTTTGTGAATGCTTGAAAGTAGTTTAAGGCACTTTCAAAGGAAAGTGATTTTCTCTGAAAGGACAGAATTTAGAAAGTGATGCAATACTCCATTCACTTCGCACAGTGAATTGAAGTGTTGGAACAGACTGCTTCTCTTTCAGAGAAACGCATGTTAGTTTCTGGTGAATGCTTGTAAGTAGCTTAAGGCACTTTCAAAGGAAAATGATTTTCTCTGAAAGGACAGCATTTAGAAAGTGAAGCAACACTCCATTCACTTCGCACAGTGAATTGAAGTGTTGGAACAGACTGCTTCTCTTTCAGAGAAATGCATGTGAGTTTCTGTTGAATGCTTGTAAGTAGCTTAAGGCACATTCAAAGGAAAGTGATTTTCTCTGAAAGGACAGCATTTAGAAAGTGAAGCAACACTCCATTCACTTCGCAGAGTGAAATGAAGTATTGGAACAGACTGCTTCTCTTTCGGAGAAACGAATGTGAGTTTCTGGTGAATGCTTGTAAGAAGCTTAAGGCACTTTCAAAGGAAAGTGAAGTTCTCTGAAAGGACAGCATTTAGAAAGTGAAGCAACACTCCATTCATTTCGCACGATGAATTGAAGTGTTGGAACAGACTGCTTCTCTTTCAGAGAAACGCATGTGAGTTTCTTGTGAATTCTTGCAAGTTGCTTAAGGCACTTTCAAAGAAAGTGATTTTCTCTGAAAGGACAGCATTTAGAAAGTGAAGCAACACTCCATTCACTTCGCACAGTGAATTGAAGTGTTGGAACAGACTGCTTCTCTTTCAGAGAAACGCATGTGAGTTTCTTGTGAATTCTTGCAAGTTGCTTAAGGCACTTTCAAAGAAAGTGATTTTCTCTGAAAGGACAGCATTTAGAAAGTGAAGCAAC
This sequence comes from Myodes glareolus, assembly GCF_982192425.1. Taxonomy (NCBI): domain Eukaryota; kingdom Metazoa; phylum Chordata; class Mammalia; order Rodentia; family Cricetidae; genus Myodes; species Myodes glareolus. The sequence goes on from NW_028263213.1 coordinate 1,576,056, forward strand.
ACTCCATTCACTTCGCACAGTGAATTGAAGTGTTGGAACAGACTGCTTCTCTTTCAGAGAAACGCATGTGAGTTTTTTGTGAATGCTTGCAAGTAGTTTAAGGCACTTTCAAAGGAAAGTGATTTTCTCTGAAAGGACAGAATTTAGAAAGTGAAGCAACACTCCATTCACTTCGCACAGTGAATTGAAGTGTTTGAACAGTCTGCTTCTCTTTCAGAGAAACGCATGTGAGTTTCTTCCAAATGCTTGCAAGTAACTTAAGGCACTTTCAAAGGAAAGTGATTTTCTCTGAAAGGACAGCATTTAGAAAGTGACGCAACACTCCATTCACTTCGAACAGTGAATTGAAGTGTTGGAACAGACTGCTTCTCTTTCAGAGAAACGCATGTGAGTTTCTGGTGAATGCTTGTAAGAAGCTTAAGGCACTTTCACAGGAAAGTGATTTTCTCTGAAAGGACAGCATTTAGAAACTGAAGCAACACTCCATTCACTTTGTACAGTGAATTGAAGTGTTGGAACAGACTGCCTCTCTTTCAGAGAAATGCATGTGAGTTTCTGTTGAATGCTTGTCAGTAGCTTAAGGCTCTTTCAAAGGAAAGTGATTTTCTCTGAAAGGACAGCATTTAGAAAGTAAAGCAACACTCCATTCCCTTCGTGCAATGAATTGAAGTGTTGGAACAGACTGCTTCTCTTTCATAGAAACGCATTAGTGTTTCTTGTGAATGCTTGTAAGAAGCTTAAGGCACTTTCAAAGGAAAGTGATTTTCTCTGAAAGGACAGCATTTACAAAGTGAAGCAACACTCCATTCACATCGCACAGTTAATTGAAGTGTTGGAACAGACTGCTTCTCTTTCAGAGAAACGCATGTGAGTTTCTTGTGAATTCTTGCAAGTTGCTTAAGGCACTTTCAAAGGAAAGTGATTTCCTCTGAAAGGACAGCATTTAGAGAGTGAAGCAACACTCCATTCACTTCGCACAGTGAATTGAAGTGTTGGAACAGACCGCTTCTCTTTCAGAGAAACGCATGTGAGTTTTTTGTGAATGCTTGAAAGTAGTTTAAGGCACTTTCAAAGGAAAGTGATTTTCTCTGAAAGGACAGAATTTAGAAAGTGAAGCAACACTCCATTCACTTCGCACAGTGAATTGAAGTGTTTGAACAGTCTGCTTCTCTTTCAGAGAAACGCATGTGAGTTTCTTCCTAATGCTTGCAAGTAGCTTAAGGCACTTTCAAAGGAAAGTGATTTTCTCTGAAAGGACAGCATTAAGAAAGTGAAGCAACACTCCATTCACTTCCCACAGTGAATTGAAGTGTTGGAACAGACTGCTTCTCTTTCAGAGAAACGCATGTGAGCTTCTGGTGAATGCTTGTAAGAAGCTTAAGGCACTTTCAAAGGAAAGTGATTTTCTCTGAAAGGACAGCATTTAGAAAGTAAAGCAACACTCCATTCCCTTCGCGCAATGAATTGAAGTGTTGGAACAGACTGCTTATCTTTCAGAGAAACGCATGTGAGTTTCTTCCTAATGCTTGCAAGTAGCTTAAGGCACTTTCAAAGGAAAGTGATTTTCTCTGAAAGTACAGCATTTAGAAAGTGAAGCAGCACTCCATTCACTTCGCACAGTGAATTGAAGTGTTGGAACAGACTGCTTCTCTTTCATAGAAACGCATTAGTGTTTCTTGTGAATGCTTGTAAGAAGCTTAAGGCACTTTCAAAGGAAAGTGATTTTCTCTGAAAGGACAGCATTTACAAAGTGAAGCAACACTCCATTCACTTCGCACAGTGAATTGAAGTGTTGGAACAGACTGGTTCTCTTTCAGAGAAACGCATGTGAGTTTCTTGTGAATTCTTGCAAGTTGCTTAAGGCACTTTCAAAGAAAGTGATTTTCTCTGAAAGGACAGCATTTAGAAAGTGAAGCAACACTCCATTCACTTCGCACAGTGAATTGAAGTGTTTGAACAGTCTGCTTCTCTTTCAGAGAAACGCATGTGAGTTTCTTCCTAATGCTTGCAAGTAGCTTAAGTCACTTTCAAAGGAAAGTGATTTTCTCTGAAAGGACAGCATTAAGAAAGTGAAGCAACACTCCATTCACTTCGCACAGTGAATTGAAGTGTTGGAACATACTGCTTCTCTTTCAGAGAAACGCATGTGAGCTTCTGGTGAATGCTTGTAAGAAGCTTAAGGCACTTTCAAAGGAAAGTGATTTTCTCTGAAAGGACAGCATTTAGAAACTGAAGCAACACTCCATTCACTTCGGACAGTGAATTGAAGTGTTGGAACAGACTGCTTCTCTTTAAGAGAAACGCATGTGAGTTTTTTGTGAATGCTTGAAAGTAGTTTAAGGCACTTTCAAAGGAAAGTGATTTTCTCTGAAAGGACAGAATTTAGAAAGTGATGCAATACTCCATTCACTTCGCACAGTGAATTGAAGTGTTGGAACAGACTGCTTCTCTTTCAGAGAAACGCATGTTAGTTTCTGGTGAATGCTTGTAAGTAGCTTAAGGCACTTTCAAAGGAAAATGATTTTCTCTGAAAGGACAGCATTTAGAAAGTGAAGCAACACTCCATTCACTTCGCACAGTGAATTGAAGTGTTGGAACAGACTGCTTCTCTTTCAGAGAAATGCATGTGAGTTTCTGTTGAATGCTTGTAAGTAGCTTAAGGCACATTCAAAGGAAAGTGATTTTCTCTGAAAGGACAGCATTTAGAAAGTGAAGCAACACTCCATTCACTTCGCAGAGTGAAATGAAGTATTGGAACAGACTGCTTCTCTTTCGGAGAAACGAATGTGAGTTTCTGGTGAATGCTTGTAAGAAGCTTAAGGCACTTTCAAAGGAAAGTGAAGTTCTCTGAAAGGACAGCATTTAGAAAGTGAAGCAACACTCCATTCATTTCGCACGATGAATTGAAGTGTTGGAACAGACTGCTTCTCTTTCAGAGAAACGCATGTGAGTTTCTTGTGAATTCTTGCAAGTTGCTTAAGGCACTTTCAAAGAAAGTGATTTTCTCTGAAAGGACAGCATTTAGAAAGTGAAGCAACACTCCATTCACTTCGCACAGTGAATTGAAGTGTTGGAACAGACTGCTTCTCTTTCAGAGAAACGCATGTGAGTTTCTTGTGAATTCTTGCAAGTTGCTTAAGGCACTTTCAAAGAAAGTGATTTTCTCTGAAAGGACAGCATTTAGAAAGTGAAGCAACACTCCATTCACTTCGCACAGTGAATTGAAGTGTTGGAACAGACTGCTTCTCTTTCATAGAAACGCATGTGAGTTTTTTGTGAATGCTTGCAAGTAGTTTAAGGCACTTTCAAAGGAAAGTGATTTTCTCTGAAAGGACAGAATTTAGAAAGTGAAGCAACACTCCATTCACTTCGCACAGTGAATTGAAGTGTTTGAACAGTCTGCTTCTCTTTCAGAGAAACGCATGTGAGTTTCTTCCAAATGCTTGCAAGTAGCTTAAGGCACTTTCAAAGGAAAGTGATTTTCTCTGAAAGGACAGCATTTAGAAAGTGACGCAACACTCCATTCACTTCGAACAGTGAATTGAAGTGTTGGAACAGACTGCTTCTCTTTCAGAGAAACGCATGTGAGTTTCTGGTGAATGCTTGTAAGAAGCTTAAGGCACTTTCAAAGGAAAGTGATTTTCTCTGAAAGGACAGCATTTAGAAACTGAAGCAACACTCCATTCACTTTGTACAGTGAATTGAAGTGTTGGAACAGACTGCCTCTCTTTCAGAGAAATGCATGTGAGTTTCTGTTGAATGCTTGTCAGTAGCTTAAGGCTCTTTCAAAGGAAAGTGATTTTCTCTGAAAGGACAGCATTTAGAAAGTAAAGCAACACTCCATTCCCTTCGCGCAATGAATTGAAGTGTTGGAACAGACTGCTTCTCTTTCATAGAAACGCATTAGTGTTTCTTGTGAATGCTTGTAAGAAGCTTAAGGCACTTTCAAAGGAAAGTGATTTTCTCTGAAAGGACAGCATTTACAAAGTGAAGCAACACTCCATTCACATCGCACAGTTAATTGAAGTGTTGGAACAGACTGCTTCTCTTTCAGAGAAACGCATGTGAGTTTCTTGTGAATTCTTGCAAGTTGCTTAAGGCACTTTCAAAGGAAAGTGATTTTCTCTGAAAGGACAGCATTTAGAGAGTGAAGCAACACTCCATTCACTTCGCACAGTGAATTGAAGTGTTGGAACAGACCGCTTCTCTTTCAGAGAAACGCATGTGAGTTTTTTGTGAATGCTTGAAAGTAGTTTAAGGCACTTTCAAAGGAAAGTGATTTTCTCTGAAAGGACAGAATTTAGAAAGTGAAGCAACACTCCATTCACTTCGCACAGTGAATTGAAGTGTTTGAACAGTCTGCTTCTCTTTCAGAGAAACGCATGTGAGTTTCTTCCTAATGCTTGCAAGTAGCTTAAGGCACTTTCAAAGGAAAGTGATTTTCTCTGAAAGGACAGCATTAAGAAAGTGAAGCAACACTCCATTCACTTCCCACAGTGAATTGAAGTGTTGGAACAGACTGCTTCTCTTTCAGAGAAACGCATGTGAGCTTCTGGTGAATGCTTGTAAGAAGCTTAAGGCACTTTCAAAGGAAAGTGATTTTCTCTGAAAGGACAGCATTTAGAAACTGAAGCAACACTCCATTCACATCGGACAGTGAATTGAAGTGTTGGAGCAGACTGCTTCTCTTTCAGAGAAACGCATGTGAGTTTTTTGTGAATGCTTGAAAGTAGTTTAAGGCACTTTCAAAGGAAAGTGATATTCTCTGAAAGGACAGAATTTAGAAAGTGATGCAACACTCCATTCACTTCGCACAGTGAATTGAAGTGTTGGAACAGACTGCTTCTCTTTCAGAGAAACGCATGTTAGTTTCTGGTGAATGCTTGTAAGTAGCTTAAGGCACTTTCAAAGGAAAATGATTTTCTCTGAAAGGACAGCATTTAGAAAGTGAAGCAACACTCCATTCACTTCGCACAGTGAATTGAAGTGTTGGAACAGACTGCTTCTCTTTCAGAGAAACGCATGTGAGTTTCTGTTGAATGCTTGTAAGTAGCTTAAGGCACATTCAAAGGAAAGTGATTTTCTCTGTAAGGACAGCATTTAGAAAGTGAAGCAACACTCCATTCACTTCGCAGAGTGAATTGAAGTATTGGAACAGACTGCTTCTCTTTCAGAGAAACGCATGTGAGTTTCTGGTGAATGCTTGTAAGAAGCTTAAGGCACTTTCAAAGGAAAGTGAAGTTCTCTGAAAGGACAGCATTTAGAAAGTGAAACAATACTCCATTCACTTCGCACAGTGAATTGAAGTGTTGGAACAGACTGCTTCTCTTTCAGAGAAACGCATGTGAGTTTCTTGTGAATTCTTGCAAGTTGCTTAAGGCACTTTCAAAGGAGAGTGATTTTCTCTGAAAGGACAGCATTTAGAAACTGAAGCAACACTCCATTCACTTCGCACAGTGAATTGAAGTGTTGGAACAGACTGCTTCTCTTTCAGAGAAACGCATGTGAGTTTCTGGTGAATGCTTGTAAGTAGCTTAAGGCACTTTCAAAGGAAAGTGATTTTCTCTGAAAGGACAGCATTTAGAAAGTGAAGCAACACTCCATTCACTTCGCACAGTGAATTGAAGTGTTGTAACAGACTGCTTCTCTTTCAGAGAAACGCATGTGAGTTTCTTCCTAATGCTTGCAAGTAGCTTAAGGCACTTTCAAGGGAAAGTGATTTTCTCTGAAAGGACAGCATTTAGAAAGTGAAGCAACACTCCATTCACTTCACATAGTGAATTGAAGTGTTGGAACAGACTGCTTCTCTTTCAGAGAAACGCATGTGAATTTCTGTTGAATGCTTGTAAGTATCTTAAGACACTTTCAAAGGAAAGTGATTTTCTCTGAAAGGACAGAATTTAGAAAGTGAAGCAACACTCCATTCACTTCGCACAGTGAATTGAAGTGTTTGAACAGTCTGCTTCTCTTTCAGAGAAACGCATGTGAGTTTCTTCCTAATGCTTGCAAGTAGCTTAAGGCACTTTCAAAGGAAAGTGATTTTCTCTGAAAGAACAGCATTTAGAAAGTGAAGCAGCACTCCATTCACTTCGCACAGTGAATTGAAGTGTTGGAACAGACTGCTTCTCTTTCATAGAAACGCATTAGTGTTTCTTGTGAATGCTTGTAAGAAGCTTAAGGCACTTTCAAAGGAAAGTGATTTTCTCTGAAAGGACAGCATTTACAAAGTGAAGCAACACTCCATTCACTTCGCACAGTGAATTGAAGTGTTAGAACAGACTGCTTCTCTTTCAGAGAAACGCATGTGAGTTTCTTGTGAATTCTTGCAAGTTGCTTAAGGCACTTTCAAAGGAAAGTGATTTTCTCTGAAAGGACAGCATTTAGAAACTGAAGCAACACTCCATTCACTTCGGACAGTGAATTGAAGTGTTGGAACAGACTGCTTCTCTTTAAGAGAAACGCATGTGAGTTTTTTGTGAATGCTTGAAAGTAGTTTAAGGCACTTTCAAAGGAAAGTGATTTTCTCTGAAAGGACAGAATTTAGAAAGTGATGCAACACTCCATTCACTTCGCACAGTGAATTGAAGTGTTGGAACAGACTGCTTCTCTTTCACAGAAACGCATGTTAGTTTCTGGTGAATGCTTGTAAGTAGCTTAAGGCACTTTCAAAGGAAAATGATTTTTTCTGAAAGGACAGCATTTAGAAAGTGAAGCAACACTCCATTCACTTCGCACAGTGAATTGAAGTGTTGGAACAGACTGCTTCTCTTTCAGAGAAATGCATGTGAGTTTCTGTTGAATGCTTGTAAGTAGCTTAAGGCACATTCAAAGGAAAGTGATTTTCTCTGAAAGGACAGCATTTAGAAAGTGAAGCAACACTCCATTCACTTCGCAGAGTGAATTGAAGTATTGGAACAGACTGCTTCTCTTTCAGAGAAACGCATGTGAGTTTCTGGTGAATGCTTGTAAGAAGCTTAAGGCACTTTCAAAGGAAAGTGAAGTTCTCTGAAAGGACAGCATTTAGAAAGTGAAGCAACACTCCATTCATTTCGCACGATGAATTGAAGTGTTGGAACAGACTGCTTCTCTTTCAGAGAAACGCATGTGAGTTTCTTGTGAATTCTTGCAAGTTGCTAAAGGCACTTTCAAAGGAGAGTGATTTTCTCTGAAAGGACAGCATTTAGAAACTGAAGCAACACTCCATTCACTTCGCACAGTGAATTGAAGTGTTGGAACAGACTGCTTCTCTTTCAGAGAAACGCATGTGAGTTTCTGGTGAATGCTTGTAAGTAGCTTAAGGCACTTTCAAAGGAAAGTGATTTTCTCAGAAAGGACAGCATTTAGAAAGTGAAGCAACACTTCATTCACTTCGCACAGTGAATTGAAATGTTGGAACAGACTGCTTCTCTTTCAGAGAAACGCATGTGAGTTTTTTCCTAATGCTTGCAAGTAGCTTAAGGCACTTTCAAGGGAAAGTGATTTTCTCTGAAAGGACAGCATTTAGAAAGTGTAGCAACACTCCATTCACTTCACATAGTGAATTGAAGTGTTGGAACAGACTGCTTCTCTTTCAGAGAAACGCATGTGAATTTCTGTTGAATGCTTGTAAGTAGCTTAAGGCACTTTCAAAGGAAACTGATTTTCTCTGAAAGGAGAGCATTTAGAAAGTGAAGCAACACTCCATTTACTTCGCACAGTGAATTGAAGTGTTGGAACAGACTGCTTCTCTTTCAGAGAAACGCATGTGAGTTTTTTGTGAATGCTTGAAAGTAGTTTAAGGCACTTTCAAAGGAAAGTGATTTTCTCTGAAAGGACAGAATTTAGAAAGTGAAGCAACACTCCATTCACTTCGCACAGTGAATTGAAGTGTTTGAACAGTCTGCTTCTCTTTCAGAGAAACGAATGTGAGTTTCTTCCTATGCTTGCAAGTAGCTTAAGGCACGTTCAAAGGAAAGTGATTTTCTCTGAAAGGACAGCATTTAGAAAGTGAAGCAACACTCCATTCACTTCGAACAGTGAATTGAAGTGTTGGAACAGACTGCTTCTCTTTCAGAGAAACGCATGTGAGTTTCTGTTGAATGCTTGTAAGAAGCCTAAGGCACTTTCAAAGGAAAGTGATTTTCTCTGAAAGGACAGCATTTAGAAACTGAAGCAACACTCCATTCACTTCGCACAGTGAATTGAAGTGTTGAAACAGACAGCTTTTCTTTAAGAGAAACGCATGTGAGTTTTTTGTGAATGCTTGAAATTAGTTTAAGGCACTTTCAAAGGAAAGTGATTTTCTCTGAAAGGACAGAATTTAGAAAGTGATGCAACACTCCATTCATTTCGCACAGTGAATTGAAGTGTTGGTACAGACTGCTTCTCTTTCAGAGAAACGCATGTGAGTTTCTTCCTAATGCTTGTAACTAGCTTAAGGCACTTTCAAAGGAAAGTGATTTTCTCTGAAAGGACAGCATTTAGAAAGTGAAGCAACACTCCATTCACTTCGCACAGTGAATTGAAGTGTTGGAACAGACTGCTTCTCTTTCAGAGAAACGCATGTGAGATTTTTGTGAATGCTTGAAAGTAATTTAAGGCACTTTCAAAGGAAAGTGATTTTCTCTGAAAGGACAGAATTTAGAAAGTGAAGCAACACTCCATTCACTTCGCACAGTGAATTGAAGTGTTGGAACAGTCTGCTTCTCTTTCAGAGAAACGCATGTGAGCTTCTTCCTAATGCTTGCAAGTAGCTTAAGGCACTTTCAAAGGAAAGTGATTTTCTCTGAAAGGACAGCATTTAGAAAGTGAAGCAACACGCCATTCACTTCGCACAGTGAATAGAAGTGTTGGAACAGACTGCTTCTCTTTCAGAGAAACGCATGTGAGTTTTTTGTGAATGCTTGCAAGTTGCTTAAGGCACTTTCAAAGGAAAGTGATTTTCTCTGAAAGGACAGCATTTAGAAAGTGAAGCAACACTCCATTCACTTTGTACAGTGAATTGAAGTGTTGGAACAGTCTGCCTCTCTTTCAGAGAAATGCATGTGAGTTTCTGTTGAATGCTTGTCAGTGGCTTAAGGCTCTTTCAAAGGAAAGTGATTTTCTCTGAAAGGACAGCATTTAGAAAGTAAAGCAACACTCCATTCCCTTCGCGCAATGAATAGAAGTGTTGGAACAGACTGCTTCTCTTTCATAGAAACGCATTAGTGTTTCTTGTGAATGCTTGTAAGAAGCTTAAGGCACTTTCAAAGGAAAGTGATTTTCTCTGAAAGGACAGCATTTACAAAGTGAAGCAACACTCCATTCACTTCGCACAGTGAATTGAAGTGTTAGAACAGACTGCTTCTCTTTCAGAGAAACGCATGTGAGTTTCTTGTGAATTCTTGCAAGTTGCTTAAGGCACTTTCAAAGGAAAGTGATTTTCTCTGAAAGGACAGCATTTAGAAACTGAAGCAACACTCCATTCACTTCGGACAGTGAATTGAAGTGTTGGAACAGACTGCTTCTCTTTAAGAGAAACGCATGTGAGTTTTTTGTGAATGCTTGAAAGTAGTTTAAGGCACTTTCAAAGGAAAGTGATTTTCTCTGAAAGGACAGAATTTAGAAAGTGATGCAACACTCCATTCACTTCGCACAGTGAATTGAAGTGTTGGAACAGACTGCTTCTCTTTCACAGAAACGCATGTTAGTTTCTGGTGAATGCTTGTAAGTAGCTTAAGGCACTTTCAAAGGAAAATGATTTTTTCTGAAAGGACAGCATTTAGAAAGTGAAGCAACACTCCATTCACTTCGCACAGTGAATTGAAGTGTTGGAACAGACTGCTTCTCTTTCAGAGAAATGCATGTGAGTTTCTGTTGAATGCTTGTAAGTAGCTTAAGGCACATTCAAAGGAAAGTGATTTTCTCTGAAAGGACAGCATTTAGAAAGTGAAGCAACACTCCATTCACTTCGCAGAGTGAATTGAAGTATTGGAACAGACTGCTTCTCTTTCAGAGAAACGCATGTGAGTTTCTGGTGAATGCTTGTAAGAAGCTTAAGGCACTTTCAAAGGAAAGTGAAGTTCTCTGAAAGGACAGCATTTAGAAAGTGAAGCAACACTCCATTCATTTCGCACGATGAATTGAAGTGTTGGAACAGACTGCTTCTCTTTCAGAGAAACGCATGTGAGTTTCTTGTGAATTCTTGCAAGTTGCTAAAGGCACTTTCAAAGGAGAGTGATTTTCTCTGAAAGGACAGCATTTAGAAACTGAAGCAACACTCCATTCACTTCGCACAGTGAATTGAAGTGTTGGAACAGACTGCTTCTCTTTCAGAGAAACGCATGTGAGTTTCTGGTGAATGCTTGTAAGTAGCTTAAGGCACTTTCAAAGGAAAGTGATTTTCTCAGAAAGGACAGCATTTAGAAAGTGAAGCAACACTTCATTCACTTCGCACAGTGAATTGAAATGTTGGAACAGACTGCTTCTCTTTCAGAGAAACGCATGTGAGTTTTTTCCTAATGCTTGCAAGTAGCTTAAGGCACTTTCAAGGGAAAGTGATTTTCTCTGAAAGGACAGCATTTAGAAAGTGTAGCAACACTCCATTCACTTCACATAGTGAATTGAAGTGTTGGAACAGACTGCTTCTCTTTCAGAGAAACGCATGTGAATTTCTGTTGAATGCTTGTAAGTAGCTTAAGGCACTTTCAAAGGAAACTGATTTTCTCTGAAAGGAGAGCATTTAGAAAGTGAAGCAACACTCCATTTACTTCGCACAGTGAATTGAAGTGTTGGAACAGACTGCTTCTCTTTCAGAGAAACGCATGTGAGTTTTTTGTGAATGCTTGAAAGTAGTTTAAGGCACTTTCAAAGGAAAGTGATTTTCTCTGAAAGGACAGAATTTAGAAAGTGAAGCAACACTCCATTCACTTCGCACAGTGAATTGAAGTGTTTGAACAGTCTGCTTCTCTTTCAGAGAAACGAATGTGAGTTTCTTCCTATGCTTGCAAGTAGCTTAAGGCACGTTCAAAGGAAAGTGATTTTCTCTGAAAGGACAGCATTTAGAAAGTGAAGCAACACTCCATTCACTTCGAACAGTGAATTGAAGTGTTGGAACAGACTGCTTCTCTTTCAGAGAAACGCATGTGAGTTTCTGTTGAATGCTTGTAAGAAGCCTAAGGCACTTTCAAAGGAAAGTGATTTTCTCTGAAAGGACAGCATTTAGAAACTGAAGCAACACTCCATTCACTTCGCACAGTGAATTGAAGTGTTGAAACAGACAGCTTTTCTTTAAGAGAAACGCATGTGAGTTTTTTGTGAATGCTTGAAATTAGTTTAAGGCACTTTCAAAGGAAAGTGATTTTCTCTGAAAGGACAGAATTTAGAAAGTGATGCAACACTCCATTCATTTCGCACAGTGAATTGAAGTGTTGGAACAGACTGCTTCTCTTTCAGAGAAACGCATGTGAGTTTCTTCCTAATGCTTGTAACTAGCTTAAGGCACTTTCAAAGGAAAGTGATTTTCTCTGAAAGGACAGCATTTAGAAAGTGAAGCAACACTCCATTCACTTCGCACAGTGAATTGAAGTGTTGGAACAGACTGCTTCTCTTTCAGAGAAACGCATGTGAGATTTTTGTGAATGCTTGAAAGTAATTTAAGGCACTTTCAAAGGAAAGTGATTTTCTCTGAAAGGACAGAATTTAGAAAGTGAAGCAACACTCCATTCACTTCGCACAGTGAATTGAAGTGTTGGAACAGTCTGCTTCTCTTTCAGAGAAACGCATGTGAGCTTCTTCCTAATGCTTGCAAGTAGCTTAAGGCACTTTCAAAGGAAAGTGATTTTCTCTGAAAGGACAGCATTTAGAAAGTGAAGCAACACGCCATTCACTTCGCACAGTGAATAGAAGTGTTGGAACAGACTGCTTCTCTTTCAGAGAAACGCATGTGAGTTTTTTGTGAATGCTTGCAAGTTGCTTAAGGCACTTTCAAAGGAAAGTGATTTTCTCTGAAAGGACAGCATTTAGAAAGTGAAGCAACACTCCATTCACTTTGTACAGTGAATTGAAGTGTTGGAACAGTCTGCCTCTCTTTCAGAGAAATGCATGTGAGTTTCTGTTGAATGCTTGTCAGTGGCTTAAGGCTCTTTCAAAGGAAAGTGATTTTCTCTGAAAGGACAGCATTTAGAAAGTAAAGCAACACTCCATTCCCTTCGCGCAATGAATAGAAGTGTTGGAACAGACTGCTTCTCTTTCATAGAAACGCATTAGTGTTTCTTGTGAATGCTTGTAAGAAGCTTAAGGCACTTTCAAAGGAAAGTGATTTTCTCTGAAAGGACAGCATTTACAAAGTGAAGCAACACTCCATTCACTTCGCACAGTTAATTGAAGTGTTGGAACAGACTGCTTCTCTTTCAGAGAAACGCATGTGAGTTTCTTGTGACTTCTTGCAAGTTGCTTAAGGCACTTTCAAAGGAAAATGATTTTCTCTGAAAGGACAGCATTTAGAGAGTGAAGCAACACTCCATTCACTTCGCACAGTGAATTGAAGTGTTGGAACAGACCGCTTCTCTTTCAGAGAAACGCATGTGAGTTTTTTGTGAATGCTTGAAAGTAGTTTAAGGCACTTTCAAAGGAAAGTGATTTTCTCTGAAAGGACAGAATTTAGAAAGTGAAGCAACACTCCATTCACTTCGCACAGTGAATTGAAGTGTTTGAACAGTCTGCTTCTCTTTCAGAGAAACGCATGTGAGTTTCTTCCTAATGCTTGCAAGTAGCTTAAGGCACTTTCAAAGGAAAGTGATTTTCTCTGAAAGGACAGCATTAAGAAAGTGAAGCAACACTCCATTCACTTCGCACAGTGAATTGAAGTGTTGGAACAGACTGCTTCTCTTTCAGAGAAACGCATGTGAGCTTCTGGTGAATGCTTGTAAGAAGCTTAAGGCACTTTCAAAGGAAAGTGATTTTCTCTGAAAGGACAGCATTTAGAAACTGAAGCAACACTCCATTCACTTCGGACAGTGAAATGAAGTGTTGGAACAGACTGCTTCTCTTTAAGAGAAACGCATGTGAGTTTTTTGTGAATGCTTGAAAGTAGTTTAAGGCACTTTCAAAGGAAAGTGATATTCTCTGAAAGGACAGAATTTAGAAAGTGATGCAACACTCCATTCACTTCGCACAGTGAATTGAAGTGTTGGAACAGACTGCTTCTCTTTCAGAGAAACGCATGTTAGTTTCTGGTGAATGCTTGTAAGTAGCTTAAGGCACTTTCAAAGGAAAATGATTTTCTCTGAAAGGACAGCATTTAGAAAGTGAAGCAACACTCCATTCACTTCGCACAGTGAATTGAAGTGTTGGAACAGACTGCTTCTCTTTCAGAGAAACGCATGTGAGTTTCTTTTGAATGATTGTAAGTAGCTTAAGGCACATTCAAAGGAAAGTGATTTTCTCTGAAAGGACAGCATTTAGAAAGTGAAGCAACACTCCATTCACATCGCAGAGTGAATTGAAGTATTGGAACAGACTGCTTCTCTTTCAGAGAAACGCATGTGAGTTTCTGATGAATGCTTGTAAGAAGCTTAAGGCACTTTCAAAGGAAAGTGAAGTTCTCTGAAAGGACAGCATTTAGAAAGTGAAGCAACACTCCATTCCCTTCACACAGTGAATTGAAGTGTTGGAACAGACTGCTTCTCTTTCAGAGAAACGCATGTGAGTTTCTTGTGAATTCTTGCAAGTTGCTTAAGGCACTTTCAAAGGAGAGTGATTTTCTCTGAAAGGACAGCATTTAGAAAGTGAAGCAACACTCCATTCACTTCGCACAGTGAATTGAAGTGTTGGAACAGACTGCTTCTCTTTCAGAGAAACGCATGTGAGTTTCTGGTGAATGCTTGTAAGTAGCTTAAGGCACTTTCAAAGGAAAGTGATTTTCTCTGAAAGGACAGAATTTAGAAAGTGAAGCAACACTCCATTCACTTCGCACAGTGAATTGAAGTGTTGGAACAGACTGCTTCTCTTTCAGAAAAACGCATGTGAGTTTCTTCCTAATGCTTGCAAGTAGCTTAAGGCACTTTCAAGGGAAAGTGATTTTCTCTGAAAGGACAGCATTTAGAAAGTGAAGCAACACTCCATTCACTTCACATAGTGAATTGAAGTGTTGGAACAGACTGCTTCTCTTTCAGAGAAACGCATGTGAATTTCTGTTGAATGCTTGTAAGTAGCTTAAGACACTTTCAAAGGAAAGTGATTTTCTCTGAAAGGACAGCATTTAGAAAGTGAAGCAACACTCCATTCACTTCACACAGTGAATAGAAGTGTTGGAACAGACTGCTTCTCTTTCAGAGAAACGCATGTGAGTTTCTGGTGAATGCTTGCAAGTTGCTTAAGGCACTTTCAAAGGAAAGTGATTTTCTCTGAAAGGACAGCATTTAGAAAGTGAAGCAACACTCCATTCACTTTGTACAGTGAATTGAAGTGTTGGAACAGACTGCCTCTCTTTCAGAGAAATGCATGTGAGTTTCTGTTGAATGCTTGTCAGTAGCTTAAGGCTCTTTCAAAGGAAAGTGATTTTCTCTGAAAGGACAGCATTTAGAAAGTGAAGCAACACTCCATTCCCTTCGCGCAATGAATTGAAGTGTTGGAACAGACTGCTTCTCTTTCATAGAAACGCATTAGTGTTTCTTGTGAATGCTTGTAAGAAGCTTAAGGCACTTTCAAAGGAAAGTGATTTTCTCTGAAAGGACAGCATTTTCAAAGTGAAGCAACACTCCATTCACTTCGCACAGTGAATTGAAGTGTTGGAACAGACTGCTTCTCTTTCAGAGAAACGCATGTGAGTTTCTTGTGAATTCTTGCAAGTTGCTTAAGGCACTTTCAAAGAAAGTGATTTTCTCTGAAAGGACAGCATTTAGAAAGTGAAGCAACACTCCATTCACTTCGCACAGTGAATTGAAGTGTTGGAACAGACTGCTTCTCTTTAAGAGAAACGCATGTGAGTTTTTTGTGAATGCTTGAAAGTAGTTTAAGGCACTTTCAAAGGAAAGTGATATTCTCTGAAAGGACAGAATTTAGAAAGTGATGCAACACTCCATTCACTTCGCACAGTGAATTGAAGTGTTGGAACAGACTGCTTCTCTTTCAGAGAAACGCATGTGAGTTTCTGGTGAATGCTTGTAAGTAGCTTAAGGCACTTTCAAAGGAAAATGATTTTCTCTGAAAGGACAGCATTTAGAAAGTGAAGCAACACTCCATTCACTTCGCACAGTGAATTGAAGTGTTGGAACAGACTGCTTCTCTTTCAGAGAAACGCATGTGAGTTTCTGTTGAATGCTTGTAAGTAGCTTAAGGCACATTCAAAGGAAAGTGATTTTCTCTGAAAGGACAGCATTTAGGAAGTGAAGCAACACTCCATTCACTTCGCAGAGTGAATTGAAGTATTGGAACAGACTGCTTCTCTTTCCGAGAAACGCATGTGAGTTTCTGGTGAATGCTTGTAAGAAGCTTAAGGCACTTTCAAAGGAAAGTGAAGTTCTCTGAAAGGACAGCATTTAGAAAGTGAAGCAACACTCCATTCACTTCGCACAGTGAATTGAAGTGTTGGAACAGACTGCTTCTCTTTCAGAGAAACGCATGTGAGTTTCTTGTGAATTCTTGCAAGTTGCTTAAGGCACTTTCAAAGGAGAGTGATTTTCTCTGAAAGGACAGCATTTAGAAAGTGAAGCAACACTCCATTCACTTCGCACAGTGAATTGAAGTGTTGGAACAGACTGCTTCTCTTTCAGAGAAACGCATGTGAGTTTCTGGTGAATGCTTGTAAGTAGCTTAAGGCGCTTTCAAAGGAAAGTGATTTTCTCTGAAAGGACAGCATTTAGAAAGTGAAGCAACACTCCATTCACTTCGCACAGTGAATTGAAGTGTTGGAACAGATTGCTTCTCTTTCAGGGAAACGCATGTGAGTTTCTTCCTAAAGCTTGCAAGTAGCTTAAGGCACTTTCAAAGGAAAGTGATTTTCTCTGAAAGGACAGCATTTAGAAAGTGAAGCAACACTCCATTCACTTCACATAGTGAATTGAAGTGTTGGAACAGACTGCTTCTCTTTCAGAGAAACGCATGTGAATTTCTGTTGAATGCTTGTAAGTAGCTTAAGACACTTTCAAAGGAAAGTGATTTTCTCTGAAAGGACAGCATTTAGAAAGTGAAGCAACACTCCATTCACTTCACACAGTGAATAGAAGTGTTGGAACAGACTGCTTCTCTTTCAGAGAAACGCATGTGAGTTTCTTGTGAATGCTTGCAAGTTGCTTAAGGCACTTTCAAAGGAAAGTGATTTTCTCTGAAAGGACAGCATTTAGAAAGTGAAGCAACACTCCATTCACTTTGTACAGTGAATTGAAGTGTTGGAACAGACTGCCTCTCTTTCAGAGAAATGCATGTGAGTTTCTGTTGAATGCTTGTCAGTAGCTTAAGGCTCTTTCAAAGGAAAGTGATTTTCTCTGAAAGGACAGCATTTAGAAAGTAAAGCAACACTCCATTCCCTTCGCGCAATGAATTGAAGTGTTGGAACAGACTGCTTCACTTTCATAGAAACGCATTAGTGTTTCTTGTGAATGCTTGTAAGAAGCTTAAGGCACTTACAAAGGAAAGTGATTTTCTCTGAAAGGACAGCATTTAGAAAGGGAAGCAACACTCCATTCACTTCGCAGAGTGAAGTGAAGTATTGGAAAAGACTGCTTCTCTTTCAGAGAAATGCATGTGAGTTTCTGGTGAATGCTTGTAAGTAGCTTAAGGCACTTTCAAAGGAAAGAGATTTTCTCCGAAAAGGACAGCATTTAGAAAGTGAAGCAACACTCCTTTCACTTCGCACAGTGAATTGAAGTGTTGGAACAGACTACTTCTCTTTCAGGAAACAGATATGAGTTTTTTGTGAATGCTTGAAAGTAGTTTAAGGCACTTTCAAAGGAAAGTGATATTCTCTGAAAGGACAGAATTTAGAAAGTGATGCAACATTCCATTCACTTCGCACAGTGAATTGAAGTGTTGGAACAGACTGCTTCTCTTTCAGAGAAACGCATGTTAGTTTTTGGTGAATGCTTGTAAGTAGCTTAAGGCACTTTCAAAGGAAAATGATTTTCTCTGAAAGGACAGCATTTAGAAAGTGAAGCAACACTCCATTCACTTCGCACAGTGAATTGAAGTGTTGGAACAGACTGCTTCTCTTTCAGAGAAACGCATGTGAATTTCTTTTGAATGATTGTAAGTAGCTTAAGGCACATTCAAAGGAAAGTGATTTTCTCTGAAAGGACAGCATTTAGAAAGTGAAGCAACACTCCATTCACATCGCAGAGTGAATTGAAGTATTGGAACAGACTGCTTCTCTTTCAGAGAAACGCATGTGAGTTTCTGATGAATGCTTGTAAGAAGCTTAAGGCACTTTCAAAGGAAAGTGAAGTTCTCTGAAAGGACAGCATTTAGAAAGTGAAGCAACACTCCATTCCCTTCACACAGTGAATTGAAGTGTTGGAACAGACTGCTTCTCTTTCAGAGAAACGCATGTGAGTTTCTTGTGAATTCTTGCAAGTTGCTTAAGGCACTTTCAAAGGAGAGTGATTTTCTCTGAAAGGACAGCATTTAGAAAGTGAAGCAACACTCCATTCACTTCGCACAGTGAATTGAAGTGTTGGAACAGACTGCTTCTCTTTCAGAGAAACGCATGTGAGTTTCTGGTGAATGCTTGTAAGTAGCTTAAGGCACTTTCAAAGGAAAGTGATTTTCTCTGAAAGGACAGAATTTAGAAAGTGAAGCAACACTCCATTCACTTCGCACAGTGAATTGAAGTGTTGGAACAGACTGCTTCTCTTTCAGAAAAACGCATGTGAGTTTCTTCCTAATGCTTGCAAGTAGCTTAAGGCACTTTCAAGGGAAAGTGATTTTCTCTGAAAGGACAGCATTTAGAAAGTGAAGCAACACTCCATTCACTTCACATAGTGAATTGAAGTGTTGGAACAGACTGCTTCTCTTTCAGAGAAACGCATGTGAATTTCTGTTGAATGCTTGTAAGTAGCTTAAGACACTTTCAAAGGAAAGTGATTTTCTCTGAAAGGACAGCATTTAGAAAGTGAAGCAACACTCCATTCACTTCACACAGTGAATAGAAGTGTTGGAACAGACTGCTTCTCTTTCAGAGAAACGCATGTGAGTTTCTTGTGAATGCTTGCAAGTTGCTTAAGGCACTTTCAAAGGAAAGTGATTTTCTCTGAAAGGACAGCATTTAGAAAGTGAAGCAACACTCCATTCACTTTGTACAGTGAATTGAAGTGTTGGAACAGACTGCCTCTCTTTCAGAGAAATGCATGTGAGTTTCTGTTGAATGCTTGTCAGTAGCTTAAGGCTCTTTCAAAGGAAAGTGATTTTCTCTGAAAGGACAGCATTTAGAAAGTGAAGCAACACTCCATTCCCTTCGCGCAATGAATTGAAGTGTTGGAACAGACTGCTTCTCTTTCATAGAAACGCATTAGTGTTTCTTGTGAATGCTTGTAAGAAGCTTAAGGCACTTTCAAAGGAAAGTGATTTTCTCTGAAAGGACAGCATTTACAAAGTGAAGCAACACTCCATTCACTTCGCACAGTGAATTGAAGTGTTGGAACAGACTGCTTCTCTTTCAGAGAAACGCATGTGAGTTTCTTGTGAATTCTTGCAAGTTGCTTAAGGCACTTTCAAAGAAAGTGATTTTCTCTGAAAGGACAGCATTTAGAAAGTGAAGCAACACTCCATTCACTTCGCACAGTGAATTGAAGTGTTGGAACAGACTGCTTCTCTTTCAGAGAAACGCATGTGAGTTTTTTGTGAATGCTTGAAAGTAGTTTAAGGCACTTTCAAAGGAAAGTGATTTTCTCTGTAAGGACAGAATTTAGAAAGTGAAGCAACACTCCATTCACTTCGCACAGTGAATTGAAGTGTTTGAACAGTCTGCTTCTCTTTCAGAGAAACGCATGTGAGTTTCTTCCTAATGCTTGCAAGTAGCTTAAGGAACTTTCAAAGGAAAGTGATTTTCTCTGAAAGGACAGCATTTAGAAAGTGAAGCAACACTCCATTCACTTCGCACAGTGAATTGAAGTGTTGGAACAGACTGCTTCTCTTTAAGAGAAACGCATGTGAGTTTTTTGTGAATGCTTGAAAGTAGTTTAAGGCACTTTCAAAGGAAAGTGATATTCTCTGAAAGGACAGAATTTAGAAAGTGATGCAACACTCCATTCACTTCGCACAGTGAATTGAAGTGTTGGAACAGACTGCTTCTCTTTCAGAGAAACGCATGTGAGTTTCTGGTGAATGCTTGTAAGTAGCTTAAGGCACTTTCAAAGGAAAATGATTTTCTCTGAAAGGACAGCATTTAGAAAGTGAAGCAACACTCCATTCACTTCGCACAGTGAATTGAAGTGTTGGAACAGACTGCTTCTCTTTCAGAGAAACGCATGTGAGTTTCTGTTGAATGCTTGTAAGTAGCTTAAGGCACATTCAAAGGAAAGTGATTTTCTCTGAAAGGACAGCATTTAGGAAGTGAAGCAACACTCCATTCACTTCGCAGAGTGAATTGAAGTATTGGAACAGACTGCTTCTCTTTCCGAGAAACGCATGTGAGTTTCTGGTGAATGCTTGTAAGAAGCTTAAGGCACTTTCAAAGGAAAGTGAAGTTCTCTGAAAGGACAGCATTTAGAAAGTGAAGCAACACTCCATTCACTTCGCACAGTGAATTGAAGTGTTGGAACAGACTGCTTCTCTTTCAGAGAAACGCATGTGAGTTTCTTGTGAATTCTTGCAAGTTGCTTAAGGCACTTTCAAAGGAGAGTGATTTTCTCTGAAAGGACAGCATTTAGAAAGTGAAGCAACACTCCATTCACTTCGCACAGTGAATTGAAGTGTTGGAACAGATTGCTTCTCTTTCAGGGAAACGCATGTGAGTTTCTTCCTAAAGCTTGCAAGTAGCTTAAGGCACTTTCAAAGGAAAGTGATTTTCTCTGAAAGGACAGCATTTAGAAAGTGAAGCAACACTCCATTCACTTCACATAGTGAATTGAAGTGTTGGAACAGACTGCTTCTCTTTCAGAGAAACGCATGTGAATTTCTGTTGAATGCTTGTAAGTAGCTTAAGACACTTTCAAAGGAAAGTGATTTTCTCTGAAAGGACAGCATTTAGAAAGTGAAGCAACACTCCATTCACTTCACACAGTGAATAGAAGTGTTGGAACAGACTGCTTCTCTTTCAGAGAAACACATGTGAGTTTCTTGTGAATGCTTGCAAGTTGCTTAAGGCACTTTCAAAGGAAAGTGATTTTCTCTGAAAGGACAGCATTTAGAAAGTGAAGCAACACTCCATTCACTTTGTACAGTGAATTGAAGTGTTGGAACAGACTGCCTCTCTTTCAGAGAAATGCATGTGAGTTTCTGTTGAATGCTTGTCAGTAGCTTAAGGCTCTTTCAAAGGAAAGTGATTTTCTCTGAAAGGACAGCATTTAGAAAGTAAAGCAACACTCCATTCCCTTCGCGCAATGAATTGAAGTGTTGGAACAGACTGCTTCACTTTCATAGAAACGCATTAGTGTTTCTTGTGAATGCTTGTAAGAAGCTTAAGGCACTTACAAAGGAAAGTGATTTTCTCTGAAAGGACAGCATTTAGAAAGGGAAGCAACACTCCATTCACTTCGCAGAGTGAAGTGAAGTATTGGAAAAGACTGCTTCTCTTTCAGAGAAATGCATGTGAGTTTCTGGTGAATGCTTGTAAGTAGCTTAAGGCACTTTCAAAGGAAAGAGATTTTCTCCGAAAAGGACAGCATTTAGAAAGTGAAGCAACACTCCATTCACTTCGCACAGTGAATTGAAGTGTTGGAACAGACTACTTCTCTTTCAGGAAACAGATATGAGTTTTTTGTGAATGCTTGAAAGTAGTTTAAGGCACTTTCAAAGGAAAGTGATATTCTCTGAAAGGACAGAATTTAGAAAGTGATGCAACACTCCATTCACTTCGCACAGTGAATTGAAGTGTTGGAACAGACTGCTTCTCTTTCAGAGAAACGCATGTTAGTTTTTGGTGAATGCTTGTAAGTAGCTTAAGGCACTTTCAAAGGAAAATGATTTTCTCTGAAAGGACAGCATTTAGAAAGTGAAGCAACACTCCATTCACTTCGCACAGTGAATTGAAGTGTTGGAACAGACTGCTTCTCTTTCAGAGAAACGCATGTGAGTTTCTCTTGAATGATTGTAAGTAGCTTAAGGCACATTCAAAGGAAAGTGATTTTCTCTGAAAGGACAGCATTTAGAAAGTGAAGCAACACTCCATTCACATCGCAGAGTGAATTGAAGTATTGGAACAGACTGCTTCTCTTTCAGAGAAACGCATGTGAGTTTCTGATGAATGCTTGTAAGAAGCTTAAGGCACTTTCAAAGGAAAGTGAAGTTCTCTGAAAGGACAGCATTTAGAAAGTGAAGCAACACTCCATTCCCTTCACACAGTGAATTGAAGTGTTGGAACAGACTGCTTCTCTTTCAGAGAAACGCATGTGAGTTTCTTGTGAATTCTTGCAAGTTGCTTAAGGCACTTTCAAAGGAGAGTGATTTTCTCTGAAAGGACAGCATTTAGAAAGTGAAGCAACACTCCATTCACTTCGCACAGTGAATTGAAGTGTTGGAACAGACTGCTTCTCTTTCAGAGAAACGCATGTGAGTTTCTGGTGAATGCTTGTAAGTAGCTTAAGGCACTTTCAAAGGAAAGTGATTTTCTCTGAAAGGACAGAATTTAGAAAGTGAAGCAACACTCCATTCACTTCGCACAGTGAATTGAAGTGTTGGAACAGATTGCTTCTCTTTCAGAAAAACGCATGTGAGTTTCTTCCTAATGCTTGCAAGTAGCTTAAGGCACTTTCAAGGGAAAGTGATTTTCTCTGAAAGGACAGCATTTAGAAAGTGAAGCAACACTCCATCACTTCACATAGTGAATTGAAGTGTTGGAACAGACTGCTTCTCTTTCAGAGAAACGCATGTGAATTTCTGTTGAATGCTTGTAAGTAGCTTAAGACACTTTCAAAGGAAAGTGATTTTCTCTGAAAGGACAGCATTTAGAAAGTGAAGCAACACTCCATTCACTTCACACAGTGAATAGAAGTGTTGGAACAGACTGCTTCTCTTTCAGAGAAACGCATGTGAGTTTCTTGTGAATGCTTGCAAGTTGCTTAAGGCACTTTCAAAGGAAAGTGATTTTCTCTGAAAGGACAGCATTTAGAAAGTGAAGCAACACTCCATTCACTTTGTACAGTGAATTGAAGTGTTGGAACAGACTGCCTTTCTTTCAGAGAAATGCATGTGAGTTTCTGTTGAATGCTTGTCAGTAGCTTAAGGCTCTTTCAAAGGAAAGTGATTTTCTCTGAAAGGACAGCATTTAGAAAGTGAAGCAACACTCCATTCCCTTCGCGCAATGAATTGAAGTGTTGGAACAGACTGCTTCTCTTTCATAGAAACGCATTAGTGTTTCTTGTGAATGCTTGTAAGAAGCTTAAGGCACTTTCAAAGGAAAGTGATTTTCTCTGAAAGGACAGCATTTACAAAGTGAAGCAACACTCCATTCACTTCGCACAGTGAATTGAAGTGTTGGAACAGACTGCTTCTCTTTCAGAGAAACGCATGTGAGTTTCTTGTGAATTCTTGCAAGTTGCTTAAGGCACTTTCAAAGAAAGTGATTTTCTCTGAAAGGACAGCATTTAGAAAGTGAAGCAACACTCCATTCACTTCGCACAGTGAATTGAAGTGTTGGAACAGACTGCTTCTCTTTCAGAGAAACGCATGTGAGTTTTTTGTGAATGCTTGAAAGTAGTTTAAGGCACTTTCAAAGGAAAGTGATTTTCTCTGTAAGGACAGAATTTAGAAAGTGAAGCAACACTCCATTCACTTCGCACAGTGAATTGAAGTGTTGGAACAGACTGCTTCTCTTTCAGAGAAACGCATGTGAGTTTCTTCCTAATGCTTGCAAGTAGCTTAAGGAACTTTCAAAGGAAAGTGATTTTCTCTGAAAGGACAGCATTTAGAAAGTGAAGCAACACTCCATTCACTTCGCACAGTGAATTGAAGTGTTGGAACAGACTGCTTCTCTTTAAGAGAAACGCATGTGAGTTTTTTGTGAATGCTTGAAAGTAGTTTAAGGCACTTTCAAAGGAAAGTGATATTCTCTGAAAGGACAGAATTTAGAAAGTGATGCAACACTCCATTCACTTCGCACAGTGAATTGAAGTGTTGGAACAGACTGCTTCTCTTTCAGAGAAACGCATGTGAGTTTCTGGTGAATGCTTGTAAGTAGCTTAAGGCACTTTCAAAGGAAAATGATTTTCTCTGAAAGGACAGCATTTAGAAAGTGAAGCAACACTCCATTCACTTCGCACAGTGAATTGAAGTGTTGGAACAGACTGCTTCTCTTTCAGAGAAACGCATGTGAGTTTCTGTTGAATGCTTGTAAGTAGCTTAAGGCACATTCAAAGGAAAGTGATTTTCTCTGAAAGGACAGCATTTAGGAAGTGAAGCAACACTCCATTCACTTCGCAGAGTGAATTGAAGTATTGGAACAGACTGCTTCTCTTTCCGAGAAACGCATGTGAGTTTCTGGTGAATGCTTGTAAGAAGCTTAAGGCACTTTCAAAGGAAAGTGAAGTTCTCTGAAAGGACAGCATTTAGAAAGTGAAGCAACACTCCATTCACTTCGCACAGTGAATTGAAGTGTTGGAACAGACTGCTTCTCTTTCAGAGAAACGCATGTGAGTTTCTTGTGAATTCTTGCAAGTTGCTTAAGGCACTTTCAAAGGAGAGTGATTTTCTCTGAAAGGACAGCATTTAGAAAGTGAAGCAACACTCCATTCACTTCGCACAGTGAATTGAAGTGTTGGAACAGACTGCTTCTCTTTCAGAGAAACGCATGTGAGTTTCTGGTGAATGCTTGTAAGTAGCTTAAGGCGCTTTCAAAGGAAAGTGATTTTCTCTGAAAGGACAGCATTTAGAAAGTGAAGCAACACTCCATTCACTTTGCACAGTGAATTGAAGTGTTGGAACAGACTGCTTCTCTTTCAGGGAAACGCATGTGAGTTTCTTCCTAAAGCTTGCAAGTAGCTTAAGGCACTTTCAAAGGAAAGTGATTTTCTCTGAAAGGACAGCATTTAGAAAGTGAAGCAACACTCCATTCACTTCACATAGTGAATTGAAGTGTTGGAACAGACTGCTTCTCTTTCAGAGAAACGCATGTGAATTTCTGTTGAATGCTTGTAAGTAGCTTAAGACACTTTCAAAGGAAAGTGATTTTCTCTGAAAGGACAGCATTTAGAAAGTGAAGCAACACTCCATTCACTTCACACAGTGAATAGAAGTGTTGGAACAGACTGCTTCTCTTTCAGAGAAACGCATGTGAGTTTCTTGTGAATGCTTGCAAGTTGCTTAAGGCACTTTCAAAGGAAAGTGATTTTCTCTGAAAGGACAGCATTTAGAAAGTGAAGCAACACTCCATTCACTTTGTACAGTGAATTGAAGTGTTGGAACAGACTGCCTCTCTTTCAGAGAAATGCATGTGAGTTTCTGTTGAATGCTTGTCAGTAGCTTAAGGCTCTTTCAAAGGAAAGTGATTTTCTCTGAAAGGACAGCATTTAGAAAGTAAAGCAACACTCCATTCCCTTCGCGCAATGAATTGAAGTGTTGGAACAGACTGCTTCACTTTCATAGAAACGCATTAGTGTTTCTTGTGAATGCTTGTAAGAAGCTTAAGGCACTTACAAAGGAAAGTGATTTTCTCTGAAAGGACAGCATTTAGAAAGGGAAGCAACACTCCATTCACTTCGCAGAGTGAAGTGAAGTATTGGAAAAGACTGCTTCTCTTTCAGAGAAACGCATGTGAGTTTCTTCCTAATGCTTGCAAGTAGCTTAAGGCACTTTCAAAGGAAAGTGATTTTCTCTGAAAGGACAGCATTTAGAAAGTGAAGCAACACTCCATTCACTTCGCACAGTGAATTGAAGTGTTGGAACAGACTGCTTCTCTTTCAGAGAAACGCATGTGAGTTTCTGTTGAATGCTTGTAAGTAGCTTAAGGCACATTCAAAGGAAAGTGATTTTCTCTGAAAGGACAGCATTTAGGAAGTGAAGCAACACTCCATTCACTTCGCAGAGTGAATTGAAGTATTGGAACAGACTGCTTCTCTTTCCGAGAAACGCATGTGAGTTTCTGGTGAATGCTTGTAAGAAGCTTAAGGCACTTTCAAAGGAAAGTGAAGTTCTCTGAAAGGACAGCATTTAGAAAGTGAAGCAACACTCCATTCACTTCGCACAGTGAATTGAAGTGTTGGAACAGACTGCTTCTCTTTCAGAGAAACGCATGTGAGTTTCTTGTGAATTCTTGCAAGTTGCTTAAGGCACTTTCAAAGGAGAGTGATTTTCTCTGAAAGGACAGCATTTAGAAAGTGAAGCAACACTCCATTCACTTCGCACAGTGAATTGAAGTGTTGGAACAGACTGCTTCTCTTTCAGAGAAACGCATGTGAGTTTCTGGTGAATGCTTGTAAGTAGCTTAAGGCTCTTTCAAAGGAAAGAGATTTTCTCCGAAAAGGACAGCATTTAGAAAGTGAAGCAACACTCCATTCACTTCGCACAGTGAATTGAAGTGTTGGAACAGACTACTTCTCTTTCAGGAAACAGATATGAGTTTTTTGTGAATGCTTGAAAGTAGTTTAAGGCACTTTCAAAGGAAAGTGATATTCTCTGAAAGGACAGAATTTAGAAAGTGATGCAACACTCCATTCACTTCGCAGAGTGAATTTAAGTATTGGAACAGACTGCTTCTCTTTCAGAGAAACGCATGTTAGTTTTTGGTGAATGCTTGTAAGTAGCTTAAGGCACTTTCAAAGGAAAATGATTTTCTCTGAAAGGACAGCATTTAGAAAGTGAAGCAACACTCCATTCACTTCGCACAGTGAATTGAAGTGTTGGAACAGACTGCTTCTCTTTCAGAGAAACGCATGTGAGTTTCTCTTGAATGATTGTAAGTAGCTTAAGGCACATTCAAAGGAAAGTGATTTTCTCTGAAAGGACAGCATTTAGAAAGTGAAGCAACACTCCATTCACATCGCAGAGTGAATTGAAGTATTGGAACAGACTGCTTCTCTTTCAGAGAAACGCATGTGAGTTTCTGATGAATGCTTGTAAGAAGCTTAAGGCACTTTCAAAGGAAAGTGAAGTTCTCTGAAAGGACAGCATTTAGAAAGTGAAGCAACACTCCATTCCCTTCACACAGTGAATTGAAGTGTTGGAACAGACTGCTTCTCTTTCAGAGAAACGCATGTGAGTTTCTTGTGAATTCTTGCAAGTTGCTTAAGGCACTTTCAAAGGAGAGTGATTTTCTCTGAAAGGACAGCATTTAGAAAGTGAAGCAACACTCCATTCACTTCGCACAGTGAATTGAAGTGTTGGAACAGACTGCTTCTCTTTCAGAGAAACGCATGTGAGTTTCTGGTGAATGCTTGTAAGTAGCTTAAGGCACTTTCAAAGGAAAGTGATTTTCTCTGAAAGGACAGAATTTAGAAAGTGAAGCAACACTCCATTCACTTCGCACAGTGAATTGAAGTGTTGGAACAGACTGCTTCTCTTTCAGAAAAACGCATGTGAGTTTCTTCCTAATGCTTGCAAGTAGCTTAAGGCACTTTCAAGGGAAAGTGATTTTCTCTGAAAGGACAGCATTTAGAAAGTGAAGCAACACTCCATCACTTCACATAGTGAATTGAAGTGTTGGAACAGACTGCTTCTCTTTCAGAGAAACGCATGTGAATTTCTGTTGAATGCTTGTAAGTAGCTTAAGACACTTTCAAAGGAAAGTGATTTTCTCTGAAAGGACAGCATTTAGAAAGTGAAGCAACACTCCATTCACTTCACACAGTGAATAGAAGTGTTGGAACAGACTGCTTCTCTTTCAGAGAAACGCATGTGAGTTTCTTGTGAATGCTTGCAAGTTGCTTAAGGCACTTTCAAAGGAAAGTGATTTTCTCTGAAAGGACAGCATTTAGAGAGTGAAGCAACACTCCATTCACTTTGTACAGTGAATTGAAGTGTTGGAACAGACTGCCTCTCTTTCAGAGAAATGCATGTGAGTTTCTGTTGAATGCTTGTCAGTAGCTTAAGGCTCTTTCAAAGGAAAGTGATTTTCTCTGAAAGGACAGCATTTAGAAAGTGAAGCAACACTCCATTCCCTTCGCGCAATGAATTGAAGTGTTGGAACAGACTGCTTCTCTTTCATAGAAACGCATTAGTGTTTCTTGTGAATGCTTGTAAGAAGCTTAAGGCACTTTCAAAGGAAAGTGATTTTCTCTGAAAGGACAGCATTTACAAAGTGAAGCAACACTCCATTCACTTCGCACAGTGAATTGAAGTGTTGGAACAGACTGCTTCTCTTTCAGAGAAACGCATGTGAGTTTCTTGTGAATTCTTGCAAGTTGCTTAAGGCACTTTCAAAGAAAGTGATTTTCTCTGAAAGGACAGCATTTAGAAAGTGAAGCAACACTCCATTCACTTCGCACAGTGAATTGAAGTGTTGGAACAGACTGCTTCTCTTTCAGAGAAACGCATGTGAGTTTTTTGTGAATGCTTGAAAGTAGTTTAAGGCACTTTCAAAGGAAAGTGATTTTCTCTGTAAGGACAGAATTTAGAAAGTGAAGCAACACTCCATTCACTTCGCACAGTGAATTGAAGTGTTTGAACAGTCTGCTTCTCTTTCAGAGAAACGCATGTGAGTTTCTTCCTAATGCTTGCAAGTAGCTTAAGGAACTTTCAAAGGAAAGTGATTTTCTCTGAAAGGACAGCATTTAGAAAGTGAAGCAACACTCCATTCACTTCGCACAGTGAATTGAAGTGTTGGAACAGACTGCTTCTCTTTAAGAGAAACGCATGTGAGTTTTTTGTGAATGCTTGAAAGTAGTTTAAGGCACTTTCAAAGGAAAGTGATATTCTCTGAAAGGACAGAATTTAGAAAGTGATGCAACACTCCATTCACTTCGCACAGTGAATTGAAGTGTTGGAACAGACTGCTTCTCTTTCAGAGAAACGCATGTGAGTTTCTGGTGAATGCTTGTAAGTAGCTTAAGGCACTTTCAAAGGAAAATGATTTTCTCTGAAAGGACAGCATTTAGAAAGTGAAGCAACACTCCATTCACTTCGCACAGTGAATTGAAGTGTTGGAACAGACTGCTTCTCTTTCAGAGAAACGCATGTGAGTTTCTGTTGAATGCTTGTAAGTAGCTTAAGGCACATTCAAAGGAAAGTGATTTTCTCTGAAAGGACAGCATTTAGGAAGTGAAGCAACACTCCATTCACTTCGCAGAGTGAATTGAAGTATTGGAACAGACTGCTTCTCTTTCCGAGAAACGCATGTGAGTTTCTGGTGAATGCTTGTAAGAAGCTTAAGGCACTTTCAAAGGAAAGTGAAGTTCTCTGAAAGGACAGCATTTAGAAAGTGAAGCAACACTCCATTCACTTCGCACAGTGAATTGAAGTGTTGGAACAGACTGCTTCTCTTTCAGAGAAACGCATGTGAGTTTCTTGTGAATTCTTGCAAGTTGCTTAAGGCACTTTCAAAGGAGAGTGATTTTCTCTGAAAGGACAGCATTTAGAAAGTGAAGCAACACTCCATTCACTTCGCACAGTGAATTGAAGTGTTGGAACAGACTGCTTCTCTTTCAGAGAAACGCATGTGAGTTTCTGGTGAATGCTTGTAAGTAGCTTAAGGCGCTTTCAAAGGAAAGTGATTTTCTCTGAAAGGACAGCATTTAGAAAGTGAAGCAACACTCCATTCACTTCGCACAGTGAATTGAAGTGTTGGAACAGACTGCTTCTCTTTCAGGGAAACGCATGTGAGTTTCTTCCTAAAGCTTGCAAGTAGCTTAAGGCACTTTCAAAGGAAAGTGATTTTCTCTGAAAGGACAGCATTTAGAAAGTGAAGCAACACTCCATTCACTTCACATAGTGAATTGAAGTGTTGGAACAGACTGCTTCTCTTTCAGAGAAACGCATGTGAATTTCTGTTGAATGCTTGTAAGTAGCTTAAGACACTTTCAAAGGAAAGTGATTTTCTCTGAAAGGACAGCATTTAGAAAGTGAAGCAACACTCCATTCACTTCACACAGTGAATAGAAGTGTTGGAACAGACTGCTTCTCTTTCAGAGAAACGCATGTGAGTTTCTTGTGAATGCTTGCAAGTTGCTTAAGGCACTTTCAAAGGAAAGTGATTTTCTCTGAAAGGACAGCATTTAGAAAGTGAAGCAACACTCCATTCACTTTGTACAGTGAATTGAAGTGTTGGAACAGACTGCCTCTCTTTCAGAGAAATGCATGTGAGTTTCTGTTGAATGCTTGTCAGTAGCTTAAGGCTCTTTCAAAGGAAAGTGATTTTCTCTGAAAGGACAGCATTTAGAAAGTAAAGCAACACTCCATTCCCTTCGCGCAATGAATTGAAGTGTTGGAACAGACTGCTTCACTTTCATAGAAACGCATTAGTGTTTCTTGTGAATGCTTGTAAGAAGCTTAAGGCACTTACAAAGGAAAGTGATTTTCTCTGAAAGGACAGCATTTAGAAAGGGAAGCAACACTCCATTCACTTCGCAGAGTGAAGTGAAGTATTGGAAAAGACTGCTTCTCTTTCAGAGAAATGCATGTGAGTTTCTGGTGAATGCTTGTAAGTAGCTTAAGGCACTTTCAAAGGAAAATGATTTTCTCTGAAAGGACAGCATTTAGAACGTGAGGTAACACTCCATTCACTTCGCACAGTGAATTGAAGTGTTGGAACAGACTGCTTCTCTTTCAGAGAAACGCATGTGAGTTTCTGTTGAATGCTTGTAAGTAGCTTAAGGCACTTTCAAAGGAAAGTGATTTTCTCTGAAAGGACAGAATTTAGAAAGTGAAGCAACACTCCATTCACTTCGCACAGTGAATTGAAGTGTTTGAACAGTGTGCTTCTCTTTCAGAGAAACGCATGTGAGTTTCTTCCTAATGCTTGCAAGTAGCTTAAGGCACTTTCAAAGGAAAGTGATTTTCTCTGAAAGGACAGCATTTAGAAAGTGAAGCAACACTCCATTCACTTCGCACAGTGAATTGAAGTGTTGGAACAGACTGCTTCTCTTTCAGAGAAACGCATGTGAGTTTCTGTTGAATGCTTGTAAGTAGCTTAAGGCACATTCAAAGGAAAGTGATTTTCTCTGAAAGGACAGCATTTAGGAAGTGAAGCAACACTCCATTCACTTCGCAGAGTGAATTGAAGTATTGGAACAGACTGCTTCTCTTTCCGAGAAACGCATGTGAGTTTCTGGTGAATGCTTGTAAGAAGCTTAAGGCACTTTCAAAGGAAAGTGAAGTTCTCTGAAAGGACAGCATTTAGAAAGTGAAGCAACACTCCATTCACTTCGCACAGTGAATTGAAGTGTTGGAACAGACTGCTTCTCTTTCAGAGAAACGCATGTGAGTTTCTTGTGAATTCTTGCAAGTTGCTTAAGGCACTTTCAAAGGAGAGTGATTTTCTCTGAAAGGACAGCATTTAGAAAGTGAAGCAACACTCCATTCACTTCGCACAGTGAATTGAAGTGTTGGAACAGACTGCTTCTCTTTCAGAGAAACGCATGTGAGTTTCTGGTGAATGCTTGTAAGTAGCTTAAGGCTCTTTCAAAGGAAAGTGATTTTCTCTGAAAGGATAGCATTTAGAAAGTAAAGCAACACTCCATTCCCTTCGCGCAATGAATTGAAGTGTTGGAACAGACTGCTTCTCTTTCATAGAAACGCATTAGTGTTTCTTGTGAATGCTTGTAAGAAAATTAAGGCACTTTCAAAGGAAAGTGATTTTCTCTGAAAGGACAGCATTTAGAAAGTGAAGCAACACTCCATTCACTTCGCACAGTGAATTGAAGTGTTGGAACAGACTGCTTCTCTTTCAGAGAAACGCATGTGAGTTTCTTGTGAATTCTTGCAAGTTGCTTAAGGCACTTTCAAAGGAAAGTGATTTTCTCTGAAAGGACAGCATTTAGAAAGTGAAGCAACACTCCATTCACTTCGCACAGTGAATTGAAGTGTTGGAACAGACTGCTTCTCTTTCAGAGAAATGCATGTGAGTTTCTGGTGAATGCTTGTAAGTAGCTTAAGGCACTTTCAAAGGAAAGTGATTTTCTCTGAAAGGACAGCATTTAGAAAGTGAAGCAACACTCCATTCACTTCGCAGAGTGAATTGAAGTATTGGAACAGACTGCTTCTCTTTCAGAGAAACGCATGTGAGTTTCTGGTGAATGCTTGTAAGTAGCTTAAGGCACTTTCAAAGGAAAGTGATTTTCTCTGAAAGGACAGCATTTAGAAAGTGAAGCAACACTCCATTCACTTCGCACAGTGAATTGAAGTGTTGGAACAGACTGCTTCTCTTTCAGAGAAACGCATGTGATTTTCTTCCTAATGCTTGTAAGTAGCTTCAGGCACTTTCAAAGGAAAGTGATTTTCTCTGAAAGGACAGCATTTAGAAAGTGAAGCAACACTCCATTCCCTTCGTGCAGTGAATTGAAGTGTTGGAACAGAGTGCTTCTCTTTCATAGAAACGCATTAGTGTTTCTTGTGAATGCTTGCAAGTGGCTTAAGGCACTTTCAAAGGAAAGTGATTTTCTCTGAAAGGACAGCATTTAGAAAGTGAAGCAACACTCCATTCACTTTGTACAGTGAATTGAAGTGTTGGAACAGACTGCCTCTCTTTTAGAGAAATGCATGTGAGTTTCTGTTGAATGCTTGTCAGTAGCTTAAGGCTCTTTCAAAGGAAAGTGATTTTCTCTGAAAGGACAGCATTTAGAAAGTAAAGCAACACTCCATTCCCTTCACGCAATGAATTGAAGTGTTGGAACAGACTGCTTCTCTTTCATAGAAACGCATTAGTGTTTCTTGTGAATGCTTGTAAGAAGCTTAAGGCACTTTCAAAGGAAAGTGATTTTCTCTGAAAGGACAGCATTTAGAAAGTGAAGCAACACTCCATTCACTTCGCACAGTGAATTGAAGTGTTGGAACAGACTGCTTCTCTTTCAGAGAAACGCATGTGAGTTTCTTGTGAACTCTTGCAGGTTGCTCTAGGCACTTTCAAAGGAAAGTGATTTTCTCTGAAAGGACAGAATTTAGAAAGTGAAGCAACACTCCATTCACTTCGCACAGTGAATTGAAGTGTTGGAACAGACTGCTTCTCTTTCAGAGAAGCGCATGTGAGTTTCTTCCTAATGCTTGCAAGTAGCTTAAGGCACTTTCAAAGGAAAGTGATTTTCTCTGAAAGGACAGCATTTAGAAAGTGAAGCAACACTCCATTCACTTCGCACAGTGAATTGAAGTGTTGGAACAGACTGCTTCTCTTTCAGAGAAACGCATGTGAGTTTCTGGTGAATGCTTGTAAGAAGCTTAAGGCACTTTCAAAGGAAAGTGATTTTCTCTGAAAGGACAGCATTTAGAAAGTGAAGCAACACTCCATTCACTTCGCACAGTGAATTGAAGTGTTGGAACAGACTGCTTCTCTTTCCGAGAAACGCATGTGAGTTTCTTGTGAATTCTTGCAAGTTGCTTCAGGCACTTTCATAGGAAAGTGATTTTCTCTGAAAGGACAGCATTTAGAAAGTGAAGCAACACTCCATTCACTTCGCACAGTGAATTGAAGTGTTGGAACAGACTGCTTCTCTTTCATAGAAACGCATTAGTGTTTCTTGTGAATGCTTGTAAGTAGCTTAAGGCACTTTCAAAGGAAAGTGATTTTCTCTGAAAGGACAGCATTTAGAAAGTGAGGCAACACTCCATTCACTTCGCACAGTGAATTGAAGTGTTGGAACATACTGCTTCTCTTTCAGAGAAACGCATGTGAGTTTCTTCCTAATGCTTGTAAGTAGCTTAAGGCACTTTCAAGGGAAAGTGATTTTCTCTGAAAGGACAGCATTTAGAAAGTGAAGCAACACTCCATTCACTTCGCACAGTGAATTGAAGTGTTGGAACAGACTGCTTCTCTTTCAGAGAAACGCATGTGAGTTTCTTCCTAATGCTTGTAAGTAGCTTCAGGCACTTTCAAAGGAAAGTGATTTTCTCTGAAAGGACAGCATTTAGAAAGTGAAGCAACACTCCATTCACTTCGTGCAGTGAATTGAAGTGTTGGAACAGAGTGCTTCTCTTTCATAGAAACGCATTAGTGTTTCTTGTGAATGCTTGCAAGTGGCTTAAGGCACTTTCAAAGGAAAGTGATTTTCTCTGAAAGGACAGCATTTAGAAACTGAAGCAACACTCCATTCACTTCGCACAGTGAATTGAAGTGTTGGAACAGACTGCTTCTCTTTCAGAGAAATGCATGTGAGTTTCTGTTGAATGCTTGTAAGTAGCTTAAGGCACTTTCAAAGGAAAGTGATTTTCTCTGAAAGGACAGCATTTAGAAAGTGAAGCAACACTCCATTCACTTCGCACAGTGAATTGAAGTATTGGAACAGACTGCTTCTCTTTCAGAGAAACGCATGTGAGTTTCTGGTGAATGCTTGTAAGTAGCTTAAGGCACTTTCAAAGGAAAGTGATTTTCTCTGAAAGGACAGCATTTAGAAAGTGAAGCAACACTCCATTCACTTCGCACAGTGAATTGAAGTGTTGGAACAGACTGCTTCTCTTTCAGAGAAACGCATGTGAGTTTCTTGTGAATTCTTGCAAGTTGCTTAAGGCACTTTCAAAGGAAAGTGATTTTCTCTGAAAGGACAGCATTTAGAAACTGAAGCAACACTCCATTCACTTCGCACAGTGAATTGAAGTGTTGGAACAGACTGCTTCTCTTTCAGAGAAACGCATGTGAGTTTTTTGTAAATGCTTGAAAGTAGTTTAAGGCACTTTCAAAGGAAAGTGATTTTCTCTGAAAGGACAGAATTTAGAAAGTGATGCAACACTCAATTCACTTCGCACAGTGAATTGAAGTGTTGGAACAGACTGCTTCTCTTTAAGAGAAACGCATGTGAGTTTTTTGTGAATGCTTGAAAGTAGTTTAAGGCACTTTCAAAGGAAAGTGATTTTCTCTGAAAGGACAGCATTTAGAAAGTGAAGCAACACTCCATTCCCTTCGTGCAGTGAATTGAAGTGTTGGAACAGAGTGCTTCTCTTTCATAGAAACGCATTAGTGTTTCTTGTGAATTCTTGCAAGTGGCTTAAGGCACTTTCAAAGGAAAGTGATTTTCTCTGAAAGGACAGCATTTAGAAAGTGAAGCAACACTCCATTCACTTCGCACAGTGAATTGAAGTGTTGGAACAGACTGCTTCTCTTTCCGAGAAACGCATGTGAGTTTCTTGTGAATTCTTGCAAGTTGCTTCAGGCACTTTCATAGGAAAGTGATTTTCTCTGAAAGGACAGCATTTAGAAAGTGAAGCAACACTCCATTCACTTCGCACAGTGAATTGAAGTGTTGGAACAGACTGCTTCTCTTTCATAGAAACGCATTAGTGTTTCTTGTGAATGCTTGTAAGTAGCTTAAGGCACTTTCAAAGGAAAGTGATTTTCTCTGAAAGGACAGCATTTAGAAAGTGAGGCAACACTCCATTCACTTCGCACAGTGAATTGAAGTGTTGGAACAGACTGCTTCTCTTTCAGAGAAACGCATGTGAGTTTCTTCCTAATGCTTGCAAGTAGCTTAAGGCACTTTCAAGGGAAAGTGATTTTCTCTGAAAGGACAGCATTTAGAAAGTGAAGCAACACTCCATTCACTTCGCACAGTGAATTGAAGTGTTGGAACAGACTGCTTCTCTTTCAGAGAAACGCATGTGAGTTTCTTCCAAATGCTTGTAAGTAGCTTCAGGCACTTTCAAAGGAAAGTGATTTTCTCTGAAAGGACAGCATTTAGAAAGTGAAGCAACACTCCATTCACTTCGTGCAGTGAATTGAAGTGTTGGAACAGAGTGCTTTTCTTTCATAGAAACGCATTAGTGTTTCTTGTGAATGCTTGCAAGTGGCTTAAGGCACTTTCAAAGGAAAGTGATTTTCTCTGAAAGGACAGCATTTAGAAAGTGAAGCAACACTCCATTCACTTTGTACAGTGAATTGAAGTGTTGGAACAGACTGCCTCTCTTTCAGAGAAATGCATGTGACTTTCTGTTGAATGCTTGTCAGTAGCTTAAGGCTCTTTCAAAGGAAAGTGATTTTCTCTGAAAGGACAGCATTTAGAAAGTAAAGCAACACTCCATTCCCTTCGCGCAATGAATTGAAGTGTTGGAACAGACTGCTTCTCTTTCATAGAAACGCATTAGTGTTTCTTGTGAATGCTTGTAAGAAGCTTAAGGCACTTTCAAAGGAAAGTGATTTTCTCTGAAAGGACAGCATTTAGAAAGTGAAGCAACACTCCATTCACTTCGCACAGTGAATTGAAGTGTTGGAACAGACTGCTTCTCTTTCAGAGAAAT
Source organism: Myodes glareolus (assembly GCF_982192425.1). Classification (NCBI taxonomy): domain Eukaryota; kingdom Metazoa; phylum Chordata; class Mammalia; order Rodentia; family Cricetidae; genus Myodes; species Myodes glareolus. The sequence continues at coordinate 1,611,468 of NW_028263213.1, forward strand.
GCATGTGAGTTTCTTGTGAATTCTTGCAAGTTGCTTAAGGCACTTTCAAAGGAAAGTGATTTTCTCTGAAAGGACAGCATTTAGAAACTGAAGCAACACTCCATTCACTTCGCACAGTGAATTGAAGTGTTGGAACAGACTGCTTCTCTTTCAGAGAAACCCATGTGAGTTTTTTGTGAATGCTTGAAAGTAGTTTAAGGCACTTTCAAAGGAAAGTGATTTTCTCTGAAAGGACAGAATTTAGAAAGTGAAGCAACACTCCATTCACTTCGCACAGTGAATTGAAGTGTTTGAAGAGTCTTCTTCTCTTTCAGAGAAACGCATGTGAGTTTCTTCCTAATGCTTGCAAGTAGCTTAAGGCACTTTCAAAGGAAAGTGATTTTCTCTGAAAGGACAGCATTTAGAAAGTGAAGCAACACTCCATTCACTTCGCACAGTGAATTGAAGTGTTGGAACAGACTGCTTCTCTTTCAGAGAAATGCATGTGAGTTTCTGGTGAATGCTTGTAAGTAGCTTAAGGCACTTTCAAAGGAAAGTGATTTTCTCTGAAAGGACAGCATTTAGAAAGTGAAGCAACACTCCATTCACTTCGCAGAGTGAATTTAAGTATTGGAACAGACTGCTTCTCTTTCAGAGAAACGCATGTGAGTTTCTGGTGAATGCTTGTAAGTAGCTTAAGGCACTTTCAAAGGAAAGTGATTTTCTCTGAAAGGACAGCATTTAGAAAGTGAAGCAACACTCCATTCACTTCGCACAGTGAATTGAAGTGTTGGAACAGACTGCTTCTCTTTCAGAGAAACGCATGTGAGTTTCTTGTGAATTCTTGCAAGTTGCTTAAGGCACTTTCAAAGGAAAGTGATTTTCTCTGAAAGGACAGCATTTAGAAACTGAAGCAACACTCCATTCACTTCGCACAGTGAATTGAAGTATTGGAACAGACTGCTTCTCTTTCAGAGAAACGCATGTGAGTTTCTTCCTAATGCTTGTAAGTAGCTTAAGGCACTTTCAAGGGAAAGTGATTTTCTCTGAAAGGACAGCATTTAGAAAGTGAAGCAACACTCCATTCACTTCGCACAGTGAATTGAAGTGTTGGAACAGACTGCTTCTCTTTCAGAGAAACGCATGTGAGTTTCTTCCTAATGCTTGTAAGTAGCTTCAGGCACTTTCAAAGGAAAGTGATTTTCTCTGAAAGGACAGCATTTAGAAAGTGAAGCAACACTCCATTCACTTCGTGCAGTGAATTGAAGTGTTGGAACAGAGTGCTTCTCTTTCATAGAAACGCATTAGTGTTTCTTGTGAATGCTTGCAAGTGGCTTAAGGCACTTTCAAAGGAAAGTGATTTTCTCTGAAAGGACAGCATTTAGAAAGTGAAGCAACACTCCATTCACTTTGTACAGTGAATTGAAGTGTTGGAACAGACTGCCTCTCTTTCAGAGAAATGCATGTGAGTTTCTGTTGAATGCTTGTCAGTAGCTTAAGGCTCTTTCAAAGGAAAGTGATTTTCTCTGAAAGGATAGCATTTAGAAAGTAAAGCAACACTCCATTCCCTTCGCGCAATGAATTGAAGTGTTGGAACAGACTGCTTCTCTTTCATAGAAACGCATTAGTGTTTCTTGTGAATGCTTGTAAGAAAATTAAGGCACTTTCAAAGGAAAGTGATTTTCTCTGAAAGGACAGCATTTAGAAAGTGAAGCAACACTCCATTCACTTCGCACAGTGAATTGAAGTGTTGGAACAGACTGCTTCTCTTTCAGAGAAACGCATGTGAGTTTCTTGTGAATTCTTGCAAGTTGCTTAAGGCACTTTCAAAGGAAAGTGATTTTCTCTGAAAGGACAGCATTTAGAAAGTGAAGCAACACTCCATTCACTTCGCACAGTGAATTGAAGTGTTGGAACAGACTGCTTCTCTTTCAGAGAAATGCATGTGAGTTTCTGGTGAATGCTTGTAAGTAGCTTAAGGCACTTTCAAAGGAAAGTGATTTTCTCTGAAAGGACAGCATTTAGAAAGTGAAGCAACACTCCATTCACTTCGCAGAGTGAATTGAAGTATTGGAACAGACTGCTTCTCTTTCAGAGAAACGCATGTGAGTTTCTGGTGAATGCTTGTCAGTAGCTTAAGGCTCTTTCAAAGGAAAGTGATTTTCTCTGAAAGGACAGCATTTAGAAAGTAAAGCAACACTCCATTCCCTTCACGCAATGAATTGAAGTGTTGGAACAGACTGCTTCTCTTTCATAGAAACGCATTAGTGTTTCTTGTGAATGCTTGTAAGAAGCTTAAGGCACTTTCAAAGGAAAGTGATTTTCTCTGAAAGGACAGCATTTAGAAAGTGAAGCAACACTCCATTCACTTCGCACAGTGAATTGAAGTGTTGGAACAGACTGCTTCTCTTTCAGAGAAACGCATGTGAGTTTCTTGTGAACTCTTGCAGGTTGCTCTAGGCACTTTCAAAGGAAAGTGATTTTCTCTGAAAGGACAGAATTTAGAAAGTGAAGCAACACTCCATTCACTTCGCACAGTGAATTGAAGTGTTGGAACAGACTGCTTCTCTTTCAGAGAAGCGCATGTGAGTTTCTTCCTAATGCTTGCAAGTAGCTTAAGGCACTTTCAAAGGAAAGTGATTTTCTCTGAAAGGACAGCATTTAGAAAGTGAAGCAACACTCCATTCACTTCGCACAGTGAATTGAAGTGTTGGAACAGACTGCTTCTCTTTCAGAGAAACGCATGTGAGTTTCTGGTGAATGCTTGTAAGAAGCTTAAGGCACTTTCAAAGGAAAGTGATTTTCTCTGAAAGGACAGCATTTAGAAAGTGAAGCAACACTCCATTCACTTCGCACAGTGAATTGAAGTGTTGGAACAGACTGCTTCTCTTTCCGAGAAACGCATGTGAGTTTCTTGTGAATTCTTGCAAGTTGCTTCAGGCACTTTCATAGGAAAGTGATTTTCTCTGAAAGGACAGCATTTAGAAAGTGAAGCAACACTCCATTCACTTCGCACAGTGAATTGAAGTGTTGGAACAGACTGCTTCTCTTTCATAGAAACGCATTAGTGTTTCTTGTGAATGCTTGTAAGTAGCTTAAGGCACTTTCAAAGGAAAGTGATTTTCTCTGAAAGGACAGCATTTAGAAAGTGAGGCAACACTCCATTCACTTCGCACAGTGAATTGAAGTGTTGGAACAGACTGCTTCTCTTTCAGAGAAACGCATGTGAGTTTCTTCCTAATGCTTGTAAGTAGCTTAAGGCACTTTCAAGGGAAAGTGATTTTCTCTGAAAGGACAGCATTTAGAAAGTGAAGCAACACTCCATTCACTTCGCACAGTGAATTGAAGTGTTGGAACAGACTGCTTCTCTTTCAGAGAAACGCATGTGAGTTTCTTCCTAATGCTTGTAAGTAGCTTCAGGCACTTTCAAAGGAAAGTGATTTTCTCTGAAAGGACAGCATTTAGAAAGTGAAGCAACACTCCATTCACTTCGTGCAGTGAATTGAAGTGTTGGAACAGAGTGCTTCTCTTTCATAGAAACGCATTAGTGTTTCTTGTGAATGCTTGCAAGTGGCTTAAGGCACTTTCAAAGGAAAGTGATTTTCTCTGAAAGGACAGCATTTAGAAACTGAAGCAACACTCCATTCACTTCGCACAGTGAATTGAAGTGTTGGAACAGACTGCTTCTCTTTCAGAGAAATGCATGTGAGTTTCTGTTGAATGCTTGTAAGTAGCTTAAGGCACTTTCAAAGGAAAGTGATTTTCTCTGAAAGGACAGCATTTAGAAAGTGAAGCAACACTCCATTCACTTCGCACAGTGAATTGAAGTATTGGAACAGACTGCTTCTCTTTCAGAGAAACGCATGTGAGTTTCTGGTGAATGCTTGTAAGTAGCTTAAGGCACTTTCAAAGGAAAGTGATTTTCTCTGAAAGGACAGCATTTAGAAAGTGAAGCAACACTCCATTCACTTCGCACAGTGAATTGAAGTGTTGGAACAGACTGCTTCTCTTTCAGAGAAACGCATGTGAGTTTCTTGTGAATTCTTGCAAGTTGCTTAAGGCACTTTCAAAGGAAAGTGATTTTCTCTGAAAGGACAGCATTTAGAAACTGAAGCAACACTCCATTCACTTCGCACAGTGAATTGAAGTGTTGGAACAGACTGCTTCTCTTTCAGAGAAACGCATGTGAGTTTTTTGTAAATGCTTGAAAGTAGTTTAAGGCACTTTCAAAGGAAAGTGATTTTCTCTGAAAGGACAGAATTTAGAAAGTGATGCAACACTCAATTCACTTCGCACAGTGAATTGAAGTGTTGGAACAGACTGCTTCTCTTTAAGAGAAACGCATGTGAGTTTTTTTGAATGCTTGAAAGTAGTTTAAGGCACTTTCAAAGGAAAGTGATTTTCTCTGAAAGGACAGCATTTAGAAAGTGAAGCAACACTCCATTCCCTTCGTGCAGTGAATTGAAGTGTTGGAACAGAGTGCTTCTCTTTCATAGAAACGCATTAGTGTTTCTTGTGAATTCTTGCAAGTGGCTTAAGGCACTTTCAAAGGAAAGTGATTTTCTCTGAAAGGACAGCATTTAGAAAGTGAAGCAACACTCCATTCACTTCGCACAGTGAATTGAAGTGTTGGAACAGACTGCTTCTCTTTCCGAGAAACGCATGTGAGTTTCTTGTGAATTCTTGCAAGTTGCTTCAGGCACTTTCATAGGAAAGTGATTTTCTCTGAAAGGACAGCATTTAGAAAGTGAAGCAACACTCCATTCACTTCGCACAGTGAATTGAAGTGTTGGAACAGACTGCTTCTCTTTCATAGAAACGCATTAGTGTTTCTTGTGAATGCTTGTAAGTAGCTTAAGGCACTTTCAAAGGAAAGTGATTTTCTCTGAAAGGACAGCATTTAGAAAGTGAGGCAACACTCCATTCACTTCGCACAGTGAATTGAAGTGTTGGAACAGACTGCTTCTCTTTCAGAGAAACGCATGTGAGTTTCTTCCTAATGCTTGTAAGTAGCTTAAGGCACTTTCAAGGGAAAGTGATTTTCTCTGAAAGGACAGCATTTAGAAAGTGAAGCAACACTCCATTCACTTCGCACAGTGAATTGAAGTGTTGGAACAGACTGCTTCTCTTTCAGAGAAACGCATGTGAGTTTCTTCCTAATGCTTGTAAGTAGCTTCAGGCACTTTCAAAGGAAAGTGATTTTCTCTGAAAGGACAGCATTTAGAAAGTGAAGCAACACTCCATTCACTTCGTGCAGTGAATTGAAGTGTTGGAACAGAGTGCTTCTCTTTCATAGAAACGCATTAGTGTTTCTTGTGAATGCTTGCAAGTGGCTTAAGGCACTTTCAAAGGAAAGTGATTTTCTCTGAAAGGACAGCATTTAGAAACTGAAGCAACACTCCATTCACTTCGCACAGTGAATTGAAGTGTTGGAACAGACTGCTTCTCTTTCAGAGAAATGCATGTGAGTTTCTGTTGAATGCTTGTAAGTAGCTTAAGGCACTTTCAAAGGAAAGTGATTTTCTCTGAAAGGACAGCATTTAGAAAGTGAAGCAACACTCCATTCACTTCGCACAGTGAATTGAAGTATTGGAACAGACTGCTTCTCTTTCAGAGAAACGCATGTGAGTTTCTGGTGAATGCTTGTAAGTAGCTTAAGGCACTTTCAAAGGAAAGTGATTTTCTCTGAAAGGACAGCATTTAGAAAGTGAAGCAACACTCCATTCACTTCGCACAGTGAATTGAAGTGTTGGAACAGACTGCTTCTCTTTCAGAGAAACGCATGTGAGTTTCTTGTGAATTCTTGCAAGTTGCTTAAGGCACTTTCAAAGGAAAGTGATTTTCTCTGAAAGGACAGCATTTAGAAACTGAAGCAACACTCCATTCACTTCGCACAGTGAATTGAAGTGTTGGAACAGACTGCTTCTCTTTCAGAGAAACGCATGTGAGTTTTTTGTAAATGCTTGAAAGTAGTTTAAGGCACTTTCAAAGGAAAGTGATTTTCTCTGAAAGGACAGAATTTAGAAAGTGATGCAACACTCAATTCACTTCGCACAGTGAATTGAAGTGTTGGAACAGACTGCTTCTCTTTAAGAGAAACGCATGTGAGTTTTTTGTGAATGCTTGAAAGTAGTTTAAGGCACTTTCAAAGGAAAGTGATTTTCTCTGAAAGGACAGCATTTAGAAAGTGAAGCAACACTCCATTCCCTTCGTGCAGTGAATTGAAGTGTTGGAACAGAGTGCTTCTCTTTCATAGAAACGCATTAGTGTTTCTTGTGAATTCTTGCAAGTGGCTTAAGGCACTTTCAAAGGAAAGTGATTTTCTCTGAAAGGACAGCATTTAGAAAGTGAAGCAACACTCCATTCACTTCGCACAGTGAATTGAAGTGTTGGAACAGACTGCTTCTCTTTCCGAGAAACGCATGTGAGTTTCTTGTGAATTCTTGCAAGTTGCTTCAGGCACTTTCATAGGAAAGTGATTTTCTCTGAAAGGACAGCATTTAGAAAGTGAAGCAACACTCCATTCACTTCGCACAGTGAATTGAAGTGTTGGAACAGACTGCTTCTCTTTCATAGAAACGCATTAGTGTTTCTTGTGAATGCTTGTAAGTAGCTTAAGGCACTTTCAAAGGAAAGTGATTTTCTCTGAAAGGACAGCATTTAGAAAGTGAGGCAACACTCCATTCACTTCGCACAGTGAATTGAAGTGTTGGAACAGACTGCTTCTCTTTCAGAGAAACGCATGTGAGTTTCTTCCTAATGCTTGCAAGTAGCTTAAGGCACTTTCAAGGGAAAGTGATTTTCTCTGAAAGGACAGCATTTAGAAAGTGAAGCAACACTCCATTCACTTCGCACAGTGAATTGAAGTGTTGGAACAGACTGCTTCTCTTTCAGAGAAACGCATGTGAGTTTCTTCCAAATGCTTGTAAGTAGCTTCAGGCACTTTCAAAGGAAAGTGATTTTCTCTGAAAGGACAGCATTTAGAAAGTGAAGCAACACTCCATTCACTTCGTGCAGTGAATTGAAGTGTTGGAACAGAGTGCTTTTCTTTCATAGAAACGCATTAGTGTTTCTTGTGAATGCTTGCAAGTGGCTTAAGGCACTTTCAAAGGAAAGTGATTTTCTCTGAAAGGACAGCATTTAGAAAGTGAAGCAACACTCCATTCACTTTGTACAGTGAATTGAAGTGTTGGAACAGACTGCCTCTCTTTCAGAGAAATGCATGTGACTTTCTGTTGAATGCTTGTCAGTAGCTTAAGGCTCTTTCAAAGGAAAGTGATTTTCTCTGAAAGGACAGCATTTAGAAAGTAAAGCAACACTCCATTCCCTTCGCGCAATGAATTGAAGTGTTGGAACAGACTGCTTCTCTTTCATAGAAACGCATTAGTGTTTCTTGTGAATGCTTGTAAGAAGCTTAAGGCACTTTCAAAGGAAAGTGATTTTCTCTGAAAGGACAGCATTTAGAAAGTGAAGCAACACTCCATTCACTTCGCACAGTGAATTGAAGTGTTGGAACAGACTGCTTCTCTTTCAGAGAAACGCATGTGAGTTTCTTGTGAATTCTTGCAAGTTGCTTAAGGCACTTTCAAAGGAAAGTGATTTTCTCTGAAAGGACAGCATTTAGAAACTGAAGCAACACTCCATTCACTTCGCACAGTGAATTGAAGTGTTGGAACAGACTGCTTCTCTTTCAGAGAAACCCATGTGAGTTTTTTGTGAATGCTTGAAAGTAGTTTAAGGCACTTTCAAAGGAAAGTGATTTTCTCTGAAAGGACAGAATTTAGAAAGTGAAGCAACACTCCATTCACTTCGCACAGTGAATTGAAGTGTTTGAAGAGTCTTCTTCTCTTTCAGAGAAACGCATGTGAGTTTCTTCCTAATGCTTGCAAGTAGCTTAAGGCACTTTCAAAGGAAAGTGATTTTCTCTGAAAGGACAGCATTTAGAAAGTGAAGCAACACTCCATTCACTTCGCACAGTGAATTGAAGTGTTGGAACAGACTGCTTCTCTTTCAGAGAAATGCATGTGAGTTTCTGGTGAATGCTTGTAAGTAGCTTAAGGCACTTTCAAAGGAAAGTGATTTTCTCTGAAAGGACAGCATTTAGAAAGTGAAGCAACACTCCATTCACTTCGCAGAGTGAATTTAAGTATTGGAACAGACTGCTTCTCTTTCAGAGAAACGCATGTGAGTTTCTGGTGAATGCTTGTAAGTAGCTTAAGGCACTTTCAAAGGAAAGTGATTTTCTCTGAAAGGACAGCATTTAGAAAGTGAAGCAACACTCCATTCACTTCGCACAGTGAATTGAAGTGTTGGAACAGACTGCTTCTCTTTCAGAGAAACGCATGTGAGTTTCTTGTGAATTCTTGCAAGTTGCTTAAGGCACTTTCAAAGGAAAGTGATTTTCTCTGAAAGGACAGCATTTAGAAACTGAAGCAACACTCCATTCACTTCGCACAGTGAATTGAAGTATTGGAACAGACTGCTTCTCTTTCAGAGAAACGCATGTGAGTTTCTTCCTAATGCTTGTAAGTAGCTTAAGGCACTTTCAAGGGAAAGTGATTTTCTCTGAAAGGACAGCATTGAGAAAGTGAAGCAACACTCCATTCACTTCGCACAGTGAATTGAAGTGTTGGAACAGACTGCTTCTCTTTCAGAGAAACGCATGTGAGTTTCTTCCTAATGCTTGTAAGTAGCTTCAGGCACTTTCAAAGGAAAGTGATTTTCTCTGAAAGGACAGCATTTAGAAAGTGAAGCAACACTCCATTCACTTCGTGCAGTGAATTGAAGTGTTGGAACAGAGTGCTTCTCTTTCATAGAAACGCATTAGTGTTTCTTGTGAATGCTTGCAAGTGGCTTAAGGCACTTTCAAAGGAAAGTGATTTTCTCTGAAAGGACAGCATTTAGAAAGTGAAGCAACACTCCATTCACTTTGTACAGTGAATTGAAGTGTTGGAACAGACTGCCTCTCTTTCAGAGAAATGCATGTGAGTTTCTGTTGAATGCTTGTCAGTAGCTTAAGGCTCTTTCAAAGGAAAGTGATTTTCTCTGAAAGGATAGCATTTAGAAAGTAAAGCAACACTCCATTCCCTTCGCGCAATGAATTGAAGTGTTGGAACAGACTGCTTCTCTTTCATAGAAACGCATTAGTGTTTCTTGTGAATGCTTGTAAGAAAATTAAGGCACTTTCAAAGGAAAGTGATTTTCTCTGAAAGGACAGCATTTAGAAAGTGAAGCAACACTCCATTCACTTCGCACAGTGAATTGAAGTGTTGGAACAGACTGCTTCTCTTTCAGAGAAACGCATGTGAGTTTCTTGTGAATTCTTGCAAGTTGCTTAAGGCACTTTCAAAGGAAAGTGATTTTCTCTGAAAGGACAGCATTTAGAAAGTGAAGCAACACTCCATTCACTTCGCACAGTGAATTGAAGTGTTGGATCAGACTGCTTCTCTTTCAGAGAAATGCATGTGAGTTTCTGGTGAATGCTTGTAAGTAGCTTAAGGCACTTTCAAAGGAAAGTGATTTTCTCTGAAAGGACAGCATTTAGAAAGTGAAGCAACACTCCATTCACTTCGCAGAGTGAATTGAAGTATTGGAACAGACTGCTTCTCTTTCAGAGAAACGCATGTGAGTTTCTGGTGAATGCTTGTCAGTAGCTTAAGGCTCTTTCAAAGGAAAGTGATTTTCTCTGAAAGGACAGCATTTAGAAAGTAAAGCAACACTCCATTCCCTTCACGCAATGAATTGAAGTGTTGGAACAGACTGCTTCTCTTTCATAGAAACGCATTAGTGTTTCTTGTGAATGCTTGTAAGAAGCTTAAGGCACTTTCAAAGGAAAGTGATTTTCTCTGAAAGGACAGCATTTAGAAAGTGAAGCAACACTCCATTCACTTCGCACAGTGAATTGAAGTGTTGGAACAGACTGCTTCTCTTTCAGAGAAACGCATGTGAGTTTCTTGTGAACTCTTGCAGGTTGCTCTAGGCACTTTCAAAGGAAAGTGATTTTCTCTGAAAGGACAGAATTTAGAAAGTGAAGCAACACTCCATTCACTTCGCACAGTGAATTGAAGTGTTGGAACAGACTGCTTCTCTTTCAGAGAAGCGCATGTGAGTTTCTTCCTAATGCTTGCAAGTAGCTTAAGGCACTTTCAAAGGAAAGTGATTTTCTCTGAAAGGACAGCATTTAGAAAGTGAAGCAACACTCCATTCACTTCGCACAGTGAATTGAAGTGTTGGAACAGACTGCTTCTCTTTCAGAGAAACGCATGTGAGTTTCTGGTGAATGCTTGTAAGAAGCTTAAGGCACTTTCAAAGGAAAGTGATTTTCTCTGAAAGGACAGCATTTAGAAAGTGAAGCAACACTCCATTCACTTCGCACAGTGAATTGAAGTGTTGGAACAGACTGCTTCTCTTTCCGAGAAACGCATGTGAGTTTCTTGTGAATTCTTGCAAGTTGCTTCAGGCACTTTCATAGGAAAGTGATTTTCTCTGAAAGGACAGCATTTAGAAAGTGAAGCAACACTCCATTCACTTCGCACAGTGAATTGAAGTGTTGGAACAGACTGCTTCTCTTTCATAGAAACGCATTAGTGTTTCTTGTGAATGCTTGTAAGTAGCTTAAGGCACTTTCAAAGGAAAGTGATTTTCTCTGAAAGGACAGCATTTAGAAAGTGAGGCAACACTCCATTCACTTCGCACAGTGAATTGAAGTGTTGGAACAGACTGCTTCTCTTTCAGAGAAACGCATGTGAGTTTCTTCCTAATGCTTGTAAGTAGCTTAAGGCACTTTCAAGGGAAAGTGATTTTCTCTGAAAGGACAGCATTTAGAAAGTGAAGCAACACTCCATTCACTTCGCACAGTGAATTGAAGTGTTGGAACAGACTGCTTCTCTTTCAGAGAAACGCATGTGAGTTTCTTCCTAATGCTTGTAAGTAGCTTCAGGCACTTTCAAAGGAAAGTGATTTTCTCTGAAAGGACAGCATTTAGAAAGTGAAGCAACACTCCATTCACTTCGTGCAGTGAATTGAAGTGTTGGAACAGAGTGCTTCTCTTTCATAGAAACGCATTAGTGTTTCTTGTGAATGCTTGCAAGTGGCTTAAGGCACTTTCAAAGGAAAGTGATTTTCTCTGAAAGGACAGCATTTAGAAACTGAAGCAACACTCCATTCACTTCGCACAGTGAATTGAAGTGTTGGAACAGACTGCTTCTCTTTCAGAGAAATGCATGTGAGTTTCTGTTGAATGCTTGTAAGTAGCTTAAGGCACTTTCAAAGGAAAGTGATTTTCTCTGAAAGGACAGCATTTAGAAAGTGAAGCAACACTCCATTCACTTCGCACAGTGAATTGAAGTATTGGAACAGACTGCTTCTCTTTCAGAGAAACGCATGTGAGTTTCTGGTGAATGCTTGTAAGTAGCTTAAGGCACTTTCAAAGGAAAGTGATTTTCTCTGAAAGGACAGCATTTAGAAAGTGAAGCAACACTCCATTCACTTCGCACAGTGAATTGAAGTGTTGGAACAGACTGCTTCTCTTTCAGAGAAACGCATGTGAGTTTCTTGTGAATTCTTGCAAGTTGCTTAAGGCACTTTCAAAGGAAAGTGATTTTCTCTGAAAGGACAGCATTTAGAAACTGAAGCAACACTCCATTCACTTCGCACAGTGAATTGAAGTGTTGGAACAGACTGCTTCTCTTTCAGAGAAACGCATGTGAGTTTTTTGTAAATGCTTGAAAGTAGTTTAAGGCACTTTCAAAGGAAAGTGATTTTCTCTGAAAGGACAGAATTTAGAAAGTGATGCAACACTCAATTCACTTCGCACAGTGAATTGAAGTGTTGGAACAGACTGCTTCTCTTTAAGAGAAACGCATGTGAGTTTTTTTGAATGCTTGAAAGTAGTTTAAGGCACTTTCAAAGGAAAGTGATTTTCTCTGAAAGGACAGCATTTAGAAAGTGAAGCAACACTCCATTCCCTTCGTGCAGTGAATTGAAGTGTTGGAACAGAGTGCTTCTCTTTCATAGAAACGCATTAGTGTTTCTTGTGAATTCTTGCAAGTGGCTTAAGGCACTTTCAAAGGAAAGTGATTTTCTCTGAAAGGACAGCATTTAGAAAGTGAAGCAACACTCCATTCACTTCGCACAGTGAATTGAAGTGTTGGAACAGACTGCTTCTCTTTCCGAGAAACGCATGTGAGTTTCTTGTGAATTCTTGCAAGTTGCTTCAGGCACTTTCATAGGAAAGTGATTTTCTCTGAAAGGACAGCATTTAGAAAGTGAAGCAACACTCCATTCACTTCGCACAGTGAATTGAAGTGTTGGAACAGACTGCTTCTCTTTCATAGAAACACATTAGTGTTTCTTGTGAATGCTTGTAAGTAGCTTAAGGCACTTTCAAAGGAAAGTGATTTTCTCTGAAAGGACAGCATTTAGAAAGTGAGGCAACACTCCATTCACTTCGCACAGTGAATTGAAGTGTTGGAACAGACTGCTTCTCTTTCAGAGAAACGCATGTGAGTTTCTTCCTAATGCTTGCAAGTAGCTTAAGGCACTTTCAAGGGAAAGTGATTTTCTCTGAAAGGACAGCATTTAGAAAGTGAAGCAACACTCCATTCACTTCGCACAGTGAATTGAAGTGTTGGAACAGACTGCTTCTCTTTCAGAGAAACGCATGTGAGTTTCTTCCAAATGCTTGTAAGTAGCTTCAGGCACTTTCAAAGGAAAGTGATTTTCTCTGAAAGGACAGCATTTAGAAAGTGAAGCAACACTCCATTCACTTCGTGCAGTGAATTGAAGTGTTGGAACAGAGTGCTTTTCTTTCATAGAAACGCATTAGTGTTTCTTGTGAATGCTTGCAAGTGGCTTAAGGCACTTTCAAAGGAAAGTGATTTTCTCTGAAAGGACAGCATTTAGAAAGTGAAGCAACACTCCATTCACTTTGTACAGTGAATTGAAGTGTTGGAACAGACTGCCTCTCTTTCAGAGAAATGCATGTGACTTTCTGTTGAATGCTTGTCAGTAGCTTAAGGCTCTTTCAAAGGAAAGTGATTTTCTCTGAAAGGACAGCATTTAGAAAGTAAAGCAACACTCCATTCCCTTCGCGCAATGAATTGAAGTGTTGGAACAGACTGCTTCTCTTTCATAGAAACGCATTAGTGTTTCTTGTGAATGCTTGTAAGAAGCTTAAGGCACTTTCAAAGGAAAGTGATTTTCTCTGAAAGGACAGCATTTAGAAAGTGAAGCAACACTCCATTCACTTCGCACAGTGAATTGAAGTGTTGGAACAGACTGCTTCTCTTTCAGAGAAACGCATGTGAGTTTCTTGTGAATTCTTGCAAGTTGCTTAAGGCACTTTCAAAGGAAAGTGATTTTCTCTGAAAGGACAGCATTTAGAAACTGAAGCAACACTCCATTCACTTCGCACAGTGAATTGAAGTGTTGGAACAGACTGCTTCTCTTTCAGAGAAACCCATGTGAGTTTTTTGTGAATGCTTGAAAGTAGTTTAAGGCACTTTCAAAGGAAAGTGATTTTCTCTGAAAGGACAGAATTTAGAAAGTGAAGCAACACTCCATTCACTTCGCACAGTGAATTGAAGTGTTTGAAGAGTCTTCTTCTCTTTCAGAGAAACGCATGTGAGTTTCTTCCTAATGCTTGCAAGTAGCTTAAGGCACTTTCAAAGGAAAGTGATTTTCTCTGAAAGGACAGCATTTAGAAAGTGAAGCAACACTCCATTCACTTCGCACAGTGAATTGAAGTGTTGGAACAGACTGCTTCTCTTTCAGAGAAATGCATGTGAGTTTCTGGTGAATGCTTGTAAGTAGCTTAAGGCACTTTCAAAGGAAAGTGATTTTCTCTGAAAGGACAGCATTTAGAAAGTGAAGCAACACTCCATTCACTTCGCAGAGTGAATTTAAGTATTGGAACAGACTGCTTCTCTTTCAGAGAAACGCATGTGAGTTTCTGGTGAATGCTTGTAAGTAGCTTAAGGCACTTTCAAAGGAAAGTGATTTTCTCTGAAAGGACAGCATTTAGAAAGTGAAGCAACACTCCATTCACTTCGCACAGTGAATTGAAGTGTTGGAACAGACTGCTTCTCTTTCAGAGAAACGCATGTGAGTTTCTTGTGAATTCTTGCAAGTTGCTTAAGGCACTTTCAAAGGAAAGTGATTTTCTCTGAAAGGACAGCATTTAGAAACTGAAGCAACACTCCATTCACTTCGCACAGTGAATTGAAGTATTGGAACAGACTGCTTCTCTTTCAGAGAAACGCATGTGAGTTTCTTCCTAATGCTTGTAAGAAGCTTAAGGCACTTTCAAAGGAAAGTGATTTTCTCTGAAAGGACAGCATTTAGAAAGTGAAGCAACACTCCATTCACTTCGCACAGTGAATTGAAGTGTTGGAACAGACTGCTTCTCTTTCAGAGAAACGCATGTGAGTTTCTTCCTAATGCTTGTAAGTAGCTTCAGGCACTTTCAAAGGAAAGTGATTTTCTCTGAAAGGACAGCATTTAGAAAGTGAAGCAACACTCCATTCACTTCGTGCAGTGAATTGAAGTGTTGGAACAGAGTGCTTCTCTTTCATAGAAACGCATTAGTGTTTCTTGTGAATGCTTGCAAGTGGCTTAAGGCACTTTCAAAGGAAAGTGATTTTCTCTGAAAGGACAGCATTTAGAAAGTGAAGCAACACTCCATTCACTTTGTACAGTGAATTGAAGTGTTGGAACAGACTGCCTCTCTTTCAGAGAAATGCATGTGAGTTTCTGTTGAATGCTTGTCAGTAGCTTAAGGCTCTTTCAAAGGAAAGTGATTTTCTCTGAAAGGATAGCATTTAGAAAGTAAAGCAACACTCCATTCCCTTCGCGCAATGAATTGAAGTGTTGGAACAGACTGCTTCTCTTTCATAGAAACGCATTAGTGTTTCTTGTGAATGCTTGTAAGAAAATTAAGGCACTTTCAAAGGAAAGTGATTTTCTCTGAAAGGACAGCATTTAGAAAGTGAAGCAACACTCCATTCACTTCGCACAGTGAATTGAAGTGTTGGAACAGACTGCTTCTCTTTCAGAGAAACGCATGTGAGTTTCTTGTGAATTCTTGCAAGTTGCTTAAGGCACTTTCAAAGGAAAGTGATTTTCTCTGAAAGGACAGCATTTAGAAAGTGAAGCAACACTCCATTCACTTCGCACAGTGAATTGAAGTGTTGGAACAGACTGCTTCTCTTTCAGAGAAATGCATGGGAGTTTCTGGTGAATGCTTGAAAGTAGCTTAAGGCACTTTCAAAGGAAAGTGATTTTCTCTGAAAGGACAGCATTTAGAAAGTGAAGCAACACTCCATTCACTTCGCAGAGTGAATTGAAGTATTGGAACAGACTGCTTCTCTTTCAGAGAAACGCATGTGAGTTTCTGGTGAATGCTTGTAAGTAGCTTAAGGCACTTTCAAAGGAAAGTGATTTTCTCTGAAAGGACAGCATTTAGAAAGTGAAGCAACACTCCATTCACTTCGCACAGTGAATTGAAGTGTTGGAACAGACTGCTTCTTTTTCAGAGAAACGCATGTGAGTTTCTTGTGAATTCTTGCAAGTTGCTTAAGGCACTTTCAAAGGAAAGTGATTTTCTCTGAAAGGACAGCATTTAGAAACTGAAGCAAGACTCCATTCACTTCGCACAGTGAATTGAAGTGTTGGAACAGACTGCTTCTCTTTCAGAGAAACGCATGTGAGTTTTTTGTGAATGCTTGAAAGTAGTTTAAGGCACTTTCAAAGGAAAGTGATTTTCTCTGAAAGGACAGAATTTAGAAAGTGATGCAACACTCCATTCACTTCGCACAGTGAATTGAAGTGTTGGAACAGACTGCTTCTCTTTCAGAGAAACGCATGTGATTTTCTTCCTAATGCTTGTAAATAGCTTCAGGCACTTTCAAAGGAAAGTGATTTTCTCTGAAAGGACAGCATTTAGAAAGTGAAGCAACACTCCATTCACTTCGCACAGTGAATTGAAGTGTTGGAACAGACTGCTTCTCTTTCAGAGAAACGCATGTGAGTTTCTTGTGAACTCTTGCAGGTTGCTTAAGGCACTTTCAAAGGAAAGTGATTTTCTCTGAAAGGACAGAATTTAGAAAGTGAAGCAACACTCCATTCACTTCGCACAGTGAATTGAAGTGTTGGAACAGACTGCTTCTCTTTCATAGAAACGCATTAGTGTTTCTTGTGAATGCTTGCAAGTGGCTTAAGGCACTTTCAAAGGAAAGTGATTTTCTCTGAAAGGACAGCATTTAGAAAGTGAAGCAACACTCCATTCACTTTGTACAGTGAATTGAAGTGTTGGAACAGACTGCCTCTCTTTCAGAGAAATGCATGTGAGTTTCTGTTGAATGCTTGTCAGTAGCTTAAGGCTCTTTCAAAGGAAAGTGATTTTCTCTGAAAGGACAGCATTTAGAAAGTAAAGCAACACTCCATTCCCTTCGCGCAATGAATTGAAGTGTTGGAACAGACTGCTTCTCTTTCATAGAAACGCATTAGTGTTTCTTGTGAATGCTTGTAAGAAGCTTAAGGCACTTTCAAAGGAAAGTGATTTTCTCTGAAAGGACAGCATTTAGAAAGTGAAGCAACACTCCATTCACTTCGCACAGTGAATTGAAGTGTTGGAACAGACTGCTTCTCTTTCAGAGAAATGCATGTGAGTTTCTTGTGAACTCTTGCAGGTTGCTTAAGGCACTTTCAAAGGAAAGTGATTTTCTCTGAAAGGACAGAATTTAGAAAGTGAAGCAACACTCCATTCACTTCGCACAGTGAATTGAAGTGTTGGAACAGACTGCTTCTCTTTCAGAGAAGCGCATGTGAGTTTCTTGCTAATGCTTGCAAGTAGCTTAAGGCACTTTCAAAGGAAAGTGATTTTCTCTGAAAGGACAGAATTTAGAAAGTGAAGCAACACTCCATTCACTTCGTGCAGTGAATTGAAGTGTTGGAACAGAGTGCTTCTCTTTCATAGAAACGCATTAGTGTTTCTTGTGAATGCTTGCAAGTGGCTTAAGGCACTTTCAAAGGAAAGTGATTTTCTCTGAAAGGACAGCATTTAGAAACTGAAGCAACACTCCATTCACTTCGCACAGTGAATTGAAGTGTTGGAACAGACTGCTTCTCTTTCAGAGAAATGCATGTGAGTTTCTGTTGAATGCTTGTAAGTAGCTTAAGGCACTTTCAAAGGAAAGTGATTTTCTCTGAAAGGACAGCATTTAGAAAGTGAAGCAACACTCCATTCACTTCGCACAGTGAATTGAAGTATTGGAACAGACTGCTTCTCTTTCAGAGAAACGCATGTGAGTTTCTGGTGAATGCTTGTAAGTAGCTTAAGGCACTTTCAAAGGAAAGTGATTTTCTCTGAAAGGACAGCATTTAGAAAGTGAAGCAACACTCCATTCACTTCGCACAGTGAATTGAAGTGTTGGAACAGACTGCTTCTCTTTCAGAGAAACGCATGTGAGTTTCTTGTGAATTCTTGCAAGTTGCTTAAGGCACTTTCAAAGGAAAGTGATTTTCTCTGAAAGGACAGCATTTAGAAACTGAAGCAACACTCCATTCACTTCGCACAGTGAATTGAAGTGTTGGAACAGACTGCTTCTCTTTCAGAGAAACGCATGTGAGTTTTTTGTAAATGCTTGAAAGTAGTTTAAGGCACTTTCAAAGGAAAGTGATTTTCTCTGAAAGGACAGAATTTAGAAAGTGATGCAACACTCCATTCACTTCGCACAGTGAATTGAAGTGTTGGAACAGACTGCTTCTCTTTAAGAGAAACGCATGTGAGTTTTTTGTGAATGCTTGAAAGTAGTTTAAGGCACTTTCAAAGGAAAGTGATTTTCTCTGAAAGGACTGCATTTAGAAAGTGAAGCAACACTCCATTCCCTTCGTGCAGTGAATTGAAGTGTTGGAACAGAGTGCTTCTCTTTCATAGAAACGCATTAGTGTTTCTTGTGAATTCTTGCAAGTGGCTTAAGGCACTTTCAAAGGAAAGTGATTTTCTCTGAAAGGACAGCATTTAGAAAGTGAAGCAACACTCCATTCACTTCGCACAGTGAATTGAAGTGTTGGAACAGACTGCTTCTCTTTCCGAGAAACGCATGTGAGTTTCTTGTGAATTCTTGCAAGTTGCTTCAGGCACTTTCATAGGAAAGTGATTTTCTCTGAAAGGACAGCATTTAGAAAGTGAAGCAACACTCCATTCACTTCGCACAGTGAATTGAAGTGTTGGAACAGACTGCTTCTCTTTCATAGAAACGCATTAGTGTTTCTTGTGAATGCTTGTAAGTAGCTTAAGGCACTTTCAAAGGAAAGTGATTTTCTCTGAAAGGACAGCATTTAGAAAGTGAGGCAACACTCCATTCACTTCGCACAGTGAATTGAAGTGTTGGAACAGACTGCTTCTCTTTCAGAGAAACGCATGTGAGTTTCTTCCTAATGCTTGCAAGTAGCTTAAGGCACTTTCAAGGGAAAGTGATTTTCTCTGAAAGGACAGCATTTAGAAAGTGAAGCAACACTCCATTCACTTCGCACAGTGAATTGAAGTGTTGGAACAGACTGCTTCTCTTTCAGAGAAACGCATGTGAGTTTCTTCCAAATGCTTGTAAGTAGCTTCAGGCACTTTCAAAGGAAAGTGATTTTCTCTGAAAGGACAGCATTTAGAAAGTGAAGCAACACTCCATTCACTTCGTGCAGTGAATTGAAGTGTTGGAACAGAGTGCTTTTCTTTCATAGAAACGCATTAGTGTTTCTTGTGAATGCTTGCAAGTGGCTTAAGGCACTTTCAAAGGAAAGTGATTTTCTCTGAAAGGACAGCATTTAGAAAGTGAAGCAACACTCCATTCACTTTGTACAGTGAATTGAAGTGTTGGAACAGACTGCCTCTCTTTCAGAGAAATGCATGTGACTTTCTGTTGAATGCTTGTCAGTAGCTTAAGGCTCTTTCAAAGGAAAGTGATTTTCTCTGAAAGGACAGCATTTAGAAAGTAAAGCAACACTCCATTCCCTTCGCGCAATGAATTGAAGTGTTGGAACAGACTGCTTCTCTTTCATAGAAACGCATTAGTGTTTCTTGTGAATGCTTGTAAGAAGCTTAAGGCACTTTCAAAGGAAAGTGATTTTCTCTGAAAGGACAGCATTTAGAAAGTGAAGCAACACTCCATTCACTTCGCACAGTGAATTGAAGTGTTGGAACAGACTGCTTCTCTTTCAGAGAAACGCATGTGAGTTTCTTGTGAATTCTTGCAAGTTGCTTAAGGCACTTTCAAAGGAAAGTGATTTTCTCTGAAAGGACAGCATTTAGAAACTGAAGCAACATTCCATTCACTTCGCACAGTGAATTGAAGTGTTGGAACAGACTGCTTCTCTTTCAGAGAAACCCATGTGAGTTTTTTGTGAATGCTTGAAAGTAGTTTAAGGCACTTTCAAAGGAAAGTGATTTTCTCTGAAAGGACAGAATTTAGAAAGTGAAGCAACACTCCATTCACTTCGCACAGTGAATTGAAGTGTTTGAAGAGTCTTCTTCTCTTTCAGAGAAACGCATGTGAGTTTCTTCCTAATGCTTGCAAGTAGCTTAAGGCACTTTCAAAGGAAAGTGATTTTCTCTGAAAGGACAGCATTTAGAAAGTGAAGCAACACTCCATTCACTTCGCACAGTGAATTGAAGTGTTGGAACAGACTGCTTCTCTTTCAGAGAAATGCATGTGAGTTTCTGGTGAATGCTTGTAAGTAGCTTAAGGCACTTTCAAAGGAAAGTGATTTTCTCTGAAAGGACAGCATTTAGAAAGTGAAGCAACACTCCATTCACTTCGCAGAGTGAATTTAAGTATTGGAACAGACTGCTTCTCTTTCAGAGAAACGCATGTGAGTTTCTGGTGAATGCTTGTAAGTAGCTTAAGGCACTTTCAAAGGAAAGTGATTTTCTCTGAAAGGACAGCATTTAGAAAGTGAAGCAACACTCCATTCACTTCGCACAGTGAATTGAAGTGTTGGAACAGACTGCTTCTCTTTCAGAGAAACGCATGTGAGTTTCTTGTGAATTCTTGCAAGTTGCTTAAGGCACTTTCAAAGGAAAGTGATTTTCTCTGAAAGGACAGCATTTAGAAACTGAAGCAACACTCCATTCACTTCGCACAGTGAATTGAAGTATTGGAACAGACTGCTTCTCTTTCAGAGAAACGCATGTGAGTTTCTTCCTAATGCTTGTAAGTAGCTTAAGGCACTTTCAAGGGAAAGTGATTTTCTCTGAAAGGACAGCATTTAGAAAGTGAAGCAACACTCCATTCACTTCGCACAGTGAATTGAAGTGTTGGAACAGACTGCTTCTCTTTCATAGAAACGCATTAGTGTTTCTTGTGAATGCTTGTAAGTAGCTTAAGGCACTTTCAAAGGAAAGTGATTTTCTCTGAAAGGACAGCATTTAGAAAGTGAGGCAACACTCCATTCACTTCGCACAGTGAATTGAAGTGTTGGAACAGACTGCTTCTCTTTCAGAGAAACGCATGTGAGTTTCTTCCTAATGCTTGCAAGTAGCTTAAGGCACTTTCAAGGGAAAGTGATTTTCTCTGAAAGGACAGCATTTAGAAAGTGAAGCAACACTCCATTCACTTCGCACAGTGAATTGAAGTGTTGGAACAGACTGCTTCTCTTTCAGAGAAACGCATGTGAGTTTCTTCCAAATGCTTGTAAGTAGCTTCAGGCACTTTCAAAGGAAAGTGATTTTCTCTGAAAGGACAGCATTTAGAAAGTGAAGCAACACTCCATTCACTTCGTGCAGTGAATTGAAGTGTTGGAACAGAGTGCTTTTCTTTCATAGAAACGCATTAGTGTTTCTTGTGAATGCTTGCAAGTGGCTTAAGGCACTTTCAAAGGAAAGTGATTTTCTCTGAAAGGACAGCATTTAGAAAGTGAAGCAACACTCCATTCACTTTGTACAGTGAATTGAAGTGTTGGAACAGACTGCCTCTCTTTCAGAGAAATGCATGTGACTTTCTGTTGAATGCTTGTCAGTAGCTTAAGGCTCTTTCAAAGGAAAGTGATTTTCTCTGAAAGGACAGCATTTAGAAAGTAAAGCAACACTCCATTCCCTTCGCGCAATGAATTGAAGTGTTGGAACAGACTGCTTCTCTTTCATAGAAACGCATTAGTGTTTCTTGTGAATGCTTGTAAGAAGCTTAAGGCACTTTCAAAGGAAAGTGATTTTCTCTGAAAGGACAGCATTTAGAAAGTGAAGCAACACTCCATTCACTTCGCACAGTGAATTGAAGTGTTGGAACAGACTGCTTCTCTTTCAGAGAAACGCATGTGAGTTTCTTGTGAATTCTTGCAAGTTGCTTAAGGCACTTTCAAAGGAAAGTGATTTTCTCTGAAAGGACAGCATTTAGAAACTGAAGCAACATTCCATTCACTTCGCACAGTGAATTGAAGTGTTGGAACAGACTGCTTCTCTTTCAGAGAAACCCATGTGAGTTTTTTGTGAATGCTTGAAAGTAGTTTAAGGCACTTTCAAAGGAAAGTGATTTTCTCTGAAAGGACAGAATTTAGAAAGTGAAGCAACACTCCATTCACTTCGCACAGTGAATTGAAGTGTTTGAAGAGTCTTCTTCTCTTTCAGAGAAACGCATGTGAGTTTCTTCCTAATGCTTGCAAGTAGCTTAAGGCACTTTCAAAGGAAAGTGATTTTCTCTGAAAGGACAGCATTTAGAAAGTGAAGCAACACTCCATTCACTTCGCACAGTGAATTGAAGTGTTGGAACAGACTGCTTCTCTTTCAGAGAAATGCATGTGAGTTTCTGGTGAATGCTTGTAAGTAGCTTAAGGCACTTTCAAAGGAAAGTGATTTTCTCTGAAAGGACAGCATTTAGAAAGTGAAGCAACACTCCATTCACTTCGCAGAGTGAATTTAAGTATTGGAACAGACTGCTTCTCTTTCAGAGAAACGCATGTGAGTTTCTGGTGAATGCTTGTAAGTAGCTTAAGGCACTTTCAAAGGAAAGTGATTTTCTCTGAAAGGACAGCATTTAGAAAGTGAAGCAACACTCCATTCACTTCGCACAGTGAATTGAAGTGTTGGAACAGACTGCTTCTCTTTCAGAGAAACGCATGTGAGTTTCTTGTGAATTCTTGCAAGTTGCTTAAGGCACTTTCAAAGGAAAGTGATTTTCTCTGAAAGGACAGCATTTAGAAACTGAAGCAACACTCCATTCACTTCGCACAGTGAATTGAAGTATTGGAACAGACTGCTTCTCTTTCAGAGAAACGCATGTGAGTTTCTTCCTAATGCTTGTAAGTAGCTTAAGGCACTTTCAAGGGAAAGTGATTTTCTCTGAAAGGACAGCATTTAGAAAGTGAAGCAACACTCCATTCACTTCGCACAGTGAATTGAAGTGTTGGAACAGACTGCTTCTCTTTCAGAGAAACGCATGTGAGTTTCTTCCTAATGCTTGTAAGTAGCTTCAGGCACTTTCAAAGGAAAGTGATTTTCTCTGAAAGGACAGCATTTAGAAAGTGAAGCAACACTCCATTCACTTCGTGCAGTGAATTGAAGTGTTGGAACAGAGTGCTTCTCTTTCATAGAAACGCATTAGTGTTTCTTGTGAATGCTTGCAAGTGGCTTAAGGCACTTTCAAAGGAAAGTGATTTTCTCTGAAAGGACAGCATTTAGAAAGTGAAGCAACACTCCATTCACTTTGTACAGTGAATTGAAGTGTTGGAACAGACTGCCTCTCTTTCAGAGAAATGCATGTGAGTTTCTGTTGAATGCTTGTCAGTAGCTTAAGGCTCTTTCAAAGGAAAGTGATTTTCTCTGAAAGGATAGCATTTAGAAAGTAAAGCAACACTCCATTCCCTTCGCGCAATGAATTGAAGTGTTGGAACAGACTGCTTCTCTTTCATAGAAACGCATTAGTGTTTCTGGTGAATGCTTGTAAGAAAATTAAGGCACTTTCAAAGGAAAGTGATTTTCTCTGAAAGGACAGCATTTAGAAAGTGAAGCAACACTCCATTCACTTCGCACAGTGAATTGAAGTGTTGGAACAGACTGCTTCTCTTTCAGAGAAACGCATGTGAGTTTCTTGTGAATTCTTGCAAGTTGCTTAAGGCACTTTCAAAGGAAAGTGATTTTCTCTGAAAGGACAGCATTTAGAAAGTGAAGCAACACTCCATTCACTTCGCACAGTGAATTGAAGTGTTGGAACAGACTGCTTCTCTTTCAGAGAAATGCATGTGAGTTTCTGGTGAATGCTTGTAAGTAGCTTAAGGCACTTTCAAAGGAAAGTGATTTTCTCTGAAAGGACAGCATTTAGAAAGTGAAGCAACACTCCATTCACTTCGCAGAGTGAATTGAAGTATTGGAACAGACTGCTTCTCTTTCAGAGAAACGCATGTGAGTTTCTGGTGAATGCTTGTAAGTAGCTTAAGGCACTTTCAAAGGAAAGTGATTTTCTCTGAAAGGACAGCATTTAGAAAGTGAAGCAACACTCCATTCACTTCGCACAGTGAATTGAAGTGTTGGAACAGACTGCTTCTCTTTCAGAGAAACGCATGTGAGTTTCTTGTGAATTCTTGCAAGTTGCTTAAGGCACGTTCAAAGGAAAGTGATTTTCTCTGAAAGGACAGCATTTAGAAACTGAAGCAAGACTCCATTCACTTCGCACAGTGAATTGAAGTGTTGGAACAGACTGCTTCTCTTTCAGAGAAACGCATGTGAGTTTTTTGTGAATGCTTGAAAGTAGTTTAAGGCACTTTCAAAGGAAAGTGATTTTCTCTGAAAGGACAGAATTTAGAAAGTGATGCAACACTCCATTCACTTCGCACAGTGAATTGAAGTGTTGGAACAGACTGCTTCTCTTTCAGAGAAACGCATGTGATTTTCTTCCTAATGCTTGTAAATAGCTTCAGGCACTTTCAAAGGAAAGTGATTTTCTCTGAAAGGACAGCATTTAGAAAGTGAAGCAACACTCCATTCCCTTCGTGCAGTGAATTGAAGTGTTGGAACAGAGTGCTTCTCTTTCATAGAAACGCATTAGTGTTTCTTGTGAATGCTTGCAAGTGGCTTAAGGCACTTTCAAAGGAAAGTGATTTTCTCTGAAAGGACAGCATTTAGAAAGTGAAGCAACACTCCATTCACTTTGTACAGTGAATTGAAGTGTTGGAACAGACTGCCTCTCTTTCAGAGAAATGCATGTGAGTTTCTGTTGAATGCTTGTCAGTAGCTTAAGGCTCTTTCAAAGGAAAGTGATTTTCTCTGAAAGGACAGCATTTAGAAAGTAAAGCAACACTCCATTCCCTTCGCGCAATGAATTGAAGTGTTGGAACAGACTGCTTCTCTTTCATAGAAACGCATTAGTGTTTCTTGTGAATGCTTGTAAGAAGCTTAAGGCACTTTCAAAGGAAAGTGATTTTCTCTGAAAGGACAGCATTTAGAAAGTGAAGCAACACTCCATTCACTTCGCACAGTGAATTGAAGTGTTGGAACAGACTGCTTCTCTTTCAGAGAAACGCATGTGAGTTTCTTGTGAACTCTTGCAGGTTGCTTAAGGCACTTTCAAAGGAAAGTGATTTTCTCTGAAAGGACAGAATTTAGAAAGTGAAGCAACACTCCATTCACTTCGCACAGTGAATTGAAGTGTTGGAACAGACTGCTTCTCTTTCAGAGAAGCGCATGTGAGTTTCTTGCTAATGCTTGCAAGTAGCTTAAGGCACTTTCAAAGGAAAGTGATTTTCTCTGAAAGGACAGCATTTAGAAAGTGAAGCAACACTCCATTCACTTCGCACAGTGAATTGAAGTGTTGGAACAGACTGCTTCTCTTTCAGAGAAACGCATGTGAGTTTCTGGTGAATGCTTGTAAGAAGCTTAAGGCACTTTCAAAGGAAAGTGATTTTCTCTGAAAGGACAGCATTTAGAAACTGAAGCAACACTCCATTCACTTCGCACAGTGAATTGAAGTGTTGGAACAGACTGCTTCTCTTTCAGAGAAATGCATGTGAGTTTCTGTTGAATGCTTGTAAGTAGCTTAAGGCACTTTCAAAGGAAAGTGATTTTCTCTGAAAGGACAGCATTTAGAAAGTGAAGCAACACTCCATTCACTTCGCAGAGTGAATTGAAGTAT
This sequence comes from Myodes glareolus, assembly GCF_982192425.1. Lineage (NCBI taxonomy): Eukaryota > Metazoa > Chordata > Mammalia > Rodentia > Cricetidae > Myodes > Myodes glareolus. Next base: position 1,636,556 of record NW_028263213.1, read on the forward strand.
TGGAACAGACTGCTTCTCTTTCAGAGAAACGCATGTGAGTTTCTGGTGAATGCTTGTAAGTAGCATAAGGCACTTTCAAAGGAAAGTGATTTTCTTTGAAAGGACAGCATTTAGAAAGTGAAGCAACACTCCATTCACTTCGCACAGTGAATTGAAGTGTTGGAACAGACTGCTTCTCTTTCAGAGAAACGCATGTGAGTTTCTTGTGAATTCTTGCAAGTTTCTTAAGGCACTTTCAAAGGAAAGTGATTTTCTCTGAAAGGACAGCATTTAGAAACTGAAGCAACACTCCATTCACTTCGCACAGTGAATTGAAGTGTTGGAACAGACTGCTTCTCTTTAAGAGAAGCGCATGTGAGTTTCTTCCAAATGCTTGCAAGTAGCTTAAGGCACTTTCAAAGGAAAGTGATTTTCTCTGAAAGGACAGCATTTAGAAAGTGAAGCAACACTCCATTCACTTCGCACAGTGAATTGAAGTGTTGGAACAGACTGCTTCTCTTTCAGAGAAACGCATGTGAGTTTCTGGTGAATGCTTGTAAGAAGCTTAAGGCACTTTCAAAGGAAAGTGATTTTCTCTGAAAGGACAGCATTTAGAAAGTGAAGCAACACTCCATTCACTTCGCACAGTGAATTGAAGTGTTGGAACAGACTGCTTCTCTTTCCGAGAAACGCATGTGAGTTTCTTGTGAATTCTTGCAAGTTGCTTCAGGCACTTTCATAGGAAAGTGATTTTCTCTGAAAGGACAGCATTTAGAAAGTGAAGCAACACTCCATTCACTTCGCACAGTGAATTGAAGTGTTGGAACAGACTGCTTCTCTTTCATAGAAACGCATTAGTGTTTCTTGTGAATGCTTGTAAGTAGCTTAAGGCACTTTCAAAGGAAAGTGATTTTCTCTGAAAGGACAGCATTTAGAAAGTGAGGCAACACTCCATTCACTTCGCACAGTGAATTGAAGTGTTGGAACAGACTGCTTCTCTTTCAGAGAAACGCATGTGAGTTTCTTCCTAATGCTTCCAAGTAGCTTAAGGCACTTTCAAGGGAAAGTGATTTTCTCTGAAAGGACAGCATTTAGAAAGTGAAGCAACACTCCATTCACTTCGCACAGTGAATTGAAGTGTTGGAACAGACTGCTTCTCTTTCAGAGAAACACATGTGAGTTTCTTCCTAATGCTTGTAAGTAGCTTCAGGCACTTTCAAAGGAAAGTGATTTTCTCTGAAAGGACAGCATTTAGAAAGTGAAGCAACACTCCATTCACTTCGTGCAGTGAACTGAAGTGTTGGAACAGAGTGCTTCTCTTTCATAGAAACGCATTAGTGTTTCTTGTGAATGCTTGCAAGTGGCTTAAGGCACTTTCAAAGGAAAGTGATTTTCTCTGAAAGGACAGCATTTAGAAAGTGAAGCAACACTCCATTCACTTTGTACAGTGAATTGAAGTGTTGGAACAGACTGCCTCTCTTTCAGAGAAATACATGTGAGTTTCTGTTGAATGCTTGTCAGTAGCTTAAGGCTCTTTCAAAGGAAAGTGATTTTCTCTGAAAGGACAGCATTTAGAAAGTAAAGCAACACTCCATTCCCTTCGCGCAATGAATTGAAGTGTTGGAACAGACTGCTTCTCTTTCATAGAAACGCATTAGTGTTTCTTGTGAATGCTTGTAAGAAAATTAAGGCACTTTCAAAGGAAAGTGATTTTCTCTGAAAGGACAGCATTTAGAAAGTGAAGCAACACTCCATTCACTTCGCACAGTGAATTGAAGTGTTGGAACAGACTGCTTCTCTTTCAGAGAAACGCATGTGAGTTTCTTGTGAATTCTTGCAAGTTGCTTAAGGCACTTTCAAAGGAAAGTGATTTTCTCTGAAAGGACAGCATTTAGAAACTGAAGCAACACTCCATTCACTTCGCACAGTGAATTGAAGTGTTGGAACAGACTGCTTCTCTTTCAGAGAAACGCATGTGAGTTTTTTGTAAATGCTTGAAAGTAGTTTAAGGCACTTTCAAAGGAAAGTGATTTTCTCTGAAAGGACAGAATTTAGAAAGTGATGCAACACTCCATTCACTTCGCACAGTGAATTGAAGTGTTGGAACAGACTGCTTCTCTTTAAGAGAAACGCATGTGAGTTTTTTGTGAATGCTTGAAAGTAGTTTAAGGCACTTTCAAAGGAAAGTGATTTTCTCTGAAAGGACTGCATTTAGAAAGTGAAGCAACACTCCATTCCCTTCGTGCAGTGAATTGAAGTGTTGGAACAGAGTGCTTCTCTTTCATAGAAACGCATTAGTGTTTCTTGTGAATTCTTGCAAGTGGCTTAAGGCACTTTCAAAGGAAAGTGATTTTCTCTGAAAGGACAGCATTTAGAAAGTGAAGCAACACTCCATTCACTTCGCACAGTGAATTGAAGTGTTGGAACAGACTGCTTCTCTTTCCGAGAAACGCATGTGAGTTTCTTGTGAATTCTTGCAAGTTGCTTCAGGCACTTTCATAGGAAAGTGATTTTCTCTGAAAGGACAGCATTTAGAAAGTGAAGCAACACTCCATTCACTTCGCACAGTGAATTGAAGTGTTGGAACAGACTGCTTCTCTTTCATAGAAACGCATTAGTGTTTCTTGTGAATGCTTGTAAGTAGCTTAAGGCACTTTCAAAGGAAAGTGATTTTCTCTGAAAGGACAGCATTTAGAAAGTGAGGCAACACTCCATTCACTTCGCACAGTGAATTGAAGTGTTGGAACAGACTGCTTCTCTTTCAGAGAAACGCATGTGAGTTTCTTCCTAATGCTTGCAAGTAGCTTAAGGCACTTTCAAGGGAAAGTGATTTTCTCTGAAAGGACAGCATTTAGAAAGTGAAGCAACACTCCATTCACTTCGCACAGTGAATTGAAGTGTTGGAACAGACTGCTTCTCTTTCAGAGAAACGCATGTGAGTTTCTTCCAAATGCTTGTAAGTAGCTTCAGGCACTTTCAAAGGAAAGTGATTTTCTCTGAAAGGACAGCATTTAGAAAGTGAAGCAACACTCCATTCACTTCGTGCAGTGAATTGAAGTGTTGGAACAGAGTGCTTTTCTTTCATAGAAACGCATTAGTGTTTCTTGTGAATGCTTGCAAGTGGCTTAAGGCACTTTCAAAGGAAAGTGATTTTCTCTGAAAGGACAGCATTTAGAAAGTGAAGCAACACTCCATTCACTTTGTACAGTGAATTGAAGTGTTGGAACAGACTGCCTCTCTTTCAGAGAAATGCATGTGACTTTCTGTTGAATGCTTGTCAGTAGCTTAAGGCTCTTTCAAAGGAAAGTGATTTTCTCTGAAAGGACAGCATTTAGAAAGTAAAGCAACACTCCATTCCCTTCGCGCAATGAATTGAAGTGTTGGAACAGACTGCTTCTCTTTCATAGAAACGCATTAGTGTTTCTTGTGAATGCTTGTAAGAAGCTTAAGGCACTTTCAAAGGAAAGTGATTTTCTCTGAAAGGACAGCATTTAGAAAGTGAAGCAACACTCCATTCACTTCGCACAGTGAATTGAAGTGTTGGAACAGACTGCTTCTCTTTCAGAGAAACGCATGTGAGTTTCTTGTGAATTCTTGCAAGTTGCTTAAGGCACTTTCAAAGGAAAGTGATTTTCTCTGAAAGGACAGCATTTAGAAACTGAAGCAACATTCCATTCACTTCGCACAGTGAATTGAAGTGTTGGAACAGACTGCTTCTCTTTCAGAGAAACCCATGTGAGTTTTTTGTGAATGCTTGAAAGTAGTTTAAGGCACTTTCAAAGGAAAGTGATTTTCTCTGAAAGGACAGAATTTAGAAAGTGAAGCAACACTCCATTCACTTCGCACAGTGAATTGAAGTGTTTGAAGAGTCTTCTTCTCTTTCAGAGAAACGCATGTGAGTTTCTTCCTAATGCTTGCAAGTAGCTTAAGGCACTTTCAAAGGAAAGTGATTTTCTCTGAAAGGACAGCATTTAGAAAGTGAAGCAACACTCCATTCACTTCGCACAGTGAATTGAAGTGTTGGAACAGACTGCTTCTCTTTCAGAGAAATGCATGTGAGTTTCTGGTGAATGCTTGTAAGTAGCTTAAGGCACTTTCAAAGGAAAGTGATTTTCTCTGAAAGGACAGCATTTAGAAAGTGAAGCAACACTCCATTCACTTCGCAGAGTGAATTTAAGTATTGGAACAGACTGCTTCTCTTTCAGAGAAACGCATGTGAGTTTCTGGTGAATGCTTGTAAGTAGCTTAAGGCACTTTCAAAGGAAAGTGATTTTCTCTGAAAGGACAGCATTTAGAAAGTGAAGCAACACTCCATTCACTTCGCACAGTGAATTGAAGTGTTGGAACAGACTGCTTCTCTTTCAGAGAAACGCATGTGAGTTTCTTGTGAATTCTTGCAAGTTGCTTAAGGCACTTTCAAAGGAAAGTGATTTTCTCTGAAAGGACAGCATTTAGAAACTGAAGCAACACTCCATTCACTTCGCACAGTGAATTGAAGTATTGGAACAGACTGCTTCTCTTTCAGAGAAACGCATGTGAGTTTCTTCCTAATGCTTGTAAGTAGCTTAAGGCACTTTCAAGGGAAAGTGATTTTCTCTGAAAGGACAGCATTTAGAAAGTGAAGCAACACTCCATTCACTTCGCACAGTGAATTGAAGTGTTGGAACAGACTGCTTCTCTTTCATAGAAACGCATTAGTGTTTCTTGTGAATGCTTGTAAGTAGCTTAAGGCACTTTCAAAGGAAAGTGATTTTCTCTGAAAGGACAGCATTTAGAAAGTGAGGCAACACTCCATTCACTTCGCACAGTGAATTGAAGTGTTGGAACAGACTGCTTCTCTTTCAGAGAAACGCATGTGAGTTTCTTCCTAATGCTTGCAAGTAGCTTAAGGCACTTTCAAGGGAAAGTGATTTTCTCTGAAAGGACAGCATTTAGAAAGTGAAGCAACACTCCATTCACTTCGCACAGTGAATTGAAGTGTTGGAACAGACTGCTTCTCTTTCAGAGAAACGCATGTGAGTTTCTTCCAAATGCTTGTAAGTAGCTTCAGGCACTTTCAAAGGAAAGTGATTTTCTCTGAAAGGACAGCATTTAGAAAGTGAAGCAACACTCCATTCACTTCGTGCAGTGAATTGAAGTGTTGGAACAGAGTGCTTTTCTTTCATAGAAACGCATTAGTGTTTCTTGTGAATGCTTGCAAGTGGCTTAAGGCACTTTCAAAGGAAAGTGATTTTCTCTGAAAGGACAGCATTTAGAAAGTGAAGCAACACTCCATTCACTTTGTACAGTGAATTGAAGTGTTGGAACAGACTGCCTCTCTTTCAGAGAAATGCATGTGACTTTCTGTTGAATGCTTGTCAGTAGCTTAAGGCTCTTTCAAAGGAAAGTGATTTTCTCTGAAAGGACAGCATTTAGAAAGTAAAGCAACACTCCATTCCCTTCGCGCAATGAATTGAAGTGTTGGAACAGACTGCTTCTCTTTCATAGAAACGCATTAGTGTTTCTTGTGAATGCTTGTAAGAAGCTTAAGGCACTTTCAAAGGAAAGTGATTTTCTCTGAAAGGACAGCATTTAGAAAGTGAAGCAACACTCCATTCACTTCGCACAGTGAATTGAAGTGTTGGAACAGACTGCTTCTCTTTCAGAGAAACGCATGTGAGTTTCTTGTGAATTCTTGCAAGTTGCTTAAGGCACTTTCAAAGGAAAGTGATTTTCTCTGAAAGGACAGCATTTAGAAACTGAAGCAACATTCCATTCACTTCGCACAGTGAATTGAAGTGTTGGAACAGACTGCTTCTCTTTCAGAGAAACCCATGTGAGTTTTTTGTGAATGCTTGAAAGTAGTTTAAGGCACTTTCAAAGGAAAGTGATTTTCTCTGAAAGGACAGAATTTAGAAAGTGAAGCAACACTCCATTCACTTCGCACAGTGAATTGAAGTGTTTGAAGAGTCTTCTTCTCTTTCAGAGAAACGCATGTGAGTTTCTTCCTAATGCTTGCAAGTAGCTTAAGGCACTTTCAAAGGAAAGTGATTTTCTCTGAAAGGACAGCATTTAGAAAGTGAAGCAACACTCCATTCACTTCGCACAGTGAATTGAAGTGTTGGAACAGACTGCTTCTCTTTCAGAGAAATGCATGTGAGTTTCTGGTGAATGCTTGTAAGTAGCTTAAGGCACTTTCAAAGGAAAGTGATTTTCTCTGAAAGGACAGCATTTAGAAAGTGAAGCAACACTCCATTCACTTCGCAGAGTGAATTTAAGTATTGGAACAGACTGCTTCTCTTTCAGAGAAACGCATGTGAGTTTCTGGTGAATGCTTGTAAGTAGCTTAAGGCACTTTCAAAGGAAAGTGATTTTCTCTGAAAGGACAGCATTTAGAAAGTGAAGCAACACTCCATTCACTTCGCACAGTGAATTGAAGTGTTGGAACAGACTGCTTCTCTTTCAGAGAAACGCATGTGAGTTTCTTGTGAATTCTTGCAAGTTGCTTAAGGCACTTTCAAAGGAAAGTGATTTTCTCTGAAAGGACAGCATTTAGAAACTGAAGCAACACTCCATTCACTTCGCACAGTGAATTGAAGTATTGGAACAGACTGCTTCTCTTTCAGAGAAACGCATGTGAGTTTCTTCCTAATGCTTGTAAGTAGCTTAAGGCACTTTCAAGGGAAAGTGATTTTCTCTGAAAGGACAGCATTTAGAAAGTGAAGCAACACTCCATTCACTTCGCACAGTGAATTGAAGTGTTGGAACAGACTGCTTCTCTTTCAGAGAAACGCATGTGAGTTTCTTCCTAATGCTTGTAAGTAGCTTCAGGCACTTTCAAAGGAAAGTGATTTTCTCTGAAAGGACAGCATTTAGAAAGTGAAGCAACACTCCATTCACTTCGTGCAGTGAATTGAAGTGTTGGAACAGAGTGCTTCTCTTTCATAGAAACGCATTAGTGTTTCTTGTGAATGCTTGCAAGTGGCTTAAGGCACTTTCAAAGGAAAGTGATTTTCTCTGAAAGGACAGCATTTAGAAAGTGAAGCAACACTCCATTCACTTTGTACATGAATTGAAGTGTTGGAACAGACTGCCTCTCTTTCAGAGAAATGCATGTGAGTTTCTGTTGAATGCTTGTCAGTAGCTTAAGGCTCTTTCAAAGGAAAGTGATTTTCTCTGAAAGGATAGCATTTAGAAAGTAAAGCAACACTCCATTCCCTTCGCGCAATGAATTGAAGTGTTGGAACAGACTGCTTCTCTTTCATAGAAACGCATTAGTGTTTCTGGTGAATGCTTGTAAGAAAATTAAGGCACTTTCAAAGGAAAGTGATTTTCTCTGAAAGGACAGCATTTAGAAAGTGAAGCAACACTCCATTCACTTCGCACAGTGAATTGAAGTGTTGGAACAGACTGCTTCTCTTTCAGAGAAACGCATGTGAGTTTCTTGTGAATTCTTGCAAGTTGCTTAAGGCACTTTCAAAGGAAAGTGATTTTCTCTGAAAGGACAGCATTTAGAAAGTGAAGCAACACTCCATTCACTTCGCACAGTGAATTGAAGTGTTGGAACAGACTGCTTCTCTTTCAGAGAAATGCATGTGAGTTTCTGGTGAATGCTTGTAAGTAGCTTAAGGCACTTTCAAAGGAAAGTGATTTTCTCTGAAAGGACAGCATTTAGAAAGTGAAGCAACACTCCATTCACTTCGCAGAGTGAATTGAAGTATTGGAACAGACTGCTTCTCTTTCAGAGAAACGCATGTGAGTTTCTGGTGAATGCTTGTAAGTAGCTTAAGGCACTTTCAAAGGAAAGTGATTTTCTCTGAAAGGACAGCATTTAGAAAGTGAAGCAACACTCCATTCACTTCGCACAGTGAATTGAAGTGTTGGAACAGACTGCTTCTCTTTCAGAGAAACGCATGTGAGTTTCTTGTGAATTCTTGCAAGTTGCTTAAGGCACGTTCAAAGGAAAGTGATTTTCTCTGAAAGGACAGCATTTAGAAACTGAAGCAAGACTCCATTCACTTCGCACAGTGAATTGAAGTGTTGGAACAGACTGCTTCTCTTTCAGAGAAACGCATGTGAGTTTTTTGTGAATGCTTGAAAGTAGTTTAAGGCACTTTAAAAGGAAAGTGATTTTCTCTGAAAGGACAGAATTTAGAAAGTGATGCAACACTCCATTCACTTCGCACAGTGAATTGAAGTGTTGGAACAGACTGCTTCTCTTTCAGAGAAACGCATGTGATTTTCTTCCTAATGCTTGTAAATAGCTTCAGGCACTTTCAAAGGAAAGTGATTTTCTCTGAAAGGACAGCATTTAGAAAGTGAAGCAACACTCCATTCCCTTCGTGCAGTGAATTGAAGTGTTGGAACAGAGTGCTTCTCTTTCATAGAAACGCATTAGTGTTTCTTGTGAATGCTTGCAAGTGGCTTAAGGCACTTTCAAAGGAAAGTGATTTTCTCTGAAAGGACAGCATTTAGAAAGTGAAGCAACACTCCATTCACTTTGTACAGTGAATTGAAGTGTTGGAACAGACTGCCTCTCTTTCAGAGAAATGCATGTGAGTTTCTGTTGAATGCTTGTCAGTAGCTTAAGGCTCTTTCAAAGGAAAGTGATTTTCTCTGAAAGGACAGCATTTAGAAAGTAAAGCAACACTCCATTCCCTTCGCGCAATGAATTGAAGTGTTGGAACAGACTGCTTCTCTTTCATAGAAACGCATTAGTGTTTCTTGTGAATGCTTGTAAGAAGCTTAAGGCACTTTCAAAGGAAAGTGATTTTCTCTGAAAGGACAGCATTTAGAAAGTGAAGCAACACTCCATTCACTTCGCACAGTGAATTGAAGTGTTGGAACAGACTGCTTCTCTTTCAGAGAAACGCATGTGAGTTTCTTGTGAACTCTTGCAGGTTGCTTAAGGCACTTTCAAAGGAAAGTGATTTTCTCTGAAAGGACAGAATTTAGAAAGTGAAGCAACACTCCATTCACTTCGCACAGTGAATTGAAGTGTTGGAACAGACTGCTTCTCTTTCAGAGAAGCGCATGTGAGTTTCTTGCTAATGCTTGCAAGTAGCTTAAGGCACTTTCAAAGGAAAGTGATTTTCTCTGAAAGGACAGCATTTAGAAAGTGAAGCAACACTCCATTCACTTCGCACAGTGAATTGAAGTGTTGGAACAGACTGCTTCTCTTTCAGAGAAACGCATGTGAGTTTCTGGTGAATGCTTGTAAGAAGCTTAAGGCACTTTCAAAGGAAAGTGATTTTCTCTGAAAGGACAGCATTTAGAAACTGAAGCAACACTCCATTCACTTCGCACAGTGAATTGAAGTGTTGGAACAGACTGCTTCTCTTTCAGAGAAATGCATGTGAGTTTCTGTTGAATGCTTGTAAGTAGCTTAAGGCACTTTCAAAGGAAAGTGATTTTCTCTGAAAGGACAGCATTTAGAAAGTGAAGCAACACTCCATTCACTTCGCAGAGTGAATTGAAGTATTGGAACAGACTGCTTCTCTTTCAGAGAAACGCATGTGAGTTTCTGGTGAATGCTTGTAAGTAGCATAAGGCACTTTCAAAGGAAAGTGATTTTCTTTGAAAGGACAGCATTTAGAAAGTGAAGCAACACTCCATTCACTTCGCACAGTGAATTGAAGTGTTGGAACAGACTGCTTCTCTTTCAGAGAAACGCATGTGAGTTTCTTGTGAATTCTTGCAAGTTGCTTAAGGCACTTTCAAAGGAAAGTGATTTTCTCTGAAAGGACAGCATTTAGAAACTGAAGCAACACTCCATTCACTTCGCACAGTGAATTGAAGTGTTGGAACAGACTGCTTCTCTTTAAGAGAAGCGCATGTGAGTTTCTTCCAAATGCTTGCAAGTAGCTTAAGGCACTTTCAAAGGAAAGTGATTTTCTCTGAAAGGACAGCATTTAGAAAGTGAAGCAACACTCCATTCACTTCGCACAGTGAATTGAAGTGTTGGAACAGACTGCTTCTCTTTCAGAGAAACGCATGTGAGTTTCTGGTGAATGCTTGTAAGAAGCTTAAGGCACTTTCAAAGGAAAGTGATTTTCTCTGAAAGGACAGCATTTAGAAAGTGAAGCAACACTCCATTCACTTCGCACAGTGAATTGAAGTGTTGGAACAGACTGCTTCTCTTTCCGAGAAACGCATGTGAGTTTCTTGTGAATTCTTGCAAGTTGCTTCAGGCACTTTCATAGGAAAGTGATTTTCTCTGAAAGGACAGCATTTAGAAAGTGATGCAACACTCCATTCACTTCGCACAGTGAATTGAAGTGTTGGAACAGACTGCTTCTCTTTCATAGAAACGCATTAGTGTTTCTTGTGAATGCTTGTAAGTAGCTTAAGGCACTTTCAAAGGAAAGTGATTTTCTCTGAAAGGACAGCATTTAGAAAGTGAGGCAACACTCCATTCACTTCGCACAGTGAATTGAAGTGTTGGAACAGACTGCTTCTCTTTCAGAGAAACGCATGTGAGTTTCTTCCTAATGCTTCCAAGTAGCTTAAGGCACTTTCAAGGGAAAGTGATTTTCTCTGAAAGGACAGCATTTAGAAAGTGAAGCAACACTCCATTCACTTCGCACAGTGAATTGAAGTGTTGGAACAGACTGCTTCTCTTTCAGAGAAACGCATGTGAGTTTCTTCCTAATGCTTGTAAGTAGCTTCAGGCACTTTCAAAGGAAAGTGATTTTCTCTGAAAGGACAGCATTTAGAAAGTGAAGCAACACTCCATTCACTTCGTGCAGTGAATTGAAGTGTTGGAACAGAGTGCTTCTCTTTCATAGAAACGCATTAGTGTTTCTTGTGAATGCTTGCAAGTGGCTTAAGGCACTTTCAAAGGAAAGTGATTTTCTCTGAAAGGACAGCATTTAGAAAGTGAAGCAACACTCCATTCACTTTGTACAGTGAATTGAAGTGTTGGAACAGACTGCCTCTCTTTCAGAGAAATACATGTGAGTTTCTGTTGAATGCTTGTCAGTAGCTTAAGGCTCTTTCAAAGGAAAGTGATTTTCTCTGAAAGGACAGCATTTAGAAAGTAAAGCAACACTCCATTCCCTTCGCGCAATGAATTGAAGTGTTGGAACAGACTGCTTCTCTTTCATAGAAACGCATTAGTGTTTCTTGTGAATGCTTGTAAGAAAATTAAGGCACTTTCAAAGGAAAGTGATTTTCTCTGAAAGGACAGCATTTAGAAAGTGAAGCAACACTCCATTCACTTCGCACAGTGAATTGAAGTGTTGGAACAGACTGCTTCTCTTTCAGAGAAACGCATGTGAGTTTCTTGTGAATTCTTGCAAGTTGCTTAAGGCACTTTCAAAGGAAAGTGATTTTCTCTGAAAGGACAGCATTTAGAAAGTGAAGCAACACTCCATTCACTTCGCACAGTGAATTGAAGTGTTGGAACAGACTGCTTCTCTTTCAGAGAAATGCATGTGAGTTTCTGGTGAATGCTTGTAAGTAGCTTAAGGCACTTTCAAAGGAAAGTGATTTTCTCTGAAAGGACAGCATTTAGAAAGTGAAGCAACACTCCATTCACTTCGCAGAGTGAATTGAAGTATTGGAACAGACTGCTTCTCTTTCAGAGAAACGCATGTGAGTTTCTGGTGAATGCTTGTAAGTAGCTTAAGGCACTTTCAAAGGAAAGTGATTTTCTCTGAAAGGACAGCATTTAGAAAGTGAAGCAACACTCCATTCACTTCGCACAGTGAATTGAAGTGTTGGAACAGACTGCTTCTCTTTCAGAGAAACGCATGTGAGTTTCTTGTGAATTCTTGCAAGTTGCTTAAGGCACTTTCAAAGGAAAGTGATTTTCTCTGAAAGGACAGCATTTAGAAACTGAAGCAAGACTCCATTCACTTCGCACAGTGAATTGAAGTGTTAGAACAGACTGCTTCTCTTTCAGAGAAACGCATGTGAGTTTTTTGTGAATGCTTGAAAGTAGTTTAAGGCACTTTCAAAGGAAAGTGATTTTCTCTGAAAGGACAGAATTTAGAAAGTGATGCAACACTCCATTCACTACGCACAGTGAATTGAAGTGTTGGAACAGACTGCTTCTCTTTCAGAGAAACGCATGTGATTTTCTTCCTAATGCTTGTAAATAGCTTCAGGCACTTTCAAAGGAAAGTGATTTTCTCTGAAAGGACAGCATTTAGAAAGTGAAGCAACACTCCATTCCCTTCGTGCAGTGAATTGAAGTGTTGGAACAGAGTGCTTCTCTTTCATAGAAACGCATTAGTGTTTCTTGTGAATGCTTGCAAGTGGCTTAAGGCACTTTCAAAGGAAAGTGATTTTCTCTGAAAGGACAGCATTTAGAAAGTGAAGCAACACTCCATTCACTTTGTACAGTGAATTGAAGTGTTGGAACAGACTGCCTCTCTTTCAGAGAAATGCATGTGAGTTTCTGTTGAATGCTTGTCAGTAGCTTAAGGCTCTTTCAAAGGAAAGTGATTTTCTCTGAAAGGACAGCATTTAGAAAGTAAAGCAACACTCCATTCCCTTCGCGCAATGAATTGAAGTGTTGGAACAGACTGCTTCTCTTTCATAGAAACGCATTAGTGTTTCTTGTGAATGCTTGTAAGAAGCTTAAGGCACTTTCAAAGGAAAGTGATTTTCTCTGAAAGGACAGCATTTAGAAAGTGAAGCAACACTCCATTCACTTCGCACAGTGAATTGAAGTGTTGGAACAGACTGCTTCTCTTTCAGAGAAACGCATGTGAGTTTCTTGTGAACTCTTGCAGGTTGCTTAAGGCACTTTCAAAGGAAAGTGATTTTCTCTGAAAGGACAGAATTTAGAAAGTGAAGCAACACTCCATTCACTTCGCACAGTGAATTGAAGTGTTGGAACAGACTGCTTCTCTTTCAGAGAAGCGCATGTGAGTTTCTTGCTAATGCTTGCAAGTAGCTTAAGGCACTTTCAAAGGAAAGTGATTTTCTCTGAAAGGACAGCATTTAGAAAGTGAAGCAACACTCCATTCACTTCGCACAGTGAATTGAAGTGTTGGAACAGACTGCTTCTCTTTCAGAGAAACGCATGTGAGTTTCTGGTGAATGCTTGTAAGAAGCTTAAGGCACTTTCAAAGGAAAGTGATTTTCTCTGAAAGGACAGCATTTAGAAACTGAAGCAACACTCCATTCACTTCGCACAGTGAATTGAAGTGTTGGAACAGACTGCTTCTCTTTCAGAGAAATGCATGTGAGTTTCTGTTGAATGCTTGTAAGTAGCTTAAGGCACTTTCAAAGGAAAGTGATTTTCTCTGAAAGGACAGCATTTAGAAAGTGAAGCAACACTCCATTCACTTCGCACAGTGAATTGAAGTGTTGGAACAGACTGCTTCTCTTTCAGAGAAACGCATGTGAGTTTCTTGTGAATTCTTGCAAGTTGCTTAAGGCACTTTCAAAGGAAAGTGATTTTCTCTGAAAGGACAGCATTTAGAAACTGAAGCAACACTCCATTCACTTCGCACAGTGAATTGAAGTGTTGGAACAGACTGCTTCTCTTTAAGAGAAGCGCATGTGAGTTTCTTCCAAATGCTTGCAAGTAGCTTAAGGCACTTTCAAAGGAAAGTGATTTTCTCTGAAAGGACAGCATTTAGAAAGTGAAGCAACACTCCATTCACTTCGCACAGTGAATTGAAGTGTTGGAACAGACTGCTTCTCTTTCAGAGAAACGCATGTGAGTTTCTGGTGAATGCTTGTAAGAAGCTTAAGGCACTTTCAAAGGAAAGTGATTTTCTCTGAAAGGACAGCATTTAGAAAGTGAAGCAACACTCCATTCACTTCGCACAGTGAATTGAAGTGTTGGAACAGACTGCTTCTCTTTCCGAGAAACGCATGTGAGTTTCTTTTGAATTCTTGCAAGTTGCTTCAGGCACTTTCATAGGAAAGTGATTTTCTCTGAAAGGACAGCATTTAGAAAGTGAAGCAACACTCCATTCACTTCGCACAGTGAATTGAAGTGTTGGAACAGACTGCTTCTCTTTCATAGAAACGCATTAGTGTTTCTTGTGAATGCTTGTAAGTAGCTTAAGGCACTTTCAAAGGAAAGTGATTTTCTCTGAAAGGACAGCATTTAGAAAGTGAGGCATCACTCCATTCACTTCGCACAGTGAATTGAAGTGTTGGAACAGACTGCTTCTCTTTCAGAGAAACGCATGTGAGTTTCTTCCTAATGCTTCCAAGTAGCTTAAGGCACTTTCAAGGGAAAGTGATTTTCTCTGAAAGGACAGCATTTAGAAAGTGAAGCAACACTCCATTCACTTCGCACAGTGAATTGAAGTGTTGGAACAGACTGCTTCTCTTTCAGAGAAACGCATGTGAGTTTCTTCCTAATGCTTGTAAGTAGCTTCAGGCACTTTCAAAGGAAAGTGATTTTCTCTGAAAGGACAGCATTTAGAAAGTGAAGCAACACTCCATTCACTTCGCACAGTGAATTGAAGTGTTGGAACAGACTGCTTCTCTTTCAGAGAAACGCATGTGAGTTTCTTGTGAATTCTTGCAAGTTGCTTAAGGCACTTTCAAAGGAAAGTGATTTTCTCTGAAAGGACAGCATTTAGAAACTGAAGCAACACTCCATTCACTTCGCACAGTGAATTGAAGTGTTGGAACAGACTGCTTCTCTTTAAGAGAAACGCATGTGAGTTTTTTGTGAATGCTTGAAAGTAGTTTAAGGCACTTTCAAAGGAAAGTGATTTTCTCTGAAAGGACAGAATTTAGAAAGTGATGCAACACTCCATTCACTTCGCACAGTGAATTGAAGTGTTGGAACAGACTGCTTCTCTTTCAGAGAAACGCATGTGATTTTCTTCCTAATGCTTGTAAGTAGCTTCAGGCACTTTCAAAGGAAAGTGATTTTCTCTGAAAGGACAGCATTTAGAAAGTGAAGCAACAATCCATTCCCTTCGTGCAGTGAATTGAAGTGTTGGAACAGAGTGCTTCTCTTTCAGAGAAACGCATGTGAGTTTCTGGTGAATGCTTGTAAGAAGCTTAAGGCACTTTCAAAGGAAAGTGATTTTCTCTGAAAGGACAGCATTTAGAAAGTGAAGCAACACTCCATTCCCTTCGTGCAGTGAATTGAAGTGTTGGAACCGAGTGCTTCTCTTTCATAGAAACGCATTAGTGTTTCTTGTGAATGCTTGCAAGTGGCTTAAGGCACTTTCAAAGGAAAGTGATTTTCTCTGAAAGGACAGCATTTAAAAAGTGAAGCAACACTCCATTCACTTCGCACAGTGAATTGAAGTGTTGGAGCAGACTGCTTCTCTTTCCGAGAAACGCATGTGAGTTTCTTGTGAATTCTTGCAAGTTGCTTCAGGCACTATCATAGGAAAGTGATTTTCTCTGAAAGGACAGCATTTAGAAAGTAAAGCAACACTCCACTCACTTCGCACAGTGAATTGAAGTGTTGGAACAGACTGCTTCTCTTTCAGAGAAACGCATGTGAGTTTCTTGTGAATGCTTGCAAGTTGCTTAAGGCACTTTCAAAGGAAAGTGATTTTCTCTGAAAGGACAGCATTTAGAAAGTGAAGCAACACTCCATTCACTTTGTACAGTGAATTGAAGTGTTGGAACAGACTGCCTCTCTTTCAGAGAAATGCATGTGAGTTTCTGTTGAATGCTTGTCAGTAGCTTAAGGCTCTTTCAAAGGAAAGTGATTTTCTCTGAAAGGACAGCATTTAGAAAGTAAAGCAACACTCCATTCCCTTCGCGCAATGAATTGAAGTGTTGGAACAGACTGCTTCTCTTTCATAGAAACGCATTAGTGTTTCTTGTGAATGCTTGTGAGTAGCTTAAGGCACTTTCAAAGGAAAGTGATTTTCTCTGAAAGGACAGCATTTAGAAAGTGAGGCAACACTCCATTCACTTCGCACAGTGAATTGAAGTGTTGGAACAGACTGCTTCTCTTTCAGAGAAACGCATGTGAGTTTCTTCCTAATGCTTGCAAGTAGCTTAAGGCACTTTCAAGGGAAAGTGATTTTCTCTGAAAGGACAGCATTTAGAAAGTGAAGCAACACTCCATTCACTTCGCACAGTGAATTGAAGTGTTGGAACAGACTGCTTCTCTTTCAGAGAAACGCATGTGAGTTTCTTCCTAATGCTTGTAAGTAGCTTCAGGCACTTTCAAAGGAAAGTGATTTTCTCTGAAAGGACAGCATTTAGAAAGTGAAGCAACACTCCATTCCCTTCGTGCAGTGAATTGAAGTGTTGGAACAGAGTGCTTCTCTTTCATAGAAACGCATTAGTGTTTCTTGTGAATGCTTACAAGTGGCTTAAGGCACTTTCAAAGGAAAGTGATTTTCTCTGAAAGGACAGCATTTAGAAAGTGAAGCAACACTTCATTCACTTTGTACAGTGAACTGAAGTGTTGGAACAGACTGCCTCTCTTTCAGAGAAATGCATGTGAGTTTCTGTTGAATGCTTGTCAGTAGCTTAAGGCTCTTTCAAAGGAAAGTGATTTTCTCGGAAAGGAGAGCATTTAGAAAGTAAAGTAACACTCCATGCCCCTCGCGCAATGAATTGAAGTGTTGGAACAGACTGCTTCTCTTTCATAGAAACGCATTAGTGTTTCTTGTGAATGCTTGTAAGAAGCTTAAGGCACTTTCAAAGGAAAGTGATTTTCTCTGAAAGGACAGCATTTAGAAAGTGAAGCAACACTCCATTCACTTCGCACAGTGAATTGAAGTGTTGGAACAGACTGCTTCTCTTTCAGAGAAACGCATGTGAGTTTCTTGTGAATTCTTGCAAGTTGCTTAAGGCACTTTCAAAGGAAAGTGATTTTCTCTGAAAGGACAGCATTTAGAAACTGAAGCAACACTCCAGTCACTTCGCACAGTGAATTGAAGTGTTGGAACAGACTGCTTCTCTTTCAGAGAAACGCATGTGAGTTTTTTGTGAATGCTTGAAAGTAGTTTAAGGCACTTTCAAAGGAAGGTGATTTTCTCTGAAAGGACAGAATTTAGAAAGTGAAGCAACACTCCATTCACTTCGCACAGTGAATTGAAGTGTTTGAACAGTCTTCTTCTCTTTCAGAGAAACGCATGTGAGTTTCTTCCTAATGCTTGCAAGTAGCTTAAGGCACTTTCAAAGGAAAGTGATTTTCTCTGAAAGGACAGCATTTAGAAAGTGAAGCAACACTCCATTCACTTCGCACAGTGAATTGAAGTGTTGGAACAGACTGCTTCTCTTTCAGAGAAACGCATGTGAGTTTCTGGTGAATGCTTGTAAGAAGCTTAAGGCACTTTCAAAGGAAAGTGATTTTCTCTGAAAGGACAGCATTTAGAAAGTGAAGCAACACTCCATTCACTTCGCACAGTGAATTCAAGTGTTGGAACACACTGCTTCTCTTTCAGAGAAACGCATGTGACTTTCTGGTAAATGCTTGTAAGAAGCTTAAGGCACTTTCAAAGGAAAGTGATTTTCTCTGAAAGGACAGCATTTAGAAACTGAAGCAACACTCCATTCACTTCGCACAGTGAATTGAAGTGTTGGAACAGACTGCTTCTCTTTCAGAGAAACGCATGTGACTTTCTGGTGAATGCTTGTAAGAAGCTTAAGGCACTTTCAAAGGAAAATGATTTTCTCTGAAAGGACAGAATTTAGAAAGTGTAGCAACACTCTATTCCCTTCGTGCAGTGAATTGAAGTGTTGGAACAGAGTGCTTCTCTTTCATAGAAACGCATTAGTGTTTCTTGTGAATGCTTGCAAGTGGCTTAAGGCACTTTCAAAGGAAAGTGATTTTCTCTGAAAGGACAGCATTAAGAAAGTGAAGCAACACTCCATTCACTTCGCACAGTGAATTGAAGTGTTGGAACAGACTGCTTCTCTTTCCGAGAAACGCATGTGAGTTTCTTGTGAATTCTTGCAAGTTGCTTAAGGCACTTTCAAAGGAAAGTGATTTTCTCTGAAAGGACAGCATTTAGAAAGAGAAGCAACACTCCATTCACTTCGCACAGTGAATTGAAGTGTTGGAACAGACTGCTTCTCTTTCAGAGAAACGCATGTGAGTTTTTTGTGAATGCTTGAAAGTAGTTTAAGGCACTTTCAAAGGAAAGTGATTTTCTCTGAAAGGACAGAATTTAGAAAGTGAAGCAACACTCCATTCACTTTGTACAGTGAATTGAAGTGTTGGAACAGACTGCCTCTCTTTCAGAGAAATGCATGTGAGTTTCTGTTGAATGCTTGTCAGTAGCTTAAGGCTCTTTCAAAGGAAAGTGATTTTCTCTGAAAGGACAGCATTTAGAAAGTGAAGCAACACTCCATTCCCTTTGCGCAATGAATTGAAGTGTTGGAACAGACTGCTTCTCTTTCATAGAAACGCATTAGTGTTTCTTGTGAATGCTTGTAAGAAGCTTAAGGCACTTTCAAAGCAAAGTGATTTTCTCTGAAAGGACAGCATTTAGAAAGTGAAGCAACACTCCATTCACTTCGCACAGTGAATTGAAGTGTTGGAACAGACTGCTTCTCTTTCAGAGAAACGCATGTGAGTTTCTTCCTAATGCTTGCAAGTAGCTTAAGGCACTTTCAAGGGAAAGTGATTTTCTCTGAAAGGACAGCATTTAGAAAGTGAAGCAACACTCCCTTCACTTCGCACAGTGAATTGAAGTGTTGGAACAGACTGCTTCTCTTTCAGAGAAATGCATGTGAGTTTCTGGTGAATGCTTGTAAGTAGCTTAAGGCACTTTCAAAGGAAAGTGATTTTCTCTGAAAGGACAGAATTTAGAAAGTGAAGCAACACTCCATTCACTTCGCACAGTGAATTGAAGTGTTGGAACAGACTGCTTCTCTTTCAGAGAAACGCATGTGAGTTTCTGTTGAATGCTTGTAAGTAGCTTAAGGCACTTTCAAAGGAAAGTGATTTTCTCTGAAAGGACAGCATTTAGAAAGTGAAGCAACACTCCATTCACTACGTGCAGTGAATTGAAGTGTTGGAACAGACTGCTTCTCTTTCAGAGAAACGCATGTGAGTTTCTTCCTAATGCTTGCAAGTAGCTTAAGGCACTTTCAAGGGAAAGTGATTTTCTCTGAAAGGACAGCATTTAGAAAGTGAAGCAACACTCCATTCACTTCGCACAGTGAATTGAAGTGTTGGAACAGACTGCTTCTCTTTCAGAGAAACGCATTAGTGTTTCTTGTGAATGCTTGCAAGTGGCTTAAGGCACTTTCAAAGGAAAGTGATTTTCTCTGAAAGGACAGCATTTAGAAAGTGAAGCAACACTCCATTCACTTTGTACAGTGAATTGAAGTGTTGGAACAGACTGCCTCTCTTTCAGAGAAATGCATGTGAGTTTCTGTTGAATGCTTGTCAGTAGCTTAAGGCTCTTTCAAAGGAAAGTGATTTTCTCTGAAAGGACAGCATTTAGAAAGTAAAGCAACACTCCATTCCCTTCGCGCAATGAATTGAAGTGTTGGAACAGACTGCTTCTCTTTCATAGAAACGCATTAGTGTTTCTTGTGAATGCTTGTAAGAAGCTTAAGGCACTTTCAAAGGAAAGTGATTTTCTCTGAAAGGACAGCATTTAGAAAGTGAAGCAACACTCCATTCACTTCGCACAGTGAATTGAAGTGTTGGAACAGACTGCTTCTCTTTCCAAGAAACGCATGTGAGTTTCTTGTGAATTCTTGCAAGTTGCTTAAGGCACTTTCATAGGAAAGTGATTTTCTCTGAAAGGACAGCATTTAGAAAGTGAAGCAACACTCCATTCACTTCGCACAGTGAATTGAAGTGTTGGAACAGACTGCTTCTCTTTCAGAGAAACGCATGTGAGTTTTTTGTGAATGCTTGAAAGGAGTTTAAGGAACTTTCAAAGGAAAGTGATTTTCTCTGAAAGGACAGAATTTAGAAAGTGAAGCAACACTCCATTCACTTCGCACAGTGAATTGAAGTGTTGGAACAGTCTGCTTCTCTTTCAGAGAAACGCATGTGAGCTTCTTACTAATGCTTGCAAGTAGCTTAAGGCACTTTCAAAGGAAAGTGATTTTCTCTGAAAGGACAGCATTTAGAAAGTGAAGCAACACTCCATTCCCTACGTGCAGTGAATTGAAGTGTTGGAACAGACTGCTTCTCTTTCAGAGAAACGCATGTGAGTTTCTTCCTAATGCTTGCAAGTAGCTTAAGGCACTTTCAAGGGAAAGTGATTTTCTCTGAAAGGACAGCATTTAGAAAGTGAAGCAACACTCCATTCACTTCGCACAGTGAATTGAAGTGTTGGAACAGACTGCTTCTCTTTCAGAGAAACGCATTAGTGTTTCTTGTGAATGCTTGCAAGTGGCTTAAGGCACTTTCAAAGGAAAGTGATTTTTTCTGAAAGGACAGCATTTAGAAAGTGAAGTAACACTCCATTCACTTTGTACAGTGAATTGAAGTGTTGGAACAGACTGCCTCTCTTTCAGAGAAATGCATGTGAGTTTCTGTTGAATGCTTGTCAGTAGCTTAATGCTCTTTCAAAGGAAAGTGATTTTCTCTGAAAGGACAGCATTTAGAAAGTAAAGCAACACTCCATTCCCTTCGCGCAATGAATTGAAGTGTTGGAACAGACTGCTTCTCTTTCATAGAAACGCATTAGTGTTTCTTGTGAATGCTTGTAAGAAGCTTAAGGCACTTTCAAAGGAAAGTGATTTTCTCTGAAAGGACAGCATTTAGAAAGTGAAGCAACACTCAATTCACTTCGCACAGTGAATTGAAGTGTTGGAACAGACTGCTTCTCTTTCCGAGAAACGCATGTGAGTTTCTTGTGAATTCTTGCAAGTTGCTTCAGGCACTTTCATAGGAAAGTGATTTTCTCTGAAAGGACAGCATTTAGAAAGTGAAGCAACACTCCATTCACTTCGCACAGGCAATTGAAGTGTTGGAACAGACTGCTTCTCTTTCAGAGAAACGCATGTGAGTTTTTTGTGAATGCTTGAAAGTAGTTTAAGGCACTTTCAAAGGAAAGTGATTTTCTCTGAAAGGACAGAATTTAGAAAGTGAAGCAACACTCCATTCACTTCGCACAGTGAATTGAAGTGTTGGAACAGTCTGCTTCTCTTTCAGAGAAACGCATGTGAGCTTCTTCCTAGTGCTTGCAAGTAGCTTAAGGCACTTTCAAAGGAAAGTGATTTTCTCTGAAAGGACAGCATTTAGAAAGTGAAGCAACACTCCATTCCCTTCGTGCAGTGAATTCAAGTGTTGGAACAGAGTGCTTCTCTTTCATAGAAACGCATTAGTGTTTCTTGTGAATTCTTGTAAGAAGCTTAAGGCACTTTCAAAGGAAAGTGATTTTCTCTGAAAGGACAGCATTTAGAAAGTGAAGCAACACTCCATTCACTTCGCACAGTGAATTGAAGTGTTGGAACAGACTGCTTCTCTTTCAGAGAAACGCATGTGAGTTTCTTGTGAATTCTTGCAAGTTGCTTAAGGCACTTTCAAAGGAAAGTGATTTTCTCTGAAAGGACAGCATTTAGAAAGTGAAGCAACACTCCATTCACTTCGCACAGTGAATTGAAGTGTTGGAACAGACTGCTTCTCTTTCAGAGAAACGCATGTGAGTTTTTTGTGAATGTTTGAAAGTAGTTTAAGGCACTTTCAAAGGAAAGTGATTTTCTCTGAAAGGACAGAATTTAGAAAGTGAAGCAACACTCCATTCACTTCGCACAGTGAATTGAAGTGTTGGAACAGACTGCTTCTCTTTCAGAGAAACACATGTGAGTTTCTGGTGAATGCTTGTAAGTAGCTTAAGGCACTTTCAAAAGAAAGTGATTTTCTCTGAGGACAGCATTTAGAAAGTGAAGCAACACTCCATTCACTTCGCAGAGTGAATTGAAGTATTGGAACCGACTGCTTCTCTTTCAGAGAAACAAATGTGAGTTTCTGGTGAATGCTTGTAAGTAGCTTAAGGCACTTTCAAAGGAAAGTGATTTTCTCTGAAAGGACAGCATTTAGAAAGTGAAGCAACACTCCATTCACTTCGCACAGTGAATTGAAGTGTTGGAACAGACTGCCTCTCTTTCAGAGAAACGCATGTGAGTTTCTTGTGAATTCTTGCAAGTTGCTTAAGGCACTTTCAAAGGAAAGTGATTTTCTCTGAAAGGACAGCATTTAGAAACTGAAGCAACACTCCATTCACTTCCCACAGTGAATTGAAGTGTTGGAACAGACTGCTTCTCTTTCAGAGAAACGCATGTGAGTTTTTTGTGAATGCTTGAAAGTAGTTTAAGGCACTTTCAAAGGTAAGTGATTTTCTCTGAAAGGACAGAATTTAGAAAGTGATGCAACACTCCATTCACTTCGCACAGTGAATTGAAGTGTTGGAACAGACTGCTTCTCTTTCAGAGAAACGCATGTGAGCTTCTTCCTAATGCTTGTAAGTAGCTTCAGGCACTTTCAAAGGAAAGTGATTTTCTCTGAAAGGACAGCATTTAGAAAGTGAAGCAACACTCCATTCCCTTCGTGCAGTGAATTCAAGTGTTGGAACAGAGTGCTTCTCTTTCATAGAAACGCATTAGTGTTTCTTGTGAATGCTTGCAAGTGGCTTAAGGCACTTTCAAAGGAAAGTGATTTTCTCTGAAAGGACAGCATTTAGAAAGTGAAGCAACACTCCATTCACTTTGTACAGTGAATTGAAGTGTTGGAACAGACTGCCTCTCTTTCAGAGAAATGCATGTGAGTTTCTGTTGAATGCTTGTCAGTAGCTTAAGGCTCTTTCAAAGGAAAGTGATTTTCTCTGAAAGGACAGCATTTAGAAAGTAGAGCAACACTACATTCCCTTCACGCAATGAATTGAAGTGTCGGAACAGACTGCTTCTCTTTCATAGAAGCGCATTAGTGTTTCTTGTGAATGCTTGTAAGAAGCTTTTGGCAATTTCAAAGGAAAGTGATTTTCTCTGAAAGGACAGCATTTAGAAAGTGAAGCAACACTCCATTCACTTCGCACAGTGAATTGAAGTGTTGGAACAGACTGCTTCTCTTTCAGAGAAACGCATGTGAGTTTCTTGGGAATTCTTGCAAGTTGCTTAAGGCACTTTCAAAGGAAAGTGATTTTCTCTGAAAGGACAGCATTTAGAAACTGAAGCAACACTCCATTCACTTCGCACAGTGAATTGAAGTGTTGGAACAGACTGCTTCTCTTTCAGAGAAACGTATGTGAGTTTTTTGTGAATGCTTGAAAGTAGTTTAAGGCACTTTCAAAGGAAAGTGATTTTCTCTGAAAGGACAGAATTTAGAAAGTGAAGCAACACTCCATTCACTTCGCACAGTGAATTGAAGTGTTTGAACAGTCTGCTTCTCTTTCAGAGAAACGCATGTGAGTTTCTTCCTAATGCTTGCAAGTAGCTTAAGGCACTTTCAAAGGAAAGTGATTTTCTCTGAAAGGACAGCATTTAGAAAGTGAAGCAACACTCCATTCACTTCGCACAGTGAATTGAAGTGTTGGAACAGACTGCTTCTCTTTCCGAGAAACGCATGTGAGTTTCTTGTGAATTCTTGCAAGTTCCTTCAGGCACTTTCATAGGAAAGTGATTTTCTCTGAAAGGACAGCATTTAGAAAGTGAAGCAACACTCCATTCACTTCACACAGTGAATTGAAGTGTTGGAACAGACTGCTTCTCTTTCAGAGAAACGCATGTGAGTTTCTTGTGAATGCTTGCAAGTTGCTTAAGGCACTTTCAAAGGAAAGTGATTTTCTCTGAAAGGACAGCATTTAGAAAGTGAAGCAACACTCCATTCACTTTGTACAGTGAATTGAAGTGTTGGAACAGACTGCCTCTCTTTCAGAGAAATGCATGTGAGTTTCTGTTGAATGCTTGTCAGTAGCTTAAGGCTCTTTCAAAGGAAAGTGATTTTCTCTGAAAGGACAGCATTTAGAAAGTAAAGCAACACTCCATTTCCTTCGTGCAATGAATTGAAGTGTTGGAACAGACTGCTTCTCTTTCATAGAAACGCATTAGTGTTTCTTGTGAATGCTTGTAAGTAGCTTAAGGCACTTTCAAAGGAAAGTGATTTTCTCTGAAAGGACAGCATTTAGAAAGTGAGGCAACACTCCATTCACTTCGCACAGTGAATTGAAGTGTTGGAACAGACTGCTTCTCTTTCAGAGAAACGCATGTGAGTTTCTTCCTAATGCTTGTAAGTAGCTTCAGGCACTTTCAAAGGAAAGTGATTTTCTCTGAAAGGACAGCATTTAGAAAGTGAAGCAACACTCCATTCCCTTCGTGCAGTGAATTGAAGTGTTGGAACAGAGTGCTTCTCTTTCATAGAAACGCATTAGTGTTTCTTGTGAATGCTTACAAGTGGCTTAAGGCACTTTCAAAGGAAAGTGATTTTCTCTGAAAGGACAGCATTTAGAAAGTGAAGCAACACTCCATTCACTTTGTACAGTGAATTGAAGTGTTGGAACAGACTGCCTCTCTTTCAGAGAAATGCATGTGAGTTTCTGTTGAATGCTTGTCAGTAGCTTAAGGCTCTTTCAAAGGAAAGTGATTTTCTCTGAAAGGACAGCATTCAGAAAGTAAAGCAACACTCCATTCCCTTCGCGCAATGAATTGAAGTGTTGGAACAGACTGCTTCTCTTTCATAGAAACGCATTAGTGTTTCTTGTGAATGCTTGTAAGAAGCTTAAGGCACTTTCAAAGGAAAGTGATTTTCTCTGAAAGGACAGCATTTAGAAAGTGAAGCAAGACTCCATTCACTTCGCACAGTGAATTGAAGTGTTGGAACAGACTGCTTCTCTTTCATAGAAACGCATTAGTGTTTCTTGTGAATGCTTGTAAGTAGCTTAAGGCACTTTCAAAGGAAAGTGATTTTCTCTGAAAGGACAGCATTTAGAAAGTGAGGCAACACTCCATTCACTTCGCACAGTGAATTGAAGTGTTGGAACAGACTGCTTCTCTTTCAGAGAAACGCATGTGAGTTTCTTCCTAATGCTTCCAAGTAGCTTAAGGCACTTTCAAGGGAAAGTGATTTTCTCTGAAAGGACAGCATTTAGAAAGTGAAGCAACACTCCATTCACTTCGCACAGTGAATTGAAGTGTTGGAACAGACTGCTTCTCTTTCAGAGAAACGCATGTGAGTTTCTTCCTAATGCTTGTAAGTAGCTTCAGGCACTTTCAAAGGAAAGTGATTTTCTCTGAAAGGACAGCATTTAGAAAGTGAAGCAACACTCCATTCACTTCGTGCAGTGAATTGAAGTGTTGGAACAGACTGCTTCTCTTTCATAGAAACGCATTAGTGTTTCTTGTGAATGCTTGTAAGAAAATTAAGGCACTTTCAAAGGAAAGTGATTTTCTCTGAAAGGACAGCATTTAGAAAGTGAAGCAACACTCCATTCACTTCGCACAGTGAATTGAAGTGTTGGAAGAGACTGCTTCTCTTTCAGAGAAACGCATGTGAGTTTCTTGTGAATTCTTGCAAGTTGCTTAAGGCACTTTCAAAGGAAAGTGATTTTCTCTGAAAGGACAGCATTTAGAAAGTGAAGCAACACTCCATTCACTTCGCACAGTGAATTGAAGTGTTGGAACAGACTGCTTCTCTTTCAGAGAAATGCATGTGAGTTTCTGGTGAATGCTTGTAAGTAGCTTAAGGCACTTTCAAAGGAAAGTGATTTTCTCTGAAACGACAGCATTTAGAAAGTGAAGCAACACTCCATTCACTTCGCAGAGTGAATTGAAGTATTGGAACAGACTGCTTCTCTTTCAGAGAAACGCATGTGAGTTTCTGGTGAATGCTTGTAAGTAGCTTAAGGCACTTTCAAAGGAAAGTGATTTTCTCTGAAAGGACAGCATTTAGAAAGTGAAGCAACACTCCATTCACTTCGCACAGTGAATTGAAGTGTTGGAACAGACTGCTTCTCTTTCAGAGAAACGCATGTGAGTTTCTTGTGAATTCTTGCAAGTTGCTTAAGGCACTTTCAAAGGAAAGTGATTTTCTCTGAAAGGACAGCATTTAGAAACTGAAGCAAGACTCCATTCACTTCGCACAGTGAATTGAAGTGTTGGAACAGACTGCTTCTCTTTCAGAGAAACGCATGTGAGTTTTTTGTGAATGCTTGAAAGTAGTTTAAGGCACTTTCAAAGGAAAGTGATTTTCTCTGAAAGGACAGAATTTAGAAAGTGATGCAACACTCCATTCACTTCGCACAGTGAATTGAAGTGTTGGAACAGACTGCTTCTCTTTCAGAGAAACGCATGTGATTTTCTTCCTAATGCTTGTAAATAGCTTCAGGCACTTTCAAAGGAAAGTGATTTTCTCTAAAAGGACAGCATTTAGAAAGTGAAGCAACACTCCATTCCCTTCGTGCAGTGAATTGAAGTGTTGGAACAGAGTGCTTCTCTTTCATAGAAACGCATTAGTGTTTCTTGTGAATGCTTGCAAGTGGCTTAAGGCACTTTCAAAGGAAAGTGATTTTCTCTGAAAGGACAGCATTTAGAAAGTGAAGCAACACTCCATTCACTTTGTACAGTGAATTGAAGTGTTGGAACAGACTGCCTCTCTTTCAGAGAAATGCATGTGAGTTTCTGTTGAATGCTTGTCAGTAGCTTAAGGCTCTTTCAAAGGAAAGTGATTTTCTCTGAAAGGACAGCATTTAGAAAGTAAAGCAACACTCCATTCCCTTCGCGCAATGAATTGAAGTGTTGGAACAGACTGCTTCTCTTTCATAGAAACGCATTAGTGTTTCTTGTGAATGCTTGTAAGAAGCTTAAGGCACTTTCAAAGGAAAGTGATTTTCTCTGAAAGGACAGCATTTAGAAAGTGAAGCAAGACTCCATTCACTTCGCACAGTGAATTGAAGTGTTGGAACAGACTGCTTCTCTTTCAGAGAAACGCATGTGAGTTTCTTGTGAACTCTTGCAGGTTGCTTAAGGCACTTTCAAAGGAAAGTGATTTTCTCTGAAAGGACAGAATTTAGAAAGTGAAGCAACACTCCATTCACTTCGCACAGTGAATTGAAGTGTTGGAACAGACTGCTTCTCTTTCAGAGAAGCGCATGTGAGTTTCTTCCTAATGCTTGCAAGTAGCTTAAGGCACTTTCAAAGGAAAGTGATTTTCTCTGAAAGGACAGCATTTAGAAAGTGAAGCAACACTCCATTCACTTCGCACAGTGAATTGAAGTGTTGGAACAGACTGCTTCTCTTTCAGAGAAACGCATGTGAGTTTCTGGTGAATGCTTGTAAGAAGCTTAAGGCACTTTCAAAGGAAAGTGATTTTCTCTGAAAGGACAGCATTTAGAAACTGAAGCAACACTCCATTCACTTCGCACAGTGAATTGAAGTGTTGGAACAGACTGCTTCTCTTTCAGAGAAATGCATGTGAGTTTCTGTTGAATGCTTGTAAGTAGCTTAAGGCACTTTCAAAGGAAAGTGATTTTCTCTGAAAGGACAGCATTTAGAAAGTGAAGCAACACTCCATTCACTTCGCAGAGTGAATTGAAGTATTGGAACAGACTGCTTCTCTTTCAGAGAAACGCATGTGAGTTTCTGGTGAATGCTTGTAAGTAGCTTAAGGCACTTTCAAAGGAAAGTGATTTTCTCTGAAAGGACAGCATTTAGAAAGTGAAGCAACACTCCATTCACTTCGCACAGTGAATTGAAGTGTTGGAACAGACTGCTTCTCTTTCAGAGAAACGCATGTGAGTTTCTTGTGAATTCTTGCAAGTTGCTTAAGGCACTTTCAAAGGAAAGTGATTTTCTCTGAAAGGACAGCATTTAGAAACTGAAGCAACACTCCATTCACTTCGCACAGTGAATTGAAGTGTTGGAACAGACTGCTTCTCTTTAAGAGAAACGCATGTGAGTTTTTTGTGAATGCTTGAAAGTAGTTTAAGGCACTTTCAAAGGAAAGTGATTTTCTCTGAAAGGACAGAATTTAGAAAGTGATGCAACACTCCATTCACTTCGCACAGTGAATTGAAGTGTTGGAACAGACTGATTCTCTTTCAGAGAAACGCATGTGATTTTCTTCCTAATGCTTGTAAGTAGCTTCAGGCACTTTCAAAGGAAAGTGATTTTCTCTGAAAGGACAGCATTTAGAAAGTGAAGCAACAATCCATTCCCTTCGTGCAGTGAATTGAAGTGTTGGAACAGAGTGCTTCTCTTTCATAGAAACGCATTAGTGTTTCTTGTGAATGCCTGCAAGTGGCTTAAGGCACTTTCAAAGGAAAGTGATTTTCTCTGAAAGGACAGCATTTAGAAAGTGAAGCAACACTCCATTCACTTTGTACAGTGAATTTAAGTGTTGGAACACACTGCCTCTCTTTCAGAGAAATGCATGTGAGTTTCTGTTGAATGCTTGTCAGTAGCTTAAGGCTCTTTCAAAGGAAAGTGATTTTCTCTGAAAGGACAGCATTTAGGAAGTAAAGCAACACTCCATTCCCTTCGCGCAATGAATTGAAGTGTTGGAACAGACTGCTTCTCTTTCATAGAAACGCATTAGTGTTTCTTGTGAATGCTTGTAAGAAGCTTAAGGCACTTTCAAAGGAAAGTGATTTTCTCTGAAAGGACAGCATTTAGAAAGTGAAGCAACACTCCATTCACTTCGCACAGTGAATTGAAGTGTTGGAACAGACTGCTTCTCTTTCAGAGAAACGCATGTGAGTTTCTTGTGAACTCTTGCAGGTTGCTTAAGGCACTTTCAAAGGAAAGTGATTTTCACTGAAAGGACAGAATTTAGAAAGTGAAGCAACACTCCATTCACTTCGCACAGTGAATTGAAGTGTTGGAACAGACTGCTTCTCTTTAAGAGAAACGCATGTGAGTTTTTTGTGAATGCTTGAAAGTAGGTTAAGGCACTATCAAAGGAAAGTGATTTTCTCTGAAAGGACAGAATTTAGAAAGTGATGCAACACTCCATTCACTTCGCACAGTGAATTGAAGTGTTGGAACAGACTGCTTCTCTTTCAGAGAAACGCATGTGAGTTTCTTCCTAATGCTTGCAAGTAGCTTAAGGCACTTTCAAAGGAAAGTGATTTTCTCTGAAAGGACAGCATTTAGAAAGTGAAGCAACACTCCATTCACTTCGCACAGTGAATTGAAGTGTTGGAACAGACTGCTTCTCTTTCAGAGAAACGCATGTGAGTTTCTGGTGAATGCTTGTAAGAAGCTTAAGGCACTTTCAAAGGAAAGTGATTTTCTCTGAAAGGACAGCATTTAGAAAGTGAAGCAACACTCCATTCCCTTCGTGCAGTGAATTGAAGTGTTGGAACCGAGTGCTTCTCTTTCATAGAAACGCATTAGTGTTTCTTGTGAATGCTTGCAAGTGGCTTAAGGCACTTTCAAAGGAAAGTGATTTTCTCTGAAAGGACAGCATTTAAAAAGTGAAGCAACACTCCATTCACTTCGCACAGTGAATTGAAGTGTTGGAGCAGACTGCTTCTCTTTCCGAGAAACGCATGTGAGTTTCTTGTGAATTCTTGCAAGTTGCTTCAGGCACTATCATAGGAAAGTGATTTTCTCTGAAAGGACAGCATTTAGAAAGTGAAGCAACACTCCATTCACTTCGCACAGTGAATTGAAGTGTTGGAACAGACTGCTTCTCTTTCAGAGAAACGCATGTAAGTTTCTTGTGAATGCTTGCAAGTTGCTTAAGGCACTTTCAAAGGAAAGTGATTTTCTCTGAAAGGACAGCATTTAGAAAGTGAAGCAACACTCCATTCACTTTGTACAGTGAATTGAAGTGTTGGAACAGACTGCCTCTCTTTCAGAGAAATGCATGTGAGTTTCTGTTGAATGCTTGTCAGTAGCTTAAGGCTCTTTCAAAGGAAAGTGATTTTCTCTGAAAGGACAGCATTTAGAAAGTAAAGCAACACTCCATTCCCTTCGCGCAATGAATTGAAGTGTTGGAACAGACTGCTTCTCTTTCATAGAAACGCATTAGTGTTTCTTGTGAATGCTTGTGAGTAGCTTAAGGCACTTTCAAAGGAAAGTGATTTTCTCTGAAAGGACAGCATTTAGAAAGTGAGGCAACACTCCATTCACTTCGCACAGTGAATTGAAGTGTTGGAACAGACTGCTTCTCTTTCAGAGAAACGCATGTGAGTTTCTTCCTAATGCTTGCAAGTAGCTTAAGGCACTTTCAAGGGAAAGTGATTTTCTCTGAAAGGACAGCATTTAGAAAGTGAAGCAACACTCCATTCACTTCGCACAGTGAATTGAAGTGTTGGAACAGACTGCTTCTCTTTCAGAGAAACGCATGTGAATTTCTTCCTAATGCTTGTAAGTAGCTTCAGGCACTTTCAAAGGAAAGTGATTTTCTCTGAAAGGACAGCATTTAGAAAGTGAAGCAACACTCCATTCCCTTCGTGCAGTGAATTGAAGTGTTGGAACAGAGTGCTTCTCTTTCATAGAAACGCATTAGTGTTTCTTGTGAATGCTTACAAGTGGCTTAAGGCACTTTCAAAGGAAAGTGATTTTCTCTGAAAGGACAGTATTTAGAAAGTGAAGCAACACTCCATTCACTTTGTACAGTGAATTGAAGTGTTGGAACAGACTGCCTCTCTTTCAGAGAAATGCATGTGAGTTTCTGTTGAATGCTTGTCAGTAGCTTAAGGCTCTTTCAAAGGAAAGTGATTTTCTCTGAAAGGAGAGCATTTAGAAAGTAAAGCAACACTCCATGCCCCTCGCGCAATGAATTGAAGTGTTGGAACAGACTGCTTCTCTTTCATAGAAACGCATTAGTGTTTCTTGTGAATGCTTGTAAGAAGCTTAAGGCACTTTCAAAGGAAAGTGATTTTCTCTGAAAGGACAGCATTTAGAAAGTGAAGCAACACTCCATTCACTTCGCACAGTGAATTGAAGTGTTGGAACAGACTGCTTCTCTTTCAGAGAAACGCATGTGAGTTTCTTGTGAATTCTTGCAAGTTGCTTAAGGCACTTTCAAAGGAAAGTGATTTTCTCTGAAAGGACAGCATTTAGAAACTGAAGCAACACTCCATTCACTTCGCACAGTGAATTGAAGTGTTGGAACAGACTGCTTCTCTTTCAGAGAAACGCATGTGAGTTTTTTGTGAATGCTTGAAAGTAGTTTAAGGCACTTTCAAAGGAAGGTGATTTTCTCTGAAAGGACAGAATTTAGAAAGTGAAGCAACACTCCATTCACTTCGCACAGTGAATTGAAGTGTTTGAACAGTCTTCTTCTCTTTCAGAGAAACGCATGTGAGTTTCTTCCTAATGCTTGCAAGTAGCTTAAGGCACTTTCAAAGGAAAGTGATTTTCTCTGAAAGGACAGCATTTAGAAAGTGAAGCAACACTCCATTCACTTCGCACAGTGAATTGAAGTGTTGGAACAGACTGCTTCTCTTTCAGAGAAACGCATGTGAGTTTCTGGTGAATGCTTGTAAGAAGCTTAAGGCACTTTCAAAGGAAAGTGATTTTCTCTGAAAGGACAGCATTTAGAAAGTGAAGCAACACTCCATTCACTTCGCACAGTGAATTCAAGTGTTGGAACACACTGCTTCTCTTTCAGAGAAACGCATGTGACTTTCTGGTAAATGCTTGTAAGAAGCTTAAGGCACTTTCAAAGGAAAGTGATTTTCTCTGAAAGGACAGCATTTAGAAACTGAAGCAACACTCCATTCACTTCGCACAGTGAATTGAAGTGTTGGAACAGACTGCTTCTCTTTCAGAGAAACGCATGTGACTTTCTGGTGAATGCTTGTAAGAAGCTTAAGGCACTTTCAAAGGAAAATGATTTTCTCTGAAAGGACAGAATTTAGAAAGTGATGCAACACTCCATTCACTTCGCACAGTGAATTGAAGTGTTGGAACAGACTGCTTCTCTTTCAGAGAAACGCATGTGAGTTTCTTCCTAATGCTTGTAAGTAGCTTAAGGCACTTTCAAAGGAAAGTGATTTTCTCTGAAAGGACAGCATTTAGAAAGTGAAGCAACACTCTATTCCCTTCGTGCAGTGAATTGAAGTGTTGGAACAGAGTGCTTCTCTTTCATAGAAACGCATTAGTGTTTCTTGTGAATGCTTGCAAGTGGCTTAAGGCACTTTCAAAGGAAAGTGATTTTCTCTGAAAGGACAGCATTAAGAAAGTGAAGCAACACTCCATTCACTTCACACAGTGAATTGAAGTGTTGGAACAGACTGCTTCTCTTTCCGAGAAACGCATGTGAGTTTCTTGTGAATTCTTGCAAGTTGCTTAAGGCACTTTCAAAGGAAAGTGATTTTCTCTGAAAGGACAGCATTTAGAAAGTGAAGCAACACTCCATTCACTTCGCACAGTGAATTGAAGTGTTGGAACAGACTGCTTCTCTTTCAGAGAAACGCATGTGAGTTTTTTGTGAATGCTTGAAAGTAGTTTAAGGCACTTTCAAAGGAAAGTGATTTTCTCTGAAAGGACAGAATTTAGAAAGTGAAGCAACACTCCATTTACTTCGCACAGTGAATTGAAGTGTTGGAACAGTCTGCTTCTCTTTCAGAGAAACGCATGTGAGCTTCTTCCTAATGCTTGCAAGTAGCTTAAGGCACTTTCAAAGGAAAGTGATTTTCTCTGAAAGGACAGCATTTAGAAAGTGAAGCAACACTCCATTCACTTTGTACAGTGAATTGAAGTGTTGGAACAGACTGCCTCTCTTTCAGAGAAATGCATGTGAGTTTCTGTTGAATGCTTGTCAGTAGCTTAAGGCTCTTTCAAAGGAAAGTGATTTTCTCTGAAAGGACAGCATTTAGAAAGT
Source organism: Myodes glareolus (assembly GCF_982192425.1). Lineage (NCBI taxonomy): Eukaryota > Metazoa > Chordata > Mammalia > Rodentia > Cricetidae > Myodes > Myodes glareolus. The sequence goes on from NW_028263213.1 coordinate 1,669,152, forward strand.
GAAGCAACACTCCATTCCCTTCGCGCAATGAATTGAAGTGTTGGAACAGACTGCTTCTCTTTCATAGAAACGCATTAGTGTTTCTTGTGAATGCTTGTAAGAAGCTTAAGGCACTTTCAAAGCAAAGTGATTTTCTCTGAAAGGACAGCATTTAGAAAGTGAAGCAACACTCCATTCACTTCGCACAGTGAATTGAAGTGTTGGAACAGACTGCTTCTCTTTCAGAGAAACGCATGTGAGTTTCTTCCTAATGCTTGCAAGTAGCTTAAGGCACTTTCAAGGGAAAGTGATTTTCTCTGAAAGCACAGCATTTAGAAAGTGAAGCAACACTCCCTTCACTTCGCACAGTGAATTGAAGTGTTGGAACAGACTGCTTCTCTTTCAGAGAAATGCATGTGAGTTTCTGGTGAATGCTTGTAAGTAGCTTAAGGCACTTTCAAAGGAAAGTGATTTTCTCTGAAAGGACAGAATTTAGAAAGTGAAGCAACACTCCATTCACTTCGCACAGTGAATTGAAGTGTTGGAACAGACTGCTTCTCTTTCAGAGAAATGCATGTGAGTTTCTGTTGAATGCTTGTAAGTACCTTAAGGCACTTTCAAAGGAAAGTGATTTTCTCTGAAAGGACAGCATTTAGAAAGTGAAGCAACACTCCATTCACTTCGCAGAGTGAATTGAAGTATTGGAACAGACTGCTTCTCTTTCAGAGAAATGCATGTGAGTTTCTGGTGAATGCTTGTAAGTAGCTTAAGGCACTTTCAAAGGAAAATGATTTTCTCTGAAAGGACAGCATTTAGAAAGTGAGGCAACACTCCATTCACATCGCACAGTGAAATGAAGTGTTGGAACAGACTGCTTCTCTTTCAGAGAAACGCATGTGAGTTTCTGTTGAATGCTTGTAAGTAGCTTAAGGCACTTTCAAAGGAAAGTGATTTTCTCTGAAAGGACAGCATTTAGAAAGTGAAGCAACACTCCATTCACTACGTGCAGTGAATTGAAGTGTTGGAACAGACTGCTTCTCTTTCAGAGAAACGCATGTGAGTTTCTTCCTAATGCTTGCAAGTAGCTTAAGGCACTTTCAAGGGAAAGTGATTTTCTCTGAAAGGACAGCATTTAGAAAGTGAAGCAACACTCCATTCACTTCGCACAGTGAATTGAAGTGTTGGAACAGACTGCTTCTCTTTCAGAGAAACGCATTAGTGTTTCTTGTGAATGCTTGCAAGTGGCTTAAGGCACTTTCAAAGGAAAGTGATTTTCTCTGAAAGGACAGCATTTAGAAAGTGAAGCAACACTCCATTCACTTTGTACAGTGAATTGAAGTGTTGGAACAGACTGCCTCTCTTTCAGAGAAATGCATGTGAGTTTCTGTTGAATGCTTGTCAGTAGCTTAAGGCTCTTTCAAAGGAAAGTGATTTTCTCTGAAAGGACAGCATTTAGAAAGTAAAGCAACACTCCATTCCCTTCGCGCAATGAATTGAAGTGTTGGAACAGACTGCTTCTCTTTCATAGAAACGCATTAGTGTTTCTTGTGAATGCTTGTAAGAAGCTTAAGGCACTTTCAAAGGAAAGTGATTTTCTCTGAAAGGACAGCATTTAGAAAGTGAAGCAACACTCCATTCACTTCGCACAGTGAATTGAAGTGTTGGAACAGACTGCTTCTCTTTCAGAGAAACGCATGTGAGTTTTTTGTGAATGCTTGAAAGTAGTTTAAGGAACTTTCAAAGGAAAGTGATTTTCTCTGAAAGGACAGAATTTAGAAAGTGAAGCAACACTCCATTCACTTCGCACAGTGAATTGAAGTGTTGGAACAGTCTGCTTCTCTTTCAGAGAAACGCATGTGAGCTTCTTACTAATGCTTGCAAGTAGCTTAAGGCACTTTCAAAGGAAAGTGATTTTCTCTGAAAGGACAGCATTTAGAAAGTGAAGCAACACTCCATTCCCTACGTGCAGTGAATTGAAGTGTTGGAACAGACTGCTTCTCTTTCAGAGAAACGCATGTGAGTTTCTTCCTAATGCTTGCAAGTAGCTTAAGGCACTTTCAAGGGAAAGTGATTTTCTCTGAAAGGACAGCATTTAGAAAGTGAAGCAACACTCCATTCACTTCGCACAGTGAATTGAAGTGTTGGAACAGACTGCTTCTCTTTCAGAGAAACGCATTAGTGTTTCTTGTGAATGCTTGCAAGTGGCTTAAGGCACTTTCAAAGGAAAGTGATTTTCTCTGAAAGGACAGCATTTAGAAAGTGAAGTAACACTCCATTCACTTTGTACAGTGAATTGAAGTGTTGGAACAGACTGCCTCTCTTTCAGAGAAATGCATGTGAGTTTCTGTTGAATGCTTGTCAGTAGCTTAATGCTCTTTCAAAGGAAAGTGATTTTCTCTGAAAGGACAGCATTTAGAAAGTAAAGCAACACTCCATTCCCTTCGCGCAATGAATTGAAGTGTTGGAACAGACTGCTTCTCTTTCATAGAAACGCATTAGTGTTTCTTGTGAATGCTTGTAAGAAGCTTAAGGCACTTTCAAAGGAAAGTGATTTTCTCTGAAAGGACAGCATTTAGAAAGTGAAGCAACACTCCATTCACTTCGCACAGTGAATTGAAGTGTTGGAACAGACTGCTTCTCTTTCCGAGAAACGCATGTGAGTTTCTTGTGAATTCTTGCAAGTTGCTTCAGGCACTTTCATAGGAAAGTGATTTTCTCTGAAAGGACAGCATTTAGAAAGTGAAGCAACACTCCATTCACTTCGCACAGGGAATTGAAGTGTTGGAACAGACTGCTTCTCTTTCAGAGAAACGCATGTGAGTTTTTTGTGAATGCTTGAAAGTAGTTTAAGGCACTTTCAAAGGAAAGTGATTTTCTCTGAAAGGACAGAATTTAGAAAGTGAAGCAACACTCCATTCACTTTGTACAGTGAATTGAAGTGTTGGAACAGACTGCCTCTCTTTCAGAGAAATGCATGTGAGTTTCTGTTGAATGCTTGTCAGTAGCTTAAGGCTCTTTCAAAGGAAATTGATTTTCTCTGAAAGGACAGCATTTAGAAAGTAAAGCAACACTCCATTCCCTTCGCGCAATGAATTGAAGTGTTGGAACAGACTGCTTCTCTTTCATAGAAACGCATTAGTGTTTCTTGTGAATGCTTGTAAGAAGCTTAAGGCACTTTCAAAGGAAAGTGATTTTCTCTGAAAGGACAGCATTTAGAAAGTGAAGCAACACTCCATTCACTTCGCACAGTGAATTGAAGTGTTGGAACAGACTGCTTCTCTTTCAGAGAAACGCATGTGAGTTTCTTGTGAACTCTTGCAGGTTGCTTAAGGCACTTTCAAAGGAAAGTGATTTTCTCTGAAAGGACAGAATTTAGAAAGTGAAGCAACACTCCATTCACTTCGCACAGTGAATTGAAGTGTTGGAACAGACTGCTTCTCTTTCAGAGAAGCGCATGTGAGTTTCTTCCTAATGCTTGCAAGTAGCTTAAGGCACTTTCAAAGGAAAGTGATTTTCTCTGAAAGGACAGCATTTAGAAAGTGAAGCAACACTCCATTCACTTCGCACAGTGAATTGAAGTGTTGGAACAGACTGCTTCTCTTTCAGAGAAACGCATGTGAGTTTCTTGTGAACTCTTGCAGGTTGCTTAAGGCACTTTCAAAGGAAAGTGATTTTCACTGAAAGGACAGAATTTAGAAAGTGAAGCAACACTCCATTCACTTCGCACAGTGAATTGAAGTGTTGGAACAGACTGCTTCTCTTTAAGAGAAACGCATGTGAGTTTTTTGTGAATGCTTGAAAGTAGGTTAAGGCACTATCAAAGGAAAGTGATATTCTCTGAAAGGACAGAATTTAGAAAGTGATGCAACACTCCATTCACTTCGCACAGTGAATTGAAGTGTTGGAACAGACTGCTTCTCTTTCAGAGAAACGCATGTGAGTTTCTTCCTAATGCTTGCAAGTAGCTTAAGGCACTTTCAAAGGAAAGTGATTTTCTCTGAAAGGACAGCATTTAGAAAGTGAAGCAACACTCCATTCACTTCGCACAGTGAATTGAAGTGTTGGAACAGACTGCTTCTCTTTCAGAGAAACGCATGTGAGTTTCTGGTGAATGCTTGTAAGAAGCTTAAGGCACTTTCAAAGGAAAGTGATTTTCTCTGAAAGGACAGCATTTAGAAAGTGAAGCAACACTCCATTCCCTTCGTGCAGTGAATTGAAGTGTTGGAACCGAGTGCTTCTCTTTCATAGAAACGCATTAGTGTTTCTTGTGAATGCTTGCAAGTGGCTTAAGGCACTTTCAAAGGAAAGTGATTTTCTCTGAAAGGACAGCATTTAAAAAGTGAAGCAACACTCCATTCACTTCGCACAGTGAATTGAAGTGTTGGAGCAGACTGCTTCTCTTTCCGAGAAACGCATGTGAGTTTCTTGTGAATTCTTGCAAGTTGCTTCAGGCACTATCATAGGAAAGTGATTTTCTCTGAAAGGACAGCATTTAGAAAGTGAAGCAACACTCCATTCACTTCGCACAGTGAATTGAAGTGTTGGAACAGACTGCTTCTCTTTCAGAGAAACGCATGTGAGTTTCTTGTGAATGCTTGCAAGTTGCTTAAGGCACTTTCAAAGGAAAGTGATTTTCTCTGAAAGGACAGCATTTAGAAAGTGAAGCAACACTCCATTCACTTTGTACAGTGAATTGAAGTGTTGGAACAGACTGCCTCTCTTTCAGAGAAATGCATGTGAGTTTCTGTTGAATGCTTGTCAGTAGCTTAAGGCTCTTTCAAAGGAAAGTGATTTTCTCTGAAAGGACAGCATTTAGAAAGTAAAGCAACACTCCATTCCCTTCGCGCAATGAATTGAAGTGTTGGAACAGACTGCTTCTCTTTCATAGAAACGCATTAGTGTTTCTTGTGAATGCTTGTGAGTAGCTTAAGGCACTTTCAAAGGAAAGTGATTTTCTCTGAAAGGACAGCATTTAGAAAGTGAGGCAACACTCCATTCACTTCGCACAGTGAATTGAAGTGTTGGAACAGACTGCTTCTCTTTCAGAGAAACGCATGTGAGTTTCTTCCTAATGATTGTAAGTAGCTTCAGGCACTTTCAAAGGAAAGTGATTTTCTCTGAAAGGACAGCATTTAGAAAGTGAAGCAACACTCCATTCCCTTCGTGCAGTGAATTGAAGTGTTGGAACAGAGTGCTTCTCTTTCATAGAAACGCATTAGTGTTTCTTGTGAATGCTTACAAGTGGCTTAAGGCACTTTCAAAGGAAAGTGATTTTCTCTGAAAGGACAGCATTTAGAAAGTGAAGCAACACTCCATTCACTTTGTACAGTGAATTGAAGTGTTGGAACAGACTGCCTCTCTTTCAGAGAAATGCATGTGAGTTTCTGTTGAATGCTTGTCAGTAGCTTAAGGCTCTTTCAAAGGAAAGTGATTTTCTCTGAAAGGAGAGCATTTAGAAAGTAAAGCAACACTCCATGCCCCTCGCGCAATGAATTGAAGTGTTGGAACAGACTGCTTCTCTTTCATAGAAACGCATTAGTGTTTCTTGTGAATGCTTGTAAGAAGCTTAAGGCACTTTCAAAGGAAAGTGATTTTCTCTGAAAGGACAGCATTTAGAAAGTGAAGCAACACTCCATTCACTTCGCACAGTGAACTGAAGTGTTGGAACAGACTGCTTCTCTTTCAGAGAAACGCATGTGAGTTTCTTGTGAATTCTTGCAAGTTGCTTAAGGCACTTTCAAAGGAAAGTGATTTTCTCTGAAAGGACAGCATTTAGAAACTGAAGCAACACTCCATTCACTTCGCACAGTGAATTGAAGTGTTGGAACAGACTGCTTCTCTTTCAGAGAAACGCATGTGAGTTTTTTGTGAATGCTTGAAAGTAGTTTAAGGCACTTTCAAAGGAAGGTGATTTTCTCTGAAAGGACAGAATTTAGAAAGTGAAGCAACACTCCATTCACTTCGCACAGTGAATTGAAGTGTTTGAACAGTCTTCTTCTCTTTCAGAGAAACGCATGTGAGTTTCTTCCTAATGCTTGCAAGTAGCTTAAGGCACTTTCAAAGGAAAGTGATTTTCTCTGAAAGGACAGCATTTAGAAAGTGAAGCAACACTCCATTCACTTCGCACAGTGAATTGAAGTGTTGGAACAGACTGCTTCTCTTTCAGAGAAACGCATGTGAGTTTCTGGTGAATGCTTGTAAGAAGCTTAAGGCACTTTCAAAGGAAAGTGATTTTCTCTGAAAGGACAGCATTTAGAAAGTGAAGCAACACTCCATTCACTTCGCACAGTGAATTCAAGTGTTGGAACACACTGCTTCTCTTTCAGAGAAACGCATGTGACTTTCTGGTAAATGCTTGTAAGAAGCTTAAGGCACTTTCAAAGGAAAGTGATTTTCTCTGAAAGGACAGCATTTAGAAACTGAAGCAACACTCCATTCACTTAGCACAGTGAATTGAAGTGTTGGAACAGACTGCTTCTCTTTCAGAGAAACGCATGTGACTTTCTGGTGAATGCTTGTAAGAAGCTTAAGGCACTTTCAAAGGAAAATGATTTTCTCTGAAAGGACAGAATTTAGAAAGTGATGCAACACTCCATTCACTTCGCACAGTGAATTGAAGTGTTGGAACAGACTGCTTCTCTTTCATAGAAACGCATGTGAGTTTCTTCCTAATGCTTGTAAGTAGCTTAAGGCACTTTCAAAGGAAAGTGATTTTCTCTGAAAGGACAGCATTTAGAAAGTGAAGCAACACTCTATTCCCTTCGTGCAGTGAATTGAAGTGTTGGAACAGAGTGCTTCTCTTTCATAGAAACGCATTAGTGTTTCTTGTGAATGCTTGCAAGTGGCTTAAGGCACTTTCAAAGGAAAGTGATTTTCTCTGAAAGGACAGCATTAAGAAAGTGAAGCAACACTCCATTCACCTCGCACAGTGAATTGAAGTGTTGGAACAGACTGCTTCTCTTTCCGAGAAACGCATGTGAGTTTCTTGTGAATTCTTGCAAGTTGCTTAAGGCACTTTCAAAGGAAAGTGATTTTCTCTGAAAGGACAGCATTTAGAAAGTGAAGCAACACTCCATTCACTTCGCACAGTGAATTGAAGTGTTGGCACAGACTGCTTCTCTTTCAGAGAAACGCATGTGAGTTTTTTGTGAATGCTTGAAAGTAGTTTAAGGCACTTTCAAAGGAAAGTGATTTTCTCTGAAAGGACAGAATTTAGAAAGTGAAGCAACACTCCATTTACTTCGCACAGTGAATTGAAGTGTTGGAACAGTCTGCTTCTCTTTCAGAGAAACGCATGTGAGCTTCTTCCTAATGCTTGCAAGTAGCTTAAGGCACTTTCAAAGGAAAGTGATTTTCTCTGAAAGGACAGCATTTAGAAAGTGAAGCAACACTCCATTCACTTTGTACAGTGAATTGAAGTGTTGGAACAGACTGCCTCTCTTTCAGAGAAATGCATGTGAGTTTCTGTTGAATGCTTGTCAGTAGCTTAAGGCTCTTTCAAAGGAAAGTGATTTTCTCTGAAAGGACAGCATTTAGAAAGTGAAGCAACACTCCATTCCCTTCGCGCAATGAATTGAAGTGTTGGAACAGACTGCTTCTCTTTCATAGAAACGCATTAGTGTTTCTTGTGAATGCTTGTAAGAAGCTTAAGGCACTTTCAAAGCAAAGTGATTTTCTCTGAAAGGACAGCATTTAGAAAGTGAAGCAACACTCCATTCACTTCGCACAGTGAATTGAAGTGTTGGAACAGACTGCTTCTCTTTCAGAGAAACGCATGTGAGTTTCTTCCTAATGCTTGCAAGTAGCTTAAGGCACTTTCAAGGGAAAGTGATTTTCTCTGAAAGGACAGCATTTAGAAAGTGAAGCAACACTCCCTTCACTTCGCACAGTGAATTGAAGTGTTGGAACAGACTGCTTCTCTTTCAGAGAAATGCATGTGAGTTTCTGGTGAATGCTTGTAAGTAGCTTAAGGCACTTTCAAAGGAAAGTGATTTTCTCTGAAAGGACAGAATTTAGAAAGTGAAGCAACACTCCATTCACTTCGCACAGTGAATTGAAGTGTTGGAACAGACTGCTTCACTTTCAGAGAAATGCATGTGAGTTTCTGTTGAATGCTTGTAAGTACCTTAAGGCACTTTCAAAGGAAAGTGATTTTCTCTGAAAGGACAGCATTTAGAAAGTGAAGCAACACTCCATTCACTACGTGCAGTGAATTGAAGTGTTGGAACAGACTGCTTCTCTTTCAGAGAAACGCATGTGAGTTTCTTCCTAATGCTTGCAAGTAGCTTAAGGCACTTTCAAGGGAAAGTGATTTTCTCTGAAAGGACAGCATTTAGAAAGTGAAGCAACACTCCATTCACTTCGCACAGTGAATTGAAGTGTTGGAACAGACTGCTTCTCTTTCAGAGAAACGCATTAGTGTTTCTTGTGAATGCTTGCAAGTGGCTTAAGGCACTTTCAAAGGAAAGTGATTTTCTCTGAAAGGACAGCATTTAGAAACTGAAGCAACACTCCATTCACTTCGCACAGTGAATTGAAGTGTTGGAACAGACTGCTTCTCTTTCAGAGAAACGCATGTGAGTTTCTTGTGAACTCTTGCAGGTTGCTTAAGGCACTTTCAAAGGAAAGTGATTTTCTCTGAAAGGACAGAATTTAGAAAGTGAAGCAACACTCCATTCACTTCGCACAGTGAATTGAAGTGTTGGAACAGACTGCTTCTCTTTCAGAGAAGCGCATGTGAGTTTCTTCCTAATGCTTGCATGTAGCTTAAGGCACTTTCAAAGGAAAGTGATTTTCTCTGAAAGGACAGCATTTAGAAAGTGAAGCAACACTCCATTCACTTCGCACAGTGAATTGAAGTGTTGGAACAGACTGCTTCTCTTTCAGAGAAACGCATGTGAGTTTCTTGTGAATTCTTGCAGGTTGCTTAAGGCACTTTCAAAGGAAAGTGATTTTCACTGAAAGGACAGAATTTAGAAAGTGAAGCAACACTCCATTCACTTCGCACAGTGAATTGAAGTGTTGGAACAGACTGCTTCTCTTTAAGAGAAACGCATGTGAGTTTTTTGTGAATGCTTGAAAGTAGGTTAAGGCACTATCAAAGGAAAGTGATATTCTCTGAAAGGACAGAATTTAGAAAGTGATGCAACACTCCATTCACTTCGCACAGTGAATTGAAGTGTTGGAACAGACTGCTTCTCTTTCAGAGAAACGCATGTGAGTTTCTTCCTAATGCTTGCAAGTAGCTTAAGGCACTTTCAAAGGAAAGTGATTTTCTCTGAAAGGACAGCATTTAGAAAGTGAAGCAACACTCCATTCACTTCGCACAGTGAATTGAAGTGTTGGAACAGACTGCTTCTCTTTCAGAGAAACGCATGTGAGTTTCTGGTGAATGCTTGTAAGAAGCTTAAGGCACTTTCAAAGGAAAGTGATTTTCTCTGAAAGGACAGCATTTAGAAAGTGAAGCAACACTCCATTCCCTTCGTGCAGTGAATTGAAGTGTTGGAACCGAGTGCTTCTCTTTCATAGAAACGCATTAGTGTTTCTTGTGAATGCTTGCAAGTGGCTTAAGGCACTTTCAAAGGAAAGTGATTTTCTCTGAAAGGACAGCATTTAAAAAGTGAAGCAACACTCCATTCACTTCGCACAGTGAATTGAAGTGTTGGAGCAGACTGCTTCTCTTTCCGAGAAACGCATGTGAGTTTCTTGTGAATTCTTGCAAGTTGCTTCAGGCACTATCATAGGAAAGTGATTTTCTCTGAAAGGACAGCATTTAGAAAGTGAAGCAACACTCCATTCACTTCGCACAGTGAATTGAAGTGTTGGAACAGACTGCTTCTCTTTCAGAGAAACGCATGTGAGTTTCTTGTGAATGCTTGCAAGTTGCTTAAGGCACTTTCAAAGGAAAGTGATTTTCTCTGAAAGGACAGCATTTAGAAAGTGAAGCAACACTCCATTCACTTTGTACAGTGAATTGAAGTGTTGGAACAGACTGCCTCTCTTTCAGAGAAATGCATGTGAGTTTCTGTTGAATGCTTGTCAGTAGCTTAAGGCTCTTTCAAAGGAAAGTGATTTTCTCTGAAAGGACAGCATTTAGAAAGTAAAGCAACACTCCATTCCCTTCGCGCAATGAATTGAAGTGTTGGAACAGACTGCTTCTCTTTCATAGAAACGCATTAGTGTTTCTTGTGAATGCTTGTGAGTAGCTTAAGGCACTTTCAAAGGAAAGTGATTTTCTCTGAAAGGACAGCATTTAGAAAGTGAGGCAACACTCCATTCACTTCGCACAGTGAATTGAAGTGTTGGAACAGACTGCTTCTCTTTCAGAGAAACGCATGTGAGTTTCTTCCTAATGCTTGTAAGTAGCTTCAGGCACTTTCAAAGGAAAGTGATTTTCTCTGAAAGGACAGCATTTAGAAAGTGAAGCAACACTCCATTCCCTTCGTGCAGTGAATTGAAGTGTTGGAACAGAGTGCTTCTCTTTCATAGAAACGCATTAGTGTTTCTTGTGAATGCTTACAAGTGGCTTAAGGCACTTTCAAAGGAAAGTGATTTTCTCTGAAAGGACAGCATTTAGAAAGTGAAGCAACACTCCATTCACTTTGTACAGTGAATTGAAGTGTTGGAACAGACTGCCTCTCTTTCAGAGAAATGCATGTGAGTTTCTGTTGAATGCTTGTCAGTAGCTTAAGGCTCTTTCAAAGGAAAGTGATTTTCTCTGAAAGGAGAGCATTTAGAAAATAAAGCAACACTCCATGCCCCTCGCGCAATGAATTGAAGTGTTGGAACAGATTGCTTCTCTTTCATAGAAACGCATTAGTGTTTCTTGTGAATGCTTGTAAGAAGCTTAAGGCACTTTCAAAGGAAAGTGATTTTCTCTGAAAGGACAGCATTTAGAAAGTGAAGCAACACTCCATTCACTTCGCACAGTGAACTGAAGTGTTGGAACAGACTGCTTCTCTTTCAGAGAAACGCATGTGAGTTTCTTGTGAATTCTTGCAAGTTGCTTAAGGCACTTTCAAAGGAAAGTGATTTTCTCTGAAAGGACAGCATTTAGAAACTGAAGCAACACTCCATTCACTTCGCACAGTGAATTGAAGTGTTGGAACAGACTGCTTCTCTTTCAGAGAAACGCATGTGAGTTTTTTGTGAATGCTTGAAAGTAGTTTAAGGCACTTTCAAAGGAAGGTGATTTTCTCTGAAAGGACAGAATTTAGAAAGTGAAGCAACACTCCATTCACTTCGCACAGTGAATTGAAGTGTTTGAACAGTCTTCTTCTCTTTCAGAGAAACGCATGTGAGTTTCTTCCTAATGCTTGCAAGTAGCTTAAGGCACTTTCAAAGGAAAGTGATTTTCTCTGAAAGGACAGCATTTAGAAAGTGAAGCAACACTCCATTCACTTCGCACAGTGAATTGAAGTGTTGGAACAGACTGCTTCTCTTTCAGAGAAACGCATGTGAGTTTCTGGTGAATGCTTGTAAGAAGCTTAAGGCACTTTCAAAGGAAAGTGATTTTCTCTGAAAGGACAGCATTTAGAAAGTGAAGCAACACTCCATTCACTTCGCACAGTGAATTCAAGTGTTGGAACACACTGCTTCTCTTTCAGAGAAACGCATGTGACTTTCTGGTAAATGCTTGTAAGAAGCTTAAGGCACTTTCAAAGGAAAGTGATTTTCTCTGAAAGGACAGCATTTAGAAACTGAAGCAACACTCCATTCACTTAGCACAGTGAATTGAAGTGTTGGAACAGACTGCTTCTCTTTCAGAGAAACGCATGTGACTTTCTGGTGAATGCTTGTAAGAAGCTTAAGGCACTTTCAAAGGAAAATGATTTTCTCTGAAAGGACAGAATTTAGAAAGTGATGCAACACTCCATTCACTTCGCACAGTGAATTGAAGTGTTGGAACAGACTGCTTCTCTTTCATAGAAACGCATGTGAGTTTCTTCCTAATGCTTGTAAGTAGCTTAAGGCACTTTCAAAGGAAAGTGATTTTCTCTGAAAGGACAGCATTTAGAAAGTGAAGCAACACTCTATTCCCTTCGTGCAGTGAATTGAAGTGTTGGAACAGAGTGCTTCTCTTTCATAGAAACGCATTAGTGTTTCTTGTGAATGCTTGCAAGTGGCTTAAGGCACTTTCAAAGGAAAGTGATTTTCTCTGAAAGGACAGCATTAAGAAAGTGAAGCAACACTCCATTCACCTCGCACAGTGAATTGAAGTGTTGGAACAGACTGCTTCTCTTTCCGAGAAACGCATGTGAGTTTCTTGTGAATTCTTGCAAGTTGCTTAAGGCACTTTCAAAGGAAAGTGATTTTCTCTGAAAGGACAGCATTTAGAAAGTGAAGCAACACTCCATTCACTTCGCACAGTGAATTGAAGTGTTGGAACAGACTGCTTCTCTTTCAGAGAAACGCATGTGAGTTTTTTGTGAATGCTTGAAAGTAGTTTAAGGCACTTTCAAAGGAAAGTGATTTTCTCTGAAAGGACAGAATTTAGAAAGTGAAGCAACACTCCATTTACTTCGCACAGTGAATTGAAGTGTTGGAACAGTCTGCTTCTCTTTCAGAGAAACGCATGTGAGCTTCTTCCTAATGCTTGCAAGTAGCTTAAGGCACTTTCAAAGGAAAGTGATTTTCTCTGAAAGGACAGCATTTAGAAAGTGAAGCAACACTCCATTCACTTTGTACAGTGAATTGAAGTGTTGGAACAGACTGCCTCTCTTTCAGAGAAATGCATGTGAGTTTCTGTTGAATGCTTGTCAGTAGCTTAAGGCTCTTTCAAAGGAAAGTGATTTTCTCTGAAAGGACAGCATTTAGAAAGTGAAGCAACACTCCATTCCCTTCGCGCAATGAATTGAAGTGTTGGAACAGACTGCTTCTCTTTCATAGAAACGCATTAGTGTTTCTTGTGAATGCTTGTAAGAAGCTTAAGGCACTTTCAAAGCAAAGTGATTTTCTCTGAAAGGACAGCATTTAGAAAGTGAAGCAACACTCCATTCACTTCGCACAGTGAATTGAAGTGTTGGAACAGACTGCTTCTCTTTCAGAGAAACGCATGTGAGTTTCTTCCTAATGCTTGCAAGTAGCTTAAGGCACTTTCAAGGGAAAGTGATTTTCTCTGAAAGGACAGCATTTAGAAAGTGAAGCAACACTCCCTTCACTTCGCACAGTGAATTGAAGTGTTGGAACAGACTGCTTCTCTTTCAGAGAAATGCATGTGAGTTTCTGGTGAATGCTTGTAAGTAGCTTAAGGCACTTTCAAAGGAAAGTGATTTTCTCTGAAAGGACAGAATTTAGAAAGTGAAGCAACACTCCATTCACTTCGCACAGTGAATTGAAGTGTTGGAACAGACTGCTTCTCTTTCAGAGAAATGCATGTGAGTTTCTGTTGAATGCTTGTAAGTACCTTAAGGCACTTTCAAAGGAAAGTGATTTTCTCTGAAAGGACAGCATTTAGAAAGTGAAGCAACACTCCATTCACTACGTGCAGTGAATTGAAGTGTTGGAACAGACTGCTTCTCTTTCAGAGAAACGCATGTGAGTTTCTTCCTAATGCTTGCAAGTAGCTTAAGGCACTTTCAAGGGAAAGTGATTTTCTCTGAAAGGACAGCATTTAGAAAGTGACGCAACACTCCATTCACTTCGCACAGTGAATTGAAGTGTTGGAACAGACTGCTTCTCTTTCAGAGAAACGCATTAGTGTTTCTTGTGAATGCTTGCAAGTGGCTTAAGGCACTTTCAAAGGAAAGTGATTTTCTCTGAAAGGACAGCATTTAGAAAGTGAAGCAACACTCCATTCACTTTGTACAGTGAATTGAAGTGTTGGAACAGACTGCCTCTCTTTCAGAGAAATGCATGTGAGTTTCTGTTGAATGCTTGTCAGTAGCTTAAGGCTCTTTCAAAGGAAAGTGATTTTCTCTGAAAGGACAGCATTTAGAAAGTAAAGCAACACTCCATTCCCTTCGCGCAATGAATTGAAGTGTTGGAACAGACTGCTTCTCTTTCATAGAAACGCATTAGTGTTTCTTGTGAATGCTTGTAAGAAGCTTAAGGCACTTTCAAAGGAAAGTGATTTTCTCTGAAAGGACAGCATTTAGAAAGTGAAGCAACACTCCATTCACTTCGCACAGTGAATTGAAGTGTTGGAACAGACTGCTTCTCTTTCAGAGAAACGCATGTGAGTTTTTTGTGAATGCTTGAAAGTAGTTTAAGGAACTTTCAAAGGAAAGTGATTTTCTCTGAAAAGACAGAATTTAGAAAGTGAAGCAACACTCCATTCACTTCGCACAGTGAATTGAAGTGTTGGAACAGTCTGCTTCTCTTTCAGAGAAACGCATGTGAGCTTCTTACTAATGCTTGCAAGTAGCTTAAGGCACTTTCAAAGGAAAGTGATTTTCTCTGAAAGGACAGCATTTAGAAAGTGAAGCAACACTCCATTCCCTACGTGCAGTGAATTGAAGTGTTGGAACAGACTGCTTCTCTTTCAGAGAAACGCATGTGAGTTTCTTCCTAATGCTTGCAAGTAGATTAAGGCACTTTCAAGGGAAAGTGATTTTCTCTGAAAGGACAGCATTTAGAAAGTGAAGCAACACTCCATTCACTTCGCACAGTGAATTGAAGTGTTGGAACAGACTGCTTCTCTTTCAGAGAAACGCATTAGTGTTTCTTGTGAATGCTTGCAAGTGGCTTAAGGCACTTTCAAAGGAAAGTGATTTTCTCTGAAAGGACAGCATTTAGAAAGTGAAGTAACACTCCATTCACTTTGTACAGTGAATTGAAGTGTTGGAACAGACTGCCTCTCTTTCAGAGAAATGCATGTGAGTTTCTGTTGAATGCTTGTCAGTAGCTTAATGCTCTTTCAAAGGAAAGTGATTTTCTCTGAAAGGACAGCATTTAGAAAGTAAAGCAACACTCCATTCCCTTCGCGCAATGAATTGAAGTGTTGGAACAGACTGCTTCTCTTTCATAGAAACGCATTAGTGTTTCTTGTGAATGCTTGTAAGAAGCTTAAGGCACTTTCAAAGGAAAGTGATTTTCTCTGAAAGGACAGCATTTAGAAAGTGAAGCAACACTCCATTCACTTCGCACAGTGAATTGAAGTGTTGGAACAGACTGCTTCTCTTTCCGAGAAACGCATGTGAGTTTCTTGTGAATTCTTGCAAGTTGCTTCAGGCACTTTCATAGGAAAGTGATTTTCTCTGAAAGGACAGCATTTAGAAAGTGAAGCAACACTCCATTCACTTCGCACAGGGAATTGAAGTGTTGGAACAGACTGCTTCTCTTTCAGAGAAACGCATGTGAGTTTTTTGTGAATGCTTGAAAGTAGTTTAAGGCACTTTCAAAGGAAAGTGATTTTCTCTGAAAGGACAGAATTTAGAAAGTGAAGCAACACTCCATTCACTTCGCACAGTGAATTGAAGTGTTGGAACAGTCTGCTTCTCTTTCAGAGAAACGCATGTGAGCTTCTTCCTAATGCTTGCAAGTAGCTTAAGGCACTTTCAAAGGAAAGTGATTTTCTCTGAAAGGACAGCATTTAGAAAGTGAAGCAACACTCCATTCCCTTCGTGCAGTGAATTCAAGTGTTGGAACAGAGTGCTTCTCTTTCATAGAAACGCATTAGTGTTTCTTGTGAATTCTTGTAAGAAGCTTAAGGCACTTTCAAAGGAAAGTGATTTTCTCTGAAAGGACAGCATTTAGAAAGTGAAGCAACACTCCATTCACTTCGCACAGTGAATTGAAGTGTTGGAACAGACTGCTTCTCTTTCAGAGAAACGCATGTGAGTTTCTTCCTAATGCTTGTAAGTAGCTTCAGGCACTTTCAAAGGAAAGTGATTTTCTCTGAAAGGACAGCATTTAGAAAGTGAAGCAACACTCCATTCACTTCGTGCAGTGAATTGAAGTGTTGGAACAGAGTGCTTCTCTTTCAGAGAAACGCATGTGAGTTTCTGTTGAATGCTTGTAAGTAGCTTAAGGCACTTTCAAAGGAAAGTGATTTTCTCTGAAAGGACAGCATTTAGAAAGTGAAGCAACACTCCATTCACTACGTGCAGTGAATTGAAGTGTTGGAACAGACTGCTTCTCTTTCAGAGAAACGCATGTGAGTTTCTTCCTAATGCTTGCAAGTAGCTTAAGGCACTTTCAAGGGAAAGTGATTTTCTCTGAAAGGACAGCATTTAGAAAGTGAAGCAACACTCCATTCACTTCGCACAGTGAATTGAAGTGTTGGAACAGACTGCTTCTCTTTCAGAGAAACGCATTAGTGTTTCTTGTGAATGCTTGCAAGTGGCTTAAGGCACTTTCAAAGGAAAGTGATTTTCTCTGAAAGGACAGCATTTAGAAAGTGAAGCAACACTCCATTCACTTTGTACAGTGAATTGAAGTGTTGGAACAGACTGCCTCTCTTTCAGAGAAATGCATGTGAGTTTCTGTTGAATGCTTGTCAGTAGCTTAAGGCTCTTTCAAAGGAAAGTGATTTTCTCTGAAAGGACAGCATTTAGAAAGTGAAGCAACACTCCATTCACTACGTGCAGTGAATTGAAGTGTTGGAACAGACTGCTTCTCTTTCAGAGAAACGCATGTGAGTTTCTTCCTAATGCTTGCAAGTAGCTTAAGGCACTTTCAAGGGAAAGTGATTTTCTCTGAAAGGACAGCATTTAGAAAGTGAAGCAACACTCCATTCACTTCGCACAGTGAATTGAAGTGTTGGAACAGACTGCTTCTCTTTCAGAGAAACGCATTAGTGTTTCTTGTGAATGCTTGCAAGTGGCTTAAGGCACTTTCAAAGGAAAGTGATTTTCTCTGAAAGGACAGCATTTAGAAAGTGAAGCAACACTCCATTCACTTTGTACAGTGAATTGAAGTGTTGGAAGAGACTGCCTCTCTTTCAGAGAAATGCATGTGAGTTTCTGTTGAATGCTTGTCAGTAGCTTAAGGCTCTTTCAAAGGAAAGTGATTTTCTCTGAAAGGACAGCATTTAGAAAGTAAAGCAACACTCCATTCCCTTCGCGCAATGAATTGAAGTGTTGGAACAGACTGCTTCTCTTTCATAGAAACGCATTAGTGTTTCTTGTGAATGCTTGTAAGAAGCTTAAGGCACTTTCAAAGGAAAGTGATTTTCTCTGAAAGGACAGCATTTAGAAAGTGATGCAACACTCGATTCATTTCGCACAGTGAATTGAAGTGTTGGAACAGACTGCTTCTCTTTCAGAGAAACGCATGTGAGTTTCTTCCTAATGCTTGCAAGTAGCTTAAGGCACTTTCAAGGGAAAGTGATTTTCTCTGAAAGGACAGCATTTAGAAAGTGAAGCAACACTCCATTCACTTCACATAGTGAATTGAAGTGTTGGAACAGACTGCTTCTCTTTCAGAGAAACGCATGTGAGTTTTTTTGTGAATGCTTGAAAGTAGTTTAAGGCACTTTCAAAGGAAAGTGATTTTCTCTGAAAGGACAGAATTTAGAAAGTGAAGCAACACTCCATTCACTTCGCACAGTGAATTGAAGTGTTTGAACAGTCTGCTTCTCGTTCAGAGAAACGCATGTGAGTTTCTGATGAATGCTTGCAAGTAGCTTAAGGCACTTTCAAAGGAAAGTGATTTTCTCTGAAAGGACAGCATTTAGAAAGTGAAGCAACACTCCATTCACTTCGAACAGTGAATTGAAGTGTTGGAACAGACTGCTTCTCTTTCAGAGAAACGCATGTGAGTTTCTGTTGAATGCTTGTAAGAAGCTTAAGGCACTTTCAAAGGAAAGTGATTTTCTCTGAAAGGACAGCATTTAGAAACTGAAGCAACACTCCATTCACTTCGCACAGTGAATTGAAGTGTTGAAACAGACAGCTTCTCTTTAAGAGAAACGCATGTAAGTTTTTTGTGAATGCTTGAAATTAGTTTAAGGCACTTTCAAAGGAAAGTGATTTTCTCTGAAAGGACAGAATTTAGAAAGTGATGCAACACTCCATTCATTTCGCACAGTGAATTGAAGTGTTGGAACAGACTGCTTCTCTTTCAGAGAAACGCATGTGAGTTTCTTCCTAATGCTTGTAAGTAGCTTAAGGCACTTTCAAAGGAAAGTGATTTTCTCTGAAAGGACAGCATTTAGAAAGTGAAGCAACACTCCATTCACTTCGCACAGTGAATTGAAGTGTTGGAACAGACTGCTTCTCTTTCCGAGAAACGCATGTGAGTTTCTTGTGAATTCTTGCAAGTTGCTTCAGGCACTTTCATAGGAAAGTGATTTTCTCTGAAAGGACAGCATTTAGAAAGTGAAGCAACACTCCATTCACTTCGCACAGTGAATTGAAGTGTTGGAACAGACTGCTTCTCTTTCAGAGAAACGCATGTGAGATTTTTGTGAATGCTTGAAAGTAATTTAAGGCACTTTCAAAGGAAAGTAATTTTCTCTGAAAGGACAGCATTTAGAAAGTGAAGCAACACTCCATTCACTTTGTACAGTGAATTGAAGTGTTGGAACAGACTGCCTCTCTTTCAGAGAAATGCATGTGAGTTTCTGTTGAATGCTTGTCAGTGGCTTAAGGCTCTTTCAAAGGAAAGTGATTTCTCTGAAAGGACAGCATTTAGAAAGTAAAGCAACACTCCATTCCCTTCGCGCAATGAATTGAAGTGTTGGAACAGACTGCTTCTCTTTCACAGAAACGCATTAGTGTTTCTTGTGAATGCTTGTAAGAAGCTTAAGGCACTTTCAAAGGAAAGTGATTTTCTCTGAAAGGACAGCATTTACAAAGTGAAGCAACACTCCATTCACTTCGCACAGTGAATTGAAGTGTTGGAACAGACTGCTTCTCTTTCAGAGAAACGCATGTCAGTTTCTTGTGAATTCTTGCAAGTTGCTTAAGGCACTTTCAAAGAAAGTGATTTTCTCTGAAAGGACAGCATTTAGAAAGTGAAGCAACACTCCATTCACTTCGCACAGTGAATTGAAGTGTTGGAACAGACTGCTTCTCTTTCAGAGAAACGCATGTGAGTTTTTTGTGAATGCTTGAAAGTAGTTTAAGGCACTTTCAAAGGAAAGTGATTTTCTCTGTAAGGACAGAATTTAGAAAGTGAAGCAACACTCCATTCACTTCGCACAGTGAATTGAAGTGTTTGAACAGTCTGCTTCTCTTTCAGAGAAACGCATGTGAGTTTCTTCCTAATGCTTGCAAGTAGCTTAAGGCACTTTCAAAGGAAAGTGATTTTCTCTGAAAGGACAGCATTTAGAAAGTGAAGCAACACTCCATTCACTTCGCACAGTGAATTGAAGTGTTGGAACAGACTGCTTCTCTTTAAGAGAAACGCATGTGAGTTTTTTGTGAATGCTTGAAAGTAGTTTAAGGCACTTTCAAAGGAAAGTGATATTCTCTGAAAGGACAGAATTTAGAAAGTGATGCAACACTCCATTCACTTCGCACAGTGAATTGAAGTGTTGGAACAGACTGCTTCTCTTTCAGAGAAACGCATGTGAGTTTCTGGTGAATGCTTGTAAGTAGCTTAAGGCACTTTCAAAGGAAAATGATTTTCTCTGAAAGGACAGCATTTAGAAAGTGAAGCAACACTCCATTCACTTCGCACAGTGAATTGAAGTGTTGGAACAGACTGCTTCTCTTTCAGAGAAACGCATGTGAGTTTCTGTTGAATGCTTGAAAGTAGCTTAAGGCACATTCAAAGGAAAGTGATTTTCTCTGAAAGGACAGCATTTAGAAAGTGAAGCAACACTCCATTCACTTCATACAGTGAATTGAAGTGTTGGAACAGACTGCTTCTCTTTCCGAGAAACACATGTGAGTTTCTTGTGAATTCTTGCAAGTTGCTTCAGGCACTTTCATAGGAAAGTGATTTTCTCTGAAAGGACAGCATTTAGAAAGTGAAGCAACACTCCATTCACTTCGCAGAGTGAATTGAAGTGTTGGAACAGACTGCTTCTCTTTCAGAGAAACACATGTGAGATTTTTGTGAATGCTTGAAAGTAATTTAAGGCACTTTCAAAGGAAAGTGATTTTCTCTGAAAGGACAGAATTTAGAAAGTGAAGCAACACTCCATTCACTTCTCACAGTGAATTGAAGTGTTGGAACAGTCTGCTTCTCTTTCAGAGAAACACATGTGAGCTTCTTCCTAATGCTTGCAAGTAGCTTAAGGCACTTTCAAAGGAAAGTGATTTTCTCTGAAAGGACAGCATTTAGAAAGTGAAGCAACACGCCATTCACTTCGCACAGTGAATAGAAGTGTTGGAACAGACTGCTTCTCTTTCAGAGAAACGCATGTGAGTTTTTTGTGAATGCTTGCAAGTTGCTTAAGGCACTTTCAAAGGACAGTGATTTTCTCTGAAAGGACAGCATTTAGAAAGTGAAGCAACACTCCATTCACTTTGTACAGTGAATTGAAGTGTTGGAACAGACTGCTTCTCTTTCAGAGAAATGCATGTGAGTTTCTGTTGAATGCTTGTCAGTGGCTTAAGGCTCTTTCAAAGGAAAGTGATTTTCTCTGAAAGGACAGCATTTAGAAAGTAAAGCAACACTCCATTCCCTTCGCGCAATGAATAGAAGTGTTGGAACAGACTGCTTCTCTTTCATAGAAACGCATTAGTGTTTCTTGTGAATGCTTGTAAGAAGCTTAAGGCACTTTCAAAGGAAAGTGATTTTCTCTGAAAGGACAGCATTTACAAAGTGAAGCAACACTCCATTCACTTTGCACAGTTAATTGAAGTGTTGGAACAGACTGCTTCTCTTTCAGAGAAACGCATGTGAGTTTCTTGTGAATTCTTGCAAGTTGCTTAAGGCACTTTCAAAGGAAAGTGATTTTCTCTGAAAGGACAGCATTTAGAGAGTGAAGCAACACTCCATTCACTTCGCACAGTGAATTGAAGTGTTGGAACAGACCGCTTCTCTTTCAGAGAAACGCATGTGAGTTTTTTGTGAATGCTTGAAAGTAGTTTAAGGCACTTTCAAAGGAAAGTGATTTTCTCTGAAAGGACAGAATTTAGAAAGTGAAGCAACACTCCATTCACTTCGCACAGTGAATTGAAGTGTTTGAACAGTCTGCTTCTCTTTCAGAGAAACGCATGTGAGTTTCTTCCTAATGCTTGAAAGTAGCTTAAGGCACTTTCAAAGGAAAGTGATTTTCTCTGAAAGGACAGCATTAAGAAAGTGAAGCAACACTCCATTCACTTCGCACAGTGAATTGAAGTGTTGGAACAGACTGCTTCTCTTTCATAGAAACGCATGTGAGCTTCTGGTGAATGCTTGTAAGAAGCTTAAGGCACTTTCAAAGGAAAGTGATTTTCTCTGAAAGGACAGCATTTAGAAACTGAAGCAACACTCCATTCACTTCGGACAGTGAATTGAAGTGTTGGAACAGACTGCTTCTCTTTAAGAGAAACGCATGTGAGTTTTTTGTGAATGCTTGAAAGTAGTTTAAGGCACTTTCAAAGGAAAGTGATTTTCTCTGAAAGGACAGAATTTAGAAAGTGATGCAACACTCCATTCACTTCGCACAGTGAATTGAAGTGTTGGAACAGACTGCTTCTCTTTCAGAGAAACGCATGTTAGTTTCTGGTGAATGCTTGTAAGTAGCTTAAGGCACTTTCAAAGGAAAATGATTTTCTCTGAAAGGACAGCATTTAGAAAGTGAAGCAACACTCCATTCACTTCGCACAGTGAATTGAAGTGTTGGAACAGACTGCTTCTCTTTCAGAGAAACGCATGTGAGTTTCTTTTGAATGCTTGTAAGTAGCTTAAGGCACATTCAAAGGAAAGTGATTTTCTCTGAAAGGACAGCATTTAGAAAGTGAAGCAACACTCCATTCACATCGCAGAGTGAATTGAAGTATTGGAACAGACCGCTTCTCTTTCAGAGAAACGCATGTGAGTTTCTGATGAATGCTTGTAAGAAGCTTAAGGCACTTTCAAAGGAAAGTGATGTTCTCTGAAAGGACAGCATTTAGAAAGTGAAGCAACACTCCATTCCCTTCGCACAGTGTATTGAAGTGTTGGAACAGACTGCTTCTCTTTCAGAGAAACGCATGTGAGTTTCTTGTGAATTCTTGCAAGTTGCTTAAGGCACTTTCAAAGGAGAGTGATTTTCTCTGAAAGGACAGCATTTAGAAAGTGAAGCAACACTCCATTCACTTCGCACAGTGAATTGAAGTGTTGGAACAGACTGCTTCTCTTTCAGAGAAACGCATGTGAGTTTCTGGTGAATGCTTGTAAGTAGCTTAAGGCACTTTCAAAGGAAAGTGATTTTCTCTGAAAGGACAGCATTTAGAAAGTGAAGCAACACTCCATTCACTTCGCACAGTGAATTGAAGTGTTGGAACAGACTGCTTCTCTTTCAGAAAAACGCATGTGAGTTTCTTCCTAATGCTTGCAAGTAGCTTAAGGCACTTTCAAGGGAAAGTGATTTTCTCTGAAAGGACAGCATTTAGAAAGTGAAGCAACACTCCATTCACTTCACATAGTGAATTGAAGTGTTGGAACAGACTGCTTCTCTTTCAGAGAAACGCATGTTAATTTCTGTTGAATGCCTGTAAGTAGCTTAAGACACTTTCAAAGGAAAGTGATTTTCTCTGAAAGGACAGCATTTAGAAAGTGAAGCAACACTCCATTCACTTCACACAGTGAATAGAAGTGTTGGAACAGACTGCTTCTCTTTCAGAGAAACGCATGTGAGTTTCTTGTGAATGCTTGCAAGTAGCTTAAGGCACTTTCAAAGGAAAGTGATTTTCTCTGAAAGGACAGCATTTAGAAAGTGAAGCAACAATCCATTCACTTTGTACAGTGAATTGAAGTGTTGGAATAGACTGCCTCTCTTTCAGAGAAATGCATGTGAGTTTCTGTTGAATGCTTGTCAGTAGCTTAAGGCTCTTTCAAAGGAAAGTGATTTTCTCTGAAAGGACAGCATTTAGAAAGTGAAGCAACACTCCATTCACTTCGAACAGTGAATTGAAGTGTTGGAACAGACTGCTTCTCTTTCAGAGAAACGCATGTGAGTTTCTGTTGAATGCTTGTAAGAAGCTTAAGGCACTTTCAAAGGAAAGTGATTTTCTCTGAAAGGACAGCATTTAGAAAGTGAAGCAACACTCCATTCACTTCGCACAGTGAATTGAAGTGTTGAAACAGACAGCTTCTCTTTAAGAGAAACGCATGTGAGTTTTTTGTGAATGCTTGAAATTAGTTTAAGGCACTTTCAAAGGAAAGTGATTTTCTCTGAAAGGACAGAATTTAGAAAGTGATGCAACACTCCATTCATTTCGCACAGTGAATTGAAGTGTTGGAACAGACTGCTTCTCTTTCAGAGAAACGCATGTGAGTTTCTTCCTAATGCTTGTAAGTAGCTTAAGGCACTTTCAAAGGAAAGTGATTTTCTCTGAAAGGACAGCATTTAGAAAGTGAAGCAACACTCCATTCACTTCGCACAGTAAATTGAAGTGTTGGAACAGACTGCTTCTCTTTCCGAGAATCGCATGTGAGTTTCTTGTGAATTCTTGCAAGTTGCTTCAGGCACTTTCATAGGAAAGTGATTTTCTCTGAAAGGACAGCATTTAGAAAGTGAAGCAACACTCCATTCACTTCGCACAGTGAATTGAAGTGTTGGAACAGACTGCTTCTCTTTCAGAGAAACGCATGTGAGATTTTTGTGAATGCTTGAAAGTAATTTAAGGCACTTTCAAAGGAAAGTGATTTTCTCTGAATGGACAGCATTTAGAAAGTGAAGCAACACTCCATTCACTTTGTACAGTGAATTGAAGTGTTGGAACAGACTGCCTCTCTTTCAGGGAAATGCATGTGAGTTTCTGTTGAATGCTTGTCAGTGGCTTAAGGCTCTTTCAAAGGAAAGTGATTTTCTCTGAAAGGACAGCATTTAGAAAGTAAAGCAACACTCCATTCCCTTCGCGCAATGAATAGAAGTGTTGGAACAGACTGCTTCTCTTTCATAGAAACGCATTAGTGTTTCTTGTGAATGCTTGTAAGAAGCTTAAGGCACTTTCAAAGGAAAGTGATTTTCTCTGAAAGGACAGCATTTACAAAGTGAAGCAACACTCCATTCACTTCGCACAGTTAATTGAAGTGTTGGAACAGACTGCTTCTCTTTCAGAGAAACGCATGTGAGTTTCTTGTGAATTCTTGCAAGTTGCTTAAGGCACTTTCAAAGGAAAGTGATTTTCTCTGAAAGGACAGCATTTAGAGAGTGAAGCAACACTCCATTCACTTCGCACAGTGAATTGAAGTGTTGGAACAGACCGCTTCTCTTTCAGAGAAACGCATGTGAGTTTTTTGTGAATGCTTGAAAGTAGTTTAAGGCACTTTCAAAGGAAAGTGATTTTCTCTGAAAGGACAGAATTTAGAAAGTGAAGCAACACTCCATTCACTTCGCACAGTGAATTGAAGTGTTTGAACAGTCTGCTTCTCTTTCAGAGAAACGCATGTGAGTTTCTTCCTAATGCTTGCAAGTAGCTTAAGGCACTTTCAAAGGAAAGTGATTTTCTCTGAAAGGACAGCATTAAGAAAGTGAAGCAACACTCCATTCACTTCGCAAAGTGAATTGAAGTGTTGGAACAGACTGCTTCTCTTTCAGAGAAACGCATGTGAGCTTCTGGTGAATGCTTGAAAGTAGTTTAAGGAACTTTCAAAGGAAAGTGATATTCTCTGAAAGGACAGAATTTAGAAAGTGATGCAACACTCCATTCACTTCGCACAGTGAATTGAAGTGTTGGAACAGACTGCTTCTCTTTCAGAGAAACGCATGTTAGTTTCTGGTGAATGCTTGTAAGTAGCTTAAGGCACTTTCAAAGGAAAATGATTTTCTCTGAAAGGACAGCATTTAGAAAGTGAAGCAACACTCCATTCACTTCGCACAGTGAATTGAAGTGTTGGAACAGACTGCTTCTCTTTCAGAGAAACACATGTGAGTTTCTTTTGAATGCTTGTAAGTAGCTTAAGGCACATTCAAAGGAAAGTGATTTTCTCTGAAAGGACAGCATTTAGAAAGTGAAGCAACACTCCATTCACTTCACATAGTGAATTGAAGTGTTGGAACAGACTGCTTCTCTTTCAGAGAAACGCATGTTAATTTCTGTTGAATGCCTGTAAGTAGCTTAAGACACTTTCAAAGGAAAGTGATTTTCTCTGAAAGGACAGCATTTAGAAAGTGAAGCAACACTCCATTCACTTCACACAGTGAATAGAAGTGTTGGAACAGACTGCTTCTCTTTCAGAGAAACGCATGTGAGTTTCTTGTGAATGCTTGCAAGTTGCTTAAGGCACTTTCAAAGGAAAGTGATTTTCTCTGAAAGGACAGCATTTAGAAAGTGAAGCAACAATCCATTCACTTTGTACAGTGAATTGAAGTGTTGGAATAGACTGCCTCTCTTTCAGAGAAATGCATGTGAGTTTCTGTTGAATGCTTGTCAGTAGCTTAAGGCTCTTTCAAAGGAAAGTGATTTTCTCTGAAAGGACAGCATTTAGAAAGTGAAGCAACACTCCATTCACTTCGAACAGTGAATTGAAGTGTTGGAACAGACTGCTTCTCTTTCAGAGAAACGCATGTGAGTTTCTGTTGAATGCTTGTAAGAAGCTTAAGGCACTTTCAAAGGAAAGTGATTTTCTCTGAAAGGACAGCATTTAGAAAGTGAAGCAACACTCCATTCACTTCGCACAGTGAATTGAAGTGTTGAAACAGACAGCTTCTCTTTAAGAGAAACGCATGTGAGTTTTTTGTGAATGCTTGAAATTAGTTTAAGGCACTTTCAAAGGAAAGTGATTTTCTCTGAAAGGACAGAATTTAGAAAGTGATGCAACACTCCATTCATTTCGCACAGTGAATTGAAGTGTTGGAACAGACTGCTTCTCTTTCAGAGAAACGCATGTGAGTTTCTTCCTAATGCTTGTAAGTAGCTTAAGGCACTTTCAAAGGAAAGTGATTTTCTCTGAAAGGACAGCATTTAGAAAGTGAAGCAACACTCCATTCACTTCGCACAGTAAATTGAAGTGTTGGAACAGACTGCTTCTCTTTCCGAGAAACGCATGTGAGTTTCTTGTGAATTCTTGCAAGTTGCTTCAGGCACTTTCATAGGAAAGTGATTTTCTCTGAAAGGACAGCATTTAGAAAGTGAAGCAACACTCCATTCACTTCGCACAGTGAATAGAAGTGTTGGAACAGACTGCTTCTCTTTCAGAGAAACGCATGTGAGATTTTTGTGAATGCTTGAAAGTAATTTAAGGCACTTTCAAAGGAAAGTGATTTTCTCTGAAAGGACAGCATTTAGAAAGTGAAGCAACACTCCATTCACTTTGTACAGTGAATTGAAGTGTTGGAACAGACTGCCTCTCTTTCAGAGAAATGCATGTGAGTTTCTGTTGAATGCTTGTCAGTGGCTTAAGGCTCTTTCAAAGGAAAGTGATTTTCTCTGAAAGGACAGCATTTAGAAAGTAAAGCAACACTCCATTCCCTTCGCGCAATGAATAGAAGTGTTGGAACAGACTGCTTCTCTTTCATAGAAACGCATTAGTGTTTCTTGTGAATGCTTGTAAGAAGCTTAAGGCACTTTCAAAGGAAAGTGATTTTCTCTGAAAGGACAGCATTTACAAAGTGAAGCAACACTCCATTCACTTCGCACAGTTAATTGAAGTGTTGGAACAGACTGCTTCTCTTTCAGAGAAACGCATGTGAGTTTCTTGTGAATTCTTGCAAGTTGCTTAAGGCACTTTCAAAGGAAAGTGATTTTCTCTGAAAGGACAGCATTTAGAGAGTGAAGCAACACTCCATTCACTTCGCACAGTGAATTGAAGTGTTGGAACAGACCGCTTCTCTTTCAGAGAAACGCATGTGAGTTTTTTGTGAATGCTTGAAAGTAGTTTAAGGCACTTTCAAAGGAAAGTGATTTTCTCTGAAAGGACAGAATTTAGAAAGTGAAGCAACACTCCATTCACTTCGCACAGTGAATTGAAGTGTTTGAACAGTCTGCTTCTCTTTCAGAGAAACGCATGTGAGTTTCTTCCTAATGCTTGCAAGTAGCTTAAGGCACTTTCAAAGGAAAGTGATTTTCTCTGAAAGGACAGCATTAAGAAAGTGAAGCAACACTCCATTCACTTCGCAAAGTGAATTGAAGTGTTGGAACAGACTGCTTCTCTTTCAGAGAAACGCATGTGAGCTTCTGGTGAATGCTTGTAAGAAGCTTAAGGCACTTTCAAAGGAAAGTGATTTTCTCTGAAAGGACAGCATTTAGAAAGTGAAGCAACACTCCATTCACTTTGTACAGTGAATTGAAGTGTTGGAACAGACTGCCTCTCTTTCAGAGAAATGCATGTGAGTTTCTGTTGAATGCTTGTCAGTAGCTTAAGGCTCTTTCAAAGGAAAGTGATTTTCTCTGAAAGGACAGCATTTAGAAAGTAAAGCAACACTCCATTCCCTTCGCGCAATGAATTGAAGTGTTGGAACAGACTGCTTCTCTTTCACAGAAACGCATTAGTGTTTCTTGTGAATGCTTGTAAGAAGCTTAAGGCACTTTCAAAGGAAAGTGATTTTCTCTGAAAGGACAGCATTTACAAAGTGAAGCAACACTCCATTCACTTCGCACAGTGAATTGAAGTGTTGGAACAGACTGCTTCTCTTTCAGAGAAACGCATGTGAGTTTCTTGTGAATTCTTGCAAGTTGCTTAAGGCACTTTCAAAGAAAGTGATTTTCTCTGAAAGGACAGCATTTAGAAAGTGAAGCAACACTCCATTCACTTCGCACAGTGAATTGAAGTGTTTGAACAGTCTGCTTCTCTTTCAGAGAAACGCGTGTGAGTTTTTTGTGAATGCTTGAAAGTAGTTTAAGGCACTTTCAAAGGAAAGTGATTTTCTCTAAAAGGACAGAATTTAGAAAGGGAAGCAACACTCCATTCACTTCGCACAGTGAATTGAAGTGTTTGAACAGTCTGCTTCTCTTTCAGAGAAACGCATGTGAGTTTCTTCCTAATGCTTGCAAGTAGCTTAAGGCACTTTCAAAGGAAAGTGATTTTCTCTGAAAGGACAGCATTTAGAAAGTGAAGCAACACTCCATTCACTTCGCACAGTGAATTGAAGTGTTGGAACAGACTGCTTCTCTTTAAGAGAAACGCATGTGAGTTTTTTGTGAATGCTTGAAAGTAGTTTAAGGCACTTTCAAAGGAAAGTGATATTCTCTGAAAGGACAGAATTTAGAAAGTGATGCAACACTCCATTCACTTCGCACAGTGAATTGAAGTGTTGGAACAGACTGCTTCTCTTTCAGAGAAATGCATGTGAGTTTCTGGTGAATGCTTGTAAGTAGCTTAAGGCACTTTCAAAGGAAAATGATTTTCTCTGAAAGGACAGCATTTAGAAAGTGAAGCAACACTCCATTCACTTCGCACAGTGAATTGAAGTGTTGGAACAGACTGCTTCTCTTTCCGAGAAACGCATGTGAGTTTCTTGTGAATTCTTGCAAGTTGCTTCAGGCACTTTCATAGGAAAGTGATTTTCTCTGAAAGGACAGCATTTAGAAAGTGAAGCAACACTCCATTCACTTCGCAGAGTGAATTGAAGTGTTGGAACAGACTGCTTCTCTTTCAGAGAAACACATGTGAGATTTTTGTGAATGCTTGAAAGTAATTTAAGGCACTTTCAAAGGAAAGTGATTTTCTCTGAAAGGACAGAATTTAGAAAGTGAAGCAACACTCCATTCACTTCGCACAGTGAATTGAAGTGTTGGAACAGTCTGCTTCTCTTTCAGAGAAACGCATGTGAGCTTCTTCCTAATGCTTGCAAGTAGCTTAAGGCACTTTCAAAGGAAAGTGATTTTCTCTGAAAGGACAGCATTTAGAAAGTGAAGCAACACGCCATTCACTTCGCACAGTGAATAGAAGTGTTGGAACAGACTGCTTCTCTTTCAGAGAAACGCATGTGAGTTTTTTGTGAATGCTTGCAAGTTGCTTAAGGCACTTTCAAAGGAAAGTGATTTTCTCTGAAAGGACAGCATTTAGAAAGTGAAGCAACACTCCATCCACTTTGTACAGTGAATTGAAGTGTTGGAACAGACTGCCTCTCTTTCAGAGAAATGCATGTGAGTTTCTGTTGAATGCTTGTCAGTGGCTTAAGGCTCTTTCAAAGGAAAGTGATTTTCTCTGAAAGGACAGCATTTAGAAAGTAAAGCAACACTCCATTCCCTTCGCGCAATGAATAGAAGTGTTGGAACAGACTGCTTCTCTTTCAGAGAAACGCATGTGAGTTTTTTGTGAATGCTTGCAAGTTGCTTAAGGCACTTTCAAAGGAAAGTGATTTTCTCTGAAAGGACAGCATTTAGAAAGTGAAGCAACACTCCATCCACTTTGTACAGTGAAATGAAGTGTTGGAATAGACTGCCTCTCTTTCAGAGAAATGCATGTGAGTTTCTGTTGAATGCTTGTCAGTAGCTTAAGGCTCTTTCAAAGGAAAGTGATTTTCTCTGAAAGGACAGCATTTAGAAAGTGAAGCAACACTCCATTCACTTCGAACAGTGAATTGAAGTGTTGGAACAGACTGCTTCTCTTTCAGAGAAACGCATGTGAGTTTCTGTTGAATGCTTGTAAGAAGCTTAAGGCACTTTCAAAGGAAAGTGATTTTCTCTGAAAGGACAGCATTTAGAAAGTGAAGCAACACTCCATTCACTTCGCACAGTGAATTGAAGTGTTGAAACAGACAGCTTCTCTTTAAGAGAAACGCATGTGAGTTTTTTGTGAATGCTTGAAATTAGTTTAAGGCACTTTCAAAGGAAAGTGATTTTCTCTGAAAGGACAGAATTTAGAAAGTGATGCAACACTCCATTCATTTCGCACAGTGAATTGAAGTGTTGGAACAGACTGCTTCTCTTTCAGAGAAACGCATGTGAGTTTCTTCCTAATGCTTGTAAGTAGCTTAAGGCACTTTCAAAGGAAAGTGATTTTCTCTGAAAGGACAGCATTTAGAAAGTGAAGCAACACTCCATTCACTTCGCACAGTAAATTGAAGTGTTGGAACAGACTGCTTCTCTTTCCGAGAAACGCATGTGAGTTTCTTGTGAATTCTTGCAAGTTGCTTCAGGCACTTTCATAGGAAAGTGATTTTCTCTGAAAGGACAGCATTTAGAAAGTGAAGCAACACTCCATTCACTTCGCACAGTGAATTGAAGTGTTGGAACAGACTGCTTCTCTTTCAGAGAAACGCATGTGAGATTTTTGTGAATGCTTGAAAGTAATTTAAGGCACTTTCAAAGGAAAGTGATTTTCTCTGAAAGGACAGCATTTAGAAAGTGAAGCAACACTCCATTCACTTTGTACAGTGAATTGAAGTGTTGGAACAGACTGCCTCTCTTTCAGAGAAATGCATGTGAGTTTCTGTTGAATGCTTGTCAGTGGCTTAAGGCTCTTTCAAAGGAAAGTGATTTTCTCTGAAAGGACAGCATTTAGAAAGTAAAGCAACACTCCATTCCCTTCGCGCAATGAATAGAAGTGTTGGAACAGACTGCTTCTCTTTCATAGAAACGCATTAGTGTTTCTTGTGAATGCTTGTAAGAAGCTTAAGGCACTTTCAAAGGAAAGTGATTTTCTCTGAAAGGACAGCATTTACAAAGTGAAGCAACACTCCATTCACTTCGCACAGTTAATTGAAGTGTTGGAACAGACTGCTTCTCTTTCAGAGAAACGCATGTGAGTTTCTTGTGAATTCTTGCAAGTTGCTTAAGGCACTTTCAAAGGAAAGTGATTTTCTCTGAAAGGACAGCATTTAGAGAGTGAAGCAACACTCCATTCACTTCGCACTGTGAATTGAAGTGTTGGAACAGACCGCTTCTCTTTCAGAGAAACGCATGTGAGTTTTTTGTGAATGCTTGAAAGTAGTTTAAGGCACTTTCAAAGGAAAGTGATTTTCTCTGAAAGGACAGAATTTAGAAAGTGAAGCAACACTCCATTCACTTCGCACAGTGAATTGAAGTGTTTGAACAGTCTGCTTCTCTTTCAGAGAAACGCATGTGAGTTTCTTCCTAATGCTTGCAAGTAGCTTAAGGCACTTTCAAAGGAAAGTGATTTTCTCTGAAAGGACAGCATTAAGAAAGTGAAGCAACACTCCATTCACTTCGCAAAGTGAATTGAAGTGTTGGAACAGACTGCTTCTCTTTCAGAGAAACGCATGTGAGCTTCTGGTGAATGCTTGTAAGAAGCTTAAGGCACTTTCAAAGGAAAGTGATTTTCTCTGAAAGGACAGCATTTAGAAACTGAAGCAACACTCCATTCACTTCGGACAGTGAATTGAAATGTTGGAACAGACTGCTTCTCTTTAAGAGAAACGCATGTGAGTTTTTTGTGAATGCTTGAAAGTAGTTTAAGGAACTTTCAAAGGAAAGTGATATTCTCTGAAAGGACAGAATTTAGAAAGTGATGCAACACTCCATTCACGTCGCACAGTGAATTGAAGTGTTGGAACAGACTGCTTCTCTTTCAGAGAAACGCATGTTAGTTTCTGGTGAATGCTTGTAAGTAGCTTAAGGCACTTTCAAAGGAAAGTGATTTTCTCTGAAAGGACAGCATTTAGAAAGTGAAGCAACACTCCATTCACTTCGCACAGTGAATTGAAGTGTTGGAACAGACTGCTTCTCTTTCAGAGAAACACATGTGAGTTTCTTTTGAATGCTTGTAAGTAGCTTAAGGCACATTCAAAGGAAAGTGATTTTCTCTGAAAGGACAGCATTTAGAAAGTGAAGCAACACTCCATTCACATCGCAGAGTGAATTGAAGTATTGGAACAGACTGCTTCTCTTTCAGAGAAACGCATGTGAGTTTCTGATGAATGCTTGTAAGAAGCTTAAGGCACTTTCAAAGGAAAGTGAAGTTCTCTGAAAGGACAGCATTTAGAAAGTGAAGCAACACTCCATTCCCTTCGCACAGTGAATTGAAGTGTTGGAACAGACTGCTTCTCTTTCAGAGAAACGCATGTGAGTTTCTTGTGAATTCTTGCAAGTTGCTTAAGGCACTTTCAAAGGAGAGTGATTTTCTCTGAAAGGACAGCATTTAGAAAGTGAAGCAACACTCCATTCACTTCGCACAGTGAATTGAAGTGTTGGAACAGACTGCTTCTCTTTCAGAGAAACGCATGTGAGTTTCTGGTGAATGCTTGTAAGTAGCTTAAGGCACTTTCAAAGGAAAGTGATTTTCTCTGAAAGGACAGCATTTAGAAAGTGAAGCAACACTCCATTCACTTCGCACAGTGAATTGAAGTGTTGGAACAGTCTGCTTCTCTTTCAGAGAAACGCATGTGAGTTTCTTGTGAATTCTTGCAAGTTGCTTAAGGCACTTTCAAAGGAAAGTGATTTTCTCTGAAAGGACAGCATTTAGAAAGTGAAGCAACACTCCATTCACTTTGTACAGTGAATTGAAGTGTTGGAACAGACTGCCTCTCTTTCAGAGAAATGCATGTGAGTTTCTGTTGAATGCTTGTCAGTAGCTTAAGGCTCTTTCAAAGGAAAGTGATTTTCTCTGAAAGGACAGCATTTAGAAAGTAAAGCAACACTCCATTCCCTTCGCGCAATGAATTGAAGTGTTGGAACAGACTGCTTCTCTTTCACAGAAACGCATTAGTGTTTCTTGTGAATGCTTGTAAGAAGCTTAAGGCACTTTCAAAGGAAAGTGATTTTCTCTGAAAGGACAGCATTTACAAAGTGAAGCAACACTCCATTCACTTCGCACAGTGAATTGAAGTGTTGGAACAGACTGCTTCTCTTTCAGAGAAACGCATGTGAGTTTCTTGTGAATTCTTGCAAGTTGCTTAAGGCACTTTCAAAGAAAGTGATTTTCTCTGAAAGGACAGCATTTAGAAAGTGAAGCAACACTCCATTCACTTCGCACAGTGAATTGAAGTGTTGGAACAGACTGCTTTTCTTTCAGAGAAACGCATGTGAGTTTTTTGTGAATGCTTGAAAGTAGTTTAAGGCACTTTCAAAGGAAAGTGATTTTCTCTATAAGGACAGAATTTAGAAAGTGAAGCAACACTCCATTCACTTCGCACAGTGAATTGAAGTGTTTGAACAGTCTGCTTCTCTTTCAGAGAAACGCATGTGAGTTTCTTCCTAATGCTTGCAAGTAGCTTAAGGCACTTTCAAAGGAAAGTGATTTTCTCTGAAAGGACAGCATTTAGAAAGTGAAGCAACACTCCATTCACTTCGCACAGTGAATTGAAGTGTTGGAACAGACTGCTTCTCTTTAAGAGAAACGCATGTGAGTTTTTTGTGAATGCTTGAAAGTAGTTTAAGGCACTTTCAAAGGAAAGTGATATTCTCTGAAAGGACAGAATTTAGAAAGTGATGCAACACTCCATTCACTTCGCACAGTGAATTGAAGTGTTGGAACAGACTGCTTCTCTTTCAGAGAAATGCATGTGAGTTTCTGGTGAATGCTTGTAAGTAGCTTAAGGCACTTTCAAAGGAAAATGATTTTCTCTGAAAGGACAGCATTTAGAAAGTGAAGCAACACTCCATTCACTTCGCACAGTGAATTGAAGTGTTGGAACAGACTGCTTCTCTTTCCGAGAAACGCATGTGAGTTTCTTGTGAATTCTTGCAAGTTGCTTCAGGCACTTTCATAGGAAAGTGATTTTCTCTGAAAGGACAGCATTTAGAAAGTGAAGCAACACTCCATTCACTTCGCAGAGTGAATTGAAGTGTTGGAACAGACTGCTTCTCTTTCAGAGAAACACATGTGAGATTTTTGTGAATGCTTGAAAGTAATTTAAGGCACTTTCAAAGGAAAGTGATTTTCTCTGAAAGGACAGAATTTAGAAAGTGAAGCAACACTCCATTCACTTCGCACAGTGAATTGAAGTGTTGGAACAGTCTGCTTCTCTTTCAGAGAAACGCATGTGAGCTTCTTCCTAATGCTTGCAAGTAGCTTAAGGCACTTTCAAAGGAAAGTGATTTTCTCTGAAAGGACAGCATTTAGAAAGTGAAGCAACACGCCATTCACTTCGCACAGTGAATAGAAGTGTTGGAACAGACTGCTTCTCTTTCAGAGAAACGCATGTGAGTTTTTTGTGAATGCTTGCAAGTTGCTTAAGGCACTTTCAAAGGAAAGTGATTTTCTCTGAAAGGACAGCATTTAGAAAGTGAAGCAACACTCCATCCACTTTGTACAGTGAATTGAAGTGTTGGAACAGACTGCCTCTCTTTCAGAGAAATGCATGTGAGTTTCTGTTGAATGCTTGTCAGTGGCTTAAGGCTCTTTCAAAGGAAAGTGATTTTCTCTGAAAGGACAGCATTTAGAAAGTAAAGCAACACTCCATTCCCTTCGCGCAATGAATAGAAGTGTTGGAACAGACTGCTTCTCTTTCATAGAAACGCATTAGTGTTTCTTGTGAATGCTTGTAAGAAGCTTAAGGCACTTTCAAAGGAAAGTGATTTTCTCTGAAAGGACAGCATTTACAAAGTGAAGCAACACTCCATTCACTTCGCACAGTTAATTGAAGTGTTGGAACAGACTGCTTCTCTTTCAGAGAAACGCATGTGAGTTTTTTGTGAATGCTTGAAAGTAGTTTAAGGCACTTTCAAAGGAAAGTGATTTTCTCTGAAAGGACAGAATTTAGAAAGTGAAGCAACACTCCATTCACTTCCCACAGTGAATTGAAGTGTTTGAACAGTCTGCTTCTCTTTCAGAGAAACGCATGTGAGTTTCTTCCTAATGCTTGCAAGTAGCGTAAGGCACTTTCAAAGGAAAGTGATTTTCTCTGAAAGGACAGCATTAAGAAAGTGAAGCAACACTCCATTCACTTCGCACAGTGAAATGAAGTGTTGGAACAGACTGCTTCTCTTTCAGAGAAACGCATGTGAGCTTCTGGTGAATGCTTGTAAGAAGCTTAAGGCACTTTCAAAGGAAAGTGATTTTCTCTGAAAGGACAGCATTTAGAAACTGAAGCAACACTCCATTCACTTCGGACAGTGAATTGAAGTGTTGGAACAGACTGCTTCTCTTTAAGAGAAACGCATGTGAGTTTTTTGTGAATGCTTGAAAGTAGTTTAAGGCACTTTCAAAGGAAAGTGATATTCTCTGAAAGGACAGCATTTAGAAAGTGAAGCAACACTCCATTCACTTCGCACAGTGAATTGAAGTGTTGGAACAGACTGCTTCTCTTTCAGAGAAACGCATGTTAGTTTCTGGTGAATGCTTGTAAGTAGCTTAAGGCACTTTCAAAGGAAAATGATTTTCTCTGAAAGGACAGCATTTAGAAAGTGAAGCAACACTCCATTCACTTCGCACAGTGAATTGAAGTGTTGGAACAGACTGCTTCTCTTTCAGAGAAACGCATGTGAGTTTCTTTTGAATGCTTGTAAGTAGCTTAAGGCACATTCAAAGGAAAGTGATTTTCTCTGAAAGGACAGCATTTAGAAAGTGAAGCAACACTCCATTCACATCGCAGATTGAATTGAAGTATTGGAACAGACTGCTTCTCTTTCAGAGAAACGCATGTGAGTTTCTGATGAATGCTTGTAAGAAGCTTAAGGCACTTTCAAAGGAAAGTGAAGTTCTCTGAAAGGACAGCATTTAGAAAGTGAAGCAACACTCCATTCCCTTCGCACAGTGAATTGAAGTGTTGGAACAGACTGCTTCTCTTTCAGAGAAACGCATGTGAGTTTCTTGTGAATTCTTGCAAGTTGCTTAAGGCACTTTCAAAGGAGAGTGATTTTCTCTGAAAGGACAGCATTTAGAAAGTGAAGCAACACTCCATTCACTTCGCACAGTGAATTGAAGTGTTGGAACAGACTGCTTCTCTTTCAGAGAAACGCATGTGATTTTCTGGGGAATGCTTGTAAGTAGCTTAAGGCACTTTCAAAGGAAAGTGATTTTCTCTGAAAGGACAGCATTTAGAAAGTGAAGCAACACTCCATTCACTTCGCACAGTGAATTGAAGTGTTGGAACAGACTGCTTCTCTTTCAGAAAAACGCATGTGAGTTTCTTCCTAATGCTTGCAATTAGCTTAAGGCACTTTCAAGGGAAAGTGATTTTCTCTGAAAGGACAGCATTTAGAAAGTGAAGCAACACTCCATTCACTTCACATAGTGAATTGAACTGTTGGAACAGACTGCTTCTCTTTCAGAGAAACGCATGTGAATTTCTGTTGAATGCCTGTAAGTAGCTTAAGACACTTTCAAAGGAAAGTGATTTTCTCTGAAAGGACAGCATTTAGAAAGTGAATCAACACTCCATTCACTTCACACAGTGAATAGAAGTGTTGGAACAGACTGCTTCTCTTTCAGAGAAACGCATGTGAGTTTCTTGTGAATGCTTGCAAGTTGCTTAAGGCACTTTCAAAGGAAAGTGAAGTTCTCTGAAAGGACAGCATTTAGAAAGTGAAGCAACATTCCATTCACTTTGTACAGTGAATTGAAGTGTTGGAACAGACTGCCTCTCTTTCAGAGAAATGCATGTGAGTTTCTGTTGAATGCTTGTCAGTAGCTTAAGGCTCTTTCAAAGGAAAGTGATTTTCTCTGAAAGGACAGCATTTAGAAAGTAAAGCAACACTCCATTCCCTTCGCGCAATGAATTGAAGTGTTGGAACAGACTGCTTCTCTTTCATAGAAACGCATTAGTGTTTCTTGTGAATGCTTGTAAGAAGCTTAAGGCACTTTCAAAGGAAAGTGATTTTCTCTGAAAGGACAGCATTTACAAAGTGAAGCAACACTCCATTCACTTCGCACAGTGAATTGAAGTGTTGGAACAGACTGCTTCTCTTTCAGAGAAACGCATGTGAGTTTCTTGTGAATTCTTGCAAGTTGCTTAAGGCACTTTCAAAGAAAGTGATTTTCTCTGAAAGGACAGCATTTAGAAAGTGAAGCAACACTCCATTCACTTCGCACAGTGAATTGAAGTGTTGGAACAGACTGCTTCTCTTTCAGAGAAACGCATGTGAGTTTTTTGTGAATGCTTGAAAGTAGTTTAAGGCACTTTCAAAGGAAAGTGATTTTCTCTGTAAGGACAGAATTTAGAAAGTGAAGCAACACTCCATTCACTTCGCACAGTGAATTGAAGTGTTTGAACAGTCTGCTTCACTTTCAGAGAAACGCATGTGAGTTTCTTCCTAATGCTTGCAAGTAGCTTAAGGCACTTTCAAAGGAAAGTGATTTTCTCTGAAAGGACAGCATTTAGAAAGTGAAGCAACACTCCATTCACTTCGCACAGTGAATTGAAGTGTTGGAACAGACTGCTTCTCTTTAAGAGAAACGCATGTGAGTTTTTTGTGAATGCTTGAAAGTAGTTTAAGGCACTTTCAAAGGAAAGTGATATTCTCTGAAAGGACAGAATTTAGAAAGTGATGCAACACTCCATTCACTTCGCACAGTGAATTGAAGTGTTGGAACAGACTGCTTCTCTTTCAGAGAAACGCATGTGAGTTTCTGGTGAATGCTTGTAAGTAGCTTAAGGCACTATCAAAGGAAAATGATTTTCTCTGAAAGGACAGCATTTAGAAAGTGAAGCAACACTCCATTCACTTCGCACAGTGAATTGAAGTGTTGGAACAGACTGCTTCTCTTTCAGAGAAACGCATGTGAGTTTCTGTTGAATGCTTGTAAGTAGCTTAAGGCACATTCAAAGGAAAGTGATTTTCTCTGAAAGGACAGCATTTAGAAAGTGAAGCAACACTCCATTCACTTCGCAGAGTGAATTGAAGTATTGGAACAGACTGCTTCTCTTTCCGAGAAACGCATGTGAGTTTCTGGAGAATGCTTGTAAGAAGCTTAAGGCACTTTCAAAGGAAAGTGAAGTTCTCTGAAAGGACAGCATTTAGAAAGTGAAGCAACACTCCATTCACTTCGCACAGTGAATTGAAGTGTTGGAACAGACTGCTTCTCTTTCAGAGAAACGCATGTGAGTTTCTTGTGAATTCTTGCAAGTTGCTTAAGGCACTTTCAAAGGAGAGTGATTTTCTCTGAAAGGACAGCATTTAGAAAGTGAAGCAACACTCCATTCACTTCGCACAGTGAATTGAAGTGTTGGAACAGACTGCTTCTCTTTCAGAGAAACGCATGTGAGTTTCTGGTGAATGCTTGTAAGTAGCTTAAGGCGCTTTCAAAGGAAAGTGATTTTCTCTGAAAGGACAGCATTTAGAAAGTGAAGCAACACTCCATTCACTTCGCACAGTGAATTGAAGTGTTGGAACAGACTGCTTCTCTTTCAGGGAAACGCATGTGAGTTTCTTCCTAATGCTTGTAAGTAGCTTAAGGCACTTTCAAGGGAAAGTGATTTTCTCTGAAAGGACAGCATTTAGAAAGTGAAGCAACACTCCATTCACTTCACATAGTGAATTGAAGTGTTGGAACAGACTGCTTCTCTTTCAGAGAAATGCATGTGAATTTCTGTTGAATGCTTGTAAGTAGCTTAAGACACTTTCAAAGGAAAGTGATTTTCTCTGAAATGACAGCATTTAGAAAGTGAAGCAACACTCCATTCACTTCGCACAGTGAATTGAAGTGTTGGAACAGACTGCTTCTCTTTCAGAGAAACGCATGTGAGTTTCTTGTGAATGCTTGCAAGTTGCTTAAGGCACTTTCAAAGGAAAGTGATTTTCTCTGAAAGGACAGCATTTAGAAAGTGAAGCAACACTCCATTCACTTTGTACTGTGAATTGAAGTGTTGGA
Organism: Myodes glareolus; assembly: GCF_982192425.1. Lineage (NCBI taxonomy): Eukaryota > Metazoa > Chordata > Mammalia > Rodentia > Cricetidae > Myodes > Myodes glareolus. The sequence continues at coordinate 1,707,753 of NW_028263213.1, forward strand.
ACAGACTGCCTCTCTTTCAGAGAAATGCATGTGAGTTTCTGTTGAATGCTTGTCAGTAGCTTAAGGCTCTTTCAAAGGAAAGTGATTATCTCTGAAAGGACAGCATTTAGAAAGTAGAGCAACACTCCATTCCCTTCGCGCAATGAATTGAAGTGTTGGAACAGACTGCTTCTCTTTCATAGAAACGCATTAGTGTTTCTTGTGAATGCTTGTAAGAAGCTTAAGGCACTTTCAAAGGAAAGTGATTTTCTCTGAAAGGACAGCATTTAGAAAGGGAAGCAACACTCCATTCACTTCGCAGAGTGAATTGAAGTATTGTAACAGACTGCTTCTCTTTCAGAGAAATGCATGTGAGTTTCTGGTGAATGCTTGTAAGTAGCTTAAGGCACTTTCAAAGGAAAATGATTTTCTCTGAAAGGACAGCATTTAGAACGTGAGGTAACACTGCATTCACTTCGCACAGTGAATTGAAGTGTTGGAACAGACTGCTTCTCTTTCAGAGAAACGCATGTGAGTTTCTGTTGAATGCTTGTAAGTAGCTTAAGGCACTTTCAAAGGAAAGTGATTTTCTCTGAAAGGACAGAATTAAGAAAGTGAAGCAACACTCCATTCACTTCGCACAGTGAATTGAAGTGTTTGAACAGTCTGCTTCTCATTCAGAGAAACGCATGTGAGTTTCTTCCTAATGCTTGCAAGTAGCTTAAGGCACTTTCAAAGGAAAGTGATTTTCTCTGAAAGGACAGCATTTAGAAAGTGAAGCAACACTCCATTCACTTCGCACAGTGAATTGAAGTGTTGGAACAGACTGCTTCTCTTTCAGAGAAACGCATGTGAGTTTCTGGTGAATGCTTGTAAGAAGCTTAAGGCACTTTCAAAGGAAAGTGATTTTCTCTGAAAGGACAGCATTTAGAAACTGAAGCAACCCTCCATTCACTTCGCACAGTGAATTGAAGTGTTGGAACAGACTGCTTCTCTTTAAGAGAAACACATGTGAGTTTTTTGTGAATGCTTGAAAGTAGTTTAAGGCACTTTCAAAGGAAAGTGATTTTCTCTGAAAGGACAGAATTTAGAAAATGATGCAACACTCCATTCACTTCGCACAGTGAATTGAAGTGTTGGAACAGACTGCTTCTCTTTCAGAGAAACGCATGTGAGTTTCTGGTGAATGCTTGTAAGTAGCTTAAGGCACTTTCAAAGGAAAGTGATTTTCTCTGAAAGGACAGCATTTAGAAAGTGAAGCAACACTCCATTCACTTCGCACAGTGAATTGAAGTGTTGGAACAGACTGCTTCTCTTTCAGAGAAATGCATGTGAGTTTCTGTTGAATGCTTGTAAGTAGCTTAAGGCACTTTCAAAGGAAAGTGATTTTCTCTGAAAGGACAGCATTTAGAAAGTGAAGCAACACTCCATTCACTTCGCAGAATGAATTGAAGTATTGGAACAGACTGATTCTCTTTCAGAGAAACGCATGTGAGTTTCTGGTGAATGCTTGTAAGAAGCTTAAGGCACTTTCAAAGGAAAGTGAAGTTCTCTGAAAGGACAGCATTTAGAAAGTGAAGCAACACTCCATTCACTTCGCACGATGAATTGAAGTGTTGGAACAGACTGCTTCTCTTTCAGAGAAACGCATGTGAGTTTCTTGTGAATTCTTGCAAGTTGCTTAAGGCACTTTCAAAGGAGAGTGATTTTCTCTGAAAGGACAGCATTTAGAAATTGAAGCAACACTCCATTCACTTCACACAGTGAATTGAAGTGTTGGAACAGACTGCTTCTCTTTCAGAGAAACGCATGTGAGTTTCTGGTGAATGCTTGTAAGTAGCTTAAGGCGCTTTCAAAGGAAAGTGATTTTCTCTGAAAGGACAGCATTTAGAAAGTGAAGCAACACTCCATTCACTTCTCACAGTGAATTGAAGTGTTGGAACAGACTGCTTCTCTTTCAGGGAAACGCATGTGAGTTTCTTCCTAATGCTTGCAAGTAGCTTAAGGCACTTTCAAGGGAAAGTGATTTTCTCTGAAAGGACAGCATTTAGAAAGTGAAGCAACACTCCATTCACTTAACATAGTGAATTGAAGTGTTGGAACAGACTGCTTCTCTTTCAGAGAAACGCATGTGAATTTCTGTTGAATGCTTGTAAGTAGCTTAAGACACTTTCAAAGGAAAGTGATTTTCTCTGAAATGACAGCATTTAGAAAGTGAAGCAACACTCCATTCACTTCGCACAGTGAATTGAAGTGTTGGAACAGGCTGCTTCTCTTTCAGAGAAACGCATGTGAGTTTCTTGTGAATGCTTGCAAGTTGCTTAAGGCACTTTCAAAGGAAAGTGATTTTCTCTGAAAGGACAGCATTTAGAAAGTGAAGCAACACTCCATTCACTTTGTACAGTGAATTGAAGTGTTGGAACAGACTGCCTCTCTTTCAGAGAAATGCATGTGAGTTTCTGTTGAATGCTTGTCAGTAGCTTAAGGCTCTTTCAAAGGAAAGTGATTTTCTCTGAAAGGACAGCATTTAGAAAGTAAAGCAACACTCCATTCCCTTCGCGCAATGAATTGAAGTGTTGGAACAGACTGCTTCTCTTTCATAGAAACGCATTAGTGTTTCTTGTGAATGCTTGTAAGAAGCTTAAGGCACTTTCAAAGGAAAGTGATTTTCTCTGAAAGGACAGCATTTAGAAAGGGAAGCAACACTCCATTCACTTCGCAGAGTGAATTGAAGTATTGTAACAGACTGCTTCTCTTTCAGAGAAATGCATGTGAGTTTCTGGTGAATGCTTGTAAGTAGCTTAAGGCACTTTCAAAGGAAAATGATTTTCTCTGAAAGGACAGCATTTAGAACGTGAGGTAACACTCCATTCACTTCGCACAGTGAATTGAAGTGTTGGAACAGACTGCTTCTCTTTCAGAGAAACGCATGTGAGTTTCTGGTGAATGCTTGTAAGTAACTTAAGGCACTTTCAAAGGAAAGTGATTTTCTCTGAAAGGACAGCATTTAGAAAGTGAAGCAACACTCCATTCACTTCGCACAGTGAATTGAAGTGTTGGAACAGACTGCTTCTCTTTCAGAGAAACGCATGTTAGTTTCTTCCTAATGCTTGCAAGTAGCTTAAGGCACTTTCAAGGGAAAGTGATTTTCTCTGAAAGGACAGCATTTAGAAAGTGAAGTAACACTCCATTCACTTCGCACAGTGAATTGAAGTGTTGGAACAGACTGCTTCTCTTTCAGAGAAACTCATGTGAGTTTCTTCCTAATGCTTGCAAGTAGCTTAAGGCACTTTCAAGGGAAAGTGATTTTCTCTGAAAGGACAGCATTTAGAAAGTGAAGCAACACTCCATTCACTTCGCACAGTGAATTGAAGTGTTGGAACAGACTGCTTCTCTTTCAGAGAAACGCATGTGAGTTTCTGGTGAATGCTTGTAAGTAGCTTAAGGCATTTCTAAGGAAAGTGATTTTCTCTGAAAGGACAGCATTTAGAAACTGAAGCAACACTTCATTCACTTCGCACAGTGAATTGAAGTGTTGGAACAGACTGCTTCTCTTTCAGAGAAACGCATGTGAGTTTCTTGTGAATTCTTGCAAGTTGCTTAAGGCACTTTCAAAGGAGAGTGATTTTCTCTGAAAGGACAGCATTTAGAAACTGAAGCAACACTCCATTCACTTCGCACAGTGAATTGAAGTGTTGGAACAGACTGCTTCTCTTTCAGAGAAACGCATGTGAGTTTCTGGTGAATGCTTGTAAGTAACTTAAGGCACTTTCAAAGGAAAGTGATTTTCTCTGAAAGGACAGCATTTAGAAAGTGAAGCAACACTCCACTTCGCACAGTGAATTGAAGTGTTGGAACAGACTGCTTCTCTTTCAGAGAAACGCATGTAAGTTTCTTCCTAATGCTTGCAAGTAGCTTAAGGCACTTTCAAGGGAAAGTGATTTTCTCTGAAAGGACAGCATTTAGAAAGTGAAGTAACACTCCATTCACTTCGCACAGTGAATTGAAGTGTTGGAACAGACTGCTTCTCTTTCAGAGAAACTCATGTGAGTTTCTTCCTAATGCTTGCAAGTAGCTTAAGGCACTTTCAAGGGAAAGTGATTTTCTCTGAAAGGACAGCATTTAGAAAGTGAAGCAACACTCCATTCACTTCGCACAGTGAATTGAAGTGTTGGAACAGACTGCTTCTCTTTCAGAGAAACGCATGTGAGTTTCTGGTGAATGCTTGTAAGTAGCTTAAGGCACTTTCTAAGGAAAGTGATTTTCTCTGAAAGGACAGCATTTAGAAAATGAAGCAACACTTCATTCACTTCGCACAGTGAATTGAAGTGTTGGAACAGACTGCTTCTCTTTCAGAGAAATGCATGTGAGTTTCTGTTGAAAGCTTGTAAGTAGCTTCAGGCACTTTCAAAGGAAAGTGATTTTCTCTGAAAGGACAGCATTTAGAAAGTGAAGCAACACTCCATTCACTTCGCACAGTGAATTGAAGTGTTGGAACAGACTGCTTCTCTTTCAGAGAAACGCATGTGAGTTTCTTCCTAATGCTTGCAAGTAGCTTAAGGCACTTTCAAAGGAAAGTGATTTTCTCTGAAAGGACAGCATTTAGAAAGTGAAGCAACACTCCATTCACTTCGCACAGTGAATTGAAGTGTTGGAACAGACTGCTTCTCTTTAAGAGAAACGCATGTGAGTTTTTTGTGAATGCTTGAAAGTAGTTTAAGGCACTTTCAAAGGAAAGTGATATTCTCTGAAAGGACAGAATTTAGAAAGTGATGCAACACTCCATTCACTTCGCACAGTGAATTGAAGTGTTGGAACAGACTGCTTCTCTTTCAGAGAAACGCATGTGAGTTTCTGGTGAATGCTTGTAAGTAGCTTAAGGCACTATCAAAGGAAAATGATTTTCTCTGAAAGGACAGCATTTAGAAAGTGAAGCAACACTCCATTCACTTCGCACAGTGAATTGAAGTGTTGGAACAGACTGCTTCTCTTTCAGAGAAACGCATGTGAGTTTCTGTTGAATGCTTGTAAGTAGCTTAAGGCACATTCAAAGGAAAGTGATTTTCTCTGAAAGGACAGCATTTAGAAAGTGAAGCAACACTCCATTCACTTCGCAGAGTGAATTGAAGTATTGGAACAGACTGCTTCTCTTTCCGAGAAACGCATGTGAGTTTCTGGAGAATGCTTGTAAGAAGCTTAAGGCACTTTCAAAGGAAAGTGAAGTTCTCTGAAAGGACAGCATTTAGAAAGTGAAGCAACACTCCATTCACTTCGCACAGTGAATTGAAGTGTTGGAACAGACTGCTTCTCTTTCAGAGAAACGCATGTGAGTTTCTTGTGAATTCTTGCAAGTTGCTTAAGGCACTTTCAAAGGAGAGTGATTTTCTCTGAAAGGACAGCATTTAGAAAGTGAAGCAACACTCCATTCACTTCGCACAGTGAATTGAAGTGTTGGAACAGACTGCTTCTCTTTCAGAGAAACGCATGTGAGTTTCTGGTGAATGCTTGTAAGTAGCTTAAGGCGCTTTCAAAGGAAAGTGATTTTCTCTGAAAGGACAGCATTTAGAAAGTGAAGCAACACTCCATTCACTTCGCACAGTGAATTGAAGTGTTGGAACAGACTGCTTCTCTTTCAGGGAAACGCATGTGAGTTTCTTCCTAATGCTTGCAAGTAGCTTAAGGCACTTTCAAGGGAAAGTGATTTTCTCTGAAAGGACAGCATTTAGAAAGTGAAGCAACACTCCATTCACTTCACATAGTGAATTGAAGTGTTGGAACAGACTGCTTCTCTTTCAGAGAAATGCATGTGAATTTCTGTTGAATGCTTGTAAGTAGCTTAAGACACTTTCAAAGGAAAGTGATTTTCTCTGAAATGACAGCATTTAGAAAGTGAAGCAACACTCCATTCACTTCGCACAGTGAATTGAAGTGTTGGAACAGACTGCTTCTCTTTCAGAGAAACGCATGTGAGTTTCTTGTGAATGCTTGCAAGTTGCTTAAGGCACTTTCAAAGGAAAGTGATTTTCTCTGAAAGGACAGCATTTAGAAAGTGAAGCAACACTCCATTCACTTTGTACTGTGAATTGAAGTGTTGGAACAGACTGCCTCTCTTACAGAGAAATGCATGTGAGTTTCTGTTGAATGCTTGTCAGTAGCTTAAGGCTCTTTCAAAGGAAAGTGATTATCTCTGAAAGGACAGCATTTAGAAAGTAGAGCAACACTCCATTCCCTTCGCGCAATGAATTGAAGTGTTGGAACAGACTGCTTCTCTTTCATAGAAACGCATTAGTGTTTCTTGTGAATGCTTGTAAGAAGCTTAAGGCACTTTCAAAGGAAAGTGATTTTCTCTGAAAGGACAGCATTTAGAAAGGGAAGCAACACTCCATTCACTTCGCAGAGTGAATTGAAGTATTGTAACAGACTGCTTCTCTTTCAGAGAAATGCATGTGAGTTTCTGGTGAATGCTTGTAAGTAGCTTAAGGCACTTTCAAAGGAAAATGATTTTCTCTGAAAGGACAGCATTTAGAACGTGAGGTAACACTCCATTCACTTCGCACAGTGAATTGAAGTGTTGGAACAGACTGCTTCTCTTTCAGAGAAACGCATGTGAGTTTCTGTTGAATGCTTGTAAGTAGCTTAAGGCACTTTCAAAGGAAAGTGATTTTCTCTGAAAGGACAGAATTAAGAAAGTGAAGCAACACTCCATTCACTTCGCACAGTGAATTGAAGTGTTTGAACAGTCTGCTTCTCATTCAGAGAAACGCATGTGAGTTTCTTCCTAATGCTTGCAAGTAGCTTAAGGCACTTTCAAAGGAAAGTGATTTTCTCTGAAAGGACAGCATTTAGAAAGTGAAGCAACACTCCATTCACTTCGCACAGTGAATTGAAGTGTTGGAACAGACTGCTTCTCTTTCAGAGAAACGCATGTGAGTTTCTGGTGAATGCTTGTAAGAAGCTTAAGGCACTTTCAAAGGAAAGTGATTTTCTCTGAAAGGACAGCGTTTAGAAACTGAAGCAACACTCCATTCACTTCGCACAGTGAATTGAAGTGTTGGAACAGACTGCTTCTCTTTAAGAGAAACACATGTGAGTTTTTTGTGAATGCTTGAAAGTAGTTTAAGGCACTTTCAAAGGAAAGTGATTTTCTCTGAAAGGACAGAATTTAGAAAATGATGCAACACTCCATTCACTTCGCACAGTGAATTGAAGTGTTGGAACAGACTGCTTCTCTTTCAGAGAAACGCATGTGAGTTTCTGGTGAATGCTTGTAAGTAGCTTAAGGCACTTTCAAAGGAAAGTGATTTTCTCTGAAAGGACAGCATTTAGAAAGTGAAGCAACACTCCATTCACTTCGCACAGTGAATTGAAGTGTTGGAACAGACTGCTTCTCTTTCAGAGAAATGCATGTGAGTTTCTGTTGAATGCTTGTAAGTAGCTTAAGGCACTTTCAAAGGAAAGTGATTTTCTCTGAAAGGACAGCATTTAGAAAGTGAAGCAACACTCCATTCACTTCGCAGAATGAATTGAAGTATTGGAACAGACTGATTCTCTTTCAGAGAAACGCATGTGAGTTTCTGGTGAATGCTTGTAAGAAGCTTAAGGCACTTTCAAAGGAAAGTGAAGTTCTCTGAAAGGACAGCATTTAGAAAGTGAAGCAACACTCCATTCACTTCGCACGATGAATTGAAGTGTTGGAACAGACTGCTTCTCTTTCAGAGAAACGCATGTGAGTTTCTTGTGAATTCTTGCAAGTTGCTTAAGGCACTTTCAAAGGAGAGTGATTTTCTCTGAAAGGACAGCATTTAGAAATTGAAGCAACACTCCATTCACTTCACACAGTGAATTGAAGTGTTGGAACAGACTGCTTCTCTTTCAGAGAAATGCATGTGAGTTTCTGGTGAATGCTTGTAAGTAGCTTAAGGCGCTTTCAAAGGAAAGTGATTTTCTCTGAAAGGACAGCATTTAGAAAGTGAAGCAACACTCCATTCACTTCTCACAGTGAATTGAAGTGTTGGAACAGACTGCTTCTCTTTCAGGGAAACGCATGTGAGTTTCTTCCTAATGCTTGCAAGTAGCTTAAGGCACTTTCAAGGGAAAGTGATTTTCTCTGAAAGGACAGCATTTAGAAAGTGAAGCAACACTCCATTCACTTAACATAGTGAATTGAAGTGTTGGAACAGACTGCTTCTCTTTCAGAGAAAGGCATGTGAATTTCTGTTGAATGCTTGTAAGTAGCTTAAGACACTTTCAAAGGAAAGTGATTTTCTCTGAAAGGACAGCATTTAGAAAGTGAAGCAACACTCCATTCACTTCGCACAGTGAATTGAAGTGTTGGAACAGGCTGCTTCTCTTTCAGAGAAACGCATGTGAGTTTCTTGTGAATGCTTGCAAGTTGCTTAAGGCACTTTCAAAGGAAAGTGATTTTCTCTGAAAGGACAGCATTTAGAAAGTGAAGCAACACTCCATTCACTTTGTACAGTGAATTGAAGTGTTGGAACAGACTGCCTCTCTTTCAGAGAAATGCATGTGAGTTTCTGTTGAATGCTTGTCAGTAGCTTAAGGCTCTTTCAAAGGAAAGTGATTTTCTCTGAAAGGACAGCATTTAGAAAGTAAAGCAACACTCCATTCCCTTCGCGCAATGAATTGAAGTGTTGGAACAGACTGCTTCTCTTTCATAGAAACGCATTAGTGTTTCTTGTGAATGCTTGTAAGAAGCTTAAGGCACTTTCAAAGGAAAGTGATTTTCTCTGAAAGGACAGCATTTAGAAAGGGAAGCAACACTCCATTCACTTCGCAGAGTGAATTGAAGTATTGTAACAGACTGCTTCTCTTTCAGAGAAATGCATGTGAGTTTCTGGTGAATGCTTGTAAGTAGCTTAAGGCACTTTCAAAGGAAAATGATTTTCTCTGAAAGGACAGCATTTAGAACGTGAGGTAACACTCCATTCACTTCGCACAGTGAATTGAAGTGTTGGAACAGACTGCTTCTCTTTCAGAGAAACGCATGTGAGTTTCTGGTGAATGCTTGTAAGTAACTTAAGGCACTTTCAAAGGAAAGTGATTTTCTCTGAAAGGACAGCATTTAGAAAGTGAAGCAACACTCCATTCACTTCGCACAGTGAATTGAAGTGTTGGAACAGACTGCTTCTCTTTCAGAGAAACGCATGTTAGTTTCTTCCTAATGCTTGCAAGTAGCTTAAGGCACTTTCAAGGGAAAGTGATTTTCTCTGAAAGGACAGCATTTAGAAAGTGAAGTAACACTCCATTCACTTCGCACAGTGAATTGAAGTGTTGGAACAGACTGCTTCTCTTTCAGAGAAACTCATGTGAGTTTCTTCCTAATGCTTGCAAGTAGCTTAAGGCACTTTCAAGGGAAAGTGATTTTCTCTGAAAGGACAGCATTTAGAAAGTGAAGCAACACTCCATTCACTTCGCACAGTGAATTGAAGTGTTGGAACAGACTGCTTCTCTTTCAGAGAAACGCATGTGAGTTTCTGTTGAATGCTTGTAAGTAGCTTAAGGCACATTCAAAGGAAAGTGATTTTCTCTGAAAGGACAGCATTTAGAAAGTGAAGCAACACTCCATTCACTTCGCTGAGTGAATTGAAGTATTGGAACAGACTGCTTCTCTTTCCGAGAAACGCATGTGAGTTTCTGGAGAATGCTTGTAAGAAGCTTAAGGCACTTTCAAAGGAAAGTGAAGTTCTCTGAAAGGACAGCATTTAGAAAGTGAAGCAACACTCCATTCACTTCGCACAGTGAATTGAAGTGTTGGAACAGACTGCTTCTCTTTCAGAGAAACGCATGTGAGTTTCTTGTGAATTCTTGCAAGTTGCTTAAGGCACTTTCAAAGGAGAGTGATTTTCTCTGAAAGGACAGCATTTAGAAAGTGAAGCAACACTCCATTCACTTCGCACAGTGAATTGAAGTGTTGGAACAGACTGCTTCTCTTTCAGAGAAACGCATGTGAGTTTCTGGTGAATGCTTGTAAGTAGCTTAAGGCGCTTTCAAAGGAAAGTGATTTTCTCTGAAAGGACAGCATTTAGAAAGTGAAGCAACACTCCATTCACTTCGCACAGTGAATTGAAGTGTTGGAACAGACTGCTTCTCTTTCAGGGAAACGCATGTGAGTTTCTTCCTAATGCTTGCAAGTAGCTTAAGGCACTTTCAAGGGAAAGTGATTTTCTCTGAAAGGACAGCATTTAGAAAGTGAAGCAACACTCCATTCACTTCACATAGTGAATTGAAGTGTTGGAACAGACTGCTTCTCTTTCAGAGAAATGCATGTGAATTTCTGTTGAATGCTTGTAAGTAGCTTAAGACACTTTCAAAGGAAAGTGATTTTCTCTGAAATGACAGCATTTAGAAAGTGAAGCAACACTCCATTCACTTCGCACAGTGAATTGAAGTGTTGGAACAGACTGCTTCTCTTTCAGAGAAACGCATGTGAGTTTCTTGTGAATGCTTGCAAGTTGCTTAAGGCACTTTCAAAGGAAAGTGATTTTCTCTGAAAGGACAGCATTTAGAAAGTGAAGCAACACTCCATTCCCTTTGTACTGTGAATTGAAGTGTTGGAACAGACTGCCTCTCTTTCAGAGAAATGCATGTGAGTTTCTGTTGAATGCTTGTCAGTAGCTTAAGGCTCTTTCAAAGGAAAGTGATTATCTCTGAAAGGACAGCATTTAGAAAGTAGAGCAACACTCCATTCCCTTCGCGCAATGAATTGAAGTGTTGGAACAGACTGCTTCTCTTTCATAGAAACGCATTAGTGTTTCTTGTGAATGCTTGTAAGAAGCTTAAGGCACTTTCAAAGGAAAGTGATTTTCTCTGAAAGGACAGCATTTAGAAAGGGAAGCAACACTCCATTCACTTCGCAGAGTGAATTGAAGTATTGTAACAGACTGCTTCTCTTTCAGAGAAATGCATGTGAGTTTCTGGTGAATGCTTGTAAGTAGCTTAAGGCACTTTCAAAGGAAAATGATTTTCTCTGAAAGGACAGCATTTAGAACGTGAGGTAACACTCCATTCACTTCGCACAGTGAATTGAAGTGTTGGAACAGACTGCTTCTCTTTCAGAGAAACGCATGTGAGTTTCGGTTGAATGCTTGTAAGTAGCTTAAGGCACTTTCATAGGAAAGTGATTTTCTCTGAAAGGACAGAATTAAGAAAGTGAAGCAACACTCCATTCACTTCGCACAGTGAATTGAAGTGTTTGAACAGTCTGCTTCTCTTTCAGAGAAACGCATGTGAGTTTCTTCCTAATGCTTGCAAGTAGCTTAAGGCACTTTCAAAGGAAAGTGATTTTCTCTGAAAGGACAGCATTTAGAAAGTGAAGCAACACTCCATTCACTTCGCACAGTGAATTGAAGTGTTGGAACAGACTGCTTCTCTTTCAGAGAAACGCATGTGAGTTTCTGGTGAATGCTTGTAAGAAGCTTAAGGCACTTTCAAAGGAAAGTGATTTTCTCTGAAAGGACAGCATTTAGAAACTGAAGCAACACTCCATTCACTTCGCACAGTGAATTGAAGTGTTGGAACAGACTGCTTCTCTTTAAGAGAAACACATGTGAGTTTTTTGTGAATGCTTGAAAGTAGTTTAAGGCACTTTCAAAGGAAAGTGATTTTCTCTGAAAGGACAGAATTTAGAAAATGATGCAACACTCCATTCACTTCGCACAGTGAATTGAAGTGTTGGAACAGACTGCTTCTCTTTCAGAGAAACGCATGTGAGTTTCTGGTGAATGCTTGTAAGTAGCTTAAGGCACTTTCAAAGGAAAGTGATTTTCTCTGAAAGGACAGCATTTAGAAAGTGAAGCAACACTCCATTCACTTCGCACAGTGAATTGAAGTGTTGGAACAGACTGCTTCTCTTTCAGAGAAATGCATGTGAGTTTCTGTTGAATGCTTGTAAGTAGCTTAAGGCACTTTCAAAGGAAAGTGATTTTCTCTGAAAGGACAGCATTTAGAAAGTGAAGCAACACTCCATTCACTTCGCAGAATGAATTGAAGTATTGGAACAGACTGCTTCTCTTTCATAGAAACGCATTAGTGTTTCTTGTGAATGCTTGTAAGAAGCTTAAGGCACTTTCAAAGGAAAGTGATTTTCTCTGAAAGGACAGCATTTAGAAAGGGAAGCAACACTCCATTCACTTCGCAGAGTGAATTGAAGTATTGTAAAAGACTGCTTCTCTTTCAGAGAAATGCATGTGAGTTTCTGGTGAATGCTTGTAAGTAGCTTAAGGCACTTTCAAAGGAAAATGATTTTCTCTGAAAGGACAGCATTTAGAACGTGAGGTAACACTCCATTCACTTCGCACAGTGAATTGAAGTGTTGGAACAGACTGCTTCTCTTTCAGAGAAACGCATGTGAGTTTCTGGTGAATGCTTGTAAGTAACTTAAGGCACTTTCAAAGGAAAGTGATTTTCTCTGAAAGGACAGCATTTAGAAAGTGAAGCAACACTCCATTCACTTCGCACAGTGAATTGAAGTGTTGGAACAGACTGCTTCTCTTTCAGAGAAACGCATGTTAGTTTCTTCCTAATGCTTGCAAGTAGCTTAAGGCACTTTCAAGGGAAAGTGATTTTCTCTGAAAGGACAGCATTTAGAAAGTGAAGTAACACTCCATTCACTTCGCACAGTGAATTGAAGTGTTGGAACAGACTGCTTCTCTTTCAGAGAAACTCATGTGAGTTTCTTCCTAATGCTTGCAAGTAGCTTAAGGCACTTTCAAGGGAAAGTGATTTTCTCTGAAAGGACAGCATTTAGAAAGTGAAGCAACACTCCATTCACTTCGCACAGTGAATTGAAGTGTTGGAACAGACTGCTTCTCTTTCAGAGAAACGCATGTGAGTTTCTGGTGAATGCTTGTAAGTAGCTTAAGGCACTTTCTAAGGAAAGTGATTTTCTCTGAAAGGACAGCATTTAGAAAGTGAAGCAACACTCCATTCACTTCGCACAGTGAATTGAAGTGTTGGAACAGACTGCTTCTCTTTCAGAAAAACGCATGTGAGTTTCTTGTGAATGCTTGTAAGTAGCTTAAGGCACTTTCAAAGGAAAGTGATTTTCTCTGAAAGGACAGCATTTAGAAAGTGAAGCAACACTCCATTCACTTCGCAGAATGAATTGAAGTATTGGAACAGACTGATTCTCTTTCAGAGAAACGCATGTGAGTTTCTGGTGAATGCTTGTAAGAAGCTTAAGGCACTTTCAAAGGAAAGTGAAGTTCTCTGAAAGGACAGCATTTAGAAAGTGAAGCAACACTCCATTCACTTCGCACGATGAATTGAAGTGTTGGAACAGACTGCTTCTCTTTCAGAGAAACGCATGTGAGTTTCTTGTGAATTCTTGCAAGTTGCTTAAGGCACTTTCAAAGGAGAGTGATTTTCTCTGAAAGGACAGCATTTAGAAATTGAAGCAACACTCCATTCACTTCACACAGTGAATTGAAGTGTTGGAACAGACTGCTTCTCTTTCAGAGAAACGCATGTGAGTTTCTGGTGAATGCTTGTAAGTAGCTTAAGGCGCTTTCAAAGGAAAGTGATTTTCTCTGAAAGGACAGCATTTAGAAAGTGAAGCAACACTCCATTCACTTCTCACAGTGAATTGAAGTGTTGGAACAGACTGCTTCTCTTTCAGGGAAACGCATGTGAGTTTCTTCCTAATGCTTGCAAGTAGCTTAAGGCACTTTCAAGGGAAAGTGATTTTCTCTGAAAGGACAGCATTTAGAAAGTGAAGCAACACTCCATTCACTTAACATAGTGAATTGAAGTGTTGGAACAGACTGCTTCTCTTTCAGAGAAACGCATGTGAATTTCTGTTGAATGCTTGTAAGTAGCTTAAGACACTTTCAAAGGAAAGTGATTTTCTCTGAAATGACAGCATTTAGAAAGTGAAGCAACACTCCATTCACTTCGCACAGTGAATTGAAGTGTTGGAACAGGCTGCTTCTCTTTCAGAGAAACGCATGTGAGTTTCTTGTGAATGCTTGCAAGTTGCTTAAGGCACTTTCAAAGGAAAGTGATTTTCTCTGAAAGGACAGCATTTAGAAAGTGAAGCAACACTCCATTCACTTTGTACAGTGAATTGAAGTGTTGGAACAGACTGCCTCTCTTTCAGAGAAATGCATGTGAGTTTCTGTTGAATGCTTGTCAGTAGCTTAAGGCTCTTTCAAAGGAAAGTGATTTTCTCTGAAAGGACAGCATTTAGAAAGTAAAGCAACACTCCATTCCCTTCGCGCAATGAATTGAAGTGTTGGAACAGACTGCTTCTCTTTCATAGAAACGCATTAGTGTTTCTTGTGAATGCTTGTAAGAAGCTTAAGGCACTTTCAAAGGAAAGTGATTTTCTCTGAAAGGACAGCATTTAGAAAGGGAAGCAACACTCCATTCACTTCGCAGAGTGAATTGAAGTATTGTAACAGACTGCTTCTCTTTCAGAGAAATGCATGTGAGTTTCTGGTGAATGCTTGTAAGTAGCTTAAGGCACTTTCAAAGGAAAATGATTTTCTCTGAAAGGACAGCATTTAGAACGTGAGGTAACACTCCATTCACTTCGCACAGTGAATTGAAGTGTTGGAACAGACTGCTTCTCTTTCAGAGAAACGCATGTGAGTTTCTGGTGAATGCTTGTAAGTAACTTAAGGCACTTTCAAAGGAAAGTGATTTTCTCTGAAAGGACAGCATTTAGAAAGTGAAGCAACACTCCATTCACTTCGCACAGTGAATTGAAGTGTTGGAACAGACTGCTTCTCTTTCAGAGAAACGCATGTTAGTTTCTTCCTAATGCTTGCAAGTAGCTTAAGGCACTTTCAAGGGAAAGTGATTTTCTCTGAAAGGACAGCATTTAGAAAGTGAAGTAACACTCCATTCACTTCGCACAGTGAATTGAAGTGTTGGAACAGACTGCTTCTCTTTCAGAGAAACTCATGTGAGTTTCTTCCTAATGCTTGCAAGTAGCTTAAGGCACTTTCAAGGGAAAGTGATTTTCTCTGAAAGGACAGCATTTAGAAAGTGAAGCAACACTCCATTCACTTCGCACAGTGAATTGAAGTGTTGGAACAGACTGCTTCTCTTTCAGAGAAACGCATGTGAGTTTCTGGTGAATGCTTGTAAGTAGCTTAAGGCATTTCTAAGGAAAGTGATTTTCTCTGAAAGGACAGCATTTAGAAAGTGAAGCAACACTCCATTCACTTCGCACAGTGAATTGAAGTGTTGGAACAGACTGCTTCTCTTTCAGAGAAACGCATGTGAGTTTCTTGTGAATTCTTGCAAGTTGCTTAAGGCACTTTCAAAGGAGAGTGATTTTCTCTGAAAGGACAGCATTTAGAAACTGAAGCAACACTCCATTCACTTCGCACAGTGAATTGAAGTGTTGGAACAGACTGCTTCTCTTTCAGAGAAACGCATGTGAGTTTCTGGTGAATGCTTGTAAGTAACTTAAGGCACTTTCAAAGGAAAGTGATTTTCTCTGAAAGGACAGCATTTAGAAAGTGAAGCAACACTCCATTCACTTCGCACAGTGAATTGAAGTGTTGGAACAGACTGCTTCTCTTTCAGAGAAACGCATGTAAGTTTCTTCCTAATGCTTGCAAGTAGCTTAAGGCACTTTCAAGGGAAAGTGATTTTCTCTGAAAGGACAGCATTTAGAAAGTGAAGTAACACTCCATTCACTTCGCACAGTGAATTGAAGTGTTGGAACAGACTGCTTCTCTTTCAGAGAAACTCATGTGAGTTTCTTCCTAATGCTTGCAAGTAGCTTAAGGCACTTTCAAGGGAAAGTGATTTTCTCTGAAAGGACAGCATTTAGAAAGTGAAGCAACACTCCATTCACTTCGCACAGTGAATTGAAGTGTTGGAACAGACTGCTTCTCTTTCAGAGAAACGCATGTGAGTTTCTGGTGAATGCTTGTAAGTAGCTTAAGGCACTTTCTAAGGAAAGTGATTTTCTCTGAAAGGACAGCATTTAGAAACTGAAGCAACACTTCATTCACTTCGCACAGTGAATTGAAGTGTTGGAACAGACTGCTTCTCTTTCAGAGAAATGCATGTGAGTTTCTGTTGAAAGCTTGTAAGTAGCTTCAGGCACTTTCAAAGGAAAGTGATTTTCTCTGAAAGGACAGCATTTAGAAAGTGAAGCAACACTCCATTCACTTCGCACAGTGAATTGAAGTGTTGGAACAGACTGCTTCTCTTTCAGAGAAACGCATGTGAGTTTCTTCCTAATGCTTGCAAGTAGCTTAAGGCACTTTCAAAGGAAAGTGATTTTCTCTGAAAGGACAGCATTTAGAAAGTGAAGCAACACTCCATTCACTTCGCACAGTGAATTGAAGTGTTGGAACAGACTGCTTCTCTTTAAGAGAAACGCATGTGAGTTTTTTGTGAATGCTTGAAAGTAGTTTAAGGCACTTTCAAAGGAAAGTGATATTCTCTGAAAGGACAGAATTTAGAAAGTGATGCAACACTCCATTCACTTCGCACAGTGAATTGAAGTGTTGGAACAGACTGCTTCTCTTTCAGAGAAACGCATGTGAGTTTCTGTTGAATGCTTGTAAGTAGCTTAAGGCACTTTCAAAGGAAAATGATTTTCTCTGAAAGGACAGCATTTAGAAAGTGAAGCAACACTCCATTCACTTCGCACAGTGAATTGAAGTGTTGGAACAGACTGCTTCTCTTTCAGAGAAACGCATGTGAGTTTCTGTTGAATGCTTGTAAGTAGCTTAAGGCACATTCAAAGGAAAGTGATTTTCTCTGAAAGGACAGCATTTAGAAAGTGAAGCAACACTCCATTCACTTCGCAGAGTGAATTGAAGTATTGGAACAGACTGCTTCTCTTTCCGAGAAACGCATGTGAGTTTCTGGAGAATGCTTGTAAGAAGCTTAAGGCACTTTCAAAGGAAAGTGAAGTTCTCTGAAAGGACAGCATTTAGAAAGTGAAGCAACACTCCATTCACTTCGCACAGTGAATTGAAGTGTTGGAACAGACTGCTTCTCTTTCAGAGAAACGCATGTGAGTTTCTTGTGAATTCTTGCAAGTTGCTTAAGGCACTTTCAAAGGAGAGTGATTTTCTCTGAAAGGACAGCATTTAGAAAGTGAAGCAACACTCCATTCACTTCGCACAGTGAATTGAAGTGTTGGAACAGACTGCTTCTCTTTCAGAGAAACGCATGTGAGTTTCTGGTGAATGCTTGTAAGTAGCTTAAGGCGCTTTCAAAGGAAAGTGATTTTCTCTGAAAGGACAGCATTTAGAAAGTGAAGCAACACTCCATTCACTTCGCACAGTGAATTGAAGTGTTGGAACAGACTGCTTCTCTTTCAGGGAAACGCATGTGAGTTTCTTCCTAATGCTTGCAAGTAGCTTAAGGCACTTTCAAGGGAAAGTGATTTTCTCTGAAAGGACAGCATTTAGAAAGTGAAGCAACACTCCATTCACTTCACATAGTGAATTGAAGTGTTGGAACAGACTGCTTCTCTTTCAGAGAAATGCATGTGAATTTCTGTTGAATGCTTGTAAGTAGCTTAAGACACTTTCAAAGGAAAGTGATTTTCTCTGAAATGACAGCATTTAGAAAGTGAAGCAACACTCCATTCACTTCGCACAGTGAATTGAAGTGTTGGAACAGACTGCTTCTCTTTCAGAGAAACGCATGTGAGTTTCTTGTGAATGCTTGCAAGTTGCTTAAGGCACTTTCAAAGGAAAGTGATTTTCTCTGAAAGGACAGCATTTAGAAAGTGAAGCAACACTCCATTCCCTTTGTACTGTGAATTGAAGTGTTGGAACAGACTGCCTCTCTTTCAGAGAAATGCATGTGAGTTTCTGTTGAATGCTTGTCAGTAGCTTAAGGCTCTTTCAAAGGAAAGTGATTATCTCTGAAAGGACAGCATTTAGAAAGTAGAGCAACACTCCATTCCCTTCGCGCAATGAATTGAAGTGTTGGAACAGACTGCTTCTCTTTCATAGAAACGCATTAGTGTTTCTTGTGAATGCTTGTAAGAAGCTTAAGGCACTTTCAAAGGAAAGTGATTTTCTCTGAAAGGACAGCATTTAGAAAGGGAAGCAACACTCCATTCACTTCGCAGAGTGAATTGAAGTATTGTAACAGACTGCTTCTCTTTCAGAGAAATGCATGTGAGTTTCTGGTGAATGCTTGTAAGTAGCTTAAGGCACTTTCAAAGGAAAATGATTTTCTCTGAAAGGACAGCATTTAGAACGTGAGGTAACACTCCATTCACTTCGCACAGTGAATTGAAGTGTTGGAACAGACTGCTTCTCTTTCAGAGAAACGCATGTGAGTTTCGGTTGAATGCTTGTAAGTAGCTTAAGGCACTTTCATAGGAAAGTGATTTTCTCTGAAAGGACAGAATTAAGAAAGTGAAGCAACACTCCATTCACTTCGCACAGTGAATTGAAGTGTTTGAACAGTCTGCTTCTCTTTCAGAGAAACGCATGTGAGTTTCTTCCTAATGCTTGCAAGTAGCTTAAGGCACTTTCAAAGGAAAGTGATTTTCTCTGAAAGGACAGCATTTAGAAAGTGAAGCAACACTCCATTCACTTCGCACAGTGAATTGAAGTGTTGGAACAGACTGCTTCTCTTTCAGAGAAACGCATGTGAGTTTCTGGTGAATGCTTGTAAGAAGCTTAAGGCACTTTCAAAGGAAAGTGATTTTCTCTGAAAGGACAGCATTTAGAAACTGAAGCAACACTCCATTCACTTCGCACAGTGAATTGAAGTGTTGGAACAGACTGCTTCTCTTTAAGAGAAACACATGTGAGTTTTTTGTGAATGCTTGAAAGTAGTTTAAGGCACTTTCAAAGGAAAGTGATTTTCTCTGAAAGGACAGAATTTAGAAAATGATGCAACACTCCATTCACTTCGCACAGTGAATTGAAGTGTTGGAACAGACTGCTTCTCTTTCAGAGAAACGCATGTGAGTTTCTGGTGAATGCTTGTAAGTAGCTTAAGGCACTTTCAAAGGAAAGTGATTTTCTCTGAAAGGACAGCATTTAGAAAGTGAAGCAACACTCCATTCACTTCGCACAGTGAATTGAAGTGTTGGAACAGACTGCTTCTCTTTCAGAGAAATGCATGTGAGTTTCTGTTGAATGCTTGTAAGTAGCTTAAGGCACTTTCAAAGGAAAGTGATTTTCTCTGAAAGGACAGCATTTAGAAAGTGAAGCAACACTCCATTCACTTCGCAGAATGAATTGAAGTATTGGAACAGACTGCTTCTCTTTCATAGAAACGCATTAGTGTTTCTTGTGAATGCTTGTAAGAAGCTTAAGGCACTTTCAAAGGAAAGTGATTTTCTCTGAAAGGACAGCAT
Organism: Myodes glareolus; assembly: GCF_982192425.1. NCBI lineage: Eukaryota > Metazoa > Chordata > Mammalia > Rodentia > Cricetidae > Myodes > Myodes glareolus. Next base: position 1,727,053 of record NW_028263213.1, read on the forward strand.
TTAGAAAGGGAAGCAACACTCCATTCACTTCGCAGAGTGAACTGAAGTATTGTAAAAGACTGCTTCTCTTTCAGAGAAATGCATGTGAGTTTCTGGTGAATGCTTGTAAGTAGCTTAAGGCACTTTCAAAGGAAAATGATTTTCTCTGAAAGGACAGCATTTAGAACGTGAGGTAACACTCCATTCACTTCGCACAGTGAATTGAAGTGTTGGAACAGACTGCTTCTCTTTCAGAGAAACGCATGTGAGTTTCTGGTGAATGCTTGTAAGTAACTTAAGGCACTTTCAAAGGAAAGTGATTTTCTCTGAAAGGACAGCATTTAGAAAGTGAAGCAACACTCCATTCACTTCGCACAGTGAATTGAAGTGTTGGAACAGACTGCTTCTCTTTCAGAGAAACGCATGTTAGTTTCTTCCTAATGCTTGCAAGTAGCTTAAGGCACTTTCAAGGGAAAGTGATTTTCTCTGAAAGGACAGCATTTAGAAAGTGAAGTAACACTCCATTCACTTCGCACAGTGAATTGAAGTGTTGGAACAGACTGCTTCTCTTTCAGAGAAACTCATGTGAGTTTCTTCCTAATGCTTGCAAGTAGCTTAAGGCACTTTCAAGGGAAAGTGATTTTCTCTGAAAGGACAGCATTTAGAAAGTGAAGCAACACTCCATTCACTTCGCACAGTGAATTGAAGTGTTGGAACAGACTGCTTCTCTTTCAGAGAAACGCATGTGAGTTTCTGGTGAATGCTTGTAAGTAGCTTAAGGCACTTTCTAAGGAAAGTGATTTTCTCTGAAAGGACAGCATTTAGAAAGTGAAGCAACACTCCATTCACTTCGCACAGTGAATTGAAGTGTTGGAACAGACTGCTTCTCTTTCAGAAAAACGCATGTGAGTTTCTTGTGAATGCTTGTAAGTAGCTTAAGGCACTTTCAAAGGAAAGTGATTTTCTCTGAAAGGACAGCATTTAGAAAGTGAAGCAACACTCCATTCACTTCGCAGAATGAATTGAAGTATTGGAACAGACTGATTCTCTTTCAGAGAAACGCATGTGAGTTTCTGGTGAATGCTTGTAAGAAGCTTAAGGCACTTTCAAAGGAAAGTGAAGTTCTCTGAAAGGACAGCATTTAGAAAGTGAAGCAACACTCCATTCACTTCGCACGATGAATTGAAGTGTTGGAACAGACTGCTTCTCTTTCAGAGAAACGCATGTGAGTTTCTTGTGAATTCTTGCAAGTTGCTTAAGGCACTTTCAAAGGAGAGTGATTTTCTCTGAAAGGACAGCATTTAGAAATTGAAGCAACACTCCATTCACTTCACACAGTGAATTGAAGTGTTGGAACAGACTGCTTCTCTTTCAGAGAAACGCATGTGAGTTTCTGGTGAATGCTTGTAAGTAGCTTAAGGCGCTTTCAAAGGAAAGTGATTTTCTCTGAAAGGACAGCATTTAGAAAGTGAAGCAACACTCCATTCACTTCTCACAGTGAATTGAAGTGTTGGAACAGACTGCTTCTCTTTCAGGGAAACGCATGTGAGTTTCTTCCTAATGCTTGCAAGTAGCTTAAGGCACTTTCAAGGGAAAGTGATTTTCTCTGAAAGGACAGCATTTAGAAAGTGAAGCAACACTCCATTCACTTAACATAGTGAATTGAAGTGTTGGAACAGACTGCTTCTCTTTCAGAGAAACGCATGTGAATTTCTGTTGAATGCTTGTAAGTAGCTTAAGACACTTTCAAAGGAAAGTGATTTTCTCTGAAATGACAGCATTTAGAAAGTGAAGCAACACTCCATTCACTTCGCACAGTGAATTGAAGTGTTGGAACAGGCTGCTTCTCTTTCAGAGAAACGCATGTGAGTTTCTTGTGAATGCTTGCAAGTTGCTTAAGGCACTTTCAAAGGAAAGTGATTTTCTCTGAAAGGACAGCATTTAGAAAGTGAAGCAACACTCCATTCACTTTGTACAGTGAATTGAAGTGTTGGAACAGACTGCCTCTCTTTCAGAGAAATGCATGTGAGTTTCTGTTGAATGCTTGTCAGTAGCTTAAGGCTCTTTCAAAGGAAAGTGATTTTCTCTGAAAGGACAGCATTTAGAAAGTAAAGCAACACTCCATTCCCTTCGCGCAATGAATTGAAGTGTTGGAACAGACTGCTTCTCTTTCATAGAAACGCATTAGTGTTTCTTGTGAATGCTTGTAAGAAGCTTAAGGCACTTTCAAAGGAAAGTGATTTTCTCTGAAAGGACAGCATTTAGAAAGGGACGCAACACTCCATTCACTTCGCAGAGTGAATTGAAGTATTGTAACAGACTGCTTCTCTTTCAGAGAAATGCATGTGAGTTTCTGGTGAATGCTTGTAAGTAGCTTAAGGCACTTTCAAAGGAAAATGATTTTCTCTGAAAGGACAGCATTTAGAACGTGAGGTAACACTCCATTCACTTCGCACAGTGAATTGAAGTGTTGGAACAGACTGCTTCTCTTTCAGAGAAACGCATGTGAGTTTCTGGTGAATGCTTGTAAGTAACTTAAGGCACTTTCAAAGGAAAGTGATTTTCTCTGAAAGGACAGCATTTAGAAAGTGAAGCAACACTCCATTCACTTCGCACAGTGAATTGAAGTGTTGGAACAGACTGCTTCTCTTTCAGAGAAACGCATGTTAGTTTCTTCCTAATGCTTGCAAGTAGCTTAAGGCACTTTCAAGGGAAAGTGATTTTCTCTGAAAGGACAGCATTTAGAAAGTGAAGTAACACTCCATTCACTTCGCACAGTGAATTGAAGTGTTGGAACAGACTGCTTCTCTTTCAGAGAAACTCATGTGAGTTTCTTCCTAATGCTTGCAAGTAGCTTAAGGCACTTTCAAGGGAAAGTGATTTTCTCTGAAAGGACAGCATTTAGAAAGTGAAGCAACACTCCATTCACTTCGCACAGTGAATTGAAGTGTTGGAACAGACTGCTTCTCTTTCAGAGAAACGCATGTGAGTTTCTGGTGAATGCTTGTAAGTAGCTTAAGGCATTTCTAAGGAAAGTGATTTTCTCTGAAAGGACAGCATTTAGAAACTGAAGCAACACTTCATTCACTTCGCACAGTGAATTGAAGTGTTGGAACAGACTGCTTCTCTTTCAGAGAAACGCATGTGAGTTTCTTGTGAATTCTTGCAAGTTGCTTAAGGCACTTTCAAAGGAGAGTGATTTTCTCTGAAAGGACAGCATTTAGAAACTGAAGCAACACTCCATTCACTTCGCACAGTGAATTGAAGTGTTGGAACAGACTGCTTCTCTTTCAGAGAAACGCATGTGAGTTTCTGGTGAATGCTTGTAAGTAACTTAAGGCACTTTCAAAGGAAAGTGATTTTCTCTGAAAGGACAGCATTTAGAAAGTGAAGCAACACTCCATTCACTTCGCACAGTGAATTGAAGTGTTGGAACAGACTGCTTCTCTTTCAGAGAAACGCATGTAAGTTTCTTCCTAATGCTTGCAAGTAGCTTAAGGCACTTTCAAGGGAAAGTGATTTTCTCTGAAAGGACAGCATTTAGAAAGTGAAGTAACACTCCATTCACTTCGCACAGTGAATTGAAGTGTTGGAACAGACTGCTTCTCTTTCAGAGAAACTCATGTGAGTTTCTTCCTAATGCTTGCAAGTAGCTTAAGGCACTTTCAAGGGAAAGTGATTTTCTCTGAAAGGACAGCATTTAGAAAGTGAAGCAACACTCCATTCACTTCGCACAGTGAATTGAAGTGTTGGAACAGACTGCTTCTCTTTCAGAGAAACGCATGTGAGTTTCTGGTGAATGCTTGTAAGTAGCTTAAGGCACTTTCTAAGGAAAGTGATTTTCTCTGAAAGGACAGCATTTAGAAACTGAAGCAACACTTCATTCACTTCGCACAGTGAATTGAAGTGTTGGAACAGACTGCTTCTCTTTCAGAGAAATGCATGTGAGTTTCTGTTGAAAGCTTGTAAGTAGCTTCAGGCACTTTCAAAGGAAAGTGATTTTCTCTGAAAGGACAGCATTTAGAAAGTGAAGCAACACTCCATTCACTTCGCACAGTGAATTGAAGTGTTGGAACAGACTGCTTCTCTTTCAGAGAAACGCATGTGAGTTTCTTCCTAATGCTTGCAAGTAGCTTAAGGCACTTTCAAAGGAAAGTGATTTTCTCTGAAAGGACAGCATTTAGAAAGTGAAGCAACACTCCATTCACTTCGCACAGTGAATTGAAGTGTTGGAACAGACTGCTTCTCTTTAAGAGAAACGCATGTGAGTTTTTTGTGAATGCTTGAAAGTAGTTTAAGGCACTTTCAAAGGAAAGTGATATTCTCTGAAAGGACAGAATTTAGAAAGTGATGCAACACTCCATTCACTTCGCACAGTGAATTGAAGTGTTGGAACAGACTGCTTCTCTTTCAGAGAAACGCATGTGAGTTTCTGTTGAATGCTTGTAAGTAGCTTAAGGCACTTTCAAAGGAAAATGATTTTCTCTGAAAGGACAGCATTTAGAAAGTGAAGCAACACTCCATTCACTTCGCACAGTGAATTGAAGTGTTGGAACAGACTGCTTCTCTTTCAGAGAAACGCATGTGAGTTTCTGTTGAATGCTTGTAAGTAGCTTAAGGCACATTCAAAGGAAAGTGATTTTCTCTGAAAGGACAGCATTTAGAAAGTGAAGCAACACTCCATTCACTTCGCAGAGTGAATTGAAGTATTGGAACAGACTGCTTCTCTTTCCGAGAAACGCATGTGAGTTTCTGGAGAATGCTTGTAAGAAGCTTAAGGCACTTTCAAAGGAAAGTGAAGTTCTCTGAAAGGACAGCATTTAGAAAGTGAAGCAACACTCCATTCACTTCGCACAGTGAATTGAAGTGTTGGAACAGACTGCTTCTCTTTCAGAGAAACGCATGTGAGTTTCTTGTGAATTCTTGCAAGTTGCTTAAGGCACTTTCAAAGGAGAGTGATTTTCTCTGAAAGGACAGCATTTAGAAAGTGAAGCAACACTCCATTCACTTCGCACAGTGAATTGAAGTGTTGGAACAGACTGCTTCTCTTTCAGAGAAACGCATGTGAGTTTCTGGTGAATGCTTGTAAGTAGCTTAAGGCGCTTTCAAAGGAAAGTGATTTTCTCTGAAAGGACAGCATTTAGAAAGTGAAGCAACACTCCATTCACTTCGCACAGTGAATTGAAGTGTTGGAACAGACTGCTTCTCTTTCAGGGAAACGCATGTGAGTTTCTTCCTAATGCTTGCAAGTAGCTTAAGGCACTTTCAAGGGAAAGTGATTTTCTCTGAAAGGACAGCATTTAGAAAGTGAAGCAACACTCCATTCACTTCACATAGTGAATTGAAGTGTTGGAACAGACTGCTTCTCTTTCAGAGAAATGCATGTGAATTTCTGTTGAATGCTTGTAAGTAGCTTAAGACACTTTCAAAGGAAAGTGATTTTCTCTGAAATGACAGCATTTAGAAAGTGAAGCAACACTCCATTCACTTCGCACAGTGAATTGAAGTGTTGGAACAGACTGCTTCTCTTTCAGAGAAACGCATGTGAGTTTCTTGTGAATGCTTGCAAGTTGCTTAAGGCACTTTCAAAGGAAAGTGATTTTCTCTGAAAGGACAGCATTTAGAAAGTGAAGCAACACTCCATTCCCTTTGTACTGTGAATTGAAGTGTTGGAACAGACTGCCTCTCTTTCAGAGAAATGCATGTGAGTTTCTGTTGAATGCTTGTCAGTAGCTTAAGGCTCTTTCAAAGGAAAGTGATTATCTCTGAAAGGACAGCATTTAGAAAGTAGAGCAACACTCCATTCCCTTCGCGCAATGAATTGAAGTGTTGGAACAGACTGCTTCTCTTTCATAGAAACGCATTAGTGTTTCTTGTGAATGCTTGTAAGAAGCTTAAGGCACTTTCAAAGGAAAGTGATTTTCTCTGAAAGGACAGCATTTAGAAAGGGAAGCAACACTCCATTCACTTCGCAGAGTGAATTGAAGTATTGTAACAGACTGCTTCTCTTTCAGAGAAATGCATGTGAGTTTCTGGTGAATGCTTGTAAGTAGCTTAAGGCACTTTCAAAGGAAAATGATTTTCTCTGAAAGGACAGCATTTAGAACGTGAGGTAACACTCCATTCACTTCGCACAGTGAATTGAAGTGTTGGAACAGACTGCTTCTCTTTCAGAGAAACGCATGTGAGTTTCGGTTGAATGCTTGTAAGTAGCTTAAGGCACTTTCATAGGAAAGTGATTTTCTCTGAAAGGACAGAATTAAGAAAGTGAAGCAACACTCCATTCACTTCGCACAGTGAATTGAAGTGTTTGAACAGTCTGCTTCTCTTTCAGAGAAACGCATGTGAGTTTCTTCCTAATGCTTGCAAGTAGCTTAAGGCACTTTCAAAGGAAAGTGATTTTCTCTGAAAGGACAGCATTTAGAAAGTGAAGCAACACTCCATTCACTTCGCACAGTGAATTGAAGTGTTGGAACAGACTGCTTCTCTTTCAGAGAAACGCATGTGAGTTTCTGGTGAATGCTTGTAAGAAGCTTAAGGCACTTTCAAAGGAAAGTGATTTTCTCTGAAAGGACAGCATTTAGAAACTGAAGCAACACTCCATTCACTTCGCACAGTGAATTGAAGTGTTGGAACAGACTGCTTCTCTTTAAGAGAAACACATGTGAGTTTTTTGTGAATGCTTGAAAGTAGTTTAAGGCACTTTCAAAGGAAAGTGATTTTCTCTGAAAGGACAGAATTTAGAAAATGATGCAACACTCCATTCACTTCGCACAGTGAATTGAAGTGTTGGAACAGACTGCTTCTCTTTCAGAGAAACGCATGTGAGTTTCTGGTGAATGCTTGTAAGTAGCTTAAGGCACTTTCAAAGGAAAGTGATTTTCTCTGAAAGGACAGCATTTAGAAAGTGAAGCAACACTCCATTCACTTCGCACAGTGAATTGAAGTGTTGGAACAGACTGCTTCTCTTTCAGAGAAATGCATGTGAGTTTCTGTTGAATGCTTGTAAGTAGCTTAAGGCACTTTCAAAGGAAAGTGATTTTCTCTGAAAGGACAGCATTTAGAAAGTGAAGCAACACTCCATTCACTTCGCAGAATGAATTGAAGTATTGGAACAGACTGATTCTCTTTCAGAGAAACGCATGTGAGTTTCTGGTGAATGCTTGTAAGAAGCTTAAGGCACTTTCAAAGGAAAGTGAAGTTCTCTGAAAGGACAGCATTTAGAAAGTGAAGCAACACTCCATTCACTTCGCACGATGAATTGAAGTGTTGGAACAGACTGCTTCTCTTTCAGAGAAACGCATGTGAGTTTCTTGTGAATTCTTGCAAGTTGCTTAAGGCACTTTCAAAGGAGAGTGATTTTCTCTGAAAGGACAGCATTTAGAAAGTGAAGCAACACTCCATTCACTTCACACAGTGAATTGAAGTGTTGGAACAGACTGCTTCTCTTTCAGAGAAACGCATGTGAGTTTCTGGTGAATGCTTGTAAGTAGCTTAAGGCGCTTTCAAAGGAAAGTGATTTTCTCTGAAAGGACAGCATTTAGAAAGTGAAGCAACACTCCATTCACTTCTCACAGTGAATTGAAGTGTTGGAACAGACTGCTTCTCTTTCAGGGAAACGCATGTGAGTTTCTTCCTAATGCTTGCAAGTAGCTTAAGGCACTTTCAAGGGAAAGTGATTTTCTCTGAAAGGACAGCATTTAGAAAGTGAAGCAACACTCCATTCACTTAACATAGTGAATTGAAGTGTTGGAACAGACTGCTTCTCTTTCAGAGAAACGCATGTGAATTTCTGTTGAATGCTTGTAAGTAGCTTAAGACACTTTCAAAGGAAAGTGATTTTCTCTGAAATGACAGCATTTAGAAAGTGAAGCAACACTCCATTCACTTCGCACAGTGAATTGAAGTGTTGGAACAGGCTGCTTCTCTTTCAGAGAAACGCATGTGAGTTTCTTGTGAATGCTTGCAAGTTGCTTAAGGCACTTTCAAAGGAAAGTGATTTTCTCTGAAAGGACAGCATTTAGAAAGTGAAGCAACACTCCATTCACTTTGTACAGTGAATTGAAGTGTTGGAACAGACTGCGTCTCTTTCAGAGAAATGCATGTGAGTTTCTGTTGAATGCTTGTCAGTAGCTTAAGGCTCTTTCAAAGGAAAGTGATTTTCTCTGAAAGGACAGCATTTAGAAAGTAAAGCAACACTCCATTCCCTTCGCGCAATGAATTGAAGTGTTGGAACAGACTGCTTCTCTTTCATAGAAACGCATTAGTGTTTCTTGTGAATGCTTGTAAGAAGCTTAAGGCACTTTCAAAGGAAAGTGATTTTCTCTGAAAGGACAGCATTTAGAAAGGGAAGCAACACTCCATTCACTTCGCAGAGTGAATTGAAGTATTGTAAAAGACTGCTTCTCTTTCAGAGAAATGCATGTGAGTTTCTGGTGAATGCTTGTAAGTAGCTTAAGGCACTTTCAAAGGAAAATGATTTTCTCTGAAAGGACAGCATTTAGAACGTGAGGTAACACTCCATTCACTTCGCACAGTGAATTGAAGTGTTGGAACAGACTGCTTCTCTTTCAGAGAAACGCATGTGAGTTTCTGGTGAATGCTTGTAAGTAACTTAAGGCACTTTCAAAGGAAAGTGATTTTCTCTGAAAGGACAGCATTTAGAAAGTGAAGCAACACTCCATTCACTTCGCACAGTGAATTGAAGTGTTGGAACAGACTGCTTCTCTTTCAGAGAAACGCATGTTAGTTTCTTCCTAATGCTTGCAAGTAGCTTAAGGCACTTTCAAGGGAAAGTGATTTTCTCTGAAAGGACAGCATTTAGAAAGTGAAGTAACACTCCATTCACTTCGCACAGTGAATTGAAGTGTTGGAACAGACTGCTTCTCTTTCAGAGAAACTCATGTGAGTTTCTTCCTAATGCTTGCAAGTAGCTTAAGGCACTTTCAAGGGAAAGTGATTTTCTCTGAAAGGACAGCATTTAGAAAGTGAAGCAACACTCCATTCACTTCGCACAGTGAATTGAAGTGTTGGAACAGACTGCTTCTCTTTCAGAGAAACGCATGTGAGTTTCTGGTGAATGCTTGTAAGTAGCTTAAGGCACTTTCAAAGGAAAGTGATTTTCTCTGAAAGGACAGCATTTAGAAACTGAAGCAACACTTCATTCACTTCGCACAGTGAATTGAAGTGTTGGAACAGACTGCTTCTCTTTCAGAGAAACGCATGTGAGTTTCTTGTGAATTCTTGCAAGTTGCTTAAGGCACTTTCAAAGGAGAGTGATTTTCTCTGAAAGGACAGCATTTAGAAACTGAAGCAACACTCCATTCACTTCGCACAGTGAATTGAAGTGTTGGAACAGACTGCTTCTCTTTCAGAGAAACGCATGTGAGTTTCTGGTGAATGCTTGTAAGTAACTTAAGGCACTTTCAAAGGAAAGTGATTTTCTCTGAAAGGACAGCATTTAGAAAGTGAAGCAACACTCCATTCACTTCGCACAGTGAATTGAAGTGTTGGAACAGACTGCTTCTCTTTCAGAGAAACGCATGTAAGTTTCTTCCTAATGCTTGCAAGTAGCTTAAGGCACTTTCAAGGGAAAGTGATTTTCTCTGAAAGGACAGCATTTAGAAAGTGAAGTAACACTCCATTCACTTCGCACAGTGAATTGAAGTGTTGGAACAGACTGCTTCTCTTTCAGAGAAACTCATGTGAGTTTCTTCCTAATGCTTGCAAGTAGCTTAAGGCACTTTCAAGGGAAAGTGATTTTCTCTGAAAGGACAGCATTTAGAAAGTGAAGCAACACTCCATTCACTTCGCACAGTGAATTGAAGTGTTGGAACAGACTGCTTCTCTTTCAGAGAAACGCATGTGAGTTTCTGGTGAATGCTTGTAAGTAGCTTAAGGCACTTTCTAAGGAAAGTGATTTTCTCTGAAAGGACAGCATTTAGAAACTGAAGCAACACTTCATTCACTTCGCACAGTGAATTGAAGTGTTGGAACAGACTGCTTCTCTTTACAGAAATGCATGTGAGTTTCTGTTGAAAGCTTGTAAGTAGCTTCAGGCACTTTCAAAGGAAAGTGATTTTCTCTGAAAGGACAGCATTTAGAAAGGGAAGCAACACTCCATTCACTTCGCAGAGTGAATTGAAGTATTGGAACAGACTGCTTCTCTTTCAGAGAAATGCATGTGAGTTTCTGGTGAATGCTTGTAAGTAGCTTAAGGCACTTTCAAAGGAAAATGATTTTCTCTGAAAGGACAGCATTTAGAACGTGAGGTAACACTCCATTCACTTCGCACAGTGAATTGAAGTGTTGGAACAGACTGCTTCTCTTTCAGAGAAACGCATGTGAGTTTCTGTTGAATGCTTGTAAGTAGCTTAAGGCACTTTCAAAGGAAAGTGATTTTCTCTGAAAGGACAGCATTTAGAAAGTGAAGCAACACTCCATTCCCTTCGTGCAGTGAATTGAAGTGTTGGAACAGACTGCTTCTCTTTAAGAGAAACGCATGTGAGTTTCTTCCTAATGCTTGCAAGTAGCTTAAGGCACTTTCAAGGGAAAGTGATTTTCTCTGAAAGGACAGCATTTAGAAAGTGAAGCAACACTCCATTCACTTCGTACAGTGAATTGAAGTGTTGGAACAGACTGCTTCTCTTTCAGAGAAACGCATGTGAGTTTCTTCCTAATGCTTGTAAGTAGCTTAAGGCACTTTCAAAGGAAAGTGATTTTCTCTGAAAGGACAGCATTTAGAAAGTGAAGCAACACTCCATTCACTTCGCACAGTGAATTGAAGTGTTGGAACAGACTGCTTCTCTTTCAGAGAAACGCATGTGAGTTTCTGGTGAATGCTTGTAAGAAGCTTATGGCACTTTCAAAGGAAAGTGATTTTCTCTGAAAGGACAGCATTTAGAAACTGAAGCAACACTCAATTCACTTCGCACAGTGAATTGAAGTGTTGGAACAGACTGCTTCTCTTTAAGAGAAACGCATGTGAGTTTTTTGAGAATGCTTGAAAGTAGTTTAAGGCACTTTCAAAGGAAAGTGATTTTCTCTGAAAGGACAGAATTTAGAAAGTGATGCAACACTCCATTCACTTCGCACAGTGAATTGAAGTGTTGGAACAGACTGCTTCTCTTTCAGAGAAACGCATGTGAGTTTCTTCCTAATGCTTTTAAGTAGCTTAAGGCACTTTCAAAGGAAAGTGATTTTCTCTGAAAGGACAGCATTTAGAAAGTGAAGCAACACTTCATTCCCTTCGTGCAGTGAATTGAAGTGTTGGAACAGAGTGCTTCTCTTTCATAGAAACGCATTAGTGTTTCTTGTGAATGCTTGCAAGTGGCTTAAGGCACTTTCAAAGGAAAGTGATTTTCTCTGAAAGGACAGCATTTAGAAACTGAAGCAACACTCCATTCACTTCGCACAGTGAATTGAAGTGTTGGAACAGTCTGCTTCTCTTTCAGAGAAACGCATGTGAGCTTCTTCCTAATGCTTGCAAGTATCTTAAGGCACTTTCAAAGGAAAGTGATTTTCTCTGAAAGGACAGCATTTAGAAAGTGAAGCAACACTCCATTCACTTCGCACAGTGAATAGAAGTGTTGGAACAGACTGCTTCTCTTTCAGAGAAACGCATGTGAGTTTCTTGTGAATGCTTGCAAGTTGCTTAAGGCACTTTCAAAGGAAAGTGATTTTCTCTGAAAGGACAGCATTTAGAAAGTGAACCAACACTCCATTCACTTCGTACAGTGAATTGAAGTGTTGGAACAGACTGTCTCTCTTTCAGAGAAATGCATGTGAGTTTCTGTTGAATGCTTGTCAGTAGCTTAAGGCTCTTTCAAAGGAAAGTGATTTTCTCTGAAAGGACAGCATTTAGAAAGTAAAGCAACACTCCATTCCCTTCGCGCAATGAATTGAAGTGTTGGAACAGACTGCTTCTCTTTCAGAGAAACGCATGGGAGTTTCTGGTGAATGCTTGTAAGAAGCTTAAGGCACTTTCAAAGGAAAGTGATTTTCTCTGAAAGGACAGCATTTAGAAACTGAAGCAACACTCCATTCACTTCGCACAGTGAATTGAAGTGTTGGAACAGACTGCTTCTCTTTCAGAGAAACGCATGTGAGTTTCTTCCTAATGCTTGCAAGTAGCTTAAGGCACTTTCAAGGGAAAGTGATTTTCTCTGAAAGGACAGCATTTAGAAAGTGAAGCAACACTCCATTCACTTCGCACAGTGAATTGAAGTGTTGGAACAGACTGCTTCTCTTTCAGAGAAACGCATGTGAGTTTCTGGTGAATGCTTGTAAGTAGCTTAAGGCACTTTCAAAGGAAAGTGATTTTCTCTGAAAGGACAGCATTTAGAAAGTGAAGCAACACTCCATTCACTTCGCACGATGAATTGAAGTGTTGGAACAGACTGCTTCTCTTTCAGAGAAACGCATGTGAGTTTCTTGTGAATTCTTGCAAGTTGCTTAAGGCACTTTCAAAGGAGAGTGATTTTCTCTGAAAGGACAGAATTTAGAAACTGAAGCAACACTCCATTCACTTCGCACAGTGAATTGAAGTGTTGGAACAGACTGCTTCTCTTTCAGAGAAACGCATATGAGTTTCTGGTGAATGCTTGTAATTAGCTTAAGGCACTTTCAAAGGAAAGTGATTTTCTCTGAAAGGACAGCATTTAGAAAGTGAAGCAACACTCCATTCACTTCGCACAGTGAATTGAAGTGTTGGAACAGACTGCTTCTCTTTCAGAGAAACGCATGTGAGTTTCTTCCTAATGCTTGCAAGTAGCTTAAGGCACTTTCAAGGGAAAGTGATTTTCTCTGAAAGGACAGCATTTAGAAAGTGAAGCAACACTCCATTCACTTCGCACAGTGAATTGAAGTGTTGGAACAGACTGGTTCTCTTTCAGAGAAACGCATGTGAGTTTCTTCCTAATGCTTGTAAGTAGCTTAAGGCACTTTCAAGGGAAAGTGATTTTCTCTGAAAGGACAGCATTTAGAAAGTGAAGCAACACTCCATTCACTTCGCACAGTGAATTGAAGTGTTGGAACAGACTGCTTCTCTTTCAGAGAAACGCATGTGAGTTTCTGGTGAATGCTTGAAAGTAGCTTAAGGCACTTTCAAAGGAAAATGATTTTCTCTGAAAGGACAGCATTTAGAAAGTGAGGCAACACTCCATTCACTTCGCACAGTGAATTGAAGTGTTTGAACAGTCTGCTTCTCTTTCAGAGAAACGCATGTGAGTTTCTTCCTAATGCTTGTAAGTAGCTTCAGGCACTTTCAAAGGAAAGTGATTTTCTCTGAAAGGACAGCATTTAGAAAGTGAAGCAACACTCCATTCCCTTCGTGCAGTGAATTGAAGTGTTTTAACAGAGTGCTTCTCTTTCATAGACACGCATTAGTGTTTCTTGTGAATGCTTGCAAGTGGCTTAAGGCACTTTCAAAGGAAAGTGATTTTCTCTGAAAGGACAGCATTTAGAAAGTAAAGCAACACTCCATTCCCTTCGGGCAATGAATTGAAGTGTTGGCACAGACTGCTTCTCTTTCATAGAAACGAATTAGTGTTTCTTGTGAATGCTTGTAAGAAGCTTAAGGCACTTTCAAAGAAAGTGATTTTCTCTGAAAGGACAGCATTTAGAAAGTGAAGCAACACTCCATTCACTTCGCACAGTGAATTGAAGTGTTGGAACAGACTGCTTCTCTTTCAGAGAAACGCATGTGAGTTTCTTGTGAATTCTTGCAAGTTGCTTAAGGCACTTTCAAAGAAAGTGATTTTCTCTGAAAGGACAGCATTTAGAAAGTGAAGCAACACTCCATTCACTTCGCACAGTGAATTGAAGTGTTGGAACAGACTGCTTCTCTTTCAGAGAAACGCATGTGAGTTTTTTGTGAATGCTTGCAAGTAGTTTAAGGCACTTTCTAAGGAAAGTGATTTTCTGTGAAAGGACAGAATTTAGAAAGTGAAGCAACACTCCATTCACTTCGCACAGTGAATTGAAGTGTTTGAACAGTCTGCTTCTCTTTCAGAGAAACGCATGTGAGTTTCTTCCAAATGCTTGCAAGTAGCTTAAGGCACTTTCAAAGGAAAGTGATTTTCTCTGAAAGGACAGCATTTAGAAAGTGACGCAACACTCCATTCACTTCGCACAGTGAATTGAAGTGTTGGAACAGACTGCTTCTCTTTCAGAGAAACGCATGTGAGTTTCTGGTGAATGCTTGTAAGAAGCTTAAGGCACTTTCAAAGGAAAGTGATTTTCTCTGAAAGGACAGCATTTAGAAACTGAAGCAACACTCCATTCACTTTGTACAGTGAATTGAAGTGTTGGAACAGACTGCCTCTCTTTCAGAGAAATGCATGTGAGTTTCTGTTGAATGCTTGTCAGTAGCTTAAGGCTCTTTCAAAGGAAAGTGATTTTCTCTGAAAGGAGAGCATTTAGAAAGTAAAGCAACACTCCATTCCCTTCGCGCAATGAATTGAAGTGTTGGAACAGACTGCTTCTCTTTCATAGAAACGCATTAGTGTTTCTTGTGAATGCTTGTAAGAAGCTTAAGGCACTTTCAAAGGAAAGTGATTTTCTCTGAAAGGACAGCATTAAGAAAGTGAAGCAACACTCCATTCACTTCCCACAGTGAATTGAAGTGTTGGAACAGACTGGTTCTCTTTCAGAGAAACGCATGTGAGTTTCTTCCTAATGCTTGTAAGTAGCTTAAGGCACTTTCAAGGGAAAGTGATTTTCTCTGAAAGGACAGCATTTAGAAAGTGAAGCAACACTCCATTCACTTCGCACAGTGAATTGAAGTGTTGGAACAGACTGCTTCTCTTTAAGAGAAACGCATGTGAGTTTCTGGTGAATGCTTGAAAGTAGTTTAAGGCACTTTCAAAGGAAAGTGATATTCTCTGAAAGGACAGAATTTAGAAAGTGATGCAACACTCCATTCACTTCGCACAGTGAATTGAAATGTTGGAACAGACTGCTTCTCTTTCAGAGAAACGCATGTTAGTTTCTGGTGAATGCTTGTAAGTAGCTTAAGGCACTTTCAAAGGAAAGTGATTTTCTCTGAAAGGACAGCATTTAGAAAGTGAAGCAACACTCCATTCACTTCGCACAGTGAATTGAAGTGTTGGAACAGACTGCTTCTCTTTCAGAGAAACGCATGTGAGTTTCTGTTGAATGCTTGTAAGTAGCTTAAGGCACATTCAAAGGAAAGTGATTTTCTCTGAAAGGACAGCATTTTGAAAGTGAAGCAACACTCCATTCACTTCGCAGAGTGAATTGAAGTATTGGAACAGACTGCTTCTCTTTCAGAGAAACGCATGTGAGTTTCTGGTGAATGCTTGTAAGAAGCTTAAGGCACTTTCAAAGGAAAGTGAAGTTCTCTGAAAGGACAGCATTTAGAAAGTGAAGCAACACTCCATTCACTTCGCACAGTGAATTGAAGTGTTGGAACAGACTGCTTCTCTTTCAGAGAAACGCATGTGAGTTTCTTGTGAATTCTTGCAAGTTGCTTAAGGCACTTTCAAAGGAGAGTGATTTTCTCTGAAAGGACAGCATTTAGAAACTTAAGCAACACTCCATTCACTTCGCACAGTGAATTGAAGTGTTGGAACAGACTGCTTCTCTTTCAGAGAAACGCATGTGAGTTTCTGGTGAATGCTTGTAAGTAGCTTAAGGCACTTTCAAAGGAAAGTGATTTTCTCTGAAAGGACAGCATTTAGAAAGTGAAGCAACACTCCATTCACTTCGCACAGTGAATTGAAGTGTTGTAACAGACTGCTTCTCTTTCAGAGAAACGCATGTGAGTTTCTTCCTAATGCTTGCAAGTAGCTTAAGGCACTTTCAAGGGAAAGTGATTTTCTCTGAAAGGACAGCATTTAGAAAGTGAAGCAACACTCCATTCACTTCACATAGTGAATTGAAGTGTTGGAACAGACTGCTTCTCTTTCAGAGAAACGCATGTGAATTTCTGTTGAATGCTTGTAAGTATCTTAAGACACTTTCAAAGGAAAGTGATTTTCTCTGAAAGGACAGCATTTAGAAAGTGAAGCAACACTCCATTCACTTCACACAGTGAATAGAAGTGTTGGAACAGACTGCTTCTCTTTCAGAGAAACGCATGTGAGTTTCTTGTGAATGCTTGCAAGTTGCTTAAGGCACTTTCAAAGGAAAGTGATTTTCTCTGAAAGGACAGCATTTAGAAAGTGAAGCAACACTCCATTCACTTTGTACAGTGAATTGAAGTGTTGGAACAGACTGCCTCTCTTTCAGAGAAATGCATGTGAGTTTCTGTTGAATGCTTGTCAGTAGCTTAAGGCTCTTTCAAAGGAAAGTGATTTTCTCTGAAAGGACAGCATTTAGAAAGTAAAGCAACACTCCATTCCCTTCGCGCAATGAATTGAAGTGTTGGAACAGACTGCTTCTCTTTCATAGAAACGCATTAGTGTTTCTTGTGAATGCTTGTAAGAAGCTTAAGGCACTTTCAAAGGAAAGTGATTTTCTCTGAATGGACAGCATTTACAAAGTGAAGCAACACTCCATTCACTTCGCACAGTGAATTGAAGTGTTGGAACAGACTGCTTCTCTTTCAGAGAAACGCATGTGAGTTTTTTGTGAATGCTTGAAAGTAGTTTAAGGCACTTTCAAAGGAAAGTGATTTTCTCTGAAAGGACAGAATTTAGAAAGTGAAGCAACACTCCATTCACTTCGCACAGTGAATTGAAGTGTTTGAACAGTCTGCTTCTCTTTCAGAGAAACGCATGTGAGTTTCTTCCTAATGCTTGCAAGTAGCTTAAGGCACTTTCAAAGGAAAGTGATTTTCTCTGAAAGTACAGCATTTAGAAAGTGAAGCAGCACTCCATTCACTTCGCACAGTGAATTGAAGTGTTGGAACAGACTGCTTCTCTTTCATAGAAACGCATTAGTGTTTCTTGTGAATGCTTGTAAGAAGCTTAAGGCACTTTCAAAGGAAAGTGATTTTCTCTGAAAGGACAGCATTTACAAAGTGAAGCAACACTCCATTCACTTCGCACAGTGAATTGAAGTGTTGGAACAGACTGCTTCTCTTTCAGAGAAACGCATGTGAGTTTCTTGTGAATTCTTGCAAGTTGCTTAAGGCACTTTCAAAGAAAGTGATTTTCTCTGAAAGGACAGCATTTAGAAAGTGAAGCAACACTCCATTCACTTCGCACAGTGAATTGAAGTGTTTGAACAGTCTGCTTCTCTTTCAGAGAAACGCATGTGAGTTTCTTCCTAATGCTTGCAAGTAGCTTAAGTCACTTTCAAAGGAAAGTGATTTTCTCTGAAAGGACAGCATTAAGAAAGTGAAGCAACACTCCATTCACTTCGCACAGTGAATTGAAGTGTTGGAACATACTGCTTCTCTTTCAGAGAAACGCATGTGAGCTTCTGGTGAATGCTTGTAAGAAGCTTAAGGCACTTTCAAAGGAAAGTGATTTTCTCTGAAAGGACAGCATTTAGAAACTGAAGCAACACTCCATTCACTTCGGACAGTGAATTGAAGTGTTGGAACAGACTGCTTCTCTTTAAGAGAAACGCATGTGAGTTTTTTGTGAATGCTTGAAAGTAGTTTAAGGCACTTTCAAAGGAAAGTGATTTTCTCTGAAAGGACAGAATTTAGAAAGTGATGCAATACTCCATTCACTTCGCACAGTGAATTGAAGTGTTGGAACAGACTGCTTCTCTTTCAGAGAAACGCATGTTAGTTTCTGGTGAATGCTTGTAAGTAGCTTAAGGCACTTTCAAAGGAAAATGATTTTCTCTGAAAGGACAGCATTTAGAAAGTGAAGCAACACTCCATTCACTTCGCACAGTGAATTGAAGTGTTGGAACAGACTGCTTCTCTTTCAGAGAAATGCATGTGAGTTTCTGTTGAATGCTTGTAAGTAGCTTAAGGCACATTCAAAGGAAAGTGATTTTCTCTGAAAGGACAGCATTTAGAAAGTGAAGCAACACTCCATTCACTTCGCAGAGTGAAATGAAGTATTGGAACAGACTGCTTCTCTTTCGGAGAAACGAATGTGAGTTTCTGGTGAATGCTTGTAAGAAGCTTAAGGCACTTTCAAAGGAAAGTGAAGTTCTCTGAAAGGACAGCATTTAGAAAGTGAAGCAACACTCCATTCATTTCGCACGATGAATTGATGTGTTGGAACAGACTGCTTCTCTTTCAGAGAAACGCATGTGAGTTTCTTGTGAATTCTTGCAAGTTGCTTAAGGCACTTTCAAAGAAAGTGATTTTCTCTGAAAGGACAGCATTTAGAAAGTGAAGCAACACTCCATTCACTTCGCACAGTGAATTGAAGTGTTGGAACAGACTGCTTCTCTTTCAGAGAAACGCATGTGAGTTTCTTGTGAATTCTTGCAAGTTGCTTAAGGCACTTTCAAAGAAAGTGATTTTCTCTGAAAGGACAGCATTTAGAAAGTGAAGCAACACTCCATTCACTTCGCACAGTGAATTGAAGTGTTGGAACAGACTGCTTCTCTTTCAGAGAAACGCATGTGAGTTTTTTGTGAATGCTTGCAAGTAGTTTAAGGCACTTTCAAAGGAAAGTGATTTTCTCTGAAAGGACAGAATTTAGAAAGTGAAGCAACACTCCATTCACTTCGCACAGTGAATTGAAGTGTTTGAACAGTCTGCTTCTCTTTCAGAGAAACGCATGTGAGTTTCTTCCAAATGCTTGCAAGTAGCTTAAGGCACTTTCAAAGGAAAGTGATTTTCTCTGAAAGGACAGCATTTAGAAAGTGACGCAACACTCCATTCACTTCGAACAGTGAATTGAAGTGTTGGAACAGACTGCTTCTCTTTCAGAGAAACGCATGTGAGTTTCTGGTGAATGCTTGTAAGAAGCTTAAGGCACTTTCAAAGGAAAGTGATTTTCTCTGAAAGGACAGCATTTAGAAACTGAAGCAACACTCCATTCACTTTGTACAGTGAATTGAAGTGTTGGAACAGACTGCCTCTCTTTCAGAGAAATGCATGTGAGTTTCTGTTGAATGCTTGTCAGTAGCTTAAGGCTCTTTCAAAGGAAAGTGATTTTCTCTGAAAGGACAGCATTTAGAAAGTAAAGCAACACTCCATTCCCTTCGCGCAATGAATTGAAGTGTTGGAACAGACTGCTTCTCTTTCATAGAAACGCATTAGTGTTTCTTGTGAATGCTTGTAAGAAGCTTAAGGCACTTTCAAAGGAAAGTGATTTTCTCTGAAAGGACAGCATTTACAAAGTGAAGCAACACTCCATTCACATCGCACAGTTAATTGAAGTGTTGGAACAGACTGCTTCTCTTTCAGAGAAACGCATGTGAGTTTCTTGTGAATTCTTGCAAGTTGCTTAAGGCACTTTCAAAGGAAAGTGATTTTCTCTGAAAGGACAGCATTTAGAGAGTGAAGCAACACTCCATTCACTTCGCACAGTGAATTGAAGTGTTGGAACAGACCGCTTCTCTTTCAGAGAAACGCATGTGAGTTTTTTGTGAATGCTTGAAAGTAGTTTAAGGCACTTTCAAAGGAAAGTGATTTTCTCTGAAAGGACAGAATTTAGAAAGTGAAGCAACACTCCATTCACTTCGCACAGTGAATTGAAGTGTTTGAACAGTCTGCTTCTCTTTCAGAGAAACGCATGTGAGTTTCTTCCTAATGCTTGCAAGTAGCTTAAGGCACTTTCAAAGGAAAGTGATTTTCTCTGAAAGGACAGCATTAAGAAAGTGAAGCAACACTCCATTCACTTCCCACAGTGAATTGAAGTGTTGGAACAGACTGCTTCTCTTTCAGAGAAACGCAT
Organism: Myodes glareolus; assembly: GCF_982192425.1. Lineage (NCBI taxonomy): Eukaryota > Metazoa > Chordata > Mammalia > Rodentia > Cricetidae > Myodes > Myodes glareolus. The sequence goes on from NW_028263213.1 coordinate 1,746,810, forward strand.
GTGAGCTTCTGGTGAATGCTTGTAAGAAGCTTAAGGCACTTTCAAAGGAAAGTGATTTTCTCTGAAAGGACAGCATTTAGAAAGTAAAGCAACACTCCATTCCCTTCGCGCAATGAATTGAAGTGTTGGAACAGACTGCTTCTCTTTCAGAGAAACGCATGTGAGTTTCTTCCTAATGCTTGCAAGTAGCTTAAGGCACTTTCAAAGGAAAGTGATTTTCTCTGAAAGTACAGCATTTAGAAAGTGAAGCAGCACTCCATTCACTTCGCACAGTGAATTGAAGTGTTGGAACAGACTGCTTCTCTTTCATAGAAACGCATTAGTGTTTCTTGTGAATGCTTGTAAGAAGCTTAAGGCACTTTCAAAGGAAAGTGATTTTCTCTGAAAGGACAGCATTTACAAAGTGAAGCAACACTCCATTCACTTCGCACAGTGAATTGAAGTGTTGGAACAGACTGCTTCTCTTTCAGAGAAACGCATGTGAGTTTCTTGTGAATTCTTGCAAGTTGCTTAAGGCACTTTCAAAGAAAGTGATTTTCTCTGAAAGGACAGCATTTAGAAAGTGAAGCAACACTCCATTCACTTCGAACAGTGAATTGAAGTGTTTGAACAGTCTGCTTCTCTTTCAGAGAAACGCATGTGAGTTTCTTCCTAATGCTTGCAAGTAGCTTAAGTCACTTTCAAAGGAAAGTGATTTTCTCTGAAAGGACAGCATTAAGAAAGTGAAGCAACACTCCATTCACTTCGCACAGTGAATTGAAGTGTTGGAACATACTGCTTCTCTTTCAGAGAAACGCATGTGAGCTTCTGGTGAATGCTTGTAAGAAGCTTAAGGCACTTTCAAAGGAAAGTGATTTTCTCTGAAAGGACAGCATTTAGAAACTGAAGCAACACTCCATTCACTTCGGACAGTGAATTGAAGTGTTGGAACAGACTGCTTCTCTTTAAGAGAAACGCATGTGAGTTTTTTGTGAATGCTTGAAAGTAGTTTAAGGCACTTTCAAAGGAAAGTGATTTTCTCTGAAAGGACAGAATTTAGAAAGTGATGCAATACTCCATTCACTTCGCACAGTGAATTGAAGTGTTGGAACAGACTGCTTCTCTTTCAGAGAAACGCATGTTAGTTTCTGGTGAATGCTTGTAAGTAGCTTAAGGCACTTTCAAAGGAAAATGATTTTCTCTGAAAGGACAGCATTTAGAAAGTGAAGCAACACTCCATTCACTTCGCACAGTGAATTGAAGTGTTGGAACAGACTGCTTCTCTTTCAGAGAAATGCATGTGAGTTTCTGTTGAATGCTTGTAAGTAGCTTAAGGCACATTCAAAGGAAAGTGATTTTCTCTGAAAGGACAGCATTTAGAAAGTGAAGCAACACTCCATTCACTTCGCAGAGTGAAATGAAGTATTGGAACAGACTGCTTCTCTTTCGGAGAAACGAATGTGAGTTTCTGGTGAATGCTTGTAAGAAGCTTAAGGCACTTTCAAAGGAAAGTGAAGTTCTCTGAAAGGACAGCATTTAGAAAGTGAAGCAAAACTCCATTCATTTCGCACGATGAATTGAAGTGTTGGAACAGACTGCTTCTCTTTCAGAGAAACGCATGTGAGTTTCTTGTGAATTCTTGCAAGTTGCTTAAGGCACTTTCAAAGAAAGTGATTTTCTCTGAAAGGACAGCATTTAGAAAGTGAAGCAACACTCCATTCACTTCGCACAGTGAATTGAAGTGTTGGAACAGACTGCTTCTCTTTCAGAGAAACGCATGTGAGTTTCTTGTGAATTCTTGCAAGTTGCTTAAGGCACTTTCAAAGAAAGTGATTTTCTCTGAAAGGACAGCATTTAGAAAGTGAAGCAACACTCCATTCACTTCGCACAGTGAATTGAAGTGTTGGAACAGACTGCTTCTCTTTCAGAGAAACGCATGTGAGTTTTTTGTGAATGCTTGCAAGTAGTTTAAGGCACTTTCAAAGGAAAGTGATTTTCTCTGAAAGGACAGAATTTAGAAAGTGAAGCAACACTCCATTCACTTCGCACAGTGAATTGAAGTGTTTGAACAGTCTGCTTCTCTTTCAGAGAAACGCATGTGAGTTTCTTCCAAATGCTTGCAAGTAGCTTAAGGCACTTTCAAAGGAAAGTGATTTTCTCTGAAAGGACAGCATTTAGAAAGTGACGCAACACTCCATTCACTTCGAACAGTGAATTGAAGTGTTGGAACAGACTGCTTCTCTTTCAGAGAAACGCATGTGAGTTTCTGGTGAATGCTTGTAAGAAGCTTAAGGCACTTTCAAAGGAAAGTGATTTTCTCTGAAAGGACAGCATTTAGAAACTGAAGCAACACTCCATTCACTTTGTACAGTGAATTGAAGTGTTGGAACAGACTGCCTCTCTTTCAGAGAAATGCATGTGAGTTTCTGTTGAATGCTTGTCAGTAGCTTAAGGCTCTTTCAAAGGAAAGTGATTTTCTCTGAAAGGACAGCATTTAGAAAGTAAAGCAACACTCCATTCCCTTCGCGCAATGAATTGAAGTGTTGGAACAGACTGCTTCTCTTTCAGAGAAACGCATTAGTGTTTCTTGTGAATGCTTGTAAGAAGCTTAAGGCACTTTCAAAGGAAAGTGATTTTCTCTGAAAGGACAGCATTTACAAAGTGAAGCAACACTCCATTCACATCGCACAGTTAATTGAAGTGTTGGAACAGACTGCTTCTCTTTCAGAGAAACGCATGTGAGTTTCTTGTGAATTCTTGCAAGTTGCTTAAGGCACTTTCAAAGGAAAGTGATTTTCTCTGAAAGGACAGCATTTAGAGAGTGAAGCAACACTCCATTCACTTCGCACAGTGAATTGAAGTGTTGGAACAGACCGCTTCTCTTTCAGAGAAACGCATGTGAGTTTTTTGTGAATGCTTGAAAGTAGTTTAAGGCACTTTCAAAGGAAAGTGATTTTCTCTGAAAGGACAGAATTTAGAAAGTGAAGCAACACTCCATTCACTTCGCACAGTGAATTGAAGTGTTTGAACAGTCTGCTTCTCTTTCAGAGAAACGCATGTGAGTTTCTTCCTAATGCTTGCAAGTAGCTTAAGGCACTTTCAAAGGAAAGTGATTTTCTCTGAAAGGACAGCATTAAGAAAGTGAAGCAACACTCCATTCACTTCCCACAGTGAATTGAAGTGTTGGAACAGACTGCTTCTCTTTCAGAGAAACGCATGTGAGCTTCTGGTGAATGCTTGTAAGAAGCTTAAGGCACATTCAAAGGAAAGTGATTTTCTCTGTAAGGACAGCATTTAGAAAGTGAAGCAACACTCCATTCACTTCGCAGAGTGAATTGAAGTATTGGAACAGACTGCTTCTCTTTCAGAGAAACGCATGTGAGTTTCTGGTGAATGCTTGTAAGAAGCTTAAGGCACTTTCAAAGGAAAGTGAAGTTCTCTGAAAGGACAGCATTTAGAAAGTGAAACAATACTCCATTCACTTCGCACAGTGAATTGAAGTGTTGGAACAGACTGCTTCTCTTTCAGAGAAACGCATGTGAGTTTCTTGTGAATTCTTGCAAGTTGCTTAAGGCACTTTCAAAGGAGAGTGATTTTCTCTGAAAGGACAGCATTTAGAAACTGAAGCAACACTCCATTCACTTCGCACAGTGAATTGAAGTGTTGGAACAGACTGCTTCTCTTTCAGAGAAACGCATGTGAGTTTCTGGTGAATGCTTGTAAGTAGCTTAAGGCACTTTCAAAGGAAAGTGATTTTCTCTGAAAGGACAGCATTTAGAAAGTGAAGCAACACTCCATTCACTTCGCACAGTGAATTGAAGTGTTGTAACAGACTGCTTCTCTTTCAGAGAAACGCATGTGAGTTTCTTCCTAATGCTTGCAAGTAGCTTAAGGCACTTTCAAGGGAAAGTGATTTTCTCTGAAAGGACAGCATTTAGAAAGTGAAGCAACACTCCATTCACTTCACATAGTGAATTGAAGTGTTGGAACAGACTGCTTCTCTTTCAGAGAAACGCATGTGAATTTCTGTTGAATGCCTGTAAGTATCTTAAGACACTTTCAAAGGAAAGTGATTTTCTCTGAAAGGACAGAATTTAGAAAGTGAAGCAACACTCCATTCACTTCGCACAGTGAATTGAAGTGTTTGAACAGTCTGCTTCTCTTTCAGAGAAACGCATGTGAGTTTCTTCCTAATGCTTGCAAGTAGCTTAAGGCACTTTCAAAGGAAAGTGATTTTCTCTGAAAGAACAGCATTTAGAAAGTGAAGCAGCACTCCATTCACTTCGCACAGTGAATTGAAGTGTTGGAACAGACTGCTTCTCTTTCATAGAAACGCATTAGTGTTTCTTGTGAATGCTTGTAAGAAGCTTAAGGCACTTTCAAAGGAAAGTGATTTTCTCTGAAAGGACAGCATTTACAAAGTGAAGCAACACTCCATTCACTTCGCACAGTGAATTGAAGTGTTAGAACAGACTGCTTCTCTTTCAGAGAAACGCATGTGAGTTTCTTGTGAATTCTTGCAAGTTGCTTAAGGCACTTTCAAAGGAAAGTGATTTTCTCTGAATGGACAGCATTTAGAAACTGAAGCAACACTCCATTCACTTCGGACAGTGAATTGAAGTGTTGGAACAGACTGCTTCTCTTTAAGAGAAACGCATGTGAGTTTTTTGTGAATGCTTGAAAGTAGTTTAAGGCACTTTCAAAGGAAAGTGATTTTCTCTGAAAGGACAGAATTTAGAAAGTGATGCAACACTCCATTCACTTCGCACAGTGAATTGAAGTGTTGGAACAGACTGCTTCTCTTTCACAGAAACGCATGTTAGTTTCTGGTGAATGCTTGTAAGTAGCTTAAGGCACTTTCAAAGGAAAATGATTTTTTCTGAAAGGACAGCATTTAGAAAGTGAAGCAACACTCCATTCACTTCGCACAGTGAATTGAAGTGTTGGAACAGACTGCTTCTCTTTCAGAGAAATGCATGTGAGTTTCTGTTGAATGCTTGTAAGTAGCTTAAGGCACATTCAAAGGAAAGTGATTTTCTCTGAAAGGACAGCATTTAGAAAGTGAAGCAACACTCCATTCACTTCGCAGAGTGAATTGAAGTATTGGAACAGACTGCTTCTCTTTCAGAGAAACGCATGTGAGTTTCTGGTGAATGCTTGTAAGAAGCTTAAGGCACTTTCAAAGGAAAGTGAAGTTCTCTGAAAGGACAGCATTTAGAAAGTGAAGCAACACTCCATTCATTTCGCACGATGAATTGAAGTGTTGGAACAGACTGCTTCTCTTTCAGAGAAACGCATGTGAGTTTCTTGTGAATTCTTGCAAGTTGCTAAAGGCACTTTCAAAGGAGAGTGATTTTCTCTGAAAGGACAGCATTTAGAAACTGAAGCAACACTCCATTCACTTCGCACAGTGAATTGAAGTGTTGGAACAGACTGCTTCTCTTTCAGAGAAACGCATGTGAGTTTCTGGTGAATGCTTGTAAGTAGCTTAAGGCACTTTCAAAGGAAAGTGATTTTCTCAGAAAGGACAGCATTTAGAAAGTGAAGCAACACTTCATTCACTTCGCACAGTGAATTGAAATGTTGGAACAGACTGCTTCTCTTTCAGAGAAACGCATGTGAGTTTTTTCCTAATGCTTGCAAGTAGCTTAAGGCACTTTCAAGGGAAAGTGATTTTCTCTGAAAGGACAGCATTTAGAAAGTGTAGCAACACTCCATTCACTTCACATAGTGAATTGAAGTGTTGGAACAGACTGCTTCTCTTTCAGAGAAACGCATGTGAATTTCTGTTGAATGCTTGTAAGTAGCTTAAGGCACTTTCAAAGGAAACTGATTTTCTCTGAAAGGAGAGCATTTAGAAAGTGAAGCAACACTCCATTTACTTCGCACAGTGAATTGAAGTGTTGGAACAGACTGCTTCTCTTTCAGAGAAACGCATGTGAGTTTTTTGTGAATGCTTGAAAGTAGTTTAAGGCACTTTCAAAGGAAAGTGATTTTCTCTGAAAGGACAGAATTTAGAAAGTGAAGCAACACTCCATTCACTTCGCACAGTGAATTGAAGTGTTTGAACAGTCTGCTTCTCTTTCAGAGAAACGAATGTGAGTTTCTTCCTATGCTTGCAAGTAGCTTAAGGCACGTTCAAAGGAAAGTGATTTTCTCTGAAAGGACAGCATTTAGAAAGTGAAGCAACACTCCATTCACTTCGAACAGTGAATTGAAGTGTTGGAACAGACTGCTTCTCTTTCAGAGAAACGCATGTGAGTTTCTGTTGAATGCTTGTAAGAAGCCTAAGGCACTTTCAAAGGAAAGTGATTTTCTCTGAAAGGACAGCATTTAGAAACTGAAGCAACACTCCATTCACTTCGCACAGTGAATTGAAGTGTTGAAACAGACAGCTTTTCTTTAAGAGAAACGCATGTGAGTTTTTTGTGAATGCTTGAAATTAGTTTAAGGCACTTTCAAAGGAAAGTGATTTTCTCTGAAAGGACAGAATTTAGAAAGTGATGCAACACTCCATTCATTTCGCACAGTGAATTGAAGTGTTGGAACAGACTGCTTCTCTTTCAGAGAAACGCATGTGAGTTTCTTCCTAATGCTTGTACCTAGCTTAAGGCACTTTCAAAGGAAAGTGATTTTCTCTGAAAGGACAGCATTTAGAAAGTGAAGCAACACTCCATTCACTTCGCACAGTGAATTGAAGTGTTGGAACAGACTGCTTCTCTTTCAGAGAAACGCATGTGAGATTTTTGTGAATGCTTGAAAGTAATTTAAGGCACTTTCAAAGGAAAGTGATTTTCTCTGAAAGGACAGAATTTAGAAAGTGAAGCAACACTCCATTCACTTCGCACAGTGAATTGAAGTGTTGGAACAGTCTGCTTCTCTTTCAGAGAAACGCATGTGAGCTTCTTCCTAATGCTTGCAAGTAGCTTAAGGCACTTTCAAAGGAAAGTGATTTTCTCTGAAAGGACAGCATTTAGAAAGTGAAGCAACACGCCATTCACTTCGCACAGTGAATAGAAGTGTTGGAACAGACTGCTTCTCTTTCAGAGAAACGCATGTGAGTTTTTTGTGAATGCTTGCAAGTTGCTTAAGGCACTTTCAAAGGAAAGTGATTTTCTCTGAAAGGACAGCATTTAGAAAGTGAAGCAACACTCCATTCACTTTGTACAGTGAATTGAAGTGTTGGAACAGTCTGCCTCTCTTTCAGAGAAATGCATGTGAGTTTCTGTTGAATGCTTGTCAGTGGCTTAAGGCTCTTTCAAAGGAAAGTGATTTTCTCTGAAAGGACAGCATTTAGAAAGTAAAGCAACACTCCATTCCCTTCGCGCAATGAATAGAAGTGTTGGAACAGACTGCTTCTCTTTCATAGAAACGCATTAGTGTTTCTTGTGAATGCTTGTAAGAAGCTTAAGGCACTTTCAAAGGAAAGTGATTTTCTCTGAAAGGACAGCATTTACAAAGTGAAGCAACACTCCATTCACTTCGCACAGTTAATTGAAGTGTTGGAACAGACTGCTTCTCTTTCAGAGAAACGCATGTGAGTTTCTTGTGAATTCTTGCAAGTTGCTTAAGGCACTTTCAAAGGAAAATGATTTTCTCTGAAAGGACAGCATTTAGAGAGTGAAGCAACACTCCATTCACTTCGCACAGTGAATTGAAGTGTTGGAACAGACCGCTTCTCTTTCAGAGAAACGCATGTGAGTTTTTTGTGAATGCTTGAAAGTAGTTTAAGGCACTTTCAAAGGAAAGTGATTTTCTCTGAAAGGACAGAATTTAGAAAGTGAAGCAACACTCCATTCACTTCGCACAGTGAATTGAAGTGTTTGAACAGTCTGCTTCTCTTTCAGAGAAACGCATGTGAGTTTCTTCCTAATGCTTGCAAGTAGCTTAAGGCACTTTCAAAGGAAAGTGATTTTCTCTGAAAGGACAGCATTAAGAAAGTGAAGCAACACTCCATTCACTTCGCACAGTGAATTGAAGTGTTGGAACAGACTGCTTCTCTTTCAGAGAAACGCATGTGAGCTTCTGGTGAATGCTTGTAAGAAGCTTAAGGCACTTTCAAAGGAAAGTGATTTTCTCTGAAAGGACAGCATTTAGAAACTGAAGCAACACTCCATTCACTTCGGACAGTGAAATGAAGTGTTGGAACAGACTGCTTCTCTTTAAGAGAAACGCATGTGAGTTTTTTGTGAATGCTTGAAAGTAGTTTAAGGCACTTTCAAAGGAAAGTGATATTCTCTGAAAGGACAGAATTTAGAAAGTGATGCAACACTCCATTCACTTCGCACAGTGAATTGAAGTGTTGGAACAGACTGCTTCTCTTTCAGAGAAACGCATGTTAGTTTCTGGTGAATGCTTGTAAGTAGCTTAAGGCACTTTCAAAGGAAAATGATTTTCTCTGAAAGGACAGCATTTAGAAAGTGAAGCAACACTCCATTCACTTCGCACAGTGAATTGAAGTGTTGGAACAGACTGCTTCTCTTTCAGAGAAACGCATGTGAGTTTCTTTTGAATGATTGTAAGTAGCTTAAGGCACATTCAAAGGAAAGTGATTTTCTCTGAAAGGACAGCATTTAGAAAGTGAAGCAACACTCCATTCACATCGCAGAGTGAATTGAAGTATTGGAACAGACTGCTTCTCTTTCAGAGAAACGCATGTGAGTTTCTGATGAATGCTTGTAAGAAGCTTAAGGCACTTTCAAAGGAAAGTGAAGTTCTCTGAAAGGACAGCATTTAGAAAGTGAAGCAACACTCCATTCCCTTCACACAGTGAATTGAAGTGTTGGAACAGACTGCTTCTCTTTCAGAGAAATGCATGTGAGTTTCTTGTGAATTCTTGCAAGTTGCTTAAGGCACTTTCAAAGGAGAGTGATTTTCTCTGAAAGGACAGCATTTAGAAAGTGAAGCAACACTCCATTCACTTCGCACAGTGAATTGAAGTGTTGGAACAGACTGCTTCTCTTTCAGAGAAACGCATGTGAGTTTCTGGTGAATGCTTGTAAGTAGCTTAAGGCACTTTCAAAGGAAAGTGATTTTCTCTGAAAGGACAGAATTTAGAAAGTGAAGCAACACTCCATTCACTTCGCACAGTGAATTGAAGTGTTGGAACAGACTGCTTCTCTTTCAGAAAAACGCATGTGAGTTTCTTCCTAATGCTTGCAAGTAGCTTAAGGCACTTTCAAGGGAAAGTGATTTTCTCTGAAAGGACAGCATTTAGAAAGTGAAGCAACACTCCATTCACTTCACATAGTGAATTGAAGTGTTGGAACAGACTGCTTCTCTTTCAGAGAAACGCATGTGAATTTCTGTTGAATGCTTGTAAGTAGCTTAAGACACTTTCAAAGGAAAGTGATTTTCTCTGAAAGGACAGCATTTAGAAAGTGAAGCAACACTCCATTCACTTCACACAGTGAATAGAAGTGTTGGAACAGACTGCTTCTCTTTCAGAGAAACGCATGTGAGTTTCTTGTGAATGCTTGCAAGTTGCTTAAGGCACTTTCAAAGGAAAGTGATTTTCTCTGAAAGGACAGCATTTAGAAAGTGAAGCAGCACTCCATTCACTTTGTACAGTGAATTGAAGTGTTGGAACAGACTGCCTCTCTTTCAGAGAAATGCATGTGAGTTTCTGTTGAATGCTTGTCAGTAGCTTAAGGCTCTTTCAAAGGAAAGTGATTTTCTCTGAAAGGACAGCATTTAGAAAGTGAAGCAACACTCCATTCCCTTCGCGCAATGAACTGAAGTGTTGGAACAGACTGCTTCTCTTTCATAGAAACGCATTAGTGTTTCTTGTGAATGCTTGTAAGAAGCTTAAGGCACTTTCAAAGGAAACTGATTTTCTCTGAAAGGACAGCATTTTCAAAGTGAAGCAACACTCCATTCACTTCGCACAGTGAATTGAAGTGTTGGAACAGACTGCTTCTCTTTCAGAGAAACGCATGTGAGTTTCTTGTGAATTCTTGCAAGTTGCTTAAGGCACTTTCAAAGAAAGTGATTTTCTCTGAAAGGACAGCATTTAGAAAGTGAAGCAACACTCCATTCACTTCGCACAGTGAATTGAAGTGTTGGAACAGACTGCTTCTCTTTAAGAGAAACGCATGTGAGTTTTTTGTGAATGCTTGAAAGTAGTTTAAGGCACTTTCAAAGGAAAGTGATATTCTCTGAAAGGACAGAATTTAGAAAGTGATGCAACACTCCATTCACTTCGCACAGTGAATTGAAGTGTTGGAACAGACTGCTTCTCTTTCAGAGAAACGCATGTGAGTTTCTGGTGAATGCTTGTAAGTAGCTTAAGGCACTTTCAAAGGAAAATGATTTTCTCTGAAAGGACAGCATTTAGAAAGTGAAGCAACACTCCATTCACTTCGCACAGTGAATTGAAGTGTTGGAACAGACTGCTTCTCTTTCAGAGAAACGCATGTGAGTTTCTGTTGAATGCTTGTAAGTAGCTTAAGGCACATTCAAAGGAAAGTGATTTTCTCTGAAAGGACAGCATTTAGGAAGTGAAGCAACACTCCATTCACTTCGCAGAGTGAATTGAAGTATTGGAACAGACTGCTTCTCTTTCCGAGAAACGCATGTGAGTTTCTGGTGAATGCTTGTAAGAAGCTTAAGGCACTTTCAAAGGAAAGTGAAGTTCTCTGAAAGGACAGCATTTAGAAAGTGAAGCAACACTCCATTCACTTCGCACAGTGAATTGAAGTGTTGGAACAGACTGCTTCTCTTTCAGAGAAACGCATGTGAGTGTCTTGTGAATTCTTGCAAGTTGCTTAAGGCACTTTCAAAGGAGAGTGATTTTCTCTGAAAGGACAGCATTTAGAAAGTGAAGCAACACTCCATTCACTTCGCACAGTGAATTGAAGTGTTGGAACAGACTGCTTCTCTTTCAGAGAAACGCATGTGAGTTTCTGGTGAATGCTTGTAAGTAGCTTAAGGCGCTTTCAAAGGAAAGTGATTTTCTCTGAAAGGACAGCATTTAGAAAGTGAAGCAACACTCCATTCACTTCGCACAGTGAATTGAAGTGTTGGAACAGATTGCTTCTCTTTCAGGGAAACGCATGTGAGTTTCTTCCTAAAGCTTGCAAGTAGCTTAAGGCACTTTCAAAGGAAAGTGATTTTCTCTGAAAGGACAGCATTTAGAAAGTGAAGCAACACTCCATTCACTTCGCACAGTGAATTGAAGTGTTGGAACAGACTGCTTCTCTTTCAGAGAAACGCATGTGAGTTTTTTGTGAATGCTTGAAAGTAGTTTAAGGCACTTTCAAAGGAAAGTGATTTTCTCTGTAAGGACAGAATTTAGAAAGTGAAGCAACACTCCATTCACTTCGCACAGTGAATTGAAGTGTTTGAACAGTCTGCTTCTCTTTCAGAGAAACGCATGTGAGTTTCTTCCTAATGCTTGCAAGTAGCTTAAGGAACTTTCAAAGGAAAGTGATTTTCTCTGAAAGGACAGCATTTAGAAAGTGAAGCAACACTCCATTCACTTCGCACAGTGAATTGAAGTGTTGGAACAGACTGCTTCTCTTTAAGAGAAACGCATGTGAGTTTTTTGTGAATGCTTGAAAGTAGTTTAAGGCACTTTCAAAGGAAAGTGATATTCTCTGAAAGGACAGAATTTAGAAAGTGATGCAACACTCCATTCACTTCGCACAGTGAATTGAAGTGTTGGAACAGACTGCTTCTCTTTCAGAGAAACGCATGTGAGTTTCTGGTGAATGCTTGTAAGTAGCTTAAGGCACTTTCAAAGGAAAATGATTTTCTCTGAAAGGACAGCATTTAGAAAGTGAAGCAACACTCCATTCACTTCGCACAGTGAATTGAAGTGTTGGAACAGACTGCTTCTCTTTCAGAGAAACGCATGTGAGTTTCTGTTGAATGCTTGTAAGTAGCTTAAGGCACATTCAAAGGAAAGTGATTTTCTCTGAAAGGACAGCATTTAGGAAGTGAAGCAACACTCCATTCACTTCGCAGAGTGAATTGAAGTATTGGAACAGACTGCTTCTCTTTCCGAGAAACGCATGTGAGTTTCTGGTGAATGCTTGTAAGAAGCTTAAGGCACTTTCAAAGGAAAGTGAAGTTCTCTGAAAGGACAGCATTTAGAAAGTGAAGCAACACTCCATTCACTTCGCACAGTGAATTGAAGTGTTGGAACAGACTGCTTCTCTTTCAGAGAAACGCATGTGAGTTTCTTGTGAATTCTTGCAAGTTGCTTAAGGCACTTTCAAAGGAGAGTGATTTTCTCTGAAAGGACAGCATTTAGAAAGTGAAGCAACACTCCATTCACTTCGCACAGTGAATTGAAGTGTTGGAACAGACTGCTTCTCTTTCAGAGAAACGCATGTGAGTTTCTGGTGAATGCTTGTAAGTAGCTTAAGGCGCTTTCAAAGGAAAGTGATTTTCTCTGAAAGGACAGCATTTAGAAAGTGAAGCAACACTCCATTCACTTCGCACAGTGAATTGAAGTGTTGGAACAGATTGCTTCTCTTTCAGGGAAACGCATGTGAGTTTCTTCCTAAAGCTTGCAAGTAGCTTAAGGCACTTTCAAAGGAAAGTGATTTTCTCTGAAAGGACAGCATTTAGAAAGTGAAGCAACACTCCATTCACTTCACATAGTGAATTGAAGTGTTGGAACAGACTGCTTCTCTTTCAGAGAAACGCATGTGAATTTCTGTTGAATGCTTGTAAGTAGCTTAAGACACTTTCAAAGGAAAGTGATTTTCTCTGAAAGGACAGCATTTAGAAAGTGAAGCAACACTCCATTCACTTCACACAGTGAATAGAAGTGTTGGAACAGACTGCTTCTCTTTCAGAGAAACGCATGTGAGTTTCTTGTGAATGCTTGCAAGTTGCTTAAGGCACTTTCAAAGGAAAGTGATTTTCTCTGAAAGGACAGCATTTAGAAAGTGAAGCAACACTCCATTCACTTTGTACAGTGAATTGAAGTGTTGGAACAGACTGCCTCTCTTTCAGAGAAATGCATGTGAGTTTCTGTTGAATGCTTGTCAGTAGCTTAAGGCTCTTTCAAAGGAAAGTGATTTTCTCTGAAAGGACAGCATTTAGAAAGTAAAGCAACACTCCATTCCCTTCGCGCAATGAATTGAAGTGTTGGAACAGACTGCTTCACTTTCATAGAAACGCATTAGTGTTTCTTGTGAATGCTTGTAAGAAGCTTAAGGCACTTACAAAGGAAAGTGATTTTCTCTGAAAGGACAGCATTTAGAAAGGGAAGCAACACTCCATTCACTTCGCAGAGTGAAGTGAAGTATTGGAAAAGACTGCTTCTCTTTCAGAGAAATGCATGTGAGTTTCTGGTGAATGCTTGTAAGTAGCTTAAGGCACTTTCAAAGGAAAGAGATTTTCTCCGAAAAGGACAGCATTTAGAAAGTGAAGCAACACTCCATTCACTTCGCACAGTGAATTGAAGTGTTGGAACAGACTACTTCTCTTTCAGGAAACAGATATGAGTTTTTTGTGAATGCTTGAAAGTAGTTTAAGGCACTTTCAAAGGAAAGTGATATTCTCTGAAAGGACAGAATTTAGAAAGTGATGCAACACTCCATTCACTTCGCACAGTGAATTGAAGTGTTGGAACAGACTGCTTCTCTTTCAGAGAAACGCATGTTAGTTTTTGGTGAATGCTTGTAAGTAGCTTAAGGCACTTTCAAAGGAAAATGATTTTCTCTGAAAGGACAGCATTTAGAAAGTGAAGCAACACTCCATTCACTTCGCACAGTGAATTGAAGTGTTGGAACAGACTGCTTCTCTTTCAGAGAAACGCATGTGAGTTTCTCTTGAATGATTGTAAGTAGCTTAAGGCACATTCAAAGGAAAGTGATTTTCTCTGAAAGGACAGCATTTAGAAAGTGAAGCAACACTCCATTCACATCGCAGAGTGAATTGAAGTATTGGAACAGACTGCTTCTCTTTCAGAGAAACGCATGTGAGTTTCTGATGAATGCTTGTAAGAAGCTTAAGGCACTTTCAAAGGAAAGTGAAGTTCTCTGAAAGGACAGCATTTAGAAAGTGAAGCAACACTCCATTCCCTTCACACAGTGAATTGAAGTGTTGGAACAGACTGCTTCTCTTTCAGAGAAACGCATGTGAGTTTCTTGTGAATTCTTGCAAGTTGCTTAAGGCACTTTCAAAGGAGAGTGATTTTCTCTGAAAGGACAGCATTTAGAAAGTGAAGCAACACTCCATTCACTTCGCACAGTGAATTGAAGTGTTGGAACAGACTGCTTCTCTTTCAGAGAAACGCATGTGAGTTTCTGGTGAATGCTTGTAAGTAGCTTAAGGCACTTTCAAAGGAAAGTGATTTTCTCTGAAAGGACAGAATTTAGAAAGTGAAGCAACACTCCATTCACTTCGCACAGTGAATTGAAGTGTTGGAACAGACTGCTTCTCTTTCAGAAAAACGCATGTGAGTTTCTTCCTAATGCTTGCAAGTAGCTTAAGGCACTTTCAAGGGAAAGTGATTTTCTCTGAAAGGACAGCATTTAGAAAGTGAAGCAACACTCCATCACTTCACATAGTGAATTGAAGTGTTGGAACAGACTGCTTCTCTTTCAGAGAAACGCATGTGAATTTCTGTTGAATGCTTGTAAGTAGCTTAAGACACTTTCAAAGGAAAGTGATTTTCTCTGAAAGGACAGCATTTAGAAAGTGAAGCAACACTCCATTCACTTCACACAGTGAATAGAAGTGTTGGAACAGACTGCTTCTCTTTCAGAGAAACGCATGTGAGTTTCTTGTGAATGCTTGCAAGTTGCTTAAGGCACTTTCAAAGGAAAGTGATTTTCTCTGAAAGGACAGCATTTAGAAAGTGAAGCAACACTCCATTCACTTTGTACAGTGAATTGAAGTGTTGGAACAGACTGCCTCTCTTTCAGAGAAATGCATGTGAGTTTCTGTTGAATGCTTGTCAGTAGCTTAAGGCTCTTTCAAAGGAAAGTGATTTTCTCTGAAAGGACAGCATTTAGAAAGTGAAGCAACACTCCATTCCCTTCGCGCAATGAATTGAAGTGTTGGAACAGACTGCTTCTCTTTCATAGAAACGCATTAGTGTTTCTTGTGAATGCTTGTAAGAAGCTTAAGGCACTTTCAAAGGAAAGTGATTTTCTCTGAAAGGACAGCATTTACAAAGTGAAGCAACACTCCATTCACTTCGCACAGTGAATTGAAGTGTTGGAACAGACTGCTTCTCTTTCAGAGAAACGCATGTGAGTTTCTTGTGAATTCTTGCAAGTTGCTTAAGGCACTTTCAAAGAAAGTGATTTTCTCTGAAAGGACAGCATTTAGAAAGTGAAGCAACACTCCATTCACTTCGCACAGTGAATTGAAGTGTTGGAACAGACTGCTTCTCTTTCAGAGAAACGCATGTGAGTTTTTTGTGAATGCTTGAAAGTAGTTTAAGGCACTTTCAAAGGAAAGTGATTTTCTCTGTAAGGACAGAATTTAGAAAGTGAAGCAACACTCCATTCACTTCGCACAGTGAATTGAAGTGTTGGAACAGACTGCTTCTCTTTCAGAGAAACGCATGTGAGTTTCTTCCTAATGCTTGCAAGTAGCTTAAGGAACTTTCAAAGGAAAGTGATTTTCTCTGAAAGGACAGCATTTAGAAAGTGAAGCAACACTCCATTCACTTCGCACAGTGAATTGAAGTGTTGGAACAGACTGCTTCTCTTTAAGAGAAACGCATGTGAGTTTTTTGTGAATGCTTGAAAGTAGTTTAAGGCACTTTCAAAGGAAAGTGATATTCTCTGAAAGGACAGAATTTAGAAAGTGATGCAACACTCCATTCACTTCGCACAGTGAATTGAAGTGTTGGAACAGACTGCTTCTCTTTCAGAGAAACGCATGTGAGTTTCTGGTGAATGCTTGTAAGTAGCTTAAGGCACTTTCAAAGGAAAATGATTTTCTCTGAAAGGACAGCATTTAGAAAGTGAAGCAACACTCCATTCACTTCGCACAGTGAATTGAAGTGTTGGAACAGACTGCTTCTCTTTCAGAGAAACGCATGTGAGTTTCTGTTGAATGCTTGTAAGTAGCTTAAGGCACATTCAAAGGAAAGTGATTTTCTCTGAAAGGACAGCATTTAGGAAGTGAAGCAACACTCCATTCACTTCGCAGAGTGAATTGAAGTATTGGAACAGACTGCTTCTCTTTCCGAGAAACGCATGTGAGTTTCTGGTGAATGCTTGTAAGAAGCTTAAGGCACTTTCAAAGGAAAGTGAAGTTCTCTGAAAGGACAGCATTTAGAAAGTGAAGCAACACTCCATTCACTTCGCACAGTGAATTGAAGTGTTGGAACAGACTGCTTCTCTTTCAGAGAAACGCATGTGAGTTTCTTGTGAATTCTTGCAAGTTGCTTAAGGCACTTTCAAAGGAGAGTGATTTTCTCTGAAAGGACAGCATTTAGAAAGTGAAGCAACACTCCATTCACTTCGCACAGTGAATTGAAGTGTTGGAACAGACTGCTTCTCTTTCAGAGAAACGCATGTGAGTTTCTGGTGAATGCTTGTAAGTAGCTTAAGGCGCTTTCAAAGGAAAGTGATTTTCTCTGAAAGGACAGCATTTAGAAAGTGAAGCAACACTCCATTCACTTCGCACAGTGAATTGAAGTGTTGGAACAGACTGCTTCTCTTTCAGGGAAACGCATGTGAGTTTCTTCCTAAAGCTTGCAAGTAGCTTAAGGCACTTTCAAAGGAAAGTGATTTTCTCTGAAAGGACAGCATTTAGAAAGTGAAGCAACACTCCATTCACTTCACATAGTGAATTGAAGTGTTGGAACAGACTGCTTCTCTTTCAGAGAAACGCATGTGAATTTCTGTTGAATGCTTGTAAGTAGCTTAAGACACTTTCAAAGGAAAGTGATTTTCTCTGAAAGGACAGCATTTAGAAAGTGAAGCAACACTCCATTCACTTCACACAGTGAATAGAAGTGTTGGAACAGACTGCTTCTCTTTCAGAGAAACGCATGTGAGTTTCTTGTGAATGCTTGCAAGTTGCTTAAGGCACTTTCAAAGGAAAGTGATTTTCTCTGAAAGGACAGCATTTAGAAAGTGAAGCAACACTCCATTCACTTTGTACAGTGAATTGAAGTGTTGGAACAGACTGCCTCTCTTTCAGAGAAATGCATGTGAGTTTCTGTTGAATGCTTGTCAGTAGCTTAAGGCTCTTTCAAAGGAAAGTGATTTTCTCTGAAAGGACAGCATTTAGAAAGTAAAGCAACACTCCATTCCCTTCGCGCAATGAATTGAAGTGTTGGAACAGACTGCTTCACTTTCATAGAAACGCATTAGTGTTTCTTGTGAATGCTTGTAAGAAGCTTAAGGCACTTACAAAGGAAAGTGATTTTCTCTGAAAGGACAGCATTTAGAAAGGGAAGCAACACTCCATTCACTTCGCAGAGTGAAGTGAAGTATTGGAAAAGACTGCTTCTCTTTCAGAGAAACGCATGTGAGTTTCTTCCTAATGCTTGCAAGTAGCTTAAGGCACTTTCAAAGGAAAGTGATTTTCTCTGAAAGGACAGCATTTAGAAAGTGAAGCAACACTCCATTCACTTCGCACAGTGAATTGAAGTGTTGGAACAGACTGCTTCTCTTTCAGAGAAACGCATGTGAGTTTCTGTTGAATGCTTGTAAGTAGCTTAAGGCACATTCAAAGGAAAGTGATTTTCTCTGAAAGGACAGCATTTAGGAAGTGAAGCAACACTCCATTCACTTCGCAGAGTGAATTGAAGTATTGGAACAGACTGCTTCTCTTTCCGAGAAACGCATGTGAGTTTCTGGTGAATGCTTGTAAGAAGCTTAAGGCACTTTCAAAGGAAAGTGAAGTTCTCTGAAAGGACAGCATTTAGAAAGTGAAGCAACACTCCATTCACTTCGCACAGTGAATTGAAGTGTTGGAACAGACTGCTTCTCTTTCAGAGAAACGCATGTGAGTTTCTTGTGAATTCTTGCAAGTTGCTTAAGGCACTTTCAAAGGAGAGTGATTTTCTCTGAAAGGACAGCATTTAGAAAGTGAAGCAACACTCCATTCACTTCGCACAGTGAATTGAAGTGTTGGAACAGACTGCTTCTCTTTCAGAGAAACGCATGTGAGTTTCTGGTGAATGCTTGTAAGTAGCTTAAGGCTCTTTCAAAGGAAAGAGATTTTCTCCGAAAAGGACAGCATTTAGAAAGTGAAGCAACACTCCATTCACTTCGCACAGTGAATTGAAGTGTTGGAACAGACTACTTCTCTTTCAGGAAACAGATATGAGTTTTTTGTGAATGCTTGAAAGTAGTTTAAGGCACTTTCAAAGGAAAGTGATATTCTCTGAAAGGACAGAATTTAGAAAGTGATGCAACACTCCATTCACTTCGCACAGTGAATTGAAGTGTTGGAACAGACTGCTTCTCTTTCAGAGAAACGCATGTTAGTTTTTGGTGAATGCTTGTAAGTAGCTTAAGGCACTTTCAAAGGAAAATGATTTTCTCTGAAAGGACAGCATTTAGAAAGTGAAGCAACACTCCATTCACTTCGCACAGTGAATTGAAGTGTTGGAACAGACTGCTTCTCTTTCAGAGAAACGCATGTGAGTTTCTCTTGAATGATTGTAAGTAGCTTAAGGCACATTCAAAGGAAAGTGATTTTCTCTGAAAGGACAGCATTTAGAAAGTGAAGCAACACTCCATTCACATCGCAGAGTGAATTGAAGTATTGGAACAGACTGCTTCTCTTTCAGAGAAACGCATGTGAGTTTCTGATGAATGCTTGTAAGAAGCTTAAGGCACTTTCAAAGGAAAGTGAAGTTCTCTGAAAGGACAGCATTTAGAAAGTGAAGCAACACTCCATTCCCTTCACACAGTGAATTGAAGTGTTGGAACAGACTGCTTCTCTTTCAGAGAAACGCATGTGAGTTTCTTGTGAATTCTTGCAAGTTGCTTAAGGCACTTTCAAAGGAGAGTGATTTTCTCTGAAAGGACAGCATTTAGAAAGTGAAGCAACACTCCATTCACTTCGCACAGTGAATTGAAGTGTTGGAACAGACTGCTTCTCTTTCAGAGAAACGCATGTGAGTTTCTGGTGAATGCTTGTAAGTAGCTTAAGGCACTTTCAAAGGAAAGTGATTTTCTCTGAAAGGACAGAATTTAGAAAGTGAAGCAACACTCCATTCACTTCGCACAGTGAATTGAAGTGTTGGAACAGACTGCTTCTCTTTCAGAAAAACGCATGTGAGTTTCTTCCTAATGCTTGCAAGTAGCTTAAGGCACTTTCAAAGGAAAGTGATTTTCTCTGAAAGGACAGCATTTAGAAAGTGAAGCAACACTCCATCACTTCACATAGTGAATTGAAGTGTTGGAACAGACTGCTTCTCTTTCAGAGAAACGCATGTGAATTTCTGTTGAATGCTTGTAAGTAGCTTAAGACACTTTCAAAGGAAAGTGATTTTCTCTGAAAGGACAGCATTTAGAAAGTGAAGCAACACTCCATTCACTTCACACAGTGAATAGAAGTGTTGGAACAGACTGCTTCTCTTTCAGAGAAACGCATGTGAGTTTCTTGTGAATGCTTGCAAGTTGCTTAAGGCACTTTCAAAGGAAAGTGATTTTCTCTGAAAGGACAGCATTTAGAAAGTGAAGCAACACTCCATTCACTTTGTACAGTGAATTGAAGTGTTGGAACAGACTGCCTCTCTTTCAGAGAAATGCATGTGAGTTTCTGTTGAATGCTTGTCAGTAGCTTAAGGCTCTTTCAAAGGAAAGTGATTTTCTCTGAAAGGACAGCATTTAGAAAGTGAAGCAACACTCCATTCCCTTCGCGCAATGAATTGAAGTGTTGGAACAGACTGCTTCTCTTTCATAGAAACGCATTAGTGTTTCTTGTGAATGCTTGTAAGAAGCTTAAGGCACTTTCAAAGGAAAGTGATTTTCTCTGAAAGGACAGCATTTACAAAGTGAAGCAACACTCCATTCACTTCGCACAGTGAATTGAAGTGTTGGAACAGACTGCTTCTCTTTCAGAGAAACGCATGTGAGTTTCTGGTGAATGCTTGTAAGTAGCTTAAGGCTCTTTCAAAGGAAAGAGATTTTCTCCGAAAAGGACAGCATTTAGAAAGTGAAGCAACACTCCATTCACTTCGCACAGTGAATTGAAGTGTTGGAACAGACTACTTCTCTTTCAGGAAACAGATATGAGTTTTTTGTGAATGCTTGAAAGTAGTTTAAGGCACTTTCAAAGGAAAGTGATATTCTCTGAAAGGACAGAATTTAGAAAGTGATGCAACACTCCATTCACTTCGCACAGTGAATTGAAGTGTTGGAACAGACTGCTTCTCTTTCAGAGAAACGCATGTTAGTTTTTGGTGAATGCTTGTAAGTAGCTTAAGGCACTTTCAAAGGAAAATGATTTTCTCTGAAAGGACAGCATTTAGAAAGTGAAGCAACACTCCATTCACTTCGCACAGTGAATTGAAGTGTTGGAACAGACTGCTTCTCTTTCAGAGAAACGCATGTGAGTTTCTCTTGAATGATTGTAAGTAGCTTAAGGCACATTCAAAGGAAAGTGATTTTCTCTGAAAGGACAGCATTTAGAAAGTGAAGCAACACTCCATTCACATCGCAGAGTGAATTGAAGTATTGGAACAGACTGCTTCTCTTTCAGAGAAACGCATGTGAGTTTCTGATGAATGCTTGTAAGAAGCTTAAGGCACTTTCAAAGGAAAGTGAAGTTCTCTGAAAGGACAGCATTTAGAAAGTGAAGCAACACTCCATTCCCTTCACACAGTGAATTGAAGTGTTGGAACAGACTGCTTCTCTTTCAGAGAAACGCATGTGAGTTTCTTGTGAATTCTTGCAAGTTGCTTAAGGCACTTTCAAAGGAGAGTGATTTTCTCTGAAAGGACAGCATTTAGAAAGTGAAGCAACACTCCATTCACTTCGCACAGTGAATTGAAGTGTTGGAACAGACTGCTTCTCTTTCAGAGAAACGCATGTGAGTTTCTGGTGAATGCTTGTAAGTAGCTTAAGGCACTTTCAAAGGAAAGTGATTTTCTCTGAAAGGACAGAATTTAGAAAGTGAAGCAACACTCCATTCACTTCGCACAGTGAATTGAAGTGTTGGAACAGACTGCTTCTCTTTCAGAAAAACGCATGTGAGTTTCTTCCTAATGCTTGCAAGTAGCTTAAGGCACTTTCAAGGGAAAGTGATTTTCTCTGAAAGGACAGCATTTAGAAAGTGAAGCAACACTCCATCACTTCACATAGTGAATTGAAGTGTTGGAACAGACTGCTTCTCTTTCAGAGAAACGCATGTGAATTTCTGTTGAATGCTTGTAAGTAGCTTAAGACACTTTCAAAGGAAAGTGATTTTCTCTGAAAGGACAGCATTTAGAAAGTGAAGCAACACTCCATTCACTTCACACAGTGAATAGAAGTGTTGGAACAGACTGCTTCTCTTTCAGAGAAACGCATGTGAGTTTCTTGTGAATGCTTGCAAGTTGCTTAAGGCACTTTCAAAGGAAAGTGATTTTCTCTGAAAGGACAGCATTTAGAAAGTGAAGCAACACTCCATTCACTTTGTACAGTGAATTGAAGTGTTGGAACAGACTGCCTCTCTTTCAGAGAAATGCATGTGAGTTTCTGTTGAATGCTTGTCAGTAGCTTAAGGCTCTTTCAAAGGAAAGTGATTTTCTCTGAAAGGACAGCATTTAGAAAGTGAAGCAACACTCCATTCCCTTCGCGCAATGAATTGAAGTGTTGGAACAGACTGCTTCTCTTTCATAGAAACGCATTAGTGTTTCTTGTGAATGCTTGTAAGAAGCTTAAGGCACTTTCAAAGGAAAGTGATTTTCTCTGAAAGGACAGCATTTACAAAGTGAAGCAACACTCCATTCACTTCGCACAGTGAATTGAAGTGTTGGAACAGACTGCTTCTCTTTCAGAGAAACGCATGTGAGTTTCTTGTGAATTCTTGCAAGTTGCTTAAGGCACTTTCAAAGAAAGTGATTTTCTCTGAAAGGACAGCATTTAGAAAGTGAAGCAACACTCCATTCACTTCGCACAGTGAATTGAAGTGTTGGAACAGACTGCTTCTCTTTCAGAGAAACGCATGTGAGTTTTTTGTGAATGCTTGAAAGTAGTTTAAGGCACTTTCAAAGGAAAGTGATTTTCTCTGTAAGGACAGAATTTAGAAAGTGAAGCAACACTCCATTCACTTCGCACAGTGAATTGAAGTGTTTGAACAGTCTGCTTCTCTTTCAGAGAAACGCATGTGAGTTTCTTCCTAATGCTTGCAAGTAGCTTAAGGAACTTTCAAAGGAAAGTGATTTTCTCTGAAAGGACAGCATTTAGAAAGTGAAGCAACACTCCATTCACTTCGCACAGTGAATTGAAGTGTTGGAACAGACTGCTTCTCTTTAAGAGAAACGCATGTGAGTTTTTTGTGAATGCTTGAAAGTAGTTTAAGGCACTTTCAAAGGAAAGTGATATTCTCTGAAAGGACAGAATTTAGAAAGTGATGCAACACTCCATTCACTTCGCACAGTGAATTGAAGTGTTGAAACAGACTGCTTCTCTTTCAGAGAAACGCATGTGAGTTTCTGGTGAATGCTTGTAAGTAGCTTAAGGCACTTTCAAAGGAAAATGATTTTCTCTGAAAGGACAGCATTTAGAAAGTGAAGCAACACTCCATTCACTTCGCACAGTGAATTGAAGTGTTGGAACAGACTGCTTCTCTTTCAGAGAAACGCATGTGAGTTTCTGTTGAATGCTTGTAAGTAGCTTAAGGCACATTCAAAGGAAAGTGATTTTCTCTGAAAGGACAGCATTTAGGAAGTGAAGCAACACTCCATTCACTTCGCAGAGTGAATTGAAGTATTGGAACAGACTGCTTCTCTTTCCGAGAAACGCATGTGAGTTTCTGGTGAATGCTTGTAAGAAGCTTAAGGCACTTTCAAAGGAAAGTGAAGTTCTCTGAAAGGACAGCATTTAGAAAGTGAAGCAACACTCCATTCACTTCGCACAGTGAATTGAAGTGTTGGAACAGACTGCTTCTCTTTCAGAGAAACGCATGTGAGTTTCTTGTGAATTCTTGCAAGTTGCTTAAGGCACTTTCAAAGGAGAGTGATTTTCTCTGAAAGGACAGCATTTAGAAAGTGAAGCAACACTCCATTCACTTCGCACAGTGAATTGAAGTGTTGGAACAGACTGCTTCTCTTTCAGAGAAACGCATGTGAGTTTCTGGTGAATGCTTGTAAGTAGCTTAAGGCGCTTTCAAAGGAAAGTGATTTTCTCTGAAAGGACAGCATTTAGAAAGTGAAGCAACACTCCATTCACTTCGCACAGTGAATTGAAGTGTTGGAACAGACTGCTTCTCTTTCAGGGAAACGCATGTGAGTTTCTTCCTAAAGCTTGCAAGTAGCTTAAGGCACTTTCAAAGGAAAGTGATTTTCTCTGAAAGGACAGCATTTAGAAAGTGAAGCAACACTCCATTCACTTCACATAGTGAATTGAAGTGTTGGAACAGACTGCTTCTCTTTCAGAGAAACGCATGTGAATTTCTGTTGAATGCTTGTAAGTAGCTTAAGACACTTTCAAAGGAAAGTGATTTTCTCTGAAAGGACAGCATTTAGAAAGTGAAGCAACACTCCATTCACTTCACACAGTGAATAGAAGTGTTGGAACAGACTGCTTCTCTTTCAGAGAAACGCATGTGAGTTTCTTGTGAATGCTTGCAAGTTGCTTAAGGCACTTTCAAAGGAAAGTGATTTTCTCTGAAAGGACAGCATTTAGAAAGTGAAGCAACACTCCATTCACTTTGTACAGTGAATTGAAGTGTTGGAACAGACTGCCTCTCTTTCAGAGAAATGCATGTGAGTTTCTGTTGAATGCTTGTCAGTAGCTTAAGGCTCTTTCAAAGGAAAGTGATTTTCTCTGAAAGGACAGCATTTAGAAAGTAAAGCAACACTCCATTCCCTTCGCGCAATGAATTGAAGTGTTGGAACAGACTGCTTCACTTTCATAGAAACGCATTAGTGTTTCTTGTGAATGCTTGTAAGAAGCTTAAGGCACTTACAAAGGAAAGTGATTTTCTCTGAAAGGACAGCATTTAGAAAGGGAAACAACACTCCATTCACTTCGCAGAGTGAAGTGAAGTATTGGAAAAGACTGCTTCTCTTTCAGAGAAATGCATGTGAGTTTCTGGTGAATGCTTGTAAGTAGCTTAAGGCACTTTCAAAGGAAAATGATTTTCTCTGAAAGGACAGCATTTAGAACGTGAGGTAACACTCCATTCACTTCGCACAGTGAATTGAAGTGTTGGAACAGACTGCTTCTCTTTCAGAGAAACGCATGTGAGTTTCTGTTGAATGCTTGTAAGTAGCTTAAGGCACTTTCAAAGGAAAGTGATTTTCTCTGAAAGGACAGAATTTAGAAAGTGAAGCAACACTCCATTCACTTCGCACAGTGAATTGAAGTGTTTGAACAGTGTGCTTCTCTTTCAGAGAAACGCATGTGAGTTTCTTCCTAATGCTTGCAAGTAGCTTAAGGCACTTTCAAAGGAAAGTGATTTTCTCTGAAAGGACAGCATTTAGAAAGTGAAGCAACACTCCATTCACTTCGCACAGTGAATTGAAGTGTTGGAACAGACTGCTTCTCTTTCAGAGAAACGCATGTGAGTTTCTGTTGAATGCTTGTAAGTAGCTTAAGGCACATTCAAAGGAAAGTGATTTTCTCTGAAAGGACAGCATTTAGGAAGTGAAGCAACACTCCATTCACTTCGCAGAGTGAATTGAAGTATTGGAACAGACTGCTTCTCTTTCCGAGAAACGCATGTGAGTTTCTGGTGAATGCTTGTAAGAAGCTTAAGGCACTTTCAAAGGAAAGTGAAGTTCTCTGAAAGGACAGCATTTAGAAAGTGAAGCAACACTCCATTCACTTCGCACAGTGAATTGAAGTGTTGGAACAGACTGCTTCTCTTTCAGAGAAACGCATGTGAGTTTCTTGTGAATTCTTGCAAGTTGCTTAAGGCACTTTCAAAGGAGAGTGATTTTCTCTGAAAGGACAGCATTTAGAAAGTGAAGCAACACTCCATTCACTTCGCACAGTGAATTGAAGTGTTGGAACAGACTGCTTCTCTTTCAGAGAAACGCATGTGAGTTTCTGGTGAATGCTTGTAAGTAGCTTAAGGCTCTTTCAAAGGAAAGTGATTTTCTCTGAAAGGATAGCATTTAGAAAGTAAAGCAACACTCCATTCCCTTCGCGCAATGAATTGAAGTGTTGGAACAGACTGCTTCTCTTTCATAGAAACGCATTAGTGTTTCTTGTGAATGCTTGTAAGAAAATTAAGGCACTTTCAAAGGAAAGTGATTTTCTCTGAAAGGACAGCATTTAGAAAGTGAAGCAACACTCCATTCACTTCGCACAGTGAATTGAAGTGTTGGAACAGACTGCTTCTCTTTCAGAGAAACGCATGTGAGTTTCTTGTGAATTCTTGCAAGTTGCTTAAGGCACTTTCAAAGGAAAGTGATTTTCTCTGAAAGGACAGCATTTAGAAAGTGAAGCAACACTCCATTCACTTCGCACAGTGAATTGAAGTGTTGGAACAGACTGCTTCTCTTTCAGAGAAATGCATGTGAGTTTCTGGTGAATGCTTGTAAGTAGCTTAAGGCACTTTCAAAGGAAAGTGATTTTCTCTGAAAGGACAGCATTTAGAAAGTGAAGCAACACTCCATTCACTTCGCAGAGTGAATTGAAGTATTGGAACAGACTGCTTCTCTTTCAGAGAAACGCATGTGAGTTTCTGGTGAATGCTTGTAAGTAGCTTAAGGCACTTTCAAAGGAAAGTGATTTTCTCTGAAAGGACAGCATTTAGAAAGTGAAGCAACACTCCATTCACTTCGCACAGAGAATTGAAGTGTTGGAACAGACTGCTTCTCTTTCAGAGAAACGCATGTGATTTTCTTCCTAATGCTTGTAAGTAGCTTCAGGCACTTTCAAAGGAAAGTGATTTTCTCTGAAAGGACAGCATTTAGAAAGTGAAGCAACACTCCATTCCCTTCGTGCAGTGAATTGAAGTGTTGGAACAGAGTGCTTCTCTTTCATAGAAACGCATTAGTGTTTCTTGTGAATGCTTGCAAGTGGCTTAAGGCACTTTCAAAGGAAAGTGATTTTCTCTGAAAGGACAGCATTTAGAAAGTGAAGCAACACTCCATTCACTTTGTACAGTGAATTGAAGTGTTGGAACAGACTGCCTCTCTTTTAGAGAAATGCATGTGAGTTTCTGTTGAATGCTTGTCAGTAGCTTAAGGCTCTTTCAAAGGAAAGTGATTTTCTCTGAAAGGACAGCATTTAGAAAGTAAAGCAACACTCCATTCCCTTCACGCAATGAATTGAAGTGTTGGAACAGACTGCTTCTCTTTCATAGAAACGCATTAGTGTTTCTTGTGAATGCTTGTAAGAAGCTTAAGGCACTTTCAAAGGAAAGTGATTTTCTCTGAAAGGACAGCATTTAGAAAGTGAAGCAACACTCCATTCACTTCGCACAGTGAATTGAAGTGTTGGAACAGACTGCTTCTCTTTCAGAGAAACGCATGTGAGTTTCTTGTGAACTCTTGCAGGTTGCTCTAGGCACTTTCAAAGGAAAGTGATTTTCTCTGAAAGTACAGAATTTAGAAAGTGAAGCAACACTCCATTCACTTCGCACAGTGAATTGAAGTGTTGGAACAGACTGCTTCTCTTTCAGAGAAGCGCATGTGAGTTTCTTCCTAATGCTTGCAAGTAGCTTAAGGCACTTTCAAAGGAAAGTGATTTTCTCTGAAAGGACAGCATTTAGAAAGTGAAGCAACACTCCATTCACTTCGCACAGTGAATTGAAGTGTTGGAACAGACTGCTTCTCTTTCAGAGAAACGCATGTGAGTTTCTGGTGAATGCTTGTAAGAAGCTTAAGGCACTTTCAAAGGAAAGTGATTTTCTCTGAAAGGACATCATTTAGAAAGTGAAGCAACACTCCATTCACTTCGCACAGTGAATTGAAGTGTTGGAACAGACTGCTTCTCTTTCCGAGAAACGCATGTGAGTTTCTTGTGAATTCTTGCAAGTTGCTTCAGGCACTTTCATAGGAAAGTGATTTTCTCTGAAAGGACAGCATTTAGAAAGTGAAGCAACACTCCATTCACTTCGCACAGTGAATTGAAGTGTTGGAACAGACTGCTTCTCTTTCATAGAAACGCATTAGTGTTTCTTGTGAATGCTTGTAAGTAGCTTAAGGCACTTTCAAAGGAAAGTGATTTTCTCTGAAAGGACAGCATTTAGAAAGTGAGGCAACACTCCATTCACTTCGCACAGTGAATTGAAGTGTTGGAACAGACTGCTTCTCTTTCAGAGAAACGCATGTGAGTTTCTTCCTAATGCTTGTAAGTAGCTTAAGGCACTTTCAAGGGAAAGTGATTTTCTCTGAAAGGACAGCATTTAGAAAGTGAAGCAACACTCCATTCACTTCGCACAGTGAATTGAAGTGTTGGAACAGACTGCTTCTCTTTCAGAGAAACGCATGTGAGTTTCTTCCTAATGCTTGTAAGTAGCTTCAGGCACTTTCAAAGGAAAGTGATTTTCTCTGAAAGGACAGCATTTAGAAAGTGAAGCAACACTCCATTCACTTCGTGCAGTGAATTGAAGTGTTGGAACAGAGTGCTTCTCTTTCATAGAAACGCATTAGTGTTTCTTGTGAATGCTTGCAAGTGGCTTAAGGCACTTTCAAAGGAAAGTGATTTTCTCTGAAAGGACAGCATTTAGAAACTGAAGCAACACTCCATTCACTTCGCACAGTGAATTGAAGTGTTGGAACAGACTGCTTCTCTTTCAGAGAAATGCATGTGAGTTTCTGTTGAATGCTTGTAAGTAGCTTAAGGCACTTTCAAAGGAAAGTGATTTTCTCTGAAAGGACAGCATTTAGAAAGTGAAGCAACACTCCATTCACTTCGCACAGTGAATTGAAGTATTGGAACAGACTGCTTCTCTTTCAGAGAAACGCATGTGAGTTTCTGGTGAATGCTTGTAAGTAGCTTAAGGCACTTTCAAAGGAAAGTGATTTTCTCTGAAAGGACAGCATTTAGAAAGTGAAGCAACACTCCATTCACTTCGCACAGTGAATTGAAGTGTTGGAACAGACTGCTTCTCTTTCAGAGAAACGCATGTGAGTTTCTTGTGAATTCTTGCAAGTTGCTTAAGGCACTTTCAAAGGAAAGTGATTTTCTCTGAAAGGACAGCATTTAGAAACTGAAGCAACACTCCATTCACTTCGCACAGTGAATTGAAGTGTTGGAACAGACTGCTTCTCTTTCAGAGAAACGCATGTGAGTTTTTTGTAAATGCTTGAAAGTAGTTTAAGGCACTTTCAAAGGAAAGTGATTTTCTCTGAAAGGACAGAATTTAGAAAGTGATGCAACACTCAATTCACTTCGCACAGTGAATTGAAGTGTTGGAACAGACTGCTTCTCTTTAAGAGAAACGCATGTGAGTTTTTTGTGAATGCTTGAAAGTACTTTAAGGCACTTTCAAAGGAAAGTGATTTTCTCTGAAAGGACAGCATTTAGAAAGTGAAGCAACACTCCATTCCCTTCGTGCAGTGAATTGAAGTGTTGGAACAGAGTGCTTCTCTTTCATAGAAACGCATTAGTGTTTCTTGTGAATTCTTGCAAGTGGCTTAAGGCACTTTCAAAGGAAAGTGATTTTCTCTGAAAGGACAGCATTTAGAAAGTGAAGCAACACTCCATTCACTTCGCACAGTGAATTGAAGTGTTGGAACAGACTGCTTCTCTTTCCGAGAAACGCATGTGAGTTTCTTGTGAATTCTTGCAAGTTGCTTCAGGCACTCTCATAGGAAAGTGATTTTCTCTGAAAGGACAGCATTTAGAAAGTGAAGCAACACTCCATTCACTTCGCACAGTGAATTGAAGTGTTGGAACAGACTGCTTCTCTTTCATAGAAACGCATTAGTGTTTCTTGTGAATGCTTGTAAGTAGCTTAAGGCACTTTCAAAGGAAAGTGATTTTCTCTGAAAGGACAGCATTTAGAAAGTGAGGCAACACTCCATTCACTTCGCACAGTGAATTGAAGTGTTGGAACAGACTGCTTCTCTTTCAGAGAAACGCATGTGAGTTTCTTCCTAATGCTTGCAAGTAGCTTAAGGCACTTTCAAGGGAAAGTGATTTTCTCTGAAAGGACAGCATTTAGAAAGTGAAGCAACACTCCATTCACTTCGCACAGTGAATTGAAGTGTTGGAACAGACTGCTTCTCTTTCAGAGAAACGCATGTGAGTTTCTTCCAAATGCTTGTAAGTAGCTTCAGGCACTTTCAAAGGAAAGTGATTTTCTCTGAAAGGACAGCATTTAGAAAGTGAAGCAACACTCCATTCACTTCGTGCAGTGAATTGAAGTGTTGGAACAGAGTGCTTTTCTTTCATAGAAACGCATTAGTGTTTCTTGTGAATGCTTGCAAGTGGCTTAAGGCACTTTCAAAGGAAAGTGATTTTCTCTGAAAGGACAGCATTTAGAAAGTGAAGCAACACTCCATTCACTTTGTACAGTGAATTGAAGTGTTGGAACAGACTGCCTCTCTTTCAGAGAAATGCATGTGACTTTCTGTTGAATGCTTGTCAGTAGCTTAAGGCTCTTTCAAAGGAAAGTGATTTTCTCTGAAAGGACAGCATTTAGAAAGTAAAGCAACACTCCATTCCCTTCGCGCAATGAATTGAAGTGTTGGAACAGACTGCTTCTCTTTCATAGAAACGCATTAGTGTTTCTTGTGAATGCTTGTAAGAAGCTTAAGGCACTTTCAAAGGAAAGTGATTTTCTCTGAAAGGACAGCATTTAGAAAGTGAAGCAACACTCCATTCACTTCGCACAGTGAATTGAAGTGTTGGAACAGACTGCTTCTCTTTCAGAGAAACGCATGTGAGTTTCTTGTGAATTCTTGCAAGTTGCTTAAGGCACTTTCAAAGGAAAGTGATTTTCTCTGAAAGGACAGCATTTAGAAACTGAAGCAACACTCCATTCACTTCGCACAGTGAATTGAAGTGTTGGAACAGACTGCTTCTCTTTCAGAGAAACCCATGTGAGTTTTTTATGAATGCTTGAAAGTAGTTTAAGGCACTTTCAAAGGAAAGTGATTTTCTCTGAAAGGACAGAATTTAGAAAGTGAAGCAACACTCCATTCACTTCGCACAGTGAATTGAAGTGTTTGAAGAGTCTTCTTCTCTTTCAGAGAAACGCATGTGAGTTTCTTCCTAATGCTTGCAAGTAGCTTAAGGCACTTTCAAAGGAAAGTGATTTTCTCTGAAAGGACAGCATTTAGAAAGTGAAGCAACACTCCATTCACTTCGCACAGTGAATTGAAGTGTTGGAACAGACTGCTTCTCTTTCAGAGAAATGCATGTGAGTTTCTGGTGAATGCTTGTAAGTAGCTTAAGGCACTTTCAAAGGAAAGTGATTTTCTCTGAAAGGACAGCATTTAGAAAGTGAAGCAACACTCCATTCACTTCGCAGAGTGAATTTAAGTATTGGAACAGACTGCTTCTCTTTCAGAGAAACGCATGTGAGTTTCTGGTGAATGCTTGTAAGTAGCTTAAGGCACTTTCAAAGGAAAGTGATTTTCTCTGAAAGGACAGCATTTAGAAAGTGAAGCAACACTCCATTCACTTCGCACAGTGAATTGAAGTGTTGGAACAGACTGCTTCTCTTTCAGAGAAACGCATGTGAGTTTCTTGTGAATTCTTGCAAGTTGCTTAAGGCACTTTCAAAGGAAAGTGATTTTCTCTGAAAGGACAGCATTTAGAAACTGAAGCAACACTCCATTCACTTCGCACAGTGAATTGAAGTATTGGAACAGACTGCTTCTCTTTCAGAGAAACGCATGTGAGTTTCTTCCTAATGCTTGTAAGTAGCTTAAGGCACTTTCAAGGGAAAGTGATTTTCTCTGAAAGGACAGCATTTAGAAAGTGAAGCAACACTCCATTCACTTCGCACAGTGAATTGAAGTGTTGGAACAGACTGCTTCTCTTTCAGAGAAACGCATGTGAGTTTCTTCCTAATGCTTGTAAGTAGCTTCAGGCACTTTCAAAGGAAAGTGATTTTCTCTGAAAGGACAGCATTTAGAAAGTGAAGCAACACTCCATTCACTTCGTGCAGTGAATTGAAGTGTTGGAACAGAGTGCTTCTCTTTCATAGAAACGCATTAGTGTTTCTTGTGAATGCTTGCAAGTGGCTTAAGGCACTTTCAAAGGAAAGTGATTTTCTCTGAAAGGACAGCATTTAGAAAGTGAAGCAACACTCCATTCACTTTGTACAGTGAATTGAAGTGTTGGAACAGACTGCCTCTCTTTCAGAGAAATGCATGTGAGTTTCTGTTGAATGCTTGTCAGTAGCTTAAGGCTCTTTCAAAGGAAAATGATTTTCTCTGAAAGGATAGCATTTAGAAAGTAAAGCAACACTCCATTCCCTTCGCGCAATGAATTGAAGTGTTGGAACAGACTGCTTCTCTTTCATAGAAACGCATTAGTGTTTCTTGTGAATGCTTGTAAGAAAATTAAGGCACTTTCAAAGGAAAGTGATTTTCTCTGAAAGGACAGCATTTAGAAAGTGAAGCAACACTCCATTCACTTCGCACAGTGAATTGAAGTGTTGGAACAGACTGCTTCTCTTTCAGAGAAACGCATGTGAGTTTCTTGTGAATTCTTGCAAGTTGCTTAAGGCACTTTCAAAGGAAAGTGATTTTCTCTGAAAGGACAGCATTTAGAAAGTGAAGCAACACTCCATTCACTTCGCACAGTGAATTGAAGTGTTGGAACAGACTGCTTCTCTTTCAGAGAAATGCATGTGAGTTTCTGGTGAATGCTTGTAAGTAGCTTAAGGCACTTTCAAAGGAAAGTGATTTTCTCTGAAAGGACAGCATTTAGAAAGTGAAGCAACACTCCATTCACTTCGCAGAGTGAATTGAAGTATTGGAACAGACTGCTTCTCTTTCAGAGAAACGCATGTGAGTTTCTGGTGAATGCTTGTAAGTAGCTTAAGGCACTTTCAAAGGAAAGTGATTTTCTCTGAAAGGACAGCATTTAGAAAGTGAAGCAACACTCCATTCACTTCGCACAGTGAATTGAAGTGTTGGAACAGACTGCTTCTCTTTCAGAGAAACGCATGTGAGTTTCTTGTGAATTCTTGCAAGTTGCTTAAGGCACTTTCAAAGGAAAGTGATTTTCTCTGAAAGGACAGCATTTAGAAACTGAAGCAAGACTCCATTCACTTCGCACAGTGAATTGAAGTGTTGGAACAGACTGCTTCTCTTTCAGAGAAACGCATGTGAGTTTTTTGTGAATGCTTGAAAGTAGTTTAAGGCACTTTCAAAGGAAAGTGATTTTCTCTGAAAGGACAGAATTTAGAAAGTGATGCAACACTCCATTCACTTCGCACAGTGAATTGAAGTGTTGGAACAGACTGCTTCTCTTTCAGAGAAACGCATGTGATTTTCTTCCTAATGCTTGTAAATAGCTTCAGGCACTTTCAAAGGAAAGTGATTTTCTCTGAAAGGACAGCATTTAGAAAGTGAAGCAACACTCCATTCACTTCGCACAGTGAATTGAAGTGTTGGAACAGACTGCTTCTCTTTCAGAGAAACGCATGTGAGTTTCTTGTGAACTCTTGCAGGTTGCTTAAGGCACTTTCAAAGGAAAGTGATTTTCTCTGAAAGGACAGAATTTAGAAAGTGAAGCAACACTCCATTCACTTCGCACAGTGAATTGAAGTGTTGGAACAGACTGCTTCTCTTTCATAGAAACGCATTAGTGTTTCTTGTGAATGCTTGCAAGTGGCTTAAGGCACTTTCAAAGGAAAGTGATTTTCTCTGAAAGGACAGCATTTAGAAAGTGAAGCAACACTCCATTCACTTCGCACAGTGAATTGAAGTGTTGGAACAGACTGCTTCTCTTTCAGAGAAACGCATGTGAGTTTCTTGTGAACTCTTGCAGGTTGCTTAAGGCACTTTCAAAGGAAAGTGATTTTCTCTGAAAGGACAGCATTTAGAAAGTGAAGCAACACTCCATTCACTTTGTACAGTGAATTGAAGTGTTGGAACAGACTGCCTCTCTTTCAGAGAAATGCATGTGACTTTCTGTTGAATGCTTGTCAGTAGCTTAAGGCTCTTTCAAAGGAAAGTGATTTTCTCTGAAAGGACAGCATTTAGAAAGTAAAGCAACACTCCATTCCCTTCGCGCAATGAATTGAAGTGTTGGAACAGACTGCTTCTCTTTCATAGAAACGCATTAGTGTTTCTTGTGAATGCTTGTAAGAAGCTTAAGGCACTTTCAAAGGAAAGTGATTTTCTCTGAAAGGACAGCATTTAGAAAGTGAAGCAACACTCCATTCACTTCGCACAGTGAATTGAAGTGTTGGAACAGACTGCTTCTCTTTCAGAGAAACGCATGTGAGTTTCTTGTGAATTCTTGCAAGTTGCTTAAGGCACTTTCAAAGGAAAGTGATTTTCTCTGAAAGGACAGCATTTAGAAAGTGAAGCAACACTCCATTCACTTCGCACAGTGAATTGAAGTGTTGGAACAGACTGCTTCTCTTTCAGAGAAACGCATGTGAGTTTCTTGTGAATTCTTGCAAGTTGCTTAAGGCACTTTCAAAGGAAAGTGATTTTCTCTGAAAGGACAGCATTTAGAAACTGAAGCAAGACTCCATTCACTTCGCACAGTGAATTGAAGTGTTGGAACAGACTGCTTCTCTTTCAGAGAAACGCATGTGAGTTTTTTGTGAATGCTTGAAAGTAGTTTAAGGCACTTTCAAAGGAAAGTGATTTTCTCTGAAAGGACAGAATTTAGAAAGTGATGCAACACTCCATTCACTTCGCACAGTGAATTGAAGTGTTGGAACAGACTGCTTCTCTTTCAGAGAAACGCATGTGATTTTCTTCCTAATGCTTGTAAATAGCTTCAGGCACTTTCAAAGGAAAGTGATTTTCTCTGAAAGGACAGCATTTAGAAAGTGAAGCAACACTCCATTCACTTCGCACAGTGAATTGAAGTGTTGGAACAGACTGCTTCTCTTTCAGAGAAACGCATGTGAGTTTCTTGTGAACTCTTGCAGGTTGCTTAAGGCACTTTCAAAGGAAAGTGATTTTCTCTGAAAGGACAGAATTTAGAAAGTGAAGCAACACTCCATTCACTTCGCACAGTGAATTGAAGTGTTGGAACAGACTGCTTCTCTTTCAAAGAAACGCATTAGTGTTTCTTGTGAATGCTTGCAAGTGGCTTAAGGCACTTTCAAAGGAAAGTGATTTTCTCTGAAAGGACAGCATTTAGAAAGTGAAGCAACACTCCATTCACTTTGTACAGTGAATTGAAGTGTTGGAACAGACTGCCTCTCTTTCAGAGAAATGCATGTGACTTTCTGTTGAATGCTTGTCAGTAGCTTAAGGCTCTTTCAAAGGAAAGTGATTTTCTCTGAAAGGACAGCATTTAGGAAGTAAAGCAACACTCCATTCCCTTCGCGCAATGAATTGAAGTGTTGGAACAGACTGCTTCTCTTTCATAGAAACGCATTAGTGTTTCTTGTGAATGCTTGTAAGAAGCTTAAGGCACTTTCAAAGGAAAGTGATTTTCTCTGAAAGGACAGCATTTAGAAAGTGAAGCAACACTCCATTCACTTCGCACAGTGAATTGAAGTGTTGGAACAGACTGCTTCTCTTTCAGAGAAATGCATGTGAGTTTCTTGTGAACTCTTGCAGGTTGCTTAAGGCACTTTCAAAGGAAAGTGATTTTCTCTGAAAGGACAGAATTTAGAAAGTGAAGCAACACTCCATTCACTTCGCACAGTGAATTGAAGTGTTGGAACAGACTGCTTCTCTTTCAGAGAAGCGCATGTGAGTTTCTTGCTAATGCTTGCAAGTAGCTTAAGGCACTTTCAAAGGAAAGTGATTTTCTCTGAAAGGACAGAATTTAGAAAGTGAAGCAACACTCCATTCACTTCGTGCAGTGAATTGAAGTGTTGGAACAGAGTGCTACTCTTTCATAGAAACGCATTAGTGTTTCTTGTGAATGCTTGCAAGTGGCTTAAGGCACTTTCAAAGGAAAGTGATTTTCTCTGAAAGGACAGCATTTAGAAACTGAAGCAACACTCCATTCACTTCGCACAGTGAATTGAAGTGTTGGAACAGACTGCTTCTCTTTCAGAGAAATGCATGTGAGTTTCTGTTGAATGCTTGTAAGTAGCTTAAGGCACTTTCAAAGGAAAGTGATTTTCTCTGAAAGGACAGCATTTAGAAAGTGAAGCAACACTCCATTCACTTCGCACAGTGAATTGAAGTGTTGGAACAGACTGCTTCTCTTTCAGAGAAACGCATGTGAGTTTTTTGTAAATGCTTGAAAGTAGTTTAAGGCACTTTCAAAGGAAAGTGATTTTCTCTGAAAGGACAGAATTTAGAAAGTGATGCAACACTCCATTCACTTCGCACAGTGAATTGAAGTGTTGGAACAGACTGCTTCTCTTTAAGAGAAACGCATGTGAGTTTTTTGTGAATGCTTGAAAGTAGTTTAAGGCACTTTCAAAGGAAAGTGATTTTCTCTGAAAGGACTGCATTTAGAAAGTGAAGCAACACTCCATTCCCTTCGTGCAGTGAATTGAAGTGTTGGAACAGAGTGCTTCTCTTTCATAGAAACGCATTAGTGTTTCTTGTGAATTCTTGCAAGTGGCTTAAGGCACTTTCAAAGGAAAGTGATTTTCTCTGAAAGGACAGCATTTAGAAAGTGAAGCAACACTCCATTCACTTCGCACAGTGAATTGAAGTGTTGGAACAGACTGCTTCTCTTTCCGAGAAACGCATGTGAGTTTCTTGTGAATTCTTGCAAGTTGCTTCAGGCACTTTCATAGGAAAGTGATTTTCTCTGAAAGGACAGCATTTAGAAAGTGAAGCAACACTCCATTCACTTCGCACAGTGAATTGAAGTGTTGGAACAGACTGCTTCTCTTTCATAGAAACGCATTAGTGTTTCTTGTGAATGCTTGTAAGTAGCTTAAGGCACTTTCAAAGGAAAGTGATTTTCTCTGAAAGGACAGCATTTAGAAAGTGAGGCAACACTCCATTCACTTCGCACAGTGAATTGAAGTGTTGGAACAGACTGCTTCTCTTTCAGAGAAACGCATGTGAGTTTCTTCCTAATGCTTGCAAGTAGCTTAAGGCACTTTCAAGGGAAAGTGATTTTCTCTGAAAGGACAGCATTTAGAAAGTGAAGCAACACTCCATTCACTTCGCACAGTGAATTGAAGTTTTGGAACAGACTGCTTCTCTTTCAGAGAAACGCATGTGAGTTTCTTCCAAATGCTTGTAAGTAGCTTCAGGCACTTTCAAAGGAAAGTGATTTTCTCTGAAAGGACAGCATTTAGAAAGTGAAGCAACACTCCATTCACTTCGTGCAGTGAATTGAAGTGTTGGAACAGAGTGCTTTTCTTTCATAGAAACGCATTAGTGTTTCTTGTGAATGCTTGCAAGTGGCTTAAGGCACTTTCAAAGGAAAGTGATTTTCTCTGAAAGGACAGCATTTAGAAAGTGAAGCAACACTCCATTCACTTTGTACAGTGAATTGAAGTGTTGGAACAGACTGCCTCTCTTTCAGAGAAATGCATGTGACTTTCTGTTGAATGCTTGTCAGTAGCTTAAGGCTCTTTCAAAGGAAAGTGATTTTCTCTGAAAGGACAGCATTTAGAAAGTAAAGCAACACTCCATTCCCTTCGCGCAATGAATTGAAGTGTTGGAACAGACTGCTTCTCTTTCATAGAAACGCATTAGTGTTTCTTGTGAATGCTTGTAAGAAGCTTAAGGCACTTTCAAAGGAAAGTGATTTTCTCTGAAAGGACAGCATTTAGAAAGTGAAGCAACACTCCATTCACTTCGCACAGTGAATTGAAGTGTTGGAACAGACTGCTTCTCTTTCAGAGAAACGCATGTGAGTTTCTTGTGAATTCTTGCAAGTTGCTTAAGGCACTTTCAAAGGAAAGTGATTTTCTCTGAAAGGACAGCATTTAGAAACTGAAGCAACACTCCATTCACTTCGCACAGTGAATTGAAGTGTTGGAACAGACTGCTTCTCTTTCAGAGAAACCCATGTGAGTTTTTTGTGAATGCTTGAAAGTAGTTTAAGGCACTTTCAAAGGAAAGTGATTTTCTCTGAAAGGACAGAATTTAGAAAGTGAAGCAACACTCCATTCACTTCGCACAGTGAATTGAAGTGTTTGAAGAGTCTTCTTCTCTTTCAGAGAAACGCATGTGAGTTTCTTCCTAATGCTTGCAAGTAGCTTAAGGCACTTTCAAAGGAAAGTGATTTTCTCTGAAAGGACAGCATTTAGAAAGTGAAGCAACACTCCATTCACTTCGCACAGTGAATTGAAGTGTTGGAACAGACTGCTTCTCTTTCCGAGAAACGCATGTGAGTTTCTTGTGAATTCTTGCAAGTTGCTTCAGGCACTTTCATAGGAAAGTGATTTTCTCTGAAAGGACAGCATTTAGAAAGTGAAGCAACACTCCATTCACTTCGCACAGTGAATTGAAGTGTTGGAACAGACTGCTTCTCTTTCATAGAAACGCATTAGTGTTTCTTGTGAATGCTTGTAAGTAGCTTAAGGCACTTTCAAAGGAAAGTGATTTTCTCTGAAAGGACAGCATTTAGAAAGTGAGGCAACACTCCATTCACTTCGCACAGTGAATTGAAGTGTTGGAACAGACTGCTTCTCTTTCAGAGAAACGCATGTGAGTTTCTTCCTAATGCTTGCAAGTAGCTTAAGGCACTTTCAAGGGAAAGTGATTTTCTCTGAAAGGACAGCATTTAGAAAGTGAAGCAACACTCCATTCACTTCGCACAGTGAATTGAAGTGTTGGAACAGACTGCTTCTCTTTCAGAGAAACGCATGTGAGTTTCTTCCAAATGCTTGTAAGTAGCTTCAGGCACTTTCAAAGGAAAGTGATTTTCTCTGAAAGGACAGCATTTAGAAAGTGAAGCAACACTCCATTCACTTCGTGCAGTGAATTGAAGTGTTGGAACAGAGTGCTTTTCTTTCATAGAAACGCATTAGTGTTTCTTGTGAATGCTTGCAAGTGGCTTAAGGCACTTTCAAAGGAAAGTGATTTTCTCTGAAAGGACAGCATTTAGAAAGTGAAGCAACACTCCATTCACTTTGTACAGTGAATTGAAGTGTTGGAACAGACTGCCTCTCTTTCAGAGAAATGCATGTGACTTTCTGTTGAATGCTTGTCAGTAGCTTAAGGCTCTTTCAAAGGAAAGTGATTTTCTCTGAAAGGACAGCATTTAGAAAGTAAAGCAACACTCCATTCCCTTCGCGCAATGAATTGAAGTGTTGGAACAGACTGCTTCTCTTTCATAGAAACGCATTAGTGTTTCTTGTGAATGCTTGTAAGAAGCTTAAGGCACTTTCAAAGGAAAGTGATTTTCTCTGAAAGGACAGCATTTAGAAAGTGAAGCAACACTCCATTCACTTCGCACAGTGAATTGAAGTGTTGGAACAGACTGCTTCTCTTTCAGAGAAACGCATGTGAGTTTCTTGTGAATTCTTGCAAGTTGCTTAAGGCACTTTCAAAGGAAAGTGATTTTCTCTGAAAGGACAGCATTTAGAAACTGAAGCAACACTCCATTCACTTCGCACAGTGAATTGAAGTGTTGGAACAGACTGCTTCTCTTTCAGAGAAACCCATGTGAGTTTTTTGTGAATGCTTGAAAGTAGTTTAAGGCACTTTCAAAGGAAAGTGATTTTCTCTGAAAGGACAGAATTTAGAAAGTGAAGCAACACTCCATTCACTTCGCACAGTGAATTGAAGTGTTTGAAGAGTCTTCTTCTCTTTCAGAGAAACGCATGTGAGTTTCTTCCTAATGCTTGCAAGTAGCTTAAGGCACTTTCAAAGGAAAGTGATTTTCTCTGAAAGGACAGCATTTAGAAAGTGAAGCAACACTCCATTCACTTCGCACAGTGAATTGAAGTGTTGGAACAGACTGCTTCTCTTTCAGAGAAATGCATGTGAGTTTCTGGTGAATGCTTGTAAGTAGCTTAAGGCACTTTCAAAGGAAAGTGATTTTCTCTGAAAGGACAGCATTTAGAAAGTGAAGCAACACTCCATTCACTTCGCAGAGTGAATTTAAGTATTGGAACAGACTGCTTCTCTTTCAGAGAAACGCATGTGAGTTTCTGGTGAATGCTTGTAAGTAGCTTAAGGCACTTTCAAAGGAAAGTGATTTTCTCTGAAAGGACAGCATTTAGAAAGTGAAGCAACACTCCATTCACTTCGCACAGTGAATTGAAGTGTTGGAACAGACTGCTTCTCTTTCAGAGAAACGCATGTGAGTTTCTTGTGAATTCTTGCAAGTTGCTTAAGGCACTTTCAAAGGAAAGTGATTTTCTCTGAAAGGACAGCATTTAGAAACTGAAGCAACACTCCATTCACTTCGCACAGTGAATTGAAGTATTGGAACAGACTGCTTCTCTTTCAGAGAAACGCATGTGAGTTTCTTCCTAATGCTTGTAAGTAGCTTAAGGCACTTTCAAGGGAAAGTGATTTTCTCTGAAAGGACAGCATTTAGAAAGTGAAGCAACACTCCATTCACTTCGCACAGTGAATTGAAGTGTTGGAACAGACTGCTTCTCTTTCAGAGAAACGCATGTGAGTTTCTTCCTAATGCTTGTAAGTAGCTTCAGGCACTTTCAAAGGAAAGTGATTTTCTCTGAAAGGACAGCATTTAGAAAGTGAAGCAACACTCCATTCACTTCGTGCAGTGAATTGAAGTGTTGGAACAGAGTGCTTCTCTTTCATAGAAACGCATTAGTGTTTCTTGTGAATGCTTGCAAGTGGCTTAAGGCACTTTCAAAGGAAAGTGATTTTCTCTGAAAGGACAGCATTTAGAAAGTGAAGCAACACTCCATTCACTTTGTACAGTGAATTGAAGTGTTGGAACAGACTGCCTCTCTTTCAGAGAAATGCATGTGAGTTTCTGTTGAATGCTTGTCAGTAGCTTAAGGCTCTTTCAAAGGAAAGTGATTTTCTCTGAAAGGATAGCATTTAGAAAGTAAAGCAACACTCCATTCCCTTCGCGCAATGAATTGAAGTGTTGGAACAGACTGCTTCTCTTTCATAGAAACGCATTAGTGTTTCTGGTGAATGCTTGTAAGAAAATTAAGGCACTTTCAAAGGAAAGTGATTTTCTCTGAAAGGACAGCATTTAGAAAGTGAAGCAACACTCCATTCACTTCGCACAGTGAATTGAAGTGTTGGAACAGACTGCTTCTCTTTCAGAGAAACGCATGTGAGTTTCTTGTGAATTCTTGCAAGTTGCTTAAGGCACTTTCAAAGGAAAGTGATTTTCTCTGAAAGGACAGCATTTAGAAAGTGAAGCAACACTCCATTCACTTCGCACAGTGAATTGAAGTGTTGGAACAGACTGCTTCTCTTTCAGAGAAATGCATGTGAGTTTCTGGTGAATGCTTGTAAGTAGCTTAAGGCACTTTCAAAGGAAAGTGATTTTCTCTGAAAGGACAGCATTTAGAAAGTGAAGCAACACTCCATTCACTTCGCAGAGTGAATTGAAGTATTGGAACAGACTGCTTCTCTTTCAGAGAAACGCATGTGAGTTTCTGGTGAATGCTTGTAAGTAGCTTAAGGCACTTTCAAAGGAAAGTGATTTTCTCTGAAAGGACAGCATTTAGAAAGTGAAGCAACACTCCATTCACTTCGCACAGTGAATTGAAGTGTTGGAACAGACTGCTTCTCTTTCAGAGAAACGCATGTGAGTTTCTTGTGAATTCTTGCAAGTTGCTTAAGGCACTTTCAAAGGAAAGTGATTTTCTCTGAAAGGACAGCATTTAGAAACTGAAGCAAGACTCCATTCACTTCGCACAGTGAATTGAAGTGTTGGAACAGACTGCTTCTCTTTCAGAGAAACGCATGTGAGTTTTTTGTGAATGCTTGAAAGTAGTTTAAGGCACTTTCAAAGGAAAGTGATTTTCTCTGAAAGGACAGAATTTAGAAAGTGATGCAACACTCCATTCACTTCGCACAGTGAATTGAAGTGTTGGAACAGACTGCTTCTCTTTCAGAGAAACGCATGTGATTTTCTTCCTAATGCTTGTAAATAGCTTCAGGCACTTTCAAAGGAAAGTGATTTTCTCTGAAAGGACAGCATTTAGAAAGTGAAGCAACACTCCATTCCCTTCGTGCAGTGAATTGAAGTGTTGGAACAGAGTGCTTCTCTTTCATAGAAACGCATTAGTGTTTCTTGTGAATGCTTGCAAGTGGCTTAAGGCACTTTCAAAGGAAAGTGATTTTCTCTGAAAGGACAGCATTTAGAAAGTGAAGCAACACTCCATTCACTTTGTACAGTGAATTGAAGTGTTGGAACAGACTGCCTCTCTTTCAGAGAAATGCATGTGAGTTTCTGTTGAATGCTTGTCAGTAGCTTAAGGCTCTTTCAAAGGAAAGTGATTTTCTCTGAAAGGACAGCATTTAGAAAGTAAAGCAACACTCCATTCCCTTCGCGCAATGAATTGAAGTGTTGGAACAGACTGCTTCTCTTTCATAGAAACGCATTAGTGTTTCTTGTGAATGCTTGTAAGAAGCTTAAGGCACTTTCAAAGGAAAGTGATTTTCTCTGAAAGGACAGCATTTAGAAAGTGAAGCAACACTCCATTCACTTCGCACAGTGAATTGAAGTGTTGGAACAGACTGCTTCTCTTTCAGAGAAACGCATGTGAGTTTCTTGTGAACTCTTGCAGGTTGCTTAAGGCACTTTCAAAGGAAAGTGATTTTCTCTGAAAGGACAGAATTTAGAAAGTGAAGCAACACTCCATTCACTTCGCACAGTGAATTGAAGTGTTGGAACAGACTGCTTCTCTTTCAGAGAAGCGCATGTGAGTTTCTTGCTAATGCTTGCAAGTAGCTTAAGGCACTTTCAAAGGAAAGTGATTTTCTCTGAAAGGACAGCATTTAGAAAGTGAAGCAACACTCCATTCACTTCGCACAGTGAATTGAAGTGTTGGAACAGACTGCTTCTCTTTCAGAGAAACGCATGTGAGTTTCTGGTGAATGCTTGTAAGAAGCTTAAGGCACTTTCAAAGGAAAGTGATTTTCTCTGAAAGGACAGCATTTAGAAAGTGAAGCAACACTCCATTCACTTCGCACAGTGAATTGAAGTGTTGGAACAGACTGCTTCTCTTTCAGAGAAATGCATGTGAGTTTCTGTTGAATGCTTGTAAGTAGCTTAAGGCACTTTCAAAGGAAAGTGATTTTCTCTGAAAGGACAGCATTTAGAAAGTGAAGCAACACTCCATTCACTTCGCAGAGTGAATTGAAGTATTGGAACAGACTGCTTCTCTTTCAGAGAAACGCATGTGAGTTTCTGGTGAATGCTTGTAAGTAGCTTAAGGCACTTTCAAAGGAAAGTGATTTTCTTTGAAAGGACAGCATTTAGAAAGTGAAGCAACACTCCATTCACTTCGCACAGTGAATTGAAGTGTTGGATCAGACTGCTTCTCTTTCAGAGAAACGCATGTGAGTTTCTTGTGAATTCTTGCAAGTTGCTTAAGGCACTTTCAAAGGAAAGTGATTTTCTCTGAAAGGACAGCATTTAGAAACTGAAGGAACACTCCATTCACTTCGCACAGTGAATTGAAGTGTTGGAACAGACTGCTTCTCTTTAAGAGAAGCGCATGTGAGTTTCTTCCAAATGCTTGCAAGTAGCTTAAGGCACTTTCAAAGGAAAGTGATTTTCTCTGAAAGGACAGCATTTAGAAAGTGAAGCAACACTCCATTCACTTCGCACAGTGAATTGAAGTGTTGGAACAGACTGCTTCTCTTTCAGAGAAACGCATGTGAGTTTCTGGTGAATGCTTGTAAGAAGCTTAAGGCACTTTCAAAGGAAAGTGATTTTCTCTGAAAGGACAGCATTTAGAAAGTGAAGCAACACTCCATTCACTTCGCACAGTGAATTGAAGTGTTGGAACAGACTGCTTCTCTTTCCGAGAAACGCATGTGAGTTTCTTGTGAATTCTTGCAAGTTGCTTCAGGCACTTTCATAGGAAAGTGATTTTCTCTGAAAGGACAGCATTTAGAAAGTGAAGCAACACTCCATTCACTTCGCACAGTGAATTGAAGTGTTGGAACAGACTGCTTCTCTTTCATAGAAACGCATTAGTGTTTCTTGTGAATGCTTGTAAGTAGCTTAAGGCACTTTCAAAGGAAAGTGATTTTCTCTGAAAGGACAGCATTTAGAAAGTGAGGCAACACTCCATTCACTTCGCACAGTGAATTGAAGTGTTGGAACAGACTGCTTCTCTTTCAGAGAAACGCATGTGAGTTTCTTCCTAATGCTTCCAAGTAGCTTAAGGCACTTTCAAGGGAAAGTGATTTTCTCTGAAAGGACAGCATTTAGAAAGTGAAGCAACACTCCATTCACTTCGCACAGTGAATTGAAGTGTTGGAACAGACTGCTTCTCTTTCAGAGAAACGCATGTGAGTTTCTTCCTAATGCTTGTAAGTAGCTTCAGGCACTTTCAAAGGAAAGTGATTTTCTCTGAAAGGACAGCATTTAGAAAGTGAAGCAACACTCCATTCACTTCGTGCAGTGAATTGAAGTGTTGGAACAGAGTGCTTCTCTTTCATAGAAACGCATTAGTGTTTCTTGTG
Source organism: Myodes glareolus (assembly GCF_982192425.1). Lineage (NCBI taxonomy): Eukaryota > Metazoa > Chordata > Mammalia > Rodentia > Cricetidae > Myodes > Myodes glareolus. Next base: position 1,790,494 of record NW_028263213.1, read on the forward strand.
AATGCTTGCAAGTGGCTTAAGGCACTTTCAAAGGAAAGTGATTTTCTCTGAAAGGACAGCATTTAGAAAGTGAAGCAACACTCCATTCACTTTGTACAGTGAATTGAAGTGTTGGAACAGACTGCCTCTCTTTCAGAGAAATGCATGTGAGTTTCTGTTGAATGCTTGTCAGTAGCTTAAGGCTCTTTCAAAGGAAAGTGATTTTCTCTGAAAGGACAGCATTTAGAAAGTAAAGCAACACTCCATTCCCTTCGCGCAATGAATTGAAGTGTTGGAACAGACTGCTTCTCTTTCATAGAAACGCATTAGTGTTTCTTGTGAATGCTTGTAAGAAAATTAAGGCACTTTCAAAGGAAAGTGATTTTCTCTGAAAGGACAGCATTTAGAAAGTGAAGCAACACTCCATTCACTTCGCACAGTGAATTGAAGTGTTGGAACAGACTGCTTCTCTTTCAGAGAAACGCATGTGAGTTTCTTGTGAATTCTTGCAAGTTGCTTAAGGCACTTTCAAAGGAAAGTGATTTTCTCTGAAAGGACAGCATTTAGAAAGTGAAGCAACACTCCATTCACTTCGCACAGTGAATTGAAGTGTTGGAACAGACTGCTTCTCTTTCAGAGAAATGCATGTGAGTTTCTGGTGAATGCTTGTAAGTAGCTTAAGGCACTTTCAAAGGAAAGTGATTTTCTCTGAAAGGACAGCATTTAGAAAGTGAAGCAACACTCCATTCACTTCGCAGAGTGAATTGAAGTATTGGAACAGACTGCTTCTCTTTCAGAGAAACGCATGTGAGTTTCTGGTGAATGCTTGTAAGTAGCTTAAGGCACTTTCAAAGGAAAGTGATTTTCTCTGAAAGGACAGCATTTAGAAAGTGAAGCAACACTCCATTCACTTCGCACAGTGAATTGAAGTGTTGGAACAGACTGCTTCTCTTTCAGAGAAACGCATGTGAGTTTCTTGTGAATTCTTGCAAGTTGCTTAAGGCACTTTCAAAGGAAAGTGATTTTCTCTGAAAGGACAGCATTTAGAAACTGAAGCAAGACTCCATTCACTTCGCACAGTGAATTGAAGTGTTAGAACAGACTGCTTCTCTTTCAGAGAAACGCATGTGAGTTTTTTGTGAATGCTTGAAAGTAGTTTAAGGCACTTTCAAAGGAAAGTGATTTTCTCTGAAAGGACAGAATTTAGAAAGTGATGCAACACTCCATTCACTTCGCACAGTGAATTGAAGTGTTGGAACAGACTGCTTCTCTTTCAGAGAAACGCATGTGATTTTCTTCCTAATGCTTGTAAATAGCTTCAGGCACTTTCAAAGGAAAGTGATTTTCTCTGAAAGGACAGCATTTAGAAAGTGAAGCAACACTCCATTCCCTTCGTGCAGTGAATTGAAGTGTTGGAACAGAGTGCTTCTCTTTCATAGAAACGCATTAGTGTTTCTTGTGAATGCTTGCAAGTGGCTTAAGGCACTTTCAAAGGAAAGTGATTTTCTCTGAAAGGACAGCATTTAGAAAGTGAAGCAACACTCCATTCACTTTGTACAGTGAATTGAAGTGTTGGAACAGACTGCCTCTCTTTCAGAGAAATGCATGTGAGTTTCTGTTGAATGCTTGTCAGTAGCTTAAGGCTCTTTCAAAGGAAAGTGATTTTCTCTGAAAGGACAGCATTTAGAAAGTAAAGCAACACTCCATTCCCTTCGCGCAATGAATTGAAGTGTTGGAACAGACTGCTTCTCTTTCATAGAAACGCATTAGTGTTTCTTGTGAATGCTTGTAAGAAGCTTAAGGCACTTTCAAAGGAAAGTGATTTTCTCTGAAAGGACAGCATTTAGAAAGTGAAGCAACACTCCATTCACTTCGCACAGTGAATTGAAGTGTTGGAACAGACTGCTTCTCTTTCAGAGAAACGCATGTGAGTTTCTTGTGAACTCTTGCAGGTTGCTTAAGGCACTTTCAAAGGAAAGTGATTTTCTCTGAAAGGACAGAATTTAGAAAGTGAAGCAACACTCCATTCACTTCGCACAGTGAATTGAAGTGTTGGAACAGACTGCTTCTCTTTCAGAGAAGCGCATGTGAGTTTCTTGCTAATGCTTGCAAGTAGCTTAAGGCACTTTCAAAGGAAAGTGATTTTCTCTGAAAGGACAGCATTTAGAAAGTGAAGCAACACTCCATTCACTTCGCACAGTGAATTGAAGTGTTGGAACAGACTGCTTCTCTTTCAGAGAAACGCATGTGAGTTTCTGGTGAATGCTTGTAAGAAGCTTAAGGCACTTTCAAAGGAAAGTGATTTTCTCTGAAAGGACAGCATTTAGAAACTGAAGCAACACTCCATTCACTTCGCACAGTGAATTGAAGTGTTGGAACAGACTGCTTCTCTTTCAGAGAAATGCATGTGAGTTTCTGTTGAATGCTTGTAAGTAGCTTAAGGCACTTTCAAAGGAAAGTGATTTTCTCTGAAAGGACAGCATTTAGAAAGTGAAGCAACACTCCATTCACTTCGCACAGTGAATTGAAGTGTTGGAACAGACTGCTTCTCTTTCAGAGAAACGCATGTGAGTTTCTTGTGAATTCTTGCAAGTTGCTTAAGGCACTTTCAAAGGAAAGTGATTTTCTCTGAAAGGACAGCATTTAGAAACTGAAGCAACACTCCATTCACTTCGCACAGTGAATTGAAGTGTTGGAACAGACTGCTTCTCTTTAAGAGAAGCGCATGTGAGTTTCTTCCAAATGCTTGCAAGTAGCTTAAGGCACTTTCAAAGGAAAGTGATTTTCTCTGAAAGGACAGCATTTAGAAAGTGAAGCAACACTCCATTCACTTCGCACAGTGAATTGAAGTGTTGGAACAGACTGCTTCTCTTTCAGAGAAACGCATGTGAGTTTCTGGTGAATGCTTGTAAGAAGCTTAAGGCACTTTCAAAGGAAAGTGATTTTCTCTGAAAGGACAGCATTTAGAAAGTGAAGCAACACTCCATTCACTTCGCACAGTGAATTGAAGTGTTGGAACAGACTGCTTCTCTTTCCGAGAAACGCATGTGAGTTTCTTGTGAATTCTTGCAAGTTGCTTCAGGCACTTTCATAGGAAAGTGATTTTCTCTGAAAGGACAGCATTTAGAAAGTGAAGCAACACTCCATTCACTTCGCACAGTGAATTGAAGTGTTGGAACAGACTGCTTCTCTTTCATAGAAACGCATTAGTGTTTCTTGTGAATGCTTGTAAGTAGCTTAAGGCACTTTCAAAGGAAAGTGATTTTCTCTGAAAGGACAGCATTTAGAAAGTGAGGCATCACTCCATTCACTTCGCACAGTGAATTGAAGTGTTGGAACAGACTGCTTCTCTTTCAGAGAAACGCATGTGAGTTTCTTCCTAATGCTTCCAAGTAGCTTAAGGCACTTTCAAGGGAAAGTGATTTTCTCTGAAAGGACAGCATTTAGAAAGTGAAGCAACACTCCATTCACTTCGCACAGTGAATTGAAGTGTTGGAACAGACTGCTTCTCTTTCAGAGAAACGCATGTGAGTTTCTTCCTAATGCTTGTAAGTAGATTCAGGCACTTTCAAAGGAAAGTGATTTTCTCTGAAAGGACAGCATTTAGAAAGTGAAGCAACACTCCATTCACTTCGTGCAGTGAATTGAAGTGTTGGAACAGAGTGCTTCTCTTTCATAGAAACGCATTAGTGTTTCTTGTGAATGCTTGCAAGTGGCTTAAGGCACTTTCAAAGGAAAGTGATTTTCTCTGAAAGGACAGCATTTAGAAAGTGAAGCAACACTCCATTCACTTTGTACAGTGAATTGAAGTGTTGGAACAGACTGCCTCTCTTTCAGAGAAATGCATGTGAGTTTCTGTTGAATGCTTGTCAGTAGCTTAAGGCTCTTTCAAAGGAAAGTGATTTTCTCTGAAAGGACAGCATTTAGAAAGTAAAGCAACACTCCATTCCCTTCGCGCAATGAATTGAAGTGTTGGAACAGACTGCTTCTCTTTCATAGAAACGCATTAGTGTTTCTTGTGAATGCTTGTAAGAAAATTAAGGCACTTTCAAAGGAAAGTGATTTTCTCTGAAAGGACAGCATTTAGAAAGTGAAGCAACACTCCATTCACTTCGCACAGTGAATTGAAGTGTTGGAACAGACTGCTTCTCTTTCAGAGAAACGCATGTGTGTTTCTTGTGAATTCTTGCAAGTTGCTTAAGGCACTTTCAAAGGAAAGTGATTTTCTCTGAAAGGACAGCATTTAGAAAGTGAAGCAACACTCCATTCACTTCGCACAGTGAATTGAAGTGTTGGAACAGACTGCTTCTCTTTCAGAGAAATGCATGTGAGTTTCTGGTGAATGCTTGTAAGTAGCTTAAGGCACTTTCAAAGGAAAGTGATTTTCTCTGAAAGGACAGCATTTAGAAAGTGAAGCAACACTCCATTCACTTCGCAGAGTGAATTGAAGTATTGGAACAGACTGCTTCTCTTTCAGAGAAACGCATGTGAGTTTCTGGTGAATGCTTGTAAGTAGCTTAAGGCACTTTCAAAGGAAAGTGATTTTCTCTGAAAGGACAGCATTTAGAAAGTGAAGCAACACTCCATTCACTTCGCACAGTGAATTGAAGTGTTGGAACAGACTGCTTCTCTTTCAGAGAAACGCATGTGAGTTTCTTGTGAATTCTTGCAAGTTGCTTAAGGCACTTTCAAAGGAAAGTGATTTTCTCTGAAAGGACAGCATTTAGAAACTGAAGCAAGACTCCATTCACTTCGCACAGTGAATTGAAGTGTTGGAACAGACTGCTTCTCTTTCAGAGAAACGCATGTGAGTTTTTTGTGAATGCTTGAAAGTAGTTTAAGGCACTTTCAAAGGAAAGTGATTTTCTCTGAAAGGACAGAATTTAGAAAGTGATGCAACACTCCATTCACTTCGCACAGTGAATTGAAGTGTTGGAACAGACTGCTTCTCTTTCAGAGAAACGCATGTGATTTTCTTCCTAATGCTTGTAAATAGCTTCAGGCACTTTCAAAGGAAAGTGATTTTCTCTGAAAGGACAGCATTTAGAAAGTGAAGCAACACTCCATTCCCTTCGTGCAGTGAATTGAAGTGTTGGAACAGAGTGCTTCTCTTTCATAGAAACGCATTAGTGTTTCTTGTGAATGCTTGTAAGTAGCTTAAGGCACTTTCAAAGGAAAGTGATTTTCTCTGAAAGGACAGCATTTAGAAAGTGAGGCAACACTCCATTCACTTCGCACAGTGAATTGAAGTGTTGGAACAGACTGCTTCTCTTTCAGAGAAACGCATGTGAGTTTCTTCCTAATGCTTCCAAGTAGCTTAAGGCACTTTCAAGGGAAAGTGATTTTCTCTGAAAGGACAGCATTTAGAAAGTGAAGCAACACTCCATTCACTTCGCACAGTGAATTGAAGTGTTGGAACAGACTGCTTCTCTTTCAGAGAAACGCATGTGAGTTTCTTCCTAATGCTTGTAAGTAGCTTCAGGCACTTTCAAAGGAAAGTGATTTTCTCTGAAAGGACAGCATTTAGAAAGTGAAGCAACACTCCATTCACTTCGTGCAGTGAATTGAAGTGTTGGAACAGAGTGCTTCTCTTTCATAGAAACGCATTAGTGTTTCTTGTGAATGCTTGTAAGAAGCTTAAGGCACTTTCAAAGGAAAGTGATTTTCTCTGAAAGGACAGCATTTAGAAAGTGAAGCAACACTCCATTCACTTTGTACAGTGAATTGAAGTGTTGGAACAGACTGCCTCTCTTTCAGAGAAATGCATGTGAGTTTCTGTTGAATGCTTGTCAGTAGCTTAAGGCTCTTTCAAAGGAAAGTGATTTTCTCTGAAAGGACAGCATTTAGAAAGTAAAGCAACACTCCATTCCCTTCGCGCAATGAATTGAACTGTTGGAACAGACTGCTTCTCTTTCATAGAAACGCATTAGTGTTTCTTGTGAATGCTTGTAAGAAAATTAAGGCACTTTCAAAGGAAAGTGATTTTCTCTGAAAGGACAGCATTTAGAAAGTGAAGCAACACTCCATTCACTTCGCACAGTGAATTGAAGTGTTGGAACAGACTGCTTCTCTTTCAGAGAAACGCATGTGAGTTTCTTGTGAATTCTTGCAAGTTGCTTAAGGCACTTTCAAAGGAAAGTGATTTTCTCTGAAAGGACAGCATTTAGAAAGTGAAGCAACACTCCATTCACTTCGCACAGTGAATTGAAGTGTTGGAACAGACTGCTTCTCTTTCAGAGAAATGCATGTGAGTTTCTGGTGAATGCTTGTAAGTAGCTTAAGGCACTTTCAAAGGAAAGTGATTTTCTCTGAAAGGACAGCATTTAGAAAGTGAAGCAACACTCCATTCACTTCGCAGAGTGAATTGAAGTATTGGAACAGACTGCTTCTCTTTCAGAGAAACGCATGTGAGTTTCTGGTGAATGCTTGTAAGTAGCTTAAGGCACTTTCAAAGGAAAGTGATTTTCTCTGAAAGGACAGCATTTAGAAAGTGAAGCAACACTCCATTCACTTCGCACAGTGAATTGAAGTGTTGGAACAGACTGCTTCTCTTTCAGAGAAACGCATGTGAGTTTCTTGTGAATTCTTGCAAGTTGCTTAAGGCACTTTCAAAGGAAAGTGATTTTCTCTGAAAGGACAGCATTTAGAAACTGAAGCAAGACTCCATTCACTTCGCACAGTGAATTGAAGTGTTGGAACAGACTGCTTCTCTTTCAGAGAAACGCATGTGAGTTTTTTGTGAATGCTTGAAAGTAGTTTAAGGCACTTTCAAAGGAAAGTGATTTTCTCTGAAAGGACAGAATTTAGAAAGTGATGCAACACTCCATTCACTTCGCACAGTGAATTGAAGTGTTGGAACAGACTGCTTCTCTTTCAGAGAAACGCATGTGATTTTCTTCCTAATGCTTGTAAATAGCTTCAGGCACTTTCAAAGGAAAGTGATTTTCTCTGAAAGGACAGCATTTAGAAAGTGAAGCAACACTCCATTCCCTTCGTGCAGTGAATTGAAGTGTTGGAACAGAGTGCTTCTCTTTCATAGAAACGCATTAGTGTTTCTTGTGAATGCTTGCAAGTGGCTTAAGGCACTTTCAAAGGAAAGTGATTTTCTCTGAAAGGACAGCATTTAGAAAGTGAAGCAACACTCCATTCACTTTGTACAGTGAATTGAAGTGTTGGAACAGACTGCCTCTCTTTCAGAGAAATGCATGTGAGTTTCTGTTGAATGCTTGTCAGTAGCTTAAGGCTCTTTCAAAGGAAAGTGATTTTCTCTGAAAGGACAGCATTTAGAAAGTAAAGCAACACTCCATTCCCTTCGCGCAATGAATTGAAGTGTTGGAACAGACTGCTTCTCTTTCATAGAAACGCATTAGTGTTTCTTGTGAATGCTTGTAAGAAGCTTAAGGCACTTTCAAAGGAAAGTGATTTTCTCTGAAAGGACAGCATTTAGAAAGTGAAGCAACACTCCATTCACTTCGCACAGTGAATTGAAGTGTTGGAACAGACTGCTTCTCTTTCAGAGAAACGCATGTGAGTTTCTTGTGAACTCTTGCAGGTTGCTTAAGGCACTTTCAAAGGAAAGTGATTTTCTCTGAAAGGACAGAATTTAGAAAGTGAAGCAACACTCCATTCACTTCGCACAGTGAATTGAAGTGTTGGAACAGACTGCTTCTCTTTCAGAGAAGCGCATGTGAGTTTCTTCCTAATGCTTGCAAGTAGCTTAAGGCACTTTCAAAGGAAAGTGATTTTCTCTGAAAGGACAGCATTTAGAAAGTGAAGCAACACTCCATTCACTTCGCACAGTGAATTGAAGTGTTGGAACAGACTGCTTCTCTTTCAGAGAAACGCATGTGAGTTTCTGGTGAATGCTTGTAAGAAGCTTAAGGCACTTTCAAAGGAAAGTGATTTTCTCTGAAAGGACAGCATTTAGAAACTGAAGCAACACTCCATTCACTTCGCACAGTGAATTGAAGTGTTGGAACAGACTGCTTCTCTTTCAGAGAAATGCATGTGAGTTTCTGTTGAATGTTTGTAAGTAGCTTAAGGCACTTTCAAAGGAAAGTGATTTTCTCTGAAAGGACAGCATTTAGAAAGTGAAGCAACACTCCATTCACTTCGCAGAGTGAATTGAAGTATTGGAACAGACTGCTTCTCTTTCAGAGAAACGCATGTGAGTTTCTGGTGAATGCTTGTAAGTAGCTTAAGGCACTTTCAAAGGAAAGTGATTTTCTCTGAAAGGACAGCATTTAGAAAGTGAAGCAACACTCCATTCACTTCGCACAGTGAATTGAAGTGTTGGAACAGACTGCTTCTCTTTCAGAGAAACGCATGTGAGTTTCTTGTGAATTCTTGCAAGTTGCTTAAGGCACTTTCAAAGGAAAGTGATTTTCTCTGAAAGGACAGCATTTAGAAACTGAAGCAACACTCCATTCACTTCGCACAGTGAATTGAAGTGTTGGAACAGACTGCTTCTCTTTAAGAGAAACGCATGTGAGTTTTTTGTGAATGCTTGAAAGTAGTTTAAGGCACTTTCAAAGGAAAGTGATTTTCTCTGAAAGGACAGAATTTAGAAAGTGATGCAACACTCCATTCACTTCGCACAGTGAATTGAAGTGTTGGAACAGACTGCTTCTCTTTCAGAGAAACGCATGTGATTTTCTTCCTAATGCTTGTAAGTAGCTTCAGGCACTTTCAAAGGAAAGTGATTTTCTCTGAAAGGACAGCATTTAGAAAGTGAAGCAACAATCCATTCCCTTCGTGCAGTGAATTGAAGTGTTGGAACAGAGTGCTTCTCTTTCATAGAAACGCATTAGTGTTTCTTGTGAATGCCTGCAAGTGGCTTAAGGCACTTTCAAAGGAAAGTGATTTTCTCTGAAAGGACAGCATTTAGAAAGTGAAGCAACACTCCATTCACTTTGTACAGTGAATTGAAGTGTTGGAACACACTGCCTCTCTTTCAGAGAAATGCTTGTGAGTTTCTGTTGAATGCTTGTCAGTAGCTTAAGGCTCTTTCAAAGGAAAGTGATTTTCTCTGAAAGGACAGCATTTAGGAAGTAAAGCAACACTCCATTCCCTTCGCGCAATGAATTGAAGTGTTGGAACAGACTGCTTCTCTTTCATAGAAACGCATTAGTGTTTCTTGTGAATGCTTGTAAGAAGCTTAAGGCACTTTCAAAGGAAAGTGATTTTCTCTGAAAGGACAGCATTTAGAAAGTGAAGCAACACTCCATTCACTTCGCACAGGGAATTGAAGTGTTGGAACAGACTGCTTCTCTTTCAGAGAAACGCATGTGAGTTTCTTGTGAACTCTTGCAGGTTGCTTAAGGCACTTTCAAAGGAAAGTGATTTTCACTGAAAGGACAGAATTTAGAAAGTGAAGCAACACTCCATTCACTTCGCACAGTGAATTGAAGTGTTGGAACAGACTGCTTCTCTTTAAGAGAAACGCATGTGAGTTTTTTGTGAATGCTTGAAAGTAGGTTAAGGCACTATCAAAGGAAAGTGATTTTCTCTGAAAGGACAGAATTTAGAAAGTGATGCAACACTCCATTCACTTCGCACAGTGAATTGAAGTGTTGGAACAGACTGCTTCTCTTTCAGATAAACGCATGTGAGTTTCTTCCTAATGCTTGCAAGTAGCTTAAGGCACTTTCAAAGGAAAGTGATTTTCTCTGAAAGGACAGCATTTAGAAAGTGAAGCAACACTCCATTCACTTCGCACAGTGAATTGAAGTGTTGGAACAGACTGCTTCTCTTTCAGAGAAACGCATGTGAGTTTCTGGTGAATGCTTGTAAGAAGCTTAAGGCACTTTCAAAGGAAAGTGATTTTCTCTGAAAGGACAGCATTTAGAAAGTGAAGCAACACTCCATTCCCTTCGTGCAGTGAATTGAAGTGTTGGAACCGAGTGCTTCTCTTTCATAGAAACGCATTAGTGTTTCTTGTGAATGCTTGCAAGTGGCTTAAGGCACTTTCAAAGGAAAGTGATTTTCTCTGAAAGGACAGCATTTAAAAAGTGAAGCAACACTCCATTCACTTCGCACAGTGAATTGAAGTGTTGGAGCAGACTGCTTCTCTTTCCGAGAAACGCATGTGAGTTTCTTGTGAATTCTTGCAAGTTGCTTCAGGCACTATCATAGGAAAGTGATTTTCTCTGAAAGGACAGCATTTAGAAAGTAAAGCAACACTCCACTCACTTCGCACAGTGAATTGAAGTGTTGGAACAGACTGCTTCTCTTTCAGAGAAACGCATGTGAGTTTCTTGTGAATGCTTGCAAGTTGCTTAAGGCACTTTCAAAGGAAAGTGATTTTCTCTGAAAGGACAGCATTTAGAAAGTGAAGCAACACTCCATTCACTTTGTACAGTGAATTGAAGTGTTGGAACAGACTGCCTCTCTTTCAGAGAAATGCATGTGAGTTTCTGTTGAATGCTTGTCAGTAGCTTAAGGCTCTTTCAAAGGAAAGTGATTTTCTCTGAAAGGACAGCATTTAGAAAGTAAAGCAACACTCCATTCCCTTCGCGCAATGAATTGAAGTGTTGGAACAGACTGCTTCTCTTTCATAGAAACGCATTAGTGTTTCTTGTGAATGCTTGTGAGTAGCTTAAGGCACTTTCAAAGGAAAGTGATTTTCTCTGAAAGGACAGCATTTAGAAAGTGAGGCAACACTCCATTCACTTCGCACAGTGAATTGAAGTGTTGGAACAGACTGCTTCTCTTTCAGAGAAACGCATGTGAGTTTCTTCCTAATGCTTGCAAGTAGCTTAAGGCACTTTCAAGGGAAAGTGATTTTCTCTGAAAGGACAGCATTTAGAAAGTGAAGCAACACTCCATTCACTTCGCACAGTGAATTGAAGTGTTGGAACAGACTGCTTCTCTTTCAGAGAAACGCATGTGAGTTTCTTCCTAATGCTTGTAAGTAGCTTCAGGCACTTTCAAAGGAAAGTGATTTTCTCTGAAAGGACAGCATTTAGAAAGTGAAGAAACACTCCATTCCCTTCGTGCAGTGAATTGAAGTGTTGGAACAGAGTGCTTCTCTTTCATAGAAACGCATTAGTGTTTCTTGTGAATGCTTACAAGTGGCTTAAGGCACTTTCAAAGGAAAGTGATTTTCTCTGAAAGGACAGCATTTAGAAAGTGAAGCAACACTTCATTCACTTTGTACAGTGAATTGAAGTGTTGGAACAGACTGCCTCTCTTTCAGAGAAATGCATGTGAGTTTCTGTTGAATGCTTGTCAGTAGCTTAAGGCTCTTTCAAAGGAAAGTGATTTTCTCGGAAAGGAGAGCATTTAGAAAGTAAAGTAACACTCCATGCCCCTCGCGCAATGAATTGAAGTGTTGGAACAGACTGCTTCTCTTTCATAGAAACGCATTAGTGTTTCTTGTGAATGCTTGTAAGAAGCTTAAGGCACTTTCAAAGGAAAGTGATTTTCTCTGAAAGGACAGCATTTAGAAAGTGAAGCAACACTCCATTCACTTCGCACAGTGAATTGAAGTGTTGGAACAGACTGCTTCTCTTTCAGAGAAACGCATGTGAGTTTCTTGTGAATTCTTGCAAGTTGCTTAAGGCACTTTCAAAGGAAAGTGATTTTCTCTGAAAGGACAGCATTTAGAAACTGAAGCAACACTCCAGTCACTTCGCACAGTGAATTGAAGTGTTGGAACAGACTGCTTCTCTTTCAGAGAAACGCATGTGAGTTTTTTGTGAATGCTTGAAAGTAGTTTAAGGCACTTTCAAAGGAAGGTGATTTTCTCTGAAAGGACAGAATTTAGAAAGTGAAGCAACACTCCATTCACTTCGCACAGTGAATTGAAGTGTTTGAACAGTCTTCTTCTCTTTCAGAGAAACGCATGTGAGTTTCTTCCTAATGCTTGCAAGTAGCTTAAGGCACTTTCAAAGGAAAGTGATTTTCTCTGAAAGGACAGCATTTAGAAAGTGAAGCAACACTCCATTCACTTCGCACAGTGAATTGAAGTGTTGGAACAGACTGCTTCTCTTTCAGAGAAACGCATGTGAGTTTCTGGTGAATGCTTGTAAGAAGCTTAAGGCACTTTCAAAGGAAAGTGATTTTCTCTGAAAGGACAGCATTTAGAAAGTGAAGCAACACTCCATTCACTTCGCACAGTGAATTCAAGTGTTGGAACACACTGCTTCTCTTTCAGAGAAACGCATGTGACTTTCTGGTAAATGCTTGTAAGAAGCTTAAGGCACTTTCAAAGGAAAGTGATTTTCTCTGAAAGGACAGCATTTAGAAACTGAAGCAACACTCCATTCACTTCGCACAGTGAATTGAAGTGTTGGAACAGACTGCTTCTCTTTCAGAGAAACGCATGTGACTTTCTGGTGAATGCTTGTAAGAAGCTTAAGGCACTTTCAAAGGAAAATGATTTTCTCTGAAAGGACAGAATTTAGAAAGTGATGCAACACTCCATTCACTTCGCACAGTGAATTGAAGTGTTGGAACAGACTGCTTCTCTTTCAGAGAAACGCATGTGAGTTTCTTCCTAATGCTTGTAAGTAGCTTAAGGCACTTTCAAAGGAAAGTGATTTTCTCTGAAAGGACAGCATTTAGAAAGTGTAGCAACACTCTATTCCCTTCGTGCAGTGAATTGAAGTGTTGGAACAGAGTGCTTCTCTTTCATAGAAACGCATTAGTGTTTCTTGTGAATGCTTGCAAGTGGCTTAAGGCACTTTCAAAGGAAAGTGATTTTCTCTGAAAGGACAGCATTAAGAAAGTGAAGCAACACTCCATTCACTTCGCACAGTGAATTGAAGTGTTGGAACAGACTGCTTCTCTTTCCGAGAAACGCATGTGAGTTTCTTGTGAATTCTTGCAAGTTGCTTAAGGCACTTTCAAAGGAAAGTGATTTTCTCTGAAAGGACAGCATTTAGAAAGAGAAGCAACACTCCATTCACTTCGCACAGTGAATTGAAGTGTTGGAACAGACTGCTTCTCTTTCAGAGAAACGCATGTGAGTTTTTTGTGAATGCTTGAAAGTAGTTTAAGGCACTTTCAAAGGAAAGTGATTTTCTCTGAAAGGACAGAATTTAGAAAGTGATGCAACACTCCATTCACTTCGCACAGTGAATTGAAGTGTTGGAACAGACTGCTTCTCTTTCAGATAAACGCATGTGAGTTTCTTCCTAATGCTTGCAAGTAGCTTAAGGCACTTTCAAAGGAAAGTGATTTTCTCTGAAAGGACAGCATTTAGAAAGTGAAGCAACACTCCATTCACTTCGCACAGTGAATTGAAGTGTTGGAACAGACTGCTTCTCTTTCAGAGAAACGCATGTGAGTTTCTGGTGAATGCTTGTAAGAAGCTTAAGGCACTTTCAAAGGAAAGTGATTTTCTCTGAAAGGACAGCATTTAGAAAGTGAAGCAACACTCCATTCCCTTCGTGCAGTGAATTGAAGTGTTGGAACCGAGTGCTTCTCTTTCATAGAAACGCATTAGTGTTTCTTGTGAATGCTTGCAAGTGGCTTAAGGCACTTTCAAAGGAAAGTGATTTTCTCTGAAAGGACAGCATTTAAAAAGTGAAGCAACACTCCATTCACTTCGCACAGTGAATTGAAGTGTTGGAGCAGACTGCTTCTCTTTCCGAGAAACGCATGTGAGTTTCTTGTGAATTCTTGCAAGTTGCTTCAGGCACTATCATAGGAAAGTGATTTTCTCTGAAAGGACAGCATTTAGAAAGTAAAGCAACACTCCACTCACTTCGCACAGTGAATTGAAGTGTTGGAACAGACTGCTTCTCTTTCAGAGAAACGCATGTGAGTTTCTTGTGAATGCTTGCAAGTTGCTTAAGGCACTTTCAAAGGAAAGTGATTTTCTCTGAAAGGACAGCATTTAGAAAGTGAAGCAACACTCCATTCACTTTGTACAGTGAATTGAAGTGTTGGAACAGACTGCCTCTCTTTCAGAGAAATGCATGTGAGTTTCTGTTGAATGCTTGTCAGTAGCTTAAGGCTCTTTCAAAGGAAAGTGATTTTCTCTGAAAGGACAGCATTTAGAAAGTAAAGCAACACTCCATTCCCTTCGCGCAATGAATTGAAGTGTTGGAACAGACTGCTTCTCTTTCATAGAAACGCATTAGTGTTTCTTGTGAATGCTTGTGAGTAGCTTAAGGCACTTTCAAAGGAAAGTGATTTTCTCTGAAAGGACAGCATTTAGAAAGTGAGGCAACACTCCATTCACTTCGCACAGTGAATTGAAGTGTTGGAACAGACTGCTTCTCTTTCAGAGAAACGCATGTGAGTTTCTTCCTAATGCTTGCAAGTAGCTTAAGGCACTTTCAAGGGAAAGTGATTTTCTCTGAAAGGACAGCATTTAGAAAGTGAAGCAACACTCCATTCACTTCGCACAGTGAATTGAAGTGTTGGAACAGACTGCTTCTCTTTCAGAGAAACGCATGTGAGTTTCTTCCTAATGCTTGTAAGTAGCTTCAGGCACTTTCAAAGGAAAGTGATTTTCTCTGAAAGGACAGCATTTAGAAAGTGAAGCAACACTCCATTCCCTTCGTGCAGTGAATTGAAGTGTTGGAACAGAGTGCTTCTCTTTCATAGAAACGCATTAGTGTTTCTTGTGAATGCTTACAAGTGGCTTAAGGCACTTTCAAAGGAAAGTGATTTTCTCTGAAAGGACAGCATTTAGAAAGTGAAGCAACACTTCATTCACTTTGTACAGTGAATTGAAGTGTTGGAACAGACTGCCTCTCTTTCAGAGAAATGCATGTGAGTTTCTGTTGAATGCTTGTCAGTAGCTTAAGGCTCTTTCAAAGGAAAGTGATTTTCTCGGAAAGGAGAGCATTTAGAAAGTAAAGTAACACTCCATGCCCCTCGCGCAATGAATTGAAGTGTTGGAACAGACTGCTTCTCTTTCATAGAAACGCATTAGTGTTTCTTGTGAATGCTTGTAAGAAGCTTAAGGCACTTTCAAAGGAAAGTGATTTTCTCTGAAAGGACAGCATTTAGAAAGTGAAGCAACACTCCATTCACTTCGCACAGTGAATTGAAGTGTTGGAACAGACTGCTTCTCTTTCAGAGAAACGCATGTGAGTTTCTTGTGAATTCTTGCAAGTTGCTTAAGGCACTTTCAAAGGAAAGTGATTTTCTCTGAAAGGACAGCATTTAGAAACTGAAGCAACACTCCAGTCACTTCGCACAGTGAATTGAAGTGTTGGAACAGACTGCTTCTCTTTCAGAGAAACGCATGTGAGTTTTTTGTGAATGCTTGAAAGTAGTTTAAGGCACTTTCAAAGGAAGGTGATTTTCTCTGAAAGGACAGAATTTAGAAAGTGAAGCAACACTCCATTCACTTCGCACAGTGAATTGAAGTGTTTGAACAGTCTTCTTCTCTTTCAGAGAAACGCATGTGAGTTTCTTCCTAATGCTTGCAAGTAGCTTAAGGCACTTTCAAAGGAAAGTGATTTTCTCTGAAAGGACAGCATTTAGAAAGTGAAGCAACACTCCATTCACTTCGCACAGTGAATTGAAGTGTTGGAACAGACTGCTTCTCTTTCAGAGAAACGCATGTGAGTTTCTGGTGAATGCTTGTAAGAAGCTTAAGGCACTTTCAAAGGAAAGTGATTTTCTCTGAAAGGACAGCATTTAGAAAGTGAAGCAACACTCCATTCACTTCGCACAGTGAATTCAAGTGTTGGAACACACTGCTTCTCTTTCAGAGAAACGCATGTGACTTTCTGGTAAATGCTTGTAAGAAGCTTAAGGCACTTTCAAAGGAAAGTGATTTTCTCTGAAAGGACAGCATTTAGAAACTGAAGCAACACTCCATTCACTTCGCACAGTGAATTGAAGTGTTGGAACAGACTGCTTCTCTTTCAGAGAAACGCATGTGACTTTCTGGTGAATGCTTGTAAGAAGCTTAAGGCACTTTCAAAGGAAAATGATTTTCTCTGAAAGGACAGAATTTAGAAAGTGATGCAACACTCCATTCACTTCGCACAGTGAATTGAAGTGTTGGAACAGACTGCTTCTCTTTCAGAGAAACGCATGTGAGTTTCTTCCTAATGCTTGTAAGTAGCTTAAGGCACTTTCAAAGGAAAGTGATTTTCTCTGAAAGGACAGCATTTAGAAAGTGTAGCAACACTCTATTCCCTTCGTGCAGTGAATTGAAGTGTTGGAACAGAGTGCTTCTCTTTCATAGAAACGCATTAGTGTTTCTTGTGAATGCTTGCAAGTGGCTTAAGGCACTTTCAAAGGAAAGTGATTTTCTCTGAAAGGACAGCATTAAGAAAGTGAAGCAACACTCCATTCACTTCGCACAGTGAATTGAAGTGTTGGAACAGACTGCTTCTCTTTCCGAGAAACGCATGTGAGTTTCTTGTGAATTCTTGCAAGTTGCTTAAGGCACTTTCAAAGGAAAGTGATTTTCTCTGAAAGGACAGCATTTAGAAAGAGAAGCAACACTCCATTCACTTCGCACAGTGAATTGAAGTGTTGGAACAGACTGCTTCTCTTTCAGAGAAACGCATGTGAGTTTTTTGTGAATGCTTGAAAGTAGTTTAAGGCACTTTCAAAGGAAAGTGATTTTCTCTGAAAGGACAGAATTTAGAAAGTGAAGCAACACTCCATTTACTTCGCACAGTGAATTGAAGTGTTGGAACAGTCTGCTTCTCTTTCAGAGAAACGCATGTGAGCTTCTTCCTAATGCTTGCAAGTAGCTTAAGGCACTTTCAAAGGAAAGTGATTTTCTTTGAAAGGACAGCATTTAGAAAGTGAAGCAACACTCCATTCACTTTGTACAGTGAATTGAAGTGTTGGAACAGACTGCCTCTCTTTCAGAGAAATGCATGTGAGTTTCTGTTGAATGCTTGTCAGTAGCTTAAGGCTCTTTCAAAGGAAAGTGATTTTCTCTGAAAGGACAGCATTTAGAAAGTGAAGCAACACTCCATTCCCTTCGCGCAATGAATTGAAGTGTTGGAACAGACTGCTTCTCTTTCATAGAAACGCATTAGTGTTTCTTGTGAATGCTTGTAAGAAGCTTAAGGCACTTTCAAAGCAAAGTGATTTTCTCTGAAAGGACAGCATTTAGAAAGTGAAGCAACACTCCATTCACTTCGCACAGTGAATTGAAGTGTTGGAACAGACTGCTTCTCTTTCAGAGAAACGCATGTGAGTTTCTTCCTAATGCTTGCAAGTAGCTTAAGGCACTTTCAAGGGAAAGTGATTTTCTCTGAAAGGACAGCATTTAGAAAGTGAAGCAACACTCCCTTCACTTCGCACAGTGAATTGAAGTGTTGGAACAGACTGCTTCTCTTTCAGAGAAATGCATGTGAGTTTCTGGTGAATGCTTGTAAGTAGCTTAAGGCACTTTCAAAGGAAAGTGATTTTCTCTGAAAGGACAGAATTTAGAAAGTGAAGCAACACTCCATTCACTTCGCACAGTGAATTGAAGTGTTGGAACAGACTGCTTCTCTTTCAGAGAAACGCATGTGAGTTTCTTCCTAATGCTTGTAAGTAGCTTCAGGCACTTTCAAAGGAAAGTGATTTTCTCTGAAAGGACAGCATTTAGAAAGTGAAGCAACACTCCATTCACTTCGTGCAGTGAATTGAAGTGTTGGAACAGAGTGCTTCTCTTTCATAGAAACGCATTAGTGTTTCTTGTGAATGCTTGCAAGTGGCTTAAGGCACTTTCAAAGGAAAGTGATTTTCTCTGAAAGGACAGCATTTAGAAACTGAAGCAACACTCCATTCACTTCGCACAGTGAATTGAAGTGTTGGAACAGACTGCTTCTCTTTCAGAGAAATGCATGTGAGTTTCTGTTGAATGCTTGTAAGTAGCTTAAGGCACTTTCAAAGGAAAGTGATTTTCTCTGAAAGGACAGCATTTAGAAAGTGAAGCAACACTCCATTCACTTCGCACAGTGAATTGAAGTATTGGAACAGACTGCTTCTCTTTCAGAGAAACGCATGTGAGTTTCTGGT
Source organism: Myodes glareolus (assembly GCF_982192425.1). NCBI lineage: Eukaryota > Metazoa > Chordata > Mammalia > Rodentia > Cricetidae > Myodes > Myodes glareolus. The sequence continues at coordinate 1,808,413 of NW_028263213.1, forward strand.
GAATGCTTGTAAGTAGCTTAAGGCACTTTCAAAGGAAAGTGATTTTCTCTGAAAGGACAGCATTTAGAAAGTGAAGCAACACTCCATTCACTTCGCACAGTGAATTGAAGTGTTGGAACAGACTGCTTCTCTTTCAGAGAAACGCATGTGAGTTTCTTGTGAATTCTTGCAAGTTGCTTAAGGCACTTTCAAAGGAAAGTGATTTTCTCTGAAAGGACAGCATTTAGAAACTGAAGCAACACTCCATTCACTTCGCACAGTGAATTGAAGTGTTGGAACAGACTGCTTCTCTTTCAGAGAAACGCATGTGAGTTTTTTGTAAATGCTTGAAAGTAGTTTAAGGCACTTTCAAAGGAAAGTGATTTTCTCTGAAAGGACAGAATTTAGAAAGTGATGCAACACTCAATTCACTTCGCACAGTGAATTGAAGTGTTGGAACAGACTGCTTCTCTTTAAGAGAAACGCATGTGAGTTTTTTGTGAATGCTTGAAAGTAGTTTAAGGCACTTTCAAAGGAAAGTGATTTTCTCTGAAAGGACAGCATTTAGAAAGTGAAGCAACACTCCATTCCCTTCGTGCAGTGAATTGAAGTGTTGGAACAGAGTGCTTCTCTTTCATAGAAACGCATTAGTGTTTCTTGTGAATTCTTGCAAGTGGCTTAAGGCACTTTCAAAGGAAAGTGATTTTCTCTGAAAGGACAGCATTTAGAAAGTGAAGCAACACTCCATTCACTTCGCACAGTGAATTGAAGTGTTGGAACAGACTGCTTCTCTTTCCGAGAAACGCATGTGAGTTTCTTGTGAATTCTTGCAAGTTGCTTCAGGCACTCTCATAGGAAAGTGATTTTCTCTGAAAGGACAGCATTTAGAAAGTGAAGCAACACTCCATTCACTTCGCACAGTGAATTGAAGTGTTGGAACAGACTGCTTCTCTTTCATAGAAACGCATTAGTGTTTCTTGTGAATGCTTGTAAGTAGCTTAAGGCACTTTCAAAGGAAAGTGATTTTCTCTGAAAGGACAGCATTTAGAAAGTGAGGCAACACTCCATTCACTTCGCACAGTGAATTGAAGTGTTGGAACAGACTGCTTCTCTTTCAGAGAAACGCATGTGAGTTTCTTCCTAATGCTTGCAAGTAGCTTAAGGCACTTTCAAGGGAAAGTGATTTTCTCTGAAAGGACAGCATTTAGAAAGTGAAGCAACACTCCATTCACTTCGCACAGTGAATTGAAGTGTTGGAACAGACTGCTTCTCTTTCAGAGAAACGCATGTGAGTTTCTTCCAAATGCTTGTAAGTAGCTTCAGGCACTTTCAAAGGAAAGTGATTTTCTCTGAAAGGACAGCATTTAGAAAGTGAAGCAACACTCCATTCACTTCGTGCAGTGAATTGAAGTGTTGGAACAGAGTGCTTTTCTTTCATAGAAACGCATTAGTGTTTCTTGTGAATGCTTGCAAGTGGCTTAAGGCACTTTCAAAGGAAAGTGATTTTCTCTGAAAGGACAGCATTTAGAAAGTGAAGCAACACTCCATTCACTTTGTACAGTGAATTGAAGTGTTGGAACAGACTGCCTCTCTTTCAGAGAAATGCATGTGACTTTCTGTTGAATGCTTGTCAGTAGCTTAAGGCTCTTTCAAAGGAAAGTGATTTTCTCTGAAAGGACAGCATTTAGAAAGTAAAGCAACACTCCATTCCCTTCGCGCAATGAATTGAAGTGTTGGAACAGACTGCTTCTCTTTCATAGAAACGCATTAGTGTTTCTTGTGAATGCTTGTAAGAAGCTTAAGGCACTTTCAAAGGAAAGTGATTTTCTCTGAAAGGACAGCATTTAGAAAGTGAAGCAACACTCCATTCACTTCGCACAGTGAATTGAAGTGTTGGAACAGACTGCTTCTCTTTCAGAGAAACGCATGTGAGTTTCTTGTGAATTCTTGCAAGTTGCTTAAGGCACTTTCAAAGGAAAGTGATTTTCTCTGAAAGGACAGCATTTAGAAACTGAAGCAACACTCCATTCACTTCGCACAGTGAATTGAAGTGTTGGAACAGACTGCTTCTCTTTCAGAGAAACCCATGTGAGTTTTTTATGAATGCTTGAAAGTAGTTTAAGGCACTTTCAAAGGAAAGTGATTTTCTCTGAAAGGACAGAATTTAGAAAGTGAAGCAACACTCCATTCACTTCGCACAGTGAATTGAAGTGTTTGAAGAGTCTTCTTCTCTTTCAGAGAAACGCATGTGAGTTTCTTCCTAATGCTTGCAAGTAGCTTAAGGCACTTTCAAAGGAAAGTGATTTTCTCTGAAAGGACAGCATTTAGAAAGTGAAGCAACACTCCATTCACTTCGCACAGTGAATTGAAGTGTTGGAACAGACTGCTTCTCTTTCAGAGAAATGCATGTGAGTTTCTGGTGAATGCTTGTAAGTAGCTTAAGGCACTTTCAAAGGAAAGTGATTTTCTCTGAACGGACAGCATTTAGAAAGTGAAGCAACACTCCATTCACTTCGCAGAGTGAATTTAAGTATTGGAACAGACTGCTTCTCTTTCAGAGAAACGCATGTGAGTTTCTGGTGAATGCTTGTAAGTAGCTTAAGGCACTTTCAAAGGAAAGTGATTTTCTCTGAAAGGACAGCATTTAGAAAGTGAAGCAACACTCCATTCACTTCGCACAGTGAATTGAAGTGTTGGAACAGACTGCTTCTCTTTCAGAGAAACGCATGTGAGTTTCTTGTGAATTCTTGCAAGTTGCTTAAGGCACTTTCAAAGGAAAGTGATTTTCTCTGAAAGGACAGCATTTAGAAACTGAAGCAACACTCCATTCACTTCGCACAGTGAATTGAAGTATTGGAACAGACTGCTTCTCTTTCAGAGAAACGCATGTGAGTTTCTTCCTAATGCTTGTAAGTAGCTTAAGGCACTTTCAAGGGAAAGTGATTTTCTCTGAAAGGACAGCATTTAGAAAGTGAAGCAACACTCCATTCACTTCGCACAGTGAATTGAAGTGTTGGAACAGACTGCTTCTCTTTCAGAGAAACGCATGTGAGTTTCTTCCTAATGCTTGTAAGTAGCTTCAGGCACTTTCAAAGGAAAGTGATTTTCTCTGAAAGGACAGCATTTAGAAAGTGAAGCAACACTCCATTCACTTCGTGCAGTGAATTGAAGTGTTGGAACAGAGTGCTTCTCTTTCATAGAAACGCATTAGTGTTTCTTGTGAATGCTTGCAAGTGGCTTAAGGCACTTTCAAAGGAAAGTGATTTTCTCTGAAAGGACAGCATTTAGAAAGTGAAGCAACACTCCATTCACTTTGTACAGTGAATTGAAGTGTTGGAACAGACTGCCTCTCTTTCAGAGAAATGCATGTGAGTTTCTGTTGAATGCTTGTCAGTAGCTTAAGGCTCTTTCAAAGGAAAATGATTTTCTCTGAAAGGATAGCATTTAGAAAGTAAAGCAACACTCCATTCCCTTCGCGCAATGAATTGAAGTGTTGGAACAGACTGCTTCTCTTTCATAGAAACGCATTAGTGTTTCTTGTGAATGCTTGTAAGAAAATTAAGGCACTTTCAAAGGAAAGTGATTTTCTCTGAAAGGACAGCATTTAGAAAGTGAAGCAACACTCCATTCACTTCGCACAGTGAATTGAAGTGTTGGAACAGACTGCTTCTCTTTCAGAGAAACGCATGTGAGTTTCTTGTGAATTCTTGCAAGTTGCTTAAGGCACTTTCAAAGGAAAGTGATTTTCTCTGAAAGGACAGCATTTAGAAAGTGAAGCAACACTCCATTCACTTCGCACAGTGAATTGAAGTGTTGGAACAGACTGCTTCTCTTTCAGAGAAATGCATGTGAGTTTCTGGTGAATGCTTGTAAGTAGCTTAAGGCACTTTCAAAGGAAAGTGATTTTCTCTGAAAGGACAGCATTTAGAAAGTGAAGCAACACTCCATTCACTTCGCAGAGTGAATTGAAGTATTGGAACAGACTGCTTCTCTTTCAGAGAAACGCATGTGAGTTTCTGGTGAATGCTTGTAAGTAGCTTAAGGCACTTTCAAAGGAAAGTGATTTTCTCTGAAAGGACAGCATTTAGAAAGTGAAGCAACACTCCATTCACTTCGCACAGTGAATTGAAGTGTTGGAACAGACTGCTTCTCTTTCAGAGAAACGCATGTGAGTTTCTTGTGAATTCTTGCAAGTTGCTTAAGGCACTTTCAAAGGAAAGTGATTTTCTCTGAAAGGACAGCATTTAGAAACTGAAGCAAGACTCCATTCACTTCGCACAGTGAATTGAAGTGTTGGAACAGACTGCTTCTCTTTCAGAGAAACGCATGTGAGTTTTTTGTGAATGCTTGAAAGTAGTTTAAGGCACTTTCAAAGGAAAGTGATTTTCTCTGAAAGGACAGAATTTAGAAAGTGATGCAACACTCCATTCACTTCGCACAGTGAATTGAAGTGTTGGAACAGACTGCTTCTCTTTCAGAGAAACGCATGTGATTTTCTTCCTAATGCTTGTAAATAGCTTCAGGCACTTTCAAAGGAAAGTGATTTTCTCTGAAAGGACAGCATTTAGAAAGTGAAGCAACACTCCATTCACTTCGCACAGTGAATTGAAGTGTTGGAACAGACTGCTTCTCTTTCAGAGAAACGCATGTGAGTTTCTTGTGAACTCTTGCAGGTTGCTTAAGGCACTTTCAAAGGAAAGTGATTTTCTCTGAAAGGACAGAATTTAGAAAGTGAAGCAACACTCCATTCACTTCGCACAGTGAATTGAAGTGTTGGAACAGACTGCTTCTCTTTCATAGAAACGCATTAGTGTTTCTTGTGAATGCTTGCAAGTGGCTTAAGGCACTTTCAAAGGAAAGTGATTTTCTCTGAAAGGACAGCATTTAGAAAGTGAAGCAACACTCCATTCACTTCGCACAGTGAATTGAAGTGTTGGAACAGACTGCTTCTCTTTCAGAGAAACGCATGTGAGTTTCTTGTGAACTCTTGCAGGTTGCTTAAGGCACTTTCAAAGGAAAGTGATTTTCTCTGAAAGGACAGCATTTAGAAAGTGAAGCAACACTCCATTCACTTTGTACAGTGAATTGAAGTGTTGGAACAGACTGCCTCTCTTTCAGAGAAATGCATGTGACTTTCTGTTGAATGCTTGTCAGTAGCTTAAGGCTCTTTCAAAGGAAAGTGATTTTCTCTGAAAGGACAGCATTTAGAAAGTAAAGCAACACTCCATTCCCTTCGCGCAATGAATTGAAGTGTTGGAACAGACTGCTTCTCTTTCATAGAAACGCATTAGTGTTTCTTGTGAATGCTTGTAAGAAGCTTAAGGCACTTTCAAAGGAAAGTGATTTTCTCTGAAAGGACAGCATTTAGAAAGTGAAGCAACACTCCATTCACTTCGCACAGTGAATTGAAGTGTTGGAACAGACTGCTTCTCTTTCAGAGAAACGCATGTGAGTTTCTTGTGAATTCTTGCAAGTTGCTTAAGGCACTTTCAAAGGAAAGTGATTTTCTCTGAAAGGACAGCATTTAGAAAGTGAAGCAACACTCCATTCACTTCGCACAGTGAATTGAAGTGTTGGAACAGACTGCTTCTCTTTCAGAGAAACGCATGTGAGTTTCTTGTGAATTCTTGCAAGTTGCTTAAGGCACTTTCAAAGGAAAGTGATTTTCTCTGAAAGGACAGCATTTAGAAACTGAAGCAAGACTCCATTCACTTCGCACAGTGAATTGAAGTGTTGGAACAGACTGCTTCTCTTTCAGAGAAACGCATGTGAGTTTTTTGTGAATGCTTGAAAGTAGTTTAAGGCACTTTCAAAGGAAAGTGATTTTCTCTGAAAGGACAGAATTTAGAAAGTGATGCAACACTCCATTCACTTCGCACAGTGAATTGAAGTGTTGGAACAGACTGCTTCTCTTTCAGAGAAACGCATGTGATTTTCTTCCTAATGCTTGTAAATAGCTTCAGGCACTTTCAAAGGAAAGTGATTTTCTCTGAAAGGACAGCATTTAGAAAGTGAAGCAACACTCCATTCACTTCGCACAGTGAATTGAAGTGTTGGAACAGACTGCTTCTCTTTCAGAGAAACGCATGTGAGTTTCTTGTGAACTCTTGCAGGTTGCTTAAGGCACTTTCAAAGGAAAGTGATTTTCTCTGAAAGGACAGAATTTAGAAAGTGAAGCAACACTCCATTCACTTCGCACAGTGAATTGAAGTGTTGGAACAGACTGCTTCTCTTTCATAGAAACGCATTAGTGTTTCTTGTGAATGCTTGCAAGTGGCTTAAGGCACTTTCAAAGGAAAGTGATTTTCTCTGAAAGGACAGCATTTAGAAAGTGAAGCAACACTCCATTCACTTTGTACAGTGAATTGAAGTGTTGGAACAGACTGCCTCTCTTTCAGAGAAATGCATGTGAGTTTCTGTTGAATGCTTGTCAGTAGCTTAAGGCTCTTTCAAAGGAAAGTGATTTTCTCTGAAAGGACAGCATTTAGGAAGTAAAGCAACACTCCATTCCCTTCGCGCAATGAATTGAAGTGTTGGAACAGACTGCTTCTCTTTCATAGAAACGCATTAGTGTTTCTTGTGAATGCTTGTAAGAAGCTTAAGGCACTTTCAAAGGAAAGTGATTTTCTCTGAAAGGACAGCATTTAGAAAGTGAAGCAACACTCCATTCACTTCGCACAGTGAATTGAAGTGTTGGAACAGACTGCTTCTCTTTCAGAGAAATGCATGTGAGTTTCTTGTGAACTCTTGCAGGTTGCTTAAGGCACTTTCAAAGGAAAGTGATTTTCTCTGAAAGGACAGAATTTAGAAAGTGAAGCAACACTCCATTCACTTCGCACAGTGAATTGAAGTGTTGGAACAGACTGCTTCTCTTTCAGAGAAGCGCATGTGAGTTTCTTGCTAATGCTTGCAAGTAGCTTAAGGCACTTTCAAAGGAAAGTGATTTTCTCTGAAAGGACAGAATTTAGAAAGTGAAGCAACACTCCATTCACTTCGTGCAGTGAATTGAAGTGTTGGAACAGAGTGCTTCTCTTTCATAGAAACGCATTAGTGTTTCTTGTGAATGCTTGCAAGTGGCTTAAGGCACTTTCAAAGGAAAGTGATTTTCTCTGAAAGGACAGCATTTAGAAACTGAAGCAACACTCCATTCACTTCGCACAGTGAATTGAAGTGTTGGAACAGACTGCTTCTCTTTCAGAGAAATGCATGTGAGTTTCTGTTGAATGCTTGTAAGTAGCTTAAGGCACTTTCAAAGGAAAGTGATTTTCTCTGAAAGGACAGCATTTAGAAAGTGAAGCAACACTCCATTCACTTCGCACAGTGAATTGAAGTGTTGGAACAGACTGCTTCTCTTTCAGAGAAACGCATGTGAGTTTTTTGTAAATGCTTGAAAGTAGTTTAAGGCACTTTCAAAGGAAAGTGATTTTCTCTGAAAGGACAGAATTTAGAAAGTGATGCAACACTCCATTCACTTCGCACAGTGAATTGAAGTGTTGGAACAGACTGCTTCTCTTTAAGAGAAACGCATGTGAGTTTTTTGTGAATGCTTGAAAGTAGTTTAAGGCACTTTCAAAGGAAAGTGATTTTCTCTGAAAGGACTGCATTTAGAAAGTGAAGCAACACTCCATTCCCTTCGTGCAGTGAATTGAAGTGTTGGAACAGAGTGCTTCTCTTTCATAGAAACGCATTAGTGTTTCTTGTGAATTCTTGCAAGTGGCTTAAGGCACTTTCAAAGGAAAGTGATTTTCTCTGAAAGGACAGCATTTAGAAAGTGAAGCAACACTCCATTCACTTCGCACAGTGAATTGAAGTGTTGGAACAGACTGCTTCTCTTTCCGAGAAACGCATGTGAGTTTCTTGTGAATTCTTGCAAGTTGCTTCAGGCACTTTCATAGGAAAGTGATTTTCTCTGAAAGGACAGCATTTAGAAAGTGAAGCAACACTCCATTCACTTCGCACAGTGAATTGAAGTGTTGGAACAGACTGCTTCTCTTTCATAGAAACGCATTAGTGTTTCTTGTGAATGCTTGTAAGTAGCTTAAGGCACTTTCAAAGGAAAGTGATTTTCTCTGAAAGGACAGCATTTAGAAAGTGAGGCAACACTCCATTCACTTCGCACAGTGAATTGAAGTGTTGGAACAGACTGCTTCTCTTTCAGAGAAACGCATGTGAGTTTCTTCCTAATGCTTGCAAGTAGCTTAAGGCACTTTCAAGGGAAAGTGATTTTCTCTGAAAGGACAGCATTTAGAAAGTGAAGCAACACTCCATTCACTTCGCACAGTGAATTGAAGTTTTGGAACAGACTGCTTCTCTTTCAGAGAAACGCATGTGAGTTTCTTCCAAATGCTTGTAAGTAGCTTCAGGCACTTTCAAAGGAAAGTGATTTTCTCTGAAAGGACAGCATTTAGAAAGTGAAGCAACACTCCATTCACTTCGTGCAGTGAATTGAAGTGTTGGAACAGAGTGCTTTTCTTTCATAGAAACGCATTAGTGTTTCTTGTGAATGCTTGCAAGTGGCTTAAGGCACTTTCAAAGGAAAGTGATTTTCTCTGAAAGGACAGCATTTAGAAAGTGAAGCAACACTCCATTCACTTTGTACAGTGAATTGAAGTGTTGGAACAGACTGCCTCTCTTTCAGAGAAATGCATGTGACTTTCTGTTGAATGCTTGTCAGTAGCTTAAGGCTCTTTCAAAGGAAAGTGATTTTCTCTGAAAGGACAGCATTTAGAAAGTAAAGCAACACTCCATTCCCTTCGCGCAATGAATTGAAGTGTTGGAACAGACTGCTTCTCTTTCATAGAAACGCATTAGTGTTTCTTGTGAATGCTTGTAAGAAGCTTAAGGCACTTTCAAAGGAAAGTGATTTTCTCTGAAAGGACAGCATTTAGAAAGTGAAGCAACACTCCATTCACTTCGCACAGTGAATTGAAGTGTTGGAACAGACTGCTTCTCTTTCAGAGAAACGCATGTGAGTTTCTTGTGAATTCTTGCAAGTTGCTTAAGGCACTTTCAAAGGAAAGTGATTTTCTCTGAAAGGACAGCATTTAGAAACTGAAGCAACACTCCATTCACTTCGCACAGTGAATTGAAGTGTTGGAACAGACTGCTTCTCTTTCAGAGAAACCCATGTGAGTTTTTTGTGAATGCTTGAAAGTAGTTTAAGGCACTTTCAAAGGAAAGTGATTTTCTCTGAAAGGACAGAATTTAGAAAGTGAAGCAACACTCCATTCACTTCGCACAGTGAATTGAAGTGTTTGAAGAGTCTTCTTCTCTTTCAGAGAAACGCATGTGAGTTTCTTCCTAATGCTTGCAAGTAGCTTAAGGCACTTTCAAAGGAAAGTGATTTTCTCTGAAAGGACAGCATTTAGAAAGTGAAGCAACACTCCATTCACTTCGCACAGTGAATTGAAGTGTTGGAACAGACTGCTTCTCTTTCCGAGAAACGCATGTGAGTTTCTTGTGAATTCTTGCAAGTTGCTTCAGGCACTTTCATAGGAAAGTGATTTTCTCTGAAAGGACAGCATTTAGAAAGTGAAGCAACACTCCATTCACTTCGCACAGTGAATTGAAGTGTTGGAACAGACTGCTTCTCTTTCATAGAAACGCATTAGTGTTTCTTGTGAATGCTTGTAAGTAGCTTAAGGCACTTTCAAAGGAAAGTGATTTTCTCTGAAAGGACAGCATTTAGAAAGTGAGGCAACACTCCATTCACTTCGCACAGTGAATTGAAGTGTTGGAACAGACTGCTTCTCTTTCAGAGAAACGCATGTGAGTTTCTTCCTAATGCTTGCAAGTAGCTTAAGGCACTTTCAAGGGAAAGTGATTTTCTCTGAAAGGACAGCATTTAGAAAGTGAAGCAACACTCCATTCACTTCGCACAGTGAATTGAAGTGTTGGAACAGACTGCTTCTCTTTCAGAGAAACGCATGTGAGTTTCTTCCAAATGCTTGTAAGTAGCTTCAGGCACTTTCAAAGGAAAGTGATTTTCTCTGAAAGGACAGCATTTAGAAAGTGAAGCAACACTCCATTCACTTCGTGCAGTGAATTGAAGTGTTGGAACAGAGTGCTTTTCTTTCATAGAAACGCATTAGTGTTTCTTGTGAATGCTTGCAAGTGGCTTAAGGCACTTTCAAAGGAAAGTGATTTTCTCTGAAAGGACAGCATTTAGAAAGTGAAGCAACACTCCATTCACTTTGTACAGTGAATTGAAGTGTTGGAACAGACTGCCTCTCTTTCAGAGAAATGCATGTGACTTTCTGTTGAATGCTTGTCAGTAGCTTAAGGCTCTTTCAAAGGAAAGTGATTTTCTCTGAAAGGACAGCATTTAGAAAGTAAAGCAACACTCCATTCCCTTCGCGCAATGAATTGAAGTGTTGGAACAGACTGCTTCTCTTTCATAGAAACGCATTAGTGTTTCTTGTGAATGCTTGTAAGAAGCTTAAGGCACTTTCAAAGGAAAGTGATTTTCTCTGAAAGGACAGCATTTAGAAAGTGAAGCAACACTCCATTCACTTCGCACAGTGAATTGAAGTGTTGGAACAGACTGCTTCTCTTTCAGAGAAACGCATGTGAGTTTCTTGTGAATTCTTGCAAGTTGCTTAAGGCACTTTCAAAGGAAAGTGATTTTCTCTGAAAGGACAGCATTTAGAAACTGAAGCAACACTCCATTCACTTCGCACAGTGAATTGAAGTGTTGGAACAGACTGCTTCTCTTTCAGAGAAACCCATGTGAGTTTTTTGTGAATGCTTGAAAGTAGTTTAAGGCACTTTCAAAGGAAAGTGATTTTCTCTGAAAGGACAGAATTTAGAAAGTGAAGCAACACTCCATTCACTTCGCACAGTGAATTGAAGTGTTTGAAGAGTCTTCTTCTCTTTCAGAGAAACGCATGTGAGTTTCTTCCTAATGCTTGCAAGTAGCTTAAGGCACTTTCAAAGGAAAGTGATTTTCTCTGAAAGGACAGCATTTAGAAAGTGAAGCAACACTCCATTCACTTCGCACAGTGAATTGAAGTGTTGGAACAGACTGCTTCTCTTTCAGAGAAATGCATGTGAGTTTCTGGTGAATGCTTGTAAGTAGCTTAAGGCACTTTCAAAGGAAAGTGATTTTCTCTGAAAGGACAGCATTTAGAAAGTGAAGCAACACTCCATTCACTTCGCAGAGTGAATTTAAGTATTGGAACAGACTGCTTCTCTTTCAGAGAAACGCATGTGAGTTTCTGGTGAATGCTTGTAAGTAGCTTAAGGCACTTTCAAAGGAAAGTGATTTTCTCTGAAAGGACAGCATTTAGAAAGTGAAGCAACACTCCATTCACTTCGCACAGTGAATTGAAGTGTTGGAACAGACTGCTTCTCTTTCAGAGAAACGCATGTGAGTTTCTTGTGAATTCTTGCAAGTTGCTTAAGGCACTTTCAAAGGAAAGTGATTTTCTCTGAAAGGACAGCATTTAGAAACTGAAGCAACACTCCATTCACTTCGCACAGTGAATTGAAGTATTGGAACAGACTGCTTCTCTTTCAGAGAAACGCATGTGAGTTTCTTCCTAATGCTTGTAAGTAGCTTAAGGCACTTTCAAGGGAAAGTGATTTTCTCTGAAAGGACAGCATTTAGAAAGTGAAGCAACACTCCATTCACTTCGCACAGTGAATTGAAGTGTTGGAACAGACTGCTTCTCTTTCAGAGAAACGCATGTGAGTTTCTTCCTAATGCTTGTAAGTAGCTTCAGGCACTTTCAAAGGAAAGTGATTTTCTCTGAAAGGACAGCATTTAGAAAGTGAAGCAACACTCCATTCACTTCGTGCAGTGAATTGAAGTGTTGGAACAGAGTGCTTCTCTTTCATAGAAACGCATTAGTGTTTCTTGTGAATGCTTGCAAGTGGCTTAAGGCACTTTCAAAGGAAAGTGATTTTCTCTGAAAGGACAGCATTTAGAAAGTGAAGCAACACTCCATTCACTTTGTACAGTGAATTGAAGTGTTGGAACAGACTGCCTCTCTTTCAGAGAAATGCATGTGAGTTTCTGTTGAATGCTTGTCAGTAGCTTAAGGCTCTTTCAAAGGAAAGTGATTTTCTCTGAAAGGATAGCATTTAGAAAGTAAAGCAACACTCCATTCCCTTCGCGCAATGAATTGAAGTGTTGGAACAGACTGCTTCTCTTTCATAGAAACGCATTAGTGTTTCTGGTGAATGCTTGTAAGAAAATTAAGGCACTTTCAAAGGAAAGTGATTTTCTCTGAAAGGACAGCATTTAGAAAGTGAAGCAACACTCCATTCACTTCGCACAGTGAATTGAAGTGTTGGAACAGACTGCTTCTCTTTCAGAGAAACGCATGTGAGTTTCTTGTGAATTCTTGCAAGTTGCTTAAGGCACTTTCAAAGGAAAGTGATTTTCTCTGAAAGGACAGCATTTAGAAAGTGAAGCAACACTCCATTCACTTCGCACAGTGAATTGAAGTGTTGGAACAGACTGCTTCTCTTTCAGAGAAATGCATGTGAGTTTCTGGTGAATGCTTGTAAGTAGCTTAAGGCACTTTCAAAGGAAAGTGATTTTCTCTGAAAGGACAGCATTTAGAAAGTGAAGCAACACTCCATTCACTTCGCAGAGTGAATTGAAGTATTGGAACAGACTGCTTCTCTTTCAGAGAAACGCATGTGAGTTTCTGGTGAATGCTTGTAAGTAGCTTAAGGCACTTTCAAAGGAAAGTGATTTTCTCTGAAAGGACAGCATTTAGAAAGTGAAGCAACACTCCATTCACTTCGCACAGTGAATTGAAGTGTTGGAACAGACTGCTTCTCTTTCAGAGAAACGCATGTGAGTTTCTTGTGAATTCTTGCAAGTTGCTTAAGGCACTTTCAAAGGAAAGTGATTTTCTCTGAAAGGACAGCATTTAGAAACTGAAGCAAGACTCCATTCACTTCGCACAGTGAATTGAAGTGTTGGAACAGACTGCTTCTCTTTCAGAGAAACGCATGTGAGTTTTTTGTGAATGCTTGAAAGTAGTTTAAGGCACTTTCAAAGGAAAGTGATTTTCTCTGAAAGGACAGAATTTAGAAAGTGATGCAACACTCCATTCACTTCGCACAGTGAATTGAAGTGTTGGAACAGACTGCTTCTCTTTCAGAGAAACGCATGTGATTTTCTTCCTAATGCTTGTAAATAGCTTCAGGCACTTTCAAAGGAAAGTGATTTTCTCTGAAAGGACAGCATTTAGAAAGTGAAGCAACACTCCATTCCCTTCGTGCAGTGAATTGAAGTGTTGGAACAGAGTGCTTCTCTTTCATAGAAACGCATTAGTGTTTCTTGTGAATGCTTGCAAGTGGCTTAAGGCACTTTCAAAGGAAAGTGATTTTCTCTGAAAGGACAGCATTTAGAAAGTGAAGCAACACTCCATTCACTTTGTACAGTGAATTGAAGTGTTGGAACAGACTGCCTCTCTTTCAGAGAAATGCATGTGAGTTTCTGTTGAATGCTTGTCAGTAGCTTAAGGCTCTTTCAAAGGAAAGTGATTTTCTCTGAAAGGACAGCATTTAGAAAGTAAAGCAACACTCCATTCCCTTCGCGCAATGAATTGAAGTGTTGGAACAGACTGCTTCTCTTTCATAGAAACGCATTAGTGTTTCTTGTGAATGCTTGTAAGAAGCTTAAGGCACTTTCAAAGGAAAGTGATTTTCTCTGAAAGGACAGCATTTAGAAAGTGAAGCAACACTCCATTCACTTCGCACAGTGAATTGAAGTGTTGGAACAGACTGCTTCTCTTTCAGAGAAACGCATGTGAGTTTCTTGTGAACTCTTGCAGGTTGCTTAAGGCACTTTCAAAGGAAAGTGATTTTCTCTGAAAGGACAGAATTTAGAAAGTGAAGCAACACTCCATTCACTTCGCACAGTGAATTGAAGTGTTGGAACAGACTGCTTCTCTTTCAGAGAAGCGCATGTGAGTTTCTTGCTAATGCTTGCAAGTAGCTTAAGGCACTTTCAAAGGAAAGTGATTTTCTCTGAAAGGACAGCATTTAGAAAGTGAAGCAACACTCCATTCACTTCGCACAGTGAATTGAAGTGTTGGAACAGACTGCTTCTCTTTCAGAGAAACGCATGTGAGTTTCTGGTGAATGCTTGTAAGAAGCTTAAGGCACTTTCAAAGGAAAGTGATTTTCTCTGAAAGGACAGCATTTAGAAACTGAAGCAACACTCCATTCACTTCGCACAGTGAATTGAAGTGTTGGAACAGACTGCTTCTCTTTCAGAGAAATGCATGTGAGTTTCTGTTGAATGCTTGTAAGTAGCTTAAGGCACTTTCAAAGGAAAGTGATTTTCTCTGAAAGGACAGCATTTAGAAAGTGAAGCAACACTCCATTCACTTCGCAGAGTGAATTGAAGTATTGGAACAGACTGCTTCTCTTTCAGAGAAACGCATGTGAGTTTCTGGTGAATGCTTGTAAGTAGCTTAAGGCACTTTCAAAGGAAAGTGATTTTCTTTGAAAGGACAGCATTTAGAAAGTGAAGCAACACTCCATTCACTTCGCACAGTGAATTGAAGTGTTGGATCAGACTGCTTCTCTTTCAGAGAAACGCATGTGAGTTTCTTGTGAATTCTTGCAAGTTGCTTAAGGCACTTTCAAAGGAAAGTGATTTTCTCTGAAAGGACAGCATTTAGAAACTGAAGCAACACTCCATTCACTTCGCACAGTGAATTGAAGTGTTGGAACAGACTGCTTCTCTTTAAGAGAAGCGCATGTGAGTTTCTTCCAAATGCTTGCAAGTAGCTTAAGGCACTTTCAAAGGAAAGTGATTTTCTCTGAAAGGACAGCATTTAGAAAGTGAAGCAACACTCCATTCACTTCGCACAGTGAATTGAAGTGTTGGAACAGACTGCTTCTCTTTCAGAGAAACGCATGTGAGTTTCTGGTGAATGCTTGTAAGAAGCTTAAGGCACTTTCAAAGGAAAGTGATTTTCTCTGAAAGGACAGCATTTAGAAAGTGAAGCAACACTCCATTCACTTCGCACAGTGAATTGAAGTGTTGGAACAGACTGCTTCTCTTTCCGAGAAACGCATGTGAGTTTCTTGTGAATTCTTGCAAGTTGCTTCAGGCACTTTCATAGGAAAGTGATTTTCTCTGAAAGGACAGCATTTAGAAAGTGAAGCAACACTCCATTCACTTCGCACAGTGAATTGAAGTGTTGGAACAGACTGCTTCTCTTTCATAGAAACGCATTAGTGTTTCTTGTGAATGCTTGTAAGTAGCTTAAGGCACTTTCAAAGGAAAGTGATTTTCTCTGAAAGGACAGCATTTAGAAAGTGAGGCAACACTCCATTCACTTCGCACAGTGAATTGAAGTGTTGGAACAGACTGCTTCTCTTTCAGAGAAACGCATGTGAGTTTCTTCCTAATGCTTCCAAGTAGCTTAAGGCACTTTCAAGGGAAAGTGATTTTCTCTGAAAGGACAGCATTTAGAAAGTGAAGCAACACTCCATTCACTTCGCACAGTGAATTGAAGTGTTGGAACAGACTGCTTCTCTTTCAGAGAAACGCATGTGAGTTTCTTCCTAATGCTTGTAAGTAGCTTCAGGCACTTTCAAAGGAAAGTGATTTTCTCTGAAAGGACAGCATTTAGAAAGTGAAGCAACACTCCATTCACTTCGTGCAGTGAATTGAAGTGTTGGAACAGAGTGCTTCTCTTTCATAGAAACGCATTAGTGTTTCTTGTGAATGCTTGCAAGTGGCTTAAGGCACTTTCAAAGGAAAGTGATTTTCTCTGAAAGGACAGCATTTAGAAAGTGAAGCAACACTCCATTCACTTTGTACAGTGAATTGAAGTGTTGGAACAGACTGCCTCTCTTTCAGAGAAATGCATGTGAGTTTCTGTTGAATGCTTGTCAGTAGCTTAAGGCTCTTTCAAAGGAAAGTGATTTTCTCTGAAAGGACAGCATTTAGAAAGTAAAGCAACACTCCATTCCCTTCGCGCAATGAATTGAAGTGTTGGAACAGACTGCTTCTCTTTCATAGAAACGCATTAGTGTTTCTTGTGAATGCTTGTAAGAAAATTAAGGCACTTTCAAAGGAAAGTGATTTTCTCTGAAAGGACAGCATTTAGAAAGTGAAGCAACACTCCATTCACTTCGCACAGTGAATTGAAGTGTTGGAACAGACTGCTTCTCTTTCAGAGAAACGCATGTGAGTTTCTTGTGAATTCTTGCAAGTTGCTTAAGGCACTTTCAAAGGAAAGTGATTTTCTCTGAAAGGACAGCATTTAGAAAGTGAAGCAACACTCCATTCACTTCGCACAGTGAATTGAAGTGTTGGAACAGACTGCTTCTCTTTCAGAGAAATGCATGTGAGTTTCTGGTGAATGCTTGTAAGTAGCTTAAGGCACTTTCAAAGGAAAGTGATTTTCTCTGAAAGGACAGCATTTAGAAAGTGAAGCAACACTCCATTCACTTCGCAGAGTGAATTGAAGTATTGGAACAGACTGCTTCTCTTTCAGAGAAACGCATGTGAGTTTCTGGTGAATGCTTGTAAGTAGCTTAAGGCACTTTCAAAGGAAAGTGATTTTCTCTGAAAGGACAGCATTTAGAAAGTGAAGCAACACTCCATTCACTTCGCACAGTGAATTGAAGTGTTGGAACAGACTGCTTCTCTTTCAGAGAAACGCATGTGAGTTTCTTGTGAATTCTTGCAAGTTGCTTAAGGCACTTTCAAAGGAAAGTGATTTTCTCTGAAAGGACAGCATTTAGAAACTGAAGCAAGACTCCATTCACTTCGCACAGTGAATTGAAGTGTTAGAACAGACTGCTTCTCTTTCAGAGAAACGCATGTGAGTTTTTTGTGAATGCTTGAAAGTAGTTTAAGGCACTTTCAAAGGAAAGTGATTTTCTCTGAAAGGACAGAATTTAGAAAGTGATGCAACACTCCATTCACTTCGCACAGTGAATTGAAGTGTTGGAACAGACTGCTTCTCTTTCAGAGAAACGCATGTGATTTTCTTCCTAATGCTTGTAAATAGCTTCAGGCACTTTCAAAGGAAAGTGATTTTCTCTGAAAGGACAGCATTTAGAAAGTGAAGCAACACTCCATTCCCTTCGTGCAGTGAATTGAAGTGTTGGAACAGAGTGCTTCTCTTTCATAGAAACGCATTAGTGTTTCTTGTGAATGCTTGCAAGTGGCTTAAGGCACTTTCAAAGGAAAGTGATTTTCTCTGAAAGGACAGCATTTAGAAAGTGAAGCAACACTCCATTCACTTTGTACAGTGAATTGAAGTGTTGGAACAGACTGCCTCTCTTTCAGAGAAATGCATGTGAGTTTCTGTTGAATGCTTGTCAGTAGCTTAAGGCTCTTTCAAAGGAAAGTGATTTTCTCTGAAAGGACAGCATTTAGAAAGTAAAGCAACACTCCATTCCCTTCGCGCAATGAATTGAAGTGTTGGAACAGACTGCTTCTCTTTCATAGAAACGCATTAGTGTTTCTTGTGAATGCTTGTAAGAAGCTTAAGGCACTTTCAAAGGAAAGTGATTTTCTCTGAAAGGACAGCATTTAGAAAGTGAAGCAACACTCCATTCACTTCGCACAGTGAATTGAAGTGTTGGAACAGACTGCTTCTCTTTCAGAGAAACGCATGTGAGTTTCTTGTGAACTCTTGCAGGTTGCTTAAGGCACTTTCAAAGGAAAGTGATTTTCTCTGAAAGGACAGAATTTAGAAAGTGAAGCAACACTCCATTCACTTCGCACAGTGAATTGAAGTGTTGGAACAGACTGCTTCTCTTTCAGAGAAGCGCATGTGAGTTTCTTGCTAATGCTTGCAAGTAGCTTAAGGCACTTTCAAAGGAAAGTGATTTTCTCTGAAAGGACAGCATTTAGAAAGTGAAGCAACACTCCATTCACTTCGCACAGTGAATTGAAGTGTTGGAACAGACTGCTTCTCTTTCAGAGAAACGCATGTGAGTTTCTGGTGAATGCTTGTAAGAAGCTTAAGGCACTTTCAAAGGAAAGTGATTTTCTCTGAAAGGACAGCATTTAGAAACTGAAGCAACACTCCATTCACTTCGCACAGTGAATTGAAGTGTTGGAACAGACTGCTTCTCTTTCAGAGAAATGCATGTGAGTTTCTGTTGAATGCTTGTAAGTAGCTTAAGGCACTTTCAAAGGAAAGTGATTTTCTCTGAAAGGACAGCATTTAGAAAGTGAAGCAACACTCCATTCACTTCGCACAGTGAATTGAAGTGTTGGAACAGACTGCTTCTCTTTCAGAGAAACGCATGTGAGTTTCTTGTGAATTCTTGCAAGTTGCTTAAGGCACTTTCAAAGGAAAGTGATTTTCTCTGAAAGGACAGCATTTAGAAACTGAAGCAACACTCCATTCACTTCGCACAGTGAATTGAAGTGTTGGAACAGACTGCTTCTCTTTAAGAGAAGCGCATGTGAGTTTCTTCCAAATGCTTGCAAGTAGCTTAAGGCACTTTCAAAGGAAAGTGATTTTCTCTGAAAGGACAGCATTTAGAAAGTGAAGCAACACTCCATTCACTTCGCACAGTGAATTGAAGTGTTGGAACAGACTGCTTCTCTTTCAGAGAAACGCATGTGAGTTTCTGGTGAATGCTTGTAAGAAGCTTAAGGCACTTTCAAAGGAAAGTGATTTTCTCTGAAAGGACAGCATTTAGAAAGTGAAGCAACACTCCATTCACTTCGCACAGTGAATTGAAGTGTTGGAACAGACTGCTTCTCTTTCCGAGAAACGCATGTGAGTTTCTTGTGAATTCTTGCAAGTTGCTTCAGGCACTTTCATAGGAAAGTGATTTTCTCTGAAAGGACAGCATTTAGAAAGTGAAGCAACACTCCATTCACTTCGCACAGTGAATTGAAGTGTTGGAACAGACTGCTTCTCTTTCATAGAAACGCATTAGTGTTTCTTGTGAATGCTTGTAAGTAGCTTAAGGCACTTTCAAAGGAAAGTGATTTTCTCTGAAAGGACAGCATTTAGAAAGTGAGGCATCACTCCATTCACTTCGCACAGTGAATTGAAGTGTTGGAACAGACTGCTTCTCTTTCAGAGAAACGCATGTGAGTTTCTTCCTAATGCTTCCAAGTAGCTTAAGGCACTTTCAAGGGAAAGTGATTTTCTCTGAAAGGACAGCATTTAGAAAGTGAAGCAACACTCCATTCACTTCGCACAGTGAATTGAAGTGTTGGAACAGACTGCTTCTCTTTCAGAGAAACGCATGTGAGTTTCTTCCTAATGCTTGTAAGTAGATTCAGGCACTTTCAAAGGAAAGTGATTTTCTCTGAAAGGACAGCATTTAGAAAGTGAAGCAACACTCCATTCACTTCGTGCAGTGAATTGAAGTGTTGGAACAGAGTGCTTCTCTTTCATAGAAACGCATTAGTGTTTCTTGTGAATGCTTGCAAGTGGCTTAAGGCACTTTCAAAGGAAAGTGATTTTCTCTGAAAGGACAGCATTTAGAAAGTGAAGCAACACTCCATTCACTTTGTACAGTGAATTGAAGTGTTGGAACAGACTGCCTCTCTTTCAGAGAAATGCATGTGAGTTTCTGTTGAATGCTTGTCAGTAGCTTAAGGCTCTTTCAAAGGAAAGTGATTTTCTCTGAAAGGACAGCATTTAGAAAGTAAAGCAACACTCCATTCCCTTCGCGCAATGAATTGAAGTGTTGGAACAGACTGCTTCTCTTTCATAGAAACGCATTAGTGTTTCTTGTGAATGCTTGTAAGAAAATTAAGGCACTTTCAAAGGAAAGTGATTTTCTCTGAAAGGACAGCATTTAGAAAGTGAAGCAACACTCCATTCACTTCGCACAGTGAATTGAAGTGTTGGAACAGACTGCTTCTCTTTCAGAGAAACGCATGTGTGTTTCTTGTGAATTCTTGCAAGTTGCTTAAGGCACTTTCAAAGGAAAGTGATTTTCTCTGAAAGGACAGCATTTAGAAAGTGAAGCAACACTCCATTCACTTCGCACAGTGAATTGAAGTGTTGGAACAGACTGCTTCTCTTTCAGAGAAATGCATGTGAGTTTCTGGTGAATGCTTGTAAGTAGCTTAAGGCACTTTCAAAGGAAAGTGATTTTCTCTGAAAGGACAGCATTTAGAAAGTGAAGCAACACTCCATTCACTTCGCAGAGTGAATTGAAGTATTGGAACAGACTGCTTCTCTTTCAGAGAAACGCATGTGAGTTTCTGGTGAATGCTTGTAAGTAGCTTAAGGCACTTTCAAAGGAAAGTGATTTTCTCTGAAAGGACAGCATTTAGAAAGTGAAGCAACACTCCATTCACTTCGCACAGTGAATTGAAGTGTTGGAACAGACTGCTTCTCTTTCAGAGAAACGCATGTGAGTTTCTTGTGAATTCTTGCAAGTTGCTTAAGGCACTTTCAAAGGAAAGTGATTTTCTCTGAAAGGACAGCATTTAGAAACTGAAGCAAGACTCCATTCACTTCGCACAGTGAATTGAAGTGTTGGAACAGACTGCTTCTCTTTCAGAGAAACGCATGTGAGTTTTTTGTGAATGCTTGAAAGTAGTTTAAGGCACTTTCAAAGGAAAGTGATTTTCTCTGAAAGGACAGAATTTAGAAAGTGATGCAACACTCCATTCACTTCGCACAGTGAATTGAAGTGTTGGAACAGACTGCTTCTCTTTCAGAGAAACGCATGTGATTTTCTTCCTAATGCTTGTAAATAGCTTCAGGCACTTTCAAAGGAAAGTGATTTTCTCTGAAAGGACAGCATTTAGAAAGTGAAGCAACACTCCATTCCCTTCGTGCAGTGAATTGAAGTGTTGGAACAGAGTGCTTCTCTTTCATAGAAACGCATTAGTGTTTCTTGTGAATGCTTGTAAGTAGCTTAAGGCACTTTCAAAGGAAAGTGATTTTCTCTGAAAGGACAGCATTTAGAAAGTGAGGCAACACTCCATTCACTTCGCACAGTGAATTGAAGTGTTGGAACAGACTGCTTCTCTTTCAGAGAAACGCATGTGAGTTTCTTCCTAATGCTTCCAAGTAGCTTAAGGCACTTTCAAGGGAAAGTGATTTTCTCTGAAAGGACAGCATTTAGAAAGTGAAGCAACACTCCATTCACTTCGCACAGTGAATTGAAGTGTTGGAACAGACTGCTTCTCTTTCAGAGAAACGCATGTGAGTTTCTTCCTAATGCTTGTAAGTAGCTTCAGGCACTTTCAAAGGAAAGTGATTTTCTCTGAAAGGACAGCATTTAGAAAGTGAAGCAACACTCCATTCACTTCGTGCAGTGAATTGAAGTGTTGGAACAGAGTGCTTCTCTTTCATAGAAACGCATTAGTGTTTCTTGTGAATGCTTGTAAGAAGCTTAAGGCACTTTCAAAGGAAAGTGATTTTCTCTGAAAGGACAGCATTTAGAAAGTGAAGCAACACTCCATTCACTTTGTACAGTGAATTGAAGTGTTGGAACAGACTGCCTCTCTTTCAGAGAAATGCATGTGAGTTTCTGTTGAATGCTTGTCAGTAGCTTAAGGCTCTTTCAAAGGAAAGTGATTTTCTCTGAAAGGACAGCATTTAGAAAGTAAAGCAACACTCCATTCCCTTCGCGCAATGAATTGAAGTGTTGGAACAGACTGCTTCTCTTTCATTGAAACGCATTAGTGTTTCTTGTGAATGCTTGTAAGAAAATTAAGGCACTTTCAAAGGAAAGTGATTTTCTCTGAAAGGACAGCATTTAGAAAGTGAAGCAACACTCCATTCACTTCGCACAGTGAATTGAAGTGTTGGAACAGACTGCTTCTCTTTCAGAGAAACGCATGTGAGTTTCTTGTGAATTCTTGCAAGTTGCTTAAGGCACTTTCAAAGGAAAGTGATTTTCTCTGAAAGGACAGCATTTAGAAAGTGAAGCAACACTCCATTCACTTCGCACAGTGAATTGAAGTGTTGGAACAGACTGCTTCTCTTTCAGAGAAATGCATGTGAGTTTCTGGTGAATGCTTGTAAGTAGCTTAAGGCACTTTCAAAGGAAAGTGATTTTCTCTGAAAGGACAGCATTTAGAAAGTGAAGCAACACTCCATTCACTTCGCAGAGTGAATTGAAGTATTGGAACAGACTGCTTCTCTTTCAGAGAAACGCATGTGAGTTTCTGGTGAATGCTTGTAAGTAGCTTAAGGCACTTTCAAAGGAAAGTGATTTTCTCTGAAAGGACAGCATTTAGAAAGTGAAGCAACACTCCATTCACTTCGCACAGTGAATTGAAGTGTTGGAACAGACTGCTTCTCTTTCAGAGAAACGCATGTGAGTTTCTTGTGAATTCTTGCAAGTTGCTTAAGGCACTTTCAAAGGAAAGTGATTTTCTCTGAAAGGACAGCATTTAGAAACTGAAGCAAGACTCCATTCACTTCGCACAGTGAATTGAAGTGTTGGAACAGACTGCTTCTCTTTCAGAGAAACGCATGTGAGTTTTTTGTGAATGCTTGAAAGTAGTTTAAGGCACTTTCAAAGGAAAGTGATTTTCTCTGAAAGGACAGAATTTAGAAAGTGATGCAACACTCCATTCACTTCGCACAGTGAATTGAAGTGTTGGAACAGACTGCTTCTCTTTCAGAGAAACGCATGTGATTTTCTTCCTAATGCTTGTAAATAGCTTCAGGCACTTTCAAAGGAAAGTGATTTTCTCTGAAAGGACAGCATTTAGAAAGTGAAGCAACACTCCATTCCCTTCGTGCAGTGAATTGAAGTGTTGGAACAGAGTGCTTCTCTTTCATAGAAACGCATTAGTGTTTCTTGTGAATGCTTGCAAGTGGCTTAAGGCACTTTCAAAGGAAAGTGATTTTCTCTGAAAGGACAGCATTTAGAAAGTGAAGCAACACTCCATTCACTTTGTACAGTGAATTGAAGTGTTGGAACAGACTGCCTCTCTTTCAGAGAAATGCATGTGAGTTTCTGTTGAATGCTTGTCAGTAGCTTAAGGCTCTTTCAAAGGAAAGTGATTTTCTCTGAAAGGACAGCATTTAGAAAGTAAAGCAACACTCCATTCCCTTCGCGCAATGAATTGAAGTGTTGGAACAGACTGCTTCTCTTTCATAGAAACGCATTAGTGTTTCTTGTGAATGCTTGTAAGAAGCTTAAGGCACTTTCAAAGGAAAGTGATTTTCTCTGAAAGGACAGCATTTAGAAAGTGAAGCAACACTCCATTCACTTCGCACAGTGAATTGAAGTGTTGGAACAGACTGCTTCTCTTTCAGAGAAACGCATGTGAGTTTCTTGTGAACTCTTGCAGGTTGCTTAAGGCACTTTCAAAGGAAAGTGATTTTCTCTGAAAGGACAGAATTTAGAAAGTGAAGCAACACTCCATTCACTTCGCACAGTGAATTGAAGTGTTGGAACAGACTGCTTCTCTTTCAGAGAAGCGCATGTGAGTTTCTTCCTAATGCTTGCAAGTAGCTTAAGGCACTTTCAAAGGAAAGTGATTTTCTCTGAAAGGACAGCATTTAGAAAGTGAAGCAACACTCCATTCACTTCGCACAGTGAATTGAAGTGTTGGAACAGACTGCTTCTCTTTCAGAGAAACGCATGTGAGTTTCTGGTGAATGCTTGTAAGAAGCTTAAGGCACTTTCAAAGGAAAGTGATTTTCTCTGAAAGGACAGCATTTAGAAACTGAAGCAACACTCCATTCACTTCGCACAGTGAATTGAAGTGTTGGAACAGACTGCTTCTCTTTCAGAGAAATGCATGTGAGTTTCTGTTGAATGTTTGTAAGTAGCTTAAGGCACTTTCAAAGGAAAGTGATTTTCTCTGAAAGGACAGCATTTAGAAAGTGAAGCAACACTCCATTCACTTCGCAGAGTGAATTGAAGTATTGGAACAGACTGCTTCTCTTTCAGAGAAACGCATGTGAGTTTCTGGTGAATGCTTGTAAGTAGCTTAAGGCACTTTCAAAGGAAAGTGATTTTCTCTGAAAGGACAGCATTTAGAAAGTGAAGCAACACTCCATTCACTTCGCACAGTGAATTGAAGTGTTGGAACAGACTGCTTCTCTTTCAGAGAAACGCATGTGAGTTTCTTGTGAATTCTTGCAAGTTGCTTAAGGCACTTTCAAAGGAAAGTGATTTTCTCTGAAAGGACAGCATTTAGAAACTGAAGCAACACTCCATTCACTTCGCACAGTGAATTGAAGTGTTGGAACAGACTGCTTCTCTTTAAGAGAAACGCATGTGAGTTTTTTGTGAATGCTTGAAAGTAGTTTAAGGCACTTTCAAAGGAAAGTGATTTTCTCTGAAAGGACAGAATTTAGAAAGTGATGCAACACTCCATTCACTTCGCACAGTGAATTGAAGTGTTGGAACAGACTGCTTCTCTTTCAGAGAAACGCATGTGATTTTCTTCCTAATGCTTGTAAGTAGCTTCAGGCACTTTCAAAGGAAAGTGATTTTCTCTGAAAGGACAGCATTTAGAAAGTGAAGCAACAATCCATTCCCTTCGTGCAGTGAATTGAAGTGTTGGAACAGAGTGCTTCTCTTTCATAGAAACGCATTAGTGTTTCTTGTGAATGCCTGCAAGTGGCTTAAGGCACTTTCAAAGGAAAGTGATTTTCTCTGAAAGGACAGCATTTAGAAAGTGAAGCAACACTCCATTCACTTTGTACAGTGAATTGAAGTGTTGGAACACACTGCCTCTCTTTCAGAGAAATGCTTGTGAGTTTCTGTTGAATGCTTGTCAGTAGCTTAAGGCTCTTTCAAAGGAAAGTGATTTTCTCTGAAAGGACAGCATTTAGGAAGTAAAGCAACACTCCATTCCCTTCGCGCAATGAATTGAAGTGTTGGAACAGACTGCTTCTCTTTCATAGAAACGCATTAGTGTTTCTTGTGAATGCTTGTAAGAAGCTTAAGGCACTTTCAAAGGAAAGTGATTTTCTCTGAAAGGACAGCATTTAGAAAGTGAAGCAACACTCCATTCACTTCGCACAGGGAATTGAAGTGTTGGAACAGACTGCTTCTCTTTCAGAGAAACGCATGTGAGTTTCTTGTGAACTCTTGCAGGTTGCTTAAGGCACTTTCAAAGGAAAGTGATTTTCACTGAAAGGACAGAATTTAGAAAGTGAAGCAACACTCCATTCACTTCGCACAGTGAATTGAAGTGTTGGAACAGACTGCTTCTCTTTAAGAGAAACGCATGTGAGTTTTTTGTGAATGCTTGAAAGTAGGTTAAGGCACTATCAAAGGAAAGTGATTTTCTCTGAAAGGACAGAATTTAGAAAGTGATGCAACACTCCATTCACTTCGCACAGTGAATTGAAGTGTTGGAACAGACTGCTTCTCTTTCAGATAAACGCATGTGAGTTTCTTCCTAATGCTTGCAAGTAGCTTAAGGCACTTTCAAAGGAAAGTGATTTTCTCTGAAAGGACAGCATTTAGAAAGTGAAGCAACACTCCATTCACTTCGCACAGTGAATTGAAGTGTTGGAACAGACTGCTTCTCTTTCAGAGAAACGCATGTGAGTTTCTGGTGAATGCTTGTAAGAAGCTTAAGGCACTTTCAAAGGAAAGTGATTTTCTCTGAAAGGACAGCATTTAGAAAGTGAAGCAACACTCCATTCCCTTCGTGCAGTGAATTGAAGTGTTGGAACCGAGTGCTTCTCTTTCATAGAAACGCATTAGTGTTTCTTGTGAATGCTTGCAAGTGGCTTAAGGCACTTTCAAAGGAAAGTGATTTTCTCTGAAAGGACAGCATTTAAAAAGTGAAGCAACACTCCATTCACTTCGCACAGTGAATTGAAGTGTTGGAGCAGACTGCTTCTCTTTCCGAGAAACGCATGTGAGTTTCTTGTGAATTCTTGCAAGTTGCTTCAGGCACTATCATAGGAAAGTGATTTTCTCTGAAAGGACAGCATTTAGAAAGTAAAGCAACACTCCACTCACTTCGCACAGTGAATTGAAGTGTTGGAACAGACTGCTTCTCTTTCAGAGAAACGCATGTGAGTTTCTTGTGAATGCTTGCAAGTTGCTTAAGGCACTTTCAAAGGAAAGTGATTTTCTCTGAAAGGACAGCATTTAGAAAGTGAAGCAACACTCCATTCACTTTGTACAGTGAATTGAAGTGTTGGAACAGACTGCCTCTCTTTCAGAGAAATGCATGTGAGTTTCTGTTGAATGCTTGTCAGTAGCTTAAGGCTCTTTCAAAGGAAAGTGATTTTCTCTGAAAGGACAGCATTTAGAAAGTAAAGCAACACTCCATTCCCTTCGCGCAATGAATTGAAGTGTTGGAACAGACTGCTTCTCTTTCATAGAAACGCATTAGTGTTTCTTGTGAATGCTTGTGAGTAGCTTAAGGCACTTTCAAAGGAAAGTGATTTTCTCTGAAAGGACAGCATTTAGAAAGTGAGGCAACACTCCATTCACTTCGCACAGTGAATTGAAGTGTTGGAACAGACTGCTTCTCTTTCAGAGAAACGCATGTGAGTTTCTTCCTAATGCTTGCAAGTAGCTTAAGGCACTTTCAAGGGAAAGTGATTTTCTCTGAAAGGACAGCATTTAGAAAGTGAAGCAACACTCCATTCACTTCGCACAGTGAATTGAAGTGTTGGAACAGACTGCTTCTCTTTCAGAGAAACGCATGTGAGTTTCTTCCTAATGCTTGTAAGTAGCTTCAGGCACTTTCAAAGGAAAGTGATTTTCTCTGAAAGGACAGCATTTAGAAAGTGAAGCAACACTCCATTCCCTTCGTGCAGTGAATTGAAGTGTTGGAACAGAGTGCTTCTCTTTCATAGAAACGCATTAGTGTTTCTTGTGAATGCTTACAAGTGGCTTAAGGCACTTTCAAAGGAAAGTGATTTTCTCTGAAAGGACAGCATTTAGAAAGTGAAGCAACACTTCATTCACTTTGTACAGTGAATTGAAGTGTTGGAACAGACTGCCTCTCTTTCAGAGAAATGCATGTGAGTTTCTGTTGAATGCTTGTCAGTAGCTTAAGGCTCTTTCAAAGGAAAGTGATTTTCTCGGAAAGGAGAGCATTTAGAAAGTAAAGTAACACTCCATGCCCCTCGCGCAATGAATTGAAGTGTTGGAACAGACTGCTTCTCTTTCATAGAAACGCATTAGTGTTTCTTGTGAATGCTTGTAAGAAGCTTAAGGCACTTTCAAAGGAAAGTGATTTTCTCTGAAAGGACAGCATTTAGAAAGTGAAGCAACACTCCATTCACTTCGCACAGTGAATTGAAGTGTTGGAACAGACTGCTTCTCTTTCAGAGAAACGCATGTGAGTTTCTTGTGAATTCTTGCAAGTTGCTTAAGGCACTTTCAAAGGAAAGTGATTTTCTCTGAAAGGACAGCATTTAGAAACTGAAGCAACACTCCAGTCACTTCGCACAGTGAATTGAAGTGTTGGAACAGACTGCTTCTCTTTCAGAGAAACGCATGTGAGTTTTTTGTGAATGCTTGAAAGTAGTTTAAGGCACTTTCAAAGGAAGGTGATTTTCTCTGAAAGGACAGAATTTAGAAAGTGAAGCAACACTCCATTCACTTCGCACAGTGAATTGAAGTGTTTGAACAGTCTTCTTCTCTTTCAGAGAAACGCATGTGAGTTTCTTCCTAATGCTTGCAAGTAGCTTAAGGCACTTTCAAAGGAAAGTGATTTTCTCTGAAAGGACAGCATTTAGAAAGTGAAGCAACACTCCATTCACTTCGCACAGTGAATTGAAGTGTTGGAACAGACTGCTTCTCTTTCAGAGAAACGCATGTGAGTTTCTGGTGAATGCTTGTAAGAAGCTTAAGGCACTTTCAAAGGAAAGTGATTTTCTCTGAAAGGACAGCATTTAGAAAGTGAAGCAACACTCCATTCACTTCGCACAGTGAATTCAAGTGTTGGAACACACTGCTTCTCTTTCAGAGAAACGCATGTGACTTTCTGGTAAATGCTTGTAAGAAGCTTAAGGCACTTTCAAAGGAAAGTGATTTTCTCTGAAAGGACAGCATTTAGAAACTGAAGCAACACTCCATTCACTTCGCACAGTGAATTGAAGTGTTGGAACAGACTGCTTCTCTTTCAGAGAAACGCAT
The DNA here is from genome assembly GCF_982192425.1 of Myodes glareolus. NCBI lineage: Eukaryota > Metazoa > Chordata > Mammalia > Rodentia > Cricetidae > Myodes > Myodes glareolus. The sequence goes on from NW_028263213.1 coordinate 1,836,400, forward strand.
GTGACTTTCTGGTGAATGCTTGTAAGAAGCTTAAGGCACTTTCAAAGGAAAATGATTTTCTCTGAAAGGACAGAATTTAGAAAGTGATGCAACACTCCATTCACTTCGCACAGTGAATTGAAGTGTTGGAACAGACTGCTTCTCTTTCAGAGAAACGCATGTGAGTTTCTTCCTAATGCTTGTAAGTAGCTTAAGGCACTTTCAAAGGAAAGTGATTTTCTCTGAAAGGACAGCATTTAGAAAGTGTAGCAACACTCTATTCCCTTCGTGCAGTGAATTGAAGTGTTGGAACAGAGTGCTTCTCTTTCATAGAAACGCATTAGTGTTTCTTGTGAATGCTTGCAAGTGGCTTAAGGCACTTTCAAAGGAAAGTGATTTTCTCTGAAAGGACAGCATTAAGAAAGTGAAGCAACACTCCATTCACTTCGCACAGTGAATTGAAGTGTTGGAACAGACTGCTTCTCTTTCCGAGAAACGCATGTGAGTTTCTTGTGAATTCTTGCAAGTTGCTTAAGGCACTTTCAAAGGAAAGTGATTTTCTCTGAAAGGACAGCATTTAGAAAGAGAAGCAACACTCCATTCACTTCGCACAGTGAATTGAAGTGTTGGAACAGACTGCTTCTCTTTCAGAGAAACGCATGTGAGTTTTTTGTGAATGCTTGAAAGTAGTTTAAGGCACTTTCAAAGGAAAGTGATTTTCTCTGAAAGGACAGAATTTAGAAAGTGAAGCAACACTCCATTTACTTCGCACAGTGAATTGAAGTGTTGGAACAGTCTGCTTCTCTTTCAGAGAAACGCATGTGAGCTTCTTCCTAATGCTTGCAAGTAGCTTAAGGCACTTTCAAAGGAAAGTGATTTTCTTTGAAAGGACAGCATTTAGAAAGTGAAGCAACACTCCATTCACTTTGTACAGTGAATTGAAGTGTTGGAACAGACTGCCTCTCTTTCAGAGAAATGCATGTGAGTTTCTGTTGAATGCTTGTCAGTAGCTTAAGGCTCTTTCAAAGGAAAGTGATTTTCTCTGAAAGGACAGCATTTAGAAAGTGAAGCAACACTCCATTCCCTTCGCGCAATGAATTGAAGTGTTGGAACAGACTGCTTCTCTTTCATAGAAACGCATTAGTGTTTCTTGTGAATGCTTGTAAGAAGCTTAAGGCACTTTCAAAGCAAAGTGATTTTCTCTGAAAGGACAGCATTTAGAAAGTGAAGCAACACTCCATTCACTTCGCACAGTGAATTGAAGTGTTGGAACAGACTGCTTCTCTTTCAGAGAAACGCATGTGAGTTTCTTCCTAATGCTTGCAAGTAGCTTAAGGCACTTTCAAGGGAAAGTGATTTTCTCTGAAAGGACAGCATTTAGAAAGTGAAGCAACACTCCCTTCACTTCGCACAGTGAATTGAAGTGTTGGAACAGACTGCTTCTCTTTCAGAGAAATGCATGTGAGTTTCTGGTGAATGCTTGTAAGTAGCTTAAGGCACTTTCAAAGGAAAGTGATTTTCTCTGAAAGGACAGAATTTAGAAAGTGAAGCAACACTCCATTCACTTCGCACAGTGAATTGAAGTGTTGGAACAGACTGCTTCTCTTTCAGAGAAATGCATGTGAGTTTCTGTTGAATGCTTGTAAGTACCTTAAGGCACTTTCAAAGGAAAGTGATTTTCTCTGAAAGGACAGCATTTAGAAAGTGAGGCAACACTCCATTAACATCGCACAGTGAAATGAAGTGTTGGAACAGACTGCTTCTCTTTCAGAGAAACGCATGTGAGTTTCTGTTGAATGCTTGTAAGTAGCTTAAGGCACTTTCAAAGGAAAGTGATTTTCTCTGAAAGGACAGCATTTAGAAAGTGAAGCAACACTCCATTCACTACGTGCAGTGAATTGAAGTGTTGGAACAGACTGCTTCTCTTTCAGAGAAACGCATGTGAGTTTCTTCCTAATGCTTGCAAGTAGCTTAAGGCACTTTCAAGGGAAAGTGATTTTCTCTGAAAGGACAGCATTTAGAAAGTGAAGCAACACTCCATTCACTTCGCACAGTGAATTGAAGTGTTGGAACAGACTGCTTCTCTTTCAGAGAAACGCATTAGTGTTTCTTGTGAATGCTTGCAAGTGGCTTAAGGCACTTTCAAAGGAAAGTGATTTTCTCTGAAAGGACAGCATTTAGAAAGTGAAGCAACACTCCATTCACTTTGTACAGTGAATTGAAGTGTTGGAACAGACTGCCTCTCTTTCAGAGAAATGCATGTGAGTTTCTGTTGAATGCTTGTCAGTAGCTTAAGGCTCTTTCAAAGGAAAGTGATTTTCTCTGAAAGGACAGCATTTAGAAAGTAAAGCAACACTCCATTCCCTTCGCGCAATGAATTGAAGTGTTGGAACAGACTGCTTCTCTTTCATAGAAACGCATTAGTGTTTCTTGTGAATGCTTGTAAGAAGCTTAAGGCACTTTCAAAGGAAAGTGATTTTCTCTGAAAGGACAGCATTTAGAAAGTGAAGCAACACTCCATTCACTTCGCACAGTGAATTGAAGTGTTGGAACAGACTGCTTCTCTTTCCAAGAAACGCATGTGAGTTTCTTGTGAATTCTTGCAAGTTGCTTAAGGCACTTTCATAGGAAAGTGATTTTCTCTGAAAGGACAGCATTTAGAAAGTGAAGCAACACTCCATTCACTTCGCACAGTGAATTGAAGTGTTGGAACAGACTGCTTCTCTTTCAGAGAAACGCATGTGAGTTTTTTGTGAATGCTTGAAAGTAGTTTAAGGAACTTTCAAAGGAAAGTGATTTTCTCTGAAAGGACAGAATTTAGAAAGTGAAGCAACACTCCATTCACTTCGCACAGTGAATTGAAGTGTTGGAACAGTCTGCTTCTCTTTCAGAGAAACGCATGTGAGCTTCTTACTAATGCTTGCAAGTAGCTTAAGGCACTTTCAAAGGAAAGTGATTTTCTCTGAAAGGACAGCATTTAGAAAGTGAAGCAACACTCCATTCCCTACGTGCAGTGAATTGAAGTGTTGGAACAGACTGCTTCTCTTTCAGAGAAACGCATGTGAGTTTCTTCCTAATGCTTGCAAGTAGCTTAAGGCACTTTCAAGGGAAAGTGATTTTCTCTGAAAGGACAGCATTTAGAAAGTGAAGCAACACTCCATTCACTTCGCACAGTGAATTGAAGTGTTGGAACAGACTGCTTCTCTTTCAGAGAAACGCATTAGTGTTTCTTGTGAATGCTTGCAAGTGGCTTAAGGCACTTTCAAAGGAAAGTGATTTTCTCTGAAAGGACAGCATTTAGAAAGTGAAGTAACACTCCATTCACTTTGTACAGTGAATTGAAGTGTTGGAACAGACTGCCTCTCTTTCAGAGAAATGCATGTGAGTTTCTGTTGAATGCTTGTCAGTAGCTTAATGCTCTTTCAAAGGAAAGTGATTTTCTCTGAAAGGACAGCATTTAGAAAGTAAAGCAACACTCCATTCCCTTCGCGCAATGAATTGAAGTGTTGGAACAGACTGCTTCTCTTTCATAGAAACGCATTAGTGTTTCTTGTGAATGCTTGTAAGAAGCTTAAGGCACTTTCAAAGGAAAGTGATTTTCTCTGAAAGGACAGCATTTAGAAAGTGAAGCAACACTCAATTCACTTCGCACAGTGAATTGAAGTGTTGGAACAGACTGCTTCTCTTTCCGAGAAACGCATGTGAGTTTCTTGTGAATTCTTGCAAGTTGCTTCAGGCACTTTCATAGGAAAGTGATTTTCTCTGAAAGGACAGCATTTAGAAAGTGAAGCAACACTCCATTCACTTCGCACAGGCAATTGAAGTGTTGGAACAGACTGCTTCTCTTTCAGAGAAACGCATGTGAGTTTTTTGTGAATGCTTGAAAGTAGTTTAAGGCACTTTCAAAGGAAAGTGATTTTCTCTGAAAGGACAGAATTTAGAAAGTGAAGCAACACTCCATTCACTTCGCACAGTGAATTGAAGTGTTGGAACAGTCTGCTTCTCTTTCAGAGAAACGCATGTGAGCTTCTTCCTAGTGCTTGCAAGTAGCTTAAGGCACTTTCAAAGGAAAGTGATTTTCTCTGAAAGGACAGCATTTAGAAAGTGAAGCAACACTCCATTCCCTTCGTGCAGTGAATTCAAGTGTTGGAACAGAGTGCTTCTCTTTCATAGAAACGCATTAGTGTTTCTTGTGAATTCTTGTAAGAAGCTTAAGGCACTTTCAAAGGAAAGTGATTTTCTCTGAAAGGACAGCATTTAGAAAGTGAAGCAACACTCCATTCACTTCGCACAGTGAATTGAAGTGTTGGAACAGACTGCTTCTCTTTCAGAGAAACGCATGTGAGTTTCTTGTGAATTCTTGCAAGTTGCTTAAGGCACTTTCAAAGGAAAGTGATTTTCTCTGAAAGGACAGCATTTAGAAAGTGAAGCAACACTCCATTCACTTCGCACAGTGAATTGAAGTGTTGGAACAGACTGCTTCTCTTTCAGAGAAACGCATGTGAGTTTTTTGTGAATGTTTGAAAGTAGTTTAAGGCACTTTCAAAGGAAAGTGATTTTCTCTGAAAGGACAGAATTTAGAAAGTGAAGCAACACTCCATTCACTTCGCACAGTGAATTGAAGTGTTGGAACAGACTGCTTCTCTTTCAGAGAAACACATGTGAGTTTCTGGTGAATGCTTGTAAGTAGCTTAAGGCACTTTCAAAAGAAAGTGATTTTCTCTGAGGACAGCATTTAGAAAGTGAAGCAACACTCCATTCACTTCGCAGAGTGAATTGAAGTATTGGAACCGACTGCTTCTCTTTCAGAGAAACAAATGTGAGTTTCTGGTGAATGCTTGTAAGTAGCTTAAGGCACTTTCAAAGGAAAGTGATTTTCTCTGAAAGGACAGCATTTAGAAAGTGAAGCAACACTCCATTCACTTCGCACAGTGAATTGAAGTGTTGGAACAGACTGCCTCTCTTTCAGAGAAACGCATGTGAGTTTCTTGTGAATTCTTGCAAGTTGCTTAAGGCACTTTCAAAGGAAAGTGATTTTCTCTGAAAGGACAGCATTTAGAAAGTGATGCAACACTCCATTCACTTCGCACAGTGAATTGAAGTGTTGGAACAGACTGCTTCTCTTTCAGAGAAACGCATGTGAGCTTCTTCCTAATGCTTGTAAGTAGCTTCAGGCACTTTCAAAGGAAAGTGATTTTCTCTGAAAGGACAGCATTTAGAAAGTGAAGCAACACTCCATTCCCTTCGTGCAGTGAATTCAAGTGTTGGAACAGAGTGCTTCTCTTTCATAGAAACGCATTAGTGTTTCTTGTGAATGCTTGCAAGTGGCTTAAGGCACTTTCAAAGGAAAGTGATTTTCTCTGAAAGGACAGCATTTAGAAAGTGAAGCAACACTCCATTCACTTTGTACAGTGAATTGAAGTGTTGGAACAGACTGCCTCTCGTTCAGAGAAATGCATGTGAGTTTCTGTTGAATGCTTGTCAGTAGCTTAAGGCTCTTTCAAAGGAAAGTGATTTTCTCTGAAAGGACAGCATTTAGAAAGTAGAGCAACACTACATTCCCTTCACGCAATGAATTGAAGTGTCGGAACAGACTGCTTCTCTTTCATAGAAGCGCATTAGTGTTTCTTGTGAATGCTTGTAAGAAGCTTTTGGCACTTTCAAAGGAAAGTGATTTTCTCTGAAAGGACAGCATTTAGAAAGTGAAGCAACACTCCATTCACTTCGCACAGTGAATTGAAGTGTTGGAACAGACTGCTTCTCTTTCCGAGAAACGCATGTGAGTTTCTTGTGAATTCTTGCAAGTTCCTTCAGGCACTTTCATAGGAAAGTGATTTTCTCTGAAAGGACAGCATTTAGAAAGTGAAGCAACACTCCATTCACTTCACACAGTGAATTGAAGTGTTGGAACAGACTGCTTCTCTTTCAGAGAAACGCATGTGAGTTTCTTGTGAATGCTTGCAAGTTGCTTAAGGCACTTTCAAAGGAAAGTGATTTTCTCTGAAAGGACAGCATTTAGAAAGTGAAGCAACACTCCATTCACTTTGTACAGTGAATTGAAGTGTTGGAACAGACTGCCTCTCTTTCAGAGAAATGCATGTGAGTTTCTGTTGAATGCTTGTCAGTAGCTTAAGGCTCTTTCAAAGGAAAGTGATTTTCTCTGAAAGGACAGCATTTAGAAAGTAAAGCAACACTCCATTTCCTTCGTGCAATGAATTGAAGTGTTGGAACAGACTGCTTCTCTTTCATAGAAACGCATTAGTGTTTCTTGTGAATGCTTGTAAGTAGCTTAAGGCACTTTCAAAGGAAAGTGATTTTCTCTGAAAGGACAGCATTTAGAAAGTGAGGCAACACTCCATTCACTTCGCACAGTGAATTGAAGTGTTGGAACAGACTGCTTCTCTTTCAGAGAAACGCATGTGAGTTTCTTCCTAATGCTTGTAAGTAGCTTCAGGCACTTTCAAAGGAAAGTGATTTTCTCTGAAAGGACAGCATTTAGAAAGTGAAGCAACACTCCATTCCCTTCGTGCAGTGAATTGAAGTGTTGGAACAGAGTGCTTCTCTTTCATAGAAACGCATTAGTGTTTCTTGTGAATGCTTACAAGTGGCTTAAGGCACTTTCAAAGGAAAGTGATTTTCTCTGAAAGGACAGCATTTAGAAAGTGAAGCAACACTCCATTCACTTTGTACAGTGAATTGAAGTGTTGGAACAGACTGCCTCTCTTTCAGAGAAATGCATGTGAGTTTCTGTTGAATGCTTGTCAGTAGCTTAAGGCTCTTTCAAAGGAAAGTGATTTTCTCTGAAAGGACAGCATTCAGAAAGTAAAGCAACACTCCATTCCCTTCGCGCAATGAATTGAAGTGTTGGAACAGACTGCTTCTCTTTCATAGAAACGCATTAGTGTTTCTTGTGAATGCTTGTAAGAAGCTTAAGGCACTTTCAAAGGAAAGTGATTTTCTCTGAAAGGACAGCATTTAGAAAGTGAAGCAAGACTCCATTCACTTCGCACAGTGAATTGAAGTGTTGGAACAGACTGCTTCTCTTTCATAGAAACGCATTAGTGTTTCTTGTGAATGCTTGTAAGTAGCTTAAGGCACTTTCAAAGGAAAGTGATTTTCTCTGAAAGGACAGCATTTAGAAAGTGAGGCAACACTCCATTCACTTCGCACAGTGAATTGAAGTGTTGGAACAGACTGCTTCTCTTTCAGAGAAACGCATGTGAGTTTCTTCCTAATGCTTCCAAGTAGCTTAAGGCACTTTCAAGGGAAAGTGATTTTCTCTGAAAGGACAGCATTTAGAAAGTGAAGCAACACTCCATTCACTTCGCACAGTGAATTGAAGTGTTGGAACAGACTGCTTCTCTTTCAGAGAAACGCATGTGAGTTTCTTCCTAATGCTTGTAAGTAGCTTCAGGCACTTTCAAAGGAAAGTGATTTTCTCTGAAAGGACAGCATTTAGAAAGTGAAGCAACACTCCATTCACTTCGTGCAGTGAATTGAAGTGTTGGAACAGACTGCTTCTCTTTCATAGAAACGCATTAGTGTTTCTTGTGAATGCTTGTAAGAAAATTAAGGCACTTTCAAAGGAAAGTGATTTTCTCTGAAAGGACAGCATTTAGAAAGTGAAGCAACACTCCATTCACTTCGCACAGTGAATTGAAGTGTTGGAAGAGACTGCTTCTCTTTCAGAGAAACGCATGTGAGTTTCTTGTGAATTCTTGCAAGTTGCTTAAGGCACTTTCAAAGGAAAGTGATTTTCTCTGAAAGGACAGCATTTAGAAAGTGAAACAACACTCCATTCACTTCGCACAGTGAATTGAAGTGTTGGAACAGACTGCTTCTCTTTCAGAGAAATGCATGTGAGTTTCTGGTGAATGCTTGTAAGTAGCTTAAGGCACTTTCAAAGGAAAGTGATTTTCTCTGAAACGACAGCATTTAGAAAGTGAAGCAACACTCCATTCACTTCGCAGAGTGAATTGAAGTATTGGAACAGACTGCTTCTCTTTCAGAGAAACGCATGTGAGTTTCTGGTGAATGCTTGTAAGTAGCTTAAGGCACTTTCAAAGGAAAGTGATTTTCTCTGAAAGGACAGCATTTAGAAAGTGAAGCAACACTCCATTCACTTCGCACAGTGAATTGAAGTGTTGGAACAGACTGCTTCTCTTTCAGAGAAACGCATGTGAGTTTCTTGTGAATTCTTGCAAGTTGCTTAAGGCACTTTCAAAGGAAAGTGATTTTCTCTGAAAGGACAGCATTTAGAAACTGAAGCAAGACTCCATTCACTTCGCACAGTGAATTGAAGTGTTGGAACAGACTGCTTCTCTTTCAGAGAAACGCATGTGAGTTTTTTGTGAATGCTTGAAAGTAGTTTAAGGCACTTTCAAAGGAAAGTGATTTTCTCTGAAAGGACAGAATTTAGAAAGTGATGCAACACTCCATTCACTTCGCACAGTGAATTGAAGTGTTGGAACAGACTGCTTCTCTTTCAGAGAAACGCATGTGATTTTCTTCCTAATGCTTGTAAATAGCTTCAGGCACTTTCAAAGGAAAGTGATTTTCTCTGAAAGGACAGCATTTAGAAAGTGAAGCAACACTCCATTCCCTTCGTGCAGTGAATTGAAGTGTTGGAACAGAGTGCTTCTCTTTCATAGAAACGCATTAGTGTTTCTTGTGAATGCTTGCAAGTGGCTTAAGGCACTTTCAAAGGAAAGTGATTTTCTCAGAAAGGACAGCATTTAGAAAGTGAAGCAACACTCCATTCACTTTGTACAGTGAATTGAAGTGTTGGAACAGACTGCCTCTCTTTCAGAGAAATGCATGTGACTTTCTGTTGAATGCTTGTCAGTAGCTTAAGGCTCTTTCAAAGGAAAGTGATTTTCTCTGAAAGGACAGCATTTAGAAAGTAAAGCAACACTCCATTCCCTTCGCGCAATGAATTGAAGTGTTGGAACAGACTGCTTCTCTTTCATAGAAACGCATTAGTGTTTCTTGTGAATGCTTGTAAGAAGCTTAAGGCACTTTCAAAGGAAAGTGATTTTCTCTGAAAGGACAGCATTTAGAAAGTGAAGCAACACTCCATTCACTTCGCACAGTGAATTGAAGTGTTGGAACAGACTGCTTCTCTTTCAGAGAAACGCATGTGAGTTTCTTGTGAACTCTTGCAGGTTGCTTAAGGCACCTTCAAAGGAAAGTGATTTTCTCTGAAAGGACAGAATTTAGAAAGTGAAGCAACACTCCATTCACTTCGCACAGTGAATTGAAGTGTTGGAACAGACTGCTTCTCTTTCAGAGAAGCGCATGTGAGTTTCTTCCTAATGCTTGCAAGTAGCTTAAGGCACTTTCAAAGGAAAGTGATTTTCTCTGAAAGGACAGCATTTAGAAAGTGAAGCAACACTCCATTCACTTCGCACAGTGAATTGAAGTGTTGGAACAGACTGCTTCTCTTTCAGAGAAACGCATGTGAGTTTCTGGTGAATGCTTGTAAGAAGCTTAAGGCACTTTCAAAGGAAAGTGATTTTCTCTGAAAGGACAGCATTTAGAAACTGAAGCAACACTCCATTCACTTCGCACAGTGAATTGAAGTGTTGGAACAGACTGCTTCTCTTTCAGAGAAATGCATGTGAGTTTCTGTTGAATGCTTGTAAGTAGCTTAAGGCACTTTCAAAGGAAAGTGATTTTCTCTGAAAGGACAGCATTTAGAAAGTGAAGCAACACTCCATTCACTTCGCAGAGTGAATTGAAGTATTGGAACAGACTGCTTCTCTTTCAGAGAAACGCATGTGAGTTTCTGGTGAATGCTTGTAAGTAGCTTAAGGCACTTTCAAAGGAAAGTGATTTTCTCTGAAAGGACAGCATTTAGAAAGTGAAGCAACACTCCATTCACTTCGCACAGTGAATTGAAGTGTTGGAACAGACTGCTTCTCTTTCAGAGAAACGCATGTGAGTTTCTTGTGAATTCTTGCAAGTTGCTTAAGGCACTTTCAAAGGAAAGTGATTTTCTCTGAAAGGACAGCATTTAGAAACTGAAGCAACACTCCATTCACTTCGCACAGTGAATTGAAGTGTTGGAACAGACTGCTTCTCTTTAAGAGAAACGCATGTGAGTTTTTTGTGAATGCTTGAAAGTAGTTTAAGGCACTTTCAAAGGAAAGTGATTTTCTCTGAAAGGACAGAATTTAGAAAGTGATGCAACACTCCATTCACTTCGCACAGTGAACTGAAGTGTTGGAACAGACTGATTCTCTTTCAGAGAAACGCATGTGATTTTCTTCCTAATGCTTGTAAGTAGCTTCAGGCACTTTCAAAGGAAAGTGATTTTCTCTGAAAGGACAGCATTTAGAAAGTGAAGCAACAATCCATTCCCTTCGTGCAGTGAATTGAAGTGTTGGAACAGAGTGCTTCTCTTTCATAGAAACGCATTAGTGTTTCTTGTGAATGCCTGCAAGTGGCTTAAGGCACTTTCAAAGGAAAGTGATTTTCTCTGAAAGGACAGCATTTAGAAAGTGAAGCAACACTCCATTCACTTTGTACAGTGAATTGAAGTGTTGGAACACACTGCCTCTCTTTCAGAGAAATGCATGTGAGTTTCTGTTGAATGCTTGTCAGTAGCTTAAGGCTCTTTCAAAGGAAAGTGATTTTCTCTGAAAGGACAGCATTTAGGAAGTAAAGCAACACTCCATTCCCTTCGCGCAATGAATTGAAGTGTTGGAACAGACTGCTTCTCTTTCATAGAAACGCATTAGTGTTTCTTGTGAATGCTTGTAAGAAGCTTAAGGCACTTTCAAAGGAAAGTGATTTTCTCTGAAAGGACAGCATTTAGAAAGTGAAGCAACACTCCATTCACTTCGCACAGTGAATTGAAGTGTTGGAACAGACTGCTTCTCTTTCAGAGAAACGCATGTGAGTTTCTTGTGAACTCTTGCAGGTTGCTTAAGGCACTTTCAAAGGAAAGTGATTTTCACTGAAAGGACAGAATTTAGAAAGTGAAGCAACACTCCATTCACTTCGCACAGTGAATTGAAGTGTTGGAACAGACTGCTTCTCTTTAAGAGAAACGCATGTGAGTTTTTTGTGAATGCTTGAAAGTAGGTTAAGGCACTATCAAAGGAAAGTGATTTTCTCTGAAAGGACAGAATTTAGAAAGTGATGCAACACTCCATTCACTTCGCACAGTGAATTGAAGTGTTGGAACAGACTGCTTCTCTTTCAGAGAAACGCATGTGAGTTTCTTCCTAATGCTTGCAAGTAGCTTAAGGCACTTTCAAAGGAAAGTGATTTTCTCTGAAAGGACAGCATTTAGAAAGTGAAGCAACACTCCATTCACTTCGCACAGTGAATTGAAGTGTTGGAACAGACTGCTTCTCTTTCAGAGAAACGCATGTGAGTTTCTGGTGAATGCTTGTAAGAAGCTTAAGGCACTTTCAAAGGAAAGTGATTTTCTCTGAAAGGACAGCATTTAGAAAGTGAAGCAACACTCCATTCCCTTCGTGCAGTGAATTGAAGTGTTGGAACCGAGTGCTTCTCTTTCATAGAAACGCATTAGTGTTTCTTGTGAATGCTTGCAAGTGGCTTAAGGCACTTTCAAAGGAAAGTGATTTTCTCTGAAAGGACAGCATTTAAAAAGTGAAGCAACACTCCATTCACTTCGCACAGTGAATTGAAGTGTTGGAGCAGACTGCTTCTCTTTCCGAGAAACGCATGTGAGTTTCTTGTGAATTCTTGCAAGTTGCTTCAGGCACTATCATAGGAAAGTGATTTTCTCTGAAAGGACAGCATTTAGAAAGTGAAGCAACACTCCATTCACTTCGCACAGTGAATTGAAGTGTTGGAACAGACTGCTTCTCTTTCAGAGAAACGCATGTAAGTTTCTTGTGAATGCTTGCAAGTTGCTTAAGGCACTTTCAAAGGAAAGTGATTTTCTCTGAAAGGACAGCATTTAGAAAGTGAAGCAACACTCCATACACTTTGTACAGTGAATTGAAGTGTTGGAACAGACTGCCTCTCTTTCAGAGAAATGCATGTGAGTTTCTGTTGAATGCTTGTCAGTAGCTTAAGGCTCTTTCAAAGGAAAGTGATTTTCTCTGAAAGGACAGCATTTAGAAAGTAAAGCAACACTCCATTCCCTTCGCGCAATGAATTGAAGTGTTGGAACAGACTGCTTCTCTTTCATAGAAACGCATTAGTGTTTCTTGTGAATGCTTGTGAGTAGCTTAAGGCACTTTCAAAGGAAAGTGATTTTCTCTGAAAGGACAGCATTTAGAAAGTGAGGCAACACTCCATTCACTTCGCACAGTGAATTGAAGTGTTGGAACAGACTGCTTCTCTTTCAGAGAAACGCATGTGAGTTTCTTCCTAATGCTTGCAAGTAGCTTAAGGCACTTTCAAGGGAAAGTGATTTTCTCTGAAAGGACAGCATTTAGAAAGTGAAGCAACACTCCATTCACTTCGCACAGTGAATTGAAGTGTTGGAACAGACTGCTTCTCTTTCAGAGAAACGCATGTGAATTTCTTCCTAATGCTTGTAAGTAGCTTCAGGCACTTTCAAAGGAAAGTGATTTTCTCTGAAAGGACAGCATTTAGAAAGTGAAGCAACACTCCATTCCCTTCGTGCAGTGAATTGAAGTGTTGGAACAGAGTGCTTCTCTTTCATAGAAACGCATTAGTGTTTCTTGTGAATGCTTACAAGTGGCTTAAGGCACTTTCAAAGGAAAGTGATTTTCTCTGAAAGGACAGCATTTAGAAAGTGAAGCAACACTCCATTCACTTTGTACAGTGAATTGAAGTGTTGGAACAGACTGCCTCTCTTTCAGAGAAATGCATGTGAGTTTCTGTTGAATGCTTGTCAGTAGCTTAAGGCTCTTTCAAAGGAAAGTGATTTTCTCTGAAAGGAGAGCATTTAGAAAGTAAAGCAACACTCCATGCCCCTCGCGCAATGAATTGAAGTGTTGGAACAGACTGCTTCTCTTTCATAGAAACGCATTAGTGTTTCTTGTGAATGCTTGTAAGAAGCTTAAGGCACTTTCAAAGGAAAGTGATTTTCTCTGAAAGGACAGCATTTAGAAAGTGAAGCAACACTCCATTCACTTCGCACAGTGAATTGAAGTGTTGGAACAGACTGCTTCTCTTTCAGAGAAACGCATGTGAGTTTCTTGTGAATTCTTGCAAGTTGCTTAAGGCACTTTCAAAGGAAAGTGATTTTCTCTGAAAGGACAGCATTTAGAAACTGAAGCAACACTCCATTCACTTCGCACAGTGAATTGAAGTGTTGGAACAGACTGCTTCTCTTTCATAGAAACGCATTAGTGTTTCTTGTGAATGCTTGTGAGTAGTTTAAGGCACTTTCAAAGGAAGGTGATTTTCTCTGAAAGGACAGAATTTAGAAAGTGAAGCAACACTCCATTCACTTCGCACAGTGAATTGAAGTGTTTGAACAGTCTTCTTCTCTTTCAGAGAAACGCATGTGAGTTTCTTCCTAATGCTTGCAAGTAGCTTAAGGCACTTTCAAAGGAAAGTGATTTTCTCTGAAAGGACAGCATTTAGAAAGTGAAGCAACACTCCATTCACTTCGCACAGTGAATTGAAGTGTTGGAACAGACTGCTTCTCTTTCAGAGAAACGCATGTGAGTTTCTGGTGAATGCTTGTAAGAAGCTTAAGGCACTTTCAAAGGAAAGTGATTTTCTCTGAAAGGACAGCATTTAGAAAGTGAAGCAACACTCCATTCACTTCGCACAGTGAATTCAAGTGTTGGAACACACTGCTTCTCTTTCAGAGAAACGCATGTGACTTTCTGGTAAATGCTTGTAAGAAGCTTAAGGCACTTTCAAAGGAAAGTGATTTTCTCTGAAAGGACAGCATTTAGAAACTGAAGCAACACTCCATTCACTTCGCACAGTGAATTGAAGTGTTGGAACAGACTGCTTCTCTTTCAGAGAAACGCATGTGACTTTCTGGTGAATGCTTGTAAGAAGCTTAAGGCACTTTCAAAGGAAAATGATTTTCTCTGAAAGGACAGAATTTAGAAAGTGATGCAACACTCCATTCACTTCGCACAGTGAATTGAAGTGTTGGAACAGACTGCTTCTCTTTCAGAGAAACGCATGTGAGTTTCTTCCTAATGCTTGTAAGTAGCTTAAGGCACTTTCAAAGGAAAGTGATTTTCTCTGAAAGGACAGCATTTAGAAAGTGAAGCAACACTCTATTCCCTTCGTGCAGTGAATTGAAGTGTTGGAACAGAGTGCTTCTCTTTCATAGAAACGCATTAGTGTTTCTTGTGAATGCTTGCAAGTGGCTTAAGGCACTTTCAAAGGAAAGTGATTTTCTCTGAAAGGACAGCATTAAGAAAGTGAAGCAACACTCCATTCACTTCGCACAGTGAATTGAAGTGTTGGAACAGACTGCTTCTCTTTCCGAGAAACGCATGTGAGTTTCTTGTGAATTCTTGCAAGTTGCTTAAGGCACTTTCAAAGGAAAGTGATTTTCTCTGAAAGGACAGCATTTAGAAAGTGAAGCAACACTCCATTCACTTCGCACAGTGAATTGAAGTGTTGGAACAGACTGCTTCTCTTTCAGAGAAACGCATGTGAGTTTTTTGTGAATGCTTGAAAGTAGTTTAAGGCACTTTCAAAGGAAAGTGATTTTCTCTGAAAGGACAGAATTTAGAAAGTGAAGCAACACTCCATTTACTTCGCACAGTGAATTGAAGTGTTGGAACAGTCTGCTTCTCTTTCAGAGAAACGCATGTGAGCTTCTTCCTAATGCTTGCAAGTAGCTTAAGGCACTTTCAAAGGAAAGTGATTTTCTCTGAAAGGACAGCATTTAGAAAGTGAAGCAACACTCCATTCACTTTGTACAGTGAATTGAAGTGTTGGAACAGACTGCCTCTCTTTCAGAGAAATGCATGTGAGTTTCTGTTGAATGCTTGTCAGTAGCTTAAGGCTCTTTCAAAGGAAAGTGATTTTCTCTGAAAGGACAGCATTTAGAAAGTGAAGCAACACTCCATTCCCTTCGCGCAATGAATTGAAGTGTTGGAACAGACTGCTTCTCTTTCATAGAAACGCATTAGTGTTTCTTGTGAATGCTTGTAAGAAGCTTAAGGCACTTTCAAAGCAAAGTGATTTTCTCTGAAAGGACAGCATTTAGAAAGTGAAGCAACACTCCATTCACTTCGCACAGTGAATTGAAGTGTTGGAACAGACTGCTTCTCTTTCAGAGAAACGCATGTGAGTTTCTTCCTAATGCTTGCAAGTAGCTTAAGGCACTTTCAAGGGAAAGTGATTTTCTCTGAAAGGACAGCATTTAGAAAGTGAAGCAACACTCCCTTCACTTCGCACAGTGAATTGAAGTGTTGGAACAGACTGCTTCTCTTTCAGAGAAATGCATGTGAGTTTCTGGTGAATGCTTGTAAGTAGCTTAAGGCACTTTCAAAGGAAAGTGATTTTCTCTGAAAGGACAGAATTTAGAAAGTGAAGCAACACTCCATTCACTTCGCACAGTGAATTGAAGTGTTGGAACAGACTGCTTCTCTTTCAGAGAAATGCATGTGAGTTTCTGTTGAATGCTTGTAAGTACCTTAAGGCACTTTCAAAGGAAAGTGATTTTCTCTGAAAGGACAGCATTTAGAAAGTGAAGCAACACTCCATTCACTTCGCAGAGTGAATTGAAGTATTGGAACAGACTGCTTCTCTTTCAGAGAAATGCATGTGAGTTTCTGGTGAATGCTTGTAAGTAGCTTAAGGCACTTTCAAAGGAAAATGATTTTCTCTGAAAGGACAGCATTTAGAAAGTGAGGCAACACTCCATTCACATCGCACAGTGAAATGAAGTGTTGGAACAGACTGCTTCTCTTTCAGAGAAACGCATGTGAGTTTCTGTTGAATGCTTGTAAGTAGCTTAAGGCACTTTCAAAGGAAAGTGATTTTCTCTGAAAGGACAGCATTTAGAAAGTGAAGCAACACTCCATTCACTACGTGCAGTGAATTGAAGTGTTGGAACAGACTGCTTCTCTTTCAGAGAAACGCATGTGAGTTTCTTCCTAATGCTTGCAAGTAGCTTAAGGCACTTTCAAGGGAAAGTGATTTTCTCTGAAAGGACAGCATTTAGAAAGTGAAGCAACACTCCATTCACTTCGCACAGTGAATTGAAGTGTTGGAACAGACTGCTTCTCTTTCAGAGAAACGCATTAGTGTTTCTTGTGAATGCTTGCAAGTGGCGTAAGGCACTTTCAAAGGAAAGTGATTTTCTCTGAAAGGACAGCATTTAGAAAGTGAAGCAACACTCCATTCACTTTGTACAGTGAATTGAAGTGTTGGAACAGACTGCCTCTCTTTCAGAGAAATGCATGTGAGTTTCTGTTGAATGCTTGTCAGTAGCTTAAGGCTCTTTCAAAGGAAAGTGATTTTCTCTGAAAGGACAGCATTTAGAAAGTAAAGCAACACTCCATTCCCTTCGCGCAATGAATTGAAGTGTTGGAACAGACTGCTTCTCTTTCATAGAAACGCATTAGTGTTTCTTGTGAATGCTTGTAAGAAGCTTAAGGCACTTTCAAAGGAAAGTGATTTTCTCTGAAAGGACAGCATTTAGAAAGTGAAGCAACACTCCATTCACTTCGCACAGTGAATTGAAGTGTTGGAACAGACTGCTTCTCTTTCAGAGAAACGCATGTGAGTTTTTTGTGAATGCTTGAAAGTAGTTTAAGGAACTTTCAAAGGAAAGTGATTTTCTCTGAAAGGACAGAATTTAGAAAGTGAAGCAACACTCCATTCACTTCGCACAGTGAATTGAAGTGTTGGAACAGTCTGCTTCTCTTTCAGAGAAACGCATGTGAGCTTCTTACTAATGCTTGCAAGTAGCTTAAGGCACTTTCAAAGGAAAGTGATTTTCTCTGAAAGGACAGCATTTAGAAAGTGAAGCAACACTCCATTCCCTACGTGCAGTGAATTGAAGTGTTGGAACAGACTGCTTCTCTTTCAGAGAAACGCATGTGAGTTTCTTCCTAATGCTTGCAAGTAGCTTAAGGCACTTTCAAGGGAAAGTGATTTTCTCTGAAAGGACAGCATTTAGAAAGTGAAGCAACACTCCATTCACTTCGCACAGTGAATTGAAGTGTTGGAACAGACTGCTTCTCTTTCAGAGAAACGCATTAGTGTTTCTTGTGAATGCTTGCAAGTGGCTTAAGGCACTTTCAAAGGAAAGTGATTTTCTCTGAAAGGACAGCATTTAGAAAGTGAAGTAACACTCCATTCACTTTGTACAGTGAATTGAAGTGTTGGAACAGACTGCCTCTCTTTCAGAGAAATGCATGTGAGTTTCTGTTGAATGCTTGTCAGTAGCTTAATGCTCTTTCAAAGGAAAGTGATTTTCTCTGAAAGGACAGCATTTAGAAAGTAAAGCAACACTCCATTCCCTTCGCGCAATGAATTGAAGTGTTGGAACAGACTGCTTCTCTTTCATAGAAACGCATTAGTGTTTCTTGTGAATGCTTGTAAGAAGCTTAAGGCACTTTCAAAGGAAAGTGATTTTCTCTGAAAGGACAGCATTTAGAAAGTGAAGCAACACTCCATTCACTTCGCACAGTGAATTGAAGTGTTGGAACAGACTGCTTCTCTTTCCGAGAAACGCATGTGAGTTTCTTGTGAATTCTTGCAAGTTGCTTCAGGCACTTTCATAGGAAAGTGATTTTCTCTGAAAGGACAGCATTTAGAAAGTGAAGCAACACTCCATTCACTTCGCACAGGGAATTGAAGTGTTGGAACAGACTGCTTCTCTTTCAGAGAAACGCATGTGAGTTTTTTGTGAATGCTTGAAAGTAGTTTAAGGCACTTTCAAAGGAAAGTGATTTTCTCTGAAAGGACAGAATTTAGAAAGTGAAGCAACACTCCATTCACTTTGTACAGTGAATTGAAGTGTTGGAACAGACTGCCTCTCTTTCAGAGAAATGCATGTGAGTTTCTGTTGAATGCTTGTCAGTAGCTTAAGGCTCTTTCAAAGGAAATTGATTTTCTCTGAAAGGACAGCATTTAGAAAGTAAAGCAACACTCCATTCCCTTCGCGCAATGAATTGAAGTGTTGGAACAGACTGCTTCTCTTTCATAGAAACGCATTAGTGTTTCTTGTGAATGCTTGTAAGAAGCTTAAGGCACTTTCAAAGGAAAGTGATTTTCTCTGAAAGGACAGCATTTAGAAAGTGAAGCAACACTCCATTCACTTCGCACAGTGAATTGAAGTGTTGGAACAGACTGCTTCTCTTTCAGAGAAACGCATGTGAGTTTCTTGTGAACTCTTGCAGGTTGCTTAAGGCACTTTCAAAGGAAAGTGATTTTCTCTGAAAGGACAGAATTTAGAAAGTGAAGCAACACTCCATTCACTTCGCACAGTGAATTGAAGTGTTGGAACAGACTGCTTCTCTTTCAGAGAAGCGCATGTGAGTTTCTTCCTAATGCTTGCAAGTAGCTTAAGGCACTTTCAAAGGAAAGTGATTTTCTCTGAAAGGACAGCATTTAGAAAGTGAAGCAACACTCCATTCACTTCGCACAGTGAATTGAAGTGTTGGAACAGACTGCTTCTCTTTCAGAGAAACGCATGTGAGTTTCTTGTGAACTCTTGCAGGTTGCTTAAGGCACTTTCAAAGGAAAGTGATTTTCACTGAAAGGACAGAATTTAGAAAGTGAAGCAACACTCCATTCACTTCGCACAGTGAATTGAAGTGTTGGAACAGACTGCTTCTCTTTAAGAGAAACGCATGTGAGTTTTTTGTGAATGCTTGAAAGTAGGTTAAGGCACTATCAAAGGAAAGTGATATTCTCTGAAAGGACAGAATTTAGAAAGTGATGCAACACTCCATTCACTTCGCACAGTGAATTGAAGTGTTGGAACAGACTGCTTCTCTTTCAGAGAAACGCATGTGAGTTTCTTCCTAATGCTTGCAAGTAGCTTAAGGCACTTTCAAAGGAAAGTGATTTTCTCTGAAAGGACAGCATTTAGAAAGTGAAGCAACACTCCATTCACTTCGCACAGTGAATTGAAGTGTTGGAACAGACTGCTTCTCTTTCAGAGAAACGCATGTGAGTTTCTGGTGAATGCTTGTAAGAAGCTTAAGGCACTTTCAAAGGAAAGTGATTTTCTCTGAAAGGACAGCATTTAGAAAGTGAAGCAACACTCCATTCCCTTCGTGCAGTGAATTGAAGTGTTGGAACCGAGTGCTTCTCTTTCATAGAAACGCATTAGTGTTTCTTGTGAATGCTTGCAAGTGGCTTAAGGCACTTTCAAAGGAAAGTGATTTTCTCTGAAAGGACAGCATTTAAAAAGTGAAGCAACACTCCATTCACTTCGCACAGTGAATTGAAGTGTTGGAGCAGACTGCTTCTCTTTCCGAGAAACGCATGTGAGTTTCTTGTGAATTCTTGCAAGTTGCTTCAGGCACTATCATAGGAAAGTGATTTTCTCTGAAAGGACAGCATTTAGAAAGTGAAGCAACACTCCATTCACTTCGCACAGTGAATTGAAGTGTTGGAACAGACTGCTTCTCTTTCAGAGAAACGCATGTGAGTTTCTTGTGAATGCTTGCAAGTTGCTTAAGGCACTTTCAAAGGAAAGTGATTTTCTCTGAAAGGACAGCATTTAGAAAGTGAAGCAACACTCCATTCACTTTGTACAGTGAATTGAAGTGTTGGAACAGACTGCCTCTCTTTCAGAGAAATGCATGTGAGTTTCTGTTGAATGCTTGTCAGTAGCTTAAGGCTCTTTCAAAGGAAAGTGATTTTCTCTGAAAGGACAGCATTTAGAAAGTAAAGCAACACTGCATTCCCTTCGCGCAATGAATTGAAGTGTTGGAACAGACTGCTTCTCTTTCATAGAAACGCATTAGTGTTTCTTGTGAATGCTTGTGAGTAGCTTAAGGCACTTTCAAAGGAAAGTGATTTTCTCTGAAAGGACAGCATTTAGAAAGTGAGGCAACACTCCATTCACTTCGCACAGTGAATTGAAGTGTTGGAACAGACTGCTTCTCTTTCAGAGAAACGCATGTGAGTTTCTTCCTAATGCTTGTAAGTAGCTTCAGGCACTTTCAAAGGAAAGTGATTTTCTCTGAAAGGACAGCATTTAGAAAGTGAAGCAACACTCCATTCCCTTCGTGCAGTGAATTGAAGTGTTGGAACAGAGTGCTTCTCTTTCATAGAAACGCATTAGTGTTTCTTGTGAATGCTTACAAGTGGCTTAAGGCACTTTCAAAGGAAAGTGATTTTCTCTGAAAGGACAGCATTTAGAAAGTGAAGCAACACTCCATTCACTTTGTACAGTGAATTGAAGTGTTGGAACAGACTGCCTCTCTTTCAGAGAAATGCATGTGAGTTTCTGTTGAATGCTTGTCAGTAGCTTAAGGCTCTTTCAAAGGAAAGTGATTTTCTCTGAAAGGAGAGCATTTAGAAAGTAAAGCAACACTCCATGCCCCTCGCGCAATGAATTGAAGTGTTGGAACAGACTGCTTCTCTTTCATAGAAACGCATTAGTGTTTCTTGTGAATGCTTGTAAGAAGCTTAAGGCACTTTCAAAGGAAAGTGATTTTCTCTGAAAGGACAGCATTTAGAAAGTGAAGCAACACTCCATTCACTTCGCACAGTGAACTGAAGTGTTGGAACAGACTGCTTCTCTTTCAGAGAAACGCATGTGAGTTTCTTGTGAATTCTTGCAAGTTGCTTAAGGCACTTTCAAAGGAAAGTGATTTTCTCTGAAAGGACAGCATTTAGAAACTGAAGCAACACTCCATTCACTTCGCACAGTGAATTGAAGTGTTGGAACAGACTGCTTCTCTTTCAGAGAAACGCATGTGAGTTTTTTGTGAATGCTTGAAAGTAGTTTAAGGCACTTTCAAAGGAAGGTGATTTTCTCTGAAAGGACAGAATTTAGAAAGTGAAGCAACACTCCATTCACTTCGCACAGTGAATTGAAGTGTTTGAACAGTCTTCTTCTCTTTCAGAGAAACGCATGTGAGTTTCTTCCTAATGCTTGCAAGTAGCTTAAGGCACTTTCAAAGGAAAGTGATTTTCTCTGAAAGGACAGCATTTAGAAAGTGAAGCAACACTCCATTCACTTCGCACAGTGAATTGAAGTGTTGGAACAGACTGCTTCTCTTTCAGAGAAACGCATGTGAGTTTCTGGTGAATGCTTGTAAGAAGCTTAAGGCACTTTCAAAGGAAAGTGATTTTCTCTGAAAGGACAGCATTTAGAAAGTGAAGCAACACTCCATTCACTTCGCACAGTGAATTCAAGTGTTGGAACACACTGCTTCTCTTTCAGAGAAACGCATGTGACTTTCTGGTAAATGCTTGTAAGAAGCTTAAGGCACTTTCAAAGGAAAGTGATTTTCTCTGAAAGGACAGCATTTAGAAACTGAAGCAACACTCCATTCACTTAGCACAGTGAATTGAAGTGTTGGAACAGACTGCTTCTCTTTCAGAGAAACGCATGTGACTTTCTGGTGAATGCTTGTAAGAAGCTTAAGGCACTTTCAAAGGAAAATGATTTTCTCTGAAAGGACAGAATTTAGAAAGTGATGCAACACTCCATTCACTTCGCACAGTGAATTGAAGTGTTGGAACAGACTGCTTCTCTTTCATAGAAACGCATGTGAGTTTCTTCCTAATGCTTGTAAGTAGCTTAAGGCACTTTCAAAGGAAAGTGATTTTCTCTGAAAGGACAGCATTTAGAAAGTGAAGCAACACTCTATTCCCTTCGTGCAGTGAATTGAAGTGTTGGAACAGAGTGCTTCTCTTTCATAGAAACGCATTAGTGTTTCTTGTGAATGCTTGCAAGTGGCTTAAGGCACTTTCAAAGGAAAGTGATTTTCTCTGAAAGGACAGCATTAAGAAAGTGAAGCAACACTCCATTCACCTCGCACAGTGAATTGAAGTGTTGGAACAGACTGCTTCTCTTTCCGAGAAACGCATGTGAGTTTCTTCCTAATGCTTGCAAGTAGCTTAAGGCACTTTCAAAGGAAAGTGATTTTCTCTGAAAGGACAGCATTTAGAAAGTGAAGCAACACTCCGTTCACTTCGCACAGTGAATTGAAGTGTTGGCACAGACTGCTTCTCTTTCAGAGAAACGCATGTGAGTTTTTTGTGAATGCTTGAAAGTAGTTTAAGGCACTTTCAAAGGAAAGTGATTTTCTCTGAAAGGACAGAATTTAGAAAGTGAAGCAACACTCCATTTACTTCGCACAGTGAATTGAAGTGTTGGAACAGTCTGCTTCTCTTTCAGAGAAACGCATGTGAGCTTCTTCCTAATGCTTGCAAGTAGCTTAAGGCACTTTCAAAGGAAAGTGATTTTCTCTGAAAGGACAGCATTTAGAAAGTGAAGCAACACTCCATTCACTTTGTACAGTGAATTGAAGTGTTGGAACAGACTGCCTCTCTTTCAGAGAAATGCATGTGAGTTTCTGTTGAATGCTTGTCAGTAGCTTAAGGCTCTTTCAAAGGAAAGTGATTTTCTCTGAAAGGACAGCATTTAGAAAGTGAAGCAACACTCCATTCCCTTCGCGCAATGAATTGAAGTGTTGGAACAGACTGCTTCTCTTTCATAGAAACGCATTAGTGTTTCTTGTGAATGCTTGTAAGAAGCTTAAGGCACTTTCAAAGCAAAGTGATTTTCTCTGAAAGGACAGCATTTAGAAAGTGAAGCAACACTCCATTCACTTCGCACAGTGAATTGAAGTGTTGGAACAGACTGCTTCTCTTTCAGAGAAACGCATGTGAGTTTCTTACTAATGCTTGCAAGTAGCTTAAGGCACTTTCAAGGGAAAGTGATTTTCTCTGAAAGGACAGCATTTAGAAAGTGAAGCAACACTCCCTTCACTTCGCACAGTGAATTGAAGTGTTGGAACAGACTGCTTCTCTTTCAGAGAAATGCATGTGAGTTTCTGGTGAATGCTTGTAAGTAGCTTAAGGCACTTTCAAAGGAAAGTGATTTTCTCTGAAAGGACAGAATTTAGAAAGTGAAGCAACACTCCATTCACTTCGCACAGTGAATTGAAGTGTTGGAACAGACTGCTTCTCTTTCAGAGAAATGCATGTGAGTTTCTGTTGAATGCTTGTAAGTACCTTAAGGCACTTTCAAAGGAAAGTGATTTTCTCTGAAAGGACAGCATTTAGAAAGTGAAGCAACACTCCATTCACTACGTGCAGTGAATTGAAGTGTTGGAACAGACTGCTTCTCTTTCAGAGAAACGCATGTGAGTTTCTTCCTAATGCTTGCAAGTAGCTTAAGGCACTTTCAAGGGAAAGTGATTTTCTCTGAAAGGACAGCATTTAGAAAGTGAAGCAACACTCCATTCACTTCGCACAGTGAATTGAAGTGTTGGAACAGACTGCTTCTCTTTCAGAGAAACGCATTAGTGTTTCTTGTGAATGCTTGCAAGTGGCTTAAGGCACTTTCAAAGGAAAGTGATTTTCTCTGAAAGGACAGCATTTAGAAACTGAAGCAACACTCCATTCACTTCGCACAGTGAATTGAAGTGTTGGAACAGACTGCTTCTCTTTCAGAGAAACGCATGTGAGTTTCTTGTGAACTCTTGCAGGTTGCTTAAGGCACTTTCAAAGGAAAGTGATTTTCTCTGAAAGGACAGAATTTAGAAAGTGAAGCAACACTCCATTCACTTCGCACAGTGAATTGAAGTGTTGGAACAGACTGCT
The DNA here is from genome assembly GCF_982192425.1 of Myodes glareolus. Classification (NCBI taxonomy): domain Eukaryota; kingdom Metazoa; phylum Chordata; class Mammalia; order Rodentia; family Cricetidae; genus Myodes; species Myodes glareolus. Next base: position 1,860,058 of record NW_028263213.1, read on the forward strand.
TCTCTTTCAGAGAAGCGCATGTGAGTTTCTTCCTAATGCTTGCAAGTAGCTTAAGGCACTTTCAAAGGAAAGTGATTTTCTCTGAAAGGACAGCATTTAGAAAGTGAAGCAACACTCCATTCACTTCGCACAGTGAATTGAAGTGTTGGAACAGACTGCTTCTCTTTCAGAGAAACGCATGTGAGTTTCTTGTGAATTCTTGCAGGTTGCTTAAGGCACTTTCAAAGGAAAGTGATTTTCACTGAAAGGACAGAATTTAGAAAGTGAAGCAACACTCCATTCACTTCGCACAGTGAATTGAAGTGTTGGAACAGACTGCTTCTCTTTAAGAGAAACGCATGTGAGTTTTTTGTGAATGCTTGAAAGTAGGTTAAGGCACTATCAAAGGAAAGTGATATTCTCTGAAAGGACAGAATTTAGAAAGTGATGCAACACTCCATTCACTTCGGACAGTGAATTGAAGTGTTGGAACAGACTGCTTCTCTTTCAGAGAAACGCATGTGAGTTTCTTCCTAATGCTTGCAAGTAGCTTAAGGCACTTTCAAAGGAAAGTGATTTTCTCTGAAAGGACAGCATTTAGAAAGTGAAGCAACACTCCATTCACTTCGCACAGTGAATTGAAGTGTTGGAACAGACTGCTTCTCTTTCAGAGAAACGCATGTGAGTTTCTGGTGAATGCTTGTAAGAAGCTTAAGGCACTTTCAAAGGAAAGTGATTTTCTCTGAAAGGACAGCATTTAGAAAGTGAAGCAACACTCCATTCCCTTCGTGCAGTGAATTGAAGTGTTGGAACCGAGTGCTTCTCTTTCATAGAAACGCATTAGTGTTTCTTGTGAATGCTTGCAAGTGGCTTAAGGCACTTTCAAAGGAAAGTGATTTTCTCTGAAAGGACAGCATTTAAAAAGTGAAGCAACACTCCATTCACTTCGCACAGTGAATTGAAGTGTTGGAGCAGACTGCTTCTCTTTCCGAGAAACGCATGTGAGTTTCTTGTGAATTCTTGCAAGTTGCTTCAGGCACTATCATAGGAAAGTGATTTTCTCTGAAAGGACAGCATTTAGAAAGTGAAGCAACACTCCATTCACTTCGCACAGTGAATTGAAGTGTTGGAACAGACTGCTTCTCTTTCAGAGAAACGCATGTGAGTTTCTTGTGAATGCTTGCAAGTTGCTTAAGGCACTTTCAAAGGAAAGTGATTTTCTCTGAAAGGACAGCATTTAGAAAGTGAAGCAACACTCCATTCACTTTGTACAGTGAATTGAAGTGTTGGAACAGACTGCCTCTCTTTCAGAGAAATGCATGTGAGTTTCTGTTGAATGCTTGTCAGTAGCTTAAGGCTCTTTCAAAGGAAAGTGATTTTCTCTGAAAGGACAGCATTTAGAAAGTAAAGCAACACTCCATTCCCTTCGCGCAATGAATTGAAGTGTTGGAACAGACTGCTTCTCTTTCATAGAAACGCATTAGTGTTTCTTGTGAATGCTTGTGAGTAGCTTAAGGCACTTTCAAAGGAAAGTGATTTTCTCTGAAAGGACAGCATTTAGAAAGTGAGGCAACACTCCATTCACTTCGCACAGTGAATTGAAGTGTTGGAACAGACTGCTTCTCTTTCAGAGAAACGCATGTGAGTTTCTTCCTAATGCTTGTAAGTAGCTTCAGGCACTTTCAAAGGAAAGTGATTTTCTCTGAAAGGACAGCATTTAGAAAGTGAAGCAACACTCCATTCCCTTCGTGCAGTGAATTGAAGTGTTGGAACAGAGTGCTTCTCTTTCATAGAAACGCATTAGTGTTTGTTGTGAATGCTTACAAGTGGCTTAAGGCACTTTCAAAGGAAAGTGATTTTCTCTGAAAGGACAGCATTTAGAAAGTGAAGCAACACTCCATTCACTTTGTACAGTGAATTGAAGTGTTGGAACAGACTGCCTCTCTTTCAGAGAAATGCATGTGAGTTTCTGTTGAATGCTTGTCAGTAGCTTAAGGCTCTTTCAAAGGAAAGTGATTTTCTCTGAAAGGAGAGCATTTAGAAAGTAAAGCAACACTCCATGCCCCTCGCGCAATGAATTGAAGTGTTGGAACAGATTGCTTCTCTTTCATAGAAACGCATTAGTGTTTCTTGTGAATGCTTGTAAGAAGCTTAAGGCACTTTCAAAGGAAAGTGATTTTCTCTGAAAGGACAGCATTTAGAAAGTGAAGCAACACTCCATTCACTTCGCACAGTGAACTGAAGTGTTGGAACAGACTGCTTCTCTTTCAGAGAAACGCATGTGAGTTTCTTGTGAATTCTTGCAAGTTGCTTAAGGCACTTTCAAAGGAAAGTGATTTTCTCTGAAAGGACAGCATTTAGAAACTGAAGCAACACTCCATTCACTTCGCACAGTGAATTGAAGTGTTGGAACAGACTGCTTCTCTTTCAGAGAAACGCATGTGAGTTTTTTGTGAATGCTTGAAAGTAGTTTAAGGCACTTTCAAAGGAAGGTGATTTTCTCTGAAAGGACAGAATTTAGAAAGTGAAGCAACACTCCATTCACTTCGCACAGTGAATTGAAGTGTTTGAACAGTCTTCTTCTCTTTCAGAGAAACGCATGTGAGTTTCTTCCTAATGCTTGCAAGTAGCTTAAGGCACTTTCAAAGGAAAGTGATTTTCTCTGAAAGGACAGCATTTAGAAAGTGAAGCAACACTCCATTCACTTCGCACAGTGAATTGAAGTGTTGGAACAGACTGCTTCTCTTTCAGAGAAACGCATGTGAGTTTCTGGTGAATGCTTGTAAGAAGCTTAAGGCACTTTCAAAGGAAAGTGATTTTCTCTGAAAGGACAGCATTTAGAAAGTGAAGCAACACTCCATTCACTTCGCACAGTGAATTCAAGTGTTGGAACACACTGCTTCTCTTTCAGAGAAACGCATGTGACTTTCTGGTAAATGCTTGTAAGAAGCTTAAGGCACTTTCAAAGGAAAGTGATTTTCTCTGAAAGGACAGCATTTAGAAACTGAAGCAACACTCCATTCACTTAGCACAGTGAATTGAAGTGTTGGAACAGACTGCTTCTCTTTCAGAGAAACGCATGTGACTTTCTGGTGAATGCTTGTAAGAAGCTTAAGGCACTTTCAAAGGAAAATGATTTTCTCTGAAAGGACAGAATTTAGAAAGTGATGCAACACTCCATTCACTTCGCACAGTGAATTGAAGTGTTGGAACAGACTGCTTCTCTTTCATAGAAACGCATGTGAGTTTCTTCCTAATGCTTGTAAGTAGCTTAAGGCACTTTCAAAGGAAAGTGATTTTCTCTGAAAGGACAGCATTTAGAAAGTGAAGCAACACTCTATTCCCTTCGTGCAGTGAATTGAAGTGTTGGAACAGAGTGCTTCTCTTTCATAGAAACGCATTAGTGTTTCTTGTGAATGCTTGCAAGTGGCTTAAGGCACTTTCAAAGGAAAGTGATTTTCTCTGAAAGGACAGCATTAAGAAAGTGAAGCAACACTCCATTCACCTCGCACAGTGAATTGAAGTGTTGGAACAGACTGCTTCTCTTTCCGAGAAACGCATGTGAGTTTCTTGTGAATTCTTGCAAGTTGCTTAAGGCACTTTCAAAGGAAAGTGATTTTCTCTGAAAGGACAGCATTTAGAAAGTGAAGCAACACTCCATTCACTTCGCACAGTGAATTGAAGTGTTGGAACAGACTGCTTCTCTTTCAGAGAAACGCATGTGAGTTTTTTGTGAATGCTTGAAAGTAGTTTAAGGCACTTTCAAAGGAAAGTGATTTTCTCTGAAAGGACAGAATTTAGAAAGTGAAGCAACACTCCATTTACTTCGCACAGTGAATTGAAGTGTTGGAACAGTCTGCTTCTCTTTCAGAGAAACGCATGTGAGCTTCTTCCTAATGCTTGCAAGTAGCTTAAGGCACTTTCAAAGGAAAGTGATTTTCTCTGAAAGGACAGCATTTAGAAAGTGAAGCAACACTCCATTCACTTTGTACAGTGAATTGAAGTGTTGGAACAGACTGCCTCTCTTTCAGAGAAATGCATGTGAGTTTCTGTTGAATGCTTGTCAGTAGCTTAAGGCTCTTTCAAAGGAAAGTGATTTTCTCTGAAAGGACAGCATTTAGAAAGTGAAGCAACACTCCATTCCCTTCGCGCAATGAATTGAAGTGTTGGAACAGACTGCTTCTCTTTCATAGAAACGCATTAGTGTTTCTTGTGAATGCTTGTAAGAAGCTTAAGGCACTTTCAAAGCAAAGTGATTTTCTCTGAAAGGACAGCATTTAGAAAGTGAAGCAACACTCCATTCACTTCGCACAGTGAATTGAAGTGTTGGAACAGACTGCTTCTCTTTCAGAGAAACGCATGTGAGTTTCTTCCTAATGCTTGCAAGTAGCTTAAGGCACTTTCAAGGGAAAGTGATTTTCTCTGAAAGGACAGCATTTAGAAAGTGAAGCAACACTCCCTTCACTTCGCACAGTGAATTGAAGTGTTGGAACAGACTGCTTCTCTTTCAGAGAAATGCATGTGAGTTTCTGGTGAATGCTTGTAAGTAGCTTAAGCCACTTTCAAAGGAAAGTGATTTTCTCTGAAAGGACAGAATTTAGAAAGTGAAGCAACACTCCATTCACTTCGCACAGTGAATTGAAGTGTTGGAACAGACTGCTTCTCTTTCAGAGAAATGCATGTGAGTTTCTTCCTAATGCTTGTAAGTAGCTTCAGGCACTTTCAAAGGAAAGTGATTTTCTCTGAAAGGACAGCATTTAGAAAGTGAAGCAACACTCCATTCACTACGTGCAGTGAATTGAAGTGTTGGAACAGACTGCTTCTCTTTCAGAGAAACGCATGTGAGTTTCTTCCTAATGCTTGCAAGTAGCTTAAGGCACTTTCAAGGGAAAGTGATTTTCTCTGAAAGGACAGCATTTAGAAAGTGACGCAACACTCCATTCACTTCGCACAGTGAATTGAAGTGTTGGAACAGACTGCTTCTCTTTCAGAGAAACGCATTAGTGTTTCTTGTGAATGCTTGCAAGTGGCTTAAGGCACTTTCAAAGGAAAGTGATTTTCTCTGAAAGGACAGCATTTAGAAAGTGAAGCAACACTCCATTCACTTTGTACAGTGAATTGAAGTGTTGGAACAGACTGCCTCTCTTTCAGAGAAATGCATGTGAGTTTCTGTTGAATGCTTGTCAGTAGCTTAAGGCTCTTTCAAAGGAAAGTGATTTTCTCTGAAAGGACAGCATTTAGAAAGTAAAGCAACACTCCATTCCCTTCGCGCAATGAATTGAAGTGTTGGAACAGACTGCTTCTCTTTCATAGAAACGCATTAGTGTTTCTTGTGAATGCTTGTAAGAAGCTTAAGGCACTTTCAAAGGAAAGTGATTTTCTCTGAAAGGACAGCATTTAGAAAGTGAAGCAACACTCCATTCACTTCGCACAGTGAATTGAAGTGTTGGAACAGACTGCTTCTCTTTCAGAGAAACGCATGTGAGTTTTTTGTGAATGCTTGAAAGTAGTTTAAGGAACTTTCAAAGGAAAGTGATTTTCTCTGAAAAGACAGAATTTAGAAAGTGAAGCAACACTCCATTCACTTCGCACAGTGAATTGAAGTGTTGGAACAGTCTGCTTCTCTTTCAGAGAAACGCATGTGAGCTTCTTACTAATGCTTGCAAGTAGCTTAAGGCACTTTCAAAGGAAAGTGATTTTCTCTGAAAGGACAGCATTTAGAAAGTGAAGCAACACTCCATTCCCTACGTGCAGTGAATTGAAGTGTTGGAACAGACTGCTTCTCTTTCAGAGAAACGCATGTGAGTTTCTTCCTAATGCTTGCAAGTAGATTAAGGCACTTTCAAGGGAAAGTGATTTTCTCTGAAAGGACAGCATTTAGAAAGTGAAGCAACACTCCATTCACTTCGCACAGTGAATTGAAGTGTTGGAACAGACTGCTTCTCTTTCAGAGAAACGCATTAGTGTTTCTTGTGAATGCTTACAAGTGGCTTAAGGCACTTTCAAAGGAAAGTGATTTTCTCTGAAAGGACAGCATTTAGAAAGTGAAGCAACACTCCATTCACTTTGTACAGTGAATTGAAGTGTTGGAACAGACTGCCTCTCTTTCAGAGAAATGCATGTGAGTTTCTGTTGAATGCTTGTCAGTAGCTTAAGGCTCTTTCAAAGGAAAGTGATTTTCTCTGAAAGGAGAGCATTTAGAAAGTAAAGCAACACTCCATGCCCCTCGCGCAATGAATTGAAGTGTTGGAACAGATTGCTTCTCTTTCATAGAAACGCATTAGTGTTTCTTGTGAATGCTTGTAAGAAGCTTAAGGCACTTTCAAAGGAAAGTGATTTTCTCTGAAAGGACAGCATTTAGAAAGTGAAGCAACACTCCATTCACTTCGCACAGTGAACTGAAGTGTTGGAACAGACTGCTTCTCTTTCAGAGAAACGCATGTGAGTTTCTTGTGAATTCTTGCAAGTTGCTTAAGGCACTTTCAAAGGAAAGTGATTTTCTCTGAAAGGACAGCATTTAGAAACTGAAGCAACACTCCATTCACTTCGCACAGTGAATTGAAGTGTTGGAACAGACTGCTTCTCTTTCAGAGAAACGCATGTGAGTTTTTTGTGAATGCTTGAAAGTAGTTTAAGGCACTTTCAAAGGAAGGTGATTTTCTCTGAAAGGACAGAATTTAGAAAGTGAAGCAACACTCCATTCACTTCGCACAGTGAATTGAAGTGTTTGAACAGTCTTCTTCTCTTTCAGAGAAACGCATGTGAGTTTCTTCCTAATGCTTGCAAGTAGCTTAAGGCACTTTCAAAGGAAAGTGATTTTCTCTGAAAGGACAGCATTTAGAAAGTGAAGCAACACTCCATTCACTTCGCACAGTGAATTGAAGTGTTGGAACAGACTGCTTCTCTTTCAGAGAAACGCATGTGAGTTTCTGGTGAATGCTTGTAAGAAGCTTAAGGCACTTTCAAAGGAAAGTGATTTTCTCTGAAAGGACAGCATTTAGAAAGTGAAGCAACACTCCATTCACTTCGCACAGTGAATTCAAGTGTTGGAACACACTGCTTCTCTTTCAGAGAAACGCATGTGACTTTCTGGTAAATGCTTGTAAGAAGCTTAAGGCACTTTCAAAGGAAAGTGATTTTCTCTGAAAGGACAGCATTTAGAAACTGAAGCAACACTCCATTCACTTAGCACAGTGAATTGAAGTGTTGGAACAGACTGCTTCTCTTTCAGAGAAACGCATGTGACTTTCTGGTGAATGCTTGTAAGAAGCTTAAGGCACTTTCAAAGGAAAATGATTTTCTCTGAAAGGACAGAATTTAGAAAGTGATGCAACACTCCATTCACTTCGCACAGTGAATTGAAGTGTTGGAACAGACTGCTTCTCTTTCATAGAAACGCATGTGAGTTTCTTCCTAATGCTTGTAAGTAGCTTAAGGCACTTTCAAAGGAAAGTGATTTTCTCTGAAAGGACAGCATTTAGAAAGTGAAGCAACACTCTATTCCCTTCGTGCAGTGAATTGAAGTGTTGGAACAGAGTGCTTCTCTTTCATAGAAACGCATTAGTGTTTCTTGTGAATGCTTGCAAGTGGCTTAAGGCACTTTCAAAGGAAAGTGATTTTCTCTGAAAGGACAGCATTTAGAAAGTGAAGCAACACTCCATTCACCTCGCACAGTGAATTGAAGTGTTGGAACAGACTGCTTCTCTTTCCGAGAAACGCATGTGAGTTTCTTGTGAATTCTTGCAAGTTGCTTAAGGCACTTTCAAAGGAAAGTGATTTTCTCTGAAAGGACAGCATTTAGAAAGTGAAGCAACACTCCATTCACTTCGCACAGTGAATTGAAGTGTTGGAACAGACTGCTTCTCTTTCAGAGAAACGCATGTGAGTTTTTTGTGAATGCTTGAAAGTAGTTTAAGGCACTTTCAAAGGAAAGTGATTTTCTCTGAAAGGACAGAATTTAGAAAGTGAAGCAACACTCCATTTACTTCGCACAGTGAATTGAAGTGTTGGAACAGTCTGCTTCTCTTTCCGAGAAACGCATGTGAGCTTCTTCCTAATGCTTGCAAGTAGCTTAAGGCACTTTCAAAGGAAAGTGATTTTCTCTGAAAGGACAGCATTTAGAAAGTGAAGCAACACTCCATTCACTTTGTACAGTGAATTGAAGTGTTGGAACAGACTGCCTCTCTTTCAGAGAAATGCATGTGAGTTTCTGTTGAATGCTTGTCAGTAGCTTAAGGCTCTTTCAAAGGAAAGTGATTTTCTCTGAAAGGACAGCATTTAGAAAGTGAAGCAACACTCCATTCCCTTCGCGCAATGAATTGAAGTGTTGGAACAGACTGCTTCTCTTTCATAGAAACGCATTAGTGTTTCTTGTGAATGCTTGTAAGAAGCTTAAGGCACTTTCAAAGCAAAGTGATTTTCTCTGAAAGGACAGCATTTAGAAAGTGAAGCAACACTCCATTCACTTCGCACAGTGAATTGAAGTGTTGGAACAGACTGCTTCTCTTTCAGAGAAACGCATGTGAGTTTCTTCCTAATGCTTGCAAGTAGCTTAAGGCACTTTCAAGGGAAAGTGATTTTCTCTGAAAGGACAGCATTTAGAAAGTGAAGCAACACTCCCTTCACTTCGCACAGTGAATTGAAGTGTTGGAACAGACTGCTTCTCTTTCAGAGAAATGCATGTGAGTTTCTGGTGAATGCTTGTAAGTAGCTTAAGGCACTTTCAAAGGAAAGTGATTTTCTCTGAAAGGACAGAATTTAGAAAGTGAAGCAACACTCCATTCACTTCGCACAGTGAATTGAAGTGTTGGAACAGACTGCTTCTCTTTCAGAGAAATGCATGTGAGTTTCTGTTGAATGCTTGTAAGTACCTTAAGGCACTTTCAAAGGAAAGTGATTTTCTCTGAAAGGACAGCATTTAGAAAGTGAAGCAACACTCCATTCACTACGTGCAGTGAATTGAAGTGTTGGAACAGACTGCTTCTCTTTCAGAGAAACGCATGTGAGTTTCTTCCTAATGCTTGCAAGTAGCTTAAGGCACTTTCAAGGGAAAGTGATTTTCTCTGAAAGGACAGCATTTAGAAAGTGACGCAACACTCCATTCACTTCGCACAGTGAATTGAAGTGTTGGAACAGACTGCTTCTCTTTCAGAGAAACGCATTAGTGTTTCTTGTGAATGCTTGCAAGTGGCTTAAGGCACTTTCAAAGGAAAGTGATTTTCTCTGAAAGGACAGCATTTAGAAAGTGAAGCAACACTCCATTCACTTTGTACAGTGAATTGAAGTGTTGGAACAGACTGCCTCTCTTTCAGAGAAATGCATGTGAGTTTCTGTTGAATGCTTGTCAGTAGCTTAAGGCTCTTTCAAAGGAAAGTGATTTTCTCTGAAAGGACAGCATTTAGAAAGTAAAGCAACACTCCATTCCCTTCGCGCAATGAATTGAAGTGTTGGAACAGACTGCTTCTCTTTCATAGAAACGCATTAGTGTTTCTTGTGAATGCTTGTAAGAAGCTTAAGGCACTTTCAAAGGAAAGTGATTTTCTCTGAAAGGACAGCATTTAGAAAGTGAAGCAACACTCCATTCACTTCGCACAGTGAATTGAAGTGTTGGAACAGACTGCTTCTCTTTCAGAGAAACGCATGTGAGTTTTTTGTGAATGCTTGAAAGTAGTTTAAGGAACTTTCAAAGGAAAGTGATTTTCTCTGAAAAGACAGAATTTAGAAAGTGAAGCAACACTCCATTCACTTCGCACAGTGAATTGAAGTGTTGGAACAGTCTGCTTCTCTTTCAGAGAAACGCATGTGAGCTTCTTACTAATGCTTGCAAGTAGCTTAAGGCACTTTCAAAGGAAAGTGATTTTCTCTGAAAGGACAGCATTTAGAAAGTGAAGCAACACTCCATTCCCTACGTGCAGTGAATTGAAGTGTTGGAACAGACTGCTTCTCTTTCAGAGAAACGCATGTGAGTTTCTTCCTAATGCTTGCAAGTAGATTAAGGCACTTTCAAGGGAAAGTGATTTTCTCTGAAAGGACAGCATTTAGAAAGTGAAGCAACACTCCATTCACTTCGCACAGTGAATTGAAGTGTTGGAACAGACTGCTTCTCTTTCAGAGAAACGCATTAGTGTTTCTTGTGAATGCTTGCAAGTGGCTTAAGGCACTTTCAAAGGAAAGTGATTTTCTCTGAAAGGACAGCATTTAGAAAGTGAAGTAACACTCCATTCACTTTGTACAGTGAATTGAAGTGTTGGAACAGACTGCCTCTCTTTCAGAGAAATGCATGTGAGTTTCTGTTGAATGCTTGTCAGTAGCTTAATGCTCTTTCAAAGGAAAGTGATTTTCTCTGAAAGGACAGCATTTAGAAAGTAAAGCAACACTCCATTCCCTTCGCGCAATGAATTGAAGTGTTGGAACAGACTGCTTCTCTTTCATAGAAACGCATTAGTGTTTCTTGTGAATGCTTGTAAGAAGCTTAAGGCACTTTCAAAGGAAAGTGATTTTCTCTGAAAGGACAGCATTTAGAAAGTGAAGCAACACTCCATTCACTTCGCACAGTGAATTGAAGTGTTGGAACAGACTGCTTCTCTTTCCGAGAAACGCATGTGAGTTTCTTGTGAATTCTTGCAAGTTGCTTCAGGCACTTTCATAGGAAAGTGATTTTCTCTGAAAGGACAGCATTTAGAAAGTGAAGCAACACTCCATTCACTTCGCACAGGGAATTGAAGTGTTGGAACAGACTGCTTCTCTTTCAGAGAAACGCATGTGAGTTTTTTGTGAATGCTTGAAAGTAGTTTAAGGCACTTTCAAAGGAAAGTGATTTTCTCTGAAAGGACAGAATTTAGAAAGTGAAGCAACACTCCATTCACTTCGCACAGTGAATTGAAGTGTTGGAACAGTCTGCTTCTCTTTCAGAGAAACGCATGTGAGCTTCTTCCTAATGCTTGCAAGTAGCTTAAGGCACTTTCAAAGGAAAGTGATTTTCTCTGAAAGGACAGCATTTAGAAAGTGAAGCAACACTCCATTCCCTTCGTGCAGTGAATTCAAGTGTTGGAACAGAGTGCTTCTCTTTCATAGAAACGCATTAGTGTTTCTTGTGAATTCTTGTAAGAAGCTTAAGGCACTTTCAAAGGAAAGTGATTTTCTCTGAAAGGACAGCATTTAGAAAGTGAAGCAACACTCCATTCACTTCGCACAGTGAATTGAAGTGTTGGAACAGACTGCTTCTCTTTCAGAGAAACGCATGTGAGTTTCTTCCTAATGCTTGTAAGTAGCTTCAGGCACTTTCAAAGGAAAGTGATTTTCTCTGAAAGGACAGCATTTAGAAAGTGAAGCAACACTCCATTCACTTCGTGCAGTGAATTGAAGTGTTGGAACAGAGTGCTTCTCTTTCAGAGAAACGCATGTGAGTTTCTGTTGAATGCTTGTAAGTAGCTTAAGGCACTTTCAAAGGAAAGTGATTTTCTCTGAAAGGACAGCATTTAGAAAGTAAAGCAACACTCCATTCACTACGTGCAGTGAATTGAAGTGTTGGAACAGACTGCTTCTCTTTCAGAGAAACGCATGTGAGTTTCTTCCTAATGCTTGCAAGTAGCTTAAGGCACTTTCAAGGGAAAGTGATTTTCTCTGAAAGGACAGCATTTAGAAAGTGAAGCAACACTCCATTCACTTCGCACAGTGAATTGAAGTGTTGGAACAGACTGCTTCTCTTTCAGAGAAACGCATTAGTGTTTCTTGTGAATGCTTGCAAGTGGCTTAAGGCACTTTCAAAGGAAAGTGATTTTCTCTGAAAGGACAGCATTTAGAAAGTGAAGCAACACTCCATTCACTTTGTACAGTGAATTGAAGTGTTGGAACAGACTGCCTCTCTTTCAGAGAAATGCATGTGAGTTTCTGTTGAATGCTTGTCAGTAGCTTAAGGCTCTTTCAAAGGAAAGTGATTTTCTCTGAAAGGACAGCATTTAGAAAGTGAAGCAACACTCCATTCACTACGTGCAGTGAATTGAAGTGTTGGAACAGACTGCTTCTCTTTCAGAGAAACGCATGTGAGTTTCTTCCTAATGCTTGCAAGTAGCTTAAGGCACTTTCAAGGGAAAGTGATTTTCTCTGAAAGGACAGCATTTAGAAAGTGAAGCAACACTCCATTCACTTCGCACAGTGAATTGAAGTGTTGGAACAGACTGCTTCTCTTTCAGAGAAACGCATTAGTGTTTCTTGTGAATGCTTGCAAGTGGCTTAAGGCACTTTCAAAGGAAAGTGATTTTCTCTGAAAGGACAGCATTTAGAAAGTGAAGCAACACTCCATTCACTTTGTACAGTGAATTGAAGTGTTGGAACAGACTGCCTCTCTTTCAGAGAAATGCATGTGAGTTTCTGTTGAATGCTTGTCAGTAGCTTAAGGCTCTTTCAAAGGAAAGTGATTTTCTCTGAAAGGACAGCATTTAGAAAGTAAAGCAACACTCCATTCCCTTCGCGCAATGAATTGAAGTGTTGGAACAGACTGCTTCTCTTTCATAGAAACGCATTAGTGTTTCTTGTGAATGCTTGTAAGAAGCTTAAGGCACTTTCAAAGGAAAGTGATTTTCTCTGAAAGGACAGCATTTAGAAAGTGAAGCAACACTCCATTCACTTCGCACAGTGAATTGAAGTGTTGGAACAGACTGCTTCTCTTTCAGAGAAACGCATGTGAGTTTTTTGTGAATGCTTGAAAGTAGTTTAAGGAACTTTCAAAGGAAAGTGATTTTCTCTGAAAGGACAGAATTTAGAAAGTGAAGCAACACTCCATTCACTTCGCACAGTGAATTGAAGTGTTGGAACAGTCTGCTTCTCTTTCAGAGAAACGCATGTGAGCTTCTTACTAATGCTTGCAAGTAGCTTAAGGCACTTTCAAAGGAAAGTGATTTTCTCTGAAAGGACAGCATTTAGAAAGTGAAGCAACACTCCATTCCCTACGTGCAGTGAATTGAAGTGTTGGAACAGACTGCTTCTCTTTCAGAGAAACGCATGTGAGTTTCTTCCTAATGCTTGCAAGTAGCTTAAGGCACTTTCAAGGGAAAGTGATTTTCTCTGAAAGGACAGCATTTAGAAAGTGAAGCAACACTCCATTCACTTCGCACAGTGAATTGAAGTGTTGGAACAGACTGCCTCTCTTTCAGAGAAACGCATTAGTGTTTCTTGTGAATGCTTGCAAGTGGCTTAAGGCACTTTCAAAGGAAAGTGATTTTCTCTGAAAGGACAGCATTTAGAAAGTGAAGTAACACTCCATTCACTTTGTACAGTGAATTGAAGTGTTGGAACAGACTGCCTCTCTTTCAGAGAAATGCATGTGAGTTTCTGTTGAATGCTTGTCAGTAGCTTAATGCTCTTTCAAAGGAAAGTGATTTTCTCTGAAAGGACAGCATTTAGAAAGTAAAGCAACACTCCATTCCCTTCGCGCAATGAATTGAAGTGTTGGAACAGACTGCTTCTCTTTCATAGAAACGCATTAGTGTTTCTTGTGAATGCTTGTAAGAAGCTTAAGGCACTTTCAAAGGAAAGTGATTTTCTCTGAAAGGACAGCATTTAGAAAGTGAAGCAACACTCCATTCACTTCGCACAGTGAATTGAAGTGTTGGAACAGACTGCTTCTCTTTCCGAGAAACGCATGTGAGTTTCTTGTGAATTCTTGCAAGTTGCTTCAGGCACTTTCATAGGAAAGTGATTTTCTCTGAAAGGACAGCATTTAGAAAGTGAAGCAACACTCCATTCACTTCGCACAGGGAATTGAAGTGTTGGAACAGACTGCTTCTCTTTCAGAGAAACGCATGTGAGTTTTTTGTGAATGCTTGAAAGTAGTTTAAGGCACTTTCAAAGGAAAGTGATTTTCTCTGAAAGGACAGAATTTAGAAAGTGAAGCAACACTCCATTCACTTCGCACAGTGAATTGAAGTGTTGGAACAGTCTGCTTCTCTTTCAGAGAAACGCATGTGAGCTTCTTCCTAATGCTTGCAAGTAGCTTAAGGCACTTTCAAAGGAAAGTGATTTTCTCTGAAAGGACAGCATTTAGAAAGTGAAGCAACACTCCATTCCCTTCGTGCAGTGAATTCAATTGTTGGAACAGAGTGCTTCTCTTTCATAGAAACGCATTAGTGTTTCTTGTGAATTCTTGTAAGAAGCTTAAGGCACTTTCAAAGGAAAGTGATTTTCTCTGAAAGGACAGCATTTAGAAAGTGAAGCAACACTCCATTCACTTCGCACAGTGAATTGAAGTGTTGGAACAGACTGCTTCTCTTTCAGAGAAACGCATGTGAGTTTCTTGTGAATTCTTGCAAGTTGCTTAAGGCACTTTCAAAGGAAAGTGATTTTCTCTGAAAGGACAGCATTTAGAAAGTGAAGCAACACTCCATTCACTTTGTACAGTGAATTGAAGTGTTGGAACAGACTGCTTCTCTTTCAGAGAAACGCATGTGAGTTTTTTGTGAATGTTTGAAAGTAGTTTAAGGCACTTTCAAAGGAAAGTGATTTTCTCTGAAAGGACAGAATTTAGAAAGTGAAGCAACACTCCATTCACTTCGCACAGTGAATTGAAGTGTTGGAACAGACTGCTTCTCTTTCAGAGAAACACATGTGAGTTTCTGGTGAATGCTTGTAAGTAGCTTAAGGCACTTTCAAAAGAAAGTGATTTTCTCTGAGGACAGCATTTAGAAAGTGAAGCAACACTCCATTCACTTCGCAGAGTGAATTGAAGTATTGGAACCGACTGCTTCTCTTTCAGAGAAACAAATGTGAGTTTCTGGTGAATGCTTGTAAGTAGCTTAAGGCACTTTCAAAGGAAAGTGATTTTCTCTGAAAGGACAGCATTTAGAAAGTGAAGCAACACTCCATTCACTTCGCACAGTGAATTGAAGTGTTGGAACAGACTGCCTCTCTTTCAGAGAAACGCATGTGAGTTTCTTGTGAATTCTTGCAAGTTGCTTAAGGCACTTTCAAAGGAAAGTGATTTTCTCTGAAAGGACAGCATTTAGAAACTGAAGCAACACTCCATTCACTTCGCACAGTGAATTGAAGTGTTGGAACAGACTGCTTCTCTTTCAGAGAAACGCATGTGAGTTTTTTGTGAATGCTTGAAAGTAGTTTAAGGCACTTTCAAAGGAAAGTGATTTTCTCTGAAAGGACAGAATTTAGAAAGTGATGCAACACTCCATTCACTTCGCACAGTGAATTGAAGTGTTGGAACAGACTGCTTCTCTTTCAGAGAAACGCATGTGAGCTTCTTCCTAATGCTTGTAAGTAGCTTCAGGCACTTTCAAAGGAAAGTGATTTTCTCTGAAAGGACAGCATTTAGAAAGTGAAGCAACACTCCATTCCCTTCGTGCAGTGAATTGAAGTGTTGGAACAGAGTGCTTCTCTTTCATAGAAACGCATTAGTGTTTCTTGTGAATGCTTGCAAGTGGCTTAAGGCACTTTCAAAGGAAAGTGATTTTCTCTGAAAGGACAGCATTTAGAAAGTGAAGCAACACTCCATTCACTTTGTACAGTGAATTGAAGTGTTGGAACAGACTGCCTCTCTTTCAGAGAAATGCATGTGAGTTTCTGTTGAATGCTTGTCAGTAGCTTAAGGCTCTTTCAAAGGAAAGTGATTTTCTCTGAAAGGACAGCATTTAGAAAGTAGAGCAACACTACATTCCCTTCACGCAATGAATTGAAGTGTCGGAACAGACTGCTTCTCTTTCATAGAAGCGCATTAGTGTTTCTTGTGAATGCTTGTAAGAAGCTTTTGGCACTTTCAAAGGAAAGTGATTTTCTCTGAAAGGACAGCATTTAGAAAGTGAAGCAACACTCCATTCACTTCGCACAGTGAATTGAAGTGTTGGAACAGACTGCTTCTCTTTCAGAGAAACGCATGTGAGTTTCTTGGGAATTCTTGCAAGTTGCTTAAGGCACTTTCAAAGGAAAGTGATTTTCTCTGAAAGGACAGCATTTAGAAACTGAAGCAACACTCCATTCACTTCGCACAGTGAATTGAAGTGTTGGAACAGACTGCTTCTCTTTCAGAGAAACGTATGTGAGTTTTTTGTGAATGCTTGAAAGTAGTTTAAGGCACTTTCAAAGGAAAGTGATTTTCTCTGAAAGGACAGCATTTAGAAAGTGAAGCAACACTCCATTCACTTCGCACAGTGAATTGAAGTGTTTGAACAGTCTTCTTCTCTTTCAGAGAAACGCATGTGAGTTTCTTCCTAATGCTTGCAAGTAGCTTAAGGCACTTTCAAAGGAAAGTGATTTTCTCTGAAAGGACAGCATTTAGAAAGTGAAGCAACACTCCATTCACTTCGCACAGTGAATTCAAGTGATGGAAATGACTGCTTCTCTTTCAGAGAAACGCATGTGAGTTTCTGGTGAATGCTTGTAAGAAGCTTAAGGCACTTTCAAAGGAAAGTGATTTTCTCTGAAAGGACAGCATTTAGAAAGTGAAGCAACACTCCATTCCCTTCGTGCAGTGAATTGAAGTGTTGGAACCGAGTGCTTCTCTTTCATAGAAACGCATTAGTGTTTCTTGTGAATGCTTGCAAGTGGCTTAAGGCACTTTCAAAGGAAAGTGATTTTCTCTGAAAGGACAGCATTTAGAAAGTGAAGCAACACTCCATTCACTTCGCACAGTGAATTGAAGTGTTGGAACAGACTGCTTCTCTTTCCGAGAAACGCATGTGAGTTTCTTGTGAATTCTTGCAAGTTCCTTCAGGCACTTTCATAGGAAAGTGATTTTCTCTGAAAGGACAGCATTTAGAAAGTGAAGCAACACTCCATTCACTTCACACAGTGAATTGAAGTGTTGGAACAGACTGCTTCTCTTTCAGAGAAACGCATGTGAGTTTCTTGTGAATGCTTGCAAGTTGCTTAAGGCACTTTCAAAGGAAAGTGATTTTCTCTGAAAGGACAGCATTTAGAAAGTGAAGCAACACTCCATTCACTTTGTACAGTGAATTGAAGTGTTGGAACAGACTGCCTCTCTTTCAGAGAAATGCATGTGAGTTTCTGTTGAATGCTTGTCAGTAGCTTAAGGCTCTTTCAAAGGAAAGTGATTTTCTCTGAAAGGACAGCATTTAGAAAGTAAAGCAACACTCCATTCCCTTCGCGCAAGGAATTGAAGTGTTGGAACAGACTGCTTCTCTTTCATAGAAACGCATTAGTGTTATTTGTGAATGCTTGTAAGTAGCTTAAGGCACTTTCAAAGGAAAGTGATTTTCTCTGAAAGGACAGCATTTAGAAAGTGAGGCAACACTCCATTCACTTCGCACAGTGAATTGAAGTGTTGGAACAGACTGCTTCTCTTTCAGAGAAACGCATGTGAGTTTCTTCCTAATGCTTGTAAGTAGCTTCAGGCACTTTCAAAGGAAAGTGATTTTCTCTGAAAGGACAGCATTTAGAAAGTGAAGCAACACTCCATTCCCTTCGCACAGTGAATTGAAGTGTTGGAACAGACTGCTTCTCTTTCAGAGAAACGCATGTGAGTTTCTGGTGAATGCTTGTAAGAAGCTTAAGGCACTTTCAAAGGAAAGTGATTTTCTCTGAAAGGACAGCATTTAGAAAGTGAAGCAACACTCCATTCACTTCGCACAGTGAATTGAAGTGTTGGAACAGACTGCTTCTCTTTCAGAGAAACGCATGTGAGTTTCTGGTGAATGCTTGTAAGAAGCTTAAGGCACTTTCAAAGGAAAGTGATTTTCTCTGAAAGGACAGCATTTAGAAACTGAAGCAACACTCCATTCACTTCGCACAGTGAATTGAAGTGTTGGAACAGACTGCTTCTCTTTCAGAGAAATGCATGTGAGTTTCTGTTGAATGCTTGTAAGTAGCTTAAGGCACTTTCAAAGGAAAGTGATGTTCTCTGAAAGGACAGCATTTAGAAAGTGAAGCAACACTCCATTCACTTCGCAGAGTGAATTGAAGTATTGGAACAGACTGCTTCTCTTTCAGAGAAACGCATGTGAGTTTCTGTTGAATGCTTGTAAGTAGCTTAAGGCACTTTCAAAGGAAAGTGATTTTCTCTGAAAGGACAGCATTTAGAAAGTAGAGCAACACTCCATTCACTTCGCACAGTGAATTGAAGTGTTGGAACAGACTGCTTCTCTTTCAGAGAAACGCATGTGAGTTTCTTGTGAATTCTTGCAAGTTGCTTAAGGCACTTTCAAATTAAAGTGATTTTCTCTGAAAGGACAGCATTTAGAAACTGAAGCAACACTCCATTCACTTCGCACAGTGAATTGAAGTGTTGGAACAGACTGCTTCTCTTTAAGAGAAACGCATGTGAGTTTTTTGTGAATGCTTGAAAGTAGTTTAAGGCACTTTCAAAGGAAAGTGATTTTCTCTGAAAGGACAGAATTTAGAAAGTGATGCAACACTCCATTCACTTCGCACAGTGAATTGAAGTGTTGGAACAGACTGCTTCTCTTTCAGAGAAATGCATGTGAGTTTCTGTTGAATGCTTGTCAGTAGCTTAAGGCTCTTTCAAAGGAAAGTGATTTTCTCTGAAAGGACAGCATTTAGAAAGTAGAGTAACACTCCATTCCCTTCGCGCAATGAATTGAAGTGTCGGAACAGACTTCTTCTCTTTCATAGAAGCGCATTAGTGTTTCTTGTGAATGCTTGTAAGAAGCTTAAGGCACTTTCAAAGGAAAGTGATTTTCTCTGAAAGGACAGCATTTAGAAAGTGAAGCAACACTCCATTCACTTCGCACAGTGAATTGAAGTGTTGGAACAGACTGCTTCTCTTTCAGAGAAACGCATGTGAGTTTCTTGTGAATTCTTGCAAGTTGCTTAAGGCACTTTCAAAGGAAAGTGATTTTCTCTGAAAGGACAGCATTTAGAAACTGAAGCAACACTCCATTCACTTCGCACAGTGAATTCAAGTGTTGGAACAGACTGCTTCTCTTTCAGAGAAACGTATGTGAGTTTTTTGTGAATGCTTGAAAGTAGTTTAAGGCACTTTCAAAGGAAAGTGATTTTCTCTGAAAGGACAGAATTTAGAAAGTGAAGCAACACTCCATTCACTTCGCACAGTGAATTGAAGTGTTTGAACAGTCTTCTTCTCTTTCAGAGAAACGCATGTGAGTTTCTTCCTAATGCTTGCAAGTAGCTTAAGGCACTTTCAAAGGAAAGTGATTTTCTCTGAAAGGACAGCATTTAGAAAGTGAAGCAACACTCCATTCACTTCGCACAGTGAATTGAAGTGTTGGAACAGACTGCTTCTCTTTCAGAGAAACGCATGTGAGTTTCTGGTGAATGCTTGTAAGAAGCTTAAGGCACTTTCAAAGGAAAGTGATTTTCTCTGAAAGGACAGCATTTAGAAAGTGAAGCAACACTCCATTCACTTCGCACAGTGAATTGAAGTGTTGGAACAGACTGCTTCTCTTTAAGAGAAACGCATGTGAGTTTTTTGTGAATGCTTGAAAGTAGTTTAAGGCACTTTCAAAGGAAAGTGATTTTCTCTGAAAGGACAGAATTTAGAAAGTGATGCAACACTCCATTCACTTTGTACAGTGAATTGAAGTGTTGGAACAGACTGCCTCTCTTTCAGAGAAATGCATGTGAGTTTCTGTTGAATGCTTGTCAGTAGCTTAAGGCTCTTTCAAAGGAAAGTGATTTTCTCTGAAAGGACAGCATTTAGAAAGTAGAGCAACACTACATTCCCTTCACGCAATTAATTGAAGTGTCGGAACAGACTGCTTCTCTTTCATAGAAGCGCATTAGTGTTTCTTGTGAATGCTTGTAAGAAGCTTTTGGCACTTTCAAAGGAAAGTGATTTTCTCTGAAAGGACAGCATTTAGAAAGTGAAGCAACACTCCATTCACTTCGCACAGTGAATTGAAGTGTTGGAACAGACTGCTTCTCTTTCAGAGAAACGCATGTGAGTTTCTTGGGAATTCTTGCAAGTTGCTTAAGGCACTTTCAAAGGAAAGTGATTTTCTCTGAAAGGACAGCATTTAGAAACTGAAGCAACACTCCATTCACTTCGCACAGTGAATTGAAGTGTTGGAACAGACTGCTTCTCTTTCAGAGAAACGTATGTGAGTTTTTTGTGAATGCTTGAAAGTAGTTTAAGGCACTTTCAAAGGAAAGTGATTTTCTCTGAAAGGACAGCATTTAGAAAGTGAAGCAACACTCCATTCACTTCGCACAGTGAATTGAAGTGTTTGAACAGTCTTCTTCTCTTTCAGAGAAACGCATGTGAGTTTCTTCCTAATGCTTGCAAGTAGCTTAAGGCACTTTCAAAGGAAAGTGATTTTCTCTGAAAGGACAGCATTTAGAAAGTGAAGCAACACTCCATTCACTTCGAACAGTGAATTCAAGTGATGGAAATGACTGCTTCTCTTTCAGAGAAACGCATGTGAGTTTCTGGTGAATGCTTGTAAGAAGCTTAAGGCACTTTCAAAGGAAAGTGATTTTCTCTGAAAGGACAGCATTTAGAAAGTGAAGCAACACTCCATTCCCTTCGTGCAGTGAATTGAAGTGTTGGAACCGAGTGCTTCTCTTTCATAGAAACGCATTAGTGTTTCTTGTGAATGCTTGCAAGTGGCTTAAGGCACTTTCAAAGGAAAGTGATTTTCTCTGAAAGGACAGCATTTAGAAAGTGAAGCAACACTCCATTCACTTCGCACAGTGAATTGAAGTGTTGGAACAGACTGCTTCTCTTTCCGAGAAACGCATGTGAGTTTCTTGTGAATTCTTGCAAGTTCCTTCAGGCACTTTCATAGGAAAGTGATTTTCTCTGAAAGGACAGCATTTAGAAAGTGAAGCAACACTCCATTCACTTCACACAGTGAATTGAAGTGTTGGAACAGACTGCTTCTCTTTCAGAGAAACGCATGTGAGTTTCTTGTGAATGCTTGCAAGTTGCTTAAGGCACTTTCAAAGGAAAGTGATTTTCTCTGAAAGGACAGCATTTAGAAAGTGAAGCAACACTCCATTCACTTTGTACAGTGAATTGAAGTGTTGGAACAGACTGCCTCTCTCTCAGAGAAATGCATGTGAGTTTCTGTTGAATGCTTGTCAGTAGCTTAAGGCTCTTTCAAAGGAAAGTGATTTTCTCTGAAAGGACAGCATTTAGAAAGTAAAGCAACACTCCATTCCCTTCGCGCAAGGAATTGAAGTGTTGGAACAGACTGCTTCTCTTTCATAGAAACGCATTAGTGTTTCTTGTGAATGCTTGTAAGTAGCTTAAGGCACTTTCAAAGGAAAGTGATTTTCTCTGAAAGGACAGCATTTAGAAAGTGAGGCAACACTCCATTCACTTCGCACAGTGAATTGAAGTGTTGGAACAGACTGCTTCTCTTTCAGAGAAACGCATGTGAGTTTCTTCCTAATGCTTGTAAGTAGCTTCAGGCACTTTCAAAGGAAAGTGATTTTCTCTGAAAGGACAGCATTTAGAAAGTGAAGCAACACTCCATTCCCTTCGCACAGTGAATTGAAGTGTTGGAACAGACTGCTTCTCTTTCAGAGAAACGCATGTGAGTTTCTGGTGAATGCTTGTAAGAAGCTTAAGGCACTTTCAAAGGAAAGTGATTTTCTCTGAAAGGACAGCATTTAGAAAGTGAAGCAACACTCCATTCACTTCGCACAGTGAATTGAAGTGTTGGAACAGACTGCTTCTCTTTCAGAGAAACGCATGTGAGTTTCTGGTGAATGCTTGTAAGAAGCTTAAGGCACTTTCAAAGGAAAGTGATTTTCTCTGAAAGGACAGCATTTAGAAACTGAAGCAACACTCCATTCACTTCGCACAGTGAATTGAAGTGTTGGAACAGACTGCTTCTCTTTCAGAGAAATGCATGTGAGTTTCTGTTGAATGCTTGTAAGTAGCTTAAGGCACTTTCAAAGGAAAGTGATGTTCTCTGAAAGGACAGCGTTTAGAAAGTGAAGCAACACTCCATTCACTTCGCAGAGTGAATTGAAGTATTGGAACAGACTGCTTCTCTTTCAGAGAAACGCATGTGAGTTTCTGTTGAATGCTTGTAAGTAGCTTAAGGCACTTTCAAAGGAAAGTGATTTTCTCTGAAAGGACAGCATTTAGAAAGTGACGCAACACTCCATTCACTTCGCACAGTGAATTGAAGTGTTGGAACAGACTGCTTCTCTTTCAGAGAAACGCATGTGAGTTTCTTGTGAATTCTTGCAAGTTGCTTAAGGGACTTTCAAATTAAAGTGATTTTCTCTGAAAGGACAGCATTTAGAAACTGAAGCAACACTCCATTCACTTCGCACAGTGAATTGAAGTGTTGGAACAGACTGCTTCTCTTTAAGAGAAACGCATGTGAGTTTTTTGTGAATGCTTGAAAGTAGTTTAAGGCACTTTCAAAGGAAAGTGATTTTCTCTGAAAGGACAGAATTTAGAAAGTGATGCAACACTCCATTCACTTCGCACAGTGAATTGAAGTGTTGGAACAGACTGCTTCTCTTTCAGAGAAATGCATGTGAGTTTCTGTTGAATGCTTGTCAGTAGCTTAAGGCTCTTTCAAAGGAAAGTGATTTTCTCTGAAAGGACAGCATTTAGAAAGTAGAGTAACACTCCATTCCCTTCGCGCAATGAATTGAAGTGTCGGAACAGACTTCTTCTCTTTCATAGAAGCGCATTAGTGTTTCTTGTGAATGCTTGTAAGAAGCTTAAGGCACTTTCAAAGGAAAGTGATTTTCTCTGAAAGGACAGCATTTAGAAAGTGAAGCAACACTCCATTCACTTCGCACAGTGAATTGAAGTGTTGGAACAGACTGCTTCTCTTTCAGAGAAACGCATGTGAGTTTCTTGTGAATTCTTGCAAGTTGCTTAAGGCACTTTCAAAGGAAAGTGATTTTCTCTGAAAGGACAGCATTTAGAAACTGAAGCAACACTCCATTCACTTCGCACAGTGAATTCAAGTGTTGGAACAGACTGCTTCTCTTTCAGAGAAACGTATGTGAGTTTTTTGTGAATGCTTGAAAGTAGTTTAAGGCACTTTCAAAGGAAAGTGATTTTCTCTGAAAGGACAGAATTTAGAAAGTGAAGCAACACTCCATTCACTTCGCACAGTGAATTGAAGTGTTTGAACAGTCTTCTTCTCTTTCAGAGAAACGCATGTGAGTTTCTTCCTAATGCTTGCAAGTAGCTTAAGGCACTTTCAAAGGAAAGTGATTTTCTCTGAAAGGACAGCATTTAGAAAGTGAAGCAACACTCCATTCACTTCGCACAGTGAATTGAAGTGTTGGAACAGACTGCTTCTCTTTCAGAGAAACGCATGTGAGTTTCTGGTGAATGCTTGTAAGAAGCTTAAGGCACTTTCAAAGGAAAGTGATTTTCTCTGAAAGGACAGCATTTAGAAAGTGAAGCAACACTCCATTCACTTCGCACAGTGAATTGAAGTGTTGGAACAGACTGCTTCTCTTTAAGAGAAACGCATGTGAGTTTTTTGTGAATGCTTGAAAGTAGTTTAAGGCACTTTCAAAGGAAAGTGATTTTCTCTGAAAGGACAGAATTTAGAAAGTGATGCAACACTCCATTCACTTCGCACAGTGAATTGAAGTGTTGGAACAGACTGCTTCTCTTTAAGAGAAACGCATGTGAGTGTTTTGTGAATGCTTGAAAGTAGTTTAAGGCACTTTCAAAGGAAAGTGATTTTCTCTGAAAGGACAGCATTTAGAAAGTGAAGCAACACTCCATTCCCTTCGTGCAGTGAATTGAAGTGTTGGAACAGAGTGCTTCTCTTTCATAGAAACGCATTAGTGTTTCTTGTGAATGCTTGCAAGTGGCTTAAGGCACTTTCAAAGGAAAGTGATTTTCTCTGAAAGGACAGCATTTAGAAAGTGAAGCAACACTCCATTCACTTCGCACAGTGAATTGAAGTGTTGGAACAGACTGCTTCTCTTTCCGAGAAACGCATGTGAGTTTCTTCCTAATGCTTGCAAGTAGCTTAAGGCACTTTCAAGGGAAAGTGATTTTCTCTGAAAGGACAGCATTTAGAAACTGAAGCAACACTCCATTCACTTCGCACAGTGAATTGAAGTGTTGGAACAGACTGCTGCTCTTTCAGAGAAACGCATGTGAGTTTCTTCCTAATGCTTGTAAGTAGCTTCAGGCACTTTCAAAGGAAAGTGATTTTCTCTGAAAGGACAGCATTTAGAAAGTGAAGCAACACTCCTTTCACTTCGTGCAGTGAGTTGAAGTGTTGGAACAGAGTGCTTCTCTTTCATAGAAACGCATTAGTGTTTCTTGTGAATGCTTGCAAGTGGCTTAAGGCACTTTCAAAGGAAAGTGATTTTCTCTGAAAGGACAGCATTTAGAAAGTGAAGCAACACTCCATTCACTTTGTACAGTGAATTGAAGTGTTGGAACAGACTGCCTCTCTTTCAGAGAAATGCATGTGAGTTTCTGTTGAATGCTTGTCAGTAGCTTAAGGCTCTTTCAAAGGAAAGTGATTTTCTCTGAAAGGACAGCATTCAGAAAGTAAAGCAACACTCCATTCCCTTCGCGCAATGAATTGAAGTGTTGGAACAGACTGCTTCTCTTTCATAGAAACGCATTAGTGTTTCTTGTGAATGCTTGTAAGAAGCTTAAGGCACTTTCAAAGGAAAGTGATTTTCTCTGAAAGGACAGCATTTAGAAAGTGAAGCAACACTCCATTCACTTCGCACAGTGAATTGAAGTGTTGGAACAGACTGCTTCTCTTTCAGAGAAACGCATGTGAGTTTCTTGTGAATTCTTGCAAGTTGCTTAAGGCACTTTCAAAGGAAAGTGATTTTCTCTGAAAGGACAGCATTTAGAAACTGAAGCAACACTCCATTCACTTCGCAGAGTGAATTGAAGTATTGGAACAGACTGATTCTCTTTCAGAGAAACGCATGTGAGTTTTTTGTGAATGCTTGAAAGTAGTTTAAGGCACTTTCAAAGGAAAGTGATTTTCTCTGAAAGGACAGAATTTAGAAAGTGAAGCAACACTCCATTCACTTCACACAGTGAATTGAAGTGTTTGAACAGTCTGCTTCTCTTTCAGAGAAACGCATGTGAGTTTCTTCCTAATGCTTGCAAGTAGCTTAAGGCACTTTCAAAGGAAAGTGATTTTGTCTGAAAGGACAGCATTTAGAAAGTGAAGCAACACTCCATTCACTTCGCACAGTGAATTGAAGTGTTGGAACAGACTGCTTCTCTTTCAGAGAAACGCATGTGAGTTTCTGGTGAATGCTTGTAAGAAGCTTAAGGCACTTTCAAAGAAAAATGATTTTCTCTGAAAGGACAGCATTTAGAAAGTGAAGCAACACTCCATTCACTTCGCACAGTGAATTGAAGTGTTGGAAAAGACTGCTTCTCTTTCAGAGAAATGCATGTGAGTTTCTGTTGAATGCTTGTAAGTAGCTTAAGGCACTTTCAAAGGAAAGTGATTTTCTCTGAAAGGACAGCATTTAGAAAGTGAAGCAACACTCCATTCACTTCGCAGAGTGAATTGAAGTATTGGAACAGACTGCTTTTCTTTCAGATAAACGCATGTGAGTTTCTGTTGAATGCTTGTAAGTAGCTTAAGGCACTTTCAAAGGAAAGTGATTTTCTCTGAAAGGACAGCATTTAGAAAGTGAAGCAACACTCCATTCACTTCGCACAGTGAATTGAAGTGTTGGAACAGACTGCTTCTCTTTCAGAGAAACGCATGTGAGTTTCTTGGGAATTCTTGCAAGTTGCTTAAGGCACTTTCAAAGGAAAGTGATTTTCTCTGAAAGGACAGAATTTAGAAAGTGAAGCAACACTCCATTCACTTCGCACAGTGAATTGAAGTGTTTGAACAGTCTTCTTCTCTTTCAGAGAAACGCATGTGAGTTTCTTCCTAATGCTTGCAAGTAGCTTAAGGCACTTTCAAAGGAAAGTGATTTTCTCTGAAAGGACAGCATTTAGAAAGTGAAGCAACACTCCATTCACGTCGCACAGTGAATTGAAGTGTTGGAACAGACTGCTTCTCTTTCAGAGAAACGCATGTGAGTTTCTGGTGAATGCTTGTAAGAAGCTTAAGGCACTTTCAAAGGAAAGTGATTTTCTCTGAAAGGACAGCATTTAGAAAGTGAAGCAACACTCCATTCACTTCGCACAGTGAATTGAAGTGTTGGAACAGACTGCTTCTCTTTCAGAGAAACGCATGTGAGTTTCTTGTGAATTCTTGCAAGTTGCTTAAGGCACTTTCAAAGGAAAGTGATTTTCTCTGAAAGGACAGCATTTAGAAACTGAAGCAACACTCCATTCACTTCGCAGAGTGAATTGAAGTATTGGAACAGATTGCTTCTCTTTCAGAGAAACGCATGTGAGTTATTTGTGAATGCTTGAAAGTAGTTTAAGGCACTTTCAAAGGAAAGTGATTTTCTCTGAAAGGACAGAATTTAGAAAGTGAAGCAACACTCCATTCACTTCGCACAGTGAATTGAAGTGTTTGAACAGTCTTCTTCTCTTTCAGAGAAACGCATGTGAGTTTCTTCCTAATGCTTGCAAGTAGCTTAAGGCACTTTCAAAGGAAAGTGATTTTCTCTGAAAGGACAGCATTTAGAAAGTGAAGCAACACTCCATTCACTTCGCACAGTGAATTGAAGTGTTGGAACAGACTGCTTCTCTTTCAGAGAAACGCATGTGAGTTTCTGGTGAATGCTTGTAAGAAGCTTAAGGCACTTTCAAAGGAAAGTGATTTTCTCTGAAAGGACAGCATTTAGAAACTGAAGCAACACTCCATTCACTTCGCACAGTGAATTGAAGTGTTGGAACAGACTGCTTCTCTTTCAGAGAAATGCATGTGAGTTTCTGTTGAATGCTTGTAAGTAGCTTAAGGCACTTTCAAAGGAAAGTGATTTTCTCTGAAAGGACAGCATTTAGAAAGTGAAGCAACACTCCATTCACTTCGCAGAGTGAATTGAAGTATTGGAACAGACTGCTTCTCTTTCAGAGAAACGCATGTGAGTTTCTGTTGAATGCTTGTAAGTAGCTTAAGGCACTTTCAAAGGAAAGTGATTTTCTCTGAAAGGACAGCATTTAGAAAGTGAAGCAACACTCCATTCACTTCGCACAGTGAATTGAAGTGTTGGAACAGACTGCTTCTCTTTCAGAGAAACGCATGTGAGTTTCTTGTGAATTCTTGCAAGTTGCTTAAGGCACTTTCAAATTAAAGTGATTTTCTCTGAAAGGACAGCATTTAGAAACTGAAGCAACACTCCATTCACTTCGCACAGTGAATTGAAGTGTTGGAACAGACTGCTTCTCTTTAAGAGAAACGCATGTGAGTTTTTTGTGAATGCTTGAAAGTAGTTTAAGGCACTTTCAAAGGAAAGTGATTTTCTCTGAAAGGACAGAATTTAGAAAGTGATGCAACACTCCATTCACTTCGCACAGTGAATTGAAGTGTTGGAACAGACTGCTTCTCTTTCAGAGAAATGCATGTGAGTTTCTGTTGAATGCTTGTCAGTAGCTTAAGGCTCTTTCAAAGGAAAGTGATTTTCTCTGAAAGGACAGCATTTAGAAAGTAGAGTAACACTCCATTCCCTTCGCGCAATGAATTGAAGTGTCGGAACAGACTGCTTCTCTTTCATAGAAGCGCATTAGTGTTTCTTGTGAATGCTTGTAAGAAGCTTAAGGCACTTTCAAAGGAAAGTGATTTTCTCTGAAAGGACAGCATTTAGAAAGTGAAGCAACACTCCATTCACTTCGCACAGTGAATTGAAGTGTTGGAACAGACTGCTTCTCTTTCAGAGAAACGCATGTGAGTTTCTTGTGAATTCTTGCAAGTTGCTTAAGGCACTTTCAAAGGAAAGTGATTTTCTCTGAAAGGACAGCATTTAGAAACTGAAGCAACACTCCATTCACTTCGCACAGTGAATTCAAGTGTTGGAACAGACTGCTTCTCTTTCAGAGAAACGTATGTGAGTTTTTTGTGAATGCTTGAAAGTAGTTTAAGGCACTTTCAAAGGAAAGTGATTTTCTCTGAAAGGACAGAATTTAGAAAGTGAAGCAACACTCCATTCACTTCGCACAGTGAATTGAAGTGTTTGAACAGTCTTCTTCTCTTTCAGAGAAACGCATGTGAGTTTCTTCCTAATGCTTGCAAGTAGCTTAAGGCACTTTCAAAGGAAAGTGATTTTCTCTGAAAGGACAGCATTTAGAAAGTGAAGCAACACTCCATTCACTTCACACAGTGAATTGAAGTGTTGGAACAGACTGCTTCTCTTTCAGAGAAACGCATGTGAGTTTCTGGTGAATGCTTGTAAGAAGCTTAAGGCACTTTCAAAGGAAAGTGATTTTCTCTGAAAGGACAGCATTTAGAAAGTGAAGCAACACTCCATTCACTTCGCACAGTGAATTGAAGTGTTGGAACAGACTGCTTCTCTTTAAGAGAAACGCATGTGAGTTTTTTGTGAATGCTTGAAAGTAGTTTAAGGCACTTTCAAAGGAAAGTGATTTTCTCTGAAAGGACAGAATTTAGAAAGTGATGCAACACTCCATTCACTTCGCACAGTGAATTGAAGTGTTGGAACAGACTGCCTCTCTTTCAGAGAAACGCATGTGAGTTTTTTGTGAATGCTTGAAAGTAGTTTAAGGCACTTTCAAAGGAAAGTGATATTCTCTGAAAGGACAGAATTTAGAAAGTGATGCAACACTCCATTCACTTCGCACAGTGAATTGAAGTGTTGGAACAGACTGCTTCTCTTTCAGAGAAATGCATGTGAGTTTCTGTTGAATGCTTGTCAGTAGCTTAAGGCTCTTTCAAAGGAAAGTGATTTTCTCTGAAAGGACAGCATTTAGAAAGTAGAGTAACACTCCATTCCCTTCGCGCAATGAATTGAAGTGTCGGAACAGACTGCTTCTCTTTCATAGAAGCGCATTAGTGTTTCTTGTGAATGCTTGTAAGAAGCTTAAGGCACTTTCAAATGAAAGTGATTTTCTCTGAAAGGACAGCATTTAGAAAGTGAAGCAACACTCCATTCACTTCGCACAGTGAATTGAAGTGTTGGAACAGACTGCTTCTCTTTCAGAGAAACGCATGTGAGTTTCTTGTGAATTCTTGCAAGTTGCTTATGGCACATTCAAAGGAAAGTGATTTTCTCTGAAAGGACAGCATTTAGAAAGTGAAGCAACACTCCATTCACTTCGCACAGTGAATTGAAGTGTTGGAACAGACTGCTTCTCTTTCAGAGAAACGCATGTGAGTTTCTTGTGAATTCTTGCAAGTTGCTTAAGGCACTTTCAAAGGAAAGTGATTTTCTCTGAAAGGACAGCATTTAGAAACTGAAGCAACACTCCATTCACTTCGCACAGTGAATTGAAGTGTTGGAACAGACTGCTTCTCTTTCAGAGAAACGTATGTGAGTTTTTTGTGAATGCTTGAAAGTAGTTTAAGGCACTTTCAAAGGAAAGTGATTTTCTCTGAAAGGACAGAATTTAGAAAGTGAAGTAACAATCCATTCACTTCGCACAGTGAATTGAAGTGTTTGAACAGTCTTCTTCTCTTTCAGAGAAACGCATGTGAGTTTCTTCCTAATGCTTGCAAGTAGCTTAAGGCACTTTCAAAGGAAAGTGATTTTCTCTGAAAGGACAGCATTTAGAAAGTGAAGCAACACTCCATTCACTTCGCACAGTGAATTGAAGTGTTGGAACAGACTGCTTCTCTTTCAGAGAAACGCATGTGAGTTTCTGGTGAATGCTTGTAAGAAGCTTAAGGCACTTTCAAAGGAAAGTGATTTTCTCTGAAAGGACAGCATTTAGAAAGTGAAGCAACACTCCATTCACTTCGCACAGTGAATTGAAGTGTTGGAACAGACTGCTTCTCTTTAAGAGAAACGCATGTGAGTTTTTTGTGAATGCTTGAAAGTAGTTTAAGGCACTTTCAAAGGAAAGTGATTTTCTCTGAAAGGACAGAATTTAGAAAGTGATGCAACACTCCATTCACTTCGCACAGTGAATTGAAGTGTTGGAACAGACTGCTTCTCTTTAAGAGAAACGCATGTGAGTTTTTTGTGAATGCTTGTCAGTAGCTTAAGGCTCTTTCAAAGGAAAGTGATTTTCTCTGAAAGGACAGCATTTAGAAAGTAGAGTAACACTCCATTCCCTTCGCGCAATGAATTGAAGTGTCGGAACAGACTGCTTCTCTTTCATAGAAGCGCATTAGTGTTTCTTGTGAATGCTTGTAAGAAGCTTAAGGCACTTTCAAAGGAAAGTGATTTTCTCTGAAAGGACAGCATTTAGAAAGTGAAGCAACACTCCATTCACTTCGCACAGTGAATTGAAGTGTTGGAACAGACTGCTTCTCTTTCAGAGAAACGCATGTGAGTTTCTTGTGAATTCTTGCAAGTTGCTTAAGGCACTTTCAAAGGAAAGTGATTTTCTCTGAAAGGACAGCATTTAGAAACTGAAGCAACACTCCATTCACTTCGCACAGTGAATTCAAGTGTTGGAACAGACTGCTTCTCTTTCAGAGAAACGTATGTGAGTTTTTTGTGAATGCTTGAAAGTAGTTTAAGGCACTTTCAAAGGAAAGTGATTTTCTCTGAAAGGACAGAATTTAGAAAGTGAAGCAACACTCCATTCACTTCGCACATTGAATTGAAGTGTTTGAACAGTCTTCTTCTCTTTCAGAGAAACGCATGTGAGTTTCTTCCTAATGCTTGCAAGTAGCTTAAGGAACTTTCAAAGGAAAGTGATTTTCTCTGAAAGGACAGCATTTAGAAAGTGAAGCAACACTCCATTCACTTCGCACAGTGAATTGAAGTGTTGGAACAGACTGCTTCTCTTTCAGAGAAACGCATGTGAGTTTCTGGTGAATGCTTGTAAGAAGCTTAAGGCACTTTCAAAGGAAAGTGATTTTCTCTGAAAGGACAGCATTTAGAAAGTGAAGCAACACTCCATTCACTTCGCACAGTGAATTGAAGTGTTGGAACAGACTGCTTCTCTTTAAGAGAAACGCATGTGAGTTTTTTGTGAATGCTTGAAAGTAGTTTAAGGCACTTTCAAAGGAAAGTGATTTTCTCTGAAAGGACAGAATTTAGAAAGTGATGCAACACTCCATTCACTTCGCACAGTGAATTGAAGTGTTGGAACAGACTGCTTCTCTTTAAGAGAAACGCATGTGAGTTTTTTTGTGAATGCTTGAAAGTAGTTTAAGGCACTTTCAAAGGAAAGTGATTTTCTCTGAAAGGACAGCATTTAGAAAGTGAAGCAACACTCCATTCCCTTCGTGCAGTGAATTGAAGTGTTGGAACAGAGTGCTTCTCTTTCATAGAAACGCATTAGTGTTTCTAGTGAATGCTTGCAAGTGGCTTAAGGCACTTTCAAAGGAAAGTGATTTTCTCTGAAAGGACAGCATTTAGAAAGTGAAGCAACACTCCATTCACTTCGCACAGTGAATTGAAGTGTTGGAACAGACTGCTTCTCTTTCAGAGAAACGCATGTGAGTTTCTGGTGAATGCTTGTAAGAAGCTTAAGGCACTTTCAAAGGAAAGTGATTTTCTCTGAAAGGACAGCATTTAGAAACTGAAGCAACACTCCATTCACTTCGCAGAGTGAATTGAAGTATTGGAACAGACTGCTTCTCTTTCAGAGAAACGCATGTGAGTTATTTGTGAATGCTTGAAAGTAGTTTAAGGCACTTTCAAAGGAAAGTGATTTTCTCTGAAAGGACAGAATTTAGAAAGTGAAGCAACACTCCATTCACTTCGCACAGTGAATTGAAGTGTTTGAACAGTCTTCTTCTCTTTCAGAGAAACGCATGTGAGTTTCTTCCTAATGCTTGCAAGTAGCTTAAGGCACTTTCAAAGTAAAGTGATTTTCTCTGAAAGGACAGCATTTAGAAAGTGAAGCAACACTCCATTCACTTCGCACAGTGAATTGAAGTGTTGGAACAGACTGCTTCTCTTTCAGAGAAACGCATGTGAGTTTCTGGTGAATGCTTGTAAGAAGCTTAAGGCACTTTCAAAGGAAAGTGATTTTCTCTGAAAGGACAGCATTTAGAAACTGAAGCAACACTCCATTCACTTCGCACAGTGAATTGAAGTGTTGGAACAGACTGCTTCTCTTTCAGAGAAATGCATGTGAGTTTCTGTTGAATGCTTGTAAGTAGCTTAAGGCACTTTCAAAGGAAAGTGATTTTCTCTGAAAGGACAGCATTTAGAAAGTGAAGCAACACTCCATTCACTTCGCAGAGTGAATTGAAGTATTGGAACAGACTGCTTCTCTTTCAGAGAAACGCATGTGAGTTTCTCTTGAATGCTTGTAAGTAGCTTAAGGCACTTTCAAAGGAAAGTGATTTTCTCTGAAAGGACAGCATTTAGAAAGTGAAGCAACACTCCATTCACTTCGCACAGTGAATTGAAGTGTTGGAACAGACTGCTTCTCTTTCAGAGAAACGCATGTGAGTTTCTTGTGAATTCTTGCAAGTTGCTTAAGGCACTTTCAAATTAAAGTGATTTTCTCTGAAAGGACAGCATTTAGAAACTGAAGCAACACTCCATTCACTTCGCACAGTGAATTGAAGTGTTGGAACAGACTGCTTCTCTTTAAGAGAAACGCATGTGAGTTTTTTGTGAATGCTTGAAAGTAGTTTAAGGCACTTTCAAAGGAAAGTGATTTTCACTGAAAGGACAGAATTTAGAAAGTGATGCAACACTCCATTCACTTCGCACAGTGAATTGAAGTGTTGGAACAGACTGCTTCTCTTTCAGAGAAATGCATGTGAGTTTCTGTTGAATGCTTGTCAGTAGCTTAAGGCTCTTTCAAAGGAAAGTGATTTTCTCTGAAAGGACAGCATTTAGAAAGTAGAGTAACACTCCATTCCCTTCGCGCAATGAATTGAAGTGTCGGAACAGACTGCTTCTCTTTCATAGAAGCGCATTAGTGTTTCTTGTGAATGCTTGTAAGAAGCTTAAGGCACTTTCAAAGGAAAGTGATTTTCTCTGAAAGGACAGCATTTAGAAAGTGAAGCAACACTCCATTCACTTCGCACAGTGAATTGAAGTGTTGGAACAGACTGCTTCTCTTTCAGAGAAACGCATGTGAGTTTCTTGTGAATTCTTGCAAGTTGCTTAAGGCACTTTCAAAGGAAAGTGATTTTCTCTGAAAGGACAGCATTTAGAAACTGAAGCAACACTCCATTCACTTCGCACAGTGAATTCAAGTGTTGGAACAGACTGCTTCTCTTTCAGAGAAACGTATGTGAGTTTTTTGTGAATGCTTGAAAGTAGTTTAAGGCACTTTCAAAGGAAAGTGATTTACTCTGAAAGGACAGAATTTAGAAAGTGAAGCAACACTCCATTCACTTCGCACAGTGAATTGAAGTGTTTGAACAGTCTTCTTCTCTTTCAGAGAAACGCATGTGAGTTTCTTCCTAATGCTTGCAAGTAGCTTAAGGCACTTTCAAAGGAAAGTGATTTTCTCTGAAAGGACAGCATTTAGAAAGTGAAGCAACACTCCATTCACTTCGCACAGTGAATTGAAGTGTTGGAACAGACTGCTTCTCTTTAAGAGAAATGCATGTGAATTTTTTGTGAATGCTTGAAAGTAGTTTAAGGCACTTTCAAAGGAAAGTGATTTTCTCTGAAAGGACAGAATTTAGAAAGTGATGCAACACTCCATTCACTTCGCACAGTGAATTGAAGTGTTGGAATAGACTGCTTCTCTTTAAGAGAAACGCATGTGAGTTTTTTGTGAATGCTTGAAAGTAGTTTAAGGCACTTTCAAAG
The DNA here is from genome assembly GCF_982192425.1 of Myodes glareolus. NCBI lineage: Eukaryota > Metazoa > Chordata > Mammalia > Rodentia > Cricetidae > Myodes > Myodes glareolus. The sequence continues at coordinate 1,893,724 of NW_028263213.1, forward strand.
GAAAGTGATTTTCTCTGAAAGGACAGCATTTAGAAAGTGAAGCAACACTCCATTCCCTTCGTGCAGTGAATTGAAGTGTTGGAACAGAGTGCTTCTCTTTCATAGAAACGCATTAGTGTTTCTTGTGAATGCTTGCAAGTGGCTTAAGGCACTTTCAAAGGAAAGTGATTTTCTCTGAAAGGACAGCATTTAGAAAGTGAAGCAACACTCCATTCACTTCGCACAGTGAATTGAAGTGTTGGAACAGACTGCTTCTCTTTCCGAGAAACGCATGTGAGTTTCTTCCTAATGCTTGCAAGTAGCTTAAGGCACATTCAAGGGAAAGTGATTTTCTCTGAAAGGACAGCATTTAGAAAGTGAAGCAACACTCCATTCACTTCGCACAGTGAATTGAAGTGTTGGAACAGACTGCTTCTCTTTCAGAGAAACGCATGTGAGTTTCTTCCTAATGCTTGTAAGTAGCTTCAGGCACTTTCAAAGGAAAGTGATTTTCTCTGAAAGGACAGCATTTAGAAAGTGAAGCAACACTCCATTCACTTCGTGCAGTGAGTTGAAGTGTTGGAACAGAGTGCTTCTCTTTCATAGAAACGCATTAGTGTTTCTTGTGAATGCTTGCAAGTGGCTTAAGGCACTTTCAAAGGAAAGTGATTTTCTCTGAAAGGACAGCATTTAGAAAGTGAAGCAACACTCCATTCACTTTGTACAGTGAATTGAAGTGTTGGAACAGACTGCCTCTCTTTCAGAGAAATGCATGTGAGTTTCTGTTGAATGCTTGTCAGTAGCTTAAGGCTCTTTCAAAGGAAAGTGATTTTCTCTGAAAGGACAGCATTCAGAAAGTAAAGCAACACTCCATTCCCTTCGCGCAATTAATTGAAGTGTTGGAACAGACTGCTTCTCTTTCATAGAAACGCATTAGTGTTTCTTGTGAATGCTTGTAAGAAGCTTAAGGCACTTTCAAAAGAAAGTGATTTTCTCTGAAAGGACAGCATTTAGAAAGTGAAGCAACACTCCATTCACTTCGCACAGTGAATTGAAGTGTTGGAACAGACTGCTTCTCTTTCAGAGAAACGCATGTGAGTTTCTTGTGAATTCTTGCAAGTTGCTTAAGGCACTTTCAAAGGAAAGTGATTTTCTCTGAAAGGACAGCATTTAGAAACTGAAGCAACACTCCATTCACTTCGCAGAGTGAATTGAAGTATTGGAACAGACTGCTTCTCTTTCAGAGAAACGCATGTGAGTTTTTTGTGAATGCTTGAAAGTAGTTTAAGGCACTTTCAAAGGAAAGTGATTTTCTCTGAAAGGACAGAATTTAGAAAGTGAAGCAACACTCCATTCACTTCGCACAGTGAATTGAAGTGTTTGAACAGTCTGCTTCTCTTTCAGAGAAACGCATGTGAGTTTCTTCCTAATGCTTGCAAGTAGCTTAAGGCACTTTCAAAGGAAAGTGATTTTCTCTGAAAGGACAGCATTTAGAAAGTGAAGCAACACTCCATTCACTTCGCACAGTGAATTGAAGTGTTGGAACAGACTGCTTCTCTTTCAGAGAAACGCATGTGAGTTTCTGGTGAATGCTTGTAAGAAGCTTAAGGCACTTTCAAAGGAAAGTGATTTTCTCTGAAAGGACAGCATTTAGAAACTGAAGCAACACTCCATTCATTTCGCACAGTGAATTGAAGTGTTGGAACAGACTGCTTCTCTTTCAGAGAAATGCATGTGAGTTTCTGTTGAATGCTTGTAAGTAGCTTAAGGCACTTTCAAAGGAAAGTGATTTTCTCTGAAAGGACAGCATTTAGAAAGTGAAGCAACACTCCATTCACTTCGCAGAGTGAATTGAAGTATTGGAACAGACTGCTTCTCTTTCAGAGAAACGCATGTGAGTTTCTGTTGAATGCTTGTAAGTAGCTTAAGGCACTTTCAAAGGAAAGTGATTTTCTCTGAAAGGACAGCATTTAGAAAGTGAAGCAACACTCCATTCACTTCGCACAGTGAATTGAAGTGTTGGAACAGACTGCTTCTCTTTCAGAGAAACGCATGTGAGTTTCTTGTGAATTCTTGCAAGTTGCTTAAGGCACTTTCAAATTAAAGTGATTTTCTCTGAAAGGACAGCATTTAGAAACTGAAGCAACACTCCATTCACTTCGCACAGTGAATTGAAGTGTTGGAACAGACTGCTTCTCTTTAAGAGAAACGCATGTGAGTTTTTTGTGAATGCTTGAAAGTAGTTTAAGGCACTTTCAAAGGAAAGTGATTTTCTCTGAAAGGACAGAATTTAGAAAGTGATGCAACACTCCATTCACTTCGCACAGTGAATTGAAGTGTTGGAACAGACTGCTTCTCTTTCAGAGAAATGCATGTGAGTTTCTGTTGAATGCTTGTCAGTAGCTTAAGGCTCTTTCAAAGGAAAGTGATTTTCTCTGAAAGGACAGCATTTAGAAAGTAGAGTAACACTCCATTCCCTTCGCGCAATGAATTGAAGTGTCGGAACAGACTGCTTCTCTTTCATAGAAGCGCATTAGTGTTTCTTGTGAATGCTTGTAAGAAGCTTAAGGCACTTTCAAAGGAAAGTGATTTTCTCTGAAAGGACAGCATTTAGAAAGTGAAGCAACACTCCATTCACTTCGCACAGTGAATTGAAGTGTTGGAACAGACTGCTTCTCTTTCAGAGAAACGCATGTGAGTTTCTTGTGAATTCTTGCAAGTTGCTTAAGGCACTTTCAAAGGAAAGTGATTTTCTCTGAAAGGACAGCATTTAGAAACTGAAGCAACACTCCATTCACTTCGCACAGTGAATTCAAGTGTTGGAACAGACTGCTTCTCTTTCAGAGAAACGTATGTGAGTTTTTTGTGAATGCTTGAAAGTAGTTTAAGGCACTTTCAAAGGAAAGTGATTTTCTCTGAAAGGACAGAATTTAGAAAGTGAAGCAACACTCCATTCACTTCGCACAGTGAATTGAAGTGTTTGAACAGTCTTCTTCTCTTTCAGAGAAACGCATGTGAGTTTCTTCCTAATGCTTGCAAGTAGCTTAAGGCACTTTCAAAGGAAAGTGATTTTCTCTGAAAGGACAGCATTTAGAAAGTGAAGCAACACTCCATTCACTTCGCACAGTGAATTGAAGTGTTGGAACAGACTGCTTCTCTTTCAGAGAAACGCATGTGAGTTTCTGGTGGATGCTTGTAAGAAGCTTAAGGCACTTTCAAAGGAAAGTGATTTTCTCTGAAAGGACAGCATTTAGAAAGTGAAGCAACACTCCATTCACTTCGCACAGTGAATTGAAGTGTTGGAACAGACTGCTTCTCTTTAAGAGAAACGCATGTGAGTTTTTTGTGAATGCTTGAAAGTAGTTTAAGGCACTTTCAAAGGAAAGTGATTTTCTCTGAAAGGACAGAATTTAGAAAGTGATGCAACACTCCATTCACTTCGCACAGTGAATTGAAGTGTTGGAACAGACTGCTTCTCTTTAAGAGAAACGCATGTGAGTTTTTTGTGAATGCTTGAAAGTAGTTTAAGGCACTTTCAAAGGAAAGTGATTTTCTCTGAAAGGACAGCATTTAGAACGTGAAGCAACACTCCATTCCCTTCGTGCAGTGAATTGAAGTGTTGGAACAGAGTGCTTCTCTTTCATAGAAACGCATTAGTGTTTCTTGTGAATGCTTGCAAGTTGCTTAAGGCACTTTCAAAGGAAAGTGATTTTCTCTGAAAGGACAGCATTTAGAAAGTGAAGCAACACTCCATTCACTTCGCACAGTGAATTGAAGTGTTGGAACAGACTGCTTCTCTTTCCGAGAAACGCATGTGAGTTTCTTCCTAATGCTTGCAAGTAGCTTAAGGCACTTTCAAGGGAAAGTGATTTTCTCTGAAAGGACAGCATTTAGAAAGTGAAGCAACACTCCATTCACTTCGCACAGTGAATTGAAGTGTTGGAACAGACTGCTTCTCTTTCAGAGAAACGCATGTGAGTTTCTTCCTAATGCTTGTAAGTAGCTTAAGGCACTTTCAAAGGAAAGTGATTTTCTCTGAAAGGACAGCATTTAGAAAGTGAAGCAACACTCCATTCACTTCGTGCAGTGAGTTGAAGTGTTGGAACAGAGTGCTTCTCTTTCATAGAAACGCATTAGTGTTTCTTGTGAATGCTTGCAAGTGGCTTAAGGCACTTTAAAAGGAAAGTGATTTTCTCTGAAAGGACAGCATTTAGAAAGTGAAGCAACACTCCATTCACTTTGTACAGTGAATTGAAGTGTTGGAACAGACTGCCTCTCTTTCAGAGAAATGCATGTGAGTTTCTGTTGAATGCTTGTCAGTAGCTTAAGGCTCTTTCAAAGGAAAGTGATTTTCTCTGAAAGGACAGCATTCAGAAAGTAAAGCAACACTCCATTCCCTTCGCGCAATGAATTGAAGTGTTGGAACAGACTGCTTCTCTTTAAGAGAAACGCATGTGAGTTTTTTGTGAATGCTTGAAAGTAGTTTAAGGCACTTTCAAAGGAAAGTGATTTTCTCTGAAAGGACAGAATTTAGAAAGTGATGCAACACTCCATTCACTTCGCACAGTGAATTGAAGTGTTGGAACAGACTGCTCCTCTTTCAGAGAAATGCATGTGAGTTTCTGTTGAATGCTTGTCAGTAGCTTAAGGCTCTTTCAAAGGAAAGTGATTTTCTCTGAAAGGACAGCATTTAGAAAGTAGAGTAACACTCCATTCCCTTCGCGCAATGAATTGAAGTGTCGGAACAGACTGCTTCTCTTTCATAGAAGCGCATTAGTGTTTCTTGTGAATGCTTGTAAGAAGCTTAAGGCACTTTCAAAGGAAAGTGATTTTCTCTGAAAGGACAGCATTTAGAAAGTGAAGCAACACTCCATTCACTTCGCACAGTGAATTGAAGTGTTGGAACAGACTGCTTCTCTTTCAGAGAAACGCATGTGAGTTTCTTGTGAATTCTTGCAAGTTGCTTAAGGCACTTTCAAAGGAAAGTGATTTTCTCTGAAAGGACAGCATTTAGAAACTGAAGCAACACTCCATTCACTTCGCACAGTGAATTCAAGTGTTGGAACAGACTGCTTCTCTTTCAGAGAAACGTATGTGAGATGTTTGTGAATGCTTGAAAGTAGTTTAAGGCACTTTCAAAGGAAAGTGATTTTCTCTGAAAGGACAGAATTTAGAAAGTGAAGCAACAATCCATTCACTTCGCACAGTGAATTGAAGTGTTTGAACAGTCTTCTTCTCTTTCAGAGAAACGCATGTGAGTTTCTTCCTAATGCTTGCAAGTAGCTTAAGGAACTTTCAAAGGAAAGTGATTTTCTCTGAAAGGACAGCATTTAGGAACTGAAGCAACACTCCATTCACTTCGCACCGTGAATTCAAGTGTTGGAACAGACTGCTTCTCTTTCAGAGAAACGTATGTGAGTTTTTTGTGAATGCTTGAAAGTAGTTTAAGGCACTTTCAAAGGAAAGTGATTTTCTCTGAAAGGACAGAATTTAGAAAGTGAAGCAACACTCCATTCACTTCGCACAGTGAATTGAAGTGTTTGAACAGTCTTCTTCTCTTTCAGAGAAACGCATGTGAGTTTCTTCCTAATGCTTGCAAGTAGCTTAAGGCACTTTCAAAGGAAAGTGATTTTCTCTGAAAGGACAGCATTTAGAAAGTGAAGCAACACTCCATTCACTTCGCACAGTGAATTGAAGTGTTGGAACAGACTGCTTCTCTTTCAGAGAAACGCATGTGAGTTTCTGGTGGATGCTTGTAAGAAGCTTAAGGCACTTTCAAAGGAAAGTGATTTTCTCTGAAAGGACAGCATTTAGAAAGTGAAGCAACACTCCATTCACTTCGCACAGTGAATTGAAGTGTTGGAACAGACTGCTTCTCTTTAAGAGAAACGCATGTGAGTTTTTTGTGAATGCTTGAAAGTAGTTTAAGGCACTTTCAAAGGAAAGTGATTTTCTCTGAAAGGACAGAATTTAGAAAGTGATGCAACACTCCATTCACTTCGCACAGTGAATTGAAGTGTTGGAACAGACTGCTTCTCTTTAAGAGAAACGCATGTGAGTTTTTTGTGAATGCTTGAAAGTAGTTTAAGGCACTTTCAAAGGAAAGTGATTTTCTCTGAAAGGACAGCATTTAGAACGTGAAGCAACACTCCATTCCCTTCGTGCAGTGAATTGAAGTGTTGGAACAGAGTGCTTCTCTTTCATAGAAACGCATTAGTGTTTCTTGTGAATGCTTGCAAGTTGCTTAAGGCACTTTCAAAGGAAAGTGATTTTCTCTGAAAGGACAGCATTTAGAAAGTGAAGCAACACTCCATTCACTTCGCACAGTGAATTGAAGTGTTGGAACAGACTGCTTCTCTTTCCGAGAAACGCATGTGAGTTTCTTCCTAATGCTTGCAAGTAGCTTAAGGCACTTTCAAGGGAAAGTGATTTTCTCTGAAAGGACAGCATTTAGAAAGTGAAGCAACACTCCATTCACTTCGCACAGTGAATTGAAGTGTTGGAACAGACTGCTTCTCTTTCAGAGAAACGCATGTGAGTTTCTTCCTAATGCTTGTAAGTAGCTTAAGGCACTTTCAAAGGAAAGTGATTTTCTCTGAAAGGACAGCATTTAGAAAGTGAAGCAACACTCCATTCACTTCGTGCAGTGAGTTGAAGTGTTGGAACAGAGTGCTTCTCTTTCATAGAAACGCATTAGTGTTTCTTGTGAATGCTTGCAAGTGGCTTAAGGCACTTTAAAAGGAAAGTGATTTTCTCTGAAAGGACAGCATTTAGAAAGTGAAGCAACACTCCATTCACTTTGTACAGTGAATTGAAGTGTTGGAACAGACTGCCTCTCTTTCAGAGAAATGCATGTGAGTTTCTGTTGAATGCTTGTCAGTAGCTTAAGGCTCTTTCAAAGGAAAGTGATTTTCTCTGAAAGGACAGCATTCAGAAAGTAAAGCAACACTCCATTCCCTTCGCGCAATGAATTGAAGTGTTGGAACAGACTGCTTCTCTTTAAGAGAAACGCATGTGAGTTTTTTGTGAATGCTTGAAAGTAGTTTAAGGCACTTTCAAAGGAAAGTGATTTTCTCTGAAAGGACAGAATTTAGAAAGTGATGCAACACTCCATTCACTTCGCACAGTGAATTGAAGTGTTGGAACAGACTGCTCCTCTTTCAGAGAAATGCATGTGAGTTTCTGTTGAATGCTTGTCAGTAGCTTAAGGCTCTTTCAAAGGAAAGTGATTTTCTCTGAAAGGACAGCATTTAGAAAGTAGAGTAACACTCCATTCCCTTCGCGCAATGAATTGAAGTGTCAGAACAGACTGCTTCTCTTTCATAGAAGCGCATTAGTGTTTCTTGTGAATGCTTGTAAGAAGCTTAAGGCACTTTCAAAGGAAAGTGATTTTCTCTGAAAGGACAGCATTTAGAAAGTGAAGCAACACTCCATTCACTTCGCACAGTGAATTGAAGTGTTGGAACAGACTGCTTCTCTTTCAGAGAAACGCATGTGAGTTTCTTGTGAATTCTTGCAAGTTGCTTAAGGCACTTTCAAAGGAAAGTGATTTTCTCTGAAAGGACAGCATTTAGAAACTGAAGCAACACTCCATTCACTTCGCACAGTGAATTCAAGTGTTGGAACAGACTGCTTCTCTTTCAGAGAAACGTATGTGAGATGTTTGTGAATGCTTGAAAGTAGTTTAAGGCACTTTCAAAGGAAAGTGATTTTCTCTGAAAGGACAGAATTTAGAAAGTGAAGCAACAATCCATTCACTTCGCACAGTGAATTGAAGTGTTTGAACAGTCTTCTTCTCTTTCAGAGAAACGCATGTGAGTTTCTTCCTAATGCTTGCAAGTAGCTTAAGGAACTTTCAAAGGAAAGTGATTTTCTCTGAAAGGACAGCATTTAGAAAGTGAAGCAACACTCCATTCACTTCGCACAGTGAATTGAAGTGTTGGAACAGACTGCTTCTCTTTCAGAGAAACGCATGTGAGTTTCTGGTGAATGCTTGTAAGAAGCTTAAGGCACTTTCAAAGGAAAGTGATTTTCTCTGAAAGGACAGCATTTAGAAAGTGAAGCAACACTCCATTCACTTCGCACAGTGAATTGAAGTGTTGGAACAGACTGCTTCTCTTTAAGAGAAACGCATGTGAGTTTTTTGTGAATGCTTGAAAGTAGTTTAAGGCACTTTCAAAGGAAAGTGATTTTCTCTGAAAGGACAGAATTTAGAAAGTGATGCAACACTCCATTCACTTCGCACAGTGAATTGAAGTGTTGGAACAGACTGCTTCTCTTTAAGAGAAACGCATGTGAGTTTTTTGTGAATGCTTGAAAGTAGTTTAAGGCACTTTCAAAGGAAAGTGATTTTCTCTGAAAGGACAGCATTTAGAAAGTGAAGCAACACTCCATTCCCTTCGTGCAGTGAATTGAAGTGTTGGAACAGAGTGCTTCTCTTTCATAGAAACGCATTAGTGTTTCTTGTGAATGCTTGCAAGTGGCTTAAGGCACTTTCAAAGGAAAGTGATTTTCTCTGAAAGGACAGCATTTAGAAAGTGAAGCAACACTCCATTCACTTCGCACAGTGAATTGAAGTGTTGGAACAGACTGCTTCTCTTTCCGAGAAACGCATGTGAGTTTCTTCCTAATGCTTGCAAGTAGCTTAAGGCACTTTCAAGGGAAAGTGATTTTCTCTGAAAGGACAGCATTTAGAAAGTGAAGCAACACTCCATTCACTTCGCACAGTGAATTGAAGTGTTGGAACAGACTGCTTCTCTTTCAGAGAAACGCATGTGAGTTTCTTCCTAATGCTTGTAAGTAGCTTCAGGCACTTTCAAAGGAGAGTGATTTTCTCAGAAAGGACAGAATTTAGAAAATGAAGCAACACTCCATTCACTTCGTGCAGTGAATTGAAGTGTTGGAACAGAGTGCTTCTCTTTCATAGAAACGCATTAGTGTTTCTTGTGAATGCTTGCAAGTGGCTTAAGGCACTTTAAAAGGAAAGTGATTTTCTCTGAAAGGACAGCATTTAGAAAGTGAAGCAACACTCCATTCACTTTGTACAGTGAATTGAAGTGTTGGAACAGACTGCCTCTCTTTCAGAGAAATGCATGTGAGTTTCTGTTGAATGCTTGTCAGTAGCTTAAGGCTCTTTCAAAGGAAAGTGATTTTCTCTGAAAGGACAGCATTTAGAAAGTAAAGCAACACTCCATTCCCTTCGCGCAATGAATTGAAGTGTTGGAACAGACTGCTTCTCTTTCATAGAAACGCATTAGTGTTTCTTGTGAATGCTTGTAAGAAGCTTAAGGCACTTTCAAAGGAAAGTGATTTTCTCTGAAAGGACAGCATTTAGAAAGTGAAGCAGCACTCCATTCACTTCGCACCGTGAATTGAAGTGTTGAAACAGACTGCTTCTCTTTCAGAGAAACGCATGTGAGTTTCTTGTGAATTCTTGCAAGTTGCTTAAGGCACTTTCAACGGAAAGTGATTTTCTCTGGAAGGACAGCATTTAGAAACTGAAGCAACACTCCATTCACTTCGCACAGTGAATTGAAGTGTTGGAACAGACTGCTTCTCTTTCAGAGAAACGCATGTGAGTTTTTTGTGAATGCTTGAAAGTAGTTTAAGGCACTTTCAAAGGAAAGTGATTTTCTCTGAAAGGACAGAATTTAGAAAATGAAGCAACACTCCATTCACTTCGCACAGTGAATTGAAGTGTTTGAACAGTCTTCTTCTCTTTCAGAGAAACGCATGTGAGTTTCTTCCTAATGCTTGCAAGTAGCTTAAGGCACTTTCAAAGGAAAGTGATTTTCTCTGAAAGGACAGCATTTAGAAAGTGAAGCAACACTCCATTCACTTCGCACAGTGAATTGAAGTGTTGGAACAGACTGCTTCTCTTTCAGAGAAACGCATGTGAGTTTCTGGTGAATGCTTGTAAGAAGCTTAAGGCTCGTTCAAAGGAAAGTGATTTTCTCTGAAAGGACAGCATTTAGAAACTGAAGCAACACTCCATTCACTTCGCACAGTGAATTGAAGTGTTGGAACAGACTGCTTCACTTTAAGAGAAACGCATGTGAGTTTTTTGTGAATGCTTGAAAGTAGTTTAAGGCACTATCAAAGGAAAGTGATTTTCTCTGAAAGGACAGAATTTAGAAAGTGAAGCAACACTCCATTCACTTCGCACAGTGAATTGAAGTGTTGGAACAGACTGCTTCTCTTTAAGAGAAACGCATGTGAGTTTTTTGTGAATGCTTGAAAGTAGTTTAAGGCACTATCAAAGGAAAGTGATTTTCTCTGAAAGGACAGAATTTAGAAAGTGATGCAACACTCCATTCACTTCGCACAGTGAATTGAAGTGTTGGAACAGACTGCTTCTCTTTCAGAGAAACGCATGTGAGTTTCTTGTGAACTCTTGCAGGTTGCTTAAGGCACTTTCAAAGGAAAGTGATTTTCTCTGAAAGGACAGAATTTAGAAAGTGAAGCAACACACCATTCACTTCGCACAGTGAATTGAAGTGTGTGAACAGTGTGCTTCTCTTTCAGAGAAACGCATGTGAGTTTCTTCCTAATGCTTGCAAGTAGCTTAAGGCACTTTCAAAGGAAAGTGATTTTCTCTGAAAGGACAGCATTTAGAAAGTGAAGCAACACTCCATTCACTTCGCACAGTGAAATGAAGTGTTGGAACAGAATGCTTCTCTTTCAGAGAAATGCATGTGAGTTTCTGTTGAATGCTTGTAAGTAGCTTAAGGCACTTTCAAAGGAAAGTGATTTTCTCTGAAAGGACAGCATTTAGAAAGTGAAGCAACACTCCATTCACTTCGCAGAGTGAATTGAAGTATTGGAACAGACTGCTTCTCTTTCAGAGAAACGCATGTGAGTTTCTGGTGAATGCTTGTAAGTAGCTTAAGGCACTTTCAAAGGAAAGTGATTTTCTCTGAAAGGACAGCATTTAGAAAGTGAAGCAACACTCCATTCACTTCGCACAGTGAATTGAAGTGTTGGAACAGACTGCTTCTCTTTCAGAGAAACGCATGTGAGTTTCTTGTGAATTCTTGCAAGTTGCTTAAGGCACTTTCAAAGGAAAGTGATTTTCTCTGAAAGGACAGCATATAGAAAGTGAAGCAACACTCCATTCACTTCTCACAGTGAATTGAAGTGTTGGAACAGACTGCTTCTCTTTCAGAGAAACGCATGTGAGTTTTTTGTGAATGCTTGAAAGTAGTTTAAGGCAGTTTCAAAGGAAAGTGATTTTCTCTGAAAGGACAGAATTTAGAAAGTGATGCAACACTCCATTCACTTCGCACAGTGAATTGAAGTGTTGGAACAGACTGCTTCTCTTTCAGAGAAACGCATGTGAGTTTCTTCCTAAGGCTTGTAAGTAGCTTCAGGCACTTTCAAAGGAAAGTGATTTTCTCTGAAAGGACAGCATTTAGAAAGTGAAACAACACTCCATTTCCTTCGTGCAGTGAATTGAAGTGTTGGAACAGAGTGCTTCTCTTTCATAGAAACGCATTAGTGTTTCTTGTGAATGCTTGCAAGTGGCTTAAGGCACTTTCAAAGGAAAGTGATTTTCTCTGAAAGGACAGCATTTAGAAAGTGAAGCAACACTCCATTCACTTTGTACAGTGAATTGAAGTGTTGGAACAGACTGCCTCTCTTTCAGAGAAATGCATGTGAGTTTCTGTTGAATGCTTGTCAGTAGCTTAAGGCTCTTTCAAAGGAAAGTGATTTTCTCTGAAAGGACAGCATTTAGAAAGTAGAGCAACACTCCATTCCCTTCGCGCAATGAATTGAAGTGTCGGAACAGACTGCTTCTCTTTCATAGAAGCGCATTAGTGTTTCTTGTGAATGCTTGTAAGAAGCTTAAGGCACTTTCAAAGGAAAGTGATTTTCTCTGAAAGGACAGCATTTAGAAAGTGAAGCAACACTCCATTCACTTCGCACAGTGAATTGAAGTGTTGGAACAGACTGCTTCTCTTTCAGAGAAACGTATGTGAGTTTTTTGTGAATGCTTGAAAGTAGTTTAAGGCACTTTCAAAGGAAAGTGATTTTCTCTGAAAGGACAGAATTTAGAAAGTGAAGCAACACTCCATTCACTTCGCACAGTGAATTGAAGTGTTTGGACAGTCTTCTTCTCTTTCAGAGAAACGCATGTGAGTTTCTTCCTAATGCTTGCAAGTAGCTTAAGGCACTTTCAAAGGAAAGTGATTTTCTCTGAAAGGACAGCATTTAGAAAGTGAAGCAACACTCCATTCACTTCGCACAGTGAATTGAAGTGTTGGAACAGACTGCTTCTCTTTCAGAGAAACGCATGTGAGTTTCTTCCTAATGCTTGCAAGTAGCTTAAGGCACTTTCAAGGGAAAGTGATTTTCTCTGAAAGGACAGCATTTAGAAAGTGAAGCAACACTCCATTCACTTCGCACAGTGAATTGAAGTGTTGGAACAGACTGCTTCTCTTTCAGAGAAACGCATGTGAGTTTCTTCCTAATGCTTGTAAGTAGCTTCAGGCACTTTCAAAGGAAAGTGATTTTCTCTGAAAGGACAGCATTTAGAAAGTGAAGCAACACTCCATTCACTTCGTGCAGTGAATTGAAGTGTTGGAACAGAGTGCTTCTCTTTCATAGAAACGCATTAGTGTTTCTTGTGAATGCTTGCAAGTGGCTTAAGGCACTTTCAAAGGAAAGTGATTTTCTCTGAAAGGACAGCATTTAGAAAGTGAAGCAACACTCCATTCACTTTGTACAGTGAATTGAAGTGTTGGAACAGACTGCCTCTCTTTCAGAGAAATGCATGTGAGTTTCTGTTGAATGCTTGTCAGTAGCTTAAGGCTCTTTCAAAGGAAAGTGATTTTCTCTGAAAGGACAGCATTTAGAAAGTAAAGCAACACTCCATTCCCTTCGCGCAATGAATTGAAGTGTTGGAACAGACTGCTTCTCTTTCATAGAAACGCATTAGTGTTTCTTGTGAATGCTTGTAAGAAGCTTAAGGCACTTTCAAAGGAAAGTGATTTTCTCTGAAAGGACAGCATTTAGAAAGTGAAGCAGCACTCCATTCACTTCGCACAGTGAATTGAAGTGTTGGAACAGACTGCTTCTCTTTCAGAGAAACGCATGTGAGTTTCTTGTGAATTCTTGCAAGTTGCTTAAGGCACTTTCAAAGGAAAGTGATTTTCTCTGAAAGGACAGCATTTAGAAACTGAAGCAACACTCCATTCACTTCGCACAGTGAATTGAAGTGTTGGAACAGACTGCTTCTCTTTCAGAGAAACGCATGTGAGTTTTTTGTGAATGCTTGAAAGTAGTTTAAGGCACTTTCAAAGGAAAGTGATTTTCTCTGAAAGGACAGAATTTAGAAAGTGAAGCAACACTCCATTCACTTCGCACAGTGAATTGAAGTGTTTGAACAGTCTTCTTCTCTTTCAGAGAAACGCATGTGAGTTTCTTCCTAATGCTTGCAAGTAGCTTAAGGCACTTTCAAAGGAAAGTGATTTTCTCTGAAAGGACAGCATTTAGAAAGTGAAGCAACACTCCATTCACTTCGCACAGTGAATTGAAGTGTTGGAACAGACTGCTTCTCTTTCAGAGAAACGCATGTGAGTTTCTGGTGAATGCTTGTAAGAAGCTTAAGGCACGTTCAAAGGAAAGTGATTTTCTCTGAAAGGACAGCATTTAGAAACTGAAGCAACACTCCATTCACTTCGCACAGTGAATTGAAGTGTTGGAACAGACTGCTTCTCTTTCAGAGAAACGCATGTGAGTTTCTTGTGAATTCTTGCAAGTTGCTTAAGGCACTTTCAAATTAAAGTGATTTTCTCTGAAAGGACAGCATTTAGAAACTGAAGCAACACTCCATTCACTTTGCACAGTGAATTGAAGTGTTGGAACAGACTGCTTCTCTTTAAGAGAAACGCATGTGAGTTTTTTGTGAATGCTTGAAAGTAGTTTAAGGCCCTTTCAAAGGAAAGTGATTTTCTCTGAAAGGACAGAATTTAGAAAGTGATGCAACACTCCATTCACTTCGCACAGTGAATTGAAGTGTTGGAACAGACTGCTTCTCTTTCAGAGAAATGCATGTGAGTTTCTGTTGAATGCTTGTCAGTAGCTTAAGGCTCTTTCAAAGGAAAGTGATTTTCTCTGAAAGGACAGCATTTAGAAAGTAGAGTAACACTCCATTCCCTTCGCGCAATGAATTGAAGTGTCGGAACAGACTGCTTCTCTTTCATAGAAGCGCATTAGTGTTTCTTGTGAATGCTTGTAAGAAGCTTAAGGCACTTTCAAAGGAAAGTGATTTTCTCTGAAAGGACAGCATTTAGAAAGTGAAGCAACACTCCATTCACTTCGCACAGTGAATTGAAGTGTTGGAACAGACTGCTTCTCTTTCAGAGAAACGCATGTGAGTTTCTTGTGAATTCTTGCAATTTGCTTAAGGCACTTTCAAAGGAAAGTGATTTTCTCTGAAAGGACAGCATTTAGAAACTGAAGCAACACTCCATTCACTTCGCACAGTGAATTCAAGTGTTGGAACAGACTGCTTCTCTTTCAGAGAAACGTATGTGAGTTTTTTGTGAATGCTTGAAAGTAGTTTAAGGCACTTTCAAAGGAAAGTGATTTTCTCTGAAAGGACAGAATTTAGAAAGTGAAGCAACAATCCATTCACTTCGCACAGTGAATTGAAGTGTTTGAACAGTCTTCTTCTCTTTCAGAGAAACGCATGTGAGTTTCTTCCTAATGCTTGCAAGTAGCTTAAGGAACTTTCAAAGGAAAGTGATTTTCTCTGAAAGGACAGCATTTAGAAAGTGAAGCAACACTCCATTCACTTCGCACAGTGAATTGAAGTGTTGGAACAGACTGCTTCTCTTTCAGAGAAACGCATGTGAGTTTCTGGTGAATGCTTGTAAGAAGCTTAAGGCACTTTCAAAGGAAAGTGATTTTCTCTGAAAGGACAGCATTTAGAAAGTGAAGCAACACTCCATTCACTTCGCACAGTGAATTGAAGTGTTGGAACAGACTGCTTCTCTTTAAGAGAAACGCATGTGAGTTTTTTGTGAATGCTTGAAAGTAGTTTAAGGCACTTTCAAAGGAAAGTGATTTTCTCTGAAAGGACAGAATTTAGAAAGTGATGCAACACTCCATTCACTTCGCACAGTGAATTGAAGTGTTGGAACAGACTGCTTCTCTTTAAGAGAAACGCATGTGAGTTTTTTGTGAATGCTTGAAAGTAGTTTTAGGCACTTTCAAAGGAAAGTGATTTTCTCTGAAAGGACAGCATTTATAAAGTGAAACAACACTCCATTTCCTTCGTGCAGTGAATTGAAGTGTTGGAACAGAGTGCTTCTCTTTCATAGAAACGCATTAGTGTTTCTTGTGAATGCTTGCAAGTGGCTTAAGGCACTTTCAAAGGAAAGTGATTTTCTCTGAAAGGACAGCATTTAGAAAGTGAAGCAACACTCCATTCACTTTGTACAGTGAATTGAAGTGTTGGAACAGACTGCCTCTCTTTCAGAGAAATGCATGTGAGTTTCTGTTGAATGCTTGTCAGTAGCTTAAGGCTCTTTCAAAGGAAAGTGATTTTCTCTGAAAGGACAGCATTTAGAAAGTAGAGCAACACTCCATTCCCTTCGCGCAATGAATTGAAGTGTCGGAACAGACTGCTTCTCTTTCATAGAAGCGCATTAGTGTTTCTTGTGAATGCTTGTAAGAAGCTTAAGGCACTTTCAAAGGAAAGTGATTTTCTCTGAAAGGACAGCATTTAGAAACTGAAGCAACACTCCATTCACTTCGCACAGTGAATTGAAGTGTTGGAACAGACTGCTTCTCTTTCAGAGAAACGTATGTGAGTTTTTTGTGAATGCTTGAAAGTAGTTTAAGGCACTTTCAAAGGAAAGTGATTTTCTCTGAAAGGACAGAATTTAGAAAGTGAAGCAACACTCCATTCACTTCGCACAGTGAATTGAAGTGTTTGAACAGTCTTCTTCTCTTTCAGAGAAACGCATGTGAGTTTCTTCCTAATGCTTGCAAGTAGCTTAAGGCACTTTCAAAGGAAAGTGATTTTCTCTGAAAGGACAGCATTTAGAAAGTGAAGCAACACTCCATTCACTTCGCACAGTGAATTGAAGTGTTGGAACAGACTGCTTCACTTTCAGAGAAACGCATGTGAGTTTCTTCCTAATGCTTGCAAGTAGCTTAAGGCACTTTCAAGGGAAAGTGATTTTCTCTGAAAGGACAGCATTTAGAAAGTGAAGCAACACTCCATTCACTTCGCACAGTGAATTGAAGTGTTGGAACAGACTGCTTCTCTTTCAGAGAAACGCATGTGAGTTTCTTCCTAATGCTTGTAAGTAGCTTCAGGCACTTTCAAAGGAAAGTGATTTTCTCTGAAAGGACAGCATTTAGAAAGTGAAGCAACACTCCATTCACTTCGTGCAGTGAATTGAAGTGTTGGAACAGAGTGCTTCTCTTTCATAGAAACGCATTAGTGTTTCTTGTGAATGCTTGCAAGTGGCTTAAGGCACTTTCAAAGGAAAGTGATTTTCTCTGAAAGGACAGCATTTAGAAAGTGAAGCAACACTCCATTCACTTTGTACAGTGAATTGAAGTGTTGGAACAGACTGCCTCTCTTTCAGAGAAATGCATGTGAGTTTCTGTTGAATGCTTGTCAGTAGCTTAAGGCTCTTTCAAAGGAAAGTGATTTTCTCTGAAAGGACAGCATTTAGAAAGTAAAGCAACACTCCATTCCCTTCGCGCAATGAATTGAAGTGTTGGAACAGACTGCTTCTCTTTCATAGAAACGCATTAGTGTTTCTTGTGAATGCTTGTAAGAAGCTTAAGACACTTTCAAAGGAAAGTGATTTTCTCTGAAAGGACAGCATTTAGAAAGTGAAGCAGCACTCCATTCACTTCGCACAGTGAATTGAAGTGTTGGAACAGACTGCTTCTCTTTCAGAGAAACGCATGTGAGTTTCTTGTGAATTCTTGCAAGTTGCTTAAGGCACTTTCAAAGGAAAGTGATTTTCTCTGAAAGGACAGAATTTAGAAAGTGAAGCAACACTCCATTCACTTCGCACAGTGAATTGAAGTGTTTGAACAGTCTTCTTCTCTTTCAGAGAAACGCATGTGAGTTTCTTCCTAATGCTTGCAAGTAGCTTAAGGCACTTTCAAAGGAAAGTGATTTTCTCTGAAAGGACAGCATTTAGAAAGTGAAGCAACACTCCATTCACTTCGCACAGTGAATTGAAGTGTTGGAACAGACTGCTTCTCTTTCAGAGAAACGCATGTGAGTTTCTGGTGAATGCTTGTAAGAAGCTTAAGGCACGTTCAAAGGAAAGTGATTTTCTCTGAAAGGACAGCATTTAGAAACTGAAGCAACACTCCATTCACTTCGCACAGTGAATTGAAGTGTTGGAACAGACTGCTTCTCTTTCAGAGAAACGCATGTGAGTTTCTTGTGAATTCTTGCAAGTTGCTTAAGGCACTTTCAAATTAAAGTGATTTTCTCTGAAAGGACAGCATTTAGAAACTGAAGCAACACTCCATTCACTTTGCACAGTGAATTGAAGTGTTGGAACAGACTGCTTCTCTTTAAGAGAAACGCATGTGGGTTTTTTGTGAATGCTTGAAAGTAGTTTAAGGCACTTTCAAAGGAAAGTGATTTTCTCTGAAAGGACAGAATTTAGAAAGTGATGCAACACTCCATTCACTTCGCACAGTGAATTGAAGTGTTGGAACAGACTGCTTCTCTTTCAGAGAAATGCATGTGAGTTTCTGTTGAATGCTTGTCAGTAGCTTAAGGCTCTTTCAAAGGAAAGTGATTTTCTCTGAAAGGACAGCATTTAGAAAGTAGAGTAACACTCCATTCCCTTCGCGCAATGAATTGAAGTGTCGGAACAGACTGCTTCTCTTTCATAGAAGCGCATTAGTGTTTCTTGTGAATGCTTGTAAGAAGCTTAAGGCACTTTCAAAGGAAAGTGATTTTCTCTGAAAGGACAGCATTTAGAAAGTGAAGCAACACTCCATTCACTTCGCACAGTGAATTGAAGTGTTGGAACAGACTGCTTCTCTTTCAGAGAAACGCATGTGAGTTTCTTGTGAATTCTTGCAATTTGCTTAAGGCACTTTCAAAGGAAAGTGATTTTCTCTGAAAGGACAGCATTTAGAAACTGAAGCAACACTCCATTCACTTCGCACAGTGAATTCAAGTGTTGGAACAGACTGCTTCTCTTTCAGAGAAACGTATGTGAGTTTTTTGTGAATGCTTGAAAGTAGTTTAAGGCACTTTCAAAGGAAAGTGATTTTCTCTGAAAGGACAGAATTTAGAAAGTGAAGCAACAATCCATTCACTTCGCACAGTGAATTGAAGTGTTTGAACAGTCTTCTTCTCTTTCAGAGAAACGCATGTGAGTTTCTTCCTAATGCTTGCAAGTAGCTTAAGGAACTTTCAAAGGAAAGTGATTTTCTCTGAAAGGACAGCATTTAGAAAGTGAAGCAACACTCCATTCACTTCGCACAGTGAATTGAAGTGTTGGAACAGACTGCTTCTCTTTCAGAGAAACGCATGTGAGTTTCTGGTGAATGCTTGTAAGAAGCTTAAGGCACTTTCAAAGGAAAGTGATTTTCTCTGAAAGGACAGCATTTAGAAAGTGAAGCAACACTCCATTCACTTCGCACAGTGAATTGAAGTGTTGGAACAGACTGCTTCTCTTTAAGAGAAACGCATGTGAGTTTTTTGTGAATGCTTGAAAGTAGTTTAAGGCACTTTCAAAGGAAAGTGATTTTCTCTGAAAGGACAGAATTTAGAAAGTGATGCAACACTCCATTCACTTCGCACAGTGAATTGAAGTGTTGGAACAGACTGCTTCTCTTTAAGAGAAACGCATGTGAGTTTTTTGTGAATGCTTGAAAGTAGTTTTAGGCACTTTCAAAGGAAAGTGATTTTCTCTGAAAGGACAGCATTTAGAAAGTGAAGCAACACTCCATTCCCTTCGTGCAGTGAATTGAAGTGTTGGAACAGAGTGCTTCTCTTTCATAGAAACGCATTAGTGTTTCTTGTGAATGCTTGCAAGTGGCTTAAGGCACTTTCAAAGGAAAGTGATTTTCTCTGAAAGGACAGCATTTAGAAAGTGAAGCAACACTCCATTCACTTCGCACAGTGAATTGAAGTGTTGGAACAGACTGCTTCTCTTTCCGAGAAACGCATGTGAGTTTCTTCCTAATGCTTGCAAGTAGCTTAAGGCACTTTCAAGGGAAAGTGATTTTCTCTGAAAGGACAGTGTAGTATGAGGGCCGGCTTGTTGGGGTTTCTGTCCAGCCCAGTACCCCAACAGCCGGCAAGCAACAAAGGAAATCACACACAGGACTCCATAAGGTTAAAAACTGATTGGTCCATTAGGTCAGGCTTCTTGTTAACTCTTATAACATATATTATCCCATTATCCTTATCTATGTTAGCCACATGGGCTCAGTACCTTTCTCAGTGTGACAGCTTACATGTTGCCTCTTCGGTGGTCTGCACAGGAATGACAGAGGAACCTCTCTGCTTCCCAGAATTCTCCTGTTCTCATTGCATCACCTCTACTTCCTGTCTGGTTTTCCCGCCTATACTGCCTGCCTGGCCAATCAGTGTTTTATTAAAATATGATTGACAGAATACAGACAATTCTCCCACACCATTTCCCTCTTTTTTTTTTAAACAATGGAAAATACCCATAGTCCATTTGTTGGGAATGTGGGCGTAGCGGGATCCGCGCCGGCCTCGCGGGCCGCCGGTAAAATACCACTACTCTCATCGTTTTTTCACTGACCCGGTGAGGCGGGGGGGCGAGCCCCGAGGGGCTCTCGCTTCTGGCGCCCCACGTTGGGCGCCATATGTAGTATGAGGGCCGGCTTGTTGGGGTTTCTGTCCAGCCCAGTACCCCAACAGCCGGCAAGCAACAAAGGAAATCACACACAGGACTCCATAAGGTTAAAAACTGATTGGTCCATTAGGTCAGGCTTCTTGTTAACTCTTATAACATATATTATCCCATTATCCTTATCTATGTTAGCCACATGGGCTCAGTACCTTTCTCAGTGTGACAGCTTACATGAGGACCTCTTAATGAGCTGCAAGGTTTTGCAGCTGAAGCTGAGTCAGGAAGCCTCTCTTAGATGAGAGCATTTGCTTGCCTTTAGCAAGCAGAGCAGAACCGAGAAATTGGTGCTACCAAGAAACCACCACGTCTGGGCGCCATATGTAGTATGAGGGCCGGCTTGTTGGGGTTTCTGTCCAGCCCAGTACCCCAACAGCCGGCAAGCAACAAAGGAAATCACACACAGGACTCCATAAGGTTAAAAACTGATTGGTCCATTAGGTCAGGCTTCTTGTTAACTCTTATAACATATATTATCCCATTATCCTTATCTATGTTAGCCACATGGGCTCAGTACCTTTCTCAGTGTGACAGCTTACATGTTGCCTCTTCGGTGGTCTGCACAGGAATGACAGAGGAACCTCTCTGCTTCCCAAAATTCTCCTGTTCTCATTGCATCACCTCTACTTCCTGTCTGGTTTTCCCGCCTATACTGCCTGCCTGGCCAATCAGTGTTTTATTAAAATATGATTGACAGAATACAGACAATTCTCCCACACCAGGACAGCATTTAGAAAGTGAAGCAACACTCCATTCACTTCGCACAGTGAATTGAAGTGTTGGAACAGACTGCTTCTCTTTCAGAGAAACGCATGTGAGTTTCTTCCTAATGCTTGCAAGTAGCTTAAGGCACTTTCAAAGGAAAGTGATTTTCTCTGAAAGGACAGCATTTAGAAAGTGAAGCAACACTCCATTCACTTCGCACAGTGAATTGAAGTTTTGGAACAGACTGCTTCTCTTTCAGAGAAACGCATGTGAGTTTCTTCCTAATGCTTGTAAGTAGCTTAAGGCACTTTCAAAGGAAAATGATTTTCTCTGAAAGGACAGCATTTAGAAAGTGAGGCAACACTCCATTCAC
The DNA here is from genome assembly GCF_982192425.1 of Myodes glareolus. NCBI lineage: Eukaryota > Metazoa > Chordata > Mammalia > Rodentia > Cricetidae > Myodes > Myodes glareolus. The sequence goes on from NW_028263213.1 coordinate 1,914,667, forward strand.
TTCGCACAGTGAATTGAAGTGTTGGAACAGACTGCTTCTCTTTCAGAGAAACGCATGTGAGTTTCTTCCTAATGCTTGCAAGTAGCTTAAGGCACTTTCAAGGGAAAGTGATTTTCTCTGAAAGGACAGCATTTAGAAAGTGAAGCAACACTCCATTCACTTCGCACAGTGAATTGAAGTGTTGGAACAGACTGCTTCTCTTTCAGAGAAACGCATGTGAGTTTCTTGTGAATTCTTGCAAGTTGCTTAAGGCACTTTCAAAGGAAAGTGATTTTCTCTGAAAGGACAGCATTTAGAAACTGAAGCAACACTCCATTCACTTCGCACAGTGAATTGAAGTGTTGGAACAGACTGCTTCTCTTTAAGAGAAACGCATGTGAGTTTTTTGTGAATGCTTGAAAGTAGTTTAAGGCACTTTCAAAGGAAAGTGATTTTCTCTGAAAGGACAGAATTTAGAAAGTGATGCAACACTCCATTCACTTCGCACAGTGAATTGAAGTGTTGGAACAGACTGCTTCTCTTTCAGAGAAATGCGTGTGAGTTTCTGTTGAATGCTTGTCAGTAGCTTAAGGCTCTTTCAAATTAAAGTGATTTTCTCTGAAAGGACAGCATTTAGAAAGTAGAGCAACACTCCATTCCCTTCGCGCAATGAATTGAAGTGTCGGAACAGACTGCTTCTCTTTCATAGAAGCGCATTAGTGTTTCTTGTGAATGCTTGTAAGAAGCTTAAGGCACTTTCAAAGGAAAGTGATTTTCTCTGAAAGGACAGCATTTAGAAAGTGAAGCAACACTCCATTCACTTCGCACAGTGAATTGAAGTGTTGGAACAGACTGCTTCTCTTTCAGAGAAACGCATGTGAGTTTCTTGTGAATTCTTGCAAGTTGTTTAAGGCACTTTCAAAGGAAAGTGATTTTCTCTGAAAGGACAGCATTTAGAAACTGAAGCAACACTCCAATCACTTCGCACAGTGAATTGAAGTGTTGGAACAGACTGCTTCTCTTTCAGAGAAACGCATGTGAGTTTTTTGTGAATGCTTGAAAGTAGTTTAAGGCACTTTCAAAGGAAAGTGATTTTCTCTGAAAGGACAGAATTTAGAAAGTGATGCAACACTACATTCACTTCGCACAGTGAATTGAAGTGTTGGAACAGACTGCTTCTCTTTCAGAGAAACGCATGTGAGTTTCTTGTGAATTCTTGCAAGTTGCTTAAGGCACTTTCAAATTAAAGTGATTTTCTCTGAAAGGACAGCATTTAGAAACTGAAGCAACACTCCATTCACTTCGCACAGTGAATTGAAGTGTTGGAACAGACTGCTTCTCTTTAAGAGAAACGCATGTGAGTTTTTTGTGAATGCTTGAAAGTAGTTTAAGGCACTTTCAAAGGAAAGTGATTTTCTTTGAAAGGACAGAATTTAGAAAGTGATGCAACACTCCATTCACTTCGCACAGTGAATTGAAGTGTTGGAACAGACTGCTTCTCTTTCAGAGAAATGCATGTGAGTTTCTGTTGAATGCTTGTCAGTAGCTTAAGGCTCTTTCAAAGGAAAGTGATTTTCTCTGAAAGGACAGCATTTAGAAAGTAGAGTAACACTCCATTCCCTTCGCGCAATGAATTGAAGTGTCGGAACAGACTGCTTCTCTTTCATAGAAGCGCATTAGTGTTTCTTGTGAATGCTTGTAAGAAGCTTAAGGCACTTTCAAAGGAAAGTGATTTTCTCTGAAAGGACAGCATTTAGAAAGTGAAGCAACACTCCATTCACTTCGCACAGTGAATTGAAGTGTTGGAACAGACTGCTTCTCTTTCAGAGAAACGCATGTGAGTTTCTTGTGAATTCTTGAAAGTTGCTTAAGGCACTTTCAAAGGAAAGTGATTTTCTCTGAAAGGACAGCATTTAGAAACTGAAGCAACACTCCATTCACTTCGCACAGTGAATTCAAGTGTTGGAACAGACTGCTTCTCTTTCAGAGAAACGTATGTGAGTTTTTTGTGAATGCTTGAAAGTAGTTTAAGGCACTTTCAAATTAAAGTGATTTTCTCTGAAAGGACAGAATTTAGAAAGTGAAGCAACAATCCATTCACTTCGCACAGTGAATTGAAGTGTTTGAACAGTCTTCTTCTCTTTCAGAGAAACGCATGTGAGTTTCTTCCTAATGCTTGCAAGTAGCTTAAGGAACTTTCAAAGGAAAGTGATTTTCTCTGAAAGGACAGCATTTAGAAAGTGAAGCAACACTCCATTCACTTCGCACAGTGAATTGAAGTGTTGGAACAGACTGCTTCTCTTTCAGAGAAACGCATGTGAGTTTCTGGTGAATGCTTGTAAGAAGCTTAAGGCACTTTCAAAGGAAAGTGATTTTCTCTGAAAGGACAGCATTTAGAAAGTGAAGCAACACTCCATTCACTTCGCACAGTGAATTGAAGTGTTGGAACAGACTGCTTCTCTTTAAGAGAAACGCATGTGAGTTTTTTGTGAATGCTTGAAAGTAGTTTAAGGCACTTTCAAAGGAAAGTGATTTTCTCTGAAAGGACAGAATTTAGAAAGTGATGCAACACTCCATTTACTTCGCACAGTGAATTGAAGTGTTGGAACAGACTGCTTCTCTTTAAGAGAAACGCATGTGAGTTTTTTGTGAATGCTTGAAAGTAGTTTTAGGCACTTTCAAAGGAAAGTGATTTTCTCTGAAAGGACAGCATTTAGAAAGTGAAGCAACACTCCATTCCCTTCGTGCAGTGAATTGAAGTGTTGGAACAGAGTGCTTCTCTTTCATAGAAACGCATTAGTGTTTCTTGTGAATGCTTGCAATTGGCTTAAGGCACTTTCAAAGGAAAGTGATTTTCTCTCAAAGGACAGCATTTAGAAAGTGAAGCAACACTCCATTCACTTCGCACAGTGAATTGAAGTGTTGGAACAGACTGCTTCTCTTTCCGAGAAACGCATGTGAGTTTCTTCCTAATGCTTGCAAGTAGCTTAAGGCACTTTCAAGGGAAAGTGATTTTCTCTGAAAGGACAGCATTTAGAAAGTGAAGCAACACTCCATTCACTTCGCACAGTGAATTGAAGTGTTGGAACAGACTGCTTCTCTTTCAGAGAAACGCATGTGAGTTTCTTCCTAATGCTTGTAAGTAGCTTCAGGCACTTTCAAAGGAAAGTGATTTTCTCTGAAAGGACAGCATTTAGAAAGTGAAGCAACACTCCATTCACTTCGCACAGTGAATTGAAGTTTTGGAACAGACTGCTTCTCTTTCAGAGAAACGCATGTGAGTTTCTTCCTAATGCTTGTAAGTAGCTTAAGGCACTTTCAAAGGAAAATGATTTTCTCTGAAAGGACAGCATTTAGAAAGTGAGGCAACACTCCATTCACTTCGCACAGTGAATTGAAGTGTTGGAACAGACTGCTTCTCTTTCAGAGAAACGCATGTGAGTTTCTTCCTAATGCTTGCAAGTAGCTTAAGGCACTTTCAAGGGAAAGTGATTTTCTCTGAAAGGACAGCATTTAGAAAGTGAAGCAACACTCCATTCACTTCGCACAGTGAATTGAAGTGTTGGAACAGACTGCTTCTCTTTCAGAGAAACGCATGTGAGTTTCTTGTGAATTCTTGCAAGTTGCTTAAGGCACTTTCAAAGGAAAGTGATTTTCTCTGAAAGGACAGCATTTAGAAACTGAAGCAACACTCCATTCACTTCGCACAGTGAATTGAAGTGTTGGAACAGACTGCTTCTCTTTCAGAGAAATGCATGTGAGTTTTTTGTGAATGCTTGAAAGTAGTTTAAGGCACTTTCAAAGGAAAGTGATTTTCTCTGAAAGGACAGAATTTAGAAAGTGATGCAACACTCCATTCACTTCGCACAGTGAATTGAAGTGTTGGAACAGACTGCTTCTCTTTCAGAGAAATGCGTGTGAGTTTCTGTTGAATGCTTGTCAGTAGCTTAAGGCTCTTTCAAATTAAAGTGATTTTCTCTGAAAGGACAGCATTTAGAAAGTAGAGCAACACTCCATTCCCTTCGCGCAATGAATTGAAGTGTCGGAACAGACTGCTTCTCTTTCATAGAAGCGCATTAGTGTTTCTTGTGAATGCTTGTAAGAAGCTTAAGGCACTTTCAAAGGAAAGTGATTTTCTCTGAAAGGACAGCATTTAGAAAGTGAAGCAACACTCCATTCACTTCGCACAGTGAATTGAAGTGTTGGAACAGACTGCTTCTCTTTCAGAGAAACGCATGTGAGTTTCTTGTGAATTCTTGCAAGTTGTTTAAGGCACTTTCAAAGGAAAGTGATTTTCTCTGAAAGGACAGCATTTAGAAACTGAAGCAACACTCCAATCACTTTGCACAGTGAATTGAAGTGTTGGAACAGACTGCTTCTCTTTCAGAGAAACACATGTGAGTTTTTTGTGAATGCTTGAAAGTAGTTTAAGGCACTTTCAAAGGAAAGTGATTTTCTCTGAAAGGACAGAATTTAGAAAGTGATGCAACACTCCATTCACTTCGCACAGTGAATTGAAGTGTTGGAACAGACTGCTTCTCTTTCAGAGAAATGCATGTGAGTTTCTGTTGAATGCTTGTCAGTAGCTTAAGGCTCTTTCAAAGGAAAGTGATTTTCTCTGAAAGGACAGCATTTAGAAAGTAGAGTAACACTCCATTCCCTTCGCGCAATGAATTGAAGTGTCGGAACAGACTGCTTCTCTTTCATAGAAGCGCATTAGTGTTTCTTGTGAATGCTTGTAAGAAGCTTAAGGCACTTTCAAAGGAAAGTGATTTTCTCTGAAAGGACAGCATTTAGAAAGTGAAGCAACACTCCATTCACTTCGCACAGTGAATTGAAGTGTTGGAACAGACTGCTTCTCTTTCAGAGAAACGCATGTGAGTTTCTTGTGAATTCTTGCAAGTTGCTTATGGCACATTCAAAGGAAAGTGATTTTCTCTGAAAGGACAGCATTTAGAAACTGAAGCAACACTCCATTCACTTCGCACAGTGAATTGAAGTGTTGGAACAGACTGCTTCTCTTTAAGAGAAACGCATGTGAGTTTTTTGTGAATGCTTGAAAGTAGTTTAAGGCACTTTCAAAGGAAAGTGATTTTCTCTGAAAGGACAGAATTTAGAAAGTGATGCAACACTCCATTCACTTCGCACATTGAATTGAAGTGTTGGAACAGACTGCTTCTCTTTCAGAGAAACGCATGTGAGTTTCTGTTGAATGCTTGTCAGTAGCTTAAGGCTCTTTCAAAGGAAAGTGATTTTCTCTGAAAGGACAGCATTTAGAAAGTAGAGTAACACTCCATTCCCTTCGCGCAATGAATTGAAGTGTCGGAACAGACTGCTTCTCTTTCATAGAAGCGCATTAGTGTTTCTTGTGAATGCTTGTAAGAAGCTTAAGGCACTTTCAAAGGAAAGTGATTTTCTCTGAAAGGACAGCATTTAGAAAGTGAAGCAACACTCCATTCACTTCGCACAGTGAATTGAAGTGTTGGAACAGACTGCTTCTCTTTCAGAGAAACGCATGTGAGTTTCTTGTGAATTCTTGCAAGTTGCTTAAGGCACTTTCAAAGGAAAGTGATTTTCTCTGAAAGGACAGCATTTAGAAACTGAAGCAACACTCCATTCATTTCGCACAGTGAATTCAAGTGTTGGAACAGACTGCTTCTCTTTCAGAGAAACGTATGTGAGTTTTTTGTGAATGCTTGAAAGTAGTTTAAGGCACTTTCAAAGGAAAGTGATTTTCTCTGAAAGGACAGAATTTAGAAAGTGAAGCAACAATCCATTCACTTCGCACAGTGAATTGAAGTGTTTGAACAGTCTTCTTCTCTTTCAGAGGAACGCATGTGAGTTTCTTCCTAATGCTTGCAAGTAGCTTAAGGAACTTTCAAAGGAAAGTGATTTTCTCTGAAAGGACAGCATTTAGAAAGTGAAGCAACACTCCATTCACTTCGCACAGTGAATTGAAGTGTTGGAACAGACTGCTTCTCTTTCAGAGAAACGCATGTGAGTTTCTGGTGAATGCTTGTAAGAAGCTTAAGGCACTTTCAAAGGAAAGTGATTTTCTCTGAAAGGACAGCATTTAGAAAGTGAAGCAACACTCCATTCACTTCGCACAGTGAATTGAAGTGTTGGAACAGAGCGCTTCTCTTTAAGAGAAACGCATGTGAGTATTTTGTGAATGCTTGAAAGTAGTTTAAGGCACTTTCAAAGGAAAGTGATTTTCTCTGAAAGGACAGAATTTAGAAAGTGATGCAACACTCCATTCACTTCGCACAGTGAATTGAAGTGTTGGAACAGACTGCTTCTCTTTCAGAGAAACGCATGTGAGTTTTTTGTGAATGCTTGAAAGTAGTTTAAGGCACTTTCAAAGGAAAGTGATTTTCTCTGAAAGGACAGCATTTAGAAAGTGAAGCAACACTCCATTCCCTTCGTGCAGTGAATTGAAGTGTTGGAACAGAGTGCTTCTCTTTCATAGAAACGCATTAGTGTTTCTTGTGAATGCTTGCAAGTGGCTTAAGGCACTTTCAAAGGAAAGTGATTTTCTCTGAAAGGACAACATTTAGAAAGTGAAGCAACACTCCATTCACTTCGCACAGTGAATTGAAGTGTTGGAACAGACTGCTTCTCTTTCCGAGAAACGCATGTGAGTTTCTTCCTAATGCTTGCAAGTAGCTTAAGGCACTTTCAAGGGAAAGTGATTTTCTCTGAAAGGACAGCATTTAGAAAGTGAAGCAACACTCCATTCACTTCGCACAGTGAATTGAAGTGTTGGAACAGACTGCTTCTCTTTCAGAGAAACGCATTAGTGTTTATTGTGAATGCTTGCAAGTGGCTTAAGGCACTTTCAAAGGAAAGTGATTTTCTCTGAAAGGACAGCATTTAGAAAGTGAAGCAACACTCCATTCACTTTGTACAGTGAATTGAAGTGTTGGAACAGACTGCCTCTCTTTCAGAGAAATGCATGTGAGTTTCTGTTGAATGCTTGTCAGTAGCTTAAGGCTCTTTCAAAGGAAAGTGATTTTCTCTGAAAGGACAGCATTTAGAAAGTGAAGCAACACTCCATTCACTTCGCACAGTGAATTGAAGTGTTGGAACAGACTGCTTCTCTTTCAGAGAAACGTATGTGAGTTTTTTGTGAATGCTTGAAAGTAGTTTAAGGCACTTTCAAAGGAAAGTGATTTTGTCTGAAAGGACAGAATTTAGAAAGTGAAGCAACAATCCATTCACTTCGCACAGTGAATTGAAGTGTTTGAACAGTCTTCTTCTCTTTCAAAGAAACGCATGTGAGTTTCTTCCTAATGCTTGCAAGTAGCTTAAGGAACTTTCAAAGGAAAGTGATTTTCTCTGAAAGGACAGCATTTAGAAAGTGAAGCAACACTCCATTCACTTCGCACAGTGAATTGAAGTGTTGGAACAGACTGCTTCTCTTTCAGAGAAACGCATGTGAGTTTCTGGTGAATGCTTGTAAGAAGCTTAAGGCACTTTCAAAGGAAAGTGATTTTCTCTGAAAGGACAGCATTTAGAAAGTGAAGCAACACTCCATTCACTTCGCACAGTGAATTGAAGTGTTGGAACAGACTGCTTCTCTTTAAGAGAAACGCATGTGAGTTTTTTGTGAATGCTTGAAAGTAGTTTAAGGCACTTTCAAAGGAAAGTGATTTTCTCTGAAAGGACAGAATTTAGAAAGTGATGCAACACTCCATTCACTTCGCACAGTGAATTGAAGTGTTGGAACAGACTGCTTCTCTTTAAGAGAAACGCATGTGAGTTTTTTGTGAATGCTTGAAAGTAGTTTAAGGCACTTTCAAAGGAAAGTGATTTTCTCTGAAAGGACAGCATTTAGAAAGTGAAGCAACACTCCATTCCCTTCGTGCAGTGAATTGAAGTGTTGGAACAGAGTACATCTCTTTCATAGAAACGCATTAGTGTTTCTTGTGAATGCTTGCAAGTGGCTTAAGGCACTTTCAAAGGAAAGTGATTTTCTCTGAAAGGACAGCATTTAGAAAGTGAAGCAACACTCCATTCACTTCGCACAGTGAATTGAAGTGTTGGAACAGACTGCTTCTCTTTCCGAGAAACGCATGTGAGTTTCTTCCTAATGCTTGCAAGTAGCTTAAGGCACTTTCAAGGGAAAGTGATTTTCTTGAAAGGACAGCATTTAGAAAGTGAAGCAACACTCCATTCACTTCGCACAGTGAATTGAAGTGTTGGAACAGACTGCTTCTCTTTCAGAGAAACGCATGTGAGTTTCTTCCTAATGCTTGTAAGTAGCTTCAGGCACTTTCAAAGGAAAGTGATTTTCTCTGAAAGGACAGCATTTAGAAAGTGAAACAACACTCCATTTCCTTCGTGCAGCGAATTGAAGTGTTGGAACAGAGTGCTTCTCTTTCATAGAAACGCATTAGTGTTTCTTGTGAATGCTTGCAAGTGGCTTAAGGCACTTTCAAAGGAAAGTGATTTTCTCTGAAAGGACAGCATTTAGAAAGTGAAGCAACACTCCATTCACTTTGTACAGTGAATTGAAGTGTTGGAACAGACTGCCTCTCTTTCAGAGAAATGCATGTGAGTTTCTGTTGAATGCTTGTCAGTAGCTTAAGGCTCTTTCAAAGGAAAGTGATTTTCTCTGAAAGGACAGCATTTAGAAAGTAGAGCAACACTCCATTCCCTTCGCGCAATGAATTGAAGTGTCGGAACAGACTGCTTCTCTTTCATAGAAGCGCATTAGTGTTTCTTGTGAATGCTTGTAAGAAGCTTAAGGCACTTTCAAAGGAAAGTGATTTTCTCTGAAAGGACAGCATTTAGAAAGTGAAGCAACACTCCATTCACTTCGCACAGTGAATTGAAGTGTTGGAACAGACTGCTTCTCTTTCAGAGAAACGCATGTGAGTTTCTTGTGAATTCTTGCAAGTTGCTTAAGGCACTTTCAAAGGAAAGTGATTTTCTCTGAAAGGACAGCATTTAGAAAGTGAAGCAACACTCCATTCACTTCGCACAGTGAATTGAAGTGTTGGAACAGACTGCTTCTCTTTCAGAGAAACGTATGTGAGTTTTTTGTGAATGCTTGAAAGTAGTTTAAGGCACTTTCAAAGGAAAGTGATTTTCTCTGAAAGGACAGAATTTAGAAAGTGAAGCAACACTCCATTCACTTCGCACAGTGAATTGAAGTGTTTGAACAGTCTTCTTCTCTTTCAGAGAAACGCATGTGAGTTTCTTCCTAATGCTTGCAAGTAGCTTAAGGCACTTTCAAAGGAAAGTGATTTTCTCTGAAAGGACAGCATTTAGAAAGTGAAGCAACACTCCATTCACTTCGCACAGTGAATTGAAGTGTTGGAACAGACTGCTTCTCTTTCAGAGAAACGCATGTGAGTTTCTTCCTAATGCTTGCAAGTAGCTTAAGGCACTTTCAAGGGAAAGTGATTTTCTCTGAAAGGACAGCATTTAGAAAGTGAAGCAACACTCCATTCACTTCGCACAGTGAATTGAAGTGTTGGAACAGACTGCTTCTCTTTCAGAGAAACGCATGTGAGTTTCTTCCTAATGCTTGTAAGTAGCTTCAGGCACTTTCAAAGGAAAGTGATTTTCTCTGAAAGGACAGCATTTAGAAAGTGAAGCAACACTCCATTCACTTCGTGCAGTGAATTGAAGTGTTCGAACAGAGTGCTTCTCTTTCATAGAAACGCATTAGTGTTTCTTGTGAATGCTTGCAAGTGGCTTAAGGCACTTTCAAAGGAAAGTGATTTTCTCTGAAAGGACAGCATTTAGAAAGTGAAGCAACACTCCATTCACTTTGTACAGTGAATTGAAGTGTTGGAACAGACTGCCTCTCTTTCAGAGAAATGCATGTGAGTTTCTGTTGAATGCTTGTCAGTAGCTTAAGGCTCTTTCAAAGGAAAGTGATTTTCTCTGAAAGGACAGCATTTAGAAAGTAAAGCAACACTCCATTCCCTTCGCGCAATGAATTGAAGTGTTGGAACAGACTGCTTCTCTTTCATAGAAACGCATTAGTGTTTCTTGTGAATGCTTGTAAGAAGCTTAAGGCACTTTCAAAGGAAAGTGATTTTCTCTGAAAGGACAGCATTTAGAAAGTGAAGCAGCACTCCATTCACTTCGCACAGTGAATTGAAGTGTTGGAACAGACTGCTTCTCTTTCAGAGAAACGCATGTGAGTTTCTTGTGAATTCTTGCAAGTTGCTTAAGGCACTTTCAAAGGAAAGTGATTTTCTCTGAAAGGACAGCATTTAGAAACTGAAGCAACACTCCATTCACTTCGCACAGTGAATTGAAGTGTTGGAACAGACTGCTTCTCTTTCAGAGAAACGCATGTGAGTTTTTTGTGAATGCTTGAAAGTAGTTTAAGGCACTTTCAAAGGAAAGTGATTTTCTCTGAAAGGACAGAATTTAGAAAGTGAAGCAACACTCCATTCACTTCGCACAGTGAATTGAAGTGTTTGAACAGTCTTCTTCTCTTTCAGAGAAACGCATGTGAGTTTCTTCCTAATGCTTGCAAGTAGCTTAAGGCACTTTCAAAGGAAAGTGATTTTCTCTGAAAGGACAGCATTTAGAAAGTGAAGCAACACTCCATTCACTTCGCACAGTGAATTGAAGTGTTGGAACAGACTGCTTCTCTTTCAGAGAAACGCATGTGAGTTTCTGGTGAATGCTTGTAAGAAGCTTAAGGCACGTTCAAAGGAAAGTGATTTTCTCTGAAAGGACAGCATTTAGAAACTGAAGCAACACTCCATTCACTTCGCACAGTGAATTGAAGTGTTGGAACAGACTGCTTCTCTTTCAGAGAAACGCATGTGAGTTTCTAGTGAATTCTTGCAAGTTGCTTAAGGCACTTTCAAATTAAAGTGATTTTCTCTGAAAGGACAGCATTTAGAAACTGAAGCAACACTCCATTCACTTCGCACAGTGAATTGAAGTGTTGGAACAGACTGCTTCTCTTTAAGAGAAACGCATGTGAGTTTTTTGTGAATGCTTGAAAGTAGTTTAAGGCACTTTCAAAGGAAAGTGATTTTCTCTGAAAGGACAGAATTTAGAAAGTGATGCAACACTCCATTCACTTCGCACAGTGAATTGAAGTGTTGGAACAGACTGCTTCTCTTTCAGAGAAATGCATGTGAGTTTCTGTTGAATGCTTGTCAGTAGCTTAAGGCTCTTTCAAAGGAAAGTGATTTTCTCTGAAAGGACAGCATTTAGAAAGTAGAGTAACACTCCATTCCCTTCGCGCAATGAATTGAAGTGTCGGAACAGACTGCTTCTCTTTCATAGAAGCGCATTAGTGTTTCTTGTGAATGCTTGTAAGAAGCTTAAGGCACTTTCAAAGGAAAGTGATTTTCTCTGAAAGGACAGCATTTAGAAAGTGAAGCAACACTCCATTCACTTCGCACAGTGAATTGAAGTGTTGGAACAGACTGCTTCTCTTTCAGAGAAACGCATGTGTGTTTCTTGTGAATTCTTGCAAGTTGCTTAAGGCACTTTCAAAGGAAAGTGATTTTCTCTGAAAGGACAGCATTTAGAAACTGAAGCAACACTCCATTCACTTCGCACAGTGAATTCAAGTGTTGGAACAGACTGCTTCTCTTTCAGAGAAACGTATGTGAGTTTTTTGTGAATGCTTGAAAGTAGTTTAAGGCACTTTCAAAGGAAAGTGATTTTGTCTGAAAGGACAGAATTTAGAAAGTGAAGCAACAATCCATTCACTTCGCACAGTGAATTGAAGTGTTTGAACAGTCTTCTTCTCTTTCAGAGAAACGCATGTGAGTTTCTTCCTAATGCTTGCAAGTAGCTTAAGGAACTTTCAAAGGAAAGTGATTTTCTCTGAAAGGACAGCATTTAGAAAGTGAAGCAACACTCCATTCACTTCGCACAGTGAATTGAAGTGTTGGAACAGACTGCTTCTCTTTCAGAGAAAAGCATGTGAGTTTCTGGTGAATGCTTGTAAGAAGCTTAAGGCACTTTCAAAGGAAAGTGATTTTCTCTGAAAGGACAGCATTTAGAAAGTGAAGCAACACTCCATTCACTTCGCACAGTGAATTGAAGTGTTGGAACAGACTGCTTCTCTTTAAGAGAAACGCATGTGAGTTTTTTGTGAATGCTTGAAAGTAGTTTAAGGCACTTTCAAAGGAAAGTGATTTTCTCTGAAAGGACAGAATTTAGAAAGTGATGCAACACTCCATTCACTTCGCACAGTGAATTGAAGTGTTGGAACAGACTGCTTCTCTTTAAGAGAAACGCATGTGAGTTTTTTGTGAATGCTTGAAAGTGGTTTAAAGCACTTTCAAAGGAAAGTGATTTTCTCTGAAAGGACAGCATTTAGAAAGTGAAGCAACACTCCATTCCCTTCGTGCAGTGAATTGAAGTGTTGGAACAGACTGCTTCTCTTTCAGAGAAACGCATTAGTGTTTCTTGTGAATGCTTGCAAGTGGCTTAAGGCACTTTCAAAGGAAAGTGATTTTCTCTGAAAGGACAGCATTTAGAAAGTGAAGCAACACTCCATTCACTTCGCACAGTGAATTGAAGTGTTGGAACAGACTGCTTCTCTTTCCGAGAAACGCATGTGAGTTTCTTCCTAATGCTTGCAAGTAGCTTAAGGCACTTTCAAGGGAAAGTGATTTTCTCTGAAAGGACAGCATTTAGAAAGTGAAGCAACACTCCATTCACTTCGCACAGTGAATTGAAGTGTTGGAACAGACTGCTTCTCTTTCAGAGAAACGCATGTGAGTTTCTTCCTAATGCTTGTAAGTAGCTTCAGGCACTTTCAAAGGAAAGTGATTTTCTCTGAAAGGACAGCATTTAGAAAGTGAAGCAACACTCCATTCACTTCGTGCAGTGAATTGAAGTGTTGGAACAGAGTGCTTCTCTTTCATAGAAACGCATTAGTGTTTCTTGTGAATGCTTGCAAGTGGCTTAAGGCACTTTCAAAGGAAAGTGATTTTCTCTGAAAGGACAGCATTTAGAAAGTGAAGCAACACTCCATTCACTTTGTACAGTGAATTGAAGTGTTGGAACAGACTGCCTCTCTTTCAGAGAAATGCATGTGAGTTTCTGTTGAATGCTTGTCAGTAGCTTAAGGCTCTTTCAAAGGAAAGTGATTTTCTCTGAAAGGACAGCATTTAGAAAGTAAAGCAACACTCCATTCCCTTCGCGCAATGAATTGAAGTGTTGGAACAGACTGCTTCTCTTTCATAGAAACGCATTAGTGTTTCTTGTGAATGCTTGTTAGAAGCTTAAGGCACTTTCAAAGGAAAGTGATTTTCTCTGAAAGGACAGCATTTAGAAAGTGAAGCAGCACTCCATTCACTTCGCACAGTGAATTGAAGTGTTGGAACAGACTGCTTCTCTTTCAGAGAAACGCATGTGAGTTTCTTGTGAATTCTTGCAAGTTGCTTAAGGCACTTTCAAAGGAAAGTGATTTTCTCTGAAAGGACAGCATTTAGAAACTGAAGCAACACTCCATTCACTTCGCACAGTGAATTGAAGTGTTGGAACAGACTGCTTCTCTTTCAGAGAAACGCATGTGAGTTTTTTGTGAATGCTTGAAAGTAGTTTAAGGCACTTTCAAAGGAAAGTGATTTTCTCTGAAAGGACAGAATTTAGAAAGTGAAGCAACACTCCATTCACTTCGCACAGTGAATTGAAGTGTTTGAACAGTCTTCTTCTCTTTCAGAGAAACGCATGTGAGTTTCTTCCTAATGCTTGCAAGTAGCTTAAGGCACTTTCAAAGGAAAGTGATTTTCTCTGAAAGGACAGCATTTAGAAAGTGAAGCAACACTCCATTCACTTCGCACAGTGAATTGAAGTGTTGGAACAGACTGCTTCTCTTTAAGAGAAACGCATGTGAGTTTTTTGTGAATGCTTGAAAGTAGTTTAAGGCACTTTCAAAGGAAAGTGATTTTCTCTGAAAGGACAGAATTTAGAAAGTGATGCAACACTCCATTCACTTCGCACAGTGTATTGAAGTGTTGGAACAGACTGCTTCTCTTTAAGAGAAACGCATGTGAGTTTTTTGTGAATGCTTGAAAGTAGTTTAAGGCACTTTCAAAGGAAAGTGATTTTCTCTGAAAGGACAGCATTTAGAAAGTGAAGCAACACTCCATTCCCTTCGTGCAGTGAATTGAAGTGTTGGAACAGAGTGCTTCTCTTTCATAGAAACGCATTAGTGTTTCTTGTGAATGCTTGCAAGTGGCTTAAGGCACTTTCAAAGGAAAGTGATTTTCTCTGAAAGGACAGCATTTAGAAAGTGAAGCAACACTCCATTCACTTCGCACAGTGAATTGAAGTGTTGGAACAGACTGCTTCTCTTTCCGAGAAACGCATGTGAGTTTCTTCCTAATGCTTGCAAGTAGCTTAAGGCACTTTCAAGGGAAAGTGATTTTCTCTGAAAGGACAGCATTTAGAAAGTGAAGCAACACTCCATTCACTTCGCACAGTGAATTGAAGTGTTGGAACAGACTGCTTCTCTTTCAGAGAAACGCATGTGAGTTTCTTCCTAATGCTTGTAAGTAGCTTCAGGCACTTTCAAAGGAAAGTGATTTTCTCTGAAAGGACAGCATTTAGAAAGTGAAGCAACACTCCATTCACTTCGTGCAGTGAATTGAAGTGTTGGAACAGAGTGCTTCTCTTTCATAAAAACGCATTAGTGTTTCTTGTGAATGCTTGCAAGTGGCTTAAGGCACTTTCAAAGGAAAGTGATTTTCTCTGAAAGGACAGCATTTAGAAAGTGAAGCAACACTCCATTCACTTTGTACAGTGAATTGAAGTGTTGGAACAGACTGCCTCTCTTTCAGAGAAATGCATGTGAGTTTCTGTTGAATGCTTGTCAGTAGCTTAAGGCTCTTTCAAAGGAAAGTGATTTTCTCTGAAAGGACAGCATTTAGAAAGTAAAGCAACACTCCATTCCCTTCGCGCAATGAATTGAAGTGTTGGAACAGACTGCTTCTCTTTCATAGAAACGCATTAGTGTTTCTTGTGAATGCTTGTAAGAAGCTTAAGGCACTTTCAAAGGAAAGTGATTTTCTCTGAAAGGACAGCATTTAGAAAGTGAAGCAGCACTCCATTCACTTCGCACAGTGAATTGAAGTATTGGAACAGACTGCTTCTCTTTCAGAGAAACGCATGTGAGTTTCTTGTGAATTCTTGCAAGTTGCTTAAGGCACTTTCAAAGGAAAGTGATTTTCTCTGAAAGGACAGCATTTAGAAACTGAAGCAACACTCCATTCACTTCGCACAGTGAATTGAAGTGTTGGAACAGACTGCTTCTCTTTCAGAGAAACGCATGTGAGTTTTTTGTGAATGCTTGAAAGTAGTTTAAGGCACTTTCAAAGGAAAGTGATTTTCTCTGAAAGGACAGAATTTAGAAAGTGAAGCAACACTCCATTCACTTCGCACAGTGAATTGAAGTGTTTGAACAGTCTTCTTCTCTTTCAGAGAAACGCATGTGAGTTTCTTCCTAATGCTTGCAAGTAGCTTAAGGCACTTTCAAAGGAAAGTGATTTTCTCTGAAAGGACAGCATTTAGAAAGTGAAGCAACACTCCATTCACTTCGCACAGTGAATTGAAGTGTTGGAACAGACTGCTTCTCTTTCAGAGAAACGCATGTGAGTTTCTTCCTAATGCTTGCAAGTAGCTTAAGGCACTTTCAAGGGAAAGTGATTTTCTCTGAAAGGACAGCATTTAGAAAGTGAAGCAACACTCCATTCACTTCGCACAGTGAATTGAAGTGTTGGAACAGACTGCTTCTCTTTCAGAGAAACGCATGTGAGTTTCTGGTGAATGCTTGTAAGAAGCTTAAGGCACTTTCAAAGGAAAGTGATTTTCTCTGAAAGGACAGCATTTAGAAAGTGAAGCAACACTCCATTCACTTCGCACAGTGAATTGAAGTGTTGGAACAGAATGCTTCTCTTTAAGAGAAACGCATGTGAGTTTTTTGTGAATGCTTGAAAGTAGTTTAAGGCACTTTCAAAGGAAAGTGATTTTCTCTGAAAGGACAGAATTTAGAAAGTGATGCAACACTCCATTCACTTCGCACAGTGAATTGAAGTGTTGGAACAGACTGCTTCTCTTTAAGAGAAACGCATGTGAGTTTTTTGTGAATGCTTGAAAGTAGTTTAAGGCACTTTCAAAGGAAAGTGATTTTCTCTGAAAGGACAGCATTTAGAAAGTGAAGCAACACTCCATTCCCTTCGTGCAGTGAGTTGAAGTGTTGGAACAGAGTGCTTCTCTTTCATAGAAACGCATTAGTGTTTCTTGTGAATGCTTGCAAGTGGCTTAAGGCACTTTCAAAGGAAAGTGATTTTCTCTGAAAGGACAGCATTTAGAAAGTGAAGCAACACTCCATTCACTTCGCACAGTGAATTGAAGTGTTGGAACAGACTGCTTCTCTTTCCGAGAAACGCATGTGAGTTTCTTCCTAATGCTTGCAAGTAGCTTAAGGCACTTTCATGGGAAAGTGATTTTCTCTGAAAGGACAGCATTTAGAAAGTGAAGCAACACTCCATTCACTTCGCACAGTGAATTGAAGTGTTGGAACAGACTGCTTCTCTTTCAGAGAAACGCATGTGAGTTTCTTCCTAATGCTTGTAAGTAGCTTCAGGCACTTTCAAAGGAAAGTGATTTTCTCTGAAAGGACAGCATTTAGAAAGTGAAGCAACACTCCATTCACTTCGTGCAGTGAATTGAAGTGTTGGAACAGAGTGCTTCTCTTTCATAAAAACGCATTAGTGTTTCTTGTGAATGCTTGCAAGTGGCTTAAGGCACTTTCAAAGGAAAGTGATTTTCTCTGAAAGGACAGCATTTAGAAAGTGAAGCAACACTCCATTCACTTTGTACAGTGAATTGAAGTGTTGGAACAGACTGCCTCTCTTTCAGAGAAATGCATGTGAGTTTCTGTTGAATGCTTGTCAGTAGCTTAAGGCTCTTTCAAAGGAAAGTGATTTTCTCTGAAAGGACAGCATTTAGAAAGTAAAGCAACCCTCCATTCCCTTCGCGCAATGAATTGAAGTGTTGGAACAGACTGCTTCTCTTTCATAGAAACGCATTAGTGTTTCTTGTGAATGCTTGTAAGAAGCTTAAGGCACTTTCAAAGGAAAGTGATTTTCTCTGAAAGGACAGCATTTAGAAAGTGAAGCAGCACTCCATTCACTTCGCACAGTGAATTGAAGTGTTGGAACAGACTGCTTCTCTTTCAGAGAAACGCATGTGAGTTTCTTGTGAATTCTTGCAAGTTGCTTAAGGCACTTTCAAAGGAAAGTGATTTTCTCTGAAAGGACAGCATTTAGAAACTGAAGCAACACTCCATTCACTTCGCACAGTGAATTGAAGTGTTGGAACAGACTGCTTCTCTTTCAGAGAAACGCATGTGAGTTTTTTGTGAATGCTTGAAAGTAGTTTAAGGCACTTTCAAAGGAAAGTGATTTTCTCTGAAAGGACAGAATTTAGAAAGTGAAGCAACACTCCATTCACTTCGCACAGTGAATTGAAGTGTTTGAACAGTCTTCTTCTCTTTCAGAGAAACGCATGTGAGTTTCTTCCTAATGCTTGCAAGTAGCTTAATGCACTTTCAAAGGAAAGTGATTTTCTCTGAAAGGACAGCATTTAGAAAGTGAAGCAACACTCCATTCACTTCGCACAGTGAATTGAAGTGTTGGAACAGACTGCTTCTCTTTCAGAGAAACGCATGTGAGTTTCTGGTGAATGCTTGTAAGAAGCTTAAGGCACGTTCAAAGGAAAGTGATTTTCTCTGAAAGGACAGCATTTAGAAACTGAAGCAACACTCCATTCACTTCGCACAGTGAATTGAAGTGTTGGAACAGACTGCTTCTCTTTAAGAGAAACGCATGTGAGTTTTTTGTGAATGCTTGAAAGTAGTTTAAGGCACTATCAAAGGAAAGTGATTTTCTCTAAAGGACAGAATTTAGAAAGTGATGCAACACTCCATTCACTTCGCACAGTGAATTGAAGTGTTGGAACAGACTGCTTCTCTTTCAGAGAAACGCATGTGAGTTTCTTGTGAACTCTTGCAGGTTGCTTAAGGCACTTTCAAAGGAAAGTGATTTTCTCTGAAAGGACAGAATTTAGAAAGTGAAGCAACACTCCATTCACTTCGCACAGTGAATTGAAGTGTTTGAACAGTCTGCTTCTCTTTCAGAGAAACGCATGTGAGTTTCTTCCTAATGCTTGCAAGTAGCTTAAGGCACTTTCAAAGGAAAGTGATTTTCTCTGAAAGGACAGCATTTAGAAAGTGAAGCAACACTCCATTCACTTCGCACAGTGAAATGAAGTGTTGGAACAGACTGCTTCTCTTTCAGAGAAATGCATGTGAGTTTCTGTTGAATGCTTGTAAGTAGCTTAAGGCACTTTCAAAGGAAAGTGATTTTCTCTGATAGGACAGCATTTAGAAAGTGAAGCAACACTCCATTCACTTCGCAGAGTGAATTGAAGTATTGGAACAGACTGCTTCTCTTTCAGAGAAACGCATGTGAGTTTCTGGTGAATGCTTGTAAGTAGCTTAAGGCACTTTCAAAGGAAAGTGATTTTCTCTGAAAGGACAGCATTTAGAAAGTGAAGCAACACTCCATTCACTTCGCACAGTGAATTGAAGTGTTGGAACAGACTGCTTCTCTTTCAGAGAAACGCATGTGAGTTTCTTGTGAATTCTTGCAAGTTGCTTAAGGCACTTTCAAAGGAAAGTGATTTTCTCTGAAAGGACAGCATATAGAAAGTGAAGCAACACTCTATTCACTTCGCACAGTGAATTGAAGTGTTGGAACAGACTGCTTCTCTTTCAGAGAAACGCATGTGAGTTTTTTGTGAATGCTTGAAAGTAGTTTAAGGCAGTTTCAAAGGAAAGTGATTTTCTCTGAAAGGACAGAATTTAGAAAGTGATGCAACACTCCATTCACTTCGCACAGTGAATTGAAGTGTTGGAACAGACTGCTTCTCTTTCAGAGAAACGCATGTGAGTTTCTTCCTAATGCTTGTAAGTAGCTTCAGGCACTTTCAAAGGAAAGTGATTTTCTCTGAAAGGACAGCATTTAGAGTGAAACAACACTCCATTTCCTTCGTGCAGTGAATTGAAGTGTTGGAACAGAGTGCTTCTCTTTCATAGAAACGCATTAGTGTTTCTTGTAAATGCTTGCAAGTGGCTTAAGGCACTTTCAAAGGAAAGTGATTTTCTCTGAAAGGACAGCATTTAGAAAGTGAAGCAACACTCCATTCACTTTGTACAGTGAATTGAAGTGTTGGAACAGACTGCCTCTCTTTCAGAGAAATGCATGTGAGTTTCTGTTGAATGCTTGTCAGTAGCTTAAGGCTCTTTCAAAGGAAAGTGATTTTCTCTGAAAGGACAGCATTTAGAAAGTAGAGCAACACTCCATTCCCTTCGCGCAATGAATTGAAGTGTCGGAACAGACTGCTTCTCTTTCATAGAAGCGCATTAGTGTTTCTTGTGAATGCTTGTAAGAAGCTTAAGGCACTTTCAAAGGAAAGTGATTTTCTCTGAAAGGACAGCATTTAGAAAGTGAAGCAACACTCCATTCACTTCGCACAGTGAATTGAAGTGTTGGAACAGACTGCTTCTCTTTCAGAGAAACGCATGTGAGTTTCTTGTGAATTCTTGCAAGTTGCTTAAGGCACTTTCAAAGGAAAGTGATTTTCTCTGAAAGGACAGCATTTAGAAAGTGAAGCAACACTCCATTCACTTCGCACAGTGAATTGAAGTGTTGGAACAGACTGCTTCTCTTTCAGAGAAACGTATGTGAGTTTTTTGTGAATGCTTGAAAGTAGTTTAAGGCACTTTCAAAGGAAAGTGATTTTCTCTGAAAGGACAGAATTTAGAAAGTGAAGCAACACTCCATTCACTTCGCACAGTGAATTGAAGTGTTTGAACAGTCTTCTTCTCTTTCAGAGAAACGCATGTGAGTTTCTTCCTAATGCTTGCAAGTAGCTTAAGGCACTTTCAAAGGAAAGTGATTTTCTCTGAAAGGACAGCATTTAGAAAGTGAAGCAACACTCCATTCACTTCGCACAGTGAATTGAAGTGTTGGAACAGACTGCTTCTCTTTCAGAGAAACGCATGTGAGTTTCTGGTGAATGCTTGTAAGAAGCTTAAGGCACTTTCAAAGGAAAGTGATTTTCTCTGAAAGGACAGCATTTAGAAAGTGAAGCAACACTCCATTCACTTCGCACAGTGAATTGAAGTGTTGGAACAGAATGCTTCTCTTTAAGAGAAACGCATGTGAGTTTTTTGTGAATGCTTGAAAGTAGTTTAAGGCACTTTCAAAGGAAAGTGATTTTCTCTGAAAGGACAGAATTTAGAAAGTGATGAAACACTCCATTCACTTCGCACAGTGAATTGAAGTGTTGGAACAGACTGCTTCTCTTTAAGAGAAACGCATGTGAGTTTTTTGTGAATGCTTGAAAGTAGTTTAAGGCACTTTCAAAGGAAAGTGATTTTCTCTGAAAGGACAGCATTTAGAAAGTGAAGCAACACTCCATTCCCTTCGTGCAGTGAATTGAAGTGTTGGAACAGAGTGCTTCTCTTTCATAGAAACGCATTAGTGTTTCTTGTGAATGCTTGCAAGTGGCTTAAGGCACTTTCAAAGGAAAGTGATTTTCTCTGAAAGGACAGCATTTAGAAAGTGAAGCAACACTCCATTCACTTCGCACAGTGAATTGAAGTGTTGGAACAGATTGCTTCTCTTTCCGAGAAACGCATGTGAGTTTCTTGTGAATTTTTGCAAGTTGCTTCAGGCACTTTCATAAGAAAGTGATTTTCTCTGAAAGGACAGCATTTAGAAAGTGAAGCAACACTCCATTCACTTCGCACAGTGAATTGAAGTGTTGGAACAGACTGCTTCTCTTTCAGAGAAACGCATGTGAGTTTCTTGTGAATGCTTGCAAGTTGCTTAAGGCACTTTCAAAGGAAAGTGATTTTCTCTGAAAGGACAGCATTTAGAAAGTGAAGCAACACTCCATTCACTTTGTACAGTGAATTGAAGTGTTGGAACAGACTGCCTCTCTTTCAGAGAAATGCATGTGAGTTTCTGTTGAATGCTTGTCAGTAGCTTAAGGCTCTTTCAAAGGAAAGTGATTTTCTCTGAAAGGACAGCATTTAGAAAGTAAAGCAACACTTCATTCCCTTCGCGCAATGAATTGAAGTGTTGGAACAGACTGCTTCTCTTTCATAGAAACGCATTGGTGTTTCTTGTGAATGCTTGTAAGTAGCTTAAGGCACTTTCAAAAGAAAGTGATTTTCTCTGAAAGGACAGCATTTAGAAAGTGAGGCAACACTCCATTCACTTCGCACAGTGAATTGAAGTGTTGGAACAGACTGCTTCTCTTTCAGAGAAACGCATGTGAGTTTCTTCCTAATGCTTGCACGTAGCTTAAGGCACTTTCAAGGGAAAGTGATTTTCTCTGAAAGGACAGCATTTAGAAAGTGAAGCAACACTCCATTCACTTCGCACAGTGAATTGAAGTGTTGGAACAGACTGCTTCTCTTTCAGAGAAACGCATGTGAGTTTCTGGTGAATGCTTGTAAGTAGCTTAAGGCACTTTCAAAGGAAAGTGATTTTTTCTGAAAGGACAGCATTTAGAAAGTGAAGCAACACTCCATTCACTTCGCACAGTGAATTGAAGTGTTGGAACAGACTGCTTCTCTTTCAGAGAAATGCATGTGAGTTTCTGTTGAATGCTTGTAAGTAGCTTAAGGCACTTTCAAAGGAAAGTGATTTTCTCTGAAAGGACAGCATTTAGAAAGTGAAGCAACACTCCATTCACTTCGCAGAGTGAATTGAAGTATTGGAACAGACTGCTTCTCTTTCAGAGAAACGCATGTGAGTTTCTGGTGAATGCTTGTAAGTAGCTTAAGGCACTTTCAAAGGAAAGTGATTTTCTCTGAAAGGACAGCATTTAGAAAGTGAAGCAACACTCCATTCACTTCGCACGGTGAATTGAAGTGTTGGAACAGACTGCTTCTCTTTCAGAGAAACGTATGTGAGTTTTGTGAATGCTTGAAAGTAGTTTAAGGCACTTTCAAAGGAAAGTGATTTTCTCTGAAAGGACAGAATTTAGAAAGTGAAGCAACACTCCATTCACTTCGCACAGTGAATTGAAGTGTTTGAACAGTCTTCTTCTCTTTCAGAGAAACGCATGTGAGTTTCTTCCTAATGCTTGCAAGTAGCTTAAGGCACTTTCAAAGGAAAGTGATTTTCTCTGAAAGGACAGCATTTAGAAAGTGAAGCAACACTCCATTCACTTCGCACAGTGAATTGAAGTGTTGGAACAGACTGCTTCTCTTTCATAGAAACGCATGTGAGTTTCTGGTGAATGCTTGTAAGAAGCTTAAGGCACTTTCAAAGGAAAGTGATTTTCTCTGAAAGGACAGCATTTAGAAAGTGAAGCAACACTCCATTCACTTCGCACAGTGAATTGAAGTGTTGGAACAGAATGCTTCTCTTTAAGAGAAACGCATGTGAGTTTTTTGTGAATGCTTGAAAGTAGTTTAAGGCACTTTCAAAGGAAAGTGATTTTCTCTGAAAGGACAGAATTTAGAAAGTGATGCAACACTCCATTCACTTCGCACAGTGAATTGAAGTGTTGGAACAGACTGCCTCTCTTTCAGAGAAACGCATGTGAGTTTTTTGTGAATGCTTGAAAGTAGTTTAAGGCACTTTCAAAGGAAAGTGATTTTCTCTGAAAGGACAGCATTTAGAAAGTGAAGCAACACTCCATTCCCTTCGTGCAGTGAATTGAAGTGTTGGAACAGAGAGCTTCTCTTTCATAGAAACGCATTAGTGTTTCTTGTGAATGCTTGCAAGTGGCTTAAGGCACTTTCAAAGGAAAGTGATTTTCTCTGAAAGGACAGCATTTAGAAAGTGAAGCAACACTCCATTCACTTCGCACAGTGAATTGAAGTGTTGGAACAGACTGCTTCTCTTTCCGAGAAACGCATGTGAGTTTCTTGTGAATTCTTGCAAGTTGCTTCAGGCACTTTCGTAAGAAAGTGATTTTCTCTGAAAGGACAGCATTTAGAAAGTGAAGCAACACTCCATTCACTTCGCACAGTGAATTGAAGTGTTGGAACAGATTGCTTCTCTTTCAGAGAAACGCATGTGAGTTTCTTGTGAATGCTTGCAAGTTGCTTAAGGCACTTTCAAAGGAAAGTGATTTTCTCTGAAAGGACAGCATTTAGAAAGTGAAGCAACACTCCATTCACTTTGTACAGTGAATTGAAGTGTTGGAACAGACTGCCTCTCTTTCAGAGAAATGCATGTGAGTTTCTGTTGAATGCTTGTCAGTAGCTTAAGGCTCTTTCAAAGGAAAGTGATTTTCTCTGAAAGGACAGCATTTAGAAAGTAAAGCAACACTTCATTCCCTTCGCGCAATGAATTGAAGTGTTGGAACAGACTGCTTCTCTTTCATAGAAACGCATTGGTGTTTCTTGTGAATGCTTGTAAGTAGCTTAAGGCACTTTCAAAGGAAAGTGATTTTCTTTGAAAGGACAGCATTTAGAAAGTGAGGCAACACTCCATTCACTTCGCACAGTGAATTGAAGTGTTGGAACAGACTGCTTCTCTTTCATAGAAACGCATTAGTGTTTCTTGTGAATGCTTGTAAGAAGCTTAAGGCACTTTCAAAGGAAAGTGATTTTCTATGAAAGGACAGCATTTAGAAAGTGAAGCAACACTCCATTCACTTCGCACAGTGAAATGAAGTGTTGGAACAGACTGCTTCTCTTTCAGAGAAATGCATGTGAGTTTCTGTTGAATGCTTGTAAGTAGCTTAAGGCACTTTCAAAGGAAAGTGATTTTCTCTGAAAGGACAGCATTTAGAAAGTGAAGCAACAATCCATTCACTCGCAGAGTGAATTGAAGTGTTGGAACAGACTGCTTCTCTTTCAGAGAAACGCATGTGAGTTTCTGCTGAATGCTTGTAAGTAGCTTAAGGCACTTTCAAAGGAAAGTGATTTTCTCTGAAAGGACAGCATTTAGAAACTGAAGCAACACTCCATTCACTTCGCAGAGTGAATTGAAGTATTGGAACAGACTGCTTCTCTTTCAGAGAAACGCATGTGAGTTTCTGGTGAATGCTTGAAAGTAGCTTAAGGCACTTTCAAAGGAAAGTGATTTTCTCTGAAAGGACAGCATTTAGAAAGTGAAGCAACACTCCATTCACTTCGCACAGTGAATTGAAGTGTTGGAACAGACTGCTTCTCTTTCAGAGAAACGCATGTGAGTTTCTTGTGAATTCTTGCAAGTTGCTTAAGGCACTTTCAAAGGAAAGTGATTTTCTCTGAAAGGACAGCATTTAGAAACTGAAGCAACACTCCATTCACTTCGCACAGTGAATTGAAGTGTTGGAACAGACTGCTTCTCTTTCCGAAAAACGCATGTGAGTTTCTTCCTAATGCTTGCAAGTAGCTTAAGTCACTTTCAAGGGAAAGTGATTTTCTCTGAAAGGACAGCATTTAGAAAGTGAAGCAACACTCCATTCACTTCGCACAGTGAATTGAAGTGTTGGAACAGATTGCTTCTCTTTCAGAGAAACGCATGTGAGTTTCTTGTGAATGCTTGCAAGTTGCTTAAGGCACTTTCAAAGGAAAGTGATTTTCTCTGAAAGGACAGCATTTAGAAAGTGAAGCAACACTCCATTCACTTTGTACAGTGAATTGAAGTGTTGGAACAGACTGCCTCTCTTTCAGAGAAATGCATGTGAGTTTCTGTTGAATGCTTGTCAGTAGCTTAAGGCTCTTTCAAAAGAAAGTGATTTTCTCTGAAAGGACAGCATTTAGAAAGTAAAGCAACACTCCATTCCCTTCGCGCAATGAATTGAAGTGTTGGAACAGACTGCTTCTCTTTCATAGAAACGCATTAGTGTTTCTTGTGAATGCTTGTAAGAAGCTTAAGGCACTTTCAAAGGAAAGTGATTTTCTCTGAAAGGACAGCATTTAGAAAGTGAAGCAACACTCCATTCACTTCGCACAGTGAATTGAAGTGTTGGAACAGACTGCTTCTCTTTCAGAGAAACGCATGTGAGTTTCTTGTGAATGCTTGCAAGTTGCTTAAGGCACTTTCAAAGGAAAGTGATTTTCTCTGAAAGGACAGCATTTAGAAAGTGAAGCAACACTCCATTCACTTCGCACAGTGAATTGAAGTGTTGGAACAGACTGCTTCTCTTTCAGAGAAACGCATGTGAGTTTCTGGTGAATGCTTGTAAGTAGCTTAAGGCACTTTCAAAGGAAAGTGATTTTCTCTGAAAGGACAGCATTTAGAAAGTGAAGCAACACTCCATTCACTTCGCACAGTGAATTGAAGTGTTGGAACAGACTGCTTCTCTTTCAGAGAAACGCATGTGAGTTTCTTGTGAATTCTTGCAAGTTGCTTAAGGCACTTTCAAAGGAAAGTGATTTTCTCTGAAAGGACAGCATTTAGAAACTGAAGCAACACTCCATTCACTTCGTACAGTGAATTGAAGTGTTGGAACAGACTGCTTCTCTTTAAGAGAAACGCATGTGAGTTTTTTGTGAATGCTTGAAAGTATTTTAAGGCACTTTCAAAGGAAAGTGATTTTCTCTGAAAGGACAGAATTTAGAAAGTGATGCAACACTCCATTCACTTCGCACAGTGAATTGAAGTGTTGGAACAGACTGCTTCTCTTTCAGAGAAACGCATGTGAGTTTCTTCCTAATGCTTGTAAGTAGCTTCTGGCACTTTCAAAGGAAAGTGATTTTCTCTGAAAGGACAGCATTTAGAAAATGAAGCAACACTCCATTCCCTTCGTGCAGTGAATTGAAGTGTTGGAACAGAGTGCTTCTCTTTCATAGAAACGCATTAGTGTTTCTTGTAAAGCTTGCAAGTGGCTTAAGGCACTTTCAAAGGAAAGTGATTTTCTCTGAAACGACAGCATTTAGAAAGTGAAGCAACACTCCATTCCCTTCGTGCAGTGAATTGAAGTGTTGGAACAGAGTGCTTCTCTTTCATAGAAATGCATTAGTGTTTCTTGTGAATGCTTGCAAGTGGCTTAAGGCACTTTCAAAGGAAAGTGATTTTCTCTGAAAGGACAGCATTTAGAAAGTGAAGCAACACTCCATTCACTTTGTACAGTGAACTGAAGTGTTGGAACAGACTGCCTCTCTTTCAGAGAAATGCATGTGAGTTTCTGTTGAATGCTTGTCAGTAGCTTAAGGCTCTTTCAAAGGAAAGTGATTTTCTCTGAAAGGACAGAATTTAGAAAGTGATGCAACACTCCATTCACTTCGCACAGTGAATTGAAGTGTTGGAACAGACTGCTTCTCTTTAAGAGAAACGCATGTGAGTTTTTTGTGAATGCTTGAAAGTAGTTTAAGGCACTTTCATAGGAAAGTGATTTTCTCTGAAAGGACAGCATTTAGAAAGTGAAGCAACACTCCATTCCCTTCGTGCAGTGAACTGAAGTGTTGGAACAGAGTGCTTCTCTTTCATAGAAACGCATTAGTGTTTCTTGTGAATGCTTGCAAGTGGCTTAAGGCACTTTCAAAGGAAAGTGATTTTCTATGAAAGGACAGCATTTAGAAAGTGAAGCAACACTCCATTCACTTCGCACAGTGAATTGAAGTGTTGGAACAGACTGCTTCTCTTTCAGAGAAACGCATGTGAGTTTCTTGTGAATTCTTGCAAGTTGCTTCAGGCACTTTCATAGGAAAGTGATTTTCTCTGAAAGGACAGCATTTAGAAAGTGAAGCAACACTCCATTCACTTCGCACAGTGAATTGAAGTGTTGGAACAGACTGCTTCTCTTTCAGAGAAACGCATGTGAGTTTCTTGTGAATGCTTGCAAGTTACTTAAGGCACTTTCAAAGGAAAGTGATTTTCTCTGAAAGGACAGCATTTAGAAAGTGAAGCAACACTCCATTCACTTTGTACAGTGAATTGAAGTGTTGGAACAGACTGCCTCTCTTTCAGAGAAATGCATGTGAGTTTCTGTTGAATGCTTGTCAGTAGCTTAAGGCTCTTTCAAAGGAAAGTGATTTTCTCTGAAAGGACATCATTTAGAAAGTAAAGCAACACTCCATTCCCTTCGCGCAATGAATTGAGGTGTTGGAACAGACTGCTTCTCTTTCATAGAAACGCATTAGTGTTTCTTGTGAATGCTTGTAAGTAGCTTAAGGTACTTTCAAAGGAAAGTGATTTTCTCTGAAAGGACAGCATTTAGAAAGTGAGGCAACACTCCATTCACTTCGCACAGTGAAATGAAGTGTTGGAACAGACTGCTTCTCTTTCAGAGAAACGCATGTGAGTTTCTTCCTAATGCTTGCAAGTAGCTTAAGGCACTTTCAAGGGAAAGTGATTTTCTCTGAAAGGACAGTATTTAGAAAGTGAAGCAACACTCCATTCACTTCGCACAGTGAATTGAAGTGTTGGAACAGACTGCTTCTCTTTCAGAGAAACGCATGTGAGTTTCTGGTGAATGCTTGTAAGTAGCTTAAGGCACTTTCAAAGGAAAGTGATTTTTTCTGAAAGGACAGCATTTAGAAAGTGAAGCAACACTCCATTCACTTCGCACAGTGAATTGACGTGTTGGAACAGACTGCTTCTCTTTCAGAGAAATGCATGTGAGTTTCTGTTGAATGCTTGTAAGTAGCTTAAGGCACTTTCAAAGGAAAGTGATTTTCTCTGAAAGGACAGCATTTAGAAAGTGAAGCAACACTCCATTCACTTCACAGAGTGAATTGAAGTATTGGAACAGACTGCTTCTCTTTCAGAGAAACGCATGTGAGTTTCTGGTGAATGCTTGTAAGTAGCTTAAGGCACTTTCAAAGGAAAGTGATTTTCTCTGAAAGGACAGCATTTAGAAAGTGAAGCAACACTCCATTCACTTCGCACAGTGAATTGAAGTGTTGGAACAGACTGCTTCTCTTTCAGAGAAACGCATGTGAGTTTCTTGTGAATTCTTGCAAGTTGCTTAAGGCACTTTCAAAGGAAAGTGATTTTCTCTGAAAGGACAGCATTTAGAAAGTGAAGCAACACTCCATTCACTTCGCACAGTGAATTGAAGTGTTGGAACAGACTGCTTCTCTTTAAGAGAAACGCATGTGAGTTTTTTGTGAATGCTTGAAAGTAGTTTAAGGCACTTTCAAAGGAAAGTGATTTTCTCTGAAAGGACAGAATTTAGAAAGTGATGCAACACTCCATTCACTTCGCACAGTGAATTGAAGTGTTGGAACAGACTGCTTCTCTTTCAGAGAAACGCATGTGAGTTTCTTCCTAATGCTTGAAAGTAGCTTCTGGCACTTTCAAAGGAAAGTGATTTTCTCTGAAAGGACAGCATTTGGAAAGTGAAGCAACACTCCATTCCCTTCGTGCAGTGAATTGAAGTGTTGGAACAGAGTGCTTCTCTTTCATAGAAACGCATTAGTGTTTCTTGTGAATGCTTGCAAGTGGCTTAAGGCACTTTCAAAGGAAAGTGATTTTCTCTGAAAGGACAGCATTTAGAAAGTGAAGCAACACTCCATTCACTTTGTACAGTGAATTGAAGTGTTGGAACAGACTGCCTCTCTTTCAGAGAAATGCATGTGAGTTTCTGTTGAATGCTTGTCAGCAGCTTAAGGCTCTTTCAAAGGAAAGTGATTTCCTCTGAAAGGACAGCATTTAGAAACTGAAGCAACACTCCATTCACTTCGCAGAGTGAATTGAAGTATTGGAACAGACTGCTTCTCTTTCAGAGAAACGCATGTGAGTTTCTGGTGAATGCTTGTAAGTAGCTTAAGGCACTTTCAAAGGAAAGTGATTTTCTCTGAAAGGACAGCATTTAGAAAGTGAAGCAACACTCCATTCACTTCGCACAGTGAATTGAAGTGTTGGAACAGACTGCTTCTCTTTCAGAGAAACGCTTGTGAGTTTCTTGTGAATTCTTGCAAGTTGCTTAAGGCACTTTCAAAGGAAAGTGATTTTCTCTGAAAGGACAGCATTTAGAAACTGAAGCAACACTCCATTCACTTCGCACAGTGAATTGAAGTGTTGGAACAGACTGCTTCTCTTTCAGAGAAACGCATGTGAGTTTTTTGTGAATGCTTGAAAGTAGTTTAAGGCACTTTCAATGGAAAGTGATTTTCTCTGAAAGGACAGCATTTAGAAAGTGAAGCAACACTCCATTCACTTCGCACAGTGAATTGAAGTGTTGGAACAGACTGCTTCTCTTTCAGAGAAACGCATGTGAGTTTCTTGTGAATTCTTGCAAGTTGCTTCAGGCACTTTCATAGGAAAGTGATTTTCTCTGAAAGGACAGCATTTAGAAAGTGAAGCAACACTCCATTCACTTCGCACAGTGAATTGAAGTGTTGGAACAGACTGCTTCTCTTTCAGAGAAACGCATGTGAGTTTCTTGTGAATGCTTGCAAGTTACTTAAGGCACTTTCAAAGGAAAGTGATTTTCTCTGAAAGGACAGCATTTAGAAAGTGAAGCAACACTCCATTCACTTTGTACAGTGAATTGAAGTGTTGGAACAGACTGCCTCTCTTTCAGAGAAATGCATGTGAGTTTCTGTTGAATGCTTGTCAGTAGCTTAAGGCTCTTTCAAAGGAAAGTGATTTTCTCTGAAAGGACATCATTTAGAAAGTAAAGCAACACTCCATTCCCTTCGCGCAATGAATTGAGGTGTTGGAACAGACTGCTTCTCTTTCATAGAAACGCATTAGTGTTTCTTGTGAATGCTTGTAAGTAGCTTAAGGTACTTTCAAAGGAAAGTGATTTTCTCTGAAAGGACAGCATTTAGAAAGTGAGGCAACACTCAATTCACTTCGCACAGTGAATTGAAGTGTTGGAACAGACTGCTTCTCTTTCAGAGAAACGCATGTGAGTTTCTTCCTAATGCTTGCAAGTAGCTTAAGGCACTTTCAAGGGAAAGTGATTTTCTCTGAAAGGACAGTATTTAGAAAGTGAAGCAACACTCCATTCACTTCGCACAGTGAATTGAAGTGTTGGAACAGACTGCTTCTCTTTCAGAGAAACGCATGTGAGTTTCTGGTGAATGCTTGTAAGTAGCTTAAGGCACTTTCAAAGGAAAGTGATTTTTTCTGAAAGGACAGCATTTAGAAAGTGAAGCAACACTCCATTCACTTCGCACAGTGAATTGACGTGTTGGAACAGACTGCTTCTCTTTCAGAGAAATGCATGTGAGTTTCTGTTGAATGCTTGTAAGTAGCTTAAGGCACTTTCAAAGGAAAGTGATTTTCTCTGAAAGGACAGCATTTAGAAAGTGAAGCAACACTCCATTCACTTCACAGAGTGAATTGAAGTATTGGAACAGACTGCTTCTCTTTCAGAGAAACGCATGTGAGTTTCTGGTGAATGCTTGTAAGTAGCTTAAGGCACTTTCAAAGGAAAGTGATTTTCTCTGAAAGGACAGCATTTAGAAAGTGAAGCAACACTCCATTCACTTCGCACAGTGAATTGAAGTGTTGGAACAGACTGCTTCTCTTTCAGAGAAACGCATGTGAGTTTCTTGTGAATTCTTGCAAGTTGCTTAAGGCACTTTCAAAGGAAAGTGATTTTCTCTGAAAGGACAGCATTTAGAAAGTGAAGCAACACTCCATTCACTTCGCACAGTGAATTGAAGTGTTGGAACAGACTGCTTCTCTTTAAGAGAAACGCATGTGAGTTTTTTGTGAATGCTTGAAAGTAGTTTAAGGCACTTTCAAAGGAAAGTGATTTTCTCTGAAAGGACAGAATTTAGAAAGTGATGCAACACTCCATTCACTTCGCACAGTGAATTGAAGTGTTGGAACAGACTGCTTCTCTTTCAGAGAAACGCATGTGAGTTTCTTCCTAATGCTTGTAAGTAGCTTCTTGCACTTTCAAAGGAAAGTGATTTTCTCTGAAAGGACAGCATTTGGAAAGTGAAGCAACACTCCATTCCCTTCGTGCAGTGAATTGAAGTGTTGGAACAGAGTGCTTCTCTTTCATAGAAACGCATTAGTGTTTCTTGTGAATGCTTGCAAGTGGCTTAAGGCACTTTCAAAGGAAAGTGATTTTCTCTGAAAGGACAGCATTTAGAAAGTGAAGCAACACTCCATTCACTTTGTACAGTGAATTGAAGTGTTGGAACAGACTGCCTCTCTTTCAGAGAAATGCATGTGAGTTTCTGTTGAATGCTTGTCAGCAGCTTAAGGCTCTTTCAAAGGAAAGTGATTTCCTCTGAAAGGACAGCATTTAGAAACTGAAGCAACACTCCATTCACTTCGCAGAGTGAATTGAAGTATTGGAACAGACTGCTTCTCTTTCAGAGAAACGCATGTGAGTTTCTGGTGAATGCTTGTAAGTAGCTTAAGGCACTTTCAAAGGAAAGTGATTTTCTCTGAAAGGACAGCATTTAGAAAGTGAAGCAACACTCCATTCACTTCGCACAGTGAATTGAAGTGTTGGAACAGACTGCTTCTCTTTCAGAGAAACGCTTGTGAGTTTCTTGTGAATTCTTGCAAGTTGCTTAAGGCACTTTCAAAGGAAAGTGATTTTCTCTGAAAGGACAGCATTTAGAAACTGAAGCAACACTCCATTCACTTCGCACAGTGAATTGAAGTGTTGGAACAGACTGCTTCTCTTTCAGAGAAACGCATGTGAGTTTTTTGTGAATGCTTGAAAGTAGTTTAAGGCACTTTCAATGGAAAGTGATTTTCTCTGAAAGGACAGCATTTAGAAAGTAAAGCAACACTCCATTCCCTTCGCGCAATGAATTGTAGTGTTGGAACAGACTGCTTCTCTTTCATAGAAACGCATTAGTGTTTCTTGTGAATGCTTGTAAGAAGCTTAAGGCACTTTCAAAGGAAAGTGATTTTCTCTGAAAGGACAGCATTTAGAAAGTGAAGCAACACTCCATTCACTTTGTACAGTGAATTGAAGTGTTGGAACAGACTGCCTCTCTTTCAGAGAAATGCATGTGAGTTTCTGTTGAATGCTTGTCAGTAGCTTAAGGCTCTTTCAAAGGAAAGTGATTTTCTCTGAAAGGACAGCATTTAGAAAGTAAAGCAACACTCCATTCCCTTCGCGCAATGAATTGAAGTGTTGGAACAGACTGCTTCTCTTTCATAGAAACGCATTAGTGTTTCTTGTGAATGCTTGTAAGAAGCTTAAGGCACTGTCAAAGGAAAGTGATTTTCTCTGAAAGGACAGCATTTAGAAAGTGAAGCAACACTCCATTCACTTCGCACAGTGAATTGAAGTGTTGGAACAGACTGCTTCTCTTTCAGAGAAACGCATGTGAGTTTCTTGTGAATTCTTGCAAGTTGCTTAAGGCACTTTCAAAGGAAAGTGATTTTCTCTGAAAGGACAGCATTTAGAAACTGAAGCAACACTCCATTCACTTCGCACAGTGAATTGAAGTGTTGGAACAGACTGCTTCTCTTTCAGAGAAACGCATGTGAGTTTTTTGTGCATGCTTGAAAGTAGTTTAAGGCACTTTCAAAGGAAAGTGATTTTCTCTGAAAGGACAGAATTTAGAAAGTGAAGCAACACTCCATTCACTTCGCACAGTGAATTGAAGTGTTTGAACAGTCTTCTTCTCTTTCAGAGAAACGCATGTGAGTTTCTTCCTAATGCTTGCAAGTAGCTTAAGGCACTTTCAAAGGAAAGTGATTTTCTCTGAAAGGACAGCATTTAGAAAGTGAAGCAACACTCCATTCACTTCGCACAGTGAATTGAAGTGTTGGAACAGACTGCTTCTCTTTCAGAGAAACGCATGTGAGTTTCTGGTGAATGCTTGTAAGAAGCTTAAGGCACTTTCAAAGGAAAGTGATTTTCTCTGAAAGGACAGCATTTAGAAACTGAAGCAACACTCCATTCACTTCGCACAGTGAACTGAAGTGTTGGAACAGACTGCTTCTCTTTCAGAGAAATGCATGTGAGTTTCTGTTGAATGCTTGTAAGTAGCTTAAGGCACTTTCAAAGGAAAGTGATTTTCTCTGAAAGGACAGCATTTAGAAAGTGAAGCAACACTCCATTCACTTCGCAGAGTGAATTGAAGTATTGGAACAGACTGCTTCTCTTTCAGAGAAACGCATGTGAGTTTCTGGTGAATGCTTGTAAGTAGCTTCAGGCACTTTCAAAGGAAAGTGATTTTCTCTGAAAGGACAGCATTTAGAAAGTGAAGCAACACTCCATTCCCTTCGTGCAGTGAATTGAAGTGTTGGAACAGAGTGCTTCTCTTTCATAGAAACGCATTAGTGTTTCTTGTGAATGCTTGCAAGTGGCTTAAGGCACTTTCAAAGGAAAGTGATTTTCTCTGAAAGGACAGCATTTAGAAAGTGAAGCAACACTCCATTCACTTTGTACAGTGAATTGAAGTGTTGGAACAGACTGCCTCTCTTTCAGAGAAATGCATGTGAGTTTCTGTTGAATGCTTGTCAGTAGCTTAAGGCTCTTTCAAAGGAAAGTGATTTTCTCTGAAAGGACAGCATTTAGAAAGTAAAGCAACACTCCATTCCCTTCGCGCAATGAATTGAAGTGTTGGAACAGACTGCTTCTCTTTCATAGAAACGCATTAGTGTTTCTTGTGAATGCTTGTAAGAAGCTTAAGGCACTTTCAAAGGAAAGTGATTTTCTCTGAAAGGACAGCATTTAGAAAGTGAAGCAACACTCCATTCACTTCGCACAGTGAATTGAAGTGTTGGAACAGACTGCTTCTCTTTCAGAGAAACGCATGTGAGTTTCTTGTGAACTCTTGCAGGTTGCTTAAGGCACTTTCAAAGGAAAGTGATTTTCTCTGAAAGGACAGCATTTAGAAAGTCAAGCAACACTCCATTCACTTCGCACAGTGAATTGAAGTGTTAGAACAGACTGCTTCTCTTTCAGAGAAACGTATGTGAGTTTTTTGTGAATGCTTGAAAGTAGTTTCAGGCACTTTCAAAGGAAAGTGATTTTCTCTGAAAGGACAGAATTTAGAAAGTGAAGCAACACTCCATTCACTTCGCACAGTGAATTGAAGTGTTTGAACAGTCTGCTTCTCTTTCAGAGAAACTCATGTGAGTTTCTTCCTAATGCTTGCAAGTAGCTTAAGGCACTTTCAAAGGAAAGTGATTTTCTCTGAAAGGACAGCATTTAGAAAGTGAAGCAACACTCCATTCACTTCGCACAGTGAATTGAAGTGTTGGAACAGACTGCTTCTCTTTCAGAGAAATGCATGTGAGTTTCTGTTGAATGCTTGTAAGTAGCTTAAGGCACTCTCAAAGGAAAGTGATTTTCTCTGAAAGGACAGCATTTAGAAAGTGAAGCAACACTCCATTCACTCGCAGAGTGAATTGAAGTATTGGAACAGACTGCTTCTCTTTCAGAGAAACGCATGTGAGTTTCTGGTGAATGCTTGTAAGTAGCTTAAGGCTCTTTCAAAGGAAAGTGATTTTCTCTGAAAGGACAGCATTTAGAAAGTGAAGCAACACTCCATTCACTTCGCAGAGTGAATTGAAGTATTGGAACAGACTGCTTCTCTTTCAGAGAAACGCATGTGAGTTTCTGGTGAATGCTTGTAAGTAGCTTAAGGCACTTTCAAAGGAAAGTGATTTTTCTCTGAAAGGACAGCATTTAGAAAGTGAAGCAACACTACATTCACTTCGCACAGTGAATTGAAGTGTTGGAACAGACTGCTTCTCTTTCAGAGAAACGCATGTGAGTTTCTTGTGAATTCTTGCAAGCTGCTTAAGGCACTTTCAAAGGAAAGTGATTTTCTCTGAAAGGACAGCATTTAGAAACTGAAGCAACACTCCATTCACTTCGCACAGTGAATTGAAGTGTTGGAACAGACTGCTTCTCTTTCATAGAAACGCATGTGAATTTTTTGTGAATGCTTGAAAGTAGTTTAAGGCACTTTCAAAGGAAAGTGATTTTCTCTGAAAGGACAGCATTTAGAAAGTAAAGCAACACTCCATTCCCTTCGCGCAATGAATTGAAGTGTTGGAACAGACTGCTTCTCTTTCATAGAAACGCATTAGTGTTTCTTGTGAATGCTTGTAAGAAGCTTAAGGCACTTTCAAAGGAAAGTGATTTTCTCTGAAAGGACAGCATTTAGAAAGTGAAGCAACACTCCATTCACTTTGTACAGTGAATTGAAGTGTTGGAACAGACTGCCTCTCTTTCAGAGAAATGCATGTGAGTTTCTGTTGAATGCTTGTCAGTAGCTTAAGGCTCTTTCAAAGAAAGTGATTTTCTCTGAATGGACAGCATTTAGAAAGTAAAGCAACACTCCATTCCCTTCGCGCAATGAATTGAAGTGTTGGAACAGACTGCTTCTCTTTCATAGAAACGCATTAGTGTTTCTTGTGAATGCTTGTAAGAAGCTTAAGGCACTTTCAAAGGAAAGTGATTTTCTCTGAAAGGACAGCATTTAGAAAGTGAAGCAACACTCCATTCACTTCGCACAGTGAATTGAAGTGTTGGAACAGACTGCTTCTCTTTCAGAGAAACGCATGTGAGTTTCTTGTGAATTCTTGCAAGTTGCTTAAGGCACTTTCAAAGGAAAGTGATTTTCTCTGAAAGGACAGCATTTAGAAACTGAAGCAACACTCCATTCACTTCGTACAGTGAATTGAAGTGTTGGAACAGACTGCTTCTCTTTCAGAGAAACGCATGTGAGTTTTTTGTGCATGCTTGAAAGTAGTTTAAGGCACTTTCAAAGGAAAGTGATTTTCTCTGAAAGGACAGAATTTAGAAAGTGAAGCAACACTCCATTCACTTCGCACAGTGAATTGAAGTGTTTGAACAGTCTTCTTCTCTTTCAGAGAAACGCATGTGAGTTTCTTCCTAATGCTTGCAAGTAGCTTAAGGCACTTTCAAAGGAAAGTGATTTTCTCTGAAAGGACAGCATTTAGAAAGTGAAGCAACACTCCATTCACTTCGCACAGTGAATTGAAGTGTTGGAACAGACTGCTTCTCTTTCAGAGAAACGCATGTGAGTTTCTGGTGAATGCTTGTAAGAAGCTTAAGGCACTTTCAAAGGAAAGTGATTTTCTCTGAAAGGACAGCATTTAGAAACTGAAGCAACACTCCATTCACTTCGCACAGTGAATTGAAGTGTTGGAACAGACTGCCTCTCTTTCAGAGAAATGCATGTGAGTTTCTGTTGAATGCTTGTCAGTAGCTTAAGGCTCTTTCAAAGGAAAGTGATTTTCTCTGAAAGAACAGCATTTAGAAAGTAAAGCAACACTCCATTCCCTTCGCGCAATGAATTGAAGTGTTGGAACAGAGTGCTTCTCTTTCATAGAAACGCATTAGTGTTTCTTGTAAATGCTTGCAAGTGGCTTAAGGCACTTTCAAAGGAAAGTGATTTTCTCTGAAAGGACAGCATTTAGAAAGTGAAGCAACACTCCATTCACTTTGTACAGTGAATTGAAGTGTTGGAACAGACTGCCTATCTTTCAGAGAAATGCATGTGAGTGTCTGTTGAATGCTTGTCAATAGCTTAAGGCTCTTTCATAGGAAAGTGATTTTCTCTGAAAGGACAGCATTTAGAAAGTAAAGCAACACTCCATTCCCTTCGCGCAATGAATTGAAGTGTTGGAACAGACTGCTTCTCTTTCATAGAAACGCATTAGTGTTTCTTGTGAATGCTTGTAAGAAGCTTAAGGCACTTTCAAAGGAAAGTGATTTTCTCTGAAAGGACAGCATTTAGAAAGTGAAGCAACACTCCATTCACTTCGCACAGTGAATTGAAGTGTTGGAACAGACTGCTTCTCTTTCAGAGAAACGCATGTGAGTTTCTTGTGAACTCTTGCAGGTTGCTTAAGGCACTTTCAAAGGAAAGTGATTTTTCTCTGAAAGGACAGCATTTAGAAAGTGAAGCAACACTCCATTCACTTCGCACAGTGAATTGAAGTGTTGGAACAGACTGCTTCTCTTTCAGAGAAACGCATGTGAGTTTTTTGTGAATGCTTGAAAGTAGTTTAACGCACTTTCAAAGGAAAGTGATTTTCTCTGAAAGGACAGAATTTAGAAAGTGAAGCAACACTCCATTCACTTCGCACAGTGAATTGAAGTGTTTGAACAGTCTGCTTCTCTTTCAGAGAAACGCATGTGAGTTTCTTCCTAATGCTTGCAAGTAGCTTAAGGCACTTTCAAGGAAAGTGATTTTCTCTGAAAGGACAGCATTTAGAAAGTGAAGCAACACTCCATTCACTTCGCACAGTGAATTGAAGTGTTGGAACAGACTGCTTCTCTTTCAGAAAAATGCATGTGAGTTTCTGTTGAATGCTTGTAAGTAGCTTAAGGCACTTTCAAAGGAAAGTGATTTTCTCTGAAAGGACAGCATTTAGAAAGTGAAGCAACACTCCATTCACTTCGCAGAGTGAATTGAAGTATTGGAATAGATTGCTTCTCTTTCAGAGAAATGCATGTGAGTTTCTGGTGAATGCTTGTAAGTAGCTTAAGGCACTTTCAAAGGAAAGTGATTTTCTCTGAAAGGACAGCATTTAGAAAGTGAAGCAGCACTCCATTCACTTCGCACAGTGAATTGAAGTGTTGGAACAGACTGCTTCTCTTTCAGAGAAACGCATGTGAGTTTCTTGTGAATTCTTGGAAGTTGCTTAAGTCACTTTCAAAGGAAAGTGATTTTCTCTGAAAGGACAGCATTTAGAAACTGAAGCAACACTCCATTCACTTCGCAGAGTGAATTGAAGTATTGGAACAGACTGCTTCTCTTTCAGAGAAACGCATGTGAGTTTTTTGTGAATGCTTGAAAGTAGTTTAAGGCACTTTCAAAGGAATGTGATTTTCTCTGAAAGGACAGAATTTAGAAAGTGATGCAACACTCCATTCACTTCGCACAGTGAATTGAAGTGTTGGAACAGACTGCTTCTCTTTCAGAGAAACGCATGTGAGTTTCTTCCTAATGCTTGTAAGTAGCTTCAGGCACTTTCAAAGGAAAGTGATTTTCTCTGAAAGGACAGCATTTAGAAAGTGAAGCAACACTCCATTCCCTTCGTGCAGTGAATTGAAGTGTTGGAACAGAGTGCTTCTCTTTCATAGAAACGCATTAGTGTTTCTTGTGAATGCTTGCAAGTGGCTTAAGGCACTTTCAAAGGAAAGTGATTTTCTCTGAAAGGACAGCATTTAGAAAGTGAAGCAACACTCCATTCACTTCGCAGAGTGAATTGAAGTATTGGAACAGACTGCTTCTCTTTCAGAGAAACGCATGTGAGTTTCTGGTGAATGCTTGTAAGTAGCTTAAGGCACTTTCAAAGGAAAGTGATTTTTCTCTGAAAGGACAGCATTTAGAAAGTGAAGCAACACTACATTCACTTCGCACAGTGAATTGAAGTGTTGGAACAGACTGCTTCTCTTTCAGAGAAACGCATGTGAGTTTCTTGTGAATTCTTGCAAGCTGCTTAAGGCACTTTCAAAGGAAAGTGATTTTCTCTGAAAGGACAGCATTTAGAAACTGAAGCAACACTCCATTCACTTCGCACAGTGAATTGAAGTGTTGGAACAGACTGCTTCTCTTTCATAGAAACGCATGTGAATTTTTTGTGAATGCTTGAAAGTAGTTTAAGGCACTTTCAAAGGAAAGTGATTTTCTCTGAAAGGACAGCATTTAGAAAGTAAAGCAACACTCCATTCCCTTCGCGCAATGAATTGAAGTGTTGGAAAAGACTGCTTCTCTTTCATAGAAACGCATTAGTGTTTCTTGTGAATGCTTGTAAGAAGCTTAAGGCACTTTCAAAGGAAAGTGATTTTCTCTGAAAGGACAGCATTTAGAAAGTGAAGCAACACTCCATTCACTTTGTACAGTGAATTGAAGTGTTGGAACAGACTGCCTCTCTTTCAGAGAAATGCATGTGAGTTTCTGTTGAATGCTTGTCAGTAGCTTAAGGCTCTTTCAAAGGAAAGTGATTTTCTCTGAATGGACAGCATTTAGAAAGTAAAGCAACACTCCATTCCCTTCGCGCAATGAATTGAAGTGTTGGAACAGACTGCTTCTCTTTCATAGAAACGCATTAGTGTTTCTTGTGAATGCTTGTAAGAAGCTTAAGGCACTTTCAAAGGAAAGTGATTTTCTCTGAAAGGACAGCATTTAGAAAGTGAAGCAACACTCCATTCACTTCGCACAGTGAATTGAAGTGTTGGAACAGACTGCTTCTCTTTCAGAGAAACGCATGTGAGTTTCTTGTGAATTCTTGCAAGTTGCTTAAGGCACTTTCAAAGGAAAGTGATTTTCTCTGAAAGGACAGCATTTAGAAACTGAAGCAACACTCCATTCACTTCGTACAGTGAATTGAAGTGTTGGAACAGACTGCTTCTCTTTCAGAGAAACGCATGTGAGTTTTTTGTGCATGCTTGAAAGCAGTTTAAGGCACTTTCAAAGGAAAGTGATTTTCTCTGAAAGGACAGAATTTAGAAAGTGAAGCAACACTCCATTCACTTCGCACAGTGAATTGAAGTGTTTGAACAGTCTTCTTCTCTTTCAGAGAAACGCATGTGAGTTTCTTCCTAATGCTTGCAAGTAGCTTAAGGCACTTTCAAAGGAAAGTGATTTTCTCTGAAAGGACAGCATTTAGAAAGTGAAGCAACACTCCATTCACTTCGCACAGTGAATTGAAGTGTTGGAACAGACTGCTTCTCTTTCAGAGAAACGCATGTGAGTTTCTGGTGAATGCTTGTAAGAAGCTTAAGGCACTTTCAAAGGAAAGTGATTTTCTCTGAAAGGACAGCATTTAGAAACTGAAGCAACACTCCATTCACTTCGCACAGTGAATTGAAGTGTTGGAACAGACTGCTTCTCTTTCAGAGAAATGCATGTGAGTTTCTGTTGAATGCTTGTAAGTAGCTTAAGGCACTTTCAAAGGAAAGTGATTTTCTCTGAAAGGACAGAATTTAGAAAGTGAAGCAACACTCCATTCACTTCGCAGAGTGAATTGAAGTATTGGAACAGACTGCTTCTCTTTCAAAGAAACGCATGTGAGTTTCTGGTGAATGCTTGTAAGTAGCTTAAGGCACTTTCAAAGGAAAGTGATTTTCTCTGAAAGGACAGCATTTAGAAAGTGAAGCAACACTCCATTCACTTCGCACAGTGAATTGAAGTGTTGGAACAGACTGCTTCTCTTTCAGAGAAACGTATGTGAGTTTCTAGTGAATTCTTGCAAGTTGCTTAAGGCACTTTCAAAGGAAAGTGATTTTCTCTGAAAGGACAGCATTTAGAAACTGAAGCAACACTCCATTCACTTCGCACAGTGAATTGAAGTGTTGGAACAGACTGCTTCTCTTTAAGAGAAACGCATGTGAGTTTTTTGTGAATGCTTGAAAGTAGTTTAAGGGACTTTCAAAGGAAAGTGATTTTCTCTGAAAGGACAGAATTTAGAAACTGAAGCAACACTCCATTCACTTCGCACAGTGAATTGAAGTGTTGGAACAGAGTGCTTCTCTTTCATAGAAACGCATTAGTGTTTCTTGTGAATGCTTGCAAGTGGCTTAAAGCACTTTCAAAGGAAAGTGATTTTCTCTGAAAGGACAGCATTTAGAAAGTGAAGCAACACTCCATTCACTTTGTACAGTGAATTGAAGTGTTGGAACAGACTGCCTCTCTTTCAGAGAAATGCATGTGAGTTTCTGTTGAATGCTTGTCAGTAGCTTAAGGCTCTTTCAAAGGAAAGTGATTTTCTCTGAAAGAACAGCATTTAGAAAGTAAAGCAACACTCCATTCCCTTCGCGCAATGAATTGAAGTGTTGGAACAGAGTGCTTCTCTTTCATAGAAACGCATTAGTGTTTCTTGTAAATGCTTGCAAGTGGCTTAAGGCACTTTCAAAGGAAAGTGATTTTCTCTGAAAGGACAGCATTTAGAAAGTGAAGCAACACTCCATTCACTTTGTACAGTGAATTGAAGTGTTGGAACAGACTGCCTATCTTTCAGAGAAATGCATGTGAGTGTCTGTTGAATGCTTGTCAATAGCTTAAGGCTCTTTCATAGGAAAGTGATTTTCTCTGAAAGGACAGCATTTAGAAAGTAAAGCAACACTCCATTCCCTTCGCGCAATGAATTGAAGTGTTGGAACAGACTGCTTCTCTTTCATAGAAACGCATTAGTGTTTCTTGTGAATGCTTGTAAGAAGCTTAAGGCACTTTCAAAGGAAAGTGATTTTCTCTGAAAGGACAGCATTTAGAAAGTGAAGCAACACTCCATTCACTTCGCACAGTGAATTGAAGTGTTGGAACAGACTGCTTCTCTTTCAGAGAAACGCATGTGAGTTTCTTGTGAACTCTTGCAGGTTGCTTAAGGCACTTTCAAAGGAAAGTGATTTTTCTCTGAAAGGACAGCATTTAGAAAGTGAAGCAACACTCCATTCACTTCGCACAGTGAATTGAAGTGTTGGAACAGACTGCTTCTCTTTCAGAGAAACGCATGTGAGTTTTTTGTGAATGCTTGAAAGTAGTTTAACGCACTTTCAAAGGAAAGTGATTTTCTCTGAAAGGACAGAATTTAGAAAGTGAAGCAACACTCCATTCACTTCGCACAGTGAATTGAAGTGTTTGAACAGTCTGCTTCTCTTTC
This sequence comes from Myodes glareolus, assembly GCF_982192425.1. Taxonomy (NCBI): domain Eukaryota; kingdom Metazoa; phylum Chordata; class Mammalia; order Rodentia; family Cricetidae; genus Myodes; species Myodes glareolus. The sequence goes on from NW_028263213.1 coordinate 1,956,144, forward strand.
AGAGAAACGCATGTGAGTTTCTTCCTAATGCTTGCAAGTAGCTTAAGGCACTTTCAAGGAAAGTGATTTTCTCTGAAAGGACAGCATTTAGAAAGTGAAGCAACACTCCATTCACTTCGCACAGTGAATTGAAGTGTTGGAACAGACTGCTTCTCTTTCAGAAAAATGCATGTGAGTTTCTGTTGAATGCTTGTAAGTAGCTTAAGGCACTTTCAAAGGAAAGTGATTTTCTCTGAAAGGACAGCATTTAGAAAGTGAAGCAACACTCCATTCACTTCGCAGAATGAATTGAAGTATTGGAATAGATTGCTTCTCTTTCAGAGAAATGCATGTGAGTTTCTGGTGAATGCTTGTAAGTAGCTTAAGGCACTTTCAAAGGAAAGTGATTTTCTCTGAAAGGACAGCATTTAGAAAGTGAAGCAGCACTCCATTCACTTCGCACAGTGAATTGAAGTGTTGGAACAGACTGCTTCTCTTTCAGAGAAACGCATGTGAGTTTCTTGTGAATTCTTGGAAGTTGCTTAAGTCACTTTCAAAGGAAAGTGATTTTCTCTGAAAGGACAGCATTTAGAAACTGAAGCAACACTCCATTCACTTCGCAGAGTGAATTGAAGTATTGGAACAGACTGCTTCTCTTTCAGAGAAACGCATGTGAGTTTTTTGTGAATGCTTGAAAGTAGTTTAAGGCACTTTCAATGGAATGTGATTTTCTCTGAACGGACAGAATTTAGAAAGTGATGCAACACTCCATTCACTTCGCACAGTGAATTGAAGTGTTGGAACAGACTGCTTCTCTTTCAGAGAAACGCATGTGAGTTTCTTCCTAATGCTTGTAAGTAGCTTCAGGCACTTTCAAAGGAAAGTGATTTTCTCTGAAAGGACAGCATTTAGAAAGTGAAGCAACACTCCATTCCCTTCGTGCAGTGAATTGAAGTGTTGGAACAGAGTGCTTCTCTTTCATAGAAACGCATTAGTGTTTCTTGTGAATGCTTGCAAGTGGCTTAAGGCACTTTCAAAGGAAAGTGATTTTCTCTGAAAGGACAGCATTTAGAAAGTGAAGCAACACTCCATTCACTTTGTACAGTGAATTGAAGTGTTGGAACAGACTGCCTCTCTTTCAGAGATATGCATGTGAGTTTATGTTGAATGTTTGTCAGTAGCTTAAGGCTCTTTCAAAGGAAAGTGATTTTCTCTGAAAGGACAGCATTTAGAAAGTAAAGCAACACTCCATTCCCTTCGCGCAATGAATTGAAGTGTTGGAACAGACTGCTTCTCTTTCATAGAAACGCATTAGTGTTTCTTGTGAATGCTTGTAAGAAGCTTAAGGCACTTTCAAAGGAAAGTGATTTTCTCTGAAAGGACAGCATTTAGAAAGTGAAGCAACACTCCATTCACTTCGCACAGTGAATTGAAGTGTTGGAACAGACTGCTTCTCTTTCCGAGAAACGCATGTGAGTTTCTTGTGAATTCTTGCAAGTTGCTTAAGGCACTTTCAAAGGAAAGTGATTTTCTCTGAAAGGACAGCATTTAGAAAGTGAAGCAACACTCCATTCACTTCGCACAGTGAATTGAAGTGTTGGAACAGACTGCTTCTCTTTCAGAGAAACGCATGTGAGTTTTTTGTGAATGCTTGAAAGTAGTTTAAGGCACTTTCAAAGGAAAGTGATTTTCTCTGAAAGGACAGCATATAGAAAGTGAAGCAACACTCCATTCACTTCGCACAGTGAATTGAAGTGTTTGAACAGTCTGCTTCTCTTTCCGAGAAACGCATGTGAGTTTCTTGTGAATTCTTGCAAGTTGCTTAAGGCACTTTCAAAGGAAAGTGATTTTCTCTGAAAGGACAGCATTTAGAAAGTGAAGCAACACTCCATTCACTTCGCACAGTGAATTGAAGTGTTGGAACAGACTGCTTCTCTTTCAGAGAAACGCATGTGAGTTTTTTGTGAATGCTTGAAAGTAGCTTAAGGCACTTTCAAAGGAAAGTGATTTTCTCAGAAAGGACTGCATTTAGAAAGTGAAGCAACACTCCATTCACTTCGCACAGTGAATTCAAGTGCTGGAACAGACTGCTTCTCTTTCAGAGAAACGCATGTGATTTTCTGGTGAATGCTTGTAAGAAGCTTAAGGCACTTTCAAAGGAAAATGATTTTCTCTGAAAGGACAGAATTTAGAAAGTGATGCAACACTCCATTCACTTCGCACAGTGAATTGAAGTGTTTGAACAGACTGCTTCTCTTTCCGAGAAACGCATGTGAGTTTCTTGTGAATTCTTGCAAGTTGCTTAAGGCACTTTCAAAGGAAAGTGATTTTCTCTGAAAGGACAGCATTTAGAAAGTGAAACAACACTCCATTCACTTCGCACAGTGAATTGAAGTGTTGGAACAGACTGCTTCTCTTTCAGAGAAACGCATGTGAGTTTTTTGTGAATGCTTGTAAGTAGCTTAAGGCACTTTCAAAGGAAAGTGATTTTCTCTGAAAGGACAGAATTTAGAAAGTGAAGCAACACTCCATTCACTTCGCACAGTGAATTGAAGTGTTGGAACAGACTGCTTCTCTTTCAGAGAAACGCATGTGATTTTCTGGTGAATGCTTGTAAGAAGCTTAAGGCACTTTCAAAGGAAAATGATTTTCTCTGAAAGGACAGAATTTAGAAAGTGATGCAACACTCCATTCACTTCGCACAGTGAATTGAAGTGTTTGAACAGACTGCTTCTCTTTCAGAGAAACGCATGTGAGTTTCTTCCTAATGCTTGTAAGTAGCTTAAGGCACTTTCAAAGGAATGTGATTTTCTCTGAAAGGACAGCATTTAGAAAGTGAAGTAACACTCCATTCCCTTCGTGCAGTGAATTGAAGTGTTGGAACTGAGTGCTTCTCTTTCATAGATACGCATTAGTGTTTCTTGTGAATGCTTGCAAGTGGCTTAAGGCACTTTCAAAGGAAAGTGATTTTCTCTGAAAGGACAGCATTAAGAAAGTGAAGCAACACTCCATTCACTTCGCACAGTGAATTGAAGTGTTGGAACAGACTGCTTCTCTTTCCGAGAAACGCATGTGAGTTTCTTGTGAATTCTTGCAAGTTGCTTAAGGCACTTTCAAAGGAAAGTGATTTTCTCTGAAAGGACAGCATTTAGAAAGTGAAACAACACTCCATTCACTTCGCACAGTGAATTGAAGTGTTGGAACAGACTGCTTCTCTTTCAGAGAAACGCATGTGAGTTTTTTGTGAATGCTTGTAAGTAGCTTAAGGCACTTTCAAAGGAAAGTGATTTTCTCTGAAAGGACAGAATTTAGAAAGTGAAGCAACACTCCATTCACTTCGAACAGTGAATTGAAGTGTTGGAACAGTCTGCTTCTCTTTCAGAGAAACGCATGTGAGCTTCTTCCTAATGCTTGCAAGTAGCTTAAGGCACTTTCAAAGGAAAGTGATTTTCTCTGAAAGGACAGCATTTAGAAAGTGAAGCAACACTCCATTCACTTCGCACAGTGAATAGAAGTGTTGCAACAGACTGCTTCTCTTTCAGAGAAACGCATGTGAGTTTCTTGTGAATGCTTTCAAGTTGCTTAAGGCACTTTCAAAGGAAAGTGATTTTCTCTGAAAGGACAGCATTTAGAAAGTGAAGCAACACTCCATTCACTTTGTACAGTGAATTGAAATGTTGGAACAGACTGCCTCTCTTTCAGAGAAATGCATGTGAGTTTCTGTTGAATGCTTGTCAGTAGCTTAAGGCTCTTTCAAAGGAAAGTGATTTTCTCTGAAAGGACAGCATTTAGAAAGTAAAGCAACACTCCATTTTCTTCGCGCAATGAATTGAAGTGTTGGAACAGACTGCTTCTCTTTCATAGAAACGCATTAGTGTTTCTTGTGAATGCTTGTAAGAAGCTTAAGGCACTTTCAAAGGAAAGTGATTTTCTCTGAAAGGACAGCATTTAGAAAGTGAAGCAACACTCCATTCACTTCGCACAGTGAATTGAAGTGTTGGAACAGACTGCTACTCTTTCAGAGAAATGCATGTGAGTTTCTTCCTAATGCTTGCAAGTAGCTTAAGGCACTTTCAAGGGAAAGTGATTTTCTCTGAAAGGACAGCATTTAGAAAGTGAAGCAACACTCCATTCACTTCGCACAGTGAATTGAAGTGTTGGAACAGACTGCTTCTCTTTCCGAGAAACGCATGTGAGTTTCTTGTGAATTCTTGCAAGTTGCTTCAGGCACTTTCATAGGAAAGTGATTTTCTCTGAAAGGACAGCATTTAGAAAGTGAAGCAACACTCCATTCACTTCGGACAGTGAATTGAAGTGTTGGAACAGACTGCCTCTCTTTCAGAGAAATGCATGTGAGTTTATGTTGAATGTTTGTCAGTAGCTTAAGGCTCTTTCAAAGGAAAGTGATTTTCTCTGAAAGGACAGCATTTAGAAAGTAAAGCAACACTCCATTCCCTTCGCGCAAAGAATGGAAGTGTTGGAACAGACTGCTTCTCTTTCATAGAAACGCATTAGTGTTTCTTGTGAATGCTTGTAAGAAGCTTAAGGCACTTTCAAAGGAAAGTGATTTTCTCTGAAAGGACAGCATTTAGAAAGTGAAGCAACACTCCATTCACTTCGCACAGTGAATTGAAGTGTTGGAACAGACTGCTTCTCTTTCCGAGAAACGCATGTGAGTTTCTTGTGAATTCTTGCAAGTTGCTTAAGGCACTTTCAAAGGAAAGTGATTTTCTCTGAAAGGACAGCATTTAGAAAGTGAAGCCACACTCCATTCACTTCGCACAGTGAATTGAAGTGTTGGAACAGACTGCTTCTCTTTCAGAGAAACGCATGTGAGTTTTTTTGTGAATGCTTGAAAGTAGTTTAAGGCACTTTCAAAGGAAAGTGATTTTCTCTGAAAGGACAAAATTTAGAAAGTGAAGCAACACTCCATTCACTTCGCACAGTGAATTGAAGTGTTTGAACAGTCTGCTTCTCTTTCAGAGAAACGCATGTGAGTTTCTTCCTAATGCTTGCAAGTAGCTTAAGGCACTTTCAAAGGAAAGTGATTTTCTCTGAAAGGACAGCATTTAGAAAGTGAAGCAACACTCCATTCACTTCGCACAGTGAATTGAAGTGTTGGAACAGACTGCTTCTCTTTCAGAGAAACGCATGTGACTTTCTGGTGACTGCTTGTAAGAAGCTTCAGGCACTTTCAAAGGAAAGTGATTTTCTCTGAAAGGACAGCATTTAGAAACTGAAGCAACACTCCATTCACTTCGCACAGTGAATTGAAGTGTTGGAACAGACTGCTTCTCTTTCAGAGGAACGCATGTGACTTTCTGGTGAATGCTTGTAAGAAGCTTAAGGCACTTTCAAAGGAAAATGATTTTCTCTGAAAGGACAGAATTTAGAAAGTGATGCAACACTCCATTCACTTCGCACAGTGAATTGAAGTGTTGGAACAGACTGCTTCTCTTTCAGAGAAACGCATGTGAGTTTCTTCCTAATGCTTGTAAGTAGCTTAAGGCACTTTCAAAGGAAAGTGAAGCAACACTCCATTCCCTTCGTGCAGTGAATTGAAGTGTTGGAACAGACTGCTTCTCTTTCATAGAAACGCATTAGTGTTTCTTGTGAATGCTTGCAAGTGGCTTAAGGCACTTTCAAAGGAAAGTGATTTTCTCTGAAAGGACAGCATTAAGAAAGTGAAGCAACACTCCATTCCCTTCGCGCAATGAATTGAAGTGTTGGAACAGACTGCTTCTCTTTCCGAGAAACGCATTAGTGTTTCTTGTGAATGCTTGTAAGAAGCTTAAGGCACTTTCAAAGGAAAGTGATTTTCTCTGAAAGGACAGCATTTAGAAAGTGAAGCAACACTCCATTCACTTCGCACAGTGAATTGAAGTGTTGGAACAGACTGCTTCTCTTTCAGAGAAACGCATGTGAGTTTCTTCCTAATGCTTGCAAGTAGCTTAAGGCACTTTCAAGGGAAAGTGATTTTCTCTGAAAGGACAGCATTTAGAAAGTGAAGCAACACTCCATTCACTTCGCACAGTGAATTGAAGTGTTGGAACAGACTGCTTCTCTTTCAGAGAAACGCATGTGAGTTTCTGGTGAATGCTTGTAAGTAGCTTAAGGCACTTTCAAAGGAAAGTGATTTTCTCTGAAAGGACAGAATTTAGAAAGTGAAGCAACACTCCATTCACTTCGCACAGTGAATTGAAGTGTTGGAACAGACTGCTTCTCTTTCAGAGAAATGCATGTTAGTTTCTGTTGAATGCTTGTAAGTACCTTAAGGCACTTTCAAAGGAAAGTGATTTTCTCTGAAAGGACAGCATTTAGAAAGTGAAGCAACACTCCATTCACTTCGCAGAGTGAATTGAAGTATTGGAACAGACTGCTTCTCTTTCAGAGAAATGCATGTGAGTTTATGGTGAATGCTTGTAAGTAGCTTAAGGCACATTCAAAGGAAAATGATTTTCTCTGAAAGGACAGCATTTAGAAAGTGAGGCAACACTCCATTCACTTCGCAGAGTGAAATGAAGTGTTGGAACAGACTGCTTCTCTTTCAGAGAAACGCATGTGAGTTTCTGTTGAATGCTTGTAAGTAGCTTAAGGCACTTTCAAAGGAAAGTGATTTTCTCTGAAAGGACAACATTTAGAAAGTGAAGCAACACTCCATTCACTACGTGCAGTGAATTGAAGTGTTGGAACAGACTGCTTCTCTTTCAGAGAAACGCATGTGAGTTTCTTCCTAATGCTTGCAAGTAGCTTAAGGCACTTTCAAGGGAAAGTGATTTTCTCTGAAAGGACAGCATTTAGAAAGTGAAGCAACACTCCATTCACTTCGCACAGTGAATTGAAGTGTTGGAACAGACTGCTTCTCTTTCAGAGAAACGCATTAGTGTTTCTTGTGAATGCTTGCAAGTGGCTTAAGGCACTTTCAAAGGAAAGTGATTTTCTCTGAAAGGACAGCATTTAGAAAGTGAAGCAACACTCCATTCACTTTGTACAGTGAATTGAAGTGTTGGAACAGATTGCCTCTCTTTCAGAGAAATGCATGTGAGTTTCTGTTGAATGCTTGTCAGTAGCTTAAGGCTCTTTCAAAGGAAAGTGATTTTCTCTGAAAGGACAGCATTTAGAAAGTAAAGCAACACTCCATTCCCTTCGCGCAATGAATTGAAGTGTTGGAACAGACTGCTTCTCTTTCATAGAAACGCATTAGTGTTTCTTGTGAATGCTTGTAAGAAGCTTAAGGCACTTTCAAAGGAAAGTGATTTTCTCTGAAAGGACAGCATTTAGAAAGTGAAGCAACACTCCATTCACTTCGCACAGTGAATTAAAGTGTTGGAACAGACTGCTTCTCTTTCCGAGAAACGCATGTGAGTTTCTTGTGAATTCTTGCAAGCTGCTTCAGGCACTTTAATAGGAAAGTGATTTTCTCTGAAAGGACAGCATTTAGAAAGTGAAGCAACACTCCATTCACTTCGCACAGTGAATTGAAGTGTTGGAACAGACTGCCTCTCTTTCAGAGAAATGCATGTGAGTTTATGTTGAATGTTTGTCAGTAGCTTAAGGCTCTTTCAAAGGAAAGTGATTTTCTCTGAAAGGACAGCATATAGAAAGTGAAGCAACACTCCATTCACTTCGCACAGTGAATTAAAGTGTTGGAACAGACTGCTTCTCTTTCCGAGAAACGCATGTGAGTTTCTTGTGAATTCTTGCAAGCTGCTTCAGGCACTTTAATAGGAAAGTGATTTTCTCTGAAAGGACAGCATTTAGAAAGTGAAGCAACACTCCATTCACTTCGGACAGTGAATTGAAGTGTTGGAACAGACTGCCTCACTTTCAGAGAAATGCATGTGAGTTTATGTTGAATGTTTGTCAGTAGCTTAAGGCTCTTTCAAAGGAAAGTGATTTTCTCTGAAAGGACAACATTTAGAAAGTGAAGCAACACTCCATTCACTACGTGCAGTGAATTGAAGTGTTGGAACAGACTGCTTCTCTTTCAGAGAAACGCATGTGAGTTTCTTCCTAATGCTTGCAAGTAGCTTAAGGCACTTTCAAGGGAAAGTGATTTTCTCTGAAAGGACAGCATTTAGAAAGTGAAGCAACACTCCATTCACTTCGCACAGTGAATTGAAGTGTTGGAACAGACTGCTTCTCTTTCAGAGAAACGCATTAGTGTTTCTTGTGAATGCTTGCAAGTGGCTTAAGGCACTTTCAAAGGAAAGTGATTTTCTCTGAAAGGACAGCATTTAGAAAGTGAAGCAACACTCCATTCACTTTGTACAGTGAATTGAAGTGTTGGAACAGATTGCCTCTCTTTCAGAGAAATGCATGTGAGTTTCTGTTGAATGCTTGTCAGTAGCTTAAGGCTCTTTCAAAGGAAAGTGATTTTCTCTGAAAGGACAGCATTTAGAAAGTAAAGCAACACTCCATTCCCTTCGCGCAATGAATTGAAGTGTTGGAACAGACTGCTTCTCTTTCATAGAAACGCATTAGTGTTTCTTGTGAATGCTTGTAAGAAGCTTAAGGCACTTTCAAAGGAAAGTGATTTTCTCTGAAAGGACAGCATTTAGAAAGTGAAGCAACACTCCATTCACTTCGCACAGTGAATTAAAGTGTTGGAACAGACTGCTTCTCTTTCCGAGAAACGCATGTGAGTTTCTTGTGAATTCTTGCAAGCTGCTTCAGGCACTTTAATAGGAAAGTGATTTTCTCTGAAAGGACAGCATTTAGAAAGTGAAGCAACACTCCATTCACTTCGCACAGTGAATTGAAGTGTTGGAACAGACTGCCTCTCTTTCAGAGAAATGCATGTGAGTTTATGTTGAATGTTTGTCAGTAGCTTAAGGCTCTTTCAAAGGAAAGTGATTTTCTCTGAAAGGACAGCATATAGAAAGTGAAGCAACACTCCATTCACTTCGCACAGTGAATTAAAGTGTTGGAACAGACTGCTTCTCTTTCCGAGAAACGCATGTGAGTTTCTTGTGAATTCTTGCAAGCTGCTTCAGGCACTTTAATAGGAAAGTGATTTTCTCTGAAAGGACAGCATTTAGAAAGTGAAGCAACACTCCATTCACTTCGGACAGTGAATTGAAGTGTTGGAACAGACTGCCTCTCTTTCAGAGAAATGCATGTGAGTTTATGTTGAATGTTTGTCAGTAGCTTAAGGCTCTTTCAAAGGAAAGTGATTTTCTCTGAAAGGACAGCATTTAGAAAGTAAAGCAACACTCCATTCCCTTCGCGCAATGAATGGAAGTGTTGGAACAGACTGCTTCTCTTTCATAGAAACGCATTAGTGTTTCTTGTGAATGCTTGTAAGAAGCTTAAGGCACTTTCAAAGGAAAGTGATTTTCTCTGAAAGGACAGCATTTAGAAAGTGAAGCAACACTCCATTCACTTCGCACAGTGAATTGAAGTGTTGGAACAGACTGCTTCTCTTTCCGAGAAACGCATGTGAGTTTCTTGTGAATTCTTGCAAGTTGCTTAAGGCACTTTCAAAGGAAAGTGATTTTCTCTGAAAGGACAGCATTTAGAAAGTGAAGCCACACTCCATTCACTTCGCACAGTGAATTGAAGTGTTGGAACAGACTGCTTCTCTTTCAGAGAAACGCATGTGAGTTTTTTTGTGAATGCTTGAAAGTAGTTTAAGGCACTTTCAAAGGAAAGTGATTTTCTCTGAAAGGACAAAATTTAGAAAGTGAAGCAACACTCCATTCACTTCGCACAGTGAATTGAAGTGTTTGAACAGTCTGCTTCTCTTTCAGAGAAACGCATGTGAGTTTCTTCCTAATGCTTGCAAGTAGCTTAAGGCACTTTCAAAGGAAAGTGATTTTCTCTGAAAGGACAGCATTTAGAAAGTGAAGCAACACTCCATTCACTTCGCACAGTGAATTCAAGTGTTGGAACAGACTGCTTCTCTTTCAGAAAAACGCATGTGACTTTCTGGTGACTGCTTGTAAGAAGCTTAAGGCACTTTCAAAGGAAAGTGATTTTCTCTGAAAGGACAGCATTTAGAAACTGAAGCAACACTCCATTCACTTCGCACAGTGAATTGAAGTGTTGGAACAGACTGCTTCTCTTTCAGAGGAACGCATGTGACTTTCTGGTGAATGCTTGTAAGAAGCTTAAGGCACTTTCAAAGGAAAATGATTTTCTCTGAAAGGACAGAATTTAGAAAGTGATGCAACACTCCATTCACTTCGCACAGTGAATTGAAGTGTTGGAACAGACTGCTTCTCTTTCAGAGAAACGCATGTGAGTTTCTTCCTAATGCTTGTAAGTAGCTTAAGGCACTTTCAAAGGAAAGTGATTTTCTCTGAAAGGACAGGATTTAGAAAGTGAAGCAACACTCCATTCCCTTCGTGCAGTGAATTGAAGTGTTGGAACAGACTGCTTCTCTTTCATAGAAACGCATTAGTGTTTCTTGTGAATGCTTGCAAGTGGCTTAAGGCACTTTCAAAGGAAAGTGATTTTCTCTGAAAGGACAGCATTAAGAAAGTGAAGCAACACTCCATTCACTTCGCACAGTGAATTGAAGTGTTGGAACAGACTGCTTCTCTTTCCGAGAAACGCATGTGAGTTTCTTGTGAATTCTTGCAAGTTGCTTAAGGCACTTTCAAAGGAAAGTGATTTTCTCTGAAAGGACAGCATTTAGAAAGTGAAGCAACACTCCATTCACTTCGCACAGTGAATTGAAGTGTTGGAACAGACTGCTTCTCTTTCAGAGAAACGGATGTGAGTTTTTTGTGAATGCTTGAAAGTAGTTTAAGGCACTTTCAAAGGAAAGTGATTTTCTCTGAAAGGACAGAATTTAGAAAGTGAAGCAACACTCCATTCACTTCGCACAGTGAATTGAAGTGTTGGAACAGTCTGCTTCTCTTTCAGAGAAACGCATGTGAGCTTCTTCCTAATGCTTGCAAGTAGCTTAAGGCACTTTCAAAGGAAAGTGATTTTCTCTGATAGGACAGCATTTAGAAAGTGAAGCAACACTCCATTCACTTCGCACAGTGAATAGAAGTGTTGCAACAGACTGCTTCTCTTTCAGAGAAACGCATGTGAGTTTCTTGTGAATGCTTTCAAGTTGCTTAAGGCACTTTCAAAGGAAAGTGATTTTCTCTGAAAGGACAGCATTTAGAAAGTGAAGCAACACTCCATTCACTTTGTACAGTGAATTGAAGTGTTGGAACAGACTGCCTCTCTTTCAGAGAAATGCATGTGAGTTTCTGTTGAATGCTTGTCAGTAGCTTAAGGCTCTTTCAAAGGAAAGTGATTTTCTCTGAAAGGACAGCATTTAGAAAGTGAAGCAACACTCCATTCCCTTCGCGCAATGAATTGAAGTGTTGGAACAGACTGCTTCTCTTTCATAGAAACGCATTAGTGTTTCTTGTGAATGCTTGTAAGAAGCTTAAGGCACTTTCAAAGGAAAGTGATTTTCTCTGAAAGGACAGCATTTAGAAAGTGAAGCAACACTCCATTCACTTCGCACAGTGAATTGAAGTGTTGGAACAGACTGCTTCTCTTTCAGAGAAACGCATGTGAGTTTCTTCCTAATGCTTGCAAGTAGCTTAAGGCACTTTCAAGGGAAAGTGATTTTCTCTGAAAGGACAGCATTTAGAAAGTGAAGCAACACTCCATTCACTTCGCACAGTGAATTGAAGTGTTGGAACAGACTGCTTCTCTTTCAGAGAAACGCATGTGAGTTTCTGGTGAATGCTTGTAAGTAGCTTAAGGCACTTTCAAAGGAAAGTGATTTTCTCTGAAAGGACAGAATTTAGAAAGTGAAGCAACACTCCATTCACTTCGCACAGTGAATTGAAGTGTTGGAACAGACTGCTTCTCCTTCAGAGAAATGCATGTGAGTTTCTGTTGAATGCTTGTAAGTACCTTAAGGCACTTTCAAAGGAAAGTGATTTTCTCTGAAAGGACAGCATTTAGAAAGTGAAGCAACACTCCATTCACTTCGCAGAGTGAATTGAAGTATTGGAACAGACTGCTTCTCTTTCAGAGAAATGCATGTGAGTTTATGGTGAATGCTTGTAAGTAGCTTAAGGCACATTCAAAGGAAAATGATTTTCTCTGAAAGGACAGCATTTAGAAAGTGAGGCAACACTCCATTCACTTCGCAGAGTGAAATGAAGTGTTGGAACAGACTGCTTCTCTTTCAGAGAAACGCATGTGAGTTTCTGTTGAATGCTTGTAAGTAGCTTAAGGCACTTTCAAAGGAAAGTGATTTTCTCTGAAAGGACAACATTTAGAAAGTGAAGCAACACTCCATTCACTACGTGCAGTGAATTGAAGTGTTGGAACAGACTGCTTCTCTTTCAGAGAAACGCATGTGAGTTTCTTCCTAATGCTTGCAAGTAGCTTAAGGCACTTTCAAGGGAAAGTGATTTTCTCTGAAAGGACAGCATTTAGAAAGTGAAGCAACACTCCATTCACTTCGCACAGTGAATTGAAGTGTTGGAACAGACTGCTTCTCTTTCAGAGAAACGCATTAGTGTTTCTTGTGAATGCTTGCAAGTGGCTTAAGGCACTTTCAAAGGAAAGTGATTTTCTCTGAAAGGACAGCATTTAGAAAGTGAAGCAACACTCCATTCACTTTGTACAGTGAATTGAAGTGTTGGAACAGACTGCCTCTCTTTCAGAGAAATGCATGTGAGTTTCTGTTGAATGCTTGTCAGTAGCTTAAGGCTCTTTCAAAGGAAAGTGATTTTCTCTGAAAGGACAGCATTTAGAAAGTAAAGCAACACTCCATTCCCTTCGCGCAATGAATTGAAGTGTTGGAACAGACTGCTTCTCTTTCATAGAAACGCATTAGTGTTTCTTGTGAATGCTTGTAAGAAGCTTAAGGCACTTTCAAAGGAAAGTGATTTTCTCTGAAAGGACAGCATTTAGAAAGTGAAGCAACACTCCATTCACTTCGCACAGTGAATTAAAGTGTTGGAACAGACTGCTTCTCTTTCCGAGAAACGCATGTGAGTTTCTTGTGAATTCTTGCAAGCTGCTTCAGGCACTTTAATAGGAAAGTGATTTTCTCTGAAAGGACAGCATTTAGAAAGTGAAGCAACACTCCATTCACTTCGCACAGTGAATTGAAGTGTTGGAACAGACTGCTTCTCTTTCAGAGAAACGCATGTGAGTTTTTTGTGAATGCTTGAAAGTAGTTTAAGGCACTTTCAAAGGAAAGTGATTTTCTCTGAAAGGACAGAATTTAGAAAGTGAAGCAACACTCCATTCACTTCGCACAGTGAATTGAAGTGTTGGAACAGTCTGCTTCTCTTTCAGAGAAACGCATGTGAGCTTCTTCCTAATGCTTGCAAGTATGTTAAGGCACTTTCAAAAGAAAGTGATTTTCTCTGAAAGGACAGCATTTAGAAAGTGGAGCAACACTCCATTCCCTACGTGCAGTGAATTGAAGTGTTGGAACACACTGCTTCTCTTTCAGAGAAACGCATGTGAGTTTCTTCCTAATGCTTGCAAGTAGCTTAAGGCACTTTCAAGGGAAAGTGATTTTCTCTGAAAGGACAGCATTTAGAAAGTGAAGCAACACTCCATTCACTTCGCACAGTGAATTGAAGTGTTGGAACAGACTGCTTCTCTTTCAGAGAAACGCATTAGTGTTTCTTGTGAATGCTTGCAAGTGGCTTAAGGCACTTTCAAAGGAAAGTGATTTTCTCTGAAAGGACAGCATTTAGAAAGTGAAGCAACACTCCATTCACTTTGTACAGTGAATTGAAGTGTTGGAACACACTGCTTCTCTTTCCGAGAAAGGCATGTTAGTTTCTGTTGAATTCTTGCAAGTTGCTTCAGGCACTTTCATAGGAAAGTGATTTTCTCTGAAAGGACAGCATTTAGAAAGTGAAGCAACACTCCATTCACTTCGCACAGTGAATTGAAGTGTTGGAACAGACTGCTTCTCTTTCAGAGAAACGCATGTGAGTTTTTTGTGAATGCTTGAATGTAGTTTAAGGCACTTTCAAAGGAAAGTGATTTTCTCTGAAAGGACAGAATTTAGAAAGTGAAGCAACACTCCATTCACTTCGCACAGTGAATTGAAGTGTTGGAACAGTCTGCTTCTCTTTCAGAGAAATGCATGTGAGCTTCTTCCTAATGCTTGCAAGTAGCTTAAGGCACTTTCAAAGGAAAGTGATTTTCTCTGAAAGGACAGCATTTAGAAAGTGAAGCAACACTCCATTCACTTCGCACAGTGAATAGAAGTGTTGGAACAGACTGCTTCTCTTTCAGAGAAACGCATGTGAGTTTCTTGTGAATGCTTGCAAGTTGCTTAAGGCACTTTCAAAGGAAAGTGATTTTCTCTGAAAGGACAGCATTTAGAAAGTGAAGCAACACTCCATTCACTTCGCACAGTGAATTGAAGTGTTGGAACAGACTGCTTCTCTTTCAGAGAAACGCATGTGAGTTTCTTCCTAATGCTTGCAAGTAGCTTAAGGCACTTTCAAGGGAAAGTGATTTTCTCTGAAAGGACAGCATTTAGAAAGTGAAGCAACACTCCATTCACTTCGCACAGTGAATAGAAGTGTTGGAACAACTGCTTCTCTTTCAGAGAAACGCATGTGAGTTTCTTGTGAATGCTTGCAAGTTGCTTAAGGTACTTTCAAAGGAAAGTGATTTTCTCTGAAAGGACAGCATTTAGAAAGTGAAGCAACACTCCATTCACTTTGTACAGTGAATTGAAGTGTTGGAACAGACTGCCTCTCTTTCAGAGAAATGCATGTGAGTTTCTGTTGAATGCTTGTCAGTAGCTTAAGGCTCTTTCAAAGGAAAGTGATTTTCTCTGAAAGGACAGCATTTAGAAAGTGAGGAAACACTCCATTCACTTCGCACAGTGAATTGAAGTGTTGGAACAGACTTCTCTTTCAGAGAAACGCATGTGAGTTTCTGTTGAATGCTTGTAAGTAGCTTAAGGCACTTTCACAGGAAAGTGATTTTCTCTGAAAGGACAGCATTTAGAAAGTGAAGCAACACTCCATTCCCTTCGTGCAGTGAATTGAAGTGTTGGAACAGACTGCTTCTCTTTCAGAGAAACGCATGTGAGTTTCTTCCTAATGCTTGCAAGTAGCTTAAGGCACTTTCAAAGGAAAGTGATTTTCTCTGAAAGGACAGCATTTAGAAAGTGAAGCAACACTCCATTCACTTCGCACAGTGAATTGAAGTTTTGGAACAGACTGCTTCTCTTTAAGAGAAACGCATGTGAGTTTTTTGTGAATGCTTGAAAGTAGTTTAAGGCACTTTCAAAGGAAAGTGATTTTCTCTGAAAGGACAGAATTTAGAAAGTGATGAAACACTCCATTCACTTCGCACAGTGAATTGAAGTGTTGGAACAGACTGCTACTCTTTCAGAGAAACGCATGTGAGTTTCTTCCTAATGCTTGTAAGTAGCTTCAGGCACTTTCAAAGAAAAGTGATTTTCTCTGAAAGGACAGCATTTAGAAAGTGAAGCAACACTCCATTCCCTTCGCACAGTGAATTGAAGTGTTGGAACAGACTGCTTCTCTTTCAGAGAAACGCATGTGAGTTTCTTGTGAATTCTTGCAAGTTGCTTAAGGCACTTTCAAAGGAAAGTGATTTTCTCTGAAAGGACAGCATTTAGAAAGTGAAGCAACACTCCATTCACTTCGCACAGTGAATTGAAGTGTTGGAACAGACTGCTTCTCTTTCAGAGAAACGCATGTGAGTTTTTTGTGAATGCTTGAAAGTAGTTTAAGGCACTTTCAAAGGAAAGTGATTTTCTCTGAAAGGACAGCATTTAGAAAGTGAAGCAACACTCCATTCACTTCGCACAGTGAATTGAAGTGCTTGAACAGTCTGCTTCTCTTTCAGAGAAACGCATGTGAGTTTCTTCCTAATGCTTGCAAGTAGCTTAAGGCACTTACAAAGGAAAGTGATTTTCTCTGAAAGGACAGAATTTAGAAAGTGAAGCAACACTCCATTCACTTCGCACAGTGAATTGAAGTGTTTGAACAGTCTGCTTCTCTTTCAGAGAAACGCATGTGAGTTTCTTCCTAATGCTTGCAAGTAGCTTAAGGCACTTTCAAAGGAAAGTGATTTTCTCTGAAAGGACAGCATTTAGAAAGTGAAGCAACACTCCATTCACTTCGCACAGTGAATTGAAGTGTTGGAACAGACTGCTTCTCTTTCAGAGAAACGCATGTGAGTTTCTTGTGAATTCTTGCAAGTTGCTTAAGGCACTTTCAAAGGAAAGTGATTTTCTCTGAAAGGACAGCATTTAGAAAGTGAAGCAACACTCCATTCACTTCGCACAGTGAATTGAAGTGTTGGAACAGACTGCTTCTCTTTAAGAGAAACGCATGTGAGTTTTTTGTGAATGCTTGAAAGTAGTTTAAGGCACTTTCAAAAGAAAGTGATTTTCTCTGAAAGGACAGAATTTAGAAAGTGATGCAACACTCCATTCACTTCGCACAGTGAATTGAAGTGTTAGAACAGACTGCTTCTCTTTCAGAGAAACGCATGTGAGTTTCTTCCTAATGCTTGTAAGTAGCTTCAGGCACTTTCAAAGGAAAGTGATTTTCTCTGAAAGGACAGCATTTAGAAAGTGAAGCAACACTCCATTCCCTTCGTGCAGTGAAATGAAGTGTTGGAACAGAGTGCTTCTCTTTCATAGAAACGCATTAGTGTTTCTTGTGAATGCTTGCAAGTGGCTTAAGGCACTTTCAAAGTAAAGTGATTTTCTCTGAAAGGACAGCATTTAGAAAGTGAAGCAACACTCCATTCACTTCGCACAGTGAATTGAAGTGTTGGAACAGACTGCCTCTCTTTCAGAGAAATGCATGTGAGTTTCTGTTGAATGCTTGTCAATAGCTTAAGGCTCTTTCAAAGGAAAGTGATTTTCTCTGAAAGGACAGCATTTAGAAAGTAAAGCAACACTCCATTCCCTTCGCGCAATGAAATGAAGTGTTGGAACAGACTGCTTCTCTATCCGAGAAACGAATGTGAGTTTCTTGTGAATTCTTGCAAGTTGCTTAAGGTACTTTCAAAGGAAAGTGATTTTCTCTGAAAGGACAGCATTTAGAAAGTGAAGCAACACTCCATTCACTTCGCACAGTGAATTGAAGTGTTGGAACAGACTGCTTCTCTTTCAGAGAAACGCATGTGAGTTTTTTGTGAATGCTTGTAAGAAGCTTAAGGCACTTTCAAAGGAAAGTGATTTTCTCTGAAAGGACAGAATTTAGAAAGTGAAGCAACACTCCATTCACTTCGCACAGTGAATTGAAGTGTTTGAACAGTCTTCTTCTCTTTCAGAGAAACGCATGTGAGTTTCTTCCTAATGCTTGCAAGTAGCTTAAGGCACTTTCAAAGGAAAGTGATTTTCTCTGAAAGGACAGCATTTAGAAAGTGAAGCAACACTCCATTCACTTCGCACAGTGAAATGAAGTGTTGGAACAGACTGCTTCTCTTTCAGGGAAATGCATGTGAGTTTCTGTTGAATGCTTGTAAGTAGCTTAAGGCACTTTCAAAGGAAAGTGATTTTCTCTGA
The DNA here is from genome assembly GCF_982192425.1 of Myodes glareolus. Classification (NCBI taxonomy): domain Eukaryota; kingdom Metazoa; phylum Chordata; class Mammalia; order Rodentia; family Cricetidae; genus Myodes; species Myodes glareolus. Next base: position 1,973,626 of record NW_028263213.1, read on the forward strand.
AAGGACACCATTTAGAAAGTGAAGCAACACTCCATTCACTTCGCAGAGTGAATTGAAGTATTGGAACAGACTGCTTCTCTTTCAGAGAAACGCATGTGAGTTTCTGGTGAATGCTTGTAAGTAGCTTAAGGCACTTTCAAAGGAAAGTGATTTTCTCTGAAAGGACAGCATTTAGAAAGTGAAGCAACACTTCATTCACTTCGCACAGTGAATTGAAGTGTTGGAACAAACTGCTTCTCTTTCAGAGAAACGCATGTGAGTTTCTTCCTAATGCTTGCAAGTAGCTTAAGGCACTTTCAAAGGAAAGTGATTTTCTCTGAAAGGACAGCATTTAGAAAGTGAAGCAACACTTCATTCACTTCGCACAGTGAATTGAAGTGTTGGAACAAACTGCTTCTCTTTCAGAGAAACGCATGTGAGTTTCTTGTGAATTCTTGCAAGTTGCTTAAGGCACTTTCAAAGGAAAGTGATTTTCTCTGAAAGTACAGCATTTAGAAACTGAAGCAACACTCCATTCACTTCGCACAGTGAATTGAAGTGTTGGAACAGACTGCTTCTCTTTCAGAGAAAAGCATGTGAGTTTTTGTGAATGCTTGAAAGTAGTTTAAGGCACTTTCAAAGGAAAGTGATTTTCTCTGAAAGGACACAATTTAGAAAGTGATGCAACACTCCATTCACTTCGCACAGTGAATTGAAGTGTTGGAACAGACTGCTTCTCTTTCAGAGAAACGCATGTGAGTTTCTTCCTAATGCTTGTAAGTAGCTTCAGGCACTTTCAAAGTAAAGTGATTTTCTCTGAAAGGACAGAATTTAGAAAGTGAAGCAACACTCCATTCCCTTCGTGCAGTGAAATGAAGTGTTGGAACAGAGTGCTTCTCTTTCAGAGAAATGCATGTGAGTTTCTGTTGAATGCTTGTAAGTAGCTTAAGGCACTTTCAAAGGAAAGTGATTTTCTCTGAAAGGACAGCATTTAGAAAGTGAAGCAACACTCCATTCACTTCGCAGAGTGAATTGAAGTATTGGAACAGACTGCTTCTCTTTAAGAGAAACGCATGTGAGTTTTTTGTGAATGCTTGAAAGTAGTTTAAGGCACTTTCAAAGGAAAGTGATTTTCTCTGAAAGGACAGAATTTAGAAAGTGATGCAACACTCCATTCACTTCGCACAGTGAATTGAAGTGTTGGAACAGACTGCTTCTCTTTCAGAGAAACGCATGTGAGTTTCTTCCTAATGCTTGTAAGTAGCTTCAGGCACTTTCAAAGGAAAGTGATTTTCTCTGAAAGGACAGCATTTAGAAAGTGAAGCAACACTCCATTCACTTCGCACAGTGAATAGAAGTGTTGGAACAGACTGCTTCTCTTTCAGAGAAACGCATTAGTGTTTCTTGTGAATGCTTGCAAGTGGCTTAAGGCACTTTCAAAGGAAAGTGATTTTCTCTGAAAGGACAGCATTTAGAAAGTGAAGCAACAGTCCATTCACTTCGCACAGTGAATTGAAGTGTTGGAACAGACTGCCTCTCTTTCAGAGAAATGCATGTGAGTTTCTGTTGAATGCTTGTCAGTAGCTTAAAGCTTTTTCAAAGGAAAGTGATTTTCTCTGAAAGGACAGCATTTAGAAAGTAAAGCAACACTCCATTCCCTTCGCGCAATGAATTGAAGTGTTGGAACAGACTGCTTCTCTTTCATAGAAACGCATTAGTGTTTCTTGTGAATGCTTGTAAGATGCTTAAGGCACTTTCAAAGGAAAGTGATTTTCTCTGAAAGGACAGCATTTAGAAAGTGAAGCAACACTCCATTCACTTCGCACAGTGAATTGAAGTGTTGGAACAGACTACTTCTCTTTCAGAGAAACGCATGTGAGTTTCTTGTGTATTCTTGCAAGTTGCTTAAGGCACTTTCAAAGGAAAGTGATTTTCTCTGAAAGGACAGCATTTAGAAAGTGAAGCAACACTCCATTCACTTCGCACAGTGAATTGAAGTGTTGGAACAGACTGCTTCTCTTTCAGAGAAACGCATGTGAGTTTTTTGTGAATGCTTGAAAGTAGTTTAAGGCACTTTCAAAGGAAAGTGATTTTCTCTGAAAGGACAGAATTTAGAAAGTGATGCAACACTCCATTCACTTAGCACAGTGAATTGATGTGTTGGAACAGACTGCTTCTCTTTCAGAGAAACGCATGTGAGTTTCTCCCTAATGCTTGTAAGTAGCTTCAGGCACTTTCAAAGGAAAGTGATTTTCTCTGAAAGGACAGCATTTAGAAAGTGAAGCAACACTCCATTCCCTTCGTGCAGTGAATTGAAGTGTTGGAACAGAGTGCTTCTCTTTCATAGAAACGCATTAGTGTTTCTTGTGAATGCTTGCAAGTGGCTTAAGGCACTTTCAAAGGAAAGTGATTTTCTCTGAAAGGACAGCATTTAGAAAGTGAAGCAACACTCCATTCACTTCGCACAGTGAATTGAAGTGTTGGAACAGACTGCCTCTCTTTCAGAGAAATGCATGTGAGTTTCTGTTGAATGCTTGTCAGTAGCTTAAGGCTCTTTCAAAGGAAAGTGATTTTCTCTGAAAGGACAGCATTTAGAAAGTAAAGCAACACTCCATTCCCTTCGCGCAATGAATTGAAGTGTTGGAACAGACTGCTTCTCTTTCATAGAAACGCATTAGTGTTTCTTGTGAATGCTTGTAAGAAGCTTAAGGCACTTCAAAGGAAAGTGATTTTCTCTGAAAGGACAGCATTTAGAAAGTGAAGCAACACTCCATTCACTTCGCACAGTGAATTGAAGTGTTGGAACAGACTGCTTCTCTTTCAGAGAAACGCATGTGAGTTTCTTCCTAATGCTTGCAAGTAGCTTCAGGCACTTTCAAAGAAAAGTGATTTTCTCTGAAAGGACAGCATTTAGAAAGTGAAGCAACACTCCATTCCCTTCGCACAGTGAATTGAAGTGTTGGAACAGACTGCTTCTCTTTCAGAGAAACGCATGTGAGTTTCTTGTGAATTCTTGCAAGTTGCTTAAGGCACTTTCAAAGGAAAGTGATTTTCTCTGAAAGGACAGCATTTAGAAAGTGAAGCAACACTCCATTCACTTCGCACAGTGAATTGAAGTGTTGGAACAGACTGCTTCTCTTTCAGAGAAACGCATGTGAGTTTTTTGTGAATTCTTGAAAGTAGTTTAAGGCACTTTCAAAGGAAAGTGATTTTCTCTGAAAGGACAGAATATAGAAAGTGAAGCAACACTCCATTCACTTCGCACAGTGAATTGAAGTGTTTGAACAGTCTGCTTCTCTTTCAGAGAAACGCATGTGAGTTTCTTCCTAATGCTTGCAAGTAGCTTAAGGCACTTTCAAAGGAAAGTGATTTTCTCTGAAAGGACAGCATTTAGAAAGTGAAGCAGCACTTCATTCACTTCGCACAGTGAACTGAAGTGTTGGAACAAACTGCTTCTCTTTCAGAGAAACGCATGTGAGTTTCTTGTGAATTCTTGCAAGTTGCTTAAGGCACTTTCAAAGGAAAGTGATTTTCTCTGAAAGGACAGCATTTAGAAAGTGAAGCAACACTCCATTCACTTCGCACAGTGAATTGAAGTGTTGGAACAGACTGCTTCTCTTTAAGAGAAACGCATGTGAGTTTTTTGTGAATGCTTGAAAGTAGTTTAAGGCACTTTCAAAGGAAAGTGATTTTCTCTGAAAGGACAGAATTTAGAAAGTGATGCAACACTCCATTCACTTCGCACAGTGAATTGAAGTGTTGGAACAGACTGCTTCTCTTTCAGAGAAACGCATGTGAGTTCCTTCCTAATGCTTGTAAGTAGCTTCAGGCACTTTCAAAGGAAAGTGATTTTCTCTGAAAGGACAGCATTTAGAAAGTGAAGCAACACTCCATTCACTTCGCACAGTGAATAGAAGTGTTGGAACAGACTGCTTCTCTTTCATAGAAACGCATTAGTGTTTCTTGTGAATGCTTGCAAGTGGCTTAAGGCACTTTCAAAGGAAAGTGATTTTCTCTGAAAGGACAGCATTTAGAAAGTGAAGCAACAGTCCATTCACTTCGCACAGTGAATTGAAGTGTTGGAACAGACTGCCTCTCTTTCAGAGAAATGCATGTGAGTTTCTGTTGAATGCTTGTCAGTAGCTTAAGGCTTTTTCAAAGGAAAGTGATTTTCTCTGAAAGGACAGCATTTAGAAAGTAAAGCAACACTCCATTCCCTTCGCGCAATTAATTGAAGTGTTGGAACAGACTGCTTCTCTTTCATAGAAACGCATTAGTGTTTCTTGTGAATGCTTGTAAGAAGCTTAAGGCACTTTCAAAGGAAAGTGATTTTCTCTGAAAGGACAGCATTTAGAAAGTGAAGCAACACTCCATTCACTTCGCACAGTGAATTGAAGTGTTGGAACAGACTACTTCTCTTTCAGAGAAACGCATGTGAGTTTCTTGTGTATTCTTGCAAGTTGCTTAAGGCACTTTCAAAGGAAAGTGATTTTCTCTGAAAGGACAGCATTTAGAAAGTGAAGCAACACTCCATTCACTTCGCACAGTGAATTGAAGTGTTGGAACAGACTGCTTCTCTTTCAGAGAAACGCATGTGAGGTTTTTGTGAATGCTTGCAAGTAGTTTAAGGGACTTTCAAAGGAAAGCGATTTTCTCTGAAAGGACAGAATTTAGAAAGTGAAGCAACACTCCATTCACTTCGCACAGTGAATTGAAGTGTTTGAACAGTCTGCTTCTCTTTCAGAGAAACGCATGTGAGTTTCTTCCTAATGCTTGCAAGTAGCTTAAGGCACTTTCAAAGGAAAGTGATTTTCTCTGAAAGGACAGCATTTAGAAAGTGAAGCAACACTCCATTCACTTCACACAGTGAAATGAAGTGTTGGAACAGACTGCTTCTCTTTCAGGGAAATGCATGTGAGTTTCTGTTGAATGCTTGTAAGTAGCTTAAGGCACTTTCAAAGGAAAGTGATTTTCTCTGAAAGGACAGCATTTAGAAAGTGAAGCAACACTCCATTCACTTCGCACAGTGAATTGAAGTGTTGGAACAGACTGCTTCTCTTTCAGAGAAACGCATGTGAGTTTCTTGTGAATTCTTGCAAGTTGCTTAAGGCACTTTCAAAGGAAAGTGATTTTCTCTGAAAGGACAGCATTTAGAAAGTGAAGCAACACTCCATAAACTTCGCACAGTGAATTGAAGTGTTGGAACAGACTGCTTCTCTTTCAGAGAAACGCATGTGAGTTTTTTGTGAATGCTTGAAAGTAGTTTAAGGCACTTTCAAAGGAAAGTGATTTTCTCTGAAAGGACAGAATTTAGAAAGTGATGCAACACTCCATTCACTTCGCACAGTGAATTGAAGTGTTGGAACAGACTGCTTCTCTTTCAGAGAAACGCATGTGAGTTTCTTCCTAATGCTTGTAAGTAGCTTCAGGCACTTTCAAAGAAAAGTGATTTTCTCTGAAAGGACAGCATTTAGACAGTGAAGCAACACTCCATTCCCTTCGTGCAGTGAATTGAAGTGTTGGAACAGAGTGCTTCTCTTTCATAGAAACGCATTAGTGTTTCTTGTGAATGCTTGCAAGTGGCTTAAGGCACTTTCAAAGGAAAGTGATTTTCTCTGAAAGGACAGCATTTAGAAAGTGAAGCAACACTCCATTCACTTTGTACAGTGAATTGAAGTGTTGGAACAGACTGCCTCTCTTTCAGAGAAATGCATGTGAGTTTCTGTTGAATGCTTGTCAGTAGCTTAAGGCTCTTTCAAAGGAAAGTGATTTTCTCTGAAAGGACAGCATTTAGAAAGTAAAGCAACACTCCATTCCCTTTGCGCAATGAATTGAAGTGTTGGAACAGACTGCTTCTCTTTCATAGAAACGCGTTAGTGTTTCTTGTGAATGCTTGTAAGAAGCTTAAGGCACTTTCAAAGGAAAGTGATTTTCTCTGAAAGGACAGCATTTAGAAAGTGAAGCAACACTCCATTCACTTCGCACAGTGAATTGAAGTGTTGGAACAGACTGCTTCTCTTTCAGTGAAACGCATGTGAGTTTCTTGTGAATTCTTGCAAGTTGCTTAAGGCACTTTCAAAGGAAAGTGATTTTCTCTGAAAGGACAGCATTTAGAAACTGAAGCAACACTCCATTCACTTCGCACAGTGAATTGAAGTGTTGGAACAGACTGCTTCTCTTTCAGAGAAACGCATTTGAGTTTTTGTGAATGCTTGAAAGTAGTTTAAGGCACTTTCAAAGGAAAGTGATTTTCTCTGAAAGGACAGAATTTAGAAAGTGATGCAACACTCCATTCACTTCGCACAGTGAATTGAAGTGTTGGAACAGACTGCTTCTCTTTCAGAGAAACGCATGTGAGTTTCTTCCTAATGCTTGTAAGTAGCTTCAGGCACTTTGAAAGGAAAGTGATTTTCTCTGAAAGGACAGCATTTAGAAAGTGAAGCAACACTCCATTCCCTTCGTGCAGTGAAATGAAGTGTTGGAACAGAGTGCTTCTCTTTCATAGAAACGCATTAGTGTTTCTTGTGAATGCTTGCAAGTGGCTTAAGGCACTTTCAAAGGAAAGTGATTTTCTCTGAAAGGACAGCATTTAGAAAGTGAGGCAACACTCCGTTCACTTCGCACAGTGAATTGAAGTGTTGGAACAGACTGCATCTCTTTCAGAGAAATGCATGTGAGTTTCTGTTGAATGCTTGTCAGTAGCTTAAGGCTCTTTCAAAGGAAAGTGATTTTCTCTGAAAGGACAGCATTTAGAAAGTAAAGCAACACTCCATTCCATTCGCGCAATGAATTGAAGTGTTGGAACAGACTGCTTCTCTTTCATAGAAACGCATTAGTGTTTCTTGTGAATGCTTGTAAGAAGCTTAAGGCACTTTCAAAGGAAAGTGACTTTCTCTGAAAGGACAGCATTGAGAAAGTGAAGCAACACTCCATTCACTTCGCACAGTGAATTGAAGTGTTGGAACAGACTGCTTCTCTTTCAGAGAAACGCATGTGAGTTTCTTGTGAATTCTTGCAAGTTGCTTAAGGCACTTTCAAAGGAAAGTGATTTTCTATGAAAGGACAGCATTTAGAAAGTGAAGCAACACTCCATTCACTTCGCACAGTGAATTGAAGTGTTGGAACAGACTGCTTCTCTTTCAGAGAAACGCATGTGAGTTTTTTGTGAATGCTTGAAAGTAATTTAAGGCACTTTCAAAGGAAAGTGATTTTCTCTGAAAGGACAGAATTTAGAAAGTGAAGCAACACTCCATTCACTTCGCACAGTGAATTGAAGTGTTTAAACAGTCTTCTTCTCTTTCAGAGAAACGCATGTGTGTTTCTTCCTAATGCTTGCAAGTAGCTTAAGGCACTTTCAAAGGAAAGTGATTTTCTCTGAAAGGACAGCATTTAGAAAGTGAAGCAACACTCCATTCACTTCGCACGATGAATTGAAGTGTTGGAACAGACTGCTTCTCTTTCAGAGAAACGCATGTGAGTTTCTGGTGAATGCTTGTAAGAAGCTTAAGGCACTTTCAAAGGAAAGTGATTTTCTCTGAAAGGACAGCATTTAGATACTGAAGCAACACTCCATTCACTTCGCACAGTGAATTCAAGTGTTGGTACAGACTGCTTCTCTTTAAGAGAAACGCATGTGAGTTTTTTGTGAATGCTTGAAAGTAGTTTAAGGCAATTTCAAAGGAAAGTGATTTTCTCTGAAAGGACAGAATTTAGAAAGTGATGCAACACTCCATTCACTTCGCACAGTGAATTGAAGTGTTGGAACAGACTGCTTCTCTTTCAGAGAAACGCATGTGAGCTTCTTCCTAATGCTTATAAGTAGCTTAAGGCACTTTCAAAGGAAAGTGATTTTCTCTGAAAGGACAGCATTTAGAAAGTGAAGCAACACTCCATTCCCTTCGTGCAGTGAATTGAAGTGTTGGAACAGAGTGCTTCTCTTTCATAGAAACGCATTAGTGTTTCTTGTGAATGCTTGCAAGTGGCTTAAGGCACTTTCAAAGGAAAGTGATTTTCTCTGAAAGGACAGCATTTAGAAAGTGAAGCAACACTCCATTCACTTCGCACAGTGAATTGAAGTGTTGGAACAGACTGCTTCTCTTTCCGAGAAACGCATGTGAGTTTCTTGTGAATTCTTGCAAGTTGCTTCAGGCACTTTCATAGGAAAGTGATTTTCTCTGAATGGACAGCATTTAGAAAGTGAAGCAACACTCCATTCACTTCGCACAGTGAATTGAAGTGTTGGAACAGACTGCTTCTCTTTCAGAGAAACGCATGTGAGTTTTTTGTGAATGCTTGAAAGTAGTTTAAGGCACTTTCAAAGGAAAGTGATTTTCTCTGAAAGGACAGAATTTAGAAAGTGAAGCAACACTCCATTCACTTCGCACAGTGAATTGAAGTGTTGGAACAGACTGCTTCTCTTTCAGAGAAACGCATGTGAGTTTTTTGTGAATGCTTGAAAGTAGTTTAAGGCACTTTCAAAGGAAAGTGATTTTCTCTGAAAGGACAGCATTTAGAAAGTGAAGCAACACTCCATTCACTTCGCACAGTGAATAGAAGTGTTGGAACAGACTGCTTCTCTTTCAGAGAAACGCATGTGAGTTTCTTGTGAATGCTTGCAAGTAGCTTAAGGCACTTTCAAAGGAAAGTGATTTTCTCTGAAAGGACAGCATTTAGAAAGTGAAGCAACACTCCATTCACTTTGTACAGTGAATTGAAGTTTTGGAACAGACTGCCTCTCTTTCAGAGAAATGCATGTGAGTTTCTGTTGAATGCTTGTCAGTAGCTTAAGGCTCTTTCAAAGGAAAGTGATTTTCTCTGAAAGGACAGCATTTAGAAAGTAAAGCAATACTCCATTCCCTTCGCGCAATGAACTGAAGTGTTGTAACAGACTGCTTCTCTTTCATAGAAACGCATTAGTGTTTCTTGTGAATGCTTGTAAGAAGCTTAAGGCACTTTCAAAGGAAAGTGATTTTCTCTGAAAGGACAGCATTTAGAAAGTGAGGCAACACTCCATTCACTTCGCACAGTGAATTGAAGTGTTGGAACAGACTGCTTCTCTTTCAGAGAAACGCATGTGAGTTTCTTCCTAATGCTTGTAAGTAGCTTCAGGCACTTTCAAAGAAAAGTGATTTTCTCTGAAAGGACAGCATTTAGAAAGTGAAGCAACACTCCATTCCCTTCGCACAGTGAATTGAAGTGTTGGAACAGACTGCTTCTCTTTCAGAGAAACGCATGTGAGTTTCTTGTGAATTCTTGCAAGTTGCTTAAGGCACTTTCAAAGGAAAGTGATTTTCTCTGAAAGGACAGCATTTAGAAAGTGAAGCAACACTCCATTCACTTCGCACAGTGAATTGAAGTGTTGGAACAGACTGCTTCTCTTTCAGAGAAACGCATGTGAGTTTTTTGTGAATTCTTGAAAGTAGTTTAAGGCACTTTCAAAGGAAAGTGATTTTCTCTGAAAGGACAGAATTTAGAAAGTGAAGCAACACTCCATTCACTTCGCACAGTGAATTGAAGTGTTTGAACAGTCTGCTTCTCTTTCAGAGAAACGCATGTGAGTTTCTTACTAATGCTTGCAAGTAGCTTAAGGCACTTTCAAAGGAAAATGATTTTCTCTGAAAGGACAGCATTTAGAAAGTGAAGCAACACTTCATTCACTTCGCACAGTGAATTGAAGTGTTGGAACAGACTGCTTCTCTTTCAGAGAAACGCATGTGAGTTTCTTGTGAATTCTTGCAAGTTGCTTAAGGCACTTTCAAAGGAAAGTGATTTTCTCTGAAATTACAGCATTTAGAAACTGAAGAAACACTCCATTCACTTCGCACAGTGAATTGAAGTGTTGGAACAGACTGCTTCTCTTTCAGAGAAAAGCATGTGAGTTTTTGTGAATGCTTGAAAGTAGTTTAAGGCACTTTCAAAGGAAAGTGATTTTCTCTGAAAGGACACAATTTAGAAAGTGATGCAACACTCCATTCACTTCGCACAGTGAATTGAAGTGTTGGAACAGACTGCTTCTCTTTCAGAGAAACGCATGTGAGTTTCTTCCTAATGCTTGTAAGTAGCTTCAGGCACTTTCAAAGTAAAGTGATTTTCTCTGAAAGGGCAGAATTTAGAAAGTGAAGCAACACTCCATTCCTTTCGTACAGTGAAATGAAGTGTTGGAACAGAGTGCTTCTCTTTCAGAGAAATGCATGTGAGTTTCTGTTGAATGCTTGTAAGTAGCTTAAGGCACTTTCAAAGGAAAGTGATTTTCTCTGAAAGGACAGCATTTAGAAAGTGAAGCAACACTCCATTCACTTCGCAGAGTGAACTGAAGTATTGGAACAGACTGCTTCTCTTTCAGAGAAACGCATGTGAGTTTCTGGTGAATGCTTGTAAGTAGCTTAAGGCACTTTCAAAGGAAAGTGATTTTCTCTGAAAGGACAGCATTTAGAAAGTGAAGCCACACTCCATTCCCTTCGCACAGTGAATTGAAGTGTTGGAACAGACTGCTTCTCTTTCAGAGAAACGCATGTGAGTTTCTTGTGAATTCTTGCAAGTTGCTTAAGGCACTTTCAAAGGAAAGTGATTTTCTCTGAAAGGACAGCATTTAGAAAGTGAAGCAACACTCCATTCACTTCGCACAGTGAATTGAAGTGTTGGAACAGACTGCTTCTCTTTAAGAGAAACGCATGTGAGTTTTTTGTGAATGCTTGAAAGTAGTTTAAGGCACATTCAAAGGAAAGTGATTTTCTCTGAAAGGACAGAATTTAGAAAGTGATGCAACACTCCATTCACTTCGCACAGTGAATTGAAGTGTTGGAACAGACTGCTTCTCTTTCAGAGAAACGCATGTGAGTTTCTTCCTAATGCTTGTAAGTAGCTTCAGGCACTTTCAAAGGAAAGTGATTTTCTCTGAAAGGACAGCATTTAGAAAGTGAAGCAACACTCCATTCACTTCGCACAGTGAATAGAAGTGTTGGAACAGACTGCTTCTCTTTCATAGAAACGCATTAGTGTTTCTTGTGAATGCTTGCAAGTGGCTTAAGGCACTTTCAAAGGAAAGTGATTTTCTCTGAAAGGACAGCATTTAGAAAGTGAAGCAACAGTCCATTCACTTCGCACAGTGAATTGAAGTGTTGGAACAGACTGCCTCTCTTTCAGAGAAATGCATGTGAGTTTCTGTTGAATGCTTGTCAGTAGCTTAAGGCTTTTTCAAAGGAAAGTGATTTTCCCTGAAAGGACAGCATTTAGAAAGTAAAGCAACACTCCATTCCCTTCGCGCAATGAATTGAAGTGTTGGAACAGACTGCTTCTCTTTCATAGAAACGCATTAGTGTTTCTTGTGAATGCTTTTAAGAAGCTTAAGGCACTTTCAAAGGAAAGTGATTTTCTCTGAAAGGACAGCATTTAGAAAGTGAAGCAACACTCCATTCACTTCGCACAGTGAATTGAAGAGTTGGAATAGACTACTTCTCTTTCAGAGAAACGCATGTGAGTTTCTTGTGAATTCTTGCAAGTTGCTTAAGGCACTTTCAAAGGAAAGTGATTTTCTCTGAAAGGACAGCATTTAGAAAGTGAAGCAACACTCCATTCACTTCGCACAGTGAATTGAAGTGTTGGAACAGACTGCTTCTCTTTCAGAGAAACGCATGTGAGTTTTTTGTGAATGCTTGCAAGTAGTTTCAGGGACTTTCAAAGGAAAGCGATTTTCTCTGAAAGGACAGAATTTAGAAAGTGAAGCAACACTCCATTCACTTCGCACAGTGAATTGAAGTGTTTGAACAGTCTGCTTCTCTTTCAGAGAAACGCATGTGAGTTTCTTCCTAATGCTTGCAAGTAGCTTAAGGCACTTTCAAAGGAAAGTGATTTTCTCTGAAAGGACAGCATTTAGAAAGTGAAGCAACACTCCATTCACTTCGCACAGTGAAATGAAGTGTTGGAACAGACTGCTTCTCTTTCAAAGAAATGCATGTGAGTTTCTGTTGAATGCTTGTAAGTAGCTTAAGGCACTTTCAAAGGAAAGTGATTTTCTCTGAAAGGACAGCATTTAGAAAGTGAAGCAACACTCCATTCACTTCGCAGAATGAATTGAAGTATTGGAACAGACTGCTTCTCTTTCAGAGAAACGCATGTGAGTTTCTGGTAAATGCTTGTAAGTAGCTTAAGGCACTTTCAAAGGAAAGTGATTTTCTCTGAAAGGACAGCATTTAGAAAGTGAAGCAACACTCCATTCACTTCGCACAGTGAATTGAAGTGTTGGAACAGACTGCTTCTCTTTCAGAGAAACGCATGTGAGTTTCTTGTGAATTCTTGCAAGTTACTTAAGGCACTTACAAAGGAAAGTGATTTTCTCTGAAAGGACAGCATTTAGAAAGTGAAGCAACACTCCATAAACTTCGCACAGTGAATTGAAGTGTTGGAACAGACTGCTTCTCTTTCAGAGAAACGCATGTGAGTTTTTTGTGAATGCTTGAAAGTAGTTTAAGGCACTTTCAAAGGAAAGTGATTTTCTCTGAAAGGACAGAATTTAGAAAGTGATGCAACACTCCATTCACTCCGCACAGTGAATTGAAGTGTTGGAACAGACTGCTTCTCTTTCAGAGAAACGCATGTGAGTTTCTTCCTAATGCTTGTAAGTAGCTTCAGGCACTTTCAAAGAAAAGTGATTTTCTCTGAAAGGACAGCATTTAGACAGTGAAGCAACACTCCATTCCCTTCGTGCAGTGAATTGAAGTGATGGAACAGAGTGCTTCTCTTTCATAGAAACGCATTAGTGTTTCTTGTGAATGCTTGCAAGTGGCTTAAGGCACTTTCAAAGGAAAGTGATTTTCTCTGAAAGGACAGCATTTAGAAAGTGAAGCAACACTCCATTCACTTTGTACAGTGAATTGAAGTGTTGGAACAGACTGCCTCTCTTTCAGAGAAATGCATGTGAGTTTCTGTTGAATGCTTGTCAGTAGCTTAAGGCTCTTTCAAAGGAAAGTGATTTTCTCTGAAAGGACAGCATTTAGAAAGTAAAGCGACACTCCATTCCCTTCGCGCAATGAATTGAAGTGTTGGAACAGACTGCTTCTCTTTCATAGAAACGCATTAGTGTTTCTTGTGAATGCTTGTAAGAAGCTTAAGGCACTTTCAAAGGGAAGTGCTTTTCTCTGAAAGGACAGCATTTAGAAAGTGAAGCAACACTCCATTCACTTCGCACAGTGAATTGAAGTGTTGGAACAGACTGCTTCTTTTTCAGAGAAACGCATGTGAGTTTCTTATGAATTCTTGCAAGTTGCTTAAGTCACTTTCAAAGGAAAGTGATTTTCTCTGAAAGGACAGCATTTAGAAACTGAAGCAACACTCCATTCACTTCGCACAGTGAATTGAAGTGTTGGAACAGACTGCTTCTCTTTCAGAGAAACGCATGTGAGTTTTTGTGAATGCTTGAAAGCAGTTTAAGGCACTTTCAAAGGAAAGTGATTTTCTCTGAAAGGACAGAATTTAGAAAGTGATGCAACACTCCATTCACTTCGCACAGTGAATTGAAGTGTTGGAACAGACTGCTTCTCTTTCAGAGAAACGCATTTGAGTTTCTTCCTAATGCTTGTAAGTAGCTTCAGGCACTTTCAAAGGAAAGTGATTTTCTCTGAAAGGACAGCATTTAGAAAGTGAAGCAACACTCCATTCCCTTCGTGCAGTGAAATGAAGTGTTGGAACAGAGTGCTTCTCTTTCATAGAAACGCATTAGTGTTTCTTGTGAATGCTTGCAAGTGGCTTAAGGCACTTTCAAAGGAAAGTGATTTTCTCTGAAAGGACAGCATTTAGAAAGTGAAGCAACACTCCATTCACTTCGCACAGTGAATTGAAGTGTTGGAACAGACTGCCTCTCTTTCAGAGAAATGCATGTGAGTTTCTGTTGAATGCTTGTCAGTAGCTTAAGGCTCTTTCAAAGGAAAGTGATTTTCTCTGAAAGGACAGCATTTAGAAAGTAAAGCAACACTCCATTCCCTTCGTGCAATGAATTGAAGTGTTGGAACAAACTGCTTCTCTTTCATAGAAACGCATTAGTGTTTCTTGTGAATTCTTGTAAGAAGCTTAAGGCACTTTCAAAGGAAAGTGATTTTCTCTGAAAGGACAGCATTTAGAAAGTGAAGCAACACTCCATTCACTTCGCACAGTGAATTGAAGTGTTGGAACAGACTGCTTCTCTTTAAGAGAAACGCATGTGAGTTTTTTGTGAATGCTTGAAAGTAGTTTAAGGCACTTTCAAAGGAAAGTGATTTTCTCTGAAAGGACAGAATTTAGAAAGTGATGCAACACTCCATTCACTTCGCACAGTGAATTGAAGTGTTGGAACAGACTGCTTCTCTTTCAGAGAAACGCATGTGAGTTTCTTCCTAATGCTTGTAAGTAGCTTCAGGCACTTTCAAAGGAAAGTGATTTTCTCTGAAAGGACAGCATTTAGAAAGTGAAGCAACACTCCATTCACTTCGCACAGTGAATAGAAGTGTTGGAACAGACTGCTTCTCTTTCATAGAAACGCATTAGTGTTTCTTGTGAATGCTTGCAAGTGGCTTAAGGCACTTTCAAAGGAAAGTGATTTTCTCTGAAAGGCCAGCATTTAGAAAGTGAAGCAACAGTCCATTCACTTCGTACAGTGAATTGAAGTGTTGGAACAGACTGCCTCTCTTTCAGAGAAATGCATGTGAGTTTCTGTTGAATGCTTGTCAGTAGCTTAAGGCTTTTTCAAAGGAAAGTGATTTTCTCTGAAAGGACAGCATTTAGAAAGAAAAGCAACACTCCATTCCCTTCGCGCAATGAATTGAAGTGTTGGAACAGACTGCTTCTCTTTCATAGAAACGCATTAGTGTTTCTTGTGAATGCTTGTAAGAAGCTTAAGGCACTTTCAAAGGAAAGTGATTTTCTCTGAAAGGACAGCATTTAGAAAGTGAAGCAACACTCCATTCACTTCGCACAGTGAATTGAAGTGTTGGAACAGACTACTTCTCTTTCAGAGAAACGCATGTGAGTTTCTTGTGAATTCTTGCAAGTTGCTTAAGGCACTTTCAAAGGAAAGTGATTTTCTCTGAAAGGACAGCATTTAGAAAGTGAAGCAACACTCCATTCACTTCGCACAGTGAATTGAAGTGTTGGAACAGACTGCTTCTCTTTCAGAGAAACGCATGTGAGTTTTTTGTGAATGCTTGCAAGTAGTTTAAGGGACTTTCAAAGGAAAGCGATTTTCTCTGAAAGGACAGAATTTAGAAAGTGAAGCAACACTACATTCACTTCGCACAGTGAATTGAAGTGTTTGAACAGTCTGCTTCTCTTTCAGAGAAACGCATGTGAGTTTCTTCCTAATGCTTGCAAGTAGCTTAAGGCACTTTCAAAGGAAAGTGATTTTCTCTGAAAGGACAGCATTTGGAAAGTGAAGCAACACTCCATTCACTTCGCACAGTGAAATGAAGTGTTGGAACAGACTGCTTCTCTTTCAGGGAAATGCATGTGAGTTTCTGTTGAATGCTTGTAAGTAGCTTAAGGCACTTTCAAAGGAAAGTGATTTTCTCTGAAAGGACAGCATTTAGAAAGTGAAGCAACACTCCATTCACTTCGCAGAATGAATTGAAGTATTGGAACAGTATGCTTCTCTTTCAGAGAAACGCATGTGAGTTTCTGGTAAATGCTTGTAAGTAGCTTAAGGCACTTTCAAAGGAAAGTGATTTTCTCTGAAAGGACAGCATTTAGAAAGTGAAGCAACACTCCATTCACTTCGCAGAGTGAATTGAAGTGTTGGAACAGACTGCTTCTCTTTAAGAGAAACGCATGTGAGTTTTTTGTGAATGCTTGAAAGTAGTTTAAGGCACTTTCAAAGGAAAGTGATTTTCTCTGAAAGGACAGAATTTAGAAAGTGATGCAACACTCCATTCACTTCGCACAGTGAATTGAAGTGTTGGAACAGACTGCTTCTCTTTCAGAGAAACGCATGTGAGTTCATTCCTAATGCTTGTAAGTAGCTTCAGGCACTTTCAAAGGAAAGTGATTTTCTCTGAAAGGACAGCATTTAGAAAGTGAAGCAACACTCCATTCACTTCGCACAGTGAATAGAAGTGTTGGAACAGACTGCTTCTCTTTCATAGAAACGCATTAGTGTTTCTTGTGAATGCTTGCAAGTGGCTTAAGGCACTTTCAAAGGAAAGTGATTTTCTCTGAAAGGCCAGCATTTAGAAAGTGAAGCAACAGTCCATTCACTTCGTACAGTGAATTGAAGTCTTGGAACAGACTGCCTCTCTTTCAGAGAAATGCATGTGAGTTTCTGTTGAATGCTTGTAAGTAGCTTAAGGCACTTTCAAAGGAAAGTGATTTTCTCTGAAAGGACAGCATTTAGAAAGTGAAGCAACACTCCATTCACTTCGCAGAATGAATTGAAGTATTGGAACAGTCTGCTTCTCTTTCAGAGAAACGCATGTGAGTTTCTGGTAAATGCTTGTAAGTAGCTTAAGGCACTTTCAAAGGAAAGTGATTTTCTCTGAAAGGACAGCATTTAGAAAGTGAAGCAACACTCCATTCACTTCGCACAGTGAATTGAAGTGTTGGAACAGACTGCTTCTCTTTCAGTGAAACGCATGTGAGTTTCTTGTGAATTCGTGCAAGTTGCTTAAGGCACTTTCAAAGGAAAGTGATTTTCTCTGAAAGGACAGCATTTAGAAACTGAAGCAACACTCCATTCACTTCGCACAGTGAATTGAAGTGTTGGAACAGACTGCTTCTCTTTCAGAGAAACGCATGTGAGTTTCTGGTGAATGCTTGTAAGAAGCTTAAGGCACTTTCAAAGGAAAGTGATTTTCTCAGAAAGGACAGCATTTAGAAACTGAAGCAACACTCCATTCACTTCGCACAGTGAATTCAAGTGTTGGAACAGACTGCTTCTCTTTAAGAGAAACGCATGTGAGTTTTTTGTGAATGCTTGAAAGTAGTTTAAGGCACTTTCAAAGGAAAGTGATTTTCTCTGAAAGGACAGAATTTAGAAAGTGATGCAACACTCCATTCACTTCGCACAGTGAATTGAAGTGTTGGAACAGACTGCTTCTCTTTCAGAGAAACGCATGTGAGCTTCTTCCTAATGCTTATAAGTAGCTTAAGGCACTTTCAAAGGAAAGTGATTTTCTCTGAAAGGACAGCATTTAGAAAGTGAAGCAACACTCCATTCCCTTCGTGCAGTGAATTGAAGTGTTGGAACAGAGTGCTTCTCTTTCATAGAAACGCATTAGTGTTTCTTGTGAATGCTTGCAAGTGGCTTAAGGCACTTTCAAAGGAAAGTGATTTTCTCTGAAAGGACAGCATTTAGAAAGTGAAGCAACACTCCATTCACTTCGCACAGTGAATTGAAGTGTTGGAACAGACTGCTTCTCTTTCCGAGAAACGCATGTGAGTTTCTTGTGAATTCTTGCAAGTTGCTTCAGGCACTTTCATAGGAAAGTGATTTTCTCTGAATGGACAGCATTTAGAAAGTGAAGCAACACTCCATTCACTTCGCACAGTGAATTGAAGTGTTGGAACAGACTGCTTCTCTTTCAGAGAAACGCATGTGAGTTTTTTGTGAATGCTTGAAAGTAGTTTAAGGCACTTTCAAAGGAAAGTGATTTTCTCTGAAAGGACAGAATTTAGAAAGTGAAGCAACACTCCATTCACTTCGCACAGTGAATTGAAGTGTTGGAACAGACTGCTTCTCTTTCAGAGAAACGCATGTGAGTTTTTTGTGAATGCTTGTAAGTAGCTTCAGGCACTTTCAAAGGAAAGTGATTTTCTCTGAAAGGACAGCATTTAGAAAGTGAAGCAACACTCCATTCACTTCGCACAGTGAATAGAAGTGTTGGAACAGACTGCTTCTCTTTCAGAGAAACGCATGTGAGTTTCTTGTGAATGCTTGCAAGTAGCTTAAGGCACTTTCAAAGAAAGTGATTTTCTCTGAAAGGACAGCATTTAGAAAGTGAAGCAACACTCCATTCACTTTGTACAGTGAATTGAAGTGTTGGAACAGACTGCCTCTCTTTCAGAGAAATGCATGTGAGTTTCTGTTGAATGCTTGTCAGTAGCTTAAGGCTCTTTCAAAGGAAAGTGATTTTCTCTGAAAGGACAGCATTTAGAAAGTAAAGCAATACTCCATTCCCTTCGCGCAATGAACTGAAGTGTTGGAACAGACTGCTTCTCTTTCATAGAAACGCATTAGTGTTTCTTGTGAATGCTTGTAAGAAGCTTAAGGCACTTTCAAAGGAAAGTGATTTTCTCTGAAAGGACAGCATTTAGAAAGTGAGGCAACACTCCATTCACTTCGCACAGTGAATTGAAGTGTTGGAACAGACTGCTTCTCTTTCAGAGAAACGCATGTGAGTTTCTGTTGAATGCTTGTAAGTAGCTTAAGGCACTTTCAACGGAAAGTGATTTTCTCTGAAAGGACAGCATTTAGAAAGTGAAGCAACACTCCATTCCCTTCGTGCAGTGAATTGAAGTGTTGGAACAGACTGCTTCTCTTTCAGAGAAACGCATGTGAGTTTTTTCCTAATGCTTGCAAGTAGCTTAAGGCACTTTCAAGGGAAAGTGATTTTCTCTGAAAGGACAGCATTTAGAAAGTGAAGCAACACTCCATTCACTTCGCACAGTGAATTGAAGTGTTGGAACAGACTGCTTCTCTTTCAGAGAAACGCATGTGAGTTTCTGGTGAATGCTTGTAAGTAGCTTAAGGCACTTTCAAAGGAAAGTGATTTTCTCTGAAAGGACAGCATTTAGAAAGTGAAGCAACACTCCATTCACTTCGCACAGTGAATTGAAGTGTTGGAACAGACTGCTTCTCTTTCAGAGAAATGCATGTGAGTTTCTGTTGAATGCTTGTAAGTAGCTTAAGGCACTTTCAAAGGAAAGTGATTTTCTCTGAAAGGACAGCATTTAGAAAGTGAAGCAACACTCCATTCACTTCGCAGAGTGAATTGAAGTATTGGAACAGACTGCTTCTCTTTCAGAGAAACGCATGTGAGTTTCTGGTGAATGCTTGTAAGTAGCTTAAGGCACTTTCAAAGGAAAGTGATTTTCTCTGAAAGGACAGCATTTAGAAAGTGAAGCAACACTCCATTCACTTCGCACAGTGAATTGAAGTGTTGGAACAGACTGCTTCTCTTTCAGAGAAGCGCATGTGAGTTTCTTGTGAATTCTTGCAAGTTGCTTAAGGCACTTTCAAAGATAAGTGATTTTCTCTGAAAGGACAGCATTTAGAAACTGAAGTAACACTCCATTCACTTCGCACAGTGAATTGAAGTGTTTGAACAGACTGCTTCTCTTTAAGAGAAACGCATGTGAGTTTTTTGTGAATGCTTGAAAGTAGTTTAAGGCACTTTCAAAGGAAAGTGATATTCTCTGAAAGGACAGAATTTAGAAAATGATGCAACACTCCATTCACTTCGCACAGTGAATTGAAGTGTTGGAACAGACTGCTTCTCTTTCAGAGAAACGCATGTGAGTTTCTTCCTAATGCTTGTAAGTAGCTTCAGGCACTTTCAAAGGAAAGTGATTTTCTCTGAAAGGACAGCATTTAGAAAGTGAAGCAACACTCCATTCCCTTCGTGTAGTGAATTGAAGTGTTGGAACAGAGTGCTTCTCTTTCATAGAAGCCCATTAGTGTTTCTTGTGAATGCTTGCAAGTGGCTTAAGGCACTTTCAAAGGAAAGTGATTTTCTCTGAAAGGACAGCATTTAGAAAGTGAAGCAACACTCCATTCACTTTGTACAGTGAATTGAAGTGTTGGAACAGACTGCCTCTCTTTCAGAGAAATGCATGTGAGTTTCTGTTGAATGCTTGTCAGTAGCTTAAGGCTCTTTCAAAGGAAAGTGATTTTCTCTGAAAGGAGAGCATTTAGAAAGTAAAGCAACACTCCATTCACTTCGCACAGTGAATTGAAGTGTTGGAACAGACTGCTTCTCTTTCAGAGAAACACATGTGAGTTTCTTGTGAACTCTTGCAGGTTGCTTAAGGCACTTTCAAAGGAAAGTGATTTTCTCTGAAAGGACAGCATTTAGAAAGTGAAGCAACACTCCATTCACTTCGCACAGTGAATTGAAGTGTTGGAACAGACTGCTTCTCTTTAAGAGAAACGCATGTGAGTTTTTTGTGAATGCTTGAAAGTAGTTTAAGGCACTTTCAAAGGAAAGTGATTTTCTCTGAAAGGACAGATGTAGAAAGTGAAGAAACACTCCATTCACTTCGCACAGTGAATTGAAGTGTTTGAACAGTCTGCTTCTCTTTCAGAGAAACTCATGTGAGTTTCTTCCTAATGCTTGCAAGTAGCTTAAGGCACTTTCAAAGGAAAGTGATTTTCTCTGAAAGGACAGCATTTAGAAAGTGAAGCAACACTCCATTCACTTCGCACAGTGAATTGAAGTGTTGGAACAGACTGCTTCTCTTTCAGAGAAACGCATGTGAGTTTCTTGTGAATTCTTGCAAGTTGCTTAAGGCACTTTCAAAGGAAAGTGATTTTCTCTGAAAGGACAGCATTTAGAAAGTGAAGCAACACTCCATTCACTTCGCACAGTGAATTGAAGTGTTTGAAGAGTCTGCTTCTCTTTCAGAGAAACGCATGTGAGTTTCTTCCTAATGCTTGCAAGTAGCTTAAGGCACTTTCAAAGGAAAGTGATTTTCTCTGAAAGGACAGCATTTAGAAAGTGAAGCAACACTCCTTCACTTCGCACAGTGAAATGAAGTGTTGGGACAGACTGCTTCTCTTTCAGGGAAATGCATGTGAGTTTCTGTTGAATGCTTGTAAGTAGCTTAAGGCACTTTCAAAGGAAAGTGATTTTCTCTGAAAGGACAGCATTTAGAAAGTGAAGCAACACTCCATTCACTTCGCACAGTGAATTGAAGTGTTGGAACAGACTGCTTCTCTTTCAGAGAAACGCATGTGAGTTTCTTGTGAATTCTTGCAAGGTGCTTAAGGCACTTTCAAAGGAAAGTGATTTTCTCTGAAAGGACAGCATTTAGAAACTGAAGCAACACTCCATTCACTTCGCACAGTGAATTGAAGTGTTGGAACAGACTGCTTCTCTTTCAGAGAAACGCATGTGAGTTTTTTGTGAATGCTTGAAAGTAGTTTAAGGTACTTTCAAAGGAAAGTGATTTTCTCTGAAAGGACAGAATTTAGAAAGTGATGCAACACTCCATTCACTTCGCACAGTGAATTGAAGTGTTGGAACAGACTGCTTCTCTTTCAGAGAAACGCATGTGAGTTTCTTCCTAATGCTTGTAAGTAGCTTCAGGCACTTTCAAAGAAAAGTGATTTTCTCTGAAAGGACAGCATTTAGAAAGTGAAGCAACACTCAATTCCCTTCGTGCAGTCAATTGAAGTTTTGGAACAGAGTGCTTCTCTTTCATAGAAACGCATTAGTGTTTCTTGTGAATGCTTGCAAGTGGCTTAAGGCACTTTCAAAGGAAAGTGATTTTCTCTGAAAGGACAGCATTTAGAAAGTGAAGCAACACTCCATTCACTTTGTACAGTGAATTGAAGTGTTGGAACAGACTGCCTCTCTTTCAGAGAAATGCATGTGATTTTCTGTTGAATGCTTGTCAGTAGCTTAAGGCTCTTTCAAAGGAAAGTGATTTTCTCTGAAAGGAGAGCATTTAGAAAGTGAAGCAACACTCCTTTCACTTCGCACAGTGAATTGAAGTGTTGGAACAGACTGCTTCTCTTTCAGAGAAACGCATGTGAGTTTCTTGTGAATTCTTGCAAGTTGCTTAAGGCACTTTCAAAGGAAAGTGATTTTCTCTGAAAGGACAGCATTTAGAAAGTGAAGCAACACTCCATTCACTTCGCACAGTGAATTGAAGTGTTTGAACAGTCTGCTTCTCTTTCAGAGAAACGCATGTGAGTTTTTGTGAATGCTTGAAAGTAGTTTAAGGCACTTTCAAAGGAAAGTGATTTTCTCTGAAAGGACAGCATTTAGAAAGTGAAGCAACACTCCATTCACTTTGTACAGTGAATTGAAGTGTTGGAACAGACTGCCTCTCTTTCAGAGAAATGCATGTGAGTTTCTGTTGAATGCTTGTCAGTAGCTTAAGGCTCTTTCAAAGGAAAGTGATTTTCTCTGAAAGGAGAGCATTTAGAAAGTAAAGCAACACTCCATTCACTTCGCACAGTGAATTGAAGTGTTGGAACAGACTGCTTCTCTTTCAGAGAAACACATGTGAGTTTCTTGTGAACTCTTGCAGGTTGCTTAAGGCACTTTCAAAGGAAAGTGATTTTCTCTGAAAGGACAGCATTTAGAAAGTGAAGCAACACTCCATTCACTTCGCACAGTGAATTGAAGTGTTGGAACAGACTGCTTCTCTTTAAGAGAAACGCATGTGAGTTTTTTGTGAATGCTTGAAAGTAGTTTAAGGCACTTTCAAAGGAAAGTGATTTTCTCTGAAAGGACAGAATTTAGAAAGTGAAGAAACACTCCATTCACTTCACACAGTGAATTGAAGTGTTTGAACAGTCTGCTTCTCTTTCAGAGAAACTCATGTGAGTTTCTTCCTAATGCTTGCAAGTAGCTTAAGGCACTTTCAAAGGAAAGTGATTTTCTCTGAAAGGACAGGATTTAGAAAGTGAAGCAACACTCCATTCACTTCGCACAGTGAATAGAAGTGTTGGAACAGACTGCTTCTCTTTCATAGAAACGCATTAGTGTTTCTTGTGAATGCTTGCAAGTGGCTTAAGGCACTTTCAAAGGAAAGTGATTTTCTCTGAAAGGCCAGCATTTAGAAAGTGAAGCAACAGTCCATTCACTTCGTACAGTGAATTGAAGTGTTGGAACAGACTGCCTCTCTTTCAGAGAAATGCATGTGAGTTTCTGTTGAATGCTTGTAAGTAGCTTAAGGCACTTTCAAAGGAAAGTGATTTTCTCTGAAAGGACAGCATTTAGAAAGTGAAGCAACACTCCATTCACTTCGCAGAATGAATTGAATTATTGGAACAGTCTGCTTCTCTTTCAGAGAAACGCATGTGAGTTTCTGGTAAATGCTTGTAAGTAGCTTAAGGCACTTTCAAAGGAAAGTGATTTTCTCTGAAAGGACAGCATTTAGAAAGTGAAGCAACACTCCATTCACTTCGCACAGTGAATTGAAGTGTTGGAACAGACTGCTTCTCTTTCAGTGAAACGCATGTGAGTTTCTTGTGAATTCGTGCAAGTTGCTTAAGGCACTTTCAAAGGAAAGTGATTTTCTCTGAAAGGACAGCATTTAGAAACTGAAGCAACACTCCATTCACTTCGCACAGTGAATTGAAGTGTTGGAACAGACTGCTTCTCTTTCAGAGAAACGCATGTGAGTTTCTGGTGAATGCTTGTAAGAAGCTTAAGGCACTTTCAAAGGAAAGTGATTTTCTCAGAAAGGACAGCATTTAGAAAGTGAAGCAACACTCCATTCACTTCGCACAGTGAATTGAAGTGTTGGAACAGACTGCTTCTCTTTAAGAGAAACGCATGTGAGTTTTTTGTGAATGCTTGAAAGTAGTTTAAGGCACTTTCAAAGGAAAGTGATTTTCTCTGAAAGGACAGAATTTAGAAAGTGATGCAACACTCCATTCACTTCGCACAGTGAATTGAAGTGTTGGAACAGACTGCTTCTCTTTCAGAGAAACGCATGTGAGCTTCTTCCTAATGCTTATAAGTAGCTTAAGGCACTTTCAAAGGAAAGTGATTTTCTCTGAAAGGACAGCATTTAGAAAGTGAAGCAACACTCCATTCCCTTCGTGCAGTGAATTGAAGTGTTGGAACAGAGTGCTTCTCTTTCATAGAAACGCATTAGTGTTTCTTGTGAATGCTTGCAAGTGGCTTAAGGCACTTTCAAAGGAAAGTGATTTTCTCTGAAAGGACAGCATTTAGGAAGTGAAGCAACACTCCATTCACTTCGCACAGTGAATTGAAGTGTTGGAACAGACTGCTTCTCTTTCCGAGAAACGCATGTGAGTTTCTTGTGAATTCTTGCAAGTTGCTTCAGGCACTTTCATAGGAAAGTGATTTTCTCTGAATGGACAGCATTTAGAAAGTGAAGCAACACTCCATTCACTTCGCACAGTGAATTGAAGTGTTGGAACAGACTGCTTCTCTTTCAGAGAAACGCATGTGAGTTTTTTGTGAATGCTTGAAAGTAGTTTAAGGCACTTTCAAAGGAAAGTGATTTTCTCTGAAAGGACAGAATTTAGAAAGTGAAGCAACACTCCATTCACTTCGCACAGTGAATTGAAGTGTTGGAACAGACTGCTTCTCTTTCATAGAAACGCATTAGTGTTTCTTGTGAATGCTTGTAAGAAGCTTAAGGCACTTTCAAAGGAAAGTGATTTTCTCCGAAAGGACAGCATTTTGAAAGTGAGGCAACACTCCATTCACTTCGCACAGTGAATTGAAGTGTTGGAACAGACTGCTTCTCTTTCAGAGAAACGCATGTGAGTTTCTGTTGAATGCTTGTAAGTAGCTTAAGGCACTTTCAACGGAAAGTGATTTTCTCTGAAAGGACAGCATTTAGAAAGTGAAGCAACACTCCATTCCCTTCGTGCAGTGAATTGAAGTGTTGGAACAGACTGCTTCTCTTTCAGAGAAACGCATGTGAGTTTTTTCCTAATGCTTGCAAGTAGCTTAAGGCACTTTCAAGGGAAAGTGATTTTCTCTGAAAGGACAGCATTTAGAAAGTGAAGCAACACTCCATTCACTTCGCACAGTGAATTGAAGTGTTGGAACAGACTGCTTCTCTTTCAGAGAAACGCATGTGAGTTTCTGGTGAATGCTTGTAAGTAGCTTAAGGCACTTTCAAAGGAAAGTGATTTTCTCTGAAAGGACAGCATTTAGAAAGTGAAGCAACACTCCATTCACTTCGCACAGTGAATTGAAGTGTTGGAACAGACTGCTTCTCTTTCAGAGAAATGCATGTGAGTTTCTGTTGAATGCTTGTAAGTAGCTTAAGGCACTTTCAAAGGAAAGTGATTTTCTCTGAAAGGACAGCATTTAGAAAGTGAAGCAACACTCCATTCACTTCGCAGAGTGAATTGAAGTATTGGAACAGACTGCTTCTCTTTCAGAGAAACGCATGTGAGTTTCTGGTGAATGCTTGTAAGTAGCTTAAGGCACTTTCAAAGGAAAGTGATTTTCTCTGAAAGGACAGCATTTAGAAAGTGAAGCAACACTCCATTCACTTCGCACAGTGAATTGAAGTGTTGGAACAGACTGCTTCTCTTTCAGAGAAGCGCATGTGAGTTTCTTGTGAATTCTTGCAAGTTGCTTAAGGCACTTTCAAAGATAAGTGATTTTCTCTGAAAGGACAGCATTTAGAAACTGAAGTAACACTCCATTCACTTCGCACAGTGAATTGAAGTGTTTGAACAGACTGCTTCTCTTTAAGAGAAACGCATGTGAGTTTTTTGTGAATGCTTGAAAGTAGTTTAAGGCACTTTCAAAGGAAAGTGATATTCTCTGAAAGGACAGAATTTAGAAAGTGATGCAACACTCCATTCACTTCGCACAGTGAATTGAAGTGTTGGAACAGACTGCTTCTCTTTCAGAGAAACGCATGTGAGTTTCCTCCTAATGCTTGTAAGTAGCTTCAGGCACTTTCAAAGGAAAGTGATTTTCTCTGAAAGGACAGCATTTAGAAAGTGAAGCAACACTCCATTCCCTTCGTGTAGTGAATTGAAGTGTTGGAACAGAGTGCTTCTCTTTCATAGAAGCGCATTAGTGTTTCTTGTGAATGCTTGCAAGTGGCTTAAGGCACTTTCAAAGGAAAGTGATTTTCTCTGAAAGGACAGCATTTAGAAAGTGAAGCAACACTCCATTCACTTTGTACAGTGAATTGAAGTGTTGGAACAGACTGCCTCTCTTTCAGAGAAATGCATGTGAGTTTCTGTTGAATGCTTGTCAGTAGCTTAAGGCTCTTTCAAAGGAAAGTGATTTTCTCTGAAAGGAGAGCATTTAGAAAGTAAAGCAACACTCCATTCACTTCGCACAGTGAATTGAAGTGTTGGAACAGACTGCTTCTCTTTCA
The DNA here is from genome assembly GCF_982192425.1 of Myodes glareolus. NCBI lineage: Eukaryota > Metazoa > Chordata > Mammalia > Rodentia > Cricetidae > Myodes > Myodes glareolus. The sequence goes on from NW_028263213.1 coordinate 1,999,621, forward strand.
GAGAAACACATGTGAGTTTCTTGTGAACTCTTGCAGGTTGCTTAAGGCACTTTCAAAGGAAAGTGATTTTCTCTGAAAGGACAGCATTTAGAAAGTGAAGCAACACTCCATTCACTTCGCACAGTGAATTGAAGTGTTGGAACAGACTGCTTCTCTTTAAGAGAAACGCATGTGAGTTTTTTGTGAATGCTTGAAAGTAGTTTAAGGCACTTTCAAAGGAAAGTGATTTTCTCTGAAAGGACAGAATTTAGAAAGTGAAGAAACACTCCATTCACTTTGCACAGTGAATTGAAGTGTTTGAACAGTCTGCTTCTCTTTCAGAGAAACTCATGTGAGTTTCTTCCTAATGCTTGCAAGTAGCTTAAGGCACTTTCAAAGGAAAGTGATTTTCTCTGAAAGGACAGCATTTAGAAAGTGAAGCAACACTCCATTCACTTCGCACAGTGAATTGAAGTGTTGGAACAGACTGCTTCTCTTTCAGAGAAACGCATGTGAGTTTCTTGTGAATTCTTGCAAGTTGCTTAAGGCACTTTCAAAGGAAAGTGATTTTCTCTGAAAGGACAGCATTTAGAAAGTGAAGCAACACTCCATTCACTTCGCACAGTGAATTGAAGTGTTTGAACAGTCTGCTTCTCTTTCAGAGAAACGCATGTGAGTTTCTTCCTAATGCTTGCAAGTAGCTTAAGGCACTTTCAAAGGAAAGTGATTTTCTCTGAAAGGACAGCATTTAGAAAGTGAAGCAACACTCCTTCACTTCGCACAGTGAAATTAAGTGTTGGGACAGACTGCTTCTCTTTCAGGGAAATGCATGTGAGTTTCTGTTGAATGCTTGTAAGTAGCTTCAGGCACTTTCAAAGGAAAGTGATTTTCTCTGAAAGGAGAGCATTTAGAAAGTGAAGCAACACTCCATTCACTTCGCAGAGTGAATTGAAGTATTGGAACAGACTGCTTCTCTTTCAGAGAAACGCATGTGAGTTTCTGGTAAATCCTTGTAAGTAGCTTAAGGCACTTTCAAAGGAAAGTGATTTTCTCTGAAAGGACAGCATTTAGAAAGTGAAGCAACACTCCATTCACTTCGCACAGTGAATTGAAGTGTTGGAACAGACTGCTTCTCTTTCAGAGAAACGCATGTGAGTTTCTTGTGAATTCTTGCAAGGTGCTTAAGGCACTTTCAAAGGAAAGTGATTTTCTCTGAAAGGACAGCATTTAGAAACTGAAGCAACACTCCATTCACTTCGCACAGTGAATTGAAGTGTTGGAACAGACTGCTTCTCTTTCAGAGAAACGCATGTGAGTTTTTTGTGAATGCTTGAAAGTAGTTTAAGGCACTTTCAAAGGAAAGTGATTTTCTCTGAAAGGACAGAATTTAGAAAGTGATGCAACACTCCATTCACTTCGCACAGTGAATTGAAGTGTTGGAACAGACTGCTTCTCTTTCAGAGAAACGCATGTGAGTTTCTTCCTAATGCTTGTAAGTAGCTTCAGGCACTTTCAAAGAAAAGTGATTTTCTCTGAAAGGACAGCATTTAGAAAGTGAAGCAACACTCCATTCCCTTCGTGCAGTGAATTGAAGTGTTGGAACAGAGTGCTTCTCTTTCATAGAAACGCATTAGTGTTTCTTGTGAATGCTTGCAAGTGGCTTAAGGCACTTTCAAAGGAAAGTGATTTTCTCTGAAAGGACAGCATTTAGAAAGTGAAGCAACACTCCATTCACTTTGTACAGTGAATTGAAGTGTTGGAATAGACTGCCTCTCTTTCAGAGAAATGCATGTGAGTTTCTGTTGAATGCTTGTCAGTAGCTTAAGGCTCTTTCAAAGGAAAGTGATTTTCTCTGAAAGGACAGCATTTAGAAAGTAAAGCAACACTCCATTCCCTTCGCGCAATGAATTGAAGTGTTGGAACAGACTGCTTCTCTTTCATAGAAACGCATTAGTGTTTCTTGTGAATGCTTGTAAGAAGCTTAAGGCACTTTCAAAGGAAAGTGATTTTCTCTGAAAGGATAGCATTTAGAAAGTGAAGCAACACTCCATTCACTTCGCACAGTGAATTGAAGTGTTGGAACAGACTGCTTCTCTTTCAGAGAAACGCATGTGAGTTTCTTGTGAATTCTTGCAAGTTGCTTAAGGCACTTTCAAAGGAAAGTGATTTTCTCTGAAAGGACAGCATTTAGAAAGTGAAGTAACACTCCATTCACTTCGCACAGTGAATTGAAGTGTTGGAACAGACTGCTTCTCTCTCAGAGAAACGCATGTGAGTTTTTTGTGAATGCTTGAAAGTAGTTTAAGGCACTTTCAAAGGAAAGTGATTTTCTCTGAAAGGACAGAATTTAGAAAGTGAAGCAACACTCCATTCACTTCGCACAGTGAATTGAAGTGTTTGAACAGTCTGCTTCTCTTTCAGAGAAACGCATGTGAGTTTCTTCCTAATGCTTGCAAGTAGCTTCAGGCACTTTCAAAGGAAAGTGATTTTCTCTGAAAGGACAGCATTTAGAAAGTGAAGCAACACTCAATTCCCTTCGTGCAGTGAATTGAAGTTTTGGAACAGAGTGCTTCTCTTTCATAGAAACGCATTAGTGTTTCTTGTGAATGCTTGCAAGTGGCTTAAGGCACTTTCAAAGGAAAGTGATTTTCTCTGAAAGGACAGCATTTAGAAAGTGAAGCACCACTCCATTCACTTCGCAGAGTGAATTGAAGTGTTGGAACAGACTGCCTCTCTTTCAGAGAAATGCATGTGAGTTTCTGTTGAATGCTTGTCAGTAGCTTAAGGCTCTTTCAAAGGAAAGTGATTTTCTCTGAAAGGAGAGCATTTAGAAAGTGAAGCAACACTCCATTCACTTCGCACAGTGAATTGAAGTGTTGGAACAGACTGCTTCTCTTTCAGAGAAACGCATGTGAGTTTCTTGTGAATTCTTGCAAGTTGCTTAAGGCACTTTCAAAGGAAAGTGATTTTCTCTGAAAGGACAGCATTTAGAAAGTGAAGCAACACTCCATTCACTTCGCACAGTGAATTGAAGTGTTTGAACAGTCTGCTTCTCTTTCAGAGAAACGCATGTGAGTTTTTGTGAATGCTTGAAAGTAGTTTAAGGCACTTTCAAAGGAAAGTGATTTTCTCTGAAAGGACAGCATTTAGAAAGTGAAGCAACACTCCATTCACTTTGTACAGTGAATTGAAGTGTTGGAACAGACTGCCTCTCTTTCAGAGAAATGCATGTGAGTTTCTGTTGAATGCTTGTCAGTAGCTTAAGGCTCTTTCAAAGGAAAGTGATTTTCTCTGAAAGGAGAGCATTTAGAAACTAAAGCAACACTCCATTCACTTCGCACAGTGAATTGAAGTGTTGGAACAGACTGCTTCTCTTTCAGAGAAACACATGTGAGTTTCTTGTGAACTCTTGCAGGTTGCTTAAGGCACTTTCAAAGGAAAGTGATTTTCTCTGAAAGGACAGCATTTAGAAAGTGAAGCAACACTCCATTCACTTCGCACAGTGAATTGAAGTGTTGGAACAGACTGCTTCTCTTTAAGAGAAACGCATGTCTGTTTTTTGTGAATGCTTGAAAGTAGTTTAAGGCACTTTCAAAGGAAAGTGATTTTCTCTGAAAGGACAGAATTTAGAAAGTGAAGAAACACTCCTTTCACTTCACACAGTGAATTGAAGTGTTTGAACAGTCTGCTTCTCTTTCAGAGAAACTCATGTGAGTTTCTTCCTAATGCTTGCAAGTAGCTTAAGGCACTTTCAAAGGAAAGTGATTTTCTCTGAAAGGACAGCATTTAGAAAGTGAAGCAACACTCCATTCACTTCGCACAGTGAATTGAAGTGTTGGAACAGACTGCTTCTCTTTCAGAGAAACGCATGTGAGTTTCTTGTGAATTCTTGCAAGTTGCTTAAGGCACTTTCAAAGGAAAGTGATTTTCTCTGAAAGGACAGCATTTAGAAAGTGAAGCAACACTCCATTCACTTCGCACAGTGAATTGAAGTGTTGGAACAGACTGCTTCTCTTTCAGAGAAACGCATGTGAGTTTCTGGTGAATGCTTGTAAGAAGCTTAAGGCACTTTCAAAGGAAAGTGATTTTCTCTGAAAGGACAGCATTTAGAAACTGAAGCAACACTCCATTCACTTCGCACAGTGAATTCAAGTGTTGGAACAGACTGCTTCTCTTTAAGAGAAACGCATGTGAGTTTTTTGTGAATGCTTGAAAGTAGTTAAAGGCACTTTCAAAGGAAAGTGATTTTCTCTGAAAGGACAGAATTTAGAAAGTGATGCAACACTCCATTCACTTCGCACAGTGAATTGAAATGTTGGAACAGACTGCTTCTCTTTCAGAGAAACGCATGTGAGCTTCTTCCTAATGCTTATAAGTAGCTTAAGGCACTTTCAAAGGAAAGTGATTTTCTCTGAAAGGACAGCATTTAGAAAGTGAAGCAACACTCCATTCACTTCGCAGAGTGAATTGAAGTATTGGAACAGACTGCTTCTCTTTCAGAGAAACGCATGTGAGTTTCTGGTGAATGCTTGTAAGTAGCTTAAGGCACTTTCAAAGGAAAGTGATTTTCTCTGAAAGGACAGCATTTAGAAAGTGAAGCAACACTCCATTCACTTCGCACAGTGAATTGAAGTGTTGGAACAGACTGCTTCTCTTTCAGAGAAGCGCATGTGAGTTTCTTGTGAATTCTTGCAAGTTGCTTAAGGCACTTTCAAAGGAAAGTGATTTTCTCTGAAAGGACAGCATTGAGAAACTGAAGCAACACTCCATTGACTTCTCACAGTGAATTCAAGTGTTGGAACAGACTGCTTCTCTTTAAGAGAAACGCATGTGAGTTTTTTGTGAATGCTTGAAAGTAGTTTAAGGCACTTTCAAAGGAAAGTGATATTCTCTGAAAGGACAGAATTTAGAAAGTGATGAAACACTCCATTCACTTCGCACAGTGAATTGAAGTGTTGGAACAGAGTGCTTCTCTTTCATAGAAACGCATTAGTGTTTCTTGTGAATGCTTGCAAGTGGCTTAAGGCACTTTCAAAGGAAAGTGATTTTCTCTGAAAGGACAGCATTTAGAAAGTTAAGGAACACTCCATTCACTTTGTACAGTGAATTGAAGTGTTGGAACAGACTGCCTCTCTTTCAGAGAAATGCATGTGAGTTTCTGTTGAATGCTTGTCAGTAGCTTAAGGCTCTTTCAAAGGAAAGTGATTTTCTCTGAAAGGAGAGCATTTAGAAAGTAAAGCAACACTCCATGCCCCTCGCGCAATGAATTGAAGTGTTGGAACAGAGTGCTTCTCTTTCATAGAAACGCATTAGTGTTTCTTGTGAATGCTTGCAAGTGGCTTAAGGCACTTTCAAAGGAAAGTGATTTTCTCTGAAAGGACAGCATTTAGAAAGTGAAGCAACACTCCATTCACTTCGCACAGTGAATTGAAGTGTTGGAACAGACTGCTTTTCTTTCAGAGAAACGCATGAGAGTTTCTTGTGAATTCTTGCAAGTTGCTTAAGGCACTTTCAAAGAAAGTGATTTTCTCTGAAAGGACAGCATTTAGAAAGTGAAGCAACACTCCATTCACTTCGCACAGTGAATTGAAGTGTTGGAACAGACTGCTTCTCTTTCAGAGAAACGCATGAGAGTTTCTTGTGAATTCTTGCAAGTTGCTTAAGGCACTTTCAAAGAAAGTGATTTTCTCTGAAAGGACAGCATTTAGAAAGTGAAGCAACACTCCATTCACTTCGCACAGTGAATTGAAGTGTTTGAACAGTCTGCTTCTCTTTCAGAGAAACTCATGTGAGTTTCTTCCTAATGCTTGCAAGTAGCTTAAGGCACTTTCAAAGGAAAGTGATTTTCTCTGAAAGGGCAGCATTTAGAAAGTGAAGCAACACTCCATTCACTTCGCACAGTGAAATGAAGTGTTGGAACAGACTGCTTCTCTTTCAGAGAAATGCATGTGAGTTTCTGTTGAATACTTGTAAGTAGCTTAAGGCACTTTCAAAGGAAAGTGATTTTCTCTGAAAGGACAGCATTTAGAAAGTGAAGCAACATTCCATTCACTTCGCAGAGTGAATTGAAGTATTGGAACAGACTGCTTCTCTTTCAGAGAAACGCATGTGAGTTTCTGGTGAATGCTTGTAAGTAGCTTAAGGCACTTTCAAAGGAAAGTGATTTTCTCTGAAAGGACAGCATTTAGAAAGTGAAGCAACACTCCATTCACTTCGCACAGTGAATTGAAGTGTTGGAACAGACTGCTTCTCTTTCAGAGAAACGCATGTGAGTTTCTTGTGAATTCTTGCAAGTTGCTTAAGGCACTTTCAAAGGAAAGTGATTTTCTCTGAAAGGACAGCATTTAGAAACTGAAGCAACACTCCATTCACTTCGCACAGTGAATTGAAGTGTTGGAACAGACTGCTTCTCTTTCAGAGAAACGCATTTGAGTTTTTTGTGAATGCTTGAAAGTAGTTTAAGGCACTTTCAAAGGAAAGTGATTTTCTCTGAAAGGACAGAATTTAGAAAGTGAAGCAACACTCCATTCACTTCGCACAGTGAATTGAAGTGTTGGAACAGACTGCTTCTCTTTCAGAGAAACGCATGTGAGTTTCTTCCTAATGCTTGTAAGTAGCTTCAGGCACTTTCAAAGGAAAGTGATTTTCTCTGAAAGGACAGCATTTAGAAAGTGAAGCAACACTCCATTCACTTTGTACAGTGAATTGAAGTGTTGGAACAGACTGCCTCTCTTTCAGAGAAATGCATGTGAGTTTCTGTTGAATACTTGTCAGTAGCTTAAGGCTCTTTCAAAGGAAAGTGATTTTCTCTGAAAGGAGAGCATTTAGAAAGTAAAGCAACACTCCATGCCCTTCGCGCAATGAATTGAAGTGTTGGAACAGACTGCTTCTCTTTCATAGAAACGCATTAGTGTTTCTTGTGAATGCTTGTAAGAAGCTTAAGGCACTTTTAAAGGAAAGTGATTTTCTCTGAAAGGACAGCATTTAGAAAGTGAAGCAACACTCCATTCACTTCGCACAGTGAATTGAAGTGTTGGAACAGACTGCTTCTCTTTCAGAGAAACGCATGTGAGTTTCTTGTGAACTCTTGCAGGTTGCTTAAGGCACTTTCAAAGGAAAGTGATTTTCTCAGAAAGGACAGCATTTAGAAAGTGAAGCAACACTCCATTCACTTCGCACAGTGAATTGAAGTGTTGGAACAGACTGCTTCTCTTTAAGAGAAACGCATGTGAGTTTTTTGTGAATGCTTGAAAGTAGTTTAAGTCACTTTCAAAGGAAAGTGATTTTCTCTGAAAGGACAGAATTTAGAAAGTGAAGCAACACTCCATTCACTTCGCAGAGTGAATTGAAGTGTTTGAACAGTCTGCTTCTCTTTCAGAGAAACTCATGTGAGTTTCTTCCTAATGCTTGCAAGTAGCTTAAGGCACTTTCAAAGGAAAGTGATTTTCTCTGAAAGGACAGCATTTAGAAAGTGAAGCAACACTCCATTCACTTCACACAGTGAAATGAAGTGTTGGAACAGACTGCTTCTCTTTCAGAGAAATGCATGTGAGTTTCTGTTGAATGCTTGTAAGTAGCTTAAGGCATTTTCAAAGGAAAGTGATTTTCTCTGAAAGGACAGCATTTAGAAAGTGAAGCAACACTCCATTCACTTCGCAGAGTGAATTGAAGTATTGGAACAGACTGCTTCTCTTTCAGAGAAACGCATGTGAGTTTCTGGTGGATGCTTGTAAGTAGCTTAAGGCACTTTCAAAGGAAAGTGATTTTCTCTGAAAGGACAGCATTTAGAAAGTGAAGCAACACTCCATTCACTTCGCACAGTGAATTCAAGTGTTGGAACAGACTGCTTCTCTTTCAGAGAAACGCATGTGAGTTTCTTGTGAATTCTTGCAAGTTGCTTAAGGCACTTTCAAAGGAAAGTGATTTTCTCTGAAAGGACAGCATTTAGAAACTGAAGCAACACTCCATTCACTTCGCACAGTGAATTGAAGTGTTGGAACAGACTGCTTCTCTTTCAGAGAAACGCATTTGAGTTTTGTGTGAATGCTTGAATGTAGTTGAAGGCACTTTCAAAGGAAAGTGATTTTCTCTGAAAGGACAGAATTTAGAAAGTGATGCAACACTCCATTCACTTCGCACAGTGAATTGAAGTGTTGGAACAGACTGCTTCTCTTTCAGAGAAACGCATGTGAGTTTCTTCCTAATGCTTGTAAGTAGCTTCAGGCACTTTCAAAGGAAAGTGATTTTCTCTGAAAGGACAGCATTTAGAAAGTGAAGCAACACTCCATTCACTTCGCAGAGTGAATTGAAGTATTGGAACAGAGTGCTTCTCTTTCATAGAAACGCATTAGTGTTTCTTGTGAATGCTTGCCAGTGGCTTAAGGCACTTTCAAAGGAAAGTGATTTTCTCTGAAAGGACAGCATTTAGAAAGTGAAGCAACACTCCATTCACTTTGTACAGTGAAATGAAGTGTTGGAACAGACTGCCTCTCTTTCAGAGAAATGCATGTGAGTTTCTGTTGAATGCTTGTCAGTAGCTTAAGGCTCTTTCAAAGGAAAGTGATTTTCTCTGAAAGGACAGCATTTAGAAAGTAAAGCAACACTCCATTCCCTTCGCGCAATGAATTGAAGTGTTGGCACAGACTGCTTCTCTTTCATAGAAACGCATTAGTGTTTCTTGTGAATGCTTGTAAGAAGCTTAAGGCACTTTCAAAGGAAAGTGATTTTCTCTGAAAGGACAGCATTTAGAAAGTGAAGCAACACTCCATTCACTTCGCACAGTGAATTGAAGTGTTGGAACAGACTGCTTCTCTTTCAGAGAAACGCATGTGAGTTTCTTGTGAATTCTTGCAAGTTGCTTAAGGCACTTTCAAAGGAAAGTGATTTTCTCTGAAAGGACAGCATTTAGAAAGTGAAGCAACACTCCATTCACTACGCACAGTGAATTGAAGTGTTGGAACAGACTGCTTCTCTTTCAGAGAAACGCATGTGAGTTTTTTGTGAATGCTTGAGAGTAGTTTAAGGCACTTTCAAAGGAAAGTGATTTTCTCTGAAAGGACAGAATTTAGAAAGTGAAGCAACACTCCATTCACTTCGCACAGTGAATTGAAGTGTTTGAACAGTCTGCTTCTCTTTCAGAGAAACGCATGTGAGTTTCTTCCTAATGCTTGCAAGTAGCTTAAGGCACTTTCAAAGGAAAGTGATTTTCTCTGAAAGGACAGCATTTAGAAAGTGAAGCAACACTCCATTCACTTCGCACAGTGAATTGAAGTGTTGGAACAGACTGCTTCTCTTTCAGAGAAACGCATGTGAGTTTCTGGTGAATGCTTGTAAGTAGCTTAAGGCACTTTCAAAGGAAAGTGATTTTCTCTGAAAGGACAGCATTTAGAAAGTGAAGCAACACTCCATTCACTTCGCACAGTGAATTGAAGTATTGGAACAGACTGCTTCTCTTTCCGAGAAACGCATGTGAGTTTCTGGTGAATGCTTGTAAGTAGCTTAAGTCACTTTCAAAGGAAAGTGATTTTCTCTGAAAGGACAGCATTTAGAAACTGAAGCAACACTCCATTCACTTCGCACAGTGAATTGAAGTGTTGGAACAGACTGCTTCTCTTTCAGAGAAACGCATGTGAGTTTTTTGTGAATGCTTGAAAGTAGTTTAAGGCACTTTCAAAGGAAAGTGATTTTCTCTGAAATGACAGAATTTAGAAAGTGATGCAACACTCCATTCACTTCGCACAGTGAATTGAAGTGTTGGAACAGACTGCTTCTCTTTCAGAGAAACGCATGTGAGTTTCTTCCTAATGCTTGTAAGTAGCTTCAGGCACTTTCATAGGAAAGTGATTTTCTCTGAAAGGACAGCATTTAGAAAGTGAAGCAACACTCCATTCCCTTCGTGCAGTGAATTGAAGTGTTGGAACAGAGTGCTTCTCTTTCATAGAAACGCATTAGTGTTTCTTGTGAATGCTTGCCAGTGGCTTAAGGCACTTTCAAAGGAAAGTGATTTTCTCTGAAAGGACAGCATTTAGAAAGTGAAGCAACACTCCATTCATTTTGTACAGTGAATTGAAGTGTTGGAACAGACTGCCTCTCTTTCAGAGAAATGCATGTGAGTTTCTGTTGAATGCTTGTCAGTAGCTTAAGTCTCTTTCAAAGGAAAGTAATTTTCTCTGAAAGGACAGCATTTAGAAAGTAAAGCAACACTCCATTCCCTTCGCGCAATGAATTGAAGTGTTGGCATAGACTGCTTCTCTTTCATAGAAACGCATTAGTGTTTCTTGTGAATGCTTGTAAGAAGCTTAAGGCACTTTCAAAGGAAAGTGATTTTCTCTGAAAGGACAGCATTTAGAAAGTGAAGCAACACTCCATTCACTTCGCACAGTGAATTGAAGTGTTGGAACGGACTGCTTCTCTTTCAGAGAAACGCATGTGAGTTTCTTGTGAATTCTTGCAAGTTGCTTAAGGTACTTTCAAAGGAAAGTGATTTTCTCTGAAAGGACAGCATTTAGAAAGTGAAGCAACACTCCATTCACTTCGCACAGTGAATTGAAGTGTTGGAACAGACTGCTTCTCTTTCACAGAAACGCATGTGAGTTTCTTCCTAATGCTTGTAAGTAGCTTAAGGCACTTTCAAAGGAAAGTGATTTTCTCTGAAAGGACAGCATTTAGAAAGTGAAGCAACACTCCATTCCCTTCGTGCAGTGAATTGAAGTGTTGGAACAGAGTGCTTCTCTTTCATAGAAACGCATTAGTGTTTCTTGTGAATGCTTGCAAGTGGGTTAAGGCACTTTCAAAGGAAAGTGATTTTCTCTGAAAGGACAGCATTTAGAAAGTGAAGCAACACTCCATTCACTTCGCACAGTGAATTGAAGTGTTGGAACAGACTGCTTCTCTTTCCGAGAAACGCATGTGAGTTTCTTGTGAATTCTTGCAAGTTGCTTCAGGCACTTTCATAGGAAAGTGATTTTCTCTGAAAGGACAGCATTTAGAAAGTGAAGCAACACTCCATTCACTTCGCACAGTGAATTGAAGTGTTGGAACAGACTGCTTCTCTTTCAGAGAAACGCATGTGAGTTTTTTGTGAATGCTTGAAAGTAGTTTAAGGCACTTTCAAAGGAAAGTGATTTTCTCTGAAAGGACAGAATTTAGAAAGTGAAGCAACACTCCATTCACTTCGCACAGAATATTGAAGTGTTTGAACAGTCTGCTTCTCTTTCAGAGAAACGCATGTGAGTTTCTTCCTAATGCTTGCAAGTAGCTTAAGGCACTTTCAAAGGAAAGTGATTTTCTCTGAAAGGACAGCATTTAGAAAGTGAAGCAACACTCCATTCACTTCGCACAGTGAATTGAAGTGTTGGAACAGACTGCTTCTCTTTCAGAGAAACGCATGTGAGTTTCTGGTGAATGCTTGTAAGTAGCTTAAGGCACATTCAAAGGAAAGTGATTTTCTCTGAAAGGACAGCATTTAGAAAGTGAAGCAACACTCCATTCACTTCGCAGAGTGAATTGAAGTATTGGAACAGACTGCTTCTCTTTCAGAGAAATGCATGTGAGTTTTTGGTGAATGCTTGTAAGTAGCTTAAGGCACTTTCAAAGGAAAGTGATTTTCTCTGAAAGGACAGCATTTAGAAACTGAAGCAACACTCCATTCACTTCGCACAGTGAATTGAAGTGTTGGAACAGACTGCTTCTCTTTCAGAGAAACGCATGTGAGTTTCTTCCTAATGCTTGCAATTAGCTTAAGGCACTTTCAAAGGAAAGTGATTTTCTCTGAAAGGACAGCATTTAGAAAGTGAAGCAACACTCCATTCACTTCGCACAGTGAATTGAAGTATGGGAACAGACTGCTTCTCTTTCAGAGAAACGCATGTGAGTTTCTGGTGAATGCTTGTAAGTAGCTTAGGGTACTTTCAAAGGAAAGTGATTTTCTCTGAAAGGACAGAATTTAGAAACTGAAGAAACACTCCATTAACTTCGCACAGTGAATTGAAGTGTTGGAACAGACTGCTTCTCTTTCAGAGAAACGCATGTGAGTTTTTTGTGAATGCTTGAAAGTAGTTTAAGGCACTTTCAAAGGAAAGTGATTTTCTCTGAAAGGACAGCATTTAGAAAGTGAAGCAACACTCCATTCACTTCGCACAGTGAAAAGAAGTGTTGGAACAGACTGCTTCTCTTTCAGAGAAACGCATGTGAGTTTCTTCCTAATGCTTGTAAGTAGCTTCAGGCACTTTCAAAGGAAAGTGATTTTCTCTGAAAGGACAGCATTTAGAAGGTGAAGCAACACTCCATTCCCTTCGTGCAGTGAATTGAAGTGTTGGAACAGAGTGCTTCTCTTTCATAGAAACGCATTAGTGTTTCTTGTGAATGCTTGCAAGTGGCTTAAGGCACTTTCAAAGGAAAGTGATTTTCTCTGAAAGGACAGCATTTAGAAAGTGAAGCAACACTCCATTCACTTTGTAGAGTGAATTGAAGTGTTGGAACAGACTGCCTCTCTTTCAGAGAAATGCATGTGAGTTTCTTCCTAATGCTTGCAAGTAGCTTAAGGCACTTTCAAAGGAAAGTGATTTTCTCTGAAAGGACAGCATTTAGAAAGTGAAGCAACACTCCATTCACTTCGCAGAGTGAATTGAAGTGTTGGAACAGACTGCTTCTCTTTCAGAGAAACGCATGTGAGTTTCTTGTGAATTCTTGCAAGTTGCTTAAGGCACTTTCAAAGGAAAGTGATTTTCTCTGAAAGGACAGCATTTAGAAACTGAAGCAACACTCCATTCACTTCGCTCAGTGAATTGAAGTGTTGGAACAGACTGCTTCTCTTTCAGAGAAACGCATTTGAGTTTTGTGTGAATGCTTGAATGTAGTTGAAGGCACTTTCAAAGGAAAGTGATTTTCTCTGAAAGGACAGAATTTAGAAAGTGATGCAACACTCCATTCACTTCGCACAGTGAATTGAAGTGTTGGAACAGACTGCTTCTCTTTCAGAGAAACGCATGTGAGTTTTTTCCTAATGCTTGTAAGTAGCTTCAGGCACTTTCAAAGGAAAGTGATTTTCTCTGAAAGGACAGCATTTAGAAAGTGAAGCAACACTCCATTCACTTCGCAGAGTGAATTGAAGTATTGGAACAGAGTGCTTCTCTTTCATAGAAACGCATTAGTGTTTCTTGTGAATGCTTGCCAGTGGCTTAAGGCACTTTCAAAGGAAAGTGATTTTCTCTGAAAGGACAGCATTTAGAAAGTGAAGCAACACTACATTCACTTTGTACAGTGAATTGAAGTGTTGGAACAGACTGCCTCTCTTTCAGAGAAATGCATGTGAGTTTCTGTTGAATGCTTGTCAGTAGCTTAAGGCTCTTTCAAAGGAAAGTGATTTTCTCTGAAAGGACAGCATTTAGAAAGTAAAGCAACACTCCATTCCCTTCGCGCAATGAATTGAAGTGTTGGCACAGACTGCTTCTCTTTCATAGAAACGCATTAGTGTTTCTTGTGAATGCTTGTAAGAAGCTTAAGGCACTTTCAAAGGAAAGTGATTTTCTCTGAAAGGACAGCATTTAGAAAGTGAAGCAACACTCCATTCACTTCGCACAGTGAATTGAAGTGTTGGAACAGACTGCTTCTCTTTCAGAGAAACGCATGTGAGTTTCTTGTGAATTCTTGCAAGTTGCTTAAGGCACTTTCAAAGGAAAGTGATTTTCTCTGAAAGGACAGCATTTAGAAAGTGAAGCAACACTCCATTCACTTCGCACAGTGAATTGAAGTGTTGGAACAGACTGCTTCTCTTTCAGAGAAACGCATGTGAGTTTTTTGTGAATGCTTGAGAGTAGTTTAAGGCACTTTCAAAGGAAAGTGATTTTCTCTGAAAGGACAGAATTTAGAAAGTGAAGCAACACTCCATTCACTTCGCACAGTGAATTGAAGTGTTTGAACAGTCTGCTTCTCTTTCAGAGAAACGCATGTGAGTTTCTTCCTAATGCTTGCAAGTAGCTTAAGGCACTTTCAAAGGAAAGTGATTTTCTCTGAAAGGACAGCATTTAGAAAGTGAAGCAACACTCCATTCACTTCGCACAGTGAATTGAAGTGTTGGATCAGACTGCTTCTCTTTCAGAGAAACGCATGTGAGTTTCTGGTGAATGCTTGTAAGTAGCTTAAGGCACTTTCAAAGGAAAGTGATTTTCTCTGAAAGGACAGCATTTAGAAAGTGAAGCAACACTCCATTCACTTCGCACAGTGAATTGAAGTATTGAAACAGACTGCTTCTCTTTCCGAGAAACGCATGTGAGTTTCTGGTGAATGCTTGTAAGTAGCTTAAGTCACTTTCAAAGGAAAGTGATTTTCTCTGAAAGGACAGCATTTAGAAACTGAAGCAACACTCCATTCACTTCGCACAGTGAATTGAAGTGTTGGAACAGACTGCTTCTCTTTCAGAGAAACGCATGTGAGTTTTTGGTGAATGCTTGAAAGTAGTTTAAGGCACTTTCAAAGGAAAGTGATTTTCTCTGAAAGGACAGAATTTAGAAAGTGATGCAACACTCCATTCACTTCGCACAGTGAATTGAAGTGTTGGAACAGACTGCTTCTCTTTCAGAGAAACGCATGTGAGTTTCTTCCTAATGCTTGTAAGTAGCTTCAGGCACTTTCATAGGAAAGTGATGTTCTCTGAAAGGACAGCATTTAGAAAGTGAAGCAACACTCCATTCCCTTCGTGCAGTGAATTGAAGTGTTGGAACAGAGTGCTTCTCTTTCATAGAAACGCATTAGTGTTTTTTGTGAATGCTTGCCAGTGGCTTAAGGCACTTTCAAAGGAAAGTGATTTTCTCTGAAAGGACAGCATTTAGAAAGTGAAGCAACACTCCATTCACTTTGTACAGTGAATTGAAGTGTTGGAACAGACTGCCTCTCTTTCAGAGAAATGCATGTGAGTTTCTGTTGAATGCTTGTCAGTAGCTTAAGTCTCTTTCAAAGGAAAGTGATTTTCTCTGAAAGGACAGCATTTAGAAAGTAAAGCAACACTCCATTCCCTTCGCGCAATGAATTGAAGTGTTGGCACAGACTGCTTCTCTTTCATAGAAACGCATTAGTGTTTCTTGTGAATGCTTGTAAGAAGCTTAAGGCACTTTCAAAGGAAAGTGATTTTCTCTGAAAGGACAGCATTTAGAAAGTGAAGCAACACTCCATTCACTTCGAACAGTGAATTGAAGTGTTGGAACAGACTGCTTCTCTTTCAGAGAAACGCATGTGAGTTTCTTGTGAATTCTTGCAAGTTGCTTAAGGCACTTTCAAAGGAAAGTGATTTTCTCTGAAAGCACAGCATTTAGAAAGTGAAGCAACACTCCATTCACTTCGCACAGTGAATTGAAGTGTTGGAACAGACTGCTTCTCTTTCAGAGAAACGCATGTGAGTTTTTTGTGAATGCTTGAGAGTAGTTTAAGGCAATTTCAAAGGAAAGTGATTTTCTCTGAAAGGACAGAATTTAGAAAGTGAAGCAACACTCCATTCACTTCGCACAGTGAATTGAAGTGTTTGAACAGTCTGCTTCTCTTTCAGAGAAACGCATGTGAGTTTCTTCCTAATGCTTGCAAGTAGCTTAAGGCACTTTCAAAGGAAAGTGATTTTCTCTGAAAGGACAGCATTTAGAAAGTGAAGCAACACTCCATTCACTTCGCACAGTGAATTGAAGTGTTGGAACAGACTGCTTCTCTTTCAGAGAAACGCATGTGAGTTTCTGGTGAATGCTTGTAAGTAGCTTAAGGCACTTTCAAAGGAAAGTGATTTTCTCTGAAAGGACAGCATTTAGAAAGTGAAGCAACACTCCTTTCACTTCGCACAGTGAATTGAAGTATTGGAACAGACTGCTTCTCTTTCCGAGAAACGCATGTGAGTTTCTGGTGAATGCTTGTAAGTAGCTTAAGTCACTTTCAAAGGAAAGTGATTTTCTCTGAAAGGACAGCATTTAGAAACTGAAGCAACACTCCATTCACTTCGCACAGTGAATTGAAGTGTTGGAACAGACTGCTTCTCTTTCAGAGAAACGCATGTGAGTTTTTTGTGAATGCTTGAAAGTAGTTTAAGGCACTTTCAAAGGAAAGTGATTTTCTCTGAAAGGACAGAATTTAGAAAGTGATGCAACACTCCATTCACTTCGCACAGTGAATTGAAGTGTTGGAACAGACTGCTTCTCTTTCAGAGAAACGCATGTGAGTTTCTTCCTAATGCTTGTAAGTAGCTTCAGGCACTTTCATAGGAAAGTGATGTTCTCTGAAAGGACAGCATTTAGAAAGTGAAGCAACACTCCATTCCCTTCGTGCAGTGAATTGAAGTGTTGGAACAGAGTGCTTCTCTTTCATAGAAACGCATTAGTGTTTCTTGTGAATGCTTGCAAGTGGCTTAAGGCACTTTCAATGGAAAGCGATTTTCTCTGAAAGGACAGCATTTAGAAAGTGAAGCAACACTCCATTCACTTCGCACAGTGAATTGAAGTGTTGGAACGGACTGCTTCTCTTTCAGAGAAACGCATGTGAGTTTCTTGTGAATTCTTGCAAGTTGCTTAAGGTACTTTCAAAGGAAAGTGATTTTCTCTGAAAGGACAGCATTTAGAAAGTGAAGCAACACTCCATTCACTTCGCACAGTGAATTGAAGTGTTGGAACAGACTGCTTCTCTTTCAGAGAAACGCATGTGAGTTCCTAGTGAATGCTTGTAAGAAGCTTAAGGCACTTTCAATGGAAAGTGATTTTCTCTGAAAGGACAGCATTTAGAAACTGAAGCAACACTCCATTCACTTCGCACAGTGAATTGAAGTGTTGGAACAGACTGCTTCTCTTTAAGAGAAACGCATGTGAGTTTTTTGTGAATGCTTGAAATTAGTTTAAGGCACTTTCAAAGAAAAGTGATTTTCTCTGAAAGGACAGAATTTAGAAAGTGATGCAACACTCCATTCACTTCGCACAGTGAATTGAAGTGTTGGAACAGACTGCTTCTCTTTCAGAGAAACGCATGTGAGTTTCTTCCTAATGCTTGTAAGTAGCTTAAGGCACTTTCAAAGGAAAGTGATTTTCTCTGAAAGGACAGCATTTAGAAAGTGAAGCAACACTCCATTCCCTTCGTGCAGTGAATTGAAGTGTTGGAACAGAGTGCTTCTCTTTCATAGAAACGCATTAGTGTTTCTTGTGAATGCTTGCAAGTGGCTTAAGGCACTTTCAAAGGAAAGTGATTTTCTCTGAAAGGACAGCATTTAGAAAGTGAAGCAACACTCCATTCACTTCGCACAGTGAATTGAAGTGTTGGAACAGACTGCTTCTCTTTCCGAGAAACGCATGTGAGTTTCTTGTGAATTCTTGCAAGTAGCTTAAGGCACTTTCAAGGGAAAGTGATTTTCTCTGAAAGGACAGCATTTAGAAAGTGAAGCAACACTCCATTCACTTCGCACAGTGAATTGAAGTGTTGGAACAGACTGCTTCTCTTTCAGAGAAACGCAAGTGAGTTTTTTGTGAATGCTTGAAAGTAGTTTAAGGCACTTTCAAAGAAAAGTGATTTTCTCTGAAAGGACAGAATTTAGAAAGTGAAGCAACACTCCATTCACTTCGCACAGAATATTGAAGTGTTTGAACAGTCTGCTTCTCTTTCAGAGAAACGCATGTGAGTTTCTTCCTAATGCTTGCAAGTAGCTTAAGGCACTTTCAAAGGAAAGTGATTTTCTCTGAAAGGACAGCATTTAGAAAGTGAAGCAACACTCCATTCACTTCGCACAGTGAATTGAAGTGTTGGAACAGACTGCTTCTCTTTCAGAGAAACGCATGTGAGTTTCTGGTGAATGCTTGTAAGTAGCTTAAGGCACATTCAAAGGAAAGTGATTTTCTCTGAAAGGACAGCATTTAGAAAGTGAAGCAACACTCCATTCACTTCGCAGAGTGAATTGAAGTATTGGAACAGACTGCTTCTCTTTCAGAGAAACGCATGTGAGTTTTTGGTGAATGCTTGTAAGTAGCTTAAGGCACTTTCAAAGGAAAGTGATTTTCTCTGAAAGGACAGCATTTAGAAACTGAAGCAACACTCCATTCACTTCGCACAGTGAATTGAAGTGTTGGAACAGACTGCTTCTCTTTCAGAGAAACGCATGTGAGTTTCTTCCTAATGCTTGCAAGTAGCTTAAGGCACTTTCAAAGGAAAGTGATTTTCTCTGAAAGGACAGCATTTAGAAAGTGAAGAAACACTCCATTCACTTCGCACAGTGAATTGAAGTGTTGGAACAGACTGCTTCTCTTTCAGAGAAACGCATGTGAGTTTCTGGTGAATGCTTGTAAGTAGCTTAAGGCACTTTCAAAGGAAAGTGATTTTCTCTGAAAGGACAGCATTTAGAAAGTGAAGCAACACTCCATTCACTTCGCACAGTGAATTGAAGTATTGGAACAGACTGCTTCTCTTTCAGAGAAACGCATGTGAGTTTCTGGTGAATGCTTGTAAGTAGCTTAGGGTACTTTCAAAGGAAAGTGATTTTCTCTGAAAGGACAGCATTTAGAAAGTGAAGCAACACTCCATTAACTTCGCACAGTGAATTGAAGTGTTGGAACAGACTGCTTCTCTTTCAGAGAAACGCATGTGAGTTTTTTGTGAATGCTTGAAAGTAGTTTAAGGCACTTTCAAAGGAAAGTGATTTTCTCTGAAAGGACAGCATTTAGAAAGTGAAGCAACACTCCATTCACTTCGCACAGTGAATAGAAGTGTTGGAACAGACTGCTTCTCTTTCAGAGAAACGCATGTGAGTTTCTTCCTAATGCTTGTAAGTAGCTTCAGGCACTTTCAAAGGAAAGTGATTTTCTCTGAAAGGACAGCATTTAGAAGGTGAAGCAACACTCCATTCCCTTCGTGCAGTGAATTGAAGTGTTGGAACAGAGTGCTTCTCTTTCATAGAAATGCATTAGTGTTTCTTGTGAATGCTTACAAGTGGCTTAAGGCACTTTCAAAGGAAAGTGATTTTCTCTGAAAGGACAGCATTTAGAAAGTGAAGCAACACTCCATTCACTTTGTACAGTGAATTGAAGTGTTGGAACAGACTGCCTCTCTTTCAGAGAAATGCATGTGAGTTTCTGTTGAATGCTTGTCAGTAGCTTAAGGCTCTTTCAAAGGAAAGTGATTTTCTCTGAAAGGACAGCATTTAGAAAGTAAAGCAACACTCCATTCCCTTCGCGGAATGAATTGAAGTTTTGGCACAGACTGCTTCTCTTTCATAGAAACGCATTAGTTTTTCTTGTGAATGCTTGTAAGAAGCTTAAGGCACTTTCAAAGGAAAGTGATTTTCTCTGAAAGGACAGCATTTAAAAAGTGAAGCAACACTCCATTCACTTCGCACAGTGAATTGAAGTGTTGGAACAGACTGCTTCTCTATCAGAGAAACGCATGTGAGTTTTTTGTGAATGCTTGAAAGTAGTTTAAGGCACTTTCAAAGGAAAGTGATTTTCTCTGAAAGGACAGAATTTAGAAAGTGAAGCAACACTCCATTCACTTCGCACAGTGAATTGAAGTGTTTGAACAGTCTGCTTCTCTTTCAGAGAAACGCATGTGAGTTTCTTCCTAATGCTTGCAAGTAGCTTAAGGCACTTTCAAAGGAAAGTGATTTTCTCTGAAAGGACAGCATTTAGAAAGTGAAGCAACACTCCATTCACTTCGCACAGTGAAATGAAGTGTTGGAACAGACTGCTTCTCTTTCAGAGAAATGCATGTGAGTTTCTGTTGAATGCTTGTAAGTAGCTTAAGGCACTTTCAAAGGAAAGTGATTTTCTCTGAAAGGACAGCATTTAGAAAGTGAAGCAACACTCCATTCACTTCGCACAGTGAATTGAAGTGTTGGAACAGACTGCTTCTCTTTCAGAGAAACGCATGTGAGTTTTTTGTGAATGCTTGAAAGTAGCTTAAGGCACTTTCAAAGGAAAGTGATTTTCTCTGAAAGGACAGAATTTAGAAAGTGAAGCAACACTCCATTCACTTCGCACAGTGAATTGAAGTGTTTGAACAGTCTGGTTCTCTTTCAGAGAAACGCATGTGAGTTTCTTCCTAATGCTTGCAAGTAGCTTAAGGCACTTTCAAAGGAAAGTGATTTTCTCTGAAAGGACAGCATTTAGAAAGTGAAGCAACACTCCATTCACTTCGCACAGTGAATTGAAGTGTTGGAACAGACTGCTTCTCTTTCAGAGAAACGCATGTGAGTTTCTGGTGAATGCTTGTAAGAAACTTAAGGCACTTTCAAAGGAAAGTGATTTTCTCTGAAAGGACAGCATTTAGAAAGTGAAGCAACACTCCATTCACTTCGCACAGTGAATTGAAATGTTGGAACAGACTGCTTCTCTTTAAGAGAATCGCATGTGAGTTTTTTGTGAATGCTTGAAAGTAGTTTAAGGAACTTTCAAAGGAAAGTGATTTTCTCTGAAAGGACAGAATTTAGAAAGTGATGCAACACTCCATTCACTTCGCACAGTGAAGTGAAGTGTTTTAACAGACTGCTTCTCTTTCAGAGAAACGCATGTGAGTTTCTTCCTAATCCTTGTAAGTAGCTTAAGGCACTTTCAAAGGAAAGTGATTTTCTCTGAAAGGACAGCATTTAGAAAGTGAAGCAACACTCCATTCCCTTCGTGCAGTGAATTGAAGTGTTGGAACAGACTGCTTCTCTTTCAGAGAAACGCATTAGTGTTTCTTGTGAATGCTTGCAAGTGGCTTAAGGCACTTTCAAAGGAAAGTGATTTTCTCTGAAAGGAGAGCATTTAGAAAGTGAAGCAACACTCCATGCACTTCGCACAGTGAATTGAAGTGTTGGAACAGACTGCTTCTCTTTCCGAGAAACGCATGTGAGTTTCTTGTGAATTCTTGCAAGTTGCTTCAGGCACTTTCAAAGAAAAGTGATTTTCTCTGAAAGGACAGCATTTCGAAACTGAAGCAACACTCCATTCACTTCGCACAGTGAATTGAAGTGTTGGAACAGACTGCTTCTCTTTCAGAGAAACGCATGTGAGTTTCTTGTGAATTCTTGCAAGTTGCTTAAGGGACTTTCAAAGGAAAGTGATTTTCTCTGAAAGGACAGCATTTAGATACTGAAGCAACACTCCATTCACTTCGCACAGTGAATTGAAGTGTTGGAACAGACTGCTTCTCTTTCAGAGAAACGCATGTGAGTTTTTTGTGAATGCTTGAAAGTAGTTTAAGGCACTTTCAAAGGAAAGTGATTTTCTCTGAAAGGACAGAATTTAGAAAGTCATGCAACACTCCATTCACTTCGCAGAGTGAATTGAAGTGTTTTAACAGACTGCTTCTCTTTCAGAGAAACGCATGTGAGTTTCTTCCTAATGCTTGTAAGTAGCTTCAGGCACTTTCAAAGGAAAGTGATTTTCTCTGAAAGGACAGCATTTAGAAAGTGAAGCAACACTCCATTCCCTTCGTGCAGTGAATTGAAGTGTTGGAACAGAGTGAGTTCTTCTCTTTCATAGAAACGCATTAGTGTTTCTTGTGAATGCTTGCAAGTGGCTTAAGGCACTTTCAAAGGAAAGTGATTTTCTCTGAAAGGACAGCATTTAGAAAGTGAAGCAACACTCCATTCACTTCGCACAGTGAATTGAAGTGTTGGAACAGACTGCCTCTCTTTCAGAGAAACGCATGTGAGTTTCTGTTGAATGCTTGTCAGTAGCTTAAGACTCTTTCAAAGGAAAGTGATTTTCTCTGAAAGGACAGCATTAAGAAAGTAGAGCAACACTCCATTCCCTTCGCGCAATGAATTGAAGTGTTGGAACAGACTGCTTCTCTTTCATAGAAACGCATTAGTGTTTCTTTTGAATGCTTGTAAGAAGCTTAAGGCACTTTCAAAGGAAAGTGATTTTCTCTGAAAGGACAGCATTTAGAAAGTGAAGCAACACTCCATTCACTTCGCACAGTGAATTGAAGTGTTGGAACAGACAGCTTCTCTTTCAGAGAAACGCATGTGAGTTTTTTGTGAATGCTTGAAAGTAGTTTAAGGCACTTTCAAAGGAAAGTGATTTTCTCTGAAAAGACAGCATTTAGAAAGTGAAGCAACACTCCATTCACTTCGCACAGTGAATTGAAGTGTTGGAACAGACTGCTTCTCTTTCCGAGAAACGCATGTGAGTTTCTTGTGAATTCTTGCAAGTTGCTTCAGGCACTTTCATAGGAAAGTGATTTTCTTTGATAGGACAGCATTTAGAAAGTGAAGCAACACTCCATTCACTTCGCACAGTGAATTGAAGTGTTGGAACAGACTGCTTCTCTTTCAGAGAAACGCATGTGAGCTTCTTCCTAATGCTTGCAAGTAGCTTAAGGCACTTTCAAAGGAAAGTGATTTTCTCTGAAAGGACAGCATTTAGAAAGTGAAGCAACACTCCATTCACTTCGCACAGTGAATTGAAGTGTTGGAACAGACTGCTTCTCTTTCAGAGAAACGCATGTGAGTTTTTTGTGAATGCTTGAAAGTAGTTTAAGGCACTTTCAAAGGGAAGTGATTTTCTCTGAAAGGACAGAATTTAGAAAGTGAAGCAACACTCCATTCACTTCGCACAGTGAATTGAAATGTTGGAACAGACTGCTTCTCTTTCAGAGAAACGCATGTGAGCTTCTTCCTAATGCTTGCAAGTAGCTTAAGGTACTTTCAAAGGAAAGTGATTTTCTCTGAAAGGACAGCATTTAGAAAGTGAAGCAACACTCCATTCACTTCGCACAGTGAATAGAAGTGTTGGAACAGACTGCTTCTCTTTCAGAGAAACGCATGTGAGTTTCTTGTGAATGCTTGCAAGTTGCTTAAGGCACTTTCAAAGGAAAGTGATTTTCTCTGAAAGGACAGCATTTAGAAAGTGAAGCAACACTCCATTCACTTTGTACAGTGAATTGAAGTGTTGCAACAGACTGCCTCTCTTTCAGAGAAACGCATGTGAGTTTCTGTTGAATGCTTGTCAGTAGCTTAAGACTCTTTCAAAGGAAAGTGATTTTCTCTGAAAGGACAGCATTTAGAAAGTAGAGCAACACTCCATTCCCTTCGCGCAATGAATTGAAGTGTTGGAACAGACTGCTTCTCTTTCATAGAAACGCATTAGTGTTTCTTGTGAATGCTTGTAAGAAGCTTAAGGCACTTTCAAAGGAAAGTGATTTTCTCTGAAAGGACAGCATTTAGAAAGTGAAGCAACACTCCATTCACTTCGCACAGTGAATTGAAGTGTTGGAACAGACTGCTTCTCTTTCAGAGAAACGCATGTGAGTTTCTTGTGAATTCTTGCAAGTTGCTTAAGGCACTTTCAAAGGAAAGTGATTTTCTCTGAAAGGACAGCATTTAGAAAGTGAAGCAACACTCCATTCACTTCGCACAGTGAATTGAAGTGTTGGAACAGACTGCTTCTCTTTCATAGAAACGCATTAGAGTTTCTTGTGAATGCTTGCATGTGGCTTAAGGCACTTTCAAAGGAAAGTGATTTTCTCTGAAAAGACAGCATTTAGAAAGTGAAGCAATACTCCATTCACTTCGCACAGTGAATTGAAGTGTTGGAACAGACTGCTTCTCTTTCAGAGAAACGCATGTGAGTTTCTTGTGAATTCTTGCAAGTTGCTTCAGGCACTTTCATAGGAAAGTGATTTTCTCTGAAAGGACAGCATTTGGAAAGTGAAGCAACACTCCATTCACTTCGCACAGTGAATTGAAGTGTTGGAACAGACTGCTTCTCTTTCAGAGAAACGCATGTGAGTTTTTTGTGAATGCTTGAAAGTAGTTTAAGGCACTTTCAAAGGAAAGTGATTTTCTCTGAAAGGACAGAATTTAGAAAGTGAAGCAACACTCCATTCACATTGTACAGTGAATTGAAGTGTTGGAACAGACTGCCTCTCTTTCAGAGAAATGCATGTGAGTTTCTGTTGAATGCTTGTCAGTAGCTTAAGGCTCTTTCAAAGGAAAGTGATTTTCTCTGAAAGGACAGCATTTAGAAAGTAAAGCAACACTCCATTCCCTTCGCGCAATGAACTGAAGTGTTGGAAGAGACTGCTTCTCTTTCATAGAAACGCATTAGTGTTTCTTGTGAATGCTTGTATGAAGCTTAAGGCACTTTCAAAGGAAAGTGATTTTCTCTGAAAGGACAGCATTTAGAAAGTGAGGCAACACTCCATTCACTTCGCACAGTGAATTGAAGTGTTGGAACAGACTGCTTCTCTTTCAGAGAAACGCATGTGAGTTTCTGTTGAATGCTTGTAAGTAGCTTAAGGCACTTTCAAAGGAAAGTGATTTTCTCTGAAAGGACAGCATTTAGAAAGTGAAGCAACACTCCATTCCCTTCGTGCAGTGAATTGAAGTGTTGGAACAGACTGCTTCTCTTTCCGAGAAACGCATGTGAGTTTCTTCCTAATGCTTGCAAGTAGCTTAAGTCACTTTCAAGGGAAAGTGATTTTCTCTGAAAGGACAGCATTTAGAAAGTGAAACAACACTCCATTCACTTCGCACAGTGAATTGAAGTGTTGGAACAGACTGCTTCTCTTTCAGAGAAACGCATGTGAGTTTCTTTTGAATTCTTGCAAGTTGCTTAAGGCACTTTCAAAGGAAAGTGATTTTCTCTGAAAGGACAGCATTTAGAAAGTGAAGCAACACTCCATTCACTTCGCACAGTGAATAGAAGTGTTGGAACAGACTGCTTCTCTTTCAGAGAAACGCATGTGAGTTTCTTGTTAATGCTTGCAAGTTGCTTAAGGCACTTTCAAAGGAAAGTGATTTTCTCTGAAAGGACAGCATTTAGAAAGTGAAGCAACACTCCATTCACTTTGTACAGTGAATTGAAGTGTTGGAACAGACTGCCTCTCTTTCAGAGAAATGCATGTGAGTTTCTGTTGAATGCATGTCAGTAGCTTAAGGCTCTTTCAAAGGAAAGTGATTTTCTCTGAAAGGACAGAATTTAGAAAGTGATGCAACACTTCATTCACTTCGCACAGTGAATTGAAGTGTTGGAACAGAGTGCTTCTCTTTCAGAGAAACGCATGTTAGTTTCTGGTGAATGCTTGTAAGTAGCTTAAGGCACTTTCAAAGGAAAGAGATTTTCTCTGAAAGGACAGCATTTAGAAAGTGAAGCAACACTCCATTCACTTCGCACAGTGAATTGAAGTGTTGGAACAGACTGCTTCTCTTTCAGAGAAATGCATGTGAATTTCTGTTGAATGCTTGTAAGTAGCTTAAGGCACTTTCAAAAAAAAGTGATTTTCTCTGAAAGGACAGCATTTAGAAAGTGAAGCAACACTCCATTCACTTCGCACAGTGAATTGAAGTATTGGAACAGACTGCTTCTCTTTCAGAGAAACGCATGTGAGTTTCTTGTGAATTCTTGCAAGTTGCTTAAGGCACTTTCAAAGGAAAGTGATTTTCTCTGAAAGGAGAGCATTTAGAAAGTGAAGCAACACTCCATGCACTTCGCACAGTGAATTGAAGTGTTGGAACAGACTGCTTCTCTTTCCGAGAAACGCATGTGAGTTTCTTGTGAATTCTTGCAAGTTGCTTCAGGCACTTTCAAAGGAAAGTGATTTTCTCTGAAAGGACAGCATTTAGAAAGTGACGCAACACTCCATTCACTTCGCACAGTGAATTGAAGTGTTGGAACAGACTGCTTCTCTTTCAGAGAAACGCATGTGAGAATGCTTGAAAGTAGTTTAAGGCACTTTCAAAGGAAAGTGATTTTCTCTGAAAGGACAGAATTTAGAAAGTGAAGCAACACTGCATTCACTTCGCACAGTGAATTGAAGTGTTGGAACAGTCTGCTTCTCTTTCAGAGAGATGCATGTGAGCTTCTTCCTAATGCTTGCAAGTAGCTTAAGGCACTTTCAAAGGAAAGTGATTTTCTCTGAAAGGACAGCATTTAGAAAGTGAAGCAACACTCCATTCACTTCGCACAGTGAATTGAAGTGTTGGAACAGACTGCTTCTCTTTCAGAGAAACGCATGTGAGTTTCTGTTGAATGCTTGCAAGTTGCTTAAGGCACTTTCAAAGGAAAGTGATTTTCTCTGAAAGGACAGCATTTAGAAAGTGAAGCAACACTCCATTCACTTTGTACAGTGAATTGAAGTGTTGGAACAGACTGCCTCTCTTTCAGAGAAATGCATGTGAGTTTCTGTTGAATGCATGTCAGTAGCTTAAGGCTCTTTCAAAGGAAAGTGATTTTCTCTGAAAGGACAGCATTTAGAAACTGAAGCAACACTCCATTCACTTCGCACAGTGAATTGAAGTGTTGGAACAGACTGCTTCTCTTTAAGAGAAACGCATATGAGTTTTTTGTGAATGCTTGAAAGTAGTTTAAGGCACTTTCAAAGGAAAGTGATTTTCTCTGAAAGGACAGAATTTAGAAAGTGATGCAACACTTCATTCACTTCGCACAGTGAATTGAAGTGTTGGAACAGACTGCTTCTCTTTCAGAGAAACGCATGTTAGTTTCTGGTGAATGCTTGTAAGTAGCTTAAGGCACTTTCAAAGGAAAGAGATTTTCTCTGAAAGGACAGCATTTAGAAAGTGAAGCAACACTCCATTCACTTCGCACAGTGCATTGAAGTGTTGGAACAGACTGCTTCTCTTTCAGAGAAATGCATGTGAATTTCTGTTGAATGCTTGTAAGTAGCTTAAGGCACTTTCAAAAAAAAGTGATTTTCTCTGAAAGGACAGCATTTAGAAAGTGAAGCAACACTCCATTCACTTCGCACAGTGAATTGAAGTATTGGAACAGACTGCTTCTCTTTCAGAGAAACGCATGTGAGTTTCTTGTGAATTCTTGCAAGTTGCTTAAGGCACTTTCAAAGGAAAGTGATTTTCTCTGAAAGGACAGCATTTGGAAAGTGAAGCAACACTCCATTCACTTCGCACAGTGAATTGAAGTGTTGGAACAGACTGCTTCTCTTTCAGAGAAACGCATGTGAGTTTTTTGTGAATGCTTGAAAGTAGTTTAAGGCACTTTCAAAGGAAAGTGATTTTCTCTGAAAGGACAGAATTTAGAAAGTGATGCAACACTCCATTCACTTAGCACAGTGAATTGAAGTGTTGGAACAGACTGCTTCTCTTTCAGAGAAACGCATGTGAGTTTCTTCCTAATGCTTGTAAGTAGCTTCAGGCACTTTCAAAGGAAAGTGATTTTCTCTGAAAGGACAGCATTTAGAAAATGAAGCAACACTCCATTCCCTTAGTGCAGTGAATTGAAGTGTTTGAACAGTCTGTTTCTCTTTCAGAGAAACGCATGTGAGTTTCTTCCTAATGCTTGCAAGTAGCTTAAGGCACTTTCAAAGGAAAGTGATTTTCTCTGAAAGGACAGCATTTCGAAACTGAAGCAACACTCCATTCACTTCGCACAGTGAATTGAAGTGTTGGAACAGACTGCTTCTCTTTCAGAGAAACGCATGTGAGTTTCTTGTGAATTCTTGCAAGTTGCTTAAGGGACTTTCAAAGGAAAGTGATTTTCTCTGAAAGGACAGCATTTAGATACTGAAGCAACACTCCATTCACTTCGCACAGTGAATTGAAGTGTTGGAACAGACTGCTTCTCTTTCAGAGAAACGCATGTGAGTTTTTTGTGATTGCTTGAAAGTAGTTTAAGGCACTTTCAAAGGAAAGTGATTTTCTCTGAAAGGACAGAATTTAGAAAGTGATGCAACACTCCATTCACTTCGCACAGTGAATTGAAGTGTTTTAACAGACTGCTTCTCTTTCAGAGAAACGCATGTGAGTTTCTTCCTAATGCTTGTAAGTAGCTTCAGGCACTTTCAAAGGAAAGTGATTTTCTCTTAAAGGACAGCATTTAGAAAGTGAAGCAACACTCCATTCCCTTCGTGCAGTGAATTGAAGTGTTGGAACAGAGTGAGTTCTTCTCTTTCATAGAAACGCATTAGTGTTTCTTGTGAATGCTTGCAAGTGGCTTAAGGCACTTTCAAAGGAAAGTGATTTTCTCTGAAAGGACAGCATTTAGAAAGTGAAGCAACACTCCATTCACTTCGCACAGTGAATTGAAGTGTTGGAACAGACTGCCTCTCTTTCAGAGAAACGCATGTGAGTTTCTGTTGAATGCTTGTCAGTAGCTTAAGACTCTTTCAAAGGAAAGTGATTTTCTCTGAAAGGACAGCATTTAGAAAGTAGAGCAACACTCCATTCCCTTCGCGCAATGAATTGAAGTGTTGGAACAGACTGCTTCTCTTTCATAGAAACGCATTAGTGTTTCTTTTGAATGCTTGTAAGAAGCTTAAGGCACTTTCAAAGGAAAGTGATTTTCTCTGAAAGGACAGCATTTAGAAAGTGAAGCAACACTCCATTCACTTCGCACAGTGAATTGAAGTGTTGGAACAGACAGCTTCTCTTTCCGAGAAACGCATGTGAGTTTCTGTTGAATGCTTGCAAGTTGCTTAAGGCTCTTTCAAAGGAAAGTGATTTTCTCTGAAAGGACAGCATTTAGAAACTGAAGCAACACTCCATTCACTTCGCACAGTGAATTGAAGTGTTGGAACAGACTGCTTCTCTTTAAGAGAAACGCATGTGAGTTTCTGTTGAATGCATGTCAGTAGCTTAAGGCTCTTTCAAAGGAAAGTGATTTTCTCTGAAAGGACAGAATTTAGAAAGTGATGCAACACTCCATTCACTTAGCACAGTGAATTGAAGTGTTGGAACAGACTGCTTCTCTTTCAGAGAAACGCATGTGAGTTTCTTCCTAATGCTTGTAAGTAGCTTCAGGCACTTTCAAAGGAAAGTGATTTTCTCTGAAAGGACAGCATTTAGAAAATGAAGCAACACTCCATTCCCTTAGTGCAGAGAATTGAAGTGTTTGAACAGTCTGCTTCTCTTTCAGAGAAACGCATGTGAGTTTCTTCCTAATGCTTGCAAGTAGCTTAAGGCACTTTCAAAGGAAAGTGATTTTCTCTGAAAGGACAGCATTTAGAAACTGAAGCAACACTCCATTCACTTCGCACAGTGAATTGAAGTGTTGGAACAGACTGCTTCTCTTTCAGAGAAACGCATGTGAGTTTCTTGTGAATTCTTGCAAGTTGCTTAAGGGACTTTCAAAGGAAAGTGATTTTCTCTGAAAGGACAGCATTTAGATACTGAAGCAACACTCCATTCACTTCGCACAGTGAATTGAAGTGTTGGAACAGACTGCTTCTCTTTCAGAGAAACGCATGTGAGTTTTTTGTGAATGCTTGAAAGTAGTTTAAGGCACTTTCAAAGGAAAGTGATTTTCTCTGAAAGGACAGAATTTAGAAAGTGATGCAACACTCCATTCACTTCGCACAGTGAATTGAAGTGTTTTAACAGACTGCTTCTCTTTCAGAGAAACGCATGTGAGTTTCTTCCTAATGCTTGTAAGTAGCTTCAGGCACTTTCAAAGGAAAGTGATTTTCTCTGAAAGGACAGCATTTAGAAAGTGAAGCAACACTCCATTCCCTTCGTGCAGTGAATTGAAGTGTTGGAACAGAGTTCTTCTCTTTCATAGAAACGCATTAGTGTTTCTTGTGAATGCTTGCAAGTGGCTTAAGGCACTTTCAAAGGAAAGTGATTTTCTCTGAAAGGACAGCATTTAGAAAGTGAAGCAACACTCCATTCACTTCGCACAGTGAATTGAAGTGTTGGAACAGACTGCCTCTCATTCAGAGAAACGCATGTGAGTTTCTGTTGAATGCTTGTCAGTAGCTTAAGACTCTTTCAAAGGAAAGTGATTTTCTCTGAAAGGACAGCATTTAGAAAGTAGAGCAACACTCCATTCCCTTCGCGCAATGAATTGAAGTGTTGGAACAGACTGCTTCTCTTTCATAGAAACGCATTAGTGTTTCTTGTGAATGCTTGTAAGAAGCTTAAGGCACTTTCAAAGGAAAGTGATTTTCTCTGAAAGGACAGCATTTAGAAAGTGAAGCAACACTCCATTCACTTCGCACAGTGAATTGAAGTGTTGGAACAGACTGCTTCTCTTTCCGTGAAACGCATGTGAGTTTCTTGTGAATTCTTGCAAGTTGCTTAAGGCACTTTCAAAGGAAAGTGATTTTCTCTGAAAGGACAGCATTTAGAAAGTGAAGCAACACTCCATTCACTTCGCACAGTGAATTGAAGTGTTGGAACAGACTGCTTCTCTTTCATAGAAACGCATTAGTGTTTCTTGTGAATGCTTGCAAGTGGCTTAAGGCACTTTCAAAGGAAAGTGATTTTCTCTGAAAAGACAGCATTTAGAAAGTGAAGCAACACTCCATTCACTTCGCACAGTGAATTGAAGTTTGGAACAGACTGCCTCTCTTTCAGAGAAACGCATGTGAGTTTCTGCTGAATGCTTGTCAGTAGCTTAAGACTCTTTCAAAGGAAAGTGATTTTCTCTGAAAGGACAGCATTTAGAAAGTAGAGCAACACTCCATTCCCTTCGCGCAATGAATTGAAGTGTTGGAACAGACTGCTTCTCTTTCATAGAAACGCATTAGTGTTTCTTGTGAATGCTTGTAAGAAGCTTAAGGCACTTTCAAAGGAAAGTGATTTTCTCTGAAAGGACAGCATTTAGAAAGTGAAGCTACACTCCATTCACTTCGCACAGTGAATTGAAGTGTTGGAACAGACTGCTTCTCTTTCCGAGAAACGCATGTGAGTTTCTTGTGAATTCTTGCAAGTTGCTTAAGGCACTTTCATAGGAAAGTGATTTTCTCTGAAAGGACAGCATTTAGAAAGTGAAGCAACACTCCATTCACTTCGCACAGTGAATTGAAGTGTTGGAACAGACTGCTTCTCTTTCAGAGAAACGCATGTGAGTTTTTTGTGAATGCTTGAAAGTAGTTTAAGGCACTTTCAAAGGAAAGTGATTTTCTCTGAAAGGACAGCATTTAGAAACTGAAGCAACACTCCATTCACTTCGCACAGTGAATTGAAGTGTTGGAACAGACTGCTTCTCTTTCAGAGAAACGCATGTGAGTTTCTTGTGAATTCTTGCAAGTTGCTTAAGGGACTTTCAAAGGAAAGTGATTTTCTCTGAAAGGACAGCATTTAGATACTGAAGCAACACTCCATTCACTTCGCACAGTGAATTGAAGTGTTGGAACAGACTGCTTCTCTTTCCGTGAAACGCATGTGAGTTTCTTGTGAATTCTTGCAAGTTGCTTAAGGCACTTTCAAAGGAAATTGATTTTCTCTGAAAGGACAGCATTTAGAAAGTGAAGCAACACTCCATTCACTTCGCACAGTGAATTGAAGTGTTGGAACAGACTGCTTCTCTTTCCGAGAAACGCATTAGTGTTTCTTGTGAATGCTTGTAAGAAGCTTAAGGCACTTTCAAAGGAAAGTGATTTTCTCTGAAAGGACAGCATTTAGAAAGTAGAGCAACACTCCATTCCCTTCGCGCAATGAATTGAAGTGTTGGAACAGACTGCTTCTCTTTCATAGAAACGCATTAGTGTTTCTTGTGAATGCTTGTAAGAAGCTTAAGGCACTTTCAAAGGAAAGTGATTTTCTCTGAAAGGACAGCATTTAGAAAGTGAAGCAACACTCCATTCACTTCGCACAGTGAATTGAAGTGTTGGAACAGACTGCTTCTCTTTCCGTGAAACGCATGTGAGTTTCTTGTGAATTCTTGCAAGTTGCTTAAGGCACTTTCAAAGGAAAGTGATTTTCTCTGAAAGGACAGCATTTAGAAAGTGAAGCAACACTCCATTCACTTCGCACAGTGAATTGAAGTGTTGGAACAGACTGCTTCTCTTTCATAGAAACGCATTAGTGTTTCTTGTGAATGCTTGCAAGTGGCTTAAGGCACTTTCAAAGGAAAGTGATTTTCTCTGAAAGGACAGCATTTAGAAAGTGAAGCAACACTCCATTCACTTCGCACAGTGAATTGAAGTGTTGGAACAGACTGCTTCTCTTTCCGAGAAACGCATGTGAGTTTCTTGTGAATTCTTGCAAGTTGCTTCAGGCACTTTCATAGGAAAGTGATTTTCTTTGAAAGGACAGCATTTAGAAAGTGAAGCAACACTCCATTCACTTCGCACAGTGAATTGAAGTGTTGGAACAGACTGCTTCTCTTTCAGAGAAACGCATGTGAGCTTCTTCCTAATGCTTGCAAGTAGCTTAAGGCACTTTCAAAGGAAAGTGATTTTCTCTGAAAGGACAGCATTTAGAAAGTGAAGCAACACTCCATTCACTTCGCACAGTGAATTGAAGTGTTGGAACAGACTGCTTCTCTTTCAGAGAAACGCATGTGAGTTTTTTGTGAATGCTTGAAAGTAGTTTAAGGCACTTTCAAAGGAAAGTGATTTTCTCTGAAAGGACAGAATTTAGAAAGTGAAGCAACACTCCATTCACTTCGCACAGTGAATTGAAATGTTGGAACAGACTGCTTCTCTTTCAGAGAAACGCATGTGAGCTTCTTCCTAATGCTTGCAAGTAGCTTAAGGCACTTTCAAAGGAAAGTGATTTTCTCTGAAAGGACAGCATTTAGAAAGTGAAGCAACACTCCATTCACTTCGCACAGTGAATAGAAGTGTTGGAACAGACTGCTTCTCTTTCAGAGAAACGCATGTGAGTTACTTGTGAATGCTTGCAAGTTGCTTAAGGCACTTTCAAAGGAAAGTGATTTTCTCTGAAAGGACAGCATTTAGAAAGTGAAGCAACACTCCATTCACTTCGCACAGTGAATTGAAGTGTTGCAACAGACTGCCTCTCTTTCAGAGAAACGCATGTGAGTTTCTGTTGAATGCTTCTCAGTAGCTTAAGACTCTTTCAAAGGAAAGTGATTTTCTCTGAAAGGACAGCATTTAGAAAGTAGAGCAACACTCCATTCCCTTCGCCCAATGAATTGAAGTGTTGGAACAGACTGCTTCTCTTTCATAGAAACGCATTAGTGTTTCTTGTGAATGCTTGTAAGAAGCTTAAGGCACTTTCAAAGGAAAGTGATTTTCTCTGAAAGGACAGCATTTAGAAAGTGAAGCAACACTCCATTCACTTCGCACAGTGAATTGAAGTGTTGGAACAGACTGCTTCTCTTTCAGAGAAACGCATGTGAGTTTCTTGTGAATTCTTGCAAGTTGCTTAAGGGACTTTCAAAGGAAAGTGATTTTCTCTGAAAGGACAGCATTTAGATACTGAAGCAACACTCCATTCACTTCGCACAGTGAATTGAAGTGTTGGAACAGACTGCTTCTCTTTCAGAGAAACGCATGTGAGTTTTTTGTGAATGCTTGAAAGTAGTTTAAGGCACTTTCAAAGGAAAGTGATATTCTCTGAAAGGACAGAATTTAGAAAGTGATGCAACACTCCATTCACTTCGCACAGTGAATTGAACTGTTTTAACAGACTGCTTCTCTTTCAGAGAAACGCATGTGAGTTTCTTCCTAATGCTTGTAAGTAGCTTCAGGCACTTTCAAAGGAAAGTGATTTTCTCTGAAAGGACAGCATTTAGAAAGTGAAGCAACACTCCATTCCCTTCGTGCAGTGAATTGAAGTGTTGGAACAGAGTTCTTCTCTTTCATAGAAACGCATTAGTGTTTCTTGTGAATGCTTGCAAGTGGCTTAAGGCACTTTCAAAGGAAAGTGATTTTCTCTGAAAGGACAGCATTTAGAAAGTGAAGCAACACTCCATTCACTTCGCACAGTGAATTGAAGTGTTGGAACAGACTGCCTCTCTTTCAGAGAAACGCATGTGAGTTTCTGCTGAATGCTTGTCAGTAGCTTAAGACTCTTTCAAAGGAAAGTGATTTTCTCTGAAAGGACAGCATTTAGAAAGTAGAGCAACACTCCATTCCCTTCGCGCAATGAATTGAAGTGTTGGAACAGACTGCTTCTCTTTCATAGAAACGCATTAGTGTTTCTTGTGAATGCTTGTAAGAAGCTAAGGCACTTTCAAAGGAAAGTGATTTTCTCTGAAAGGACAGCATTTAGAAAGTGAAGCAACACTCCATTCACTTCGCACAGTGAATTGAAGTGTTGGAACAGACTGCTTCTCTTTCAGAGAAACGCATGTGAGTTTTTTGTGAATGCTTGAAAGTAGTTTAAGGCACTTTCAAAGGAAAGTGATTTTCTCTGAAAGGACAGAATTTAGAAAGTGAAGCAACACTCCATTCACTTCGCACAGTGAATTGAAATGTTGGAACAGACTGCTTCTCTTTCAGAGAAACGCATGTGAGCTTCTTCCTAATGCTTGCAAGTAGCTTAAGGCACTTTCAAAGGAAAGTGATTTTCTCTGAAAGGACAGCATTTAGAAAGTGAAGCAACACTCCATTCCCTTCGTGCAGTGAATTGAAGTGTTGGAACAGAGTTCTTCTCTTTCATAGAAACGCATTAGTGTTTCTTGTGAATGCTTGCAAGTGGCTTAAGGCACTTTCAAAGGAAAGTGATTTTCTCTGAAAGGACAGCATTTAGAAAGTGAAGCAA
This sequence comes from Myodes glareolus, assembly GCF_982192425.1. NCBI lineage: Eukaryota > Metazoa > Chordata > Mammalia > Rodentia > Cricetidae > Myodes > Myodes glareolus. The sequence goes on from NW_028263213.1 coordinate 2,033,957, forward strand.
CACTCCATTCACTTCGCACAGTGAATTGAAGTGTTGGAACAGACTGCCTCTCTTTCAGAGAAACGCATGTGAGTTTCTGCTGAATGCTTGTCAGTAGCTTAAGACTCTTTCAAAGGAAAGTGATTTTCTCTGAAAGGACAGCATTTAGAAAGTAGAGCAACACTCCATTCCCTTCGCGCAATGAATTGAAGTGTTGGAACAGACTGCTTCTCTTTCATAGAAACGCATTAGTGTTTCTTGTGAATGCTTGTAAGAAGCTAAGGCACTTTCAAAGGAAAGTGATTTTCTCTGAAAGGACAGCATTTAGAAAGTGAAGCAACACTCCATTCACTTCGCACAGTGAATTGAAGTGTTGGAACAGACTGCTTCTCTTTCAGAGAAACGCATGTGAGTTTTTTGTGAATGCTTGAAAGTAGTTTAAGGCACTTTCAAAGGAAAGTGATTTTCTCTGAAAGGACAGAATTTAGAAAGTGAAGCAACACTCCATTCACTTCGCACAGTGAATTGAAATGTTGGAACAGACTGCTTCTCTTTCAGAGAAACGCATGTGAGCTTCTTCCTAATGCTTGCAAGTAGCTTAAGGCACTTTCAAAGGAAAGTGATTTTCTCTGAAAGGACAGCATTTAGAAAGTGAAGCAACACTCCATTCACTTCGCACAGTGAATAGAAGTGTTGGAACAGACTGCTTCTCTTTCAGAGAAACGCATGTGAGTTACTTGTGAATGCTTGCAAGTTGCTTAAGGCACTTTCAAAGGAAAGTGATTTTCTCTGAAAGGACAGCATTTAGAAAGTGAAGCAACACTCCATTCACTTCGCACAGTGAATTGAAGTGTTGCAACAGACTGCCTCTCTTTCAGAGAAACGCATGTGAGTTTCTGTTGAATGCTTCTCAGTAGCTTAAGACTCTTTCAAAGGAAAGTGATTTTCTCTGAAAGGACAGCATTTAGAAAGTAGAGCAACACTCCATTCCCTTCGCCCAATGAATTGAAGTGTTGGAACAGACTGCTTCTCTTTCATAGAAACGCATTAGTGTTTCTTGTGAATGCTTGTAAGAAGCTTAAGGCACTTTCAAAGGAAAGTGATTTTCTCTGAAAGGACAGCATTTAGAAAGTGAAGCAACACTCCATTCACTTCGCACAGTGAATTGAAGTGTTGGAACAGACTGCTTCTCTTTCAGAGAAACGCATGTGAGTTTCTTGTGAATTCTTGCAAGTTGCTTAAGGGACTTTCAAAGGAAAGTGATTTTCTCTGAAAGGACAGCATTTAGATACTGAAGCAACACTCCATTCACTTCGCACAGTGAATTGAAGTGTTGGAACAGACTGCTTCTCTTTCAGAGAAACGCATGTGAGTTTTTTGTGAATGCTTGAAAGTAGTTTAAGGCACTTTCAAAGGAAAGTGATATTCTCTGAAAGGACAGAATTTAGAAAGTGATGCAACACTCCATTCACTTCGCACAGTGAATTGAACTGTTTTAACAGACTGCTTCTCTTTCAGAGAAACGCATGTGAGTTTCTTCCTAATGCTTGTAAGTAGCTTCAGGCACTTTCAAAGGAAAGTGATTTTCTCTGAAAGGACAGCATTTAGAAAGTGAAGCAACACTCCATTCCCTTCGTGCAGTGAATTGAAGTGTTGGAACAGAGTTCTTCTCTTTCATAGAAACGCATTAGTGTTTCTTGTGAATGCTTGCAAGTGGCTTAAGGCACTTTCAAAGGAAAGTGATTTTCTCTGAAAGGACAGCATTTAGAAAGTGAAGCAACACTCCATTCACTTCGCACAGTGAATTGAAGTGTTGGAACAGACTGCCTCTCTTTCAGAGAAACGCATGTGAGTTTCTGCTGAATGCTTGTCAGTAGCTTAAGACTCTTTCAAAGGAAAGTGATTTTCTCTGAAAGGACAGCATTTAGAAAGTAGAGCAACACTCCATTCCCTTCGCGCAATGAATTGAAGTGTTGGAACAGACTGCTTCTCTTTCATAGAAACGCATTAGTGTTTCTTGTGAATGCTTGTAAGAAGCTAAGGCACTTTCAAAGGAAAGTGATTTTCTCTGAAAGGACAGCATTTAGAAAGTGAAGCAACACTCCATTCACTTCGCACAGTGAATTGAAGTGTTGGAACAGACTGCTTCTCTTTCCGAGAAACGCATGTGAGTTTCTTGTGAATTCTTGCAAGTTGCTTAAGGCACTTTCAAAGGAAAGTGATTTTCTCTGAAAGGACAGCATTTAGAGAGTGAAGCAACACTCCATTCACTTCGCACAGTGAATTGAAGTGTTGGAACAGACTGCTTCTCTTTCATAGAAACGCATTAGTGTTTCTTGTGAATGCTTGCAAGTGGCTTAAGGCACTTTCAAAGGAAAGTGATTTTCTCTGAAAAGACAGCATTTAGAAAGTGAAGCAACACTCCATTCACTTCGCACAGTGAATTGAAGTGTTGGAACAGACTGCTTCTCTTTCCGAGAAACGCATGTGAGTTTCTTGTGAATTCTTGCAAGTTGCTTCAGGCACTTTCATAGGAAAGTGATTTTCTCTGAAAGGACAGCATTTAGAAAGTGAAGCAACACTCCATTCACTTCGCACAGTGAATTGAAGTGTTGGAACAGACTGCTTCTCTTTCAGAGAAACGCATGTGAGTTTTTTGTGAATGCTTGAAAGTAGTTTAAGGCACTTTCAAAGGAAAGTGATTTTCTCTGAAAGGACAGCATTTAGAAAGTGAAGCAACACTCCATTCACTTCGCACAGTGAATTGAAGTGTTGGAACAGACTGCTTCTCTTTCCGTGAAACGCATGTGAGTTTCTTGTGAATTCTTGCAAGTTGCTTAAGGGACTTTCAAAGGAAATTGATTTTCTCTGAAAGGACAGCATTTAGAAAGTGAAGCAACACTCCATTCACTTCGCACAGTGAATTGAAGTGTTGGAACAGACTGCTTCTCTTTCCGAGAAACGCATTAGTGTTTCTTGTGAATGCTTGCAAGTGGCTTAAGGCATTTTCAAAGGAAAGTGATTTTCTCTGAAAAGACAGCATTTAGAAAGTGAAGCAACACTCCATTCACTTCGCACAGTGAATTGAAGTGTTGGAACAGACTGCTTCTCTTTCCGAGAAACGCATGTGAGTTTCTTGTGAATTCTTGCAAGTTGCTTCGGGCACTTTCATAGGAAAGTGATTTTCTTTGAAAGGACAGCATTTAGAAAGTGAAGCAACACTCCATTCACTTCGCACAGTGAATTGAAGTGTTGGAACAGACTGCTTCTCTTTCAGAGAAACGCATGTGAGCTTCTTCCTAATGCTTGCAAGTAGCTTAAGGCACTTTCAAAGGAAAGTGATTTTCTCTGAAAGGACAGCATTTAGAAAGTGAAGCAACACTCCATTCACTTCGCACAGTGAATTGAAGTGTTGGAACAGACTGCTTCTCTTTCAGAGAAACGCATGTGAGTTTTTTGTGAATGCTTGAAAGTAGTTTAAGGCACTTTCAAAGGAAAGTGATTTTCTCTGAAAGGACAGAATTTAGAAAGTGAAGCAACACTCCATTCACTTCGCACAGTGAATTGAAATGTTGGAACAGACTGCTTCTCTTTCAGAGAAACGCATGTGAGCTTCTTCCTAATGCTTGCAAGTAGCTTAAGGCACTTTCAAAGGAAAGTGATTTTCTCTGAAAGGACAGCATTTAGAAAGTGAAGCAACACTCCATTCACTTCGCACAGTGAATAGAAGTGTTGGAACAGACTGCTTCTCTTTCAGAGAAACGCATGTGAGTTTCTTGTGAATGCTTGCAAGTTGCTTAAGGCACTTTCAAAGGAAAGTGATTTTCTCTGAAAGGACAGCATTTAGAAAGTGAAGCAACACTCCATTCACTTTGTACAGTGAATTGAAGTGTTGCAACAGACTTCCTCTCTTTCAGAGAAACGCATGTGAGTTTCTGTTGAATGCTTGTCAGTAGCTTAAGACTCTTTCAAAGGAAAGTGATTTTCTCTGAAAGGACAGCATTTAGAAAGTAGAGCAACACTCCATTCCCTTCGCGCAATGAATTGAAGTGTTGGAACAGACTGCTTCTCTTTCATAGAAACGCATTAGTGTTTCTTGTGAATGCTTGTAAGAAGCTTAAGGCACTTTCAAAGGAAAGTGATTTTCTCTGAAAGGACAGCATTTAGAAAGTGAAGCAACACTCCATTCACTTCGCACAGTGAATTGAAGTGTTGGAACAGACTGCTTCTCTTTCAGAGAAACGCATGTGAGTTTCTTGTGAATTCTTGCAAGTTGCTTAAGGCACTTTCAAAGGAAAGTGATTTTCTCTGAAAGGACAGCATTTAGAAAGTGAAGCAACACTCCATTCACGTCGCACAGTGAATTGAAGTGTTGGAACAGACTGCTTCTCTTTCATAGAAACGCATTAGAGTTTCTTGTGAATGCTTGCAAGTGGCTTAAGGCACTTTCAAAGGAAAGTGATTTTCTCTGAAAAGACAGCATTTAGAAAGTGAAGCAACACTCCATTCACTTCGCACAGTGAATTGAAGTGTTGGAACAGACTGCTTCTCTTTCAGAGAAACGCATGTGAGTTTCTTGTGAATTCTTACAAGTTGCTTCAGGCACTTTCATAGGAAAGTGATTTTCTCTGAAAGGACAGCATTTGGAAAGTGAAGCAACACTCCATTCACTTCGCACAGTGAATTGAAGTGTTGGAACAGACTGCTTCTCTTTCAGAGAAACGCATGTGAGTTTTTTGTGAATGCTTGAAAGTAGTTTAAGGCACTTTCAAAGGAAAGTGATTTTCTCTGAAAGGACAGAATTTAGAAAGTGAAGCAACACTCCATTCACTTTGTACAGTGAATTGAAGTGTTGGAACAGACTGCCTCTCTTTCAGAGAAATGCATGTGAGTTTCTGTTGAATGCTTGTCAGTAGCTTAAGGCTCTTTCAAAGGAAAGTGATTTTCTCTGAAAGGACAGCATTTAGAAAGTAAAGCAACACTCCATTCCCTTCGCGCAATGAACTGAAGTGTTGGAACAGACTGCTTCTCTTTCATAGAAACGCATTAGTGTTTCTTGTGAAGGCTTGTATGAAGCTTAAGGCACTTTCAAAGGAAAGTGATTTTCTCTGAAAGGACAGCATTTAGAAAGTGAGGCAACACTCCATTCACTTCGCACAGTGAATTGAAGTGTTGGAACAGACTGCTTCTCTTTCAGAGAAACGCATGTGAGTTTCTGTTGAATGTTTGTAAGTAGCTTAAGGCACTTTCAAAGGAAAGTGATTTTCTCTGAAAGGACAGCATTTAGAAAGTGAAGCAACACTCCATTCCCTTCGTGCAGTGAATTGAAGTGTTGGAACAGACTGCTTCTCTTTCCGAAAAACGCATGTGAGTTTCTTCCTAATGCTTGCAAGTAGGTTAAGTCACTTTCAAGGGAAAGTGATTTTCTCTGAAAGGACAGCATTTAGAAAGTGAAACAACACTCCATTCACTTCGCACAGTGAATTGAAGTGTTGGAACAGACTGCTTCTCTTTCAGAGATACGCATGTGAGTTTCTTTTGAATTCTTGCAAGTTGCTTAAGGCACTTTCAAAGGAGAGTGATTTTCTCTGAAAGGACAGCATTTAGAAACTGAAGCAACACTCCATTCACTTCGCACAGTGAATTGAAGTGTTGGAACAGACTGCTTCTCTTTAAGAGAAACGCATGTGAGTTTTTTGTGAATGCTTGAAAGTAGTTTAAGGCACTTTCAAAGGAAAGTGATTTTCTCTGAAAGGACAGAATTTAGAAAGTGAAGCAACACTCCATTCACTTCGCACAGTGAATTGAAGTGTTTGAACAGTCTGCTTCTCTTTCAGAGAAACGCATGTGAGTTTCTTCCTAATGCTTGCAAGTAGCTTAAGGCACTTTCAAAGGAAAGTGATTTTCTCTGAAAGGACAGCATTTAGAAAGTGAAGCAACACTCCATTCACTTCGCACAGTGAAATGAAGTGTTGGAACAGACTGCTTCTCTTTCAGAGAAATGCATGTGAGTTTCTGTTGAATGCTTGTAAGTAGCTTAAGGCACTTTCAAAGGAAAGTGATTTTCTCTGAAAGGACAGCATTTAGAAAGTGAAGCAACACTCCATTCACTTCGCAGAGTGAATTGAAGTATTGGAACAGACTGCTTCTCTTTCAGAGAAACGCATGTGAGTTTCTGGTGAATGCTTGTAAGTAGCTTAAGGCACTTTCAAAGGAAAGTGATTTTCTCTGAAAGGACAGCATTTAGAAAGTGAAGCAACACTCCATTCACTTCGCACAGTGAATTGAAGTGTTGGAACAGACTGCTTCTCTTTCAGAGAAACGCATGTGAGTTTCTTGTGAATTCTTGCAAGTTGCTTAAGGCACTTTCAAAGGAAAGTGATTTTCTCTGAAAGGACAGCATTTAGAAAGTGAAGCAACACTCCATTCACTTCGCACAGTGAATTGAAGTGTTGGAACAGACTGCTTCTCTTTCAGAGAAACGCATGTGCGTTTTTTGTGAATGCTTGAAAGTAGCTTAAGGCACTTTCAAAGGAAAGTGATTTTCTCTGAAAGGACAGAATTTAGAAAGTGATGCAACACTCCATTCACTTCGCACAGTGAATTGAAGTGTTGGAACAGACTGCTTCTCTTTCAGAGAAACGCATGTGAGTTTCTTCCTAATGCTTGTAAGTAGCTTCAGGCACTTTCAAAGGAAAGTGATTTTCTCTGAAAGGACAGCATTTAGAAAATGAAGCAACACTCCATTCCCTTCGTGCAGTGAATTGAAGTGTTTGAACAGTCTGCTTCTCTTTAAGAGAAACGCATGTGAGTTTCTTCCTAATGCTTGCAAGTAGCTTAAGGCACTTTCAAAGGAAAGTGATTTTCTCTGAAAGGACAGCATTTAGAAACTGAAGCAACACTCCATTCACTTCGCACAGTGAATTGAAGTGTTGGAACAGACTGCTTCTCTTTCAGAGAAACGCATGTGAGTTTCTTGTGAATTCTTGCAAGTTGCTTAAGGGACTTTCAAAGGAAAGTGATTTTCTCTGAAAGGACAGCATTTAGATACTGAAGCAACACTCCATTCACTTCGCACAGTGAATTGAAGTGTTGGAACAGACTGCTTCTCTTTCAGAGAAACGCATGTGAGTTTCTTCCTAATGCTTGTAAGTAGCTTCAGGCACTTTCAAAGGAAAGTGATTTTCTCTGAAAGGACAGCATTTAGAAAATGAAGCAACACTCCATTCCCTTCGTGCAGTGAATTGAAGTGTTTGAACAGTCTGCTTCTCTTTAAGAGAAACGCATGTGAGTTTCTTCCTAATGCTTGCAAGTAGCTTAAGCACTTTCAAAGGAAAGTGATTTTCTCTGAAAGGACAGCATTTAGAAACTGAAGCAACACTCCATTCACTTCGCACAGTGAATTGAAGTGTTGGAACAGACTGCTTCTCTTTCAGAGAAACGCATGTGAGTTTCTTGTGAATTCTTGCAAGTTGCTTAAGGGACTTTCAAAGGAAAGTGATTTTCTCTGAAAGGACAGCATTTAGATACTGAAGCAACACTCCATTCACTTCGCACAGTGAATTGAAGTGTTGGAACAGACTGCTTCTCTTTCAGAGAAACGCATGTGAGTTTTTTGTGAATGCTTGAAAGTAGTTTAAGGCACTTTCAAAGGAAAGTGATTTTCTCTGAAAGGACAGAATTTAGAAAGTGATGCAACACTCCATTCACTTCGCACAGTGAATTGAAGTGTTTTAACAGACTGCTTCTCTTTCAGAGAAACGCATGTGAGTTTCTTCCTAATGCTTGTAAGTAGCTTCAGGCACTTTCAAAGGAAAGTGATTTTCTCTGAAAGGACAGCATTTAGAAAGTGAAGCAACACTCCATTCCCTTCGTGCAGTGAATTGAAGTGTTGGAACAGAGTTCTTCTCTTTCATAGAAACGCATTAGTGTTTCTTGTGAATGCTTGCAAGTGGCTTAAGGCACTTTCAAAGGAAAGTGATTTTCTCTGAAAGGACAGCATTTAGAAAGTGAAGCAACACTCCATTCACTTCGCACAGTGAATTGAAGTGTTGGAACAGACTGCCTCTCTTTCAGAGAAACACATGTGAGTTTCTGCTGAATGCTTGTCAGTAGCTTAAGACTCTTTCAAAGGAAAGTGATTTTCTCTGAAAGGACAGCATTTAGAAAGTAGAGCAACACTCCATTCCCTTCGCGCAATGAATTGAAGTGTTGGAACAGACTGCTTCTCTTTCATAGAAACGCATTAGTGTTTCTTGTGAATGCTTGTAAGAAGCTTAAGGCACTTTCAAAGGAAAGTGATTTTCTCTGAAAGGACAGCATTTAGAAAGTGAAGCTACACTCCATTCACTTCGCACAGTGAATTGAAGTGTTGGAACAGACTGCTTCTCTTTCCGAGAAACGCGTGTGAGTTTCTTGTGAATTCTTGCAAGTTGCTTAAGGCACTTTCAAAGGAAAGTGATTTTCTCTGAAAAGACAGCATTTAGAAAGTGAAGCAACACTCCATTCACTTCGCGCAATGAATTGAAGTGTTGGAACAGACTGCTTCTCTTTCATAGAAACGCATTAGTGTTTCTTGTGAATGCTTGCAAGTTGCTTAAGGCACTTTCAAAGGAAAGTGATTTTCTCTGAAAGGACAGCATTTAGAAAGTGAAGCAACACTCCATTCACTTCGCACAGTGAATTGAAGTGATGGAACAGACTGCTTCTCTTTCATAGAAACGCATTAGTGTTTCTTGTGAATGCTTGCAAGTGGCTTAAGGCACTTTCAAAGGAAAGTGATTTTCTCTGAAAGGACAGAATTTAGAAAGTGAAGCAACACTCCATTCACTTTGTACAGTGAATTGAAGTGTTGGAACAGACTGCCTCTCTTTCAGAGAAATGCATGTGAGTTTCTGTTGAATGCTTGTCAGTAGCTTAAGGCTCTTTCAAAGGAAAGTGATTTTCTCTGAAAGGACAGCATTTAGAAAGTAAAGCAACACTCCATTCCCTTCGCGCAATGAACTGAAGTGTTGGAACAGACTGCTTCTCTTTCATAGAAACGCATTAGTGTTTCTTGTGAATGCTTGTATGAAGCTTAAGGCACTTTCAAAGGAAAGTGATTTTCTCTGAAAGGACAGCATTTAGAAAGTGAGGCAACACTCCATTCACTTCGCACAGTGAATTGAAGTGTTGGAACAGACTGCTTCTCTTTCCGAGAAACGCATGTGAGTTTCTGGTGAATGCTTGTAAGTAGCTTAAGTCACTTTCAAAGGAAAGTGATTTTCTCTGAAAGGACAGCATTTAGAAACTGAAGCAACACTCCATTCACTTCGCACAGTGAATTGAAGTGTTGGAACAGACTGCTTCTCTTTCAGAGAAACGCATGTGAGTTTTTTGTGAATGCTTGAAAGTAGTTTAAGGCACTTTCAAAGGAAAGTGATTTTCTCTGAAAGGACAGAATTTAGAAAGTGATGCAACACTCCATTCACTTCGCACAGTGAATTGAAGTGTTGGAACAGACTGCTTCTCTTTCAGAGAAACGCATGTGAGTTTCTTCCTAATGCTTGTAAGTAGCTTCAGGCACTTTCAAAGGAAAGTGATTTTCTCTGAAAGGACAGCATTTAGAAAATGAAGCAACACTCCATTCCCTTCGTGCAGTGAATTGAAGTGTTTGAACAGTCTGCTTCTCTTTAAGAGAAACGCATGTGAGTTTCTTCCTAATGCTTGCAAGTAGCTTAAGGCACTTTCAAAGGAAAGTGATTTTCTCTGAAAGGACAGCATTTAGAAACTGAAGCAACACTCCATTCACTTCGCACAGTGAATTGAAGTGTTGGAACAGACTGCTTCTCTTTCAGAGAAACGCATGTGAGTTTCTTGTGAATTCTTGCAAGTTGCTTAAGGGACTTTCAAAGGAAAGTGATTTTCTCTGAAAGGACAGCATTTAGATACTGAAGCAACACTCCATTCACTTCGCACAGTGAATTGAAGTGTTGGAACAGACTGCTTCTCTTTCAGAGAAACGCATGTGAGTTTTTTGTGAATGCTTGAAAGTAGTTTAAGGCACTTTCAAAGGAAAGTGATTTTCTCTGAAAGGACAGAATTTAGAAAGTGATGCAACACTCCATTCACTTCGCACAGTGAATTGAAGTGTTTTAACAGACTGCTTCTCTTTCAGAGAAACGCATGTGAGTTTCTTCCTAATGCTTGTAAGTAGCTTCAGGCACTTTCAAAGGAAAGTGATTTTCTCTGAAAGGACAGCATTTAGAAAGTGAAGCAACACTCCATTCCCTTCGTGCAGTGAATTGAAGTGTTGGAACAGAGTTCTTCTCTTTCATAGAAACGCATTAGTGTTTCTTGTGAATGCTTGCAAGTGGCTTAAGGCACTTTCAAAGGAAAGTGATTTTCTCTGAAAGGACAGCATTTAGAAAGTGAAGCAACACTCCATTCACTTCGCACAGTGAATTGAAGTGTTGGAACAGACTGCCTCTCTTTCAGAGAAACGCATGTGAGTTTCTGCTGAATGCTTGTCAGTAGCTTAAGACTCTTTCAAAGGAAAGTGATTTTCTCTGAAAGGACAGCATTTAGAAAGTGAAGCAACACTCATTCACTTCGCACACTGAATAGAAGTGATGGAACAGACTGCTTCTCTTTCATAGAAACGCATGTGAGTTTCTTGTGAATGCTTGCAAGTGGCTTAAGGCACTTTCAAAGGAAAGTGATTTTCTCTGAAAGGACAGCATTTAGAAAGTGAAGCAACACTCCATTCACTTTGTACAGTGAATTGAAGTGTTGGAACAGACTGCCTCTCTTTCAGAGAAATGCATGTGAGTTTCTGTTGAATGCTTGTCAGTAGCTTAAGGCTCTTTCAAAGGAAAGTGATTTTCTCTGAAAGGACAGCATTTAGAAAGTAAAGCAACACTCCATTCCCTTCGCGCAATGAATTGAAGTGTTGGAACAGACTGCTTCTCTTTCATAGAAACGCATTAGTGTTTCTTGTGAATGCTTGCAAGTTGCTTAAGGCACTTTCAAAGGAAAGTGATTTTCTCTGAAAGGACAGCATTTAGAAAGTGAAGCAACACTCCATTCACTTCGCACAGTGAATTGAAGTGTTGGAACAGACTGCTTCTCTTTCATAGAAACGCATTAGAGTTTCTTGTGAATGCTTGCAAGTGGCTTAAGGCACTTTCAAAGGAAAGTGATTTTCTCTGAAAAGACAGCATTTAGAAAGTGAAGCAACACTCCATTCACTTCGCACAGTGAATTGAAGTGTTGGAACAGACTGCTTCTCTTTCAGAGAAACGCATGTGAGTTTCTTGTGAATTCTTACAAGTTGCTTCAGGCACTTTCATAGGAAAGTGATTTTCTCTGAAAGGACAGCATTTGGAAAGTGAAGCAACACTCCATTCACTTCGCACAGTGAATTGAAGTGTTGGAACAGACTGCTTCTTTTTCAGAGAAACGCATGTGAGTTTTTTGTGAATGCTTGAAAGTAGTTTAAGGCACTTTCAAAGGAAAGTGATTTTCTCTGAAAGGACAGGATTTAGAAAGTGAAGCAACACTCCATTCACTTTGTACAGTGAATTGAAGTGTTGGAACAGACTGCCTCTCTTTCAGAGAAATGCATGTGAGTTTCTGTTGAATGCTTGTCAGTAGCTTAAGGCTCTTTCAAAGGAAAGTGATTTTCTCTAAAAGGACAGCATTTAGAAAGTAAAGCAACACTCCATTCCCTTCGCGCAATGAACTGAAGTGTTGGAACAGACTGCTTCTCTTTCATAGAAACGCATTAGTGTTTCTTGTGAATGCTTGTATGAAGCTTAAGGCACTTTCAAAGGAAAGTGATTTTCTCTGAAAGGACAGCATTTAGAAAGTGAGGCAACACTCCATTCACTTCGCACAGTGAATTGAAGTGTTGGAACAGACTGCTTCTCTTTCAGAGAAACGCATGTGAGTTTCTGTTGAATGCTTGTAAGTAGCTTAAGGCACTTTCAAAGGAAAGTGATTTTCTCTGAAAGGACAGCATTTAGAAAGTGAAGCAACACTCCATTCCCTTCGTGCAGTGAATTGAAGTGTTGGAACAGACTGCTTCTCTTTCCGAAAAACGCATGTGAGTTTCTTCCTAATGCTTGCAAGTAGCTTAAGTCACTTTCAAGGGAAAGTGATTTTCTCTGAAAGGACAGCATTTAGAAAGTGAAACAACACTCCATTCACTTCGCACAGTGAATTGAAGTGTTGGAACAGACTGCTTCTCTTTCAGAGAAACGCATGTGAGTTTCTTTTGAATTCTTGAAAGTTGCTTAAGGCACTTTCAAAGGAGAGTGATTTTCTCTGAAAGGACAGCATTTAGAAACTGAAGCAACACTCCATTCACTTCGCACAGTGAATTGAAGTGTTGGAACAGACTGCTTCTCTTTCAGAGAAACGCATGTGAGTTTTTTGTGAATGCTTGAAAGTAGTTTAAGGCACTTTCAAAGGAAAGTGATTTTCTCTGAAAGGACAGAATTTAGAAAGTGAAGCAACACTCCATTCACTTCGCACAGTGAATTGAAGTGTTTGAACAGTCTGCTTCTCTTTCAGAGAAACACATGTGAGTTTCTTCCTAATGCTTGCAAGTAGCTTAAGGCACTTTCAAAGGAAAGTGATTTTCTCTGAAAGGACAGCATTTAGAAAGTGAAGCAACACTCCATTCACTTCGCACAGTGAAATGAAGTGTTGGAACAGACTGCTTCTCTTTCAGAGAAATGCATGTGAGTTTCTGTTGAATGCTTGTAAGTAGCTTAAGGCACTTTCAAAGGAAAGTGATTTTCTCTGAAAGGACAGCATTTAGAAAGTGAAGCAACACTCCATTCACTTCGCAGAGTGAATTGAAGTATTGGAACAGACTGCTTCTCTTTCAGAGAAACGCATGTGAGTTTCTGGTGAATGCTTGTAAGTAGCTTAAGGCACTTTCAAAGGAAAGTGATTTTCTCTGAAAGGACAGCATTTAGAAAGTGAAGCAACACTCCATTCACTTCGCACAGTGAATTGAAGTGTTGGAACAGACTGCTTCTCTTTCAGAGAAACGCATGTGAGTTTCTTGTGAATTCTTGCAAGTTGCTTAAGGCACTTTCAAAGGAAAGTGATTTTCTCTGAAAGGACAGCATTTAGAAAGTGAAGCAACACTCCATTCACTTCGCACAGTGAATTGAAGTGTTGGAACAGACTGCTTCTCTTTCAGAGAAACGCATGTGAGTTTTTTGTGAATGCTTGAAAGTAGCTTAAGGCACTTTCAAAGGAAAGTGATTTTCTCTGAAAGGACAGAATTTAGAAAGTGATGCAACACTCCATTCACTTCGCACAGTGAATTGAAGTGTTGGAACAGACTGCTTCTCTTTCAGAGAAACGCATGTGAGTTTCTTCCTAATGCTTGTAAGTAGCTTCAGGCACTTTCAAAGGAAAGTGATTTTCTCTGAAAGGACAGCATTTAGAAAATGAAGCAACACTCCATTCCCTTCGTGCAGTGAATTGAAGTGTTTGAACAGTCTGCTTCTCTTTAAGAGAAACGCATGTGAGTTTCTTCCTAATGCTTGCAAGTAGCTTAAGGCACTTTCAAAGGAAAGTGATTTTCTCTGAAAGGACAGCATTTAGAAACTGAAGCAACACTCCATTCACTTCGCACAGTGAATTGAAGTGTTGGAACAGACTGCTTCTCTTTCAGAGAAACGCATGTGAGTTTCTTGTGAATTCTTGCAAGTTGCTTAAGGGACTTTCAAAGGAAAGTGATTTTCTCTGAAAGGACAGCATTTAGATACTGAAGCAACACTCCATTCACTTCGCACAGTGAATTGAAGTGTTGGAACAGACTGCTTCTCTTTCAGAGAAACGCATGTGAGTTTCTTCCTAATGCTTGTAAGTAGCTTCAGGCACTTTCAAAGGAAAGTGATTTTCTCTGAAAGGACAGCATTTAGAAAATGAAGCAACACTCCATTCCCTTCGTGCAGTGAATTGAAGTGTTTGAACAGTCTGCTTCTCTTTAAGAGAAACGCATGTGAGTTTCTTCCTAATGCTTGCAAGTAGCTTAAGCACTTTCAAAGGAAAGTGATTTTCTCTGAAAGGACAGCATTTAGAAACTGAAGCAACACTCCATTCACTTCGCACAGTGAATTGAAGTGTTGGAACAGACTGCTTCTCTTTCAGAGAAACGCATGTGAGTTTCTTGTGAATTCTTGCAAGTTGCTTAAGGGACTTTCAAAGGAAAGTGATTTTCTCTGAAAGGACAGCATTTAGATACTGAAGCAACACTCCATTCACTTCGCACAGTGAATTGAAGTGTTGGAACAGACTGCTTCTCTTTCAGAGAAACGCATGTGAGTTTTTTGTGAATGCTTGAAAGTAGTTTAAGGCACTTTCAAAGGAAAGTGATTTTCTCTGAAAGGACAGAATTTAGAAAGTGATGCAACACTCCATTCACTTCGCACAGTGAATTGAAGTGTTTTAACAGACTGCTTCTCTTTCAGAGAAACGCATGTGAGTTTCTTCCTAATGCTTGTAAGTAGCTTCAGGCACTTTCAAAGGAAAGTGATTTTCTCTGAAAGGACAGCATTTAGAAAGTGAAGCAACACTCCATTCCCTTCGTGCAGTGAATTGAAGTGTTGGAACAGAGTTCTTCTCTTTCATAGAAACGCATTAGTGTTTCTTGTGAATGCTTGCAAGTGGCTTAAGGCACTTTCAAAGGAAAGTGATTTTCTCTGAAAGGACAGCATTTAGAAAGTGAAGCAACACTCCATTCACTTCGCACAGTGAATTGAAGTGTTGGAACAGACTGCCTCTCTTTCAGAGAAACACATGTGAGTTTCTGCTGAATGCTTGTCAGTAGCTTAAGACTCTTTCAAAGGAAAGTGATTTTCTCTGAAAGGACAGCATTTAGAAAGTAGAGCAACACTCCATTCCCTTCGCGCAATGAATTGAAGTGTTGGAACAGACTGCTTCTCTTTCATAGAAACGCATTAGTGTTTCTTGTGAATGCTTGTAAGAAGCTTAAGGCACTTTCAAAGGAAAGTGATTTTCTCTGAAAGGACAGCATTTAGAAAGTGAAGCTACACTCCATTCACTTCGCACAGTGAATTGAAGTGTTGGAACAGACTGCTTCTCTTTCCGAGAAACGCGTGTGAGTTTCTTGTGAATTCTTGCAAGTTGCTTAAGGCACTTTCAAAGGAAAGTGATTTTCTCTGAAAAGACAGCATTTAGAAAGTGAAGCAACACTCCATTCACTTCGCGCAATGAATTGAAGTGTTGGAACAGACTGCTTCTCTTTCATAGAAACGCATTAGTGTTTCTTGTGAATGCTTGCAAGTTGCTTAAGGCACTTTCAAAGGAAAGTGATTTTCTCTGAAAGGACAGCATTTAGAAAGTGAAGCAACACTCCATTCACTTCGCACAGTGAATTGAAGTGATGGAACAGACTGCTTCTCTTTCATAGAAACGCATTAGTGTTTCTTGTGAATGCTTGCAAGTGGCTTAAGGCACTTTCAAAGGAAAGTGATTTTCTCTGAAAGGACAGAATTTAGAAAGTGAAGCAACACTCCATTCACTTTGTACAGTGAATTGAAGTGTTGGAACAGACTGCCTCTCTTTCAGAGAAATGCATGTGAGTTTCTGTTGAATGCTTGTCAGTAGCTTAAGGCTCTTTCAAAGGAAAGTGATTTTCTCTGAAAGGACAGCATTTAGAAAGTAAAGCAACACTCCATTCCCTTCGCGCAATGAACTGAAGTGTTGGAACAGACTGCTTCTCTTTCATAGAAACGCATTAGTGTTTCTTGTGAATGCTTGTATGAAGCTTAAGGCACTTTCAAAGGAAAGTGATTTTCTCTGAAAGGACAGCATTTAGAAAGTGAGGCAACACTCCATTCACTTCGCACAGTGAATTGAAGTGTTGGAACAGACTGCTTCTCTTTCCGAGAAACGCATGTGAGTTTCTGGTGAATGCTTGTAAGTAGCTTAAGTCACTTTCAAAGGAAAGTGATTTTCTCTGAAAGGACAGCATTTAGAAACTGAAGCAACACTCCATTCACTTCGCACAGTGAATTGAAGTGTTGGAACAGACTGCTTCTCTTTCAGAGAAACGCATGTGAGTTTTTTGTGAATGCTTGAAAGTAGTTTAAGGCACTTTCAAAGGAAAGTGATTTTCTCTGAAAGGACAGAATTTAGAAAGTGATGCAACACTCCATTCACTTCGCACAGTGAATTGAAGTGTTGGAACAGACTGCTTCTCTTTCAGAGAAACGCATGTGAGTTTCTTCCTAATGCTTGTAAGTAGCTTCAGGCACTTTCAAAGGAAAGTGATTTTCTCTGAAAGGACAGCATTTAGAAAATGAAGCAACACTCCATTCCCTTCGTGCAGTGAATTGAAGTGTTTGAACAGTCTGCTTCTCTTTAAGAGAAACGCATGTGAGTTTCTTCCTAATGCTTGCAAGTAGCTTAAGGCACTTTCAAAGGAAAGTGATTTTCTCTGAAAGGACAGCATTTAGAAACTGAAGCAACACTCCATTCACTTCGCACAGTGAATTGAAGTGTTGGAACAGACTGCTTCTCTTTCAGAGAAACGCATGTGAGTTTCTTGTGAATTCTTGCAAGTTGCTTAAGGGACTTTCAAAGGAAAGTGATTTTCTCTGAAAGGACAGCATTTAGATACTGAAGCAACACTCCATTCACTTCGCACAGTGAATTGAAGTGTTGGAACAGACTGCTTCTCTTTCAGAGAAACGCATGTGAGTTTTTTGTGAATGCTTGAAAGTAGTTTAAGGCACTTTCAAAGGAAAGTGATTTTCTCTGAAAGGACAGAATTTAGAAAGTGATGCAACACTCCATTCACTTCGCACAGTGAATTGAAGTGTTTTAACAGACTGCTTCTCTTTCAGAGAAACGCATGTGAGTTTCTTCCTAATGCTTGTAAGTAGCTTCAGGCACTTTCAAAGGAAAGTGATTTTCTCTGAAAGGACAGCATTTAGAAAGTGAAGCAACACTCCATTCCCTTCGTGCAGTGAATTGAAGTGTTGGAACAGAGTTCTTCTCTTTCATAGAAACGCATTAGTGTTTCTTGTGAATGCTTGCAAGTGGCTTAAGGCACTTTCAAAGGAAAGTGATTTTCTCTGAAAGGACAGCATTTAGAAAGTGAAGCAACACTCCATTCACTTCGCACAGTGAATTGAAGTGTTGGAACAGACTGCCTCTCTTTCAGAGAAACGCATGTGAGTTTCTGCTGAATGCTTGTCAGTAGCTTAAGACTCTTTCAAAGGAAAGTGATTTTCTCTGAAAGGACAGCATTTAGAAAGTGAAGCAACACTCATTCACTTCGCACACTGAATAGAAGTGATGGAACAGACTGCTTCTCTTTCATAGAAACGCATGTGAGTTTCTTGTGAATGCTTGCAAGTGGCTTAAGGCACTTTCAAAGGAAAGTGATTTTCTCTGAAAGGACAGCATTTAGAAAGTGAAGCAACACTCCATTCACTTTGTACAGTGAATTGAAGTGTTGGAACAGACTGCCTCTCTTTCAGAGAAATGCATGTGAGTTTCTGTTGAATGCTTGTCAGTAGCTTAAGGCTCTTTCAAAGGAAAGTGATTTTCTCTGAAAGGACAGCATTTAGAAAGTAAAGCAACACTCCATTCCCTTCGCGCAATGAATTGAAGTGTTGGAACAGACTGCTTCTCTTTCATAGAAACGCATTAGTGTTTCTTGTGAATGCTTGCAAGTTGCTTAAGGCACTTTCAAAGGAAAGTGATTTTCTCTGAAAGGACAGCATTTAGAAAGTGAAGCAACACTCCATTCACTTCGCACAGTGAATTGAAGTGTTGGAACAGACTGCTTCTCTTTCATAGAAACGCATTAGTGTTTCTTGTGAATGCTTGCAAGTGGCTTAAGGCACTTTCAAAGGAAAGTGATTTTCTCTGAAAGGACAGAATTTAGAAAGTGAAGCAACACTCCATTCACTTTGTACAGTGAATTGAAGTGTTGGAACAGACTGCCTCTCTTTCAGAGAAATGCATGTGAGTTTCTGTTGAATGCTTGTCAGTAGCTTAAGGCTCTTTCAAAGGAAAGTGATTTTCTCTGAAAGGACAGCATTTAGAAAGTAAAGCAACACTCCATTCCCTTCGCGCAATGAACTGAAGTGTTGGAACAGACTGCTTCTCTTTCATAGAAACGCATTAGTGTTTCTTGTGAATGCTTGTATGAAGCTTAAGGCACTTTCAAAGGAAAGTGATTTTCTCTGAAAGGACAGCATTTAGAAAGTGAGGCAACACTCCATTCACTTCGCACAGTGAATTGAAGTGTTGGAACAGACTGCTTCTCTTTCAGAGAAACGCATGTGAGTTTTTTGTGAATGCTTGAAAGTAGTTTAAGGCACTTTCAAAGGAAAGTGATTTTCTCTGAAAGGACAGAATTTAGAAAGTGATGCAACACTCCATTCACTTCGCACAGTGAATTGAAGTGTTGGAACAGACTGCTTCTCTTTCAGAGAAACGCATGTGAGTTTCTTCCTAATGCTTGTAAGTAGCTTCAGGCACTTTCAAAGGAAAGTGATTTTTCTCTGAAAGGACAGCATTTAGAAAATGAAGCAACACTCCATTCCCTTCGTGCAGTGAATTGAAGTGTTTGAACAGTCTGCTTCTCTTTAAGAGAAACGCATGTGAGTTTCTTCCTAATGCTTGCAAGTAGCTTAAGGCACTTTCAAAGGAAAGTGATTTTCTCTGAAAGGACAGCATTTAGAAACTGAAGCAACACTCCATTCACTTCGCACAGTGAATTGAAGTGTTGGAACAGACTGCTTCTCTTTCAGAGAAACGCATGTGAGTTTCTTGTGAATTCTTGCAAGTTGCTTAAGGGACTTTCAAAGGAAAGTGATTTTCTCTGAAAGGACAGCATTTAGATACTGAAGCAACACTCCATTCACTTCGCACAGTGAATTGAAGTGTTGGAACAGACTGCTTCTCTTTCAGAGAAACGCATGTGAGTTTTTTGTGAATGCTTGAAAGTAGTTTAAGGCACTTTCAAAGGAAAGTGATTTTCTCTGAAACGACAGAATTTAGAAAGTGATGCAACACTCCATTCACTTCGCACAGTGAATTGAAGTGTTTTAACAGACTGCTTCTCTTTCAGAGAAACGCATGTGAGTTTCTTCCTAATGCTTGTAAGTAGCTTCAGGCACTTTCAAAGGAAAGTGATTTTCTCTGAAAGGACAGCATTTAGAAAGTGAAGCAACACTCCATTCCCTTCGTGCAGTGAATTGAAGTGTTGGAACAGAGTTCTTCTCTTTCATAGAAACGCATTAGTGTTTCTTGTGAATGCTTGCAAGTGGCTTAAGGCACTTTCAAAGGAAAGTGATTTTCTCTGAAAGGACAGCATTTAGAAAGTGAAGCAACACTCCATTCACTTCGCACAGTGAATTGAAGTGTTGGAACAGACTGCCTCTCTTTCAGAGAAACGCATGTGAGTTTCTGCTGAATGCTTGTCAGTAGCTTAAGACTCTTTCAAAGGAAAGTGATTTTCTCTGAAAGGACAGCATTTAGAAAGTAGAGCAACACTCCATTCCCTTCGCGCAATGAATTGAAGTGTTGGAACAGACTGCTTCTCTTTCATAGAAACGCATTAGTGTTTCTTGTGAATGCTTGTAAGAAGCTTAAGGCACTTTCAAAGGAAAGTGATTTTCTCTGAAAGGACAGCATTTAGAAAGTGAGGCAACACTCCATTCACTTCGCACAGTGAATTGAAGTGTTGGAACAGACTGCTTCTCTTTC
The DNA here is from genome assembly GCF_982192425.1 of Myodes glareolus. Taxonomy (NCBI): domain Eukaryota; kingdom Metazoa; phylum Chordata; class Mammalia; order Rodentia; family Cricetidae; genus Myodes; species Myodes glareolus. The sequence goes on from NW_028263213.1 coordinate 2,053,688, forward strand.
CGAGAAACGCATGTGAGTTTCTGGTGAATGCTTGTAAGTAGCTTAAGTCACTTTCAAAGGAAAGTGATTTTCTCTGAAAGGACAGCATTTAGAAACTGAAGCAACACTCCATTCACTTCGCACAGTGAATTGAAGTGTTGGAACAGACTGCTTCTCTTTCAGAGAAACGCATGTGAGTTTTTTGTGAATGCTTGAAAGTAGTTTAAGGCACTTTCAAAGGAAAGTGATTTTCTCTGAAAGGACAGAATTTAGAAAGTGATGCAACACTCCATTCACTTCGCACAGTGAATTGAAGTGTTGGAACAGACTGCTTCTCTTTCAGAGAAACGCATGTGAGTTTCTTCCTAATGCTTGTAAGTAGCTTCAGGCACTTTCAAAGGAAAGTGATTTTCTCTGAAAGGACAGCATTTAGAAAATGAAGCAACACTCCATTCCCTTCGTGCAGTGAATTGAAGTGTTTGAACAGTCTGCTTCTCTTTAAGAGAAACGCATGTGAGTTTCTTCCTAATGCTTGCAAGTAGCTTAAGGCACTTTCAAAGGAAAGTGATTTTCTCTGAAAGGACAGCATTTAGAAACTGAAGCAACACTCCATTCACTTCGCACAGTGAATTGAAGTGTTGGAACAGACTGCTTCTCTTTCAGAGAAACGCATGTGAGTTTCTTGTGAATTCTTGCAAGTTGCTTAAGGGACTTTCAAAGGAAAGTGATTTTCTCTGAAAGGACAGCATTTAGATACTGAAGCAACACTCCATTCACTTCGCACAGTGAATTGAAGTGTTGGAACAGACTGCTTCTCTTTCAGAGAAACGCATGTGAGTTTTTTGTGAATGCTTGAAAGTAGTTTAAGGCACTTTCAAAGGAAAGTGATTTTCTCTGAAAGGACAGAATTTAGAAAGTGATGCAACACTCCATTCACTTCGCACAGTGAATTGAAGTGTTTTAACAGACTGCTTCTCTTTCAGAGAAACGCATGTGAGTTTCTTCCTAATGCTTGTAAGTAGCTTCAGGCACTTTCAAAGGAAAGTGATTTTCTCTGAAAGGACAGCATTTAGAAAGTGAAGCAACACTCCATTCCCTTCGTGCAGTGAATTGAAGTGTTGGAACAGAGTTCTTCTCTTTCATAGAAACGCATTAGTGTTTCTTGTGAATGCTTGCAAGTGGCTTAAGGCACTTTCAAAGGAAAGTGATTTTCTCTGAAAGGACAGCATTTAGAAAGTGAAGCAACACTCCATTCACTTCGCACAGTGAATTGAAGTGTTGGAACAGACTGCCTCTCTTTCAGAGAAACGCATGTGAGTTTCTGCTGAATGCTTGTCAGTAGCTTAAGACTCTTTCAAAGGAAAGTGATTTTCTCTGAAAGGACAGCATTTAGAAAGTGAAGCAACACTCATTCACTTCGCACACTGAATAGAAGTGATGGAACAGACTGCTTCTCTTTCATAGAAACGCATGTGAGTTTCTTGTGAATGCTTGCAAGTGGCTTAAGGCACTTTCAAAGGAAAGTGATTTTCTCTGAAAGGACAGCATTTAGAAAGTGAAGCAACACTCCATTCACTTTGTACAGTGAATTGAAGTGTTGGAACAGACTGCCTCTCTTTCAGAGAAATGCATGTGAGTTTCTGTTGAATGCTTGTCAGTAGCTTAAGGCTCTTTCAAAGGAAAGTGATTTTCTCTGAAAGGACAGCATTTAGAAAGTAAAGCAACACTCCATTCCCTTCGCGCAATGAATTGAAGTGTTGGAACAGACTGCTTCTCTTTCATAGAAACGCATTAGTGTTTCTTGTGAATGCTTGCAAGTTGCTTAAGGCACTTTCAAAGGAAAGTGATTTTCTCTGAAAGGACAGCATTTAGAAAGTGAAGCAACACTCCATTCACTTCGCACAGTGAATTGAAGTGTTGGAACAGACTGCTTCTCTTTCATAGAAACGCATTAGTGTTTCTTGTGAATGCTTGCAAGTGGCTTAAGGCACTTTCAAAGGAAAGTGATTTTCTCTGAAAGGACAGAATTTAGAAAGTGAAGCAACACTCCATTCACTTTGTACAGTGAATTGAAGTGTTGGAACAGACTGCCTCTCTTTCAGAGAAATGCATGTGAGTTTCTGTTGAATGCTTGTCAGTAGCTTAAGGCTCTTTCAAAGGAAAGTGATTTTCTCTGAAAGGACAGCATTTAGAAAGTAAAGCAACACTCCATTCCCTTCGCGCAATGAACTGAAGTGTTGGAACAGACTGCTTCTCTTTCATAGAAACGCATTAGTGTTTCTTGTGAATGCTTGTATGAAGCTTAAGGCACTTTCAAAGGAAAGTGATTTTCTCTGAAAGGACAGCATTTAGAAAGTGAGGCAACACTCCATTCACTTCGCACAGTGAATTGAAGTGTTGGAACAGACTGCTTCTCTTTCAGAGAAACGCATGTGAGTTTTTTGTGAATGCTTGAAAGTAGTTTAAGGCACTTTCAAAGGAAAGTGATTTTCTCTGAAAGGACAGAATTTAGAAAGTGATGCAACACTCCATTCACTTCGCACAGTGAATTGAAGTGTTGGAACAGACTGCTTCTCTTTCAGAGAAACGCATGTGAGTTTCTTCCTAATGCTTGTAAGTAGCTTCAGGCACTTTCAAAGGAAAGTGATTTTTCTCTGAAAGGACAGCATTTAGAAAATGAAGCAACACTCCATTCCCTTCGTGCAGTGAATTGAAGTGTTTGAACAGTCTGCTTCTCTTTAAGAGAAACGCATGTGAGTTTCTTCCTAATGCTTGCAAGTAGCTTAAGGCACTTTCAAAGGAAAGTGATTTTCTCTGAAAGGACAGCATTTAGAAACTGAAGCAACACTCCATTCACTTCGCACAGTGAATTGAAGTGTTGGAACAGACTGCTTCTCTTTCAGAGAAACGCATGTGAGTTTCTTGTGAATTCTTGCAAGTTGCTTAAGGGACTTTCAAAGGAAAGTGATTTTCTCTGAAAGGACAGCATTTAGATACTGAAGCAACACTCCATTCACTTCGCACAGTGAATTGAAGTGTTGGAACAGACTGCTTCTCTTTCAGAGAAACGCATGTGAGTTTTTTGTGAATGCTTGAAAGTAGTTTAAGGCACTTTCAAAGGAAAGTGATTTTCTCTGAAACGACAGAATTTAGAAAGTGATGCAACACTCCATTCACTTCGCACAGTGAATTGAAGTGTTTTAACAGACTGCTTCTCTTTCAGAGAAACGCATGTGAGTTTCTTCCTAATGCTTGTAAGTAGCTTCAGGCACTTTCAAAGGAAAGTGATTTTCTCTGAAAGGACAGCATTTAGAAAGTGAAGCAACACTCCATTCCCTTCGTGCAGTGAATTGAAGTGTTGGAACAGAGTTCTTCTCTTTCATAGAAACGCATTAGTGTTTCTTGTGAATGCTTGCAAGTGGCTTAAGGCACTTTCAAAGGAAAGTGATTTTCTCTGAAAGGACAGCATTTAGAAAGTGAAGCAACACTCCATTCACTTCGCACAGTGAATTGAAGTGTTGGAACAGACTGCCTCTCTTTCAGAGAAACGCATGTGAGTTTCTGCTGAATGCTTGTCAGTAGCTTAAGACTCTTTCAAAGGAAAGTGATTTTCTCTGAAAGGACAGCATTTAGAAAGTAGAGCAACACTCCATTCCCTTCGCGCAATGAATTGAAGTGTTGGAACAGACTGCTTCTCTTTCATAGAAACGCATTAGTGTTTCTTGTGAATGCTTGTAAGAAGCTTAAGGCACTTTCAAAGGAAAGTGATTTTCTCTGAAAGGACAGCATTTAGAAAGTGAAGCTACACTCCATTCACTTCGCACAGTGAATTGAAGTGTTGGAACAGACTGCTTCTCTTTCCGAGAAACGCATGTGAGTTTCTTGTGAATTCTTGCAAGTTGCTTAAGGCACTTTCAAAGGAAAGTGATTTTCTCTGAAAGGACAGCATTTAGAAAGTGAAGCAACACTCCATTCACTTCGCACAGTGAATTGAAGTGTTGGAACAGACTGCTTCTCTTTCATAGAAACGCATTAGTGTTTCTTGTGAATGCTTGCAAGTGGCTTAAGGCACTTTCAAAGGAAAGTGATTTTCTCTGAAAAGACAGCATTTAGAAAGTGAAGCAACACTCCATTCACTTCGCACAGTGAATTGAAGTGTTGGAACAGACTGCTTCTCTTTCCGAGAAACGCATGTGAGTTTCTTGTGAATTCTTGCAAGTTGCTTCAGGCACTTTCATAGGAAAGTGATTTTCTCTGAAAGGACAGCATTTAGAAAGTGAAGCAACACTCCATTCACTTCGCACAGTAAATTGAAGTGTTGGAACAGACTGCTTCTCTTTCAGAGAAACGCATGTGAGTTTTTTGTGAATGCTTGAAAGTAGTTTAAGGCACTTTCAAAGGAAAGTGATTTTCTTGAAAGGACAGAATTTAGAAAGTAAAGCAACACTCCATTCACTTCGCACAGTGAATTGAAGTGTTGGAACAGACTGCTTCTCTTTCAGAGAAACGCATGTGAGCTTCTTCCTAATGCTTGCAAGTAGCTTAAGGCACTTTCAAAGGAAAGTGATTTTCTCTGAAAGGACAGCATTTAGAAAGTGAAGCAACACTCCATTCACTTCGCACAGTGAATAGAAGTGTTGGAACAGACTGCTTCTCTTTCAGAGAAACGCATGTGAGTTTCTTGTGAATGCTTGCAAGTTGCTTAAGGCACTTTCAAAGGAAAGTGATTTTCTCTGAAAGGACAGCATTTAGAAAGTGAAGCAACACTCCATTCACTTTGTACAGTGAATTGAAGTGTTGCAACAGACTGCCTCTCTTTCAGAGAAACGCATGTGAGTTTCTGTTGAATGCTTGTCAGTAGCTTAAGACTCTTTCAAAGGAAAGTGATTTTCTCTGAAAGGACAGCATTTAGAAAGTAGAGCAACACTCCATTCCCTTCGCGCAATGAATTGAAGTGTTGGAACAGACTGCTTCTCTTTCATAGAAACGCATTAGTGTTTCTTGTGAATGCTTGTAAGAAGCTTAAGGCACTTTCAAAGGTAAGTGATTTTCTCTGAAAGGACAGCATTTAGAAAGTGAAGCAACACTCCATTCACTTCGCACAGTGAATTGAAGTGTTGGAACAGACTGCTTCTCTTTCAGAGAAACGCATGTGAGTTTCTTGTGAATTCTTGCAAGTTGCTTAAGGCACTTTCAAAGGAAAGTGATTTTCTCTGAAAGGACAGCATTTAGAAAGTGAAGCAACACTCCATTCACTTCGCACAGTGAATTGAAGTGTTGGAACAGACTGCTTCTCTTTCATAGAAACGCATTAGAGTTTCTTGTGAATGCTTGCAAGTGGCTTAAGGCACTTTCAAAGGAAAGTGATTTTCTCTGAAAAGACAGCATTTAGAAAGTCAAGCAACACTCCATTCACTTCGCACAGTGAATTGAAGTGTTGGAACAGACTGCTTCTCTTTCAGAGAAACGCATGTGAGTTTCTTGTGAATTCTTGCAAGTTGCTTCAGGCACTTTCAAAGGAAAGTGATTTTCTCTGAAAGGTCAGCATTTAGAAAGTGAAGCAACACTCCATTCACTTCGCACAGTGAATTGAAGTGTTGGAACAGACTGCTTCTCTTTCAGAGAAACTCATGTGAGTTTTTTGTGAATGCTTGAAAGTAGTTTAAGGCACTTTCAAAGGAAAGTGATTTTCTCTGAAAGGACAGAATTTAGAAAGTGATGCAACACTCCATTCACTTCGCACAGTGAATTGAAGTGTTGGAACAGACTGCTTCTCTTTCAGAGAAACGCATGTGAGTTTCTTCCTAATGCTTGTAAGTAGCTTCAGGCACTTTCAAAGGAAAGTGATTTTTCTCTGAAAGGACAGCATTTAGAAAATGAAGCAACACTCCATTCCCTTCGTGCAGTGAATTGAAGTGTTTGAACAGTCTGCTTCTCTTTAAGAGAAACGCATGTGAGTTTCTTCCTAATGCTTGCAAGTAGCTTAAGGCACTTTCAAAGGAAAGTGATTTTCTCTGAAAGGACAGCATTTAGAAACTGAAGCAACACTCCATTCACTTCGCACAGTGAATTGAAGTGTTGGAACAGACTGCTTCTCTTTCAGAGAAACGCATGTGAGTTTCTTGTGAATTCTTGCAAGTTGCTTAAGGCACTTTCAAAGGAAAGTGATTTTCTCTGAAAGGACAGCATTTAGAAAGTAGAGCAACACTCCATTCCCTTCGCGCAATGAATTGAAGTGTTGGAACAGACTGCTTCTCTTTCATAGAAACGCATTAGTGTTTCTTGTGAATGCTTGTAAGAAGCTTAAGGCACTTTCAAAGGAAAGTGATTTTCTCTGAAAGGACAGCATTTAGAAAGTGAAGCAACACTCCATTCACTTCGCACAGTGAATTGAAGTGTTGGAACAGACTGCTTCTCTTTCAGAGAAACGCATGTGAGTTTCTTGTGAATTCTTGCAAGTTGCTTAAGGCACTTTCAAAGGAAAGTGATTTTCTCTGAAAGGACAGCATTTAGAAAGTGAAGCAACACTCCATTCACTTCGCACAGTGAATTGAAGTGTTGGAACAGACTGCTTCTCTTTCATAGAAACGCATTAGAGTTTCTTGTGAATGCTTGCAAGTGGCTTAAGGCACTTTCAAAGGAAAGTGATTTTCTCTGAAAAGACAGCATTTAGAAAGTCAAGCAACACTCCATTCACTTCGCACAGTGAATTGAAGTGTTGGAACAGACTGCTTCTCTTTCAGAGAAACGCATGTGAGTTTCTTGTGAATTCTTGCAAGTTGCTTCAGGCACTTTCAAAGGAAAGTGATTTTCTCTGAAAGGACAGCATTTAGAAAGTGAAGCAACACTCCATTCACTTCGCACAGTGAATTGAAGTGTTGGAACAGACTGCTTCTCTTTCAGAGAAACGCATGTGAGTTTTTTGTGAATGCTTGAAAGTAGTTTAAGGCACTTTCAAAGGAAAGTGATTTTCTCTGATAGGACAGAATTTAGAAAGTGATGCAACACTCCATTCACTTCGCACAGTGAATTGAAGTGTTGGAACAGACTGCTTCTCTTTCAGAGAAACGCATGTGAGTTTCTTCCTAATGCTTGTAAGTAGCTTCAGGCACTTTCAAAGGAAAGTGATTTTTCTCTGAAAGGACAGCATTTAGAAAATGAAGCAACACTCCATTCCCTTCGTGCAGTGAATTGAAGTGTTTGAACAGTCTGCTTCTCTTTAAGAGAAACGCATGTGAGTTTCTTGTGAATTCTTGCAAGTTGCTTAAGGCACTTTCAAAGGAAAGTGATTTTCACTGAAAGGACAGCATTTAGAAACTGAAGCAACACTCCATTCACTTCGCACAGTGAATTGAAGTGTTGGAACAGACTGCTTCTCTTTCAGAGAAACGCATGTGAGTTTCTTGTGAATTCTTGCAAGTTGCTTAAGGCACTTTCAAAGGAAAGTGATTTTCTCTGAAAGGACAGCATTTAGAAAGTAGAGCAACACTCCATTCTCTTCGCGCAATGAATTGAAGTGTTGGAACAGACTGCTTCTCTTTCATAGAAACGCATTAGTGTTTCTTGTGAATGCTTGTAAGAAGCTTAAGGCACTTTCAAAGGAAAGTGATTTTCTCTGAAAGGACAGAATTTAGAAAGTGAAGCAACACTCCATTCACTTCGCACAGTGAATTGAAGTGTTGGAACAGACTGCTTCTCTTTCAGAGAAACGCATGTGAGTTTCTTGTGAATTCTTGCAAGTTGCTTAAGGCACTTTCAAAGGAAAGTGATTTTCTCTGAAAGGACAGCATTTAGAAAGTGAAGCAACACTCCATTCACTTTGCACAGTGAATTGAAGTGTTGGAACAGACTGCTTCTCTTTCATAGAAACGCATTAGAGTTTCTTGTGAATGCTTGCAAGTGGCTTAAGGCACTTTCAAAGGAAAGTGATTTTCTCTGAAAAGACAGCATTTAGAAAGTCAAGCAACACTCCATTCACTTCGCACAGTGAATTGAAGTGTTGGAACAGACTGCTTCTCTTTCAGAGAAACGCATGTGAGTTTCTTGTGAATTCTTGCAAGTTGCTTCAGGCACTTTCAAAGGAAAGTGATTTTCTCTGAAAGGACAGCATTTAGAAAGTGAAGCAACACTCCATTCACTTCGCACAGTGAATTGAAGTGTTGGAACAGACTGCTTCTCTTTCAGAGAAACGCATGTGAGTTTTTTGTGAATGCTTGAAAGTAGTTTAAGGCACTTTCAAAGGAAAGTGATTTTCTCTGAAAGGACAGAATTTAGAAAGTGATGCAACACTCCATTCACTTCGCACAGTGAATTGAAGTGTTGGAACAGACTGCTTCTCTTTCAGAGAAACGCATGTGAGTTTCTTCCTAATGCTTGTAAGTAGCTTCAGGCACTTTCAAAGGAAAGTGATTTTTCTCTGAAAGGACAGCATTTAGAAAATGAAGCAACACTCCATTCCCTTCGTGCAGTGAATTGAAGTGTTTGAACAGTCTGCTTCTCTTTAAGAGAAACGCATGTGAGTTTCTTCCTAATGCTTGCAAGTAGCTTAAGGCACTTTCAAAGGAAAGTGATTTTCTCTGAAAGGACAGCATTTAGAAACTGAAGCAACACTCCATTCACTTCGCACATTGAATTGAAGTGTTGGAACAGACTGCTTCTCTTTCAGAGAAACGCATGTGAGTTTCTTGTGAATTCTTGCAAGTTGCTTAAGGGACTTTCAAAGGAAAGTGATTTTCTCTGAAAGGACAGCATTTAGATACTGAAGCAACACTCCATTCACTTCGCACAGTGAATTGAAGTGTTGGAACAGACTGCTTCTCTTTCAGAGAAACGCATGTGAGTTTTTTGTGAATGCTTGAAAGTAGTTTAAGGCACTTTCAAAGGAAAGTGATTTTCTCTGAAAGGACAGAATTTAGAAAGTGATGCAACACTCCATTCACTTCGCACAGTGAATTGAAGTGTTTTAACAGACTGCTTCTCTTTCAGAGAAACGCATGTGAGTTTCTTCCTAATGCTTGTAAGTAGCTTCAGGCACTTTCAAAGGAAAGTGATTTTCTCTGAAAGGACAGCATTTAGAAAGTGAAGCAACACTCCATTCCCTTCGTGCAGTGAATTGAAGTGTTGGAACAGAGTTCTTCTCTTTCATAGAAACTCATTAGTGTTTCTTGTGAATGCTTGCAAGTGGCTTAAGGCACTTTCAAAGGAAAGTGATTTTCTCTGAAAGGACAGCATTTAGAAAGTGAAGCAACACTCCATTCACTTCGCACAGTGAATTGAAGTGTTGGAACAGACTGCCTCTCTTTCAGAGAAACGCATGTGAGTTTCTGCTGAATGCTTGTCAGTAGCTTAAGACTCTTTCAAAGGAAAGTGATTTTCTCTGAAAGGACAGCATTTAGAAAGTAGAGCAACACTCCATTCCCTTCGCGCAATGAATTGAAGTGTTGGAACAGACTGCTTCTCTTTCATAGAAACGCATTAGTGTTTCTTGTGAATACTTGTAAGAAGCTTAAGGCACTTTCAAAGGAAAGTGATTTTCTCTGAAAGGACAGCATTTAGAAAGTGAAGCTACACTCCTTCACTTCGCACAGTGAATTGAAGTGTTGGAACAGACTGCTTCTCTTTCCGAGAAACGCATGTGAGTTTCTTGTGAATTCTTGCAAGTTGCTTAAGGCACTTTCAAAGGAAAGTGATTTTCTCTGAAAGGACAGCATTTAGAAAGTGAAGCAACACTCCATTCACTTCGCACAGTGAATTGAAGTGTTGGAACAGACTGCTTCTCTTTCATAGAAACGCATTAGTGTTTCTTGTGAATGCTTGCAAGTGGCTTAAGGCACTTTCAAAGGAAAGTGATTTTCTCTGAAAAGACAGCATTTAGAAAGTGAAGCAACACTCCATTCACTTCGCACAGTGAATTGAAGTGTTGGAACAGACTGCTTCTCTTTCCGAGAAACGCATGTGAGTTTCTTGTGAATTCTTGCAAGTTGCTTCAGGCACTTTCATAGGAAAGTGATTTTCTCTGAAAGGACAGCATTTAGAAAGTGAAGCAACACTCCATTCACTTCGCACAGTGAATTGAAGTGTTGGAACAGACTGCTTCTCTTTCAGAGAAACGCATGTGAGTTTTTTGTGAATGCTTGAAAGTAGTTTAAGGCACTTTCAAAGGAAAGTGATTTTCTCTGAAAGGACAGAATTTAGAAAGTAAAGCAACACTCCATTCACTTCGCACAGTGAATTGAAGTGTTGGAACAGACTGCTTCTCTTTCAGAGAAACGCATGTGAGCTTCTTCCTAATGCTTGCAAGTAGCTTAAGGCACTTTCAAAGGAAAGTGATTTTCTCTGAAAGGACAGCATTTAGAAAGTGAAGCAACACTCCATTCACTTCGCACAGTGAATAGAAGTGTTGGAACAGACTGCTTCTCTTTCAGAGAAACGCATGTGAGTTTCATGTGAATGCTTGCAAGTTGCTTAAGGCACTTTCAAAGGAAAGTGATTTTCTCTGAAAGGACAGCATTTAGAAAGTGAAGCAACACTCCATTCACTTTGTACAGTGAATTGAAGTGTTGCAACAGACTGCCTCTCTTTCAGAGAAACGCATGTGAGTTTCTGTTGAATGCTTGTCAGTAGCTTAAGACTCTTTCAAAGGAAAGTGATTTTCTCTGAAAGGACAGCATTTAGAAAGTAGAGCAACACTCCATTCCCTTCGCGCAATGAATTGAAGTGTTGGAACAGACTGCTTCTCTTTCATAGAAACGCATTAGTGTTTCTTGTGAATGCTTGTAAGAAGCTTAAGGCACTTTAAAAGGAAAGTGATTTTCTCTGAAAGGACAGCATTTAGAAAGTGAAGCAACACTCCATTCACTTCGCACAGTGAATTGAAGTGTTGGAACAGACTGCTTCTCTTTCAGAGAAACGCATGTGAGTTTCTTGTGAATTCTTGCAAGTTGCTTAAGGCACTTTCAAAGGAAAGTGATTTTCTCTGAAAGGACAGCATTTAGAAAGTGAAGCAACACTCCATTCACTTCGCACAGTGAATTGAAGTGTTGGAACAGACTGCTTCTCTTTCATAGAAACGCATTAGAGTTTCTTGTGAATGCTTGCAAGTGGCTTAAGGCACTTTCAAAGGAAAGTGATTTTCTCTGAAAAGACAACATTTAGAAAGTCAAGCAACACTCCATTCACTTCGCACAGTGAATTGAAGTGTTGGAACAGACTGCTTCTCTTTCAGAGAAACGCATGTGAGTTTCTTGTGAATTCTTGCAAGTTGCTTCAGGCACTTTCAAAGGAAAGTGATTTTCTCTGAAAGGACAGCATTTAGAAAGTGAAGCAACACTCCATTCACTTCGCACAGTGAATTGAAGTGTTGGAACAGACTGCTTCTCTTTCAGAGAAACGCATGTGAGTTTTTTGTGAATGCTTGAAAGTAGTTTAAGGCACTTTCAAAGGAAAGTGATTTTCTCTGAAAGGACAGAATTTAGAAAGTGAAGCAACACTCCATTCACTTTGCACAGTGAATTGAAATGTTGGAACAGACTGCTTCTCTTTCAGAGAAACGCATGTGAGCTTCTTCCTAATGCTTGCAAGTAGCTTAAGGCACTTTCAAAGGAAAGTGATTTTCTCTGAAAGGACAGCATTTAGAAAGTGAAGCAACACTCATTCACTTCGCACACTGAATAGAAGTGTTGGAACAGACTGCTTCTCTTTCAGAGAAACGCATGTGAGTTTCTTGTGAATGCTTGCAAGTTGCTTAAGGCACTTTCAAAGGAAAGTGATTTTCTCTGACAGGACAGCATTTAGAAAGTGAAGCAACGCTCCATTCACTTTGTACAGTGAATTGAAGTGTTGGAACAGACTGCTTCTCTTTCAGAGAAACGCATGTGAGTTTCTTGTGAATTCTTGCAAGTTGCTTCAGGCACTTTCAAAGGAAAGTGATTTTCTCTGAAAGGACAGCATTTAGAAAGTGAAGCAACACTCCATTCACTTCGCACAGTGAATTGAAGTGTTGGAACAGACTGCTTCTCTTTCAGAGAAACGCATGTGAGTTTTTTGTGAATGCTTGAAAGTAGTTTAAGGCACTTTCAAAGGAAAGTGATTTTCTCTGAAAGGACAGAATTTAGAAAGTGATGCAACACTCCATTCACTTCGCACAGTGAATTGAAGTGTTGGAACAGACTGCTTCTCTTTCAGAGAAACGCATGTGAGTTTCTTCCTAATGCTTGTAAGTAGCTTCAGGCACTTTCAAAGGAAAGTGATTTTTCTCTGAAAGGACAGCATTTAGAAAATGAAGCAACACTCCATTCCCTTCGTGCAGTGAATTGAAGTGTTTGAACAGTCTGCTTCTCTTTAAGAGAAACGCATGTGAGTTTCTTCCTAATGCTTGCAAGTAGCTTAAGGCACTTTCAAAGGAAAGTGATTTTCTCTGAAAGGACAGCATTTAGAAACTGAAGCAACACTCCATTCACTTCGCACAGTGAATTGAAGTGTTGGAACAGACTGCTTCTCTTTCAGAGAAACGCATGTGAGTTTCTTGTGAATTCTTGCAAGTTGCTTAAGGGACTTTCAAAGGAAAGTGATTTTCTCTGAAAGGACAGCATTTAGATACTGAAGCAACACTCCATTCACTTCGCACAGTGAATTGAAGTGTTGGAACAGACTGCTTCTCTTTCAGAGAAACGCATGTGAGTTTTTTGTGAATGCTTGAAAGTAGTTTAAGGCACTTTCAAAGGAAAGTGATTTTCTCTGAAAGGACAGAATTTAGAAAGTGATGCAACACTCCATTCACTTCGCACAGTGAATTGAAGTGTTTTAACAGACTGCTTCTCTTTCAGAGAAACGCATGTGAGTTTCTTCCTAATGCTTGTAAGTAGCTTCAGGCACTTTCAAAGGAAAGTGATTTTCTCTGAAAGGACAGCATTTAGAAAGTGAAGCAACACTCCATTCCCTTCGTGCAGTGAATTGAAGTGTTGGAACAGAGTTCTTTTCTTTCATAGAAACGCATTAGTGTTTCTTGTGAATGCTTGCAAGTGGCTTAAGGCACTTTCAAAGGAAAGTGATTTTCTCTGAAAGGACAGCATTTAGAAAGTAGAGCAACACTCCATTCCCTTCGCGCAATGAATTGAAGTGTTGGAACAGACTGCTTCTCTTTCATAGAAACGCATTAGTGTTTCTTGTGAATGCTTGTAAGAAGCTTAAGGCACTTTAAAAGGAAAGTGATTTTCTCTGAAAGGACAGCATTTAGAAAGTGAAGCAACACTCCATTCACTTCGCACAGTGAATTGAAGTGTTGGAACAGACTGCTTCTCTTTCAGAGAAACGCATGTGAGTTTCTTGTGAATTCTTGCAAGTTGCTTAAGGCACTTTCAAAGGAAAGTGATTTTCTCTGAAAGGACAGCATTTAGAAAGTGAAGCAACACTCCATTCACTTCGCACAGTGAATTGAAGTGTTGGAACAGACTGCTTCTCTTTCATAGAAACGCATTAGAGTTTCTTGTGAATGCTTGCAAGTGGCTTAAGGCACTTTCAAAGGAAAGTGATTTTCTCTGAAAAGACAACATTTAGAAAGTCAAGCAACACTCCATTCACTTCGCACAGTGAATTGAAGTGTTGGAACAGACTGCTTCTCTTTCAGAGAAACGCATGTGAGTTTCTTGTGAATTCTTGCAAGTTGCTTCAGGCACTTTCAAAGGAAAGTGATTTTCTCTGAAAGGACAGCATTTAGAAAGTGAAGCAACACTCCATTCACTTCGCACAGTGAATTGAAGTGTTGGAACAGACTGCTTCTCTTTCAGAGAAACGCATGTGAGTTTTTTGTGAATGCTTGAAAGTAGTTTAAGGCACTTTCAAAGGAAAGTGATTTTCTCTGAAAGGACAGAATTTAGAAAGTGAAGCAACACTCCATTCACTTTGCACAGTGAATTGAAATGTTGGAACAGACTGCTTCTCTTTCAGAGAAACGCATGTGAGCTTCTTCCTAATGCTTGCAAGTAGCTTAAGGCACTTTCAAAGGAAAGTGATTTTCTCTGAAAGGACAGCATTTAGAAAGTGAAGCAACACTCATTCACTTCGCACACTGAATAGAAGTGTTGGAACAGACTGCTTCTCTTTCAGAGAAACGCATGTGAGTTTCTTGTGAATGCTTGCAAGTTGCTTAAGGCACTTTCAAAGGAAAGTGATTTTCTCTGACAGGACAGCATTTAGAAAGTGAAGCAACGCTCCATTCACTTTGTACAGTGAATTGAAGTGTTGGAACAGACTGCTTCTCTTTCAGAGAAACGCATGTGAGTTTCTTGTGAATTCTTGCAAGTTGCTTCAGGCACTTTCAAAGGAAAGTGATTTTCTCTGAAAGGACAGCATTTAGAAAGTGAAGCAACACTCCATTCACTTCGCACAGTGAATTGAAGTGTTGGAACAGACTGCTTCTCTTTCAGAGAAACGCATGTGAGTTTTTTGTGAATGCTTGAAAGTAGTTTAAGGCACTTTCAAAGGAAAGTGATTTTCTCTGAAAGGACAGAATTTAGAAAGTGATGCAACACTCCATTCACTTCGCACAGTGAATTGAAGTGTTGGAACAGACTGCTTCTCTTTCAGAGAAACGCATGTGAGTTTCTTCCTAATGCTTGTAAGTAGCTTCAGGCACTTTCAAAGGAAAGTGATTTTTCTCTGAAAGGACAGCATTTAGAAAATGAAGCAACACTCCATTCCCTTCGTGCAGTGAATTGAAGTGTTTGAACAGTCTGCTTCTCTTTAAGAGAAACGCATGTGAGTTTCTTCCTAATGCTTGCAAGTAGCTTAAGGCACTTTCAAAGGAAAGTGATTTTCTCTGAAAGGACAGCATTTAGAAACTGAAGCAACACTCCATTCACTTCGCACAGTGAATTGAAGTGTTGGAACAGACTGCTTCTCTTTCAGAGAAACGCATGTGAGTTTCTTGTGAATTCTTGCAAGTTGCTTAAGGGACTTTCAAAGGAAAGTGATTTTCTCTGAAAGGACAGCATTTAGATACTGAAGCAACACTCCATTCACTTCGCACAGTGAATTGAAGTGTTGGAACAGACTGCTTCTCTTTCAGAGAAACGCATGTGAGTTTTTTGTGAATGCTTGAAAGTAGTTTAAGGCACTTTCAAAGGAAAGTGATTTTCTCTGAAAGGACAGAATTTAGAAAGTGATGCAACACTCCATTCACTTCGCACAGTGAATTGAAGTGTTTTAACAGACTGCTTCTCTTTCAGAGAAACGCATGTGAGTTTCTTCCTAATGCTTGTAAGTAGCTTCAGGCACTTTCAAAGGAAAGTGATTTTCTCTGAAAGGACAGCATTTAGAAAGTGAAGCAACACTCCATTCCCTTCGTGCAGTGAATTGAAGTGTTGGAACAGAGTTCTTTTCTTTCATAGAAACGCATTAGTGTTTCTTGTGAATGCTTGCAAGTGGCTTAAGGCACTTTCAAAGGAAAGTGATTTTCTCTGAAAGGACAGCATTTAGAAAGTGAAGCAACACTCCATTCACTTCGCACAGTGAATTGAAGTGTTGGAACAGACTGCTTCTCTTTCAGAGAAACGCATGTGAGTTTTTTGTGAATGCTTGAAAGTAGTTTAAGGCACTTTCAAAGGAAAGTGATTTTCTCTGAAAGGACAGAATTTAGAAAGTGAAGCAACACTCCATTCACTTTGCACAGTGAATTGAAATGTTGGAACAGACTGCTTCTCTTTCAGAGAAACGCATGTGAGCTTCTTCCTAATGCTTGCAAGTAGCTTAAGGCACTTTCAAAGGAAAGTGATTTTCTCTGAAAGGACAGCATTTAGAAAGTGAAGCAACACTCATTCACTTCGCACACTGAATAGAAGTGTTGGAACAGACTGCTTCTCTTTCAGAGAAACGCATGTGAGTTTCTTGTGAATGCTTGCAAGTTGCTTAAGGCACTTTCAAAGGAAAGTGATTTTCTCTGACAGGACAGCATTTAGAAAGTGAAGCAACGCTCCATTCACTTTGTACAGTGAATTGAAGTGTTGGAACAGACTGCTTCTCTTTCAGAGAAACGCATGTGAGTTTCTTGTGAATTCTTGCAAGTTGCTTCAGGCACTTTCAAAGGAAAGTGATTTTCTCTGAAAGGACAGCATTTAGAAAGTGAAGCAACACTCCATTCACTTCGCACAGTGAATTGAAGTGTTGGAACAGACTGCTTCTCTTTCAGAGAAACGCATGTGAGTTTTTTGTGAATGCTTGAAAGTAGTTTAAGGCACTTTCAAAGGAAAGTGATTTTCTCTGAAAGGACAGAATTTAGAAAGTGATGCAACACTCCATTCACTTCGCACAGTGAATTGAAGTGTTGGAACAGACTGCTTCTCTTTCAGAGAAACGCATGTGAGTTTCTTCCTAATGCTTGTAAGTAGCTTCAGGCACTTTCAAAGGAAAGTGATTTTTCTCTGAAAGGACAGCATTTAGAAAATGAAGCAACACTCCATTCCCTTCGTGCAGTGAATTGAAGTGTTTGAACAGTCTGCTTCTCTTTAAGAGAAACGCATGTGAGTTTCTTCCTAATGCTTGCAAGTAGCTTAAGGCACTTTCAAAGGAAAGTGATTTTCTCTGAAAGGACAGCATTTAGAAACTGAAGCAACACTCCATTCACTTCGCACAGTGAATTGAAGTGTTGGAACAGACTGCTTCTCTTTCAGAGAAACGCATGTGAGTTTCTTGTGAATTCTTGCAAGTTGCTTAAGGGACTTTCAAAGGAAAGTGATTTTCTCTGAAAGGACAGCATTTAGATACTGAAGCAACACTCCATTCACTTCGCACAGTGAATTGAAGTGTTGGAACAGACTGCTTCTCTTTCAGAGAAACGCATGTGAGTTTTTTGTGAATGCTTGAAAGTAGTTTAAGGCACTTTCAAAGGAAAGTGATTTTCTCTGAAAGGACAGAATTTAGAAAGTGATGCAACACTCCATTCACTTCGCACAGTGAATTGAAGTGTTTTAACAGACTGCTTCTCTTTCAGAGAAACGCATGTGAGTTTCTTCCTAATGCTTGTAAGTAGCTTCAGGCACTTTCAAAGGAAAGTGATTTTCTCTGAAAGGACAGCATTTAGAAAGTGAAGCAACACTCCATTCCCTTCGTGCAGTGAATTGAAGTGTTGGAACAGAGTTCTTTTCTTTCATAGAAACGCATTAGTGTTTCTTGTGAATGCTTGCAAGTGGCTTAAGGCACTTTCAAAGGAAAGTGATTTTCTCTGAAAGGACAGCATTTAGAAAGTGAAGCAACACTCCATTCACTTCGCACAGTGAATTGAAGTGTTGGAACAGACTGCCTCTCTTTCAGAGAAACGCATGTGAGTTTCTGCTGAATGCTTGTCAGTAGCTTAAGACTCTTTCAAAGGAAAGTGATTTTCTCTGAAAGGACAGCATTTAGAAAGTAGAGCAACACTCCATTCCCTTCGCGCAATGAATTGAAGTGTTGGAACAGACTGCTTCTCTTTCATAGAAACGCATTAGTGTTTCTTGTGAATGCTTGTAAGAAGCTTAAGGCACTTTCAAAGGAAAGTGATTTTCTCTGAAAGGACAGCATTTAGAAAGTGAAGCTACACTCCATTCACTTCGCACAGTGAATTGAAGTGTTGGAACAGACTGCTTCTCTTTCCGAGAAACGCATGTGAGTTTCTTGTGAATTCTTGCAAGTTGCTTAAGGCACTTTCAAAGGAAAGTGATTTTCTCTGAAAGGACAGCATTTAGAAAGTGAAGCAACACTCCATTCACTTCGCACAGTGAATTGAAGTGTTGGAACAGACTGCTTCTCTTTCATAGAAACGCATTAGTGTTTCTTGTGAATGCTTGCAAGTGGCTTAAGGCACTTTCAAAGGAAAGTGATTTTCTCTGAAAAGACAGCATTTAGAAAGTGAAGCAACACTCCATTCACTTCGCACAGTGAATTGAAGTGTTGGAACAGACTGCTTCTCTTTCCGAGAAACGCATGTGAGCTTCTTCCTAATGCTTGCAAGTAGCTTAAGGCACTTTCAAAGGAAAGTGATTTTCTCTGAAAGGACAGCATTTAGAAAGTGAAGCAACACTCCATTCACTTCGCACAGTGAATAGAAGTGTTGGAACAGACTGCTTCTCTTTCAGAGAAACGCATGTCAGTTTCTTGTGAATGCTTGCAAGTTGCTTAAGGCACTTTCAAAGGAAAGTGATTTTCTCTGAAAGGACAGCATTTAGAAAGTGAAGCAACACTCCATTCACTTTGTACAGTGAATTGAAGTGTTGCAACAGACTGCCTCTCTTTCAGAGAAACGCATGTGAGTTTCTGTTGAATGCTTGTCAGTAGCTTAAGACTCTTTCAAAGGAAAGTGATTTTCTCTGAAAGGACAGCATTTAGAAAGTAGAGCAACACTCCATTCCCTTCGCGCAATGAATTGAAGTCTTGGAACAGACTGCTTCTCTTTCATAGAAACGCATTAGTGTTTCTTGTGAATGCTTGTAAGAAGCTTAAGGCACTTTCAAAGGAAAGTGATTTTCTCTGAAAGGACAGCATTTAGAAAGTGAAGCAACACTCCATTCACTTCGCACAGTGAATTGAAGTGTTGGAACAGACTGCTTCTCTTTCAGAGAAACGCATGTGAGTTTCTTGTGAATTCTTGCAAGTTGCTTCAGGCACTTTCAAAGGAAAGTGATTTTCTCTGAAAGGACAGCATTTAGAAAGTGAAGCAACACTCCATTCACTTCGCACAGTGAATTGAAGTGTTGGAACAGACTGCTTCTCTTTCAGAGAAACGCATGTGAGTTTTTTGTGAATGCTTGAAAGTAGTTTAAGGCACTTTCAAAGGAAAGTGATTTTCTCTGAAAGGACAGAATTTAGAAAGTGATGCAACACTCCATTCACTTCGCACAGTGTATTGAAGTGTTGGAACAGACTGCTTCTCTTTCAGAGAAACGCATGTGAGTTTCTTCCTAATGCTTGTAAGTAGCTTCAGGCACTTTCAAAGGAAAGTGATTTTTCTCTGAAAGGACAGCATTTAGAAAATGAAGCAACACTCCATTCCCTTCGTGCAGTGAATTGAAGTGTTTGAACAGTCTGCTTCTCTTTAAGAGAAACGCATGTGAGTTTCTTCCTAATGCTTGCAAGTAGCTTAAGGCACTTTCAAAGGAAAGTGATTTTCTCTGAAAGGACAGCATTTAGAAACTGAAGCAACACTCCATTCACTTCGCACAGTGAATTGAAGTGTTGGAACAGACTGCTTCTCTTTCAGAGAAACGCATGTGAGTTTCTTGTGAATTCTTGCAAGTTGCTTAAGGCACTTTCAAAGGAAAGTGATTTTCTCTGAAAGGACAGCATTTAGAAAGTAGAGCAACACTCCATTCCCTTCGCGCAATGAATTGAAGTGTTGGAACAGACTGCTTCTCTTTCATAGAAACGCATTAGTGTTTCTTGTGAATGCTTGTAAGAAGCTTAAGGCACTTTCAAAGGAAAGTGATTTTCTCTGAAAGGACAGCATTTAGAAAGTGAAGCAACACTCCATTCACTTCGCACAGTGAATTGAAGTGTTGGAACAGACTGCTTCTCTTTCAGAGAAACGCATGTGAGTTTCTTGTGAATTCTTGCAAGTTGCTTAAGGCACTTTCAAAGGAAAGTGATTTTCTCTGAAAGGACAGCATTTAGAAAGTGAAGCAACACTCCATTCACTTCGCACAGTGAATTGAAGTGTTGGAACAGACTGCTTCTCTTTCATAGAAACGCATTAGAGTTTCTTGTGAATGCTTGCAAGTGGCTTAAGGCACTTTCAAAGGAAAGTGATTTTCTCTGAAAAGACATATTTAGAAAGTCAAGCAACACTCCATTCACTTCGCACAGTGAATTGAAGTGTTGGAACAGACTGCTTCTCTTTCAGAGAAACGCATGTGAGTTTCTTGTGAATTCTTGCAAGTTGCTTCAGGCACTTTCAAAGGAAAGTGATTTTCTCTGAAAGGACAGAATTTAGAAAGTGATGCAACACTCCATTCACTTCGCACAGTGAATTGAAGTGTTGGAACAGACTGCTTCTCTTTCAGAGAAACGCATGTGAGTTTCTTCCGAATGCTTGTAAGTAGCTTCAGGCACTTTCAAAGGAAAGTGATTTTTCTCTGAAAGGACAGCATTTAGAAAATGAAGCAACACTCCATTCCCTTCGTGCAGTGAATTGAAGTGTTTGAACAGTCTGCTTCTCTTTAAGAGAAACGCATGTGAGTTTCTTCCTAATGCTTGCAAGTAGCTTAAGGCACTTTCAAAGGAAAGTGATTTTCACTGAAAGGACAGCATTTAGAAACTGAAGCAACACTCCATTCACTTCGCACAGTGAATTGAAGTGTTGGAACAGACTGCTTCTCTTTCAGAGAAACGCATGTGAGTTTCTTGTGAATTCTTGCAAGTTGCTTAAGGCACTTTCAAAGGAAAGTGATTTTCTCTGAAAGGACAGCATTTAGAAAGTAGAGCAACACTCCATTCCCTTCGCGCAATGAATTGAAGTGTTGGAACAGACTGCTTCTCTTTCATAGAAACGCATTAGTGTTTCTTGTGAATGCTTGTAAGAAGCTTAAGGCACTTTCAAAGGAAAGTGATTTTCTCTGAAAGGACAGCATTTAGAAAGTGAAGCAACACTCCATTAACTTCGCACAGTGAATTGAAGTGTTGGAACAGACTACATCTCTTTCATAGAAACGCATGTGAGTTTCTTGTGAATTCTTGCAAGTTGCTTAAGGCACTTTCAAAGGAAAGTGATTTTCTCTGAAAGGACAGCATTTAGAAAGTGAAGCAACACTCCATTCACTTCGCACAGTGAATTGAAGTGTTGGAACAGACTGCTTCTCTTTCATAGAAACGCATTAGAGTTTCTTGTGAATGCTTGCAAGTGGCTTAAGGCACTTTCAAAGGAAAGTTATTTTCTCTGAAAAGACAGCATTTAGAAAGTCAAGCAACACTCCATTCACTTCGCACAGTGAATTGAAGTGTTGGAACAGACTGCTTCTCTTTCAGAGAAACGCATGTGAGTTTTTTGTGAATGCTTGAAAGTAGTTTAAGGCACTTTCAAAGGAAAGTGATTTTCTCTGAAAGGACAGAATTTAGAAAGTGATGCAACACTCCATTCACTTCGCACAGTGAATTGAAGTGTTGGAACAGACTGCTTCTCTTTCAGAGAAACGCATGTGAGTTTCTTCCTAATGCTTGTAAGTAGCTTCAGGCACTTTCAAAGGAAAGTGATTTTTCTCTGAAAGGACAGCATTTAGAAAATGAAGCAACACTCCATTCCCTTCGTGCAGTGAATTGAAGTGTTTGAACAGTCTGCTTCTCTTTAAGAGAAACGCATGTGAGTTTCTTCCAAATGCTTGCAAGTAGCTTAAGGCACTTTCAAAGGAAAGTGATTTTCTCTGAAAGGACAGCATTTAGAAACTGAAGCAACACTCCATTCACTTCGCACAGTGAATTGAAGTGTTGGAACAGACTGCTTCTCTTTCAGAGAAACGCATGTGAGTTTCTTGTGAATTCTTGCAAGTTGCTTAAGGGACTTTCAAAGGAAAGTGATTTTCTCTGAAAGGACAGCATTTAGATACTGAAGCAACACTCCATTCACTTCGCACAGTGAATTGAAGTGTTGGAACACACTGCTTCTTTTTCAGAGAAACGCATGTGAGTTTTTTGTGAATGCTTGAAAGTAGTTTAAGGCACTTTCAAAGGAAAGTGATTTTCTCTGAAAGGACAGAATTTAGAAAGTGATGCAACACTCCATTCACTTCGCACAGTGAATTGAAGTGTTTTAACAGACTGCTTCTCTTTCAGAGAAACGCATGTGAGTTTCTTCCTAATGCTTGTAAGTAGCTTCAGGCACTTTCAAAGGAAAGTGATTTTCTCTGAAAGGACAGCATTTAGAAAGTGAAGCAACACTCCATTCCCTTCGTGCAGTGAATTGAAGTGTTGGAACAGAGTTCTTCTCTTTCATAGAAACTCATTAGTGTTTCTTGTGAATGCTTGCAAGTGGCTTAAGGCACTTTCAAAGGAAAGTGATTTTCTCTGAAAGGACAGCATTTAGAAAGTGAAGCAACACTCCATTCACTTCGCACAGTGAATTGAAGTGTTGGAACAGACTGCCTCTCTTTCAGAGAAACGCATGTGAGTTTCTGCTGAATGCTTGTCAGTAGCTTAAGACTCTTTCAAAGGAAAGTGATTTTCTCTGAAAGGACAGCATTTAGAAAGTAGAGCAACACTCCATTCCCTTCGCGCAATGAATTGAAGTGTTGGAACAGACTGCTTCTCTTTCATAGAAACGCATTAGTGTTTCTTGTGAATGCTTGTAAGAAGCTTAAGGCACTTTCAAAGGAAAGTGATTTTCTCTGAAAGGACAGCATTTAGAAAGTGAAGCTACACTCCATTCACTTCGCACAGTGAATTGAAGTGTTGGAACAGACTGCTTCTCTTTCCGAGAAACGCATGTGAGTTTCTTGTGAATTCTTGCAAGTTGCTTAAGGCACTTTCAAAGGAAAGTGATTTTCTCTGAAAGGACAGCATTTAGAAAGTGAAGCAACACTCCATTCACTTCGCACAGTGAATTGAAGTGTTGGAACAGACTGCTTCTCTTTCATAGAAACGCATTAGTGTTTCTTGTGAATGCTTGCAAGTGGCTTAAGGCACTTTCAAAGGAAAGTGATTTTCTCTGAAAAGACAGCATTTAGAAAGTGAAGCAACACTCCATTCACTTCGCACAGTGAATTGAAGTGTTGGAACAGACTGCTTCTCTTTCCGAGAAACGCATGTGAGTTTCTTGTGAATTCTTGCAAGTTGCTTCAGGCACTTTCATAGGAAAGTGATTTTCTCTGAAAGGACAGCATTTAGAAAGTGAAGCAACACTCCATTCACTTCGCACAGTGAATTGAAGTGTTGGAACAGACTGCTTCTCTTTCAGAGAAACGCATGTGAGTTTTTTGTGAATGCTTGAAAGTAGTTTAAGGCACTTTCAAAGGAAAGTGATTTTCTCTGAAAGGACAGAATTTAGAAAGCAAAGCAACACTCCATTCACTTCGCACAGTGAATTGAAGTGTTGGAACAGACTGCTTCTCTTTCAGAGAAACGCATGTGAGCTTCTTCCTAATGCTTGCAAGTAGCTTAAGGCACTTTCAAAGGAAAGTGATTTTCTCTGAAAGGACAGCATTTAGAAAGTGAAGCAACACTCCATTCACTTCGCACAGTGAATAGAAGTGTTGGAACAGACTGCTTCTCTTTCAGAGAAACGCATGTGAGTTTCTTGTGAATGCTTGCAAGTTGCTTAAGGCACTTTCAAAGGAAAGTGATTTTCTCTGAAAGGACAGCATTTAGAAAGTGAAGCAACACTCCATTCACTTTGTACAGTGAATTGAAGTGTTGCAACAGACTGCCTCTCTTTCAGAGAAACGCATGTGAGTTTCTGTTGAATGCTTGTCAGTAGCTTAAGACTCTTTCAAAGGAAAGTGATTTTCTCTGAAAGGACAGCATTTAGAAAGTAGAGCAACACTCCATTCCCTTCGCGCAATGAATTGAAGTCTTGGAACAGACTGCTTCTCTTTCATAGAAACGCATTAGTGTTTCTTGTGAATGCTTGCAAGAAGCTTAAGGCACTTTCAAAGGAAAGTGATTTTCTCTGAAAGGACAGCATTTAGAAAGTGAAGCAACACTCCATTCACTTCGCACAGTGAATTGAAGTGTTGGAACAGACTGCTTCTCTTTCAGAGAAACGCATGTGAGTTTCTTGTGAATTCTTGCAAGTGGCTTAAGGCACTTTCAAAGGAAAGTGATTTTCTCTGAAAGGACAGCATTTAGAAAGTGAAGCAACACTCCATTCACTTCGCAAAGTGAATTGAAGTGTTGGAACAGACTGCTTCTCTTTCATAGAAACGCATTAGAGTTTCTTGTGAATGCTTGCAAGTGGCTTAAGGCACTTTCAAAGGAAAGTGATTTTCTCTGAAAAGACAGCATTTAGAAAGTCAAGCAACACTCCATTCACTTCGCACAGTGAATTGAAGTGTTGGAACAGACTGCTTCTCTTTCAGAGAAACGCATGTGAGTTTCTTGTGAATTCTTGCAAGTTGCTTCAGGCACTTTCAAAGGAAAGTGATTTTCTCTGAAAGGACAGCATTTAGAAAGTGAAGCAACACTCCATTCCCTTCGTGCAGTGAATTGAAGTGTTGGAACAGACTGCTTCTCTTTCAGTGAAACGCATGTGAGTTTTTTGTGAATGCTTGAAAGTAGTTTAAGGCACTTTCAAAGGAAAGTGATTTTCTCTGAAAGGACAGAATTTAGAAAGTGAAGCAACACTCCATTCACTTTGCACAGTGAATTGAAATGTTGGAACAGACTGCTTCTCTTTCAGAGAAACGCATGTGAGCTTCTTCCTAATGCTTGCAAGTAGCTTAAGGCACTTTCAAAGGAAAGTGATTTTCTCTGAAAGGACAGCCTTTAGAAAGTGAAGCAACACTCATTCACTTCGCACACTGAATAGAAGTGTTGGAACAGACTGCTTCTCTTTCAGAGAAACGCATGTGAGTTTCTTGTGAATGCTTGCAAGTTGCTTAAGGCACTTTCAAAGGAAAGTGATTTTCTCTGACAGGACAGCATTTAGAAAGTGAAGCAACGCTCCATTCACTTTGTACAGTGAATTGAAGTGTTGGAACAGACTGCCTCTCTTTCAGAGAAATGCATGTGAGTTTCTGTTGAATGCTTGTCAGTAGCTTAAGGCTCTTTCAAAGGAAAGTGATTTTCTCTGAAAGGACAGCATTTAGAAAGTAAAGCAACACTCCATTCCCTTCGCGCAATGAACTGAAGTGTTGGAACAGACTGCTTCTCTTTCATAGAAACGCATTAGTGTTTCTTGTGAATGCTTGTATGAAGCTTAAGGCACTTTCAAAGGAAAGTGATTTTCTCTGAAAGGACAGCATTTAGAAAGTGAGGCAACACTCCATTCACTTCGCACAGTGAATTGAAGTGTTGGAACAGACTGCTTCTCTTTCAGAGAAACGCATGTGAGTTTCTGTTGAATGCTTGTAAGTAGCTTAAGGCACTTTCAAAGGAAAGTGATTTTCTCTGAAAGGACAGCATTTATAAAGTGAAGCAACACTCCATTCCCTTCGTGCAGTGAATTGAAGTGTTGGAACAGACTGCTTCTCTTTCAGAGAAACGCATGTGAGTTTCTTCCTAATGCTTGCAAGTAGCTTAAGTCACTTTCAAGGGAAAGTGATTTTCTCTGAAAGGACAGCATTTAGAAAGTGAAACAACACTCCATTCACTTCGCACAGTGAATTGAAGTGTTGGAACAGACTGCTTCTCTTTCAGAGAAACGCATGTGAGTTTCTTTTGAATTCTTGCAAGTTGCTTAAGGCACTTTCAAAGGAAAGTGATTTTCTCTGAAAGGACAGCATTTAGAAACTGAAGCAACACTCCATTCACTTCGCACAGTGAATTGAAGTGTTGGAACAGACTGCTTCTCTTTCAGAGAAACGCATGTGAGTTTTTTGTGAATGCTTGAAAGTAGTTTAAGGCACTTTCAAAGGAAAGTGATTTTCTCTGAAAGGACAGAATTTAGAAAGTGAAGCAACACTCCATTCACTTCGCACAGTGAATTGAAGTGTTTGAACAGTCTGGTTCTCTTTCAGAGAAACGCATGTGCGTTTCTTCCTAATGCTTGCAAGTAGCTTAAGGCACTTTCAAAGGAAAGTGATTTTCTCTGAAAGGACAGCATTTAGAAAGTGAAGCAACACTCCATTCACTTCGAACAGTGAATTGAAGTGTTGGAACAGACTGCTTCTCTTTCAGAGAAACGCATGTGAGTTTCTGGTGAATGCTTGTAAGTAGCTTAAGGCACTTTCAAAGGAAAGTGATTTTCTCTGAAAGGACAGCATTTAGAAAGTGAAGCAACACTCCATTCACTTCGCACAGTGAATTGAAGTGTTGGAACAGACTGCTTCTCTTTCAGAGAAATGCATGTGAGTTTCTGTTGAATGCTTGTAAGTAGCTTAAGGCACTTTCAAAGGAAAGTGATTTTCTCTGAAAGGACAGCATTTAGAAAGTGAAGCAACACTCCATTCACTTCGCACAGTGAATTGAAGTGTTGGAACAGACTGCTTCTCTTTCAGAGAAACGCATGTGAGTTTCTTGTGAATTCTTGCAAGTTGCTTAAGGCACTTTCAAAGGAAAGTGATTTTCTCTGAAAGGACAGCATTTAGAAAGTGAAGCAACACTCCATTCACTTCGCACAGTGAATTGAAGTGTTGGAACAGACTGCTTCTCTTTCAGAGAAACGCATGTGAGTTTCTGGTGAATGCTTGTAAGAAGCTTAAGGCACTTTCAAAGGAAAGTGATTTTCTCTGAAAGGACAGCATTTAGAAACTGAAGCAACACTCCATTCACTTCGCACAGTGAATTGAAGTGTTGGAACAGACTGCTTCTCTTTAAGAGAAACGCATGTGAGTTTTTTGTGAATGCTTGAAATTAGTTTAAGGCACTTTCAAAGAAAAGTGATTTTCTCTGAAAGGACAGAATTTAGAAAGTGATGCAACACTCCATTCACTTCGCACAGTGAATTGAAGTGTTGGAACAGACTGCTTCTCTTTCAGAGAAACGCATGTGAGTTTCTTCCTAATGCTTGTAAGTAGCTTAAGGCACTTTCAAAGGAAAGTGATTTTCTCTGAAAGGACAGCATTTAGAAAGTGAAGCAACACTCCATTCCCTTCGTGCAGTGAATTGAAGTGTTGGAACAGAGTGCTTCTCTTTCATAGAAACGCATTAGTGTTTCTTGTGAATGCTTGCAAGTGGCTTAAGGCACTTTCAAAGGAAAGTGATTTTCTCTGAAAGGACAGCATTTAGAAAGTGAAGCAACACTCCATTCACTTCGCAGAGTGAATTGAAGTGTTGGAACAGACTGCTTCTCTTTCAGAGAAACGCATGTGAGTTTCTTGTGAATTCTTGCAAGTTGCTTCAGGCACTTTCATAGGAAAGTGATTTTCTCTGAAAGGACAGCATTTAGAAAGTGAAGCACCACTCCATTCACTTCGCACAGTGAATTGAAGTGTTGGAACAGACTGCTTCTCTTTCAGAGAAACGCATGTGAGTTTTTTGTGAATGCTTGAAAGTAGTTTAAGGCACTTTCAAAGGAAAGTGATTTTCTCTGAAAGGACAGAATTTAGAAAGTGAAGCAGCACTCCATTCACTTCGCACAGAATATTGAAGTGTTTGAACAGTCTACTTCTCCTTCAGAGAAACGCATGTGAGTTTCTTCCTAATGCTTGCAAGTAGCTTAAGGCACTTTCAAAGGAAAGTGATTTTCTCTGAAAGGACAGCATTTAGAAAGTGAAGCAACACTCCATTCACTTCGCACAGTGAATTGAAGTGTTGGAACAGACTGCTTCTCTTTCAGGGAAATGCATGTGAGTTTCTGTTGAATGCTAGTAAGTAGCTTAAGGCACTTTCAAAGGAAAGTGATTTTCTCTGAAAGGACAGCATTTAGAAAGTGAAGCAACACTCCATTCACTTCGCAGAGTGAATTGAAGTATTGGAACAGACTGCTTCTCTTTCAGAGAAACGCATGTGAGTTTCTGGTAAATCCTTGTAAGTAGCTTAAGGTACTTTCAAAGGAAAGTGATTTTCTCTGAAAGGAAAGCATTTAAAAAGTGAAGCAACACTCCATTCACTTCGCACAGTGAATTGAAGTGTTGGAACAGACTGCTTCTCTTTCAGAGAAACGCATGTGAGTTTCTTGTGAATTCTTGCAAGGTGCTTAAGGCACTTTCAAAGGAAAGTGATTTTCTCTGAAAGGACAGCATTTAGAAACTGAAGCAACACTCCATTCACTTCGCACAGTAAATTGAAGTGTTGGAACAGACTGCTTCTCTTTCAGAGAAACGCATGTGAGTTTCTTCCTAATGCTTGCAAGTAGCTTCAGGCACTTTCAAAGAAAAGTGATTTTCTCTGAAAGGACAGCATTTAGAAAGTGAAGCAACACTCCATTCCCTTCGTGCAGTGAATTGAAGTGTTGGAACAGAGTGCTTCTCTTTCATAGAAACGCATTAGTGTTTCTTGTGAATGCTTGCAAGTGGCTTAAGGCACTTATAAAGGAAAGTGATTTTCTCTGAAAGGACAGCATTTAGAAAGTGAAGCAACACTCCATTCACTTTGTACAGTGAATTGAAGTGTTGGAACAGACTGCCTCTCTTTCAGAGAAATGCATGTGAGTTTCTGTTGAATGCTTGTCAGTAGCTTAAGGCTCTTTCAAAGGAAAGTGATTTTCTCTGAAAGGACAGCATTTAGAAAGTAAAGCAACACTCCATTCCCTTCGCGCAATGAATTGAAGTGTTGGAACAGACTGCTTCTCTTTCATAGAAACGCATTAGTGTTTCTTGTGAATGCTTGTAAGAAGCTTAAGGCACTTTCAAAGGAAAGTGATTTTCTCTGAAAGGATAGCATTTAGAAAGTGAAGCAACACTCCATTCACTTCGCACAGTGAATTGAAGTGTTGGAACAGACTGCTTCTCTTTCAGAGAAACGCATGTGAGTTTCTTGTGAATTCTTGCAAGTTGCTTAAGGCACTTTCAAAGGAAAGTGATTTTCTCTGAAAGGACAGCATTTAGAAAGTGAAGTAACACTCCATTCACTTCGCACAGTGAATTGAAGTGTTGGAACAGACTGCTTCTCTTTCAGAGAAACGCATGTGAGTTTTTTGTGAATGCTTGAAAGTAGTTTAAGGCACTTTCAAAGGAAAGTGATTTTCTCTGAAAGGACAGAATTTAGAAAGTGAGGCAACACTCCATTCACTTCGCACAGTGAATTGAAGTGTTTGAACAGTCTGCTTCTCTTTCAGAGAAACGCATGTGAGTTTCTTCCTAATGCTTGCAAGAAGCTTCAGGCACTTTCAAAGAAAAGTGATTTTCTCTGAAAGGACAGCGTTTAGAAAGTGAAGCAACACTCCATTCCCTTCGTGCAGTGAATTGAAGTGTTGGAACAGAGTGCTTCTCTTTCATAGAAACGCATTAGTGTTTCTTGTGAATGCTTGCAAGTGGCTTAAGGCACTTTCAAAGGAAAGTGATTTTCTCTGAAAGGACAGCATTTAGAAAGTGAAGCAACACTCCATTCACTTTGTACAGTGAATTGAAGTGTTGGAACAGACTGCCTCTCTTTCAGAGAAATGCATGTGAGTTTCTGTTGAATGCTTGTCAGTAGCTTAAGGCTCTTTCAAAGGAAAGTGATTTTCTCTGAAAGGACAGCATTTAGAAAGTGAAGCAACACTCCATTCACTTCGCACAGTGAATAGAAGTGTTGGAACAGACTGCTTCTCTTTCAGAGAAACGCATGTGAGTTTCTTGTGAATGCTTGCAAGTTGCTTAAGGCACTTTCAAAGGAAAGTGATTTTCTCTGAAAGGACAGCATTTGGAAAGTGAAGCAACACTCCATTCACTTTGTACAGTGAATTGAAGTGTTGGAACAGACTGCCTCTCTTTCAGAGAAATGCATGTGAGTTTCTGTTGAATGCATGTCAGTAGCTTAAGGCTCTTTCAAAGGAAAGTGATTTTCTCTGAAAGGACAGCATTTAGAAACTGAAGCAACACTCCATTCCCTTCGTGCAGTGAATTGAAGTGTTTGAACAGTCTGCTTCTCTTTAAGAGAAACGCATGTGAGTTTCTTCCTAATGCTTGCAAGTAGCTTAAGGCACTTTCAAAGGAAAGTGATTTTCTCTGAAAGGACAGCATTTAGAAACTGAAGCAACACTCCATTCACTTCGCACAGTGAATTGAAGTGTTGGAACAGACTGCTTCTCTTTCAGAGAAACGCATGTGAGTTTCTTGTGAATTCTTGCAAGTTTCTTAAGGGACTTTCAAAGGAAAGTGATTTTCTCTGAAAGGACAGCATTTAGATACTGAAGCAACACTCCATTCACTTCGCACAGTGAATTGAAGTGTTGGAACAGACTGCTTCTCTTTCAGAGAAACGCATGTGAGTTTTTTGTGAATGCTTGAAAGTAGTTTAAGGCACTTTCAAAGGAAAGTGATTTTCTCTGAAAGGACAGAATTTAGAAAGTGATGCAACACTCCATTCACTTCGCACAGTGAATTGGAGTGTTTTAACAGACTGCTTCTCTTTCAGAGAAACGCATGTGAGTTTCTTCCTAATGCTTGTAAGTAGCTTCAGGCACTTTCAAAGGAAAGTGATTTTCTCTGAAAGGACAGCATTTAGAAAGTGAAGCAACACTCCATTCCCTTCGTGCAGTGAATTGAAGTGTTGGAACAGAGTTCTTCTCTTTCATAGAAACGCATTAGTGTTTCTTGTGAATGCTTGCAAGTGGCTTAAGGCACTTTCAAAGGAAAGTGATTTTCTCTGAAAGGACAGCATTTAGAAAGTGAAGCAACACTCCATTCACTTCGCACAGTGAATTGAAGTGTTGGAACAGACTGCCTCTCTTTCAGAGAAACGCATGTGAGTTTCTGCTGAATGCTTGTCAGTAGCTTAAGACTCTTTCAAAGGAAAGGGATTTTCTCTGAAAGGACAGCATTTAGAAAGTAGAGCAACACTCCATTCCCTTCGCGCAATGAATTGAAGTGTTGGAACAGACTGCTTCTCTTTCATAGAAACGCATTAGTGTTTCTTGTGAATGCTTGTAAGAAGCTTAAGGCACTTTCAAAGGAAAGTGATTTTCTCTGAAAGGACAGCATTTAGAAAGTGAAGCTACACTCCATTCACTTCGCACAGTGAATTGAAGTGTTGGAACAGACTGCTTCTCTTTCCGAGAAACGCATGTGAGTTTCTTGTGAATTCTTGCAAGTTGCTTAAGGCACTTTCAAAGGAAAGTGATTTTCTCTGAAAGGACAGCATTTAGAAAGTGAAGCAACACTCCATTCACTTCGCACAGTGAATTGAAGTGTTGGAACAGACTGCTTCTCTTTCATAGAAACGCATTAGTGTTTCTTGTGAATGCTTGCAAGTGGCTTAAGGCACTTTCAAAGGAAAGTGATTTTCTCTGAAAAGACAGCATTTAGAAAGTGAAGCAACACTCCATTCACTTCGCACAGTGAATTGAAGTATTGGAACAGACTGCTTCTCTTTCCGAGAAACGCATGTGAGATTCTTGTGAATTCTTGCAAGTTGCTTCAGGCACTTTCATAGGAAAGTGATTTTCTCTGAAAGGACAGCATTTAGAAAGTGAAGCAACACTCCATTCACTTCGCACAGTGAATTGAAGTGTTGGAACAGACTGCTTCTCTTTCAGAGAAACGCATGTGAGTTTTTTGTGAATGCTTGAAAGTAGTTTAAGGCACTTTCAAAGGAAAGTGATTTTCTCTGAAAGGACAGAATTTAGAAAGTAAAGCAACACTCCATTCACTTCGCACAGTGAATTGAAGTGTTGGAACAGACTGCTTCTCTTTCAGAGAAACGCATGTGAGCTTCTTCCTAATGCTTGCAAGTAGCTTAAGGCACTTTCAAAGGAAAGTGATTTTCTCTGAAAGGACAGCATTTAGAAAGTGAAGCAACACTCCATTCACTTCGCACAGTGAATAGAAGTGTTGGAACAGACTGCTTCTCTTTCAGAGAAACGCATGTGAGTTTCTTGTGAATGCTTGCAAGTTGCTTAAGGCACTTTCAAAGGAAAGTGATTTTCTCTGAAAGGACAGCATTTAGAAAGTGAAGCAACACTCCATTCACTTCGCAGAGTGAATTGAAGTGTTGCAACAGACTGCCTCTCTTTCAGAGAAACGCATGTGAGTTTCTGTTGAATGCTTGTCAGTAGCTTAAGACTCTTTCAAAGTAAAGTGATTTTCTCTGAAAGGACAGCATTTAGAAAGTAGAGCAACACTCCATTCCCTTCGCGCAATGAATTGAAGTGTTGGAACAGACTGCTTCTCTTTCATAGAAACGCATTAGTGTTTCTTGTGAATGCTTGCAAGTGGCTTAAGGCACTTTCAAAGGAAAGTGATTTTCTCTGAAAGGACAGCATTTAGAAAGTGAAGCAACACTCCATTCACTTCGCAGAGTGAATTGAAGTGTTGGAACAGACTGCTTCTCTTTCAGAGAAACGCATGTGAGTTTCTTGTGAATTCTTGCAAGTTGCTTCAGGCACTTTCATAGGAAAGTGATTTTCTCTGAAAGGACAGCATTTAGAAAGTGAAGCACCACTCCATTCACTTCGCACAGTGAATTGAAGTGTTGGAACAGACTGCTTCTCTTTCAGAGAAACGCATGTGAGTTTCTTCCTAATGCTTGCAAGTAGCTTAAGGCACTTTCAAAGGAAAGTGATTTTCTCTGAAAGGACAGCATTTAGAAAGTGAAGCAACACTCCATTCACTTCGCACAGTGAATTGAAGTGTTGGAACACATTGCTTCTCTTTCAGGGAAATGCATGTGAGTTTCTGTTGAATGCTAGTAAGTAGCTTAAGGCACTTTCAAAGGAAAGTGATTTTCTCTGAAAGGACAGCATTTAGAAAGTGAAGCAACACTCCATTCACTTCGCAGAGTGAATTGAAGTATTGGAACAGACTGCTTCTCTTTCAGAGAAACGCATGTGAGTTTCTGGTAAATCCTTGTAAGTAGCTTAAGGCACTTTCAAAGGAAAGTGATTTTCTCTGAAAGGAAAGCATTTAGAAAGTGAAGCAACACTCCATTCACTTCGCACAGTGAATTGAAGTATTGGAACAGACTGCTTCTCTTTCCGAGAAACGCATGTGAGATTCTTGTGAATTCTTGCAAGTTGCTTCAGGCACTTTCATAGGAAAGTGATTTTCTCTGAAAGGACAGCATTTAGAAAGTGAAGCAACACTCCATTCACTTCGCACAGTGAATTGAAGTGTTGGAACAGACTGCTTCTCTTTCAGAGAAACGCATGTGAGTTTTTTGTGAATGCTTGAAAGTAGTTTAAGGCACTTTCAAAGGGAAGTGATTTTCTCTGAAAGGACAGAATTTAGAAAGTAAAGCAACACTCCATTCACTTCGCACAGTGAATTGAAGTGTTGGAACAGACTGCTTCTCTTTCAGAGAAACGCATGTGAGCTTCTTCCTAATGCTTGCAAGTAGCTTAAGGCACTTTCAAAGGAAAGTGATTTTCTCTGAAAGGACAGCATTTAGAAAGTGAAGCAACACTCCATTCACTTCGCACAGTGAATAGAAGTGTTGGAACAGACTGCTTCTCTTTCAGAGAAACGCATGTGAGTTTCTTGTGAATGCTTGCAAGTTGCTTAAGGCACTTTCAAAGGAAAGTGATTTTCTCTGAAAGGACAGCATTTAGAAAGTGAAGCAACACTCCATTCACTTCGCAGAGTGAATTGAAGTGTTGCAACAGACTGCCTCTCTTTCAGAGAAACGCATGTGAGTTTCTGTTGAATGCTTGTCAGTAGCTTAAGACTCTTTCAAAGTAAAGTGATTTTCTCTGAAAGGACAGCATTTAGAAAGTAGAGCAACACTCCATTCCCTTCGCGCAATGAATTGAAGTGTTGGAACAGACTGCTTCTCTTTCATAGAAACGCATTAGTGTTTCTTGTGAATGCTTGCAAGTGGCTTAAGGCACTTTCAAAGGAAAGTGATTTTCTCTGAAAGGACAGCATTTAGAAAGTGAAGCAACACTCCATTCACTTCGCAGAGTGAATTGAAGTGTTGGAACAGACTGCTTCTCTTTCAGAGAAACGCATGTGAGTTTCTTGTGAATTCTTGCAAGTTGCTTCAGGCACTTTCATAGGAAAGTGATTTTCTCTGAAAGGACAGCATTTAGAAAGTGAAGCACCACTCCATTCACTTCGCACAGTGAATTGAAGTGTTGGAACAGACTGCTTCTCTTTCAGAGAAACGCATGTGAGTTTCTTCCTAATGCTTGCAAGTAGCTTAAGGCACTTTCAAAGGAAAGTGATTTTCTCTGAAAGGACAGCATTTAGAAAGTGAAGCAACACTCCATTCACTTCGCACAGTGAATTGAAGTGTTGGAACACATTGCTTCTCTTTCAGGGAAATGCATGTGAGTTTCTGTTGAATGCTAGTAAGTAGCTTAAGGCACTTTCAAAGGAAAGTGATTTTCTCTGAAAGGACAGCATTTAGAAAGTGAAGCAACACTCCATTCACTTCGCAGAGTGAATTGAAGTATTGGAACAGACTGCTTCTCTTTCAGAGAAACGCATGTGAGTTTCTGGTAAATCCTTGTAAGTAGCTTAAGGCACTTTCAAAGGAAAGTGATTTTCTCTGAAAGGAAAGCATTTAGAAAGTGAAGCAACACTCCATTCACTTCGCACAGTGAATTGAAGTGTTGGAACAGACTGCTTCTCTTTCAGAGAAACGCATGTGAGTTTCTTGTGAATTCTTGCAAGGTGCTTAAGGCACTTTCAAAGGAAAGTGATTTTCTCTGAAAGGACAGCATTTAGAAAGTGAAGCAACACTCCATTCACTTCGCACAGTGAATTGAAGTGTTGGAACAGACTGCTTCTTTTTCAGAGAAACGCATGTGAGTTTTTTGTGAATGCTTGAAAGTAGTTTAAGGTACTTTCAAAGGAAAGTGATTTTCTCTGAAAGGACAGAATTTAGAAAGTGATGCAACACTCCATTCACTTCGCACAGTGAATTGAAGTGTTGGAACAGACTGCTTCTCTTTCAGAGAAACGCATGTGAGTTTCTTCCTAATGCTTGTAAGTAGCTTCAGGCACTTTCAAAGAAAAGTGATTTTCTCTGAAAGGACAGCATTTAGAAAGTGAAGCAACACTCCATTCCCTTCGTGCAGTGAATTGAAGTGTTGGAACAGAGTGCTTCTTTTTCATAGAAACGCATTAGTGTTTCTTGTGAATGCTTGCACGTGGCTTAAGGCACTTTCAAAGGAAAGTGATTTTCTCTGAAAGGACAGCATTTAGAAAGTGAAGCAACACTCCATTCACTTTGTACAGTGAATTGAAGTGTTGGAACAGACTGCCTCTCTTTCAGAGAAATGCATGTGAGTTTCTGTTGAATGCTTGTCAGTAGCTTAAGGCTCTTTCAAAGGAAAGTGATTTTCTCTGAAAGGACAGCATTTAGAAAGTAAAGCAACACTCCATTCCCTTCGCGCAATGAATTGAAGTGTTGGAACAGACTGCTTCTCTTTCATAGAAACGCATTAGTGTTTCTTGTGAATGCTTGTAAGAAGCTTAAGGCACTTTCAAAGGAAAGTGATTTTCTCTGAAAGGATAGCATTTAGAAAGTGAAGCAACACTCCATTCACTTCGCACAGTGAATTGAAGTGTTGGAACAGACTGCTTCTCTTTCAGAGAAACGCATGTGAGTTTCTTGTGAATTCTTGCAAGTTGCTTAAGGCACTTTCAAAGGAAAGTGATTTTCTCTGAAAGGACAGCATTTAGAAAGTGAAGTAACACTCCATTCACTTCGCACAGTGAATTGAAGTGTTGGAACAGACTGCTTCTCTTTCAGAGAAACGCATGTGAGTTTTTTGTGAATGCTTGAAAGTAGTTTAAGGCACTTTCAAAGGAAAGTGATTTTCTCTGAAAGGACAGAATTTAGAAAGTGAAGCAACACTCCATTCACTTCGCACAGTGAATTGAAGTGTTTGAACAGTCTGCTTCTCTTTCAGAGAAACGAATGTGAGTTTCTTCCTAATGCTTGCAAGTAGCTTCAGGCACTTTCAAAGGAAAGTGATTTTCTCTGAAAGGACAGCATTTAGAAAGTGAAGCAACACTCCATTCCCTTCGTGCAGTGAATTGAAGTGTTGGAACAGAGTGCTTCTCTTTCATAGAAACGCATTAGTGTTTCTTGTGAATGCTTGCAAGTGGCTTAAGGCACTTTCAAAGGAAAGTGATTTTCTCTGAAAGGACAGCATTTAGAAAGTGAAACACTCCATTCACTTTGTACAGTGAATTGAAGTGTTGGAACAGACTGCCTCTCTTTCAGAGAAATGCATGTGAGTTTCTGTTGAATGCTTGTCAGTAGCTTAAGGCTCTTTCAAAGGAAAGTGAATTTCTCTGAAAGGAGAGCATTTAGAAAGTAAAGCAACACTCCATTCACTTCGCACAGTGAATTGAAGTGTTGGAACAGACTGCTTCTCTTTCAGAGAAACACATGTGAGTTTCTTGTGAACTCTTGCAGGTTGCTTAAGGCACTTTCAAAGGAAAGTGATTTTCTCTGAAAGGACAGCATTTAGAAAGTGAAGCAACACTCCATTCACTTCGCACAGTGAATTGAAGTGTTGGAACAGACTGCTTCTCTTTAAGAGAAACGCATGTGAGTTTTTTGTGAATGCTTGAAAGTAGTTTAAGGCACTTTCAAAGGAAAGTGATTTTCTCTGAAAGGACAGAATTTAGAAAGTGAAGAAACACTCCATTCACTTCGCACAGTGAATTGAAGTGTTGGAACAGTCTGCTTCCCTTTCAGAGAAACTCATGTGAGTTTCTTCCTAATGCTTGCAAGTAGCTTAAGGCACTTTCAAAGGAAAGTGATTTTCTCTGAAAGGACAGCATTTAGAAAGTGAAGCAACACTCCATTCACTTCGCACAGTGAATTGAAGTGTTGGAACAGACTGCTTCTCTTTCAGAGAAACGCATGTGAGTTTCTTGTGAATTCTTGCAAGTTGCTTAAGGCACTTTCAAAGGAAAGTGATTTTCTCTGAAAGGACAGCATTTAGAAAGTGAAGCAACACTCCATTCACTTCGCACAGTGAATTGAAGTGTTTGAACAGTCTGCTTCTCTTTCAGAGAAACGCATGTGAGTTTCTTCCTAATGCTCGCAAGTAGCTTAAGGCACTTTCAAAGGAAAGTGATTTTCTCTGAAAGGACAGCATTTAGAAACTGAAGCAACACTCCATTCACTTCGCACAGTGAATTGAAGTGTTGGAACAGACTGCTTCTCTTTCAGAGAAACGCATGTGAGTTTTTTGTGAATGCTTGAAAGTAGTTTAATGCACTTTCAAAGGAAAGTGATTTTCTCTGAAAGGACAGAATTTAGAAAGTGATGCAACACTCCATTCACTTCGCACAGTGAATTGAAGTGTTGGAACAGACTGCTTCTCTTTCAGAGAAACGCATGTGAGTTTCTTCCTAATGCTTGTAAGTAGCTTCAGGCACTTTCAAAGAAAAGTGATTTTCTCTGAAAGGACAGCATTTAGAAAGTGAAGCAACACTCCATTCCCTTCGTGCAGTGAATTGAAGTGTTGGAACAGAGTGCTTCTCTTTCATAGAAACGCATTAGTGTTTCTTGTGAATGCTTGCAAGTGGCTTAAGGCACTTTCAAAGGAAAGTGATTTTCTCTGAAAGGACAGCATTTAGAAAGTGAAGCAACACTCCATTCACTTTGTACAGTGAATTGAAGTGTTGGAACAGACTGCCTCTCTTTCAGAGAAATGCATGTGAGATTCTGTTGAATGCTTGTCAGTAGCTTAAGGCTCTTTCAAAGGAAAGTGATTTTCTCTGAAAGGACAGCATTTAGAAAGTAAAGCAACACTCCATTCCCTTCGCGCAATGAATTGAAGTGTTGTAACAGACTGCTTCTCTTTCATAGAAACGCATTAGTGTTTCTTGTGAATGCTTGTAAGAAGCTTAAGGCACTTTCAAAGGAAAGTGATTTTCTCTGAAAGGACAGCATTTAGAAAGTGAAGCAACACTCCATTCACTTCGCACAGTGAATTGAAGTGTTGGAACAGACTGCTTCTCTTTCAGAGAAACGCATGTGAGTTTCTTGTGAATTCTTGCAAGTTGCTTAAGGCACTTTCAAAGGAAAGTGATTTTCTCTGAAAGGACAGCATTTAGAAAGTGAAGTAACACTCCATTCACTTCGCACAGTGAATCGAAGTGTTGGAACAGACTGCTTCTCTCTCAGAGAAACGCATGTGAGTTTTTTGTGAATGCTTGAAAGTAGTTGAAGGCACTTTCAAAGGAAAGTGATTTTCTCTGAAAGGACAGAATTTAGAAAGTGAAGCAACACTCCATTCACTTCGCACAGTGAAATGAAGTGTTGGAACAGACTGCTTCTCTTTCAGAGAAATGCATGTGAGTTTCTGTTGAATGCTTGTAAGTAGCTTAAGGCACTTTCAAAGGAAAGTGATTTTCTCTGAAAGGACAGCATTTAGAAAGTGAAGCAACATTCCATTCACTTCGCAGAGTGAATTGAAGTATTGGAACAGACTGCTTCTCTTTCAGAGAAACGCATGTGAGTTTCTGGTGAATGCTTGTAAGTAGCTTAAGGCACTTTCAAAGGAAAGTGATTTTCTCTGAAAGGACAGCATTTAGAAAGTGAAGCAACACTCCATTCACTTCGTGCAGTGAATTGAAGTGTTGGAACAGAGTGCTTCTCTTTCATAGAAACGCATTAGTGTTTCTTGTGAATGCTTGCAAGTGGCTTAAGGCACTTTCAAAGGAAAGTGATTTTCTCTGAAAGGACAGAATTTAGAATGTTAAGGAACACTCCATTCACTTTGTACAGTGAATTGAAGTGTTGGAACAGACTGCCTCTCTTTCAGAGAAATGCATGTGAGTTTCTGTTGAATGCTTGTCAGTAGCTTAAGGCTCTTTCAAAGGAAAGTGATTTTCTCTGAAAGGAGAGCATTTAGAAAGTAAAGCAACACTCCATGCCCCTCGCGCAATGAATTGAAGTGTTGGAACAGACTGCTTCTCTTTCATAGAAACGCATTAGTGTTTCTTGTGAATGCTTGTAAGAAGCTTAAGGCACTTTTAAAGGAAAGTGATTTTCTCTGAAAGGACAGCATTTAGAAAGTGAAGCAACACTCCATTCACTTCGCACAGTGAATTGAAGTGTTGGAACAGACTGCTTCTATTTCAGAGAAACGCATGAGAGTTTCTTGTGAATTCTTGCAAGTTGCTTAAGGCACTTTCAAAGAAAGTGATTTTCTCTGAAAGGACAGCATTTAGAAAGTGAAGCAACACTCCATTCACTTCGCACAGTGAATTGAAGTGTTTGAACAGTCTGCTTCTCTTTCAGAGAAACTCATGTGAGTTTCTTCCTAATGCTTGCAAGTAGCTTAAGGCACTTTCAAAGGAAAGTGATTTTCTCTGAAAGGGCAGCATTTAGAAAGTGAAGCAACACTCCATTCACTTCGCACAGTGAAATGAAGTGTTGGAACAGACTGCTTCTCTTTCAGAGAAATGCATGTGAGTTTCTGTTGAATGCTTGTAAGTAGCTTAAGGCACTTTCAAAGGAAAGTGATTTTCTCTGAAAGGACAGCATTTAGAAAGTGAAGCAACATTCCATTCACTTCGCAGAGTGAATTGAAGTATTGGAACAGACTGCTTCTCTTTCAGAGAAACGCATGTGAGTTTCTGGTGAATGCTTGTAAGTAGCTTAAGGCACTTTCAAAGGAAAGTGATTTTCTCTGAAAGGACAGCATTTAGAAAGTGAAGCAACACTCCATTCACTTCGCACAGTGAATTGAAGTGTTGGAACAGACTGCTTCTCTTTCAGAGAAACGCATGTGAGTTTCTTGTGAATTCTTGCAAGTTGCTTAAGGCACTTTCAAAGGAAAGTGATTTTCTCTGAAAGGACAGCATTTAGAAACTGAAGCAACACTCCATTCACTTCGCACAGTGAATTGAAGTGTTGGAACAGACTGCTTCTCTTTCAGAGAAACGCATTTGAGTTTTTTGTGAATGCTTGAAAGTAGTTTAAGGCACTTTCAAAGGAAAGTGATTTTCTCTGAAAGGACAGAATTTAGAAAGTGATGCAACACTTCATTCACTTCGCACAGTGAATTGAAGTGTTGGAACAGACTGCTTCTCTTTCAGAGAAACGCATGTGAGTTTCTTCCTAATGCTTGTAAGTAGCTTCAGGCACTTTCAAAGGAAAGTGATTTTCTCTGAAAGGACAGCATTTAGAAAGTGAAGCAACACTCCATTCACTTTGTACAGTGAATTGAAGTGTTGGAACCGACTGCCTCTCTTTCAGAGAAATGCATGTGAGTTTCTGTTGAATGCTTGTCAGTAGCTTAAGGCTCTTTCAAAGGAAAGTGATTTTCTCTGAAAGGAGAGCATTTAGAAAGTAAAGCAACACTCCATGCCCTTCGCGCAATGAATTGAAGTGTTGGAACAGACTGCTTCTCTTTCATAGAAACGCATTAGTGTTTCTTGTGAATGCTTGTAAGAAGCTTAAGGCACTTTTAAAGGAAAGTGATTTTCTCTGAAAGGACAGCATTTAGAAAGTGAAGCAACACTCCATTCACTTCGCACAGTGAATTGAAGTGTTGGAACAGACTGCTTCTCTTTCAGAGAAACGCATGTGAGTTTCTTGTGAACTCTTGCAGGTTGCTTAAGGCACTTTCAAAGGAAAGTGATTTTCTCAGAAAGGACAGCATTTAGAAAGTGAAGCAACACTCCATTCACTTCGCACAGTGAATTGAAGTGTTGGAACAGACTGCTTCTCTTTAAGAGAAACGCATGTGAGTTTTTTGTGAATGCTTGAAAGTAGTTTAAGTCACTTTCAAAGGAAAGTGATTTTCTCTGAAAGGACAGAATTTAGAAAGTGAAGCAACACTCCATTCACTTCGCACAGTGAACTGAAGTGTTTGAACAGTCTGCTTCTCTTTCAGAGAAACTCATGTGAGTTTCTTCCTAATGCTTGCAAGTAGCTTAAGGCACTTTCAAAGGAAAGTGATTTTCTCTGAAAGGACAGCATTTAGAAAGTGAAGCAACACTCCATTCACTTCGCACAGTGAAATGAAGTGTTGGAACAGACTGCTTCTCTTTCAGAGAAATGCATGTGAGTTTCTGTTGAATGCTTGTAAGTAGCTTAAGGCACTTTCAAAGGAAAGTGATTTTCTCTGAAAGGACAGCATTTAGAAAGTGAAGCAACACTCCATTCACTTCGCAGAGTGAATTGAAGTATTGGAACAGACTGCTTCTCTTTCAGAGAAACGCATGTGAGTTTCTGGTGAATGCTTGTAAGTAGCTTAAGGCACTTTCAAAGGAAAGTGATTTTCTCTGAAAGGACAGCATTTAGAAAGTGAAGCAACACTCCATTCACTTCGCACAGTGAATTCAAGTGTTGGAACAGACTGCTTCTCTTTCAGAGAAACGCATGTGAGTTTCTTGTGAATTCTTGCAAGTTGCTTAAGGCACTTTCAAAGGAAAGTGATTTTCTCTGAAAGGACAGCATTTAGAAACTGAAGCAACACTCCATTCACTTCGCACAGTGAATTGAAGTGTTGGAACAGACTGCTTCTCTTTCAGAGAAACGCATTTGAGTTTTGTGTGAATGCTTGAAAGTAGTTTAAGGCACTTTCAAAGGAAAGTGATTTTCTCTGAAAGGACAGAATTTAGAAAGTGATGCAACACTCCATTCACTTCGCACAGTGAATTGAAGTGTTGGAACAGACTGCTTCTCTTTCAGAGAAACGCATGTTAGTTTCTTCCTAATGCTTGTAAGTAGCTTCAGGCACTTTCAAAGGAAAGTGATTTTCTCTGAAAGGACAGCATTTAGAAAGTGAAGCAACACTCCATTCACTTCGCAGAGTGAATTGAAGTATTGGAACAGAGTGCTTCTCTTTCATAGAAACGCATTAGTGTTTCTTGTGAATGCTTGCCAGTGGCTTAAGGCACTTTCAAAGGAAAGTGATTTTCTCTGAAAGGACAGCATTTAGAAAGTGAAGCAACACTCCATTCACTTTGTACAGTGAATTGAAGTGTTGGAACAGACTGCCTCTCTTTCAGAGAAATGCATGTGAGTTTCTGTTGAATGCTTGTCAGTAGCTTAAGGCTCTTTCAAAGGAAAGTGATTTTGTCTGAAAGGACAGCATTTAGAAAGTAAAGCAACACTCCATTCCCTTCGCGCAATGAATTGAAGTGTTGGCACAGACTGCTTCTCTTTCATAGAAACGCATTAGTGTTTCTTGTGAATGCTTGTAAGAAGCTTAAGGTACTTTCAAAGGAAAGTGATTTTCTCTGAAAGGACAGCATTTAGAAAGTGAAGCAACACTCCATTCACTTCGCACAGTGAATTGAAGTGTTGGAACAGACTGCTTCTCTTTCAGAGAAACGCATGTGAGTTTCTTGTGAATTCTTGCAAGTTGCTTAAGGCACTTTCAAAGGAAAGTGATTTTCTCTGAAAGGACAGCATTTAGAAAGTGAAGCAACACTCCATTCACTTCGCACAGTGAATTGAAGTGTTGGAACAGACTGCTTCTCTTTCAGAGAAACGCATGTGAGTTTTTTGTGAATGCTTGAAAGTAGTTTAAGGCACTTTCAAAGGAAAGTGATTTTCTCTGAAAGGACAGAATTTAGAAAGTGAAGCAACACTCCATTCACTTCGCACAGTGAATTGAAGTGTTTGAACAGTCTGCTTCTCTTTCAGAGAAACGCATGTGAGTTTCTTCCTAATGCTTGCAAGTAGCTTAAGGCACTTTCAAAGGAAAGTGATTTTCTCTGAAAGGACAGCATTTAGAAAGTGAAGCAACACTCCATTCACTTCGCACAGTGAATTGAAGTGTTGGAACAGACTGCTTCTCTTTCAGAGAAACGCATGTGAGTTTCTGGTGAATGCTTGTAAGTAGCTTAAGGCACTTTCAAAGGAAAGTGATTTTCTCTGAAAGGACAGCATTTAGAAAGTGAAGCAACACTCCATTCACTTCGCACAGTGAATTGAAGTATTGGAACAGACTGCTTCTCTTTCCGAGAAACGCATGTGAGTTTCTGGTGAATGCTTGTAAGTAGCTTAAGTCACTTTCAAAGGAAAGTGATTTTCTCTGAAAGGACAGCATTTAGAAACTGAAGCAACACTCCATTCACTTCGCACAGTGAATTGAAGAGTTGGAACAGACTGCTTCTCTTTCAGAGAAACGCATGTGAGTTTTTTGTGAATGCTTGAAAGTAGTTTAAGGCACTTTCAAAGGAAAGTGATTTTCTCTGAAAGGACAGAATTTAGAAAGTGATGCAACACTCCATTCACTTCGCACAGTGAATTGAAGTGTTGGAACAGACTGCTTCTCTTTCAGAGAAACGCATGTGAGTTTCTTCCTAATGCTTGTAAGTAGCTTCAGGCACTTTCCAAGGAAAGTGATTTTCTCTGAAAGGACAGCATTTAGAAAGTGAAGCAACACTCCATTCCCTTCGTGCAGTGAATTGAAGTGTTGGAACAGAGTGCTTCTCTTTCATAGAAACGCATTAGTGTTTCTTGTGAATGCTTGCAAGTGGCTTAAGGCACTTTCAAAGGAAAGTGATTTTCTCTGAAAGGAGAGCATTTAGAAAGTGAAGCAACACTCCATGCACTTCGCACAGTGAATTGAAGTGTTGGAACAGACTGCTTCTCTTTCCGAGAAACGCATGTGAGTTTCTTGTGAATTCTCGCAAGTTGCTTCAGGCACTTTCAAAGGAAAGTGATTTTCTCTGAAAGGACAGCATTTAGAAAGTGAAGCAACACTCCATTCACTTCGCACAGTGAATTGAAGTGTTGGAACAGACTGCTTCTCTTTCAGAGAAACGCATGTGAAAATGCTTGAAAGTAGTTTAAGGCACTTTCAAAGGAAAGTGATTTTCTCTGAAAGGACAGAATTTAGAAA
Organism: Myodes glareolus; assembly: GCF_982192425.1. NCBI lineage: Eukaryota > Metazoa > Chordata > Mammalia > Rodentia > Cricetidae > Myodes > Myodes glareolus. The sequence continues at coordinate 2,097,132 of NW_028263213.1, forward strand.
GTGAAGCAACACTCCATTCACTTCGCACAGTGAATTGAAGTGTTGGAACAGTCTGCTTCTCTTTCAGAGAGACGCATGTGAGCTTCTTCCTAATGCTTGCAAGTAGCTTAAGGCACTTTCAAAGGAAAGTGATTTTCTCTGAAAGGACAGCATTTAGAATGTGAAGCAACACTCCATTCACTTCGCACAGTGAATAGAAGTGTTGGAACAGACTGCTTCTCTTTCAGAGAAACGCATGTGAGTTTCTTGTGAATGCTTGCAAGTTGCTTAAGGCACTTTCAAAGGAAAGTGATTTTCTCTGAAAGGACAGCATTTAGAAAGTGAAGCAACACTCCATTCACTTTGTACAGTGAATTGAAGTGTTGGAACAGACTGCCTCTCTTTCAGAGAAATGCATGTGAGTTTCTGTTGAATGCATGTCAGTAGCTTAAGGCTCTTTCAAAGGAAAGTGATTTTCTCTGAAAGGACAGCATTTAGAAAGTGAAGCAACAATCCACTCACTTCGCACAGTGAATTGAAGTGTTGGAACAGACTGCTTCTCTTTAAGAGAAACGCATATGAGTTTTCTGTGAATGCTTGAAAGTAGTTTAAGGCACTTTCAAAGGAAAGTGATTTTCTCTGAAAGGACAGAATTTAGAAAGTGATGCAACACTTCATTCACTTCGCACAGTGAATTGAAGTGTTGGAACAGACTGCTTCTCTTTCAGAGAAACGCATGTTAGTTTCTGGTGAATGCTTGTAAGTAGCTTAAGGCACTTTCAAAGGAAAGAGATTTTCTCTGAAAGGACAGCATTTAGAAAGTGAAGCAACACTCCATTCACTTCGCACAGTGAATTGAAGTGTTGGAACAGACTGCTTCTCTTTCAGAGAAATGCATGTGAATTTCTGTTGAATGCTTGTAAGTAGCTTAAGGCACTTTCAAAAAAAAGTGATTTTCTCTGAAAGGACAGCATTTAGAAAGTGAAGCAACACTCCATTCACTTCGCACAGTGAATTGAAGTATTGGAACAGACTGCTTCTCTTTCAGAGAAACGCATGTGAGTTTCTTGTGAATTCTTGCAAGTTGCTTAAGGCACTTTCAAAGGAAAGTGATTTTCTCTGAAAGGACAGCATTTAGAAACTGAAGCAACACTCCATTCACTTCGCACAGTGAATTGAAGTGTTGGAACAGACTGCTTCTCTTTCAGAGAAACGCATGTGAGTTTCTTGTGAATGCTTGAAAGTAGTTTAAGGCACTTTCAAAGGAAAGTGATTTTCTCTGAAAGGACAGAATTTAGAAAGTGATGCAACACTCCATTCACTTAGCACAGTGAATTGAAGTGTTGGAACAGACTGCTTCTCTTTCAGAGAAACGCATGTGAGTTTCTTCCTAATGCTTGTAAGTAGCTTCAGGCACTTTCAAAGGAAAGTGATTTTCTCTGAAAGGACAGCATTTAGAAAATGAAGCAACACTCCATTCCCTTAGTGCAGTGAATTGAAGTGTTTGAACAGTCTGCTTCTCTTTCAGAGAAACGCATGTGAGTTTCTTCCTAATGCTTGCAAGTAGCTTAAGGCACTTTCAAAGGAAAGTGATTTTCTCTGAAAGGACAGCATTTAGAAACTGAAGCAACACTCCATTCACTTCGCACAGTGAATTGAAGTGTTGGAACAGACTGCTTCTCTTTCAGAGAAACGCATGTGAGTTTCTTGTGAATTCTTGCAAGTTGCTTAAGGGACTTTCAAAGGAAAGTGATTTTCTCTGAAAGGACAGCATTTAGATACTGAAGCAACACTCCATTCACTTCGCACAGTGAATTGAAGTGTTGGAACAGACTGCTTCTCTTTCAGAGAAACGCATGTGAGTTTCTTGTGAATTCTTGCAAGTTGCTTCAGGCACTTTCATAGGAAAGTGATTTTCTTTGAAAGGACAGCATTTAGAAAGTGAAGCAACACTCCATTCACTTCGCACAGTGAATTGAAGTGTTGGAACAGACTGGTTCTCTTTCATAGAAACGCATTAGTGTTTCTTGTGAATGCTTGCAAGTGGCTTAAGGCACTTTCAAAGGAAAGTGATTTTCTCTGAAAAGACAGCATTTAGAAAGTGAAGCAACACTCCATTCACTTCGCACAGTGAATTGAAGTGTTGGAACAGACTGCTTCTCTTTCAGAGAAACGCATGTGAGTTTCTTGTGAATTCTTGCAAGTTGCTTCAGGCACTTTCATAGGAAAGTGATTTTCTTTGAAAGGACAGCATTTAGAAAGTGAAGCAACACTCCATTCACTTCGCACAGTGAATTGAAGTGTTGGAACAGACTGCTTCTCTTTCAGAGAAACGCATGTGAGTTTTTTGTGAATGCTTGAAAGTAGTTTAAGGCACTTTCAAAGGAAAGTGATTTTCTCTGAAAGGACAGAATTTAGAAAGTAAAGCAACACTCCATTCACTTCGCACAGTGAATTGAAGTGTTGGAACAGACTGCTTCTCTTTCAGAGAAACGCATGTGAGCTTCTTCCTAATGCTTGCAAGTAGCTTAAGGCACTTTCAAAGGAAAGTGATTTTCTCTGAAAGGACAGCATTTAGAAAGTGAAGCAACACTCCATTCACTTCGCACAGTGAATAGAAGTGTTGGAACAGACTGCTTCTCTTTCAGAGAAACGCATGTGAGTTTCTTGTGAATGCTTGCAAGTTGCTTAAGGCACTTTCAAAGGAAAGTGATTTTCTCTGAAAGGACAGCATTTAGAAAGTGAAGCAACACTCCATTCACATTGTACAGTGAATTGAAGTGTTGCAACAGACTGCCTCTCTTTCAGAGAAACGCATGTGAGTTTCTGTTGAATGCTTGTCAGTAGCTTAAGACTCTTTCAAAGGAAAGTGATTTTCTCTGAAAGGACAGCATTTAGAAAGTAGAGCAACACTCCATTCCCTTCGCGCAATGAATTGAAGTGTTGGAACAGACTGCTTCTCTTTCATAGAAACGCATTAGTGTTTCTTGTGAATGCTTGTAAGAAGCTTAAGGCACTTTCAAAGGAAAGTGATTTTCTCTGAAAGGACAGCATTTAGAAAGTGAAGCAACACTCCATTCACTTCGCACAGTGAATTGAAGTGTTGGAACAGACTGCTTCTCTTTCAGAGAAACGCATGTGAGTTTCTTGTGAATTCTTGCAAGTTGCTTAAGGCACTTTCAAAGGAAAGTGATTTTCTCTGAAAGGACAGCATTTAGAAAGTGAAGCAACACTCCATTCACTTCGCACAGTGAATTGAAGTGTTGGAACAGACTGCTTCTCTTTCAGAGAAACGCATGTGAGTTTCTTGTGAATTCTTGCAAGTTGCTTCAGGCACTTTCATAGGAAAGTGATTTTCTCTGAAAGGACAGCATTTAGAAAGTGAAGCAACACTCCATTCACTTCGCACAGTGAATTGAAGTGTTGGAACAGACTGCTTCTCTTTCAGAGAAACGCATGTGAGTTTTTTGTGAATGCTTGAAAGTAGTTTAAGGCACTTTCAAAGGAAAGTGATTTTCTCTGAAAGGACAGAATTTAGAAAGTGAAGCAACACTCCATTCACTTCGCACAGTGAATTGAAATGTTGGAACAGACTGCTTCTCTTTCAGAGAAACGCATGTGAGCTTCTTCCTAATGCTTGCAAGTAGCTTAAGGCACTTTCAAAGGAAAGTGATTTTCTCTAAAAGGACAGCATTTAGAAAGTGAAGCAACACTCCATTCACTTCGCACACTGAATAGAAGTGTTGGAACAGACTGCTTCTCTTTCAGAGAAACGCATGTGAGTTTCTTGTGAATGCTTGCAAGTTGCTTAAGGCACTTTCAAAGGAAAGTGATTTTCTCTGAAAGGACAGCATTTAGAAAGTGAAGCAACACTCCATTCACTTTGTACAGTGAATTGAAGTGTTGGAACAGACTGCCTCTCTTTCAGAGAAATGCATGTGAGTTTCTGTTGAATGCTTGTCAGTAGCTTAAGGCTCTTTCAAAGGAAAGTGATTTTCTCTGAAAGGACATCATTTAGAAAGTAAAGCAACACTCCATTCCCTTCGCGCAATGAATTGAAGTGTTGGAACAGACTGCTTCTCTTTCATAGAAACGCATTAGTGTTTCTTGTGAATGCTTTTATGAAGCTTAAGGCACTTTCAAAGGAAAGTGATTTTCTCTGAAAGGACAGCATTTAGAAAGTGAGGCAACACTCCATTCACTTCGCACAGTGAATTGAAGTGTTGGAACAGACTGCTTCTCTTTCAGAGAAACGCATGTGTGTTTCTGTTGAATGCTTGTAAGTAGCTTAAGGCACTTTCAAAGGAAAGTGATTTTCTCTGAAAGGACAGCATTTAGAAAGTGAAGCAACACTTCATTCCCTTCGTGCAGTGAATTGAAGTGTTGGAACAGACTGCTTCTCTTTCCGAGAAACGCATGTGAGTTTCTTCCTAATGCTTGCAAGTAGCTTAAGTCACTTTCAAGGGAAAGTGATTTTCTCTGAAAGGACAGCATTTAGAAAGTGAAACAACACTCCATTCACTTCGCACAGTGAATTGAAGTGTTGGAACAGACTGCTTCTCTTTCAGAGAAACGCATGTGAGTTTCTTTTGAATTCTTGCAAGTTGCTTAAGGCACTTTCAAAGGAAAGTGATTTTCTCTGAAAGGACAGCATTTAGAAACTGAAGCAACACTCCATTCACTTCGCACAGTGAATTGAAGTGTTGGAACAGACTGCTTCTCTTTAAGAGAAACGCATGTGAGTTTTTTGTGAATGCTTGAAAGTAGTTTAAGGCACTTTCAAAGGAAAGTGATTTTCTCTGAAAGGACAGAATTTAGAAAGTGAAGCAACACTCCATTCACTTCGCACAGTGAATTGAAGTGTTTGAACAGTCTGCTTCTCTTTCAGAGAAACACATGTGAGTTTCTTCCTAATGCTTGCAAGTAGCTTAAGGCACTTTCAAAGGAAAGTGATTTTCTCTGAAAGGACAGCATTTAGAAAGTGAAGCAACACTCCATTCACTTCGCACAGTGAAATGAAGTGTTGGAACAGACTGCTTCTCTTTCAGAGAAATGCATGTGAGTTTCTGTTGAATGCTTGTAAGTAGCTTAAGGCACTTTCAAAGGAAAGTGATTTTCTCTGAAAGGACAGCATTTAGAAAGTGAAGCAACACTCCATTCACTTCGCAGAGTGAATTGAAGTATTGGAACAGACTGCTTCTCTTTCAGAGAAACGCATGTGAGTTTCTGGTGAATGCTTGTAAGTAGCTTAAGGCACTTTCAAAGGAAAGTGATTTTCTCTGAAAGGACAGCATTTAGAAAGTGAAGCAACACTCCATTCACTTCGCACAGTGAATTGAAGTGTTGGAACAGACTGCTTCTCTTTCAGAGAAACGCATGTGAGTTTCTTGTGAATTCTTGCAAGTTGCTTAAGGCACTTTCAAAGGAAAGTGATTTTCTCTGAAAGGACAGCATTTAGAAAGTGAAGCAACACTCCATTCACTTCGCACAGTGAATTGAAGTGTTGGAACAGACTGCTTCTCTTTCAGAGAAACGCATGTGAGTTTTTTGTGAATGCTTGAAAGTAGCTTAAGGCACTTTCAAAGGAAAGTGATTTTCTCTGAAAGGACAGAATTTAGAAAGTGAAGCAACACTCCATTCACTTCGCACAGTGAATTGAAGTGTTTGAACAGTCTGGTTCTCTTTCAGAGAAACGCATGTGAGTTTCTTCCTAATGCTTGCAAGTAGCTTCAGGCACTTTCAAAGGAAAGTGATTTTCTCTGAAAGGACAGCATTTAGAAAGTGAAGCAACACTCCATTCACTTCGCACAGTGAATTGAAGTGTTGGAACAGACTGCTTCTCTTTCAGAGAAACGCATGTGAGTTTCTGGTGAATGCTTGTAAGAAACTTAAGGCACTTTCAAAGGAAAGTGATTTTCTCTGAAAGGACAGCATTTAGAAAGTGAAGCAACACTCCATTCACTTCGCACAGTGAATTGAAATGTTGGAACAGACTGCTTCACTTTAAGAGAAACGCATGTGAGTTTTTTGTGAATGCTTGAAAGTAGTTTAAGGCACTTTCAAAGGAAAGTGATTTTCTCTGAAAGGACAGAATTTAGAAAGTGATGCAACACTCCATTCACTTCGCACAGTGAAGTGAAGTGTTTTAACAGACTGCTTCTCTTTCAGAGAAACGCATGTGAGTTTCTTCCTAATCCTTGTAAGTAGCTTAAGGCACTTTCAAAGGAAAGTGATTTTCTCTGAAAGGACAGCATTTAGAAAGTGAAGCAACACTCCATTCCCTTCGTGCAGTGAATTGAAGTGTTGGAACAGACTGCTTCTCTTTCAGAGAAACGCATTAGTGTTTCTTGTGAATGCTTGCAAGTGGCTTAAGGCACTTTCAAAGGAAAGTGATTTTCTCTGAAAGGAGAGCATTTAGAAAGTGAAGCAACACTCCATGCACTTCGCACAGTGAATTGAAGTGTTGGAACAGACTGCTTCTCTTTCCGAGAAACGCATGTGAGTTTCTTGTGAATTCTTGCAAGTTGCTTCAAGCACTTTCAAAGGAAAGTGATTTTCTCTGAAAGGACAGCATTTAGAAAGTGAAGCAACACTCCATTCACTTCGCACAGTGAATTGAAGTGTTGGAACAGACTGCTTCTCTTTCAGAGAAACGCATGTGAGAATGCTTGAAAGTAGTTTAAGGCACTTTCAAAGGAAAGTGATTTTCTCTGAATGGACAGAATTTAGAAAGTGAAGCAACACTCCATTCACTTCGCACAGTGAATTGAAGTTTTGGAACAGTCTGCTTCTCTTTCAGAGAAACGCATGTGAGCTTCTTCCTAATGCTTGCAAGTAGCTTAAGGCACTTTCAAAGGAAAGTGATTTTCTCTGAAAGGACAGCATTTAGATAGTGAAGCAACACTCCATTCACTTCGCACAGTGAATAGAAGTGTTGGAACAGACTGCTTCTCTTTCAGAGAAACGCATGTGAGTTTCTTGTGAATGCTTGCAAGTTGCTTAAGGCACTTTCAAAGGAAAGTGATTTTCTCTGAAAGGACAGCATTTAGAAAGTGAAGCAACACTCCATTCATTTTGTACAGTGAATTGAAATGTTGGAACAGACTGCCTCTCTTTCAGAGAAATGCATGTGAGTTTCTGTTGAATGCATGTCAGTAGCTTAAGGCTCTTTCAAAGGAAAGTGATTTTCTCTGAAAGGACAGCATTTACAAACTGAAGCAACACTCCATTCACTTCGCACAGTGAATTGAAGTGTTGGAACAGACTGCTTCTCTTTAAGAGAAACGCATATGAGTTTTTTGTGAATGCTTGAAAGTAGTTTAAGGCACTTTCAAAGGAAAGTGATTTTCTCTGAAAGGACAGAATTTAGAAAGTGATGCAACACTTCTTTCACTTCGCACAGTGAATTGAAGTGTTGGAACAGACTGCTTCTCTTTCAGAGAAACGCATGTTAGTTTCTGGTGAATGCTTGTAAGTAGTTTAAGGCACTTTCAAAGGAAAGAGATTTTCTCTGAAAGGACAGCATTTAGAAAGTGAAGCAACACTCCATTCACTTCGCACAGTGAATTGAAGTGTTGGAACAGACTGCTTCTCTTTCAGAGAAATGCATGTGAATTTCTGTTGAATGCTTGTAAGTAGCTTAAGGCACTTTCAAAAAAAAGTGATTTTCTCTGAAAGGACAGCATTTAGAAAGTGAAGCAACACTCCATTCACTTCGCACAGTGAATTGAAGTATTGGAACAGACTGCTTCTCTTTCAGAGAAACGCATGTGAGTTTCTTGTGAATTCTTGCAAGTTGCTTAAGGCACTTTCAAAGGAAAGTGATTTTCTCTGAAAGGACAGCATTTAGAAAGTGAAGCAACACTCCATTCACTTCGCACAGTGAATTGAAGTGTTGGAACAGACTGCTTCTCTTTCAGAGAAACGCATGTGAGTTTTTTGTGAATGCTTGAAACTAGTTTAAGGCACTTTCAAAGGAAAGTGATTTTCTCTGAAAGGACAGAATTTAGAAAGTGATGCAACACTCCATTCACTTCGCACAGTGAATTGAAGTGTTGGAACAGACTGCTTCTCTTTCAGAGAAACGCATGTGAGTTTCTTCCTAATGCTTGTAAGTAGCTTCAGGCACTTTCAAAGAAAGTGATTTTCTCTGAAAGGACAGCATTTAGAAAATGAAGCAACACTCCATTCCCTTCGTGCAGTGAATTGAAGTGTTTGAACAGTCTGCTTCTCTTTAAGAGAAACGCATGTGAGTTTCTTCCTAATGCTTGCAAGTAGCTTAAGGCACTTTCAAAGGAAAGTGATTTTCTCTGAAAGGACAGCATTTAGAAACTGAAGCAACACTCCATTCACTTCGCACAGTGAATTGAAGTGTTGGAACAGACTGCTTCTCTTTCAGAGAAACGCATGTGAGTTTCTTGTGAATTCTTGCAAGTTGCTTAAGGGACTTTCAAAGGAAAGTGATTTTCTCTGAAAGGACAGCATTTAGATACTGAAGCAACACTCCATTCACTTCGCACAGTGAATTGAAGTGTTGGAACAGACTGCTTCTCTTTCAGAGAAACGCATGTGAGTTTTTTGTGAATGCTTGAAAGTAGTTTAAGGCACTTTCAAAGGAAAGTGATTTTCTCTGAAAGGACAGAATTTAGAAAGTGATGCAACACTCCATTCACTTCGCACAGTGAATTGAAGTGTTTTAACAGACTGCTTCTCTTTCAGAGAAACGCATGTGAGTTTCTGCTGAATGCTTGTCAGTAGCTTAAGACTCTTTCAAAGGAAAGTGATTTTCTCTGAAAGGACAGCATTTAGAAAGTAGAGCAACACTCCATTCCCTTCGCGCAATGAATTGAAGTGTTGGAACAGACTGCTTCTCTTTCATAGAAACGCATTAGTGTTTCTTGTGAATGCTTGTAAGAAGCTTAAGGCACTTTCAAAGGAAAGTGATTTTCTCTGAAAGGACAGCATTTAGAAAGTGAAGCTACACTCCATTCACTTCGCACAGTGAATTGAAGTGTTGGAACAGACTGCTTCTCTTTCCGAGAAATGCATGTGAGTTTCTGTGAATTCTTGCAAGTTGCTTAAGGCACTTTCAAAGGAAAGTGATTTTCTCTGAAAGGACAGCATTTAGAAAGTGAAGCAACACTCCATTCACTTCGCACAGTGAATTGAAGTGTTGGAACAGACTGCTTCTCTTTCATAGAAACGCATTAGTGTTTCTTGTGAATGCTTGCAAGTGGCTTAAGGCACTTTCAAAGGAAAGTGATTTTCTCTGAAAAGACAGCATTTAGAAAGTGAAGCAACACTCCATTCACTTCGCACAGTGAATTGAAGTGTTGGAACAGACTGCTTCTCTTTCCGAGAAACGCATGTGAGTTTCTTGTGAATTCTTGCAAGTTGCTTCAGGCACTTTCATAGGAAAGTGATTTTCTCTGAAAGGACAGCATTTAGAAAGTGAAGCAACACTCCATTCACTTCGCACAGTGAATTGAAGTGTTGGAACAGACTGCTTCTCTTTCAGAGAAACGCATGTGAGTTTTTTGTGAATGCTTGAAAGTAGTTTAAGGCACTTTCAAAGGAAAGTGATTTTCTCTGAAAGGACAGAATTTAGAAAGTAAAGCAACACTCCATTCACTTCGCACAGTGAATTGAAGTGTTGGAACAGACTGCCTCTCTTTCAGAGAAACGCATGTGAGCTTCTTCCTAATGCTTGCAAGTAGCTTAAGGCACTTTCAAAGGAAAGTGATTTTCTCTGAAAGGACAGCATTTAGAAAGTGAAGCAACACTCCATTCACTTCGCACAGTGAATAGAAGTGTTGGAACAGACTGCTTCTCTTTCAGAGAAACGCATGTGAGTTTCTTGTGAATGCTTGCAAGTTGCTTAAGGCACTTTCAAAGGAAAGTGATTTTCTCTGAAAGGACAGCATTTAGAAAGTGAAGCAACACTCCATTCACTTTGTACAGTGAATTGAAGTGTTGCAACAGACTGCCTCTCTTTCAGAGAAACGCATGTGAGTTTCTGTTGAATGCTTGTCAGTAGCTTAAGACTCTTTCAAAGGAAAGTGATTTTCTCTGAAAGGACAGCATTTAGAAAGTAGAGCAACACTCCATTCCCTTCGCGCAATGAATTGAAGTGTTGGAACAGACTGCTTCTCCTTCATAGAAACGCATTAGTGTTTCTTGTGAATGCTTGTAAGAAGCTTAAGGCACTTTCAAAGGAAAGTGATTTTCTCTGAAAGGACAGCATTTAGAAAGTGAAGCAACACTCCATTCACTTCGCACAGTGAATTGAAGTGTTGGAACAGACTGCTTCTCTTTCAGAGAAACGCATGTGAGTTTCTTGTGAATTCTTGCAAGTTGCTTAAGGCACTTTCAAAGGAAAGTGATTTTCTCTGAAAGGACAGCATTTAGAAAGTGAAGCAACACTCCATTCACTTCGCACAGTGAATTGAAGTGTTGGAACAGACTGCTTCTCTTTCATAGAAACGCATTAGAGTTTCTTGTGAATGCTTGCAAGTGGCTTAAGGCACTTTCAAAGGAAAGTGATTTTCTCTGAAAAGACAGCATTTAGAAAGTGAAGCAACACTCCATTCACTTCGCACAGTGAATTGAAGTGTTGGAACAGACTGCTTCTCTTTCAGAGAAACGCATGTGAGTTTCTTGTGAATTCTTGCAAGTTGCTTCAGGCACTTTCATAGGAAAGTGATTTTCTCTGAAAGGACAGCATTTAGAAAGTGAAGCAACACTCCATTCACTTCGCACAGTGAATTGAAGTGTTGGAACAGACTGCTTCTCTTTCAGAGAAACGCATGTGAGTTTTTTGTGAATGCTTGAAAGTAGTTTAAGGCACTTTCAAAGGAAAGTGATTTTCTCTGAGAGGACAGAATTTAGAAAGTGAAGCAACACTCCATTCACTTCGCACAGTGAATTGAAATGTTGGAACAGACTGCTTCTCTTTCAGAGAAACGCATGTGAGCTTCTTCCTAATGCTTGCAAGTAGCTTAAGGCACTTTCAAAGGAAAGTGATTTTCTCTGAAAGGACAGCATTTAGAAAGTGAAGCAACACTCCATTCACTTCGCACACTGAATAGAAGTGTTGGAACAGACTGCTTCTCTTTCAGAGAAACGCATGTGAGTTTCTTGTGAATGCTTGCAAGTTGCTTAAGGCACTTTCAAAGGAAAGTGATTTTCTCTGAAAGGACAGCATTTAGAAAGTGAAGCAACACTCCATTCACTTTGTACAGTGAATTGAAGTGTTGGAACAGACTGCCTCTCTTTCAGAGAAATGCATGTGAGTTTCTGTTGAATGCTTGTCAGTAGCTTAAGGCTCTTTCAAAGGAAAGTGATTTTCTCTGAAAGGACAGCATTTAGAAAGTAAAGCAACACTCCATTCCCTTCGCGCAATGAACTGAAGTGTTGGAACAGACTGCTTCTCTTTCATAGAAACGCATTAGTGTTTCTTGTGAATGCTTGTATGAAGCTTAAGGCACTTTCAAAGGAAAGTGATTTTCTCTGAAAGGACAGCATTTAGAAAGTGAGGCAACACTCCATTCACTTCGCACAGTGAATTGAAGTGTTGGAACAGACTGCTTCTCTTTCAGAGAAACGCATGTGATTTTCTGTTGAATGCTTGTAAGTAGCTTAAGGCACTTTCAAAGGAAAGTGATTTTCTCTGAAAGGACAGCATTTAGAAAGTGAAGCAACACTTCATTCCCTTCGTGCAGTGAATTGAAGTGTTGGAACAGACTGCTTCTCTTTCCGAGAAACGCATGTGAGTTTCTTCCTAATGCTTGCAAGTAGCTTAAGTCACTTTCAAGGGAAAGTGATTTTCTCTGAAAGGACAGCATTTAGAAAGTGAAACAACACTCCATTCACTTCGCACAGTGAATTGAGTGTTGGAACAGACTGCTTCTCTTTCAGAGAAACGCATGTGAGTTTCTTTTGAATTCTTGCAAGTTGCTTAAGGCACTTTCAAAGGAAAGTGATTTTCTCTGAAAGGACAGCATTTAGAAACTGAAGCAACACTCCATTCACTTCGCACAGTGAATTGAAGTGTTGGAACAGACTGCTTCTCTTTAAGAGAAACGCATGTGAGTTTTTTGTGAATGCTTGAAAGTAGTTTAAGGCACTTTCAAAGGAAAGTGATTTTCTCTGAAAGGACAGAATTTAGAAAGTGAAGCAACACTCCATTCACTTCACACAGTGAATTGAAGTGTTTGAACAGTCTGCTTCTCTTTCAGAGAAACGCATGTGAGTTTCTTCCTAATGCTTGCAAGTAGCTTAAGGCACTTTCAAAGGAAAGTGATTTTCTCTGAAAGGACAGCATTTAGAAAGTGAAGCAACACTCCATTCACTTCGCAGAGTGAATTGAAGTATTGGAACAGACTGCTTCTCTTTCAGAGAAACGCATGTGAGTTTCTGGTGAATGCTTGTAAGTAGCTTAAGGCACTTTCAAAGGAAAGTGATTTTCTCTGAAAGGACAGCATTTAGAAAGTGAAGCAACACTCCATTCACTTCGCACAGTGAATTGAAGTGTTGGAACAGACTGCTTCTCTTTCAGAGAAACGCATGTGAGTTTCTTGTGAATTCTTGCAAGTTGCTTAAGGCACTTTCAAAGGAAAGTGATTTTCTCTGAAAGGACAGCATTTAGAAAGTGAAGCAACACTCCATTCACTTCGCACAGTGAATTGAAGTGTTGGAACAGACTGCTTCTCTTTCAGAGAAACGCATGTGAGTTTTTTGTGAATGCTTGAAAGTAGCTTAAGGCACTTTCAAAGGAAAGTGATTTTCTCTGAAAGGACAGAATTTAGAAAGTGAAGCAACACTCCATTCACTTCGCACAGTGAATTGAAGTGTTTGAACAGTCTGGTTCTCTTTCAGAGAAACGCATGTGAGTTTCTTCCTAATGCTTGCAAGTAGCTTAAGGCACTTTCAAAGGAAAGTGATTTTCTCTGAAAGGACAGCATTTAGAAAGTGAAGCAACACTCCATTCACTTCGCACAGTGAATTGAAGTGTTGGAACAGACTGCTTCTCTTTCAGAGAAACGCATGTGAGTTTCTGGTGAATGCTTGTAAGAAACTTAAGGCACTTTCAAAGGAAAGTGATTTTCTCTGAAAGGACAGCATTTAGAAAGTGAAGCAACACTCCATTCACTTCGCACTGTGAATTGAAATGTTGGAACAGACTGCTTCTCTTTAAGAGAAACGCATGTGAGTTTTTTGTGAATGCTTGAAAGTAGTTTAAGGCACTTTCAAAGGAAAGTGATTTTCTCTGAAAGGACAGAATTTAGAAAGTGATGCAACACTCCATTCACTTCGCACAGTGAAGTGAAGTGTTTTAACAGACTGCTTCTCTTTCAGAGAAACGCATGTGAGTTTCTTCCTAATCCTTGTAAGTAGCTTAAGGCACTTTCAAAGGAAAGTGATTTTCTCTGAAAGGACAGCATTTAGAAAGTGAAGCAACACTCCATTCCCTTCGTGCAGTGAATTGAAGTGTTGGAACAGACTGCTTCTCTTTCAGAGAAACGCATTAGTGTTTCTTGTGAATGCTTGCAAGTGGCTTAAGGCACTTTCAAAGGAAAGTGATTTTCTCTGAAAGGAGAGCATTTAGAAAGTGAAGCAACACTCCATGCACTTCGCACAGTGAATTGAAGTGTTGGAACAGACTGCTTCTCTTTCCGAGAAACGCATGTGAGTTTCTTGTGAATTCTTGCAAGTTGCTTCAAGCACTTTCAAAGGAAAGTGATTTTCTCTGAAAGGACAGCATTTAGAAAGTGAAGCAACACTCCATTCACTTCGCACAGTGAATTGAAGTGTTGGAACAGACTGCTTCTCTTTCAGAGAAACGCATGTGAGAATGCTTGAAAGTAGTTTAAGGCACTTTCAAAGGAAAGTGATTTTCTCTGAATGGACAGAATTTAGAAAGTGAAGCAACACTCCATTCACTTCGCACAGTGAATTGAAGTGTTGGAACAGTCTGCTTCTCTTCAGAGAAACGCATGTGAGCTTCTTCCTAATGCTTGCAAGTAGCTTAAAGCACTTTCAAAGGAAAGTGATTTTCTCTGAAAGGACAGCATTTAGAAAGTGAAGCAACACTCCATTCACTTCGCACAGTGAATAGAAGTGTTGGAACAGACTGCTTCTCTTTCAGAGAAACGCATGTGAGTTTCTTGTGAATGCTTGCAAGTTGCTTAAGGCACTTTCAAAGGAAAGTGATTTTCTCTGAAAGGACAGCATTTAGAAAGTGAAGCAACACTCCATTCACTTTGTACAGTGAATTGAAATGTTGGAACAGACTGCCTCTCTTTCAGAGAAATGCATGTGAGTTTCTGTTGAATGCATGTCAGTAGCTTAAGGCTCTTTCAAAGGAAAGTGATTTTCTCTGAAAGGACAGCATTTAGAAACTGAAGCAACACTCCATTCACTTCGCACAGTGAATTGAAGTGTTGGAACAGACTGCTTCTCTTTCCGAGAAACGCATGTGAGTTTCTTGTGAATTCTTGCAAGTTGCTTCAGGCACTTTCATAGGAAAGTGATTTTCTCTGAAAGGACAGCATTTAGAAAGTGAAGCAACACTCCATTCACTTCGCACAGTGAATTGAAGTGTTGGAACAGACTGCTTCTCTTTCAGAGAAACGCATGTGAGTTTTTTGTGAATGCTTGAAAGTAGTTTAAGGCACTTTCAAAGGAAAGTGATTTTCTCTGAAAGGACAGAATTTAGAAAGTGATGCAACACTCCATTCACTTCGCACAGTGAATTGAAGTGTTTTAACAGACTGCTTCTCTTTCAGAGAAACGCATGTGAGTTTCTTCCTAATGCTTGTAAGTAGCTTCAGGCACTTTCAAAGGAAAGTGATTTTCTCTGAAAGGACAGCATTTAGAAAGTGAAGCAACACTCCATTCCCTTCGTGCAGTGAATTGAAGTGTTGGAACAGAGTTCTTCTCTTTCATAGAAACGCATTAGTGTTTCTTGTGAATGCTTGCAAGTGGCTTAAGGCACTTTCAAAGGAAAGTGATTTTCTCTGAAAGGACAGCATTTAGAAAGTGAAGTAACCCTCCATTCACTTCGCACAGTGAATTGAAGTGTTGGAACAGACTGCCTCTCTTTCAGAGAAACGCATGTGAGTTTCTGCTGAATGCTTGTCAGTAGCTTAAGACTCTTTCAAAGGAAAGTGATTTTCTCTGAAAGGACAGCATTTAGAAAGTAGAGCAACACTCCATTCCCTTCGCGCAATGAATTGAAGTGTTGGAACAGACTGCTTCTCTTTCATAGAAACGCATTAGTGTTTCTTGTGAATGCTTGTAAGAAGCTTAAGGCACTTTCAAAGGAAAGTGATTTTCTCTGAAAGGACAGCATTTAGAAAGTGAAGCTACACTCCATTCACTTCGCACAGTGAATTGAAGTGTTGGAACAGACTGCTTCTCTTTCCGAGAAACGCATGTGAGTTTCTGTGAATTCTTGCAAGTTGCTTAAGGCACTTTCAAAGGAAAGTGATTTTCTCTGAAAGGACAGCATTTAGAAAGTGAAGCAACACTCCATTCACTTCGCACAGTGAATTGAAGTGTTGGAACAGACTGCTTCTCTTTCATAGAAACGCATTAGTGTTTCTTGTGAATGCTTGCAAGTGGCTTAAGGCACTTTCAAAGGAAAGTGATTTTCTCTGAAAAGACAGCATTTAGAAAGTGAAGCAACACTCCATTCACTTCGCACAGTGAATTGAAGTGTTGGAACAGACTGCTTCTCTTTCCGAGAAACGCATGTGAGTTTCTTGTGAATTCTTGCAAGTTGCTTCAGGCACTTTCATAGGAAAGTGATTTTCTCTGAAAGGACAGCATTTAGAAAGTGAAGCAACACTCCATTCACTTCGCACAGTGAATTGAAGTGTTGGAACAGACTGCTTCTCTTTCAGAGAAACGCATGTGAGTTTTTTGTGAATGCTTGAAAGTAGTTTAAGGCACTTTCAAAGGAAAGTGATTTTCTCTGAAAGGACAGAATTTAGAAAGTAAAGCAACACTCCATTCACTTCGCACAGTGAATTGAAGTGTTGGAACAGACTGCTTCTCTTTCAGAGAAACGCATGTGAGTTTCTGGTGAATGCTTGTAAGAAACTTAAGGCACTTTCAAAGGAAAGTGATTTTCTCTGAAAGGACAGCATTTAGAAAGTGAAGCAACACTCCATTCACTTCGCACTGTGAATTGAAATGTTGGAACAGACTGCTTCTCTTTAAGAGAAACGCATGTGAGTTTTTTGTGAATGCTTGAAAGTAGTTTAAGGCACTTTCAAAGGAAAGTGATTTTCTCTGAAAGGACAGAATTTAGAAAGTGATGCAACACTCCATTCACTTCGCACAGTGAAGTGAAGTGTTTTAACAGACTGCTTCTCTTTCAGAGAAACGCATGTGAGTTTCTTCCTAATCCTTGTAAGTAGCTTAAGGCACTTTCAAAGGAAAGTGATTTTCTCTGAAAGGACAGCATTTAGAAAGTGAAGCAACACTCCATTCCCTTCGTGCAGTGAATTGAAGTGTTGGAACAGACTGCTTCTCTTTCAGAGAAACGCATTAGTGTTTCTTGTGAATGCTTGCAAGTGGCTTAAGGCACTTTCAAAGGAAAGTGATTTTCTCTGAAAGGAGAGCATTTAGAAAGTGAAGCAACACTCCATGCACTTCGCACAGTGAATTGAAGTGTTGGAACAGACTGCTTCTCTTTCCGAGAAACGCATGTGAGTTTCTTGTGAATTCTTGCAAGTTGCTTCAAGCACTTTCAAAGGAAAGTGATTTTCTCTGAAAGGACAGCATTTAGAAAGTGAAGCAACACTCCATTCACTTCGCACAGTGAATTGAAGTGTTGGAACAGACTGCTTCTCTTTCAGAGAAACGCATGTGAGAATGCTTGAAAGTAGTTTAAGGCACTTTCAAAGGAAAGTGATTTTCTCTGAATGGACAGAATTTAGAAAGTGAAGCAACACTCCATTCACTTCGCACAGTGAATTGAAGTGTTGGAACAGTCTGCTTCTCTTCAGAGAAACGCATGTGAGCTTCTTCCTAATGCTTGCAAGTAGCTTAAAGCACTTTCAAAGGAAAGTGATTTTCTCTGAAAGGACAGCATTTAGAAAGTGAAGCAACACTCCATTCACTTCGCACAGTGAATAGAAGTGTTGGAACAGACTGCTTCTCTTTCAGAGAAACGCATGTGAGTTTCTTGTGAATGCTTGCAAGTTGCTTAAGGCACTTTCAAAGGAAAGTGATTTTCTCTGAAAGGACAGCATTTAGAAAGTGAAGCAACACTCCATTCACTTTGTACAGTGAATTGAAATGTTGGAACAGACTGCCTCTCTTTCAGAGAAATGCATGTGAGTTTCTGTTGAATGCATGTCAGTAGCTTAAGGCTCTTTCAAAGGAAAGTGATTTTCTCTGAAAGGACAGCATTTAGAAACTGAAGCAACACTCCATTCACTTCGCACAGTGAATTGAAGTGTTGGAACAGACTGCTTCTCTTTCCGAGAAACGCATGTGAGTTTCTTGTGAATTCTTGCAAGTTGCTTCAGGCACTTTCATAGGAAAGTGATTTTCTCTGAAAGGACAGCATTTAGAAAGTGAAGCAACACTCCATTCACTTCGCACAGTGAATTGAAGTGTTGGAACAGACTGCTTCTCTTTCAGAGAAACGCATGTGAGTTTTTTGTGAATGCTTGAAAGTAGTTTAAGGCACTTTCAAAGGAAAGTGATTTTCTCTGAAAGGACAGAATTTAGAAAGTGATGCAACACTCCATTCACTTCGCACAGTGAATTGAAGTGTTTTAACAGACTGCTTCTCTTTCAGAGAAACGCATGTGAGTTTCTTCCTAATGCTTGTAAGTAGCTTCAGGCACTTTCAAAGGAAAGTGATTTTCTCTGAAAGGACAGCATTTAGAAAGTGAAGCAACACTCCATTCCCTTCGTGCAGTGAATTGAAGTGTTGGAACAGAGTTCTTCTCTTTCATAGAAACGCATTAGTGTTTCTTGTGAATGCTTGCAAGTGGCTTAAGGCACTTTCAAAGGAAAGTGATTTTCTCTGAAAGGACAGCATTTAGAAAGTGAAGTAACCCTCCATTCACTTCGCACAGTGAATTGAAGTGTTGGAACAGACTGCCTCTCTTTCAGAGAAACGCATGTGAGTTTCTGCTGAATGCTTGTCAGTAGCTTAAGACTCTTTCAAAGGAAAGTGATTTTCTCTGAAAGGACAGCATTTAGAAAGTAGAGCAACACTCCATTCCCTTCGCGCAATGAATTGAAGTGTTGGAACAGACTGCTTCTCTTTCATAGAAACGCATTAGTGTTTCTTGTGAATGCTTGTAAGAAGCTTAAGGCACTTTCAAAGGAAAGTGATTTTCTCTGAAAGGACAGCATTTAGAAAGTGAAGCTACACTCCATTCACTTCGCACAGTGAATTGAAGTGTTGGAACAGACTGCTTCTCTTTCCGAGAAACGCATGTGAGTTTCTGTGAATTCTTGCAAGTTGCTTAAGGCACTTTCAAAGGAAAGTGATTTTCTCTGAAAGGACAGCATTTAGAAAGTGAAGCAACACTCCATTCACTTCGCACAGTGAATTGAAGTGTTGGAACAGACTGCTTCTCTTTCATAGAAACGCATTAGTGTTTCTTGTGAATGCTTGCAAGTGGCTTAAGGCACTTTCAAAGGAAAGTGATTTTCTCTGAAAAGACAGCATTTAGAAAGTGAAGCAACACTCCATTCACTTCGCACAGTGAATTGAAGTGTTGGAACAGACTGCTTCTCTTTCCGAGAAACGCATGTGAGTTTCTTGTGAATTCTTGCAAGTTGCTTCAGGCACTTTCATAGGAAAGTGATTTTCTCTGAAAGGACAGCATTTAGAAAGTGAAGCAACACTCCATTCACTTCGCACAGTGAATTGAAGTGTTGGAACAGACTGCTTCTCTTTCAGAGAAACGCATGTGAGTTTTTTGTGAATGCTTGAAAGTAGTTTAAGGCACTTTCAAAGGAAAGTGATTTTCTCTGAAAGGACAGAATTTAGAAAGTAAAGCAACACTCCATTCACTTCGCACAGTGAATTGAAGTGTTGGAACAGACTGCTTCTCTTTCAGAGAAACGCATGTGAGCTTCTTCCTAATGCTTGCAAGTAGCTTAAGGCACTTTCAAAGGAAAGTGATTTTCTCTGAAAGGACAGCATTTAGAAAGTGAAGCAACACTCCATTCACTTCGCACAGTGAATAGAAGTGTTGGAACAGACTGCTTCTCTTTCAGAGAAACGCATGTGAGTTTCTTGTGAATGCTTGCAAGTTGCTTAAGGCACTTTCAAAGGAAAGTGATTTTCTCTGAAAGGACAGCATTTAGAAAGTGAAGCAACACTCCATTCACTTTGTACAGTGAATTGAAGTGTTGCAACAGACTGCCTCTCTTTCAGAGAAACGCATGTGAGTTTCTGTTGAATGCTTGTCAGTAGCTTAAGACTCTTTCAAAGGAAAGTGATTTTCTCTGAAAGGACAGCATTTAGAAAGTAGAGCAACACTCCATTCCCTTCGCGCAATGAATTGAAGTGTTGGAACAGACTGCTTCTCTTTCATAGAAACGCATTAGTGTTTCTTGTGAATGCTTGTAAGAAGCTTAAGGCACTTTCAAAGGAAAGTGATTTTCTCTGAAAGGACAGCATTTAGAAAGTGAAGCAACACTCCATTCACTTCGCACAGTGAATTGAAGTGTTGGAACAGACTGCTTCTCTTTCAGAGAAACGCATGTGAGTTTCTTGTGAATTCTTGCAAGTTGCTTAAGGCACTTTCAAAGGAAAGTGATTTTCTCTGAAAGGACAGCATTTAGAAAGTGAAGCAAAACTCCATTCACTTCACACAGTGAATTGAAGTGTTGGAACAGACTGCTTCTCTTTCAGAGAAACGCATGTGAGTTTCTTGTGAATTCTTGCAAGTTGCTTCAGGCACTTTCATAGGAAAGTGATTTTCTCTGAAAGGACAGCATTTAGAAAGTGAAGCAACACTCCATTCACTTCGCACAGTGAATTGAAGTGTTGGAACAGACTGCTTCTCTTTCAGAGAAACGCATGTGAGTTTTTTGTGAATGCTTGAAAGTAGTTTAAGGCACTTTCAAAGGAAAGTGATTTTCTCTGAAAGGACAGAATTTAGAAAGTGAAGCAACACTCCATTCACTTCGCACAGTGAATTGAAATGTTGGAACAGACTGCTTCTCTTTCAGAGAAACGCATGTGAGCTTCTTCCTAATGCTTGCAAGTAGCTTAAGGCACTTTCAAAGGAAAGTGATTTTCTCTGAAAGGACAGCATTTAGAAAGTGAAGCAACACTCCATTCACTTCGCACAGTGAATTGAAGTGTTGGAACAGTCTGCTTCTCTTCAGAGAAACGCATGTGAGCTTCTTCCTAATGCTTGCAAGTAGCTTAAAGCACTTTCAAAGGAAAGTGATTTTCTCTGAAAGGACAGCATTTAGAAAGTGAAGCAACACTCCATTCACTTCGCACAGTGAATTGAAGTGTTGGAACAGACTGCTTCTCTTTCAGAGAAACGCATGTGAGTTTTTTGTGAATGCTTGAAAGTAGCTTAAGGCACTTTCAAAGGAAAGTGATTTTCTCTGAAAGGACAGAATTTAGAAAGTGAAGCAACACTCCATTCACTTCGCACAGTGAATTGAAGTGTTTGAACAGTCTGGTTCTCTTTCAGAGAAACGCATGTGAGTTTCTTCCTAATGCTTGCAAGTAGCTTAAGGCACTTTCAAAGGAAAGTGATTTTCTCTGAAAGGACAGCATTTAGAAAGTGAAGCAACACTCCATTCACTTCGCACAGTGAATTGAAGTGTTGGAACAGACTGCTTCTCTTTCAGAGAAACGCATGTGAGTTTCTGGTGAATGCTTGTAAGAAACTTAAGGCACTTTCAAAGGAAAGTGATTTTCTCTGAAAGGACAGCATTTAGAAAGTGAAGCAACACTCCATTCACTTCGCACTGTGAATTGAAATGTTGGAACAGACTGCTTCTCTTTAAGAGAAACGCATGTGAGTTTTTTGTGAATGCTTGAAAGTAGTTTAAGGCACTTTCAAAGGAAAGTGATTTTCTCTGAAAGGACAGAATTTAGAAAGTGATGCAACACTCCATTCACTTCGCACAGTGAAGTGAAGTGTTTTAACAGACTGCTTCTCTTTCAGAGAAACGCATGTGAGTTTCTTCCTAATCCTTGTAAGTAGCTTAAGGCACTTTCAAAGGAAAGTGATTTTCTCTGAAAGGACAGCATTTAGAAAGTGAAGCAACACTCCATTCCCTTCGTGCAGTGAATTGAAGTGTTGGAACAGACTGCTTCTCTTTCAGAGAAACGCATTAGTGTTTCTTGTGAATGCTTGCAAGTGGCTTAAGGCACTTTCAAAGGAAAGTGATTTTCTCTGAAAGGAGAGCATTTAGAAAGTGAAGCAACACTCCATGCACTTCGCACAGTGAATTGAAGTGTTGGAACAGACTGCTTCTCTTTCCGAGAAACGCATGTGAGTTTCTTGTGAATTCTTGCAAGTTGCTTCAAGCACTTTCAAAGGAAAGTGATTTTCTCTGAAAGGACAGCATTTAGAAAGTGAAGCAACACTCCATTCACTTCGCACAGTGAATTGAAGTGTTGGAACAGACTGCTTCTCTTTCAGAGAAACGCATGTGAGAATGCTTGAAAGTAGTTTAAGGCACTTTCAAAGGAAAGTGATTTTCTCTGAATGGACAGAATTTAGAAAGTGAAGCAACACTCCATTCACTTCGCACAGTGAATTGAAGTGTTGGAACAGTCTGCTTCTCTTCAGAGAAACGCATGTGAGCTTCTTCCTAATGCTTGCAAGTAGCTTAAAGCA
Organism: Myodes glareolus; assembly: GCF_982192425.1. Lineage (NCBI taxonomy): Eukaryota > Metazoa > Chordata > Mammalia > Rodentia > Cricetidae > Myodes > Myodes glareolus. Next base: position 2,118,962 of record NW_028263213.1, read on the forward strand.
CTTTCAAAGGAAAGTGATTTTCTCTGAAAGGACAGCATTTAGAAAGTGAAGCAACACTCCATTCACTTCGCACAGTGAATAGAAGTGTTGGAACAGACTGCTTCTCTTTCAGAGAAACGCATGTGAGTTTCTTGTGAATGCTTGCAAGTTGCTTAAGGCACTTTCAAAGGAAAGTGATTTTCTCTGAAAGGACAGCATTTAGAAAGTGAAGCAACACTCCATTCACTTTGTACAGTGAATTGAAATGTTGGAACAGACTGCCTCTCTTTCAGAGAAATGCATGTGAGTTTCTGTTGAATGCATGTCAGTAGCTTAAGGCTCTTTCAAAGGAAAGTGATTTTCTCTGAAAGGACAGCATTTAGAAACTGAAGCAACACTCCATTCACTTCGCACAGTGAATTGAAGTGTTGGAACAGACTGCTTCTCTTTCCGAGAAACGCATGTGAGTTTCTTGTGAATTCTTGCAAGTTGCTTCAGGCACTTTCATAGGAAAGTGATTTTCTCTGGAAGGACAGCATTTAGAAAGTGAAGCAACACTCCATTCACTTCGCACAGTGAATTGAAGTGTTGGAACAGACTGCTTCTCTTTCAGAGAAACGCATGTGAGTTTTTTGTGAATGCTTGAAAGTAGTTTAAGGCACTTTCAAAGGAAAGTGATTTTCTCTGAAAGGACAGAATTTAGAAAGTGATGCAACACTCCATTCACTTCGCACAGTGAATTGAAGTGTTTTAACAGACTGCTTCTCTTTCAGAGAAACGCATGTGAGTTTCTTCCTAATGCTTGTAAGTAGCTTCAGGCACTTTCAAAGGAAAGTGATTTTCTCTGAAAGGACAGCATTTAGAAAGTGAAGCAACACTCCATTCCCTTCGTGCAGTGAATTGAAGTGTTGGAACAGAGTTCTTCTCTTTCATAGAAACGCATTAGTGTTTCTTGTGAATGCTTGCAAGTGGCTTAAGGCACTTTCAAAGGAAAGTGATTTTCTCTGAAAGGACAGCATTTAGAAAGTGAAGTAACCCTCCATTCACTTCGCACAGTGAATTGAAGTGTTGGAACAGACTGCCTCTCTTTCAGAGAAACGCATGTGAGTTTCTGCTGAATGCTTGTCAGTAGCTTAAGACTCTTTCAAAGGAAAGTGATTTTCTCTGAAAGGACAGCATTTAGAAAGTAGAGCAACACTCCATTCCCTTCGCGCAATGAATTGAAGTGTTGGAACAGACTGCTTCTCTTTCATAGAAACGCATTAGTGTTTCTTGTGAATGCTTGTAAGAAGCTTAAGGCACTTTCAAAGGAAAGTGATTTTCTCTGAAAGGACAGCATTTAGAAAGTGAAGCTACACTCCATTCACTTCGCACAGTGAATTGAAGTGTTGGAACAGACTGCTTCTCTTTCCGAGAAACGCATGTGAGTTTCTGTGAATTCTTGCAAGTTGCTTAAGGCACTTTCAAAGGAAAGTGATTTTCTCTGAAAGGACAGCATTTAGAAAGTGAAGCAACACTCCATTCACTTCGCACAGTGAATTGAAGTGTTGGAACAGACTGCTTCTCTTTCATAGAAACGCATTAGTGTTTCTTGTGAATGCTTGCAAGTGGCTTAAGGCACTTTCAAAGGAAAGTGATTTTCTCTGAAAAGACAGCATTTAGAAAGTGAAGCAACACTCCATTCACTTCGCACAGTGAATTGAAGTGTTGGAACAGACTGCTTCTCTTTCCGAGAAACGCATGTGAGTTTCTTGTGAATTCTTGCAAGTTGCTTCAGGCACTTTCATAGGAAAGTGATTTTCTCTGAAAGGACAGCATTTAGAAAGTGAAGCAACACTCCATTCACTTCGCACAGTGAATTGAAGTGTTGGAACAGACTGCTTCTCTTTCAGAGAAACGCATGTGAGTTTTTTGTGAATGCTTGAAAGTAGTTTAAGGCACTTTCAAAGGAAAGTGATTTTCTCTGAAAGGACAGAATTTAGAAAGTAAAGCAACACTCCATTCACTTCGCACAGTGAATTGAAGTGTTGGAACAGACTGCTTCTCTTTCAGAGAAACGCATGTGAGTTTCTGGTGAATGCTTGTAAGAAACTTAAGGCACTTTCAAAGGAAAGTGATTTTCTCTGAAAGGACAGCATTTAGAAAGTGAAGCAACACTCCATTCACTTCGCACTGTGAATTGAAATGTTGGAACAGACTGCTTCTCTTTAAGAGAAACGCATGTGAGTTTTTTGTGAATGCTTGAAAGTAGTTTAAGGCACTTTCAAAGGAAAGTGATTTTCTCTGAAAGGACAGAATTTAGAAAGTGATGCAACACTCCATTCACTTCGCACAGTGAAGTGAAGTGTTTTAACAGACTGCTTCTCTTTCAGAGAAACGCATGTGAGTTTCTTCCTAATCCTTGTAAGTAGCTTAAGGCACTTTCAAAGGAAAGTGATTTTCTCTGAAAGGACAGCATTTAGAAAGTGAAGCAACACTCCATTCCCTTCGTGCAGTGAATTGAAGTGTTGGAACAGACTGCTTCTCTTTCAGAGAAACGCATTAGTGTTTCTTGTGAATGCTTGCAAGTGGCTTAAGGCACTTTCAAAGGAAAGTGATTTTCTCTGAAAGGAGAGCATTTAGAAAGTGAAGCAACACTCCATGCACTTCGCACAGTGAATTGAAGTGTTGGAACAGACTGCTTCTCTTTCCGAGAAACGCATGTGAGTTTCTTGTGAATTCTTGCAAGTTGCTTCAAGCACTTTCAAAGGAAAGTGATTTTCTCTGAAAGGACAGCATTTAGAAAGTGAAGCAACACTCCATTCACTTCGCACAGTGAATTGAAGTGTTGGAACAGACTGCTTCTCTTTCAGAGAAACGCATGTGAGAATGCTTGAAAGTAGTTTAAGGCACTTTCAAAGGAAAGTGATTTTCTCTGAATGGACAGAATTTAGAAAGTGAAGCAACACTCCATTCACTTCGCACAGTGAATTGAAGTGTTGGAACAGTCTGCTTCTCTTCAGAGAAACGCATGTGAGCTTCTTCCTAATGCTTGCAAGTAGCTTAAAGCACTTTCAAAGGAAAGTGATTTTCTCTGAAAGGACAGCATTTAGAAAGTGAAGCAACACTCCATTCACTTCGCACAGTGAATAGAAGTGTTGGAACAGACTGCTTCTCTTTCAGAGAAACGCATGTGAGTTTCTTGTGAATGCTTGCAAGTTGCTTAAGGCACTTTCAAAGGAAAGTGATTTTCTCTGAAAGGACAGCATTTAGAAAGTGAAGCAACACTCCATTCACTTTGTACAGTGAATTGAAATGTTGGAACAGACTGCCTCTCTTTCAGAGAAATGCATGTGAGTTTCTGTTGAATGCATGTCAGTAGCTTAAGGCTCTTTCAAAGGAAAGTGATTTTCTCTGAAAGGACAGCATTTAGAAACTGAAGCAACACTCCATTCACTTCGCACAGTGAATTGAAGTGTTGGAACAGACTGCTTCTCTTTCCGAGAAACGCATGTGAGTTTCTTGTGAATTCTTGCAAGTTGCTTCAGGCACTTTCATAGGAAAGTGATTTTCTCTGAAAGGACAGCATTTAGAAAGTGAAGCAACACTCCATTCACTTCGCACAGTGAATTGAAGTGTTGGAACAGACTGCTTCTCTTTCAGAGAAACGCATGTGAGTTTTTTGTGAATGCTTGAAAGTAGTTTAAGGCACTTTCAAAGGAAAGTGATTTTCTCTGAAAGGACAGAATTTAGAAAGTGATGCAACACTCCATTCACTTCGCACAGTGAATTGAAGTGTTTTAACAGACTGCTTCTCTTTCAGAGAAACGCATGTGAGTTTCTTCCTAATGCTTGTAAGTAGCTTCAGGCACTTTCAAAGGAAAGTGATTTTCTCTGAAAGGACAGCATTTAGAAAGTGAAGCAACACTCCATTCCCTTCGTGCAGTGAATTGAAGTGTTGGAACAGAGTTCTTCTCTTTCATAGAAACGCATTAGTGTTTCTTGTGAATGCTTGCAAGTGGCTTAAGGCACTTTCAAAGGAAAGTGATTTTCTCTGAAAGGACAGCATTTAGAAAGTGAAGTAACCCTCCATTCACTTCGCACAGTGAATTGAAGTGTTGGAACAGACTGCCTCTCTTTCAGAGAAACGCATGTGAGTTTCTGCTGAATGCTTGTCAGAAGCTTAAGACTCTTTCAAAGGAAAGTGATTTTCTCTGAAAGGACAGCATTTAGAAAGTAGAGCAACACTCCATTCCCTTCGCGCAATGAATTGAAGTGTTGGAACAGACTGCTTCTCTTTCATAGAAACGCATTAGTGTTTCTTGTGAATGCTTGTAAGAAGCTTAAGGCACTTTCAAAGGAAAGTGATTTTCTCTGAAAGGACAGCATTTAGAAAGTTAAGCTACACTCCATTCACTTCGCACAGTGAATTGAAGTGTTGGAACAGACTGCTTCTCTTTCCGAGAAACGCATGTGAGTTTCTGTGAATTCTTGCAAGTTGCTTAAGGCACTTTCAAAGGAAAGTGATTTTCTCTGAAAGGACAGCATTTAGAAAGTGAAGCAACACTCCATTCACTTCGCACAGTGAATTGAAGTGTTGGAACAGACTGCTTCTCTTTCATAGAAACGCATTAGTGTTTCTTGTGAATGCTTGCAAGTGGCTTAAGGCACTTTCAAAGGAAAGTGATTTTCTCTGAAAAGACAGCATTTAGAAAGTGAAGCAACACTCCATTCACTTCGCACAGTGAATTGAAGTGTTGGAACAGACTGCTTCTCTTTCCGAGAAACGCATGTGAGTTTCTTGTGAATTCTTGCAAGTTGCTTCAGGCACTTTCATAGGAAAGTGATTTTCTCTGAAAGGACAGCATTTAGAAAGTGAAGCAACACTCCATTCACTTCGCACAGTGAATTGAAGTGTTGGAACAGACTGCTTCTCTTTCAGAGAAACGCATGTGAGTTTTTTGTGAATGCTTGAAAGTAGTTTAAGGCACTTTCAAAGGAAAGTGATTTTCTCTGAAAGGACAGAATTTAGAAAGTAAAGCAACACTCCATTCACTTCGCACAGTGAATTGAAGTGTTGGAACAGACTGCTTCTCTTTCAGAGAAACGCATGTGAGCTTCTTCCTAATGCTTGCAAGTAGCTTAAGGCACTTTCAAAGGAAAGTGATTTTCTCTGAAAGGACAGCATTTAGAAAGTGAAGCAACACTCCATTCACTTCGCACAGTGAATAGAAGTGTTGGAACAGACTGCTTCTCTTTCAGAGAAACGCATGTGAGTTTCTTGTGAATGCTTGCAAGTTGCTTAAGGCACTTTCAAAGGAAAGTGATTTTCTCTGAAAGGACAGCATTTAGAAAGTGAAGCAACACTCCATTCACTTTGTACAGTGAATTGAAGTGTTGCAACAGACTGCCTCTCTTTCAGAGAAACGCATGTGAGTTTCTGTTGAATGCTTGTCAGTAGCTTAAGACTCTTTCAAAGGAAAGTGATTTTCTCTGAAAGGACAGCATTTAGAAAGTAGAGCAACACTCCATTCCCTTCGCGCAATGAATTGAAGTGTTGGAACAGACTGCTTCTCTTTCATAGAAACGCATTAGTGTTTCTTGTGAATGCTTGTAAGAAGCTTAAGGCACTTTCAAAGGAAAGTGATTTTCTCTGAAAGGACAGCATTTAGAAAGTGAAGCAACACTCCATTCACTTCGCACAGTGAATTGAAGTGTTGGAACAGACTGCTTCTCTTTCAGAGAAACGCATGTGAGTTTCTTGTGAATTCTTGCAAGTTGCTTAAGGCACTTTCAAAGGAAAGTGATTTTCTCTGAAAGGACAGCATTTAGAAAGTGAAGCAAAACTCCATTCACTTCGCACAGTGAATTGAAGTGTTGGAACAGACTGCTTCTCTTTCAGAGAAACGCATGTGAGTTTCTTGTGAATTCTTGCAAGTTGCTTCAGGCACTTTCATAGGAAAGTGATTTTCTCTGAAAGGACAGCATTTAGAAAGTGAAGCAACACTCCATTCACTTCGCACAGTGAATTGAAGTGTTGGAACAGACTGCTTCTCTTTCAGAGAAACGCATGTGAGTTTTTTGTGAATGCTTGAAAGTAGTTTAAGGCACTTTCAAAGGAAAGTGATTTTCTCTGAAAGGACAGAATTTAGAAAGTGAAGCAACACTCCATTCACTTCGCACAGTGAATTGAAATGTTGGAACAGACTGCTTCTCTTTCAGAGAAACGCATGTGAGCTTCTTCCTAATGCTTGCAAGTAGCTTAAGGCACTTTCAAAGGAAAGTGATTTTCTCTGAAAGGACAGCATTTAGAAAGTGAAGCAACACTCCATTCACTTCGCACACTGAATAGAAGTGTTGGAACAGACTGCTTCTCTTTCAGAGAAACGCATGTGAGTTTCTTGTGAATGCTTGCAAGTTGCTTAAGGCACTTTCAAAGGAAAGTGATTTTCTCTGAAAGGACAGCATTTAGAAAGTGAAGCAACGCTCCATTCACTTTGTACAGTGAATTGAAGTGTTGGAACAGACTGCCTCTCTTTCAGAGAAATGCATGTGAGTTTCTGTTGAATGCTTGTCAGTAGCTTAAGGCTCTTTCAAAGAAAGTGATTTTCTCTGAAAGGACAGAATTTAGAAAGTGAAGCAACACTCCATTCCCTTCGCGCAATGAACTGAAGTGTTGGAACAGACTGCTTCTCTTTCATAGAAACGCATTAGTGTTTCTTGTGAATGCTTGTATGAAGCTTAAGGCACTTTCAAAGGAAAGTGATTTTCTCTGAAAGGACAGCATTTAGAAAGTGAGGCAACACTCCATTCACTTCGCACAGTGAATTGAAGTGTTGGAACAGACTGCTTCTCTTTAAGAGAAACGCATGTGAGTTTTTTGTGAATGCTTGAAATTAGTTTAAGGCACTTTCAAAGAAAAGTGATTTTCTCTGAAAGGACAGAATTTAGAAAGTGATGCAACACTCCATTCACTTCGCACAGTGAATTGAAGTGTTGGAACAGACTGCTTCTCTTTCAGAGAAACGCATGTGAGTTTCTTCCTAATGCTTGTAAGTAGCTTAAGGCACTTTCAAAGGAAAGTGATTTTCTCTGAAAGGACAGCATTTAGAAAGTGAAGCAACACTCCATTCCCTTCGTGCAGTGAATTGAAGTGTTGGAACAGAGTGCTTCTCTTTCATAGAAACGCATTCGTGTTTCTTGTGAATGCTTGCAAGTGGCTTAAGGCACTTTCAAAGGAAAGTGATTTTCTCTGAAAGGACAGCATTTAGAAAGTGAAGCACCACTCCATTCACTTCGCACAGTGAATTGAAGTGTTGGAACAGACTGCTTCTCTTTCAGAGAAACGCATGTGAGTTTTTTGTGAATGCTTGAAAGTAGTTTAAGGCACTTTCAAAGGAAAGTGATTTTCTCTGAAAGGACAGAATTTAGAAAGTGAAGCAACACTCCATTCACTTCGCACAGAATATTGAAGTGTTTGAACAGTCTGCTTCTCTTTCAGAGAAACGCATGTGAGTTTCTTCCTAATGCTTGCAAGTAGCTTAAGGCACTTTCAAAGGAAAGTGATTTTCTCTGAAAGGACAGCATTTAGAAAGTGAAGCAACACTCCATTCACTTCGCAGAGTGAATTGAAGTATTGGAACAGACTGCTTCTCTTTCAGAGAAACGCATGTGAGTTTTTGGTGAATGCTTGTAAGTAGCTTAAGGCACTTTCAAAGGAAAGTGATTTTCTCTGAAAGGACAGCATTTAGAAACTGAAGCAACACTCCATTCACTTCGCACAGTGAATTGAAGTGTTGGAACAGACTGCTTCTCTTTCAGAGAAACGCATGTGAGTTTCTTCCTAATGCTTGCAAGTAGCTTAAGGCACTTTCAAAGGAAAGTGATTTTCTCTGAAAGGACAGCATTTAGAAAGTGAAGCAACACTCCATTCACTTCGCACAGTGAATTGAAGTGTTGGAACAGACTGCTTCTCTTTCAGAGAAACGCATGTGAGTTTTTTGTGAATGCTTGAAAGTAGTTTAAGGCACTTTCAAAGGAAAGTGATTTTCTCTGAAAGGACAGCATTTAGAAAGTGAAGCAACACTCCATTCACTTCGCACAGTGAATAGAAGTGTTGGAACAGACTGCTTCTCTTTCAGAGAAACGCATGTGAGTTTCTTCCTAATGCTTGTAAGTAGCTTCAGGCACTTTCAAAGGAAAGTGATTTTCTCTGAAAGGACAGCATTTAGAAGGTGAAGCAACACTCCATTCCCTTCGTGCAGTGAATTGAAGTGTTGGAACAGAGTGCTTCTCTTTCATAGAAACGCATTAGTGTTTCTTGTGAATGCTTGTAAGAAGCTTAAGGCACATTCAAAGGAAAGTGATTTTCTCTGAAAGGACAGCATTTAAAAAGTGAAGCAACACTCCATTCACTTCGCACAGTGAAATGAAGTGTTGGAACAGACTGCTTCTGTTTCAGAGAAATGCATGTGAGTTTCTGTTGAATGCTTGTAAGTAGCTTCAGGCACTTTCAAAGGAAAGTGATTTTCTCTGAAAGGACAGCATTTAGAAAGTGAAGCAACACTCCATTCACTTCGCAGAGTGAATTGAAGTATTGGAACAGACTGCTTCTCTTTCAGAGAAACGCATGTGAGTTTCTGGTGAATGCTTGTAAGTAGCTTAAGGCACTTTCAAAGGAAAGTGATTTTCTCTGAAAGGACAGCATTTAGAAAGTGAAGCAACACTCCATTCACTTCGCACAGTGAATTGAAGTGTTGGAACAGACTGCTTCTCTTTCAGAGAAACGCATGTGAGTTTCTTGTGAATTCTTGCAAGTTACTTAAGGCACTTTCAAAGGAAAGTGATTTTCTCTGAAAGGACAGCATTTAGAAAGTGAAGCAACACTCCATTCACTTCGCACAGTGAATTGAAGTGTTGGAACAGACTGCTTCTCTTTCAGAGAAACGCATGTGAGCTTCTTCCTAATGCTTGCAAGTAGCTTAAGGCACTTTCAAAGGAAAGTGATTTTCTCTGAAAGGACAGCATTTAGAAAGTGAAGCAACACTCCATTCACTTCGCACAGTGAATAGAAGTGTTGGAACAGACTGCTTCTCTTTCAGAGAAACGCATGTGAGTTTCTTCCTAATGCTTGCAAGTTGCTTAAGGCACTTTCAAAGGAAAGTGATTTTCTCTGAAAGGACAGCATTTAGAAAGTGAAGCAACACTCCATTCACTTTGTACAGTGAATTGAAGTGTTGCAACAGACTGCCTCTCTTTCAGAGAAACGCATGTGAGTTTCTGTTGAATGCTTGTCAGTAGCTTAAGACTCTTTCAAAGGAAAGTGATTTTCTCTGAAAGGACAGCATTTAGAAAGTAGAGCAACACTCCATTCCCTTCGCGCAATGAATTGAAGTGTTGGAACAGACTGCTTCTCTTTCATAGAAACGCATTAGTGTTTCTTGTGAATGCTTGTAAGAAGCTTAAGGCACTTTCAAAGGAAAGTGATTTTCTCTGAAAGGACAGCATTTAGAAAGTGAAGCAACACTCCATTCACTTCGCACAGTGAATTGAAGTGTTGGAACAGACTGCTTCTCTTTCAGAGAAACGCATGTGAGTTTTTTGTGAATGCTTGAAAGTAGTTTAAGGCACTTTCAAAGGAAAGTGATTTTCTCTGAAAGGACAGAATTTAGAAAGTGATGCAACACTCCATTCACTTCGCACAGTGAATTGAAGTGTTTTAACAGACTGCTTCTCTTTCAGAGAAACGCATGTGAGTTTCTTCCTAATGCTTGTAAGTAGCTTCAGGCACTTTCAAAGGAAAGTGATTTTCTCTGAAAGGACAGCATTTAGAAAGTGAAGCAATACTCCATTCCCTTCGTGCAGTGAATTGAAGTGTTGGAACAGAGTTCTTCTCTTTCATAGAAACGCATTAGTGTTTCTTGTGAATGCTTGCAAGTGGCTTAAGGCACTTTCAAAGGAAAGTGATTTTCTCTGAAAGGACAGCATTTAGAAAGTGAAGCAACACTCCATTCACTTCGCACAGTGAATTGAAGTGTTGGAACAGACTGCCTCTCTTTCAGAGAAACGCATGTGAGTTTCTGTTGAATGCTTGTCAGTAGCTTAAGACTCTTTCAAAGGAAAGTGATTTTCTCTGAAAGGACAGCATTTAGAAAGTAGAGCAACACTCCATTCCCTTCGCGCAATGAATTGAAGTGTTGGAACAGACTGCTTCTATTTCATAGAAACGCATTAGTGTTTCTTGTGAATGCTTGTAAGAAGCTTAAGGCACATTCAAAGGAAAGTGATTTTCTCTGAAAGGACAGCATTTAGAAAGTGAAGCAACACTCCATTCACTTCGCACAGTGAATTGAAGTGTTGGAACAGACTGCTTCTCTTTCCGAGAAACGCATGTGAGTTTCTTGTGAATTCTTGCAAGTTGCTAAAGGCACTTTCAAAGGAAAGTGATTTTCTCTGAAAGGACAGCATTTAGAAAGTGAAGCAACACTCCATCACTTCGCACAGTGAATTGAAGTGTTGGAACAGACTGCTTCTCTTTCATAGAAACGCATTAGTGTTTCTTGTGAATGCTTGCAAGTGGCTTAAGGCACTTTCAAAGGAAAGTGATTTTCTCTGAAAAGACAGCATTTAGAAAGTGAAGCAACACTCCATTCACTTCGCACAGTGAATTGAAGTGTTGGAACAGACTGCTTCTCTTTCCGAGAAACGCATGTGAGTTTCTTTTGAATTCTTGCAAGTTGTTTCAGGCACTTTCATAGGAAAGTGATTTTCTCTGAAAGGACAGCATTTAGAAAGTGAAGCAACACTCCATTCACTTCGCACAGTGAATTGAAGTGTTGGAACAGACTGCTTCTCTTTCAGAGAAACGCATGTGAGTTTTTTGTGAATGCTTGAAAGTAGTTTAAGGCACTTTCAAAGGAAAGTGATTTTCTCTGAAAGGACAGAATTTAGAAAGTAAAGCAACACTCCATTCACTTCGCACAGTGAATTGAAGTGTTGGAACAGACTGCTTCTCTTTCAGAGAAACGCATGTGAGCTTCTTCCTAATGCTTGCAAGTAGCTTAAGGCACTTTCAAAGGAAAGTGATTTTCTCTGAAAGGACAGCATTTAGAAAGTGAAGCAACACTCCATTCACTTCGCACAGTGAATAGAAGTGTTGGAACAGACTGCTTCTCTTTCAGAGAAACGCATGTGAGTTTCTTGTGAATGCTTGCAAGTTGCTTAAGGCACTTTCAAAGGAAAGTGATTTTCTCTGAAAGGACAGCATTTAGAAAGTGAAGTAACACTCCATTCACTTTGTACTGTGAATTGAAGTGTTGCAACAGACTGCCTCTCTTTCAGAGAAACGCATGTGAGTTTCTGTTGAATGCTTGTCAGTAGCTTAAGACTCTTTCAAAGGAAAGTGATTTTCTCTGAAAGGACAGCATTTAGAAAGTAGAGCAACACTCCATTCCCTTCGCGCAATGAATTGAAGTGTTGGAACAGACTGCTTCTCTTTCAGAGAAACGCATGAGTGTTTCTTGTGAATGCTTGTAAGAAGCTTAAGGCACTTTCAAAGGAAAGTGATTTTCTCTGAAAGGACAGCATTTAGAAAGTGAAGCACCACTCCATTCACTTCGCACAGTGAATTGAAGTGTTGGAACAGACTGCTTCTCTTTCAGAGAAACGCATGTGAGTTTTTTGTGAATGCTTGAAAGCAGTTTAAGGCACTTTCAAAGGAAAGTGATTTTCTCTGAAAGGACAGCATTTAGAAAGTGAAGCAACACTCCATTCACTTCGCACAGTGAATTGAAGTGTTGGAACAGTCTGCTTCTCTTTCAGAGAAACGCATGTGAGTTTCTTCCTAATGCTTGCAAGTAGCTTAAGGCACTTTCAAAGGAAAGTGATTTTCTCTGAAAGGACAGCATTTAGAAAGTGAAGCAACACTCCATTCACTTCGCACAGTGAAATGAAGTGTTGGAACAGACTGCTTCTGTTTCAGAGAAATGCATGTGAGTTTCTGTTGAATGCTTGTAAGTAGCTTAAGGCACTTTCAAAGGAAAGTGATTTTCTCTGAAAGGACAGCATTTAGAAAGTGAAGCAACACTCCATTCACTTCGCAGAGTGAATTGAAGTATTGGAACAGACTGCTTCTCTTTCAGAGAAACGCATGTGAGTTTCTGGTGAATGCTTGTAAGTAGCTTAAGGCACTTTCAAAAGAAAGTGATTTTCTCTGAAAGGACAGCATTTAGAAAGTGAAGCAACACTCCATTCACTTCGTACAGTGAATTGAAGTGTTGGAAGAGACTGCTTCTCTTTCAGAGAAACGCATGTGAGTTTCTTGTGATATCTTGCAAGTTGCTTAAGGCACTTTCAAAGGAAAGTGATTTTCTCTGAAAGGACAGCATTTAAAAAGTGAAGCAACACTCCATTCACTTCGCACAGTGAATTGAAGTGTTGGAACAGACTGCTTCTCTTTCAGAGAAACGCATGTGAGTTTTTTGTGAATGCTTGAAAGCAGTTTAAGGCACTTTCAAAGGAAAGTGATTTTCTCTGAAAGGACAGCATTTAGAAAGTGAAGCAACACTCCATTCACTTCGCACAGTGAATTGAAGTGTTTGAACAGTCTGCTTCTCTTTCAGAGAAACGCATGTGAGTTTCTTCCTAATGCTTGCAAGTAGCTTAAGGCACTTTCAAAGGAAAGTGATTTTCTCTGAAAGGACAGCATTTAGAAAGTGAAGCAACACTCCATTCACTTCGCACAGTGAAATGAAGTGTTGGAACAGACTGCTTCTGTTTCAGAGAAATGCATGTGAGTTTCTGTTGAATGCTTGTAAGTAGCTTCAGGCACTTTCAAAGGAAAGTGATTTTCTCTGAAAGGACAGCATTTAGAAAGTGAAGCAACACTCCATTCACTTCGCAGAGTGAATTGAAGTATTGGAACAGACTGCTTCTCTTTCAGAGAAACGCATGTGAGTTTCTGGTGAATGCTTGTAAGTAGCTTAAGGCACTTTCAAAGGAAAGTGATTTTCTCTGAAAGGACAGCATTTAGAAAGTGAAGCAACACTCCATTCACTTCGCAGAGTGAATTGAAGTGTTGGAACAGACTGCTTCTCTTTCAGAGAAACGCATGTGAGTTTCTTGTGAATTCTTGCAAGTTGCTTAAGGCACTTTCAAAGGAAAGTGATTTTCTCTGAAAGGACAGCATTTAGAAAGTGAAGCAACACTCCATTCACTTCGCACAGTGAATTGAAGTGTTGGAACAGACTGCTTCTCTTTCAGAGAAACGCATGTGAGGTTCTTCCTAATGCTTGCAAGTAGCTTAAGGCACTTTCAAAGGAAAGTGATTTTCTCTGAAAGGACAGCATTTAGAAAGTGAAGCAACACTCCATTCACTTCGCACAGTGAATAGAAGTGTTGGAACAGACTGCTTCTCTTTCAGAGAAACGCATGTGAGTTTCTTCCTAATGCTTGCAAGTTGCTTAAGTCACTTTCAAAGGAAAGTGATTTTCTCTGAAAGGACAGCATTTAGAAAGTGAAGCAACACTCCATTCACTTTGTACAGTGAATTGAAGTGTTGCAACAGACTGCCTCTCTTTCAGAGAAACGCATGTGAGTTTCTGTTGAATGCTTGTCAGTAGCTTAAGACTCTTTCAAAGGAAAGTGATTTTCTCTGAAAGGACAGCATTTAGAAAGTAGAGCAACACTCCATTCCCTTCGCGCAATGAATTGAAGTGTTGGAACAGACTGCTTCTCTTTCATAGAAACGCATTAGTGTTTCTTGTGAATGCTTGTAAGAAGCTTAAGGCACTTTCAAAGGAAAGTGATTTTCTCTGAAAGGACAGCATTTAGAAAGTGAAGCAACACTCCATTCACTTCGCACAGTGAATTGAAGTGTTGGAACAGACTGCTTCTCTTTCAGAGAAACGCATGTGAGTTTTTTGTGAATGCTTGAAAGTAGTTTAAGGCACTTTCAAAGGAAAGTGATTTTCTCTGAAAGGACAGAATTTAGAAAGTGATGCAACACTCCATTCACTTCGCACAGTGAATTGAAGTGTTTTAACAGACTGCTTCTCTTTCAGAGAAACGCATGTGAGTTTCTTCCTAATGCTTGTAAGTAGCTTCAGGCACTTTCAAAGGAAAGTGATTTTCTCTGAAAGGACAGCATTTAGAAAGTGAAGCAATACTCCATTCCCTTCGTGCAGTGAATTGAAGTGTTGGAACAGAGTTCTTCTCTTTCATAGAAACGCATTAGTGTTTCTTGTGAATGCTTGCAAGTGGCTTAAGGCACTTTCAAAGGAAAGTGATTTTCTCTGAAAGGACAGCATTTAGAAAGTGAAGCAACACTCCATTCACTTCGCACAGTGAATTGAAGTGTTGGAACAGACTGCCTCTCTTTCAGAGAAACGCATGTGAGTTTCTGTTGAATGCTTGTCAGTAGCTTAAGACTCTTTCAAAGGAAAGTGATTTTCTCTGAAAGGACAGCATTTAGAAAGTAGAGCAACACTCCATTCCCTTCGCGCAATGAATTGAAGTGTTGGAACAGACTGCTTCTATTTCATAGAAACGCATTAGTGTTTCTTGTGAATGCTTGTAAGAAGCTTAAGGCACATTCAAAGGAAAGTGATTTTCTCTGAAAGGACAGCATTTAGAAAGTGAAGCAACACTCCATTCACTTCGCACAGTGAATTGAAGTGTTGGAACAGACTGCTTCTCTTTCCGAGAAACGCATGTGAGTTTCTTGTGAATTCTTGCAAGTTGCTAAAGGCACTTTCAAAGGAAAGTGATTTTCTCTGAAAGGACAGCATTTAGAAAGTGAAGCAACACTCCATTCACTTCGCACAGTGAATTGAAGTGTTGGAACAGACTGCTTCTCTTTCATAGAAACGCATTAGTGTTTCTTGTGTATGCTTGCAAGTGGCTTAAGGCACTTTCAAAGGAAAGTGATTTTCTCTGAAAAGACAGCATTTAGAAAGTGAAGCAACACTCCATTCACTTCGCACAGTGAATTGAAGTGTTGGAACAGACTGCTTCTCTTTCCGAGAAACGCATGTGAGTTTCTTTTGAATTCTTGCAAGTTGTTTCAGGCACTTTCATAGGAAAGTGATTTTCTCTGAAAAGACAGCATTTAGAAAGTGAAGCAACACTCCATTCACTTCGCACAGTGAATTGAAGTGTTGGAACAGACTGCTTCTCTTTCAGAGAAACGCATGTGAGTTTTTTGTGAATGCTTGAAAGTAGTTTAAGGCACTTTCAAAGGAAAGTGATTTTCTCTGAAAGGACAGAATTTAGAAAGTAAAGCAACACTCCATTCACTTCGCACAGTGAATTGAAGTGTTGGAACAGACTGCTTCTCTTTCAGAGAAACGCATGTGAGCTTCTTCCTAATGCTTGCAAGTAGCTTAAGGCACTTTCAAAGGAAAGTGATTTTCTCTGAAAGGACAGCATTTAGAAAGTGAAGCAACACTCCATTCACTTCGCACAGTGAATAGAAGTGTTGGAACAGACTGCTTCTCTTTCAGAGAAACGCATGTGAGTTTCTTGTGAATGCTTGCAAGTTGCTTAAGGCACTTTCAAAGGAAACTGATTTTCTCTGAAAGGACAGCATTTAGAAAGTGAAGTAACACTCCATTCACTTTGTACTGTGAATTGAAGTGTTGCAACAGACTGCCTCTCTTTCAGAGAAACGCATGTGAGTTTCTGTTGAATGCTTGTCAGTAGCTTAAGACTCTTTCAAAGGAAAGTGATTTTCTCTGAAAGGACAGCATTTAGAAAGTAGAGCAACACTCCATTCCCTTCGCGCAATGAATTGAAGTGTTGGAACAGACTGCTTCTCTTTCAGAGAAACGCATGAGTGTTTCTTGTTAATGCTTGTAAGAAGCTTAAGGCACTTTCAAAGGAAAGTGATTTTCTCTGAAAGGACAGCATTTAGAAAGTGAAGCACCACTCCATTCACTTCGCACAGTGAATTGAAGTGTTGGAACAGACTGCTTCTCTTTCAGAGAAACGCATGTGAGTTTTTTGTGAATGCTTGAAAGCAGTTTAAGGCACTTTCAAAGGAAAGTGATTTTCTCTGAAAGGACAGCATTTAGAAAGTGAAGCAACACTCCATTCACTTCGCACAGTGAATTGAAGTGTTTGAACAGTCTGCTTCTCTTTCAGAGAAACGCATGTGAGTTTCTTCCTAATGCTTGCAAGTATCTTAAGGCACTTTCAAAGGAAAGTGATTTTCTCTGAAAGGACAGCATTTAGAAAGTGAAGCAACACTCCATTCACTTCGCACAGTGAAATGAAGTGTTGGAACAGACTGCTTCTGTTTCAGAGAAATGCATGTGAGTTTCTGTTGAATGCTTGTAAGTAGCTTAAGGCACTTTCAAAGGAAAGTGATTTTCTCTGAAAGGACAGCATTTAGAAAGTGAAGCAACACTCCATTCACTTCGCAGAGTGAATTGAAGTATTGGAACAGACTGCTTCTCTTTCAGAGAAACGCATGTGAGTTTCTGGTGAATGCTTGTAAGTAGCTTAAGGCACTTTCAAAGGAAAGTGATTTTCTCTGAAAGGACAGCATTTAGAAAGTGAAGCAACACTCCATTCACTTCGTACAGTGAATTGAAGTGTTGGAAGAGACTGCTTCTCTTTCAGAGAAACGCATGTGAGTTTCTTGTGATATCTTGCAAGTTGCTTAAGGCACTTTCAAAGGAAAGTGATTTTCTCTGAAAGGACAGCATTTAAAAAGTGAAGCAACACTCCATTCACTTCGCACAGTGAATTGAAGTGTTGGAACAGACTGCTTCTCTTTCAGAGAAACGCATGTGAGTTTTTTGTGAATGCTTGAAAGCAGTTTAAGGCACTTTCAAAGGAAAGTGATTTTCTCTGAAAGGACAGCATTTAGAAAGTGAAGCAACACTCCATTCACTTCGCACAGTGAATTGAAGTGTTTGAACAGTCTGCTTCTCTTTCAGAGAAACGCATGTGAGTTTCTTCCTAATGCTTGCAAGTAGCTTAAGGCACTTTCAAAGGAAAGTGATTTTCTCTGAAAGGACAGCATTTAGAAAGTGAAGCAACACTCCATTCACTTCGCACAGTGAAATGAAGTGTTGGAACAGACTGCTTCTGTTTCAGAGAAATGCATGTGAGTTTCTGTTGAATGCTTGTAAGTAGCTTCAGGCACTTTCAAAGGAAAGTGATTTTCTCTGAAAGGACAGCATTTAGAAAGTGAAGCAACACTCCATTCACTTCGCAGAGTGAATTGAAGTATTGGAACAGACTGCTTCTCTTTCAGAGAAACGCATGTGAGTTTCTGGTGAATGCTTGTAAGTAGCTTAAGGCACTTTCAAAGGAAAGTGATTTTCTCTGAAAGGACAGCATTTAGAAAGTGAAGCAACACTCCATTCACTTCGCACAGTGAATTGAAGTGTTGGAACAGACTGCTTCTCTTTCAGAGAAACGCATATGAGTTTCTTGTGAATTCTTGCAAGTTGCTTAAGGCACTTTCAAAGGAAAGTGATTTTCTCTGAAAGGACAGCATTTAGAAAGTGAAGCAACACTCCATTCACTTCGCACAGTGAATTGAAGTGTTGGAACAGACTGCTTCTCTTTCAGAGAAACGCATGTGAGCTTCTTCCTAATGCTTGCAAGTAGCTTAAGGCACTTTCAAAGGAAAGTGATTTTCTCTGAAAGGACAGCATTTAGAAAGTGAAGCAACACTCCATTCACTTCGCACAGTGAATAGAAGTGTTGGAACAGACTGCTTCTCTTTCAGAGAAACGCATGTGAGTTTCTTCCTAATGCTTGCAAGTTGCTTAAGGCACTTTCAAAGGAAAGTGATTTTCTCTGAAAGGACAGCATTTAGAAAGTGAAGCAACACTCCATTCACTTTGTACAGTGAATTGAAGTGTTGCAACAGACTGCCTCTCTTTCAGAGAAACGCATGTGAGTTTCTGTTGAATGCTTGTCAGTAGCTTAAGACTCTTTCAAAGGAAAGTGATTTTCTCTGAAAGGACAGCATTTAGAAAGTAGAGCAACACTCCATTCCCTTCGCGCAATGAATTGAAGTGTTGGAACAGACTGCTTCTCTTTCATAGAAACGCATTAGTGTTTCTTGTGAATGCTTGTAAGAAGCTTAAGGCACTTTCAAAGGAAAGTGATTTTCTCTGAAAGGACAGCATTTAGAAAGTGAAGCAACACTCCATTCACTTCGCACAGTGAATTGAAGTGTTGGAACAGACTGCTTCTCTTTCAGAGAAACGCATGTGAGTTTTTTGTGAATGCTTGAAAGTAGTTTAAGGCACTTTCAAAGGAAAGTGATTTTCTCTGAAAGGACAGAATTTAGAAAGTGATGCAACACTCCATTCACTTCGCACAGTGAATTGAAGTGTTTTAACAGACTGCTTCTCTTTCAGAGAAACGCATGTGAGTTTCTTCCTAATGCTTGTAAGTAGCTTCAGGCACTTTCAAAGGAAAGTGATTTTCTCTGAAAGGACAGCATTTAGAAAGTGAAGCAATACTCCATTCCCTTCGTGCAGTGAATTGAAGTGTTGGAACAGAGTTCTTCTCTTTCATAGAAACGCATTAGTGTTTCTTGTGAATGCTTGCAAGTGGCTTAAGGCACTTTCAAAGGAAAGTGATTTTCTCTGAAAGGACAGCATTTAGAAAGTGAAGCAACACTCCATTCACTTCGCACAGTGAATTGAAGTGTTGGAACAGACTGCCTCTCTTTCAGAGAAACGCATGTGAGTTTCTGTTGAATGCTTGTCAGTAGCTTAAGACTCTTTCAAAGGAAAGTGAATTTCTCTGAAAGGACAGCATTTAGAAAGTAGAGCAACACTCCATTCCCTTCGCGCAATGAATTGAAGTGTTGGAACAGACTGCTTCTATTTCATAGAAACGCATTAGTGTTTCTTGTGAATGCTTGTAAGAAGCTTAAGGCACATTCAAAGGAAAGTGATTTTCTCTGAAAGGACAGCATTTAGAAAGTGAAGCAACACTCCATTCACTTCGCACAGTGAATTGAAGTGTTGGAACAGACTGCTTCTCTTTCCGAGAAACGCATGTGAGTTTCTTGTGAATTCTTGCAAGTTGCTAAAGGCACTTTCAAAGGAAAGTGATTTTCTCTGAAAGGACAGCATTTAGAAAGTGAAGCAACACTCCATTCACTTCGCACAGTGAATTGAAGTGTTGGAACAGACTGCTTCTCTTTCATAGAAACGCATTAGTGTTTCTTGTGAATGCTTGCAAGTGGCTTAAGGCACTTTCAAAGGAAAGTGATTTTCTCTGAAAAGACAGCATTTAGAAAGTGAAGCAACACTCCATTCACTTCGCACAGTGAATTGAAGTGTTGGAACAGACTGCTTCTCTTTCCGAGAAACGCATGTGAGTTTCTTTTGAATTCTTGCAAGTTGTTTCAGGCACTTTCATAGGAAAGTGATTTTCTCTGAAAGGACAGCATTTAGAAAGTGAAGCAACACTCCATTCACTTCGCACAGTGAATTGAAGTGTTGGAACAGACTGCTTCTCTTTCAGAGAAACGCATGTGAGTTTTTTGTGAATGCTTGAAAGTAGTTTAAGGCACTTTCAAAGGAAAGTGATTTTCTCTGAAAGGACAGAATTTAGAAAGTAAAGCAACACTCCATTCACTTCGCACAGTGAATTGAAGTGTTGGAACAGACTGCTTCTCTTTCAGAGAAACGCATGTGAGCTTCTTCCTAATGCTTGCAAGTAGCTTAAGGCACTTTCAAAGGAAAGTGATTTTCTCTGAAAGGACAGCATTTAGAAAGTGAAGCAACACTCCATTCACTTCGCACAGTGAATAGAAGTGTTGGAACAGACTGCTTCTCTTTCAGAGAAACGCATGTGAGTTTCTTGTGAATGCTTGCAAGTTGCTTAAGGCACTTTCAAAGGAAAGTGATTTTCTCTGAAAGGACAGCATTTAGAAAGTGAAGTAACACTACATTCACTTTGTACTGTGAATTGAAGTGTTGCAACAGACTGCCTCTCTTTCAGAGAAACGCATGTGAGTTTCTGTTGAATGCTTGTCAGTAGCTTAAGACTCTTTCAAAGGAAAGTGATTTTCTCTGAAAGGACAGCATTTAGAAAGTAGAGCAACACTCCATTCCCTTCGCGCAATGAATTGAAGTGTTGGAACAGACTGCTTCTCTTTCAGAGAAACGCATGAGTGTTTCTTGTGAATGCTTGTAAGAAGCTTAAGGCACTTTCAAAGGAAAGTGATTTTCTCTGAAAGGACAGCATTTAGAAAGTGAAGCAACACTCCATTCACTTCGCACAGTGAATTGAATGTTGGAACAGACTGCTTCTCTTTCAGAGAAACGCATGTGAGTTTTTTGTGAATGCTTGAAAGCAGTTTAAGGCACTTTCAAAGGAAAGTGATTTTCTCTGAAAGGACAGCATTTAGAAAGTGAAGCAACACTCCATTCACTTCGCACAGTGAATTGAAGTGTTTGAACAGTCTGCTTCTCTTTCAGAGAAACGCATGTGAGTTTCTTCCTAATGCTTGCAAGTAGCTTAAGGCACTTTCAAAGGAAAGTGATTTTCTCTGAAAGGACAGCATTTAGAAAGTGAAGCAACACTCCATTCACTTCGCACAGTGAAATGAAGTGTTGGAACAGACTGCTTCTGTTTCAGAGAAATGCATGTGAGTTTCTGTTGAATGCTTGTAAGTAGCTTAAGGCACTTTCAAAGGAAAGTGATTTTCTCTGAAAGGACAGCATTTAGAAAGTGAAGCAACACTCCATTCACTTCGCAGAGTGAATTGAAGTATTGGAACAGACTGCTTCTCTTTCAGAGAAACGCATGTGAGTTTCTGGTGAATGCTTGTAAGTAGCTTAAGGCACTTTCAAAGGAAAGTGATTTTCTCTGAAAGGACAGCATTTAGAAAGTGAAGCAACACTCCATTCACTTCGCACAGTGAATTGAAGTGTTGGAACAGACTGCTTCTCTTTCAGAGAAACGCATGTGAGTTTCTTGTGAATTCTTGCAAGTTGCTTAAGGCACTTTCAAAGGAAAGTGATTTTCTCTGAAAGGACAGCATTTAGAAAGTGAAGCAACACTCCATTCACTTCGCACAGTGAATTGAAGTGTTGGAACAGACTGCTTCTCTTTCATAGAAACGCATTAGTGTTTCTTGTGAATGCTTGCAAGTGGCTTAAGGCACTTTCAAAGGAAAGTGATTTTCTCTGAAAAGACAGCATTTAGAAAGTGAAGCAACACTCCATTCACTTCGCACAGTGAATTGAAGTGTTGGAACAGACTGCTTCTCTTTCCGAGAAACGCATGTGAGTTTCTTTTGAATTCTTGCAAGTTGTTTCAGGCACTTTCATAGGAAAGTGATTTTCTCTGAAAGGACAGCATTTAGAAAGTGAAGCAACACTCCATTCACTTCGCACAGTGAATTGAAGTGTTGGAACAGACTGCTTCTCTTTCAGAGAAACGCATGTGAGTTTTTTGTGAATGCTTGAAAGTAGTTTAAGGCACTTTCAAAGGAAAGTGATTTTCTCTGAAAGGACAGAATTTAGAAAGTAAAGCAACACTCCATTCACTTCGCACAGTGAATTGAAGTGTTGGAACAGACTGCTTCTCTTTCAGAGAAACGCATGTGAGCTTCTTCCTAATGCTTGCAAGTAGCTTAAGGCACTTTCAAAGGAAAGTGATTTTCTCTGAAAGGACAGCATTTAGAAAGTGAAGCAACACTCCATTCACTTCGCACAGTGAATAGAAGTGTTGGAACAGACTGCTTCTCTTTCAGAGAAACGCATGTGAGTTTCTTGTGAATGCTTGCAAGTTGCTTAAGGCACTTTCAAAGGAAAGTGATTTTCTCTGAAAGGACAGCATTTAGAAAGTGAAGTAACACTCCATTCACTTTGTACTGTGAATTGAAGTGTTGCAACAGACTGCCTCTCTTTCAGAGAAACGCATGTGAGTTTCTGTTGAATGCTTGTCAGTAGCTTAAGACTCTTTCAAAGGAAAGTGATTTTCTCTGAAAGGACAGCATTTAGAAAGTAGAGCAACACTCCATTCCCTTCGCGCAATGAATTGAAGTGTTGGAACAGACTGCTTCTCTTTCAGAGAAACGCATTAGTGTTTCTTGTGAATGCTTGTAAGAAGCTTAAGGCACTTTCAAAGGAAAGTGATTTTCTCTGAAAGGACAGCATTTAGAAAGTGAAGCACCACTCCATTCACTTCGCACAGTGAATTGAAGTGTTGGAACAGACTGCTTCTCTTTCAGAGAAACGCATGTGAGTTTTTTGTGAATGCTTGAAAGCAGTTTAAGGCACTTTCAAAGGAAAGTGATTTTCTCTGAAAGGACAGCATTTAGAAAGTGAAGCAACACTCCATTCACTTCGCACAGTGAATTGAAGTGTTTGAACAGTCTGCTTCTCTTTCAGAGAAACGCATGTGAGTTTCTTCCTAATGCTTGCAAGTAGCTTAAGGCACTTTCAAAGGAAAGTGATTTTCTCTGAAAGGACAGCATTTAGAAAGTGAAGCAACACTCCATTCACTTCGCACAGTGAAATGAAGTGTTGGAACAGACTGCTTCAGTTTCAGAGAAATGCATGTGAGTTTCTGTTGAATGCTTGTAAGTAGCTTAAGGCACTTTCAAAGGAAAGTGATTTTCTCTGAAAGGACAGCATTTAGAAAGTGAAGCAACACTCCATTCACTTCGCAGAGTGAATTGAAGTATTGGAACAGACTGCTTCTCTTTCAGAGAAACGCATGTGAGTTTCTGGTGAATGCTTGTAAGTAGCTTAAGGCACTTTCAAAGGAAAGTGATTTTCTCTGAAAGGACAGCATTTAGAAAGTGAAGCAACACTCCATTCACTTCGCACAGTGAATTGAAGTGTTGGAACAGACTGCTTCTCTTTCAGAGAAACGCATGTGAGTTTCTTGTGAATTCTTGCATGTTGCTTAAGGCACTTTCAAAGGAAAGTGATTTTCTCTGAAAGGACAGCATTTAGAAAGTGAAGCAACACTCCATTCACTTCGCACAGTGAATTGAAGTGTTGGAACAGACTGCTTCTCTTTCAGAGAAACGCATGTGAGCTTCTTCCTAATGCTTGCAAGTAGCTTAAGGCACTTTCAAAGGAAAGTGATTTTCTCTGAAAGGACAGCATTTAGAAAGTGAAGCAACACTTCATTCACTTCGCACAGTGAATAGAAGTGTTGTAACAGACTGCTTCTCTTTCAGAGAAACGCATGTGAGTTTCTTGTGAATGCTTGCAAGTTGCTTAAGGCACTTTCAAAGGAAAGTGATTTTCTCTGAAAGGACAGCATTTAGAAAGTGAAGCAACACTCCATTCACTGTGTACAGTGAATTGAAGTGTTGCAACAGACTGCCTCTCTTTCAGAGAAACGCATGTGAGTTTCTGTTGAATGCTTGTCAGTAGCTTAAGACTCTTTCAAAGGAAAGTGATTTTCTCTGAAAGGACAGCATTTAGAAAGTAGAGCAACACTCCATTCCCTTCGCGCAATGAATTGAAGTGTTGGAACAGACTGCTTCTCTTTCATAGAAACGCATTAGTGTTTCTTGTGAATGCTTGTAAGAAGCTTAAGGCACTTTCAAAGGAAAGTGATTTTCTCTGAAAGGACAGCATTTAGAAAGTGAAGCAACACTCCATTCACTTCGCACAGTGAATTGAAGTGTTGGAACAGACTGCTTCTCTTTCAGAGAAATGCATGTGAGTTTTTTGTGAATGCTTGAAAGTAGTTTAAGGCACTTTCAAAGGAAAGTGATTTTCTCTGAAAGGACAGCATTTAGAAAGTGAAGCAACACTCCATTCACTTCGCACAGTGAATTGAAGTGTTGGAACAGACTGCTTCTCTTTCCGAGAAACGCATGTGAGTTTCTTGTGAATTCTTGCAAGTTGCTTAAGGCACTTTCAAAGGAAAGTGATTTTCTCTGAAAGGACAGCATTTAGAAAGTGAAGCAACACTCCATTCACTTCGCACAGTGAATTGAAGTGTTGGAACAGACTGCTTCTCTTTCATAGAAACGCATTAGTGTTTCTTGTGAATGCTTGCAAGTGGCTTAAGGCACTTTCAAAGGAAAGTGATTTTCTCTGAAAAGACAGCATTTAGAAAGTGAAGCAACACTCCATTCACTTCGCACAGTGAATTGAAGTGTTGGAACAGACTGCTTCTCTTTCCGAGAAACGCATGTGAGTTTCTTTTGAATTCTTGCAAGTTGTTTCAGGCACTTTCATAGGAAAGTGATTTTCTCTGAAAGGACAGCATTTAGAAAGTGAAGCAACACTCCATTCACTTCGCACAGTGAATTGAAGTGTTGGAACAGACTGCTTCTCTTTCAGAGAAACGCATGTGAGTTTTTTGTGAATGCTTGAAAGTAGTTTAAGGCACTTTCAAAGGAAAGTGATTTTCTCTGAAAGGACAGAATTTAGAAAGTAAAGCAACACTCCATTCACTTCGCACAGTGAATTGAAGTGTTGGAACAGACTGCTTCTCTTTCAGAGAAACGCATGTGAGCTTCTTCCTAATGCTTGCAAGTAGCTTAAGGCACTTTCAAAGGAAAGTGATTTTCTCTGAAAGGACAGCATTTAGAAAGTGAAGCAACACTCCATTCACTTCGCACAGTGAATAGAAGTGTTGGAACAGACTGCTTCTCTTTCAGAGAAACGCATGTGAGTTTCTTGTGAATGCTTGCAAGTTGCTTAAGGCACTTTCAAAGGAAAGTGATTTTCTCTGAAAGGACAGCATTTAGAAAGTGAAGTAACACTACATTCACTTTGTACTGTGAATTGAAGTGTTGCAACAGACTGCCTCTCTTTCAGAGAAACGCATGTGAGTTTCTGTTGAATGCTTGTCAGTAGCTTAAGACTCTTTCAAAGGAAAGTGATTTTCTCTGAAAGGACAGCATTTAGAAAGTAGAGCAACACTCCATTCCCTTCGCGCAATGAATTGAAGTGTTGGAACAGACTGCTTCTCTTTCAGAGAAACGCATGAGTGTTTCTTGTGAATGCTTGTAAGAAGCTTAAGGCACTTTCAAAGGAAAGTGATTTTCTCTGAAAGGACAGCATTTAGAAAGTGAAGCAACACTCCATTCACTTCGCACAGTGAATTGAAGTGTTGGAACAGACTGCTTCTCTTTCAGAGAAACGCATGTGAGTTTTTTGTGAATGCTTGAAAGCAGTTTAAGGCACTTTCAAAGGAAAGTGATTTTCTCTGAAAGGACAGCATTTAGAAAGTGAAGCAACACTCCATTCACTTCGCACAGTGAATTGAAGTGTTTGAACAGTCTGCTTCTCTTTCAGAGAAACGCATGTGAGTTTCTTCCTAATGCTTGCAAGTAGCTTAAGGCACTTTCAAAGGAAAGTGATTTTCTCTGAAAGGACAGCATTTAGAAAGTGAAGCAACACTCCATTCACTTCGCACAGTGAAATGAAGTGTTGGAACAGACTGCTTCTGTTTCAGAGAAATGCATGTGAGTTTCTGTTGAATGCTTGTAAGTAGCTTAAGGCACTTTCAAAGGAAAGTGATTTTCTCTGAAAGGACAGCATTTAGAAAGTGAAGCAACACTCCATTCACTTCGCAGAGTGAATTGAAGTATTGGAACAGACTGCTTCTCTTTCAGAGAAACGCATGTGAGTTTCTGGTGAATGCTTGTAAGTAGCTTAAGGCACTTTCAAAGGAAAGTGATTTTCTCTGAAAGGACAGCATTTAGAAAGTGAAGCAACACTCCATTCACTTCGCACAGTGAATTGAAGTGTTGGAACAGACTGCTTCTCTTTCAGAGAAACGCATGTGAGTTTCTTGTGAATTCTTGCAAGTTGCTTAAGGCACTTTCAAAGGAAAGTGATTTTCTCTGAAAGGACAGCATTTAGAAAGTGAAGCAACACTCCATTCACTTCGCACAGTGAATTGAAGTGTTGGAACAGACTGCTTCTCTTTCATAGAAACGCATTAGTGTTTCTTGTGAATGCTTGCAAGTGGCTTAAGGCACTTTCAAAGGAAAGTGATTTTCTCTGAAAAGACAGCATTTAGAAAGTGAAGCAACACTCCATTCACTTCGCACAGTGAATTGAAGTGTTGGAACAGACTGCTTCTCTTTCCGAGAAACGCATGTGAGTTTCTTTTGAATTCTTGCAAGTTGTTTCAGGCACTTTCATAGGAAAGTGATTTTCTCTGAAAGGACAGCATTTAGAAAGTGAAGCAACACTCCATTCACTTCGCACAGTGAATTGAAGTGTTGGAACAGACTGCTTCTCTTTCAGAGAAACGCATGTGAGTTTTTTGTGAATGCTTGAAAGTAGTTTAAGGCACTTTCAAAGGAAAGTGATTTTCTCTGAAAGGACAGAATTTAGAAAGTAAAGCAACACTCCATTCACTTCGCACAGTGAATTGAAGTGTTGGAACAGACTGCTTCTCTTTCAGAGAAACGCATGTGAGCTTCTTCCTAATGCTTGCAAGTAGCTTAAGGCACTTTCAAAGGAAAGTGATTTTCTCTGAAAGGACAGCATTTAGAAAGTGAAGCAACACTCCATTCACTTCGCACAGTGAATAGAAGTGTTGGAACAGACTGCTTCTCTTTCAGAGAAACGCATGTGAGTTTCTTGTGAATGCTTGCAAGTTGCTTAAGGCACTTTCAAAGGAAAGTGATTTTCTCTGAAAGGACAGCATTTAGAAAGTGAAGTAACACTCCATTCACTTTGTACTGTGAATTGAAGTGTTGCAACAGACTGCCTCTCTTTCAGAGAAACGCATGTGAGTTTCTGTTGAATGCTTGTCAGTAGCTTAAGACTCTTTCAAAGGAAAGTGATTTTCTCTGAAAGGACAGCATTTAGAAAGTAGAGCAACACTCCATTCCCTTCGCGCAATGAATTGAAGTGTTGGAACAGACTGCTTCTCTTTCAGAGAAACGCATTAGTGTTTCTTGTGAATGCTTGTAAGAAGCTTAAGGCACTTTCAAAGGAAAGTGATTTTCTCTGAAAGGACAGCATTTAGAAAGTGAAGCACCACTCCATTCACTTCGCACAGTGAATTGAAGTGTTGGAACAGACTGCTTCTCTTTCAGAGAAACGCATGTGAGTTTTTTGTGAATGCTTGAAAGCAGTTTAAGGCACTTTCAAAGGAAAGTGATTTTCTCTGAAAGGACAGCATTTAGAAAGTGAAGCAACACTCCATTCACTTCGCACAGTGAATTGAAGTGTTTGAACAGTCTGCTTCTCTTTCAGAGAAACGCATGTGAGTTTCTTCCTAATGCTTGCAAGTAGCTTAAGGCACTTTCAAAGGAAAGTGATTTTCTCTGAAAGGACAGCATTTAGAAAGTGAAGCAACACTCCATTCACTTCGCACAGTGAAATGAAGTGTTGGAACAGACTGCTTCAGTTTCAGAGAAATGCATGTGAGTTTCTGTTGAATGCTTGTAAGTAGCTTAAGGCACTTTCAAAGGAAAGTGATTTTCTCTGAAAGGACAGCATTTAGAAAGTGAAGCAACACTCCATTCACTTCGCAGAGTGAATTGAAGTATTGGAACAGACTGCTTCTCTTTCAGAGAAACGCATGTGAGTTTCTGGTGAATGCTTGTAAGTAGCTTAAGGCACTTTCAAAGGAAAGTGATTTTCTCTGAAAGGACAGCATTTAGAAAGTGAAGCAACACTCCATTCACTTCGCACAGTGAATTGAAGTGTTGGAACAGACTGCTTCTCTTTCAGAGAAACGCATGTGAGTTTCTTGTGAATTCTTGCATGTTGCTTAAGGCACTTTCAAAGGAAAGTGATTTTCTCTGAAAGGACAGCATTTAGAAAGTGAAGCAACACTCCATTCACTTCGCACAGTGAATTGAAGTGTTGGAACAGACTGCTTCTCTTTCAGAGAAACGCATGTGAGCTTCTTCCTAATGCTTGCAAGTAGCTTAAGGCACTTTCAAAGGAAAGTGATTTTCTCTGAAAGGACAGCATTTAGAAAGTGAAGCAACACTTCATTCACTTCGCACAGTGAATAGAAGTGTTGTAACAGACTGCTTCTCTTTCAGAGAAACGCATGTGAGTTTCTTGTGAATGCTTGCAAGTTGCTTAAGGCACTTTCAAAGGAAAGTGATTTTCTCTGAAAGGACAGCATTTAGAAAGTGAAGCAACACTCCATTCACTGTGTACAGTGAATTGAAGTGTTGCAACAGACTGCCTCTCTTTCAGAGAAACGCATGTGAGTTTCTGTTGAATGCTTGTCAGTAGCTTAAGACTCTTTCAAAGGAAAGTGATTTTCTCTGAAAGGACAGCATTTAGAAAGTAGAGCAACACTCCATTCCCTTCGCGCAATGAATTGAAGTGTTGGAACAGACTGCTTCTCTTTCATAGAAACGCATTAGTGTTTCTTGTGAATGCTTGTAAGAAGCTTAAGGCACTTTCAAAGGAAAGTGATTTTCTCTGAAAGGACAGCATTTAGAAAGTGAAGCAACACTCCATTCACTTCGCACAGTGAATTGAAGTGTTGGAACAGACTGCTTCTCTTTCAGAGAAATGCATGTGAGTTTTTTGTGAATGCTTGAAAGTAGTTTAAGGCACTTTCAAAGGAAAGTGATTTTCTCTGAAAGGACAGCATTTAGAAAGTGAAGCAACACTCCATTCACTTCGCACAGTGAATTGAAGTGTTGGAACAGACTGCTTCTCTTTCCGAGAAACGCATGTGAGTTTCTTGTGAATTCTTGCAAGTTGCTTAAGGCACTTTCAAAGGAAAGTGATTTTCTCTGAAAGGACAGCATTTAGAAAGTGAAGCAACACTCCATTCACTTCGCACAGTGAATTGAAGTGTTGGAACAGACTGCTTCTCTTTCATAGAAACGCATTAGTGTTTCTTGTGAATGCTTGCAAGTGGCTTAAGGCACTTTCAAAGGAAAGTGATTTTCTCTGAAAAGACAGCATTTAGAAAGTGAAGCAACACTCCATTCACTTCGCACAGTGAATTGAAGTGTTGGAACAGACTGCTTCTCTTTCCGAGAAACGCATGTGAGTTTCTTTTGAATTCTTGCAAGTTGTTTCAGGCACTTTCATAGGAAAGTGATTTTCTCTGAAAGGACAGCATTTAGAAAGTGAAGCAACACTCCATTCACTTCGCACAGTGAATTGAAGTGTTGGAACTGACTGCTTCTCTTTCAGAGAAACGCATGTGAGTTTTTTGTGAATGCTTGAAAGTAGTTTAAGGCACTTTCAAAGGAAAGTGATTTTCTCTGAAAGGACAGAATTTAGAAAGTAAAGCAACACTCCATTCACTTCGCACAGTGAATTGAAGTGTTGGAACAGACTGCTTCTCTTTCAGAGAAACGCATGTGAGCTTCTTCCTAATGCTTGCAAGTAGCTTAAGGCACTTTCAAAGGAAAGTGATTTTCTCTGAAAGGACAGCATTTAGAAAGTGAAGCAACACTCCATTCACTTCGCACAGTGAATAGAAGTGTTGGAACAGACTGCTTCTCTTTAAGAGAAACGCATGTGAGTTTCTTGTGAATGCTTGCAAGTTGCTTAAGGCACTTTCAAAGGAAAGTGATTTTCTCTGAAAGGACAGCATTTAGAAAGTGAAGTAACACTCCATTCACTTTGTACTGTGAATTGAAGTGTTGCAACAGACTGCCTCTCTTTCAGAGAAACGCATGTGAGTTTCTGTTGAATGCTTGTCAGTAGCTTAAGACTCTTTCAAAGGAAAGTGATTTTCTCTGAAAGGACAGCATTTAGAAAGTAGAGCAACACTCCATTCCCTTCGCGCAATGAATTGAAGTGTTGGAACAGACTGCTTCTCTTTCAGAGAAACGCATTAGTGTTTCTTGTGAATGCTTGTAAGAAGCTTAAGGCACTTTCAAAGGAAAGTGATTTTCTCTGAAAGGACAGCATTTAGAAAGTGAAGCACCACTCCATTCACTTCGCACAGTGAATTGAAGTGTTGGAACAGACTGCTTCTCTTTCAGAGAAACGCATGTGAGTTTTTTGTGAATGCTTGAAAGTAGTTTAAGGCACTTTCAAAGGAAAGTGATTTTCTCTGAAAGGACAGAATTTAGAAAGTGAAGCAACACTCCGTTCACTTCGCACAGAATATTGAAGTGTTTGAACAGTCTGCTTCTCTTTCAGAGAAACGCATGTGAGTTTCTTCCTAAATCTTGCAAGTAGCTTAAGGAACTTTCAAAGGAAAGTGATTTTCTCTGAAAGGACAGCATTTAGAAAGTGAAGCAACACTCCATTCACTTCGCACAGTGAATTGAAGTGTTGGAACAGACTGCTTCTCTTTCATAGAAACGCATTAGTGTTTCTTGTGAATGCTTGCAAGTGGCTTAAGGCACTTTCAAAGGAAAGTGATTTTCTCTGAAAAGACAGCATTTAGAAAGTGAAGCAACACTCCATTCACTTCGCACAGTGAATTGAAGTGTTGGAACAGACTGCTTCTCTTTCCGAGAAACGCATGTGAGTTTCTTTTGAATTCTTGCAAGTTGTTTCAGGCACTTTCATAGGAAAGTGATTTTCTCTGAAAGGACAGCATTTAGAAAGTGAAGCAACACTCCATTCACTTCGCACAGTGAATTGAAGTGTTGGAACAGACTGCTTCTCTTTCAGAGAAACGCATGTGAGTTTTTTGTGAATGCTTGAAAGTAGTTTAAGGCACTTTCAAAGGAAAGTGATTTTCTCTGAAAGGACAGAATTTAGAAAGTAAAGCAACACTCCATTCACTTCGCACAGTGAATTGAAGTGTTGGAACAGACTGCTTCTCTTTCAGAGAAACGCATGTGAGCTTCTTCCTAATGCTTGCAAGTAGCTTAAGGCACTTTCAAAGGAAAGTGATTTTCTCTGAAAGGACAGCATTTAGAAAGTGAAGCAACACTCCATTCACTTCGCACAGTGAATAGAAGTGTTGGAACAGACTGCTTCTCTTTCAGAGAAACGCATGTGAGTTTCTTGTGAATGCTTGCAAGTTGCTTAAGGCACTTTCAAAGGAAAGTGATTTTCTCTGAAAGGACAGCATTTAGAAAGTGAAGTAACACTACATTCACTTTGTACTGTGAATTGAAGTGTTGCAACAGACTGCCTCTCTTTCAGAGAAACGCATGTGAGTTTCTGTTGAATGCTTGTCAGTAGCTTAAGACTCTTTCAAAGGAAAGTGATTTTCTCTGAAAGGACAGCATTTAGAAAGTAGAGCAACACTCCATTCCCTTCGCGCAATGAATTGAAGTGTTGGAACAGACTGCTTCTCTTTCAGAGAAACGCATGAG
This sequence comes from Myodes glareolus, assembly GCF_982192425.1. Taxonomy (NCBI): domain Eukaryota; kingdom Metazoa; phylum Chordata; class Mammalia; order Rodentia; family Cricetidae; genus Myodes; species Myodes glareolus. Next base: position 2,150,112 of record NW_028263213.1, read on the forward strand.
TGTTTCTTGTGAATGCTTGTAAGAAGCTTAAGGCACTTTCAAAGGAAAGTGATTTTCTCTGAAAGGACAGCATTTAGAAAGTGAAGCAACACTCCATTCACTTCGCACAGTGAATTGAAGTGTTGGAACAGACTGCTTCTCTTTCAGAGAAACGCATGTGAGTTTTTTGTGAATGCTTGAAAGCAGTTTAAGGCACTTTCAAAGGAAAGTGATTTTCTCTGAAAGGACAGCATTTAGAAAGTGAAGCAACACTCCATTCACTTCGCACAGTGAATTGAAGTGTTTGAACAGTCTGCTTCTCTTTCAGAGAAACGCATGTGAGTTTCTTCCTAATGCTTGCAAGTAGCTTAAGGCACTTTCAAAGGAAAGTGATTTTCTCTGAAAGGACAGCATTTAGAAAGTGAAGCAACACTCCATTCACTTCGCACAGTGAAATGAAGTGTTGGAACAGACTGCTTCTGTTTCAGAGAAATGCATGTGAGTTTCTGTTGAATGCTTGTAAGTAGCTTAAGGCACTTTCAAAGGAAAGTGATTTTCTCTGAAAGGACAGCATTTAGAAAGTGAAGCAACACTCCATTCACTTCGCAGAGTGAATTGAAGTATTGGAACAGACTGCTTCTCTTTCAGAGAAACGCATGTGAGTTTCTGGTGAATGCTTGTAAGTAGCTTAAGGCACTTTCAAAGGAAAGTGATTTTCTCTGAAAGGACAGCATTTAGAAAGTGAAGCAACACTCCATTCACTTCGCACAGTGAATTGAAGTGTTGGAACAGACTGCTTCTCTTTCAGAGAAACGCATGTGAGTTTCTTGTGAATTCTTGCAAGTTGCTTAAGGCACTTTCAAAGGAAAGTGATTTTCTCTGAAAGGACAGCATTTAGAAAGTGAAGCAACACTCCATTCACTTCGCACAGTGAATTGAAGTGTTGGAACAGACTGCTTCTCTTTCATAGAAACGCATTAGTGTTTCTTGTGAATGCTTGCAAGTGGCTTAAGGCACTTTCAAAGGAAAGTGATTTTCTCTGAAAAGACAGCATTTAGAAAGTGAAGCAACACTCCATTCACTTCGCACAGTGAATTGAAGTGTTGGAACAGACTGCTTCTCTTTCCGAGAAACGCATGTGAGTTTCTTTTGAATTCTTGCAAGTTGTTTCAGGCACTTTCATAGGAAAGTGATTTTCTCTGAAAGGACAGCATTTAGAAAGTGAAGCAACACTCCATTCACTTCGCACAGTGAATTGAAGTGTTGGAACAGACTGCTTCTCTTTCAGAGAAACGCATGTGAGTTTTTTGTGAATGCTTGAAAGTAGTTTAAGGCACTTTCAAAGGAAAGTGATTTTCTCTGAAAGGACAGAATTTAGAAAGTAAAGCAACACTCCATTCACTTCGCACAGTGAATTGAAGTGTTGGAACAGACTGCTTCTCTTTCAGAGAAACGCATGTGAGCTTCTTCCTAATGCTTGCAAGTAGCTTAAGGCACTTTCAAAGGAAAGTGATTTTCTCTGAAAGGACAGCATTTAGAAAGTGAAGCAACACTCCATTCACTTCGCACAGTGAATAGAAGTGTTGGAACAGACTGCTTCTCTTTCAGAGAAACGCATGTGAGTTTCTTGTGAATGCTTGCAAGTTGCTTAAGGCACTTTCAAAGGAAAGTGATTTTCTCTGAAAGGACAGCATTTAGAAAGTGAAGTAACACTCCATTCACTTTGTACTGTGAATTGAAGTGTTGCAACAGACTGCCTCTCTTTCAGAGAAACGCATGTGAGTTTCTGTTGAATGCTTGTCAGTAGCTTAAGACTCTTTCAAAGGAAAGTGATTTTCTCTGAAAGGACAGCATTTAGAAAGTAGAGCAACACTCCATTCCCTTCGCGCAATGAATTGAAGTGTTGGAACAGACTGCTTCTCTTTCAGAGAAACGCATTAGTGTTTCTTGTGAATGCTTGTAAGAAGCTTAAGGCACTTTCAAAGGAAAGTGATTTTCTCTGAAAGGACAGCATTTAGAAAGTGAAGCACCACTCCATTCACTTCGCACAGTGAATTGAAGTGTTGGAACAGACTGCTTCTCTTTCAGAGAAACGCATGTGAGTTTTTTGTGAATGCTTGAAAGCAGTTTAAGGCACTTTCAAAGGAAAGTGATTTTCTCTGAAAGGACAGCATTTAGAAAGTGAAGCAACACTCCATTCACTTCGCACAGTGAATTGAAGTGTTTGAACAGTCTGCTTCTCTTTCAGAGAAACGCATGTGAGTTTCTTCCTAATGCTTGCAAGTAGCTTAAGGCACTTTCAAAGGAAAGTGATTTTCTCTGAAAGGACAGCATTTAGAAAGTGAAGCAACACTCCATTCACTTCGCACAGTGAAATGAAGTGTTGGAACAGACTGCTTCAGTTTCAGAGAAATGCATGTGAGTTTCTGTTGAATGCTTGTAAGTAGCTTAAGGCACTTTCAAAGGAAAGTGATTTTCTCTGAAAGGACAGCATTTAGAAAGTGAAGCAACACTCCATTCACTTCGCAGAGTGAATTGAAGTATTGGAACAGACTGCTTCTCTTTCAGAGAAACGCATGTGAGTTTCTGGTGAATGCTTGTAAGTAGCTTAAGGCACTTTCAAAGGAAAGTGATTTTCTCTGAAAGGACAGCATTTAGAAAGTGAAGCAACACTCCATTCACTTCGCACAGTGAATTGAAGTGTTGGAACAGACTGCTTCTCTTTCAGAGAAACGCATGTGAGTTTCTTGTGAATTCTTGCATGTTGCTTAAGGCACTTTCAAAGGAAAGTGATTTTCTCTGAAAGGACAGCATTTAGAAAGTGAAGCAACACTCCATTCACTTCGCACAGTGAATTGAAGTGTTGGAACAGACTGCTTCTCTTTCAGAGAAACGCATGTGAGCTTCTTCCTAATGCTTGCAAGTAGCTTAAGGCACTTTCAAAGGAAAGTGATTTTCTCTGAAAGGACAGCATTTAGAAAGTGAAGCAACACTTCATTCACTTCGCACAGTGAATAGAAGTGTTGTAACAGACTGCTTCTCTTTCAGAGAAACGCATGTGAGTTTCTTGTGAATGCTTGCAAGTTGCTTAAGGCACTTTCAAAGGAAAGTGATTTTCTCTGAAAGGACAGCATTTAGAAAGTGAAGCAACACTCCATTCACTGTGTACAGTGAATTGAAGTGTTGCAACAGACTGCCTCTCTTTCAGAGAAACGCATGTGAGTTTCTGTTGAATGCTTGTCAGTAGCTTAAGACTCTTTCAAAGGAAAGTGATTTTCTCTGAAAGGACAGCATTTAGAAAGTAGAGCAACACTCCATTCCCTTCGCGCAATGAATTGAAGTGTTGGAACAGACTGCTTCTCTTTCATAGAAACGCATTAGTGTTTCTTGTGAATGCTTGTAAGAAGCTTAAGGCACTTTCAAAGGAAAGTGATTTTCTCTGAAAGGACAGCATTTAGAAAGTGAAGCAACACTCCATTCACTTCGCACAGTGAATTGAAGTGTTGGAACAGACTGCTTCTCTTTCAGAGAAATGCATGTGAGTTTTTTGTGAATGCTTGAAAGTAGTTTAAGGCACTTTCAAAGGAAAGTGATTTTCTCTGAAAGGACAGCATTTAGAAAGTGAAGCAACACTCCATTCACTTCGCACAGTGAATTGAAGTGTTGGAACAGACTGCTTCTCTTTCCGAGAAACGCATGTGAGTTTCTTGTGAATTCTTGCAAGTTGCTTAAGGCACTTTCAAAGGAAAGTGATTTTCTCTGAAAGGACAGCATTTAGAAAGTGAAGCAACACTCCATTCACTTCGCACAGTGAATTGAAGTGTTGGAACAGACTGCTTCTCTTTCATAGAAACGCATTAGTGTTTCTTGTGAATGCTTGCAAGTTGCTTAAGGCACTTTCAAAGGAAAGTGATTTTCTCTGAAAGGACAGCATTTAGAAAGTGAAGCAACACTCCATTCACTTCGCACAGTGAATAGAAGTGTTGGAACAGACTGCTTCTCTTTAAGAGAAACGCATGTGAGTTTCTTGTGAATGCTTGCAAGTTGCTTAAGGCACTTTCAAAGGAAAGTGATTTTCTCTGAAAGGACAGCATTTAGAAAGTGAAGTAACACTCCATTCACTTTGTACTGTGAATTGAAGTGTTGCAACAGACTGCCTCTCTTTCAGAGAAACGCATGTGAGTTTCTGTTGAATGCTTGTCAGTAGCTTAAGACTCTTTCAAAGGAAAGTGATTTTCTCTGAAAGGACAGCATTTAGAAAGTAGAGCAACACTCCATTCCCTTCGCGCAATGAATTGAAGTGTTGGAACAGACTGCTTCTCTTTCAGAGAAACGCATTAGTGTTTCTTGTGAATGCTTGTAAGAAGCTTAAGGCACTTTCAAAGGAAAGTGATTTTCTCTGAAAGGACAGCATTTAGAAAGTGAAGCACCACTCCATTCACTTCGCACAGTGAATTGAAGTGTTGGAACAGACTGCTTCTCTTTCAGAGAAACGCATGTGAGTTTTTTGTGAATGCTTGAAAGTAGTTTAAGGCACTTTCAAAGGAAAGTGATTTTCTCTGAAAGGACAGAATTTAGAAAGTGAAGCAACACTCCGTTCACTTCGCACAGAATATTGAAGTGTTTGAACAGTCTGCTTCTCTTTCAGAGAAACGCATGTGAGTTTCTTCCTAAATCTTGCAAGTAGCTTAAGGAACTTTCAAAGGAAAGTGATTTTCTCTGAAAGGACAGCATTTAGAAAGTGAAGCAACACTCCATTCACTTCGCACAGTGAATTGAAGTGTTGGAACAGACTGCTTCTCTTTCAGAGAAACGCATGTGAGTTTCTGGTGAATGCTTGTAAGTAGCTTAAGGCACATTCAAAGGAAAGTGATTTTCTCTGAAAGGACAGCATTTAGAAAGTGAAGCAACACTCCATTCACTTCGCAGAGTGAATTGAAGTATTGGAACAGACTGCTTCTCTTTCAGAGAAACGCATGTGAGTTTTTGGTGAATGCTTGTAAGTAGCTTAAGGCACTTTCAAAGGAAAGTGATTTTCTCTGAAAGGACAGCATTTAGAAACTGAAGCAACACTCCATTCACTTCGCACAGTGAATTGAAGTGTTGGAACAGACTGCTTCTCTTTCAGAGAAAGGCATGTGAGTTTCTTCCTAATGCTTGCAAGTAGCTTAAGGCACTTTCAAAGGAAAGTGATTTTCTCTGAAAGGACAGCATTTAGAAACTGAAGCAACACTCCATTCACTTCGCACAGTGAATTGAAGTGTTGGAACAGACTGCTTCTCTTTCAGAGAAACGCATGTGAGTTTTTTGTGAATGCTTGAAAGTAGTTTAAGGCACTTTCAAAGGAAAGTGATTTTCTCTGAAAGGACAGCATTTAGAAAGTGAAGCAACACTCCATTCACTTCGCACAGTGAATAGAAGTGTTGGAACAGACTGCTTCTCTTTCAGAGAAACGCATGTGAGTTTCTTCCTAATGCTTGTAAGTAGCTTCAGGCACTTTCAAAGGCAAGTGATTTTCTCTGAAAGGACAGCATTTAGAAGGTGAAGCAACACTCCATTCCCTTCGTGCAGTGAATTGAAGTGTTGGAACAGAGTGCTTCTCTTTCATAGAAACGCATTAGTGTTTCTTGTGAATGCTTGCAAGTGGCTTAAGGCACTTTCAAAGGAAAGTGATTTTCTCTGAAAGGACAGCATTTAGAAAGTGAAGCAACACTTCATTCACTTCGCACAGTGAATTGAAGTGTTGGAACAGACTACTTCTCTTTCAGAGAAACAGATATGAGTTTTTTGTGAATGCTTGTAAGTAGCTTAAGGCACTTTCAAAGGAAAGTGATTTTCTCTGAAAGGACAGCATTTAGAAAGTGAAGCAACACTTCATTCACTTCGCACAGTGAATTGAAGTGTTGGAACAGACTACTTCTATTTCAGAGAAACAGATATGAGTTTTTTGTGAATGCTTGTAAGTAGCTTAAGGCACTTTCAAAGGAAAGTGATTTTCTCTGAAAGGACAGCATTTAGAAAGTGAAGCAACACTCCATTCACTTCGCACAGTGAATTGAAGTGTTGGAACAGACTGCCTCTCTTTCAGAGAAACGCATGTGAGTTTCTGTTGAATGCTTGTCAGTAGCTTAAGACTCTTTCAAAGGAAAGTGATTTTCTCTGAAAGGACAGCATTTAGAAAGTAGAGCAACACTCCATTCCCTTCGCGCAATGAATTGAAGTGTTGGAACAGACTGCTTCTCTTTCATAGAAACGCATTAGTGTTTCTTGTGAATGCTTGTAAGAAGCTTAAGGCACATTCAAAGGAAAGTGATTTTCTCTGAAAGGACAGCATTTAGAAAGTGAAGCAACACTCCATTCACTTCGCACAGTGAATTGAAGTGTTGGAACAGACTGCTTCTCTTTCCGAGAAACGCATGTGAGTTTCTTGTGAATTCTTGCAAGTTGCTTAAGGCACTTTCAAAGGAAAGTGATTTTCTCTGAAAGGACAGCATTTAGAAAGTGAAGCAACACTCCATTCACTTCGCACAGTGAATTGAAGTGTTGGAACAGACTGCTTCTCTTTCATAGAAACGCATTAGTGTTTCTTGTGAATGCTTGCAAGTGGCTTAAGGCACTTTCAAAGGAAAGTGATTTTCTCTGAAAAGACAGCATTTAGAAAGTGAAGCAACACTCCATTCACTTCGCACAGTGAATTGAAGTGTTGGAACAGACTGCTTCTCTTTCCGAGAAATGCATGTGAGTTTCTTTTGAATTCTTGCAAGTTGTTTCAGGCACTTTCATAGTAAAGTGATTTTCTCTGAAAGGACAGCATTTAGAAAGTGAAGCAACACTCCATTCACTTCGCACAGTGAATTGAAGTGTTGGAACAGACTGCTTCTCTTTCAGAGAAACGCATGTGAGTTTTTTGTGAATGCTTGAAAGTAGTTTAAGGCACTTTCAAAGGAAAGTGATTTTCTCTGAAAGGACAGAATTTAGAAAGTAAAGCAACACTCCATTCACTTCGCACAGTGAATTGAAGTGTTGGAACAGACTGCTTCTCTTTCAGAGAAACGCATGTGAGCTTCTTCCTAATGCTTGCAAGTAGCTTAAGGCACTTTCAAAGGAAAGTGATTTTCTCTGAAAGGACAGCATTTAGAAAGTGAAGCAACACTCCATTCACTTCGCACAGTGAATAGAAGTGTTGGAACAGACTGCTTCTCTTTCAGAGAAACGCATGTGAGTTTCTTGTGAATGCTTGCAAGTTGCTTAAGGCACTTTCAAAGGAAAGTGATTTTCTCTGAAAGGACAGCATTTAGAAAGTGAAGTAACACTCCATTCACTTTGTACTGTGAATTGAAATGTTGCAACAGACTGCCTCTCTTTCAGAGAAACGCATGTGAGTTTCTGTTGAATGCTTGTCAGTAGCTTAAGACTCTTTCAAAGGAAAGTGATTTTCTCTGAAAGGACAGCATTTAGAAAGTAGAGCAACACTCCATTCCCTTCGCGCAATGAATTGAAGTGTTGGAACAGACTGCTTCTCTTTCAGAGAAACGCATTAGTGTTTCTTGTGAATGCTTGTAAGAAGCTTAAGGCACTTTCAAAGGAAAGTGATTTTCTCTGAAAGGACAGCATTTAGAAAGTGAAGCAACACTCCATTCACTTCGCACAGTGAATTGAAGTGTTGGAACAGACTGCTTCTCTTTCCGAGAAATGCATGTGAGTTTCTTGTGAATTCTTGCAAGTTGCTTAAGGCACTTTCAAAGGAAAGTGATTTTCTCTGAAAGGACAGCATTTAGAAAGTGAAGCAACACTCCATTCACTTCGCACAGTGAATTGAAGTGTTGGAACAGACTGCTTCTCTTTCAGAGAAACGCATGTGAGTTTCTTTTGAATTCTTGCAAGTTGCTTAAGACACTTTCAAAGGAAAGTGATTTTCTCTGAAAGGACAGCATTTAGAAACTGAAGCAACACTCCATTCACTTCGCACAGTGAATTGAAGTGTTGGAACAGACTGCTTCTCTTTAAGAGAAACGCATGTGAGTTTTTTGTGAATGCTTGAAAGTAGTTTAAGGCACTTTCAAAGGAAAGTGATTTTCTCTGAAAGGACAGAATTTAGAAAGTGAAGCAACACTCCATTCACTTCGCACAGTGAATTGAAGTGTTTGAACAGTCTGCTTCTCTTTCATAGAAACGCATTAGTGTTTCTTGTGAATGCTTGTAAGAAGCTTAAGGCACTTTCAAAGGAAAGTGATTTTCTCTGAAAGGACAGCATTTAGAAAGTGAAGCAACACTCCATTCACTTCGCACAGTGAATTGAAGTGTTGGAACAGACTGCTTCTCTTTCAGAGAAACACATGTGAGTTTTTTGTGAATGCTTGAAAGTAGTTTAAGGCACATTCAAAGGAAAGTGATTTTCTCTGAAAGGACAGAATTTAGAAAGTGATGCAACACTCCATTCACTTCGCACAGTGAATTGAAGTGTTTTAACAGACTGCTTCTCTTTCAGAGAAACGCATGTGAGTTTCTTCCTAATGCTTGTAAGTAGCTTCAGGCACTTTCAAAGGAAAGTGATTTTCTCTGAAAGGACAGCATTTAGAAAGTGAAGCAACACTCCATTCCCTTCGTGCAGTGAATTGAAGTGTTGGAACAGAGTTCTTCTCTTTCATAGAAACGCATTAGTGTTTCTTGTGAATGCTTGCAAGTGGCTTAAGGCACTTTCAAAGGAAAGTGATTTTCTCTGAAAGGACAGCATTTAGAAAGTGAAGCAACACTCCATTCACTTCGCACAGTGAATTGAAGTGTTGGAACAGACTGCCTCTCTTTCAGAGAAACGCATGTGAGTTTCTGTTGAATGCTTGTCAGTAGCTTAAGACTCTTTCAAAGGAAAGTGATTTTCTCTGAAAGGACAGCATTTAGAAAGTAGAGCAACACTCCATTCCCTTCGCGCAATGAATTGAAGTGTTGGAACAGACTGCTTCTCTTTCATAGAAACGCATTAGTGTTTCTTGTGAATGCTTGTAAGAAGCTTAAGGCACATTCAAAGGAAAGTGATTTTCTCTGAAAGGACAGCATTTAGAAAGTGAAGCAACACTCCATTCACTTCGCACAGTGAATTGAAGTGTTGGAACAGACTGCTTCTCTTTCCGAGAAACGCATGTGAGTTTCTTGTGAATTCTTGCAAGTTGCTTAAGGCACTTTCAAGGAAAGTGATTTTCTCTGAAAGGACAGCATTTAGAAAGTGAAGCAACACTCCATTCACTTCGCACAGTGAATTGAAGTGTTGGAACAGACTGCTTCTCTTTCATAGAAACGCATTAGTGTTTCTTGTGAATGCTTGCAAGTGGCTTAAGGCACTTTCAAAGGAAAGTGATTTTCTCTGAAAAGACAGCATTTAGAAAGTGAAGCAACACTCCATTCACTTCGCACAGTGAATTGAAGTGTTGGAACAGACTGCTTCTCTTTCCGAGAAACGCATGTGAGTTTCTTTTGAATTCTTGCAAGTTGTTTCAGGCACTTTCATAGGAAAGTGATTTTCTCTGAAAGGAGAGCATTTAGAAAGTGAAGCAGCACTCCATTCACTTCGCACAGTGAATTGAAGTGTTGGAACAGACTGCTTCTCTTTCAGAGAAACGCATGTGAGTTTTTTGTGAATGCTTGAAAGTAGTTTAAGGCACTTTCAAAGGAAAGTGATTTTCTCTGAAAGGACAAAATTTAGAAAGTAAAGCAACACTCCATTCACTTCGCACAGTGAATTGAAGTGTTGGAACAGACTGCTTCTCTTTCAGAGAAACGCATGTGAGCTTCTTCCTAATGCTTGCAAGTAGCTTAAGGCACTTTCAAAGGAAAGTGATTTTCTCTGAAAGGACAGCATTTAGAAAGTGAAGCAACACTCCATTCACTTCGCACAGTGAATAGAAGTGTTGGAACAGACTGCTTCTCTTTCAGAGAAACGCATGTGAGTTTCTTGTGAATGCTTGCAAGTTGCTTAAGGCACTTTCAAAGGAAAGTGATTTTCTCTGAAAGGACAGCATTTAGAAAGTGAAGTAACACTCCATTCACTTTGTACTGTGAATTGAAGTGTTGCAACAGACTGCCTCTCTTTCAGAGAAACGCATGTGAGTTTCTGTTGAATGCTTGTCAGTAGCTTAAGACTCTTTCAAAGGAAAGTGATTTTCTCTGAAAGGACAGCATTTAGAAAGTAGAGCAACACTCCATTCCCTTCGCGCAATGAATTGAAGTGTTGGAACAGACTGCTTCTCTTTCAGAGAAACGCATTAGTGTTTCTTGTGAATGCTTGTAAGAAGCTTAAGGCACTTTCAAAGGAAAGTGATTTTCTCTGAAAGGACAGCATTTAGAAAGTGAAGCAACACTCCATTCACTTCGCACAGTGAATTGAAGTGTTGGAACAGACTGCTTCTCTTTCATAGAAACGCATTAGTGTTTCTTGTGAATGCTTGCAAGTGGCTTAAGGCACTTTCAAAGGAAAGTGATTTTCTCTGAAAAGACAGAATTTAGAAAGTGAAGCAACACTCCATTCACTTCGCACAGTGAATTGAAGTGTTGGAACAGACTGCTTCTCTTTCCGAGAAACGCATGTGAGTTCTTGTGAATTCTTGCAAGTAGCTTAAGGCACTTTCAAAGGAAAGTGATTTTCTCTGAAATGACAGCATTTAGAAAGTGAAGCAACACTCCATTCCCTTCGTGCAGTGAATTGAAGTGTTGGAACAGACTGCTTCTCTTTCCGAGAAACGCATGTGAGTTTCTTCCTAATGCTTGCAAGTAGCTTAAGGCACTTTCAAGGGAAAGTGATTTTCTCTGAAAGGACAGCATTTAGAAAGTGAAACAACACTCCATTCACTTCGCACAGTGAATTGAAGTGTTGGAACAGACTGCTTCTCTTTCAGAGAAACGCATGTGAGTTTTTTTGAATTCTTGCAAGTTGCTTAAGGCACTTTCAAAGGAAAGTGATTTTCTCTGAAAGGACAGCATTTAGAAACTGAAGGAACACTCCATTCACTTCGCACAGTGAATTGAAGTGTTGGAACAGACTGCTTCTCTTTAAGAGAAACGCATGTGAGTTTTTTGTGAATGCTTGAATGTAGTTTAAGGCACTTTCAAAGGAAAGTGATTTTCTCTGAAAGGACAGAATTTAGAAAGTGAAGCAACACTCCATTCACTTCGCACAGTGAATTGAAGTGTTTGAACAGTCTGGTTCTCTTTCAGAGAAACGCATGTGAGTTTCTTCCTAATGCTTGCAAGTAGCTTAAGGCACTTTCAAAGGAAAGTGATTTTCTCTGAAAGGACAGCATTTAGAAAGTGAAGCAACACTCCATTCACTTCGCACAGTGAATTGAAGTGTTGGAGCAGACTGCTTCTCTTTCAGAGAAACGCATGTGAGTTTCTGGTGAATGCTTGTAAGTAGCTTAAGGCACTTTCAAAGGAAAGTGATTTTCTCTGAAACGACAGCATTTAGAAAGTGAAGCAACACTCCATTCACTTCGCACAGTGAATTGAAGTGTTGGAACAGACTGCTTCTCTTTCAGAGAAATGCATGTGAGTTTCTGTTGAATGCTTGTAAGTAGCTTAAGGCACTTTCAAAGGAAAGTGATTTTCTCTGAAAGGACAGCATTTAGAAAGTGAAGCAACACTCCATTCACTTCGCAGAGTGAATTGAAGTATTGGAACAGACTGCTTCTCTTTCAGAGAAACGCATGTGAGTTTCTGGTGAATGCTTGTAAGTAGCTTAAGGCACTTTCAAAGGAAAGTGATTTTCTCTGAAAGGACAGCATTTCGAAAGTGAAGCAACACTCCATTCACTTCGCACAGTGAATTGAAGTGTTGGAACAGACTGCTTCTCTTTCAGAGAAACGCATGTGAGTTTCTTTTGAATTCTTGCAAGTTGCTTAAGGCACTTTCAAAGGAAAGTGATTTTCTCTGAAAGGACAGCATTTAGAAACTGAAGCAACACTCCATTCACTTCGCACAGTGAATTGAAGTGTTGGAACAGACTGCTTCTCTTTAAGAGAAACACATGTGAGTTTTTTTGAATGCTTGAAAGTAGTTTAAGGCACTTTCAAAGGAAAGTGATTTTCTCTGAAAGGACAGAATTTAGAAAGTGAAGCAACACTCCATTCACTTCGCACAGTGAATTGAAGTGTTTGAACAGTCTGGTTCTCTTTCAGAGAAACGCATGTGAGTTTCTTCCTAATGCTTGCAAGTAGCTTAAGGCACTTTCAAAGGAAAGTGATTTTCTCTGAAAGGACAGCATTTAGAAAGTGAAGCAACACTCCATTCCCTACGTGCAGTGAATTGAAGTGTTGGAACAGACTGCTTCTCTTTCATAGAAACGCATTAGTGTTTCTTGTGAATGCTTGCAAGTGGCTTAAGGCACTTTCAAAGGAAAGTGATTTTCTCTGAAAGGAGAGCATTTAGAAACTGAAGCAACACTCCATTCACTTCGCACAGTGAATTGAAGTGTTGGAACAGACTGCTTCTCTTTCCGAGAAACGCATGTGAGTTTCTTGTGAATTCTTGCAAGTTGCTTCAGGCACTTTCATAGGAAAGTGATTTTCTCTGAAAGGACAGCATTTAGAAAGTGAAGCAACACTCCATTCACTTCGCACAGTGAATTGAAGTGTTGGAAGAGACTGCTTCTCTTTCAGAGAAACGCATGTGATTTTTTTGTGAATGCTTGAAAGTAGTTTAAGGCACTTTCAAAGGAAAGTGATTTTCTCTGAAAGGACAGAATTTAGAAAGTGAAGCAACACTTCATTCACTTCGCACAGTGAATTGAAGTGTTGGAACAGACTGCTTCTCTTTCAGAGAAACGCATGTGAGTTTCTTGTGAATGCTTGCAAGTTGCTTAAGGCACTTTCAAAGGAAAGTGATTTTCTCTGAAAGGACAGCATTTCGAAAGTGAAGCAACACTCCATTCACTTTGTACAGTGAATTGAAGTGTTGGAACAGACTGCCTCTCTTTCAGAGAAATGCATGTGAGTTTCTGTTGAATGCTTGTCAGTAGCTTAAGGCTCTTTCAAAGGAAAGTGATTTTCTCTGAAAGGACAGCATTAAGAAAGTAAAGCAACACTCCATTCCCTTCGCGCAATGAACTGAAGTGTTGGAACAGACTGCTTCTCTTTCATAGAAACGCATTAGTGTTTCTTGTGAATGCTTGTATGAAGCTTAAGGCACTTTCAAAGGAAAGTGATTTTCTCTGAAAGGACAGCATTTAGAAAGTGAGGCAACACTCCATTCACTTCGCACAGTGAATTGAAGTGTTGGAACAGACTGCTTCTCTTTCAGAGAAACGCATGTGAGTTTCTGTTGAATGCTTGTAAGTAGCTTAAGGCACTTTCAAAGGAAAGTGATTTTCTCTGAAAGGACAGCATTTAGAAAGTGAAGCAACACTCCATTCCCTTCGTGCAGTGAATTGAAGTGTTGGAACAGACTGCTTCTCTTTCCGAGAAACGCATGTGAGTTTCTTCCTAATGCTTGCAAGTAGCTTAAGGCACTTTCAAGGGAAAGTGATTTTCTCTGAAAGGACAGCATTTAGAAAGTGAAGCAACACTCCATTCACTTCGCACAGTGAATTGAAGTGTTGGAACAGACTGCTTCTCTTTCAGAGAAACGCATGTGAGTTTCTTTTGAATTCTTGCAAGTTGCTTAAGGCACTTTCAAAGGAAAGTGATTTTCTCTGAAAGGACAGCATTTAGAAACTGAAGCAACACTCCATTCACTTCGCACAGTGAATTGAAGTGTTGGAACAGACTGCTTCTCTTTAAGAGAAACGCATTAGTGTTTCTTGTGAATGCTTGCAAGTGGCTTAAGGCACTTTCAAAGGAAAGTGATTTTCTCTGAAAGGAGAGCATTTAGAAACTGAAGCAACACTCCATTCACTTCGCACAGTGAATTGAAGTGTTGGAACAGACTGCTTCTCTTTCCGAGAAACGCATGTGAGTTTCTTGTGAATTCTTGCAAGTTGCTTCAGGCACTTTCATAGGAAAGTGATTTTCTCTGAAAGGACAGCATTTAGAAAGTGAAGCAACACTCCATTCACTTCGCACAGTGAATTGAAGTGTTGGAAGAGACTGCTTCTCTTTCAGAGAAACGCATGTGATTTTTTTGTGAATGCTTGAAAGTAGTTTAAGGCACTTTCAAAGGAAAGTGATTTTCTCTGAAAGGACAGAATTTAGAAAGTGAAGCAACACTTCATTCACTTCGCACAGTGAATTGAAGTGTTGGAACAGACTGCTTCTCTTTCAGAGAAACGCATGTGAGTTTCTTGTGAATGCTTGCAAGTTGCTTAAGGCACTTTCAAAGGAAAGTGATTTTCTCTGAAAGGACAGCATTTCGAAAGTGAAGCAACACTCCATTCACTTTGTACAGTGAATTGAAGTGTTGGAACAGACTGCCTCTCTTTCAGAGAAATGCATGTGAGTTTCTGTTGAATGCTTGTCAGTAGCTTAAGGCTCTTTCAAAGGAAAGTGATTTTCTCTGAAAGGACAGCATTAAGAAAGTAAAGCAACACTCCATTCCCTTCGCGCAATGAACTGAAGTGTTGGAACAGACTGCTTCTCTTTCATAGAAACGCATTAGTGTTTCTTGTGAATGCTTGTATGAAGCTTAAGGCACTTTCAAAGGAAAGTGATTTTCTCTGAAAGGACAGCATTTAGAAAGTGAGGCAACACTCCATTCACTTCGCACAGTGAATTGAAGTGTTGGAACAGACTGCTTCTCTTTCAGAGAAACGCATGTGAGTTTCTGTTGAATGCTTGTAAGTAGCTTAAGGCACTTTCAAAGGAAAGTGATTTTCTCTGAAAGGACAGCATTTAGAAAGTGAAGCAACACTCCATTCCCTTCGTGCAGTGAATTGAAGTGTTGGAACAGACTGCTTCTCTTTCCGAGAAACGCATGTGAGTTTCTTCCTAATGCTTGCAAGTAGCTTAAGGCACTTTCAAGGGAAAGTGATTTTCTCTGAAAGGACAGCATTTAGAAAGTGAAGCAACACTCCATTCACTTCGCACAGTGAATTGAAGTGTTGGAACAGACTGCTTCTCTTTCAGAGAAACGCATGTGAGTTTCTTTTGAATTCTTGCAAGTTGCTTAAGGCACTTTCAAAGGAAAGTGATTTTCTCTGAAAGGACAGCATTTAGAAACTGAAGCAACACTCCATTCACTTCGCACAGTGAATTGAAGTGTTGGAACAGACTGCTTCTCTTTAAGAGAAACGCATGTGAGTTTTTTGTGAATGCTTGAAAGTAGTTTAAGGCACTTTCAAAGGAAAGTGATTTTCTCTGAAAGGACAGAATTTAGAAAGTGATGCAACACTCCATTCACTTCGCACAGTGAATTGAGGTGTTTTAACAGACTGCTTCTCTTTCAGAGAAACGCATGTGAGTTTCTTCCTAATGCTTGTAAGTAGCTTAAGGCACTTTCAAAGGAAAGTGATTTTCTCTGAAAGGACAGCATTTAGAAAGTGAAGCAACACTCCATTCCCTACGTGCAGTGAATTGAAGTGTTGGAACAGACTGCTTCTCTTTCATAGAAACGCATTAGTGTTTCTTGTGAATGCTTGCAAGTGGCTTAAGGCACTTTCAAAGGAAAGTGATTTTCTCTGAAAGGAGAGCATTTAGAAAGTGAAGCAACACTCCATTCACTTTGTACAGTGAAGTGAAGTGTTGGAACAGACTGTCTCTCTTTCAGAGAAATGCATGTGAGTTTCTGTTGAATGCTTGTCAGTAGCTTAAGGCTCTTTCAAAGGAAAGTGATTTTCTCTGAAAGGACAGCATTTAGAAAGTAAAGCAACACTCCATTCCCTTCGCGCAATGAACTGAAGTGTTGGAACAGACTGCTTCTCTTTCATAGAAACGCATTAGTGTTTCTTGTGAATGCTTGTATGAAGCTTAAGGCACTTTCAAAGGAAAGTGATTTTCTCTGAAAGGACAGCATTTAGAAAGTGAGGCAACACTCCATTCACTTCGCACAGTGAATTGAAGTGTTGGAACAGACTGCTTCTCTTTCAGAGAAACGCATGTGAGTTTCTTGTGAATTCTTGCAAGTTGCTTAAGGCACTTTCAAAGGAAAGTGATTTTCTCTGAAAGGACAGCATTTAGAAAGTGAAGCTACACTCCATTCACTTCGCACAGTGAATTGTAGTGTTGGAACAGACTGCTTCTCTTTCAGAGAAACGCATGTGAGTTTCTTGTGAATTCTTGCAAGTTGCTTAAGGCACTTTCAAAGGAAAGTGATTTTCTCTGAAAGGACAGAATTTAGAAAGTGAAGCAACACTCCATTCACTTCGCACAGTGAATTGAAGTGTTTGAACAGTCTGGTTCTCTTTCAGAGAAATGCATGTGAGTTTCTTCCTAATGCTTGCAAGTAGCTTAAGGCACTTTCAAAGGAAAGTGATTTTCTCTGAAAGGACAGCATTTAGAAAGTGAAGCAACACTCCATTCACTTCGCACAGTGAATTGAAGTGTTGGAACAGACTGCTTCTCTTTCAGAGAAACGCATGTGAGTTTCTGGTGAATGCTTGTAAGAAACTTAAGGCACTTTCAAAGGAAAGAGATTTTCTCTGAAAGGACAGCATTTAGAAACTGAAGCAACACTCCATTCACTTCGCACAGTGAATTGAAGTGTTGGAACAGACTGCTTCTCTTTAAGAGAAACGCATGTGAGTTTTTTGTGAATGCTTGAAAGTAGTTTAAGGCACTTTCAAAGGAAAGTGATTTTCTCTGAAAGGACAGAATTTAGAAAGTGATGCAACACTCCATTCACTTCGCACAGTGAATTGAGGTGTTTCAACAGACTGCTTCCCTTTCAGAGAAACGCATGTGAGTTTCTTCCTAATGCTTGTAAGTAGCTTAAGGCACTTTTAAAGGAAAGTGATTTTCTCTGAAAGGACAGCATTTAGAAAGTGAAGCAACACTCCATTCCCTACGTGCAGTGAATTGAAGTGTTGGAACAGACTGCTTCTCTTTCATAGAAACGCATTAGTGTTTCTTGTGAATGCTTGCAAGTGGCTTAAGGCACTTTCAAAGGAAAGTGATTTTCTCTGAAAGGAGAGCATTTAGAAAGTGAAGCAACACTCCATTCACTTCGCACAGTGAATTGAAGTGTTGGAACAGACTGCTTCTCTTTCCGAGAAACGCATGTGAGTTTCTTGTGAATGCTTGCAAGTTGCTTAAGGCACTTTCAAAGGAAAGTGATTTTCTCTGAAAGGACAGCATTTCGAAAGTGAAGCAACACTCCATTCCCTTTGCGCAATGAACTGAAGTGTTGGAACAGACTGCTTCTCTTTCATAGAAACGCATTAGTGTTTCTTGTGAATGCTTGCAAGTTGCTTAAGGCACTTTCAAAGGAAAGTGATTTTCTCTGAAAGGACAGCATTTCGAAAGTGAAGCAACACTCCATTCACTTTGTACAGTGAATTGAAGTGTTGGAACAGACTGCCTCTCTTTCAGAGAAATGCATGTGAGTTTCTGTTGAATGCTTGTCAGTAGCTTAAGGCTCTTTCAAAGGAAAGTGATTTTCTCTGAAAGGACAGCATTTAGAAAGTAAAGCAACACTCCATTCCCTTCGCGCAATGAACTGAAGTGTTGGAACAGACTGCTTCTCTTTCATAGAAACGCATTAGTGTTTCTTGTGAATGCTTGTATGAAGCTTAAGGCACTTTCAAAGGAAAGTGATTTTCTCTGAAAGGACAGCATTTAGAAAGTGAGGCAACACTCCATTCACTTCGCACAGTGAATTGAAGTGTTGGAACAGACTGCTTCTCTTTCAGAGAAACGCATGTGAGTTTCTGTTGAATGCTTGTAAGTAGCTTAAGGCACTTTCAAAGGAAAGTGATTTTCTCTGAAAGGACAGCATTTAGAAAGTGAAGCAACACTCCATTCCCTTCGTGCAGTGAATTGAAGTGTTGGAACAGACTGCTTCTCTTTCAGAGAAACGCATGTGAGTTTCTTCCTAATGCTTGCAAGTAGCTTAAGGCACTTTCAAGGGAAAGTGATTTACTCTGAAAGGACAGCATTTAGAAAGTGAAGCAACACTCCATTCACTTCGCACAGTGAATTGAAGTGTTGGAACAGACTGCTTCTCTTTCAGAGAAACGCATGTGAGTTTCTTTTGAATTCTTGCAAGTTGCTTAAGGCACTTTCAAAGGAAAGTGATTTTCTCTGAAAGGACAGCATTTAGAAACTGAAGCAACACTCCATTCACTTCGCACAGTGAATTGAAGTGTTGGAACAGACTGCTTCTCTTTAAGAGAAACGCATGTGAGTTTTTTGTGAATGCTTGAAAGTAGTTTAAGGCACTTTCAAAGGAAAGTGATTTTCTCTGAAAGGACAGAATTTAGAAAGTGATGCAACACTCCATTCACTTCGCACAGTGAATTGAGGTGTTTTAACAGACTGCTTCTCTTTCAGAGAAACGCATGTGAGTTTCTTCCTAATGCTTGTAAGTAGCTTAAGGCACTTTCAAAGGAAAGTGATTTTCTCTGAAAGGACAGCATTTAGAAAGTGAAGCAACACTCCATTCCCTACGTGCAGTGAATTGAAGTGTTGGAACAGACTGCTTCTCTTTCATAGAAACGCATTAGTGTTTCTTGTGAATGCTTGCAAGTGGCTTAAGGCACTTTCAAAAGAAAGTGATTTTCTCTGAAAGGAGAGCATTTAGAAAGTGAAGCAACACTCCATTCACTTTGTACAGTGAATTGAAGTGTTGGAACAGACTGTCTCTCTTTCAGAGAAATGCATGTGAGTTTCTGTTGAATGCTTGTCAGTAGCTTAAGGCTCTTTCAAAGGAAAGTGATTTTCTCTGAAAGGACAGCATTTAGAAAGTAAAGCAACACTCCATTCCCTTCGCGCAATGAACTGAAGTGTTGGAACAGACTGCTTCTCTTTCATAGAAACGCATTAGTGTTTCTTGTGAATGCTTGTATGAAGCTTAAGGCACTTTCAAAGGAAAGTGATTTTCTCTGAAAGGACAGCATTTAGAAAGTGAGGCAACACTCCATTCACTTCGCACAGTGAATTGAAGTGTTGGAACAGACTGCTTCTCTTTCAGAGAAACGCATGTGAGTTTCTTGTGAATTCTTGCAAGTTGCTTAAGGCACTTTCAAAGGAAAGTGATTTTCTCTGAAAGGACAGCATTTAGAAAGTGAAGCTACACTCCATTCACTTCGCACAGTGAATTGAAGTGTTGGAACAGACTGCTTCTCTTTCAGAGAAACGCATGTGAGTTTCTTGTGAATTCTTGCAAGTTGCTTAAGGCACTTTCAAAGGAAAGTGATTTTCTCTGAAAGGACAGAATTTAGAAAGTGAAGCAACACTCCATTCACTTCGCACAGTGAATTGAAGTGTTTGAACATTCTGGTACTCTTTCAGAGAAACGCATGTGAGTTTCTTCCTAATGCTTGCAAGTAGCTTAAGGCACTTTCAAAGGAAAGTGATTTTCTCTGAAAGGACAGCATTTAGAAAGTGAAGCAACACTCCATTCACTTCGCACAGTGAATTGAAGTGTTGGAACAGACTGCTTCTCTTTCAGAGAAACGCATGTGAGTTTCTGGTGAATGCTTGTAAGAAACTTAAGGCACTTTCAAAGGAAAGAGATTTTCTCTGAAAGGACAGCATTTAGAAACTGAAGCAACACTCCATTCACTTCGCACAGTGAATTGAAGTGTTGGAACAGACTGCTTCTCTTTAAGAGAAACGCATGTGAGTTTTTTGTGAATGCTTGAAAGTAGTTTAAGGCACTTTCAAAGGAAAGTGATTTTCTCTGAAAGGACAGAATTTAGAAAGTGATGCAACACTCCATTCACTTCGCACAGTGAATTGAGGTGTTTCAACAGACTGCTTCTCTTTCAGAGAAACGCATGTGAGTTTCTTCCTAATGCTTGTAAGTAGCTTAAGGCACTTTTAAAGGAAAGTGATTTTCTCTGAAAGGACAGCATTTACAAAGTGAAGCAACACTCCATTCCCTACGTGCAGTGAATTGAAGTGTTGGAACAGACTGCTTCTCTTTCATAGAAACGCATTAGTGTTTCTTGTGAATGCTTGCAAGTGGCTTAAGGCACTTTCAAAGGAAAGTGATTTTCTCTGAAAGGAGAGCATTTAGAAAGTGAAGCAACACTCCATTAACTTCGCACAGTGAATTGAAGTGTTGGAACAGACTGCTTCTCTTTCCGAGAAACGCATGTGAGTTTCTTGTGAATTCTTGCAAGTTGCTTCAGGCACTTTCAAAGGAAAGTGATTTTCTCTGAAAGGACAGCATTTAGAAAGTGAAGCAACACTCCATTCACTTCGCACAGTGAATTGAAGTGTTGGAACAGACTGCTTCTCTTTCAGAGAAACGCATGTGAGTTTTTGTGAATGCTTGAAAGTAGTTTAAGGCACTTTCAAAGGAAAGTGATTTTCTCTGAAAGGACAGAATTTAGAAAGTGAAGCAACACTCCATTCACTTCGCACAGTGAATTGAAGTGTTGGAACAGTCTGCTTCTCTTTCAGAGAAACGCATGTGAGCTTCTTCCTAATTCTTGCAAGTAGCTTAAGGCACTTTCAAAGGAAAGTGATTTTCTCTGAAAGGACAGCATTTAGAAAGTGAAGCAACACTCCATTCACTTCGCACAGTGAATTGAAGTGTTTGAACAGTCTGCTTCTCTTTCAGAGAAGCGCATGTGAGTTTCTTCCTAATGCTTGCAAGTAGCTTAAGGCACTTTCAAGGGAAAGTGATTTTCTCTGAAAGGACAGCATTTAGAAAGTGAAGCAACACTCCATTCACTTCGCACAGTGAATTGAAGTGTTGGAACAGACTGCTTCTCTTTCAGAGAAACGCATGTGAGTTTCTTTTGAATTCTTGCAAGTTGCTTAAGGCACTTTCAAAGGAAAGTGATTTTCTCTGAAAGGACAGCATTTAGAAACTGAAGCAACACTCCATTCACTTCGCACAGTGAATTGAAGTGTTGGAACAGACTGCTTCTCTTTAAGAGAAACGCATGTGAGTTTTTTGTGAATGCTTAAAAGTAGTTTAAGGCACTTTCAAAGGAAAGTGATTTTCTCTGAAAGGACAGAATTTAGAAAGTGAAGCAACACTCCATTCACTTCGCACAGTGAATTGAAGTGTTTGAACAGTCTGGTTCTCTTTCAGAGAAACGCATGTGAGTTTCTTCCTAATGCTTGCAAGTAGCTTAAGGCACTTTCAAAGGAAAGTGATTTTCTCTGAAAGGACAGCATTTAGAAAGTGAAGCAACACTCCATTCACTTCGCACAGTGAATTGAAGTGTTGGAACAGACTGCTTCCCTTTCAGAGAAACGCATGTGAGTTTCTGGTGAATGCTTGTAAGTAGCTTAAGGCACTTTCAAAGGCAAGTGATTTTCTCTGAAAGGACAGCATTTAGAAAGTGAAGCAACACTCCATTCACTTCGCACAGTGAATTGAAGTGTTGGAACAGACTGCTTCTCTTTCAGAGAAATGCATGTGAGTTTCTGTTGAATGCTTGTAAGTAGCTTAAGGCACTTTCAAAGGAAAGTGATTTTCTCTGAAAGGACAGCATTTAGAAACTGAAGCAACACTCCATTCACTTCGCAGAGTGAATTGAAGTATTGGAACAGACTGCTTCTCTTTCAGAGAAACGCATGTGAGTTTCTTGTGAAATCTTGCAAGTTGCTTAAGGCACTTTCATAGGAAAGTGATTTTCTCTGAAAGGACAGAATTTAGAAAGTGAAGCAACACTCCATTCACTTCGCACAGTGAATTGAAGGGTTTGAACAGTCTGGTTCTCTTTCAGAGAAACGCATGTGAGTTTCTTCCTAATGCTTGCAAGTAGCTTAAGGCACTTTCAAAGGAAAGTGATTTTCTCTGAAAGGACAGCATTTAGAAAGTGAAGCAACACTCCATTCACTTCGCACAGTGAATTGAAGTGTTGGAACAGACTGCTTCTCTTTCAGAGAAACGCATGTGAGTTTCTGGTGAATGCTTGTAAGAAACTTAAGGCACTTTCAAAGGAAAGAGATTTTCTCTGAAAGGACAGCATTTAGAAACTGAAGCAACACTATATTCACTTCGCACAGTGAATTGAAGTGTTGGAACCGACTGCTTCTCTTTAAGAGAAACGCATGTGAGTTTTTTGTGAATGCTTGAAAGTAGTTTAAGGCACTTTCAAAGGAAAGTGATTTTCTCTGAAAGGACAGAATTTAGAAAGTGATGCAACACTCCATTCACTTCGCACAGTGAATTGAGGTGTTTTAACAGACTGCTTCTCTTTCAGAGAAACGCATGTGAGTTTCTTCCTAATGCTTGTAAGTAGCTTAAGGCACTTTCAAAGGAAAGTGATTTTCTCTGAAAGGACAGCATTTAGAAAGTGAAGCAACACTCCATTCACTTCGCACAGTGAATTGAAGTGTTGGAACAGACTGCTTCTCTTTCAGAGAAACGCATGTGAGTTTTTTGTGAATGCTTGAAAGTAGTTTAAGGCACTTTCAAAGGAAAGTGATTTTCTCTGAAAGGACAGAATTTAGAAAGTGAAGCAACACTCCATTCACTTCGCACAGTGAATTGAAGTGTTGGAACAGTCTGCTTCTCTTTCAGAGAAACGCATGTGAGCTTCTTCCTAATTCTTGCAAGTAGCTTAAGGCACTTTCAAAGGAAAGTGATTTTCTCTGAAAGGACAGCATTTAGAAAGTGAAGCAACACTCCATTCACTTCGCACAGTGAATAGAAGTGTTGGAACAGACTGCTTCTCTTTCAGAGAAACGCATGTGAGTTTCTTGTGAATGCTTGCAAGTTGCTTAAGGCACTTTCAAAGGAAAGTGATTTTCTCTGAAAGGAGAGCATTTAGAAAGTGAAGCAACACTCCATTCACTTTGTACAGTGAATTGAAGTGTTGGAACAGACTGCCTCTCTTTCAGAGAAATGCATGTGAGTTTCTGTTGAATACATGTCAGTAGCTTAAGGCTCTTTCAAAGGAAAGTGATTTTCTCTGAAAGGACAGCATTTAGAAACTGAAGCAACACTCCATTCACTTCGCACAGTGAATTGAAGTGTTGGAACAGACTGCTTCTCTTTAAGAGAAACGCATATGATTTTTTTGTGAATGCTTGAAAGTAGTTTAAGGCACTTTCAAAGGAAAGTGATTTTCTCTGAAAGGACAGAATTTAGAAAGTGATGCAACACTCCATTCACTTCGCACAGTGAATTGAAGTGTTGGAACAGACTGCTTCTCTTTCAGAGAAACGCATGTGAGTTTCTTCCTAATGCTTGTAAGTAGCTTTAGGCACTTTCAAAGGAAAGTGATTTTCTCTGAAAGGACAGCATTTAGAAAGTGAAGCAACACTCCATTCCCTTCGTGCAGTGAATTGAAGTGTTGGAACAGACTGCTTCTCTTTCAGAGAAACGCATGTGAGTTTTTTGTGAATGCTTGAAAGTAGTTTAAGGCACTTTCAAAGGAAAGTGATTTTCTCTGAAAGGACAGAATTTAGAAAGTGATGCAACACTCCATTCACTTCGCACAGTGAATTGAAGTGTTGGAACAGACTGCTTCTCTTTCAGAGAAACGCATGTGAGTTTCTTCCTAATGCTTGTAAGTAGCTTCAGGCACTTTCAAAGGAAAGTGATTTTCTCTGAAAGGACAGCATTTAGAAAGTGAAGCAACACTCCATTCCCTTCGTGCAGTGAATTGAAGTGTTTGAACAGTCTGCTTCTCTTTAAGAGAAACGCATGTGAGTTTTTTGTGAATGCTTAAAAGTAGTTTAAGGCACTTTCAAAGGAAAGTGATTTTCTCTGAAAGGACAGAATTTAGAAAGTGAAGCAACACTCCATTCACTTCGCACAGTGAATTGAAGTGTTTGAACAGTCTGGTTCTCTTTCAGAGAAACGCATGTGAGTTTCTTCCTAATGCTTGCAAGTAGCTTAAGGCACTTTCAAAGGAAAGTGATTTTCTCTGAAAGGACAGCATTTA
Source organism: Myodes glareolus (assembly GCF_982192425.1). Taxonomy (NCBI): domain Eukaryota; kingdom Metazoa; phylum Chordata; class Mammalia; order Rodentia; family Cricetidae; genus Myodes; species Myodes glareolus. Next base: position 2,174,023 of record NW_028263213.1, read on the forward strand.
GAAAGTGAAGCAACACTCCATTCACTTCGCACAGTGAATTGAAGTGTTGGAACAGACTGCTTCCCTTTCAGAGAAACGCATGTGAGTTTCTGGTGAATGCTTGTAAGTAGCTTAAGGCACTTTCAAAGGCAAGTGATTTTCTCTGAAAGGACAGCATTTAGAAAGTGAAGCAACACTCCATTCACTTCGCACAGTGAATTGAAGTGTTGGAACAGACTGCTTCTCTTTCAGAGAAATGCATGTGAGTTTCTGTTGAATGCTTGTAAGTAGCTTAAGGCACTTTCAAAGGAAAGTGATTTTCTCTGAAAGGACAGCATTTAGAAACTGAAGCAACACTCCATTCACTTCGCAGAGTGAATTGAAGTATTGGAACAGACTGCTTCTCTTTCAGAGAAACGCATGTGAGTTTCTTGTGAAATCTTGCAAGTTGCTTAAGGCACTTTCATAGGAAAGTGATTTTCTCTGAAAGGACAGAATTTAGAAAGTGAAGCAACACTCCATTCACTTCGCACAGTGAATTGAAGTGTTGGAACAGACTGCTTCTCTTTCAGAGAAACGCATGTGAGTTTCTGGTGAATGCTTGTAAGAAACTTAAGGCACTTTCAAAGGAAAGAGATTTTCTCTGAAAGGACAGCATTTAGAAACTGAAGCAACACTATATTCACTTCGCACAGTGAATTGAAGTGTTGGAACCGACTGCTTCTCTTTAAGAGAAACGCATGTGAGTTTTTTGTGAATGCTTGAAAGTAGTTTAAGGCACTTTCAAAGGAAAGTGATTTTCTCTGAAAGGACAGAATTTAGAAAGTGATGCAACACTCCATTCACTTCGCACAGTGAATTGAGGTGTTTTAACAGACTGCTTCTCTTTCAGAGAAACGCATGTGAGTTTCTTCCTAATGCTTGTAAGTAGCTTAAGGCACTTTCAAAGGAAAGTGATTTTCTCTGAAAGGACAGCATTTAGAAAGTGAAGCAACACTCCATTCACTTCGCACAGTGAATAGAAGTGTTGGAACAGACTGCTTCTCTTTCAGAGAAACGCATGTGAGTTTCTTGTGAATGCTTGCAAGTTGCTTAAGGCACTTTCAAAGGAAAGTGATTTTCTCTGAAAGGAGAGCATTTAGAAAGTGAAGCAACACTCCATTCACTTTGTACAGTGAATTGAAGTGTTGGAACAGACTGCCTCTCTTTCAGAGAAATGCATGTGAGTTTCTGTTGAATACATGTCAGTAGCTTAAGGCTCTTTCAAAGGAAAGTGATTTTCTCTGAAAGGACAGCATTTAGAAACTGAAGCAACACTCCATTCACTTCGCACAGTGAATTGAAGTGTTGGAACAGACTGCTTCTCTTTAAGAGAAACGCATATGATTTTTTTGTGAATGCTTGAAAGTAGTTTAAGGCACTTTCAAAGGAAAGTGATTTTCTCTGAAAGGACAGAATTTAGAAAGTGATGCAACACTCCATTCACTTCGCACAGTGAATTGAAGTGTTGGAACAGACTGCTTCTCTTTCAGAGAAACGCATGTGAGTTTCTTCCTAATGCTTGTAAGTAGCTTTAGGCACTTTCAAAGGAAAGTGATTTTCTCTGAAAGGACAGCATTTAGAAAGTGAAGCAACACTCCATTCCCTTCGTGCAGTGAATTGAAGTGTTGGAACAGACTGCTTCTCTTTCAGAGAAACGCATGTGAGTTTTTTGTGAATGCTTGAAAGTAGTTTAAGGCACTTTCAAAGGAAAGTGATTTTCTCTGAAAGGACAGAATTTAGAAAGTGATGCAACACTCCATTCACTTCGCACAGTGAATTGAAGTGTTGGAACAGACTGCTTCTCTTTCAGAGAAACGCATGTGAGTTTCTTCCTAATGCTTGTAAGTAGCTTCAGGCACTTTCAAAGGAAAGTGATTTTCTCTGAAAGGACAGCATTTAGAAAGTGAAGCAACACTCCATTCCCTTCGTGCAGTGAATTGAAGTGTTGGAACAGAGTGCTTCTCTTCCATAGAAACGCATTAGTGTTTCTTGTGAATGCTTGCAAGTGGCTTAAGGCACTTTCAAAGGAAAGTGATTTTCTCTGAAAGGACAGCATTTAGAAAGTGAAGCAACACTCCATTCACTTCGCACAGTGAATTGAAGTGTTGGAACAGACTGCTTCTCTTTCAGAGAAATGCATGTGAGTTTCTGTTGAATGCTTGTAAGTAGCTTAAGGCACTTTCAAAGGAAAGTGATTTTCTCTGAAAGGACAGCATTTAGAAAGTGAAGCAACACTCCATTCACTTCGCAGAGTGAATTGAAGTATTGGAACAGACTGCTTCTCTTTCAGAGAAACGCATGTGAGTTTCTGGTGAATGCTTGTAAGTAGCTTAAGGCACTTTCAAAGGAAAGTGATTTTCTCTGAAAGGACAGAATTTAGAAAGTGAAGCAACACTCCATTCACTTCGCACAGTGAATTGAAGTGTTTGAACAGTCTGGTTCTCTTTCAGAGAAACGCATGTGAGTTTCTTCCTAATGCTTGCAAGTAGGTTAAGGCACTTTCAAAGGAAAGTGATTTTCTCTGAAAGGACAGCATTTAGAAAGTGAAGCAACACTCCATTCACTTCGCACAGTGAATTGAAGTGTTGGAACAGACTGCTTCTCTTTCAGAGAAACGCATGTGAGTTTCTGGTGAATGCTTGTAAGAAACTTAAGGCACTTTCAAAGGAAAGAGATTTTCTCTGAAAGGACAGCATTTAGAAACTGAAGCAACACTCCATTCACTTCGCACAGTGAATTGAAGTGTTGGAACAGACTGCTTCTCTTTCAGAGAAACGCATGTGAGTTTTTTGTGAATGCTTGAAAGTAGTTTAAGGCACTTTCAAAGGAAAGTGATTTTCTCTGAAAGGACAGAATTTAGAAAGTGAAGCAACACTCCATTCACTTCGCACAGTGAATTGAAGTGTTGGAACAGTCTGCTTCTCTTTCAGAGAAACGCATGTGAGCTTCTTCCTAATTCTTGCAAGTAGCTTAAGGCACTTTCAAAGGAAAGTGATTTTCTCTGAAAGGAGAGCATTTAGAAAGTGAAGCAACACTCCATTCACTTCGCACAGTGAATAGAAGTGTTGGAACAGACTGCTTCTCTTTCAGAGAATCGCATGTGAGTTTCATGTGAATGCTTGCAAGTTGCTTAAGGCACTTTCAAAGGAAAGTGATTTTCTCTGAAAGGACAACATTTAGAAAGTGAAGCAACACTCCATTCACTTTGTACAGTGAATTGAAGTGTTGGAACAGACTGCCTCTCTTTCAGAGAAATGCATGTGAGTTTCTGTTGAATACATGTCAGTAGCTTAAGGCTCTTTCAAAGGAAAGTGATTTTCTCTGAAAGGACAGCATTTAGAAACTGAAGCAACACTCCATTCACTTCGCACAGTGAATTGAAGTGTTGGAACAGACTGCTTCTCTTTAAGAGAAACGCATATGAGTTTTTTGAATGCTTGAAAGTAGTTTAAGGCACTTTCAAAGGAAAGTGATTTTCTCTGAAAGGACAGAATTTAGAAAGTGATGCAACACTCCATTCACTTCGCACAGTGAATTGAAGTGTTGGAACAGACTGCTTCTCTTTCCGAGAAATGCATGTGAGTTTCTTGTGAATTCTTGCAAGTTGCTTCAGGCACTTTCAAAGGAAAGTGATTTTCTCTGAAAGGACAGCATTTAGAAAGTGAAGCAACACTCCATTCACTTCGCACAGTGAATTTAAGTGTTGGAACAGACTGCTTCTCTTTCAGAGAAACGCATGTGAGTTTTTTGTGAATGCTTGAAAGTAGTTTAAGGCACTTTCAAAGGAAAGTGATTTTCTCTGAAAGGACAGAATTTAGAAAGTGAAGCAACACTCCATTCACTTCGCACAGTGAATTGAAGTGTTGGAACAGTCTGCTTCTCTTTCAGAGAAACGCATGTGAGCATCTTCCTAATTCTTGCAAGTAGCTTAAGGCACTTTCAAAGGAAAGTGATTTTCTCTGAAAGGAGAGCATTCAGAAAGTGAAGCAACACTCCATTCACTTCGCACAGTGAATAGAAGTGTTGGAACAGACTGCTTCTCTTTCAGAGAAACGCATGTGAGTTTCTTGTGAATGCTTGCAAGTTGCTTAAGGCACTTTCAAAGGAAAGTGATTTTCTCTGAAAGGACAGCATTTAGAAAGTGAAGCAACACTCCATTCACTTTGTACAGTGAATTGAAGTGTTGGAACAGACTGCCTCTCTTTCAGAGAAATGCATGTGAGTTTATGTTGAATACATGTCAGTAGCTTAAGGCTCTTTCAAAGGAAAGTGATTTTCTCTGAAAGGACAGCATTTAGAAACTGAAGCAACACTCCATTCACTTCGCACAGTGAATTGAAGTGTTGGAACAGACTGCTTCTCTTTAAGAGAAACGCATATGAGTTTTTTGTGAATGCTTGAAAGTAGTTTAAGGCACTTTCAAAGGAAAGTGATTTTCTCTGAAAGGACAGAATTTAGAAAGTGAAGCAACACTCCATTCACTTCGCACAGTGAATTGAAGTGTTTGAACAGTCTGGTTCTCTTTCAGAGAAACGCATGTGAGTTTCTTCCTAATGCTTGCAAGTAGCTTAAGGCACTTTCAAAGGAAAGTGATTTTCTCTGAAAGGACAGCATTTAGAAAGTGAAGCAACACTCCATTCACTTCGCACAGTGAATTGAAGTGTTGGAACAGACTGCTTCCCTTTCAGAGAAACACATGTGAGTTTCTGGTGAATGCTTGTAAGTAGCTTAAGGCACTTTCAAAGGAAAGTGATTTTCTCTGAAAGGACAGCATTTAGAAAGTGAAGCAACACTCCATTCACTTCGCACAGTGAATTGAAGTGTTGGAACAGACTGCTTCTCTTTCAGAGAAATGCATGTGAGTTTCTGTTGAATGCTTGTAAGTAGCTTAAGGCACTTTCAAAGGAAAATGATTTTCTCTGAAAGGACAGCATTTAGAAAGTGAAGCAACACTCCATTCACTTCGCAGAGTGAATTGAAGTATTGGAACAGACTGCTTCTCTTTCAGAGAAACGCATGTGAGTTTCTGGTGAATGCTTGTAAGTAGCTTAAGGCACTTTTAAAGGAAAGTGATTTTCTCTGAAAGGACAGCATTTAGAAAGTGAAGCAACACTCCATTCACTTCGCACAGTGAATTGAAGTGTTGGAACAGACTGCTTCTCTTTCAGAGAAACGCATGTGAGTTTCTTTTGAATTCTTGCAAGTTGCTTAAGGCACTTTCAAAGGAAAGTGATTTTCTCTGAAAGGACAGCATTTAGAAACTGAAGCAGCACTCCATTCACTTCGCACAGTGAATTTAAGTGTTGGAACAGACTGCTTCTCTTTCAGAGAAACGCATGTGAGTTTCTTGTGAATTCTTGCAAGTTGCTTAAGGCACTTTCATAGGAAAGTGATTTTCTCTGAAAGGACAGAATTTAGAAAGTGAAGCAACACTCCATTCACTTCGCACAGTGAATTGAAGGGTTTGAACAGTCTGGTTCTCTTTCAGAGAAATGCATGTGAGTTTCTTCCTAATGCTTGCAAGTAGCTTAAGGCACTTTCAAAGGAAAGTGATTTTCTCTGAAAGGACAGCATTTAGAAAGTGAAGTAACACTCCATTCACTTCGCACAGTGAATTGAAGTGTTGGAACAGACTGCTTCTCTTTCAGAGAAACGCATGTGAGTTTCTTCCTAATGCTTGCAAGTAGCTTAAGGCACTTTCAAAGGAAAGTGATTTTCTCTGAAAGGACAGCATTTAGAAAGTGAAGCAACACTCCATTCCCTACGTGCAGTGATTTGAAGTGTTGGAACGGACTGCTTCTCTTTCATAGAAACGCATGAGTGTTTCTTGTGAATGCTTGCAAGTGGCTTAAGGCACTTTCAAAGGAAAGTGATTTTCTCTGAAAGGAGAGCATTTAGAAAGTGAAGCAACACTCCATTAACTTCGCACAGTGAATTGAAGTGTTGGAACAGACTGCTTCTCTTTCCGAGAAACGCATGTGAGTTTCTTGTGAATTCTTGCAAGTTGCTTCAGGCACTTTCAAAGGAAAGTGATTTTCTCTGAAAGGACATCATTTAGAAAGTGAAGCAACACTCCATTCACTTCGCACAGTGAATTGAAGTGTTGGAACAGACTGCTTCTCTTTCAGAGAAACGCATGTGAGTTTTTTGTGAATGCTTGAAAGTAGTTTAAGGCACTTTCAAAGGAAAGTGATTTTCTCTGAAAGAACAGAATTTAGAAAGTGAAGCAACACTCCATTCACTTCGCACAGTGAATTGAAGTTTTGGAACAGTCTGCTTCTCTTTCAGAGAAACGCATGTGAGCTTCTTCCTAATTCTTGCAAGTAGCTTAAGGCACTTTCAAAGGAAAGTGATTTTCTCTGAAAGGACAGCATTTAGAAAGTGAAGCAACACTCCATTCACTTCGCACAGTGAATAGAAGTGTTGGAACAGACTGCTTCTCTTTCAGAGAAACGCATGTGAGTTTCTTGTGAATGCTTGCAAGTTGCTTAAGGCACTTTCAAAGGAAAGTGATTTTCTCTGAAAGGACAGCATTTAGAAAGTGAAGCAACACTCCATTCACTTTGTACAGTGAATTGAAGTGTTGGAACAGACTGCCTCTCTTTCAGAGAAATGCATGTGAGTTTCTGTTGAATACATGTCAGTAGCTTAAGGCTCTTTCAAAGGAAAGTGATTTTCTCTGAAAGGACAGCATTTAGAAACTGAAGAAACACTCCATTCACTTCGCACAGTGAATTGAAGTGTTGGAACAGACTGCTTCTCTTTAAGAGAAACGCATATGATTTTTTTGTGAATGCTTGAAAGTAGTTTAAGGCACTTTCAAAGGAAAGTGATTTTCTCTGAAAGGACAGAATTTAGAAAGTGAAGCAACACTCCATTCACTTCGCACAGTGAATTGAAGTGTTGGAACAGACTGCTTCTCTTTCAGAGAAACGCATGTGAGTTTCTTCCTAATGCTTGTAAGTAGCTTTAGGCACTTTCAAAGGAAAGTGATTTTCTCTGAAAGGACAGCATTTAGAAAGTGAAGCAACACTCCATTCCCTTCGTGCAGTGAATTGAAGTGTTTGAACAGTCTGCTTCTCTTTCAGAGAAACGCATGTGAGTTTCTTCCTAATGCTTGCAAGTAGCTTAAGGCACTTTCAAAGGAAAGTGATTTTCTCTGAAAGGACAGCATTTAGAAAGTGAATCAACACTCCATTCACTTCGCAGAGTGAATTGAAGTGTTGGAACAGACTGCTTCTCTTTCAGAGAAACGCATGTGCGTTTCTGGTGAATGCTTGTAAGTAGCTTAAGGCACTTTCAAAGGAAAGTGATTTTCTCTGAAAGGACAGCATTTAGAAAGTGAAGCAACACTCCATTCACTTCGCACAGTGAATTGAAGTGTTGGAACAGACTGCTTATCTTTCAGAGACACGCATGTGAGTTTCTTGTGAATTCTTGCAAGTTGCTTAAGGCACTTTCAAAGGAAAGTGATTTTCTCTGAAAGGACAGCATTTAGAAAGTGAAGCAACACTCCATTCACTTCGCACAGTGAATTGAAGTGTTGGAACAGACTGCTTCTCTTTAAGAGAAACGCATGTGAGTTTTTTGTGAATGCTTGAAAGTAGTTTAAGGCACTTTCAAAGGAAAGTGATTTTCTCTGAAAGGACAGAATTTAGAAAGTGATGCAACACTCCATTCACTTCGCACAGTGAATTGAGGTGTTTTAACAGACTGCTTCTCTTTCAGAGAAACGCATGTGAGTTTCTTCCTAATGCTTGTAAGTAGCTTAAGGCACTTTCAAAGGAAAGTGATTTTCTCTGAAAGGACAGCATTTAGAAAGTGAAGCAACACTCCATTCCCTACGTGCAGTGAATTGAAGTGTTGGAACGGACTGCTTCTCTTTCATAGAAACGCATTAGTGTTTCTTGTGAATGCTTGCAAGTGGCTTAAGGCACTTTCAAAGGAAAGTGATTTTCTCTGAAAGGAGAGCATTTAGAAAGTGAAGCAACACTCCATTAACTTCGCACAGTGAATTGAAGTGTTGGAACAGACTGCTTCTCTTTCCGAGAAACGCATGTGAGTTTCTTGTGAATTCTTGCAAGTTGCTTCAGGCACTTTCAAAGGAAAGTGATTTTCTCTGAAAGGACATCATTTAGAAAGTGAAGCAACACTCCATTCACTTCGCACAGTGAATTGAAGTGTTGGAACAGACTGCTTCTCTTTCAGAGAAACGCATGTGAGTTTTTTGTGAATGCTTGAAAGTAGTTTAAGGCACTTTCAAAGGAAAGTGATTTTCTCTGAAAGAACAGAATTTAGAAAGTGAAGCAACACTCCATTCACTTCGCACAGTGAATTGAAGTGTTGGAACAGTCTGCTTCTCTTTCAGAGAAACGCATGTGAGCTTCTTCCTAATTCTTGCAAGTAGCTTAAGGCACTTTCAAAGGAAAGTGATTTTCTCTGAAAGGACAGCATTTAGAAAGTGAAGCAACACTCCATTCACTTCGCACAGTGAATAGAAGTGTTGGAACAGACTGCTTCTCTTTCAGAGAAACGCATGTGAGTTTCTTGTGAATGCTTGCAAGTTGCTTAAGGCACTTTCAAAGGAAAGTGATTTTCTCTGAAAGGACAGCATTTAGAAAGTGAAGCAACACTCCATTCACTTTGTACAGTGAATTGAAGTGTTGGAACAGACTGCCTCTCTTTCAGAGAAATGCATGTGAGTTTCTGTTGAATACATGTCAGTAGCTTAAGGCTCTTTCAAAGGAAAGTGATTTTCTCTGAAAGGACAGCATTTAGAAACTGAAGAAACACTCCATTCACTTCGCACAGTGAATTGAAGTGTTGGAACAGACTGCTTCTCTTTAAGAGAAACGCATATGATTTTTTTGTGAATGCTTGAAAGTAGTTTAAGGCACTTTCAAAGGAAAGTGATTTTCTCTGAAAGGACAGAATTTAGAAAGTGAAGCAACACTCCATTCACTTCGCACAGTGAATTGAAGTGTTGGAACAGACTGCTTCTCTTTCAGAGAAACGCATGTGAGTTTCTTCCTAATGCTTGTAAGTAGCTTTAGGCACTTTCAAAGGAAAGTGATTTTCTCTGAAAGGACAGCATTTAGAAAGTGAAGCAACACTCCATTCCCTTCGTGTAGTGAATTGAAGTGTTTGAACAGTCTGCTTCTCTTTCAGAGAAACGCATGTGAGTTTCTTCCTAATGCTTGCAAGTAGCTTAAGGCACTTTCAAAGGAAAGTGATTTTCTCTGAAAGGACAGCATTTAGAAAGTGAAGCAACACTCCATTCACTTCGCAGAGTGAATTGAAGTGTTGGAACAGACTGCTTCTCTTTCAGAGAAACGCATGTGCGTTTCTGGTGAATGCTTGTAAGTAGCTTAAGGCACTTTCAAAGGAAAGTGATTTTCTCTGAAAGGACAGCATTTAGAAAGTGAAGCAACACTCCATTCACTTCGCACAGTGAATTGAAGTGTTGGAACAGACTGCTTATCTTTCAGAGACACGCATGTGAGTTTCTTGTGAATTCTTGCAAGTTGCTTAAGGCACTTTCAAAGGAAAGTGATTTTCTCTGAAAGGACAGCATTTAGAAAGTGAAGCAACACTCCATTCACTTCGCACAGTGAATTGAAGTGTTGGAACAGACTGCTTCTCTTTCAGAGAAACGCATGTGAGTTTTTTGTGAATGCTTGAAAGTAGTTTAAGGCACTTTCAAAGGAAAGTGATTTTCTCTGAAAGGACAGAATTTAGAAAGTGATGCAACACTCCATTCACTTCGCACAGTGAATTGAAGTGTTGGAACAGACTGCTTCTCTTTCAGAGAAACGCATGTGAGTTTCTTCCAAATGCTTTTAAGTAGCTTCAGGCACTTTCAAAGGAAAGTGATTTTCTCTGAAAGGACAGCATTTAGAAAGTGAAGCAACACTCCATTCCCTTCGTGCAGTGAATTGAAGTGTTGGAACAGAGTGCTTCTCTTCCATAGAAACGCATTAGTGTTTCTTGTGAATGCTTGCAAGTGGCTTAAGGCACTTTCAAAGGAAAGTGATTTTCTCTGAAAGGACAGCATTTAGAAAGTGAAGCAACACTCCATTCACTTCGCAAAGTGAATTGAAGTGTTGGAACAGACTGCTTCTCTTTCAGAGAAATGCATGTGAGTTTCTGTTGAATGCTTGTAAGTAGCTTAAGGCACTTTCAAAGGAAAGTGATTTTCTCTGAAAGGACAGCATTTAGAAAGTGAAGCAACACTCCATTCACTTCGCAGAGTGAATTGAAGTATTGGAACAGACTGCTTCTCTTTCAGAGAAACGCATGTGAGTTTCTGGTGAATGCTTGTAAGTAGCTTAAGGCACTTTCAAAGGAAAGTGATTTTCTCTGAAAGGACAGCATTTAGAAAGTGAAGCAACACTCCATTCACTTCGCACAGTGAATTGAAGTGTTGGAACAGACTGCTTCTCTTTCAGAGAAACGCATGTGAGTTTCTTTTGAATTCTTGCAAGTGCTTAAGGCACTTTCAAAGGAAAGTGATTTTCTCTGAAAGGACAGCATTTAGAAACTGAAGCAACACTCCATTCACTTCGCACAGTGAATTGAAGTGTTGGAACAGACTGCTTCTCTTTCAGAGAAACGCATGTGAGTTTCTTGTGAATTCTTGCAAGTTGCTTAAGGCACTTTCAAAGGAAAGTGATTTTCTCTGAAAGGACAGAATTTAGAAAGTGAAGCAACACTCCATTCACTTCGCACAGTGAATTGAAGTGTTTGAACAGTCTGGTTCTCTTTCAGAGAAACGCATGTGAGTTTCTTCCTAATGCTTGCAAGTAGGTTAAGGCACTTTCAAAGGAAAGTGATTTTCTCTGAAAGGACAGCATTTAGAAAGTGAAGCAACACTCCATTCACTTCGCACAGTGAATTGAAGTGTTGGAACAGACTGCTTCTCTTTCAGAGAAACGCATGTGAGTTTCTGGTGAATGCTTGTAAGAAACTTAAGGCACTTTCAAAGGAAAGAGATTTTCTCTGAAAGGACAGCATTTAGAAACTGAAGCAACACTCCATTCACTTCGCACAGTGAATTGAAGTGTTGGAACAGACTGCTTCTCTTTAAGAGAAACGCATGTGAGTTTTTTGTGAATGCTTGAAAGTAGTTTAAGGCACTTTCAAAGGAAAGTGATTTTCTCTGAAAGGACAGAATTTAGAAAGTGATGCAACACTCCATTCACTTCGCACAGTGAATTGAGGTGTTTTAACAGACTGCTTCTCTTTCAGAGAAATGCATGTGAGTTTCTTCCTAATGCTTGTAAGTAGCTTAAGGCACTTTCAAAGGAAAGTGATTTTCTCTGAAAGGACAGCATTTAGAAAGTGAAGCAACACTCCATTCCCTACGTGCAGTGAATTGAAGTGTTGGAACAGACTGCTTCTCTTTCATAGAAACGCATTAGTGTTTCTTGTGAATGCTTGCAAGTGGCTTAAGGCACTTTCAAAGGAAAGTGATTTTCTCTGAAAGGACAGCATTTAGAAAGTGAAGCAACACTCCATTAACTTCGCACAGTGAATTGAAGTGTTGGAACAGACTGCTTCTCTTTCCGAGAAACGCATGTGAGTTTCTTGTGAATTCTTGCAAGTTGCTTCAGGCACTTTCAAAGGAAAGTGATTTTCTCTGAAAGGACAGCATTTAGAAAGTGAAGCAACACTCCATTCACTTCGCACAGTGAATTGAAGTGTTGGAACAGACTGCTTCTCTTTCCGAGAAACGCATGTGAGTTTCTTGTGAATTCTTGCAAGTTGCTTCAGGCACTTTCAAAGGAAAGTGATTTTCTCTGAAAGGACAGCATTTAGAAAGTGAAGCAACACTCCATTCACTTCGCACAGTGAATTGAAGTGTTGGAACAGACTGCTTCTCTTTCAGAGAAACGCATGTGAGTTTCTTGTGAATGCTTGCAAGTTGCTTAAGGCACTTTCAAAGGAAAGTGATTTTCTCTGAAAGGACAGCCTTTAGAAAGTGAAGCAACACTCCATTCACTTTGTACAGTGAATTGAAGTGTTGGAACAGACTGCCTCTCTTTCAGAGAAATGCATGTGAGTTTCTGTTGAATACATGTCAGTAGCTTAAGGCTCTTTCAAAGGAAAGTGACTTTCTCTGAAAGGACAGCATTTAGAAACTGAAGCAACACTCCATTCACTTCGCAGAGTGAATTGAAGTGTTGGAACAGACTGCTTCTCTTTAAGAGAAACGCATATGAGTTTTTTTTGAATGCTTGAAAGTAGTTTAAGGCACTTTCAAAGGAAAGTGATTTTCTCTGAAAGGACAGAATTTAGAAAGTGATGCAACACTCCATTCACTTCGCACAGTGAATTGAAGTGTTGGAACAGACTACTTCTCTTTCAGAGAAACGCATGTGAGTTTCTTCCTAATGCTTGTAAGTAGCTTCAGGCACTTTCAAAGGAAAGTGATTTTCTCTGAAAGGACAGCATTTAGAAAGTGAAGCAACACTCCATTCCCTTCGTGCAGTGAATTGAAGTGTTTGAACAGTCTGCTTCTCTTTCAGAGAAACGCATGTGAGTTTCTACCTAATGCTTGCAAGTAGCTTAAGGCACTTTCAAAGGAAAGTGATTTTCTCTGAAAGGACAGCATTTAGAAAGTGAAGCAACACTCCATTCACTTCGCACAGTGAATTGAAGTGTTGGAACAGACTGCTTCTCTTTCAGAGAAATGCATGTGAGTTTCTGTTGAATGCTTGTAAGTAGCTTAAGGCACTTTCAAAGGAAAGTGATTTTCTCCGAAAGGACAGCATTTAGAAAGTGAAGCAACACTCCATTCACTTCGCACAGTGAATTGAAGTGTTGGAACAGACTGCTTCTCTTTCAGAGAAACGCATGTGAGTTTCTGGTGAATGCTTGTAAGTAGCTTAAGGCACTTTCAAAGGAAAGTGATTTTCTCTGAAAGGACAGCATTTAGAAAGTGAAGCAACACTCCATTCACTTCGCACAGTGAATTGAAGTGTTGGAACAGACTGCTTATCTTTCAGAGACACGCATGTGAGTTTCTTGTGAATTCTTGCAAGTTGCTTAAGGCACTTTCAAAGGAAAGTGATTTTCTCTGAAAGGACAGCATTTAGAAACTGAAGCAACACTCCATTCACTTTGCACAGTGAATTGAAGTGTTGGAACAGACTGCTTCTCTTTCAGAGAAACGCATGTGAGTTTTTTGTGAATGCTTGAAAGTAGTTTAAGGCACTTTCAAAGGAAAGTGATTTTCTCTGAAAGGACAGAATTTAGAAAGTGATGCAACACTCCATTCACTTCGCACAGTGAATTGAAGTGTTGGAACAGACTGCTTCTCTTTCAGAGAAACGCATGTGAGTTTCTTCCTAATGCTTGTAAGTAGCTTCAGGCACTTTCAAAGGAAAGTGATTTTCTCTGAAAGGACAGCATTTAGAAAGTGAAGCAACACTCCATTCCCTTCGTGCAGTGAATTGAAGTGTTGGAACAGAGTGCTTCTCTTCCATAGAAACGCATTAGTGTTTCTTGTGAATGCTTGCAAGTGGCTTAAGGCACTTTCAAAGGAAAGTGATTTTCTCTGAAAGGACAGCATTTAGAAAGTGAAGCAACACTCCATTCACTTCGCACAGTGAATTGAAGTGTTGGAACTGACTGCTTCTCTTTCAGAGAAACGCATGTGAGTTTCTGTTGAATGCTTGTCAGTAGCTTAAGGCTCTTTCAAAGGAAAGTGATTTTCTCTGAAAGGACAGCATTTAGAAAGTAAAGCAACACTCCATTCCCTTCGCGCAATGAATTGAAGTGTTGGAACAGACTGCTTCTCTTTCAGAGAAACGCATTAGTGTTTCTTGTGAATGCTTGTAAGAAGCTTAAGGCACTTTCAAAGGAAAGTGATTTTCTCTGAAAGGACAGCATTTAGAAAGTGAAGCAACACTCCATTCACTTCGCACAGTGAATTGAAGTGTTGGAACAGACTGCTTCTCTTTCAGAGAAACGCATGTGAGTTTCTTGTGAACTCTTGCAGGTTGCTTAAGGCACTTTCAAAGTAAAGTGATTTTCTCTGAAAGGACAGAATTTAGAAAGTGAAGCAACACTCCATTCACTTCGCACAGTGAATTGAAGTGTTGGAACAGACTGCTTCTCTTAAAGAGAAACGCATGTGAGTTTTTTGTGAATGCTTGAAAGTAGTTTAAGGCACTTTCAAAGGAAAGTGATTTTCTCTGAAAGGACAGAATTTAAAAAGTGATGCAACACTCCATTCACTTCGCACAGTGAATTGAAGTGTTGGAACAGACTGCTTCTCTTTCAGAGAAACGTATGTGAGTTTCTTGTGAACTCTTGCAGGTTGCTTAAGGCACTTTCAAAGGAAAGTGATTTTCTCTGAAAGGATAGAATTTAGAAAGTGAAGCAACACTCCATTCACTTCGCACAGTGAATTGAAGTGTTTGAACAGTCTGCTTCTCTTTCAGAGAAACGCATGTGAGTTTCTTCCTAATGCTTGCAAGTAGCTTAAGGCACTTTCAAAGGAAAGTGATTTTCTCGGAAAGGACAGCATTTAGAAAGTGAAGCAACACTCCATTCACTTCGCACAGTGAAATGAAGTGTTGGAACAGACTGCTTCTCTTTCAGAGAAATGCATGTGAGTTTCTGGTGAATGCTTGTAAGAAACTTAAGGCACTTTCAAAGGAAAGTGATTTTCTCTGAAAGGACAGCATTTAGAAACTGAAGCAACACTCCATTCACTTCGCACAGTGAATTGAAGTGTTGGAACAGACTGCTTCTCTTTAAGAGAAACGGATGTGAGTTTTTTGTGAATGCTTGAAAGTAGTTTAAGGCACTTTCAAAGAAAGTGATTTTCTCTGAAAGGACAGAATTTAGAAAGTGATGCAACACTCCATTCACTTCGCACAGTGAATTGAAGTGTTTTAACAGACTGCTTCTCTTTCAGAGAAACGCATGTGAGTTTCTTCCTAATGCTTGTAAGTAGCTTAAGGCACTTTCAAAGGAAAGTGATTTTCTCTGAAAGGACAGCATTTAGAAAGTGAAGCAACACTCCATTCCCTTCGTGCAGTGAATTGAAGTGTTGGAACAGACTGCTTCTCTTTCATAGAAACGCATTAGTGTTTCTTGTGAATGCTTGTAAGTGGCTTAAGGCACATTCAAAGGAAAGTGATTTTCTCTGAAAGGAGAGCATTTAGAAAGTGAAGCAACACTCCATTCACTTCGCACAGTGAATTGAAGTGTTGGAACAGACTGCTTCTCTTTCAGAGAAACGCATGTGAGTTTCTTGGGAATTCTTGCAAGTTGCTTCAGGCACTTTCAAAGGAAAGTGATTTTCTCTGAAAGGACAGCATTTAGAAAGTGAAGCAACACTCCATTCACTTCGCACAGTGAATTGAAGTGTTGGAACAGTCTGCTTCTCTTTCAGAGAAACGCATGTGAGCTTCTTCCTAATTCTTGCAAGTAGCTTAAGGCACTTTCAAAGGAAAGTGATTTTCTCTGAAAGGACAGCATTTAGAAAGTAAAGCAACACTCCATTCACTTCGCACAGTGAATAGAAGTGTTGGAACAGACTGCTTCTCTTTCAGAGAAACGCATGTGAGTTTCTTGTGAATGCTTGCAAGTTGCTTAAGGCACTTTCAAAGGAAAGAGATTTTCTCTGAAAGGACAGCATTTAGAAAGTGAAGCAACACTCTATTCACTTTGTACAGTGAATTGAAGTGTTGGAACAGACTGCCTCTCTTTCAGAGAAATGCATGTGAGTTTCTGTTGAATGCATGTCAGAAGCTTAAGGCTCTTTCAAAGGAAAGTGATTTTCTCTGAAAGGACAGCATTTAGAAACTGAAGCAACACTCCATTCACTTCGCACAGTGAATTGAAGTGTTGGAACAGACTGCTTCTCTTTAAGAGAAACGCATATGAGTTTTTTGTGAATGCTTGAAAGTAGTTTAAGGCACTTTCAAAGGAAAGTGATTTTCTCTGAAAGGACAGAATTTAGAAAGTGATGCAACACTCCATTCACTTCGCACAGTGAATTGAAGTGTTGGAACAGACTGCTTCTCTTTCAGAGAAACGCATGTGAGTTTCTTCCTAATGCTTGTAAGTAGCTTCAGGCACTTTCAAAGGAAAGTGATTTTCTCTGAAAGGACAGCATTTAGAAAGTGAAGCAACACTCCATTCCCTTCGTGCAGTGAATTGAAGTGTTTGAACAGTCTGCTTCTCTTTCGGAGAAACGCATGTGAGTTTCTTCCTAATGCTTGCAAGTAGCTTAAGGCACTTTCAAAGGAAAGTGATTTTCTCTGAAAGGACAGCATTTAGAAAGTGAAGCAACACTCCATTCACTTCGCACAGTGAATTGAAGTGTTGGAACAGACTGCTTCTCTTTCAGAGAAATGCATGTGAGTTTCTGTTGAATGCTTGTAATTAGCTTAAGGCACTTTCAAAGGAAAGTGCTTTTCTCTGAAAGGACAGCATTTAGAAAGTGAAGCAACACTCCATTCACTTCACACAGTGAATTGAAGTGTTGGAACAGACTGCTTCTCTTTCAGAGAAACGCATGTGAGTTTCTTGTGAATTCTTGCAAGTTGCTTAAGGCACGTTCAAAGGAAAGTGATTTTCTCTGAAAGGACAGCATTTAGAAACTGAAGCAGCACTCCATTCACTTTGCACAGTGAATTGAAGTGTTGGAACAGACTGCTTCTCTTTCAGAGAAACGCATGTGAGTTTCTTCCTAATGCTTGTAAGTAGCTTCAGGCACTTTTAAAGGAAAGTGATTTTCTCTGAAAGGACAGCATTTAGAAAGTGAAGCAACACTCCATTCCCTTCGTGCAGTGAATTGAAGTGTTGGAACAGAGTGCTTCTCTTTCATAGAAACGCATTAGTGTTTCTTGTGAATGCTTGCAAGTGGCTTAAGGCACTTTCAAAGGAAAGTGATTTTCTCTTAAAGGACAGCATTTAGAAAGTGAAGGAACACTCCATTCACTTCGCACAGTGAATTGAAGTGTTGGAACAGACTGCTTCCCTTTCAGAGAAACGCATGTGAGTTTCTGTTGAATGCTTGTAAGTAGCTTAAGACTCTTTCAAAGGAAAGTGATTTTCTCTGAAAGGACAGCATTTAGAAAGTGAAGGAACACTCCATTCACTTCGCACAGTGCATTGAAGTGTTGGAACAGACTGCTTCTCTTTCAGAGAAACACATGTGAGTTTCTTGTGAATTCTTGCAAGTTGCTTAAGGCACTTTCAAAGGAAAGTGATTTTCTCTGAAAGGACAGCATTTAGAAAGTGAAGTAACACTCCATTCACTTCGCACAGTGAATAGAAGTGTTGGAACAGACTGCTTCTCTTTCAGAGAAACGCATGTGAGTTTCTTGTGAATGCTTGCAAGTTGCTTAAGGCACTTTCAAAGGAAAGTGATTTTCTCTGAAAGGACAGCATTTAGAAAGTGAAGCAACACTCCATTCACTTTGTACAGTGAATTGAAGTGTTGGAACAGACTGCCTCTCTTTCAGAGAAATGCATGTGAGTTTCTGTTGAATGCTTGTCAGTAGCTTAAGGCTCTTTCAAAGGAAAGTGATTTTCTCTGAAAGGACAGCATTTAGAAAGTAAAGCAACACTCCATTCACTTCGCGCAATGAATTGAAGTGTTGGAACAGACTGCTTCTCTTTCATAGAAACGCATTAGTGTTTCTTGTGAATGCTTGTAAGAAGCTTAAGGCACTTTCGAAGGAAAGTGATTTTCTCTGAAAGGACAGCATTTAGAAAGTGAGGCAACACTCCATTCACTTCGCACAGTGAATTGAAGTGTTGGAACAGACTGCTTCTCTTTCAGAGAAACGCATGTGAGTTTCTGTTGAATGCTTGTAAGTAGCTTAATTCACTTTCAAAGGAAACTGATTTTCTCTGAAAGGACAGCATTTAGAAAGTGAAGCAACACTCCATTCCCTTCGTGCAGTGAACTGAAGTGTTGGAACAGACTGCTTCTCTTTCCGAGAAATGCAAGTGAGTTTCTTCCTAATGCTTGCAAGTAGCTTAAGGCACTTTCAAGGGAAAGTGATTTTCTCTGAAAGGACAGCATTTAGGAAGTGAAGCAACACTCCATTCACTTCGCACAGTGAATTGAAGTGTTGGAACAGACTGCTTCTCTTTCAGAGAAACGCATGTGAGTTTCTGGTGAATGCTTGTAAGTAGCTTAAGGCACTTTCGAAGGAAAGTGATTTTCTCTGAAAGGACAGCATTTAGAAAGTGAAGCAACACTCCATTCACTTCGCACAGTGAATTGAAGTGTTGGAACAGACTGCTTCTCTTTCAGAGAAATGCATGTGAGTTTCTGTTGAATGCTTGTAAGTAGCTTAAGGCACTTTCAAAGGAAAGTGATTTTCTCTGAAAGGACAGCATTTAGAAAGTGAAGCAACACTCCATTCACTTCGCAGAGTGAATTGAAGTATTGGAACAGACTGCTTCTCTTTCAGAGAAACGCATGTGAGTTTCTGGTGAATGCTTGTAAGTAGCTTAAGGCACTTTCAAAGGAAAGTGATTTTCTCTGAAAGGACAGCATTTAGAAAGTGAAGCAACACTCCATTCTCTTCGCACAGTGAATTGAAGTGTTGGAACAGACTGCTTCTCTTTCAGAGAAACGCATGTGAGTTTCTTGTGAACTCTTGCAGGTTGCTTAAGGCACTTTCAAAGGAAAGTGATTTTCTCTGAAAGGACAGAATTTAGAAAGTGAAGCAACACTCCATTCACTTCGCACAGTGAATAGAAGTGTTGGAACAGACTGCTTCTCTTTCAGAGAAACGCATGTGAGTTTCTTGTGAATGCTTGCAAGTTGCTTAAGGCACTTTCAAAGGAAAGTGATTTTCTCTGAAAGGACAGCATTTAGAAAGTGAAGCAACACTCCATTCACTTTGTACAGTGAATTGAAGTGTTCGAACAGACTGCCTCTCTTTCAGAGAAATGCATGTGAGTTTCTGTTGAATGCTTGTCAGTAGCTTAAGGCTCTTTCAAAGGAAAGTGATTTTCTCTGAAAGGACAGCATTTAGAAAGTAAAGCAACACTCCATTCACTTAGCGCAATGAATTGAAGTGTTGGAACAGACTGCTTCTCTTTCATAGAAACGCATTAGTGTTTCTTGTGAAGCTTGTAAGAAGCTTAAGGCACTTTCAAAGGAAAGTGATTTTCTCTGAAAGGACAGCATTTAGAAAGTGAGGCAACACTCCATTCACTTCGCACAGTGAATTGAAGTGTTGGAACAGACTGCTTCTCTTTCAGAGAAACGCATGTGAGTTTCTGTTGAATGCTTGTAAGTAGCTTAAGGCACTTTCAAAGGAAAGTGATTTTCTCTGAAAGAATAGCATTTAGAAAGTGAAGCAACACTCCATTCCCTTCGTGCAGTGAACTGAAGTGTTGGAACAGACTGCTTCTCTTTCCGAGAAACGCAAGTGAGTTTCTTCCTAATGCTTGCAAGTAGCTTAAGGCACTTTGAAAGGAAAGTGATTTTCTCTGAAAGGACAGCATTTAGAAAGTGATGCAACACTCCATTCACTTCGCACAGTGAATTGAAGTGTTGGAACAGACTGCTTCTCTTTCAGAGAAACGCATGTGAGTTTCTTCCTAATGCTTGTAAGTAGCTTCAGGCACTTTCAAAGGAAAGTGATTTTCTCGGAAAGGACAGCATTTAGAAAGTGAAGCAACACTCCATTCCCTTCGTGCAGTGAATTGAAGTGTTGGAACAGAGTGCTTCTCTTTCATAGAAACGCATTAGTGTTTCTTGTGAATGCTTGCAAGTGGCTTAAGGCACTTTCTAAGGAAAGTGATTTTCTCTGAAAGGACAGCATTTAGAAAGTGAAGCAACACTCCATTCACTTTGTACAGTGAATTGAAGTGTTGGAACAGACTGCCTCTCTTTCAGAGAAATGCATGTGAGTTTCTGTTGAATGCTTGTCAGTAGCTTAAGGCTCTTTCAAAGGAAAGTGATTTTCTCTGAAAGGACAGCATTTAGAAAGTAAAGCAACACTCCATTCCCTTCGCGCAATGAATTGAAGTGTTGGAACAGACTGCTTCTCTTTCATAGAAACGCATTAGTGTTTCTTGTGAATGCTTGTAAGAAGCTTAAGGCACTTTCAAAGGAAAGTGATTTTCTCTAAAAGGACAGCATTTAGAAAGTGAAGCAACACTCCAATCACTTCGCACAGTGAATTGAAGTGTTGGAACAGACTGCTTCTCTTTCAGAGAAACGCATGTGAGTTTCTTGTGAACTCTTGCAGGTTGCTTAAGGCACTTTCAAAGGAAAGTGATTTTCTCTGAAAGGACAGAATTTAGAAAGTGAAGTAACACTCCATTCACTTCGCACAGTGAATTGAAGTGTTGGAACAGACTGCTTCTCTTTAAGAGAAACGCATGTGAGTTTTTTGTGAATGCTTGAAAGTAGTTTAAGGCACTTTCAAAGGAAAGTGATTTTCTCTGAAAGGACAGAATTTAGAAAGTGATGCAACACTCCATTCACTTCGCACAGTGAATTGAAGTGTTGGAACAGACTGCTTCTCTTTCAGAGAAACGCATGTGAGTTTCTTGTGAACTCTTGCAGGTTGCTTAAGGCACTTTCAAAGGAAAGTGATTTTCTCTGAAAGGACAGAATTTAGAAAGTGAAGCAACACTCCATTCACTTCGCACAGTGAATTGAAGTGTTTGAACAGTCTGGTTCTCTTTCAGAGAAACGCATGTGAGTTTCTTCCTAATGCTTGCAAGTAGCTTAAGGCACTTTCAAAGGAAAGTGATTTTCTCTGAAAGGACAGCATTTAGAAAGTGAAGCAACACTCCATTCACTTCGCACAGTGAAATGAAGTGTTGGAACAGACTGCTTCTCTTTCAGAGAAATGCATGTGAGTTTCTGTTGAATGCTTGTAAGTAGCTTAAGGCACTTTCAAATGAAAGTGATTTTCTCTGAAAGGACAGCATTTAGAAAGTGAAGCAACACTCCATTCACTTCGCAGAGTGAATTGAAGTATTGGAACAGACTGCTTCTCTTTCAGAGAAACGCATGTGAGTTTCTGGTGAATGCTTGTAAGTAGCTTAAGGCACTTTCAAAGGAAAGTGATTTTCTCTGAAAGGACAGCATTTAGAAAGTGAAGCAACACTCCATTCACTTCGCACAGTGAATTGAAGTGTTGGAACAGACTGCTTCTCTTTCAGAGAAACGCATGTGAGTTTCTTGTGAATTCTTGCAAGTTGCTTAAGGAACTTTCAAAGGAAAGTGATTTTCTCTGAAAGGACAGCATTTAGAAACTGAAGCAACACTCCATTCACTTCGCACAGTGAATTGAAGTGTTGGAACAGACTGCTTCTCTTTCAGAGAAACGCATGTGAGTTTTTTGTGAATGCTTGAAAGTAGTTTAAGGCACTTTCAAAGGAAAGTGATTTTCTCTGAAAGGACAGAATTTAGAAAGTGATGCAACACTCCATTCACTTCGCACAGTGAATTGAAGTGTTGGAACAGACTGCTTCTCTTTCAGAGAAACGCATGTGAGTTTCTTCCTAATGCTTGTAAGTAGCTTCAGGAACTTTCAAAGGAAAGTGATTTTCTCTGAAAGGACAGCATTTAGAAAGTGAAGCAACACTCCATTCCCTTCGTGCAGTGAATTGAAGTGTTGGAACAGAGTGCTTCTCTTTCATAGAAACGCATTAGTGTTTCTTGTGAATGCTTGCAAGTGGTTTAAGGCACTTTCAAAGGAAAGTGATTTTCTCTGAAAGGAGAGCATTTAGAAAGTGAAGCAACACTCCATTCACTTTGTACAGTGAATTGAAGTGTTGGAACAGACTGCTTCTCTTTCAGAGAAATGCATGTGAGTTTCTGTTGAATGCTTGTCAGTAGCTTAAGGCTCTTTCAAAGGAAAGTGATTTTCTCTGAAAGGACAGCATTTAGAAAGTAAAGCAACACTCCATTCCCTTCGCGCAATGAATTGAAGTGTTGGCACAGACTGCTTCTCTTTCATAGAAACGCATTAGTGTTTCTTGTGAATGCTTGTAAGAAGCTTAAGGCACTTTCAAAGGAAAGTGATTTTCTCTGAAAGGACAGCATTTAGAAAGTGAAGCAACACTCCATTCACTTCGCACAGTGAATTGAAGTGTTGGAACAGACTGCTTCTCTTTCAGAGAAACGCATGTGAGTTTCTTGTGAATTCTTGCAAGTTGCTTAAGGCACTTTCAAAGGAAAGTGATTTTCTCTGAAAGGACAGCATTTAGAAAGTGAAGCAACACTCCATTCACTTCGCACAGTGAATTGAAGTGTTGGAACAGACTGCTTCTCTTTCAGAGAAACGCATGTGAGTTTTTTGTGAATGCTTGAAATTAGTTTAAGGCACTTTCAAAGGAAAGTGATTTTCTCTGAAAGGACAGCATTTAGAAAGTGAAGCAACACTCCATTCACTTCGCTCAGTGAATTGAAGTGTTTGAACAGTCTGCTTCTCTTTCAGAGAAACGCATGTGAGTTTCTTCCTAATGCTTGCAAGTAGCTTAAGGTACTTTCAAAGGAAAGTGATTTTCTCTGAAAGGACAGCATTTAGAAAGTGAAGCAACACTCCATTCACTTCGCACAGTGAATTGAAGTGTTTGAACAGTCTGCTTCTCTTTCAGAGAAACGCATGTGAGTTTCTTCCTAATGCTTGCAAGTAGCTTAAGGCACTTTCAAAGGAAAGTGATTTTCTCTGAAAGGACAGCATTTAGAAAGTGAAGCAACACTCCATTCACTTCGCACAGTGAATTGAAGTGTTGGAACATACTGCTTCTCTTTCAGAGAAACGCATGTGAGTTTCTGGTGAATGCTTGTAAGTAGCTTAAGGCACTTTCGAAGGAAAGTGATTTTCTCTGAAAGGACAGCATTTAGAAAGTGAAGCAACACTCCATTCACTTCGCACAGTGAATTGAAGTGTTGGAACAGACTGCTTCTCTTTCAGAGAAATGCATGTGAGTTTCTGTTGAATGCTTGTAAGTAGCTTAAGGCACTTTCAAAGGAAAGTGATTTTCTCTGAAAGGACAGCATTTAGAAAGTGAAGCAACACTCCATTCACTTCGCAGTGTGAATTGAAGTATTGGAACAGACTGCTTCTCTTTCAGAGAAACGCATGTGAGTTTCTGGTGAATGCTTGTAAGTAGCTTAAGGCACTTTCAAAGGAAAGTGATTTTCTCTGAAAGGACAGCATTTAGAAAGTGAAGCAACACTCCATTCACTTCGCACAGTGAATTGAAGTGTTGGAACAGACTGCTTCTCTTTCAGAGAAACGCATGTGAGTTTCTTGTGAATTCTTGCAAGTTGCTTAAGGTACTTTCAAAGGAAAGTGATTTTCTCTGAAAGGACAGCATTTAGAAACTGAAGCAACACTCCATTCACTTCGCACAGTGAATTGAAGTGTTGGAACAGACTGCTTCTCTTTCAGAGAAACGCATGTGAGTTTTTTGTGAATGCTTGAAAGTAGTTTAAGGCACTTTCAAAGGAAAGTGATTTTCTCTGAAAGGACAGAATTTAGAAAGTGATGCAACACTCCATTCACTTCGCACAGTGAATTGAAGTGTTGGAACAGACTGCTTCTCTTTCAGAGAAACGCATGTGATTTTCTTCCTAATGCTTGTAAGTAGCTTCAGGCACTTTCAAAGGAAAGTGATTTTCTCTGAAAGGACAGCATTTAGAAAGTGAAGCAACACTCCATTCCCTTCGTGCAGTGAATTGAAGTGTTGGAACAGAGTGCTTCTCTTTCATAGAAACGCATTAGTGTTTCTTGTGAATGCTTGCAAGTGGCTTAAGGCACTTTCTAAGGAAAGTGATTTTCTCTGAAAGGACAGCATTTAGAAAGTGAAGCAACACTCCATTCACTTTGTACAGTGAATTGAAGTGTTGGAACAGACTGCCTCTCTTTCAGAGAAATGCATGTGAGTTTCTGTTGAATGCTTGTCAGTAGCTTAAGGCTCTTTCAAAGGAAAGTGATTTTCTCTGAAAGGACAGCATTTAGAAAATAAAGCAACACTCCATTCCCTTCGCGCAATGAATTGAAGTGTTGGAACAGACTGCTTCTCTTTCATAGAAACGCATTAGTGTTTCTTGTGAATGCTTGTAAGAAGCTTAAGGCACTTTCAAAGGAAAGTGATTTTCTCTGAAAGGACAGCATTTAGAAAGTGAAGCAACACTCCATTCACTTCGCACAGTGAATTGAAGTGTTGGAACAGACTGCTTCTCTTTCAGAGAAACGCATGTGAGTTTCTTGTGAACTCTTGCAGGTTGCTTAAGGCACTTTCAAAGGAAAGTGATTTTCTCTGAAAGGACAGAATTTAGAAAGTGAAGCAACACTCCATTCACTTCGCACAGTGAATAGAAGTGTTGGAACAGACTGCTTCTCTTTCAGAGAAACGCATGTGAGTTTCTTGTGAATGCTTGCAAGTTGCTTAAGGCACTTTCAAAGGAAAGTGATTTTCTCTGAAAGGACAGCATTTAGAAAGTGAAGCAACACTCCATTCACTTTGTACAGTGAATTGAAGTGTTAGAACAGACTGCCTCTCTTTCAGAGAAATGCATGTGAGTTTCTGTTGAATGCTTGTCAGTAGCTTAAGGCTCTTTCAAAGGAAAGTGATTTTCTCTGAAAGGACAGCATTTAGAAAGTAAAGCAACACTCCATTCACTTAGCGCAATGAATTGAAGTGTTGGAACAGACTGCTTCTCTTTCATAGAAACGCATTAGTGTTTCTTGTGAATGCTTGTAAGAAGCTTAAGGCACTTTCAAAGGAAAGTGATTTTCTCTGAAAGGACAGCATTTAGAAAGTGAGGCAACACTCCATTCACTTCGCACAGTGAATTGAAGTGTTGGAACAGACTGCTTCTCTTTCAGAGAAACGCATGTGAGTTTCTGTTGAATGCTTGTAAGTAGCTTAAGGCACTTTCAAAGGAAAGTGATTTTCTCTGAAAAATAGCATTTAGAAAGTGAAGAAACACTCCATTCCCTTCGTGCAGTGAACTGAAGTGTTGGAACAGACTGCTTCTCTTTCCGAGAAACGCAAGTGAGTTTCTTCCTAATGCTTGCAAGTAGCTTAAGGCACTTTGAAAGGAAAGTGATTTTCTCTGAAAGGACAGCATTTAGAAAGTGATGCAACACTCCATTCACTTCGCACAGTGAATTGAAGTGTTGGAACAGACTGCTTCTCTTTCAGAGAAACGCATGTGATTTTCTTCCTAATGCTTGTAAGTAGCTTCAGGCACTTTCAAAGGAAAGTGATTTTCTCTGAAAGGACAGCATTTAGAAAGTGAAGCAACACTCCATTCCCTTCGTGCAGTGAATTGAAGTGTTGGAACAGAGTGCTTCTCTTTCATAGAAACGCATTAGTGTTTCTTGTGAATGCTTGCAAGTGGCTTAAGGCACTTTCTAAGGAAAGTGATTTTCTCTGAAAGGACAGCATTTAGAAAGTGAAGCAACACTCCATTCACTTTGTACAGTGAATTGAAGTGTTGGAACAGACTGCCTCTCTTTCAGAGAAATGCATGTGAGTTTCTGTTGAATGCTTGTCAGTAGCTTAAGGCTCTTTCAAAGGAAAGTGATTTTCTCTGAAAGGACAGCATTTAGAAAGTAAAGCAACACTCCATTCCCTTCGCGCAATGAATTGAAGTGTTGGAACAGACGGCTTCTCTTTCATAGAAACGCATTAGTGTTTCTTGTGAATGCTTGTAAGAAGCTTAAGGCACTTTCAAAGGAAAGTGATTTTCTCTGAAAGGACAGCATTTAGAAAGTGAAGCAACACTCCAATCACTTCGCACAGTGAATTGAAGTGTTGGAACAGACTGCTTCTCTTTCAGAGAAACGCATGTGAGTTTCTTGTGAACTCTTGCAGGTTGCTTAAGGCACTTTCAAAGGAAAGTGATTTTCTCTGAAAGGACAGAATTTAGAAAGTGAAGTAACACTCCATTCACTTCGCACAGTGAATTGAAGTGTTGGAACAGACTGCTTCTCTTTAAGAGAAACGCATGTGAGTTTTTTGTGAATGCTTGAAAGTAGTTTAAGGCACTTTCAAAGGAAAGTGATTTTCTCTGAAAGGACAGAATTTAGAAAGTGATGCAACACTCCATTCACTTCGCACAGTGAATTGAAGTGTTGGAACAGACTGCTTCTATTTCAGAGAAACGCATGTGAGTTTCTTGTGAACTCTTGCAGGTTGCTTAAGGCACTTTCAAAGGAAAGTGATTTTCTCTGAAAGGACAGAATTTAGAAAGTGAAGCAACACTCCATTCACTTCGCACAGTGAATTGAAGTGTTTGAACAGTCTGGTTCTCTTTCAGAGAAACGCATGTGAGTTTCTTCCTAATGCTTGCAAGTAGCTTAAGGCACTTTCAAAGGAAAGTGATTTTCTCTGAAAGGACAGCATTTAGAAAGTGAAGCAACACTCCATTCACTTCGCACAGTGAAATGAAGTGTTGGAACAGACTGCTTCTCTTTCAGAGAAATGCATGTGAGTTTCTGTTGAATGCTTGTAAGTAGCTTAAGGCACTTTCAAAGGAAAGTGATTTTCTCTGAAAGGACAGCATTTAGAAAGTGAAGCAACACTCCATTCACTTCGCAGAGTGAATTGAAGTATTGGAACAGACTGCTTCTCTTTCAGAGAAACGCATGTGAGTTTCTGGTGAATGCTTGTAAGTAGCTTAAGGCACTTTCAAAGGAAAGTGATTTTCTCTGAAAGGACAGCATTTAGAAAGTGAAGCAACACTCCATTCACTTCGCACAGTGAATTGAAGTGTTGGAACAGACTGCTTCTCTTTCAGAGAAACGCATGTGAGTTTCTTGTGAATTCTTGCAAGTTGCTTAAGGAACTTTCAAAGGAAAGTGATTTTCTCTGAAAGGACAGCATTTAGAAACTGAAGCAACACTCCATTCACTTCGCACAGTGAATTGAAGTGTTTGAACAGTCTGGTTCTCTTTCAGAGAAACGCATGTGAGTTTTTTGTGAATGCTTGAAAGTAGTTTAAGGCACTTTCAAAGGAAAGTGATTTTCTCTGAAAGGACAGAATTTAGAAAGTGATGCAACACTCCATTCACTTCGCACAGTGAATTGAAGTGTTGGAACAGACTGCTTCTCTTTCAGAGAAACGCATGTGAGTTTCTTCCTAATGCTTGTAAGTAGCTTCAGGAACTTTCAAAGGAAAGTGATTTTCTCTGAAAGGACAGCATTTAAAAAGTGAAGCAACACTCCATTCCCTTCGTGCAGTGAATTGAAGTGTTGGAACAGAGTGCTTCTCTTTCATAGAAACGCATTAGTGTTTCTTGTGAATGCTTGCAAGTGGTTTAAGGCACTTTCAAAGGAAAGTGATTTTCTCTGAAAGGACAGCATTTAGAAAGTGAAGCAACACTCCATTCACTTTGTACAGTGAATTGAAGTGTTGGAACAGACTGCTTCTCTTTCAGAGAAATGCATGTGAGTTTCTGTTGAATGCTTGTCAGTAGCTTAAGGCTCTTTCAAAGGAAAGTGATTTTCTCTGAAAGGACAGCATTTAGAAAGTAAAGCAACACTCCATTCCCTTCGCGCAATGAATTGAAGTGTTGGCACAGACTGCTTCTCTTTCATAGAAACGCATTAGTGTTTCTTGTGAATGCTTGTAAGAAGCTTAAGGCACTTTCCAAGGAAAGTGATTTTCTCTGAAAGGACAGCATTTAGAAAGTGAAGCAACACTCCATTCACTTCGCACAGTGAATTGAAGTGTTGGAACAGACTGCTTCTCTTTCAGAGAAACGCATGTGAGTTTCTTGTGAATTCTTGCAAGTTGCTTAAGGCACTTTCAAAGGAAAGTGATTTTCTCTGAAAGGACAGCATTTAGAAAGTGAAGCAACACTCCATTCACTTCGCACAGTGAATTGAAGTGTTGGAACAGACTGCTTCTCTTTCAGAGAAACGCATGTGAGTTTTTTGTGAATGCTTGAAATTAGTTTAAGGCACTTTCAAAGGAAAGTGATTTTCTCTGAAAGGACAGCATTTAGAAAGTGAAGCAACACTCCATTCACTTCGCACAGTGAATTGAAGTGTTTGAACAGTCTGCTTCTCTTTCAGAGAAACGCATGTGAGTTTCTTCCTAATGCTTGCAAGTAGCTTAAGGCACTTTCAAAGGAAAGTGATTTTCTCTGAAAGGACAGCATTTAGAAAGTGAAGCAACACTCCATTCACTTCGCACAGTGAAATGAAGTGTTGGAACAGACTGCTTCTCTTTCAGAGAAATGCATGTGAGTTTCTGGTGAATGCTTGTAAGTAGCTTAAGGCACTTTCAAAGGAAAGTGATTTTCTCTGAAAGGACAGCATTTAGAAAGTGAAGCAACACTCCATTCACTTCGCAGAGTGAATTGAAGTATTGGAACAGACTGCTTCTCTTTCAGAGAAACGCATGTGAGTTTCTGGTGAATGCTTGTAAGTAGCTTAAGGCACTTTCAAAGGAAAGTGATTTTCTCTGAAAGGACAGCATTTAGAAAGTGAAGCAACACTCCATTCACTTCGCACAGTGAATTGAAGTGTTGGAACAGACTGCTTCTCTTTCAGAGAAACGCATGTGAGTTTCTTGTGAATTCTTGCAAGTTGCTTAAGGAACTTTCAAAGGAAAGTGATTTTCTCTGAAAGGACAGCATTTAGAAACTGAAGCAACACTCCATTCACTTCGCACAGTGAATTGAAGTGTTGGAACAGACTGCTTCTCTTTCAGAGAAACGCATGTGAGTTTTTTGTGAATGCTTGAAAGTAGTTTAAGGCACTTTCAAAGGAAAGTGATTTTCTCTGAAAGGACAGAATTTAGAAAGTGATGCAACACTCCATTCACTTCGCACAGTGAATTGAAGTGTTGGAACAGACTGCTTCTCTTTCAGAGAAACGCATGTGAGTTTCTTCCTAATGCTTGTAAGTAGCTTCAGGAACTTTCAAAGGAAAGTGATTTTCTCTGAAAGGACAGCATTTAGAAAGTGAAGCAACACTCCATTCCCTTCGTGCAGTGAATTGAAGTGTTGGAACAGAGTGCTTCTCTTTCATAGAAACGCATTAGTGTTTCTTGTGAATGCTTGCAAGTGGTTTAAGGCACTTTCAAAGGAAAGTGATTTTCTCTGAAAGGACAGCATTTAGAAAGTGAAGCAACACTCCATTCACTTTGTACAGTGAATTGAAGTGTTGGAACAGACTGCCTCTCTTTCAGAGAAATGCATGTGAGTTTCTGTTGAATGCTTGTCAGTAGCTTAAGGCTCTTTCAAAGGAAAGTGATTTTCTCTGAAAGGACAGCATTTAGAAAGTAAAGCAACACTCCATTCCCTTCGCGCAATGAATTGAAGTGTTGGCACAGACTGCTTCTCTTTCATAGAAACGCATTAGTGTTTCTTGTGAATGCTTGTAAGAAGCTTAAGGCACTTTCAAAGGAAAGTGATTTTCTCTGAAAGGACAGCATTTAGAAAGTGAAGCAACACTCCATTCACTTCGCACAGTGAATTGAAGTGTTGGAACAGACTGCTTCTCTTTCAGAGAAACGCATGTGAGTTTCTTGTGAATTCTTGCAAGTTGCTTAAGGAACTTTCAAAGGAAAGTGATTTTCTCTGAAAGGACAGCATTTAGAAACTGAAGCAACACTCCATTCACTTCGCACAGTGAATTGAAGTGTTGGAACAGACTGCTTCTCTTTCAGAGAAACGCATGTGAGTTTTTTGTGAATGCTTGAAAGTAGTTTAAGGCACTTTCAAAGGAAAGTGATTTTCTCTGAAAGGACAGAATTTAGAAAGTGAAGCAACACTCCATTCACTTCGCACAGTGAATTGAAGTGTTGGAACAGACTGCTTCTCTTTCAGAGAAACGCATGTGAGTTTCTTCCTAATGCTTGTAAGTAGCTTCAGGAACTTTCAAAGGAAAGTGATTTTCTCTGAAAGGACAGCATTTAGAAAGTGAAGCAACACTCCATTCCCTTCGTGCAGTTAATTGAAGTGTTGGAACAGAGTGCTTCTCTTTCATAGAAACGCATTAGTGTTTCTTGTGAATGCTTGCAAGTGGTTTAAGGCACTTTCAAAGGAAAGTGATTTTCTCTGAAAGGAAAGCATTTAGAAAGTGAAGCAACACTCCATTCACTTTGTACAGTGAATTGAAGTGTTGGAACAGACTGCCTCTCTTTCAGAGAAATGCATGTGAGTTTCTGTTGAATGCTTGTCAGTAGCTTAAGGCTCTTTCAAAGGAAAGTGATTTTCTCTGAAAGGACAGCATTTAGAAAGTAAAGCAACACTCCATTCCCTTCGCGCAATGAATTGAAGTGTTGGCACAGACTGCTTCTCTTTCATAGAAACGCATTAGTGTTTCTTGTGAATGCTTGTAAGAAGCTTAAGGCACTTTCAAAGAAAAGTGATTTTCTCTGAAAGGACAGCATTTAGAAAGTGAAGCAACACTCCATTCACTTCGCACAGTGAATTGAAGTGTTGGAACAGACTGCTTCTCTTTCAGAGAAACGCATGTGAGTTTCTTGTGAATTCTTGCAAGTTGCTTAAGGTTCTTTCAAAGGAAAGTGATTTTCTCTGAAAGGACAGCATTTAGAAAGTGAAGCAACACTCCATTCACTTCGCACAGTGAATTGAAGTGTTGGAACAGACTGCTTCTCTTTCAGAGAAACGCATGTGAGTTTTTTGTGAATGCTTGAAAGTAGTTTATGGCACTTTCAAAGGAAAGTGATTTTCTCTGAAAGGACAGCATTTAGAAAGTGAAGCAACACTCCATTCACTTCGCACAGTGAATTGAAGTGTTTGAACAGTCTGCTTCTCTTTCAGAGAAACGCATGTGAGTTTCTTCCTAATGCTTGCAAGTAGCTTAAGGCACTTTCAAAGGAAAGTGATTTTCTCTGAAAGGACAGCATTTAGAAAGTGAAGCAACACTCCATTCATTTCGCACAGTGAAATGAAGTGTTGGAACAGACTGCTTCTCTTTCAGAGAAATGCATGTGAGTTTCTGGTGAATGCTTGTAAGTAGCTTAAGGCACTTTCAAAGGAAAGTGATTTTCTCAGAAAGGACAGCATTTAGAAAGTGAAGCAACACTCCATTCACTTCGCAGAGTGAATTGAAGTATTGGAACAGACTGCTTCTCTTTCAGAGAAACGCATGTGAGTTTCTGGTGAATGCTTGTAAGTAGCTTAAGGCACTTTCAAAGGAAAGTGATTTTCTCTGAAAGGACAGCATTTAGAAAGTGAAGCAACACTCCATTCACTTCGCACAGTGAATTGAAGTGTTGGAACAGACTGCTTCTCTTTCAGAGAAACGCATGTGAGTTTCTTGTGAATTCTTGCAAGTTGCTTAAGGAACTTTCAAAGGAAAGTGATTTTCTCTGAAAGGACAGCATTTAGAAACTGAAGCAACACTCCATTCACTTCGCACAGTGAATTGAAGTGTTGGAACAGAGTGCTTCTCTTTCAGAGAAACGCATGTGAGTTTTTTGTGAATGCTTAAAGTAGTTTAAGGCACTTTCAAAGGAAAGTGATTTTCTCTGAAAGGACAGAATTTAGAAAGTGAAGCAACACTCCATTCACTTCGCACAGTGAATTGAAGTGTTGGAACAGACTGCTTCTCTTTCAGAGAAACGCATGTGAGTTTCTTCCTAATGCTTGTAAGTAGCTTCAGGCACTTTCAAAGGAAAGTGATTTTCTCTGAAAGGACAGCATTTAGAAAGTGAAGCAACACTCCATTCCCTTCGTGCAGTGAATTGAAGTGTTGGAACAGAGTGCTTCTCTTTCATAGAAACGCATTAGTGTTTCTTGTGAATGCTTGCAAGTGGTTTAAGGCACTTTCAAAGGAAAGTGATTTTCTCTGAAAGGACAGCATTTAGAAAGTGAAGCAACACTCCATTCACTTTGTACAGTGAATTGAAGTCTTGGAACAGATTGCCTCTCTTTCAGAGAAATGCATGTGAGTTTCTGTTGAATGCTCGTCAGTAGCTTAAGGCTCTTTCAAAGGAAAGTGATTTTCTCTGAAAGGACAGCATTTAGAAAGTAAAGCAACACTCCATTCCCTTCACGCAATGAATTGAAGTGTTGGCACAGACTGCTTCTCTTTCATAGAAACGCATTAGTGTTTCTTGTGAATGCTTGTAAGAAGCTTAAGGCACTCAAAGGAAAGTGATTTTCTCTGAAAGGACAGCATTTAGAAAGTGAAGCAACACTCCATTCACTTCGCACAGTGAATTGAAGTGTTGGAACAGACTGCTTCTCTTTCAGAGAAACGCATGTGAGTTTCTTGTGAATTCTTGCAAGTTGCTTAAGGTTCTTTCAAAGGAAAGTGATTTTCTCTGAAAGGACAGCATTTAGAAAGTGAAGCAACACTCCATTCACTTCGCACAGTGAATTGAAGTGTTGGAACAGACTGCTTCTCTTTCAGAGAAACGCATGTGAGTTTTTTGTGAATGCTTGAAAGTAGTTTAAGGCACTTTCAAAGGAAAGTGATTTTCTCTGAAAGGACAGCATTTAGAAAGTGAAGCAACACTCCATTCACTTCGCACAGTGAATTGAAGTGTTTGAACAGTCTGCTTCTCTTTCAGAGAAACGCATGTGAGTTTCTTCCTAATGCTTGCAAGTAGCTTAAGGCACTTTCAAAGGAAAGTGATTTTCTCTGAAAGGACAGCATTTAGAAAGTGAAGCAACACTCCATTCATTTCGCACAGTGAAATGAAGTGTTGGAACAGACTGCTTCTCTTTCAGAGAAATGCATGTGAGTTTCTGGTGAATGCTTGTAAGTAGCTTAAGGCACTTTCAAAGGAAAGTGATTTTCTCAGAAAGGACAGCATTTAGAAAGTGAAGCAACACTCCATTCACTTCGCAGAGTGAATTGAAGTATTGGAACAGACTGCTTCTCTTTCAGAGAAACGCATGTGAGTTTCTGGTGAATGCTTGTAAGTAGCTTAAGGCACTTTCAAAGGAAAGTGATTTTCTCTGAAAGGACAGCATTTAGAAAGTGAAGCAACACTCCATTCACTTCGCACAGTGAATTGAAGTGTTGGAACAGACTGCTTCTCTTTCAGAGAAACGCATGTGAGTTTCTTGTGAATTCTTGCAAGTTGCTTAAGGAACTTTCAAAGGAAAGTGATTTTCTCTGAAAGGACAGCATTTAGAAACTGAAGCAACACTCCATTCACTTCGCACAGTGAATTGAAGTGTTGGAACAGAGTGCTTCTCTTTCAGAGAAACGCATGTGAGTTTTTTGTGAATGCTTAAAGTAGTTTAAGGCACTTTCAAAGGAAAGTGATTTTCTCTGAAAGGACAGAATTTAGAAAGTGAAGCAACACTCCATTCACTTCGCACAGTGAATTGAAGTGTTGGAACAGACTGCTTCTCTTTCAGAGAAACGCATGTGAGTTTCTTCCTAATGCTTGTAAGTAGCTTCAGGCACTTTCAAAGGAAAGTGATTTTCTCTGAAAGGACAGCATTTAGAAAGTGAAGCAACACTCCATTCCCTTCGTGCAGTGAATTGAAGTGTTGGAACAGAGTGCTTCTCTTTCATAGAAACGCATTAGTGTTTCTTGTGAATGCTTGCAAGTGGTTTAAGGCACTTTCAAAGGAAAGTGATTTTCTCTGAAAGGACAGCATTTAGAAAGTGAAGCAACACTCCATTCACTTTGTACAGTGAATTGAAGTCTTGGAACAGATTGCCTCTCTTTCAGAGAAATGCATGTGAGTTTCTGTTGAATGCTCGTCAGTAGCTTAAGGCTCTTTCAAAGGAAAGTGATTTTCTCTGAAAGGACAGCATTTAGAAAGTAAAGCAACACTCCATTCCCTTCACGCAATGAATTGAAGTGTTGGCACAGACTGCTTCTCTTTCATAGAAACGCATTAGTGTTTCTTGTGAATGCTTGTAAGAAGCTTAAGGCACTCAAAGGAAAGTGATTTTCTCTGAAAGGACAGCATTTAGAAAGTGAAGCAACACTCCATTCACTTCGCACAGTGAATTGAAGTGTTGGAACAGACTGCTTCTCTTTCAGAGAAACGCATGTGAGTTTCTTGTGAATTCTTGCAAGTTGCTTAAGGCACTTTCAAAGGAAAGTGATTTTCTCTGAAAGGACAGCATTTAGAAAGTGAAGCAACACTCCATTCACTTCGCAAAGTGAATTGAAGTGTTGGAACAGACTGCTTCTCTTTCAGAGAAACGCATGTGAGTTTTTTGTGAATGCTTGAAAGTAGTTTAAGGCACTTTCAAAGTAAAGTGATTTTCTCTGAAAGGACAGAATTTAGAAAGTGAAGCAACACTCCATTCACTTCGCACAGTGAATTGAAGTGTTGGAACAGTCTGCTTCTCTTTCAGAGAAACGCATGTGAGTTTCTTCCTAATGCTTGCAAGTAGCTTAAGGCACTTTCAAAGGAAAGTGATTTTCTCTGAAAGGACAGCATTTAGAAAGTGAAGAAACACTCCATTCACTTCGCACAGTGAATTGAAGTGCTGGAACAGACTGCTTCTCTTTCAGAGAAACGCATGTGAGTTTCTGGTGAATGCTTGTAAGTAGCTTAAGGCACTTTCAAAGGAAAGTGATTTTCTCTGAAAGGACAGCATTTAGAAAGTGAAGCAACACTCCATTCACTTCGCAGAGTGAATTGAAGTATTGGAACAGACTGCTTCTCTTTCAGAGAAACACATGTGAGTTTCTGGTGAATGCTTGTAAGTAGCTTAAGGCACTTTCAAAGGAAAGTGATTTTCTCTGAAAGGACAGCATTTAGAAAGTGAAGCAACACTCCATTCACTTCGCACAGTGAATTGAAGTGTTGGAACAGACTGCTTCTCTTTCAGAGAAACGCATGTGAGTTTCTTGTGAATTCTTGCAAGTTGCTTAAGGAACTTTCAAAGGAAAGTGATTTTCTCTGAAAGGACAGTATTTAGAAAGTGAAGCAACACTCCATTCACTTCGCACAGTGAATTGAAGTGTTGGAACAGACTGCTTCTCTTTCAGAGAAACGCATGTGAGTTTTTTGCGAATGCTTGCAAGTAGTTTAAGGCACTTTCAAAGGAAAGTGATTTTCTCTGAAAGGACAGAATTTAGAAAGTGAAGCAACACTCCATTCACTTCGCACAGTGAATTGAAGTGTTGGAACAGACTGCTTCTCTTTCAGAGAAACGCATGTGAGTTTCTTCCTAATGCTTGTAAGTAGCTTCAGGAACTTTCAAAGGAAAGTGATTTTCTCTGAAAGGACAGCATTTAGAAAGTGAAGCAACACTCCATTTCCTTCGTGCAGTGAAATGAAGTGTTGGAACAGAGTGCTTCTCTTTCATAGAAACGCATTAGTGTTTCTTGTGAATGCTTGCAAGTGGTTTAAGGCACTTTCAAAGGAAAGTGATTTTCTCTGAAAGGACAGCATTTAGAAAGTGAAGCAACACTCCATTCACTTTGTACAGTGAATTGAAGTGTTGGAACAGAGTGCCTCTCTTTCAGAGAAATGCATGTGAGTTTCTGTTGAATGCTTGTCAGTAGCTTAAGGCTCTTTCAAAGGAAAGTGATTTTCTCTGAAAGGACAGCATTTAGAAAGTAAAGCAACACTCCATTCCCTTCGCGCAATGAATTGAAGTGTTGGAACAGACTGCTTCTCTTTCACAAAAACGCATGTGAGTTTTTTGTGAATGCTTGAAAGTAGTTTAAGGCACTTTCAAAGGAAAGTGATTTTCTCTGAAAGGACAGCATTTAGAAAGTGATGCAACACTCCATTCACTTCGCACAGTGAATTGAAGTGTTGGAACAGACTGCTTCTCTTTCAGAGAAACGCATGTGAGTTTCTTCCTAATGCTTGTAAGTAGCTTCAGGCACTTTCAAAGGAAAGTGATTTTCTCTGAAAGGACAGCATTTAGAAGGTGAAGCAACACTCCATTCCCTTCGTGCAGTGAATTGAAGTGTTGGAACAGAGTGCTTCTCTTTCATAGAAACGCAATAGTGTTTCTTGTGAATGCTTGCAAGTGGCTTAAGGCACTTTCAAAGGAAAGTGATTTTCTCTGAAAGGACAGCATTTAGAAAGTGAAGCAACACTCCATTCACTTTGTACAGTGAATTGAAGTGTTGGAACAGACTGCCTCTCTTTCAGAGAAATGCATGTGAGTTTCTGTTGAATGCTTGTCAGTAGCTTAAGGCTCTTTCAAACGAAAGTGATTTTCTCTGAAAGGACAGCATTTAGAAAGTAAAGCAACACTCCATTCCCTTCGCGCAATGAATTGAAGTGTTGGAACAGACTGCTTCTCTTTAACAAAAACGCATGTGAGTTTTTTGTGAATGCTTGAAAGTAGTTTAAGGCACTTTCAAAGGAAAGTGATTTTCTCTGAAAGGACAGAATTTAGAAAGTGAAGCAACACTCCATTCACTTCGCACAGTGAATTGAAGTGTTTGAACAGTCTTCTTCTCTTTCAGAGAAACGCATGTGAGTTTCTTCCTAATGCTTGCAAGTAGCTTAAGGCACTTTCAAAAGAAAGTGATTTTCTCTGAAAGGACAGCATTTAGAAAGTGAAGCAACACTCCATTCACTTCGCACAGTGAATTGAAGTGTTGGAACAGACTGCTTCTCTTTCAGAGAAACGCATGTTAGTTTCTTGTGAACTCTAGCAGGTTGCTTAAGGTACTTTCAAAGGAAAGTGATTTTCTCTGAAAGGACAGAATTTAGAAAGTGAAGCAACACTCCATTCACTTCGCACAGTGAATTGAAGTGTTTGAACAGTCTGCTTCTCTTTCAGAGAAACGCATGTGAGTTTTTTGTGAATGCTTGAAAGTAGTTTAAGGCACTTTCAAAGGAATGTGATTTTCTCTGAAAGGACAGAATTTAGAAAGTGAAGCAACACTCCATTCACTTCGCACAGTGAATTGAAGTGTTGGAACAGACTGCTTCTCTTTCAGAGAAACGCATGTGAGTTACTTCCTAATGCTTGCAAGTAGCTTAAGGCACTTTCAAAGGAAAGTGATTTTCTCTGAAAGGACAGCATTTAGAAAGTGAAGCAACACTCCATTCACTTCGCACAGTGAATTGAAGTGTTGGAACAGACTACTTCTCTTTCAGAGAAATGCATGTGAGTTTCTGGTGAATGCTTGTAAGTAGCTTAAGGCACTTTCAAAGGAAAGTGATTTTCTCTGAAAGGACAGCATTTAGAAAGTGAAGCAACACTCCATTCACTTCGCAGAGTGAATTGAAGTATTGGAACAGACTGCTTCTCTTTCAGAGAAACACATGTGAGTTTCTGGTGAATGCTTGTAAGTAGCTTAAGGCACTTTCAAAGGAAAGTGATTTTCTCTGAAAGGACAGCATTTAGAAAGTGAAGCAACACTCCATTCACTTCGCACAGTGAATTGAAGTGTTGGAACAGACTGCTTCTCTTTCAGAGAAACGCATGTGAGTTTCTTGTGAATTCTTGCAAGTTGCTTAAGGCACTTTCAAAGGAAAGTGATTTTCTCTGAAAGGACAGCATTTAGAAACTGAAGCAACACTCCATTCACTTCGCACAGTGAATTGAAGTGTTGGAACAGACTGCTTCTCTTTCAGAGAAACGCATGTGAGTTTTTTGTGAATGCTTGAAAGTAGTTTAAGGCACTTTCAAAGGAAAGTGATTTTCTCTGAAAGGACAGCATTTAGAAAGTGATGCAACACTCCATTCACTTCGCACAGTGAATTGAAGTGTTGGAACAGACTGCTTCTCTTTCAGAGAAACGCATGTGAGTTTCTTCCTAATGCTTGTAAGTAGCTTCAGGCACTTTCAAAGGAAAGTGATTTTCTCTGAAAGGACAGCATTTAGAAAGTGAAGCAACACTCCATTCCCTTCGTGCAGTGAATTGATGTGTTGGAACAGAATGCTTCTCTTTCATAGAAACGCATTAGTGTTTCTTGTGAATGCTTGCAAGTGGCTTAAGGCACTTTCAAAGGAAAGTGATTTTCTCTGAAAGGACAGCATTTAGAAAGTGAAGCAACACTCCATTCACTTTGTACAGTGAATTAAAGTGTTGGAACAGACTGCCTCTCTTTCAGAGAAATGCATGTGAGTTTCTGTTGAATGCTTGTCAGTAGCTTAAGGCTCTTTCAAAGGAAAGTGATTTTCTCTGAAAGGACAGCATTTAGAAAGTAAAGCAACAC
The DNA here is from genome assembly GCF_982192425.1 of Myodes glareolus. Lineage (NCBI taxonomy): Eukaryota > Metazoa > Chordata > Mammalia > Rodentia > Cricetidae > Myodes > Myodes glareolus. Next base: position 2,212,107 of record NW_028263213.1, read on the forward strand.
TCCATTCTCTTCGCGCAATGAATTGAAGTGTTGGCACAGACTGCTTCTCTTTCATAGAAACGCATTAGTGTTTCTTGTGAATGCTTGTAAGAATCTTAAGGCACTTTCAAAGGAAAGTGATTTTCTCTGAAAGGACAGCATTTAGAAAGTGAAGCAACACTCCATTCACTTCGCACAGTGAATTGAAGTGTTGGAACAGACTGCTTCTCTTTCAGAGAAACGCATGTGAGTTTCTTGTGAATTCTTGCAAGTTGCTTAAGGCACTTTCAAAGGAAAGTGATTTTCTCTGAAAGGACAGCATTTAGAAAGTGAAGCAACACTCCATTCACTTCGCACAGTGAATTGAAGTGTTGGAACAGACTGCTTCTCTTTCACAAAAACGCATGTGAGTTTTTTGTGAATGCTTGAAAGTAGTTTAAGGCACTTTCAAAGGAAAGTGATTTTCTCTGAAAGGACAGAATTTAGAAAGTGAAGCAACACTCCATTCACTTCGCACAGTGAATTGAAGTGTTTGAACAGTCTTCTTCTCTTTCAGAGAAACGCATGTGAGTTTCTTCCTAATGCTTGCAAGTAGCTTAAGGCACTTTCAAAGGAAAGTGATTTTCTCTGAAAGGACAGCATTTAGAAAGTGAAACAACACTCCATTCACTTCGCACAGTGAATTGAAGTGTTGGAACAGACTGCTTCTCTTTCAGAGAAACGCATGTGAGTTTCTGGTGAATGCTTGTAAAAAGCTTAAGGCACTTTCAAAGGAAAGTGATTTTCTCTGAAAGGACAGCATTTAGAAACTGAAGCAACACTCCATTCACTTCGCACAGTGAATTGAAGTGTTGGAACAGACTGCTTCTCTTTAAGAGAAACGCATGTGAGTTTTTTGTGAATGCTTGAAAGTAGTTTAAGGCACTTTCAAAGGAAAGTGATTTTCTCTGAAAGGACAGAATTTAGAAAGTGATGCAACACTCCATTCACTTCGCACAGTGAATTGAAGTGTTGGAACAGACTGCTTCTCTTTCAGAGAAACGCATGTGAGTTTCTTCCTAATGCTTGTAAGTAGCTTAAGGCACTTTCAAAGGAAAGTGATTTTCTCTGAAAGGACAGCATTTAGAAAGTGAAGCAACACTCCATTCCCTTCGTGCAGTGAATTGAAGTGTTGGAACAGAGTGCTTCTCTTTCATAGAAACGCATTAGTGTTTCTTGTGAATGCTTGCAAGTGGCTTAAGGCACTTTCAAAGGAAAGTGATTTTCTCTGAAAGGAAAGCATTTAGAAAGTGAAGCAACACTCCATTCACTTCGCACAGTGAATTGAAGTGTTGGAACAGACTGCTTCTCTTTCCGAGAAACGCATGTGAGTTTCTTGTGAATTCTTGCAAGTTGCTTCAGGCACTTTCATAGGAAAGTGATTTTGTCTGAAAGGACAGCATTTAGAAAGTGAAGCAACACTCCATTCACTTCGCACTGTGAATTGAAGTGTTGGAACAGACTGCTTCTCTTTCAGAGAAACGCATGTGAGATTTTTGTGAATGCTTGAAAGAAGTTTAAGGCACTTTCAAAGGAAAGTGATTTTCTCTGAAAGGACAGAATTTAGAAAGTGAAGCAACACTCCATTCACTTGGCACAGTGAATTGAAGTGTTGGAACAGACTGCTTCTCTTTCAGAGAAATGCATGTGAGTTTCTGTTGAATGCTTTTAAGTAGCTTAAGGCACTTTCAAAGGAAAGTGATTTTCTCTGAAAGGACAGAATTTAGAAAGTGAAGCAACACTCCATTCACTTCGCACAGTGAATTGAAGTGATGGAACAGACTGCTTCTCTTTCAGAGAAACGCATGTGAGCTTCTTCCTAATGCTTGCAAGTAGCTTAAGGCACTTTCAAAGGAAAGTGATTTTCTCTGAAAGGACAGCATTTAGAAAGTGAAGCAACACTCCATTCACTTCGCACAGTGAATAGAAGTGTTGGAACAGACTGCTTCTCTTTCAGAGAAACGCATGTGAGTTTCTTCCTAATGCTTGCAAGTTGCTTAAGGCACTTTCAAGGGAAAGTGATTTTCTCTAAAAGGACAGCATTTAGAAAGTGAAGCAACACTCCATTCACTTCGCACAGTGAATTGAAGTGTTGGAACAGACTGCTTCTCTTTCAGAGAAACGCATGTGAGTTTCTGGTAAATGCTTGTAAGTAGCTTAAGGCACTTTCAAAGGAAAGTGATTTTCTCTGAAAGGACAGCATTTAGAAAGTGAAGCAACACTCCATTCACTTTGCACAGTGAAATGAAGTGTTGGAACAGACTGCTTCTCTTTCAGAGAAACGCATGTGAGTTTCTTGTGAATTCTTGCAAGTTGCTTAAGGCACTTTCAAAGGAAAGTGATTTTCTCTGAAAGGACAGCATTTAGAAACTGAAGCAATACTCCATTCACTTCGCACAGTGAATTGAAGTGTTGGAACAGACTGCTTCTCTTTAAGAGAAACGCATGTGAGTTTTTTGTGAATGCTTGAAAGTAGTTTAAGGCACTTTCAAAGGAAAGTGATTTTCTCTGAAAGGACAGAATTTAGAAAGTGATGCAACACTCCATTCACTTCGCACAGTGAATTGAAGTGTTGGAACAGACTGCTTCTCTTTCAGAGAAACGCATGTGAGTTTCTTCCTAATGCTTGTAAGTAGCTTCAGGCACTTTCAAAGGAAAGTGATTTTCTCTGAAAGGACAGCATTTGGAAAGTGAAGCAACACTCCATTCCCTTCGTGCAGTGAATTGAAGTGTTGGAACAGAGTGCTTCTCTTTCATAGAAACGCATTAGTGTTTCTTGTGAATGCTTGCAAGTGGCTTAAGGCACTTTCAAAGGAAAGTGATTTTCTCTGAAAGGACAGCATTTAGAAAGTGAAGCAACACTCCATTCACTTTGTACAGTGAATTGAAGTGTTGGAACACTGCTTCTCTTTCAGAGAAACGCATGTGAGTTTTTTGTGAATGCTTGAAAGTAGTTTAAGGCACTTTCAAAGGAAAGTGATTTTCTCTGAAAGGACAGAATTTAGAAAGTGATGCAACACTTTATTCACTTCGCACAGTGAATTGAAGTGTTGGAACAGACTGCTTCTCTTTCAGAGAAACGCATGTGAGTTTCTTCCTAATGCTTGTAAGTAGCTTCAGGCACTTTCAAAGGAAAGTGATTTTCTCTGAAAGGACAGCATTTAGAAAGTGAAGCAACACTCCATTCCCTTCGTGCAGTGAATTGAAGTGTTGGAACAGAGTGCTTCTCTTTCATAAAAACGCATTAGTGTTTCTTGTGAATGCTTGCAAGTGGCTTAAGGCACTTTCAAAGGAAAGTGATTTTCTCTGAAAGGACAGCATTTAGAAAGTGAAGCAACACTCCATTCACTTTGTACAGTGAATTGAAGTGTTGGAACAGACTGCCTCTCTTTCAGAGAAATGCATGTGAGTTTCTGTTGAATGCTTGTCAGTAGCTTAAGGCTCTTTCAAAGGAAAGTGATTTTCTCTGAAAGGACAGCATTTAGAAAGTAAAGCAACACTCCATTTCCTTCGCGCAATGAATTGAAGTGTTGGCACAGACTGCTTCTCTTTCATAGAAACGCATTAGTGTTTCTTGTGAATGCTTGTAAGAAGCTTAAGGCACTTTCAAAGGAAAGTGATTTTCTCGGAAAGGACAGCATTTAGAAAGTGAAGCAACACTCCATTCACTTCGCACAGTGAATTGAAGTGTTGGAACAGACTGCTTCTCTTTCAGAGAAACGCATGTGTGTTTCTTCCTAATGCTTGTAAGTAGCTTAAGGCACTTTCAAAGGAAAGTGATTTTCTCTGAAAGGACAGCATTTAGAAAGTGAAGCAACACTCCATTCCCTTCGTGCAGTGAATTGAAGTGTTGGAACAGACTGCTTCTCTTTCCGAGAAACGCATGTGAGTTTCTTGTGAATTCTTGCAAGTTGCTTCAGGCACTTTCATAGGAAAGTGATTTTGTCTGAAAGGACAGCATTTGGAAAGTGAAGCAACACTCCATTCACTTCGCACAGTGAATTGAAGTGTTGGAACAGACTGCTTCTCTTTCAGAGAAACGCATGTGAGATTTTTGTGAATGCTTGAAAGAAGTTTAAGGCACTTTCAAAGGAAAGTGATTTTCTCTGAAAGGACAGAATTTAGAAAGTGAAGCAACACTCCATTCACTTGGCCCAGTGAATTGAAGTGTTGGAACAGACTGCTTCTCTTTCAGAGAAATGCATGTGAGTTTCTGTTGAATGCTTGTAAGTAGCTTAAGGCACTTTCAAAGGAAAGTGATTTTCTCTGAAAGGACAGAATTTAGAAAGTGAAGCAACACTCCATTCACTTCGCACAGTGAATTGAAGTGATGGAACAGACTGCTTCTCTTTCAGAGAAACGCATGTGAGCTTCTTCCTAATGCTTGCAAGTAGCTTAAGGCACTTTCAAAGGAAAGTGATTTTCTCTGAAAGGACAGCATTTAGAAAGTAAAGCAACACTCCATTCACTTCGCACAGTGAATAGAAGTGTTGGAACAGACTGCTTCTCTTTCAGAGAAACGCATGTGAGTTTCTTGTGAATGCTTGCAAGTTGCTTAAGGCACTTTCAAAGGAAAGTGATTTTCTCTGAAAGGACAGCATTTAGAAAGTGAAGCAACACTCCATTCACTTCGCACAGTGAATTGAAGTGTTGGAACAGACTGCTTCTCTTTAAGAGAAACGCATGTGAGTTTTTTGTGAATGCTTGAAAGTAGTTTAAGGCACTTTCAAAGGAAAGTGATTTTCTCTGAAAGGACAGAATTTAGAAAGTGATGCAACACTCCATTCACTTCGCACAGTGAATTGAAGTGTTGGAACAGACTGCTTCTCTTTCAGAGAAACGCATGTGAGTTTCTTCCTAATGCTTGTAAGTAGCTTCAGGCACTTTCAAAGGAAAGTGATTTTCTCTGAAAGGACAGCATTTGGAAAGTGAAGCAACACTCCATTCCCTTCGTGCAGTGAATTGAAGTGTTGGAACAGAGTGCTTCTCTTTCATAGAAACGCATTAGTGTTTCTTGTGAATGCTTGCAAGTGGCTTAAGGCACTTTCAAAGGAAAGTGATTTTCTCTGAAAGGACAGCATTTAGAAAGTGAAGCAACACTCCATTCACTTTGTACAGTGAATTGAAGTGTTGGAACACTGCTTCTCTTTCAGAGAAACGCATGTGAGTTTTTTGTGAATGCTTGAAAGTAGTTTAAGGCACTTTCAAAGGAAAGTGATTTTCTCTGAAAGGACAGAAATTAGAAAGTGATGCAACACTTTATTCACTTCGCACAGTGAATTGAAGTGTTGGAACAGACTGCTTCTCTTTCAGAGAAACGCATGTGAGTTTCTTCCTAATGCTTGTAAGTAGCTTCAGGCACTTTCAAAGGAAAGTGATTTTCTCTGAAAGGACAGCATTTAGAAAGTGAAGCAACACTCCATTCCCTTCGTGCAGTGAATTGAAGTGTTGGAACAGACTGCTTCTCTTTCATAGAAACGCATTAGTGTTTCTTGTGAATGCTTGCAAGTGGCTTAAGGCACTTTCAAAGGAAAGTGATTTTCTCTGAAAGGACAGCATTTAGAAAGTGAAGCAACACTCCATTCACTTTGTACAGTGAATTGAAGTGTTGGAACAGACTGCCTCTCTTTCAGAGAAATGCATGTGAGTTTCTGTTGAATGCTTGTCAGTAGCTTAAGGCTCTTTCAAAGGAAAGTGATTTTCTCTGAAAGGACAGCATTTAGAAAGTAAAGCAACACTCCATTTCCTTCGCGCAATGAATTGAAGTGTTGGCACAGACTGCTTCTCTTTCATAGAAACGCATTAGTGTTTCTTGTGAATGCTTGTAAGAAGCTTAAGGCACTTTCAAAGGAAAGTGATTTTCTCGGAAAGGACAGCATTTAGAAAGTGAAGCAACACTCCATTCACTTCGCACAGTGAATTGAAGTGTTGGAACAGACTGCTTCTCTTTCAGAGAAACGCATGTGAGTTTCTTCCTAATGCTTGTAAGTAGCTTAAGGCACTTTCAAAGGAAAGTGATTTTCTCTGAAAGGACAGCATTTAGAAAGTGAAGCAACACTCCATTCCCTTCGTGCAGTGAATTGAAGTGTTGGAACAGACTGCTTCTCTTTCCGAGAAACGCATGTGAGTTTCTTGTGAATTCTTGCAAGTTGCTTCAGGCACTTTCATAGGAAAGTGATTTTGTCTGAAAGGACAGCATTTAGAAAGTGAAGCAACACTCCATTCACTTCGCACAGTGAATTGAAGTGTTGGAACAGACTGCTTCTCTTTCAGAGAAACGCATGTGAGATTTTTGTGAATGCTTGAAAGAAGTTTAAGGCACTTTCAAAGGAAAGTGATTTTCTCTGAAAGGACAGAATTTAGAAAGTGAAGCAACACTCCATTCACTTGGCCCAGTGAATTGAAGTGTTGGAACAGACTGCTTCTCTTTCAAAGAAATGCATGTGAGTTTCTGTTGAATGCTTGTAAGTAGCTTAAGGCACTTTCAAAGGAAAGTGATTTTCTCTGAAAGGACAGAATTTAGAAAGTGAAGCAACACTCCATTCACTTCGCACAGTGAATTGAAGTGATGGAACAGACTGCTTCTCTTTCAGAGAAACGCATGTGAGCTTCTTCCTAATGCTTGCAAGTAGCTTAAGGCACTTTCAAAGGAAAGTGATTTTCTCTGAAAGGACAGCATTTAGAAAGTGAAGCAACACTCCATTCACTTCGCACAGTGAATAGAAGTGTTGGAACAGACTGCTTCTCTTTCAGAGAAACGCATGTGAGTTTCTTGTGAATGCTTGCAAGTTGCTTAAGGCACTTTCAAAGGAAAGTGATTTTCTCTGAAAGGACAGCATTTAGAAAGTGAAGCAACACTCCATTCACTTTGTACAGTGAATTGAAGTGTTGGAACAGACTGCCTCTCTTTCAGAGAAATGCATGTGAGTTTCTGTTGAATGCTTGTCAGTAGCTTAAGGCTCTTTCAAAGGAAAGTGATTTTCTCTGAAAGGACAGCATTTAGAAAGTAAAGCAACACTCCATTCCCTTCGCGCAATGAATTGAAGTGATGGCACAGACTACTTCTCTTTCATAGAAACGCATTAGTGTTTCTTGTGAATGCTTGTAAGAAGCTTAAGGCACTTTCAAAGGAAAGTGATTTTCTCTGAAAGGACAGCATTTAGAAAGTGAGGCAACACTCCATTCACTTCGCACAGTGAATTGAAGTTTTGGAACAGACTGCTTCTATTTCAGAGAAATGCATGTGAGTTTTTGATGAATGCTTGTAAGTAGCTTAAGGCACTTTCAAAGGAAAGTGATTTTCTCTGAAAGGAAAGCATTTAGAAAGTGAAGCAACTCTCCATTCCCTTCGTGCAGTGAATTGAAGTGTTGGAACAGACTGCTTCTCTTTCAGAGAAACGCATGTGAGTTTCTTCCTAATGCTTTCAAGTAGCTTAAGGCACTTTCAAGGGAAAGTGATTTTCTCTAAAAGGACAGCATTTAGAAAGTGAAGCAACACTCCATTCACTTCGCACAGTGAATTGAAGTGTTGGAACAGACTGCTTCTCTTTCAGAGAAACGCATGTGAGTTTCTGGTAAATGCTTGTAAGTAGCTTAAGGCACTTTCAAAGGAAAGTGATTTTCTCTGAAAGGACAGCATTTAGAAAGTGAAGCAACACTCCATTCACTTCGCACAGTGAAATGAAGTGTTGGAACAGACTGCTTCTCTTTCAGAGAAACGCATGTGAGTTTCTTGTGAATTCTTGCAAGTTGCTTAAGGCACTTTCAAAGGAAAGTGATTTTCTCTGAAAGGACAGCATTTAGAAACTGAAGCAACACTCCATTCACTTCGCACAGTGAATTGAAGTGTTGGAACAGACTGCTTCTCTTTAAGAGAAACGCATGTGAGTTTTTTGTGAATGCTTGAAAGTAGTTTAAGGCACTTTCAAAGGAAAGTGATTTTCTCTGAAAGGACAGAATTTAGAAAGTGATGCAACACTCCATTCACTTCGCACAGTGAATTGAAGTGTTGGAACAGACTGCTTCTCTTTCAGAGAAACGCATGTGAGTTTCTTCCTAATGCTTGTAAGTAGCTTCAGGCACTTTCAAAGGAAAGTGATTTTCTCTGAAAGGACAGCATTTGGAAAGTGAAGCAACACTCCATTCCCTTCGTGCAGTGAATTGAAGTGTTGGAACAGAGTGCTTCTCTTTCATAGAAACGCATTAGTGTTTCTTGTGAATGCTTGCAAGTGGCTTAAGGCACTTTCAAAGGAAAGTGATTTTCTCTGAAAGGACAGCATTTAGAAAGTGAAGCAACACTCCATTCACTTTGTACAGTGAATTGAAGTGTTGGAACACTGCTTCTCTTTCAGAGAAACGCATGTGAGTTTTTTGTGAATGCTTGAAAGTAGTTTAAGGCACTTTCAAAAAAAAGTGATTTTCTCTGAAAGGACAGAATTTAGAAAGTGATGCAACACTTTATTCACTTCGCACAGTGAATTGAAGTGTTGGAACAGACTGCTTCTCTTTCAGAGAAACGCATGTGAGTTTCTTCCTAATGCTTGTAAGTAGCTTCAGGCACTTTCAAAGGAAAGTGATTTTCTCTGAAAGGACAGCATTTAGAAAGAGAAGCAACACTCCATTCCCTTCGTGCAGTGAATTGAAGTGTTGGAACAGAGTGCTTCTCTTTCATAGAAACGCATTAGTGTTTCTGGTGAATGCTTGCAAGTGGCTTAAGGCACTTTCAAAGGAAAGTGATTTTCTCTGAAAGGACAGCATTTAGAAAGTGAAGCAACACTCCATTCACTTTGTACAGTGAATTGAAGTGTTGGAACAGACTGCCTCTCTTTCAGAGAAATGCATGTGAGTTTCTGTTGAATGCTTGTCAGTAGCTTAAGGCTCTTTCAAAGGAAAGTGATTTTCTCTGAAAGGACAGCATTTAGAAAGTAAAGCAACACTCCATTTCCTTCGCGCAATGAATTGAAGTGTTGGCACAGACTGCTTCTCTTTCATAGAAACGCATTAGTGTTTCTTGTGAATGCTTGTAAGAAGCTTAAGGCACTTTCAAAGGAAAGTGATTTTCTCGGAAAGGACAGCATTTAGAAAGTGAAGCAACACTCCATTCACTTCGCACAGTGAATTGAAGTGTTGGAACAGACTGCTTCTCTTTCAGAGAAACGCATGTGAGTTTCTTGTGAATTCTTGCAAGTTGCTTAAGGCACTTTCAAAGGAAAGTGATTTTCTCTGAAAGGACAGCATTTAGAAGGTGAAGCAACACTCCATTCACTTCGCACAGTGAATTGAAGTGTTGGAACAGACTGCTTCTCTTTCACAGAAACGCATGTGAGTTTTTTGTGAATGCTTGAAAGTAGTTTAAGGCACTTTCAAAGGAAAGTGATTTTTTCTGAAAGGACAGAATTTAGAAAGTGAAGCAACACTCCATTCACTTCGCACAGTGAATTGAAGTGTTTGAACAGTCTTCTTCTCTTTCAGAGAAACGCATGTGAGTTTCTTCCTAATGCTTGCAAGTAGCTTAAGGCACTTTCAAGGGAAAGTGATTTTCTCTGAAAGGACAGCATTTAGAAAGTGAAGCAACACTCCATTCACTTCGCACAGTGAATTGAAGTGTTGGAACAGACTGCTTCTCTTTTAGAGAAACACATGTGAGTTTCTTCGTAATGCTTTAAGTAGCTTAAGGCACTTTCAAAGGAAAGTGATTTTCTCTGAAAGGACAGCATTTAGAAAGTGAAGCAACACTCCATTCCCTTCGTGCAGTGAATTGAAGTGTTGGAACAGAGTGCTTCTCTTTCATAGAAACGCATTAGTGTTTCTTGTGAATGCTTGCAAGTGGCTTAAGGCACTTTCAAACGAAAGTGATTTTCTCTGAAAGGACAGCATTTAGAAAGTGAAGCAACACTCCATTCACTTTGTACAGTGAATTGAAGAGTTGGAACAGACTGCCTCTCTTTCAGAGAAATGCATGTGAATTTCTGTTGAATGCTTGTCAGTAGCTTAAGGCTCTTTCAAAGGAAAGTGATTTTCTCTGAAAGGACAGCATTTAGAAAGTAAAGCAACACTCCATTCCCTTTGCGCAATGAATTGAAGTGTTGGAACAGACTGCTTCTCTTTCATAGAAACGCATTAGTGTTTCTTGTGAATGCTTGCAAGTGGCTTAAGGCACTTTTAAAGGAAAGTGATTTTCTCTGAAAGGACAGCATTTAGAAAGTGAAACAACACTCCATTCACTTCGCACAGTGAATTGAAGTGTTGGAACAGACTGCTTCTCTTTCAGAGAAACGCATGTGAGTTTCTGGTGAATGCTTGTAAGAAGCTTAAGGCACTTTCAAAGGAAAGTGATTTTCTCTGAAAGGACAGCATTTAGAAACTGAAGCAACACTCCATTCACTTCGCACAGTGAATTGAAGTGTTGGAACAGACTGCTTCTCTTTAAGAGAAACGCTTGTGAGTTTTTTGTGAATGCTTGAAAGTAGTTTAAGGCACTTTCAAAGGAAAGTGATTTTCTCTGAAAGGACAGAATTTAGAAAGTGATGCAACACTCCATTCACTTCGCACAGTGAATTGAAGTGTTGGAACAGACTGCTTCTCTTTAAGAGAAACGCATGTGAGTTTCTTCCTAATGCTTGTAAGTAGCTTAAGGCACTTTCAAAGGAAAGTGATTTTCTCTGAAAGGACAGAATTTAGAAAGTGAAGCAACACTCCATTCACTTCGCACAGTGAATTGAAGTGATGGAACAGACTGCTTCTCTTTCAGAGAAACGCATGTGAGCTTCTTCCTAATGCTTGCAAGTAGCTTAAGGCACTTTCAAAGGAAAGTGATTTTCTCTGAAAGGACAGCATTTAGAAAGTGAAGCAACACTCCATTCACTTCGCACAGTGAATAGAAGTGTTGGAACAGACTGCTTCTCTTTCAGAGAAACGCATGTGAGTTTCTTGTGAATGCTTGCAAGTTGCTTAAGGCACTTTCAAAGGAAAGTGATTTTCTCTGAAAGGACAGCATTTAGAAAGTGAAGCAACACTCCATTCACTTCGCACAGTGAATTGAAGTGTTGGAACAGACTGCTTCTCTTTAAGAGAAACGCATGTGAGTTTTTTGTGAATGCTTGAAAGTAGTTTAAGGCACTTTCAAAGGAAAGTGATTTTCTCTGAAAGGACAGAATTTAGAAAGTGATGCAACACTCCATTCACTTCGCACAGTGAATTGAAGTGTTGGAACAGACTGCTTCTCTTTCAGAGAAACGCATGTGAGTTTCTTCCTAATGCTTGTAAGTAGCTTCAGGCACTTTCAAAGGAAAGTGATTTTCTCTGAAAGGACAGCATTTGGAAAGTGAAGCAACACTCCATTCCCTTCGTGCAGTGAATTGAAGTGTTGGAACAGAGTGCTTCTCTTTCATAGAAACGCATTAGTGTTTCTTGTGAATGCTTGCAAGTGGCTTAAGGCACTTTCAAAGGAAAGTGATTTTCTCTGAAAGGACAGCATTTAGAAAGTGAAGCAACACTCCATTCACTTTGTACAGTGAATTGAAGTGTTGGAACACTGCTTCTCTTTCAGAGAAACGCATGTGAGTTTTTTGTGAATGCTTGAAAGTAGTTTAAGGCACTTTCAAAGGAAAGTGATTTTCTCTGAAAGGACAGAAATTAGAAAGTGATGCAACACTTTATTCACTTCGCACAGTGAATTGAAGTGTTGGAACAGACTGCTTCTCTTTCAGAGAAACGCATGTGAGTTTCTTCCTAATGCTTGTAAGTAGCTTCAGGCACTTTCAAAGGAAAGTGATTTTCTCTGAAAGGACAGCATTTAGAAAGTGAAGCAACACTCCCTTCCCTTCGTGCAGTGAATTGAAGTGTTGGAACAGAGTGCTTCTCTTTCATAGAAACGCATTAGTGTTTCTTGTGAATGCTTGCAAGTGGCTTAAGGCACTTTCAAAGGAAAGTGATTTTCTCTGAAAGGACAGCATTTAGAAAGTGAAGCAACACTCCATTCACTTTGTACAGTGAATTGAAGTGTTGGAACAGACTGCCTCTCTTTCAGAGAAATGCATGTGAGTTTCTGTTGAATGCTTGTCAGTAGCTTAAGGCTCTTTCAAAGGAAAGTGATTTTCTCTGAAAGGACAGCATTTAGAAAGTAAAGCAACACTCCATTTCCTTCGCGCAATGAATTGAAGTGTTGGCACAGACTGCTTCTCTTTCATAGAAACGCATTAGTGTTTCTTGTGAATGCTTGTAAGAAGCTTAAGGCACTTTCAAAGGAAAGTGATTTTCTCGGAAAGGACAGCATTTAGAAAGTGAAGCAACACTCCATTCACTTCGCACAGTGAATTGAAGTGTTGGAACAGACTGCTTCTCTTTCAGAGAAACGCATGTGAGTTTCTGGTAAATGCTTGTAAGTAGCTTAAGGCACTTTCAAAGGAAAGTGATTTTCTCTGAAAGGACAGCATTTAGAAAGTGAAGCAACACTCCATTCCCTTCGTGCAGTGAATTGAAGTGTTGGAACAGACTGCTTCTCTTTCCGAGAAACGCATGTGAGTTTCTTGTGAATTCTTGCAAGTTGCTTCAGGCACTTTCATAGGAAAGTGATTTTGTCTGAAAGGACAGCATTTAGAAAGTGAAGCAACACTCCATTCACTTCGCACAGTGAATTGAAGTGTTGGAACAGACTGCTTCTCTTTCAGAGAAACGCATGTGAGATTTTTGTGAATGCTTGAAAGAAGTTTAAGGCACTTTCAAAGGAAAGTGATTTTCTCTGAAAGGACAGAATTTAGAAAGTGAAGCAACACTCCATTCACTTGGCCCAGTGAATTGAAGTGTTGGAACAGACTGCTTCTCTTTCAGAGAAATGCATGTGAGTTTCTGTTGAATGCTTGTCAGTAGCTTAAGGCTCTTTCAAAGGAAAGTGATTTTCTCTGAAAGGACAGCATTTAGAAAGTAAAGCAACACTCCATTTCCTTCGCGCAATGAATTGAAGTGTTGGCACAGACTGCTTCTCTTTCATAGAAACGCATTAGTGTTTCTTGTGAATGCTTGTAAGAAGCTTAAGGCACTTTCAAAGGAAAGTGATTTTCTCTGAAAGGACAGCATTTAGAAAGAGAAGCAACACTCCATTCCCTTCGTGCAGTGAATTGAAGTGTTGGAACAGAGTGCTTCTCTTTCATAGAAACGCATTAGTGTTTCTGGTGAATGCTTGCAAGTGGCTTAAGGCACTTTCAAAGGAAAGTGATTTTCTCTGAAAGGACAGCATTTAGAAAGTGAAGCAACACTCCATTCACTTTGTACAGTGAATTGAAGTGTTGGAACAGACTGCCTCTCTTTCAGAGAAATGCATGTGAGTTTCTGTTGAATGCTTGTCAGTAGCTTAAGGCTCTTTCAAAGGAAAGTGATTTTCTCTGAAAGGACAGCATTTAGAAAGTAAAGCAACACTCCATTTCCTTCGCGCAATGAATTGAAGTGTTGGCACAGACTGCTTCTCTTTCATAGAAACGCATTAGTGTTTCTTGTGAATGCTTGTAAGAAGCTTAAGGCACTTTCAAAGGAAAGTGATTTTCTCGGAAAGGACAGCATTTAGAAAGTGAAGCAACACTCCATTCACTTCGCACAGTGAATTGAAGTGTTGGAACAGACTGCTTCTCTTTCAGAGAAACGCATGTGAGTTTCTTGTGAATTCTTGCAAGTTGCTTAAGGCACTTTCAAAGGAAAGTGATTTTCTCTGAAAGGACAGCATTTAGAAAGTGAAGCAACACTCCATTCACTTCGCACAGTGAATTGAAGTGTTGGAACAGACTGCTTCTCTTTCACAGAAACGCATGTGAGTTTTTTGTGAATGCTTGAAAGTAGTTTAAGGCACTTTCAAAGGAAAGTGATTTTTTCTGAAAGGACAGAATTTAGAAAGTGAAGCAACACTCCATTCACTTCGCACAGTGAATTGAAGTGTTTGAACAGTCTTCTTCTCTTTCAGAGAAACGCATGTGAGTTTCTTCCTAATGCTTGCAAGTAGCTTAAGGCACTTTCAAGGGAAAGTGATTTTCTCTGAAAGGACAGCATTTAGAAAGTGAAGCAACACTCCATTCACTTCGCACAGTGAATTGAAGTGTTGGAACAGACTGCTTCTCTTTTAGAGAAACACATGTGAGTTTCTTCGTAATGCTTTAAGTAGCTTAAGGCACTTTCAAAGGAAAGTGATTTTCTCTGAAAGGACAGCATTTAGAAAGTGAAGCAACACTCCATTCCCTTCGTGCAGTGAATTGAAGTGTTGGAACAGAGTGCTTCTCTTTCATAGAAACGCATTAGTGTTTCTTGTGAATGCTTGCAAGTGGCTTAAGGCACTTTCAAACGAAAGTGATTTTCTCTGAAAGGACAGCATTTAGAAAGTGAAGCAACACTCCATTCACTTTGTACAGTGAATTGAAGAGTTGGAACAGACTGCCTCTCTTTCAGAGAAATGCATGTGAATTTCTGTTGAATGCTTGTCAGTAGCTTAAGGCTCTTTCAAAGGAAAGTGATTTTCTCTGAAAGGACAGCATTTAGAAAGTAAAGCAACACTCCATTCCCTTTGCGCAATGAATTGAAGTGTTGGAACAGACTGCTTCTCTTTCATAGAAACGCATTAGTGTTTCTTGTGAATGCTTGCAAGTGGCTTAAGGCACTTTTAAAGGAAAGTGATTTTCTCTGAAAGGACAGCATTTAGAAAGTGAAACAACACTCCATTCACTTCGCACAGTGAATTGAAGTGTTGGAACAGACTGCTTCTCTTTCAGAGAAACGCATGTGAGTTTCTGGTGAATGCTTGTAAGAAGCTTAAGGCACTTTCAAAGGAAAGTGATTTTCTCTGAAAGGACAGCATTTAGAAACTGAAGCAACACTCCATTCACTTCGCACAGTGAATTGAAGTGTTGGAACAGACTGCTTCTCTTTAAGAGAAACGCTTGTGAGTTTTTTGTGAATGCTTGAAAGTAGTTTAAGGCACTTTCAAAGGAAAGTGATTTTCTCTGAAAGGACAGAATTTAGAAAGTGATGCAACACTCCATTCACTTCGCACAGTGAATTGAAGTGTTGGAACAGACTGCTTCTCTTTAAGAGAAACGCATGTGAGTTTCTTCCTAATGCTTGTAAGTAGCTTAAGGCACTTTCAAAGGAAAGTGATTTTCTCTGAAAGGACAGAATTTAGAAAGTGAAGCAACACTCCATTCACTTCGCACAGTGAATTGAAGTGATGGAACAGACTGCTTCTCTTTCAGAGAAACGCATGTGAGCTTCTTCCTAATGCTTGCAAGTAGCTTAAGGCACTTTCAAAGGAAAGTGATTTTCTCTGAAAGGACAGCATTTAGAAAGTGAAGCAACACTCCATTCACTTCGCACAGTGAATAGAAGTGTTGGAACAGACTGCTTCTCTTTCAGAGAAACGCATGTGAGTTTCTTGTGAATGCTTGCAAGTTGCTTAAGGCACTTTCAAAGGAAAGTGATTTTCTCTGAAAGGACAGCATTTAGAAAGTGAAGCAACACTCCATTCACTTCGCACAGTGAATTGAAGTGTTGGAACAGACTGCTTCTCTTTAAGAGAAACGCATGTGAGTTTTTTGTGAATGCTTGAAAGTAGTTTAAGGCACTTTCAAAGGAAAGTGATTTTCTCTGAAAGGACAGAATTTAGAAAGTGATGCAACACTCCATTCACTTCGCACAGTGAATTGAAGTGTTGGAACAGACTGCTTCTCTTTCAGAGAAACGCATGTGAGTTTCTTCCTAATGCTTGTAAGTAGCTTCAGGCACTTTCAAAGGAAAGTGATTTTCTCTGAAAGGACAGCATTTGGAAAGTGAAGCAACACTCCATTCCCTTCGTGCAGTGAATTGAAGTGTTGGAACAGAGTGCTTCTCTTTCATAGAAACGCATTAGTGTTTCTTGTGAATGCTTGCAAGTGGCTTAAGGCACTTTCAAAGGAAAGTGATTTTCTCTGAAAGGACAGCATTTAGAAAGTGAAGCAACACTCCATTCACTTTGTACAGTGAATTGAAGTGTTGGAACACTGCTTCTCTTTCAGAGAAACGCATGTGAGTTTTTTGTGAATGCTTGAAAGTAGTTTAAGGCACTTTCAAAGGAAAGTGATTTTCTCTGAAAGGACAGAAATTAGAAAGTGATGCAACACTTTATTCACTTCGCACAGTGAATTGAAGTGTTGGAACAGACTGCTTCTCTTTCAGAGAAACGCATGTGAGTTTCTTCCTAATGCTTGTAAGTAGCTTCAGGCACTTTCAAAGGAAAGTGATTTTCTCTGAAAGGACAGCATTTAGAAAGTGAAGCAACACTCCATTCCCTTCGTGCAGTGAATTGAAGTGTTGGAACAGAGTGCTTCTCTTTCATAGAAACGCATTAGTGTTTCTTGTGAATGCTTGCAAGTGGCTTAAGGCACTTTCAAAGGAAAGTGATTTTCTCTGAAAGGACAGCATTTAGAAAGTGAAGCAACACTCCATTCACTTTGTACAGTGAATTGAAGTGTTGGAACAGACTGCCTCTCTTTCAGAGAAATGCATGTGAGTTTCTGTTGAATGCTTGTCAGTAGCTTAAGGCTCTTTCAAAGGAAAGTGATTTTCTCTGAAAGGACAGCATTTAGAAAGTAAAGCAACACTCCATTTCCTTCGCGCAATGAATTGAAGTGTTGGCACAGACTGCTTCTCTTTCATAGAAACGCATTAGTGTTTCTTGTGAATGCTTGTAAGAAGCTTAAGGCACTTTCAAAGGAAAGTGATTTTCTCGGAAAGGACAGCATTTAGAAAGTGAAGCAACACTCCATTCACTTCGCACAGTGAATTGAAGTGTTGGAACAGACTGCTTCTCTTTCAGAGAAACGCATGTGAGTTTCTTCCTAATGCTTGTAAGTAGCTTAAGGCACTTTCAAAGGAAAGTGATTTTCTCTGAAAGGACAGCATTTAGAAAGTGAAGCAACACTCCATTCCCTTCGTGCAGTGAATTGAAGTGTTGGAACAGACTGCTTCTCTTTCCGAGAAACGCATGTGAGTTTCTTGTGAATTCTTGCAAGTTGCTTCAGGCACTTTCATAGGAAAGTGATTTTGTCTGAAAGGACAGCATTTAGAAAGTGAAGCAACACTCCATTCACTTCGCACAGTGAATTGAAGTGTTGGAACAGACTGCTTCTCTTTCAGAGAAACGCATGTGAGATTTTTGTGAATGCTTGAAAGAAGTTTAAGGCACTTTCAAAGGAAAGTGATTTTCTCTGAAAGGACAGAATTTAGAAAGTGAAGCAACACTCCATTCACTTGGCCCAGTGAATTGAAGTGTTGGAACAGACTGCTTCTCTTTCAGAGAAATGCATGTGAGTTTCTGTTGAATGCTTGTAAGTAGCTTAAGGCACTTTCAAAGGAAAGTGATTTTCTCTGAAAGGACAGAATTTAGAAAGTGAAGCAACACTCCATTCACTTCGCACAGTGAATTGAAGTGATGGAACAGACTGCTTCTCTTTCAGAGAAACGCATGTGAGCTTCTTCCTAATGCTTGCAAGTAGCTTAAGGCACTTTCAAAGGAAAGTGATTTTCTCTGAAAGGACAGCATTTAGAAAGTGAAGCAACACTCCATTCACTTCGCACAGTGAATAGAAGTGTTGGAACAGACTGCTTCTCTTTCAGAGAAACGCATGTGAGTTTCTTGTGAATGCTTGCAAGTTGCTTAAGGCACTTTCAAAGGAAAGTGATTTTCTCTGAAAGGACAGCATTTAGAAAGTGAAGCAACACTCCATTCACTTTGTACAGTGAATTGAAGTGTTGGAACAGACTGCCTCTCTTTCAGAGAAATGCATGTGAGTTTCTGTTGAATGCTTGTCAGTAGCTTAAGGCTCTTTCAAAGGAAAGTGATTTTCTCTGAAAGGACAGCATTTAGAAAGTAAAGCAACACTCCATTCCCTTCGCGCAATGAATTGAAGTGATGGCACAGACTACTTCTCTTTCATAGAAACGCATTAGTGTTTCTTGTGAATGCTTGTAAGAAGCTTAAGGCACTTTCAAAGGAAAGTGATTTTCTCTGAAAGGACAGCATTTAGAAAGTGAGGCAACACTCCATTCACTTCGCACAGTGAATTGAAGTTTTGGAACAGACTGCTTCTCTTTCAGAGAAATGCATGTGAGTTTTTGATGAATGCTTGTAAGTAGCTTAAGGCACTTTCAAAGGAAAGTGATTTTCTCTGAAAGGAAAGCATTTAGAAAGTGAAGCAACTCTCCATTCCCTTCGTGCAGTGAATTGAAGTGTTGGAACAGACTGCTTCTCTTTCAGAGAAACGCATGTGAGTTTCTTCCTAATGCTTTCAAGTAGCTTAAGGCACTTTCAAGGGAAAGTGATTTTCTCTAAAAGGACAGCATTTAGAAAGTGAAGCAACACTCCATTCACTTCGCACAGTGAATTGAAGTGTTGGAACAGACAGCTTCTCTTTCAGAGAAACGCATGTGAGTTTCTGGTAAATGCTTGTAAGTAGCTTAAGGCACTTTCAAAGGAAAGTGATTTTCTCTGAAAGGACAGCATTTAGAAAGTGAAGCAACACTCCATTCACTTCGCACAGTGAAATGAAGTGTTGGAACAGACTGCTTCTCTTTCAGAGAAACGCATGTGAGTTTCTTGTGAATTCTTGCAAGTTGCTTAAGGCACTTTCAAAGGAAAGTGATTTTCTCTGAAAGGACAGCATTTAGAAACTGAAGCAACACTCCATTCACTTCGCACAGTGAATTGAAGTGTTGGAACAGACTGCTTCTCTTTAAGAGAAACGCATGTGAGTTTTTTGTGAATGCTTGAAAGTAGTTTAAGGCACTTTCAAAGGAAAGTGATTTTCTCTGAAAGGACAGAATTTAGAAAGTGATGCAACACTCCATTCACTTCGCACAGTGAATTGAAGTGTTGGAACAGACTGCTTCTCTTTCAGAGAAACGCATGTGAGTTTCTTCCTAATGCTTGTAAGTAGCTTCAGGCACTTTCAAAGGAAAGTGATTTTCTCTGAAAGGACAGCATTTGGAAAGTGAAGCAACACTCCATTCCCTTCGTGCAGTGAATTGAAGTGTTGGAACAGAGTGCTTCTCTTTCATAGAAACGCATTAGTGTTTCTTGTGAATGCTTGCAAGTGGCTTAAGGCACTTTCAAAGGAAAGTGATTTTCTCTGAAAGGACAGCATTTAGAAAGTGAAGCAACACTCCATTCACTTTGTACAGTGAATTGAAGTGTTGGAACACTGCTTCTCTTTCAGAGAAACGCATGTGAGTTTTTTGTGAATGCTTGAAAGTAGTTTAAGGCACTTTCAAAGGAAAGTGATTTTCTCTGAAAGGACAGAATTTAGAAAGTGATGCAACACTTTATTCACTTCGCACAGTGAATTGAAGTGTTGGAACAGACTGCTTCTCTTTCAGAGAAACGCATGTGAGTTTCTTCCTAATGCTAGTAAGTAGCTTCAGGCACTTTCAAAGGAAAGTGATTTTCTCTGAAAGGACAGCATTTAGAAAGTGAAGCAACACTCCATTCCCTTCGTGCAGTGAATTGAAGTGTTGGAACAGAGTGCTTCTCTTTCATAGAAACGCATTAGTGTTTCTGGTGAATGCTTGCAAGTGGCTTAAGGCACTTTCAAAGGAAAGTGATTTTCTCTGAAAGGACAGCATTTAGAAAGTGAAGCAACACTCCATTCACTTTGTACAGTGAATTGAAGTGTTGGAACAGACTGCCTCTCTTTCAGAGAAATGCATGTGAGTTTCTGTTGAATGCTTGTCAGTAGCTTAAGGCTCTTTCAAAGGAAAGTGATTTTCTCTGAAAGGACAGCATTTAGAAAGTAAAGCAACACTCCATTTCCTTCGCGCAATGAATTGAAGTGTTGGCACAGACTGCTTCTCTTTCATAGAAATGCATTAGTGTTTCTTGTGAATGCTTGTAAGAAGCTTAAGGCACGTTCAAAGGAAAGTGATTTTCTCGGAAAGGACAGCATTTAGAAAGTGAAGCAACACTCCATACACTTCGCACAGTGAATTGAAGTGTTGGAACAGACTGCTTCTCTTTCAGAGAAACGCATGTGAGTTTCTTGTGAATTCTTGCAAGTTGCTTAAGGCACTTTCAAAGGAAAGTGATTTTCTCTGAAAGGACAGCATTTAGAAAGTGAAGCAACACTCCATTCACTTCGCACAGTGAATTGAAGTGTTGGAACAGACTGCTTCTCTTTCACAGAAACGCATGTGAGTTTTTTGTGAATGCTTGAAAGTAGTTTAAGGCACTTTCAAAGGAAAGTGATTTTTTCTGAAAGGACAGAATTTAGAAAGTGAAGCAACACTCCATTCACTTCGCACAGTGAATTGAAGTGTTTGAACAGTCTTCTTCTCTTTCAGAGAAACGCATGTGAGTTTCTTCCTAATGCTTGCAAGTAGCTTAAGGCACTTTCAAGGGAATGTGATTTTCTCTGAAAGGACAGCATTTAGAAAGTGAAGCAACACTCCATTCACTTCGCACAGTGAATTGAAGTGTTGGAACAGACTGCTTCTCTTTTAGAGAAACACATGTGAGTTTCTTCGTAATGCTTTAAGTAGCTTAAGGCACTTTCAAAGGAAAGTGATTTTCTCTGAAAGGACAGCATTTAGAAAGTGAAGCAACACTCCATTCCCTTCGTGCAGTGAATTGAAGTGTTGGAACAGAGTGCTTCTCTTTCATAGAAACGCATTAGTGTTTCTTGTGAATGCTTGCAAGTGGCTTAAGGCACTTTCAAAGGAAAGTGATTTTCTCTGAAAGGACAGCATTTAGAAAGTGAAGCAACACTCCATTCACTTTGTACAGTGAATTGAAGAGTTGGAACAGACTGCCTCTCTTTCAGAGAAATGCATGTGAATTTCTGTTGAATGCTTGTCAGTAGCTTAAGGCTCTTTCAAAGGAAAGTGATTTTCTCTGAAAGGACAGCATTTAGAAAGTAAAGCAACACTCCATTCCCTTCGCGCAATGAATTGAAGTGTTGGAACAGACTGCTTCTCTTTCATAGAAACGCATTAGTGTTTCTTGTGAATGCTTGCAAGTGGCTTAAGGCACTTTTAAAGGAAAGTGATTTTCTCTGAAAGGACAGCATTTAGAAAGTGAAACAACACTCCATTCACTTCGCACAGTGAATTGAAGTGTTGGAACAGACTGCTTCTCTTTCAGAGAAACGCATGTGAGTTTCTGGTGAATGCTTGTAAGAAGCTTAAGGCACTTTCAAAGGAAAGTGATTTTCTCTGAAAGGACAGCATTTAGAAACTGAAGCAACACTCCATTCACTTCGCACAGTGAATTGAAGTGTTGGAACAGACTGCTTCTCTTTAAGAGAAACGCTTGTGAGTTTTTTGTGAATGCTTGAAAGTAGTTTAAGGCACTTTCAAAGGAAAGTGATTTTCTCTGAAAGGACAGAATTTAGAAAGTGATGCAACACTCCATTCACTTCGCACAGTGAATTGAAGTGTTGGAACAGACTGCTTCTCTTTAAGAGAAACGCATGTGAGTTTCTTCCTAATGCTTGTAAGTAGCTTAAGGCACTTTCAAAGGAAAGTGATTTTCTCTGAAAGGACAGCATTTAGAAAGTGAAGCAACACTCCATTCACTTCGCACAGTGAATTGAAGTGTTTGAACAGTCTTCTTCTCTTTCAGAGAAATGCATGTGAGTTTCTGTTGAATGCTTGTCAGTAGCTTAAGGCTCTTTCAAAGGAAAGTGATTTTCTCTGAAAGGACAGCATTTAGAAAGTAAAGCAACACTCCATTCCCTTCGCGCAATGAATTGAAGTGATGGCACAGACTGCTTCTCTTTCATAGAAACGCATTAGTGTTTCTTGTGAATGCTTGTAAGAAGCTTAAGGCACTTTCAAAGGAAAGTGATTTTCTCTGAAAGGACAGCATTTAGAAAGTGAGGCAACACTCCATTCACTTCGCACAGTGAATTGAAGTTTTGGAACAGACTGCTTCTCTTTCAGAGAAATGCATGTGAGTTTTTGATGAATGCTTGTAAGTAGCTTAAGGCACTTTCAAAGGAAAGTGATTTTCTCTGAAAGGAAAGCATTTAGAAAGTGAAGCAACACTCCATTCCCTTCGTGCAGTGAATTGAAGTGTTGGAACAGACTGCTTCTCTTTCAGAGAAACGCATGTGAGTTTCTTCCTAATGCTTTCAAGTAGCTTAAGGCACTTTCAAGGGAAAGTGATTTTCTCTAAAAGGACAGCATTTAGAAAGTGAAGCAACACTCCATTCACTTCGCACAGTGAATTGAAGTGTTGGAACAGACTGCTTCTCTTTCAGAGAAACGCATGTGAGTTTCTGGTAAATGCTTGTAAGTAGCTTAAGGCACTTTCAAAGGAAAGTGATTTTCTCTGAAAGGACAGCATTTAGAAAGTGAAGCAACACTCCATTCACTTCGCACAGTGAAATGAAGTGTTGGAACAGACTGCTTCTCTTTCAGAGAAACGCATGTGAGTTTCTTGTGAATTCTTGCAAGTTGCTTAAGGCACTTTCAAAGGAAAGTGATTTTCTCTGAAAGGACAGCATTTAGAAAGTGAAGCAACACTCCATTCACTTCGCACAGTGAATTGAAGTGTTGGAACAGACTGCTTCTCTTTAAGAGAAACGCATGTGAGTTTTTTGTGAATGCTTGAAAGTAGTTTAAGGCACTTTCAAAGGAAAGTGATTTTCTCTGAAAGGACAGAATTTAGAAAGTGATGCAACACTCCATTCACTTCGCACAGTGAATTGAAGTGTTGGAACAGACTGCTTCTCTTTCAGAGAAACGCATGTGAGTTTCTTCCTAATGCTTGTAAGTAGCTTCAGGCACTTTCAAAGGAAAGTGATTTTCTCTGAAAGGACAGCATTTGGAAAGTGAAGCAACACTCCATTCCCTTCGTGCAGTGAATTGAAGTGTTGGAACAGAGTGCTTCTCTTTCAGAGAAACGCATTAGTGTTTCTTGTGAATGCTTGCAAGTGGCTTAAGGCACTTTCAAAGGAAAGTGATTTTCTCTGAAAGGACAGCATTTAGAAAGTGAAGCAACACTCCATTCACTTTGTACAGTGAATTGAAGTGTTGGAACACTGCTTCTCTTTCAGAGAAACGCATGTGAGTTTTTTGTGAATGCTTGAAAGTAGTTTAAGGCACTTTCAAAGGAAAGTGATTTTCTCTGAAAGGACAGAATTTAGAAAGTGATGCAACACTTTATTCACTTCGCACAGTGAATTGAAGTGTTGGAACAGACTGCTTCTCTTTCAGAGAAACGCATGTGAGTTTCTTCCTAATGCTTGTAAGTAGCTTCAGGCACTTTCAAAGGAAAGTGATTTTCTCTGAAAGGACAGCATTTAGAAAGTGAAGCAACACTCCATTCCCTTCGCACAGTGAATTGAAGTGTTGGAACAGAGTGCTTCTCTTTCATAGAAACGCATTAGTGTTTCTTGTGAATGCTTGCAAGTGGCTTAAGGCACTTTCAAAGGAAAGTGATTTTCTCTGAAAGGACAGCATTTAGAAAGTGAAGCAACACTCCATTCACTTTGTACAGTGAATTGAAGTGTTGGAACAGACTGCCTCTCTTTCAGAGAAATGCATGTGAGTTTCTGTTGAATGCTTGTCAGTAGCTTAAGGCTCTTCCAAAGGAAAGTGATTTTCTCTGAAAGGACAGCATTTAGAAAGTAAAGCAACACTCCATTTCCTTCGCGCAATGAATTGAAGTGTTGGCACAGACTGCTTCTCTTTCATAGAAACGCATTAGTGTTTCTTGTGAATGCTTGTAAGTAGCTTAAGGCACTTTCAAAGGAAAGTGATTTTCTCTGAAAGGACAGCATTTAGAAAGTGAAGCAACACTCCATTCACTTCGCACAGTGAATTGAAGTGTTGGAACAGACTGCTTCTCTTTCAGAGAAACGCATGTGAGTTTCTTGTGAATTCTTGCAAGTTGCTTAAGGCACTTTCAAAGGAAAGTGATTTTCTCTGAAAGGACAGCATTTAGAAAGTGAAGCAACACTCCATTCACTTCGCACAGTGAATTGAAGTGTTGGAACAGACTGCTTCTCTTTCACAGAAACGCATGTGAGTTTTTTGTGAATGCTTGAAAGTAGTTTAAGGCACTTTCAAAGGAAAGTGATTTTTTCTGAAAGGACAGAATTTAGAAAGTGAAGCAACACTCCATTCACTTCGCACAGTGAATTGAAGTGTTTGAACAGTCTTCTTCTCTTTCAGAGAAACGCATGTGAGTTTCTTCCTAATGCTTGCAAGTAGCTTAAGGCACTTTCAAAGGAAAGTGATTTTCTCTGAAAGGACAGCATTTAGAAAGTGAAGCAACACTCCATTCACTTCGCACAGTGAATTGAAGTGTTGGAACAGACTGCTTCTCTTTCAGAGAAACGCATGTGAGTTTTTTGTGAATGCTTGAAAGAAGTTTAAGACACTTTCAAAGGAAAGTGATTTTCTCTGAAAGGACAGAATTTAGAAAGTGAAGCAACACTCCATTCCCTTCGCACAGTGAATTGAAGTGTTTGAACAGTCTTCTTCTCTTTCAGAGAAACGCATGTGAGTTTCTTCCTAATGCTTGCAAGTAGCTTAAGGCACTTTCAAGGGAAAGTGATTTTCTCTGAAAGGACAGCATTTAGAAAGTGAAGCAACACTCCATTCACTTCGCACAGTGAATTGAAGTGTTGGAACAGACTGCTTCTCTTTTAGAGAAACACATGTGAGTTTCTTCGTAATGCTTTAAGTAGCTTAAGGCACTTTCAAAGGAAAGTGATTTTCTCTGAAAGGACAGCATTTAGAAAGTGAAGCAACACTCCATTCCCTTCGTGCAGTGAATTGAAGTGTTGGAACAGACTGCTTCTCTTTCAGAGAAACGCATGTGAGTTTCTTGTGAATTCTTGCAAGTTGCTTAAGGCACTTTCAAAGGAAAGTGATTTTCTCTGAAAGGACAGCATTTAGAAAGTGAAGCAACACTCCATTCACTTCGCACAGTGAATTGAAGTGTTGGAACAGACTGCTTCTCTTTCAGAGAAACGCATGTGAGTTTCTTGTGAATTCTTGCAAGTTGCTTAAGGAACTTTCAAAGGAAAGTGATTTTCTCTGAAAGGACAGCATTTAGAAACTGAAGCAACACTCCATTCACTTCGCACAGTGAATTGAAGTGTTGGAACAGACTGCTTCTCTTTCAGAGAAATGCATGTGAATTTTTTGTGAATGCTTGAAAGTAGTTTAAGGTACTTTCAAAGGAAAGTGATTTTCTCTGAAAGGACAGAATTTAGAAAGTGATGCAACACTCCATTCACTTCGCACAGTGAATTGAAGTGTTGGAACAGACTGCTTCTCTTTCAGAGAAACACATGTGATTTTCTTCCTAATGCTTGTAAGTAGCTTCAGGCACTTTCAAAGAAAAGTGATTTTCTCTGAAAGGACAGCATTTAGAAAGTGAAGCAACACTCCATTCCCTTCGTGCAGTGAATTGAAGTGTTGGAACAGAGTGCTTCTCTTTCATAGAAACGCATTAGTGTTTCTTGTGAATGCTTGCAAGTGGCTTAAGGCACTTTCAAAGGAAAGTGATTTTCTCTGAAAGGACAGCATTTAGAAAGTGAAGCAACACTCCATTCACTTTGTACAGTGAATTGAAGTATTGGAAGAGACTGCCTCTCTTTCAGAGAAATGCAT
Source organism: Myodes glareolus (assembly GCF_982192425.1). NCBI lineage: Eukaryota > Metazoa > Chordata > Mammalia > Rodentia > Cricetidae > Myodes > Myodes glareolus. The sequence goes on from NW_028263213.1 coordinate 2,237,754, forward strand.
GTGAGTTTCTGTTGAATGCTTGTCAGTAGCTTAAGGCTCTTTCAAAGGAAAGTGATTTTCTCTGAAAGGACAGCATTTAGAAAGTAAAGCAACACTCCATTCCGTTCGCGCAATGAATTGAAGTGTTGGCACAGACTGCTTCTCTTTCATAGAAACACATTAGTGTTTCTTGTGAATCCTTGTAAGAAGCTCAAGGCACTTTCAAAGGAAAGTGATTTTCTCTGAAAGGACAGCATTTAGAAAGTGAAGCAACACTCCACTCACTTCGCACATTGAATTGAAGTGTTGGAACAGACTGCTTCTCTTTTCAGAGAAACGCATGTGAGTTTCTTGTGAATTCTTGCAAGTTGCTTCAGGCACTTTCAAAGGAAAGTGATTTTCTCTGAAAGGACAGCATTTAGAAAGTGAAGCAACACTCCATTCACTTCGCACAGTGAATTGAAGTGTTGGAACAGACTGCTTTTCTTTCAGAGAAACGCATGTGAGTTTTTTGTGAATGCTTGAAAGTAGTTTAAGGCACTTTCAAAGGAATGTGATTTTCTCTGAAAGGACAGAATTTAGAAAGTGAAGCAACACTCCATTCACTTCGCACAGTGAATTGAAGTGTTGGAACAGTCTGCTTCTCTTTCAGAGAAACGCATGTGAGTTTCTTCCTAAAGCTTGCAAGTAGCTTAAGGCACTTTCAAAGGAAAGTGATTTTCTCTGAAAGGACAGCATTTAGAAAGTGAAGCAACACTCCATTCACTTCGCACAGTGAATTGAAGTGTTGGAACAGACTGCTTCTCTTTCCGAGAAACGCATGTAAGTTTCTTGTGAATTCTTGCAAGTTGCTTCAGGCACTTTCATAGGAAAGTGATTTTCTCTGAAAGGACAGCATTTAGAAAGTGAAGCAACACTCCATTCACTTCGCACAGTGAATTGAAGTGTTGGAACAGACTGCTTCTCTTTTCAGAGAAACGCATGTGAGTTTCTTGTGAATTCTTGCAAGTTGCTTCAGGCACTTTCAAAGGAAAGTGATTTTCTCTGAAAGGACAGCATTTAGAAAGTGAAGCAACACTCCATTCACTTCGCACAGTGAATTGAAGTGTTGGAACAGACTGCTTCTCTTTCAGAGAAATGCATGTGAGTTTCTGTTGAATGCTTGTAAGTAGCTTAAGGCACTTTCAAAGGAAAGTGATTTTCTCTGAAAGGACAGAATTTAGAAAGTGAAGCAACACTCCATTCACTCCGCACAGTGAATTGAAGTGTTGGAACAGACTGCTTCTCTTTCAGAGAAACGCATGTGAGCTTCTTCCTAATGCTTGCAAGTAGCTTAAGGCACTTTCAAAGGAAAGTGATTTTCTCTGAAAGGACAGCATTTAGAAAGTGTAGCAACACTCCATTCACTTCGCACAGTGAATAGAAGTGTTGGAACAGACTGCTTCTCTTTCAGAGAAACGCATGTGAGTTTCTTGTGAATGCTTGCAAGTTGCTTAAGGCACTTTCAAAGGAAAGTGATTTTCTCTGAAAGGACAGCATTTAGAAAGTGAAGCAACACTCCATTCACTTTGTACAGTGAATTGAAGTGTTGGAACAGACTGCCTCTCTTTCAGAGAAATGCATAAGAGTTTCTGTTGAATGCTTGTCAGTAGCTTAAGGCTCTTTCAAAGGAAAGTGATTTTCTCTGAAAGGACAGCATTTAGAAAGTAAAGCAACACTCCATTCCCTTCGCGCAATGAATTGAAGTGAAGGAATAGACTGCTTCTTTTTCATAGAAACGCATTAGTGTTTCTTGTGAATGCTTGTAAGAAGCTTAAGGCACTTTCAAAGGAAAGTGATTTTCTCTGAAAGGACAGCATTTAGAAAGTGAGGCAACACTCCATTCACTTCGCACAGTGAATTGAAGTGTTGGAACAGACTGCTTCTCTTTCAGAGAAATGCATGTGAGTTTCTGTTGAATGCTTGTAAGTAGCTTAAGGCACTTTCAAAGGAAAGTGATTTTCTCTGAAAGGACAGCATTTAGAAAGTGAAGCAACAATCCATTCCCTTCATGCAGTGAATTGAAGTGTTGGAACAGACTGCTTCTCTTTCAGAGAAACGCATGTGAGTTTCTTCCTAATGCTTGCAAGTAGCTTAAGGCACTTTCAAGGGAAAGTGATTTTCTCTGAAAGGACAGCATTTAGAAAGTGAAGCAACACTCCATTCACTTCGCACAGTGAATTGAAGTGTTGGAACAGACTGCTTCTCTTTCAGAGAAACGCATGTGAGTTTCTTCCTAATGCTTTAATTAGCTTAAGGCACTTTCAAAGGAAAGTGATTTTCTCTGAAAGGACAGCATTTAGAAAGTGAAGCAACACTCCATTCCCTTCGTGCAGTGAATTGAAGTGTTGGAACAAAGTGCTTCTCTTTCATAGAAACCCGTTAGTGTTTCTTGTGAATGCTTGCAAGTGGCTTAAGGCACTTTCAAAGGAAAGTGATTTTCTCTGAAAGGACAGCATTTAGAAAGTGAAGCAACACTCCATTCACTTTGTACAGTGAATTGAAGAGTTGGAACAGACTGCCTCTCTTTCAGAGAAATGCATGTGAATTTCTGTTGAATGCTTGTCAGTAGCTTAAGGCTCTTTCAAAGGAAAGTGATTTTCTCTGAAAGGACAGCATTTAGAAAGTAAAGCAACACTCCATTCCCTTTGCGCAATGAATTGAAGTGTTGGAACAGACTGCTTCTCTTTCATAGAAACGCATTAGTGTTTCTTGTGAATGCTTGTAAGAAGCTTAAGGCACTTTCAAAGGAAAGTGATTTTCTCTGAAAGGACAGCATTTAGAAAGTGAAGCAACACTCCATTCACTTCGCACAGTGAATTGAAGTGTTGGAACAGACTGCTTCTCTTTCAGAGAAACGCATGTGAGTTTCTTGTGAACTCTTGCAGGTTGCTTAAGGCACTTTCAAAGGAAAGTGATTTTCTCTGAAAGGACAGCATTTAGAAAGTGAAGCAACACTCCATTCACTTCGCACAGTGAAATGAAGTGTTGGAACAGACTGCTTCTCTTTCAGAGAAATGCATGTGAGTTTCTGTTGAATGCTTGTAAGTAGCTTTAGGCACTTTCAAAGGAAAGTGATTTTCTCTGAAAGGACAGCATTTAGAAAGTGAAGCAACACTCCATTCACTTCGCACAGTGAATTGAAGTATTGGAACAGACTGCTTCTCTTTCAGAGAAACGCATGTGAGTTTCTGGTGAATGCTTGTAAGTAGCTTAAGGCACTTTCAAAGGAAAGTGATTTTCTCTGAAAGGACAGCATTTAGAAAGTGAAGCAACACTCCATTCACTTCGCACAGTGAATTGAAGTGTTGGAACAGTCTGCTTCTCTTTCAGAGAAACGCATGTGAGTTTCTTCCTAATGCTTGCAAGTAGCTTAAGGCACTTTCAAAGGAAAGTGATTTTCTCTGAAAGGACAGCATTTAGAAAGTGAAGCAACACTCCATTCACTTCGCACAGTGAATTGAAGTGTTGGAACAGACTCCTTCTCTTTCAGAGAAATGCATGTGAGTTTCTGGTGAATGCTTGTAAGTAGCTTAAGGCACTTTCAAAGGAAAGTGATTTTCTCTGAAAGGACAGCATTTAGAAAGTGAAGCAACACTCCATTCCCTTCGTGCAGTGAATTGAAGTGTTGGAACAGAGTGCTTCTCTTTCATAGAAACGCATTAGTGTTTCTTGTGAATGCTTGCAAGTGGCTTAAGGCACTTTCAAAGGAAAGTGATTTTCTCTGAAAGGACAGCATTTAGAAAGTGAAGCAACACTCCATTCCCTTCGTGCAGTGAATTGAAGTGTTGGAACAGACTGCTTCTCTTTCAGAGAAACGCATGTGAGTTCCTTCCTAATGCTTGCAAGTAGCTTAAGGCACTTTCAAGGTAAAGTGTTTTTCTCTGAAAGGACAGCATTTTAGAAAGTGAACCAACACTCCATTCACTTCGCACAGTGAATTGAAGTGTTGGAACAGACTGCTTCTCTTTCAGAGAAACGCATGTGAGTTTCTTCCTAATGCTTTAAGTAGCTAAAGGCACTTTCAAAGGAAAGTGATTTTCTCTGAAAGGACAGCATTTAGAAAGTGAAGCAACACTCCATTCCCTTCGTTTAGTGAATTGAAGTGTTGGAACCGAGTGCTTCTCTTTCATAGAAACGCATTAGTGTTTCTTGTGAATGTTTGCAAGTGGCTTAAGGCACTTTCAAAGGAAAGTGATTTTCTCTGAAAGGACAGCATTTAGAAAGTGAAGCAACACTCCATTCACTTTGTACAGTGAATTGAAGAGTTGGAACAGACTGCCTCTCTTTCAGAGAAATGCATGTGAATTTCTGTTGAATGCTTGTCAGTAGCTTAAGGCTCTTTCAAAGGAAAGTGATTTTCTCTGAAAGGACAGCATTTAGAAAGTAAAGCAACACTCCATTCACTTCGCGCAATGAATTGAAGTGTTGGAACAGACTGCTTCTCTTTCATAGAAACGCATTAGTGTTTCTTGTGAATGCTTGTAAGAAGCTTAAGGCACTTTCAAAGGAAAGTGATTTTCTCTGAAAGGACAGCATTTAGAAAGTGAAGCAACACTCCATTCACTTCGCACAGTGAATTGAAGTGTTGGAACAGACTGCTTCTCTTTCAGAGAAACGCATGTGAGTTTCTTGTGAACTCTTGCAGGTTGCTTAAGGCACTTTCAAAGGAAAGTGATTTTCTCTGAAAGGACAGAATTTAGAAAGTGAAGCAACACTCCATTCACTTCGCACAGTGAATTGAAGTGTTGGAACAGACTGCTTCTCTTTAAGAGAAACGCATGTGAGTTTTTTGTGAATGCTTGAAAGTAGTTAAAGGCACTTTCAAAGGAAAGTGATTTTCTCTGAAAGGACAGAATTTAGAAAGTGATGCAACACTCCATTCACTTCGCATAGTGAATTGAAGTGTTGGAACAGACTGCTTCTCTTTCAGAGAAACGCATGTGAGTTTCTTGTGAACTCTTGCAGGTTGCTTAAGGCACTTTCAAAGGAAAGTGATTTCTCTGAAAGGACAGAATTTAGAAAGGGATGTAACACTCCATTCACTTCGCACAGTGAATTGAAGTGTTGGAACGGACTGCTTCTCTTTCAGAGAAACGCATGTGAGTTTCTTGTGAACTCTTGCAGGTTGCTTAAGGCACTTTCAAAGGAAAGTGATTTTCTCTGAAAGGACAGCATTTAGAAAGTGAAGCAACACTCCATTCCCTTCGTGCAGTGAATTGAAGTGTTGGAACAGACTGCTTCTCTTTCAGAGAAATGCATGTGAGTTTCTGTTGAATGCTTTAAGTAGCTTAAGGCACTTTCAAAGGAAAGTGATTTTCTCTGAAAGGACAGCATTTAGAAAGTGAAGCAACACTCCATTCACTTCGCACAGTGAATTGAAGTATTGGAACAGACTGCTTCTCTTTCAGAGAAACGCATGTGAGTTTCTGGTGAATGCTTGTAAGTAGCTTAAGGCACTTTCAAAGGAAAGTGATTTTCTCTGAAAGGACAGCATTTAGAAAGTGAAGCAACACTCCATTCACTTCGCACAGTGAATTGAAGTGTTGGAACAGACTGCTTCTCTTTCAGAGAAACGCATGTGAGTTTCTTGTGAATTCTTGCAAGTTGCTTAAGGCACTTTCAATGGAAAGTGATTTTCTCTGAAAGGACATCATTTAGAAACTGAAGCAACACTCCATTCACTTCGCACAGTGAATTGAAGTGTTGGAACAGACTGCTTCTCTTTCAGAGAAACACATGTGATTTTCTTCCTAATGCTTGTAAGTAGCTTCAGGCACTTTCAAAGGAAAGTGATTTTCTCTGAAAGGACAGCATTTAGAAAGTGAAGCAACACTCCATTCCCTTCGTGCAGTGAATTGAAGTGTTGAAACAGAGTGCTTCTCTTTCATAGAAACGCATTAGTGTTTCTTGTGAATGCTTGCAAGTGGCTTAAGGCACTTTCAAAGGAAAGTGATTTTCTCTGAAAGGACAGCATTTAGAAAGTGAAGCAACACTCCATTCACTTTGTACAGTGAATTGAAGTGTTGGAACAGACTGCCTCTCTTTCAGAGAAATGCATGTGAGTTTCTGTTGAATGCTTGTCAGTAGCTTAAGGCTCTTTCAAAGGAAAGTGATTTTCTCTGAAAGGACAGCATTTAGAAAGTAAAGCAACACTCCATTCCCTTCGCGCAATGAATTGAAGTGATGGCACAGACTGCTTCTCTTTCATAGAAACGCATTAGTGTTTCTTGTGAATGCTTGTAAGAAGCTCAAGGCACTTTCAAAGGAAAGTGATTTTCTCTGAAAGGACAGCATTTAGAAAGTGAAGCAACACTCCACTCACTTCGCACATTGAATTGAAGTGTTGGAACAGACTGCTTCTCTTTCAGAGAAACGCATGTGAGTTTCTTGTGAATTCTTGCAAGTTGCTTCAGGCACTTTCAAAGGAAAGTGATTTTCTCTGAAAGGACAGCATTTAGAAAGTGAAGCAACACTCCATTCACTTCGCACAGTGAATTGAAGTTTTGGAACAGACTGCTTTTCTTTCAGAGAAACGCATGTGAGTTTTTTGTGAATGCTTGAAAGTAGTTTAAGGCACTTTCAAAGGAATGTGATTTTCTCTGAAAGGACAGAATTTAGAAAGTGAAGCAACACTCCATTCACTTCGCACAGTGAATTGAAGTGTTGGAACAGTCTGCTTCTCTTTCAGAGAAACGCATGTGAGTTTCTTCCTAATGCTTGCAAGTAGCTAAAGGCACTTTCAAAGGAAAGTGATTTTCTCTGAAAGAACAGCATTTAGAAAGTGAAGCAACACTCCATTCACTTCGCACAGTGAATTGAAGTGTTGGAACAGACTGCTTCTCTTTCATAGAAACGCATTAGTGTTTCTTGTTAATGCTTGCAAGTGGCTTAAGGCACTTTCAAAGGAAAGTGATTTTCTCTGAAAGGACAGCATTTAGAAAGTGAAACAACACTCCATTCCCTTCGTGCAGTGAATTGAAGTGTTGGAACAGACTGCTTCCCTTTCAGAGAAACGCATGTGAGTTTTTTGTGAATGCTTGAAAGTAGTTTAAGGCACTTTCAAAGGAAAGTGATTTTCTCTGAAAGGACAGAATTTAGAAAGTGATGCAACACTCCATTCACTTCGCACAGTGAATTGAAGTGTTGGAACAGACTGCTTCTCTTTCAGAGAAACGCATGTGAGTTTCTTCCTAATGCTTGTAAGTAGCTTCAGGCACTTTCAAAGGAAAGTGATTTTCTCTGAAAGGACAGCATTTAGGAAGTGAAGCAACACTCCATTCCCTTCGTGCAGTGAATTGAAGTGTTGGAACAGAGTGCTTCTCTTTCATAGAAACGCATTAGTGTTTCTTGTGAATGCTTGCAAGTGGCTTAAGGCACTTTCAAAGGAAAGTGATTTTCTCTGAAAGGACAGCATTTAGAAAGTGAAGCAACACTCCATTCACTTTGTACAGTGAATTGAAGTGTTGGAACAGACTGCCTCTCTTTCAGAGAAATGCATGTGAGTTTCTGTTGAATGCTTGTCAGTAGCTTAAGGCTCTTTCAAAGGAAAGTGATTTTCTCTGAAAGGACAGCATTTAGAAAGTAAAGCAACACTTCATTCCCTTCGCGCAATGAATTGAAGTGTTGGCACAGACTGCTTCTCTTTCATAGAAACGCATTAGTGTTTCTTGTGAATGCTTGTAAGAAGGTTAAGGCACTTTCAAAGGAAAGTGATTTTCTCTGAAAGGACAGCATTTAGAAAGTGAAGCAACACTCCATTCACTTCGCACAGTGAATTGAAGTGTTGGAACAGACTGCTTCTCTTTCAGAGAAACGCATGTGAGTTTCTTGTGAATTCTTGCAAGTTGCTTAAGGCACTTTCAAAGGAAAGTGATTTTCTCTGAAAGGACAGCATTTAGAAAGTGAAGCAACACTCCATTCCCTTCGTGCAGTGAATTGAAGTGTTGGAACAGAGTGCTTCTCTTTCATAGAAACGCATTAGTGTTTCTTGTGAATGCTTGCAAGTGGCTTAAGGCACTTTCAAAGGAAAGTGATTTTCTCTGAAAGGACAGCATTTAGAAAGTGAAGCAACACTCCATTCCCTTCGTGCAGTGAATTGAAGTATTGGAACAGACTGCTTCTCTTTCAGAGAAACGCATGTGAGTTTCTTCCTAATGCTTGCAAGTAGCTTAAGGCACTTTCAAGGGAAAGTGCTTTTCTCTGAAAGGACAGCATTTAGAAAGTGAAGCAACACTCCATTCACTTCGCACAGTGAATTGAAGTGTTGGAACAGACTGCTTCTCTTTCAGAGAAACGCATGTGAGTTTCTGGTGAGTGCTTGTAAGTAGCTTAAGGCACTTTCAAAGGAAAGTGATTTTCTCTGAAAGGACAGCATTTAGAAAGTGAAGCAACACTCCATTCACTTCGCACAGTGAATTGAAGAGTTGGAACAGACTGCTTCTCTTTCAGAGAAATGCATGTGAGTTTCTGTTGAATGCTTGTAAGTAGCTTAAGGCACTTTCAAAGGAAAGTGATTTTCTCTGAAAGGACAGCATTTAGAAAGTGAAGCAACACTCCATTCACTTCGCAGAGTGAATTGAAGTGTTGGAACAGACTGCTTCTCTTTCAGAGAAGCGCATGTGAGTTTTTTGTGAATGCTTGAAAGTAGTTTAAGGCACTTTCAAAGGAAAGTGATTTTCTCTGAAAGGACAGAATTTAGAAAGTGATGCAACACTCCATTCACTTCGCACAGTGAATTGAAGTGTTGGAACAGACTGCTTCTCTTTCAGAGAAACGCATGTGAGTTTCTTCCTAATGCTTGTAAGTAGCTTCAGGCACTTTCAAAGGAAAGTGATTTTCTCTGAAAGGACAGCATTTAGAAAGTGAAGCAACACTCCATTCCCTTCGTGCAGTGAATTGAAGTGTTGGAACAGAGTGCTTCTCTTTCATAGAAACGCATTAGTGTTTCTTGTGAATGCTTGCAAGTGGCTTAAGGCACTTTCAAAGGAAAGTGATTTTCTCTGAAAGGACAGCATTTAGAAAGTGAAGCAACACTCCATTCACTTTGTACAGTGAATTGAAGTGTTGGAACAGACTGCCTCTCTTTCAGAGAAATGCATGTGAGTTTCTGTTGAATGCTTGTCAGTAGCTTAAGGCTCTTTCAAAGGAAAGTGATTTTCTCTGAAAGGACAGCATTTAGAAAGTAAAGCAACACTCCATTCCCTTCGCGCAATGAATTGAAGTGTTGGCACAGACTGCTTCTCTTTCATAGAAACGCATTAGTGTTTCTTGTGAATGCTTGTAAGAAGCTTAAGGCACTTTCAAAGGAAAGTGATTTTCTCTGAAAGGACAGCATTTAGAAAGTGAAGCAACACTCCATTCACTTCGCACAGTGAATTGAAGTGTTGGAACAGACTGCTTCTCTTTCAGAGAAACACATGTGAGTTTCTTGTGAATTCTTGCAAGTTGCTTAAGGCACTTTCAAAGGAAAGTGATTTTCTCTGAAAGGACAGCATTTAGAAAGTGAAGCAACACTCCATTCACTTCGCACAGTGAATTGAAGTGTTGGAACAGACTGCTTCTCTTTCACAGAAACGCATGTGAGTTTTTTGTGAATGCTTGAAAGTAGTTTAAGGCACTTTCAAAGGAAAGTGATTTTCTCTGAAAGGACAGAATTTAGAAAGTGATGCAACACTCTATTCACTTCGCACAGTGAATTGAAGTGTTGGAACAGACTGCTTCTCTTTCAGAGAAACGCATGTGAGTTTCTTCCTAATGCTTGTACGTAGCTTCAGGCACTTTCAAAGGAAAGTGATTTTCTCTGAAAGGACAGCATTTAGAAAGTGAAGCAACACTCCATTCCCTTTGTGCAGTGAATTGAAGTGTTGGAACAGAGTGCTTCTCTTTCATAGAAACGCATTAGTGTTTCTTGTGAATGCTTGCAAGTGGCTTAAGGCACTTTCAAAGGAAAGTGATTTTCTCTGAAAGGACAGCATTTAGAAAGTGAAGCAACACTCCATTCACTTTGTACAGTGAATTGAAGTGTTGGAACAGACTGCCTCTCTTTCAGAGAAATGCATGTGAGTTTCTGTTGAATGCTTGTCAGTAGCTTAAGGCTCTTTCCAAGGAAAGTGATTTTCTCTGAAAGGACAGCATTTAGAAAGTAAAGCAACACTCCATTTCCTTCGCGCAATGAATTGAAGTGTTGGAACAGACTGCTTCTCTTTCATAGAAACGCATTAGTGTTTCTTGTGAATGCTTGTAAGAAGCTTAAGGCACTTTCAAAGGAAAGTGATTTTCTCTGAAAGGACAGCATTTAGAAAGTGAAGCAACACTCCATTCACTTCGCACAGTGAATTGAAGTGTTGGAACAGACTGCTTCTCTTTCAGAGAAACGCATGTGAGTTTCTTGTGAACTCTTGCAGGTTGCTTAATGCACTTTCAAAGGAAAGTGATCTTCTCTGAAAGGACAGCATTTAGAAAGTGAAGCAACACTCCATTCACTTCGCACAGTGAATTGAAGTGTTAGAACAGACTGCTTCTCTTTCAGAGAAACGCATGTGAGTTTTTTGTGAATGCTTGAAAGTAGCTTAAGGCACTTTCAAAGGAAAGTGATTTTCTCTGAAAGGACAGCATTTAGAAAGTGAAGCAACACTCCATTCACTTCGCAGAGTGAATTGAAGTATTGGAACAGACTGCTTCTCTTTCAGAGAAACGCATGTGAGTTTCTGGTGAATGCTTGTAAGTAGCTTAAGGCACTTTCAAAGGAAAGTGATTTTCTCTGAAAGGACAGCATTTAGAAAGTGAAGCAACACTCCATTCACTTCGCAGAGTGAATTGAAGTTTTGGAACAGACTGCTTCTCTTTCAGAGAAACGCATGTGAGTTTCTGGTGAATGCTTGTAAGTAGCTTAAGGCCCTTTCAAAGGAAAGTGATTTTCTCTGAAAGGACAGCATTTAGAAAGTGAAGCAACACTCCATTCACTTCGCACAGTGAATTGAAGTGTTGGAACAGACTGCTTCTCTTTCAGAGAAACGCATGTGAGTTTCTTGTGAATTCTTGCAAGTTGCTTAAGGCACTTTCAAAGGAAAGTGATTTTCTCTGAAAGGACAGCATTTAGAAAGTGAAGCAACACTCCATTCACTTTGTACAGTGAATTGAAGTGTTGGAACAGACTGCCTCTCTTTCAGAGAAATGCTTGTGAATTTCTGTTGAATGCTTGTCAGTAGCTTAAGGCTCTTTCAAAGGAAAGTGATTTTCTCTGAAAGGACAGCATTTAGAAAGTAAAGCAACACTCCATTCCCTTCGCGCAATGAATTGAAGTGTTGGCACAGACTGCTTCTCTTTCATAGAAATGCATTAGTGTTTCTTGTGAATGCTTGTAAGAAGCTTAAGGCACTTTCAAAGGAAAGTGATTTTCTCTGAAAGGACAGAATTTAGAAAGTGAAGCAACACTCCATTCACTTCGCACAGTGAATTGAAGTGTTGGAACAGACTGCTTCTCTTTCAGAGAAATGCATGTGAGTTTCTTCCTAATGCTTGTAAGTAGCTTAAGGCACTTTCAAAGGAAAGTGATTTTCTCTGAAAGGACAGCATTTAGAAAGTGAAGCAACACTCCATTCACTTCGCACAGTGAATTGAAGTATTGGAACAGACTGCTTCTCTTTCAGAGAAACGCATGTGAGTTTCTGGTGAATGCTTGTAAGTAGCTTAAGGCACTTTCAAAAGAAAGTGATTTTCTCTGAAAGGACAGCATTTAGAAAGTGAAGCAACACTCCATTCACTTCGCAGAGTGAATTGAAGTATTGGAACAGACTGCTTCTCTTTCCGAGAAACGCATGTGAGTTTCTTGTGAATTCTTGCAAGTTGCTTAAGGCACTTTCAAAGGAAAGTGATTTTCTCTGAAAGGACAGCATTTAGAAAGTGAAGCAACACTCCATTCACTTCGCACAGTGAATTGAAGTGTTGGAACAGACTGCTTCTCTTTCAGAGAAACGCATGTGAGTTTTTTGTGAATGCTTGAAAGTAGTTTAAGGCACTTTCAAAGGAAAGTGATTTTCTCTGAAAGGACAGAATTTAGAAAGTGAAGCAACACTCCATTCACTTCGCACAGTGAATTGAAGTGTTTGAACAGTCTGCTTCTCTTTCAGAGAAACGCATGTGAGTTTCTTCCTAATGCTTGCAAGTAGCTTAAGGCACTTTCAAAAGAAAGTGATTTTCTCTGAAAGGACAGCATTTAGAAAGTGAAGCAACACTCCATTCACTTCGCACAGTGAATTGAAGTGTTGGAACAGACTGCTTCTCTTTCAGAGAAACGCATGTGAGTTTCTGCTGAATGCTTGTAAGAAGCTTAAGGCACTTTCAAAGGAAAGTGATTTTCTCTGAAAGGACAGCATTTAGAAACTGAAGCAACACTCCATTCACTTCGCACAGAGAATTGAAGTGTTGGAACAGACTGCTTCTCTTTAAGAGAAACGCATGTGAGTTTTTTGTGAATGCTTGAAAGTAGTTTAAGGCACTTTCAAAGGAAAGTGATTTTCTCTGAAAGGACAGAATTTAGAAACTGAAGCAACACTCCATTCACCTCGCACAGTGAATTGAAGTGTTGGAACAGACTGCTTCTCTTTCAGAGAAACGCATGTGAGTTTTTTGTGAGTGCTTGAAAGTAGTTTAAGGCACTTTCAAAGGAAAGTGATTTTCTCTGAAAGGACAGAATTTAGAAAGTGATGCAACACTCCATTCACTTCGCACAGTGAATTGAAGTGTTGGAACAGACTGCTTCTCTTTCAGAGAAACGCATGTCAGTTCCTTCCTAATGCTTGTAAGTAGCTTCAGGCACTTTCAAAGGAAAGTGATTTTCTCTGAAAGGACAGCATTTAGAAAGTGAAGCAACACTCCATTCCCTTCGTGCAGTGAATTGAAGTGTTGGAACAGAGTGCTTCTCTTTCATAGAAACGCATTAGTGTTTCTTGTGAATGCTTGCAAGTGGCTTAAGGCACTTTCAAAGGAAAGTGATTTTCTCTGAAAGGACAGCATTTAGAAAGTGAAGCAACACTCCATTCACTTTGTACAGTGAATTGAAGTGTTGGAACAGACTGCCTCTCTTTCAGAGAAATGCATGTGAGTTTCTGTTGAATGCTTGTCAGTAGCTTAAGGCTCTTTCAAAGGAAAGTGATTTTCTCTGAAAGGACAGCATTTAGAAAGTAAAGCAACACTCCATTCCCTTCGCGCAATGAATTGAAGTGATGGCACAGACTGCTTCTCTTTCATAGAAACGCATTAGTGTTTCTTGTGAATGCTTGTTAGAAGCTTAAGGCACTTTCAAAGGAAAGTGATTTTCTCTGAAAGAACAGCATTTAGAAAGTGAAGCAACACTCCATTCACTTCGCACAGTGAATTGAAGTGTTGGAACAGACTGCTTCTCTTTCAGAGAAACGCATGTGAGTTTCTTCCTAATGCTTGTAAGTAGCTTCAGGCACTTTCAAAGGAAAGTGATTTTCTCTGAAAGGACAGCATTTAGAAAGTGAAGCAACACTCCATTCACTTCGCACAGAGAAATGAAGTGTTGTAACAGACTGCTTCTCTTTCAGAGAAACGCATTAGTGTTTCTTGTGAATGCTTGTAAGTGGCTTAAGGCGCTTTCAAAGGAAAGTGATTTTCTCTGAAAGGACAGCATTTAGAAAGTGAAGCAACACTCCATTCACTTCGCACAGTGAATTGAAGTGTTGGAACAGACTGCTTCTCTTTCCGAGAAACGCATGTGAGTTTCTTGTGAATTCTTGCATGTTGCTTCAGGCACTTTCATAGGAAAGTGATTTTCTCTGAAAGGACAGAATTTAGAAAGTGATGCAACACTCCATTCACTTCGCACAGTGAATTGAAGTGTTGGAACAGACTGCTTCTCTTTCAGAGAAACGCATGTGAGTTTCTTCCTAATGCTTGTAAGTAGCTTAAGGCACTTTCAAAGGAAAGTGATTTTCTCTGAAAGGACAGAATTTAGAAAGTGAAGCAACACTCCATTCCCTTCGTGCAGTGAATTGAAGTGTTGGAACAGAGTGCTTCTCTTTCATAGAAATGCATTAGTGTTTCTTGTGAATGCTTGCAAGTGGCTTAAGGCACTTTCAAAGGAAAGTGATTTTCTCTGAAAGGACAGCATTTAGAAAGTGAAGCAACACTCCATTCACTTCGCACAGTGAATTGAAGTGTTGGAACAGACTGCTTCTCTTTCAGAGAAACGCATGTGAGTTTTTTGTGAATGCTTGAAAGTAGTTTAAGGCACTTTCAAAGGAAAGTGATTTTCTCTGAAAGGACAGAATTTAGAAAGTGAAGCAACACTCCATTCACTTCGCACAGTGAATTGAAGTGTTGGAACAGACTGCTTCTCTTTCAGAGAAATGCATGTGATTTTCTGTTGAATGCTTGCAAGTAGCTTAAGGCACTTTCAAAGGTAAGTGATTTTCTCTGAAAGGACAGAATTTAGAAAGTGAAGCAACACTCCATTCACTTCGCACAGTGAATTGAAGTGTTGGAACAGACTGCTTCTCTTTCAGAGAAACGCATGTGAGCTTCTTCCTAATGCTTGCAAGTAGCTTAAGGCACTTTCAAAGGAAAGTGATTTTCTCTGAAAGGACAGCATTTAGAAAGTGAAGCAACACTCCATTCACTTCGCACAGTGAATAGAAGTGTTGGAACAGACTGCTTCTCTTTCAGAGAAACGCATGGGAGTTTCTTGTGAATGCTTGCAAGTTGCTTAAGGCACTTTCAAAGGAAAGTGATTTTCTCTGAAAGGACAGCATTTAGAAAGTGAAGCAACCCTCCATTCACTTTGTACAGTGAATTGAAGTGTTGGAACAGACTGCCTCTCTTTCAGAGAAATGCATGTGAGTTTCTGTTGAATGCTTGTAAGTAGCTTAAGGCACTTTCAAAGGAAAGTGATTTTCTCTGAAAGGACAGCATTTAGAAAGTGAAGCAACACTCCAATCACTTCGCACAGTGAAATGAAGTGTTGGAACAGACTGCTTCTCTTTCAGAGAAATGCATGTGAGTTTCTGTTGAATGCTTGTAAGAAGCTTAAGGCACTTTCAAAGGAAAGTGATTTTCTCTGAAAGGACAGCATTTAGAAAGTGAAGCAACACTCCATTCACTTCGCACAGTGAATTGAAGTGTTGGAACAGACTGCTTC
Organism: Myodes glareolus; assembly: GCF_982192425.1. Taxonomy (NCBI): domain Eukaryota; kingdom Metazoa; phylum Chordata; class Mammalia; order Rodentia; family Cricetidae; genus Myodes; species Myodes glareolus. Next base: position 2,252,935 of record NW_028263213.1, read on the forward strand.
TCTTTCAGAGAAACGCATGTGAGTTTCTTCCTAATGCTTGTAAGTAGCTTCAGGCACTTTCAAAGGAAAGTGATTTTCTCTGAAAGGACAGCATTTAGAAAGTGAAGCAACACTCCATTCACTTCGCACAGAGAAATGAAGTGTTGTAACAGACTGCTTCTCTTTCAGAGAAACGCATTAGTGTTTCTTGTGAATGCTTGTAAGTGGCTTAAGGCGCTTTCAAAGGAAAGTGATTTTCTCTGAAAGGACAGCATTTAGAAAGTGAAGCAACACTCCATTCACTTCGCACAGTGAATTGAAGTGTTGGAACAGACTGCTTCTCTTTCCGAGAAACGCATGTGAGTTTCTTGTGAATTCTTGCATGTTGCTTCAGGCACTTTCATAGGAAAGTGATTTTCTCTGAAAGGACAGAATTTAGAAAGTGATGCAACACTCCATTCACTTCGCACAGTGAATTGAAGTGTTGGAACAGACTGCTTCTCTTTCAGAGAAACGCATGTGAGTTTCTTCCTAATGCTTGTAAGTAGCTTAAGGCACTTTCAAAGGAAAGTGATTTTCTCTGAAAGGACAGAATTTAGAAAGTGAAGCAACACTCCATTCCCTTCGTGCAGTGAATTGAAGTGTTGGAACAGAGTGCTTCTCTTTCATAGAAATGCATTAGTGTTTCTTGTGAATGCTTGCAAGTGGCTTAAGGCACTTTCAAAGGAAAGTGATTTTCTCTGAAAGGACAGCATTTAGAAAGTGAAGCAACACTCCATTCACTTCGCACAGTGAATTGAAGTGTTGGAACAGACTGCTTCTCTTTCAGAGAAACGCATGTGAGTTTTTTGTGAATGCTTGAAAGTAGTTTAAGGCACTTTCAAAGGAAAGTGATTTTCTCTGAAAGGACAGAATTTAGAAAGTGAAGCAACACTCCATTCACTTCGCACAGTGAATTGAAGTGTTGGAACAGACTGCTTCTCTTTCAGAGAAATGCATGTGATTTTCTGTTGAATGCTTGCAAGTAGCTTAAGGCACTTTCAAAGGTAAGTGATTTTCTCTGAAAGGACAGAATTTAGAAAGTGAAGCAACACTCCATTCACTTCGCACAGTGAATTGAAGTGTTGGAACAGACTGCTTCTCTTTCAGAGAAACGCATGTGAGCTTCTTCCTAATGCTTGCAAGTAGCTTAAGGCACTTTCAAAGGAAAGTGATTTTCTCTGAAAGGACAGCATTTAGAAAGTGAAGCAACACTCCATTCACTTCGCACAGTGAATAGAAGTGTTGGAACAGACTGCTTCTCTTTCAGAGAAACGCATGGGAGTTTCTTGTGAATGCTTGCAAGTTGCTTAAGGCACTTTCAAAGGAAAGTGATTTTCTCTGAAAGGACAGCATTTAGAAAGTGAAGCAACCCTCCATTCACTTTGTACAGTGAATTGAAGTGTTGGAACAGACTGCCTCTCTTTCAGAGAAATGCATGTGAGTTTCTGTTGAATGCTTGTAAGTAGCTTAAGGCACTTTCAAAGGAAAGTGATTTTCTCTGAAAGGACAGCATTTAGAAAGTGAAGCAACACTCCAATCACTTCGCACAGTGAAATGAAGTGTTGGAACAGACTGCTTCTCTTTCAGAGAAATGCATGTGAGTTTCTGTTGAATGCTTGTAAGAAGCTTAAGGCACTTTCAAAGGAAAGTGATTTTCTCTGAAAGGACAGCATTTAGAAAGTGAAGCAACACTCCATTCCCTTCGTGCTGTGAATTGAAGTGTTGGAACAGACTGCTTCTCTTTCATAGAAACGCATTAGTGTTTCTTGTGAATGCTTGTAAGAAGCTTAAGGCACTTTCTAAGGAAAGTGATTTTCTCTGAAAGGACAGCATTTAGAAAGTGAGGCAACACTCCATTTACTTCGCAGAGTGAATTGAAGTGTTGGAACAGACTGCTTCTCTTTCAGAGAAACGCATGTAAGTTTCTGTTGAATGCTTGTAAGTAGCTTAAGGCACTTTCAAAGGAAAGTGATTTTCTTTGAAAGGACAGCATTTAGAAAGTGAAGCAACACTCCATTCCCTTCGTGCAGTGAATTGAAGTGTTGGAACAGACTGCTTCTCTTTCAGAGAAACGCATGTGAGTTTCTTCCTAATGCTTGCAAGTAGCTTAAGGCACTTTCAAGGGAAAGTGATTTTCTCTGAAAGGACAGCATTTAGAAAGTGAAGCAACACTCCATTCACTTCGCACAGTGAATTGAAGTGTTGGAACAGACTGCTTCTCTTTCAGAGAAACGCATGTGAGTTTCTGGTGAATGCTTGTAAGTAGCTTAAGGCACTTTCAAAGGAAAGTGATTTTCTCTGAAAGGACAGCATTTAGAAAGTGAAGCAACACTCCATTCACTTCGCACAGTGAATTGAAGTGTTGGAACAGACTGCTTCTCTTTCAGAGAAACGCATGGGAGTTTCTTGTGAATGCTTGCAAGTTGCTTAAGGCACTTTCAAAGGAAAGTGATTTTCTCTGAAAGGACAGCATTTAGAAAGTGAAGCAACCCTCCATTCACTTTGTACAGTGAATTGAAGTGTTGGAACAGACTGCCTCTCTTTCAGAGAAATGCATGTGAGTTTCTGTTGAATGCTTGTAAGTAGCTTAAGGCACTTTCAAAGGAAAGTGATTTTCTCTGAAAGGACAGCATTTAGAAAGTGAAGCAACACTCCATTCACTTCGCACAGTGAAATGAAGTGTTGGAACAGACTGCTTCTCTTTCAGAGAAATGCATGTGAGTTTCTGTTGAATGCTTGTAAGAAGCTTAAGGCACTTTCAAAGGAAAGTGATTTTCTCTGAAAGGACAGCATTTAGAAAGTGAAGCAACACTCCATTCCCTTCGTGCAGTGAATTGAAGTGTTGGAACAGACTGCTTCTCTTTCATAGAAACGCATTAGTGTTTCTTGTGAATGCTTGTAAGAAGCTTAAGGCACTTTCTAAGGAAAGTGATTTTCTCTGAAAGGACAGCATTTAGAAAGTGAGGCAACACTCCATTTACTTCGCAGAGTGAATTGAAGTGTTGGAACAGACTGCTTCTCTTTCAGAGAAACGCATGTAAGTTTCTGTTGAATGCTTGTAAGTAGCTTAAGGCACTTTCAAAGGAAAGTGATTTTCTTTGAAAGGACAGCATTTAGAAAGTGAAGCAACACTCCATTCCCTTCGTGCAGTGAATTGAAGTGTTGGAACAGACTGCTTCTCTTTCAGAGAAACGCATGTGAGTTTCTTCCTAATGCTTGCAAGTAGCTTAAGGCACTTTCAAGGGAAAGTGATTTTCTCTGAAAGGACAGCATTTAGAAAGTGAAGCAACACTCCATTCACTTCGCACAGTGAATTGAAGTGTTGGAACAGACTGCTTCTCTTTCAGAGAAACGCATGTGAGTTTCTGGTGAATGCTTGTAAGTAGCTTAAGGCACTTTCAAAGGAAAGTGATTTTCTCTGAAAGGACAGCATTTAGAAAGTGAAGCAACACTCCATTCACTTCGCACAGTGAATTGAAGTGTTGGAACAGACTGCTTCTCTTTCAGAGAAATGCATGTGAGTTTCTGGTGAATGCTTGCAAGTTGCTTAAGGCACTTTCAAAGGAAAGTGATTTTCTCTGAAAGGACAGCATTTAGAAACTGAAGCAACACTCCATTCACTTCGCACAGTGAATTGAAGTGTTGGAACAGACTGCTTCTCTTTCAGAGAAACGCATGTGAGTTTCTTGTGAATTCTTGCAAGTTGCTTAAGGCACTTTCAAAGGAAAGTGATTTTCTCTGAAAGGACAGCATTTAGAAACTGAAGCAACACTCCATTCACTTCGCACAGTGAATTGAAGTGTTGGAACAGACTGCTTCTCTTTAAGAGAAACGCATGTGAGTTTTTTGTGAATGCTTGAAAGTAGTTTAAGGCACTTTCAAAGGAAAGTGATTTTCTCTGAAAGGACAGAATTTAGAAAGTGATGCAACACTCCATTCACTTCGCACAGTGAATTGAAGTGTTGGGACAGAGTGCTTCTCTTTCATAGAAATGCATTAGTGTTTCTTGTGAATGCTTGCAACTGGCTTAAGGCACTTTCAAAGGAAAGTGATTTTCTCTGAAAGGACAGCATTTAGAAAGTGAAGCAACACTCCATTCACTTCGCACAGTGAATTGAAGTGTTGGAACAGACTGCTTCTCTTTCCGAGAAACGCAAGTGAGTTTCTTGTGAATTCTTGCAAGTTGCTTCAGGCACTTTCATAGGAAAGTGATTTTCTCTGAAAGGACAGCATTTAGAAAGTGAAGCAACACTCCATTCACTTCGCACAGTGAATTGAAGTGTTGGAACAGACTGCTTCTCTTTCAGAGAAACGCATGTGAGTTTTTTGTGAATGCTTGAAAGTAGTTTAAGGCACTTTCAAAGGAAAGTGATTTTCTCTGAAAGGACAGAATTTAGAAAGTGAAGCAACACTCCATTCACTTCGCACAGTGAATTGAAGTGTTGGAACAGACTGCTTCTCTTTCAGAGAAATGCATGTGATTTTCTGTTGAATGCTTGCAAGTAGCTTAAGGCACTTTCAAAGGTAAGTGATTTTCTCTGAAAGGACAGAATTTAGAAAGTGAAGCAACACTCCATTCACTTCGCACAGTGAATTGAAGTGTTGGAACAGACTGCTTCTCTTTCAGAGAAACGCATGTGAGCTTCTTCCTAATGCTTGCAAGTAGCTTAAGGCACTTTCAAAGGAAAGTGATTTTCTCTGAAAGGACAGCATTTAGAAAGTGAAGCAACACTCCATTCACTTCGCACAGTGAATAGAAGTGTTGGAACAGACTGCTTCTCTTTCAGAGAAACGCATGGGAGTTTCTTGTGAATGCTTGCAAGTTACTTAAGGCACTTTCAAAGGAAAGTGATTTTCTCTGAAAGGACAGCATTTAGAAAGTGAAGCAACCCTCCATTCACTTTGTACAGTGAATTGAAGTGTTGGAACAGACTGCCTCTCTTTCAGAGAAATGCATGTGAGTTTCTGTTGAATGCTTGTAAGTAGCTTAAGGCACTTTCAAAGGAAAGTGATTTTCTCTGAAAGGACAGCATTTAGAAAGTGAAGTAACACTCCATTCACTTCGCACAGTGAAATGAAGTGTTGGAACAGACTGCTTCTCTTTCAGAGAAATGCATGTGAGTTTCTGTTGAATGCTTGTAAGAAGCTTAAGGCACTTTCAAAGGAAAGTGATTTTCTCTGAAAGGACAGCATTTAGAAAGTGAAGCAACACTCCATTCCCTTCGTGCAGTGAATTGAAGTGTTGGAACAGACTGCTTCTCTTTCATAGAAACGCATTAGTGTTTCTTGTGAATGCTTGTAAGAAGCTTAAGGCACTTTCTAAGGAAAGTGATTTTCTCTGAAAGGACAGCATTTAGAAAGTGAGGCAACACTCCATTTACTTCGCAGAGTGAATTGAAGTGTTGGAACAGACTGCTTCTCTTTCAGAGAAACGCATGTGAGTTTCTTCCTAATGCTTGCAAGTAGCTTAAGGCACTTTCAAGGGAAAGTGATTTTCTCTGAAAGGACAGCATTTAGAAAGTGAAGCAACACTCCATTCACTTCGCACAGTGAATTGAAGTGTTGGAACAGACTGCTTCTCTTTCAGAGAAACGCATGTGAGTTTCTGGTGAATGCTTGTAAGTAGCTTAAGGCACTTTCAAAGGAAAGTGATTTTCTCTGAAAGGACAGCATTTAGAAAGTGAAGCAACACTCCATTCACTTCGCACAGTGAATTGAAGTGTTGGAACAGACTGCTTCTCTTTCAGAGAAATGCATGTGAGTTTCTGTTGAATGCTTGTAAGTAGCTTAAGGCACTTTCAAAGGAAAGTGATTTTCTCTAAAAGGACAGCATTTAGAAAGTGAAGCAACACTCCATTCACTTCGCACAGTGAATTGAAGTATTGGAACAGACTGCTTCTCTTTCAGAGAAACGCATGTGAGTTTCTGGTGAATGCTTGTAAGTAGCTTAAGGCACTTTCAAAGGAAAGTGATTTTCTCTGAAAAAACAGCATTTAGAAAGTGAAGCAACACTCCATTCACTTCGCACAGTGAATTGAAGTGTTGGAACAGACTGCTTCTCTTTCAGAGAAACGCATGTGAGTTTCTTGTGAATTCTTGCAAGTTGCTTAAGGCACTTTCAAAGGAAAGTGATTTTCTCTGAAAGGACAGCATTTAGAAACTGAAGCAACACTCCATTCACTTCGCACAGTGAATTGAAGTGTTGGAACAGACTGCTTCTCTTTAAGAGAAACGCATGTGAGTTTTTTGTGAATGCTTGAAATTAGTTTAAGGCACTTTCAAAGGAAAGTGATTTTCTCTGAAAGGACAGAATTTAGAAAGTGATGCAACACTCCATTCACTTCGCACAGTGAATTGAAGTGTTGGAACAGACTGCTTCTCTTTCAGAGAAACGCATGTGAGTTTCTTCCTAATGCTTGTAAGTAGCTTCAGGCACTTTCAAAGGAAAGTGATTTTCTCTGAAAGGACAGCATTTAGAAAGTGAAGCAACACTCCATTCCCTTCGTGTAGTGAATTGACGTGTTGGAACAGAGTGCTTCTCTTTCATAGAAACGCATTAGTGTTTCTTGTGAATGCTTGTAAGAAGCTTAAGGCACTTTAAAGGAAAGTGATTTTCTCTGAAAGGACAGCATTTAGAAAGTGAAGCAACACTCCATTCACTTCGCACAGTGAATTGAAGTGTTGGAACAGACTGCTTCTCTTTCAGAGAAACGCATGTGAGTTTCTTGTGAACTCTTGCAGGTTGCTTAAGGCACTTTCAAAGGAAAGTGATTTTCTCTGAAAGGACAGCATTTAGAAAGTGAAGCAACACTCCATTCACTTCGCACAGTGAATTGAAGTGTTAGAACAGACTGCTTCTCTTTCAGAGAAACACATGTTAGTTTTTTGTGAATGCTTGAAAGTAGTTTAAGGCACTTTCAAAGGAAAGTGATTTTCTCTGAAAGGACAGAATTTAGAAAGTGAAGCAACACTCCATTCACTTCGCACAGTGAATTGAAGTGTTTGAACAGTCTGCTTCTCTTTCAGAGAAACTCATGTGAGTTTCTTCCTAATGCTTGCAAGTAGCTTAAGGCACTTTCAAAGGAAAGTGATTTTCTCTGAAAGGACAGCATTTAGAAAGTGAAGCAACACTCCATTCACTTCGCACAGTGAAATGAAGTGTTGGAACAGACTGCTTCTCTTTCAGAGAAATGCATGTGAGTTTCTGTTGAATGCTTGTAAGAAGCTTAAGGCACTTTCAAAGGAAAGTGATTTTCTCTGAAAGGACAGCATTTAGAAAGTGAAGCAACACTCCATTCACTTCGCAGAGTGAATTGAAGTATTGGAACAGACTGCTTCTCTTTCAGAGAAACGCATGTGAGTTTCTGGTGAATGCTTGTAAGTAGCTTAAGGCACTTTCAAAGGAAAGTGATTTTCTCTGAAAGGACAGCATTTAGAAAGTGAAGCAACACTCCATTCACTTCGCAGAGTGAATTGAAGTGTTGGAACAGACTGCTTCTCTTTCATAGAAACGCATTAGTGTTTCTTGTGAATGCTTGTAAGAAGCTTAAGGCACTTTCTAAGGAAAGTGATTTTCTCTGAAAGGACAGCATTTAGAAAGTGAGGCAACACTCCATTTACTTCGCAGAGTGAATTGAAGTGTTGGAACAGACTGCTTCTCTTTCAGAGAAACGCATGTAAGTTTCTGTTGAATGCTTGTAAGTAGCTTAAGGCACTTTCAAAGGAAAGTGATTTTCTTTGAAAGGACAGCATTTAGAAAGTGAAGCAACACTCCATTCCCTTCGTGCAGTGAATTGAAGTGTTGGAACAGACTGCTTCTCTTTCAGAGAAACGCATGTGAGTTTCTTCCTAATGCTTGCAAGTAGCTTAAGGCACTTTCAAGGGAAAGTGATTTTCTCTGAAAGGACAGCATTTAGAAAGTGAAGCAACACTCCATTCACTTCGCACAGTGAATTGAAGTGTTGGAACAGACTGCTTCTCTTTCAGAGAAACGCATGTGAGTTTCTGGTGAATGCTTGTAAGTAGCTTAAGGCACTTTCAAAGGAAAGTGATTTTCTCTGAAAGGACAGCATTTAGAAAGTGAAGCAACACTCCAATCACTTCGCACAGTGAATTGAAGTGTTGGAACAGACTGCTTCTCTTTCAGAGAAATGCATGTGAGTTTCTGTTGAATGCTTGTAAGTAGCTTAAGGCACTTTCAAAGGAAAGTGATTTTCTCTAAAAGGACAGCATTTAGAAAGTGAAGCAACACTCCATTCACTTCGCAGAGTGAATTGAAGTATTGGAACAGACTGCTTCTCTTTCAGAGAAACGCATGTGAGTTTCTGGTGAATGCTTGTAAGTAGCTTAAGGCACTTTCAAAGGAAAGTGATTTTCTCTGAAAAAACAGCATTTAGAAAGTGAAGCAACACTCCATTCACTTCGCACAGTGAATTGAAGTGTTGGAACAGACTGCTTCTCTTTCAGAGAAACGCATGTGAGTTTCTTGTGAATTCTTGCAAGTTGCTTAAGGCACTTTCAAAGGAAAGTGATTTTCTCTGAAAGGACAGCATTTAGAAACTGAAGCAACACTCCATTCACTTCGCACAGTGAATTGAAGTGTTGGAACAGACTGCTTCTCTTTAAGAGAAACGCATGTGAGTTTTTTGTGAATGCTTGAAAGTAGTTTAAGGCACTTTCAAAGGAAAGTGATTTTCTCTGAAAGGACAGAATTTAGAAAGTGATGCAACACTCCATTCACTTCGCACAGTGAATTGAAGTGTTGGAACAGACTGCTTCTCTTTCAGAGAAACGCATGTGAGTTTCTTCCTAATGCTTGTAAGTAGCTTCAGGCACTTTCAAAGGAAAGTGATTTTCTCTGAAAGGACAGCATTTAGAAAGTGAAGCAACACTCCATTCCCTTCGTGTAGTGAATTGACGTGTTGGAACAGAGTGCTTCTCTTTCATAGAAACGCATTAGTTTTTCTTGTGAATGCTTGTAAGAAGCTTAAGGCACTTTCAAAGGAAAGTGATTTTCTCTGAAAGGACAGCATTTAGAAAGTGAAGCAACACTCCATTCACTTCGCACAGTGAATTGAAGTGTTGGAACAGACTGCTTCTCTTTCAGAGAAACGCATGTGAGTTTCTTGTGAACTCTTGCAGGTTGCTTAAGGCACTTTCAAAGGAAAGTGATTTTCTCTGAAAGGACAGCATTTAGAAAGTGAAGCAACACTCCATTCACTTCGCACAGTGAATTGAAGTGTTAGAACAGACTGCTTCTCTTTCAGAGAAACACATGTTAGTTTTTTGTGAATGCTTGAAAGTAGTTTAAGGCACTTTCAAAGGAAAGTGATTTTCTCTGAAAGGACAGAATTTAGAAAGTGAAGCAACACTCCATTCACTTCGCACAGTGAATTGAAGTGTTTGAACAGTCTGCTTCTCTTTCAGAGAAACTCATGTGAGTTTCTTCCTAATGCTTGCAAGTAGCTTAAGGCACTTTCAAAGGAAAGTGATTTTCTCTGAAAGGACAGCATTTAGAAAGTGAAGCAACACTCCATTCACTTCGCACAGTGAATTGAAGTGTTAGAACAGACTGCTTCTCTTTCAGAGAAACACATGTTAGTTTTTTGTGAATGCTTGAAAGTAGTTTAAGGCACTTTCAAAGGAAAGTGATTTTCTCTGAAAGGACAGAATTTAGAAAGTGAAGCAACACTCCATTCACTTCGCACAGTGAATTGAAGTGTTTGAACAGTCTGCTTCTCTTTCAGAGAAACTCATGTGAGTTTCTTCCTAATGCTTGCAAGTAGCTTAAGGCACTTTCAAAGGAAAGTGATTTTCTCTGAAAGGACAGCATTTAGAAAGTGAAGCAACACTCCATTCACTTCGCACAGTGAAATGAAGTGTTGGAACAGACTGCTTCTCTTTCAGAGAAATGCATGTGAGTTTCTGTTGAATGCTTGTAAGAAGCTTAAGGCACTTTCAAAGGAAAGTGATTTTCTCTGAAAGGACAGCATTTAGAAAGTGAAGCAACACTCCATTCACTTCGCAGAGTGAATTGAAGTATTGGAACAGACTGCTTCTCTTTCAGAGAAACGCATGTGAGTTTCTGGTGAATGCTTGTAAGTAGCTTAAGGCACTTTCAAAGGAAAGTGATTTTCTCTGAAAGGACAGCATTTAGAAAGTGAAGCAACACTCCATTCACTTCGCAGAGTGAATTGAAGTGTTGGAACAGACTGCTTCTCTTTCATAGAAACGCATTAGTGTTTCTTGTGAATGCTTGTAAGAAGCTTAAGGCACTTTCTAAGGAAAGTGATTTTCTCTGAAAGGACAGCATTTAGAAAGTGAGGCAACACTCCATTTACTTCGCAGAGTGAATTGAAGTGTTGGAACAGACTGCTTCTCTTTCAGAGAAACGCATGTAAGTTTCTGTTGAATGCTTGTAAGTAGCTTAAGGCACTTTCAAAGGAAAGTGATTTTCTTTGAAAGGACAGCATTTAGAAAGTGAAGCAACACTCCATTCCCTTCGTGCAGTGAATTGAAGTGTTGGAACAGACTGCTTCTCTTTCAGAGAAACGCATGTGAGTTTCTTCCTAATGCTTGCAAGTAGCTTAAGGCACTTTCAAGGGAAAGTGATTTTCTCTGAAAGGACAGCATTTAGAAAGTGAAGCAACACTCCATTCACTTCGCACAGTGAATTGAAGTGTTGGAACAGACTGCTTCTCTTTCAGAGAAACGCATGTGAGTTTCTGGTGAATGCTTGTAAGTAGCTTAAGGCACTTTCAAAGGAAAGTGATTTTCTCTGAAAGGACAGCATTTAGAAAGTGAAGCAACACTCCAATCACTTCGCACAGTGAATTGAAGTGTTGGAACAGACTGCTTCTCTTTCAGAGAAATGCATGTGAGTTTCTGTTGAATGCTTGTAAGTAGCTTAAGGCACTTTCAAAGGAAAGTGATTTTCTCTAAAAGGACAGCATTTAGAAAGTGAAGCAACACTCCATTCACTTCGCAGAGTGAATTGAAGTATTGGAACAGACTGCTTCTCTTTCAGAGAAACGCATGTGAGTTTCTGGTGAATGCTTGTAAGTAGCTTAAGGCACTTTCAAAGGAAAGTGATTTTCTCTGAAAAAACAGCATTTAGAAAGTGAAGCAACACTCCATTCACTTCGCACAGTGAATTGAAGTGTTGGAACAGACTGCTTCTCTTTCAGAGAAACGCATGTGAGTTTCTTGTGAATTCTTGCAAGTTGCTTAAGGCACTTTCAAAGGAAAGTGATTTTCTCTGAAAGGACAGCATTTAGAAACTGAAGCAACACTCCATTCACTTCGCACAGTGAATTGAAGTGTTGGAACAGACTGCTTCTCTTTAAGAGAAACGCATGTGAGTTTTTTGTGAATGCTTGAAAGTAGTTTAAGGCACTTTCAAAGGAAAGTGATTTTCTCTGAAAGGACAGAATTTAGAAAGTGATGCAACACTCCATTCACTTCGCACAGTGAATTGAAGTGTTGGAACAGACTGCTTCTCTTTCAGAGAAACGCATGTGAGTTTCTTCCTAATGCTTGTAAGTAGCTTCAGGCACTTTCAAAGGAAAGTGATTTTCTCTGAAAGGACAGCATTTAGAAAGTGAAGCAACACTCCATTCCCTTCGTGTAGTGAATTGACGTGTTGGAACAGAGTGCTTCTCTTTCATAGAAACGCATTAGTGTTTCTTGTGAATGCTTGTAAGAAGCTTAAGGCACTTTCAAAGGAAAGTGATTTTCTCTGAAAGGACAGCATTTAGAAAGTGAAGCAACACTCCATTCACTTCGCACAGTGAATTGAAGTGTTGGAACAGACTGCTTCTCTTTCAGAGAAACGCATGTGAGTTTCTTGTGAACTCTTGCAGGTTGCTTAAGGCACTTTCAAAGGAAAGTGATTTTCTCTGAAAGGACAGCATTTAGAAAGTGAAGCAACACTCCATTCACTTCGCACAGTGAATTGAAGTGTTAGAACAGACTGCTTCTCTTTCAGAGAAACACATGTTAGTTTTTTGTGAATGCTTGAAAGTAGTTTAAGGCACTTTCAAAGGAAAGTGATTTTCTCTGAAAGGACAGAATTTAGAAAGTGAAGCAACACTCCATTCACTTCGCACAGTGAATTGAAGTGTTTGAACAGTCTGCTTCTCTTTCAGAGAAACTCATGTGAGTTTCTTCCTAATGCTTGCAAGTAGCTTAAGGCACTTTCAAAGGAAAGTGATTTTCTCTGAAAGGACAGCATTTAGAAAGTGAAGCAACACTCCATTCACTTCGCACAGTGAAATGAAGTGTTGGAACAGACTGCTTCTCTTTCAGAGAAATGCATGTGAGTTTCTGTTGAATGCTTGTAAGAAGCTTAAGGCACTTTCAAAGGAAAGTGATTTTCTCTGAAAGGACAGCATTTAGAAAGTGAAGCAACACTCCATTCACTTCGCAGAGTGAATTGAAGTATTGGAACAGACTGCTTCTCTTTCAGAGAAACGCATGTGAGTTTCTGGTGAATGCTTGTAAGTAGCTTAAGGCACTTTCAAAGGAAAGTGATTTTCTCTGAAAGGACAGCATTTAGAAAGTGAAGCAACACTCCATTCACTTCGCAGAGTGAATTGAAGTATTGGAACAGACTGCTTCTCTTTCAGAGAAACGCATGTGAGTTTCTGGTGAATGCTTGTAAGTAGCTTAAGGCACTTTCAAAGGAAAGTGATTTTCTCTGAAAGGACAGCATTTAGAAAGTGAAGCAACACTCCATTCACTTCGCACAGTGAATTGAAGTGTTGGAACAGACTGCTTCCCTTTCAGAGAAACGCATGTGAGTTTCTTGTGAATTCTTGCAAGTTGCTTAAGGCACTTTCAAAGGAAAGTGATTTTCTCTGAAAGGACAGCATTTAGAAACTGAAGCAACACTCCATTCACTTCGCACAGTGAATTGAAGTGTTGGAAGAGACTGCTTCTCTTTCAGAGAAACGCATGTGAGTTTTTTGTGAATGCTTGAAAGTAGTTTAAGGCACTTTCAAAGGAAAGTGATTTTCTCTGAAAGGACAGAATTTAGAAAGTGATGCAACACTCCATTCACTTCGCACAGTGAATTGAAGTGTTGGAACAGACTGCTTCTCTTTCAGAGAAACGCATGTGAGTTTCTGTTGAATGCTTGTAAGTAGCTTAAGGCACTTTCAAAGGAAAGTGATTTTCTCTGAAAGGACAGCATTTAGAAAGTGAAGCAACACTCCATTCCTTTCGTGCAGTGAATTGAAGTGTTGGAACAGAGTGCTTCTCTTTCAGAGAAACGCATGTGAGTTTCTGGTGAATGCTTGTAAGTAGCTTAAGGCACTTTCAAAGGAAAGTGATTTTCTCTGAAAGGACAGCATTTAGAAAGTGAAGCAACACTCCATTCACTTCGCACAGTGAATTGAAGTGTTGGAACAGACTGCTTCCCTTTCAGAGAAACGCATGTGAGTTTCTTGTGAATTCTTGCAAGTTGCTTAAGGCACTTTCAAAGGAAAGTGATTTTCTCTGAAAGGACAGCATTTAGAAACTGAAGCAACACTCCATTCACTTCGCACAGTGAATTGAAGTGTTGGAAGAGACTGCTTCTCTTTCAGAGAAACGCATGTGAGTTTTTTGTGAATGCTTGAAAGTAGTTTAAGGCACTTTCAAAGTAAAGTGATTTTCTCTGAAAGGACAGAATTTAGAAAGTGATGCAACACTCCATTCACTTCGCACAGTGAATTGAAGTGTTGGAACAGACTGCTTCTCTTTCAGAGAAACGCATGTGAGTTTCTGTTGAATGCTTGTAAGTAGCTTAAGGCACTTTCAAAGGAAAGTGATTTTCTCTGAAAGGACAGCATTTAGAAAGTGAAGCAACACTCCATTCCTTTCGTGCAGTGAATTGAAGTGTTGGAACAGAGTGCTTCTCTTTCATAGAAACGCATTTGTGTTTCTTGTGAATGCTTGCAAGTGGCTTAAGGCACTTTCAAAGGAAAGTGATTTTCTCTGAAAGGACAGCATTTAGAAAGTGAAGCAACACTCCATTCACTTTGTACAGTGAATTGAAGTGTTGGAACAGACTGCCTCTCTTTCAGAGAAATGCATGTGAATTTCTGTTGAATGCTTGTCAGTAGCTTAAGGCTCTTTCAAAGGAAAGTGATTTTCTCTGAAAGGACAGCATTTAGAAAGTAAAGCAACACTCCATTCCCTTCGCGCAATGAATTGAAGTGTTGGCACAGACTGCTTCTCTTTCAGAGGAACGCATGTGAGTTTTTTGTGAATGCTTGAAAGTAGTTTAAGGCACTTTCAAGGGAAAGTGATTTTCTCTGAAAGGACAGCATTTAGAAAGTGAAGCAACACTCCATTCACTTCGCACAGTGAATTGAAGAGTTGGAACAGACTGCTTCTCTTTCCCAGAAACGCAAGTGAGTTTCTTGTGAATTCTTGCAAGTTGCTTCAGGCACTTTCATAGGAAAGTGATTTTCTCTGAAAGGACAGCATTTAGAAAGTGAAGCAACACTCCATTCACTTCGCACAGTGAATTGAAGTGTTGGAACAGACTGCTTCTCTTTCAGAGAAACGCATGTGAGTTTTTTGTGAATGCTTGAAAGTAGTTTAAGGCACTTTCAAAGGAAAGTGATTTTCTCTGAAAGGACAGAATTTAGAAAGTGAAGCAACACTCCATTCACTTCGCACAGTGAATTGAAGTGTTGGAACAGACTGCTTCTCTTTCAGAGAAATGCATGTGATTTTCTGTTGAATGCTTGCAAGTAGCTTAAGGCACTTTCAAAGGTAAGTGATTTTTTTCTGAAAGGACAGAATTTAGAAAGTGAAGCAACACTCCATTCCCTTCGCACAGTGAATTGAAGTGTTGGAACAGACTGCTTCTCTTTCAGAGAAACGCATGTGAGCTTCTTCCTAATGCTTGCAAGTAGCTTAAGGCACTTTCAAAGGAAAATGATTTTCTCTGAAAGGACAGCATTTAGAAAGTGAAGCAACACTCCATTCACTTCGCACAGTGAATTGAAGTGTTGGAACAGAGTGCTTCTCTTTCAGAGAAACGCATGTGAGTTTCTTGTGAATGCTTGCAAGTGGCTTAAGGCACTTTCAAAGGAAAGTGATTTTCTCTGAAAGGACAGCATTTAGAAAGTGAAGCAACACTCCATTCACTTTGTACAGTGAAATGAAGTGTTGGAACAGACTGCCTCTCTTTCAGAGAAATGCATGTGAGTTTCTGTTGAATGCTTGTCAGTAGCTTAAGGCTCTTTCCAAGGAAAGTGATTTTCTCTGAAAGGACAGCATTTAGAAAGTAAAGCAACACTCCATTCCCTTCGCGCAATGAATTGAAGTGTTGGAACAGACTGCTTCTCTTTCATAGAAACGCATTAGTGTTTCTTGTGAATGCTTGTAAGAAGCTTAAGGCACTTTCTAAGGAAAGTGATTTTCTCTGAAAGGATAGCATTTAGAAAGTGAGGCAACACTCCATTTACTTCGCACAGTGAATTGAAGTGTTGGAACAGACTGCTTCTCTTTCAGAGAAACGCATGTGAGTTTCTGTTGAATGCTTGTAAGTAGCTTAAAGCACTTTCAAAGGAAAGTGATTTTCTCTGAAAGGACAGCATTTAGAAAGTGAAGCAACACTCCATTCCCTTCGTGCAGTGAATTGAAGTGTTGGAACAGACTGCTTCTCTTTCAGAGAAACGCATGTGAGTTTCTTCCTAATGCTTGCAAGTAGCTTAAGGCACTTTCAAGGGAAAGTGATTTTCTCTGAAAGGACAGCATTTAGAAAGTGAAGCAACACTCCATTCACTTCGCACAGTGAATTGAAGTGTTGGAACAGACTGCTTCTCTTTCAGAGAAACGCATGTGAGTTTCTGGTGAATGCTTGTAAGTAGCTTAAGGCACTTTCAAAGGAAAGTGATTTTCTCTGAAAGGACAGCATTTAGAAAGTGAAGCAACACTCCATTCACTTCGCACAGTGAATTGAAGTGTTGGAACAGACTGCTTCTCTTTCAGAGAAATGCATGTGAGTTTCTGTTGAATGCTTGTAAGTAGCTTAAGGCACTTTCAAAGGAAAGTGATTTTCTCTAAAAGGACAGCATTTAGAAAGTGAAGCAACACTCCATTCACTTCGCAGAGTGAATTGAAGTGTTGGAACAGACTGCTTCTCTTTCAGAGAAACGCATTAGTGTTTCTTGTGAATGCTTGTAAGAAGCTTAAGGCACTTTCTAAGGAAAGTGATTTTCTCTGAAAGGATAGCATTTAGAAAGTGAGGCAACACTCCATTTACTTCGCACAGTGAATTGAAGTGTTGGAACAGACTGCTTCTCTTTCAGAGAAACGCATTAGTGTTTCTTGTGAATGCTTGTAAGAAGCTTAAGGCACTTTCAAAGGAAAGTGATTTTCTCTGAAAGGACAGCATTTAGAAAGTGAAGCAACACTCCATTCACTTCGCACAGTGAATTGAAGTGTTGGAACAGACTGCTTCTCTTTCAGAGAAACGCATGTGAGTTTCTTGTGAACTCTTGCAGGTTGCTTAAGGCACTTTCAAAGGAAAGTGATTTTCTCTGAAAGGACAGCATTTAGAAAGTGAAGCAACACTCCATTCCTTTCGTGCAGTGAATTGAAGTGTTGGAACAGAGTGCTTCTCTTTCATAGAAACGCATTAGTGTTTCTTGTGAATGCTTGCAAGTGGCTTAAGGCACTTTCAAAGGAAAGTGATTTTCTCTGAAAGGACAGCATTTAGAAAGTGAAGCAACACTCCCTTCACTTTGTACAGTGAATTGAAGTGTTGGAACAGACTGCCTCTCTTTCAGAGAAATGCATGTGAATTTCTTTTGAATGCTTGTCAGTAGCTTAAGGCTCTTTCAAAGGAAAGTGATTTTCTCTGAAAGGACAGCATTTAGAAAGTAAAGCAACACTCCATTCCCTTCGCGCAATGAATTGAAGTGTTGGCACAGACTGCTTCTCTTTCAGAGGAACGCATGTGAGTTTTTTGTGAATGCTTGAAAGTAGTTTAAGGCACTTTCAAGGGAAAGTGATTTTCTCTGAAAGGACAGCATTTAGAAAGTGATGCAACACTCCATTCACTTCGCGCAATGAATTGAAGTGTTGGCACAGACTGCTTCTCTTTCATAGAAACGCATTAGTGTTTCTTGTGAATGCTTGTAAGAAGCTTAAGGCACTTTCAAAGGAAAGTGATTTTCTCTGAAAGGACAGCATTTAGAAAGTGAAGCAACACTCCATTCACTTCGCACAGTGAATTGAAGTGTTGGAACAGACTGCTTCTCTTTCAGAGAAACGCATGTGAGTTTCTTGTGAATTCTTGCAAGTTGCTTAAGGCACTTTCAAAGGAAAGTGATTTTCTCTGAAAGGACAGCATTTAGAAAGTGAAGCAACACTCCATTCACTTCGCACAGTGAATTGAAGTGTTGGAACAGACTGCTTCTCTTTCAGAGAAACGCATGTGAGTTTTTTGTGAATGCTTGAAAGTAGTTTAAGGCACTTTCAAAGGAAAGTGATTTTCTCTGAAAGGACAGAATTTAGAAAGTGAAGTAACACTCCATTCACTTCGCACAGTGAATTGAAGTGTTTGACCAGTCTGCTTCTCTTTCAGAGAAACGCATGTGAGTTTCTTCCTAATGCTTGCAAGTAGCTTAAGGCACTTTCAAAGGAAAGTGATTTTCTCTGAAAGGACAGCATTTAGAAAGTGAAGCAACACTCCATTCACTTCGCACAGTGAATTGAAGTGTTGGAACAGACTGCTTCTCTTTCAGAGAAACGCATGTGAGTTTCTGGTGAATGCTTGTAAGAAGCTTAAGGCACTTTCAAAGGAAAGTGATTTTCTCTGAAAGGACAGCATTTAGAAAGTGAAGCAACACTCCATTCACTTCGCACAGTGAATTGAAGTGTTGGAACAGACTGCTTCTCTTTCAGAGAAACGCATGTGAGCTTCTTCCTAATGCTTGCAAGTAGCTTAAGGCACTTTCAAAGGAAAGTGATTTTCTCTGAAAGGACAGCATTTAGAAAGTGAAGCAACACTCTATTCACTTCGCACAGTGAATAGAAGTGTTGGAACAGACTGCTTCTCTTTCAGAGAAACGCATGTGAGTTTCTTGTGAATGCTTGCAAGTTGCTTAAGGCACTTTCAAAGGAAAGTGATTTTTTCTGAAAGGACAGCATTTAGAAAGTGAAGCAACACTCCATTCACTTTGTACAGTGAATTGAAGTGTTGGCACAGACTGCCTCTCTTTCAGAGAAATGTATGTGAGTTTCTGTTGAATGCTTGTCAGTAGCTTAAGGCTCTTTCAAAGGAAAGTGATTTTCTCTGAAAGGACAGCATTTAGAAAGTAAAGCAACACTCCATTCCCTTCGCGCAATGAATTGAAGTGATGGAACAGACTGCTTCTCTTTCATGGAAACGCATTAGTGTTTCTTGTGAATGCTTGTAAGAAGCTTAAGGCACTTTCAAAGGAAAGTGATTTTCTCTGAAAGGACAGCATTTAGAAAGTGAGGCAACACTCCATTCACTTCGCACAGTGAATTGAAGTGTTGGAACAGACTGCTTCTCTTTCAGAGAAATGCATGTGAGTTTCTGTTGAATGCTTGTAAGTAGCTTAAGGCACTTTCAAAGGAAAGTGATTTTCTCTGAAAGGACAGCATTTAGAAAGTGAAGCAACACTCCATTCCCTTCGTGCAGTGAATTGAAGTGTTGGAACAGACTGCTTCTCTTTCAGAGAAACGCATGTGAGTTTCTTCCTAATGCTTGCAAGTAGCTTAAGGCACTTTCAAGGGAAAGTGCTTTTCTCTGAAAGGACAGCATTTAGAAAGTGAAGCAACACTCCATTCACTTCGCACAGTGAATTGAAGTGTTGGAACAGACTGCTTCTCTTTCAGAGAAACGCATGTGAGTTTCTGGTGAGTGCTTGTAAGTAGCTTAAGGCACTTTCAAAGGAAAGTGATTTTCTCTGAAAGGACAGCATTTAGAAAGTGAAGCAACACTCCATTCACTTCGCACAGTGAATTGAAGAGTTGGAACAGACTGCTTCTCTTTCAGAGAAATGCATGTGAGTTTCTGTTGAATGCTTGTAAGTAGCTTAAGGCACTTTCAAAGGAAAGTGATTTTCTCTGAAAGGACAGCATTTAGAAACTGAAGCAACACTCCATTCACTTCGCAGAGTGAATTGAAGTGTTGGAACAGACTGCTTCTCTTTCAGAGAAACGCATGTGAGTTTCTTCCTAATGCTTGTAAGTAGCTTAAGGCACTTTCAAAGGAAAGTGATTTTCTCTGAAAGGACAGCATTTAGAAAGTGAAGCAACACTCCATTCACTTCGCACAGTGAATTGAAGTGTTGGAACAGACTGCTTCTCTTTCAGTGAAACGCATGTGAGTTTCTTGTGAATTCTTGCAAGTTGCTTAAGGCACTTTCAAAGGAAAGTGATTTTCTCTGAAAGGACAGCATTTAGAAACTGAAGCAACACTCCATTCACTTCGCACAGTGAATTGAAGTGTTGGAACAGACTGCTTCTCTTTAAGAGAAACGCATGTGAGTTTTTTGTGAATGCTTGAAAGTAGTTTAAGGCACTTTCAAAGGAAAGTGATTTTCTCTGAAAGGACAGAATTTAGAAAGTGATGCAACACTCTATTCACTTCGCACAGTGAATTGAAGTGTTGGAACAGACTGCTTCTCTTTCAGAGAAACGCATGTGAGTTTCTTCCTAATGCTTGTAAGTAGCTTCAGGCACTTTCAAAGGAAAGTGATTTTCTCTGAAAGGACAGCATTTAGAAAGTGAAGCAACACTCCATTCCCTTCGTGCAGTGAATTGAAGTGTTGGAACAGAGTGCTTCTCTTTCATAGAAACGCATTAGTGTTTCTTGTTAATGCTTGCAAGTGGCTTAAGGCACTTTCAAAGGAAAGTGATTTTCTCTGAAAGGACAGCATTTAGAAAGTGAAGCAACACTCCATTCACTTTGTACAGTGAATTGAAGTGTTGGAACAGACTGCCTCTCTTTCAGAGAAATGCATGTGAGTTTCTGTTGAATGCTTGTCAGTAGCTTAAGGCTCTTTCCAAGGAAAGTGATTTTCTCTGAAAGGACAGCATTTAGAAAGTAAAGCAACACTCCATTTCCTTCGCGCAATGAATTGAAATGTTGTAACAGACTGCTTCTCTTTCATAGAAACGCATTAGTGTTTCTTGTGAATGCTTGTAAGAAGCTTAAGGCACTTTCAAAGGAAAGTGATTCTCTCTGAAAGGACAGCATTTAGAAAGTGAAGCAACACTCCATTCACTTCGCACAGTGAATTGAAGTGTTGGAACAGACTGCTTCTCTTTCAGAGAAACGCATGTGAGTTTCTTGTGAACTCTTGCAGGTTGCTTTAGGCACTTTCAAAGGAAAGTGATCTTCTCTGAAAGGACAGCATTTAGAAAGTGAAGCAACACTCCATTCACTTCGCACAGTGAATTGAAGTGTTAGAACAGACTGCTTCTCTTTCAGAGAAACGCATGTGAGTTTTTTGTGAATGCTTGAAAGTAGCTTAAGGCACTTTCAAAGGAAAGTGATTTTCTCTGAAAGGACAGCATTTAGAAAGTGAAGCAACACTCCATTCACTTCGCAGAGTGAATTGAAGTATTGGAACAGACTGCTTCTCTGTCAGAGAAACGCATGTGAGTTTCTGGTGAATGCTTGTAAGTAGCTTAAGGCACTTTCAAAGGAAAGTGATTTTCTCTGAAAAAACAGCATTTAGAAAGTGAAGCAACACTCCATTCACTTCGCAGAGTGAATTGAAGTTTTGGAACAGACTGCTTCTCTTTCAGAGAAACGCATGTGAGTTTCTGGTGAATGCTTGTAAGTAGCTTAAGGCACTTTCAAAGGAAAGTGATTTTCTCTGAAAGGACAGCATTTAGAAAGTGAAGCAACACTCCATTCACTTCGCACAGTGAATTGAAGTGTTGGAACAGACTGCTTCTCTTTCAGAGAAACGCATGTGAGTTTCTTGTGAATTCTTGCAAGTTGCTTAAGGCACTTTCAAAGGAAAGTGATTTTCTCTGAAAGGACAGCATTTAGAAACTGAAGCAACACTCCATTCACTTCGCACAGTGAATTGAAGTGTTGGAACAGACTGCTTCTCTTTAAGAGAAACGCATGTGAGTTTTTTGTGAATGCTTGAAAGTAGTTTAAGGCACTTTCAAAGGAAAGTGATTTTCTCTGAAAGGACAGAATTTAGAAAGTGATGCAACACTCTATTCACTTCGCACAGTGAATTGAAGTGTTGGAACAGACTGCTTCTCTTTCAGAGAAACGCATGTGAGTTTCTTCCTAATGCTTGTAAGTAGCTTCAGGCACTTTCAAAGGAAAGTGATTTTCTCTGAAAGGACAGCATTTAGAAAGTGAAGCAACACTCCATTCCCTTCGTGCAGTGAATTGAAGTGTTGGAACAGAGTGCTTCTCTTTCATAGAAACGCATTAGTGTTTCTTGTTAATGCTTGCAAGTGGCTTAAGGCACTTTCAAAGGAAAGTGATTTTCTCTGAAAGGACAGCATTTAGAAAGTGAAGCAACACTCCATTCACTTTGTACAGTGAATTGAAGTGTTGGAACAGACTGCCTCTCTTTCAGAGAAATGCATGTGAGTTTCTGTTGAATGCTTGTCAGTAGCTTAAGGCTCTTTCCAAGGAAAGTGATTTTCTCTGAAAGGACAGCATTTAGAAAGTAAAGCAACACTCCATTTCCTTCGCGCAATGAATTGAAATGTTGTAACAGACTGCTTCTCTTTCATAGAAACGCATTAGTGTTTCTTGTGAATGCTTGTAAGAAGCTTAAGGCACTTTCAAAGGAAAGTGATTCTCTCTGAAAGGACAGCATTTAGAAAGTGAAGCAACACTCCATTCACTTCGCACAGTGAATTGAAGTGTTGGAACAGACTGCTTCTCTTTCAGAGAAACGCATGTGAGTTTCTTGTGAACTCTTGCAGGTTGCTTTAGGCACTTTCAAAGGAAAGTGATCTTCTCTGAAAGGACAGCATTTAGAAAGTGAAGCAACACTCCATTCACTTCGCACAGTGAATTGAAGTGTTAGAACAGACTGCTTCTCTTTCAGAGAAACGCATGTGAGTTTTTTGTGAATGCTTGAAAGTAGCTTAAGGCACTTTCAAAGGAAAGTGATTTTCTCTGAAAGGACAGCATTTAGAAAGTGAAGCAACACTCCATTCACTTCGCAGAGTGAATTGAAGTATTGGAACAGACTGCTTCTCTGTCAGAGAAACGCATGTGAGTTTCTGGTGAATGCTTGTAAGTAGCTTAAGGCACTTTCAAAGGAAAGTGATTTTCTCTGAAAAAACAGCATTTAGAAAGTGAAGCAACACTCCATTCACTTCGCAGAGTGAATTGAAGTTTTGGAACAGACTGCTTCTCTTTCAGAGAAACGCATGTGAGTTTCTGGTGAATGCTTGTAAGTAGCTTAAGGCACTTTCAAAGGAAAGTGATTTTCTCTGAAAGGACAGCATTTAGAAAGTGAAGCAACACTCCATTCACTTCGCACAGTGAATTGAAGTGTTGGAACAGACTGCTTCTCTTTCAGAGAAACGCATGTGAGTTTCTTGTGAATTCTTGCAAGTTGCTTAAGGCACTTTCAAAGGAAAGTGATTTTCTCTGAAAGGACAGCATTTAGAAAGTGAAGCAACACTCCATTCACTTTGTACAGTGAATTGAAGTGTTGGAACAGACTGCCTCTCTTTCAGAGAAATGCATGTGAATTTCTGTTGAATGCTTGTCAGTAGCTTAAGGCTCTTTCAAAGGAAAGTGATTTTCTCTGAAAGGACAGCATTTAGAAAGTAAAGCAACACTCCATTCCCTTCGCGCAATGAATTGAAGTGTTGGCACAGACTGCTTCTCTTTCATAGAAATGCATTAGTGTTTCTTGTGAATGCTTGTAAGAAGCTTAAGGCACTTTCAAAGGAAAGTGATTTTCTCTGAAAGGACAGAATTTAGAAAGTGAAGCAACACTCCATTCACTTCGCACAGTGAATTGAAGTGTTGGAACAGACTGCTTCTCTTTCAGAGAAATGCATGTGAGTTTCTTCCTAATGCTTGTAAGTAGCTTAAGGCACTTTCAAAGGAAAGTGATTTTCTCTGAAAGGACAGCATTTAGAAAGTGAAGCAACACTCCATTCACTTCGCACAGTGAATTGAAGTATTGGAACAGACTGCTTCTCTTTCAGAGAAACGAATGTGAGTTTCTGGTGAATGCTTGTAAGTAGTTTAAGGCACTTTCAAAGGAAAGTGATTTTCTCTGAAAGGACAGAATTTAGAAAGTGAAGCAACACTCCATTCACTTCGCACAGTGAATTGAAGTGTTGGAACAGACTGCTTCTCTTTCAGAGAAATGCATGTGAGTTTCTTCCTAATGCTTATAAGTAGCTTAAGGCACTTTCAAAGGAAAGTGATTTTCTCTGAAAGGACAGCATTTAGAAAGTGAAGCAACACTCCATTCACTTCGCACAGTGAATTGAAGTGTTTGAACAGTCTGCTTCTCTTTCAGAGAAACGCATGTGAGTTTCTTCCTAATGCTTGCAAGTAGCTTAAGGCACTTTCAAAGGAAAGTGATTTTCTCTGAAAGGACAGCATTTAGAAAGTGAAGCAACACTCCATTCACTTCGCACAGTGAATTGAAGTGTTGGAACAGACTGCTTCTCTTTCAGAGAAACGCATGTGAGTTTCTGCTGAATGCTTGTAAGAAGCTTAAGGCACTTTCAAAGGAAAGTGATTTTCTCTGAAAGGACAGCATTTAGAAACTGAAGCAACACTCCATTCACTTCGCACAGAGAATTGAAGTGTTGGAACAGACTGCTTCTCTTTAAGAGAAACGCATGTGAGTTTTTTGTGAATGCTTGAAAGTAGTTTAAGGCACTTTCAAAGGAAAGTGATTTTCTCTGAAAGGACAGAATTTAGAAACTGAAGCAACACTCCATTCACCTCGCACAGTGAATTGAAGTGTTGGAACAGACTGCTTCTCTTTCAGAGAAACGCATGTGAGTTTTTTGTGAGTGCTTGAAAGTAGTTTAAGGCACTTTCAAAGGAAAGTGATTTTCTCTGAAAGGACAGAATTTAGAAAGTGATGCAACACTCCATTCACTTCGCACAGTGAATTGAAGTGTTGGAACAGACTGCTTCTCTTTCAGAGAAACGCATGTCAGTTCCTTCCTAATGCTTGTAAGTAGCTTCAGGCACTTTCAAAGGAAAGTGATTTTCTCTGAAAGGACAGCATTTAGAAAGTGAAGCAACACTCCATTCCCTTCGTGCAGTGAATTGAAGTGTTGGAACAGAGTGCTTCTCTTTCATAGAAACGCATTAGTGTTTCTTGTGAATGCTTGCAAGTGGCTTAAGGCACTTTCAAAGGAAAGTGATTTTCTCTGAAAGGACAGCATTTAGAAAGTGAAGCAACACTCCATTCACTTTGTACAGTGAATTGAAGTGTTGGAACAGACTGCCTCTCTTTCAGAGAAATGCATGTGAGTTTCTGTTGAATGCTTGTCAGTAGCTTAAGGCTCTTTCAAAGGAAAGTGATTTTCTCTGAAAGGACAGCATTTAGAAAGTAATGCAACACTCCATTCCCTTCGCGCAATGAATTGAAGTGATGGCACAGACTGCTTCTCTTTCATAGAAACGCATTAGTGTTTCTTGTGAATGCTTGTTAGAAGCTTAAGGCACTTTCAAAGGAAAGTGATTTTCTCTGAAAGAACAGCATTTAGAAAGTGAAGCAACACTCCATTCACTTCGCACAGTGAATTGAAGTGTTGGAACAGACTGCTTCTCTTTCAGAGAAACGCATGTGAGTTTCTTCCTAATGCTTGTAAGTAGCTTCAGGCACTTTCAAAGGAAAGTGATTTTCTCTGAAAGGACAGCATTTAGAAAGTGAAGCAACACTCCATTCACTTCGCACAGAGAAATGAAGTGTTGTAACAGACTGCTTCTCTTTCAGAGAAACGCATTAGTGTTTCTTGTGAATGCTTGTAAGTGGCTTAAGGCGCTTTCAAAGGAAAGTGATTTTCTCTGAAAGGACAGCATTTAGAAAGTGAAGCAACACTCCATTCACTTCGCACAGTGAATTGAAGTGTTGGAACAGACTGCTTCTCTTTCCGAGAAACGCATGTGAGTTTCTTGTGAATTCTTGCATGTTGCTTCAGGCACTTTCATAGGAAAGTGATTTTCTCTGAAAGGACAGAATTTAGAAAGTGATGCAACACTCCATTCACTTCGCACAGTGAATTGAAGTGTTGGAACAGACTGCTTCTCTTTCAGAGAAACGCATGTGAGTTTCTTCCTAATGCTTGTAAGTAGCTTAAGGCACTTTCAAAGGAAAGTGATTTTCTCTGAAAGGACAGAATTTAGAAAGTGAAGCAACACTCCATTCCCTTCGTGCAGTGAATTGAAGTGTTGGAACAGAGTGCTTCTCTTTCATAGAAATGCATTAGTGTTTCTTGTGAATGCTTGTAAGTGGCTTAAGGCACTTTCAAAGGAAAGTGATTTTCTCTGAAAGGACAGCATTTAGAATGTGAAGCAACACTCCATTCACTTCGCACAGTGAATTGAAGTGTTGGAACAGACTGCTTCTCTTTCCGAGAAACGCAAGTGAGTTTCTTGTGAATTCTTGCAAGTTGCTTCAGGCACTTTCATAGGAAAGTGATTTTCTCTGAAAGGACAGCATTTAGAAAGTGAAGCAACACTCCATTCAATTCGCACAGTGAATTGAAGTGTTGGAACAGACTGCTTCTCTTTCAGAGAAACGCATGTGAGTTTTTTGTGAATGCTTGAAAGTAGTTTAAGGCACTTTCAAAGGAAAGTGATTTTCTCTGAAAGGACAGAATTTAGAAAGTGAAGCAACACTCCATTCACTTCGCACAGTGAATTGAAGTGTTGGAACAGACTGCTTCTCTTTCAGAGAAATGCATGTGATTTTCTGTTGAATGCTTGCAAGTAGCTTAAGGCACTTTCAAAGGTAAGTGATTTTCTCTGAAAGGACAGAATTTAGAAAGTGAAGCAACACTCCATTCACTTCGCACAGTGAATTGAAGTGTTGGAACAGACTGCTTCTCTTTCAGAGAAACGCATGTGAGCTTCTTCCTAATGCTTGCAAGTAGCTTAAGGCACTTTCAAAGGAAAGTGATTTTCTCTGAAAGGACAGCATTTAGAAAGTGAAGCAACACTCCATTCACTTCGCACAGTGAATAGAAGTGTTGGAACAGACTGCTTCTCTTTCAGAGAAACGCATGGGAGTTTCTTGTGAATGCTTGCAAGTTGCTTAAGGCACTTTCAAAGGAAAGTGATTTTCTCTGAAAGGACAGCATTTAGAAAGTGAAGCAACCCTCCAATCACTTTGTACAGTGAATTGAAGTGTTGGAACAGACTGCCTCTCTTTCAGAGAAATGCATGTGAGTTTCTGTTGAATGCTTGTAAGTAGCTTAAGGCACTTTCAAAGGAAAGTGATTTTCTCTGAAAGGACAGCATTTAGAAAGTGAAGCAACACTCCATTCACTTCGCACAGTGAAATGAAGTGTTGGAACAGACTGCTTCTCTTTCAGAGAAATGCATGTGAGTTTCTGTTGAATGCTTGTAAGAAGCTTAAGGCACTTTCAAAGGAAAGTGATTTTCTCTGAAAGGACAGCATTTAGAAAGTGAAGCAACACTTCATTCCCTTCGTGCAGTGAATTGAAGTGTTGGAACAGACTGCTTCTCTTTCATAGAAACGCATTAGTGTTTCTTGTGAATGCTTGTAAGAAGCTTAAGGCACTTTCTAAGGAAAGTGATTTTCTCTGAAAGGACAGCATTTAGAAAGTGAGGCAACACTCCATTTACTTCGCAGAGTGAATTGAAGTGTTGGAACAGACTGCTTCTCTTTCACAGAAACGCATGTGAGTTTCTGTTGAATGCTTGTAAGTAGCTTAAGGCACTTTCAAAGGAAAGTGATTTTCTCTGAAAGGACAGCATTTAGAAAGTGAAGCAACACTCCATTCCCTTCGTGCAGTGAATTGAAGTGTTGGAACAGACTGCTTCTCTTTCAGAGAAACGCATGTGAGTTTCTTCCTAATGCTTGCAAGTAGCTTAAGGCACTTTCAAGGGAAAGTGATTTTCTCTGAAAGGACAGCATTTAGAAAGTGAAGCAACACTCCATTCACTTCGCACAGTGAATTGAAGTGTTGGAACAGACTGCTTCTCTTTCAGAGAAACGCATGTGAGTTTCTGGTGAATGCTTGTAAGTAGCTTAAGGCACTTTCAAAGGAAAGTGATTTTCTCTGAAAGGACAGCATTTAGAAAGTGAAGCAACACTCCATTCACTTCGCACAGTGAATTGAAATGTTGGAACAGACTGCTTCTCTTTCAGAGAAATGCATGTGAGTTTCTGTTGAATGCTTGTAAGTAGCTTAAGGCACTTTCAAAGGAAAGTGATTTTCTCTAAAAGGACAGCATTTAGAAAGTGAAGCAACACTCCATTCACTTCGCAGAGTGAATTGAAGTATTGGAACAGACTGCTTCTCTTTCAGAGAAACGCATGTGAGTTTCTGGTGAATGCTTGTAAGTAGCTTAAGGCACTTTCAAAGGAAAGTGATTTTCTCTGAAAAAACAGCATTTAGAAAGTGAAGCAACACTCCATTCACTTCGCACAGTGAATTGAAGTGTTGGAACAGACTGCTTCTCTTTCAGAGAAACGCATGTGAGTTTCTTGTGAATTCTTGCAAGTTGCTTAAGGCACTTTCAAAGGAAAGTGATTTTCTCTGAAAGGACAGCATTTAGAAACTGAAGCAACACTCCATTCACTTCGCACAGTGAATTGAAGTGTTGGAACAGACTGCTTCTCTTTAAGAGAAACGCATGTGAGTTTTTTGTGAATGCTTGAAAGTAGTTTAAGGCACTTTCAAAAGAAAGTGATTTTCTCTGAAAGGACAGAATTTAGAAAGTGATGCAACACTCCATTCACTTCGCACAGTGAATTGAAGTGTTGGAACAGACTGCTTCTCTTTCAGAGAAACGCATGTGAGTTTCTTCCTAATGCTTGTAAGTAGCTTCAGGCACTTTCAAAGGAAAGTGATTTTCTCTGAAAGGACAGCATTTAGAAAGTGAAGCAACACTCCATTCCCTTCGTGTAGTGAATTGACGTGTTGGAACAGAGTGCTTCTCTTTCATAGAAATGCATTAGTGTTTCTTGTGAATGCTTGTAAGTGGCTTAAGGCACTTTCAAAGGAAAGTGATTTTCTCTGAAAGGACAGCATTTAGAATGTGAAGCAACACTCCATTCACTTCGCACAGTGAATTGAAGTGTTGGAACAGACTGCTTCTCTTTCCGAGAAACGCAAGTGAGTTTCTTGTGAATTCTTGCAAGTTGCTTCAGGCACTTTCATAGGAAAGTGATTTTCTCTGAAAGGACAGCATTTAGAAAGTGAAGCAACACTCCATTCACTTCGCACAGTGAATTGAAGTGTTGGAACAGACTGCTTCTCTTTCAGAGAAACGCATGTGAGTTTCTTCCTAATGCTTGCAAGTAGCTTAAGGCACTTTCAAGGGAAAGTGATTTTCTCTGAAAGGACAGCATTTAGAAAGTGAAGCAACACTCCATTCACTTCGCACAGTGAATTGAAGTGTTGGAACAGACTGCTTCTCTTTCAGAGAAACGCATGTGAGTTTCTGGTGAATGCTTGTAAGTAGCTTAAGGCACTTTCAAAGGAAAGTGATTTTCTCTGAAAGGACAGCATTTAGAAAGTGAAGCAACACTCCATTCACTTCGCACAGTGAATTGAAATGTTGGAACAGACTGCTTCTCTTTCAGAGAAATGCATGTGAGTTTCTGTTGAATGCTTGTAAGTAGCTTAAGGCACTTTCAAAGGAAAGTGATTTTCTCTAAAAGGACAGCATTTAGAAAGTGAAGCAACACTCCATTCACTTCGCAGAGTGAATTGAAGTATTGGAACAGACTGCTTCTCTTTCAGAGAAACGCATGTGAGTTTCTGGTGAATGCTTGTAAGTAGCTTAAGGCACTTTCAAAGGAAAGTGATTTTCTCTGAAAAAACAGCATTTAGAAAGTGAAGCAACACTCCATTCACTTCGCACAGTGAATTGAAGTGTTGGAACAGACTGCTTCTCTTTCAGAGAAACGCATGTGAGTTTCTTGTGAATTCTTGCAAGTTGCTTAAGGCACTTTCAAAGGAAAGTGATTTTCTCTGAAAGGACAGCATTTAGAAACTGAAGCAACACTCCATTCACTTCGCACAGTGAATTGAAGTGTTGGAACAGACTGCTTCTCTTTAAGAGAAACGCATGTGAGTTTTTTGTGAATGCTTGAAAGTAGTTTAAGGCACTTTCAAAAGAAAGTGATTTTCTCTGAAAGGACAGAATTTAGAAAGTGATGCAACACTCCATTCACTTCGCACAGTGAATTGAAGTGTTGGAACAGACTGCTTCTCTTTCAGGGAAACGCATGTGAGTTTCTTCCTAATGCTTGTAAGTAGCTTCAGGCACTTTCAAAGGAAAGTGATTTTCTCTGAAAGGACAGCATTTAGAAAGTGAAGCAACACTCCATTCCCTTCGTGTAGTGAATTGACGTGTTGGAACAGAGTGCTTCTCTTTCATAGAAATGCATTAGTGTTTCTTGTGAATGCTTGTAAGTGGC
Organism: Myodes glareolus; assembly: GCF_982192425.1. NCBI lineage: Eukaryota > Metazoa > Chordata > Mammalia > Rodentia > Cricetidae > Myodes > Myodes glareolus. The sequence continues at coordinate 2,282,583 of NW_028263213.1, forward strand.
TTAAGGCACTTTCAAAGGAAAGTGATTTTCTCTGAAAGGACAGCATTTAGAATGTGAAGCAACACTCCATTCACTTCGCACAGTGAATTGAAGTGTTGGAACAGACTGCTTCTCTTTCCGAGAAACGCAAGTGAGTTTCTTGTGAATTCTTGCAAGTTGCTTCAGGCACTTTCATAGGAAAGTGATTTTCTCTGAAAGGACAGCATTTAGAAAGTGAAGCAACACTCCATTCACTTCGCACAGTGAATTGAAGTGTTGGAACAGACTGCTTCTCTTTCAGAGAAACGCATGTGAGTTTTTTGTGAATGCTTGAAAGTAGTTTAAGGCACTTTCAAAGGAAAGTGATTTTCTCTGAAAGGACAGAATTTAGAAAGTGAAGCAACACTCCATTCACTTCGCACAGTGAATTGAAGTGTTGGAACAGACTGCTTCTCTTTCAGAGAAATGCATGTGATTTTCTGTTGAATGCTTGCAAGTAGCTTAAGGCACTTTCAAAGGTAAGTGATTTTCTCTGAAAGGACAGAATTTAGAAAGTGAAGCAACACTCCATTCACTTCGCACAGTGAATTGAAGTGTTGGAACAGACTGCTTCTCTTTCAGAGAAACGCATGTGAGCTTCTTCCTAATGCTTGCAAGTAGCTTAAGGCACTTTCAAAGGAAAGTGATTTTCTCTGAAAGGACAGCATTTAGAAAGTGAAGCAACACTCCATTCACTTCGCACAGTGAATAGAAGTGTTGGAACAGACTGCTTCTCTTTCAGAGAAACGCATGGGAGTTTCTTGTGAATGCTTGCAAGTTGCTTAAGGCACTTTCAAAGGAAAGTGATTTTCTCTGAAAGGACAGCATTTAGAAAGTGAAGCAACCCTCCAATCACTTTGTACAGTGAATTGAAGTGTTGGAACAGACTGCCTCTCTTTCAGAGAAATGCATGTGAGTTTCTGTTGAATGCTTGTAAGTAGCTTAAGGCACTTTCAAAGGAAAGTGATTTTCTCTGAAAGGACAGCATTTAGAAAGTGAAGCAACACTCCATTCACTTCGCACAGTGAAATGAAGTGTTGGAACAGACTGCTTCTCTTTCAGAGAAATGCATGTGAGTTTCTGTTGAATGCTTGTAAGAAGCTTAAGGCACTTTCAAAGGAAAGTGATTTTCTCTGAAAGGACAGCATTTAGAAAGTGAAGCAACACTCCATTCCCTTCGTGCAATGAATTGAAGTGTTGGAACAGACTGCTTCTCTTTCATAGAAACGCATTAGTGTTTCTTGTGAATGCTTGTAAGAAGCTTAAGGCACTTTCTAAGGAAAGTGATTTTCTCTGAAAGGACAGCATTTAGAAAGTGAGGCAACACTCCATTTACTTCGCAGAGTGAATTGAAGTGTTGGAACAGACTGCTTCTCTTTCAGAGAAACGCATGTGAGTTTCTGTTGAATGCTTGTAAGTAGCTTAAGGCACTTTCAAAGGAAAGTGATTTTCTCTGAAAGGACAGCATTTAGAAAGTGAAGCAACACTCCATTCCCTTCGTGCAGTGAATTGAAGTGTTGGAACAGACTGCTTCTCTTTCAGAGAAACGCATGTGAGTTTCTTCCTAATGCTTGCAAGTAGCTTAAGGCACTTTCAAGGGAAAGTGATTTTCTCTGAAAGGACAGCATTTAGAAAGTGAAGCAACACTCCATTCACTTCGCACAGTGAATTGAAGTGTTGGAACAGACTGCTTCTCTTTCAGAGAAACGCATGTGAGTTTCTGGTGAATGCTTGTAAGTAGCTTAAGGCACTTTCAAAGGAAAGTGATTTTCTCTGAAAGGACAGCATTTAGAAAGTGAAGCAACACTCCATTCACTTCGCACAGTGAATTGAAATGTTGGAACAGACTGCTTCTCTTTCAGAGAAATGCATGTGAGTTTCTGTTGAATGCTTGTAAGTAGCTTAAGGCACTTTCAAAGGAAAGTGATTTTCTCTAAAAGGACAGCATTTAGAAAGTGAAGCAACACTCCATTCACTTCGCAGAGTGAATTGAAGTATTGGAACAGACTGCTTCTCTTTCAGAGAAACGCATGTGAGTTTCTGGTGAATGCTTGTAAGTAGCTTAAGGCACTTTCAAAGGAAAGTGATTTTCTCTGAAAAAACAGCATTTAGAAAGTGAAGCAACACTCCATTCACTTCGCACAGTGAATTGAAGTGTTGGAACAGACTGCTTCTCTTTCAGAGAAACGCATGTGAGTTTCTTGTGAATTCTTGCAAGTTGCTTAAGGCACTTTCAAAGGAAAGTGATTTTCTCTGAAAGGACAGCATTTAGAAACTGAAGCAACACTCCATTCACTTCGCACAGTGAATTGAAGTGTTGGAACAGACTGCTTCTCTTTAAGAGAAACGCATGTGAGTTTTTTGTGAATGCTTGAAAGTAGTTTAAGGCACTTTCAAAAGAAAGTGATTTTCTCTGAAAGGACAGAATTTAGAAAGTGATGCAACACTCCATTCACTTCGCACAGTGAATTGAAGTGTTGGAACAGACTGCTTCTCTTTCAGAGAAACGCATGTGAGTTTCTTCCTAATGCTTGTAAGTAGCTTCAGGCACTTTCAAAGGAAAGTGATTTTCTCTGAAAGGACAGCATTTAGAAAGTGAAGCAACACTCCATTCCCTTCGTGTAGTGAATTGACGTGTTGGAACAGAGTGCTTCTCTTTCATAGAAACGCATTAGTGTTTCTTGTGAATGCTTGTAAGAAGCTTAAGGCACTTTCAAAGGAAAGTGATTTTCTCTGAAAGGACAGCATTTAGAAAGTGAAGCAACACTCCATTCACTTCGCACAGTGAATTGAAGTGTTGGAACAGACTGCTTCTCTTTCAGAGAAACGCATGTGAGTTTCTTGTGAACTCTTGCAGGTTGCTTAAGGCACTTTCAAAGGAAAGTGATTTTCTCTGAAAGGACAGCATTTAGAAAGTGAAGCAACACTCCATTCACTTCGCACAGTGAATTGAAGTGTTAGAACAGACTGCTTCTCTTTCAGAGAAACGCATGTGAGTTTTTTGTGAATGCTTGAAAGTAGTTTAAGGCACTTTCAAAGGAAAGTGATTTTCTCTGAAAGGACAGAATTTAGAAAGTGAAGCAACACTCCATTCACTTCGCACAGTGAATTGAAGTGTTTGAACAGTCTGCTTCTCTTTCAGAGAAACTCATGTGAGTTTCTTCCTAATGCTTGCAAGTAGCTTAAGGCACTTTCAAAGGAAAGTGATTTTCTCTGAAAGGACAGCATTTAGAAAGTGAAGCAACACTCCATTCACTTCGCACAGTGAAATGAAGTGTTGGAACAGACTGCTTCTCTTTCAGAGAAATGCATGTGAGTTTCTGTTGAATGCTTGTAAGAAGCTTAAGGCACTTTCAAAGGAAAGTGATTTTCTCTGAAAGGACAGCATTTAGAAAGTGAAGCAACACTCCATTCACTTTGCAGAGTGAATTGAAGTATTGGAACAGACTGCTTCTCTTTCAGAGAAACGCATGTGAGTTTCTGGTGAATGCTTGTAAGTAGCTTAAGGCACTTTCAAAGGAAAGTGATTTTCTCTGAAAGGACAGCATTTAGAAAGTGAAGCAACACTCCATTCACTTCGCAGAGTGAATTGAAGTATTGGAACAGACTGCTTCTCTTTCAGAGAAACGCATGTGAGTTTCTGGTGAATGCTTGTAAGTAGCTTAAGGCACTTTCAAAGGAAAGTGATTTTCTCTGAAAGGACAGCATTTAGAAAGTGAAGCAACACTCCATTCACTTCGCACAGTGAATTGAAGTGTTGGAACAGACTGCTTCCCTTTCAGAGAAACGCATGTGAGTTTCTTGTGAATTCTTGCAAGTTGCTTAAGGCACTTTCAAAGGAAAGTGATTTTCTCAGAAAGGACAGCATTTAGAAACTGAAGCAACACTCCATTCACTTCGCACAGTGAATTGAAGTGTTGGAAGAGACTGCTTCTCTTTCAGAGAAACGCATGTGAGTTTTTTGTGAATGCTTGAAAGTAGTTTAAGGCACTTTCAAAGGAAAGTGATTTTCTCTGAAAGGACAGAATTTAGAAAGTGATGCAACACTCCATTCACTTCGCACAGTGAATTGAAGTGTTGGAACAGACTGCTTCTCTTTCAGAGAAACGCATGTGAGTTTCTTCCTAATGCTTGTAAGTAGCTTCAGGCACTTTCAAAGGAAAGTGATTTTCTCTGAAAGGACAGCATTTAGAAAGTGAAGCAACATTCTATTCCTTTCGTGCAGTGAATTGAAGTGTTGGAACAGAGTGCTTCTCTTTCATAGAAACGCATTTGTGTTTCTTGTGAATGCTTGCAAGTGGCTTAAGGCACTTTCAAAGGAAAGTGATTTTCTCTGAAAGGACAGCATTTAGAAAGTGAAGCAACACTCCATTCACTTTGTACAGTGAATTGAAGTGTTGGAACAGACTGCCTCTCTTTCAGAGAAATGCATGTGAATTTCTGTTGAATGCTTGTCAGTAGCTTAAGGCTCTTTCAAAGGAAAGTGATTTTCTCTGAAAGGACAGCATTTAGAAAGTAAAGCAACACTCCATTCCCTTCGCGCAATGAATTGAAGTGTTGGCACAGACTGCTTCTCTTTCAGAGGAACGCATGTGAGTTTTTTGTGAATGCTTGAAAGTAGTTTAAGGCACTTTCAAGGGAAAGTGATTTTCTCTGAAAGGACAGCATTTAGAAAGTGAAGCAACACTCCATTCACTTCGCACAGTGAATTGAAGTGTTGGAACAGACTGCTTCTCTTTCCGAGAAACGCAAGTGAGTTTCTTGTGAATTCTTGCAAGTTGCTTCAGGCACTTTCATAGGAAAGTGATTTTCTCTGAAAGGACAGCATTTAGAAAGTGAAGCAACACTCCATTCACTTCGCACAGTGAATTGAAGTGTTGGAACAGACTGCTTCTCTTTCAGAGAAACGCATGTGAGTTTTTTGTGAATGCTTGAAAGTAGTTTAAGGCACTTTCAAAGGAAAGTGATTTTCTCTGAAAGGACAGAATTTAGAAACTGAAGCAACACTCCATTCACCTCGCACAGTGAATTGAAGTGTTGGAACAGACTGCTTCTCTTTCAGAGAAACGCATGTGAGTTTTTTGTGAGTGCTTGAAAGTAGTTTAAGGCACTTTCAAAGGAAAGTGATTTTCTCTGAAAGGACAGAATTTAGAAAGTGATGCAACACTCCATTCACTTCGCACAGTGAATTGAAGTGTTGGAACAGACTGCTTCTCTTTCAGAGAAACGCATGTCAGTTCCTTCCTAATGCTTGTAAGTAGCTTCAGGCACTTTCAAAGGAAAGTGATTTTCTCTGAAAGGACAGCATTTAGAAAGTGAAGCAACACTCCATTCCCTTCGTGCAGTGAATTGAAGTGTTGGAACAGAGTGCTTCTCTTTCATAGAAACGCATTAGTGTTTCTTGTGAATGCTTGCAAGTGGCTTAAGGCACTTTCAAAGGAAAGTGATTTTCTCTGAAAGGACAGCATTTAGAAAGTGAAGCAACACTCCATTCACTTTGTACAGTGAATTGAAGTGTTGGAACAGACTGCCTCTCTTTCAGAGAAATGCATGTGAGTTTCTGTTGAATGCTTGTCAGTAGCTTAAGGCTCTTTCAAAGGAAAGTGATTTTCTCTGAAAGGACAGCATTTAGAAAGTAAAGCAACACTCCATTCCCTTCGCGCAATGAATTGAAGTGATGGCACAGACTGCTTCTCTTTCATAGAAACGCATTAGTGTTTCTTGTGAATGCTTGTTAGAAGCTTAAGGCACTTTCAAAGGAAAGTGATTTTCTCTGAAAGAACAGCATTTAGAAAGTGAAGCAACACTCCATTCACTTCGCACAGTGAATTGAAGTGTTGGAACAGACTGCTTCTCTTTCAGAGAAACGCATGTGAGTTTCTTCCTAATGCTTGTAAGTAGCTTCAGGCACTTTCAAAGGAAAGTGATTTTCTCTGAAAGGACAGCATTTAGAAAGTGAAGCAACACTCCATTCACTTCGCACAGAGAAATGAAGTGTTGTAACAGACTGCTTCTCTTTCAGAGAAACGCATTAGTGTTTCTTGTGAATGCTTGTAAGTGGCTTAAGGCGCTTTCAAAGGAAAGTGATTTTCTCTGAAAGGACAGCATTTAGAAAGTGAAGCAACACTCCATTCACTTCGCACAGTGAATTGAAGTGTTGGAACAGACTGTTTCTCTTTCCGAGAAACGCATGTGAGTTTCTTGTGAATTCTTGCATGTTGCTTCAGGCACTTTCATAGGAAAGTGATTTTCTCTGAAAGGACAGAATTTAGAAAGTGATGCAACACTCCATTCACTTCGCACAGTGAATTGAAGTGTTGGAACATACTGCTTCTCTTTCAGAGAAACGCATGTGAGTTTCTTCCTAATGCTTGTAAGTAGCTTAAGGCACTTTCAAAGGAAAGTGATTTTCTCTGAAAGGACAGAATTTAGAAAGTGAAGCAACACTCCATTCCCTTCGTGCAGTGAATTGAAGTGTTGGAACAGACTGCTTCTCTTTCCGAGAAACGCAAGTGAGTTTCTTGTGAATTCTTGCAAGTTGCTTCAGGCACTTTCATAGGAAAGTGATTTTCTCTGAAAGGACAGCATTTAGAAAGTGAAGCAACACTCCATTCACTTCGCACAGTGAATTGAAGTGTTGGAACAGACTGCTTCTCTTTCAGAGAAACGCATGTGAGTTTTTTGTGAATGCTTGAAAGTAGTTTAAGGCACTTTCAAAGGAAAGTGATTTTCTCTGAAAGGACAGAATTTAGAAAGTGAAGCAACACTCCATTCACTTCGCACAGTGAATTGAAGTGTTGGAACAGACTGCTTCTCTTTCAGAGAAATGCATGTGATTTTCTGTTGAATGCTTGCAAGTAGCTTAAGGCACTTTCAAAGGTAAGTGATTTTCTCTGAAAGGACAGAATTTAGAAAGTGAAGCAACACTCCATTCACTTCGCACAGTGAATTGAAGTGTTGGAACAGACTGCTTCTCTTTCAGAGAAACGCATGTGAGCTTCTTCCTAATGCTTGCAAGTAGCTTAAGGCACTTTCAAAGGAAAGTGATTTTCTCTGAAAGGACAGCATTTAGAAAGTGAAGCAACACTCCATTCACTTCGCACAGTGAATAGAAGTGTTGGAACAGACTGCTTCTCTTTCAGAGAAACGCATGGGAGTTTCTTGTGAATGCTTGCAAGTTGCTTAAGGCACTTTCAAAGGAAAGTGATTTTCTCTGAAAGGACAGCATTTAGAAAGTGAAGCAACCCTCCAATCACTTTGTACAGTGAATTGAAGTGTTGGAACAGACTGCCTCTCTTTCAGAGAAATGCATGTGAGTTTCTGTTGAATGCTTGTAAGTAGCTTAAGGCACTTTCAAAGGAAAGTGATTTTCTCTGAAAGGACAGCATTTAGAAAGTGAAGCAACACTCCATTCACTTCGCACAGTGAAATGAAGTGTTGGAACAGACTGCTTCTCTTTCAGAGAAATGCATGTGAGTTTCTGTTGAATGCTTGTAAGAAGCTTAAGGCACTTTCAAAGGAAAGTGATTTTCTCTGAAAGGACAGCATTTAGAAAGTGAAGCAACACTCCATTCCCTTCGTGCAGTGAATTGAAGTGTTGGAACAGACTGCTTCTCTTTCATAGAAACGCATTAGTGTTTCTTGTGAATGCTTGTAAGAAGCTTAAGGCACTTTCTAAGGAAAGTGATTTTCTCTGAAAGGACAGCATTTAGAAAGTGAGGCAACACTCCATTTACTTCGCAGAGTGAATTGAAGTGTTGGAACAGACTGCTTCTCTTTCAGAGAAACGCATGTGAGTTTCTGTTGAATGCTTGTAAGTAGCTTAAGGCACTTTCAAAGGAAAGTGATTTTCTCTGAAAGGACAGCATTTAGAAAGTGAAGCAACACTCCATTCCCTTCGTGCAGTGAATTGAAGTGTTGGAACAGACTGCTTCTCTTTCAGAGAAATGCATGTGAGTTTCTTCCTAATGCTTGCAAGTAGCTTAAGGCACTTTCAAGGGAAAGTGATTTTCTCTGAAAGGACAGCATTTAGAAAGTGAAGCAACACTCCATTCACTTCGCACAGTGAATTGAAGTGTTGGAACAGACTGCTTCTCTTTCAGAGAAACGCATGTGAGTTTCTGGTGAATGCTTGTAAGTAGCTTAAGGCACTTTCAAAGGAAAGTGATTTTCTCTGAAAGGACAGCATTTAGAAAGTGAAGCAACACTCCATTCACTTCGCACAGTGAATTGAAATGTTGGAACAGACTGCTTCTCTTTCAGAGAAATGCATGTGAGTTTCTGTTGAATGCTTGTAAGTAGCTTAAGGCACTTTCAAAGGAAAGTGATTTTCTCTAAAAGGACAGCATTTAGAAAGTGAAGCAACACTCCGTTCACTTCGCAGAGTGAATTGAAGTATTGGAACAGACTGCTTCTCTTTCAGAGAAACGCATGTGAGTTTCTGGTGAATGCTTGTAAGTAGCTTAAGGCACTTTCAAAGGAAAGTGATTTTCTCTGAAAAAACAGCATTTAGAAAGTGAAGCAACACTCCATTCACTTCGCACAGTGAATTGAAGTGTTGGAACAGACTGCTTCTCTTTCAGAGAAACGCATGTGAGTTTCTTGTGAATTCTTGCAAGTTGCTTAAGGCACTTTCAAAGGAAAGTGATTTTCTCTGAAAGGACAGCATTTAGAAACTGAAGCAACACTCCATTCACTTCGCACAGTGAATTGAAGTGTTGGAACAGACTGCTTCTCTTTAAGAGAAACGCATGTGAGTTTTTTGTGAATGCTTGAAAGTAGTTTAAGGCACTTTCAAAAGAAAGTGATTTTCTCTGAAAGGACAGAATTTAGAAAGTGATGCAACACTCCATTCACTTCGCACAGTGAATTGAAGTGTTGGAACAGACTGCTTCTCTTTCAGAGAAACGCATGTGAGTTTCTTCCTAATGCTTGTAAGTAGCTTCAGGCACTTTCAAAGGAAAGTGATTTTCTCTGAAAGGACAGCATTTAGAAAGTGAAGCAACACTCCATTCCCTTCGTGTAGTGAATTGACGTGTTGGAACAGAGTGCTTCTCTTTCATAGAAACGCATTAGTGTTTCTTGTGAATGCTTGTAAGAAGCTTAAGGCACTTTCAAAGGAAAGTGATTTTCTCTGAAAGGACAGCATTTAGAAAGTGAAGCAACACTCCATTCACTTCGCACAGTGAATTGAAGTGTTGGAACAGACTGCTTCTCTTTCAGAGAAACGCATGTGAGTTTCTTGTGAACTCTTGCAGGTTGCTTAAGGCACTTTCAAAGGAAAGTGATTTTCTCTGAAAGGACAGCATTTAGAAAGTGAAGCAACACTCCATTCACTTCGCACAGTGAATTGAAGTGTTAGAACAGACTGCTTCTCTTTCAGAGAAACGCATGTGAGTTTTTTGTGAATGCTTGAAAGTAGTTTAAGGCACTTTCAAAGGAAAGTGATTTTCTCTGAAAGGACAGAATTTAGAAAGTGAAGCAACACTCCATTCACTTCGCACAGTGAATTGAAGTGTTTGAACAGTCTGCTTCTCTTTCAGAGAAACTCATGTGAGTTTCTTCCTAATGCTTGCAAGTAGCTTAAGGCACTTTCAAAGGAAAGTGATTTTCTCTGAAAGGACAGCATTTAGAAAGTGAAGCAACACTCCATTCACTTCGCACAGTGAAATGAAGTGTTGGAACAGACTGCTTCTCTTTCAGAGAAATGCATGTGAGTTTCTGTTGAATGCTTGTAAGAAGCTTAAGGCACTTTCAAAGGAAAGTGATTTTCTCTGAAAGGACAGCATTTAGAAAGTGAAGCAACACTCCATTCACTTTGCAGAGTGAATTGAAGTATTGGAACAGACTGCTTCTCTTTCAGAGAAACGCATGTGAGTTTCTGGTGAATGCTTGTAAGTAGCTTAAGGCACTTTCAAAGGAAAGTGATTTTCTCTGAAAGGACAGCATTTAGAAAGTGAAGCAACACTCCATTCACTTCGCAGAGTGAATTGAAGTATTGGAACAGACTGCTTCTCTTTCAGAGAAACGCATGTGAGTTTCTGGTGAATGCTTGTAAGTAGCTTAAGGCACTTTCAAAGGAAAGTGATTTTCTCTGAAAGGACAGCATTTAGAAAGTGAAGCAACACTCCATTCACTTCGCACAGTGAATTGAAGTGTTGGAACAGACTGCTTCCCTTTCAGAGAAACGCATGTGAGTTTCTTGTGAATTCTTGCAAGTTGCTTAAGGCACTTTCAAAGGAAAGTGATTTTCTCAGAAAGGACAGCATTTAGAAACTGAAGCAACACTCCATTCACTTCGCACAGTGAATTGAAGTGTTGGAAGAGACTGCTTCTCTTTCAGAGAAACGCATGTGAGTTTTTTGTGAATGCTTGAAAGTAGTTTAAGGCACTTTCAAAGGAAAGTGATTTTCTCTGAAAGGACAGAATTTAGAAAGTGATGCAACACTCCATTCACTTCGCACAGTGAATTGAAGTGTTGGAACAGACTGCTTCTCTTTCAGAGAAACGCATGTGAGTTTCTTCCTAATGCTTGTAAGTAGCTTCAGGCACTTTCAAAGGAAAGTGATTTTCTCTGAAAGGACAGCATTTAGAAAGTGAAGCAACACTCCATTCCTTTCGTGCAGTGAATTGAAGTGTTGGAACAGAGTGCTTCTCTTTCATAGAAACGCATTTGTGTTTCTTGTGAATGCTTGCAAGTGGCTTAAGGCACTTTCAAAGGAAAGTGATTTTCTCTGAAAGGACAGCATTTAGAAAGTGAAGCAACACTCCATTCACTTTGTACAGTGAATTGAAGTGTTGGAACAGACTGCCTCTCTTTCAGAGAAATGCATGTGAATTTCTGTTGAATGCTTGTCAGTAGCTTAAGGCTCTTTCAAAGGAAAGTGATTTTCTCTGAAAGGACAGCATTTAGAAAGTAAAGCAACACTCCATTCCCTTCGCGCAATGAATTGAAGTGTTGGCACAGACTGCTTCTCTTTCAGAGGAACGCATGTGAGTTTTTTGTGAATGCTTGAAAGTAGTTTAAGGCACTTTCAAGGGAAAGTGATTTTCTCTGAAAGGACAGCATTTAGAAAGTGAAGCAACACTCCATTCACTTCGCACAGTGAATTGAAGTGTTGGAACAGACTGCTTCTCTTTCCGAGAAACGCAAGTGAGTTTCTTGTGAATTCTTGCAAGTTGCTTCAGGCACTTTCATAGGAAAGTGATTTTCTCTGAAAGGACAGCATTTAGAAAGTGAAGCAACACTCCATTCACTTCGCACAGTGAATTGAAGTGTTGGAACAGACTGCTTCTCTTTCAGAGAAACGCATGTGAGTTTTTTGTGAATGCTTGAAAGTAGTTTAAGGCACTTTCAAAGGAAAGTGATTTTCTCTGAAAGGACAGAATTTAGAAACTGAAGCAACACTCCATTCACCTCGCACAGTGAATTGAAGTGTTGGAACAGACTGCTTCTCTTTCAGAGAAACGCATGTGAGTTTTTTGTGAGTGCGTGAAAGTAGTTTAAGGCACTTTCAAAGGAAAGTGATTTTCTCTGAAAGGACAGAATTTAGAAAGTGATGCAACACTCCATTCACTTCGCACAGTGAAATGAAGTGTTGGAACAGACTGCTTCTCTTTCAGAGAAATGCATGTGAGTTTCTGTTGAATGCTTGTAAGAAGCTTAAGGCACTTTCAAAGGAAAGTGATTTTCTCTGAAAGGACAGCATTTAGAAAGTGAAGCAACACTCCATTCCCTTCGTGCAGTGAATTGAAGTGTTGGAACAGACTGCTTCTCTTTCATAGAAACGCATTAGTGTTTCTTGTGAATGCTTGTAAGAAGCTTAAGGCACTTTCTAAGGAAAGTGATTTTCTCTGAAAGGACAGCATTTAGAAAGTGAGGCAACACTCCATTTACTTCGCAGAGTGAATTGAAGTGTTGGAACAGACTGCTTCTCTTTCAGAGAAACGCATGTGAGTTTCTGTTGAATGCTTGTAAGTAGCTTAAGGCACTTTCAAAGGAAAGTGATTTTCTCTGAAAGGACAGCATTTAGAAAGTGAAGCAACACTCCATTCCCTTCGTGCAGTGAATTGAAGTGTTGGAACAGACTGCTTCTCTTTCAGAGAAACGCATGTGAGTTTCTTCCTAATGCTTGCAAGTAGCTTAAGGCACTTTCAAGGGAAAGTGATTTTCTCTGAAAGGACAGCATTTAGAAAGTGAAGCAACACTCCATTCACTTCGCACAGTGAATTGAAGTGTTGGAACAGACTGCTTCTCTTTCAGAGAAACGCATGTGAGTTTCTGGTGAATGCTTGTAAGTAGCTTAAGGCACTTTCAAAGGAAAGTGATTTTCTCTGAAAGGACAGCATTTAGAAAGTGAAGCAACACTCCATTCACTTCGCACAGTGAATTGAAATGTTGGAACAGACTGCTTCTCTTTCAGAGAAATGCATGTGAGTTTCTGTTGAATGCTTGTAAGTAGCTTAAGGCACTTTCAAAGGAAAGTGATTTTCTCTAAAAGGACAGCATTTAGAAAGTGAAGCAACACTCCATTCACTTCGCAGAGTGAATTGAAGTATTGGAACAGACTGCTTCTCTTTCAGAGAAACGCATGTGAGTTTCTGGTGAATGCTTGTAAGTAGCTTAAGGCACTTTCAAAGGAAAGTGATTTTCTCTGAAAAAACAGCATTTAGAAAGTGAAGCAACACTCCATTCACTTCGCACAGTGAATTGAAGTGTTGGAACAGACTGCTTCTCTTTCAGAGAAACGCATGTGAGTTTCTTGTGAATTCTTGCAAGTTGCTTAAGGCACTTTCAAAGGAAAGTGATTTTCTCTGAAAGGACAGCATTTAGAAACTGAAGCAACACTCCATTCACTTCGCACAGTGAATTGAAGTGTTGGAACAGACTGCTTCTCTTTAAGAGAAACGCATGTGAGTTTTTTGTGAATGCTTGAAAGTAGTTTAAGGCACTTTCAAAGGAAAGTGATTTTCTCTGAAAGGACAGAATTTAGAAAGTGATGCAACACTCCATTCACTTCGCACAGTGAATTGAAGTGTTGGAACAGACTGCTTCTCTTTCAGAGAAACGCATGTGAGTTTCTTCCTAATGCTTGTAAGTAGCTTCAGGCACTTTCAAAGGAAAGTGATTTTCTCTGAAAGGACAGCATTTAGAAAGTGAAGCAACACTCCATTCCCTTCGTGTAGTGAATTGACGTGTTGGAACACAGTGCTTCTCTTTCATAGAAACGCATTAGTGTTTCTTGTGAATGCTTGTAAGAAGCTTAAGGCACTTTCAAAGGAAAGTGATTTTCTCTGAAAGGACAGCATTTAGAAAGTGAAGCAACACTCCATTCACTTCGCACAGTGAATTGAAGTGTTGGAACAGACTGCTTCTCTTTCAGAGAAACGCATGTGAGTTTCTTGTGAACTCTTGCAGGTTGCTTAAGGCACTTTCAAAGGAAAGTGATTTTCTCTGAAAGGACAGCATTTAGAAAGTGAAGCAACACTCCATTCACTTCGCACAGTGAATTGAAGTGTTAGAACAGACTGCTTCTCTTTCAGAGAAACGCATGTGAGTTTTTTGTGAATGCTTGAAAGTAGTTTAAGGCACTTTCAAAGGAAAGTGATTTTCTCTGAAAGGACAGAATTTAGAAAGTGAAGCAACACTCCATTCACTTCGCACAGTGAATTGAAGTGTTTGAACAGTCTGCTTCTCTTTCAGAGAAACTCATGTGAGTTTCTTCCTAATGCTTGCAAGTAGCTTAAGGCACTTTCAAAGGAAAGTGATTTTCTCTGAAAGGACAGCATTTAGAAAGTGAAGCAACACTCCATTCACTTCGCACAGTGAAATGAAGTGTTGGAACAGACTGCTTCTCTTTCAGAGAAATGCATGTGAGTTTCTGTTGAATGCTTGTAAGAAGCTTAAGGCACTTTCAAAGGAAAGTGATTTTCTCTGAAAGGACAGCATTTAGAAAGTGAAGCAACACTCCATTCACTTCGCAGAGTGAATTGAAGTATTGGAACAGACTGCTTCTCTTTCAGAGAAACGCATGTGAGTTTCTGGTGAATGCTTGTAAGTAGCTTAAGGCACTTTCAAAGGAAAGTGATTTTCTCTGAAAGGACAGCATTTAGAAAGTGAAGCAACACTCCATTCACTTCGCAGAGTGAATTGAAGTATTGGAACAGACTGCTTCTCTTTCAGAGAAACGCATGTGAGTTTTTGGTGAATGCTTGTAAGTAGCTTAAGGCACTTTCAAAGGAAAGTGATTTTCTCTGAAAGGACAGCATTTAGAAAGTGAAGCAACACTCCATTCACTTCGCACAGTGAATTGAAGTGTTGGAACAGACTGCTTCCCCTTCAGAGAAACGCATGTGAGTTTCTTGTGAATTCTTGCAAGTTGCTTAAGGCACTTTCAAAGGAAAGTGATTTTCTCTGAAAGGACAGCATTTAGAAACTGAAGCAACACTCCATTCACTTCGCACAGTGAATTGAAGTGTTGGAAGAGACTGCTTCTCTTTCAGAGAAACGCATGTGAGTTTTTTGTGAATGCTTGAAAGTAGTTTAAGGCACTTTCAAAGGAAAGTGATTTTCTCTGAAAGGACAGAATTTAGAAAGTGATGCAACACTCCATTCACTTCGCACAGTGAATTGAAGTGTTGGAACAGACTGCTTCTCTTTCAGAGAAACGCATGTGAGTTTCTTCCTAATGCTTGTAAGTAGCTTCAGGCACTTTCAAAGGAAAGTGATTTTCTCTGAAAGGACAGCATTTAGAAAGTGAGGCAACACTCCATTTACTTCGCAGAGTGAATTGAAGTGTTGGAACAGACTGCTTCTCTTTCAGAGAAACGCATGTGAGTTTCTGTTGAATGCTTGTAAGTAGCTTAAGGCACTTTCAAAGGAAAGTGATTTTCTCTGAAAGGACAGCATTTAGAAAGTGAAGCAACACTCCATTCCCTTCGTGCAGTGAATTGAAGTGTTGGAACAGACTGCTTCTCTTTCAGAGAAACGCATGTGAGTTTCTTCCTAATGCTTGCAAGTAGCTTAAGGCACTTTCAAGGGAAAGTGATTTTCTCTGAAAGGACAGCATTTAGAAAGTGAAGCAACACTCCATTCACTTCGCACAGTGAATTGAAGTGTTGGAACAGACTGCTTCTCTTTCAGAGAAACGCATGTGAGTTTCTGGTGAATGCTTGTAAGTAGCTTAAGGCACTTTCAAAGGAAAGTGATTTTCTCTGAAAGGACAGCATTTAGAAAGTGAAGCAACACTCCATTCACTTCGCACAGTGAATTGAAATGTTGGAACAGACTGCTTCTCTTTCAGAGAAATGCATGTGAGTTTCTGTTGAATGCTTGTAAGTAGCTTAAGGCACTTTCAAAGGAAAGTGATTTTCTCTAAAAGGACAGCATTTAGAAAGTGAAGCAACACTCCATTCACTTCGCAGAGTGAATTGAAGTATTGGAACAGACTGCTTCTCTTTCAGAGAAACGCATGTGAGTTTCTGGTGAATGCTTGTAAGTAGCTTAAGGCACTTTCAAAGGAAAGTGATTTTCTCTGAAAAAACAGCATTTAGAAAGTGAAGCAACACTCCATTCACTTCGCACAGTGAATTGAAGTGTTGGAACAGACTGCTTCTCTTTCAGAGAAACGCATGTGAGTTTCTTGTGAATTCTTGCAAGTTGCTTAAGGCACTTTCAAAGGAAAGTGATTTTCTCTGAAAGGACAGCATTTAGAAACTGAAGCAACACTCCATTCACTTCGCACAGTGAATTGAAGTGTTGGAACAGACTGCTTCTCTTTAAGAGAAACGCATGTGAGTTTTTTGTGAATGCTTGAAAGTAGTTTAAGGCACTTTCAAAGGAAAGTGATTTTCTCTGAAAGGACAGAATTTAGAAAGTGATGCAACACTCCATTCACTTCGCACAGTGAATTGAAGTGTTGGAACAGACTGCTTCTCTTTCAGAGAAACGCATGTGAGTTTCTTCCTAATGCTTGTAAGTAGCTTCAGGCACTTTCAAAGGAAAGTGATTTTCTCTGAAAGGACAGCATTTAGAAAGTGAGGCAACACTCCATTTACTTCGCAGAGTGAATTGAAGTGTTGGAACAGACTGCTTCTCTTTCAGAGAAACGCATGTGAGTTTCTGTTGAATGATTGTAAGTAGCTTAAGGCACTTTCAAAGGAAAGTGATTTTCTCTGAAAGGACAGCATTTAGAAAGTGAAGCAACACTCCATTCCCTTCGTGCAGTGAATTGAAGTGTTGGAACAGACTGCTTCTCTTTCAGAGAAACGCATGTGAGTTTCTTCCTAATGCTTGCAAGTAGCTTAAGGCACTTTCAAGGGAAAGTGATTTTCTCTGAAAGGACAGCATTTAGAAAGTGAAGCAACACTCCATTCACTTCGCACAGTGAATTGAAGTGTTGGAACAGACTGCTTCTCTTTCAGAGAAACGCATGTGAGTTTCTGGTGAATGCTTGTAAGTAGCTTAAGGCACTTTCAAAGGAAAGTGATTTTCTCTGAAAGGACAGCATTTAGAAAGTGAAGCAACACTCCATTCACTTCGCACAGTGAATTGAAATGTTGGAACAGACTGCTTCTCTTTCAGAGAAATGCATGTGAGTTTCTGTTGAATGCTTGTAAGTAGCTTAAGGCACTTTCAAAGGAAAGTGATTTTCTCTAAAAGGACAGCATTTAGAAAGTGAAGCAACACTCCATTCACTTCGCAGAGTGAATTGAAGTATTGGAACAGACTGCTTCTCTTTCAGAGAAACGCATGTGAGTTTCTGGTGAATGCTTGTAAGTAGCTTAAGGCACTTTCAAAGGAAAGTGATTTTCTCTGAAAAAACAGCATTTAGAAAGTGAAGCAACACTCCATTCACTTCGCACAGTGAATTGAAGTGTTGGAACAGACTGCTTCTCTTTCAGAGAAACGCATGTGAGTTTCTTGTGAATTCTTGCAAGTTGCTTAAGGCACTTTCAAAGGAAAGTGATTTTCTCTGAAAGGACAGCATTTAGAAACTGAAGCAACACTCCATTCACTTCGCACAGTGAATTGAAGTGTTGGAACAGACTGCTTCTCTTTAAGAGAAACGCATGTGAGTTTTTTGTGAATGCTTGAAAGTAGTTTAAGGCACTTTCAAAGGAAAGTGATTTTCTCTGAAAGGACAGAATTTAGAAAGTGATGCAACACTCCATTCACTTCGCACAGTGAATTGAAGTGTTGGAACAGACTGCTTCTCTTTCAGAGAAACGCATGTGAGTTTCTTCCTAATGCTTGTAAGTAGCTTCAGGCACTTTCAAAGGAAAGTGATTTTCTCTGAAAGGACAGCATTTAGAAAGTGAAGCAACACTCCATTCCCTTCGTGTAGTGAATTGACGTGTTGGAACAGAGTGCTTCTCTTTCATAGAAACGCATTAGTGTTTCTTGTGAATGCTTGTAAGAAGCTTAAGGCACTTTCAAAGGAAAGTGATTTTCTCTGAAAGGACAGCATTTAGAAAGTGAAGCAACACTCCATTCACTTCGCACAGTGAATTGAAGTGTTGGAACAGACTGCTTCTCTTTCAGAGAAACGCATTGAGTTTCTTGTGAACTCTTGCAGGTTGCTTAAGGCACTTTCAAAGGAAAGTGATTTTCTCTGAAAGGACAGCATTTAGAAAGTGAAGCAACACTCCATTCACTTCGCACAGTGAATTGAAGTGTTAGAACAGACTGCTTCTCTTTCAGAGAAACGCATGTGAGTTTTTTGTGAATGCTTGAAAGTAGTTTAAGGCACTTTCAAAGGAAAGTGATTTTCTCTGAAAGGACAGAATTTAGAAAGTGAAGCAACACTCCATTCACTTCGCACAGTGAATTGAAGTGTTTGAACAGTCTGCTTCTCTTTCAGAGAAACTCATGTGAGTTTCTTCCTAATGCTTGCAAGTAGCTTAAGGCACTTTCAAAGGAAAGTGATTTTCTCTGAAAGGACAGCATTTAGAAAGTGAAGCAACACTCCATTCACTTCGCACAGTGAAATGAAGTGTTGGAACAGACTGCTTCTCTTTCAGAGAAATGCATGTGAGTTTCTGTTGAATGCTTGTAAGAAGCTTAAGGCACTTTCAAAGGAAAGTGATTTTCTCTGAAAGGACAGCATTTAGAAAGTGAAGCAACACTCCATTCACTTCGCAGAGTGAATTGAAGTATTGGAACAGACTGCTTCTCTTTCAGAGAAACGCATGTGAGTTTCTGGTGAATGCTTGTAAGTAGCTTAAGGCACTTTCAAAGGAAAGTGATTTTCTCTGAAAGGACAGCATTTAGAAAGTGAAGCAACACTCCATTCACTTCGCAGAGTGAATTGAAGTATTGGAACAGACTGCTTCTCTTTCAGAGAAACGCATGTGAGTTTTTGGTGAATGCTTGTAAGTAGCTTAAGGCACTTTCAAAGGAAAGTGATTTTCTCTGAAAGGACAGCATTTAGAAAGTGAAGCAACACTCCATTCACTTCGCACAGTGAATTGAAGTGTTGGAACACACTGCTTCCCCTTCAGAGAAACGCATGTGAGTTTCTTGTGAATTCTTGCATGTTGCTTAAGGCACTTTCAAAGGAAAGTGATTTTCTCTGAAAGGACAGCATTTAGAAACTGAAGCAACACTCCATTCACTTCGCACAGTGAATTGAAGTGTTGGAAGAGACTGCTTCTCTTTCAGAGAAACGCATGTGAGTTTTTTGTGAATGCTTGAAAGTAGTTTAAGGCACTTTCAAAGGAAAGTGATTTTCTCTGAAAGGACAGAATTTAGAAAGTGATGCAACACTCCATTCACTTCGCACAGTGAATTGAAGTGTTGGAACAGACTGCTTCTCTTTCAGAGAAACGCATGTGAGTTTCTTCCTAATGCTTGTAAGTAGCTTCAGGCACTTTCAAAGGAAAGTGATTTTCTCTGAAAGGACAGCATTTAGAAAGTGAAGCAACACTCCATTCCTTTCGTGCAGTGAATTGAAGTGTTGGAACAGAGTGCTTCTCTTTCATAGAAACGCATTTGTGTTTCTTGTGAATGCTTGCAAGTGGCTTAAGGCACTTTCAAAGGAAAGTGATTTTCTCTGAAAGGACAGCATTTAGAAAGTGAAGCAACACTCCATTCACTTTGTACAGTGAATTGAAGTGTTGGAACAGACTGCCTCTCTTTCAGAGAAATGCATGTGAATTTCTGTTGAATGCTTGTCAGTAGCTTAAGGCTCTTTCAAAGGAAAGTGATTTTCTCTGAAAGGACAGCATTTAGAAAGTAAAGCAACACTCCATTCCCTTCGCGCAATGAATTGAAGTGTTGGCACAGACTGCTTCTCTTTCAGAGGAACGCATGTGAGTTTTTTGTGAATGCTTGAAAGTAGTTTAAGGCACTTTCAAGGGAAAGTGATTTTCTCTGAAAGGACAGCATTTAGAAAGTGAAGCAACACTCCATTCACTTCGCACAGTGAATTGAAGTGTTGGAACAGACTGCTTCTCTTTCCGAGAAACGCAAGTGAGTTTCTTGTGAATTCTTGCAAGTTGCTTCAGGCACTTTCATAGGAAAGTGATTTTCTCTGAAAGGACAGCATTTAGAAAGTGAAGCAACACTCCATTCACTTCGCACAGTGAATTGAAGTGTTGGAACAGACTGCTTCTCTTTCAGAGAAACGCATGTGAGTTTTTTGTGAATGCTTGAAAGTAGTTTAAGGCACTTTCAAAGGAAAGTGATTTTCTCTGAAAGGACAGAATTTAGAAAGTGATGCAACACTCCATTCACTTCGCACAGTGAATTGAAGTGTTGGAACAGACTGCTTCTCTTTCAGAGAAACGCATGTGAGTTTCTTCCTAATGCTTGTAAGTAGCTTCAGGCACTTTCAAAGGAAAGTGATTTTCTCTGAAAGGACAGCATTTAGAAAGTGAAGCAACACTCCATTCCCTTCGTGTAGTGAATTGACGTGTTGGAACAGAGTGCTTCTCTTTCATAGAAACGCATTAGTGTTTCTTGTGAATGCTTGTAAGAAGCTTAAGGCACTTTCAAAGGAAAGTGATTTTCTCTGAAAGGACAGCATTTAGAAAGTGAAGCAACACTCCATTCACTTCGCACAGTGAATTGAAGTGTTGGAACAGACTGCTTCTCTTTCAGAGAAACGCATGTGAGTTTCTTGTGAACTCTTGCAGGTTGCTTAAGGCACTTTCAAAGGAAAGTGATTTTCTCTGAAAGGACAGCATTTAGAAAGTGAAGCAACACTCCATTCACTTCGCACAGTGAATTGAAGTGTTAGAACAGACTGCTTCTCTTTCAGAGAAACGCATGTGAGTTTTTTGTGAATGCTTGAAAGTAGTTTAAGGCACTTTCAAAGGAAAGTGATTTTCTCTGAAAGGACAGAATTTAGAAAGTGAAGCAACACTCCATTCACTTCGCACAGTGAATTGAAGTGTTTGAACAGTCTGCTTCTCTTTCAGAGAAACTCATGTGAGTTTCTTCCTAATGCTTGCAAGTAGCTTAAGGCACTTTCAAAGGAAAGTGATTTTCTCTGAAAGGACAGCATTTAGAAAGTGAAGCAACACTCCATTCACTTCGCACAGTGAAATGAAGTGTTGGAACAGACTGCTTCTCTTTCAGAGAAATGCATGTGAGTTTCTGTTGAATGCTTGTAAGAAGCTTAAGGCACTTTCAAAGGAAAGTGATTTTCTCTGAAAGGACAGCATTTAGAAAGTGAAGCAACACTCCATTCACTTCGCAGAGTGAATTGAAGTATTGGAACAGACTGCTTCTCTTTCAGAGAAACGCATGTGAGTTTCTGGTGAATGCTTGTAAGTAGCTTAAGGCACTTTCAAAGGAAAGTGATTTTCTCTGAAAGGACAGCATTTAGAAAGTGAAGCAACACTCCATTCACTTCACAGAGTGAATTGAAGTATTGGAACAGACTGCTTCTCTTTCAGAGAAACGCATGTGAGTTTTTGGTGAATGCTTGTAAGTAGCTTAAGGCACTTTCAAAGGAAAGTGATTTTCTCTGAAAGGACAGCATTTAGAAAGTGAAGCAACACTCCATTCACTTCGCACAGTGAATTGAAGTGTTGGAACAGACTGCTTCCCCTTCAGAGAAACGCATGTGAGTTTCTTGTGAATTCTTGCAAGTTGCTTAAGGCACTTTCAAAGGAAAGTGATTTTCTCTGAAAGGACAGCATTTAGAAACTGAAGCAACACTCCATTCACTTCGCACAGTGAATTGAAGTGTTGGAAGAGACTGCTTCTCTTTCAGAGAAACGCATGTGAGTTTTTTGTGAATGCTTGAAAGTAGTTTAAGGCACTTTCAAAGGAAAGTGATTTTCTCTGAAAGGACAGAATTTAGAAAGTGATGCAACACTCCATTCACTTCGCACAGTGAATTGAAGTGTTGGAACAGACTGCTTCTCTTTCAGAGAAACGCATGTGAGTTTCTTCCTAATGCTTGTAAGTAGCTTCAGGCACTTTCAAAGGAAAGTGATTTTCTCTGAAAGGACAGCATTTAGAAAGTGAAGCAACACTCCATTCCTTTCGTGCAGTGAATTGAAGTGTTGGAACAGAGTGCTTCTCTTTCATAGAAACGCATTTGTGTTTCTTGTGAATGCTTGCAAGTGGCTTAAGGCACTTTCAAAGGAAAGTGATTTTCTCTGAAAGGACAGCATTTAGAAAGTGAAGCAACACTCCATTCACTTTGTACAGTGAATTGAAGTGTTGGAACAGACTGCCTCTCTTTCAGAGAAATGCATGTGAATTTCTGTTGAATGCTTGTCAGTAGCTTAAGGCTCTTTCAAAGGAAAGTGATTTTCTCTGAAAGGACAGCATTTAGAAAGTAAAGCAACACTCCATTCCCTTCGCGCAATGAATTGAAGTGTTGGCACAGACTGCTTCTCTTTCAGAGGAACGCATGTGAGTTTTTTGTGAATGCTTGAAAGTAGTTTAAGGCACTTTCAAGGGAAAGTGATTTTCTCTGAAAGGACAGCATTTAGAAAGTGAAGCAACACTCCATTCACTTCGCACAGTGAATTGAAGTGTTGGAACAGACTGCTTCTCTTTCCGAGAAACGCAAGTGAGTTTCTTGTGAATTCTTGCAAGTTGCTTCAGGCACTTTCATAGGAAAGTGATTTTCTCTGAAAGGACAGCATTTAGAAAGTGAAGCAACACTCCATTCACTTCGCACAGTGAATTGAAGTGTTGGAACAGACTGCTTCTCTTTCAGAGAAATGCATGTGAGTTTTTTGTGAATGCTTGAAAGTAGTTTAAGGCACTTTCAAAGGAAAGTGATTTTCTCTGAAAGGACAGAATTTAGAAAGTGAAGCAACACTCCATTCACTTCGCACAGTGAATTGAAGTGTTGGAACAGACTGCTTCTCTTTCAGAGAAATGCATGTGATTTTCTGTTGAATGCTTGCAAGTAGCTTAAGGCACTTTCAAAGGTAAGTGATTTTTTCTGAAAGGACAGAATTTAGAAAGTGAAGCAACACTCCATTCACTTCGCACAGTGAATTGAAGTGTTGGAACAGACTGCTTCTCTTTCAGAGAAACGCAAGTGAGCTTCTTCCTAATGCTTGCAAGTAGCTTAAGGCACTTTCAAATGAAAATGATTTTCTCTGAAAGGACAGCATTTAGAAAGTGAAGCAACACTCCATTCCCTTCGTGCAGTGAATTGAAGTGTTGGAACAGAGTGCTTCTCTTTCAGAGAAACGCATGTGAGTTTCTTGTGAATGCTTGCAAGTGGCTTAAGGCACTTTCAAAGGAAAGTGATTTTCTCTGAAAGGACAGCATTTAGAAAGTGAAGCAACACTCCATTCACTTTGTACAGTGAATTGAAGTGTTGGAACAGACTGCCTCTCTTTCAGAGAAATGCATGTGAGTTTCTGTTGAATGCTTGTCAGTAGCTTAAGGCTCTTTCCAAGGAAAGTGATTTTCTCTGAAAGGACAGCATTTAGAAAGTAAAGCAACACTCCATTCCCTTCGCGCAATGAATTGAAGTGTTGGAACAGACTGCTTCTCTTTCATAGAAACGCATTAGTTTTTCTTGTGAATGCTTGTAAGAAGCTTAAGGCACTTTCTAAGGAAAGTGATTTTCTCTGAAAGGACAGCATTTAGAAAGTGAGGCAACACTCCATTTACTTCGCACAGTGAATTGAAGTGTTGGAACAGACTGCTTCTCTTTCAGAGAAACGCATGTGAGTTTCTGTTGAATGTTTGTAAGTAGCTTAAGGCACTTTCAAAGGAAAGTGATTTTCTCTGAAAGGACAGCATTTAGAAAGTGAAGCAACACTCCATTCCCTTCGTGCAGTGAATTGAAGTGTTGGAACAGACTGCTTCTCTTTCAGAGAAACGCATGTGAGTTTCTTCCTAATGCTTGCAAGTAGCTTAAGGCACTTTCAAGGGAAAGTGATTTTCTCTGAAAGGACAGCATTTAGAAAGTGAAGCAACACTCCATTCACTTCGCACAGTGAATTGAAGTGTTGGAACAGACTGCTTCTCTTTCAGAGAAACGCATGTGAGTTTCTGGTGAATGCTTGTAAGTAGCTTAAGGCACTTTCAAAGGAAAGTGATTTTCTCTGAAAGGACAGCATTTAGAAAGTGAAGCAACACTCCATTCACTTCGCACAGTGAATTGAAGTGTTGGAACAGACTGCTTCTCTTTCAGAGAAATGCATGTGAGTTTCTGTTGAATGCTTGTAAGTAGCTTAAGGCACTTTCAAAGGAAAGTGATTTTCTCTAAAAGGACAGCATTTAGAAAGTGAAGCAACACTCCATTCACTTCGCAGAGTGAATTGAAGTATTGGAACAGACTGCTTCTCTTTCAGAGAAACGCATGTGAGTTTCTGGTGAATGCTTGTAAGTAGCTTAAGGCACTTTCAAAGGAAAGTGATTTTCTCTGAAAGGACAGCATTTAGAAAGTGAAGCAACACTCCATTCACTTCGCACAGTGAATTGAAGTGTTGGAACAGACTGCTTCTCTTTCAGAGAAACGCATGTGAGTTTCTTGTGAATTCTTGCAAGTTGCTTAAGGCACTTTCAAAGGAAAGTGATTTTCTCTGAAAGGACAGCATTTAGAAACTGAAGCAACACTCCATTCAATTCGCACAGTGAATTGAAGTGTTGGAACAGACTGCTTCTCTTTAAGAGAAACGCATGTGAGTTTTTTGTGAATGCTTGAAAGAAGTTTAAGGCACTTTCAAAGGAAAGTGATTTTCTCTGAAAGGACAGAATTTAGAAAGTGATGCAACACTCCATTCACTTCGCACAGTGAATTGAAGTGTTGGAACAGACTGCTTCTCTTTCAGAGAAACGCATGTGAGTTTCTTCCTAATGCTTGTAAGTAGCTTAAGGCACTTTCAAAGGAAAGTGATTTTCTCTGAAAGGACAGCATTTAGAAAGTGAAGCAACACTCCATTCCCTTCGTGCAGTGAATTGAAGTGTTGGAACAGAGTGCTTCTCTTTCATAGAAACGCATTAGTGTTTCTTGTGAATGCTTGTAAGAAGCTTAAGGCACTTTCAAAGGAAAGTGATTTTCTCTGAAAGGACAGCATTTAGAAAGTGAAGCAACACTCCATTCACTTCGCACAGTGAATTGAAGTGTTGGAACAGACTGCTTCTCTATCAGAGAAACGCATGTGAGTTTCTTGTGAACTCTTGCAGGTTGCTTAAGGCACTTTCAAAGGAAAGTGATTTTCTCTGAAAGGACAGCATTTAGAAAGTGAAGCAACACTCCATTCACTTCGCAAAGTGAATTGAAGTGTTAGAACAGACTGCTTCTCTTTCAGAGAAACGCATGTGAGTTTTTTGTGAATGCTTGAAAGTAGTTTAAGGCACTTTCAAAGGAAAGTGATTTTCTCTGAAAGGACAGCATTTAGAAAGTGAAGCAACACTCCATTCACTTCGCACAGTGAATTGAAGTGTTTGAACAGTCTGCTTCTCTTTCAGAGAAACTCATATGAGTTTCTTCCTAATGCTTGCAAGCAGCTTAAGGCACTTTCAAAGGAAAGTGATTTTCTCTGAAAGGACAGCATTTAGAAAGTGAAGCAACACTCCATTCACTTCGCACAGTGAAATGAAGTGTTGGAACAGACTGCTTCTCTTTCAGAGAAATGCATGTGAGTTTCTGTTGAATGCTTGTAAGAAGCTTAAGGCACTTTCAAAGGAAAGTGATTTTCTCTGAAAGGACAGCATTTAGAAAGTGAAGCAACACTCCATTCACTTCGCAGAGTGAATTGAAGTATTGGAACAGACTGCTTCTCTTTCAGAGAAACGCATGTGAGTTTCTGGTGAATGCTTGTAAGTAGCTTAAGGCACTTTCAAAGGAAAGTGATTTTCTCTGAAAGGACAGCATTTAGAAAGTGAAGCAACACTCCATTCACTTCACAGAGTGAATTGAAGTATTGGAACAGACTGCTTCTCTTTCAGAGAAACGCATGTGAGTTTTTGGTGAATGCTTGTAAGTAGCTTAAGGCACTTTCAAAGGAAAGTGATTTTCTCTGAAAGGACAGCATTTAGAAAGTGAAGCAACACTCCATTCACTTCGCACAGTGAATTGAAGTGTTGGAACAGACTGCTTCCCCTTCAGAGAAACGCATGTGAGTTTCTTGTGAATTCTTGCAAGTTGCTTAAGGCACTTTCAAAGGAAAGTGATTTTCTCTGAAAGGACAGCATTTAGAAACTGAAGCAACACTCCATTCACTTCGCACAGTGAATTGAAGTGTTGGAAGAGACTGCTTCTCTTTCAGAGAAACGCATGTGAGTTTTTTGTGAATGCTTGAAAGTAGTTTAAGGCACTTTCAAAGGAAAGTGATTTTCTCTGAAAGGACAGAATTTAGAAAGTGATGCAACACTCCATTCACTTCGCACAGTGAATTGAAGTGTTGGAACAGACTGCTTCTCTTTCAGAGAAACGCATGTGAGTTTCTTCCTAATGCTTGTAAGTAGCTTCAGGCACTTTCAAAGGAAAGTGATTTTCTCTGAAAGGACAGCATTTAGAAAGTGAAGCAACACTCCATTCCTTTCGTGCAGTGAATTGAAGTGTTGGAACAGAGTGCTTCTCTTTCATAGAAACGCATTTGTGTTTCTTGTGAATGCTTGCAAGTGGCTTAAGGCACTTTCAAAGGAAAGTGATTTTCTCTGAAAGGACAGCATTTAGAAAGTGAAGCAACACTCCATTCACTTTGTACAGTGAATTGAAGTGTTGGAACAGACTGCCTCTCTTTCAGAGAAATGCATGTGAATTTCTGTTGAATGCTTGTCAGTAGCTTAAGGCTCTTTCAAAGGAAAGTGATTTTCTCTGAAAGGACAGCATTTAGAAAGTAAAGCAACACTCCATTCCCTTCGCGCAATGAATTGAAGTGTTGGCACAGACTGCTTCTCTTTCAGAGGAACGCATGTGAGTTTTTTGTGAATGCTTGAAAGTAGTTTAAGGCACTTTCAAGGGAAAGTGATTTTCTCTGAAAGGACAGCATTTAGAAAGTGAAGCAACACTCCATTCACTTCGCACAGTGAATTGAAGTGTTGGAACAGACTGCTTCTCTTTCCGAGAAACGCAAGTGAGTTTCTTGTGAATTCTTGCAAGTTGCTTCAGGCACTTTCATAGGAAAGTGATTTTCTCTGAAAGGACAGCATTTAGAAAGTGAAGCAACACTCCATTCACTTCGCACAGTGAATTGAAGTGTTGGAACAGACTGCTTCTCTTTCAGAGAAATGCATGTGAGTTTTTTGTGAATGCTTGAAAGTAGTTTAAGGCACTTTCAAAGGAAAGTGATTTTCTCTGAAAGGACAGAATTTAGAAAGTGAAGCAACACTCCATTCACTTCGCACAGTGAATTGAAGTGTTGGAACAGACTGCTTCTCTTTCAGAGAAATGCATGTGATTTTCTGTTGAATGCTTGCAAGTAGCTTAAGGCACTTTCAAAGGTAAGTGATTTTTTCTGAAAGGACAGAATTTAGAAAGTGAAGCAACACTCCATTCACTTCGCACAGTGAATTGAAGTGTTGGAACAGACTGCTTCTCTTTCAGAGAAACGCAAGTGAGCTTCTTCCTAATGCTTGCAAGTAGCTTAAGGCACTTTCAAATGAAAATGATTTTCTCTGAAAGGACAGCATTTAGAAAGTGAAGCAACACTCCATTCCCTTCGTGCAGTGAATTGAAGTGTTGGAACAGAGTGC
Organism: Myodes glareolus; assembly: GCF_982192425.1. Lineage (NCBI taxonomy): Eukaryota > Metazoa > Chordata > Mammalia > Rodentia > Cricetidae > Myodes > Myodes glareolus. The sequence goes on from NW_028263213.1 coordinate 2,309,731, forward strand.
TTCTCTTTCAGAGAAACGCATGTGAGTTTCTTGTGAATGCTTGCAAGTGGCTTAAGGCACTTTCAAAGGAAAGTGATTTTCTCTGAAAGGACAGCATTTAGAAAGTGAAGCAACACTCCATTCACTTTGTACAGTGAATTGAAGTGTTGGAACAGACTGCCTCTCTTTCAGAGAAATGCATGTGAGTTTCTGTTGAATGCTTGTCAGTAGCTTAAGGCTCTTTCCAAGGAAAGTGATTTTCTCTGAAAGGACAGCATTTAGAAAGTAAAGCAACACTCCATTCCCTTCGCGCAATGAATTGAAGTGTTGGAACAGACTGCTTCTCTTTCATAGAAACGCATTAGTTTTTCTTGTGAATGCTTGTAAGAAGCTTAAGGCACTTTCTAAGGAAAGTGATTTTCTCTGAAAGGACAGCATTTAGAAAGTGAGGCAACACTCCATTTACTTCGCACAGTGAATTGAAGTGTTGGAACAGACTGCTTCTCTTTCAGAGAAACGCATGTGAGTTTCTGTTGAATGTTTGTAAGTAGCTTAAGGCACTTTCAAAGGAAAGTGATTTTCTCTGAAAGGACAGCATTTAGAAAGTGAAGCAACACTCCATTCCCTTCGTGCAGTGAATTGAAGTGTTGGAACAGACTGCTTCTCTTTCAGAGAAACGCATGTGAGTTTCTTCCTAATGCTTGCAAGTAGCTTAAGGCACTTTCAAGGGAAAGTGATTTTCTCTGAAAGGACAGCATTTAGAAAGTGAAGCAACACTCCATTCACTTCGCAGAGTGAATTGAAGTATTGGAACAGACTGCTTCTCTTTCAGAGAAACGCATGTGAGTTTCTGGTGAATGCTTGTAAGTAGCTTAAGGCACTTTCAAAGGAAAGTGATTTTCTCTGAAAGGACAGCATTTAGAAAGTGAAGCAACACTCCATTCCTTTCGTGCAGTGAATTGAAGTGTTGGAACAGAGTGCTTCTCTTTCATAGAAACGCATTAGTGTTTCTTGTGAATGCTTGCAAGTGGCTTAAGGCACTTTCAAAGGAAAGTGATTTTCTCTGAAAGGACAGCATTTAGAAAGTGAAGCAACATTCCATTCACTTTGTACAGTGAATTGAAGTGTTGGAACAGACTGCCTCTCTTTCAGAGAAATGCATGTGAATTTCTGTTGAATGCTTGTCAGTAGCTTAAGGCTCTTTCAAAGGAAAGTGATTTTCTCTGAAAGGACAGCATTTAGAAAGTAAAGCAACACTCCATTCCCTTCGCGCAATGAATTGAAGTGTTGGCACAGACTGCTTCTCTTTCATAGAAACGCATTAGTGTTTCTTGTGAATGCTTGTAAGAAGCTTAAGGCACTTTCAAAGGAAAGTGATTTTCTCTGAAAGGACAGCATTTAGAAAGTGAAGCAACACTCCATTCACTTCGCACAGTGAATTGAAGTGTTGGAACAGACTGCTTCTCTTTCAGAGAAACGCATGTGAGTTTCTTGTGAATTCTTGCAAGTTGCTTAAGGCACTTTCAAAGGAAAGTGATTTTCTCTGAAAGGACAGCATTTAGAAAGTGAAGCAACACTCCATTCACTTCGCACAGTGAATTGAAGTGTTGGAACAGACTGCTTCTCTTTCAGAGAAACGCATGTGAGTTTTTTGTGAATGCTTGAAAGTAGTTTAAGGCACTTTCAAAGGAAAGTGATTTTCTCTGAAAGGACAGAATTTAGAAAGTGAAGTAACACTCCATTCACTTCGCACAGTGAATTGAAGTGTTTGAACAGTCTGCTTCTCTTTCAGAGAAACGCATGTGAGTTTCTTCCTAATGCTTGCAAGTAGCTTAAGGCACTTTCAAAGGAAAGTGATTTTCTCTGAAAGGACAGCATTTAGAAAGTGAAGCAACACTCCATTCACTTCGCACAGTGAATTGAAGTGTTGGAACAGACTGCTTCTCTTTCAGAGAAACGCATGTGAGTTTCTGGTGAATGCTTGTAAGAAGCTTAAGGCACTTTCAAAGGAAAGTGATTTTCTCTGAAAGGACAGCATTTAGAAACTGAAGCAACACTCCATTCACTTCGCACAGTGAATTGAAGTGTTGGAACAGACTGCTTCTCTTTAAGAGAAACGCATGTGAGTTTTTTGTGAATGCTTGAAAGTAGTTTAAGGCACTTTCAAAGGAAAGTGATTTTCTCTGAAAGGACAGAATTTAGAAAGTGATGCAACACTCCATTCACTTCGCACAGTGAATTGAAGTGTTGGAACAGACTGCTTCTCTTTCAGAGAAACGCATGTGAGTTTCTTCCTAATGCTTGTAAGTAGCTTAAGGCACTTTCAAAGGAAAGTGATTTTCTCTGAAAGGACAGCATTTAGAAAGTGAAGCAACACTCCATTCCCTTCGTGCAGTGAATTGAAGTGTTGGAACAGAGTGCTTCTCTTTCATAGAAACGCATTAGTGTTTCTTGTGAATGCTTGTAAGAAGCTTAAGGCACTTTCAAAGGAAAGTGATTTTCTCTGAAAGGACAGCATTTAGAAAGTGAAGCAACACTCCATTCACTTCGCACAGTGAATTGAAGTGTTGGAACAGACTGCTTCTCTTTCAGAGAAACGCATGTGAGTTTCTTGTGAACTCTTGCAGGTTGCTTAAGGCACTTTCAAAGGAAAGTGATTTTCTCTGAAAGGACAGCATTTAGAAAGTGAAGCAACACTCCATTCACTTCGCAAAGTGAATTGAAGTGTTAGAACAGACTGCTTCTCTTTCAGAGAAACGCATGTGAGTTTTTTGTGAATGCTTGAAAGTAGTTTAAGGCACTTTCAAAGGAAAGTGATTTTCTCTGAAAGGACAGAATTTAGAAAGTGAAGCAACACTCCATTCACTTCGCACAGTGAATTGAAGTGTTTGAACAGTCTGCTTCTCTTTCAGAGAAACTCATGTGAGTTTCTTCCTAATGCTTGCAAGTAGCTTAAGGCACTTTCAAAGGAAAGTGATTTTCTCTGAAAGGACAGCATTTAGAAAGTGAAGCAACACTCCATTCACTTCGCACAGTGAATTGAAGTGTTGGAAGAGACTGCTTCTCTTTCAGAGAAACGCATGTGAGTTTTTTGTGAATGCTTGAAAGTAGTTTAAGGCACTTTCAAAGGAAAGTGATTTTCTCTGAAAGGACAGAATTTAGAAAGTGATGCAACACTCCATTCACTTCGCACAGTGAATTGAAGTGTTGGAACAGACTGCTTCTCTTTCAGAGAAACGCATGTGAGTTTCTTCCTAATGCTTGTAAGTAGCTTCAGGCACTTTCAAAGGAAAGTGATTTTCTCTGAAAGGACAGCATTTAGAAAGTGAAGCAACACTCCATTCCTTTCGTGCAGTGAATTGAAGTGTTGGAACAGAGTGCTTCTCTTTCATAGAAACGCATTTGTGTTTCTTGTGAATGCTTGCAAGTGGCTTAAGGCACTTTCAAAGGAAAGTGATTTTCTCTGAAAGGACAGCATTTAGAAAGTGAAGCAACACTCCATTCACTTTGTACAGTGAATTGAAGTGTTGGAACAGACTGCCTCTCTTTCAGAGAAATGCATGTGAATTTCTGTTGAATGCTTGTCAGTAGCTTAAGGCTCTTTCAAAGGAAAGTGATTTTCTCTGAAAGGACAGCATTTAGAAAGTAAAGCAACACTCCATTCCCTTCGCGCAATGAATTGAAGTGTTGGCACAGACTGCTTCTCTTTCAGAGGAACGCATGTGAGTTTTTTGTGAATGCTTGAAAGTAGTTTAAGGCACTTTCAAGGGAAAGTGATTTTCTCTGAAAGGACAGCATTTAGAAAGTGAAGCAACACTCCATTCACTTCGCACAGTGAATTGAAGTGTTGGAACAGACTGCTTCTCTTTCCGAGAAACGCAAGTGAGTTTCTTGTGAATTCTTGCAAGTTGCTTCAGGCACTTTCATAGGAAAGTGATTTTCTCTGAAAGGACAGCATTTAGAAAGTGAAGCAACACTCCATTCACTTCGCACAGTGAATTGAAGTGTTGGAACAGACTGCTTCTCTTTCAGAGAAACGCATGTGAGTTTTTTGTGAATGCTTGAAAGTAGTTTAAGGCACTTTCAAAGGAAAGTGATTTTCTCTGAAAGGACAGAATTTAGAAAGTGATGCAACACTCCATTCACTTCGCACAGTGAATTGAAGTGTTGGAACAGACTGCTTCTCTTTCAGAGAAACGCATGTGAGTTTCTTCCTAATGCTTGTAAGTAGCTTAAGGCACTTTCAAAGGAAAGTGATTTTCTCTGAAAGGACAGCATTTAGAAAGTGAAGCAACACTCCATTCCCTTCGTGCAGTGAATTGAAGTGTTGGAACAGAGTGCTTCTCTTTCATAGAAACGCATTAGTGTTTCTTGTGAATGCTTGTAAGAAGCTTAAGGCACTTTCAAAGGAAAGTGATTTTCTCTGAAAGGACAGCATTTAGAAAGTGAAGCAACACTCCATTCACTTCGCACAGTGAATTGAAGTGTTGGAACAGACTGCTTCTCTTTCAGAGAAACGCATGTGAGTTTCTTGTGAACTCTTGCAGGTTGCTTAAGGCACTTTCAAAGGAAAGTGATTTTCTCTGAAAGGACAGCATATAGAAAGTGAAGCAACACTCCATTCACTTCGCAAAGTGAATTGAAGTGTTAGAACAGACTGCTTCTCTTTCAGAGAAACGCATGTGAGTTTTTTGTGAATGCTTGAAAGTAGTTTAAGGCACTTTCAAAGGAAAGTGATTTTCTCTGAAAGGACAGAATTTAGAAAGTGAAGCAACACTCCATTCACTTCGCACAGTGAATTGAAGTGTTTGAACAGTCTGCTTCTCTTTCAGAGAAACTCATGTGAGTTTCTTCCTAATGCTTGCAAGTAGCTTCAGGCACTTTCAAAGGAAAGTGATTTTCTCTGAAAGGACAGCATTTAGAAAGTGAAGCAACACTCCATTCACTTCGCACAGTGAAATGAAGTGTTGGAACAGACTGCTTCTCTTTCAGAGAAATGCATGTGAGTTTCTGTTGAATGCTTGTAAGAAGCTTAAGGCACTTTCATAGGAAAGTGATTTTCTCTGAAAGGACAGCATTTAGAAAGTGAAGCAACACTCCATTCACTTCGCAGAGTGAATTGAAGTATTGGAACAGACTGCTTCTCTTTCAGAGAAACGCATGTGAGTCTCTGGTGAATGCTTGTAAGTAGCTTAAGGCACTTTCAAAGGAAAGTGATTTTCTCTGAAAGGACAGCATTTAGAAAGTGAAGCAACACTCCATTCCTTTCGTGCAGTGAATTGAAGTGTTGGAACAGAGTGCTTCTCTTTCATAGAAACGCATTAGTGTTTCTTGTGAATGCTTGCAAGTGGCTTAAGGCACTTTCAAAGGAAAGTGATTTTCTCTGAAAGGACAGCATTTAGAAAGTGAAGCAACACTCCATTCACTTTGTACAGTGAATTGAAGTGTTGGAACAGACTGCCTCTCTTTCAGAGAAATGCATGTGAATTTCTGTTGAATGCTTGTCAGTAGCTTAAGGCTCTTTCAAAGGAAAGTGATTTTCTCTGAAAGGACAGCATTTAGAAAGTAAAGCAACACTTCATTCCCTTCGCGCAATGAATTGAAGTGTTGGCACAGACTGCTTCTCTTTCAGAGGAACGCATGTGAGTTTTTTGTGAATGCTTGAAAGTAGTTTAAGGCACTTTCAAGGGAAAGTGATTTTCTCTGAAAGGACAGCATTTAGAAAGTGATGCAACACTCCATTCACTTCGCGCAATGAATTGAAGTGTTGGCACAGACTGCTTCTCTTTCATAGAAACGCATTAGTGTTTCTTGTGAATGCTTGTAAGAAGCTTAAGGCACTTTCAAAGGAAAGTGATTTTCTCTGAAAGGACAGCATTTAGAAAGTGAAGCAACACTCCATTCACTTCGCACAGTGAATTGAAGTGTTGGAACAGACTGCTTCTCTTTCAGAGAAACGCATGTGAGTTTCTTGTGAATTCTTGCAAGTTGCTTAAGGCACTTTCAAAGGAAAGTGATTTTCTCTGAAAGGACAGCATTTAGAAAGTGAAGCAACACTCCATTCACTTCGCACAGTGAATTGAAGTGTTGGAACAGACTGCTTCTCTTTCAGAGAAACGCATGTGAGTTTTTTGTGAATGCTTGAAAGTAGTTTAAGGCACTTTCAAAGGAAAGTGATTTTCTCTGAAAGGACAGAATTTAGAAAGTGAAGTAACACTCCATTCACTTCGCACAGTGAATTGAAGTGTTTGAACAGTCTGCTTCTCTTTCAGAGAAACGCATGTGAGTTTCTTCCTAATGCTTGCAAGTAGCTTAAGGCACTTTCAAAGGAAAGTGATTTTCTCTGAAAGGACAGCATTTAGAAAGTGAAGCAACACTCCATTCACTTCGCACAGTGAATTGAAGTGTTGGAACAGACTGCTTCTCTTTCAGAGAAACGCATGTGAGTTTCTGGTGAATGCTTGTAAGAAGCTTAATTCACTTTCAAAGGAAAGTGATTTTCTCTGAAAGGAGAGCATTTAGAAACTGAAGCAACACTCCATTCACTTCGCACAGTGAATTGAAGTGTTGGAACAGACTGCTTCTCTTTAAGAGAAACGCATGTCAGTTTTTTGTGAATGCTTGAAAGTAGTTTAAGGCACTTTCAAAGGAAAGTGATTTTCTCTGAAAGGACAGAATTTAGAAACTGAAGCAACACCCCATTCACTTCGCACAGTGAATTGAAGTGTTGGAACAGACTGCTTCTCTTTCAGAGAAACGCATGTCAGTTTTTTGTGAATGCTTGAAAGTAGTTTAAGGCACTTTCAAAGGAAAGTGATTTTCTCTGAAAGGACAGAATTTAGAAAGTGATGCAACACTCCATTCACTTCACACAGTGAATTGAAGTGTTGGAACAGACTGCTTCTCTTTCAGAGAAACGCATGTGAGTTTTTTGTGAATGCTTGAAAGTAGTTTAAGGCACTTTCAAAGGAAAGTGATTTTCTCTGAAAGGACAGCATTTAGAAAGTTAAGCAACACTCCATTCCCTTCGTGCAGTGAATTGAAGTGTTGGAACAGAGTGCTTCTCTTTCATAGAAACGCATTAGTGTTTCTTGTGAATGCTTGCAAGTGGCTTAAGGCACTTTCAAAGAAAGTGATTTTCTCTGAAAGGACAGCATTTAGAAAGTGAAGCAACACTCCATTCACTTTGTACAGTGAATTGAAGTGTTGGAACAGACTGCCTCTCTTTCAGAGAAATGCATGTGAGTTTCTGTTTAATGCTTGTCAGTAGCTTAAGGCTCTTTCAAAGGAAAGTGATTTTCTCGGAAAGACAGCATTTAGAAAGTAAAGCAACACTCCATTCCCTTCGCGCAATGAATTGAAGTGTTGGCACAGACTGCTTCTCTTTCAGAGAAACGCATTAGTGTTTCTTGTGAATGCTTGTAAGAAGCTTAAGGCACTTTCCAAGGAAAGTGATTTTCTCTGAAAGGACAGAATTTAGAAAGTGAAGCAACACTCCATTCACTTCGCACAGTGAATAGAAGTGTTGGAACAGACTGCTTCTCTTTCAGAGAAACGCATGTGAGTTTCTTGTGAATGCTTGCAAGTTGCTTAAGGCACTTTCAAAGGAAAGTGATTTTCTCTGAAAGGACAGCATTTAGAAAGTGAAGCAACACTCCATTCACTTTGTACAGTGAGTTGAAGTGTTGGAACAGACTGCCTCTCTTTCAGAGAAATGCATGTGAGTTTCTGTTGAATGCTTGTCAGTAGCTTAAGGCTCTTTCAAAGGAAAGTGATTTTCTCTGAAAGGACAGCATTTAGAAAGTAAAGCAACACTCCATTCCCTTCGCGCAATGAATTGAAGTGATGGAACAGACTGCTTCTCTTTCATAGAAACGAATTAGTGTTTCTTGTGAATGCTTGTAAGAAGCTTACGGCACTTTCAAAGGAAAGTGATTTTCTCTGAAAGGACAGCATTTAGAAAGTGAGGCAACACTCCATTCACTTCGCACAGTGAATTGAAGTGTTGGAACAGACTGCTTCTCTTTCAGAGAAATGCATGTGAGTTTCTGTTGAATGCTTGTAAGTAGCTTAAGGCACTTTCAAAGGAAAGTGATTTTCTCTGAAAGGACAGCATTTAGAAAGTGAAGCAACACTCCATTCCCTTCGTGCAGTGAATTGAAGTGTTGGAACAGACTGCTTCTCTTTCAGAGAAACGCATGTGAGTTTCTTCCTAATGCTTGCAAGTAGCTTAAGGCACTTTCAAGGGAAAGTGATTTTCTCTGAAAGGACAGCATTTAGAAAGTGAAGCAACACTCCATTCACTTCGCACAGTGAATTGAAGTGTTGGAACAGACTGCTTCTCTTTCAGAGAAACGCATTAGTGTTTCTTGTGAATGCTTGCAAGTGGCTTAAGGGACTTTCAAAGGAAAGTGATTTTCTCTGAAAGGACAGCATTTAGAAAGTGAAGCAACACTCCATTCACTTTGTACAGTGAATTGAAGTGTTGGAACAGACTGCCTCTCTTTCAGAGAAATGCATGTGAATTTCTGTTGAATGCTTGTCAGTAGCTTAAGGCTCTTTCAAAGGAAAGTGATTTTCTCTGAAAGGACAGCATTTAGAAAGTAAAGCAACACTCCATTCCCTTCGCGCAATGAATTGAAGTGTTGGAACAGACTGCTTCTCTTTCATAGAAACGCATTAGTGTTTCTTGTGAATGCTTGCAAGTGGCTTAAGGCACTGTCAAAGGAAAGTGATTTTCTCTGAAAGGACAGCATTTAGAAAGTAAAGCAACACTCCATTCCCCTCGCGCAATGAATTGAAGTGTTGGAACAGACTGCTTCTCTCTCATAGAAACGCATTAGTGTTTCTTGTAAATGCTTGTAAGAAGCTTAAGGCACTTTCAAAGGAAAGTGATTTTCTCTGAAAGGACAGCATTTAGAAAGTGAAGCAACACTCCATTCACTTTGTACAGTGAATTGAATTGTTGGAACAGACTGCTTCTCTTTCAGAGAAACGCATGTGAGTTTCTTGTGAACTCTTGCAGGTTGCTTAAGGCACTTTCAAAGGAAAGTGATTTTCTCTGAAAGGACAGAATTTAGAAAGTGAAGCAACACTCCATTCACTTCGCACAGTGAATTGAAGTGTTGGAACAGACTGCTTATCTTTAAGAGAAACGCATGTGAGTTTTTTGTGAATGCTTGAAAGTAGTTTAAGGCACTTTCAAAGGAAAGTGATTTTCTCTGAAAGGACAGAATTTAGAAAGTGATGCAACACTCCATTCACTTCGCACAGTGAATTGAAGTGTTGGAACAGACTGCTTCTCTTTCAGAGAAACGCATGTGAGTTTCTTGTGAACTCTTGCAGGTTGCTTAAGGCACTTTCAAAGGAAAGTGATTTTCTCTGAAATGACAGAATTTAGAAAGTGATGCAACACTCCATTCACTTCGCACAGTGAATTGAAGTGTTGGAACAGACTGCTTCTCTTTCAGAGAAACGCATGTGAGTTTCCTGTGAACTCTTGCAGGTTGCTTAAGGCACTTTCAAAGGAAAGTGATTTTCTCTGAAAGGACAGCATTTAGAAAGTGAAGCAAAACTCCATTCACTTCGCACAGTGAAATGAAGTGTTGGAACAGACTGCTTCTCTTTCAGAGAAATGCATGTGAGTTTCTGTTGAATGCTTGTAAGTAGCTTAAGGCACTTTCAAAGGAAAGTGATTTTCTCTGAAAGGACAGCATTTAGAAAGTGAAGCAACACTCCATTCACTTCGCACAGTGAATTGAAGTATTGGAACAGACTGCTTCTCTTTCAGAGAAACGCATGTGAGTTTCTGGTGAATGCTTGTAAGTAGCTTAAGGCACTTTCAAAGGAAAGTGATTTTCTCTGAAAGGACAGCATTTAGAAAGTGAAGCAACACTCCATTCACTTCGCACAGTGAATTGAAGTGTTGGAACAGACTGCTTCTCTTTCAGAGAAACGCATGTGAGTTTCTTGTGAATTCTTGCAAGTTGCTTAAGGCACTTTCAAAGGAAAGTGATTTTCTCTGAAAGGACAGCATTTAGAAACTTAAGCAACACTCCATTCACTTCGCACAGTGAATTGAAGTGTTGGAACAGACTGCTTCTCTTTCAGAGAAACGCATGTGAGTTTTTTGTGAATGCTTGAAAGTAGTTTAAGGCACTTTCAAAGGAAAGTGATTTTCTGTGAAAGGACAGAATTTAGAAAGTGATGCAACACTCCATTCACTTCGCACAGTGAATTGAAGTGATGGAACAGACTGCTTCTCTTTCAGAGAAACACATGTGATTTTCTTCCTAATGCTTGTAAGTAGCTTCAGGCACTTTCAAAGGAAAGTGATTTTCTCTGAAAGGACAGCATTTAGAAAGTGAAGCAACACTCCATTCCCTTCGTGCAGTGAATTGAAGTGTTGGAACAGAGTGCTTCTCTTTCATAGAAATGCATTAGTGTTTCTTGTGAATGCTTGCAAGTGGCTTAAGGCACTTTCAAAGGAAAATGATTTTCTCTGAAAGGACAGCATTTAGAAAGTGAAGCAACACTCCATTCACTTTGTACAGTGAATTGAAGTGTTGGAAGAGACTGCCTCTCTTTCAGAGAAATGCATCTGAGTTTCTGTTGAATGCTTGTCAGTAGCTTAAGGCTCTTTCAAAGGAAAGTGATTTTCTCTGAAAGGACAGCATTTAGAAAGTAAAGCAACACTCCATTCCCTTTTCGCAATGAATTGAAGTGTTGGCACAGACTGCTTCTCTTTCATAGAAACGCATTAGTGTTTCTTGTGAATGCTTGTAAGAAGCTTAAGGCACTTTCAAAGGAAAGTGATTTTCTCTGAAAGGACAGAATTTAGAAAGTGATGCAACACTCCATTCACTTCGCACAGTGAATTGAAGTGTTGGAACAGACTGCTTCTCTTTCAGAGAAACGCACGTGAGTTTCTTGTGAACTCTTGCAGGTTGCTTAAGGCACTTTCAAAGGAAAGTGATTTTCTCTGAAAGGACAGAATTTAGAAAGTGATGCAACACTCCATTCACTTCGCACAGTGAATTGAAGTGTTGGAACAGACTGCTTCTCATTCAGAGAAACGCATGTGAGTTTCCTGTGAACTCTTGCAGGTTGCTTAAGGCACTTTCAAAGGAAAGTGATTTTCTCTGAAAGGACAGCATTTAGAAAGTGAAGCAAAACTCCATTCACTTCGCACAGTGAAATGAAGTGTTGGAACAGACTGCTTATCTTTAAGAGAAACGCATGTGAGTTTTTTGTGAATGCTTGAAAGTAGTTTAAGGCACTTTCAAAGGAAAGTGATTTTCTCTGAAAGGACAGAATTTAGAAAGTGATGCAACACTCCATTCACTTCGCACAGTGAATTGAAGTGTTGGAACAGACTGCTTCTCTTTCAGAGAAACGCATGTGAGTTTCTTGTGAACTCTTGCAGGTTGCTTAAGGCACTTTCAAAGGAAAGTGATTTTCTCTGAAAGGACAGAATTTAGAAAGTGATGCAACACTCCATTCACTTCGCACAGTGAATTGAAGTGTTGGAACAGACTGCTTCTCTTTCAGAGAAACGCATGTGAGTTTCCTGTGAACTCTTGCAGGTTGCTTAAGGCACTTTCAAAGGAAAGTGATTTTCTCTGAAAGGACAGCATTTAGAAAGTGAAGCAAAACTCCATTCACTTCGCACAGTGAAATGAAGTGTTGGAACAGACTGCTTCTCTTTCAGAGAAATGCATGTGAGTTTCTGTTGAATGCTTGTAAGTAGCTTAAGGCACTTTCAAAGGAAAGTGATTTTCTCTGAAAGGACAGCATTTAGAAAGTGAAGCAACACTCCATTCACTTCGCACAGTGAATTGAAGTATTGGAACAGACTGCTTCTCTTTCAGAGAAACGCATTTGAGTTTCTGGTGAATGCTTGTAAGTAGCTTAAGGCACTTTCAAAGGAAAGTGATTTTCTCTGAAAGGACAGCATTTAGAAAGTGAAGCAACACTCCATTCACTTCGCACAGTGAATTGAAGTGTTGGAACAGACTGCTTCTCTTTCAGAGAAACGCATGTGAGTTTCTTGTGAATTCTTGCAAGTTGCTTAAGGCACTTTCAAAGGAAAGTGATTTTCTCTGAAAGGACAGCATTTAGAAACTTAAGCAACACTCCATTCACTTCGCACAGTGAATTGAAGTGTTGGAACAGACTGCTTCTCTTTCAGAGAAACGCATGTGAGTTTTTTGTGAATGCTTGAAAGTAGTTTAAGGCACTTTCAAAGGAAAGTGATTTTCTGTGAAAGGACAGAATTTAGAAAGTGATGCAACACTCCATTCACTTCGCACAGTGAATTGAAGTGATGGAACAGACTGCTTCTCTTTCAGAGAAACACATGTGATTTTCTTCCTAATGCTTGTAAGTAGCTTCAGGCACTTTCAAAGGAAAGTGATTTTCTCTGAAAGGACAGCATTTAGAAAGTGAAGCAACACTCCATTCCCTTTGTGCAGTGAATTGAAGTGTTGGAACAGAGTGCTTCTCTTTCATAGAAACGCATTAGTGTTTCTTGTGAATGCTTGCAAGTGGCTTAAGGCGCTTTCAAAGGAAAGTGATTTTCTCTGAAAGGACAGCATTTAGAAAGTGAAGCAACACTCCATTCACTTTGTACAGTGAATTGAAGTGTTGGAAGAGACTGCCTCTCTTTCAGAGAAATGCATGTGAGTTTCTGTTGAATGCTTGTCAGTAGCTTAAGGCTCTTTCAAAGGAAAGTGATTTTCTCTGAAAGGACAGCATTTAGAAAGTAAAGCAACACTCCATTCCCTTTTCGCAATGAATTGAAGTGTTGGCACAGACTGCTTCTCTTTCATAGAAACGCATTAGTGTTTCTTGTGAATGCTTGTAAGAAGCTTAAGGCACTTTCAAAGGAAAGTGATTTTCTCTGAAAGGACAGAATTTAGAAAGTGATGCAACACTCCATTCACTTCGCACAGTGAATTGAAGTGTTGGAACAGACTGCTTCTCTTTCAGAGAAACGCATGTGAGTTTCTTGTGAACTCTTGCAGGTTGCTTAAGGCACTTTCAAAGGAAAGTGATTTTCTCTGAAAGGACAGAATTTAGAAAGTGATGCAACACTCCATTCACTTCGCACAGTGAATTGAAGTGTTGGAACAGACTGCTTCTCTTTCAGAGAAACGCATGTGAGTTTCTTGTGAACTCTTGCAGGTTGCTTAAGGCACTTTCAAAGGAAAGTGATTTTCTCTGAAAGGACAGAATTTAGAAAGTGATGCAACACTCCATTCACTTCGCACAGTGAATTGAAGTGTTGGAACAGACTGCTTCTCTTTCAGAGAAACGCATGTGAGTTTCCTGTGAACTCTTGCAGGTTGCTTAAGGCACTTTCAAAGGAAAGTGATTTTCTCTGAAAGGACAGCATTTAGAAAGTGAAGCAAAACTCCATTCACTTCGCACAGTGAAATGAAGTGTTGGAACAGACTGCTTCTCTTTCAGAGAAATGCATGTGAGTTTCTGTTGAATGCTTGTAAGTAGCTTAAGGCACTTTCAAAGGAAAGTGATTTTCTCTGAAAGGACAGCATTTAGAAAGTGAAGCAACACTCCATTCACTTCGCACAGTGAATTGAAGTATTGGAACAGACTGCTTCTCTTTCAGAGAAACGCATTTGAGTTTCTGGTGAATGCTTGTAAGTAGCTTAAGGCACTTTCAAAGGAAAGTGATTTTCTCTGAAAGGACAGCATTTAGAAAGTGAAGCAACACTCCATTCACTTCGCACAGTGAATTGAAGTGTTGGAACAGACTGCTTCTCTTTCAGAGAAACGCATGTGAGTTTCTTGTGAATTCTTGCAAGTTGCTTAAGGCACTTTCAAAGGAAAGTGATTTTCTCTGAAAGGACAGCATTTAGAAACTTAAGCAACACTCCATTCACTTCGCACAGTGAATTGAAGTGTTGGAACAGACTGCTTCTCTTTCAGAGAAACGCATGTGAGTTTTTTGTGAATGCTTGAAAGTAGTTTAAGGCACTTTCAAAGGAAAGTGATTTTCTGTGAAAGGACAGAATTTAGAAAGTGATGCAACACTCCATTCACTTCGCACAGTGAATTGAAGTGATGGAACAGACTGCTTCTCTTTCAGAGAAACACATGTGATTTTCTTCCTAATGCTTGTAAGTAGCTTCAGGCACTTTCAAAGGAAAGTGATTTTCTCTGAAAGGACAGCATTTAGAAAGTGAAGCAACACTCCATTCCCTTTGTGCAGTGAATTGAAGTGTTGGAACAGAGTGCTTCTCTTTCATAGAAACGCATTAGTGTTTCTTGTGAATGCTTGCAAGTGGCTTAAGGCGCTTTCAAAGGAAAGTGATTTTCTCTGAAAGGACAGCATTTAGAAAGTGAAGCAACACTCCATTCACTTTGTACAGTGAATTGAAGTGTTGGAAGAGACTGCCTCTCTTTCAGAGAAATGCATGTGAGTTTCTGTTGAATGCTTGTCAGTAGCTTAAGGCTCTTTCAAAGGAAAGTGATTTTCTCTGAAAGGACAGCATTTAGAAAGTAAAGCAACACTCCATTCCCTTTTCGCAATGAATTGAAGTGTTGGCACAGACTGCTTCTCTTTCATAGAAACGCATTAGTGTTTCTTGTGAATGCTTGTAAGAAGCTTAAGGCACTTTCAAAGGAAAGTGATTTTCTCTGAAAGGACAGAATTTAGAAAGTGATGCAACACTCCATTCACTTCGCACAGTGAATTGAAGTGTTGGAACAGACTGCTTCTCTTTCAGAGAAACGCATGTGAGTTTCTTGTGAACTCTTGCAGGTTGCTTAAGGCACTTTCAAAGGAAAGTGATTTTCTCTGAAAGGACAGAATTTAGAAAGTGATGCAACACTCCATTCACTTCGCACAGTGAATTGAAGTGTTGGAACAGACTGCTTCTCTTTCAGAGAAATGCATGTGAGTTTCCTGTGAACTCTTGCAGGTTGCTTAAGGCACTTTCAAAGGAAAGTGATTTTCTCTGAAAGGACAGCATTTAGAAAGTGAAGCAAAACTCCATTCACTTCGCACAGTGAAATGAAGTGTTGGAACAGACTGCTTCTCTTTCAGAGAAATGCATGTGAGTTTCTGTTGAATGCTTGTAAGTAGCTTAAGGCACTTTCAAAGGAAAGTGATTTTCTCTGAAAGGACAGCATTTAGAAAGTGAAGCAACACTCCATTCTCTTCGCACAGTGAATTGAAGTATTGGAACAGACTGCTTCTCTTTCAGAGAAACGCATGTGAGTTTCTGGTGAATGCTTGTAAGTAGCTTAAGGCACTTTCAAAGGAAAGTGATTTTCTCTGAAAGGACAGCATTTAGAAAGTGAAGCAACACTCCATTCACTTCGCACAGTGAATTGAAGTGTTGGAACAGACTGCTTCTCTTTCAGAGAAACGCATGTGAGTTTCTTGTGAATTCTTGCAAGTTGCTTAAGGCACTTTCAAAGGAAAGTGATTTTCTCTGAAAGGACAGCATTTAGAAACTTAAGCAACACTCCATTCACTTCGCACAGTGAATTGAAGTGTTGGAACAGACTGCTTCTCTTTCAGAGAAACGCATGTGAGTTTTTTGTGAATGCTTGAAAGTAGTTTAAGGCACTTTCAAAGGAAAGTGATTTTCTGTGAAAGGACAGAATTTAGAAAGTGATGCAACACTCCATTCACTTCGCACAGTGAATTGAAGTGATGGAACAGACTGCTTCTCTTTCAGAGAAACACATGTGATTTTCTTCCTAATGCTTGTAAGTAGCTTCAGGCACTTTCAAAGGAAAGTGATTTTCTCTGAAAGGACAGCATTTAGAAAGTGAAGCAACACTCCATTCCCTTCGTGCAGTGAATTGAAGTGTTGGAACAGAGTGCTTCTCTTTCATAGAAACGCATTAGTGTTTCTTGTGAATGCTTGCAAGTGGCTTAAGGCACTTTCAAAGGAAAGTGATTTTCTCTGAAAGGACAGCATTTAGAAAGGGAAGCAACACTCCATTCACTTTGTACAGTGAATTGAAGTGTTGGAAGAGACTGCCTCTCTTTCAGAGAAATGCATGTGAGTTTCTGTTGAATGCTTGTCAGTAGCTTAAGGCTCTTTCAAAGGAAAGTGATTTTCTCTGAAAGGACAGCATTTAGAAAGTAAAGCAACACTCCATTCCCTTTTCGCAATGAATTGAAGTGTTGGCACAGACTGCTTCTCTTTCATAGAAACGCATTAGTGTTTCTTGTGAATGCTTGTAAGAAGCTTAAGGCACTTTCAAAGGAAAGTGATTTTCTCTGAAAGGACAGCATTTAGAAAGTGAAGCAACACTCCATTCACTTCGCACATTGAATTGAAGTGTTGGAACAGACTGCTTCTCTTTCAGAGAAATGCATGTGAGTTTCTGTTGAATGCTTGTAAGTAGCTTAAGGCTCTTTCAAAGGAAAGTGATTTTCTCTGAAAGGACAGCATTTAGAAAGTAAAGCAACACTACATTCCCTTCGCGCAATGAATTGAAGTGATGGCACAGACTGCTTCTCTTTCATAGAAACGCATTAGTGTTTCTTGTGAATGCTTGTTAGAAGCTTAAGGCACTTTCAAAGGAAAGTGATTTTCTCTGAAAGAACAGCATTTAGAAAGTGAAGCAACACTCCATTCACTTCGCACAGTGAATTGAAGTGTTGGAACAGACTGCTTCTCTTTCAGAGAAATGCATGTGAGTTTCTTCCTAATGCTTGTAAGTAGCTTCAGGCACTTTCAAAGGAAAGTGATTTTCTCTGAAAGGACAGCATTTAGAAAGTGAAGCAACACTCCATTCACTTCGCACAGAGAAATGAAGTGTTGTAACAGACTGCTTCTCTTTCAGAGAAACGCATTAGTGTTTCTTGTGAATGCTTGTAAGTGGCTTAAGGCGCTTTCAAAGGAAAGTGATTTTCTCTGAAAGGACAGCATTTAGAAAGTGAAGCAACACTCCATTCACTTCGCACAGTGAATTGAAGTGTTGGAACAGACTGCTTCTCTTTCCGAGAAACGCATGTGAGTTTCTTGTGAATTCTTGCATGTTGCTTCAGGCACTTTCATAGGAAAGTGATTTTCTCTGAAAGGACAGAATTTAGAAAGTGATGCAACACTCCATTCACTTCGAACAGTGAATTGAAGTGTTGGAACAGACTGCTTCTCTTTCAGAGAAACGCATGTGAGTTTCTTCCTAATGCTTGTAAGTAGCTTAAGGCACTTTCAAAGGAAAGTGATTTTCTCTGAAAGGACAGAATTTAGAAAGTGAAGCAACACTCCATTCCCTTCGTGCAGTGAATTGAAGTGTTGGAACAGAGTGCTTCTCTTTCATAGAAATGCATTAGTGTTTCTTGTGAATGCTTGCAAGTGGCTTAAGGCACTTTCAAAGGAAAGTGATTTTCTCTGAAAGGACAGCATTTAGAAAGTGAAGCAACACTCCATTCACTTCGCACAGTGAATTGAAGTGTTGGAACAGACTGCTTCTCTTTCCGAGAAACGCAAGTGAGTTTCTTGTGAATTCTTGCAAGTTGCTTCAGGCACTTTCATAGGAAAGTGATTTTCTCTGAAAGGACAGCATTTAGAAAGTGAAGCAACACTCCATTCACTTCGCACAGTGAATTAAAGTGTTGGAACAGACTGCTTCTCTTTTAGAGAAACGCATGTGAGTTTTTTGTGAATGCTTGAAAGTAGTTTAAGGCACTTTCAAAGGAAAGTGATTTTCTCTGAAAGGACAGAATTTAGAAAGTGAAGCAACACTCCATTCACTTCGCACAGTGAATTGAAGTGTTGGAACAGACTGCTTCTCTTTCAGAGAAATGCATGTGATTTTCTGTTGAATGCTTGCAAGTAGCTTAAGGCACTTTCAAAGGTAAGTGATTTTCTCTGAAAGGACAGAATTTAGAAAGTGAAGCAACACTCCATTCACTTCGCACAGTGAATTGAAGTGTTGGAACAGACTGCTTCTCTTTCAGAGAAACGCATGTGAGCTTCTTCCTAATGCTTGCAAGTAGCTTAAGGCACTTTCAAAGGAAAGTGATTTTCTCTGAAAGGACAGCATTTAGAAAGTGAAGCAACACTCCATTCACTTCGCACAGTGAATAGAAGTGTTGGAACAGACTGCTTCTCTTTCAGAGAAACGCATGGGAGTTTCTTGTGAATGCTTGCAAGTTGCTTAAGGCACTTTCAAAGGAAAGTGATTTTCTCTGAAAGGACAGCATTTAGAAAGTGAAGCAACCCTCCAATCACTTTGTACAGTGAATTGAAGTGTTGGAACAGACTGCCTCTCTTTCAGAGAAATGCATGTGAGTTTCTGTTGAATGCTTGTAAGTAGCTTAAGGCACTTTCAAAGGAAAGTGATTTTCTCTGAAAGGACAGCATTTAGAAAGTGAAGCAACACTCCATTCACTTCGCACAGTGAAATGAAGTGTTGGAACAGACTGCTTCTCTTTCAGAGAAATGCATGTGAGTTTCTGTTGAATGCTTGTAAGAAGCTTAAGGCACTTTCAAAGGAAAGTGATTTTCTCTGAAAGGACAGCATTGAGAAAGTGAAGCAACACTCCATTCCCTTCGTGCAGTGAATTGAAGTGTTGGAACAGACTGCTTCTCTTTCATAGAAACGCATTAGTGTTTCTTGTGAATGCTTGTAAGAAGCTTAAGGCACTTTCTAAGGAAAGTGATTTTCTCTGAAAGGACAGCATTTAGAAAGTGAGGCAACACTCCATTTACTTCGCAGAGTGAATTGAAGTGTTGGAACAGACTGCTTCTCTTTCAGAGAAACGCATGTGAGTTTCTGTTGAATGCTTGTAAGTAGCTTAAGGCACTTTCAAAGGAAAGTGATTTTCTCTGAAAGGACAGCATTTAGAAAGTGAAGCAACACTCCATTCCCTTCGTGCAGTGAATTGAAGTGTTGGAACAGACTGCTTCTCTTTCAGAGAAACGCATGTGAGTTTCTTCCTAATGCTTGCAAGTAGCTTAAGGCACTTTCAAGGGAAAGTGATTTTCTCTGAAAGGACAGCATTTAGAAAGTGAAGCAACACTCCATTCACTTCGCACAGTGAATTGAAGTGTTGGAACAGACTGCTTCTCTTTCAGAGAAACGCATGTGAGTTTCTGGTGAATGCTTGTAAGTAGCTTAAGGCACTTTCAAAGGAAAGTGATTTTCTCTGAAAGGACAGCATTTAGAAAGTGAAGCAACACTCCATTCACTTCGCACAGTGAATTGAAGTGTTGGAACAGACTGCTTCTCTTTCAGAGAAATGCATGTGAGTTTCTGTTGAATGCTTGTAAGTAGCTTAAGGCACTTTCAAAGGAAAGTGATTTTCTCTAAAAGGACAGCATTTAGAAAGTGAAGCAACACTCCATTCACTTCGCAGAGTGAATTGAAGTATTGGAACAGACTGCTTCTCTTTCAGAGAAACACATGTGAGTTTCTGGTGAATGCTTGTAAGTAGCTTAAGGCACTTTCAAAGGAAAGTGATTTTCTCTGAAAAAACAGCATTTAGAAAGTGAAGCAACACTCCATTCACTTCGCACAGTGAATTGAAGTGTTGGAACAGACTGCTTCTCTTTCAGAGAAACGCATGTGAGTTTCTTGTGAATTCTTGCAAGTTGCTTAAGGCACTTTCAAAGGAAAGTGATTTTCTCTGAAAGGACAGCATTTAGAAACTGAAGCAACACTCCATTCACTTCGCACAGTGAATTGAAGTGTTGGAACAGACTGCTTCTCTTTAAGAGAAACGCATGTGAGTTTTTTGTGAATGCTTGAAAGTAGTTTAAGGCACTTTCAAAGGAAAGTGATTTTCTCTGAAAGGACAGCATTTAGAAAGTGAAGCAACACTCCATTCACTTCGCACAGTGAATTGAAGTGTTGGAACAGACTGCTTCTCTTTCAGAGAAACGCATGTGAGTTTCTTGTGAATTCTTGCAAGTTGCTTAAGGCACTTTCAAAGGAAAGTGATTTTCTCTGAAAGGACAGCATTTAGAAACTGAAGCAACACTCCATTCACTTCGCACAGTGAATTGAAGTGTTGGAACAGACTGCTTCTCTTTAAGAGAAACGCATGTGAGTTTTTTGTGAATGCTTGAAAGTAGTTTAAGGCACTTTCAAAGGAAAGTGATTTTCTCTGAAAGGACAGAATTTAGAAAGTGATGCAACACTCCATTCACTTCGCACAGTGAATTGAAGTGTTGGAACAGACTGCTTCTCTTTCAGAGAAACGCATGTGAGTTTCTTCCTAATGCTTGTAAGTAGCTTCAGGCACTTTCAAAGGAAAGTGATTTTCTCTGAAAGGACAGCATTTAGAAAGTGAAGCAACACTCCATTCCCTTCGTGTAGTGAATTGACGTGTTGGAACAGAGTGCTTCTCTTTCATAGAAACGCATTAGTGTTTCTTGTGAATGCTTGTAAGAAGCTTAAGGCACTTTCAAAGGAAAGTGATTTTCTCTGAAAGGACAGCATTTAGAAAGTGAAGCAACACTCCATTCACTTCGCACAGTGAATTGAAGTGTTGGAACAGACTGCTTCTCTTTCAGAGAAACGCATGTGAGTTTCTTGTGAACTCTTGCAGGTTGCTTAAGGCACTTTCAAAGGAAAGTGATTTTCTCTGAAAGGACAGCATTTAGAAAGTGAAGCAACACTCCATTCACTTCGCACAGTGAATGAAGTGTTAGAACAGACTGCTTCTCTTTCAGAGAAACGCATGTGAGTTTTTTGTGAATGCTTGAAAGTAGTTTAGGCACTTTCAAAGGAAAGTGATTTTCTCTGAAAGGACAGAATTTAGAAAGTGAAGCAACACTCCATTCACTTCGCACAGTGAATTGAAGTGTTTGAACAGTCTGCTTCTCTTTCAGAGAAACTCATGTGAGTTTCTTCCTAATGCTTGCAAGTAGCTTAAGGCACTTTCAAAGGAAAGTGATTTTCTCTGAAAGGACAGCATTTAGAAAGTGAAGCAACACTCCATTCACTTCGCACAGTGAAATGAAGTGTTGGAACAGACTGCTTCTCTTTCAGAGAAATGCATGTGAGTTTCTGTTGAATGCTTGTAAGAAGCTTAAGGCACTTTCAAAGGAAAGTGATTTTCTCTGAAAGGACAGCATTTAGAAAGTGAAGCAACACTCCATTCACTTCGCAGAGTGAATTGAAGTATTGGAACAGACTGCTTCTCTTTCAGAGAAACGCATGTGAGTTTCTGGTGAATGCTTGTAAGTAGCTTAAGGCACTTTCAAAGGAAAGTGATTTTCTCTGAAAGGACAGCATTTAGAAAGTGAAGCAACACTCCATTCACTTCGCACAGTGAATTGAAGTATTGGAACAGACTGCTTCTCTTTCAGAAAAACGCATGTGAGTTTCTGGTGAATGCTTGTAAGTAGCTTAAGGCACTTTCAAAGGAAAGTGATTTTCTCTGAAAGGACAGCATTTAGAAAGTGAAGCAACACTCCATTCACTTCGCACAGTGAATTGAAGTGTTGGAACAGACTGCTTCCCTTTCAGAGAAACGCATGTGAGTTTCTTGTGAATTCTTGCAAGTTGCTTAAGGCACTTTCAAAGGAAAGTGATTTTCTCTGAAAGGACAGCATTTAGAAAGTGAAGCAACACTCCATTCACTTCGCACAGTGAATTGAAGTGTTGGAAGAGACTGCTTCTCTTTCAGAGAAACGCATGTGAGTTTTTTGTGAATGCTTGAAAGTAGTTTAAGGCACTTTCAAAGGAAAGTGATTTTCTCTGAAAGGACAGAATTTAGAAAGTGATGCAACACTCCATTCACTTCGCACAGTGAATTGAAGTGTTGGAACAGACTGCTTCTCTTTCAGAGAAACGCATGTGAGTTTCTTCCTAATGCTTGTAAGTAGCTTCAGGCACTTTCAAAGGAAAGTGATTTTCTCTGAAAGGACAGCATTTAGAAAGTGAAGCAACACTCCATTCCTTTCGTGCAGTGAATTGAAGTGTTGGAACAGAGTGCTTCTCTTTCATAGAAACGCATTTGTGTTTCTTGTGAATGCTTGCAAGTGGCTTAAGGCACTTTCAAAGGAAAGTGATTTTCTCTGAAAGGACAGCATTTAGAAAGTGAAGCAACACTCCATTCACTTTGTACAGTGAATTGAAGTGTTGGAACAGACTGCCTCTCTTTCAGAGAAATGCATGTGAATTTCTGTTGAATGCTTGTCAGTAGCTTAAGGCTCTTTCAAAGGAAAGTGATTTTCTCTGAAAGGACAGCATTTAGAAAGTAAAGCAACACTCCATTCCCTTCGCGCAATGAATTGAAGTGTTGGCACAGACTGCTTCTCTTTCAGAGGAACGCATGTGAGTTTTTTGTGAATGCTTGAAAGTAGTTTAAGGCACTTTCAAGGGAAAGTGATTTTCTCTGAAAGGACAGCATTTAGAAAGTGAAGCAACACTCCATTCACTTCGCACAGTGAATTGAAGTGTTGGAACAGACTGCTTCTCTTTCCGAGAAACGCAAGTGAGTTTCTTGTGAATTCTTGCAAGTTGCTTCAGGCACTTTCATAGGAAAGTGATTTTCTCTGAAAGGACAGCATTTAGAAAGTGAAGCAACACTCCATTCACTTCGCACAGTGAATTGAAGTGTTGGAACAGACTGCTTCTCTTTCAGAGAAACGCATGTGAGTTTTTTGTGAATGCTTGAAAGTAGTTTAAGGCACTTTCAAAGGAAAGTGATTTTCTCTGAAAGGACAGAATGTAGAAAGTGAAGCAACACTCCATTCACTTCGCACAGTGAATTGAAGTGTTGGAACAGACTGCTTCTCTTTCAGAGAAATGCATGTGATTTTCTGTTGAATGCTTGCAAGTAGCTTAAGGCACTTTCAAAGGTAAGTGATTTTTTCTGAAAGGACAGAATTTAGAAAGTGAAGCAACACTCCATTCACTTCGCACAGTGAATTGAAGTGTTGGAACAGACTGCTTCTCTTTCAGAGAAACGCATGTGAGCTTCTTCCTAATGCTTGCAAGTAGCTTAAGGCACTTTCAAAGGAAAATGATTTTCTCTGAAAGGACAGCATTTAGAAAGTGAAGCAACACTCCATTCCCTTCGTGCAGTGAATTGAAGTGTTGGAACAGAGTGCTTCTCTTTCAGAGAAACGCATGTGAGTTTCTTGTGAATGCTTGCAAGTGGCTTAAGGCACTTTCAAAGGAAAGTGATTTTCTCTGAAAGGACAGCATTTAGAAAGTGAAGCAACACTCCATTCACTTTGTACAGTGAATTGAAGTGTTGGAACAGACTGCCTCTCTTTCAGAGAAATGCATGTGAGTTTCTGTTGAATGCTTGTCAGTAGCTTAAGGCTCTTTCCAAGGAAAGTGATTTTCTCTGAAAGGACAGCATTTAGAAAGTAAAGCAACACTCCATTCCCTTCGCGCAATGAATTGAAGTGTTGGAACAGACTGCTTCTCTTTCATAGAAACGCATTAGTGTTTCTTGTGAATGCTTGTAAGAAGCTTAAGGCACTTTCTAAGGAAAGTGATTTTCTCTGAAAGGATAGCATTTAGAAAGTGAGGCAACACTCCATTTACTTCGCACAGTGAATTGAAGAGTTGGAACAGACTGCTTCTCTTTCAGAGAAACGCATGTGAGTTTCTGTTGAATGCTTGTAAGTAGCTTAAGGCACTTTCAAAGGAAAGTGATTTTCTCTGAAAGGACAGCATTTAGAAAGTGAAGCAACACTCCATTCCCTTCGTGCAGTGAATTGAAGTGTTGGAACAGACTGCTTCTCTTTCAGAGAAACGCATGTGAGTTTCTTCCTAATGCTTGCAAGTAGCTTAAGGCACTTTCAAGGGAAAGTGATTTTCTCTGAAAGGACAGCATTTAGAAAGTGAAGCAACACTCCATTCACTTCGCACAGTGAATTGAAGTGTTGGAACAGACTGCTTCTCTTTCAGAGAAACGCATGTGAGTTTCTGGTGAATGCTTGTAAGTAGCTTAAGGCACTTTCAAAGGAAAGTGATTTTCTCTGAAAGGACAGCATTTAGAAAGTGAAGCAACACTCCATTCACTTCGCACAGTGAATTGAAGTGTTGGAACAGACTGCTTCTCTTTCAGAGAAATGCATGTGAGTTTCTGTTGAATGCTTGTAAGTAGCTTAAGGCACTTTCAAAGGAAAGTGATTTTCTCTAAAAGGACAGCATTTAGAAAGTGAAGTAACACTCCATTCACTTCGCAGAGTGAATTGAAGTATTGGAACAGACTGCTTCTCTTTCAGAGAAACGCATGTGAGTTTCTGGTGAATGCTTGTAAGTAGCTTAAGGCACTTTCAAAGGAAAGTGATTTTCTCTGAAAGGACAGCATTTAGAAAGTGAAGCAACACTCCATTCACTTCGCACAGTGAATTGAAGTGTTGGAACAGACTGCTTCTCTTTCAGAGAAACGCATGTGAGTTTCTTGTGAATTCTTGCAAGTTGCTTAAGGCACTTTCAAAGGAAAGTGATTTTCTCTGAAAGGACAGCATTTAGAAACTGAAGCAACACTCCATTCACTTCGCACAATGAATTGAAGTGTTGGAACAGACTGCTTCTCTTTAAGAGAAACGCATGTGAGTTTTTTGTGAATGCTTGAAAGTAGTTTAAGGCACTTTCAAAGGAAAGTGATTTTCTCTGAAAGGACAGAATTTAGAAAGTGATGCAACACTCCATTCACTTCGCACAGTGAATTGAAGTGTTGGAACAGACTGCTTCTCTTTCAGAGAAACGCATGTGAGTTTCTTCCTAATGCTTGTAAGTAGCTTAAGGCACTTTCAAAGGAAAGTGATTTTCTCTGAAAGGACAGCATTTAGAAAGTGAAGCAACACTCCATTCCCTTCGTGCAGTGAATTGAAGTGTTGGAACAGAGTGCTTCTCTTTCATAGAAACGCATTAGTGTTTCTGTGAAGGCTTGTAAGAAGCTTAAGGCACTTTCAAAGGAAAGTGATTTTCTCTGAAAGGACAGCATTTAGAAAGTGAAGCAACACTCCATTCACTTCGCACAGTGAATTGAAGTGTTGGAACAGACTGCTTCTCTTTCAGAGAAACGCATGTGGGTTTCTTGTGAACTCTTGCAGGTTGCTTAAGGCACTTTCAAAGGAAAGTGATTTTCTCTGAAAGGACAGCATTTAGAAAGTGAAGCAACACTCCATTCACTTCGCAAAGTGAATTGAAGTGTTAGAACAGACTGCTTCTCTTTCAGAGAAACGCATGTGAGTTTTTTGTGAATGCTTGAAAGTAGTTTAAGGCACTTTCAAAGGAAAGTGATTTTCTCTGAAAGGACAGAATTTAGAATGTGAAGGAACACTCCATTCACTTCGCACAGTGAATTGAAGTGTTTGAACAGTCTGCTTCTCTTTCAGAGAAACTCATATGAGTTTCTTCCTAATGCTTGCAAGCAGCTTAAGGCACTTTCAAAGGAAAGTGATTTTCTCTGAAAGGACAGCATTTAGAAAGTGAAGCAACACTCCATTCACTTCGCACAGTGAAATGAAGTGTTGGAACAGACTGCTTCTCTTTCAGAGAAATGCATGTGAGTTTCTGTTGAATGCTTGTAAGAAGCTTAAGGCACTTTCAAAGGAAAGTGATTTTCTCTGAAAGGACAGCATTTAGAAAGTGAAGCAACACTCCATTCACTTCGCACAGTGAATTGAAGTGTTGGAACAGACTGCTTCTCTTTCAGAGAAACGCATGTGAGTTTCTTGTGAATTCTTGCAAGTTGCTTAAGGCACTTTCAAAGGAAAGTGATTTTCTCTGAAAGGACAGCATTTAGAAAGTGAAGTAACACTCCATTCACTTCGCACAGTGAATTGAAGTGTTTGAACAGTCTGCTTCTCTTTCAGAGAAACGCATGTGAGTTTCTTCCTAATGCTTGCAAGTAGCTTAAGGCACTTTCAAAGGAAAGTGATTTTCTCTGAAAGGACAGCATTTAGAAAGTGAAGCAACACTCCATTCACTTCGCACAGTGAATTGAAGTGTTGGAACAGACTGCTTCTCTTTCAGAGAAACGCATGTGAGTTTCTGGTGAATGCTTGTAAGAAGCTTAAGGCACTTTCAAAGGAAAGTGATTTTCTCTGAAAGGACAGCATTTAGAAACTGAAGCAACACTCCATTCACTTCGCACAGTGAATTGAAGTGTTGGAACAGACTGCTTCTCTTTAAGAGAAACGCATGTGAGTTTTTTGTGAATGCTTGAAAGTAGTTTAAGGCACTTTCAAAGGAAAGTGATTTTCTCTGAAAGGACAGAATTTAGAAAGTGATGCAACACTCCATTCACTTCGCACAGTGAATTGAAGTGTTGGAACAGACTGCTTCTCTTTCAGAGAAACGCATGTGAGTTTCTTCCTAATGCTTGTAAGTAGCTTAAGGCACTTTCAAAGGAAAGTGATTTTCTCTGAAAGGACAGCATTTAGAAAGTGAAGCAACACTCCATTCCCTTCGTGCAGTGAATTGAAGTGTTGGAACAGAGTGCTTCTCTTTCATAGAAATGCATTAGTGTTTCTTGTGAATGCTTGTAAGTAGCTTAAGGCACTTTCAAAGGAAAGTGATTTTCTCTGAAAGGACAGCATTTAGAAAGTGAAGCAACACTCCATTCACTTCGCACAGTGAATTGAAGTGTTGGAACAGACTGCTTCTCTTTCAGAGAAACGCATGTGAGTTTCTTGTGAACTCTTGCAGGTTGCTTAAGGCACTTTCAAAGGAAAGTGATTTTCTCTGAAAGGACAGCATTTAGAAAGTGAAGCAACACTCCATTCACTTCGCACAGTGAATTGAAGTGTTTGAACAGTCTGCTTCTCTTTCAGAGAAACTCATGTGAGTTTCTTCCTAATGCTTGCAAGTAGCTTAAGGCACTTTCAAAGGAAAGTGATTTTCTCTGAAAGGACAGCATTTAGAAAGTGAAGCAACACTCCATTCACTTCGCACAGTGAAATGAAGTGTTGGAACAGACTGCTTCTCTTTCAGAGAAATGCATGTGAGTTTCTGTTGAATGCTTGTAAGAAGCTTAAGGCACTTTCATAGGAAAGTGATTTTCTCTGAAAGGACAGCATTTAGAAAGTGAAGCAACACTCCATTCACTTCG
Organism: Myodes glareolus; assembly: GCF_982192425.1. NCBI lineage: Eukaryota > Metazoa > Chordata > Mammalia > Rodentia > Cricetidae > Myodes > Myodes glareolus. Next base: position 2,336,735 of record NW_028263213.1, read on the forward strand.
CAGAGTGAATTGAAGTATTGGAACAGACTGCTTCTCTTTCAGAGAAACGCATGTGAGTCTCTGGTGAATGCTTGTAAGTAGCTTAAGGCACTTTCAAAGGAAAGTGATTTTCTCTGAAAGACAGCATTTAGAAAGTGAAGCAACACTCCATTCCTTTCGTGCAGTGAATTAAAGTGTTGGAACAGAGTGCTTCTCTTTCATAGAAACGCATTAGTGTTTCTTGTGAATGCTTGCAAGTGGCTTAAGGCACTTTCAAAGGAAAGTGATTTTCTCTGAAAGGACAGCATTTAGAAAGTGAAGCAACACTCCATTCACTTCGCACATTGAATTGAAGTGTTGGAACAGACTGCCTCTCTTTCAGAGAAATGCATGTGAATTTCTGTTGAATGCTTGTCAGTAGCTTAAGGCTCTTTCAAAGGAAAGTGATTTTCTCTGAAAGGACAGCATTTAGAAAGTAAAGCAACACTCCATTCCTTCGCGCAATGAATTGAAGTGTTGGCACAGACTGCTTCTCTTTCAGAGGAACGCATGTGAGTTTTTTGTGAATGCTTGAAAGTAGTTTAAGGCACTTTCAAGGGAAAGTGATTTTCTCTGAAAGGACAGCATTTAGAAAGTGAAGCAACACTCCATTCACTTCGCACAGTGAATTGAAGTGTTGGAACAGACTGCTTCTCTTTCAGAGAAACGCATGTGAGTTTCTTGTGAATTCTTGCAAGTTGCTTAAGGCACTTTCAAAGGAAAGTGATTTTCTCTGAAAGGACAGCATTTAGAAAGTGAAGCAACACTCCATTCACTTCGCACAGTGAATTGAAGTGTTGGAACAGACTGCTTCTCTTTCAGAGAAACGCATGTGAGTTTTTTGTGAATGCTTGAAAGTAGTTTAAGGCACTTTCAAAGGAAAGTGATTTTCTCTGAAAGGACAGAATTTAGAAAGTGAAGTAACACTCCATTCACTTCGCACAGTGAATTGAAGTGTTTGAACAGTCTGCTTCTCTTTCAGAGAAACGCATGTGAGTTTCTTCCTAATGCTTGCAAGTAGCTTAAGGCACTTTCAAAGGAAAGTGATTTTCTCTGAAAGGACAGCATTTAGAAAGTGAAGCAACACTCCATTCACTTCGCACAGTGAATTGAAGTGTTGGAACAGACTGCTTGTCTTTCAGAGAAACGCATGTGAGTTTCTGGTGAATGCTTGTAAGAAGCTTAAGGCACTTTCAAAGGAAAGTGATTTTCTCTGAAAGGACAGCATTTAGAAACAGAAGCAACACTCCATTCACTTCGCACAGTGAATTGAAGTGTTGGAACAGACTGCTTCTCTTTAAGAGAAACGCATGTCAGTTTTTTGTGAATGCTTGAAAGTAGTTTAAGGCACTTTCAAAGGAAAGTGATTTTCTCTGAAAGGACAGAATTTAGAAACTGAAGCAACACCCCATTCACTTCGCACAGTGAATTGAAGTGTTGGAACAGACTGCTTCTCTTTCAGAGAAACGCATGTCAGTTTTTTGTGAATGCTTGAAAGTAGTTTAAGGCACTTTCAAAGGAAAGTGATTTTCTCTGAAAGGACAGAATTTAGAAAGTGATGCAACACTCCATTCACTTCACACAGTGAATTGAAGTGTTGGAACAGACTGCTTCTCTTTCAGAGAAACGCATGTGAGTTTCTTCCTAATGCTTGTAAGTAGCTTCAGGCATTTTCAAAGGAAAGTGATTTTCTCTGAAAGGACAGCATTTAGAAAGTTAAGCAACACTCCATTCCCTTCGTGCAGTGAATTGAAGTGTTGGAACAGAGTGCTTCTCTTTCATAGAAACGCATTAGTGTTTCTTGTGAATGCTTGCAAGTGGCTTAAGGCACTTTCAAAGAAAGTGATTTTCTCTGAAAGGACAGCATTTAGAAAGTGAAGCAACACTCCATTCACTTTGTACAGTGAATTGAAGTGTTGGAACAGACTGCCTCTCTATCAGATAAATGCATGTGAGTTTCTGTTGAATGCTTGTCAGTAGCTTAAGGCTCTTTCAAAGGAAAGTGATTTTCTCTGAAAGGACAGCATTTAGAAAGTAAAGCAACACTCCATTCCCTTCGCGCAATGAATTGAAGTGTTGGCACAGACTGCTTCTCTTTCAGAGAAACGCATTAGTGTTTCTTGTGAATGCTTGTAAGAAGCTTAAGGCACTTTCCAAGGAAAGTGATTTTCTCTGAAAGGACAGCATTTAGAAAGTGAAGCAACACTCCATTCACTTCGCACAGTGAATAGAAGTGTTGGAACAGACTGCTTCTCTTTCAGAGAAACGCATGTGAGTTTCTTGTGAATGCTTGCAAGTTGCTTAAGGCACTTTCAAAGGAAAGTGATTTTCTCTGAAAGGACAGCATTTAGAAAGTGAAGCAACACTCCATTCACTTTGTACAGTGAATTGAAGTGTTGGAACAGACTGCCTCTCTTTCAGAGAAATGCATGTGAGTTTCTGTTGAATGCTTGTCAGTAGCTTAAGGCTCTTTCAAAGGAAAGTGATTTTCTCTGGAAGGACAGCATTTAGAAAGTGAGGCGACACTCCATTCACTTCGCACAGTGAATTGAAGTGTTGGAACAGACTGCTTCTCTTTCAGAGAAATGCATGTGAGTTTCTGTTGAATGCTTGTAAGTAGCTTAAGGCACTTTCAAAGGAAAGTGATTTTCTCTGAAAGGACAGCATTTAGAAAGTGAAGCAACACTCCATTCCCTTCGTGCAGTGAATTGAAGTGTTGGAACAGACTGCTTCTCTTTCAGAGAAACGCATGTGAGTTTCTTCCTAATGCTTGCAAGTAGCTTAAGGCACTTTCAAGGGAAAGTGATTTTCTCTGAAAGGACAGCATTTAGAAAGTGAAGCAACACTCCATTCACTTCGCACAGTGAATTGAAGTGTTGGAACAGACTGCTTCTCTTTCAGAGAAACGCATGTGAGTTTCTTCCTAATGCTTGTAAGTAGCTTAAGGCACTTTCAAAGGAAAGTGATTTTCTCTGAAAGGACAGCATTTAGAAAGTGAAGCAACACTCCATTCCCTTCATGCAGTGAATTGAAGTGTTGGAACAGAGTGCTTCTCTTTCATAGAAACGCATTAGTGTTTCTTGTGAATGCTTGCAAGTGGCTTAAGGCACTTTCAAAGGAAAGTGATTTTCTCTGAAAGGACAGCATTTAGAAAGTGAAGCAACACTCCATTCACTTTGTACAGTGAATTGAAGTGTTGGAACAGACTGCCTCTCTTTCAGAGAAATGCATGTGAATTTCTGTTGAATGCTTGTCAGTAACTTAAGGCTCTTTCAAAGGAAAGTGATTTTCTCTGAAAGGACAGCATTTAGAAAGTAAAGCAACACTCCATTCCCTTCGCGCAATGAATTGAAGTGTTGGAACAGACTGCTTCTCTTTCATAGAAACGCATTAGTGTTTCTTGTGAATGCTTGCAAGTGGCTTAAGGCACTGTCAAAGGAAAGTGATTTTCTCTGAAAGGACAGCATTTAGAAAGTAAAGCAACACTCCATTCCCTTCGCGCAATGAATTGAAGTGTTGGAACAGACTGCTTCTCTCTCATAGAAACGCATTAGTGTTTCTTGTAAATGCTTGTAAGAAGCTTAAGGCACTTTCAAAGGAAAGTGATTTTCTCTGAAAGGACAGCATTTAGAAAGTGAAGCAACACTCCATTCACTTTGTACAGTGAATTGAAGTGTTGGAACAGACTGCTTCTCTTTCAGAGAAACGCATGTGAGTTTCTTGTGAACTCTTGCAGGTTGCTTAAGGCACTTTCAAAGGAAAGTGATTTTCTCTGAAAGGACAGAATTTAGAAAGTGAAGCAACACTCCATTCACTTCGCACAGTGAATTGAAGTGTTGGAACAGACTGCTTCTCTTTCAGAGAAACGCATGTGAGTTTTTTGTGAATGCTTGAAAGTAGTTTAAGGCACTTTCAAAGGAAAGTGATTTTCTCTGAAAGGACAGAATTTAGAAAGTGATGCAACACTCCATTCACTTCGCACAGTGAATTGAAGTGTTGGAACAGACTGCTTCTCTTTCAGAGAAACGCATGTGAGTTTCTTGTGAACTCTTGCAGGTTGCTTAAGGCACTTTCAAAGGAAAGTGATTTTCTCTGAAAGGACAGAATTTAGAAAGTGATGCAACACTCCATTCACTTCGCACAGTGAATTGAAGTGTTGGAACAGACTGCTTCTCTTTCAGAGAAACGCATGTGAGTTTCCTGTGAACTCTTGCAGGTTGCTTAAGGCACTTTCAAAGGAAAGTGATTTTCTCTGAAAGGACAGCATTTAGAAAGTGGAGCAAAACTCCATTCACTTCGCACAGTGAAATGAAGTGTTGGAACAGACTGCTTCTCTTTCAGAGAAATGCATGTGAGTTTCTGTTGAATGCTTGTAAGTAGCTTAAGGCACTTTCAAAGGAAAGTGATTTTCTCTGAAAGGACAGCATTTAGAAAGTGAAGCAACACTCCATTCACTTCGCACAGTGAATTGAAGTATTGGAACAGACTGCTTCTCTTTCAGAGAAACGCATGTGAGTTTCTGGTGAATGCTTGTAAGTAGCTTAAGGCACTTTCAAATGAAAGTGATTTTCTCTGAAAGGACAGCATTTAGAAAGTGAAGCAACACTCCATTCACTTCGCACAGTGAATTGAAGTGTTGGAACAGACTGCTTCTCTTTCAGAGAAACGCATGTGAGTTTCTTGTGAATTCTTGCAAGTTGCTTAAGGCACTTTCAAAGGAATGTGATTTTCTCTGAAAGGACAGCATTTAGAAACTTAAGCAACACTCCATTCACTTCGCACAGTGAATTGAAGTGTTGGAACAGACTGCTTCTCTTTCAGAGAAAGGCATGTGAGTTTTTTGTGAATGCTTGAAAGTAGTTTAAGGCACTTTCAAAGGAAAGTGATTTTCTGTGAAAGGACAGAATTTAGAAAGTGATGCAACACTCCATTCACTTCGCACAGTGAATTGAAGTGATGGAACAGACTGCTTCTCTTTCAGAGAAACACATGTGATTTTCTTCCTAATGCTTGTAAGTAGCTTCAGGCACTTTCAAAGGAAAGTGATTTTCTCTGAAAGGACAGCATTTGGAAAGTGAAGCAACACTCCATTCCCTTCGTGCAGTGAATTGAAGTGTTGGAACAGAGTGCTTCTCTTTCATAGAAACGCATTAGTGTTTCTTGTGAATGCTTGCAAGTGGCTTAAGGCACTTTCAAAGGAAAGTGATTTTCTCTGAAAGGACAGCATTTAGAAAGTGAAGCAACACTCCATTCACTTTGTACAGTGAATTGAAGTGTTGGAAGAGACTGCCTCTCTTTCAGAGAAATGCATGTGAGTTTCTGTTGAATGCTTGTCAGTAGCTTAAGGCTCTTTCAAAGGAAAGTGATTTTCTCTGAAAGGACAGCATTTAGAAAGTAAAGCAACACTCCATTCCCTTTTTGCAATGAATTGAAGTGTTGGCACAGACTGCTTCTCTTTCATAGAAACGCATTAGTGTTTCTTGTGAATGCTTGTAAGAAGCTTAAGGCACTTTCAAAGGAAAGTGATTTTCTCTGAAAGGACAGCATTTAGAAAGTGAAGCAACACTCCATTCACTTCGCACATTGAATTGAAGTGTTGGAACAGACTGCTTCTCTTTCAGAGAAATGCATGTGAGTTTCTGTTGAATGCTTGTAAGTAGCTTAAGGCACTTTCAAAGGAAAGTGATTTTCTCTGAAAGGACAGCATTTAGAAAGTGAAGCAACACTCCATTCACTTCGCACAGTGAATTGAAGTATTGGAACAGACTGCTTCTCTTTCAGAGAAACGCTTGTGAGTTTCTGGTGAATGCTTGTAAGTAGCTTAAGGCACTTTCAAAGGAAAGTGATTTTCTCTGAAAGGACAGCATTTAGAAAGTGAAGCAACACTCCATTCACTTCGCACAGTGAATTGAAGTGTTGGAACAGACTGCTTCTCTTTCAGAGAAACGCATGTGAGTTTCTTGTGAATTCTTGCAACTTGCTTAAGGCACTTTCAAAGGAAAGTGATTTTCTCTGAAAGGACAGCATTTAGAAACTGAAGCAACACTCCATTCACTTCGCACAGTGAATTGAAGTGTTGGAACAGACTGCTTCTCTTTCAGAGAAACGCATGTGAGTTTTTTGTGAATGCTTGAAAGTAGTTTAAGGCACTTTCAAAGGAAAGTGATTTTCTCTGGAAAGGACAGAATTTAGAAAGTGATGCAACACTCCATTCACTTCGCACAGTGAATTGAAGTGATGGAACAGACTGCTTCTCTTTCAGAGAAACACATGTGATTTTCTTCCTAATGCTTGTAAGTAACTTCAGGCACTTTCAAAGGAAAGTGATTTTCTCTGAAAGGACAGCATTTAGAAAGTGAAGCAACACTCCATTCCCTTCGTGCAGTGAATTGAAGTGTTGGAACAGAGTGCTTCTCTTTCATAGAAACGCATTAGTGTTTCTTGTGAATGCTTGCAAGTGGCTTAAGGCACTTTCAAAGGAAAGTGATTTTCTCTGAAAGGACAGCATTTAGAAAGTGAAGCAACACTCCATTCACTTTGTACAGTGAATTGAAGTGTTGGAAGAGACTGCCTCTCTTTCAGAGAAATGCATGTGAGTTTCTGTTGAATGCTTGTCAGTAGCTTAAGGCTCTTTCAAAGGAAAGTGATTTTCTCTGAAAGGACAGCATTTAGAAAGTAAAGCAACACTCCATTCCCTTCGCGCAATGAATTGAAGTGTTGGCACAGACTGCTTCTCTTTCATAGAAACGCATTAGTGTTTCTTGTGAATGCTTGTAAGAAGCTTAAGGCACTTTCAAAGGAAAGTGATTTTCTCTGAAAGGACAGCATTTAGAAAGTGAAGCAACACTCCATTCACTTCGCACATTGAATTGAAGTGTTGGAACAGACTGCTTCTCTTTCAGAGAAACGCATGTGAGTTTTTTGTGAATGCTTGAAAGTAGTTTAAGGCACTTTCAAAGGAAAGTGATTTTCTCTGAAAGGACAGAATTTAGAAAGTGATGCAACACTCCATTCACTTCGCACAGTGAATTGAAGTGTTGGAACAGACTGCTTCTCTTTCAGAGAAACGCATGTGAGTTTCTTGTGAACTCTTGCAGGTTGCTTAAGGCACTTTCAAAGGAAAGTGATTTTCTGTGAAAGGACAGAATTTAGAAAGTGATGCAACACTCCATTCACTTCGCACAGTGAATTGAAGTGTTGGAACAGACTGCTTCTCTTTCAGAGAAACGCATGTGAGTTTCTTGTGAACTCTTGCAGGTTGCTTAAGGCACTTTCAAAGGAAAGTGATTTTCTCTGAAAGGACAGCATTTAGAAACTGAAGCAACACTCCATTCACTTCGCACAGTGAATTGAAGTGTTGGAACAGACTGCTTCTCTTTCAGAGAAACGCATGTGAGTTTTTTGTGAATGCTTGAAAGTAGTTTAAGGCACTTTCAAAGGAAAGTGATTTTCTCTGAAAGGACAGAATTTAGAAAGTGATGCAACACTCCATTCACTTCGCACAGTGAAATGAAGTGATGGAACAGACTGCTTCTCTTTCAGAGAAACACATGTGATTTTCTTCCTAATGCTTGTAAGTAGCTTCAGGCACTTTCAAAGGAAAGTGATTTTCTCTGAAAAGACAGCATTTAGAAAGTGAAGCAACACTCCATTCCCTTCGTGCAGTGAATTGAAGTGTTGGAACAGAGTGCTTCTCTTTCATAGAAACGCATTAGTGTTTCTTGTGAATGCTTGCAAGTGGCTTAAGGCACTTTCAAAGGAAAGTGATTTTCTCTGAAAGGACAGCATTTAGAAAGTGAAGCAACACTCCATTCACTTTGTACAGTGAATTGAAGTGTTGGAAGAGACTGCCTCTCTTTCAGAGAAATGCATGTGAGTTTCTGTTGAATGCTTGTCAGTAGCTTAAGGCTCTTTCAAAGGAAAGTGATTTTCTCTGAAAGGACAGCATTTAGAAAGTAAAGCAACACTCCATTCCCTTTGCGCAATGAATTGAAGTGTTGGCACAGACTGCTTCTCTTTCATAGAAACGCATTAGTGTTTCTTGTGAATGCTTGTAAGAAGCTTAAGGCACTTTCAAAGGAAAGTGATTTTCTCTGAAAGGACAGCATTTAGAAAGTGAAGCAACACTCCATTCACTTCGCACATTGAATTGAAGTGTTGGAACAGACTGCTTCTCTTTCAGAGAAATGCATGTGAGTTTCTGTTGAATGCTTGTAAGTAGCTTAAGGCACTTTCAAAGGAAAGTGATTTTCTCTGAAAGGACAGCATTTAGAAAGTTAAGCAACACTCCATTCACTTCGCAGAGTGAATTGAAGTATTGGAACAGACTGCTTCTCTTTCAGAGAAACGCATGTGAGTTTCTGGTGAATGCTTGTAAGTAGCTTAAGGCACTTTCAAAGGAAAGTGATTTTCTCTGAAAGGACAGCATTTAGAAAGTGAAGCAACACTCCATTCACTTCGCACAGTGAATTGAAGTGTTGGAACAGACTGCTTCTCTTTCAGAGAAACGCATGTGAGTTTCTTGTGAATTCTTGCAACTTGCTTAAGGCACTTTCAAAGGAAAGTGATTTCCTCTGAAAGGACAGCATTTAGAAACTGAAGCAACACTCCATTCACTTCGCACAGTGAATTGAAGTGTTGGAACAGACTGCTTCTCTTTCAGAGAAACGCATGTGAGTTTTTTGTGAATGCTTGAAAGTAGTTTAAGGCACTTTCAAAGGAAAGTGATTTTCTCTGAAAGGACAGAATTTAGAAAGTGATGCAACACTCCATTCACTTCGCACAGTGAATTGAAGTGATGGAACAGACTGCTTCTCTTTCAGAGAAACACATGTGATTTTCTTCCTAATGCTTGTAAGTAACTTCAGGCACTTTCAAAGGAAAGTGATTTTCTCTGAAAGGACAGCATTTAGAAAGTGAAGCAACACTCCATTCCCTTCGTGCAGTGAATTGAAGTGTTGGAACAGAGTGCTTCTCTTTCATAGAAACGCATTAGTGTTTCTTGTGAATGCTTGCAAGTGGCTTAAGGCTCTTTCAAAGGAAAGTGATTTTCTCTGAAAGGACAGCATTTAGAAAGTGAAGCAACACTCCATTCACTTTGTACAGTGAATTGAAGTGTTGGAAGAGACTGCCTCTCTTTCAGAGAAATGCATGTGAGTTTCTGTTGAATGCTTGTCAGTAGCTTAAGGCTCTTTCAAAGGAAAGTGATTTTCTCTGAAAGGACAGCATTTAGAAAGTAAAGCAACACTCCATTCCCTTCGCGCAATGAATTGAAGTGTTGGCACAGACTGCTTCTCTTTCATAGAAACGCATTAGTGTTTCTTGTGAATGCTTGTAAGAAGCTTAAGGCACTTTCAAAGGAAAGTGATTTTCTCTGAAAGGACAGCATTTAGAAAGTGAAGCAACACTCCATTCACTTCGCACATTGAATTGAAGTGTTGGAACAGACTGCTTCTCTTTCAGAGAAACGCATGTGAGTTTCTTGTGAATTCTTGCAAGTTGCTTCAGGCACTTTCAAAGGAAAGTGATTTTCTCTGAAAGGACAGCATTTAGAAAGTGAAGCAACACTCCATTCACTTCGCACAGTGAATTGAAGTGTTGGAACAGACTGCTCTTCTTTCAGAGAAACGCATGTGAGTTTTTTGTGAATGCTTGAAAGTAGTTTAAGGCACTTTCAAAGGAATGTGATTTTCTCTGAAAGGACAGAATTTAGAAAGTGATGCAACACTCCATTCACTTCGCACAGTGAATTGAAGTGTTGGAACAGTCTGCTTCTCTTTCAGAGAAACGCATGTGAGTTTCTTCCTAAGCTTGCAAGTAGCTTAAGGCACTTTCAAAGGAAAGTGATTTTCTCTGAAAGGACAGCATTTAGAAAGTGAAGCAACACTCCATTCACTTCGCACAGTGAATTGAAGTGTTGGAACAGACTGCTTCTCTTTCAGAGAAATGCATGTGAGTTTCTGGTGAATGCTTGTAAGGAGCTTAAGGCACTTTCAAAGGAAAGCGATTTTCTCTGAAAGGACAGCATTTAGAAAGTGAAGCAACACTCCATTCACTTCGCACAGTGAATTGAAGTGTTGGAACAGACTGCTTCTCTTTCAGAGAAACGCATGTGAGTTTCTTGTGAATTCTTGCAAGTTGCTTAAGGCACTTTCAAAGGAAAGTGATTTTCTCTGAAAGGACAGCATTTAGAAACTGAAGCAACACTCCATTCACTTCGCACAGTGAATTGAAGTGTTGGAACAGACTGCTTCTCTTTCAGAGAAACGCATGTGAGTTTTTTGTGAATGCTTGAAAGTAGTTTAAGGCACTTTCAAAGGAAAGTGATTTTCTCTGAAAGGACAGCATTTAGAAAGTGAAGCAACACTCCATTCACTTCGCACAGTGAATTGAAGTGTTGGAACAGACTGCTTCTCTTTCAGAGAAACGCATGTGAGTTTCTTGTGAATTCTTGCAAGTTGCTTAAGGCACTTTCAAAGGAAAGTGATTTTCTCTGAAAGGACAGCATTTAGAAACTGAAGCAACACTCCATTAACTTCGCACAGTGAATTGAAGTGTTGGAACAGACTGCTTCTCTTTCAGAGAAACGCATGTGAGTTTTTTGTGAATGCTTGAAAGTAGTTTAAGGAACTTTCAAAGGAAAGTGATTTTCTCTGAAAGGACAGAATTTAGAAAGTGATGCAACACTCCATTCACTTCGCACAGTGAATTGAAGTGTTGGAACAGACTGCTTCTCTTTCAGAGAAACACATGTGATTTTCTTCCTAATGCTTGTAATTAGCTTCAGGCACTTTCAAAGGAAAGTGATTTTCTCTGAAAGGACAGCATTTAGAAAGTGAAGCAACACTCCATTCCCTTCGTGCAGTGAATTGAAGTGTTGGAACAGAGTGCTTCTCTTTCATAGAAACGCATTAGTGTTTCTTGTGAATGCTTGCAAGTGGCTTAAGGCACTTTCAAAGGAAAGTGATTTTCTCTGAAAGGACAGCATTTAGAAAGTGAAGCAACACTCCATTCACTTTGTACAGTGAATTGAAGTGTTGGAACAGACTGCCTCTCTTTCAGAGAAATGCATGTGAGTTTCTGTTGAATGCTTGTCAGTAGCTTAAGGCTCTTTCAAAGGAAAGTGATTTTCTCTGAAAGGACAGCATTTAGAAAGTAAAGCAACACTCCATTCCCTTCGCGCAATGAATTGAAGTGTTGGAACAGACTGCTTCTCTTTCATAGAAACGCATTAGTGTTTCTTGTGAATGCTTGTAAGAAGCTTAAGGCACTTTCAAAGGAAAGTGATTTTCTCTGAAAGGACAGCATTTAGAAAGTGAAGCAACACTCCATTCACTTCGCACATTGAAATGAAGTGTTGGAACAGACTGCTTCTCTTTCAGAGAAACGCATGTGAGTTTCTTATGAATTCTTGCAAGTTGCTTCAGGCACTTTCAAAGGAAAGTGATTTTCTCTGAAAGGACAGCATTTAGAAAGTGAAGCAACACTCCATTCACTTCGCACAGTGAATTGAAGTGTTGGAACAGACTGCTCTTCTTTCAGAGAAACGCATGTGAGTTTTTTGTGAATGCTTGAAAGTAGTTTAAGGCACTTTCAAAGGAATGTGATTTTCTCTGAAAGGACAGAATTTAGAAAGTGAAGCAACACTCCATTCACTTCGCACAGTGAATTGAAGTGTTTGAACAGTCTGGTTCTCTTTCAGAGACACGCATGTGAGTTTCTTTCTAATGCTTGCAAGTAGCTTAAGGCACTTTCAAAGGAAAGTGATTTTCTCTGAAAGGACAGCATTTAGAAACTGAAGCAACACTCCATTCACTTCGCACAGTGAATTGAAGTGTTGGAACAGACTACTTCTCTTTCAGAGAAATGCATGTGAGTTTCTGGTGAATGCTTGTAAGTAGCTTAAGGCACTTTCAAAGGAAAGTGATTTTCTCTGAAAGGACAGCATTTAGAAAGTGAAGCAACACTCCATTCACTTCGCACAGTGAATTGAAATATTGGAACAGACTGCTTCTCTTTCAGAGAAACACATGTGAGTTTCTGGTGAATGCTTGTAAGTAGCTTAAGGCACTTTCAAAGGAAAGTGATTTTCTCTGAAAGGACAGCATTTAGAAAGTGAAGCAACACTCCATTCACTTCGCACAGTGAATTGAAGTGTTGGAACAGACTGCTTCTCTTTCAGAGAAACGCATGTGAGTTTCTTGTGAATTCTTGCAAGTTGCTTAAGGCACGTTCAAAGGAAAGTGATTTTCTCTGAAAGGACAGCATTTAGAAACTGAAGCAACACTCCATTCACTTCGCACAGTGAATTGAAGTGTTGGAACAGACTGCTTCTCTTTCAGAGAAACGCATGTCAGTTTTTTGTGAATGCTTGAAAGTAGTTTAAGGCACTTTCAAAGGAAAGTGATTTTCTCTGAAAGGACAGAATTTAGAAAGTGATGCAACACTCCATTCACTTCGCACAGTGAATTGAAGTGTTGGAACAGACTGCTTCTCTTTCAGAGAAACGCATGTGAGTTTCTTCCTAATGCTTGTAAGTAGCTTCAGGCACTTTCAAAGGAAAGTGATTTTCTCTGAAAGGACAGCATTTAGAAAGTGAAGCAATACTCCATTCCCTTCGTGCAGTGAATTGAAGTGTTGGAACAGAGTGCTTCTCTTTCATAGAAACGCATTAGTGTTTCTTGTGAATGCTTGCAAGTGGCTTAAGGCACTTTCAAAGGAAAGTGATTTTCTCTGAAAGGACAGCATTTAGAAAGTGAAGCAACACTCCATTCACTTTGTACAGTGAATTGAAGTGTTGGAACGACTGCCTCTCTTTCAGAGAAATGCATGTGAGTTTCTGTTGAATGCTTGTCAGTAGCTTAAGGCTCTTTCAAAGGAAAGTGATTTTCTCTGAAAGGACAGCATTTAGAAAGTAAAGCAACACTCCATTCCCTTCGCGCAATGAATTGAAGTGTTGGCACAGACTGCTTCTCTTTCAGAGAAACGCATTAGTGTTTCTTGTGAATGCTTGTAAGAAGCTTAAGGCACTTTCAAAGGAAAGTGATTTTCTCTGAAAGGACAGCATTTAGAAAGTGAAGCAACACTCCATTCACTTCGCACAGTGAATTGAAGTGTTGGAACAGACTGCTTCTCTTTCAGAGAAACGCATGTGAGTTTCTTGTGAATTCTTGCAAGTTGCTTAAGGCACTTTCAAAGGAAAGTGATTTTCTCTGAAAGGACAGCATTTAGAAAGTGAAGCAACACTCCATTTACTTCGCACAGTGAATTGAAGTGTTGGAACAGACTGCTTCTCTTTCACAGAAACGCATGTGAGTTTTTTGTGAATGCTTGAAAGTAGTTTAAGGCACTTTCAAAGGAAAGTGATTTTCTCTGAAAGGACAGAATTTAGAAAGTGAAGCAACACTCCATTCACTTCGCACAGTGAATTGAAGTGTTTGAACAGTCTTCTTCTCTTTCAGAGAAACGCATGTGAGTTTCTTCCTAATGCTTGCAAGTAGCTTAAGGCACTTTCAAAGGAAAGTGATTTTCTCTGAAAGGACAGCATTTAGAAAGTGAAACAACACTCCATTCACTTCGCACAGTGAATTGAAGTGTTGGAACAGACTGCTTCTCTTTCAGAGAAACGCATGTGACTTTCTGGTGAATGCTTGTAAGTAGCTTAAGACACTTTCAAAGGAAAGTGATTTTCTCTGAAAGGACAGCATTTAGAAACTGAAGCAACACTCCATTCACTTCGCACAGTGAATTGAAGTGTTGGAACAGACTGCTTCTCTTTAAGAAAAACGCATGTGAATTTTTTTTGAATGCTTGAAAGTAGTTTAAGGCACTTTCAAAGGAAAGTGATTTTCTCTGAAAGGACAGAATTTAGAAAGTGATGCAACACTCCTTTCACTTCGCACAGTGAATTGAAGTGTTGGAACAGACTGCTTCTCTTTCAGAGAAACGCATGTGAGTTTCTTCCTAATGCTTGTAAGTAGATTAAGGCACTTTCAAAGGAAAGTGATTTTCTCTGAAAGGACAGCATTTAGAAAGTGAAGCAACACTCCATTCCCTCGTGCAGTGAAATGAAGTGTTGGAACAGAGTGCTTCTCTTTCATAGAAACGCATTAGTGTTTCTTGTGAATGCTTGCAAGTGGCTTAAGGCACTTTCAAAGGAAAGTGATTTTCTCTGAAAGGACAGCATTAAGAAAGTGAAGCAACACTCCATTCACTTCGCACAGTGAATTGAAGTGTTGGAACAGACTGCTTCTCTTTCCGAGAAACGCATGTGAGTTTCTTGTGAATTCTTGCAAGTTGCTTCAGGCACTTTCATAGGAAAGTGATTTTCTCTGAAAGGACAGCATTTAGAAAGTGAAGCAACACTCCATTCACTTCGCACAGTGAATTGAAGTGTTGGAACAGACTGCTTCTCTTTCAGAGAAACGCATGTGAGTTTTTTGTGAATGCTTGAAAGAAGTTTAAGGCACTTTCAAAGGAAAGTGATTTTCTCTGAAAGGACAGAATTTAGAAAGTGAAGCAACACTCCATTCACTTCGCACAGTCTATTGAAGTGTTGGAACAGACTACTTCTCTTTCAGAGAAATGCATGTGAGTTTCTGTTGAATGCTTGTAAGTAGCTTAAGGCACTTTCAAAGGAAAGTGATTTTCTCTGAAAGGACAGAATTTAGAAAGTGAAGCAACACTCCATTCACTTCGCACAGTGAATTGAAGTGTTGGAACAGACTGCTTCTCTTTCAGAGAAACGCATGTGAGCTTCTTCCAAATGCTTGCAAGTAGCTTAAGGCACTTTCAAAGGAAAGTGATTTTCTCTGAAAGGACAGCATTTAGAAAGTGAAGCAACACGCCATTCACTTCGCACAGTGAATAGAAGTGTTGGAACAGACTGCTTCTCTTTCAGAGAAACGCATGTGAGTTTCTTGTGAATGCTTGCAAGTTGCTTACGGCACTTTCAAAGGAAAGTGATTTTCTCTGAAAGGACAGCATTTAGAAGGTGAAGCAACACTCCATTCACTTTGTACAGTGAATTGAAGTGTTGGAACAGACTGCCTCTCTTTCAGAGAAATGCATGTGAGTTTCTGTTGAATGCTTGTCAGTAGCTTAAGGCTCTTTCAAAGGAAAGTGATTTTCTCTGAAAGGACAGCATTTAGAAAGTAAAGCAACACTCCATTCCCTTCGCGCAATGAATTGAAGTGATGGAACAGACTGCTTCTCTTTCATAGAAACGCATTAGTGTTTCTTGTGAATGCTTGTAAGAAGCTTAAGGCACTTTCAAAGGAAAGTGACTTTCTCTGAAAGGACAGCATTTAGAAAGTGAGGCAACACTCCATTCACTTCGCATAGTGAATTGAAGTGTTGGAACAGACTGCTTCTCTTTCAGAGAAATGCATGTGAGTTTCTGTTGAATGCTTGTAAGAAGCTTAAGGCACTTTCAAAAGAAAGTGAATTTCTCTGAAAGGACAGCATTTAGAAAGTGAAGCAACACTCCATTCCCTTCGTGCAGTGAATTGAAGTGTTGGAACAGACTGCTTCTCTTTCAGAGAAACGCATGTGAGTTTCTTCCTAATGCTTGCAAGTAGCTTAAGGCACTTTCAAGGGAAAGTGATTTTCTCTGAAAGGACAGCATTTAGAAAGTGAAGCAACACTCCATTCACTTCGCACAGTGAATTGAAGTGTTGGAACAGACTGCTTCTCTTTCAGAGAAACGCATGTGAGTTTCTTGTGAATTCTTGCAAGTTGCTTCAGGCACTTTCATAGGAAAGTGATTTTCTCTGAAAGGACAGCATTTAGAAAGTGAAGCAACACTCCATTCACTTCGCACAGTGAATTGAAGTGTTGGAACAGACTGCTTCTCTTTCAGAGAAACGCATGTGAGTTTTTTGTGAATGCTTGAAAGAAGTTTAAGGCACTTTCAAAGGAAAGTGATTTTCTCTGAAAGGACAGAATTTAGAAACTGAAGCAACACTCCATTCACTTCGCACAGTGAATTGAAGTGTTGGAACAGACTACTTCTCTTTCAGAGAAATGCATGTGAGTTTCTGTTGAATGCTTGTAAGTAGCTTAAGGCACTTTCAAAGGAAAGTGATTTTCTCTGAGAGGACAGAATTTAGAAAGTGAAGCAACACTCCATTCACTTCGCACAGTGAATTGAAGTGTTGGAACAGACTGCTTCTCTTTCAGAGAAACGCATGTGAGCTTCTTCCTAATGCTTGCAAGTAGCTTAAGGCACTTTCAAAGGAAAGTGATTTTCTCTGAAAGGACAGCATTTAGAAAGTGAGGCAACACTCCATTCACTTCGCATAGTGAATTGAAGTGTTGGAACAGACTGCTTCTCTTTCAGAGAAATGCATGTGAGTTTCTGTTGAATGCTTGTAAGTAGCTTAAGGCACTTTCAAAAGAAAGTGATTTTCTCTGAAAGGACAGCATTTAGAAAGTGAAACAACACTCCATTCCCTTCGTGCAGTGAATTGAAGTGTTGGAACAGACTGCTTCTCTTTCAGAGAAACGCATGTGAATTTCTTCCTAATGCTTGCAAGTAGCTTAAGGCACTTTCAAGGGAAAGTGATTTTCTCTGAAAGGACAGCATTTAGAATGTGAAGCAACACTCCATTCACTTCGCACAGTGAATTGAAGTGTTGGAACAGAATGCTTCTCTTTCAGAGAAACGCATGTGAGTTTCTGGTGAATGCTTGCAAGTTGCTTAAGGCACTTTCAAAGGAAAGTGATTTTCTCTGAAAGGACAGCATTTAGAAACTGAAGCAACACTCCATTCACTTCGCACAGTGAATTGAAGTGTTGGAACAGACTGCTTCTCTTTAAGAGAAACGCATGTGAGTTTTTTGTGAATGCTTGAAAGTAGTTTAAGGCACTTTCAAAGGAAAGTGATTTTCTCTGAAAGGACAGAATTTAGAAAGTGAAGCAACACTCCATTCACTTCGCACAGTGAATTGAAGTGTTGGAACAGACTGCTTCTCTTTCAGAGAAACGCATGTGAGTTTCTTGTGAATTCTTGCAAGTTGCTTAAGGCACTTTCAAAGGAAAGTGATTTTCTCTGAAAGGACAGCATTTAGAAACTGAAGCAACACTCCATTCACTTCGCACAGTGAATTGAAGTGTTGGAACAGACTGCTTCTCTTTCAGAGAAACGCATGTGAGTTTTTTGTGAATGCTTGAAAGTAGTTTAAGGCACTTTCAAAGGAAAGTGATTTTCTCTGAAAGGACAGAATTTAGAAAGTGATGCAACACTCCATTCACTTCGCACAGTGAATTGAAGTGTTGGCACAGACTGCTTCTCTTTCATAGAAACGCATTAGTGTTTCTTGTGAATGCTTGTAAGAAGCTTAAGGCACTTTCAAAGGAAAGTGATTTTCTCTGAAAGGACAGAATTTAGAAAGTGAAGCAACACTCCATACACTTCGCACAGTGAATTGAAGTATTTGAACAGTCTTCTTCTCTTTCAGAGAAACGCATGTGAGTTTCTTCCTAATGCTTGCAAGTAGCTTAAGGCACTTTCAAAGGAAAGTGATTTTCTCTGAAAGGACAGCATTTAGAAAGTGAAACAACACTCCATTCACTTCGCACAGTGAATTGAAGTGTTGGAACAGACTGCTTCTCTTTCAGAGAAACGCATGGGAGTTTCTTGTGAATTCTTGCAAGTTGCTTCAGGCACTTTCATAGGAAAGTGATTTTCTCTGAAAGGACAGAATTTAGAAACTGAAGCAACACTCCATTCACTTCGCACAGTGAATTGAAGTGTTGGAACAGACTACTTCTCTTTCAGAGAAATGCATGTGAGTTTCTGTTGAATGCTTGTAAGTAGCTTAAGGCACTTTCAAAGGAAAGTGATTTTCTCTGAGAGGACAGAATTTAGAAAGTGAAGCAACACTCCATTCACTTCGCACATTGAATTGAAGTGTTGGAACAGACTGCTTCTCTTTCAGAGAAACGCATGTGAGCTTCTTCCTAATGCTTGCAAGTAGCTTAAGGCACTTTCAAAGGAAAGTGATTTTCTCTGAAAGGACAGCATTTAGAAAGTGAGGCAACACTCCATTCACTTCGCATAGTGAATTGAAGTGTTGGAACAGACTGCTTCTCTTTCAGAGAAATGCATGTGAGTTTCTGTTGAATGCTTGTAAGTAGCTTAAGGCACTTTCAAAAGAAAGTGATTTTCTCTGAAAGGACAGCATTTAGAAAGTGAAGCAACACTCCATTCCCTTCGTGCAGTGAATTGAAGTGTTGGAACAGACTGCTTCTCTTTCAGAGAAACGAATGTGAATTTCTTCCTAATGCTTGCAAGTAGCTTAAGGCACTTTCAAGGGAAAGTGATTTTCTCTGAAAGGACAGCATTTAGAAAGTGAAGCAACACTCCATTCACTTCGCACAGTGAATTGAAGTGTTGGAACAGACTGCTTCTCTATCAGAGAAACGCATGTGAGTTTCTGGTGAATGCTTGCAAGTTGCTTAAGGCACTTTCAAAGGAAAGTGATTTTCTCTGAAAGGACAGCATTTAGAAAGTGAAGCAACACTCCATTCCCTTCGTGCAGTGAATTGAAGTGTTGGAACAGAGTGCTTCTCTTTAAGAGAAACGCATGTGAGTTTTTTGTGAATGCTTGAAAGTAGTTTAAGGCACTTTCAAAGGAAAGTGATTTTCTCTGAAAGGACAGAATTTAGAAAGTGAAGCAACACTCCATTCACTTCGCACAGTGAATTGAAGTGTTGGAACAGAGTGCTTCTCTTTCAGAGAAACGCATGTGAGTTTCTTGTGAATTCTTGCAAGTTGCTTAAGGCACTTTCAAAGGAAAGTGATTTTCTCTGAAAGGACAGCATTTAGAAACTGAAGCAACACTCCATTCACTTCGCACAGTGAATTGAAGTGTTGGAACAGACTGCTTCTCTTTCAGAGAAACGCATGTGAGTTTTTTGTGAATGCTTGAAAGTAGTTTAAGGCAATTTCAAAGGATAGTGATTTTCTCTGAAAGGACAGAATTTAGAAAGTGATGCAACACTCCATTCACTTCGCACAGTGAATTGAAGTGTTGGAACAGACTGCTTCTCTTTCAGAGAAACGCATGTGAGTTTCTTCCTAATGCTTGTAAGTAGCTTCAGGCACTTTCAAAGGAAAGTGATTTTCTCTGAAAGGACAGCATTTAGAAAGTGAAGCAATACTCCATTCCCTTCGTGCAGTGAATTGAAGTGTTGGAACAGAGTGCTTCTCTTTCATAGAAACGCATTAGTGTTTCTTGTGA
Organism: Myodes glareolus; assembly: GCF_982192425.1. Classification (NCBI taxonomy): domain Eukaryota; kingdom Metazoa; phylum Chordata; class Mammalia; order Rodentia; family Cricetidae; genus Myodes; species Myodes glareolus. The sequence goes on from NW_028263213.1 coordinate 2,355,997, forward strand.
ATGCTTACAAGTGGCTTAAGGCACTTTCAAAGGAAAGTGATTTTCTCTGAAAGGACAGCATTTAGAAAGTGAAGCAACACTCCATTCACTTTGTACAGTGAATTGAAGTGTTGGAAAGACTGCCTCTCTTTCAGAGAAATGCATGTGAGTTTCTGTTGAATGCTTGTCAGTAGCTTAAGGCTCTTTCAAAGGAAAGTGATTTTCTCTGAAAGGACAGCATTTAGAAAGTAAAGGAACACTCCATTCCCTTCGCGCAATGAATTGAAGTGTTGGCACAGACTGCTTCTCTTTCATAGAAACGCATTAGTGTTTCTTGTGAATGCTTGTAAGAAGCTTAAGGCACTTTCAAAGGAAAGTGATTTTCTCTGAAAGGACAGAATTTAGAAAGTGAAGCAACACTCCATACACTTCGCACAGTGAATTGAAGTATTTGAACAGTCTTCTTCTCTTTCAGAGAAACGCATGTGAGTTTCTTCCTAATGCTTGCAAGTACCTTAAGGCACTTTCAAAGGAAAGTGATTTTCTCTGAAAGGACAGCATTTAGAAAGTGAAACAACACTCCATTCACTTCGCACAGTGAATTGAAGTGTTGGAACAGACTGCTTCTCTTTCAGAGAAACGCATGTGAGTTTCTGGTGAATGCTTGTAAGAAGCTTAAGGCACTTTCAAAGGAAAGTGATTTTCTCTGAAAGGACAGCATTTAGAAACTGAAGCAACACTCCATTCACTTCGCACAGTGAATTGAAGTGTTGGAACAGACTGCTTCTCTTTAAGAGAAACGCATGTGAGTTTTTTGTGAATGCTTGAAAGTAGTTTAAGGCACTTTCAAAGGAAAGTGATTTTCTCTGAAAGGACAGAATTTAGAAAGTGATGCAACACTCCATTCACTTCGCACAGTGAATTGAAGTGTTGGAACAGACTGCTTCTCTTTCAGAGAAACGCATGTGAGTTTCTTCCTAATGCTTGTAAGTAGCTTAAGGCACTTTCAAAGGAAAGTGATTTTCTCTGAAAGGACAGCATTTAGAAAGTGAAGCAACACTCCATTCCCTTCGTGCAGTGAATTGAAGTGTTGGAACAGAGTGCTTCTCTTTCATAGAAACGCATTAGTGTTTCTTGTGAATGCTTGCAAGTGGCTTAAGGCACTTTCAAAGGAAAGTGATTTTCTCTGAAAGGACAGCATTTAGAAAGTGAAGCAACACTCCATTCACTTCGCACAGTGAATTGAAGTGTTGGAACAGACTGCTTCTCTTTCAGAGAAACGCATGTGTGTTTCTTGTGAATTCTTGCAAGTTGCTTCAGGCACTTTCATAGGAAAGTGATTTTCTCTGAAAGGACAGCATTTAGAAAGTGAAGCAACACTCCATTCACTTCGCACAGTGAATTGAAGTGTTGGAACAGACTGCTTCTCTTTCAGAGAAACGGATGTGAGTTTTTTGTGAATGCTTGAAAGAAGTTTAAGGCACTTTCAAAGGAAAGTGATTTTCTCTGAAAGGACAGAATTTAGAAACTGAAGCAACACTCCATTCACTTCGCACAGTGAATTGAAGTGTTGGAACAGACTACTTCTCTTTCAGAGAAATGCATGTGAGTTTCTGTTGAATGCTTGTAAGTAGCTTAAGGCACTTTCAAAGGAAAGTGATTTTCTCTGAGAGGACAGAATTTAGAAAGTGAAGCAACACTCCATTCACTTCGCACAGTGAATTGAAGTGTTGGAACAGACTGCTTCTCTTTCAGAGAAACGCATGTGAGCTTCTTCCTAATGCTTGCAAGTAGCTTAAGGCACTTTCAAAGGAAAGTGATTTTCTCTGAAAGGACAGCATTTAGAAAGTGAAGCAACACTCCATTCACTTCGCACAGTGAATAGAAATGTTGGAACAGACTGCTTCTCTTTCAGAGAAACGCATGTGAGTTTCTTGTGAATGCTTGCAAGTTGCTTAAGGCACTTTCAAAGGAAAGTGATTTTCTCTGAAAGGACAGCATTTAGAAAGTGAAGCAACACTCCATTCACTTTGTACAGTGAATTGAAGTGTTGGAACAGACTGCCTCTCTTTCAGCGAAATGCATGTGAGTTTCTGTTGAATGCTTGTCAGTAGCTTAAGGCTCTTTCAAAGGAAAGTGATTTTCTCTGAAAGGACAGCATTTAGAAAGTAAAGCAACACTCCATTCCCTTTGCGCAATGAATTGAAGTGATGGAACAGACTGCTTCTCTTTCATAGAAACGCATTAGTTTTTCTTGTGAATGCTTGTAAGAAGCTTAAGGCACTTTCAAAGGAAAGTGATTTTCTCTGAAAGGACAGCATTTAGAAAGTGAGGCAACACTCCATTCACTTCGCACAGTGAATTGAAGTGTTGGAACAGACTGCTTCTCTTTCAGAGAAATGCATGTGAGTTTCTGTTGAATGCTTGTAAGTAGCTTAAGGCACTTTCAAAGGAAAGTGATTTTCTCTGAAAGGACAGCATTTAGAAAGTGAAGCAACACTCCATTCCCTTCGTGCAGTGAATTGAAGTGTTGGAACAGACTGCTTCTCTTTCAGAGAAACGCATGTGAGTTTCTTCCTAATGCTTGCAAGTAGCTTAAGGCACTTTCAAGGGAAAGTGATTTTCTCTGAAAGGACAGCATTTAGAAAGTGAAGCAACACTCCATTCACTTCGCACAGTGAATTGAAGTGTTGGAACAGACTGCTTCTCTTTCAGAGAAACGCATGTGAGTTTCTGGTGAATGCTTGTAAGTAGCTTAAGTCACTTTCAAAGGAAAGTGATTTTCTCTGAAAGGACAGCATTTAGAAAGTGAAGCAACACTCCATTCACTTCGCACAGTGTATTGAAGTATTGGAACAGACTGCTTCTCTTTCAGAGAAATGCATGTGAGTTTCTGTTGAATGCTTGTAAGTAGCTTAAGGCACTTTCAAAGGAAAGTGATTTTCTCTGAAAGGACAGCATTTAGAAAGTGAAGCAACACTCCATTCACTTCGCAGAGTGAATTGAAGTATTGGAACAGACTGCTTCTCTTTCAGAGAAACGCATGTGAGTTTCTGGTGAATGCTTGTAAGTAGCTTAAGGCACTTTCAAAGGAAAGTGATTTTCTCTGAAAGGACAGCATTTAGAAAGTGAAGCAAAACTCCATTCACTTCGCACTGTGAACTGAAGTGTTGGTACAGAGTGCTTCTCTTTCATAGAAACGCATTAGTGTTTCTTGTGAATTCTTGCAAGTTGCTTAAGGCACTTTCAAAGGAAAGTGATTATCTCTGAAAGGACAGCATTTAGAAACTGAAGCAACACTCCATTCACTTCGCACAGTGAATTGAAGTGTTGGAACAGACTGCTTCTCTTTAAGAGAAACGCATGTGAGTTTTTTGTGAATGCTTGAAAGTAGTTTAAGGCACTTTCAAAGGAAAGTGATTTTCTCTGAAAGGACAGAATTTAGAAAGTGATGCAACACTCCATTCACTTCGCACAGTGAATTGAAGTGTTGGAACAGACTGCTTCTCTTTCAGAGAAACGCATGTGAGTTTCTTCCTAATGCTTGTAAGTAGCTTCAGGCACTTTCAAAGGAAAGTGATTTTCTCTGAAAGGACAGCATTTAGAAAGTGAAGCAACACTCCATTCCCTTCGTGCAGTGAATTGAAGTGTTGGAACAGAGTGCTTCTCTTTCATAGAAACGCATTAGTGTTTCTTGTGAATGCTTGCAAGTGGCTTAAGGCACTTTCAAAGGAAAGTGATTTTCTCTGAAAGGACAGCATTTAGAAACTGAAGCAACACTCCATTCACTTTGTACAGTGAATTGAAGTGTTGGAACAGACTGCTTCTCTTTCAGAGAAACGCATGTGAGTTTTTTGTGAATGCTTGAAATTAGTTTAAGGCACTTTCAAAGGAAAGTGATTTTCTCTGAAAGGACAGAATTTAGAAAGTGATGCAACACTCCTTTCACTTCGCACAGTGAATTGAAGTGTTGGAACAGACTACTTCTCTTTCAGAGAAACGCATGTGAGTTTCTTCCTAATGCTTGTAAGTAGCTTCAGGCACTTTCAAAGGAAAGTGATTTTCTCTGAAAGGACAGCATTTAGAAAGTGAAGCAACACTCCATTCCCTTCGTGCAGTGAATTGAAGTGTTGGAACAGAGTGCTTCTCTTTCAGAGAAACGCATTAGTGTTTCTTGTGAATGCTTGCAAGTGGCTTAAGGCACTTTCAAAGGAAAGTGATTTTCTCTGAAAGGACAGCATTTAGAAAGTGAAGCAACACTCCATTCACTTTGTACAGTGAATTGAAGTGTTGGAACAGACTGCCTCTCTTTCAGAGAAATGCATGTGAGTTTCTGTTGAATGCTTGTCAGTAGCTTAAGGCTCTTTCAAAGGAAAGTGATTTTCTCTGAAAGGACAGCATTTAGAAAGTAAAGCAACACTCCATTCCCTTTGCGCAATGAATTGAAGTGTTGGCACAGACTGCTTCTCTTTCATAGAAACGCATTAGTGTTTCTTGTGAATGCTTGTAAGAAGCTTAAGGCACTTTCAAAGGAAAGTGATTTTCTCTGAAAGGACAGCATTTACAAAGTGAAGCAACACTCCATTCACTTTGCACAGTGAATTGAAGTGTTGGAACAGACTGCTTCTCTTTCAGAGAAACGCATGTGAGTTTCTTGTGAATTCTTGCAAGTTGCTTAAGGCACTTTCAAAGGAAAGTGATTTTCTCTGAAAGGACAGCATTTAGAAAGTGAAGCAACACTCCATTAACTTCGCACTGTGAATTGAAGTGTTGGAACAGACTGCTTCTCTTTCACAGAAAGGCATGTGAGTTTTTTGTGAATGCTTGAAAGTAGTTTAAGGCATTTTCAAAGGAAAGTGATTTTCTCTGAAAGGACAGAATTTAGAAAGTGAAGCAACACTCCATTCACTTCGCACAGTGAATTGAAGTGTTTGAACAGTCTTCTTCTCTTTCAGAGAAACGCATGTGAGTTTCTTCCTAATGCTTGCAAGTAGCTTAAGGCACTTTCAAAGGAAAGTGATTTTCTCTGAAAGGACAGCATTTAGAAAGTGAAACAACACTCCATTCACTTCGCACAGTGAATTGAAGTGTTGGAACAGACTGCTTCTCTTTCAGAGAAACGCATGTGAGTTTCTGGTGAATGCTTGTAAGAAGCTTAAGGCACTTTCAAAGGAAAGTGATTTTCTCTGAAAGGACAGCATTTAGAAACTGAAGCAACACTCCATTCACTTCGCACAGTGAATTGAAGTGTTGGAACAGACTGCTTCTCTTTAAGAGAAACGCATGTGAGTTTTTTGTGAATGCTTGAAAGTAGTTTAAGGCACTTTCAAAGGAAAGTGATTTTCTCTGAAAGGACAGAATTTAGAAAGTGAAGCAACACTCCATTCACTTCGCACAGTGAATTGAAGTGTTGGAACAGACTGCTTCTCTTTCCGAGAAACGCATGTGAGTTTCTTGTGAATTCTTGCAAGTTGCTTCAGGCACTTTCATAGGAAAGTGATTTTCTCTGAAAGGACAGCATTTAGAAAGTGAAGCAACACTCCATTCACTTCGCACAGTGAATTGAAGTGTTGGAACAGACTGCTTCTCTTTCAGAGAAACACATGTGAGTTTTTTGTGAATGCTTGAAAGAAGTTTAAGGCACTTTCAAAGGAAAGTGATTTTCTCTGAAAGGACAGCATTTAGAAAGTGAGGCGACACTCCATTCACTTCGCACAGTGAATTGAAGTGTTGGAACAGACTGCTTCTCTTTCAGAGAAATGCATGTGAGTTTCTGTTGAATGCTTGTAAGTAGCTTAAGGCACTTTCAAAGGAAAGTGATTTTCTCGGAAAGGACAGCATTTAGAAAGTGAAGCAACACTCCATTCCCTTCGTGCAGTGAATTGAAGTGTTGGAACAGACTGCTTCTCTTTAAGAGAAACGCATGTGAGTTTCTTCCTAATGCTTGCAAGTAGCTTAAGGCACTTTCAAGGGAAAGTGATTTTCTCTGAAAGGACAGCATTTAGAAAGTGAAGCAACACTCCATTCACTTCGCACAGTGAATTGAAGTGTTGGAACAGACTGCTTCTCTTTCAGAGAAACGCATGTGAGTTTCTGGTGAATGCTTGTAAGTAGCTTAAGGCACTTTCAAAGGAAAGTGATTTTCTCTGAAAGGACAGCATTTAGAAAGTGAAGCAACACTCCATTCACTTCGCAAAGTGAATTGAAGTGTTGGAACAGACTGCTTCTCTTTCAGAGAAATGCATGTGAGTTTCTGTTGAATGCTTGTAAGTAGCTTAAGGCACTTTCAAAGGAAAGTGATTTTCTCTGAAAGGACAGCATTTAGAAAGTGAAGCAACACTCCATTCACTTCGCACAGTGAATTGAAGTATTGGAACAGACTGCTTCTCTTTCAGAGAAACGCATGTGAGTTTCTGGTGAATGCTTGTAAGTAGCTTAAGGCACTTTCAAAGGAAAGTGATTTTCTCTGAAAGGACAGCATTTAGAAAGTGAAGCAACACTCCATTCACTTCGCACAGTGAATTGAAGTGTTGGAACAGACTGCTTCTCCTTCAGAGAAACGCATGTGAGTTTCTTGTGAATTCTTGCAAGTTGCTTAAGGCACTTTCAAAGGAAAGTGATTTTCTCTGAAAGGACAGCATTTAGAAACTGAAGCAACACTCCATTCACTTCGCACAGTGAATTGAAGTGTTGGAACAGACTGCTTCTCTTTAAGAGAAATGCATGTGAGTTTTTTGTGAATGCTTGAAAGTAGTTTAAGGAACTTTCAAAGGAAAGTGATTTTCTCTGAAAGGACAGAATTTAGAAAGTGATGCAACACTCCATTCACTTCGCACAGTGAATTGAAGTGTTGGAACAGACTGCTTCTCTTTCAGAGAAACGCATGTGAGTTTCTTCCTAATGCCTGTAAGTAGCTTCAGGCACTTTCAAAGGAAAGTGATTTTCTCTGAAAGGACAGCATTTAGAAAGTGAAGCAACACTCCATTCCCTTCGTGCAGTGAATTGAAGTGTTGGAACAGAGTTCTTCTCTTTCATAGAAACGCATTAGTGTTTCTTGTGAATGCTTGCAAGTGGCTTAAGGCACTTTCAAAGGAAAGTGATTTTCTCTGAAAGGACAGCATTTAGAAAGTGAAGCAACACTCCATTCACTTTGTACAGTGAATTGAAGTGTTGGAACAGACTGCCTCTCTTTCAGAGAAATGCATGTGAGTTTCTGTTGAATGCTTGTCAGTAGCTTAAGGCTCTTTCAAAGGAAAGTGATTTTCTCTGAAAGGACAGCATTTAGAAAGTAAAGCAACACTCCATTTCCTTCGCGCAATGAATTGAAGTGTTGGAACAGACTGCTTCTCTTTCATAGAAACGCATTAGTGTTTCTTGTGAATGCTTGTAAGAAGCTTAAGGCACTTTCAAAGGAAAGTGATTTTCTCTGAAAGGACAGCATTTAGAAAGTGAAGCAACACTCCATTCACTTCGCACAGTGAATTGAAGTGTTGGAACAGACTGCTTCTCTTTCAGAGAAACGCATGTGAGTTTCTTGTGAACTCTTGCAGGTTGCTTAAGGCACTTTCAAAGGAAAGTGATTTTCTCTGAAAGGACAGCATTTAGAAAGTGAAGCAACACTCCATTCACTTCGCACAGTGAATTGAAGTGTTAGAACAGACTGCTTCTCTTTCAGAGAAACGCATGTGAGTTTTTTGTGAATGCTTGAAAGTAGCTTAAGGCACTTTCAAAGGAAAGTGATTTTCTCTGAAAGGACAGCATTTAGAAAGTGAAGCAACACTCCATTCACTTCGCAGAGTGAATTGAAGTATTGGAACAGACTGCTTCTCTTTCAGAGAAACGCATGTGAGTTTCTGGTGAATGCTTGTAGGTAGCTTAAGGCACTTTCAAAGGAAAGTGATTTTCTCTGAAAGGACAGCATTTAGAAAGTGAAGCAACACTCCATTCACTTCGCAGAGCGAATTGAAGTTTTGGAACAGACTGCTTCTCTTTCAGAGAAACGCATGTGAGTTTCTGGTGAATGCTTGTAAGTAGCTTAAGGCACTTTCAAAGGAAAGTGATTTTCTCTGAAAGGACAGCATTTAGAAAGTGAAGCAACACTCCATTCACTTCGCACAGTGAATTGAAGTGTTGGAACAGACTGCTTCTCTTTCAGAGAAACGCATGTGAGTTTCTTGTGAATTCTTGCAAGTTGCTTAAGGCACTTTCAAAGGAAAGTGATTTTCTCTGAAAGGACAGCATTTAGAAACTGAAGCAACACTCCATTCACTTCGCACAGTGAATTGAAGTGTTGGAACAGACTGCTTCTCTTTCAGAGAAACGCATGTGAGTTTTTTGTGAATGCTTGAAAGTAGTTTAAGGCACTTTCAAAGGAAAGTGATTTTCTCTGAAAGGACAGAATTTAGAAAGTGATGCAACACTCCATTCACTTCGCACAGTGAATTGAAGTGTTGGAACAGACTGCTTCTCTTTCAGAGAAACGCATGTGAGTTTCTTCCTAATGCTTGTAAGTAGCTTAAGGCACTTTCAAAGGAAAGTGATTTTCTCTGAAAGGACAGCATTTAAAAAGTGAAGCAACACTCCATTCCCTTCGTGCAGTGAATTGAAGTGTTGGAACAGAGTGCTTCTCTTTCATAGAAACGCATTAGTGTTTCTTGTGAATGCTTGCAAGTGGCTTAAGGCACTTTCAAAGGAAAGTGATTTTCTCTGAAAGGACAGCATTTAGAAAGTGAAGCAACACTCCATTCACTTCGCACAGTGAATTGAAGTGTTGGAACAGACTGCTTCTCTTTCAGAGAAACGCATGTGAGTTTCTTGTGAATTCTTGCAAGTTGCTTCAGGCACTTTCATAGGAAAGTGATTTTCTCTGAAAGGACAGCATTTAGAAAGTGAAGCAACACTCCATTCACTTCGCACAGTGAATTGAAGTGTTGGAACAGACTGCTTCTCTTTCAGAGAAACGCATGTGAGTTTTTTGTGAATGCTTGAAAGAAGTTTAAGGCACTTTCAAAGGAAAGTGATTTTCTCTGAAAGGACAGAATTTAGAAAGTGAAGCAACACTCCATTCACTTCGCACAGTGAATTGAAGTGTTGGAACAGACTGCTTCTCTTTCAGAGAAATGCATGTGAGTTTCTGTTGAATGCTTGTAAGTAGCTTAAGGCACTTTCAAAGGAAAGTGATTTTCTCTGAAAGGACAGAATTTAGAAAGTGAAGCAACACTCCATTCACTTCGCACAGTGAATTGAAGTGTTGGAACAGACTGCTTCTCTTTCAGAGAAACGCATGTGAGCTTCTTCCTAATGCTTGCAAGTAGCTTAAGGCACTTTCAAAGGAAAGTGATTTTCTCTGAAAGGACAGCATTTAGAAAGTGAAGCAACACTCCATTCACTTCGCACAGTGAATAGAAGTGTTGGAACAGACTGCTTCTCTTTCAGAGAAACGCATGTGAGTTTCTTGTGAATGCTTGCAAGTTGCTTAAGGCACTTTCAAAGGAAAGTGATTTTCTCTGAAAGGACAGCATTTAGAAAGTGAAGCAACACTCCATTCACTTCGCACAGTGAATAGAAGTGTTGGAACAGACTGCTTCTCTTTCAGAGAAACGCATGTGAGTTTCTTGTGAATGCTTGCAAGTTGCTTAAGGCACTTTCAAAGGAAAGTGATTTTCTCTGAAAGGACAGCATTTAGAAAGTGAAGCAACACTCCATTCACTTTGTACAGTGAATTGAAGTGTTGGAACATACTGCCTCTCTTTCAGAGAAATGCATGTGAGTTTCTGTTGAATGCTTGTCAGTAGCTTAAGGCTCTTTCAAAGGAAAGTGATTTTCTCTGAAAGGACAGCATTTAGAAAGTAAAGCAACACTCCATTCCCTTCGCGCAATGAATTGAAGTGATGGAACAGACTGCTTCTCTTCCATAGAAACGCATTAGTGTTTCTTGTGAATGCTTGTAAGAAGCTTAAGGCACTTTCAAAGGAAAGTGATTTTCTCTGAAAGGACAGCATTTAGAAAGTGAGGCAACACTCCATTCACTTCGCACAGTGAATTGAAGTGTTGGAACAGACTGCTTCTCTTTCAGAGAAATGCATGTGAGTTTCTGTTGAATGCTTGTAAGTAGCTTAAGGCACTTTCAAAGGGAAGTGATTTTCTCTGAAAGGACAGCATTTAGAAAGTGAAGCAACACTCCATTCCCTTCGTGCAGTGAATTGAAGTGTTGGAACAGACTGCTTCTCTTTCAGAGAAACGCATGTGAGTTTCTTCCTAATGCTTGCAAGTAGCTTAAGGCACTTTCAAGGGAAAGTGATTTTCTCTGAAAGGACAGCATTTAGAAAGTGAAGCAACACTCCATTCACTTCGCACAGTGAATTGAAGTGTTGGAACAGACTGCTTCTCTTTCATAGAAACGCTGTGAGTTTCTGGTGAATGCTTGTAAGTAGCTTAAGGCACTTTCAAAAGAAAAGTGATTTTCTCTGAAAGGACAGCATTTAGAAAGTGAAGCAACACTCCATTCACTTCGCACAGTGAATTGAAGTGTTGGAACAGACTGCTTCTCTTTCAGAGAAATGCATGTGAGTTTCTGTTGAATGCTTGTAAGTAGCTTAATGCACTTTCAAAGGAAAGTGATTTTCTCTGAAAGGACAGCATTTAGAAAGTGAAGCAACACTCCATTCACTTCGCAGAGTGAATTGAAGTATTGGAACAGACTGCTTCTCTTTCAGAGAAACGCATGTGAGTTTCTGGTGAATGCTTGTAAGTAGCTTAAGGCACTTTCAAAGGAAAGTGATTTTCTCTGAAAGGACAGCATTTAGAAAGTGAAGCAACACTCCATTCACTTCGCACAGTGAATTGAAGTGTTGGAACAGACTGCTTCTCTTTCAGAGAAACGCATGTGAGTTTCTTGTGTATTCTTGCAAGTTGCTTAAGGCACTTTCAAAGGAAAGTGATTTTCTCTGAAAGGACAGCATTTAGAAACTGAAGCAACACTCCATTCACTTCGCACAGTGAATTGAAGTGTTGGAACAGACTGCTTCTCTTTAAGAGAAATGCATGTGAGTTTTTTGTGAATGCTTGAAAGTAGTTTAAGGCACTTTCAAAGGAAAGTGATTTTCTCTGAAAGGACAGAATTTAGAAAGTGATGCAACACTCCATTCACTTCGCACAGTGAATTGAAGTGTTGGAACAGACTGCTTCTCTTTCAGAGAAACGCATGTGAGTTTCTTCCTAATGCTTGTAAGTAGCTTCAGGCACTTTCAAAGGAAAGTGATTTTCTCTGAAAGGACAGCATTTAGAAAGTGAAGCAACACTCCATTCCCTTCGTGCAGTGAATTGAAGTGCTGGAACAGAGTGCTTCTCTTTCATAGAAACGCATTAGTGTTTCTTGTGAATGCTTGCAAGTGGCTTAAGGCACTTTCAAAGGAAAGTGATTTTCTCTTAAAGGACAGCATTTAGAAAGTGAAGCAACACTCCATTCACTTTGTACAGTGAATTGAAGTGTTGGAAAAGACTGCCTCTCTTTCAGAGAAATGCATGTGAGTTTCTGTTGAATGCTTGTCAGTAGCTTAAGGCTCTTTCAAAGGAAAGTGATTTTCTCTGAAAGGACAGCATTTAGAAAGTAAAGCAACACTCCATTTCCTTCGCGCAATGAATTGAAGTGTTGGAACAGACTGCTTCTCTTTCACAGAAACGCATTAGTGTTTCTTGTGAATGCTTGTAAGAAGCTTAAGGCACTTTCAAAGGAAAGTGATTTTCTCTGAAAGGACAGCATTTAGAAAGTGAAGCAACACTCCATTCACTTCGAACAGTGAATTGAAGTGTTGGAACAGACTGCTTGTCTTTCAGAGAAACGCATGTGAGTTTCTTGTGAACTCTTGCAGGTTGCTTAAGGCACTTTCAAATGAAAGTGATTTTCTCTGAAAGGACAGCATTTAGAAAGTGAAGCAACCCTCCATTCACTTCGCACAGTGAATTGAAGTGTTAGAACAGACTGCTTCTCTTTCAGAGAAACGCATGTGAGTTTTTTGTGAATGCTTGAAAGTAGCTTAAGGCACTTTCAAAGGAAAGTGATTTTCTCTGAAAGGACAGCATTTAGAAAGTGAAGCAACACTCCATTCACTTCGCAGAGTGAATTGAAGTATTGGAACAGACTGCTTCTCTTTCAGAGAAACGCATGTGAGTTTCTGGTGAATTCTTGTAAGTAGCTTAAGGCACTTTCAAAGGAAAGTGATTTTCTCTGAAAAGACAGCATTTAGAAAGTGAAGCAACACTCCATTCACTTCGCACAGTGAATTGAAGTTTTGGAACAGACTGCTTCTCTTTCAGAGAAACGCATGTGAGTTTCTTGTGAATGCTTGCAAGTTGCTTAAGGCACTTTCAAAGGAAAGTGATTTTCTCTGAAAGGACAGCATTTAGAAAGTGAAGCAACACTCCATTCACTTTGTACAGTGAATTGAAGTGTTGGAACATACTGCCTCTCTTTCAGAGAAATGCATGTGAGTTTCTGTTGAATGCTTGTCAGTAGCTTAAGGCTCTTTCAAAGGAAAGTGATTTTCTCTGAAAGGACAGCATTTAGAAAGTAAAGCAACACTCCATTCCCTTCGCGCAATGAATTGAAGTGATGGAACAGACTGCTTCTCTTCCATAGAAACGCATTAGTGTTTCTTGTGAATGCTTGTAAGAAGCTTAAGGCACTTTCAAAGGAAAGTGATTTTCTCTGAAAGGACAGCATTTAGAAAGTGAGGCAACACTCCATTCACTTCGCACAGTGAATTGAAGTGTTGGAACAGACTGCTTCTCTTTCAGAGAAATGCATGTGAGTTTCTGTTGAATGCTTGTAAGTAGCTTAAGGCACTTTCAAAGGGAAGTGATTTTCTCTGAAAGGACAGCATTTAGAAAGTGAAGCAACACTCCATTCCCTTCGTGCAGTGAATTGAAGTGTTGGAACAGACTGCTTCTCTTTCAGAGAAACGCATGTGAGTTTCTTCCTAATGCTTGCAAGTAGCTTAAGGCACTTTCAAGGGAAAGTGATTTTCTCTGAAAGGACAGCATTTAGAAAGTGAAGCAACACTCCATTCACTTCGCACAGTGAATTGAAGTGTTGGAACAGACTGCTTCTCTTTCATAGAAACGCTGTGAGTTTCTGGTGAATGCTTGTAAGTAGCTTAAGGCACTTTCAAAAGAAAAGTGATTTTCTCTGAAAGGACAGCATTTAGAAAGTGAAGCAACACTCCATTCACTTCGCACAGTGAATTGAAGTGTTGGAACAGACTGCTTCTCTTTCAGAGAAATGCATGTGAGTTTCTGTTGAATGCTTGTAAGTAGCTTAATGCACTTTCAAAGGAAAGTGATTTTCTCTGAAAGGACAGCATTTAGAAAGTGAAGCAACACTCCATTCACTTCGCAGAGTGAATTGAAGTATTGGAACAGACTGCTTCTCTTTCAGAGAAACGCATGTGAGTTTCTGGTGAATGCTTGTAAGTAGCTTAAGGCACTTTCAAAGGAAAGTGATTTTCTCTGAAAGGACAGCATTTAGAAAGTGAAGCAACACTCCATTCACTTCGCACAGTGAATTGAAGTGTTGGAACAGACTGCTTCTCTTTCAGAGAAACGCATGTGAGTTTCTTGTGTATTCTTGCAAGTTGCTTAAGGCACTTTCAAAGGAAAGTGATTTTCTCTGAAAGGACAGCATTTAGAAACTGAAGCAACACTCCATTCACTTCGCACAGTGAATTGAAGTGTTGGAACAGACTGCTTCTCTTTAAGAGAAATGCATGTGAGTTTTTTGTGAATGCTTGAAAGTAGTTTAAGGCACTTTCAAAGGAAAGTGATTTTCTCTGAAAGGACAGAATTTAGAAAGTGATGCAACACTCCATTCACTTCGCACAGTGAATTGAAGTGTTGGAACAGACTGCTTCTCTTTCAGAGAAACGCATGTGAGTTTCTTCCTAATGCTTGTAAGTAGCTTCAGGCACTTTCAAAGGAAAGTGATTTTCTCTGAAAGGACAGCATTTAGAAAGTGAAGCAACACTCCATTCCCTTCGTGCAGTGAATTGAAGTGCTGGAACAGAGTGCTTCTCTTTCATAGAAACGCATTAGTGTTTCTTGTGAATGCTTGCAAGTGGCTTAAGGCACTTTCAAAGGAAAGTGATTTTCTCTTAAAGGACAGCATTTAGAAAGTGAAGCAACACTCCATTCACTTTGTACAGTGAATTGAAGTGTTGGAAAAGACTGCCTCTCTTTCAGAGAAATGCATGTGAGTTTCTGTTGAATGCTTGTCAGTAGCTTAAGGCTCTTTCAAAGGAAAGTGATTTTCTCTGAAAGGACAGCATTTAGAAAGTAAAGCAACACTCCATTTCCTTCGCGCAATGAATTGAAGTGTTGGAACAGACTGCTTCTCTTTCACAGAAACGCATTAGTGTTTCTTGTGAATGCTTGTAAGAAGCTTAAGGCACTTTCAAAGGAAAGTGATTTTCTCTGAAAGGACAGCATTTAGAAAGTGAAGCAACACTCCATTCACTTCGAACAGTGAATTGAAGTGTTGGAACAGACTGCTTGTCTTTCAGAGAAACGCATGTGAGTTTCTTGTGAACTCTTGCAGGTTGCTTAAGGCACTTTCAAATGAAAGTGATTTTCTCTGAAAGGACAGCATTTAGAAAGTGAAGCAACCCTCCATTCACTTCGCACAGTGAATTGAAGTGTTAGAACAGACTGCTTCTCTTTCAGAGAAACGCATGTGAGTTTTTTGTGAATGCTTGAAAGTAGCTTAAGGCACTTTCAAAGGAAAGTGATTTTCTCTGAAAGGACAGCATTTAGAAAGTGAAGCAACACTCCATTCACTTCGCAGAGTGAATTGAAGTATTGGAACAGACTGCTTCTCTTTCAGAGAAACGCATGTGAGTTTCTGGTGAATTCTTGTAAGTAGCTTAAGGCACTTTCAAAGGAAAGTGATTTTCTCTGAAAAGACAGCATTTAGAAAGTGAAGCAACACTCCATTCACTTCGCACAGTGAATTGAAGTTTTGGAACAGACTGCTTCTCTTTCAGAGAAACGCATGTGAGTTTCTGGTGAATGCTTGTAAGTAGCTTAAGGCACTTTCAAAGGAAAGTGATTTTCTCTGAAAGGACAGCATTTAGAAAGTGAAGCAACACTCCATTCACTTCGCACAGTGAATTGAAGTGTTGGAACAGACTGCTTCTCTTTCCGAGAAACGCATGTGAGTTTCTTGTGAATTCTTGCAAGTTGCTTAAGGCACTTTCAAAGGAAAGTGATTTTCTCTGAAAGGACAGCATTTAGAAACTGAAGCAACACTCCATTCACTTCGCACAGTGAATTGAAGTGTTGGAACAGACTGCTTCTCTTTCAGAGAATCGCATGTGAGTTTTTTGTGAATGCTTGAAAGTAGTTTAAGGCACTTTCAAAGGAAAGTGATTTTCTCTGAAAGGACAGAATTTAGAAAGTGATGCAACACTCCATTCACTTCGCACAGTGAATTGAAGTGTTGGAACAGACTGCTTCTCTTTCAGAGAAACGCATGTGAGTTTCTTCCTGATGCTTGTTAGTAGCTTCAGGCACTTTCAAAGGAAAGTGATTTTCTCTGAAAGGACAGCATTTAGAAAGTGAAGCAACACTCCATTCCCTTCGTGCAGTGAAGTGAAGTGTTGGAACAGAGTGCTTCTCTTTCATAGAAACGCATTAGTGTTTCTTTTGAATGCTTGCAAGTGGCTTAAGGCACTTTCAAAGGAAAGTGATTTTCTCTGAAAGGACAGCATTTAGAAAGTGAAGCAACACTCCATTCACTTTGTACAGTGAATTGAAGTGTTGGAACAGACTGCCTCTCTTTCAGAGAAATGCATGTGAATTTCTGTTGAATGCTTGTCAGTAGCTTAAGGCTCTTTCAAAGGAAAGCGATTTTCTCTGAAAGGACAGCATTTAGAAAGTAAAGCAACACTCCATTCCCTTCGCGCAATGAATTGAAGTGTTGGCACAGACTGCTTCTCTTTCATAGAAAAGCATTAGTGTTTCTTGTGAATGCTTGTAAGAAGCTTAAGGCACTTTCAAAGGAAAGTGATTTTCTCTGAAAGGACAGCATTTAGAAAGTGAAGCAACACTCCATTCACTTCGCACAGTGAATTGAAGTGTTGGAACAGACTGCTTCTCTTTCAGAGAAATGCATGTGAGTTTCTTCCTAATGCTTGTAAGTAGCTTAAGGCACTTTCAAAGGAAAGTGATTTTCTCTGAAAGGACAGCATTTAGAAAGTGAAGCAACACTCCATTCACTTCGCAGAGTGAATTGAAGTATTGGAACAGACTGCTTCTCTTTCAGAGAAACGCATGTGAGTTTCTGGTGAATGCTTGTAAGTAGCTTAAGGCACTTTCAAAGGAAAGTGATTTTCTCTGAAAGGACAGCATTTAGAAAGTGAAGCAACACTCCATTCACTTCGCACAGTGAATTGAAGTATTGGAACAGACTGCTTCTCATTCCGAGAAACGCATGTGAGTTTCTTGTGAATTCTTGCAAGTTGCTTAAGGCACTTTCAAAGGAAAGTGATTTTCTCTGAAAGGACAGCATTTAGAAACTGAAGCAACACTCCATTCACTTCGCACAGTGAATTGAAGTGTTGGAACAGACTGCTTCTCTTTCAGAGAAACGCATGTGAGTTTCTGGTGAATGCTTGAAAGTAGTTTAAGGCACTTTCAAAAGAAAGTGATTTTCTCTGAAAGGACAGAATTTAGAAAGTGATGCAACACTCCATTCACTTCGCACAGTGAATTGAAGTGTTGGAACAGACTGCTTCTCTTTCAGAGAAACGCATGTGAGTTTCTTCCTAATGCTTGTAAGTAGCTTCAGGCACTTTCAAAGGAAAGTGATTTTCTCTGAAAGGACAGCATTTAGAAAGTGAAGCAACACTCCATTCCCTTCGTGCAGTGAAGTGAAGTGTTGGAACAGAGTGCTTCTCTTTCATAGAAACGCATTAGTGTTTCTTGTGAATGCTTGCAAGTGGCTTAAGGCACTTTCAAAGGAAAGTGATTTTCTCTGAAAGGACAGCATTTAGAAAGTGAAGCAACACTCCATTCACTTTGTACAGTGAATTGAAGTGTTGGAACAGACTGCCTCTCTTTCAGAGAAATGCATGTGAGTTTCTGTTGAATGCTTGTCAGTAGCTTAAGGCTCTTTCAAAGGAAAGTGATTTTCTCTGAAAGGACAGCATTTAGAAAGTAAAGCAACACTCCATTCCCTTCGCGCAATGAATTGAAGTGTTGGCACAGACTGCTTCTCTTTCATAGAAACGCATTAGTGTTTCTTGTGAATGCTTGTTAGAAGCTTAAGGCACTTTCAAAGGAAAGTGATTTTCTCTGAAAGGACAGCATTTAGAAAGTAAAGCAACACTCCATTCACTTCGCAAAGTGAATTGAAGTATTGGAACAGACTGCTTCTCTTTCAGAGAAACGCATGTGAGTTTCTGGTGAATGCTTGTAAGTAGCTTAAGGCACTTTCAAAGGAAAGTGATTTTCTCTGAAAGGAAAGCATTTAGAAAGTGAAGCAACACTCCATTCACTTCGCAGAGTGAATTGAAGTATTGGAACAGACTGCTTCTCTTTCCGAGAAACGCATGTGAGTTTCTTGTGAATTCTTGCAAGTTGCTTAAGGCACTTTCAAAGGAAAGTGATTTTCTCTGAAAGGACAGCATTTAGAAAGTGAAGCAACACTCCATTCACTTCGCACAGTGAATTGAAGTGTTGGAACAGACTGCTTCTCTTTCAGAGAAACACATGTGAGTTTTTTGTGAATGCTTGAAAATAGTTTAAGGCACTTTCAAAGGAAAGTGATTTTCTCTGAAAGGACAGAATTTAGAAAGTGAAGCAACACTCCATTCACTTCGCACAGTGAATTGAAGTGTTTGAACAGTGTGCTTCTCTTTCAGAGAAACGCATGTGAGTTTCTTCCTAATGCTTGCAAGTAGCTTAAGGCACTTTCAAAGGAAAGTGATTTTCTCTGAAAGGACAGTATTTAGAAAGTGAAGCAACACTCCATTCACTTCGCACAGTGAATTGAAGTGTTGGAACAGACTGCTTCTCTTTCAGAGAAACGCATGTGAGTTTCTGCTGAATGCTTGTAAGAAGCTTAAGGCACTTTCAAAGGAAAGTGATTTTCTCTGAAAGGACAGCATTTAGAAACTGAAGCAACACTCCATTCACTTCGCACAGTAAATTGAAGTGTTGGAACAGACTGCTTCTCTTTCAGAGAAACGCATGTGAGTTTTTTGTGAATGCTTGAAAGTAGTTTAAGGCACTTTCAAAGGAAAGTGATTTTCTCTGAAAGGACAGAATTTAGAAACTGAAGCAACACTCCATTCACCTCGCACAGTGAATTGAAGTGTTGGAACAGACAGCTTCTCTTTCAGAGAAACGCATGTGAGTTTTTTGTGAGTGCTTGAAAGTAGTTTAAGGCACTTTCAATGGAAAGTGATTTTCTCTGAAAGGACAGAATTTAGAAAGTGATGCAACACTCCATTCCTTTCGCACAGTGAATTGAAGTGTTGGAACAGACTGTTTCTCTTTCAGAGAAACGCATGTGAGTTCCTTCCTAATGCTTGTAAGTAGCTTCAGGCACTTTCAAAGGAAAGTGATTTTCTCTGAAAGAACAGCATTTAGAAAGTGAAGCAACACTCCATTCCCTTCGTGCAGTGAATTGAAGTGTTGGAACAGAGTGCTTCTCTTTCATAGAAACGCATTAGTGTTTCTTGTGAATGCTTGCAAGTGGCTTAAGGCACTTTCAAAGGAAAGTGATTTTCTCTGAAAGGACAGCATTTAGAAAGTGAAGAAACACTCCATTCACTTTGTACAGTGAATTGAAGTGTTGGAACAGACTGCCTCTCTTTCAGAGAAATGCATGTGAGTTTCTGTTGAATGCTTGTCAGTAGCTTAAGGCTCTTTCAAAGGAAAGTGATTTTCTCTGAAAGGACAGCATTTAGAAAGTAAAGCAACCCTCCATTCCCTTCGCGCAATGAATTGAAGTGTTGGCACAGACTGCTTCTCTTTCATAGAAACGCATTAGTGTTTCTTGTGAATGCTTGTTAGAAGCTTAAGGCACTTTCAAAGGAAAGTGATTTTCTCTGAAAGGACAGCATTTAGAAAGTGAAGCAACACTCCATTCACTTCGCACAGTGAATTGAAGTGTTGGAACAGACTGCTTCTCTTTCAGAGAAACGCATGTGAGTTTCTTCCTAATGCTTGTAAGTAGCTTAAGGCACTTTCAAAGGAAAGTGATTTTCTCTGAAAGGACAGCATTTAGAAAGTGAAGCAACATTCCATTCACTTCGCACAGTGAAATGAAGTGTTGGAACAGACTGCTTCTCTTTCAGAGAAACGCATTAGTGTTTCTTGTGAATGCTTGCAAGTGGCTTAAGGCACTTTCAAAGGAAAGTGATTTTCTCTGAAAGGACAGCATTTAGAAAGTGAAGCAACACTCCATTCACTTCGCACAGTGAATTGAAGTGTTGGAACAGACTGCTTCTCTTTCCGAGAAACGCATGTGAGTTTCTTGTGAATTCTTGCATGTTGCTTCAGGAACTTTCATAGAAAAGTGATTTTCTCTGAAAGGACAGCATTTAGAAAGTGATGCAACACTCCATTCACTTCGCACAGTGAATTGAAGTGTTGGAACAGACTGCTTCTCTTTCAGAGAAACGCATGTGAGTTTCTTGTGAATTCTTGCAAGTTGCTTAAGGCACTTTCAAAGGAAAGTGATTTTCTCTGAAAGGACAGCATTTAGAAACTGAAGCAACACTCCATTCACTTCGCACAGTGAATTGAAGTGTTGGAACAGACTGCTTCTCTTTCAGAGAAACGCATGTGAGTTTTTTGTGAATGCTTGAAAGTAGTTTAAGGCACTTTCAAAGGAAAGTGATTTTCTCTGAAAGGACAAAATTTAGAAAGTGATGAAACACTCCATTCACTTCGCACAGTGAATTGAAGTGTTGGAACAGACTGCTTCTCTTTCAGAGAAACGCATGTGAGTTTCTTCCTAATGCTTGTAAGTAGCTTCAGGCACTTTCAAAGGAAAGTGATTTTCTCTGAAAGGACAGCATTTAGAAAGTGAAGCAACACTCCATTCCCTTCGTGCAGTGAAGTGAAGTGTTGGAACAGAGTGCTTCTCTTTCATAGAAACGCATTAGTGTTTCTTGTGAATGCTTGCAAGTGGCTTAAGGCACTTTAAAAGGAAAGTGATTTTCTCTGAAAGAACAGCATTTAGAAAGTGAAGCAACACTCCATTATCTTTGTACAGTGAATTGAAGTGTTGGAACAGACTGCCTCTCTTTCAGAGAAATGCATGTGAATTTCTGTTGAATGCTTGTCAGTAGCTTAAGGCTCTTTCAAAGGAAAGTGATTTTCTCTGAAAGGACAGCATTTAGAAAGTGAAGCAACACTCCATTCCCTTCGTGCAGTGAATTGAAGTGTCGGAACAGAGTGCTTCTCTTTCATAGAAACGCATTAGTGTTTCTTGTGAATGCTTGCAAGTGGCTTAAGGCACTTTCAAAGGAAAGTGATTTTCTCTGAAAGGACAGCATTTAGAAAGTGAAGCAACACTCCATTCACTTCGCACAGTGAATTGAAGTGTTGGAACAGACTGCTTCTCTTTCCGAGAAACGCAAGTGAGTTTCTTGTGAATTCTTGCAAGTTGCTTCAGGCACTTTCATAGGAAAGTGATTTTCTCTGAAAGGACAGCATTTAGAAAGTGAAGCAACACTCCATTCACTTCGCACAGTGAATTGAAGTGTTGGAACAGACTGCTTCTCTTTCAGAGAAACGCATGTGAGTTTCTTGTGAATTCTTGCAAGTTGCTTAAGGCACTTTCAAAGGAAAGTGATTTTCTCTGAAAGGACAGCATTTAGAAACTGAAGCAACACTCCATTCACTTCGCACAGTGAATTGAAGTGTTGGAACAGACTGCTTCTCTTTCAGAGAAACGCATGTGAGTTTTTCGTGAATGCTTGAAAGTAGTTTAAGGCACTTTCAAAGGAAAGTGATTTTCTCTGAAAGGACAGAATTTAGAAAGTGATGCAACACTCCATTCACTTTGTACAGTGAATTGAAGTGTTGGAACAGACTGCCTCTCTTTCAGAGAAATGCATGTGAGTTTCTGTTGAATGCTTGTCAGTAGCTTAAGGCTCTTTCAAAGGAAAGTGATTTTCTCTGAAAGGACAGCATTTAGAAAGTAAAGCAACACTCCATTCCCTTCGCGCAATGAATTGAAGTGTTGGCACAGACTGCTTCTCTTTCATAGAAACGCATTAGTGTTTCTTGTGAATGCTTGTTAGAAGCTTAAGGCACTTTCAAAGGAAAGTGATTTTCTCTGAAAGGACAGCATTTAGAAAGTGAAGCAACACTCCATTCACTTCGCAAAGTGAATTGAAGTATTGGAACAGACTGCTTCTCTTTCAGAGAAACGCATGTGAGTTTCTGGTGAATGCTTGTAAGTAGCTTAAGGCACTTTCAAAGGAAAGTGATTTTCTCTGAAAAGAAAGCATTTAGAAAGTGAAGCAACACTCCATTCACTTCGCAGAGTGAATTGAAGTATTGGAACAGACTGCTTCTCTTTCCGAGAAACGCATGTGAGTTTCTTGTGAATTCTTGCAAGTTGCTTAAGGCACTTTCAAAGGAAAGTGATTTTCTCTGAAAGGACATCATTTAGAAAGTGAAGCAACACTCCATTCACTTCGCACAGTGAATTGAAGTGTTGGAACAGACTGCTTCTCTTTCAGAGAAACACATGTGAGTTTTTTGTGAATGCTTGAAAGTAGTTTAAGGCACTTTCAAAGGAAAGTGATTTTCTCTGAAAGGACAGAATTTAGAAAGTGAAGCAACACTCCATTCACTTCGCACAGTGAATTGAAGTGTTTGAACAGTGTGCTTCTCTTTCAGAGAAACGCATGTGAGTTTCTTCCTAATGCTTGCAAGTAGCTTAAGGCACTTTCAAAGGAAAGTGGTTTTCTCTGAAAGGACAGCATTTAGAAAGTGAAGCAACACTCCATTCACTTCGCACAGTGAATTGAAGTGTTGGAACAGACTGCTTCTCTTTCAGAGAAACGCATGTGAGTTTCTGCTGAATGCTTGTAAGAAGCTTAAGGCACTTTCAAAGGAAAGTGATTTTCTCTGAAAGGACAGCATTTAGAAAGTGAAGCAACACTCCATTCCCTTCGTGCAGTGAATTGAAGTGTCGGAACAGAGTGCTTCTCTTTCATAGAAACGCATTAGTGTTTCTTGTGAATGCTTGCAAGTGGCTTAAGGCACTTTCAAAGGAAAGTGATTTTCTCTGAAAGGACAGAATTTAGAAAGTGAAGCAACACTCCATTCACTTCGCACAGTGAATTGAAGTGTTGGAACAGACTGCTTCTCTTTCCGAGAAACGCAAGTGAGTTTCTTGTGAATTCTTGCAAGTTGCTTCAGGCACTTTCATAGGAAAGTGATTTTCTCTGAAAGGACAGCATTTAGAAACTGAAGCAACACTCCATTCACTTCGCACAGTGAATTGAAGTGTTGGAACAGACTGCTTCTCTTTCAGAGAAACGCATGTGAGTTTCTTGTGAATTCTTGCAAGTTGCTTAAGGCACTTTCAAAGGAAAGTGATTTTCTCTGAAAGGACAGCATTTAGAAACTGAAGCAACACTCCATTCACTTCGCACAGTGAATTGAAGTGTTGGAACAGACTGCTTCTCTTTCAGAGAAACGCATGTGAGTTTTTTGTGAATGCTTGAAAGTAGTTTAAGGCACTTTCAAAGGAAAGTGATTTTCTCTGAAAGGACAGAATTTAGAAAGTGATGCAACACTCCATTCACTTGGCACAGTGAATTGAAGTGTTGGAACAGACTGCTTCTCTTTCAGAGAAACGCATGTGAGTTTCTTCCTAATGCTTGTAAGTAGCTTCAGGCACTTTCAAAGGAAAGTGATTTTCTCTGAAAGGACAGCATTTAGAAAGTGAAGCAACACTCCATTCCCTTCGTGCAGTGAATTGAAGTGTTGGAACAGAGTGCTTCTCTTTCATAGAAACGCATTAGTGTTTCTTGTGAATGCTTGCAAGTGGCTTAAGGCACTTTCAAAGGAAAGTGATTTTCTCTGAAAGGAGAGCATTTAGAAAGTGAAGCAACACTCCATTCACTTTGTACAGTGAATTGAAGTGTTGGAACAGACTGCCTCTCTTTCAGAGAAATGCATGTGAATTTCTGTTGAATGCTTGTCAGTAGCTTAAGGCTCTTTCAAAGGAAAGTGATTTTCTCTGAAAGGACAGCATTTAGAAAGTGAAGCAACACTCCATTCCCTTCGTGCAGTGAATTGAAGTGTCGGAACAGAGTGCTTCTCTTTCATAGAAACGCATTAGTGTTTCTTGTGAATGCTTGCAAGTGGCTTAAGGCACTTTCAAAGGAAAGTGTTTTTCTCTGAAAGGACAGCATTTAGAAAGTGAAGCAACACTCCATTCACTTCGCACAGTGAATTGAAGTGTTGGAACAGACTGCTTCTCTTTCCGAGAAACGCAAGTGAGTTTCTTGTGAATTCTTGCAAGTTGCTTCAGGCACTTTCATAGGAAAGTGATTTTCTCTGAAAGGACAGCATTTAGAAAGTGAAGCAACACTCCATTCACTTCGCACAGTGAATTGAAGTGTTGGAACAGACTGCTTCTCTTTCAGAGAAACGCATGTGAGTTTCTTGTGAATTCTTGCAAGTTGCTTAAGGCACTTTCAAAGGAAAGTGATTTTCTCTGAAAGGACAGCATTTAGAAACTGAAGCAACACTCAATTCACTTAGCACAGTGAATTGAAGTGTTGGAACAGACTGCTTCTCTTTCAGAGAAACGCATGTGAGTTTTTTGTGAATGCTTGAAAGTAGTTTAAGGCACTTTCAAAGGAAAGTGATTTTCTCTGAAAGGACAGAATTTAGAAAGTGATGCAACACTCCATTCACTTCGCACAGTGAATTGAAGTGTTGGAACAGACTGCTTCTCTTTCAGAGAAACGCATGTGAGTTTCTTCCTAATGCTTGTAAGTAGCTTCAGGCACTTTCAAAGGAAAGTGATTTTCTCTGAAAGGACAGCATTTAGAAAGTGAAGCAACACTCCATTCCCTTCGTGCAGTGAAGTGAAGTGTTGGAACAGAGTGCTTCTCTTTCATAGAAACGCATTAGTGTTTCTTGTGAATGCTTGCAAGTGGCTTAAGGCACTTTCAAAGGAAAGTGATTTTCTCTGAAAGGACAGCATTTAGAAAGTGAAGCAACACTCCATTCACTTTGTACAGTGAATTGAAGTGTTGGAACAGACTGCCTCTCTTTCAGAGAAATGCATGTGAGTTTCTGTTGAATGCTTGTCAGTAGCTTAAGGCTCTTTCAAAAAAAAGTG
Source organism: Myodes glareolus (assembly GCF_982192425.1). Lineage (NCBI taxonomy): Eukaryota > Metazoa > Chordata > Mammalia > Rodentia > Cricetidae > Myodes > Myodes glareolus. The sequence continues at coordinate 2,380,355 of NW_028263213.1, forward strand.
ATTTTCTCTGAAAGGACAGCATTTAGAAAGTAAAGCAACACTCCATTCCCTTCGCGCAATGAATTGAAGTGTTGGCACAGACTGCTTCTCTTTCATAGAAACGCATTAGTGTTTCTTGTGAATGCTTGTTAGAAGCTTAAGGCACTTTCAAAGGAAAGTGATTTTCTCTGAAAGGACAGCATTTAGAAAGTGAAGCAACACTCCATTCACTTCGCACAGTAAATTGAAGTGTTGGAACAGACTGCTTCTCTTTCAGAGAAACACATGTGAGTTTTTTGTGAATGCTTGAAAGTAGTTTAAGGCACTTTCAAAGGAAAGTGATTTTCTCTGAAAGGACAGAATTTAGAAAGTGAAGCAACACTCCATTCACTTCGCACAGTGAATTGAAGTGTTTGAACAGTGTGCTTCTCTTTCAGAGAAACGCATGTGAGTTTCTTCCTAATGCTTGCAAGTAGCTAAAGGCACTTTCAAAGGAAAGTGATTTTCTCTGAAAGGACAGCATTTAGAAAGTGAAGCAACACTCCATTCACTTCGCACAGTGAATTGAAGTGTTGGAACAGACTGCTTCTCTTTCAGAGAAACGCATGTGAGTTTCTGCTGAATGCTTGTAAGAAGCTTAAGGCACTTTCAAAGGAAAGTGATTTTCTCTGAAAGGACAGCATTTAGAAACTGAAGCAACACTCCATTCACTTCGCACAGTGAATTGAAGTGTTGGAACAGACTGCTTCTCTTTCAGAGAAACGCATGTGAGTTTTTTGTGAATGCTTGAAAGTAGTTTAAGGCACTTTCAAAGGAAAGTGATTTTCTCTGAAAGGACAGAATTTAGAAACTGAAGCAACACTCCATTCACCTCGCACAGTGAATTGAAGTGTTGGAACAGACTGCTTCTCTTTCAGAGAAACGCATGTGAGTTTCTTCCTAATGCTTGTAAGTAGCTTCAGGCACTTTCAAAGGAAAGTGATTTTCTCTGAAAGGACAGCATTTAGAAAGTGAAGCAACACTCCATTCCCTTCGTGCAGTGAAGTGAAGTGTTGGAACAGAGTGCTTCTCTTTCATAGAAACGCATTAGTGTTTCTTGTGAATGCTTGCAAGTGGCTTAAGGCACTTTCAAAGGAAAGTGATTTTCTCTGAAAGGACAGCATTTAGAAAGTGACGCAACACTCCATTCACTTTGTACAGTGAATTGAAGTGTTGGAACAGACTGCCTCTCTTTCAGAGAAATGCATGTGAGTTTCTGTTGAATGCTTGTCAGTAGCTTAAGGCTCTTTCAAAAAAAAGTGATTTTCTCTGAAAGGACAGCATTTAGAAAGTAAAGCAACACTCCATTCCCTTCGCGCAATGAATTGAAGTGTTGGCACAGACTGCTTCTCTTTCATAGAAACGCATTAGTGTTTCTTGTGAATGCTTGTTAGAAGCTTAAGGCACTTTCAAAGGAAAGTGATTTTCTCTGAAAGGACAGCATTTAGAAAGTGAAGCAACACTCCATTCACTTCGCACAGTAAATTGAAGTGTTGGAACAGACTGCTTCTCTTTCAGAGAAACACATGTGAGTTTTTTGTGAATGCTTGAAAGTAGTTTAAGGCACTTTCAAAGGAAAGTGATTTTCTCTGAAAGGACAGAATTTAGAAAGTGAAGCAACACTCCATTCACTTCGCACAGTGAATTGAAGTGTTTGAACAGTGTGCTTCTCTTTCAGAGAAACGCATGTGAGTTTCTTCCTAATGCTTGCAAGTAGCTAAAGGCACTTTCAAAGGAAAGTGATTTTCTCTGAAAGGACAGAATTTAGAAAGTGACGCAACACTCCATTCACTTCGCACAGTGAATTGAAGTGTTGGAACAGACTGCCTCTCTTTCAGAGAAATGCATGTGAGTTTCTGTTGAATGCTTGTCAGTAGCTTAAGGCTCTTTCAAAAAAAAGTGATTTTCTCTGAAAGGACAGCATTTAGAAAGTAAAGCAACACTCCATTCCCTTCGCGCAATGAATTGAAGTGTTGGCACAGACTGCTTCTCTTTCATAGAAACGCATTAGTGTTTCTTGTGAATGCTTGTTAGAAGCTTAAGGCACTTTCAAAGGAAAGTGATTTTCTCTGAAAGGACAGCATTTAGAAAGTGAAGCAACACTCCATTCACTTCGCACAGTAAATTGAAGTGTTGGAACAGACTGCTTCTCTTTCAGAGAAACACATGTGAGTTTTTTGTGAATGCTTGAAAGTAGTTTAAGGCACTTTCAAAGGAAAGTGATTTTCTCTGAAAGGACAGAATTTAGAAAGTGAAGCAACACTCCATTCACTTCGCACAGTGAATTGAAGTGTTTGAACAGTGTGCTTCTCTTTCAGAGAAATGCATGTGAGTTTCTTCCTAATGCTTGCAAGTAGCTAAAGGCACTTTCAAAGGAAAGTGATTTTCTCTGAAAGGACAGCATTTAGAAAGTGAAGCAACACTCCATTCACTTCGCACAGTGAATTGAAGTGTTGGAACAGACTGCTTCTCTTTCAGAGAAACGCATGTGAGTTTCTGCTGAATGCTTGTAAGAAGCTTAAGGCACTTTCAAAGGAAAGTGATTTTCTCTGAAAGGACAGCATTTAGAAACTGAAGCAACACTCCATTCACTTCGCACAGTGAATTGAAGTGTTGGAACAGACTGCTTCTCTTTCAGAGAAACGCATGTGAGTTTTTTGTGAATGCTTGAAAGTAGTTTAAGGCACTTTCAAAGGAAAGTGATTTTCTCTGAAAGGACAGAATTTAGAAACTGAAGCAACACTCCATTCACCTCGCACAGTGAATTGAAGTGTTGGAACAGACTGCTTCTCTTTCAGAGAAACGCATGTGAGTTTTTTGTGAGTGCTTGAAAGTAGTTTAAGGCACTTTCAAAGGAAAGTGATTTTCTCTGAAAGGACAGAATTTAGAAAGTGATGCAACACTCCATTCACTTCGCACAGTGAATTGAAGTGTTGGAACAGACTGCTTCTCTTTCAGAGAAACGCATGTGAGTTCCTTCCTAATGCTTGTAAGTAGCTTCAGGCACTTTCAAAGGAAAGTGATTTTCTCTGAAAGAACAGCATTTAGAAAGTGAAGCAACACTCCATTCCCTTCGTGCAGTGAATTGAAGTGTTGGAACAGAGTGCTTCTCTTTCATAGAAACGCATTAGTGTTTCTTGTGAATGCTTGCAAGTGGCTTAAGGCACTTTCAAAGGAAAGTGATTTTCTCTGAAAGGACAGCATTTAGAAAGTGAAGCAACACTCCATTCACTTTGTACAGTGAATTGAAGTGTTGGAACAGACTGCCTCTCTTTCAGAGAAATGCATGTGAGTTTCTGTTGAATGCTTGTCAGTAGCTTAAGGCTCTTTCAAAGGAAAGTGATTTTCTCTGAAAGGACAGCATTTAGAAAGTAAAGCAACACTCCATTCCCTTCGCGCAATGAATTGAAGTGTTGGCACCGACTGCTTCTCTTTCATAGAAACGTATTAGTGTTTCTTGTGAATGCTTGTTAGAAGCTTAAGGCACTTTCAAAGGAAAGTGATTTTCTCTGAAAGGACAGCATTTAGAAAGTGAAGCAACACTCCATTCACTTCGCACAGTGAATTGAAGTGTTGGAACAGACTGCTTCTCTTTCAGAAAAACGCATGTGAGTTTCTTGTGAATTCTTGCAAGTTGCTTAAGGCACTTTCAAAGGAAAGTGATTTTCTCTGAAAGGACAGCATTTAGAAACTGAAGCAACACTCCATTCACTTCGCACAGTGAATTGAAGTGTTGGAACAGACTGCTTCTCTTTCAGAGAAACGCATGTGAGTTTTTTGTGAATGCTTGAAAGTAGTTTAAGGCACTTTCAAAGGAAAGTGATTTTCTCTGAAAGGACAGAATTTAGAAAGTGAAGCAACACTCCATTCACTTCGCACAGTGAATTGAAGTATTGGAACAGACTGCTTCTCTTTCAGAGAAACGCATGTGAGTTTCTGGTGAATGCTTGTAAGTAGCTTAAGGCACTTTCAAAGGAAAGTGATTTTCTCTGAAAGGACAGCATTTAGAAACTGAAGCAACACTCCATTCACTTCGCAGAGTGAATTGAAGTATTGGAACAGACTGCTTCTCTTTCAGAGAAACGCATGTGAGTTTCTTCCTAATGCTTGTAAGTAGCTTCAGGCACTTTCAAAGGAAAGTGATTTTCTCTGAAAGGACAGCATTTAGATAGTGAAGCAACACTCCATTCCCTTCGTGCAGTGAATTGAAGTGTTGGAACAGAGTGCTTCTCTTTCATAGAAACGCATTAGTGTTTCTTGTGAATGCTTGCAAGTGGCTTAAGGCACTTTCAAAGGAAAGTGATTTTCTCTGAAAGGACAGCATTTAGAAAGTGAAGCAACACTCCATTCACTTTGTACAGTGAATTGAAGTGTTGGAACAGACTGCCTCTCTTTCAGAGAAATGCATGTGAATTTCTGTTGAATGCTTGTCAGTAGCTTAAGGCTCTTTCAAAGGAAAGTGATTTTCTCTGAAAGGACAGCATTTAGAAAGTGAAGCAACACTCCATTCCCTTCGTGCAGTGAATTGAAGTGTCGGAACAGAGTGCTTCTCTTTCATAGAAACGCATTAGTGTTTCTTGTGAATGCTTGCAAGTGGCTTAAGGCACTTTCAAAGGAAAGTGATTTTCTCTGAAAGGACAGCATTTAGAAAGTGAAGCAACACTCCATTCACTTCGCACAGTGAATTGAAGTGTTGGAACAGACTGCTTCTCTTTCCGAGAAACGCAAGTGAGTTTCTTGTGAATTCTTGCAAGTTGCTTCAGGCACTTTCATAGGAAAGTGATTTTCTCTTAAAGGACAGCATTTAGAAAGTGAAGCAACACTCCATTCACTTCGCACAGTGAATTGAAGTGTTGGAACAGACTGCTTCTCTTTCAGAGAAACGCATGTGAGTTTTTTGTGAATGCTTGAAAGTAGTTTAAGGCACTTTCAAAGGAAAGTGATTTTCTCTGAAAGGACAGAATTTAGAAAGTGAAGCAACACTCCATTCACTTCGCACAGTGAATTGAAGTGTTGGAACAGACTGCTTCTCTTTCAGAGAAACGCATGTGAGTTTCTTGTGAATTCTTGCAAGTTGCTTAAGGCACTTTCAAAGGAAAGTGATTTTCTCTGAAAGGACAGCATTTAGAAACTGAAGCAACACTCCATTCACTTCGCACAGTGAATTGAAGTGTTGGAACAGACTGCTTCTCTTTCAGAGAAACGCATGTGAGTTTTTTGTGAATGCTTGAAAGTAGTTTAAGGCACTTTCAAAGGAAAGTGATTTTCTCTGAAAGGACAGAATTTAGAAAGTGATGCAACACTCCATTCACTTCGCACAGTGAATTGAAGTGTTGGAACAGACTGCTTCTCTTTCAGAGAAACGCATGTGAGTTTCTTCCTAATGCTTGTAAGTAGCTTCAGGCACTTTCAAAGGAAAGTGATTTTCTCTGAAAGGACAGCATTTAGAAAGTGAAGCAACACTCCATTCCCTTCGTGCAGTGAAGTGAAGTGTTGGAACAGAGTGCTTCTCTTTCATAGAAACGCATTAGTGTTTCTTGTGAATGCTTGCAAGTGGCTTAAGGCACTTTCAAAGGAAAGTGATTTTCTCTGAAAGGACAGCATTTAGAAAGTGAAGCAACACTCCATTCACTTTGTACAGTGAATTGAAGTGTTGGAACAGACTGCCTCTCTTTCAGAGAAATGCATGTATGTTTCTGTTGAATGCTTGTCAGTAGCTTAAGGCTCTTTCAAAAAAAAGTGATTTTCTCTGAAAGGACAGCATTTAGAAAGTAAAGCAACACTCCATTCCCTTCGCGCAATGAATTGAAGTGTTGGCACAGACTGCTTCTCTTTCATAGAAACGCATTAGTGTTTCTTGTGAATGCTTGTTAGAAGCTTAAGGCACTTTCAAAGGAAAGTGATTTTCTCTGAAAGGACAGCATTTAGAAAGTGAAGCAACACTCCATTCACTTCGCACAGTAAATTGAAGTGTTGGAACAGACTGCTTCTCTTTCAGAGAAACACATGTGAGTTTTTTGTGAATGCTTGAAAGTAGTTTAAGGCACTTTCAAAGGAAAGTGATTTTCTCTGAAAGGACAGAATTTAGAAAGTGAAGCAACACTCCATTCACTTCGCACAGTGAATTGAAGTGTTTGAACAGTGTGCTTCTCTTTCAGAGAAACGCATGTGAGTTTCTTCCTAATGCTTGCAAGTAGCTAAAGGCACTTTCAAAGGAAAGTGATTTTCTCTGAAAGGACAGCATTTAGAAAGTGAAGCAACACTCCATTCACTTCGCACAGTGAATTGAAGTGTTGGAACAGACTGCTTCTCTTTCAGAGAAACGCATGTGAGTTTCTGCTGAATGCTTGTAAGAAGCTTAAGGCACTTTCAAAGGAAAGTGATTTTCTCTGAAAGGACAGCATTTAGAAACTGAAGCAACACTCCATTCACTTCGCACAGTGAATTGAAGTGTTGGAACAGACTGCTTCTCTTTCAGAGAAACGCATGTGAGTTTTTTGTGAATGCTTGAAAGTAGTTTAAGGCACTTTCAAAGGAAAGTGATTTTCTCTGAAAGGACAGAATTTAGAAACTGAAGCAACACTCCATTCACCTCGCACAGTGAATTGAAGTGTTGGAACAGACTGCTTCTCTTTCACAGAAACGCATGTGAGTTTTTTGTGAGTGCTTGAAAGTAGTTTAAGGCACTTTCAAAGGAAAGTGATTTTCTCTGAAAGGACAGAATTTAGAAAGTGATGCAACACTCCATTCACTTCGCACAGTGAATTGAAGTGTTGGAACAGACTGCTTCTCTTTCAGAGAAACGCATGTGAGTTCCTTCCTAATGCTTGTAAGTAGCTTCAGGCACTTTCAAAGGAAAGTGATTTTCTCTGAAAGAACAGCATTTAGAAAGTGAAGCAACACTCCATTCCCTTCGTGCAGTGAATTGAAGTGTTGGAACAGAGTGCTTCTCTTTCATAGAAACGCATTAGTGTTTCTTGTGAATGCTTGCAAGTGGCTTAAGGCACTTTCAAAGGAAAGTGATTTTCTCTGAAAGGACAGCATTTATAAAGTGAAGCAACACTCCATTCACTTTGTACAGTGAATTGAAGTGTTGGAACAGACTGCCTCTCTTTCAGAGAAATGCATGTGAGTTTCTGTTGAATGCTTGTCAGTAGCTTAAGGCTCTTTCAAAGGAAAGTGATTTTCTCTGAAAGGACAGCATTTAGAAAGTAAAGCAACACTCCATTCCCTTCGCGCAATGAATTGAAGTGTTGGCACCGACTGCTTCTCTTTCATAGAAACGCATTAGTGTTTCTTGTGAATGCTTGTTAGAAGCTTAAGGCACTTTCAAAGGAAAGTGATTTTCTCTGAAAGGACAGCATTTAGAAAGTGAAGCAACACTCCATTCACTTTGCACAGTGAATTGAAGTGTTGGAACAGACTGCTTCTCTTTCAGAGAAACGCATGTGAGTTTCTTGTGAATTCTTGCAAGTTGCTTAAGGCACTTTCAAAGGAAAGTGATTTTCTCTGAAAGGACAGCATTTAGAAACTGAAGCAACACTCCATTCACTTCGCACAGTGAATTGAAGTGTTGGAACAGACTGCTTCTCTTTCAGAGAAACGCATGTGAGTTTTTTGTGAATGCTTGAAAGTAGTTTAAGGCACTTTCAAAGGAAAGTGATTTTCTCGGAAAGGACAGAATTTAGAAAGTGATGCAACACTCCATTCACTTCGCACAGTGAATTGAAGTATTGGAACAGACTGCTTCTCTTTCAGAGAAACGCATGTGAGTTTCTGGTGAATGCTTGTAAGTAGCTTAAGGCACTTTCAAAGGAAAGTGATTTTCTCTGAATGGACAGCATTTAGAAAGTGAAGCAACACTCCATTCACTTCGCAGAGTGAATTGAAGTATTGGAACAGACTGCTTCTCTTTCAGAGAAACGCATGTGAGTTTCTTGTGAATTCTTGCAAGTTGCTTAAGGCACTTTCAAAGGAAAGTGATTTTCTCTGAAAGGACAGCATTTAGAAAGTGAAGCAACACTCCATTCACTTCGCACAGTGAATTGAAGTGTTGGAACAGACTGCTTCTCTTTCAGAGAAACGCATATGAGTTTTTTGTGAATGCTTGAAAGTAGTTTAAGGCACTTTCAAAGGAAAGTGATTTTCTCTGAAAGGACAGAATTTAGAAAGTGATGCAACACTCCATTCACTTCGCACAGTGAATTGAAGTGTTGGAACAGACTGCTTCTCTTTCAGAGAAACGCATGTGAGTTCCTTCCTAATGCTTGTAGGTAGCTTAAGGCACTTTCAAAGGAAAGTGATTTTCTCTGAAAGGACAGCATTTAGAAAGTGAAGCAACACTCCATTCCCTTCGTGCAGTGAATTGAAGTGTTGGAACAGAGTGCTTCTCTTTCATAGAAACGCATTAGTGTTTCTTGTGAATGCTTGCAAGTGGCTTAAGGCACTTTCAAAGGAAAGTGATTTTCTCTGAAAGGACAGCATTTAGAAAGTGAAGCAACACTCCATTCACTTTGTACAGTGAATTGAAGTGTTGGAACAGACTGCCTCTCTTCCAGAGAAATGCATGTGAGTTTCTGTTGAATGCTTGTCAGTAGCTTAAGGCTCTTTCAAAGGAAAGTGATTTTCTCTGAAAGGACAGCATTTAGAAAGTAAAGCAACACTCCATTCCCTTCGCGCAATGAATTGAAGTGTTGGCACAGACTGCTTCTCTTTCATAGAAACGCATTAGTGTTTCTTGTGAATGCTTGTTAGAAGCTTAAGGCACATTCAAAGGAAAGTGATTTTCTCTGAAAGGACAGCATTTAGAAAGTGAAGCAACACTCCATTCACTTCGCACAGTGAATTGAAGTGTTGGAACAGACTACTTCTCTTTCAGAGAAACGCATGTGAGTTTCTTCCTAATGCTTGTAAGTAGCTTAAGGCACTTTCAAAGGAAAGTGATTTTCTCTGAAAGGACAGCATTTAGAAAGTGAAGCAACACTCCATTCACATCGCACAGTGAAATGAAGTGTTGGAACAGACTGCTTCTTTTTCAGAGAAACGCATTAGTGTTTCTTGTGAATGCTTGCAAGTGGCTTAAGGCACTTTCAACGGAAAGTGATTTTCTCTGAAACGACAGCATTTAGAAAGTGAAGCAACACTCCATTCACTTCGCACAGTGAATTGAAGTGTTGGAACAGACTGCTTCTCTTTCCGAGAAATGCATGTGAGTTTCTTGTGAATTCTTGCATGTTGCTTCAGGCACTTTCATAGGAAAGTGATTTTCTCTGAAAGGACAGAATTTAGAAAGTGATGCAACACTCCATTCACTTCGCACAGTGAATTGAAGTGTTGGAACAGACTGCTTCTCTTTCAGAGAAACGCATGTGAGTTTCTTCCTAATGCTTGTAAGTAGCTTAAGGCACTTTCAAAGGAAAGTGATTTTCTCTGAAAGGACAGCATTTAGAAAGTGAAGCAACAATCCATTCCCTTCGTGAAGTGAATTGAAGTGTTGGAACAGAGTGCTTCTCTTTCATAGAAACGCATTAGTGTTTCTTGTGAATGCTTGCAAGTGGCTTAAGGCACTTTCAAAGGAAAGTGATTTTCTCTGAAAGGACAGCATTTAGAAAGTGAAGCAACACTCCATTCACTTCGCACAGTGAATTGAAGTGTTGGAACAGACTGCTTCTCTTTCCGAGAAACGCAAGTGAGTTTCTTGTTAATTCTTGCAAGTTGCTTAAGGCACTTTCATAGGAAAGTGATTTTCTCTGAAAGGACAGCATTTAGAAAGTGAAGCAACACTCCATTCACTTCGCACAGTGAATTGAAGTGTTGGAACAGACTGCTTCTCTTTCAGAGAAACGCATGTGAGTTTTTTGTGAATGCTTGAAAGTAGTTTAAGGCACTTTCAAAGGAAAGTGATTTTCTCTGAAAGGACAGCATTTAGAAAGTGAAGCAACACTCCATTCACTTCGCACAGTGAATTGAAGTGTTGGAACAGACTGCTTCTCTTTCAGAGAAATGCATGTGATTTTCTGTTGAATGCTTGCAAGTAGCTTAAGGCACTTTTAAAGGTAAGTGATTTTCTCTGAAAGGACAGAATTTAGAAAGTGAAGCAACACTCCATTCACTTCGCACAGTGAATTGAAGTGTTGTAACAGACTGCTTCTCTTTCAGAGAAACGCATGTGAGCTTCTTCCTAATGCTTGCAAGTAGCTTAAGGCACTTTCAAAGGAAAGTGATTTTCTCTGAAAGGACAGCATTTAGAAAGTGAAGCAACACTCCATTCACTTCGCACAGTGAATAGAAATGTTGGAACAGACTGCTTCTCTTTCAGAGAAACGCATGTGAGTTTCTTGTGAATGCTTGCAAGTTGCTTAAGGCACTTTCAAAGGAAAGTGATTTTCTCTGAAAGGACAGCATTTAGAAAGTGAAGCAACACTCCATTCACTTTGTACAGTGAATTGAAGTGTTGGAACAGACTGCCTCTCTTTCAGAGAAATGCATGTGAGTTTCTGTTGAATGCTTGTCAGTAGCTTAAGGCTCTTTCAAAGGAAAGTGATTTTCTCTGAAAGGACAGCATTTAGAAAGTAAAGCAACACTCCATTCCCTTCGCGCAATGAATTGAAGTGTTGGAACAGACTGCTTCTCTTTCAAAGAAACGCATTAGTGTTTCTTGTGAATGCTTGTAAGAAGCTTAAGGCACTTTCAAAGGAAAGTGATTTTCTCTGAAAGGACAGCATTTAGAAAGTGAGGCAACACTCCATTTACTTCGCACAGTGAATTGAAGTGTTGGAACAGACTGCTTCTCTTTCAGAGAAACGCATGTGAGTTTCTGTTGAATGCTTGTAAGTAACTTAAGGCACTTTCAAAGGAAAGTGATTTTCTCTGAAAGGACAGCATTTAGAAAGTGAAGCAACACTCCATTCCCTTCGTGCAGTGAATTGAAGTGTTGGAACAGACTGCTTCTCTTTCAGAGAAACGCATGTGAGTTTCTTCCTAATGCTTGCAAGTAGCTCAAGGCACTTTCAAGGGAAAGTGATTTTCTCTGAAAGGACAGCATTTAGAAAGTGAAGCAACACTCCATTCACTTCGCACAGTGAATTGAAGTGTTGGAACAGACTGCTTTTCTTTCAGAGAAACGCATGTGAGTTTCTGGAGAATGATTGCATGTTGCTTCAGGCACTTTCATAGGAAAGTGATTTTCTCTGAAAGGACAGAATTTAGAAAGTGATGAAACACTCCATTCACTTCGCACAGTGAATTGAAGTGTTGGAACAGACTGCTTCTCTTTCAGAGAAACGCATGTGAGTTTCTTCCTAATGCTTGTACGTAGCTTAAGGCACTTTCAAAGGAAAGTGATTTTCTCTGAAAGGACAGCATTTAGAAAGTGAAGCAACACTCCATTCCCTTCGTGCAGTGAATTGAAGTGTTGGAACAGAGTGCTTCTCTTTCATAGAAACGCATTAGTGTTTCTTATGAATGCTTGCAAGTGGCTTAAGGCACTTTCAAAGGAAAGTGATTTTCTCTGAAAGGACAGCATTTAGAAAGTGAAGCAACACTCCATTCACTTCGCACAGTGAATTGAAGTGTTGGAACAGACTGCTTCTCTTTCCGAGAAACGCAAGTGAGTTTCTTGTGAATTCTTGCAAGTTGCTTCAGGCACTTTCATAGGAAAGTGATTGTCTCTGAAAGGACAGCATTTAGAAAGTGAAGCAACACTCCATTCACTTCGCACAGTGAATTGAAGTGTTGGAACAGACTGCTTCTCTTTCAGAGAAACGCATGTGAGTTTTTTGTGAATGCTTGAAAGTAGTTTAAGGCACTTTCAAAGGAAAGTGATTTTCTCTGAAAGGACAGAATTTAGAAAGTGAAGCAACACTCCATTCACTTCGCACAGTGAATTGAAGTGTTGGAACAGACTGCTTCTCTTTCAGAGAAATGCATGTGATTTTCTGTTGAATGCTTGCAAGTAGCTTAAGGCACTTTCAAAGGTAAGTGATTTTCTCTGAAAGGACAGAATTTAGAAAGTGAAGCAACACTCCATTCACTTCGCACAGTGAATTGAAGTGTTGGAACAGACTGCTTCTCTTTCAGAGAAACGCATGTGAGCTTCTTCCTAATGCTTGCAAGTAGCTTAAGGCACTTTCAAAGGAAAGTGATTTTCTCTGAAAGGACAGCATTTAGAAAGTGAAGCAACACTCCATTCACTTCGCACAGTGAATAGAAGTGTTGGAACAGACTGCTTCTCTTTCAGAGAAACGCATGTGAGTTTCTTGTGAATGCTTGCAAGTTGCTTAAGGCACTTTCAAAGGAAAGTGATTTTCTCTGAAAGGACAGCATTTAGAAAGTGAAGCAACACTCCATTCACTTTGTACAGTGAATTGAAGTGTTGGAACAGACTGCCTCTCTTTCAGAGAAATGCATGTGAGTTTCTGTTGAATGCTTGTCAGTAGCTTAAGGCTCTTTCCAAGGAAAGTAATTTTCTCTGAAAGGACAGCATTTAGAAAGTAAAGCAACACTCCATTCCCTTCGCGCAATGAATTGAAGTGTTGGAACAGACTGCTTCTCTTTCATAGAAACGCATTAGTGTTTCTTGTGAATGCTTGTAAGAAGCTTAAGGCACTTTCAAAGGAAAGTGATTTTCTCTGAAAGGACAGCATTTAGAAAGTGAGGCAACACTCCATTTACTTCGCACAGTGAATTGAAGTGTTGGAACAGACTGCTTCTCTTTCAGAGAAACGCATGTGAGTTTCTGTTGAATGCTTGTAAGTAGCTTAAGGCACTTTCAAAGGAAAGTGATTTTCTCTGAAAGGACAGCATTTAGAAAGTGAAGCAACACTCCATTCCCTTCGTGCAGTGAATTGAAGTGTTGGAACAGACTGCTTCTTTTTCAGAGAAACGCATGTGAGTTTCTTCCTAATGCTTGCAAGTAGCTTAAGGCACTTTCAAGGGAAAGTGATTTTCTCTGAAAGGACAGCATTTAGAAAGTGAAGCAACACTCCATTCACTTCGCACAGTGAATTGAAGTGTTGGAACAGACTGCTTCTCTTTCAGAGAAACGCATGTGAGTTTCTTGTGAACTCTTGCAGGTTGCTTAAGGCACTTTCAAAGGAAAGTGATTTTCTCTGAAAGGACAGAATTTAGAAAGTGAAGCAACACTCCATTCACTTCGCACAGTGAATTGAAGTGTTTGAACAGTCTGCTTCTCTTTCAGAGAAACGCATGTGAGTTTCTTCCTAATGCTTGCAAGTAGCTTAAGGCACTTTCAAAGGAAAGTGATTTTCTCTGAAAGGACAGCATTTAGAAAGTGAAGCAACACTCCATTCACTTCGCACAGTGAATTGAACTGTTGGAACAGAGTGCTTCTCTTTCAGAGAAACGCATGTGAGTTTCTGGTGAATGCTTGAAAGAAGCTTAAGTCACTTTCAAAGGAAAGTGATTTTCTCTGAAAGGACCGCATTTAGAAACTGAAGCAACACTCCATTCACTTCGCACAGTGAATTGAAGTGTTGGAACAGACTGCTTCTCTTTAAGAGAAACGCATGTGAGTTTTTTGTGAATGCTTGAAAGTAGTTTAAGGCACTTTCAAAGGAAAGTGATTTTCTCTGAAAGGACAGAATTTAGAAACTGAAGCAACACCCCATTCACTTCGCACAGTGAATTGAAGTGTTGGAACAGACTGCTTCTCTTTCAGAGAAACGCATGTGAGTTTTTTGTGAATGCTTGAAAGTAGTTTAAGGCACTTTCAAAGGAAAGTGATTTTCTCTGAAAGGACAGAATTTAGAAAGTGATGCAACACTCCATTCACTTCGCACAGTGAATTGAAGTGTTGGAACAGACTGCTTCTCTTTCAGAGAAACGCATGTGAGTTTCTGGTGAATGCTTGCATGTTGCTTCAGGCACTTTCATAGGAAAGTGATTTTCTCTGAAAGGACAGAATTTAGAAAGTGATGAAACACTCCATTCACTTCGCACAGTGAATTGAAGTGTTGGAACAGACTGCTTCTCTTTCAGAGAAACGCATGTGAGTTTCTTCCTAATGCTTGTAAGTAGCTTAAGGCACTTTCAAAGGAAAGTGATTTTCTCTGAAAGGACAGCATTTAGAAAGTGAAGCAACACTCCATTCCCTTCGTGCAGTGAATTGAAGTGTTGGAACAGAGTGCTTCTCTTTCATAGAAACGCATTAGTGTTTCTTATGAATGCTTGCAAGTGGCTTAAGGCACTTCCAAAGGAAAGTGATTTTCTCTGAAAGGACAGCATTTAGAAAGTGAAGCAACACTCCATTCACTTCGCACAGTGAATTGAAGTGTTGGAACAGACTGCTTCTCTTTCCGAGAAACGCAAGTGAGTTTCTTGTGAATTCTTGCAAGTTGCTTCAGGCACTTTCATAGGAAAGTGATTTTCTCTTAAAGGACAGCATTTAGAAAGTGAAGCAACACTCCATTCACTTCGCAGAGTGAATTGAAGTGTTGGAACAGACTGCTTCTCTTTCAGAGAAACGCATGTGAGTTTTTTGTGAATGCTTGAAAGTAGTTTAAGGCACTTTCAAAGGAAAGTGATTTTCTCTGAAAGGACAGAATTTAGAAAGTGAAGCAACACTCCATTCACTTCGCACAGTGAATTGAAGTGTTGGAACAGACTGCTTCTCTTTCAGAGAAATGCATGTGATTTTCTGTTGAATGCTTGCAAGTAGCTTAAGGCACTTTCAAAGGTAAGTGATTTTCTCTGAAAGGACAGAATTTAGAAAGTGAAGCAACACTCCATTCACTTCGCACAGTGAATTGAAGTGTTGGAACAGACTGCTTCTCTTTCAGAGAAACGCATGTGAGCTTCTTCCTAATGCTTGCAAGTAGCTTAAGGCACTTTCAAAGGAAAGTGATTTTCTCTGAAAGGACAGCATTTAGAAAGTGAAGCAACACTCCATTCACTTCGCACAGTGAATAGAAGTGTTGGAACAGACTGCTTCTCTTTCAGAGAAACGCATGTGAGTTTCTTGTGAATGCTTGCAAGTTGCTTAAGGCACTTTCAAAGGAAAGTGATTTTCTCTGAAAGGACAGCATTTAGAAAGTGAAGCAACACTCCATTCACTTTGTACAGTGAAATGAAGTGTTGGAACAGACTGCCTCTCTTTCAGAGAAATGCATGTGAGTTTCTGTTGAATGCTTGTCAGTAGCTTAAGGCTCTTTCCAAGGAAAGTGATTTTCTCTGAAAGGACAGCATTTAGAAAGTAAAGCAACACTCCATTCCCTTCGCGCAATGAATTGAAGTGTTGGAACAGACTGCTTCTCTTTCATAGAAACGCATTAGTGTTTCTTGTGAATGCTTGTAAGAAGCTTAAGGCACTTTCAAAGGAAAGTGATTTTCTCTGAAAGGACAGCATTTAGAAACTGAAGCAACACTCCATTCACTTTGCACAGTGAATTGAAGTGTTGGAACAGACTGCTTCTCTTTAAGAGAAACGCATGTGAGTTTTTTGTGAATGCTTGAAAGTAGTTCAAGGCACTTTCAAAGGAAAGTGATTTTCTCTGAAATGACAGAATTTA
Source organism: Myodes glareolus (assembly GCF_982192425.1). Taxonomy (NCBI): domain Eukaryota; kingdom Metazoa; phylum Chordata; class Mammalia; order Rodentia; family Cricetidae; genus Myodes; species Myodes glareolus. The sequence goes on from NW_028263213.1 coordinate 2,395,900, forward strand.
GAAACTGAAGCAACACCCCATTCACTTCGCACAGTGAATTGAAGTGTTGGAACAGACTGCTTCTCTTTCAGAGAAACGCATGTGAGTTTTTTGTGAATGCTTGAAAGTAGTTTAAGGCACTTTCAAAGGAAAGTGATTTTCTCTGAAAGGACAGAATTTAGAAAGTGATGCAACACTCCATTCACTTCGCACAGTGAATTGAAGTGTTGGAACAGACTGCTTCTCTTTCAGAGAAACGCATGTGAGTTTCTGGTGAATGCTTGCATGTTGCTTCAGGCACTTTCATAGGAAAGTGATTTTCTCTGAAAGGACAGAATTTAGAAAGTGATGAAACACTCCATTCACTTCGCACAGTGAATTGAAGTGTTGGAACAGACTGCTTCTCTTTCAGAGAAACGCATGTGAGTTTCTTCCTAATGCTTGTAAGTAGCTTAAGGCACTTTCAAAGGAAAGTGATTTTCTCTGAAAGGACAGCATTTAGAAAGTGAAGCAACACTCCATTCCCTTCGTGCAGTGAATTGAAGTGTTGGAACAGAGTGCTTCTCTTTCATAGAAACGCATTAGTGTTTCTTATGAATGCTTGCAAGTGGCTTAAGGCACTTTCAAAGGAAAGTGATTTTCTCTGAAAGGACAGCATTTAGAAAGTGAAGCAACACTCCATTCACTTCGCACAGTGAATTGAAGTGTTGGAACAGACTGCTTCTCTTTCCGAGAAACGCAAGTGAGTTTCTTGTGAATTCTTGCAAGTTGCTTCAGGCACTTTCATAGGAAAGTGATTTTCTCTTAAAGGACAGCATTTAGAAAGTGAAGCAACACTCCATTCACTTCGCACAGTGAATTGAAGTGTTGGAACAGACTGCTTCTCTTTCAGAGAAACGCATGTGAGTTTTTTGTGAATGCTTGAAAGTAGTTTAAGGCACTTTCAAAGGAAAGTGATTTTCTCTGAAAGGACAGAATTTAGAAAGTGAAGCAACACTCCATTCACTTCGCACAGTGAATTGAAGTGTTGGAACAGACTGCTTCTCTTTCAGAGAAATGCATGTGATTTTCTGTTGAATGCTTGCAAGTAGCTTAAGGCACTTTCAAAGGTAAGTGATTTTCTCTGAAAGGACAGAATTTAGAAAGTGAAGCAACACTCCATTCACTTCGCACAGTGAATTGAAGTGTTGGAACAGACTGCTTCTCTTTCAGAGAAACGCATGTGAGCTTCTTCCTAATGCTTGCAAGTAGCTTAAGGCACTTTCAAAGGAAAGTGATTTTCTCTGAAAGGACAGCATTTAGAAAGTGAAGCAACACTCCATTCACTTCGCACAGTGAATAGAAGTGTTGGAACAGACTGCTTCTCTTTCAGAGAAACGCATGTGAGTTTCTTGTGAATGCTTGCAAGTTGCTTAAGGCACTTTCAAAGGAAAGTGATTTTCTCTGAAAGGACAGCATTTAGAAAGTGAAGCAACACTCCATTCACTTTGTACAGTGAATTGAAGTGTTGGAACAGACTGCCTCTCTTTCAGAGAAATGCATGTGAGTTTCTGTTGAATGCTTGTCAGTAGCTTAAGGCTCTTTCCAAGGAAAGTGATTTTCTCTGAAAGGACAGCATTTAGAAAGTAAAGCAACACTCCATTCCCTTTGCGCAATGAATTGAAGTGTTGGAACAGACTGCTTCTCTTTCATAGAAACGCATTAGTGTTTCTTGTGAATGCTTGTAAGAAGCTTAAGGCACTTTCAAAGGAATGTGATTTTCTCTGAAAGGACAGCATTTAGAAAGTGAGGCAACACTCCATTTACTTCGCACAGTGAATTGAAGTGTTGGAACAGACTGCTTCTCTTTCAGAGAAACGCATGTGAGTTTCTGTTGAATGCTTGTAAGTAGCTTAAGGCACTTTCAAAGGAAAGTGATTTTCTCTGAAAGGACAGCATTTAGAAAGTGAAGCAACACTCCCTTCCCTTCGTGCAGTGAATTGAAGTGTTGGAACAGACTGCTTCTTTTTCAGAGAAACGCATGTGAGTTTCTTCCTAATGCTTGCAAGTAGCTTAAGGCACTTTCAAGGGAAAGTGATTTTCTCTGAAAGGACAGCATTTAGAAAGTGAAGCAACACTCCATTCACTTCGCACAGTGAATTGCAGTGTTGGAACAGACTGCTTCTCTTTCAGAGAAACGCATGTGAATTTCTGGTGAATGCTTGTAAGTAGCTTAAGGCACTTTCAAAGGAAAGTGATTTTCTCTGAAAGGACAGCATTTCGAAAGTGAAGCAACACTCCATTCACTTCGCACAGTGAATTGAAGTGTTGGATCAGACTGCTTCTCTTTCAGAGAAATGCATGTGAGTTTCTGTTGAATGCTTGTAAGTAGCTTAAGGCACTTTCAAAGGAAAGTGATTTTCTCTAAAAGGACAGCATTTAGAAAGTGAAGCAACACTCCATTCACTTCGCAGAGTGAATTGAAGTATTGGAACAGACTGCTTCTCTTTCAGAGAAACGCATATGAGTTTCTGGTGAATGCTTGTAAGTAGCTTAAGGCACTTTCAAATGAAAGTGATTTTCTCTGAAAGGACAGCATTTAGAAAGTGAAGCAACACTCCATTCACTTCGCACAGTGAATTGAAGTGTTGGAACAGACTGCTTCTCTTTCAGAGAAACGCATGTGAGTTTCTTGTGAACTCTTGCAGGTTGCTTAAGGCACTTTCAAAGGAAAGTGATTTTCTCTGAAAGGACAGCATTTAGAAAGTGAAGCAACACTCCATTCACTTTGTACAGTGAATTGAAGTGTTGGAACAGACTGCCTCTCTTTCAGAGAAACGCATGTGAGTTTCTTCCTAATGCTTGCAAGTAGCTTAAGGCACTTTCAAAGGAAAGTGATTTTCTCTGAAAGGACAGCATTTAGAAAGTGAAGCAACACTCCATTCACTTCGCACAGTGAATTGAAGTGTTGGAACAGAGTGCTTCTCTTTCAGAGAAACGCATGTGAGTTTCTGGTGAATGCTTGAAAGAAGCTTAAGGCACTTTCAAAGGAAAGTGATTTTCTCTGAAAGGACAGCATTTAGAAACTGAAGCAACACTCCATTCACTTCGCACAGTGAATTGAAGTGTTGGAACAGACTGCTTCTCTTTAAGAGAAACGCATGTGAGTTTTTTGTGAATGCTTGAAAGTAGTTTAAGGCACTTTCAAAGGAAAGTGATTTTCTCTGAAAGGACAGAATTTAGAAACTGAAGCAACACCCCATTCACTTCGCACAGTGAATTGAAGTGTTGGAACAGACTGCTTCTCTTTCAGAGAAACGCATGTGAGTTTTTTGTGAATGCTTGAAAGTAGTTTAAGGCACTTTCAAAGGAAAGTGATTTTCTCTGAAAGGACAGAATTTAGAAAGTGATGCAACACTCCATTCACTTCGCACAGTGAATTGAAGTGTTGGAACAGACTGCTTCTCTTTCAGAGAAACGCATGTGAGTTTCTGGTGAATGCTTGCATGTTGCTTCAGGCACTTTCATAGGAAAGTGATTTTCTCTGAAAGGACAGAATTTAGAAAGTGATGAAACACTCCATTCACTTCGCACAGTGAATTGAAGTGTTGGAACAGACTGCTTCTCTTTCAGAGAAACGCATGTGAGTTTCTTCCTAATGCTTGTAAGTAGCTTAAGGCACTTTCAAAGGAAAGTGATTTTCTCTGAAAGGACAGCATTTAGAAAGTGAAGCAACACTCCATTCCCTTCGTGCAGTGAATTGAAGTGTTGGAACAGAGTGCTTCTCTTTCATAGAAACGCATTAGTGTTTCTTATGAATGCTTGCAAGTGGCTTAAGGCACTTTCAAAGGAAAGTGATTTTCTCTGAAAGGACAGCATTTAGAAAGTGAAGCAACACTCCATTCACTTCGCACAGTGAATTGAAGTGTTGGAACAGACTGCTTCTCTTTCCGAGAAACGCAAGTGAGTTTCTTGTGAATTCTTGCAAGTTGCTTCAGGCACTTTCATAGGAAAGTGATTTTCTCTTAAAGGACAGCATTTAGAAAGTGAAGCAACACTCCATTCACTTCGCACAGTGAATTGAAGTGTTGGAACAGACTGCTTCTCTTTCAGAGAAACGCATGTGAGTTTTTTGTGAATGCTTGAAAGTAGTTTAAGGCACTTTCAAAGGAAAGTGATTTTCTCTGAAAGGACAGAATTTAGAAAGTGAAGCAACACTCCATTCACTTCGCACAGTGAATTGAAGTGTTGGAACAGACTGCTTCTCTTTCAGAGAAATGCATGTGATTTTCTGTTGAATGCTTGCAAGTAGCTTAAGGCACTTTCAAAGGTAAGTGATTTTCTCTGAAAGGACAGAATTTAGAAAGTGAAGCAACACTCCATTCACTTCGCACAGTGAATTGAAGTGTTGGAACAGACTGCTTCTCTTTCAGAGAAACGCATGTGAGCTTCTTCCTAATGCTTGCAAGTAGCTTAAAGCACTTTCAAAGGAAAGTGATTTTCTCTGAAAGGACAGCATTTAGAAAGTGAAGCAACACTCCATTCACTTCGCGCAGTGAATAGAAGTGTTGGAACAGACTGCTTCTCTTTCAGAGAAACGCATGTGAGTTTCTTGTGAATGCTTGCAAGTTGCTTAAGGCACTTTCAAAGGAAAGTGATTTTCTCTGAAAGGACAGCATTTAGAAAGTGAAGCAACACTCCATTCACTTTGTACAGTGAATTGAAGTGTTGGAACAGACTGCCTCTCTTTCAGAGAAATGCATGTGAGTTTCTGTTGAATGCTTGTCAGTAGCTTAAGGCTCTTTCCAAGGAAAGTGATTTTCTCTGAAAGGACAGCATTTAGAAAGTAAAGCAACACTCCATTCCCTTCGCGCAATGAATTGAAGTGTTGGAACAGACTGCTTCTCTTTCATAGAAACGCATTAGTGTTTCTTGTGAATGCTTGTAAGAAGCTTAAGGCACTTTCAAAGGAAAGTGATTTTCTCTGAAAGGACAGCATTTAGAAACTGAAGCAACACTCCATTCACTTTGCACAGTGAATTGAAGTGTTGGAACAGACTGCTTCTCTTTAAGAGAAACGCATGTGAGTTTTTTGTGAATGCTTGAAAGTAGTTTAAGGCACTTTCAAAGGAAAGTGATTTTCTCTGAAATGACAGAATTTAGAAACTGAAGCAACACCCCATTCACTTCGCACAGTGAATTGAAGTGTTGGAACAGACTGCTTCTCTTTCAGAGAAACGCATGTGAGTTTTTTGTGAATGCTTGAAAGTAGTTTAAGGCACTTTCAAAGGAAAGTGATTTTCTCTGAAAGGACAGAATTTAGAAAGTGATGCAACACTCCATTCACTTCGCACAGTGAATTGAAGTGTTGGAACAGACTGCTTCTCTTTCAGAGAAACGCATGTGAGTTTCTGGTGAATGCTTGCATGTTGCTTCAGGCACTTTCATAGGAAAGTGATTTTCTCTGAAAGGACAGAATTTAGAAAGTGATGAAACACTCCATTCACTTCGCACAGTGAATTGAAGTGTTGGAACAGACTGCTTCTCTTTCAGAGAAACGCATGTGAGTTTCTTCCTAATGCTTGTAAGTAGCTTAAGGCACTTTCAAAGGAAAGTGATTTTCTCTGAAAGGACAGCATTTAGAAAGTGAAGCAACACTCCATTCCCTTCGTGCAGTGAATTGAAGTGTTGGAACAGAGTGCTTCTCTTTCATAGAAACGCATTAGTGTTTCTTATGAATGCTTGCAAGTGGCTTAAGGCACTTTCAAAGGAAAGTGATTTTCTATGAAAGGACAGCATTTAGAAAGTGAAGCAACACTCCATTCACTTCGCACAGTGAATTGAAGTGTTGGAACAGACTGCTTCTCTTTCCGAGAAACGCAAGTGAGTTTCTTGTGAATTCTTGCAAGTTGCTTCAGGCACTTTCATAGGAAAGTGATTTTCTCTCAAAGGACAGCATTTAGAAAGTGAAGCAACACTCCATTCACTTCGCACAGTGAATTGAAGTGTTGGAACAGACTGCTTCTCTTTCAGAGAAACGCATGTGAGTTTTTTGTGAATGCTTGAAAGTAGTTTAAGGCACTTTCAAAGGAAAGTGATTTTCTCTGAAAGGACAGCATTTAGAAAGTGAAGCAACACTCCATTCACTTTGCAGAGTGAATTGAAGTATTGGAACAGACTGCTTCTCTTTCAGAGAAACGCATGTGAGTTTTTTGTGAATGCTTGAAAGTAGTTTAAGGCACTTTCAAAGGAAAGTGATTTTCTCTGAAAGGACAGAATTTAGAAAGTGAAGCAACACTCCATTCACTTCGCACAGTGAATTGAAGTGTTGGAACAGACTGCTTCTCTTTCAGAGAAATGCATGTGATTTTCTGTTGAATGCTTGCAAGTAGCTTAAGGCACTTTCAAAGGTAAGTGATTTTCTCTGAAAGGACAGAATTTAGAAAGTGAAGCAACACTCCATTCACTTCGCACAATGAATTGAAGTGTTGGAACAGACTGCTTCTCTTTCAGAGAAACGCATGTGAGCTTCTTCCTAATGCTTGCAAGTAGCTTAAGGCACTTTCAAAGGAAAGTGATTTTCTCTGAAAGGACAGCATTTAGAAAGTGAAGCAACACTCCATTCACTTCGCACAGTGAATAGAAGTGTTGGAACAGACTGCTTCTCTTTCAGAGAAACGCATGTGAGTTTCTTGTGAATGCTTGCAAGTTGCTTAAGGCACTTTCAAAGGAAAGTGATTTTCTCTGAAAGGACAGCATTTAGAAAGTGAAGCAACACTCCATTCACTTTGTACAGTGAATTGAAGTGTTGGAACAGACTGCCTCTCTTTCAGAGAAATGCATGTGAGTTTCTGTTGAATGCTTGTCAGTAGCTTAAGGCTCTTTCCAAGGAAAGTGATTTTCTCTGAAAGGACAGCATTTAGAAAGTAAAGCAACACTCCATTCCCTTTGCGCAATGAATTGAAGTGTTGGAACAGACTGCTTCTCTTTCATAGAAACGCATTAGTGTTTCTTGTGAATGCTTGTAAGAAGCTTAAGGCACTTTCAAAGGAAAGTGATTTTCTCTGAAAGGACAGCATTTAGAAAGTGAGGCAACACTCCATTTACTTCGCACAGTGAATTGAAGTGTTGGAACAGACTGCTTCTCTTTCAGAGAAACGCATGTGAGTTTCTGTTGAATGCTTGTAAGTAGCTTAAGGCACTTTCAAAGGAAAGTGATTTTCTCTGAAAGGACAGCATTTAGAAAGTGAAGCAACACTCCCTTCCCTTCGTGCAGTGAATTGAAGTGTTGGAACAGACTGCTTCTTTTTCAGAGAAACGCATGTGAGTTTCTTCCTAATGCTTGCAAGTAGCTTAAGGCACTTTCAAGGGAAAGTGATTTTCTCTGAAAGGACAGCATTTAGAAAGTGAAGCAACACTCCATTCACTTCGCACAGTGAATTGCAGTGTTGGAACAGACTGCTTCTCTTTCAGAGAAACGCATGTGAATTTCTGGTGAATGCTTGTAAGTAGCTTAAGGCACTTTCAAAGGAAAGTGATTTTCTCTGAAAGGACAGCATTTAGAAAGTGAAGCAACACTCCATTCACTTCGCACAGTGAATTGAAGTGTTGGATCAGACTGCTTCTCTTTCAGAGAAATGCATGTGAGTTTCTGTTGAATGCTTGTAAGTAGCTTAAGGCACTTTCAAAGGAAAGTGATTTTCTCTAAAAGGACAGCATTTAGAAAGTGAAGCAACACTCCATTCACTTCGCAGAGTGAATTGAAGTATTGGAACAGACTGCTTCTCTTTCAGAGAAACGCATATGAGTTTCTGGTGAATGCTTGTAAGTAGCTTAAGGCACTTTCAAATGAAAGTGATTTTCTCTGAAAGGACAGCATTTAGAAAGTGAAGCAACACTCCATTCACTTCGCACAGTGAATTGAAGTGTTGGAACAGACTGCTTCTCTTTCAGAGAAACGCATGTGAGTTTCTTGTGAACTCTTGCAGGTTGCTTAAGGCACTTTCAAAGGAAAGTGATTTTCTCTGAAAGGACAGCATTTAGAAAGTGAAGCAACACTCCATTCACTTTGTACAGTGAATTGAAGTGTTGGAACAGACTGCTTCTCTTTCAGAGAAATGCATGTGAGTTTTTTGTGAATGCTTGAAAGTAGTTTAAGGCACTTTCAAAGGAAAGTGATTTTCTCTGAAAGGACAGAATTTAGAAAGTGAAGCAACACTCCATTCACTTCGCACAGTGAATTGAAGTGTTGGAACAGTCTGCTTCTCTTTCAGAGAAACGCATGTGAGCTTCTTCCTAATGCTTGCAAGTAGCTTAAGGTACTTTCAAAGGAAAGTGATTTTCTCTGAAAGGACAGCATTTAGAAAGTGAAGCAACACTCCATTCACTTCGCACAGTGAATAGAAGTGTTGGAACAGACTGCTTCTCTTTCAGAGAAACACATGTGAGTTTCTTGTGAATTCTTGCAAGTTGCTTAAGGCACTTTCAAAGGAAAGTGATTTTCTCTGAAAGGACAGCATTTAGAAAGTGAAGCAACACTCCATTCACTTCGCACAGTGAATTGAAGTGTTGGAACAGACTGCTTCTCTTTCAGAGAAACGCATGTGAGTTTTTTGTGAATGCTTGAAAGTAGTTTAAGGCACTTTTAAAGGAAAGTGATTTTCTCTGAAAGGACAGAATTTAGAAAGTGAAGCAACACTCCATTCACTTCGCACAGTGAATTGAAGTGTTTGAACTGTCTGCTTCTCTTTCAGAGAAACGCATGTGAGTTTCTTCCTAATGCTTGCAAGTAGCTTAAGGCACTTTCAAAGGAAAGTGATTTTCTCTGAAAGGACAGCATTTAGAAAGTGAAGCAACACTCCATTCACTTCGCAGAGTGAATTGAAGTATTGGAACAGACTGCTTCTCTTTCAGAGAAACGCATGTGAGTTTCTTCCTAATGCTTGTAAGTAGCTTCAGGCACTTTCAAAGGAAAGTGATTTTCTCTGAAAGGACAGCATTTAGAAACTGAAGCAACACTCCATTCACTTCGCACAGTGAATTGAAGTGTTGGAACAGACTGCTTCTCTTTCAGAGAAACGCATGTGAGTTTTTTGTGAATGCTTGAAAGTAGTTTAAGGCACTTTCAAAGGAAAGTGATTTTCTCTGAAAGGACAGAATTTAGAAAGTGATGCAACACTCCATTCACTTCGCACAGTGAATTGAAGTGTTGGAACAGACTGCTTCTCTTTCAGAGAAACGCATGTGAGTTTCTGGTGAATGCTTGTAAGAAGCTTAAGGCACTTTCAAAGGAAAGTGATTTTCTCTAAAAGGACAGCATTTAGAAACTGAAGCAACACTCCATTCACTTCGCACAGTGAATTGAAGTGTTGGAACAGACTGCTTCTCTTTCAGAGAAACGCATGTGAGTTTTTTGTGAATGCTTGAAAGTAGTTTAAGGCACTTTCAAAGGAAAGTGATTTTCTCTGAAAGGACAGAATTTAGAAAGTGATGCAACACTCCATTCACTTCGCACAGTGAATTGAATTGTTGGAACAGACTGCTTCTCTTTCAGAGAAACGCATGTGAGTTTCTTCCTAATGCTTGTAAGTAGCTTAAGGCACTTTCAAAGGAAAGTGATTTTCTCTGAAAGGACAGCATTTAGAAAGTGAAGCAACACTCCATTCACTTCGCACAGTGAAATGAAGTGTTGGAACAGACTGCTTCTCTTTCAGAGAAACGCATTAGTGTTTCTTGTGAATGCTTGCAAGTGGCTTAAGGCACTTTCAAAGGAAAGTGATTTTCTCTGAAAGGACAGCATTTAGAAAGTGAAGCAACACTCCATTCACTTCGCACAGTGAATTGAAGTGTTGGAACAGACTGCTTCTCTTTCAGAGAAACGCATGTGAGTTTTTTGTGAATGCTTGAAAGTAGTTTAAGGCACTTTCAAAGGAAAGTGATTTTCTCTGAAAGGACAGCATTTAGAAAGTGAAGCAACACTCCATTCACTTTGTACAGTGAATTGAAGTGTTGGAACAGACTGCCTCTCTTTCAGAGAAATGCATGTGAGTTTCTGTTGAATGCTTGTCAGTAGCTTAAGGCTCTTTCCAAGGAAAGTGATTTTCTCTGAAAGGACAGCATTTAGAAAGTAAAGCAACACTCCATTCCCTTTGCGCAATGAATTGAAGTGTTGGAACAGACTGCTTCTCTTTCATAGAAACGCATTAGTGTTTCTTGTGAATGCTTGTAAGAAGCTTAAGGCACTTTCAAAGGAAAGTGATTTTCTCTGAAAGGACAGCATTTAGAAAGTGAGGCAACACTCCATTTACTTCGCACAGTGAATTGAAGTGTTGGAACAGACTGCTTCTCTTTCAGAGAAACGCATGTGAGTTTCTGTTGAATGCTTGTAAGTAGCTTAAGGCACTTTCAAAGGAAAGTGATTTTCTCTGAAAGGACAGCATTTAGAAAGTGAAGCAACACTCCCTTCCCTTCGTGCAGTGAATTGAAGTGTTGGAACAGACTGCTTCTTTTTCAGAGAAACGCATGTGAGTTTCTTCCTAATGCTTGCAAGTAGCTTAAGGCACTTTCAAGGGAAAGTGATTTTCTCTGAAAGGACAGCATTTAGAAAGTGAAGCAACACTCCATTCACTTCGCACAGTGAATTGCAGTGTTGGAACAGACTGCTTCTCTTTCAGAGAAACGCATGTGAATTTCTGGTGAATGCTTGTAAGTAGCTTAAGGCACTTTCAAAGGAAAGTGATTTTCTCTGAAAGGACAGCATTTAGAAAGTGAAGCAACACTCCATTCACTTCGCACAGTGAATTGAAGTGTTGGATCAGACTGCTTCTCTTTCAGAGAAATGCATGTGAGTTTCTGTTGAATGCTTGTAAGTAGCTTAAGGCACTTTCAAAGGAAAGTGATTTTCTCTAAAAGGACAGCATTTAGAAAGTGAAGCAACACTCCATTCACTTCGCAGAGTGAATTGAAGTATTGGAACAGACTGCTTCTCTTTCAGAGAAACGCATATGAGTTTCTGGTGAATGCTTGTAAGTAGCTTAAGGCACTTTCAAATGAAAGTGATTTTCTCTGAAAGGACAGCATTTAGAAAGTGAAGCAACACTCCATTCACTTCGCACAGTGAATTGAAGTGTTGGAACAGACTGCTTCTCTTTCAGAGAAACGCATGTGAGTTTCTTGTGAACTCTTGCAGGTTGCTTAAGGCACTTTCAAAGGAAAGTGATTTTCTCTGAAAGGACAGCATTTAGAAAGTGAAGCAACACTCCATTCACTTTGTACAGTGAATTGAAGTGTTGGAACAGACTGCTTCTCTTTCAGAGAAATGCATGTGAGTTTTTTGTGAATGCTTGAAAGTAGTTTAAGGCACTTTCAAAGGAAAGTGATTTTCTCTGAAAGGACAGAATTTAGAAAGTGAAGCAACACTCCATTCACTTCGCACAGTGAATTGAAGTGTTGGAACAGTCTGCTTCTCTTTCAGAGAAACGCATGTGAGCTTCTTCCTAATGCTTGCAAGTAGCTTAAGGTACTTTCAAAGGAAAGTGATTTTCTCTGAAAGGACAGCATTTAGAAAGTGAAGCAACACTCCATTCACTTCGCACAGTGAATAGAAGTGTTGGAACAGACTGCATCTCTTTCAGAGAAACGCATGTGAGTTTCTTGTGAATTCTTGCAAGTTGCTTAAGGCACTTTCAAAGGAAAGTGATTTTCTCTGAAAGGACAGCATTTAGAAAGTGAAGCAACACTCCATTCACTTCGCACAGTGAATTGAAGTGTTGGAACAGACTGCTTCTCTTTCAGAGAAACGCATGTGAGTTTTTTGTGAATGCTTGAAAGTAGTTTAAGGCACTTTTAAAGGAAAGTGATTTTCTCTGAAAGGACAGAATTTAGAAAGTGAAGCAACACTCCATTCACTTCGCACAGTGAATTGAAGTGTTTGAACTGTCTGCTTCTCTTTCAGAGAAACGCATGTGAGTTTCTTCCTAATGCTTGCAAGTAGCTTAAGGCACTTTCAAAGGAAAGTGATTTTCTCTGAAAGGACAGCATTTAGAAAGTGAAGCAACACTCCATTCACTTCGCAGAGTGAATTGAAGTATTGGAACAGACTGCTTCTCTTTCAGAGAAACGCATGTGAGTTTCTTCCTAATGCTTGTAAGTAGCTTCAGGCACTTTCAAAGGAAAGTGATTTTCTCTGAAAGGACAGCATTTAGAAACTGAAGCAACACTCCATTCACTTCGCACAGTGAATTGAAGTGTTGGAACAGACTGCTTCTCTTTCAGAGAAACGCATGTGAGTTTTTTGTGAATGCTTGAAAGTAGTTTAAGGCACTTTCAAAGGAAAGTGATTTTCTCTGAAAGGACAGAATTTAGAAAGTGATGCAACACTCCATTCACTTCGCACAGTGAATTGAAGTGTTGGAACAGACTGCTTCTCTTTCAGAGAAACGCATGTGAGTTTCTGGTGAATGCTTGTAAGAAGCTTAAGGCACTTTCAAAGGAAAGTGATTTTCTCTAAAAGGACAGCATTTAGAAACTGAAGCAACACTCCATTCACTTCGCACAGTGAATTGAAGTGTTGGAACAGACTGCTTCTCTTTCAGAGAAACGCATGTGAGTTTTTTGTGAATGCTTGAAAGTAGTTTAAAGCACTTTCAAAGGAAAGTGATTTTCTCTGAAAGGACAGAATTTAGAAAGTGATGCAACACTCCATTCACTTCGCACAGTGAATTGAATTGTTGGAACAGACTGCTTCTCTTTCAGAGAAACGCATGTGAGTTTCTTCCTAATGCTTGTAAGTAGCTTAAGGCACTTTCAAAGGAAAGTGATTTTCTCTGAAAGGACAGCATTTAGAAAGTGAAGCAACACTCCATTCACTTCGCACAGTGAAATGAAGTGTTGGAACAGACTGCTTCTCTTTCAGAGAAACGCATTAGTGTTTCTTGTGAATGCTTGCAAGTGGCTTAAGGCACTTTCAAAGGAAAGTGATTTTCTCTGAAAGGACAGCATTTAGAAAGTGAAGCAACACTCCATTCACTTCGCACAGTGAATTGAAGTGTTGGAACAGACTGCTTCTCTTTCCGAGAAACGCATGTGAGTTTCTTGTGAATTCTTGCAAGTTGCTTCAGGCACTTTCATAGGAAAGTGATTTTCTCTGAAAGGACAGCATTTAGAAAGTGAAGCAACACTCCATTCACTTTGCACAGTGAATTGAAGTGTTGGAACAGACTGCTTCTCTTTCAGAGAAACACATGTGAGTTTTTTGTGAATGATTGAAAGTAGTTTAAGGCACTTTCAAAGGAAAGTGATTTTCTCTGAAAGGACAGAATTTAGAAAGTGAAGCAACACTCCATTCACTTCGCACAGTGAATTGAAGTGTTGGAACAGTCTGCTTCTCTTTCAGAGAAACGCATGTGAGCTTCTTCCTAATGCTTGCAAGTAGCTTAAGGCACTTTCAAAGAAAGTGATTTTCTCTGAAAGGACAGCATTTAGAAACTGAAGCAACACTCCACTTCGCACAGTGAATTGAAGTGTTGGAACAGACTGCTTCTCTTTCAGAGAAACGCATGTGAGTTTCTTGTGAATTCTTGCAAGTTGCTTAAGGCACTTTCAAAGGAAAGTGATTTTCTCTGAAAGGACAGCATTTAGAAATTGAAGCAACACTCCATTCACTTCGCACAGTGAATTGAAGTGTTGGAACAGACTGCTTCTCTTTCAGAGAAACGCATGTGAGTTTTTTGTGAATGCTTGAAAGTAGTTTAAGGCACTTTCAAAGGAAAGTGATTTTCTCTGAAAGGACAGAATTTAGAAAGTGAAGCAACACTCCATTCACTTCGCACAGTGAATTGAAGTGTTTGAACAGTCTGCTTCTCTTTCAGAGAAGCGCATGTGAGTTTCTTCCTAATGCTTGCAAGTAGCTTAAGGCACTTTCAAAGGAAAGTGATTTTCTCTGAAAGGACAGCATTTAGAAAGTGAAGCAACACTCCATTCACTTCGCACAGTGAATTGAAGTGTTGGAACAGACTGCTTCTCTTTCAGAGAAACGCATGAGAGTTTCTGGTGAATGCTTGTAAGTTGCTTAAGGCACTTTCAAAGAAAGTGATTTTCTCTGAAAGGACAGCATTTAGAAAGTGAAGCAACACTCCATTCACTTCGCAGAGTGAATTGAAGTATTGGAATAGACTGCTTCTCTTTCAGAGAAACGCATGTGAGTTTCTGGTGAATGCTTGTAAGTAGCTTAAGGCACTTTCAAAGGAAAGTGATTTTCTCTGAAAGGACAGCATTTAGAAAGTGAAGCAACACTCCATTCACTTCGCACAGTGAATTGAAGTGTTGGAACAGACTGCTTCTCTTTAAGAGAAACGCATGTGAGTTTTTTGTGAATGCTTGAAAGTAGTTTAAGGCACTTTCAAAGGAAAGTGATTTTCTCTGAAAGGACAGAATTTAGAAAGTGATGCAACACTTCATTCACTTCGCACAGTGAATTGAAGTGTTGGAGCAGACTGCTTCTCTTTCAGAGAAACGCATGTGAGCTTCTTCCTAATGCTTGCAAGTAGCTTAAGGCACTTTCAAAGGAAAGTGATTTTCTCTGAAAGGACAGCATTTAGAAAGTGAAGCAACACTCCATTCACTTCGCACAGTGAATAGAAGTGTTGGAACAGACTGCTTCTCTTTCAGAGAAACGCATGTGAGTTTCTTGTGAATGCTTGCAAGTTGCTTAAGGCACTTTCAAAGGAAAGTGATTTTCTCTGAAAGGACAGCATTTAGAAAGTGAAGCAACACTCCATTCACTTTGTACAGTGAATTGAAGTGTTGGAACAGACTGCCTCTCTTTCAGAGAAATGCATGTGAGTTTCTGTTGAATGCTTGTCAGTAGCTTAAGGCTCTTTCCAAGGAAAGTGATTTTCTCCGAAAGGACAGCATTTAGAAAGTAAAGCAACACTCCATTCCCTTTGCGCAATGAATTGAAGTGTTGGAACAGACTGCTTCTCTTTCATAGAAACGCATTAGTGTTTCTTGTGAATGCTTGTAAGAAGCTTAAGGCACTTTCAAAGGAAAGTGATTTTCTCTGAAAGGACAGCATTTAGAAAGTGAGGCAACACTCCATTTACTTCGCACAGTGAATTGAAGTGTTGGAACAGACTGCTTCTCTTTCAGAGAAACGCATGTGAGTTTCTGTTGAATGCTTGTAAGTAGCTTAAGGCACTTTCAAAGGAAAGTGATTTTCTCTGAAAGGACAGCATTTAGAAAGTGAAGCAACACTCCCTTCCCTTCGTGCAGTGAATTGAAGTGTTGGAACAGACTGCTTCTTTTTCAGAGAAACGCATGTGAGTTTCTTCCTAATGCTTGCAAGTAGCTTAAGGCACTTTCAAGGGAAAGTGATTTTCTCTGAAAGGACAGCATTTAGAAAGTGAAGCAACACTCCATTCACTTCGCACAGTGAATTGCAGTGTTGGAACAGACTGCTTCTCTTTCAGAGAAACGCATGTGAATTTCTGGTGAATGCTTGTAAGTAGCTTAAGGCACTTTCAAAGGAAAGTGATTTTCTCTGAAAGGACAGCATTTAGAAAGTGAAGCAACACTCCATTCACTTCGCACAGTGAATTGAAGTGTTGGATCAGACTGCTTCTCTTTCAGAGAAATGCATGTGAGTTTCTGTTGAATGCTTGTAAGTAGCTTAAGGCACTTTCAAAGGAAAGTGATTTTCTCTAAAAGGACAGCATTTAGAAAGTGAAGCAACACTCCATTCACTTCGCAGAGTGAATTGAAGTATTGGAACAGACTGCTTCTCTTTCAGAGAAACGCATATGAGTTTCTGGTGAATGCTTGTAAGTAGCTTAAGGCACTTTCAAATGAAAGTGATTTTCTCTGAAAGGACAGCATTTAGAAAGTGAAGCAACACTCCATTCACTTCGCACAGTGAATTGAAGTGTTGGAACAGACTGCTTCTCTTTCAGAGAAACGCATGTGAGTTTCTTGTGAACTCTTGCAGGTTGCTTAAGGCACTTTCAAAGGAAAGTGATTTTCTCTGAAAGGACAGCATTTAGAAAGTGAAGCAACACTCCATTCACTTTGTACAGTGAATTGAAGTGTTGGAACAGACTGCTTCTCTTTCAGAGAAATGCATGTGAGTTTTTTGTGAATGCTTGAAAGTAGTTTAAGGCACTTTCAAAGGAAAGTGATTTTCTCTGAAAGGACAGAATTTAGAAAGTGAAGCAACACTCCATTCACTTCGCACAGTGAATTGAAGTGTTGGAACAGTCTGCTTCTCTTTCAGAGAAACGCATGTGAGCTTCTTCCTAATGCTTGCAAGTAGCTTAAGGTACTTTCAAAGGAAAGTGATTTTCTCTGAAAGGACAGCATTTAGAAAGTGAAGCAACACTCCATTCACTTCGCACAGTGAATAGAAGTGTTGGAACAGACTGCTTCTCTTTCAGAGAAACGCATGTGAGTTTCTTGTGAATTCTTGCAAGTTGCTTAAGGCACTTTCAAAGGAAAGTGATTTTCTCTGAAAGGACAGCATTTAGAAAGTGAAGCAACACTCCATTCACTTCGCACAGTGAATTGAAGTTTTGGAACAGACTGCTTCTCTTTCAGAGAAACGCATGTGAGTTTTTTGTGAATGCTTGAAAGTAGTTTAAGGCACTTTTAAAGGAAAGTGATTTTCTCTGAAAGGACAGAATTTAGAAAGTGAAGCAACACTCCATTCACTTCGCACAGTGAATTGAAGTGTTTGAACTGTCTGCTTCTCTTTCAGAGAAACGCATGTGAGTTTCTTCCTAATGCTTGCAAGTAGCTTAAGGCACTTTCAAAGGAAAGTGATTTTCTCTGAAAGGACAGCATTTAGAAAGTGAAGCAACACTCCATTCACTTCGCAGAGTGAATTGAAGTATTGGAACAGACTGCTTCTCTTTCAGAGAAACGCATGTGAGTTTCTTCCTAATGCTTGTAAGTAGCTTCAGGCACTTTCAAAGGAAAGTGATTTTCTCTGAAAGGACAGCATTTAGAAACTGAAGCAACACTCCATTCACTTCGCACAGTGAATTGAAGTGTTGGAACAGACTGCTTCTCTTTCAGAGAAACGCATGTGAGTTTTTTGTGAATGCTTGAAAGTAGTTTAAGGCACTTTCAAAGGAAAGTGATTTTCTCTGAAAGGACAGAATTTAGAAAGTGATGCAACACTCCATTCACTTCGCACAGTGAATTGAAGTGTTGGAACAGACTGCTTCTCTTTCAGAGAAACGCATGTGAGTTTCTGGTGAATGCTTGTAAGAAGCTTAAGGCACTTTCAAAGGAAAGTGATTTTCTCTAAAAGGACAGCATTTAGAAACTGAAGCAACACTCCATTCACTTCGCACAGTGAATTGAAGTGTTGGAACAGACTGCTTCTCTTTCAGAGAAACGCATGTGAGTTTTTTGTGAATGCTTGAAAGTAGTTTAAGGCACTTTCAAAGGAAAGTGATTTTCTCTGAAAGGACAGAATTTAGAAAGTGATGCAACACTCCATTCACTTCGCACAGTGAATTGAATTGTTGGAACAGACTGCTTCTCTTTCAGAGAAACGCATGTGAGTTTCTTCCTAATGCTTGTAAGTAGCTTAAGGCACTTTCAAAGGAAAGTGATTTTCTCTGAAAGGACAGCATTTAGAAAGTGAAGCAACACTCCATTCACTTCGCACAGTGAAATGAAGTGTTGGAACAGACTGCTTCTCTTTCAGAGAAACGCATTAGTGTTTCTTGTGAATGCTTGCAAGTGGCTTAAGGCACTTTCAAAGGAAAGTGATTTTCTCTGAAAGGACAGCATTTAGAAAGTGAAGCAACACTCCATTCACTTCGCACAGTGAATTGAAGTGTTGGAACAGACTGCTTCTCTTTCCGAGAAACGCATGTGAGTTTCTTGTGAATTCTTGCAAGTTGCTTCAGGCACTTTCATAGGAAAGTGATTTTCTCTGAAAGGACAGCATTTAGAAAGTGAAGCAACACTCCATTCACTTTGCACAGTGAATTGAAGTGTTGGAACAGACTGCTTCTCTTTCAGAGAAACACATGTGAGTTTTTTGTGAATGATTGAAAGTAGTTTAAGGCACTTTCAAAGGAAAGTGATTTTCTCTGAAAGGACAGAATTTAGAAAGTGAAGCAACACTCCATTCACTTCGCACAGTGAATTGAAGTGTTGGAACAGTCTGCTTCTCTTTCAGAGAAACGCATGTGAGCTTCTTCCTAATGCTTGCAAGTAGCTTAAGGCACTTTCAAAGAAAGTGATTTTCTCTGAAAGGACAGCATTTAGAAACTGAAGCAACACTCCACTCCGCACAGTGAATTGAATTGTTGGAACAGACTGCTTCTCTTTCAGAGAAACGCATGTGAGTTTCTTGTGAATTCTTGCAAGTTGCTTAAGGCACTTTCAAAGGAAAGTGATTTTCTCTGAAAGGACAGCATTTAGAAATTGAAGCAACACTCCATTCACTTCGCACAGTGAATTGAAGTGTTGGAACAGACTGCTTCTCTTTCAGAGAAACGCATGTGAGTTTTTTGTGAATGCTTGAAAGTAGTTTAAGGCACTTTCAAAGGAAAGTGATTTTCTCTGAAAGGACAGAATTTAGAAAGTGAAGCAACACGCCATTCACTTCGCACAGTGAATTGAAGTGTTTGAACAGTCTGCTTCTCTTTCAGAGAAGCGCATGTGAGTTTCTTCCTAATGCTTGCAAGTAGCTTAAGGCACTTTCAAAGGAAAGTGATTTTCTCTGAAAGGACAGCATTTAGAAAGTGAAGCAACACTCCATTCACTTCGCACAGTGAATTGAAGTGTTGGAACAGACTGCTTCTCTTTCAGAGAAACGCATGAGAGTTTCTGGTGAATGCTTGTAAGTTGCTTAAGGCACTTTCAAAGAAAGTGATTTTCTCTGAAAGGACAGCATTTAGAAAGTGAAGCAACACTCCATTCACTTCGCAGAGTGAATTGAAGTATTGGAATAGACTGCTTCTCTTTCAGAGAAACGCATGTGAGTTTCTGGTGAATGCTTGTAAGTAGCTTAAGGCACTTTCAAAGGAAAGTGATTTTCTCTGAAAGGACAGCATTTAGAAAGTGAAGCAACACTCCATTCACTTCGCACAGTGAATTGAAGTGTTGGAACAGACTGCTTCTCTTTAAGAGAAACGCATGTGAGTTTTTTGTGAATGCTTGAAAGTAGTTTAAGGCACTTTCAAAGGAAAGTGATTTTCTCTGAAAGGACAGAATTTAGAAAGTGATGCAACACTTCATTCACTTCGCACAGTGAATTGAAGTGTTGGAGCATACTGCTTCTCTTTCAGAGAAACGCATGTGAGTTTCTTCCTAATGCTTGTAAGTAGCTTCAGGCACTTTCAAAGGAAAGTGATTTTCTCTGAAAGGACAGCATTTAGAAAGTGAAGCAACACTCCATTCCCTTCGTGCAGTGAATTGAAGTGTTGGAATAGAGTGCTTCTCTTTCATAGAAACGCATTAGTGTTTCTTGTGAATGCTTGCAAGTGGCTTAAGGCACTTTCAAATGAAAGTGATTTTCTCTGAAAGGACAGGATTTAGAAAGTGAAGCAACACTCCATTCACTTTGTACAGTGAATTGAAGTGTTGGAACAGACTGCCTCTCTTTCAGAGAAATGCATGTGAGTTTCTGTTGAATGCTTGTCAGTAGCTTAAGGCTCTTTCAAAGGAAAGTGATTTTCTCTGAAAGGACAGCATTTAGAAAGTAAAGCAACACTCCATTCACTTCGCACAGTGAATTGAAGTGTTGGAACAGACTGCTTCTCTTTCCGAGAAACGCATGTGAGTTTCTTGTGAATTCTTGCAAGTTGCTTCAGGCACTTTCATAGGAAAGTGATTTTCTCTGAAAGGACAGCATTTAGAAAGTGAAGCAACACTCCATTCACTTCGCACAGTGAATTGAAGTGTTGGAACAGACTGCTTCTCTTTCAGAGAAACGCATGTGAGTTTTTTGTGAATGCTTGAAAGTAGTTTAAGGCACTTTCAAAGGAAAGTGATTTTCTCTGAAAGAACAGAATTTAGAAAGTGAAGCAACACTCCATTCACTTCGCACAGTGAATTGAAGTGTTGGAACAGTCTGCTTCTCTTTCAGAGAAACGCATGTGAGCTTCTTCCTAATGCTTGCAAGTAGCTTAAGGCACTTTCAAAGGAAAGTGATTTTCTCTGAAAGGACAGCATTTAGAAAGTGAAGCAACACTCCATTCACTTCGCACAGTGAATAGAAGTGTTGGAACAGACTGCTTCTCTTTCAGAGAAACGCATGTGAGTTTCTTGTGAATTCTTGCAAGTTGCTTAAGGCACTTTCAAAGGAAAGTGATTTTCTCTGAAAGGACAGCATTTAGAAACTGAAGCAACGCTCCATTCACTTCGCACTGTGAATTGAAGTGTTGGAACAGACTGCTTCTCTTTCAGAGAAACGCATGTGAGTTTTTTGTGAATGCTTGAAAGTAGTTTAAGGCACTTTCAAAGGAAAGTGATTTTCTCTGAAAGGACAGAATTTAGAAAGTGAAGCAACACTCCATTCACTTCGCACAGTGAATTGAAGTGTTTGAACAGTCTGCTTCTCTTTCAGAGAAACGCATGTGAGTTTCTTCCTAATGCTTGCAAGTAGCTTAAGGCACTTTCAAAGGAAAGTGATTTTCTCTGAAAGGACAGCATTTAGAAAGTGAAGCAACACTCCATTCACTTCGCACAGTGAATAGAAGTGTTGGAACAGACTGCTTCTCTTTCAGAGAAACGCATGTGAGTTTTTGGTGAATGCTTGTAAGTAGCTTAAGGCACTTTCAAAGGAAAGTGATTTTCTCTGAAAGGACAGCATTTAGAAAGTGAAGCAACACTCCATTCACTTCGCAGAGTGAATTGAAGTATTGGAACAGACTTCTTCTCTTTCAGAGAAACGCATGTGAGTTTCTTCCTAATGCTTGTAAGTAGCTTCAGGCACTTTCAAAGGAAAGTGATTTTCTCTGAAAGGACAGCATTTAGAAACTGAAGGAACACTCCATTCACTTCGCACAGTGAATTGAAGTGTTGGAACAGACTGCTTCTCTTTCAGAGAAACGCATGTGAGTTTTTTGTGAATGCTTGAAAGTAGTTTAAGGCACTTTCAAAGGAAAGTGATTTTCTCTGAAAGGACAGAATTTAGAAAGTGATGCAACACTCCATTCACTTCGCACAGTGAATTGAAGTGTTGGAACAGACTGCTTCTCTTTCAGAGAAACGCATGTGAGTTTCTGGTGAATGCTTGTAAGAAGCTTAAGGCACTTTCAAAGGAAAGTGATTTTCTCTGAAAGGACAGCATTTAGAAACTGAAGCAACACTCCATTCACTTCGCACAGTGAATTGAAGTGTTGGAACAGACTGCTTCTCTTTCAGAGAAACACATGTGAGTTTTTTGTGAATGCTTGAAAGTAGTTTAAGGCACTTTCAAAGGAAAGTGATTTTCTCTGAAAGGACAGAATTTAGAAAATGATGCAACACTCCATTCACTTCGCACAGTGAATTGAATTGTTGGAACAGACTGCTTCTCTTTCAGAGAAACGCATGTGCGTTTCTTCCTAATGCTTGTAAGTAGCTTAAGGCACTTTCAAAGGAAAGTGATTTTCTCTGAAAGGACAGCATTTAGAAAGTGAAGCAACACTCCATTCACTTCGCACAGTGAAATGAAGTGTTGGAACAGACTGCTTCTCTTTCAGAGAAACGCATTAGTGTTTCTTGTGAATGCTTGCAAGTGGCTTAAGGCACTTTCAAAGGAAAGTGATTTTCTCTGAAAGGACAGCATTTAGAAAGTGAAGCAACACTCCATTCACTTCGCACAGTGAATTGAATTGTTGGAACAGACTGCTTCTCTTTCCGAGAAACGCATGTGAGTTTCTTGTGAATTCTTGCAAGTTGCTTCAGGCACTTTCATAGGAAAGTGATTTTCTCTGAAAGGACAGCATTTAGAAAGTGAAGCAACACTCCATTCACTTCGCACAGTGAATTGAAGTGTTGGAACAGACTGCTTCTCTTTCAGAGAAACGCATGTGAGTTTTTTGTGAATGATTGAAAGTAGTTTAAGGCACTTTCAAAGGAAAGTGATTTTCTCTGAAAGGACAGAATTTAGAAAGTGAAGCAACACTCCATTCACTTCGCACAGTGAATTGAAGTGTTGGAACAGTCTGCTTCTCTTTCAGAGAAACGCATGTGAGCTTCTTCCTAATGCTTGCAAGTAGCTTAAGGCACTTTCAAAGGAAAGTGATTTTTCTCTGAAAGGACAGCATTTAGAAATTGAAGCAACACTCCATTCACTTCGCACAGTGAATTGAAGTGTTGGAACAGACTGCTTCTCTTTCAGAGAAGCGCATGTGAGTTTCTTCCTAATGCTTGCAAGTAGCTTAAGGCACTTTCAAAGGAAAGTGATTTTCTCTGAAAGGACAGCATTTAGAAAGTGAAGCAACACTCCATTCACTTCGCACAGTGAATTGAAGTGTTGGAACAGACTGCTTCTCTTTCAGAGAAACGCATGAGAGTTTCTGGTGAATGCTTGTAAGTTGCTTAAGGCACTTTCAAAGAAAGTGATTTTCTCTGAAAGGACAGCATTTAGAAAGTGAAGCAAGACTCCATTCACTTCGCAGAGTGAATTGAAGTATTGGAATAGACTGCTTCTCTTTCAGAGAAACGCATGTGAGTTTCTGGTGAATGCTTGTAAGTAGCTTAAGGCACTTTCAAAGGAAAGTGATTTTCTCTGAAAGGACAGCATTTAGAAAGTGAAGCAACACTCCATTCACTTCGCACAGTGAATTGAAGTGTTGGAACAGACTGCTTCTCTTTAAGAGAAACGCATGTGAGTTTTTTGTGAATGCTTGAAAGTAGTTTAAGGCACTTTCAAAGCAAAGTGATTTTCTCTGAAAGTACAGAATTTAGAAAGTGATGCAACACTTCATTCACTTCGCACAGTGAATTGAAGTGTTGGAACAGACTGCTTCTCTTTCAGAGAAACGCATGTGAGTTTCTTCCTAATGCTTGTAAGTAGCTTCAGGCACTTTCAAAGGAAAGTGATTTTCTCTGAAAGGACAGCATTTAGAAAGTGAAGCAACACTCCATTCCCTTCGTGCAGTGAATTGAAGTGTTGGAATAGAGTGCTTCTCTTTCATAGAAACGCATTAGTGTTTCTTGTGAATGCTTGCAAGTGGCTTAAGGCACTTTCAAAGGAAAGTGATTTTCTCTGAAAGAACAGGATTTAGAAAGTGAAGCAACACTCCATTCACTTTGTACAGTGAATTGAAGTGTTGGAACAGACTGCCTCTCTTTCAGAGAAATGCATGTGAGTTTCTGTTGAATGCTTGTCAGTAGCTTAAGGCTCTTTCAAAGGAAAGTGATTTTCTCTGAAAGGACAGCATTTAGAAAGTAAAGCAACACTCCATTCCCTTCGCGGAATGAATTGAAGTGATGGCACAGACTGCTTCTCTTTCATAGAAACGCATTAGTGTTTCTTGTGAATGCTTGTAAGAAGCTTAAGGCACTTTCAAAGGAAAGTGATTTTCTCTGAAAGGACAGCATTTAGAAAGTGAAGCAACACTCCATTCACTTCGCACAGTGAATTGAAGTGTTGGAACAGACTGCTTCTCTTTCAGAGAAACGCATGTGAGCTTCTGGTGAATGCTTGTAAGAAGCTTAAGGCACTTTCAAAGGAAAGTGATTTTCTCTGAAAGGACAGCATTTAGAAAGTGAAGCAACACTCCATTCACTTCGCACAGTGAATTGAAATGTTGGAACAGACTGCTTCTCTTTCAGAGAAACGCATGAGAGTTTCTGGTGAATGCTTGTAAGTGGCTTAAGGCACTTTCAAAGGAAAGTGATTTTCTCTGAAAGGACAGTATTTAGAAAGTGAAGCAACACTCCATTCACTTCGCACAGTGAATTGAAGTGTTGGAACAGACTGCTTCTCTTTCCGAGAAACGCATGTGAGTTTCTTGTGAATTCTTGCAAGTTGCTTCAGGCACTTTCATAGGAAAGTGATTTTCTCTGAAAGGACAGCATTTAGAAAGTGAAGCAACACTCCATTCACTTCGCACAGTGAATTGAAGTGTTGGAACAGACTGCTTCTCTTTAAGAGAAACGCATGTGAGTTTTTTGTGAATGCTTGAAAGTAGTTTAAGGCACTTTCAAAGGAAAGTGATTTTCTCTGAAAGGACAGAATTTAGAAAGTGAAGCAACACTCCATTCACTTCGCACAGTGAATTGAAGTGTTGGAACAGACTGCTTCTCTTTCAGAGAAACGCATGTGAGTTTTTTGTGAATGCTTGAAAGTAGTTTAAGGCACTTTCAAAGGAAAGTGATTTTCTCTGAAAGGACAGAATTTAGAAAATGATGCAACACTCCATTCACTTCGCACAGTGAATTGAATTGTTGGAACAGACTGCTTCTCTTTCAGAGAAACGCATGTGAGTTTCTTCCTAATGCTTGTAAGTAGCTTAAGGCACTTTCAAAGGAAAGTGATTTTCTCTGAAAGGACAGCATTTAGAAAGTGAAGCAACACTCCATTCACTTCGCACAGTGAAATGAAGTGTTGGAACAGACTGCTTCTCTTTCAGAGAAACGCATTAGTGTTTCTTGTGAATGCTTGCAAGTGGCTTAAGGCACTTTCAAAGGAAAGTGATTTTCTCTGAAAGGACAGCATTTAGAAAGTGATGCAACACTCCATTCACTTCGCACAGTGAATTGAAGTGTTGGAACAGACTGCTTCTCTTTCCGAGAAACGCATGTGAGTTTCTTGTGAATTCTTGCAAGTTGCTTCAGGCACTTTCATAGGAAAGTGATTTTCTCTGAAAGGACAGCATTTAGAAAGTGAAGCAACACTCCATTCACTTCGCACAGTGAATTGAACTGTTGGAACAGACTGCTTCTCTTTCAGAGAAACGCATGTGAGTTTTTTGTGAATGATTGAAAGTAGTTTAAGGCACTTTCAAAGGAAAGTGATTTTCTCTGAAAGGACAGAATTTAGAAAGTGAAGCAACACTCCATTCACTTCGCACAGTGAATTGAAGTGTTGGAACAGTCTGCTTCTCTTTCAGAGAAACGCATGTGAGCTTCTTCCTAATGCTTGCAAGTAGCTTAAGGCACTTTCAAAGGAAAGTGATTTTCTCTGAAAGGACAGCATTTAGAAAGTGAAGCAACACTCCATTCACTTCGCACAGTGAATTGAAGTGTTGGAACAGACTGCTTCTCTTTCAGAGAAACGCATGTGAGTTTCTTGTGAATTCTTGCAAGTTGCTTAAGGCACTTTCAAAGGAAAGTGATTTTCTCTGAAAGGACAGCATTTAGAAATTGAAGCAACACTCCATTCACTTCGCACAGTGAATTGAAGTGTTGGAACAGACTGCTTCTCTTTCAGAGAAACACATGTGAGTTTTTTGTGAATGCTTGAAAGTAGTTTAAGGCACTTTCAAAGGAAAGTGATTTTCTCTGAAAGGACAGAATTTAGAAAGTGAAGCAACACTCCATTCACTTCGCACAGTGAATTGAAGTGTTGGAACAGACTGCTTCTCTTTCAGAGAAGCGCATGTGAGTTTCTTCCTAATGCTTGCAAGTAGCTTAAGGCACTTTCAAAGGAAAGTGATTTTCTCTGAAAGGACAGCATTTAGAAAGTGAAGCAACACTCCATTCACTTCGCACAGTGAATTGAAGTGTTGGAACAGACTGCTTCTCTTTCAGAGAAACGCATGAGAGTTTCTGGTGAATGCTTGTAAGTTGCTTAAGGCACTTTCAAAGAAAGTGATTTTCTCTGAAAGGACAGCATTTAGAAAGTGAAGCAAGACTCCATTCACTTCGCAGAGTGAATTGAAGTATTGGAATAGACTGCTTCTCTTTCAGAGAAACGCATGTGAGTTTCTGGTGAATGCTTGTAAGTAGCTTAAGGCACTTTCAAAGGAAAGTGATTTTCTCTGAAAGGACAGCATTTAGAAAGTGAAGCACCACTCCATTCACTTCGCACAGTGAATTGAAGTGTTGGAACAGACTGCTTCTCTTTAAGAGAAACGCATGTGAGTTTTTTGTGAATGCTTGAAAGTAGTTTAAGGCACTTTCAAAGCAAAGTGATTTTCTCTGAAAGGACAGAATTTAGAAAGTGATGCAACACTTCATTCACTTCGCACAGTGAATTGAAGTGTTGGAACAGACTGCTTCTCTTTCAGAGAAACGCATGTGAGTTTCTTCCTAATGCTTGTAAGTAGCTTCAGGCACTTTCAAAGGAAAGTGATTTTCTCTGAAAGGACAGCATTTAGAAAGTGAAGCAACACTCCATTCCCTTCGTGCAGTGAATTGAAGTGTTGGAATAGAGTGCTTCTCTTTCATAGAAACGCATTAGTGTTTCTTGTGAATGCTTGCAAGTGGCTTAAGGCACTTTCAAAGGAAAGTGATTTTCTCTGAAAGAACAGGATTTAGAAAGTGAAGCAACACTCCATTCACTTTGTACAGTGAATTGAAGTGTTGGAACAGACTGCCTCTCTTTCAGAGAAATGCATGTGAGTTTCTGTTGAATGCTTGTCAGTAGCTTAAGGCTCTTTCAAAGGAAAGTGATTTTCTCTGAAAGGACAGCATTTAGAAAGTAAAGCAACACTCCATTCCCTTCGCGGAATGAATTGAAGTGTTGGCACAGACTGCTTCTCTTTCATAGAAACGCATTAGTGTTTCTTGTGAATGCTTGTAAGAAGCTTAAGGCACTTTCAAAGGAAAGTGATTTTCTCTGAAAGGACAGCATTTAGAAAGTGAAGCAACACTCCATTCACTTCGCACAGTGAATTGAAGTGTTGGAACAGACTGCTTCTCTTTCAGAGAAACGCATGTGAGCTTCTGGTGAATGCTTGTAAGAAGCTTAAGGCACTTTCAAAGGAAAGTGATTTTCTCTGAAAGGACAGCATTTAGAAAGTGAAGCAACACTCCATTCACTTCGCACAGTGAATTGAAATGTTGGAACAGACTGCTTCTCTTTCAGAGAAACGCATGAGAGTTTCTGGTGAATGCTTGTAAGTGGCTTAAGGCACTTTCAAAGGAAAGTGATTTTCTCTGAAAGGACAGTATTTAGAAAGTGAAGCAACACTCCATTCACTTCGCACAGTGAATTGAAGTGTTGGAACAGACTGCTTCTCTTTCCGAGAAACGCATGTGAGTTTCTTGTGAATTCTTGCAAGTTGCTTCAGGCACTTTCATAGGAAAGTGATTTTCTCAGAAAGGACAGCATTTAGAAAGTGAAGCAACACTCCATTCACTTCGCACAGTGAATTGAAGTGTTGGAACAGACTGCTTCTCTTTAAGAGAAACGCATGTGAGTTTTTTGTGAATGCTTGAAAGTAGTTTAAGGCACTTTCAAAGGAAAGTGATTTTCTCTGAAAGGACAGAATTTAGAAAGTGAAGCAACACTCCATTCACTTCGCACAGTGAATTGAAGTGTTGGAACAGTCTGCTTCTCTTTCAGAGAAACGCATGTGAGTTTCTTGTGAATGCTTGCAAGTTCCTTAAGGCACTTTCAAAGGAAAGTGATTTTCTCTGAAAGGACAGCATTTAGAAAGTGAAGCAACACTCCATTCACTTCACACAGTGAATAGAAGTGTTGGAACAGACTGCTTCTCTTTCAGAGAAACGCATGTGAGTTTCTTGTGAATTCTTGCAAGTTGCTTAAGGCACTTTCAAAGAAAAGTGATTTTCTCTGAAAGGACAGCATTTAGAAAGTGAAGCAACACTCCATTCACTTCGCACAGTGAATTGAAGTGTTGGAACAGACTGCTTCTCTTTCAGAAACGCATGTGAGTTTTTTGTGAATGCTTGAAAGTAGTTTAAGGCACTTCAAAGGAAAGTGATTTTCTCTGAAAGGAGAGCATTTAGAAAGTGAAGCAACACTCCATTCACTTCGCACAGTGAATTGAAGTGTTGGAACAGACTGCTTCTCTTTCCGAGAAACGCATGTGAGTTTCTTGTGAATTCTTGCAAGTTGCTTCAGGCACTTTCAAAGGAAAGTGATTTTCTCTGAAAGGACAGCATTTAGAAAGTGAAGCAACACTCCATTCACTTCGCACAGTGAATTGAAGTGTTGGAACAGACTGCTTCTCTTTCAGAGAAACGCATGTGAGTTTCTTGTGAATTCTTGCAAGTTGCTTAAGGCACTTTCAAAGGAAAGTGATTTTCTCTGAAAGGACAGCATTTAGAAATTGAAGCAACACTCCATTCACTTCGCACAGTGAATTGAAGTGTTGGAACAGACTGCTTCTCTTTCAGAGAAACACATGTGAGTTTTTTGTGAATGCTTGAAAGTAGTTTAAGGCACTTTCAAAGGAAAGTGATTTTCTCTGAAAGGACAGAATTTAGAAAGTGAAGCAACACTCCATTCACTTCGCACAGTGAATTGAAGTGTTGGAACAGACTGCTTCTCTTTCAGAGAAGCGCATGTGAGTTTCTTCCTAATGCTTGCAAGTAGCTTAAGGCACTTTCAAAGGAAAGTGATTTTCTCTGAAAGGACAGCATTTAGAAAGTGAAGCAACACTCCATTCACTTCGCACAGTGAATTGAAGTGTTGGAACAGACTGCTTCTCTTTCAGAGAAACGCATGAGAGTTTCTGGTGAATGCTTGTAAGTTGCTTAAGGCACTTTCAAAGAAAGTGATTTTCTCTGAAAGGACAGCATTTAGAAAGTGAAGCAAGACTCCATTCACTTCGCAGAGTGAATTGAAGTATTGGAATAGACTGCTTCTCTTTCAGAGAAACGCATGTGAGTTTCTGGTGAATGCTTGTAAGTAGCTTAAGGCACTTTCAAAGGAAAGTGATTTTCTCTGAAAGGACAGCATTTAGAAAGTGAAGCACCACTCCATTCACTTCGCACAGTGAATTGAAGTGTTGGAACAGACTGCTTCTCTTTAAGAGAAACGCATGTGAGTTTTTTGTGAATGCTTGAAAGTAGTTTAAGGCACTTTCAAAGGAAAGTGATTTTCTCTGAAAGGACAGAATTTAGAAAGTGATGCAACACTTCATTCACTTCGCACAGTGAATTGAAGTGTTGGAACAGACTGCTTCTCTTTCAGAGAAACGCATGTGAGTTTCTTCCTAATGCTTGTAAGTAGCTTCAGGCACTTTCAAAGGAAAGTGATTTTCTCTGAAAGGACAGCATTTAGAAAGTGAAGCAACACTCCATTCCCTTCGTGCAGTGAATTGAAGTGTTGGAATAGAGTGCTTCTCTTTCATAGAAACGCATTAGTGTTTCTTGTGAATGCTTGCAAGTGGCTTAAGGCACTTTCAAAGGAAAGTGATTTTCTCTGAAAGAACAGGATTTAGAAAGTGAAGCAACACTCCATTCACTTTGTACAGTGAATTGAAGTGTTGGAACAGACTGCCTCTCTTTCAGAGAAATGCATGTGAGTTTCTGTTGAATGCTTGTCAGTAGCTTAAGGCTCTTTCAAAGGAAAGTGATTTTCTCTGAAAGGACAGCATTTAGAAAGTAAAGCAACACTCCATTCCCTTCGCGGAATGAATTGAAGTGTTGGCACAGACTGCTTCTCTTTCATAGAAACGCATTAGTGTTTCTTGTGAATGCTTGTAAGAAGCTTAAGGCACTTTCAAAGGAAAGTGATTTTCTCTGAAAGGACAGCATTTAGAAAGTGAAGCAACACTCCATTCCCTTCGCACAGTGAATTGAAGTGTTGGAACAGACTGCTTCTCTTTCAGAGAAACGCATGTGAGCTTCTGGTGAATGCTTGTAAGAAGCTTAAGGCACTTTCAAAGGAAAGTGATTTTCTCTGAAAGGACAGCATTTAGAAAGTGAAGCAACACTCCATTCACTTCGCACAGTGAATTGAAATGTTGGAACAGACTGCTTCTCTTTCAGAGAAACGCATGAGAGTTTCTGGTGAATGCTTGTAAGTGGCTTAAGGCACTTTCAAAGGAAAGTGATTTTCTCTGAAAGGACAGTATTTAGAAAGTGAAGCAACACTCCATTCACTTCGCACAGTGAATTGAAGTGTTGGAACAGACTGCTTCTCTTTCCGAGAAACGCATGTGAGTTTCTTGTGAATTCTTGCAAGTTGCTTCAGGCACTTTCATAGGAAAGTGATTTTCTCTGAAAGGACAGCATTTAGAAAGTGAAGCAACACTCCATTCACTTCGCACAGTGAATTGAAGTGTTGGAACAGACTGCTTCTCTTTAAGAGAAACGCATGTGAGTTATTTGTGAATGCTTGAAAGTAGTTTAAGGCACTTTCAAAGGAAAGTGATTTTCTCTGAAAGGACAGAATTTAGAAAGTGAAGCAACACTCCATTCACTTCGCACAGTGAATTGAAGTGTTGGAACAGTCTGCTTCTCTTTCAGAGAAACGCATGTGAGTTTCTTGTGAATGCTTGCAAGTTCCTTAAGGCACTTTCAAAGGAAAGTGATTTTCTCTGAAAGGACAGCATTTAGAAAGTGAAGCAACACTCCATTCACTTCACACAGTGAATAGAAGTGTTGGAACAGACTGCTTCTCTTTCATAGAAACGCATGTGAGTTTCTTGTGAATTCTTGCAAGTTGCTTAAGGCACTTTCAAAGAAAAGTGATTTTCTCTGAAAGGACAGCATTTAGAAAGTGAAGCAACACTCCATTCACTTCGCACAGTGAATTGAAGTGTTGGAACAGACTGCTTCTCTTTCAGAAACGCATGTGAGTTTTTTGTGAATGCTTGAAAGTAGTTTAAGGCACTTCAAAGGAAAGTGATTTTCTCTGAAAGGAGAGCATTTAGAAAGTGAAGCAACACTCCATTCACTTCGCACAGTGAATTGAAGTGTTGGAACAGACTGCTTCTCTTTCCGAGAAACGCATGTGAGTTTCTTGTGAATTCTTGCAAGTTGCTTCAGGCACTTTCAAAGGAAAGTGATTTTCTCTGAAAGGACAGCATTTAGAAAGTGAAGCAACACTCCATTCACTTCGCACAGTGAATTGAAGTGTTGGAACAGACTGCTTCTCTTTCAGAGAAACGCATGTGAGTTTTTTGTGAATGCTTGAAAGTAGTTTAAGGCACTTTCAAAGGAAAGTGAATTTCTCTGAAAGGACAGAATTTAGAAAGTGAAGCAACACTCCATTCACTTCGCACAGTGAATTGAAGTGTTGGAACAGACTGCTTCTCTTTCAGAGAAACGCATGTCAGCTTCTTCCTAATGCTTGCAAGTAGGTTAAGGCACTTTGAAAGGAAAGTGATTTTCTCTGAAAGGACAGCATTTAGAAAGTGAAGCAACACTCCATTCACTTCGCACAGTGAATTGAAGTGTTGGAACAGACTGCTTCTCTTTCAGAGAAACGCATGTGAGTTTCTTGTGAATTCTTGCAAGTTGCTTAAGGCACTTTCAAAGGAAAGTGATTTTCTCTGAAAGGACAGAATTTAGAAAGTGAAGCAACACTCCATTCACTTCGCACAGTGAATTGAAGTGTTGGAACAGACTGCTTCTCTTTCAGAGAAACGCATGTGAGTTTCTGGTGAATTCTTGCAAGTTGCTTCAGGCACTTTCATAGGAAAGTGATTTTCTCTGAAAGGACAGCATTTAGAAAGTGAAGCAACACTCCATTCACTTCGCACAGTGAATTGAAGTGTTGGAACATACTGCTTCTCTTTCAGAGAAACGCATGTGAGTTTTTTGTGAATGCTTGAAAGTAGTTTAAGGCACTTCAAAGGAAAGTGATTTTCTCTGAAAGGAGAGCACTTAGAAAATGAAGCAACACTCCATTCACTTCGCACAGTGAATTGAAGTGTTGGAACAGACTGCTTCTCTTTCTGAGAACTGCATGTGAGTTTCTTGTGAATTCTTGCAAGTTGCTTCAGGCACTTTCAAAGGAAAGTGATTTTCTCTGAAAGGACAGTATTTAGAAAGTGAAGCAACACTCCATTCACTTCGCACAGTGAATTGAAGTGTTGGAACAGACTGCTTCTCTTTCAGAGAAACGCATGTGAGTTTCTGGTGAATGCCTGTAAGAAGCTTAAGGCACTTTCAAAGGAAAGTGATTTTCTCTGAAAGGACAGCATTTAGAAACTGAAGCAACACTCCATTCACTTCGCACAGTGAATTGAAGTGTTGGAACAGACTGCTTCTCTTTCAGAGAAACGCATGTGAGTTTTTTGTGAATGCTTGAAAGTAGTTTAAGGCACTTTCAAAGGAAAGTGATTTTCTCTGAAAGGACAGAATTTAGAAAGTGATGCAACACTCCATTCACTTCCCACAGTGAATTGAAGTGTTGGAACAGACTGCTTCTCTTTCAGAGAAACGCATGTGAGTTTCTTCCTAATGCTTGTAAGTAGCTTAAGGCACTTTCAAAGGAAAGTGATTTTCTCTGAAAGGACAGCATTTAGAAAGTGAAGCAACACTCCATTCACTTCGCACAGTGAAATGAAGTGTTGGAACAGACTGCTTCTCTTTCAGAGAAACGCATTAGTGTTTCTTGTGAATGCTTGCAAGTGGCTTAAGGCACTTTCAAAGGAAAGTGATTTTCTCTGAAAGGACAGCATTTAGAAAGTGACGCAACACTCCATTCACTTCGCACAGTGAATTGAAGTGTTGGAACAGACTGCTTCTCTTTCCTAGAAACGCATGTGAGTTTCTTGTGAATTCTTGCAAGTTGCTTCAGGCACTTTCATAGGAAAGTGATTTTCTCTTAAAGGACAGCATTTAGAAAGTGAAGCAACACTCCATTCACTTCGCACAGGGAATTGAAGTGTTGGAACAGACTGCTTCTCTTTCAGAGAAACGCATGTGAGTTTTTTGTGAATGCTTGAAAGTAGTTTAAGGCACTTTCAAAGGAAAGTGATTTTCTCTGAAAGGACAGAATTTTGAAAGTGAAGCAACACTCCATTCACTTCGCACAGTGAATTGAAGTGTTGGAACAGTCTGCTTCTCTTTCAGAGAAACGCATGTGAGCTTCTTCCTAATGCTTGCAAGTAGCTTAAGGCACTTTCAAAGGAAAGTGATTTTCTCTGAAAGGACAGCATTTAGAAAGTGAAGCAACAATCCATTCACTTCGCACAGTGAATTGAAGTGTTGGAACAGACTGCTTCTCTTTCAGAGAAACGCATGTGAGTTTCTTGTGAATTCTTGCAAGTTGCTTAAGGCACTTTCAAAGGAAAGTGATTTTCTCTGAAAGGACAGCATTTAGAAATTGAAGCAACACTCCATTCACTTCGCACAGTGAATTGAAGTGTTGGAACAGACTGCTTCTCTTTCAGAGAAACACATGTGAGTTTTTTGTGAATGCTTGAAAGTAGTTTAAGGCACTTTCAAAGGAAAGTGATTTTCTCTGAAAGGACAGAATTTAGAAAGTGAAGCAACACTCCATTCACTTCGCACAGTGAATTGAAGTGTTGGAACAGACTGCTTCTCTTTCAGAGAAGCGCATGTGAGTTTCTTCCTAATGCTTGCAAGTAGCTTAAGGCACTTTCAAAGGAAAGTGATTTTCTCTGAAAGGACAGCATTTAGAAAGTGAAGCAACACTCCATTCACTTCGCACAGTGAATTGAAGTGTTGGAACAGACTGCTTCTCTTTCAGAGAAACGCATGAGAGTTTCTGGTGAATGCTTGTAAGTTGCTTAAGGCACTTTCAAAGAAAGTGATTTTCTCTGAAAGGACAGCATTTAGAAAGTGAAGCAAGACTCCATTCACTTCGCAGAGTGAATTGAAGTATTGGAATAGACTGCTTCTCTTTCAGAGAAACGCATGTGAGTTTCTGGTGAATGCTTGTAAGTAGCTTAAGGCACTTTCAAAGGAAAGTGATTTTCTCTGAAAGGACAGCATTTAGAAAGTGAAGCACCACTCCATTCACTTCGCACAGTGAATTGAAGTGTTGGAACAGACTGCTTCTCTTTAAGAGAAACGCATGTGAGTTTTTTGTGAATGCTTGAAAGTAGTTTAAGGCACTTTCAAAGCAAAGTGATTTTCTCTGAAAGGACAGAATTTAGAAAGTGATGCAACACTTCATTCACTTCGCACAGTGAATTGAAGTGTTGGAACAGACTGCTTCTCTTTCAGAGAAACGCATGTGAGTTTCTTCCTAATGCTTGTAAGTAGCTTCAGGCACTTTCAAAGGAAAGTGATTTTCTCTGAAAGGACAGCATTTAGAAAGTGAAGCAACACTCCATTCCCTTCGTGCAGTGAATTGAAGTGTTGGAATAGAGTGCTTCTCTTTCATAGAAACGCATTAGTGTTTCTTGTGAATGCTTGCAAGTGGCTTAAGGCACTTTCAAAGGAAAGTGATTTTCTCTGAAAGAACAGGATTTAGAAAGTGAAGCAACACTCCATTCACTTTGTACAGTGAATTGAAGTGTTGGAACAGACTGCCTCTCTTTCAGAGAAATGCATGTGAGTTTCTGTTGAATGCTTGTCAGTAGCTTAAGGCTCTTTCAAAGGAAAGTGATTTTCTCTGAAAGGACAGCATTTAGAAAGTAAAGCAACACTCCATTCCCTTCGCGGAATGAATTGAAGTGTTGGCACAGACTGCTTCTCTTTCATAGAAACGCATTAGTGTTTCTTGTGAATGCTTGTAAGAAGCTTAAGGCACTTTCAAAGGAAAGTGATTTTCTCTGAAAGGACAGCATTTAGAAAGTGAAGCAACACTCCATTCACTTCGCACAGTGAATTGAAGTGTTGGAACAGACTGCTTCTCTTTCAGAGAAACGCATGTGAGCTTCTGGTGAATGCTTGTAAGAAGCTTAAGGCACTTTCAAAGGAAAGTGATTTTCTCTGAAAGGACAGCATTTAGAAAGTGAAGCAACACTCCATTCACTTCGCACAGTGAATTGAAATGTTGGAACAGACTGCTTCTCTTTCAGAGAAACGCATGAGAGTTTCTGGTGAATGCTTGTAAGTGGCTTAAGGCACTTTCAAAGGAAAGTGATTTTCTCTGAAAGGACAGTATTTAGAAAGTGAAGCAACACTCCATTCACTTCGCACAGTGAATTGAAGTGTTGGAACAGACTGCTTCTCTTTCAGAGAAACGCATGTGAGTTTCTTGTGAATTCTTGCAAGTTGCTTCAGGCACTTTCATAGGAAAGTGATTTTCTCTGAAAGGACAGCATTTAGAAAGTGAAGCAACACTCCATTCACTTCGCACAGTGAATTGAAGTGTTGGAACAGACTGCTTCTCTTTAAGAGAAACGCATGTGAGTTTTTTGTGAATGCTTGAAAGTAGTTTAAGGCACTTTCAAAGGAAAGTGATTTTCTCTGAAAGGACAGAATTTAGAAAGTGAAGCAACACTCCATTCACTTCGCACAGTGAATTGAAGTGTTGGAACAGTCTGCTTCTCTTTCAGAGAAACGCATGTGAGTTTCTTGTGAATGCTTGCAAGTTCCTTAAGGCACTTTCAAAGGAAAGTGATTTTCTCTGAAAGGACAGCATTTAGAAAGTGAAGCAACACTCCATTCACTTCACACAGTGAATAGAAGTGTTGGAACAGACTGCTTCTCTTTCAGAGAAACGCATGTGAGTTTCTTGTGAATTCTTGCAAGTTGCTTAAGGCACTTTCAAAGAAAAGTGATTTTCTCTGAAAGGACAGCATTTAGAAAGTGAAGCAACACTCCATTCACTTCGCACAGTGAATTGAAGTGTTGGAACAGACTGCTTCTCTTTCAGAAACGCATGTGAGTTTTTTGTGAATGCTTGAAAGTAGTTTAAGGCACTTCAAAGGAAAGTGATTTTCTCTGAAAGGAGAGCATTTAGAAAGTGAAGCAACACTCCATTCACTTCGCACAGTGAATTGAAGTGTTGGAACAGACTGCTTCTCTTTCCGAGAAACGCATGTGAGTTTCTTGTGAATTCTTGCAAGTTGCTTCAGGCACTTTCAAAGGAAAGTGATTTTCTCTGAAAGGACAGCATTTAGAAAGTGAAGCAACACTCCATTCACTTCGCACAGTGAATTGAAGTGTTGGAACAGACTGCTTCTCTTTCAGAGAAACGCATGTGAGT
This sequence comes from Myodes glareolus, assembly GCF_982192425.1. Lineage (NCBI taxonomy): Eukaryota > Metazoa > Chordata > Mammalia > Rodentia > Cricetidae > Myodes > Myodes glareolus. The sequence continues at coordinate 2,431,802 of NW_028263213.1, forward strand.
TTTTTGTGAATGCTTGAAAGTAGTTTAAGGCACTTTCAAAGGAAAGTGAATTTCTCTGAAAGGACAGAATTTAGAAAGTGAAGCAACACTCCATTCACTTCGCACAGTGAATTGAAGTGTTGGAACAGACTGCTTCTCTTTCAGAGAAACGCATGTCAGCTTCTTCCTAATGCTTGCAAGTAGGTTAAGGCACTTTGAAAGGAAAGTGATTTTCTCTGAAAGGACAGCATTTAGAAAGTGAAGCAACACTCCATTCACTTCGCACAGTGAATTGAAGTGTTGGAACAGACTGCTTCTCTTTCAGAGAAACGCATGTGAGTTTCTTGTGAATTCTTGCAAGTTGCTTAAGGCACTTTCAAAGGAAAGTGATTTTCTCTGAAAGGACAGAATTTAGAAAGTGAAGCAACACTCCATTCACTTCGCACAGTGAACTGAAGTGTTGGAACAGACTGCTTCTCTTTCAGAGAAACGCATGTGAGTTTCTGGTGAATTCTTGCAAGTTGCTTCAGGCACTTTCATAGGAAAGTGATTTTCTCTGAAAGGACAGCATTTAGAAAGTGAAGCAACACTCCATTCACTTCGCACAGTGAATTGAAGTGTTGGAACATACTGCTTCTCTTTCAGAGAAACGCATGTGAGTTTTTTGTGAATGCTTGAAAGTAGTTTAAGGCACTTCAAAGGAAAGTGATTTTCTCTGAAAGGAGAGCACTTAGAAAATGAAGCAACACTCCATTCACTTCGCACAGTGAATTGAAGTGTTGGAACAGACTGCTTCTCTTTCTGAGAACTGCATGTGAGTTTCTTGTGAATTCTTGCAAGTTGCTTCAGGCACTTTCAAAGGAAAGTGATTTTCTCTGAAAGGACAGTATTTAGAAAGTGAAGCAACACTCCATTCACTTCGCACAGTGAATTGAAGTGTTGGAACAGACTGCTTCTCTTTCAGAGAAACGCATGTGAGTTTCTGGTGAATGCCTGTAAGAAGCTTAAGGCACTTTCAAAGGAAAGTGATTTTCTCTGAAAGGACAGCATTTAGAAACTGAAGCAACACTCCATTCACTTCGCACAGTGAATTGAAGTGTTGGAACAGACTGCTTCTCTTTCAGAGAAACGCATGTGAGTTTTTTGTGAATGCTTGAAAGTAGTTTAAGGCACTTTCAAAGGAAAGTGATTTTCTCTGAAAGGACAGAATTTAGAAAGTGATGCAACAGTCCATTCACTTCCCACAGTGAATTGAAGTGTTGGAACAGACTGCTTCTCTTTCAGAGAAACGCATGTGAGTTTCTTCCTAATGCTTGTAAGTAGCTTAAGGCACTTTCAAAGGAAAGTGATTTTCTCTGAAAGGACAGCATTTAGAAAGTGAAGCAACACTCCATTCACTTCGCACAGTGAAATGAAGTGTTGGAACAGACTGCTTCTCTTTCAGAGAAACGCATTAGTGTTTCTTGTGAATGCTTGCAAGTGGCTTAAGGCACTTTCAAAGGAAAGTGATTTTCTCTGAAAGGACAGCATTTAGAAAGTGACGCAACACTCCATTCACTTCGCACAGTGAATTGAAGTGTTGGAACAGACTGCTTCTCTTTCCTAGAAACGCATGTGAGTTTCTTGTGAATTCTTGCAAGTTGCTTCAGGCACTTTCATAGGAAAGTGATTTTCTCTGAAAGGACAGCATTTAGAAAGTGAAGCAACACTCCATTCACTTCGCACAGGGAATTGAAGTGTTGGAACAGACTGCTTCTCTTTCAGAGAAACGCATGTGAGTTTTTTGTGAATGCTTGAAAGTAGTTTAAGGCACTTTCAAAGGAAAGTGATTTTCTCTGAAAGGACAGAATTTTGAAAGTGAAGCAACACTCCATTCACTTCGCACAGTGAATTGAAGTGTTGGAACAGTCTGCTTCTCTTTCAGTGAAACGCATGTGAGCTTCTTCCTAATGCTTGCAAGTAGCTTAAGGCACTTTCAAAGGAAAGTGATTTTCTCTGAAAGGACAGCATTTAGAAAGTGAAGCAACACTCCATTCACTTCACACAGTGAATAGAAGTGTTGGAACAGACTGCTTCTCTTTCAGAGAAACGCATGTGAGTTTCTTGTGAATGCTTGCAAGTTGCTTAGGGCACTTTCAAACGAAAGTGATTTTCTCTGAAAGGACAGCATTTAGAAAGTGAAGCAACACTCCATTCACTTTGTACAGTGAATTGAAGTGTTGTAACAGACTGCCTCTCTTTCAGAGAAATGCATGTGAGTTTCTGTTGAATGCTTGATAGTAGCTTAAGGATCTTTCAAAGGAAAGTGATTTTCTCTGAAAGGACAGCATTTAGAAAGTAAAGCAACACTCCATTCCCTTCGCGCAATGAATTGAAGTGTTGGAACAGACTGCTTCTCTTTCATAGAAACACATTAGTGTTTCTTGTGAATGCTTGTAAGAAGCTTAAGGCACTTTCAAAGGAAAGTGATTTTCTCTGAAAGGACAGCATTTAGAAAGTGAAGCAACACTCCATTCACTTCGCACAGTGAATTGAAGTGTTGGAACAGACTGCTTCTCTTTCAGAGAAACGCATGTGAGTTTCTTGTGAATTCTTGCAAGTTGCTTCAGGCACTTTCATAGGAAAGTGATTTTCTCTGAAAGGACAGCATTTAGAAAGTGAAGCAACACTCCATTCACTTCGCACAGTGAATTGAAGTGTTGGAACAGACTGCTTCTCTTTCAGAGAAACGCATGTGAGTTTTTTGTGAATGCTTGAAAGTAGTTTAAGGCACTTCAAAGGAAAGTGATTTTCTCTGAAAGGAGAGCACTTAGAAAGTGAAGCAACACTCCATTCACTTCGCACAGTGAATTGAAGTGTTGGAACAGACTGCTTCTCTTTCTGAGAACCGCATGTGAGTTTCTTGTGAATTCTTGCAAGTTGCTTCAGGCACTTTCAAAGGAAAGTGATTTTCTCTGAAAGGACAGCATTTAGAAAGTGAAGCAACACTCCATTCACTTAGCACAGTGAATTGAAGTGTTGGAACAGACTGCTTCTCTTTCAGAGAAACGCATGTGAGTTTTTTGTGAATGCTTGAAAGTAGTTTAATTCACTTTCAAAGGAAAGTGATTTTTTCTGAAAGGACAGAATTTAGAAAGTGAAGCAACACTCCATTCACTTCGCACAGTGAATTGAAGTGTTGGAACAGTCTGCTTCTCTTTCAGAGAAACGCATAACAGCTTCTTCCTAATGCTTGCAAGTAGGTTAAGGCACTTTCAAAGGAAAGTGATTTTCTCTGAAAGGACAGCATTTAGAAAGTGAAGCAACACTCCATTCACTTCGCACAGTGAATTGAAGTGTTGGAACAGACTGCTTCTCTTTCAGAGAAACGCATGTGAGTTTCTTGTGAATTCTTGCAAGTTGCTTAAGGCACTTTCAAAGGAAAGTGATTTTCTCTGAAAGGACAGCATTTAGAAAGTGAAGCAACACTCCATTCACTTCGCACAGTGAATTGAAGTGTTGGAACAGACTGCTTCTCTTTCAGAGAAACGCATGTGAGTTTTTTGTGAATGCTTGAAAGTAGTTTAATTCACTTTCAAAGGAAAGTGATTTTTTCTGAAAGGACAGAATTTAGAAAGTGAAGCAACACTCCATTCACTTCGCACAGTGAATTGAAGTGTTGGAACAGTCTGCTTCTCTTTCAGAGAAACGCATAACAGCTTCTTCCTAATGCTTGCAAGTAGGTTAAGGCACTTTCAAAGGAAAGTGATTTTCTCTGAAAGGACAGCATTTAGAAAGTGAAGCAACACTCCATTCACTTCGCACAGTGAATTGAAGTGTTGGAACAGACTGCTTCTCTTTCAGAGAAACGCATGTGAGTTTCTTGTGAATTCTTGCAAGTTGCTTAAGGCACTTTCAAAGGAAAGTGATTTTCTCTGAAAGGACAGCATTTAGAAAGTGAAGCAACACTCCATTCACTTCGCACAGTGAATTGAAGTGTTGGAACAGACTGCTTCTCTTTCAGAGAAACGCATGTGAGTTTCTGGTGAATGCCTGTAAGAAGCTTAAGGCACTTTCAAAGGAAAGTGATTTTCTCTGAAAGGACAGCATTTAGAAACTGAAGCAACACTCCATTCACTTCGCACAGTGAATTGAAGTGTTGGAACAGACTGCTTCTCTTTCAGAGAAACGCATGTGAGTTTTTTGTGAGTGCTTGAAAGTAGTTTAAGGCACTTCAAAGGAAAGTGATTTTCTCTGAAAGGAGAGCATTTAGAAAGTGAAGCAACACTCCATTCACTTCGCACAGTGAATTGAAGTGTTGGAACAGACTGCTTCTCTTTCCGAGAAACGCATGTGAGTTTCTTGTGAATTCTTGCAAGTTGCTTCACGCACTTTCAAAGGAAAGTGATTTTCTCTGAAAGGACAGCATTTAGAAAGTGAAGCAACACTCCATTCACTTCGCACAGTGAATTGAAGTGTTGGAACAGACTGCTTCTCTTTCAGAGAAACGCATGTGAGTTTTTTGTGAATGCTTGAAAGTAATTTAAGGCACTTTAAAAGGAAAGTGATTTTCTCTGAAAGGACAGAATTTAGAAAGTGAAGCAACACTCCATTCACTTCGCACAGTGAATTGAAGTGTTGGAACAGTCTGCTTCTCTTTCAGAGAAACGCATGTCAGCTTCTTCCTAATGCTTGCAAGTAGGTTAAGGCACTTTCAAAGGAAAGTGATTTTCTCTGAAAGGACAGCATTTAGAAAGTGAAGCAACACTCCATTCACTTCGCACAGTGAATTGAAGTGTTGGAACAGACTGCTTCTCTTTCAGAGAAACGCATGTGAGTTTCTGGTGAATGCCTGTAAGAAGCTTAAGGCACTTTCAAAGGAAAGTGATTTTCTCTGAAAGGACAGCATTTAGAAACTGAAGCAACACTCCATTCACTTCGCACAGTGAATTGAAGTGTTGGAACAGACTGCTTCTCTTTCAGAGAAACGCATGTGAGTTTTTTGTGAATGCTTGAAAGTAGTTTAAGGCACTTTCAAAGGAAAGTGATTTTCTCTGAAAGGACAGAATTTAGAAAGTGATGCAACAGTCCATTCACTTCCCACAGTGAATTGAAGTGTTGGAACAGACTGCTTCTCTTTCAGAGAAACGCATGTGAGTTTCTTCCTAATGCTTGCAAGTAGCTTAAGGCACTTTCAAAGGAAAGTGATTTTCTCTGAAAGGACAGCATTTAGAAAGTGAAGCAACACTCCATTCACTTCGCACAGTGAAATGAAGTGTTGGAACAGACTGCTTCTCTTTCAGAGAAACGCATTAGTGTTTCTTGTGAATGCTTGCAAGTTGCTTCAGGCACTTTCATAGGAAAGTGATTTTCTCTGAAAAGACAGCATTTAGAAAGTGAAGCAACACTCCATTCACTTCGCACAGTGAATTGAAGTGTTGGAACAGACTGCTTCTCTTTCAGAGAAACGCATGTGAGTTTTTTGTGAATGCTTGAAAGTAGTTTAAGGCACTTTCAAAGGAAAGTGATTTTCTCTGAAAGGAGAGCACTTAGAAAGTGAAGCAACACTCCATTCACTTCGCACAGTGAATTGAAGTGTTGGAACAGACTGCTTCTCTTTCTGAGAACCGCATGTGAGTTTCTTGTGAATTCTTGCAAGTTGCTTCAGGCACTTTCAAAGGAAAGTGATTTTCTCTGAAAGGACAGCATTTAGAAAGTGAAGCAACACTCCATTCACTTCGCACAGTGAATTGAAGTGTTGGAACAGACTGCTTCTCTTTCAGAGAAACGCATGTGAGTTTTTTGTGAATGCTTGAAAGTAGTTTAATTCACTTTCAAAGGAAAGTGATTTTTTCTGAAAGGACAGAATTTAGAAAGTGAAGCAACACTCCATTCACTTCGCACAGTGAATTGAAGTGTTGGAACAGTCTGCTTCTCTTTCAGAGAAACGCATAACAGCTTCTTCCTAATGCTTGCAAGTAGGTTAAGGCACTTTCAAAGGAAAGTGATTTTCTCTGAAAGGACAGCATTTAGAAAGTGAAGCAACACTCCATTCACTTCGCACAGTGAATTGAAGTGTTGGAACAGACTGCTTCTCTTTCAGAGAAACGCATGTGAGTTTCTTGTGAATTCTTGCAAGTTGCTTAAGGCACTTTCAAAGGAAAGTGATTTTCTCTGAAAGGACAGCATTTAGAAAGTGAAGCAACACTCCATTCACTTCGCACAGTGAATTGAAGTGTTGGAACAGACTGCTTCTCTTTCAGAGAAACGCATGTGAGTTTTTTGTGAATGCTTGAAAGTAGTTTAATTCACTTTCAAAGGAAAGTGATTTTTTCTGAAAGGACAGAATTTAGAAAGTGAAGCAACACTCCATTCACTTCGCACAGTGAATTGAAGTGTTGGAACAGTCTGCTTCTCTTTCAGAGAAACGCATAACAGCTTCTTCCTAATGCTTGCAAGTAGGTTAAGGCACTTTCAAAGGAAAGTGATTTTCTCTGAAAGGACAGCATTTAGAAAGTGAAGCAACACTCCATTCACTTCGCACAGTGAATTGAAGTGTTGGAACAGACTGCTTCTCTTTCAGAGAAACGCATGTGAGTTTCTTGTGAATTCTTGCAAGTTGCTTAAGGCACTTTCAAAGGAAAGTGATTTTCTCTGAAAGGACAGCATTTAGAAAGTGAAGCAACACTCCATTCACTTCGCACAGTGAATTGAAGTGTTGGAACAGACTGCTTCTCTTTCAGAGAAACGCATGTGAGTTTCTGGTGAATGCCTGTAAGAAGCTTAAGGCACTTTCAAAGGAAAGTGATTTTCTCTGAAAGGACAGCATTTAGAAACTGAAGCAACACTCCATTCACTTCGCACAGTGAATTGAAGTGTTGGAACAGACTGCTTCTCTTTCAGAGAAACGCATGTGAGTTTTTTGTGAGTGCTTGAAAGTAGTTTAAGGCACTTCAAAGGAAAGTGATTTTCTCTGAAAGGAGAGCATTTAGAAAGTGAAGCAACACTCCATTCACTTCGCACAGTGAATTGAAGTGTTGGAACAGACTGCTTCTCTTTCCGAGAAACGCATGTGAGTTTCTTGTGAATTCTTGCAAGTTGCTTCACGCACTTTCAAAGGAAAGTGATTTTCTCTGAAAGGACAGCATTTAGAAAGTGAAGCAACACTCCATTCACTTCGCACAGTGAATTGAAGTGTTGGAACAGACTGCTTCTCTTTCAGAGAAACGCATGTGAGTTTTTTGTGAATGCTTGAAAGTAATTTAAGGCACTTTCAAAGGAAAGTGATTTTCTCTGAAAGGACAGAATTTAGAAAGTGAAGCAACACTCCATTCACTTCGCACAGTGAATTGAAGTGTTGGAACAGTCTGCTTCTCTTTCAGAGAAACGCATGTCAGCTTCTTCCTAATGCTTGCAAGTAGGTTAAGGCACTTTCAAAGGAAAGTGATTTTCTCTGAAAGGACAGCATTTAGAAAGTGAAGCAACACTCCATTCACTTCGCACAGTGAATTGAAGTGTTGGAACAGACTGCTTCTCTTTCAGAGAAACGCATGTGAGTTTCTGGTGAATGCCTGTAAGAAGCTTAAGGCACTTTCAAAGGAAAGTGATTTTCTCTGAAAGGACAGCATTTAGAAACTGAAGCAACACTCCATTCACTTCGCACAGTGAATTGAAGTGTTGGAACAGACTGCTTCTCTTTCAGAGAAACGCATGTGAGTTTTTTGTGAATGCTTGAAAGTAGTTTAAGGCACTTTCAAAGGAAAGTGATTTTCTCTGAAAGGACAGAATTTAGAAAGTGATGCAACAGTCCATTCACTTCCCACAGTGAATTGAAGTGTTGGAACAGACTGCTTCTCTTTCAGAGAAACGCATGTGAGTTTCTTCCTAATGCTTTTAAGTAGCTTAAGGCACTTTCAAAGGAAAGTGATTTTCTCTGAAAGGACAGCATTTAGAAAGTGAAGCAACACTCCATTCACTTCGCACAGTGAAATGAAGTGTTGGAACAGACTGCTTCTCTTTCAGAGAAACGCATTAGTGTTTCTTGTGAATGCTTGCAAGTTGCTTCAGGCACTTTCATAGGAAAGTGATTTTCTCTGAAAAGACAGCATTTAGAAAGTGAAGCAACACTCCATTCACTTCGCACAGTGAATTGAAGTGTTGGAACAGACTGCTTCTCTTTCAGAGAAACGCATGTGAGTTTTTTGTGAATGCTTGAAAGTAGTTTAAGGCACTTTCAAAGGAAAGTGATTTTCTCTGAAAGGACAGAATTTAGAAAGTGAAGCAACACTCCATTCACTTCGCACAGTGAATTGAAGTGTTGGAACAGTCTGCTTCTCTTTCAGTGAAACGCATTTGAGCTTCTTCCTAATGCTTGCAAGTAGCTTAAGGCACTTTCAAAGGAAAGTGATTTTCTCTCAAAGGACAGCATTTAGAAAGTGAAGCAACACTCCATTCACTTCGCACAGTGAATTGAAGTGTTGGAACAGACTGCTTCTCTTTCAGAGAAACGCATGTGAGTTTTTTGTGAATGCTTGAAAGTAGTTTAAGGCACTTTCAAAGGAAAGTGATTTTCTCTGAAAGGACAGAATTTAGAAAGTGAAGCAACACTCCATTCACTTCGCACAGTGAATTGAAGTGTTGGAACAGTCTGCTTCTCTTTCAGTGAAACGCATGTGAGCTTCTTCCTAATGCTTGCAAGTAGCTTAAGGCACTTTCAAAGGAAAGTGATTTTCTCTGAAAGGACAGCATTTAGAAAGTGAAGCAACACTCCATTCACTTCACACAGTGAATAGAAGTGTTGGAACAGACTGCTTCTCTTTCAGAGAAACGCATGTGAGTTTCTTGTGAATGCTTGCAAGTTGCTTAAGGCACTTTCAAAGGAAAGTGATTTTCTCTGAAAGGACAGCATTTAGAAAGTGAAGCAACACTCCATTCACTTTGTACAGTGAATTGAAGTGTTGTAACAGACTGCCTCTCTTTCAGAGAAATGCATGTGAGTTTCTGTTGAATGCTTGTCAGTAGCTTAAGGATCTTTCAAAGGAAAGTGATTTTCTCTGAAAGGACAGCATTTAGAAAGTAAAGCAACACTCCATTCCCTTCGCGCAATGAATTGAAGTGTTGGAACAGACTGCTTCTCTTTCATAGAAACACATTAGTGTTTCTTGTGAATGCTTGTAAGAAGCTTAAGGCACTTTCAAAGGAAAGTGATTTTCTCTGAAAGGACAGCATTTAGAAACTGAAGCAACACTCCATTCACCTCGCACAGTGAATTGAAGTGTTGGAACAGACTGCTTCTCTTTCAGAGAAACGCATGTGAGTTTTTTGTGAATGCTTGAAAGTAGTTTAAGGCACTTTCAAAGGAAAGTGATTTTCTCTTAAAGGACAGAATTTAGAAAGTGATGCAACACTCCATTCACTTCGCACAGTGAATTGAAGTGTTGGAACAGACTGCTTCTCTTTCTGAGAACCGCATGTGAGTTTCTTGTGAATTCTTGCAAGTTGCTTCAGGCACTTTCAAAGGAAAGTGATTTTCTCTGAAAGGACAGCATTTAGAAACTGAAGCAACACTCCATTCACTTCGCACAGTGAAATGAAGTGTTGGAACAGACTGCTTCTCTTTCAGAGAAACGCATTAGTGTTTCTTGTGAATGCTTGCAAGTGGCTTAAGGCACTTTCAAAGGAAAGTGATTTTCTCTGAAAGGACAGCATTTAGAAAGTGAAGCAACACTCCATTCACTTCGCACAGTGAATTGAAGTGTTGGAACAGACTGCTTCTCTTTCCGAGAAACGCAGGTGAGTTTCTTGTGAATTCTTGCAAGTTGCTTCAGGCACTTTCATAGGAAAGTGATTTTCTCTGAAAGGACAGCATTTAGAAAGTGAAGCAACACTCCATTCACTTCGCACAGTGAATTGAAGTGTTGGAACAGACTGCTTCTCTTTCAGAGAAACGCATGTGAGTTTTTTGTGAATTATTGAAAGTAGTTTAAGGCACTTTCAAAGGAAAGTGATTTTCTCTGAAAGGACAGAATTTAGAAAGTGAAGCAACACTCCATTCACTTCGCACAGTGAATTGAAGTGTTGGAACAGTCTGCTTCTCTTTCAGAGAAACGCATGTGAGCTTCTTCCTAATGCTTGCAAGTAGCTTAAGGCACTTTCAAAGGAAAGTGATTTTCTTTGAAAGGACAGCATTTAGAAAGTGAAGCAACACTCCATTCACTTCGCAGAGTGAATTGAAGTATTGGAACAGACTGCTTTTCTTTCAGAGAAACGCATGTGAGTTTCTGGTGAATGCTTGCAAGTAGCTTAAGGCACTTTCAAAGGAAAGTGATTTTCTCTGAAAGGACAGCATTTAGAAAGTGAAGCAACACTCCATTCACTTCGCACAGTGAATTGAAGTGTTGGAACAGACTGCTTCTCTTTCAGAGAAACGCATGTGAGTTTTTTGTGAATGTTTGAAAGTAGTTTAAGGCACTTCAAAGGAAAGTGATTTTCTCTGAAAGGAGAGCATTTAGAAAGTGAAGCAACACTCCATTCACTTCGCACAGTGAATTGAAGTGTTGGAACAGACTGCTTCTCTTTCAGAGAAACGCATGTGAGTTTCTTGTGAATTCTTGCAAGTTGCTTCAGGCACTTTCAAAGGAAAGTGATTTTCTCTGAAAGGACAGCATTTAGAAAGTGAAGCAACACTCCATTCACTTCGCACAGTGAATTGAAGTGTTGGAACAGTCTGCTTCTCTTTCAGAGAAACGCATGTCAGCTTCTTCCTAATGCTTGCAAGTAGGTTAAGGCACTTTCAAAGGAAAGTGATTTTCTCTGAAAGGACAGCATTTAGAAAGTGAAGCAACACTCCATTCACTTCGCACAGTGAATAGAAGTGTTGGAACAGACTGCTTCTCTTTCAGAGAAACGCATGTGAGTTTCTTGTGAATTCTTGCAAGTTGCTTAAGGCACTTTCAAAGGAAAGTGATTTTCTCTGAAAGGACAGCATTTAGAAAGTGAAGCAACACTCCATTCACTTCGCACAGTGAATTGAAATGTTGGAACAGACTGCTTCTCTTTCAGAGAAACGCATGTGAGTTTTTTGTGAATGCTTGAAAGTAGTTTAAGGCACTTTCAAAGGAAAGTGATTTTCTCTGAAAGGACAGAATTTAGAAAGTGAAGCAACACTCCATTCACTTCGCACAGTGAATTGAAGTGTTTGAACAGTCTGCTTCTCTTTTGAGAAACGCATGTGAGTTTCTTCCTAATGCTTGCAAGTAGCTTAAGGCACTTTCAAAGGAAAGTGATTTTCTCTGAAAGGACACCATTTAGAAAGTGAAGCAACACTCCATTCACTTCGCACAGTGAATTGAATTGTTGGAACAGACTGCTTCTCTTTCAGAGAAACGCATGTGAGTTTCTGGTGAATGCTTGTAAGAAGCTTAAGGCACTTTCAAAGGAAAGTGATTTTCTCTGAAAGGACAGCATTTAGAAAGTGAAGCAACACTCCATTCACATCGCACAGTGAATTGAAGTGTTGGAACAGAGTGCTTCTCTTTCATAGAAATGCATTAGTGTTTCTTGTGAATGCTTGCAAGTGGCTTAAGGCACTTTCAAAGGAAAGTGATTTTCTCTGAAAGGACAGCATTTAGAAAGTGAAGCAACACTCCATTCACTTCGCACAGTGAATTGAAGTGTTGGAACAGACTGCTTCTCTTTCCGAGAAACGCATGTGAGTTTCTTGTGAATTCTTGCAAGTTGCTTCAGGCACTTTCATAGGAAAGTGATTTTCTCTGAAAGGACAGCATTTAGAAAGTGAAGCAACACTCCATTCACTTCGCACAGTGAATTGAAGTGTTGGAACAGTCTGCTTCTCTTTCACTGAAACGCATGTGAGCTTCTTCCTAATGCTTGCAAGTAGCTTAAGGCACTTTCAAAGGAAAGTGATTTTCTCTGAAAGGACAGCATTTAGAAAGTGAAGCAACACTCCATTCACTTCACACAGAGAATAGAAGTGTTGGAACAGACTGCTTCTCTTTCAGAGAAACGCATGTGAGTTTCTTGTGAATGCTTGCAAGTTGCTTAAGGCACTTTCAAAGGAAAGTGATTTTCTCTGAAAGGACAGCATTTAGAAAGTGAAGCAACACTCCATTCACTTTGTACAGTGAAATGAAGTGTTGGGACAGACTGCCTCTCTTTCAGAGAAATGCATGTGAGTTTCTGTTGAATGCTTGTCAGTAGCTTAAGGCTCTTTCAAAGGAAAGTGATTTTCTCTGAAAGGACAGCATTTAGAAAGTAAAGCAACACTCCATTCCCTTCGCGCAATGAATTGAAGTGTTGGAACAGACTGCTTTTCTTTCATAGAAACGCATTAGTGTTTCTTGTGAATGCTTGTAAGAAGCTTAAGGCACTTTCAAAGGAAAGTGATTTTCTCTGAAAGGACAGCATTTAGAAAGTGAAGCAACACTCCATTCACTTCGCACAGTGAATTGAAGTGTTGGAACAGACTGCTTCTCTTTCAGAGAAACGCATGTGAGTTTCTTGTGAATTCTTGCAAGTTGCTTAAGGCACTTTCAAAGAAAAGTGATTTTCTCTGAAAGGACAGCATTTAGAAAGTGAAGCAACACTCCATTCACTTCGCACAGTGAATTGAAGTGTTGGAACAGACTGCTTCTCTTTCAGAGAAACGCATGTGAGTTTCTGGTGAATGCTTGTAAGAAGCTTAAGGCACTTTCAAAGGAAAGTGATTTTCTCTGAAAGGACAGCATTTAGAAAGTGAAGCAACACTCCATTCACTTCGCACAGTGAATTGAAGTGTTGGAACAGACTGCTTCTCTTTAAGAGAAACGCATGTGAGTTTTTTGTGAATGCTTGAAAGTAGTTTAAGGCACTTTCAAAGGAAAGTGATTTTCTCTGAAAGGACAGAATTTAGAAAGAGATGCAACACTCCATTCACTTCGCACAGTGAATTGAAGTGTTGGAACAGACTGCTTCTCTTTCAGAGAAACGCATGTGAGTTTCTGGTGAATGCCTGTAAGTAGCTTAAGGCACTTTCAAAGGAAAGTGATTTTCTCTGAAAGGACAGCATTTAGAAAGTGAAGCAACACTCCATTCACTTCGCAGAGTGAATTGAAGTATTGGAACAGACTGCTTCTCTTTCAGAGAAACGCATGTGAGTTTCTGGTGAATGCTTGTAAGTAGCTTAAGGCACTTTCAAAGGAAAGTGATTTTCTCTGAAAGGACAGCATTTAGAAAGTGAAGCAACACTCCATTCACTTCGCACAGTGAATTGAAGTGTTGGAACAGACTGCTTCTCTTTCAGAGAAACGCATGTGAGTTTCTTGTGAATTCTTGCAAGTTGCTTAAGGCACTTTCAAAGGAAAGTGATTTTCTCTGAAAGGACAGCATTTAGAAAGTGAAGCAACACTCCATTCACTTCGCACAGTGAATTGAAGTGTTGGAACAGACTGCTTCTCTTTCAGAGAAACGCATGTGAGTTTTTTGTGAATGCTTGAATGTAGTTTAAGGCACTTTCAAAGGAAAGTGATTTTCTCTGAAAGGACAGAATTTAGAAAGTGATGCAACACTCCATTCACTTCGCACAGTGAATTGAAGTGTTGGAACAGACTGCTTCTCTTTCAGAGAAACGCATGTAGGTTTCTTCCTAATGCTTGTAAGTAGCTTCAGGCACTTTCAAAGGAAAGTGATTTTCTCTGAAAGGACAGCATTTAGAAAGTGAAGCAACACTCCATTCCCTTCGTGCAGTGAATTGAAGTGTTGGAACAGAGTTCTTCTCTTTCATAGAAACGCATTAGTGTTTCTTGTGAATGCTTGCAAGTGGCTTAAGGCACTTTCAAAGGAAAGTGATTTTCTCTGAAAGGACAGCATTTAGAAAGTGAAGCAACACTCCATTCACTTTGTACAGTGAATTGAAGTGTTGGAACAGACTGCCTCTCTTTCAGAGAAATGCATGTGAGTTTCTGTTGAATGCTTGTCAGTAGCTTAAGGCTCTTTCAAAGGAAAGTGATTTTCTCTGAAAGGACAGCATTTAGAAAGTAAAGCAACACTCCATTCACTTCGCACAGTGAATTGAAGTGTTGGAACAGACTGCTTCTCTTTCAGAGAAACGCATGTGAGTTTCTTGTGAACTCTTTCAGGTTGCTTAAGGCACTTTCAAAGGAAAGTGATTTTCTCTGAAAGGACAGCATTTAGAAAATGAAGCAACACTCCATTCACTTCGCACAGTGAATTGAAGTGTTGGAACAGACTGCTTCTCTTTCAGAGAAACGTATGTGAGTTTTTTGTGAATGCTTGAAAGTAGTTTAAGGCACTTTCAAAGGAAAGTGATTTTCTCTGAAAGGACAGAATTTAGAAAGTGAAGCAACACTCCATTCACTTCGCACAGTGAATTGAAGTGTTTGAACAGTCTGCTTCTCTTTCAGAGAAACGCATGTGAGTTTCTTCCTAATGCTTGCAAGTAGCTTAAGGCACTTTCAAAGGAAAGTGATTTTCTCTGAAAGGACAGAATTTCGAAAGTGATGCAACACTCCATTCACTTCGCACAGTGAATTGAAGTGTTGGAAGAGACTGCTTCTCTTTCAGAGAAACGCATGTGGGTTTCTTCCTAATGCTTGTAAGTAGCTTCAGGCACTTTCAAAGGAAAGTGATTTTCTCTGAACGGACAGCATTTAGAAAGTGAAGCAACACTCCATTCCCTTCGTGCAGTGAATTGAAGTGTTGGAACAGAGTTCTTCTCTTTCATAGAAACGCATTAGTGTTTCTTGTGAATGCTTGCAAGTGGCTTAAGGCACTTTCAAAGGAAAGTGATTTTCTCTGAAAGGACCGCATTTAGAAAGTGAAGCAACACTCCATTCACTTTGTACAGTGAATTGAAGTGTTGGAACAGACTGCCTCTCTTTCAGAGAAATGCATGTGAGTTTCTGTTGAATGCTTGTCAGTAGCTTAAGGCTCTTTCAAAGGAAAGTGATTTTCTCTGAAAGGACAGCATTTAGAAAGTAAAGCAACACTCCATTCACTTCGCACAGTGAATTGAAGTGTTGGAACAGACTGCTTCTCTTTCAGAGAAACGCATGTGAGTTTCTTGTGAACTCTTGCAGGTTGCTTAAGGCACTTTCAAAGGAAAGTGATTTTCTCTGAAAGGACAGCATTTAGAAAGTGAAGCAACACTCCATTCACTTCGCACAGTGAATTGAAGTGTTGGAACAGACTGCTTCTCTTTCAGAGAAACGTATGTGAGTTTTTTGTGAATGCTTGAAAGTAGTTTAAGGCACTTTCAAAGGAAAGTGATTTTCTCTGAAAGGACAGAATTTAGAAAGTGAAGCAACACTCCATTCACTTCGCACAGTGAATTGAAGTGTTTGAACAGTCTGCTTCTCTTTCAGAGAAACGCATGTGAGTTTCTGGTGAATGCTTGTAAGAAGCTTAAGGCACTTTCAAAGGAAAGTGATTTTCTCTGAACGGACAGCATTTAGAAAGTGAAGCAACACTCCATTCACTTCGCACAGTGAATTGAAGTGCTGGAACAGACTGCTTCTCTTTAAGAGAAACGCATGTGAGTTTTTTGTGAATGCTTGAAAGTAGTTTAAGGCACTTTCAAAGGAAAGTGATTTTCTCTGAAAGGACAGAATTTAGAAAGAGATGCAACACTCCATTCACTTCGCACAGTGAATTGAAGTGTTGGAACAGACTGCTTCTCTTTCAGAGAAACGCATGTGAGTTTCTGGTGAATGCCTGTAAGTAGCTTAAGGCACTTTCAAAGGAAAGTGATTTTCTCTGAAAGGACAGCATTTAGAAAGTGAAGCAACACTCCATTCACTTCGCACAGTGAATTGAAGTGTTGGAACAGACTGCTTCTCTTTCAGAGAAATGCATGTGAGTTTCTGTTGAATGCTTGTAAGTAGCTTAAGGCACTTTCAAAGGAAAGTGATTTTCTCTGAAAGGACAGCATTTAGAAAGTGAAGCAACACTCCATTCACTTCGCAGAGTGAATTGAAGTATTGGAACAGACTGCTTCTCTTTCAGAGAAACGCATGTGAGTTTCTGGTGAATGCTTGTAAATAGCTTAAGGCACTTTCAAAGGAAAGTGATTTTCTCTGAAAGGACAGCATTTAGAAAGTGAAGCAACACTCCATTCACTTCGCACAGTGAATTGAAGTGTTGGAACAGACTGCTTCTCTTTCAGAGAAACGCATGTGAGTTTCTTGTGAATTCTTGCAAGTTGCTTAAGGCACTTTCAAAGGAAAGTGATTTTCTCTGAAAGGACAGCATTTAGAAAGTGAAGCAACACTCCATTCACTTCGCACAGTGAATTGAAGTGTTGGAACAGACTGCTTCTCTTTCAGAGAAACGCATGTGAGTTTTTTGTGAATGCTTGAAAGTAGTTTAAGGCACTTTCAAAGGAAAGTGATTTTCTCTGAAAGGACAGAATTTAGAAAGTGATGCAACACTCCATTCACTTCGCACAGTGAATTGAAGTGTTGGAACAGACTGCTTCTCTTTCAGAGAAACGCATGTGGGTTTCTTCCTAATGCTTGTAAGTAGCTTCAGGCACTTTCAAAGGAAAGTGATTTTCTCTGAAAGGACAGCATTTAGAAAGTGAAGCAACACTCCATTCCCTTCGTGCAGTGAATTGAAGTGTTGGAACAGAGTTCTTCTCTTTCATAGAAACGCATTAGTGTTTCTTGTGAATGCTTGCAAGTGGCTTAAGGCACTTTCAAAGGAAAGTGATTTTCTCTGAAAGGACAGAATTTAGAAAGTGAAGCAACACTCCATTCACTTCGCACAGTGAATTGAAGTGTTTGAACAGTCTGCTTCTCTTTCAGAGAAACGCATGTGAGTTTCTTCCTAATGCTTGCAAGTAGCTTAAGGCACTTTCAAAGGAAAGTGATTTTCTCTGAAAGGACAGCATTTAGAAAGTGAGGCAACACTCCATTCACTTCGCACAGTGAATTGAAGTGTTGGAACAGACTGCTTCTCTTTCAGAGAAATGCATGTGAGTTTCTGTTGTATGCTTGTAAGTAGCTTAAGGCACTTTCAAAGGAAAGTGATTTTCTCTGAAAGGACAGCATTTAGAAAGTGAAGCAACACTCCATTCACTTCGCACAGTGAATTGAAGTATTGGAACAGACTGCTTCTCTTTCAGAGAAACGCATGTGAGTTTCTGGTGAATGCTTGTAAGTAGCTTAAGGCACTTTCAAAGGAAAGTGATTTTCTCTGAAAGGACAGCATTTAGAAAGTGAAGCAACACTCCATTCACTTCGCACAGTGAAATGAAGTGTTGGAACAGACTGCTTCTCTTTCAGAGAAACGCATGTGAGTTTCTTGTGAATTCTTGCAAGTTGCTTAAGGCACTTTCAAAGGAAAGTGATTTTCTCTGAAAGGACAGCATTTAGAAAGTGAAGCAACACTCCATTCACTTCGCACAGTGAATTGAAGTGTTGGAACAGACTGTTTCTCTTTCAGAGAAACGCATGTGAGTTTTTTGTGAATGCTTGAAAGTAGTTTAAGGCACTTTCAAAGGAAAGTGATTTTCTCTGAAAGGACAGAATTTAGAAAGTGAAGCAACACTCCATTCACTTCGCACAGTGAATTGAAGTGTTTGAAGAGTCTGCTTCTCTTTCAGAGAAACGCATGTGAGTTTCTTCCTAATGCTTGCAAGTAGCTTAAGGCACTTTCAAAGGAAAGTGATTTTCTCTGAAAGGACAGCATTTAGAAAGTGAAGCAACACTCCATTCACTTCGCACAGTGAATTGAAGTGTTGGAACAGACTGCTTCTCTTTCAGAGAAACGCATGTGAGTTTCTGGTGAATGCTTGTAAGAAGCTTAAGGCACTTTCAAAGGAAAGTGATTTTCTCTGAAAGGACAGCATTTAGAAACTGAAGCAACACTCCATTCACTTCGCACAGTGAATTGAAGTGTTGGAACAGACTGCTTCTCTTTCAGAGAAACGCATGTGAGTTTTTTGTGAATGCTTGAAAGTAGTTTAAGGCACTTTCAAAGGAAAGTGATTTTCTCTGAAAGGACAGAATTTAGAAAGAGATGCAACACTCCATTCACTTCGCACAGTGAATTGAAGTGTTGGAACAGACTGCTTCTCTTTCAGAGAAACGCATGTGAGTTTTTTGTGAATGCTTGAAAGTAGTTTAAGGCACTTTCAAAGGAAACTGATTTTCTCTGAAAGGACAGAATTTAGAAAGTGATGCAACACTCCATTCACTTCGCACAGTGAATTGAAGTGTTGGAACAGACTGCTTCTCTTTCAGAGAAACGCATGTTAGTTTCTGGTGAATGCTTGTAAGTAGCTTAAGGCACTTTCAAAGGAAAGTGATTTTCTCTGAAAGGACAGCATTTAGAAAGTGAAGCAACACTCCATTCACTTCGCACAGTGAATTGAAGTGTTGGAACAGACTGCTTCTCTTTCAGAGATATGAATGTGAGTTTCTGTTGAATGCTTGTAAGTAGCTTAAGGCACTTTCAAAGGAAAGTGATTTTCTTTGAAAGGACAGCATTTAGAAAGTGAAGCAACACTCCATTCACTTCGCAGAGTGAATTGAAGTATTGGAACAGACTGCTTCTCTTTCAGAGAAACGCATGTGAGTTTCTGGTGAATGCTTGCAAGTAGCTTAAGGCACTTTCAAAGGAAAGTGATTTTCTCTGAAAGGACAGCATTTAGAAAGTGAAGCAACACTCCATTCACTTCGCACAGTGAATTGAATTGTTGGAACAAACTGCTTCTCTTTCAGAGAAACGCATGTGAGTTTCTTGTGAATTCTTGCAAGTTGCTTAAGGCACTTTCAAAGGAAAGTGATTTTCTCTGAAAGGACAGCATTTAGAAACTGAAGCAACACTCCATTCACTTCGCACAGTGAATTGAAGTGTTGGAACAGACTGCTTCTCTTTAAGAGAAACGCATGTGAGTTTTTTGTGAATGCTTGAAAGTAGTTTAAGGCACTTTCAAAGGAAAGTGATTTTCTCTGAAAGGACAGAATTTAGAAAGTGATGCAACACTCCATTCACTTCGCACAGTGAATTGAAGTGTTGGAACAGACTGCTTCTCTTTCAGAGAAACGCATGTGAGTTTCTTCCTAATGCTTGTAAGTAGCTTCAGGCACTTTCAAAGGAAAGTGATTTTCTCTGAAAGGACAGCATTTAGAAAGTGAAGCAACACTCCATTCCCTTCGTGCAGTGAATTGAAGTGTTGGAACAGAGTTCTTCTCTTTCATAGAAACGCATTAGTGTTTCTTGTGAATGCTTGCAAGTGGCTTAAGGCACTTTCAAAGGAAAGTGATTTTCTCTGAAAGGACAGCATTTAGAAAGTGAAGCAACACTCCATTCACTTTGTACAGTGAATTCAAGTGTTGGAACAGACTGCTTCTCTTTCAGAGAAATGCATGTGAGTTTCTGTTGAATGCTTGTAAGTAGCTTAAGGCACTCTCAAAGGAAAGTGATTTTCTCTGAAAGGACAGCATTTAGAAAGTGAAGCAACACTCCATTCACTTTGCAGAGTGAATTGAAGTATTGGAACAGACTGCTTCTCTTTCAGAGAAACGCATGTGAGTTTCTGGTGAATGCTTGTAAGTAGCTTAAGGCACTTTCAAAGGAAAGTGATTTTCTCTGAAAGGACAGCATTTAGAAAGTGAAGAAACACTCCATTCACTTCGCACAGTGAATTGAAGTGTTGGAACAGACTGCTTCTCTTTCAGAGAAACGCATGTGAGTTTTTTGTGAATGCTTGAAAGTAGTTTAAGGCACTTTCAAAGGAAAGTGATTTTCTCTGAAAGGACAGAATTTAGAAAGTGAAGCAACACTCCATTCACTTCGCACAGTATATTGAAGTGTTTGAACAGTCTGCTTCTCTTTCAGAGAAACGCATGTGAGTTTCTTCCTAATGCTTGCAAGTAGCTTAAGGCACTTTCAAAGGAAAGTGATTTTCTCTGAAAGGACAGCATTTAGAAAGTGAAGCAACACTCCATTCACTTCGCACAGTGAATTGAAGTGTTGGAACAGACTGCTTCTCTTTCAGAGAAACGCATGTGAGTTTCTGGTGAATGCTTGTAAGAAGCTGAAGGCACTTTCAAAGGAAAGTGATTTTCTCTGAAAGGACAGCATTTAGAAACTGAAGCAACACTCCATTCACTTCGCACAGTGAATTGAAGTGTTGGAACAGACTGCTTCTCTTTAAGAGAAACGCATGTGAGTTTTTTTTGAATGCTTGAAAGTAGTTTAAGGCACTTTCAAAGGAAAGTGATTTTCTCTGAAAGGACAGAATTTAGAAAGTGATGCAACACTCCATTCACTTCGCACAGTGAATTGAAGTGTTGGAACAGACTGCTTCTCTTTCAGAGAAACGCATGTGAGTTTCTTCCTAATGCTTGTAAGTAGCTTCAGGCACTTTCAAAGGAAAGTGATTTTCTCTGAAAGGACAGCATTTAGAAAGTGAAGCAACACTCCATTCCCTTCGTGCAGTGAATTGAAGTGTTGGAACAGAGCTCTTCTCTTTCATAGAAACGCATTAGTGTTTCTTGTGAATGCTTGCAAGTGGCTTAAGGCACTTTCAAAGGAAAGTGATTTTCTCTGAATGGACAGCATTTAGAAAGTGAAGCAACACTCCATTCACTTTGTACAGTGAATTGAAGTGTTGGAACAGACTGCCTCTCTTTCAGAGAAATGCATGTGAGTTTCTGTTGAATGCTTGTCTGTAGCTTAAGGCTCTTTCAAAGGAAAGTGATTTTCTCTGAAAGGACAGCATTTAGAAAGTAAAGCAACACTCCATACACTTCGCACAGTGAATTGAAGTGTTGGAACAGACTGCTTCTCTTTCAGAGAAACGCATGTGAGTTTCTTGTGAACTCTTGCAGGTTGCTTAAGGCACTTTCAAAGGAAAGTGATTTTCTCTGAAAGGACAGCATTTAGAAAGTGAAGCAACACTCCATTCACTTCGCACAGTGAATTGAAGTGTTGGAACAGAATGCTTCACTTTCAGAATTACGCATGTGAGTTTTTTGTGAATGCTTGAAAGTAGTTTAAGGCACTTTCAAAGGAAAGTGATTTTCTCTGAAAGGACAGAATTTAGAAAGTGAAGCAACACTCCATTCACTTCGCACAGTGAATTGAAGTGTTTGAACAGACTGCTTCTCTTTCAGAGAAACGCATGTGAGTTTCTTCCTAATGCTTGCAAGTAGCTTAAGGCACTTTCAAAGGAAAGTGATTTTCTCTGAAAGGACAGCATTTAGAAAGTGGGGCAACACTCCATTCACTTCGCACAGTGAATTGAAGTGTTGGAACAGACTGCTTCTCTTTCAGAGAAATGCATGTGAG
The DNA here is from genome assembly GCF_982192425.1 of Myodes glareolus. Lineage (NCBI taxonomy): Eukaryota > Metazoa > Chordata > Mammalia > Rodentia > Cricetidae > Myodes > Myodes glareolus. The sequence continues at coordinate 2,453,075 of NW_028263213.1, forward strand.
TTTCTGTTGAATGCTTGTAAGTAGCTTAAGGCACTTTCAAAGGAAAGTGATTTTCTCTGAAAGGACAGCATTTAGAAAGTGAAGCAACACTCCATTCACTTCGCAGAGTGAATTGAAGTATTGGAACAGACTGCTTCTCTTTCAGAGAAACGCATGTGAGTTTCTGGTGAATGCTTGTAAGTAGCTTAAGGCACTTTCAAAGGAAAGTGATTTTCTCTGAAAGGACAGCATTTAGAAAGTGAAGCAACACTCCATTCACTTCGCACAGTGAATGGAAGTGTTGGAACAGACTGCTTCTCTTTCAGAGAAACGCATGTGAGTTTTTTGTGAATGCTTGAAAGTAGTTTAAGGCACTTTCAAAGGAAAGTGATTTTCTCTGAAAGGACAGAATTTAGAAAGTGAAGCAACTCTCCATTCACTTCGCACAGTGAATTGAAGTGTTTGAACAGTCTGCTTCTCTTTCAGAGAAACGCATGTGAGTTTCTTCCTAATGCTTGCAAGTAGCTTAAGGCACTTTCAAAGGAAAGTGATTTTCTCTGAAAGGACAGCATTTAGAAAGTGAAGCAACACTCCATTCACTTCGCACAGTGAATTGAAGTGTTGGAACAGACTGCTTCTCTTTCAGAGAAACGCATATGAGTTTCTGGTGAATGCTTGTAAGAAGCTTAAGGCACTTTCAAAGGAAAGTGATTTTCTCTGAAAGGACAGCATTTAGAAACTGAAGCAACACTCCATTCACTTCGCACAGTGAATTGAAGTGTTGGAACAGACTGCTTCTCTTTCAGAGAAACGCATGTGAGTTTTTTGTGAATGCTTGAAAGTAGTTTAAGGCACTTTCAAAGGAAAGTGATTTTCTCTGAAAGGACAGAATTTAGAAAGAGATGCAACACTCCATTCACTTCGCACAGTGAATTGAAGTGTTGGAACAGACTGCTTCTCTTTCAGAGAAACGCATGTGAGTTTCTTCCTAATGCTTGTAAGTATCTTAAGGCACTTTCAAAGGAAAGTGATTTTCTCTGAAAGGACAGCATTTAGAAAGTGAAGCAACACTCCATTCCCTTCGTGCAGTGAATTGAAGTGTTGGAACAGACTGCTTCTCTTTCAGAGAAATGCATGTGAGTTTCTGTTGAATGCTTGTAAGTAGCTTAAGGCACTTTCAAAGGAAAGTGATTTTCTCTGAAAGGACAGCATTTAGAAAGTGAAGCACCACTCCATTCACTTCGCACAGTGAATTGAAGTGTTGGAACAGACTGCTTCTCTTTCAGAGAAACGCATGTGAGTTTCTTGTGAATTCTTGCAAGTTGCTTAAGGCACTTTCAAAGGAATGTGATTTTCTCTGAAAGGACAGCATTTAGAAAGTGAAGCAACACTCCATTCACTTCGCACAGTGAATTGAAGTGTTGGAACAGACTGCTTCTCTTTCAGAGAAACGCATGTGAGTTTTTTGTGAATGCTTGAAAGTAGTTTAAGGCACTTTAAAAAAGTGATTTTCTCTGAAAGGACAGAATTTAGAAAGTGAAGCAACACTCCATTCACTTCGCACAGTGAATTGAAGTGTTTGAACAGTCTGCTTCTCTTTCAGAGAAACGCATGTGAGTTTCTTCCTAATGCTTGCAAGTAGCTTAAGGCACTTTCAAAGGAAAGTGATTTTCTCTGAAAGGACAGCATTTAGAAAGTGAAGCAACACTCCATTCACTTCGCACAGTGAATTGAAGTGTTGGAACAGACTGCTTCTCTTTCAGAGAAACGCATGTGAGTTTCTGGTGAATGCTTGTAAGAAGCTTAAGGCACTTTCAAAGGAAAGTGATTTTCTCTGAAAGGACAGCATTTAGAAAGTGAAGCAACACTCCATTCCCTTCGTGCAGTGAATTGAAGTGTTGGTACAGAGTGCTTCACTTTCATAGAAATGCATTAGTGTTTCTTGTGAATGCTTGCAAGTGGCTTAAGGCACTTTCAAAGGAAAGTGATTTTCTCTGAAAGGACAGCATTTAGAAACTGAAGCAACACTCCATTCACTTCGAAAAGTGAATTGAAGTGTTGGAACAGTCTGCTTCTCTTTCAGAGAAACGCATGTGAGCTTCTTCCTAATGCTTGCAAGTAGCTTAAGGCACTTTCAAAGGAAAGTGATTTTCTCTGAAAGGACAGCATTTAGAAAGTGAAGCAACACTCCATTCACTTCGCACAGTGAATTGAAGTGTTGGAACAGACTGCTTCTCTTTCAGAGAAACGCATGTGAGTTTCTTGTGAATTCTTGCAAGTTGCTTAAGGCACTTTCAAAGGAAAGTGATTTTCTCTGAAAGGACAGCATTTAGAAAGTGAAGCAACACTCCATTCACTTCGCACAGTGAATTGAAGTGTTGGAACAGACTGCTTCTCTTTCAGAGAAACGCATGTGAGTTTTTTGTGAATGCTTGAAAGTAGTTTAAGGCACTTTCAAAGGAAAGTGATTTTCTCTGAAAGGACAGAATTTAGAAAGTGAAGCAACACTCCATTCACTTTGCACAGTGAATTGAAGTGTTTGAACAGTCTGCTTCTCTTTCAGAGAAACGCATGTGAGTTTCTTCCTAATGCTTGCAAGTAGCTTAAGGCACTTTCAAAGGAAAGTGATTTTCTCTGAAAGGACAGCATTTAGAAAGTGAAGCAACACTCCATTCCCTTCGTGCAGCGAATTGAAGTGTTGGTACAGAGTGCTTCTCTTTCATAGAAACGCATTAGTGTTTCTTGTGAATGCTTGCAAGTGGCTTAAGGCACTTTCAAAGGAAAGTGATTTTCTCTGAAAGGACAGCATTTAGAAACTGAAGCAACACTCCATTCACTTCGCACAGTGAATTGAAGTGTTGGAACAGACTGCTTCTCTTTCAGAGAAACGCATGTGAGATTCTTGTGAATTCTTGCAAGTTGCTTAAGGCACTTTCAAAGGAAAGTGATTTTCTCTGAAAGGACAGCATTTAGAAAGTGAAGCAACATTCCATTCACTTCGCACAGTGAATTGAAGTGTTGGAACAGACTGCTTCTCTTTCAGAGAAACGCATGTGAGTTTTTTGTGAATGCTTGAAAGTAGTTTAAGGCACTTTCAAAGGAAAGTGATTTTCTCTGAAAGGACAGAATTTAGAAAGTGATGCAACACTCCATTCACTTCGCACAGTGAATTGAAGTGTTGGAACAGACTGCTTCTCTTTCAGAGAAACGCATGTGAGTTTCTTCCTAATGCTTGTAAGTAGCTTCAGGCACTTTCAAAGGAAAGTGATTTTCTCTGAAAGGACAGCATTTAGAAAGTGAAGCAACACTCCATTCCCTTCGTGCAGTGAATTGAAGTGTTGGAACAGAGTGCTTCTCTTTCATAGAAACGCATTAGTGTTTCTTGTGAATGCTTGCAAGTGGCTTAAGGCACTTTCAAAGGAAAGTGATTTTCTCTGAAAGGACAGCATTTAGAAAGTGAAGCAACACTCCATTCACTTCGCACAGTGAATTGAAGTGTTGGAACAGACTGCTTCTCTTTCAGAGAAACGCATGTGAGTTTCTTGTGAATTCTTGCAAGTTGCTTAAGGCCCTTTCAAAGGAAAGTGATTTTCTCTGAAAGGACAGCATTTAGAAAGTGAAGCAACACTCCATTCACTTCGCACAGTGAATTGAAGTGTTGGAACAGACTGCTTCTCTTTCAGAGAAACGCATGTGAGTTTTTTGTGAATGCTTGAAAGTAGTTTAAGGCACTTTCAAAGGAAAGTGATTTTCTCTGAAAGGACAGAATTTAGAAAGTGAAGCAACACTCCATTCACTTCGCACAGTGAATTGAAGTGTTTGAACAGTCTGCTTCTCTTTCAGAGAAACGCATGTGAGTTTCTTCCTAATGCTTGCAAGTAGCTTAAGGCACTTTCAAAGGAAAGTGATTTTCTCTGAAAGGACAGCATTTAGAAAGTGAAGCAACACTCCATTCCCTTCGTGCAGCGAATTGAAGTGTTGGTACAGAGTGCTTCTCTTTCATAGAAACGCATTAGTGTTTCTTGTGAATGCTTGCAAGTGGCTTAAGGCACTTTCAAAGGAAAGTGATTTTCTCTGAAAGGACAGCATTTAGAAAGTGAAGCAACACTCCATTCACTTCGCACAGTGAATTGAAGTGTTGGAACAGACTGCTTCTCTTTCAGAGAAACGCATGTGAGTTTCTTGTGAATTCTTGCAAGTTGCTTAAGGCACTTTCAAAGGAAAGTGATTTTCTCTGAAAGGACAGCATTTAGAAAGTGAAGCAACACTCCATTCACTTCGCATAGTGAATTGAAGTGTTGGAACAGACTGCTTCTCTTTCAGAGAAACGCATGTGAGTTTTTTGTGAATGCTTGAAAGTAGTTTAAGGCACTTTCAAAGGAAAGTGATTTTCTCTGAAAGGACAGAATTTAGAAAGTGATGCAACACTCCATTCACTTCGCACAGTGAATTGAAGTGTTGGAACAGACTGCTTCTCTTTCAGAGAAACGCATGTGAGTTTCTTCCTAATGCTTGTAAGTAGCTTCAGGCACTTTCAAAGGAAAGTGATTTTCTCTGAAAGGACAGCATTTAGAAAGTGAAGCAACACTCCATTCACTTCGCACAGTGAATTGAAGTGTTGGAACAGACTGCTCCTCTTTCCGAGAAACGCATGTGAGTTTCTTGTGAATTCTTGCAAGTTGCTTCAGGCACTTTCATAGGAAAGTGATTTTCTCTGAAAGGACAGCCTTTAGAAAGTGAAGCAACACTCCATTCACTTCGCACAGTGAATTGAAGTGTTGGAACAGACTGCTTCTCTTACAGAGAAACGCATGTGAGTTTCTTGTGAATTCTTGCAAGTTGCTTAAGGCACTTTCAAAGGAAAGTGATTTTCTCTGAAATGACAGCATTTAGAAAGTGAAGCAACACTCCATTCACTTCGCATAGTGAATTGAAGTGTTGGAACAGACTGCTTCTCTTTCAGAGAAACGCATGTGAGTTTTTTGTGAATGCTTGAAAGTAGTTTAAGGCACTTTCAAAGGAAAGTGATTTTCTCTGAAAGGACAGAATTTAGAAAGTGATGCAACACTCCATTCACTTCGCACAGTGAATTGAAGTGTTGGAACAGACTGCTTCTCTTTCAGAGAAACGCATGTGAGTTTCTTCCTAATGCTTGTAAGTAGCTTCAGGCACTTTCAAAGGTAAGTGATTTTCTCTGAAAGGACAGCATTTAGAAAGTGAAGCAACACTCCATTCACTTCGCACAGTGAATTGAAGTGTTGGAACCGACTGCTTCTCTTTCCGAGAAACGCATGTGAGTTTCTTGTGAATTCTTGCAAGTTGCTTAAGGCCCTTTCAAAGGAAAGTGATTTTCTCTGAAAGGACAGCATTTAGAAAGTGAAGCAACACTCCATTCACTTCGCACAGTGAATTGAAGTGTTGGAACAGACTGCTTCTCTTTCAGAGAAACGCATGTGAGTTTTTTGTGAATGCTTGAAAGTAGTTTAAGGCACTTTCAAAGGAAAGTGATTTTCTCTGAAAGGACAGAATTTAGAAAGTGAAGCAACACTCCATTCACTTCGCACAGTGAATTGAAGTGTTTGAACAGTCTGCTTCTCTTTCAGAGAAACGCATGTGAGTTTCTTCCTAATGCTTGCAAGTAGCTTAAGGCACTTTCAAAGGAAAGTGATTTTCTCTGAAAGGACAGCATTTAGAAAGTGAAGCAACACTCCATTCCCTTCGTGCAGTGAATTGAAGTGTTGGTACAGAGTGCTTATCTTTCATAGAAACGCATTAGTGTTTCTTGTGAATGCTTGCAAGTGGCTTAAGGCACTTTCAAAGGAAAGTGATTTTCTCTGAAAGGACAGCATTTAGAAACTGAAGGAACACTCCATTCACTTCGCACAGTGAATTGAAGTGTTGGAACAGACTGCTTCTCTTTCAGAGAAACGCATGTGAGTTTCTTGTGAATTCTTGCAAGTTGCTTAAGGCACTTTCAAAGGAAAGTGATTTTCTCTGAAATGACAGCATTTAGAAAGTGAAGCAACACTCCATTCACTTCGCATAGTGAATTGAAGTGTTGGAACAGACTGCTTCTCTTTCAGAGAAACGCATGTGAGTTTTTTGTGAATGCTTGAAAGTAGTTTAAGGCACTTTCAAAGGAAAGTGATTTTCTCTGAAAGGACAGCATTTAGAAAGTGAAGCAACACTCCATTCACTTCGCACAGTGAATTGAAGTGTTGGAACAGACTGCTTCTCTTTCAGAGAAACGCATGTGAGTTTCTTCCTAATGCTTGTAAGTAGCTTCAGGCACTTTCAAAGGAAAGTGATTTTCTCTGAAAGGACAGCATTTAGAAAGTGAAGCAACACTCCATTCCCTTCGTGCAGTGAATTGAAGTGTTGGAACAGAGTGCTTCTCTTTCATAGAAACGCATTAGTGTTTCTTGTGAATGCTTGCAAGTGGCTTAAGGCACTTTCAAAGGAAAGTGATTTTCTCTGAAAGGACAGCATTTAGAAAGTGAAGCAACACTCCATTCACTTTGTACAGTGAATTGAAGTGTTGGAACAGACTGCCTCTCTTTCAGAGAAATGCATGTGAGTTTCTGTTGAATGCTTGTCAGTAGCTTAAGGCTCTTTCAAAGGAAAGTGATTTTCTCTGAAAGGACAGCATTTAGAAAGTAAAGCAACACTCCATTCCCTTCGCGCAATGAATTGAAGTGTTGGCACAGACTGCTTCTCTTTCATAGAAACGCATTAGTGTTTCTTGTGAATGCTTGTAAGAAGCTTAAGGCACTTTCAAAGGAAAGTGATTTTCTCTGAAAGGACAGCATTTAGAAAGTGAAGCAACACTCCATTCACTTCGCACAGTGAATTGAAGTGTTGGAACAGACTGCTTCTCTTTCAGAGAAACGCATGTGAGTTTCTTGTGAATTCTTGCAAGTTGCTTAAGGCACTTTCAAAGGAAAGTGATTTTCTCTGAAAGGACAGCATTTAGAAAGTGAAGCAACACTCCATTCACTTCGCACAGTGAATTGAAGTATTGGAACAGACTGCTTCTCTTTCAGAGAAACGCATGTGAGTGTCTGGTGAATGCTTGTAAGTAGCTTAAGGCACTTTCAAAGGAAAGTGATTTTCTCTGAAAGGACAGCATTTAGAAAGTGAAGCAACACTCCATTCACTTCGCACAGTGAATTGAAGTGTTGGAACAGACTGCTTCTCTTTCAGAGAAACGCATGTGAGTTTTTTGTGAATGCTTGAAAGTAGTTTAAGGCACTTTCAAAGGAAAGTGATTTTCTCTGAAAGGACAGAATTTAGAAAGTGAAGCAACACTCCATTCACTTCGCACAGTGAATTGAAGTGTTTGAACAGTCTGCTTCTCTTTCAGAGAAACGCATGTGAGTTTCTTCCTAATGCTTGCAAGTAGCTTAAGGCACTTTCAAAGGAAAGTGATTTTCTCTGAAAGGACAGCATTTAGAAAGTGAAGCAACACTCCATTCACTTCGCACAGTGAATTGAAGTGTTGGAACAGACTGCTTCTCTTTCAGAGAAACGCATGTGAGTTTCTGGTGAATGCTTGTAAGAAGCTTAAGGCACTTTCAAAGGAAAGTGATTTTCTCTGAAAGGACAGCATTTAGAAACTGAAGCAACACTCCATTCACTTCGCACAGTGAATTGAAGTGTTGGAACAGACTGCTTCTCTTTAAGAGAAACGCATGTGAGTTTTTTGTGAATGCTTGAAAGTAGTTTAAGGCACTTTCAAAGGAAAGTGATTTTCTCTGAAAGGACAGAATTTAGAAAGAGATGCAACACTCCATTCACTTCGCACAGTGAATTGAAGTGTTGGAACAGACTGCTTCTCTTTCAGAGAAACGCATGTGAGTTTCTTCCTAATGCTTGTAAGTATCTTAAGGCACTTTCAAAGGACAGTGATTTTCTCTGAAAGGACAGCATTTAGAAAGTGAAGCAACACTCCATTCCCTTCGTGCAGTGAATTGAAGTGTTGGAACAGAGTGCTTCTCTTTCATAGAAACGCATTAGTGTTTCTTGTGAATGCTTGCAAGTGGCTTAAGGCACTTTCAAAGGAAAGTGATTTTCTCTGAAAGGACAGCATTTAGAAACTGAAGCAACACTCCATTCACTTCGCACAGTGAATTGAAGTGTTGGAACAGACTGCTTCTCTTTCAGAGAAACGCATGTGAGTTTTTTGTGAATGCTTGAAAGTAGTTTAAGGCACTTTCAAAAAAGTGATTTTCTCTGAAAGGACAGAATTTAGAAAGTGAAGCAACACTCCATTCACTTCGCACAGTGAATTGAAGTGTTTGAACAGTCTGCTTCTCTTTCAGAGAAACGCATGTGAGTTTCTTCCTAATGCTTGCAAGTAGCTTAAGGCACTTTCAAAGGAAAGTGATTTTCTCTGAAAGGACAGCATTTAGAAAGTGAAGCAACACTCCATTCACTTCGCACAGTGAATTGAAGTGTTGGAACAGACTGCTTCTCTTTCAGAGAAACGCATGTGAGTTTCTGGTGAATGCTTGTAAGAAGCTTAAGGCACTTTCAAAGGAAAGTGATTTTCTCTGAAAGGACAGCATTTAGAAAGTGAAGCAACACTCCATTCCCTTCGTGCAGTGAATTGAAGTGTTGGTACAGAGTGCTTCTCTTTCATAGAAACGCATTAGTGTTTCTTGTGAATGCTTGCAAGTGGCTTAAGGCACTTTCAAAGGAAAGTGATTTTCTCTGAAAGGACAGCATTTAGAAACTGAAGCAACACTCCATTCACTTCGAAATGTGAATTGAAGTGTTGGAACAGTCTGCTTCTCTTTCAGAGAAACGCATGTGAGCTTCTTCCTAATGCTTGCAAGTAGCTTAAAGCACTTTCAAAGGAAAGTGATTTTCTCTGAAAGGACAGCATTTAGAAAGTGAAGCAACACTCCATTCACTTCGCACAGTGAATTGAAGTGTTGGAACAGACTGCTTCTCTTTCAGAGAAATGCATGTGAGTTTCTGTTGAATGCTTGTAAGTAGCTTAAGGCACTTTCAAAGGAAAGTGATTTTCTCTGAAAGGACAGCATTTAGAAATTGAAGCAACACTCCATTCACATCGCACAGTGAATTGAAGTGTTGGAACAGAGTGCTTCTCTTTCATAGAAACGCATTAGTGTTTCTTGTGAATGCTTGCAAGTGGCTTAAGGCACTTTCAAAGGAAAGTGATTTTCTCTGAAAGGACAGCATTTAGAAAGTGAAGCAACACTCCATTCACTTCGCACAGTGAATTGAAGTGTTGGAACAGACTGCTTCTCTTTCCGAGAAACGCATGTGAGTTTCTTGTGAATTCTTGCAAGTTGCTTCAGGCACTTTCATAGGAAAGTGATTTTCTCTGAAAGGACAGCATTTAGAAAGTGAAGCAACACTCCATTCACTTTGTACAGTGAAATGAAGTGTTGGGACAGACTGCCTCTCTTTCAGAGAAATGCATGTGAGTTTCTGTTGAATGCTTGTCAGTAGCTTAAGGCTCTTTCAAAGGAAAGTGATTTTCTCTGAAAGGACAGCATTTAGAAAGTAAAGCAACAATCCATTCCCTTCGCGCAATGAATTGAAGTGTTGGAACAGACTGCTTTTCTTTCATAGAAACGCATTAGTGTTTCTTGTGAATGCTTGTAAGAAGCTTAAGGCACTTTCAAAGGAAAGTGATTTTCTCTGAATGGACAGCATTTAGAAAGTGAAGCAACACTCCATTCACTTCGCACAGTGAATTGAAGTGTTGGAACAGACTGCTTCTCTTTCAGAGAAACGCATGTGAGTTTCTTGTGAATTCTTGCAAGTTGCTTAAGGCACTTTCAAAGAAAAGTGATTTTCTCTGAAAGGACAGCATTTAGAAAGTGAAGCAACACTCCATTCACTTCGCACAGTGAATTGAAGTGTTGGAACAGACTGCTTCTCTTTCAGAGAAACGCATGTGAGTTTCTGGTGAATGCTTGTAAGAAGCTTAAGGCACTTTCAAAGGAAAGTGATTTTCTCTGAAAGGACAGCATTTAGAAAGTGAAGCAACACTCCATTCACTTCGCACAGTGAATTGAAGTGTTGGAACAGACTGCTTCTCTTTAAGAGAAACGCATGTGAGTTTTTTGTGAATGCTTGAAAGTAGTTTAAGGCACTTTCAAAGGAAAGTGATTTTCTCTGAAAGGACAGAATTTAGAAAGAGATGCAACACTCCATTCACTTCGCACAGTGAATTGAAGTGTTGGAACAGACTGCTTCTCTTTCAGAGAAACGCATGTGAGTTTCTGGTGAATGCCTGTAAGTAGCTTAAGGCACTTTCAAAGTAAAGTGATTTTCTCTGAAAGGACAGCATTTAGAAAGTGAAGCAACACTCCATTCACTTCGCAGAGTGAATTGAAGTATTGGAACAGACTGCTTCTCTTTCAGAGAAACGCATGTGAGTTTCTGGTGAATGCTTGTAAGTAGCTTAAGGCACTTTCAAAGGAAAGTGATTTTCTCTGAAAGGACAGCATTTAGAAAGTGAAGCAACACTCCATTCACTTCGCACAGTGAATTGAAGTGTTGGAACAGACTGCTTCTCTTTCAGAGAAACGCATGTGAGTTTCTTGTGAATTCTTGCAAGTTGCTTAAGGCACTTTCAAAGGAAAGTGATTTTCTCTGAAAGGACAGCATTTAGAAAGTGAAGCAACACTCCATTCACTTCGCACAGTGAATTGAAGTGTTGGAACAGACTGCTTCTCTTTCAGAGAAACGCATGTGAGTTTTTTGTGAATGCTTGAAAGTAGTTTAAGGCACTTTCAAAGGAAAGTGATTTTCTCTGAAAGGACAGAATTTAGAAAGTGATGCAACACTCCATTCACTTCGCACAGTGAATTGAAGTGTTGGAACAGACTGCTTCTCTTTCAGAGAAACGCATGTGGGTTTCTTCCTAATGCTTGTAAGTAGCTTCAAGCACTTTCAAAGGAAAGTGATTTTCTCTGAAAGGACAGCATTTAGAAAGTGAAGCAACACTCCATTCCCTTCGTGCAGTGAATTGAAGTGTTGGAACAGAGTTCTTCTCTTTCATAGAAACGCATTAGTGTTTCTTGTGAATGCTTGCAAGTGGCTTAAGGCACTTTCAAAGGAAAGTGATTTTCTCTGAAAGGACAGCATTTAGAAAGTGAAGCAACACTCCATTCACTTTGTACAGTGAATTGAAGTGTTGGAACAGACTGCCTCTCTTTCAGAGAAATGCATGTGAGTTTCTGTTGAATGCTTGTCAGTAGCTTAAGGCTCTTTCAAAGGAAAGTGATTTTCTCTGAAAGGACAGCATTTAGAAAGTAAAGCAACACTCCATTCACTTCGCACAGTGAATTGAAGTGTTGGAACAGACTGCTTCTCTTTCAGAGAAACGCATGTGAGTTTCTTGTGAACTCTTTCAGGTTGCTTAAGGCACTTTCAAAGGAAAGTGATTTTCTCTGAAAGGACAGCATTTAGAAAATGAAGCAACACTCCATTCACTTCGCACAGTGAATTGAAGTGTTGGAACAGACTGCTTCTCTTTCAGAGAAACGCATGTGAGTTTTTTGTGAATGCTTGAAAGTAGTTTAAGGCACTTTCAAAGGAAAGTGATTTTCTCTGAAAGGACAGAATTTAGAAAGTGAAGCAACACTCCATTCACTTCGCACAGTGAATTGAAGTGTTTGAACAGTCTGCTTCTCTTTCAGAGAAACGCATGTGAGTTTCTGGTGAATGCTTGTAAGAAGCTTAAGGCACTTTCAAAGGAAAGTGATTTTCTCTGAACGGACAGCATTTAGAAAGTGAAGCAACACTCCATTCACTTCGCACAGTGAATTGAAGTGTTGGAACAGACTGCTTCTCTTTAAGAGAAACGCATGTGAGTTTTTTGTGAATGCTTGAAAGTAGTTTAAGGCACTTTCAAAGGAAAGTGATTTTCTCTGAAAGGACAGAATTTAGAAAGAGATGCAACACTCCATTCACTTCGCACAGTGAATTGAAGTGTTGGAACAGACTGCTTCTCTTTCAGAGAAACGCATGTGAGTTTCTGGTGAATGCCTGTAAGTAGCTTAAGGCACTTTCAAAGGAAAGTGATTTTCTCTGAAAGGACAGCATTTAGAAAGTGAAGCAACACTCCATTCACTTCGCACAGTGAATTGAAGTGTTGGAACAGACTGCTTCTCTTTCAGTGAAATGCATGTGAGTTTCTGTTGAATGCTTGTAAGTAGCTTAAGGCACTTTCAAAGGAAAGTGATTTTCTCTGAAAGGACAGCATTTAGAAAGTGAAGCAACACTCCATTCACTTCGCAGAGTGAATTGAAGTATTGGAACAGACTGCTTCTCTTTCAGAGAAACGCATGTGAGTTTCTGGTGAATGCTTGTAAGTAGCTTAAGGCACTTTCAAAGGAAAGTGATTTTCTCTGAAAGGACAGCATTTAGAAAGTGAAGCAACACTCCATTCACTTCGCACAGTGAATTGAAGTGTTGGAACAGACTGCTTCTCTTTCAGAGAAACGCATGTGAGTTTTTTGTGAATGCTTGAAAGTAGTTTAAGGCACTTTCAAAGGAAAGTGATTTTCTCTGAAAGGACAGAATTTAGAAAGTGAAGCAACACTCCATTCACTTCGCACAGTGAATTGAAGTGTTTGAACAGTCTGCTTCTCTTTCAGAGAAACGCATGTGAGTTTCTTCCTAATGCTTGCAAGTAGCTTAAGGCACTTTCAAAGGAAAGTGATTTTCTCTGAAAGGACAGCATTTAGAAAGTGAAGCAACACTCCATTCACTTCGCGCAGTGAATTGAAGTGTTGGAACAGACTGCTTCTCTTTCAGAGAAACGCATGTGAGTTTCTGGTGAATGCTTGTAAGAAGCTTAAGGCACTTTCAAAGGAAAGTGATTTTCTCTGAAAGGACAGCATTTAGAAAGTGAAGCAACACTCCATTCACTTCGCACAGTGAATTGAAGTGTTGGAACAGACTGCTTCTCTTTCAGAGAAACGCATGTGATTTTTTTGTGAATGCTTGAAAGTAGTTTAAGGCACTTTCAAAGGAAAGTGATTTTCTCTGAAAGGACAGAATTTAGAAAGAGATGCAACACTCCATTCACTTCGCACAGTGAATTGAAGTGTTGGAACAGACTGCTTCTCTTTCAGAGAAACGCATGTGAGTTTTTTGTGAATGCTTGAAAGTAGTTTAAGGCACTTTCAAAGGAAACTGATTTTCTCTGAAAGGACAGAATTTAGAAAGTGATGCAACACTCCATTCACTTCGCACAGTGAATTGAAGTGTTGGAACAGACTGCTTCTCTTTCAGAGAAACGCATGTTAGTTTCTGGTGAATGCTTGTAAGTAGCTTAAGGCACTTTCAAAGGAAAGTGATTTTCTCTGAAAGGACAGCATTTAGAAAGTGAAGCAACACTCCATTCACTTCGCACAGTGAATTGAAGTGTTGGAACAGACTGCTTCTCTTTCAGAGAAATGAATGTGAGTTTCTGTTGAATGCTTGTAAGTAGCTTAAGGCACTTTCAAAGGAAAGTGATTTTCTTTGAAAGGACAGCATTTAGAAAGTGAAGCAACACTCCATTCACTTCGCAGAGTGAATTGAAGTATTGGAACAGACTGCTTCTCTTTCAGAGAAACGCATGTGAGTTTCTGGTGAATGCTTGCAAGTAGCTTAAGGCACTTTCAAAGGAAAGTGATTTTCTCTGAAAGGACAGCATTTAGAAAGTGAAGCAACACTCCATTCACTTCGCACAGTGAATTGAATTGTTGGAACAAACTGCTTCTCTTTCAGAGAAACGCATGTGAGTTTCTTGTGAATTCTTGCAAGTTGCTTAAGGCACTTTCAAAGGAAAGTGATTTTCTCTGAAAGGACAGCATTTAGAAACTGAAGCAACACTCCATTCACTTCGCACAGTGAATTGAAGTGTTGGAACAGACTGCTTCTCTTTAAGAGAAACGCATGTGAGTTTCTGTTGAATGCTTGTAAGTAGTTTAAGGCACTTTCAAAGGAAAGTGATTTTCTCTGAAAGGACAGAATTTAGAAAGTGATGCAACACTCCATTCACTTCGCACAGTGAATTGAAGTGTTGGAACAGACTGCTTCTCTTTAAGAGAAACGCATGTGAGTTTTTTTTGAATGCTTGAAAGTAGTTTAAGGCACTTTCAAAGGAAAGTGATTTTCTCTGAAAGGACAGCATTTAGAAAGTGAAGCAACACTCCATTCACTTCGCACAGTGAATTGAAGTGTTGGAACAGAATGCTTCACTTTCAGAATTACGCATGTGAGTTTTTTGTGAATGCTTGAAAGTAGTTTAAGGCACTTTCAAAGGAAAGTGATTTTCTCTGAAAGGACAGAATTTAGAAAGTGAAGCAACACTCCATTCACTTCGCACAGTGAATTGAAGTGTTTGAACAGACTGCTTCTCTTTCAGAGAAACGCATGTGAGTTTCTTCCTAATGCTTGCAAGTAGCTTAAGGCACTTTCAAAGGAAAGTGATTTTCTCTGAAAGGACAGCATTTAGAAAGTGGGGCAACACTCCATTCACTTCGCACAGTGAATTGAAGTGTTGGAACAGACTGCTTCTCTTTCAGAGAAATGCATGTGAGTTTCTGTTGAATGCTTGTAAGTAGCTTAAGGCACTTTCAAAGGAAAGTGATTTTCTCTGAAAGGACAGCATTTAGAAAGTGAAGCAACACTCCATTCACTTCGCAGAGTGAATTGAAGTATTGGAACAGACTGCTTCTCTTTCAGAGAAACGCATGTGAGTTTCTGGTGAATGCTTGTAAGTAGCTTAAGGCACTTTCAAAGGAAAGTGATTTTCTCTGAAAGGACAGCATTTAGAAAGTGAAGCAACACTCCATTCACTTCGCACAGTGAATTGAAGTGTTGGAACAGACTGCTTCTCTTTCAGAGAAACGCATGTGAGTTTTTTGTGAATGCTTGAAAGTAGTTTAAGGCACTTTCAAAGGAAAGTGATTTTCTCTGAAAGGACAGAATTTAGAAAGTGAAGCAACTCTCCATTCACTTCGCACAGTGAATTGAAGTGTTTGAACAGTCTGCTTCTCTTTCAGAGAAACGCATGTGAGTTTCTTCCTAATGCTTGCAAGTAGCTTAAGGCACTTTCAAAGGAAAGTGATTTTCTCTGAAAGGACAGCATTTAGAAAGTGAAGCAACACTCCATTCACTTCGCACAGTGAATTGAAGTGTTGGAACAGACTGCTTCTCTTTCAGAGAAACGCATGTGAGTTTCTGGTGAATGCTTGTAAGAAGCTTAAGGCACTTTCAAAGGAAAGTGATTTTCTCTGAAAGGACAGCATTTAGAAACTGAAGCAATACTCCATTCACTTCGCACAGTGAATTGAAGTGTTGGAACAGACTGCTTCTCTTTAAGAGAAACGCATGTGAGTTTTTTGTGAATGCTTGAAAGTAGTTTAAGGCACTTTCAAAGGAAAGTGATTTTCTCTGAAAGGACAGAATTTAGAAAGAGATGCAACACTCCATTCACTTCGCACAGTGAATTGAAGTGTTGGAACAGACTGCTTCTCTTTCAGAGAAACGCATGTGAGTTTCTTCCTAATGCTTGTAAGTATCTTAAGGCACTTTCAAAGGAAAGTGATTTTCTCTGAAAGGACAGAATTTAGAAAGTGAAGCAACACTCCATTCCCTTCGTGCAGTGAATTGAAGTGTTGGAACAGACTGCTTCTCTTTCAGAGAAATGCATGTGAGTTTCTGTTGAATGCTTGTAAGTAGCTTAAGGCACTTTCAAAGGAAAGTGATTTTCTCTGAAAGGACAGCATTTAGAAAGTGAAGCACCACTCCATTCACTTCGCACAGTGAATTGAAGTGTTGAAACAGACTGCTTCTCTTTCAGAGAAACGCATGTGAGTTTCTTGTGAATTCTTGCAAGTTGCTTAAGGCACTTTCAAAGGAATGTGATTTTCTCTGAAAGGACAGCATTTAGAAAGTGAAGCAACACTCCATTCACTTCGCACAGTGAATTGAAGTGTTGGAACAGACTGCTTCTCTTTCAGAGAAACGCATGTGAGTTTTTTGTGAATGCTTGAAAGTAGTTTAAGGCACTTTAAAAAAGTGATTTTCTCTGAAAGGACAGAATTTAGAAAGTGAAGCAACACTCCATTCACTTCGCACAGTGAATTGAAGTGTTTGAACAGTCTGCTTCTCTTTCAGAGAAACGCATGTGAGTTTCTTCCTAATGCTTGCAAGTAGCTTAAGGCACTTTCAAAGGAAAGTGATTTTCTCTGAAAGGACAGCATTTAGAAAGTGAAGCAACACTCCATTCACTTCGCACAGTGAATTGAAGTGTTGGAACAGACTGCTTCTCTTTCAGAGAAACGCATGTGAGTTTCTGGTGAATGCTTGTAAGAAGCTTAAGGCACTTTCAAAGGAAAGTGATTTTCTCTGAAAGGACAGCATTTAGAAAGTGAAGCAACACTCCATTCCCTTCGTGCAGTGAATTGAAGTGTTGGTACAGAGTGCTTCTCTTTCATAGAAATGCATTAGTGTTTCTTGTGAATGCTTGCAAGTGGCTTAAGGCACTTTCAAAGGAAAGTGATTTTCTCTGAAAGGACAGCATTTAGAAACTGAAGCAACACGCCATTCACTTCGAAAAGTGAATTGAAGTGTTGGAACAGTCTGCTTCTCTTTCAGAGAAACGCATGTGAGCTTCTTCCTAATGCTTGCAAGTAGCTTAAGGCACTTTCAAAGGAAAGTGATTTTCTCTGAAAGGACAGCATTTAGAAAGTGAAGCAACACTCCATTCACTTCGCACAGTGAATTGAAGTGTTGGAACAGACTGCTTCTCTTTCAGAGAAACGCATGTGAGTTTCTTGTGAATTCTTGCAAGTTGCTTAAGGCACTTTCAAAGGAAAGTGATTTTCTCTGAAAGGACAGCATTTAGAAAGTGAAGCAACACTCCATTCACTTCGCACAGTGAATTGAAGTGTTGGAACAGACTGCTTCTCTTTCAGAGAAACGCATGTGAGTTTTTTGTGAATGCTTGAAAGTAGTTTAAGGCACTTTCAAAGGAAAGTGATTTTCTCTGAAAGGACAGAATTTAGAAAGTGAAGCAACACTCCATTCACTTTGCACAGTGAATTGAAGTGTTTGAACAGTCTGCTTCTCTTTCAGAGAAACGCATGTGAGTTTCTTCCTAATGCTTGCAAGTAGCTTAAGGCACTTTCAAAGGAAAGTGATTTTCTCTGAAAGGACAGCATTTAGAAAGTGAAGCAACACTCCATTCCCTTCGTGCAGCGAATTGAAGTGTTGGTACAGAGTGCTTCTCTTTCATAGAAACGCATTAGTGTTTCTTGTGAATGCTTGCAAGTGGCTTAAGGCACTTTCAAAGGAAAGTGATTTTCTCTGAAAGGACAGCATTTAGAAACTGAAGCAACACTCCATTCACTTCGCACAGTGAATTGAAGTGTTGGAACAGACTGCTTCTCTTTCAGAGAAACGCATGTGAGATTCTTGTGAATTCTTGCAAGTTGCTTAAGGCACTTTCAAAGGAAAGTGATTTTCTCTGAAAGGACAGCATTTAGAAAGTGAAGCAACACTCCATTCACTTCGCACAGTGAATTGAAGTGTTGGAACAGACTGCTTCTCTTTCAGAGAAACGCATGTGAGTTTTTTGTGAATGCTTGAAAGTAGTTTAAGGCACTTTCAAAGGAAAGTGATTTTCTCTGAAAGGACAGAATTTAGAAAGTGATGCAACACTCCATTCACTTCGCACAGTGAATTGAAGTGTTGGAACAGACTGCTTCTCTTTCAGAGAAACGCATGTGAGTTTCTTCCTAATGCTTGTAAGTAGCTTCAGGCACTTTCAAAGGAAAGTGATTTTCTCTGAAAGGACAGCATTTAGAAAGTGAAGCAACACTCCATTCCCTTCGTGCAGTGAATTGAAGTGTTGGAACAGAGTGCTTCTCTTTCATAGAAACGCATTAGTGTTTCTTGTGAATGCTTGCAAGTGGCTTAAGGCACTTTCAAAGGAAAGTGATTTTCTCTGAAAGGACAGCATTTAGAAAGTGAAGCAACACTCCATTCACTTCGCACAGTGAATTGAAGTGTTGGAACAGACTGCTTCTCTTTCAGAGAAACGCATGTGAGTTTCTTGTGAATTCTTGCAAGTTGCTTAAGGCCCTTTCAAAGGAAAGTGATTTTCTCTGAAAGGACAGCATTTAGAAAGTGAAGCAACACTCCATTCACTTCGCACAGTGAATTGAAGTGTTGGAACAGACTGCTTCTCTTTCAGAGAAACGCATGTGAGTTTTTTGTGAATGCTTGAAAGTAGTTTAAGGCACTTTCAAAGGAAAGTGATTTTCTCTGAAAGGACAGAATTTAGAAAGTGAAGCAACACTCCATTCACTTCGCACAGTGAATTGAAGTGTTTGAACAGTCTGCTTCTCTTTCAGAGAAACGCATGTGAGTTTCTTCCTAATGCTTGCAAGTAGCTTAAGGCACTTTCAAAGGAAAGTGATTTTCTCTGAAAGGACAGCATTTAGAAAGTGAAGCAACACTCCATTCCCTTCGTGCAGTGAATTGAAGTGTTGGTACAGAGTGCTTCTCTTTCATAGAAACGCATTAGTGTTTCTTGTGAATGCTTGCAAGTGGCTTAAGGCACTTTCAAAGGAAAGTGATTTTCTCTGAAAGGACAGCATTTAGAAACTGAAGCAACACTCCATTCACTTCGCACAGTGAATTGAAGTGTTGGAACAGACTGCTTCTCTTTCAGAGAAACGCATGTGAGTTTCTTGTGAATTCTTGCAAGTTGCTTAAGGCACTTTCAAAGGAAAGTGATTTTCTCTGAAAGGACAGCATTTAGAAAGTGAAGCAACACTCCATTCACTTCGCATAGTGAATTGAAGTGTTGGAACAGACTGCTTCTCTTTCAGAGAAACGCATGTGAGTTTTTTGTGAATGCTTGAAAGTAGTTTAAGGCACTTTCAAAGGAAAGTGATTTTCTCTGAAAGGACAGCATTTAGAAAGTGAAGCAACACTCCATTCACTTCGCACAGTGAATTGAAGTGTTGGAACAGACTGCTTCTCTTTCAGAGAAACGCATGTGAGTTTCTTCCTAATGCTTGTAAGTAGCTTCAGGCACTTTCAAAGGAAAGTGATTTTCTCTGAAAGGACAGCATTTAGAAAGTGAAGCAACACTCCATTCACTTCGCACAGTGAATTGAAGTGTTGGAACAGACTGCTTCTCTTTCAGAGAAACGCATGTGAGTTTCTTGTGAATTCTTGCAAGTTGCTTAAGGCACTTTCAAAGGAATGTGATTTTCTCTGAAAGGACAGCATTTAGAAAGTGAAGCAACACTCCATTCACTTCGCACAGTGAATTGAAGTGTTGGAACAGACTGCTTCTCTTTCAGAGAAACGCATGTGAGTTTTTTGTGAATGCTTGAAAGTAGTTTAAGGCACTTTAAAAAAGTGATTTTCTCTGAAAGGACAGAATTTAGAAAGTGAAGCAACACTCCATTCACTTCGCACAGTGAATTGAAGTGTTTGAACAGTCTGCTTCTCTTTCAGAGAAACGCATGTGAGTTTCTTCCTAATGCTTGCAAGTAGCTTAAGGCACTTTCAAAGGAAAGTGATTTTCTCTGAAAGGACAGCATTTAGAAAGTGAAGCAACACTCCATTCACTTCGCACAGTGAATTGAAGTGTTGGAACAGACTGCTTCTCTTTCAGAGAAACGCATGTGAGTTTCTGGTGAATGCTTGTAAGAAGCTTAAGGCACTTTCAAAGGAAAGTGATTTTCTCTGAAAGGACAGCATTTAGAAAGTGAAGCAACACTCCATTCCCTTCGTGCAGTGAATTGAAGTGTTGGTACAGAGTGCTTCTCTTTCATAGAAATGCATTAGTGTTTCTTGTGAATGCTTGCAAGTGGCTTAAGGCACTTTCAAAGGAAAGTGATTTTCTCTGAAAGGACAGCATTTAGAAACTGAAGCAACACGCCATTCACTTCGAAAAGTGAATTGAAGTGTTGGAACAGTCTGCTTCTCTTTCAGAGAAACGCATGTGAGCTTCTTCCTAATGCTTGCAAGTAGCTTAAGGCACTTTCAAAGGAAAGTGATTTTCTCTGAAAGGACAGCATTTAGAAAGTGAAGCAACACTCCATTCACTTCGCACAGTGAATTGAAGTGTTGGAACAGACTGCTTCTCTTTCAGAGAAACGCATGTGAGTTTCTTGTGAATTCTTGCAAGTTGCTTAAGGCACTTTCAAAGGAAAGTGATTTTCTCTGAAAGGACAGCATTTAGAAAGTGAAGCAACACTCCATTCACTTCGCACAGTGAATTGAAGTGTTGGAACAGACTGCTTCTCTTTCAGAGAAACGCATGTGAGTTTTTTGTGAATGCTTGAAAGTAGTTTAAGGCACTTTCAAAGGAAAGTGATTTTCTCTGAAAGGACAGAATTTAGAAAGTGAAGCAACACTCCATTCACTTTGCACAGTGAATTGAAGTGTTTGAACAGTCTGCTTCTCTTTCAGAGAAACGCATGTGAGTTTCTTCCTAATGCTTGCAAGTAGCTTAAGGCACTTTCAAAGGAAAGTGATTTTCTCTGAAAGGACAGCATTTAGAAAGTGAAGCAACACTCCATTCCCTTCGTGCAGCGAATTGAAGTGTTGGTACAGAGTGCTTCTCTTTCATAGAAACGCATTAGTGTTTCTTGTGAATGCTTGCAAGTGGCTTAAGGCACTTTCAAAGGAAAGTGATTTTCTCTGAAAGGACAGCATTTAGAAACTGAAGCAACACTCCATTCACTTCGCACAGTGAATTGAAGTGTTGGAACAGACTGCTTCTCTTTCAGAGAAACGCATGTGAGATTCTTGTGAATTCTTGCAAGTTGCTTAAGGCACTTTCAAAGGAAAGTGATTTTCTCTGAAAGGACAGCATTTAGAAAGTGAAGCAACACTCCATTCACTTCGCACAGTGAATTGAAGTGTTGGAACAGACTGCTTCTCTTTCAGAGAAACGCATGTGAGTTTTTTGTGAATGCTTGAAAGTAGTTTAAGGCACTTTCAAAGGAAAGTGATTTTCTCTGAAAGGACAGAATTTAGAAAGTGATGCAACACTCCATTCACTTCGCACAGTGAATTGAAGTGTTGGAACAGACTGCTTCTCTTTCAGAGAAACGCATGTGAGTTTCTTCCTAATGCTTGTAAGTAGCTTCAGGCACTTTCAAAGGAAAGTGATTTTCTCTGAAAGGACAGCATTTAGAAAGTGAAGCAACACTCCATTCCCTTCGTGCAGTGAATTGAAGTGTTGGAACAGAGTGCTTCTCTTTCATAGAAACGCATTAGTGTTTCTTGTGAATGCTTGCAAGTGGCTTAAGGCACTTTCAAAGGAAAGTGATTTTCTCTGAAAGGACAGCATTTAGAAAGTGAAGCAACACTCCATTCACTTCGCACAGTGAATTGAAGTGTTGGAACAGACTGCTTCTCTTTCAGAGAAACGCATGTGAGTTTCTTGTGAATTCTTGCAAGTTGCTTAAGGCCCTTTCAAAGGAAAGTGATTTTCTCTGAAAGGACAGCATTTAGAAAGTGAAGCAACACTCCATTCACTTCGCACAGTGAATTGAAGTGTTGGAACAGACTGCTTCTCTTTCAGAGAAACGCATGTGAGTTTTTTGTGAATGCTTGAAAGTAGTTTAAGGCACTTTCAAAGGAAAGTGATTTTCTCTGAAAGGACAGAATTTAGAAAGTGAAGCAACACTCCATTCACTTCGCACAGTGAATTGAAGTGTTTGAACAGTCTGCTTCTCTTTCAGAGAAACGCATGTGAGTTTCTTCCTAATGCTTGCAAGTAGCTTAAGGCACTTTCAAAGGAAAGTGATTTTCTCTGAAAGGACAGCATTTAGAAAGTGAAGCAACACTCCATTCCCTTCGTGCAGTGAATTGAAGTGTTGGTACAGAGTGCTTCTCTTTCATAGAAACGCATTAGTGTTTCTTGTGAATGCTTGCAAGTGGCTTAAGGCACTTTCAAAGGAAAGTGATTTTCTCTGAAAGGACAGCATTTAGAAACTGAAGCAACACTCCATTCACTTCGCACAGTGAATTGAAGTGTTGGAACAGACTGCTTCTCTTTCAGAGAAACGCATGTGAGTTTCTTGTGAATTCTTGCAAGTTGCTTAAGGCACTTTCAAAGGAAAGTGATTTTCTCTGAAAGGACAGCATTTAGAAAGTGAAGCAACACTCCATTCACTTCGCATAGTGAATTGAAGTGTTGGAACAGACTGCTTCTCTTTCAGAGAAACGCATGTGAGTTTTTTGTGAATGCTTGAAAGTAGTTTAAGGCACTTTCAAAGGAAAGTGATTTTCTCTGAAAGGACAGAATTTAGAAAGTGATGCAACACTCCATTCACTTCGCACAGTGAATTGAAGTGTTGGAACAGACTGCTTCTCTTTCAGAGAAACGCATGTGAGTTTCTTCCTAATGCTTGTAAGTAGCTTCAGGCACTTTCAAAGGAAAGTGATTTTCTCTGAAAGGACAGCATTTAGAAAGTGAAGCAACACTCCATTCACTTCGCACAGTGAATTGAAGTGTTGGAACAGACTGCTCCTCTTTCCGAGAAACGCATGTGAGTTTCTTGTGAATTCTTGCAAGTTGCTTCAGGCACTTTCATAGGAAAGTGATTTTCTCTGAAAGGACAGCCTTTAGAAAGTGAAGCAACACTCCATTCACTTCGCACAGTGAATTGAAGTGTTGGAACAGACTGCTTCTCTTTCAGAGAAACGCATGTGAGTTTCTTGTGAATTCTTGCAAGTTGCTTAAGGCACTTTCAAAGGAAAGTGATTTTCTCTGAAATGACAGCATTTAGAAAGTGAAGCAACACTCCATTCACTTCGCATAGTGAATTGAAGTGTTGGAACAGACTGCTTCTCTTTCAGAGAAACGCATGTGAGTTTTTTGTGAATGCTTGAAAGTAGTTTAAGGCACTTTCAAAGGAAAGTGATTTTCTCTGAAAGGACAGAATTTAGAAAGTGATGCAACACTCCATTCACTTCGCACAGTGAATTGAAGTGTTGGAACAGACTGCTTCTCTTTCAGAGAAACGCATGTGAGTTTCTTCCTAATGCTTGTAAGTAGCTTCAGGCACTTTCAAAGGTAAGTGATTTTCTCTGAAAGGACAGCATTTAGAAAGTGAAGCAACACTCCATTCACTTCGCACAGTGAATTGAAGTGTTGGAACAGACTGCTTCTCTTTCCGAGAAACGCATGTGAGTTTCTTGTGAATTCTTGCAAGTTGCTTCAGGCACTTTCATAGGAAAGTGATTTTCTCTGAAAGGACAGCATTTAGAAAGTGAAGCAACACTCCATTCACTTCGCACAGTGAATTGAAGTGTTGGAACCGACTGCTTCTCTTTCAGAGAAACGCATGTGAGTTTCTTGTGAATTCTTGCAAGTTGCTTAAGGCCCTTTCAAAGGAAAGTGATTTTCTCTGAAAGGACAGCATTTAGAAAGTGAAGCAACACTCCATTCACTTCGCACAGTGAATTGAAGTGTTGGAACAGACTGCTTCTCTTTCAGAGAAACGCATGTGAGTTTTTTGTGAATGCTTGAAAGTAGTTTAAGGCACTTTCAAAGGAAAGTGATTTTCTCTGAAAGGACAGAATTTAGAAAGTGAAGCAACACTCCATTCACTTCGCACAGTGAATTGAAGTGTTTGAACAGTCTGCTTCTCTTTCAGAGAAACGCATGTGAGTTTCTTCCTAATGCTTGCAAGTAGCTTAAGGCACTTTCAAAGGAAAGTGATTTTCTCTGAAAGGACAGCATTTAGAAAGTGAAGCAACACTCCATTCCCTTCGTGCAGTGAATTGAAGTGTTGGTACAGAGTGCTTATCTTTCATAGAAACGCATTAGTGTTTCTTGTGAATGCTTGCAAGTGGCTTAAGGCACTTTCAAAGGAAAGTGATTTTCTCTGAAAGGACAGCATTTAGAAACTGAAGGAACACTCCATTCACTTCGCACAGTGAATTGAAGTGTTGGAACAGACTGCTTCTCTTTCAGAGAAACGCATGTGAGTTTCTTGTGAATTCTTGCAAGTTGCTTAAGGCACTTTCAAAGGAAAGTGATTTTCTCTGAAATGACAGCATTTAGAAAGTGAAGCAACACTCCATTCACTTCGCATAGTGAATTGAAGTGTTGGAACAGACTGCTTCTCTTTCAGAGAAACGCATGTGAGTTTTTTGTGAATGCTTGAAAGTAGTTTAAGGCACTTTCAAAGGAAAGTGATTTTCTCTGAAAGGACAGCATTTAGAAAGTGAAGCAACACTCCATTCA
Source organism: Myodes glareolus (assembly GCF_982192425.1). NCBI lineage: Eukaryota > Metazoa > Chordata > Mammalia > Rodentia > Cricetidae > Myodes > Myodes glareolus. Next base: position 2,477,322 of record NW_028263213.1, read on the forward strand.
CTTTGCACAGTGAATTGAAGTGTTGGAACAGACTGCTTCTCTTTCAGAGAAACGCATGTGAGTTTCTTCCTAATGCTTGTAAGTAGCTTCAGGCACTTTCAAAGGAAAGTGATTTTCTCTGAAAGGACAGCATTTAGAAAGTGAAGCAACACTCCATTCCCTTCGTGCAGTGAATTGAAGTGTTGGAACAGAGTGCTTCTCTTTCATAGAAACGCATTAGTGTTTCTTGTGAATGCTTGCAAGTGGCTTAAGTCACTTTCAAAGGAAAGTGATTTTCTCTGAAAGGACAGCATTTAGAAAGTGAAGCAACACTCCATTCACTTTGTACAGTGAATTGAAGTGTTGGAACAGACTGCCTCTCTTTCAGAGAAATGCATGTGAGTTTCTGTTGAATGCTTGTCAGTAGCTTAAGGCTCTTTCAAAGGAAAGTGATTTTCTCTGAAAGGACAGCATTTAGAAAGTAAAGCAACACTCCATTCCCTTCGCGCAATGAATTGAAGTGTTGGCACAGACTGCTTCTCTTTCATAGAAACGCATTAGTGTTTCTTGTGAATGCTTGTAAGAAGCTTAAGGCACTTTCAAAGGAAAGTGATTTTCTCTGAAAGGACAGCATTTAGAAAGTGAAGCAACACTCCATTCACTTCGCACAGTGAATTGAAGTGTTGGAACAGACTGCTTCTCTTTCAGAGAAACGCATGTGAGTTTCTTGTGAATTCTTGCAAGTTGCTTAAGGCACTTTCAAAGGAAAGTGATTTTCTCTGAAAGGACAGCATTTAGAAAGTGAAGCAACACTCCATTCACTTCGCACAGTGAATTGAAGTATTGGAACAGACTGCTTCTCTTTCAGAGAAACGCATGTGAGTTTCTGGTGAATGCTTGTAAGTAGCTTAAGGCACTTTCAAAGGAAAGTGATTTTCTCTGAAAGGACAGCATTTAGAAAGTGAAGCAACACTCCATTCACTTCGCACAGTGAATTGAAGTGTTGGAACAGACTGCTTCTCTTTCAGAGAAACGCATGTGAGTTTTTTGTGAATGCTTGAAAGTAGTTTAAGGCACTTTCAAAGGAAAGTGATTTTCTCTGAAAGGACAGAATTTAGAAAGTGAAGCAACACTCCATTCACTTCGCACAGTGAATTGAAGTGTTTGAACAGTCTGCTTCTCTTTCAGAGAAACGCATGTGAGTTTCTTCCTAATGCTTGCAAGTAGCTTAAGGCACTTTCAAAGGAAAGTGATTTTCTCTGAAAGGACAGCATTTAGAAAGTGAAGCAACACTCCATTCACTTCGCACAGTGAATTGAAGTGTTGGAACAGACTGCTTCTCTTTCAGAGAAACGCATTAGTGTTTCTTGTGAATGCTTGTAGGAAGCTTAAGGCACTTTCAAAGGAAAGTGTTTTTCTCTGAAAGGACAGCATTTAGAAAGTGAAGCACCACTCCATTCACTTCGCACAGTGAATTGAAGTGTTGGAACAGACTGCTTCTCTTTCATAGAAACGCATGTGAGTTTCTTGTGAATTCTTGCAAGTTTCTTAAGGCACTTTCAAAGGAATGTGATTTTCTCTGAAAGGACAGCATTTAAAAAGTGAAGCAACACTCCATTCACTTCGTACAGTGAATTGAAGTGTTGGAACAGACTGCTTCTCTTTCAGAGAAATGCATGTGAGTTTTTTGTGAATGCTTGAAAGTAGTTTAAGGCACTTTCAAAAAAGTGATTTTCTCTGAAAGGACAGAATTTAGAAAGTGAAGCAACACTCCATTCACTTCGCACAGTGAATTGAAGTGTTTGAACAGTCTGCTTCTCTTTCAGAGAAACGCATGTGAGTTTCTTCCTAATGCTTGCAAGTAGCTTAAGGCACTTTCAAAGGAAAGTGATTTTCTCTGAAAGGACAGCATTTAGAAAGTGAAGCAACACTCCATTCACTTCGCACAGTGAATTGAAGTGTTGGAACAGACTGCTTCTCTTTCAGAGAAACGCATGTGAGTTTCTGGTGAATGCTTGTAAGAAGCTTAAGGCACTTTCAAAGGAAAGTGATTTTCTCTGAAAGGACAGCATTTAGAAAGTGAAGCAACACTCCATTCCCTTCGTGCAGTGAATTGAAGTGTTGGTACAGAGTGCTTCTCTTTCATAGAAATGCATTAGTGTTTCTTGTGAATGCTTGCAAGTGGCTTAAGGCACTTTCAAAGGAAAGTGATTTTCTCTGAAAGGACAGCATTTAGAAACTGAAGCAACACTCCATTCACTTCGAAAAGTGAATTGAAGTGTTGGAACAGTCTGCTTCTCTTTCAGAGAAACGCATGTGAGCTTCTTCCTAATGCTTGCAAGTAGCTTAAGGCACTTTCAAAGGAAAGTGATTTTCTCTGAAAGGACAGCATTTAGAAAGTGAAGCAACACTCCATTCACTTCGCACAGTGAATTGAAGTGTTAGAACAGACTGCTTCTCTTTCAGAGAAATGCATGTGAGTTTCTGTTGAATGCTTGTAAGTAACTTAAGGCACTTTCAAAGGAAAGTGATTTTCTCTGAAAGGACAGCATTTAGAAAGTGAAGCAACACTCCATTCACTTCGCAGAGTGAATTGAAGTATTGGAACAGACTGCTTCTCTTTCATAGAAACGCATTAGTTTTTCTTGTGAATGCTTGTAAAAAGCTTAAGGCACTTTCAAAGGAAAGTGATTTTCTCTGAAAGGACAGCATTTAGAAAGTGAAGCAACACTCCATTCACTTCGCACAGTGAATTGAAGTGTTGGAACAGACTGCTTCTCTTTCAGAGAAACGCATGTGAGTTTCTTGTGAATTCTTGCAAGTTGCTTAAGGCACTTTCAAAGGAAAGTGATTTTCTCTGAAAGGACAGCATTTAGAAAGTGAAGCAACACTCCATTCACTTCGCACAGTGAATTGAAATGTTGGAACAGACTGCTTCTCTTTCAGAGAAACGCATGTGAGTTTTTTGTGAATGCTTGAAAGTAGTTTAAGGCACTTTCAAAGGAAAGTGATTTTCTCTAAAGGACAGAATTTAGAAAGTGAAGCAACACTCCATTCACTTTGCACAGTGAATTGAAGTGTTTGAACAGTCTGCTTCTCTTTCAGAGAAACGCATGTGAGTTTCTTCCTAATGCTTGCAAGTAGCTTAAGGCACTTTCAAAGGAAAGTGATTTTCTCTGAAAGGACAGCATTTAGAAAGTGAAGCAACACTCCATTCCCTTCGTGCAGCGAATTGAAGTGTTGGTACAGAGTGCTTCTCTTTCATAGAAACGCATTAGTGTTTCTTGTGAATGCTTGCAAGTGGCTTAAGGCACTTTCAAAGGAAAGTGATTTTCTCTGAAAGGACAGCATTTAGAAACTGAAGCAACACTCCATTCACTTCGCACAGTGAATTGAAGTGTTGGAACAGACTGCTTCTCTTTCAGAGAAACGCATGTGAGATTCTTGTGAATTCTTGCAAGTTGCTTAAGGCACTTTCAAAGGAAAGTGATTTTCTCTGAAAGGACAGCATTTAGAAAGTGAAGCAACACTCCATTCACTTCGCACAGTGAATTGAAGTGTTGGAACAGACTGCTTCTCTTTCAGAGAAACGCATGTGAGTTTTTTGTGAATGCTTGAAAGTAGTTTAAGGCACTTTCAAAGGAAAGTGATTTTCTCTGAAAGGACAGAATTTAGAAAGTGATGCAACACTCCATTCACTTCGCACAGTGAATTGAAGTGTTGGAACAGACTGCTTCTCTTTCAGAGAAACGCATGTGAGTTTCTTCCTAATGCTTGTAAGTAGCTTCAGGCACTTTCAAAGAAAAGTGATTTTCTCTGAAAGGACAGCATTTAGAAAGTGAAGCAACACTCCATTCCCTTCGTGCAGTGAATTGAAGTGTTGGAACAGAGTGCTTCTCTTTCATAGAAACGCATTAGTGTTTCTTGTGAATGCTTGCAAGTGGCTTAAGGCACTTTCAAAGGAAAGTGATTTTCTCTGAAAGGACAGCATTTAGAAAGTGAAGCAACACTCCATTCACTTTGTACAGTGAATTGAAGTGTTGGAACAGACTGCCTCTCTTTCAGAGAAATGCATGTGAGTTTCTGTTGAATGCTTGTCAGTAGCTTAAGGCTCTTTCAAAGGAAAGTGATTTTCTCTGAAAGGACAGCATTTAGAAAGTAAAGCAACACTCCATTCCCTTCGCGCAATGAATTGAAGTGTTGGCACAGACTGCTTCTCTTTCATAGAAACGCATTAGTGTTTCTTGTGAATGCTTGTAAGAAGCTTAAGGCACTTTCAAAGGAAAGTGATTTTCTCTGAAAGGACAGCATTTAGAAAGTGAAGCAACACTCCATTCACTTCGCACAGTGAATTGAAGTGTTGGAACAGACTGCTTCTCTTTCAGAGAAACGCATGTGAGTTTCTTGTGAATTCTTGCAAGTTGCTTAAGGCACTTTCAAAGGAAAGTGATTTTCTCTGAAAGGACAGCATTTAGAAAGTGAAGCAACACTCCATTCACTTCGCACAGTGAATTGAAGTGTTGGAACAGACTGCTTCTCTTTCAGAGAAACGCATGTGAGTTTTTTATGAATGCTTGAAAGTAGTTTAAGGCACTTTCAAAGGAAAGTGATTTTCTCTGAAAGGACAGAATTTAGAAAGTGAAGCAACACTCCATTCACCTCGCACAGTGAATTGAAGTGTTTGAACAGTCTGCTTCTCTTTCAGAGAAACGCATGTGAGTTTCTTCCTAATGCTTGCAAGTAGCTTAAGGCACTTTCAAAGGAAAGTGATTTTCTCTGAAAGGACAGCATTTAGAAAGTGAAGCAACACTCCATTCACTTCGCACAGTGAATTGAAGTGTTGGAACAGACTGCTTCTCTTTCAGAGAAACGCATGTGAGTTTCTGGTGAATGCTTGTAAGAAGCTTAAGGCACTTTCAAAGGAAAGTGATTTTCTCTGAAAGGACAGCATTTAGAAACTGAAGCAACACTCCATTCACTTCGCACAGTAAATTGAAGTGTTGGAACAGACTGCTTCTCTTTAAGAGAAATGCATGTGAGTTTTTTGTGAATGCTTGAAAGTAGTTTAAGGCACTTTCAAAGGAAAGTGATTTTCTCTGAAAGGACAGAATTTAGAAAGAGATGCAACACTCCATTCACTTCGCACAGTGAATTGAAGTGTTGGAACAGACTGCTTCTCTTTCAGAGAAACGCATGTGAGTTTCTTAATAATGCTTGTAAGTAGCTTAAGGCATTTTCAAAGGAAAGTGATTTTCTCTGAAAGGACAGCATTTAGAAAGTGAAGCAACACTCCATTCCCTTCGTGCAGTGAATTGAAGTGTTGGAACAGAGTGCTTCTTTTTCATAGAAACGCATTAGTGTTCCTTGTGAATGCTTGCAAGTGGCTTAAGGCACTTTCAAAGGAAAGTGATTTTCTCTGAAAGGACAGCATTTAGAAACTGAAGCAACACTCCATTCACTTCGCACAGTGAATTGAAGTGTTGGAACAGACTGCTTCTCTTTCAGAGAAATGCTTGTGAGTTTCTGTTGAATGCTTGTAAGTACCTTAAGGCACTTTCAAAGGAAAGTGATTTTCTCTGAAAGGACAGCATTTAGAAAGTGAAGCAACACTCCATTCACTTCGCAGAGTGAATTGAAGTATTGGAACAGACTGCTTCTCTTTCAGAGAAATGCATGTGAGTTTCTGGTGAATGCTTGTAAGTAGCTTAAGGCACTTTCAAAGGAAAATGATTTTCTCTGAAAGGACAGCATTTAGAAAGTGAGGCAACACTCCATTCACTTCGCACAGTGAATTGAAGTGTTGGAACAGACTGCTTCTCTTTCAGAGAAACGCATGTGAGTTTCTGTTTAATGCTTGTAAGTAGCTTCAGGCACTTTCAAAGGAAAGTGATTTTCTCTGAAAGGACAGCATTTAGAAACTGAAGCAACACTCCATTCACTTCGCACAGTGAATGGAAGTGTTGGAACAGACTGCTTCTCTTCCAGAGAAACGCATGTGAGTTTCTTCCTAATGCTTGTAAGTAGATTCAGGCACTTTCAAAGGAAAGTGATTTTCTCTGAAAGGACAGCATTTAGAAAGTGAAGCAACACTCCATTCCCTTCGTGCAGTGAATTGAAGTGTTGGAACAGAGTGCTTCTCTTTCATAGAAACGCATTAGTGTTTCTTGTGAATGCTTGCAAGTGGCTTAAGGCACTTTCAAAGGAAAGTGATTTTCTCTGAAGGACAGCATTTAGAAAGTGAAGCAACACTCCATTCACTTTGTACAGTGAATTGAAGTGTTGGAACAGACTGCCTCTCTTTCAGAGAAATGCATGTGAGTTTCTGTTGAATGCTTGTCAGTAGCTTAAGGCTCTTTCAAAGGAAAGTGATTTTCTCTGAAAGGACAGCATTTAGAAAGTGAAGCAACACTCCATTCACTTCGCACAGTGAATTGAAGTGTTGGAACAGACTGCTTCTCTTTCAGAGAAACGCATGTGAGTTTTTTGTGAATGCTTGAAAGTAGTTTAAGGCACTTTCAAAGGAAAGTGATTTTCTCTGAAAGGACAGAATTTAGAAAGTGATGCAACACTCCATTCACTTCGCACAGTGAATTGAAGTGTTGGAACAGACTGCTTCTCTTTCAGAGAAACGCATGTGAGTTTCTTCCTAATGCTTGTAAGTAGCTTCAGGCACTTTCAAAGAAAAGTGATTTTCTCTGAAAGGACAGCATTTAGAAAGTGAAGCAACACTCCATTCCCTTCGTGCAGTGAATTGAAGTGTTGGAACAGAGTGCTTCTCTTTCATAGAAACGCATTAGTGTTTCTTGTGAATGCTTGCAAGTGGCTTAAGGCACTTTCAAAGGAAAGTGATTTTCTCTGAAAGGACAGCATTTAGAAAGTGAAGCAACACTCCATTCACTTTGTACAGTGAATTGAAGTGTTGGAACAGACTGCCTCTCTTTCAGAGAAATGCATGTGAGTTTCTGTTGAATGCTTGTCAGTAGCTTAAGGCTCTTTCAAAGGAAAGTGATTTTCTCTGAAAGGACAGCATTTAGAAAGTAAAGCAACACTCCATTCCCTTCGCGCAATGAATTGAAGTGTTGGCACAGACTGCTTCTCTTTCATAGAAACGCATTAGTGTTTCTTGTGAATGCTTGTAAGAAGCTTAAGGCACTTTCAAAGGAAAGTGATTTTCTCTGAAAGGACAGCATTTAGAAAGTGAAGCAACACTCCATTCACTTCGCACAGTGAATTGAAGTGTTGGAACAGACTGCTTCTCTTTCAGAGAAACGCATGTGAGTTTCTTGTGAATTCTTGCAAGTTGCTTAAGGCACTTTCAAAGGAAAGTGATTTTCTCTGAAAGGACAGCATTTAGAAAGTGAAGCAACACTCCATTCACTTCGCACAGTGAATTGAAGTGTTGGAACAGACTGCTTCTCTTTCAGAGAAACGCATGTGAGTTTTTTATGAATGCTTGAAAGTAGTTTAAGGCACTTTCAAAGGAAAGTGATTTTCTCTGAAAGGACAGAATTTAGAAAGTGAAGCAACACTCCATTCACCTCGCACAGTGAATTGAAGTGTTTGAACAGTCTGCTTCTCTTTCAGAGAAACGCATGTGAGTTTCTTCCTAATGCTTGCAAGTAGCTTAAGGCACTTTCAAAGGAAAGTGATTTTCTCTGAAAGGACAGCATTTAGAAAGTGAAGCAACACTCCATTCACTTCGCACAGTGAATTGAAGTGTTGGAACAGACTGCTTCTCTTTCAGAGAAACGCATGTGAGTTTCTGGTGAATGCTTGTAAGAAGCTTAAGGCACTTTCAAAGGAAAGTGATTTTCTCTGAAAGGACAGCATTTAGAAACTGAAGCAACACTCCATTCACTTCGCACAGTAAATTGAAGTGTTGGAACAGACTGCTTCTCTTTAAGAGAAATGCATGTGAGTTTTTTGTGAATGCTTGAAAGTAGTTTAAGGCACTTTCAAAGGAAAGTGATTTTCTCTGAAAGGACAGAATTTAGAAAGAGATGCAACACTCCATTCACTTCGCACAGTGAATTGAAGTGTTGGAACAGACTGCTTCTCTTTCAGAGAAACGCATGTGAGTTTCTTAATAATGCTTGTAAGTAGCTTAAGGCATTTTCAAAGGAAAGTGATTTTCTCTGAAAGGACAGCATTTAGAAAGTGAAGCAACACTCCATTCCCTTCGTGCAGTGAATTGAAGTGTTGGAACAGAGTGCTTCTTTTTCATAGAAACGCATTAGTGTTCCTTGTGAATGCTTGCAAGTGGCTTAAGGCACTTTCAAAGGAAAGTGATTTTCTCTGAAAGGACAGCATTTAGAAACTGAAGCAACACTCCATTCACTTCGCACAGTGAATTGAAGTGTTGGAACAGACTGCTTCTCTTTCAGAGAAATGCTTGTGAGTTTCTGTTGAATGCTTGTAAGTACCTTAAGGCACTTTCAAAGGAAAGTGATTTTCTCTGAAAGGACAGCATTTAGAAAGTGAAGCAACACTCCATTCACTTCGCAGAGTGAATTGAAGTATTGGAACAGACTGCTTCTCTTTCAGAGAAATGCATGTGAGTTTCTGGTGAATGCTTGTAAGTAGCTTAAGGCACTTTCAAAGGAAAATGATTTTCTCTGAAAGGACAGCATTTAGAAAGTGAGGCAACACTCCATTCACTTCGCACAGTGAATTGAAGTGTTGGAACAGACTGCTTCTCTTTCAGAGAAACGCATGTGAGTTTCTGTTTAATGCTTGTAAGTAGCTTCAGGCACTTTCAAAGGAAAGTGATTTTCTCTGAAAGGACAGCATTTAGAAACTGAAGCAACACTCCATTCACTTCGCACAGTGAATGGAAGTGTTGGAACAGACTGCTTCTCTTTCAGAGAAACGCATGTGAGTTTCTTCCTAATGCTTGTAAGTAGATTCAGGCACTTTCAAAGGAAAGTGATTTTCTCTGAAAGGACAGCATTTAGAAAGTGAAGCAACACTCCATTCCCTTCGTGCAGTGAATTGAAGTGTTGGAACAGAGTGCTTCTCTTTCATAGAAACGCATTAGTGTTTCTTGTGAATGCTTGCAAGTGGCTTAAGGCACTTTCAAAGGAAAGTGATTTTCTCTGAAGGACAGCATTTAGAAAGTGAAGCAACACTCCATTCACTTTGTACAGTGAATTGAAGTGTTGGAACAGACTGCCTCTCTTTCAGAGAAATGCATGTGAGTTTCTGTTGAATGCTTGTCAGTAGCTTAAGGCTCTTTCAAAGGAAAGTGATTTTCTCTGAAAGGACAGCATTTAGAAAGTGAAGCAACACTCCATTCACTTCGCACAGTGAATTGAAGTGTTGGAACAGACTGCTTCTCTTTCAGAGAAACGCATGTGAGTTTTTTGTGAATGCTTGAAAGTAGTTTAAGGCACTTTCAAAGGAAAGTGATTTTCTCTGAAAGGACAGAATTTAGAAAGTGATGCAACACTCCATTCACTTCGCACAGTGAATTGAAGTGTTGGAACAGACTGCTTCTCTTTCAGAGAAACGCATGTGAGTTTCTTCCTAATGCTTGTAAGTAGCTTCAGGCACTTTCAAAGAAAAGTGATTTTCTCTGAAAGGACAGCATTTAGAAAGTGAAGCAACACTCCATTCCCTTCGTGCAGTGAATTGAAGTGTTGGAACAGAGTGCTTCTCTTTCATAGAAACGCATTAGTGTTTCTTGTGAATGCTTGCAAGTGGCTTAAGGCACTTTCAAAGGAAAGTGATTTTCTCTGAAAGGACAGCATTTAGAAAGTGAAGCAACACTCCATTCACTTTGTACAGTGAATTGAAGTGTTGGAACAGACTGCCTCTCTTTCAGAGAAATGCATGTGAGTTTCTGTTGAATGCTTGTCAGTAGCTTAAGGCTCTTTCAAAGGAAAGTGATTTTCTCTGAAAGGACAGCATTTAGAAAGTAAAGCAACACTCCATTCCCTTCGCGCAATGAATTGAAGTGTTGGCACAGACTGCTTCTCTTTCATAGAAACGCATTAGTGTTTCTTGTGAATGCTTGTAAGAAGCTTAAGGCACTTTCAAAGGAAAGTGATTTTCTCTGAAAGGACAGCATTTAGAAAGTGAAGCAACACTCCATTCACTTCGCACAGTGAATTGAAGTGTTGGAACAGACTGCTTCTCTTTCAGAGAAACGCATGTGAGTTTCTTGTGAATTCTTGCAAGTTGCTTAAGGCACTTTCAAAGGAAAGTGATTTTCTCTGAAAGGACAGCATTTAGAAAGTGAAGCAACACTCCATTCCCTTCGTGCAGTGAATTGAAGTGTTGGAACAGAGTGCTTCTCTTTCATAGAAACGCATTAGTGTTTCTTGTGAATGCTTGCAAGTGGCTTAAGGCACTTTCAAAGGAAAGTGATTTTCTCTGAAAGGACAGCATTTAGAAAGTGAAGCAACACTCCATTCACTTTGTACAGTGAATTGAAGTGTTGGAACAGACTGCCTCTCTTTCAGAGAAATGCATGTGAGTTTCTGTTGAATGCTTGTCAGTAGCTTAAGGCTCTTTCAAAGGAAAGTGATTTTCTCTGAAAGGACAGCATTTAGAAAGTAAAGCAACACTCCATTCCCTTCGCGCAATGAATTGAAGTGTTGGCACAGACTGCTTCTCTTTCATAGAAACGCATTAGTGTTTCTTGTGAATGCTTGTAAGAAGCTTAAGGCACTTTCAAAGGAAAGTGATTTTCTCTGAAAGGACAGCATTTAGAAAGTGAAGCAACACTCCATTCACTTCGCACAGTGAATTGAAGTGTTGGAACAGACTGCTTCTCTTTCAGAGAAACGCATGTGAGTTTCTTGTGAATTCTTGCAAGTTGCTTAAGGCACTTTCAAAGGAAAGTGATTTTCTCTGAAAGGACAGCATTTAGAAAGTGAAGCAACACTCCATTCACTTCGCACAGTGAATTGAAGTGTTGGAACAGACTGCTTCTCTTTCAGAGAAACGCATGTGAGTTTTTTATGAATGCTTGAAAGTAGTTTAAGGCACTTTCAAAGGAAAGTGATTTTCTCTGAAAGGACAGAATTTAGAAAGTGAAGCAACACTCCATTCACCTCGCACAGTGAATTGAAGTGTTTGAACAGTCTGCTTCTCTTTCAGAGAAACGCATGTGAGTTTCTTCCTAATGCTTGCAAGTAGCTTAAGGCACTTTCAAAGGAAAGTGATTTTCTCTGAAAGGACAGCATTTAGAAAGTGAAGCAACACTCCATTCACTTCGCACAGTGAATTGAAGTGTTGGAACAGACTGCTTCTCTTTCAGAGAAACGCATGTGAGTTTCTGGTGAATGCTTGTAAGAAGCTTAAGGCACTTTCAAAGGAAAGTGATTTTCTCTGAAAGGACAGCATTTAGAAACTGAAGCAACACTCCATTCACTTCGCACAGTAAATTGAAGTGTTGGAACAGACTGCTTCTCTTTAAGAGAAATGCATGTGAGTTTTTTGTGAATGCTTGAAAGTAGTTTAAGGCACTTTCAAAGGAAAGTGATTTTCTCTGAAAGGACAGAATTTAGAAAGAGATGCAACACTCCATTCACTTCGCACAGTGAATTGAAGTGTTGGAACAGACTGCTTCTCTTTCAGAGAAACGCATGTGAGTTTCTTAATAATGCTTGTAAGTAGCTTAAGGCATTTTCAAAGAAAGTGATTTTCTCTGAAAGGACAGCATTTAGAAAGTGAAGCAACACTCCATTCCCTTCGTGCAGTGAATTGAAGTGTTGGAACAGAGTGCTTCTTTTTCATAGAAACGCATTAGTGTTCCTTGTGAATGCTTGCAAGTGGCTTAAGGCACTTTCAAAGGAAAGTGATTTTCTCTGAAAGGACAGCATTTAGAAACTGAAGCAACACTCCATTCACTTCGCACAGTGAATTGAAGTGTTGGAACAGACTGCTTCTCTTTCAGAGAAATGCTTGTGAGTTTCTGTTGAATGCTTGTAAGTACCTTAAGGCACTTTCAAAGGAAAGTGATTTTCTCTGAAAGGACAGCATTTAGAAAGTGAAGCAACACTCCATTCACTTCGCAGAGTGAATTGAAGTATTGGAACAGACTGCTTCTCTTTCAGAGAAATGCATGTGAGTTTCTGGTGAATGCTTGTAAGTAGCTTAAGGCACTTTCAAAGGAAAATGATTTTCTCTGAAAGGACAGCATTTAGAAAGTGAGGCAACACTCCATTCACTTCGCACAGTGAATTGAAGTGTTGGAACAGACTGCTTCTCTTTCAGAGAAACGCATGTGAGTTTCTGTTTAATGCTTGTAAGTAGCTTCAGGCACTTTCAAAGGAAAGTGATTTTCTCTGAAAGGACAGCATTTAGAAACTGAAGCAACACTCCATTCACTTCGCACAGTGAATGGAAGTGTTGGAACAGACTGCTTCTCTTTCAGAGAAACGCATGTGAGTTTCTTCCTAATGCTTGTAAGTAGATTCAGGCACTTTCAAAGGAAAGTGATTTTCTCTGAAAGGACAGCATTTAGAAAGTGAAGCAACACTCCATTCCCTTCGTGCAGTGAATTGAAGTGTTGGAACAGAGTGCTTCTCTTTCATAGAAACGCATTAGTGTTTCTTGTGAATGCTTGCAAGTGGCTTAAGGCACTTTCAAAGGAAAGTGATTTTCTCTGAAGGACAGCATTTAGAAAGTGAAGCAACACTCCATTCACTTTGTACAGTGAATTGAAGTGTTGGAACAGACTGCCTCTCTTTCAGAGAAATGCATGTGAGTTTCTGTTGAATGCTTGTCAGTAGCTTAAGGCTCTTTCAAAGGAAAGTGATTTTCTCTGAAAGGACAGCATTTAGAAAGTGAAGCAACACTCCATTCACTTCGCACAGTGAATTGAAGTGTTGGAACAGACTGCTTCTCTTTCAGAGAAACGCATGTGAGTTTTTTGTGAATGCTTGAAAGTAGTTTAAGGCACTTTCAAAGGAAAGTGATTTTCTCTGAAAGGACAGAATTTAGAAAGTGATGCAACACTCCATTCACTTCGCACAGTGAATTGAAGTGTTGGAACAGACTGCTTCTCTTTCAGAGAAACGCATGTGAGTTTCTTCCTAATGCTTGTAAGTAGCTTCAGGCACTTTCAAAGAAAAGTGATTTTCTCTGAAAGGACAGCATTTAGAAAGTGAAGCAACACTCCATTCCCTTCGTGCAGTGAATTGAAGTGTTGGAACAGAGTGCTTCTCTTTCATAGAAACGCATTAGTGTTTCTTGTGAATGCTTGCAAGTGGCTTAAGGCACTTTCAAAGGAAAGTGATTTTCTCTGAAAGGACAGCATTTAGAAAGTGAAGCAACACTCCATTCACTTTGTACAGTGAATTGAAGTGTTGGAACAGACTGCCTCTCTTTCAGAGAAATGCATGTGAGTTTCTGTTGAATGCTTGTCAGTAGCTTAAGGCTCTTTCAAAGGAAAGTGATTTTCTCTGAAAGGACAGCATTTAGAAAGTAAAGCAACACTCCATTCCCTTCGCGCAATGAATTGAAGTGTTGGCACAGACTGCTTCTCTTTCATAGAAACGCATTAGTGTTTCTTGTGAATGCTTGTAAGAAGCTTAAGGCACTTTCAAAGGAAAGTGATTTTCTCTGAAAGGACAGCATTTAGAAAGTGAAGCAACACTCCATTCACTTCGCACAGTGAATTGAAGTGTTGGAACAGACTGCTTCTCTTTCAGAGAAACGCATGTGAGTTTCTTGTGAATTCTTGCAAGTTGCTTAAGGCACTTTCAAAGGAAAGTGATTTTCTCTGAAAGGACAGCATTTAGAAAGTGAAGCAACACTCCATTCACTTCGCACAGTGAATTGAAGTGTTGGAACAGACTGCTTCTCTTTCAGAGAAACGCATGTGAGTTTTTTATGAATGCTTGAAAGTAGTTTAAGGCACTTTCAAAGGAAAGTGATTTTCTCTGAAAGGACAGAATTTAGAAAGTGAAGCAACACTCCATTCACCTCGCACAGTGAATTGAAGTGTTTGAACAGTCTGCTTCTCTTTCAGAGAAACGCATGTGAGTTTCTTCCTAATGCTTGCAAGTAGCTTAAGGCACTTTCAAAGGAAAGTGATTTTCTCTGAAAGGACAGCATTTAGAAAGTGAAGCAACACTCCATTCACTTCGCACAGTGAATTGAAGTGTTGGAACAGACTGCTTCTCTTTCAGAGAAACGCATGTGAGTTTCTGGTGAATGCTTGTAAGAAGCTTAAGGCACTTTCAAAGGAAAGTGATTTTCTCTGAAAGGACAGCATTTAGAAACTGAAGCAACACTCCATTCACTTCGCACAGTAAATTGAAGTGTTGGAACAGACTGCTTCTCTTTAAGAGAAATGCATGTGAGTTTTTTGTGAATGCTTGAAAGTAGTTTAAGGCACTTTCAAAGGAAAGTGATTTTCTCTGAAAGGACAGAATTTAGAAAGAGATGCAACACTCCATTCACTTTGCACAGTGAATTGAAGTGTTGGAACAGACTGCTTCTCTTTCAGAGAAACGCATGTGAGTTTCTTAATAATGCTTGTAAGTAGCTTAAGGCATTTTCAAAGGAAAGTGATTTTCTCTGAAAGGACAGCATTTAGAAAGTGAAGCAACACTCCATTCCCTTCGTGCAGTGAATTGAAGTGTTGGAACAGAGTGCTTCTTTTTCATAGAAACGCATTAGTGTTCCTTGTGAATGCTTGCAAGTGGCTTAAGGCACTTTCAAAGGAAAGTGATTTTCTCTGAAAGGACAGCATTTAGAAACTGAAGCAACACTCCATTCACTTCGCACAGTGAATTGAAGTGTTGGAACAGACTGCTTCTCTTTCAGAGAAATGCTTGTGAGTTTCTGTTGAATGCTTGTAAGTACCTTAAGGCACTTTCAAAGGAAAGTGATTTTCTCTGAAAGGACAGCATTTAGAAAGTGAAGCAACACTCCATTCACTTCGCAGAGTGAATTGAAGTATTGGAACAGACTGCTTCTCTTTCAGAGAAATGCATGTGAGTTTCTGGTGAATGCTTGTAAGTAGCTTAAGGCACTTTCAAAGGAAAATGATTTTCTCTGAAAGGACAGCATTTAGAAAGTGAGGCAACACTCCATTCACTTCGCACAGTGAATTGAAGTGTTGGAACAGACTGCTTCTCTTTCAGAGAAACGCATGTGAGTTTCTGTTTAATGCTTGTAAGTAGCTTCAGGCACTTTCAAAGGAAAGTGATTTTCTCTGAAAGGACAGCATTTAGAAACTGAAGCAACACTCCATTCACTTCGCACAGTGAATGGAAGTGTTGGAACAGACTGCTTCTCTTTCAGAGAAACGCATGTGAGTTTCTTCCTAATGCTTGTAAGTAGATTCAGGCACTTTCAAAGGAAAGTGATTTTCTCTGAAAGGACAGCATTTAGAAAGTGAAGCAACACTCCATTCCCTTCGTGCAGTGAATTGAAGTGTTGGAACAGAGTGCTTCTCTTTCATAGAAACGCATTAGTGTTTCTTGTGAATGCTTGCAAGTGGCTTAAGGCACTTTCAAAGGAAAGTGATTTTCTCTGAAGGACAGCATTTAGAAAGTGAAGCAACACTCCATTCACTTTGTACAGTGAATTGAAGTGTTGGAACAGACTGCCTCTCTTTCAGAGAAATGCATGTGAGTTTCTGTTGAATGCTTGTCAGTAGCTTAAGGCTCTTTCAAAGGAAAGTGATTTTCTCTGAAAGGACAGCATTTAGCAAGTAAAGCAACACTCCATTCCCTTCGCGCAATGAATTGAAGTGTTGGCACAGACTGCTTCTCTTTCATAGAAACGCATTAGTGTTTCTTGTGAATGCTTGTAAGAAGCTTAAGGCACTTTCAAAGGAAAGTGATTTTCTCTGAAAGGACAGCATTTAGAAACTGAAGCAACACTCCATTCACTTCGCACAGTGAATTGAAGTGTTGGAACAGACTGCTTCTCTTTCAGAGAAACGCATGTGAGTTTCTTGTGAATTCTTGCAAGTTGCTTAAGGCCCTTTCAAAGGAAAGTGATTTTCTCTGAAAGGACAGCATTTAGAAAGTGAAGCAACACTCCATTCACTTCGCACAGTGAATTGAAGTGTTGGAACAGACTGCTTCTCTTTCAGAGAAACGCATGTGAGTTTTTTGTGAATGCTTGAAAGTAGTTTAAGGCACTTTCAAAGGAAAGTGATTTTCTCTGAAAGGACAGAATTTAGAAAGTGAAGCAACACTCCATTCACTTCGCACAGTGAATTGACGTGTTTGAACAGTCTGCTTCTCTTTCAGAGAAACGCATATGAGTTTCTTCCTAATGCTTGCAAGTAGCTTAAGGCACTTTCAAAGGAAAGTGATTTTCTCTGAAAGGACAGCATTTAGAAAGTGAAGCAACACTCCATTCACTTCGCACAGTGAATTGAAGTGTTGGAACAGACTGCTTCTCTTTCAGAGAAACGCATGTGAGTTTCTTGTGAATTCTTGCAAGTTGCTTAAGGCACTTTCAAAGGAAAGTGATTTTCTCTGAAAGGACAGCATTTAGAAAGTGAAGCAACACTCCATTCACTTCGCACAGTGAATTGAAGTGTTGGAACAGACTGCTTCTCTTTCAGAGAAACGCATGTGAGTTTTTTGTGAATGCTTGAAAGTAGTTTAAGGCACTTTCAAAGGAAAGTGATTTTCTCTGAAAGGACAGAATTTAGAAAGTGAAGCAACACTCCATTCACTTTGCACAGTGAATTGAAGTGTTTGAACAGTCTGCTTCTCTTTCAGAGAAACGCATGAGTTTCTTCCTAATGCTTGCAAGTAGCTTAAGGCACTTTCAAAGGAAAGTGATTTTCTCTGAAAGGACAGCATTTAGAAAGTGAAGCAACACTCCATTCCCGTCGTGCAGCGAATTGAAGTGTTGGTACAGAGTGCTTCTCTTTCATAGAAACGCATTAGTGTTTCTTGTGAATGCTTGCAAGTGGCTTAAGGCACTTTCAAAGGAAAGTGATTTTCTCTGAAAGGACAGCATTTAGAAAGTGAAGCAACACTCCATTCACTTCGCACAGTGAATTGAAGTGTTGGAACAGACTGCTTCTCTTTCAGAGCAACGCATGTGAGTTTTTTGTGAATGCTTGAAAGCAGTTTAAGGCACTTTCAAAGGAAAGTGATTTTCTCTGAAAGGACAGAATTTAGAAAGTGATGCAACACTCCATTCACTTCGCACAGTGAATTGAAGTGTTGGAACAGACTGCTTCTCTTTCAGAGAAACGCATGTGAGTTTCTTCCTAATGCTTGTAAGTAGCTTCAGGCACTTTCAAAGGAAAGTGATTTTCTCTGAAAGGACAGCATTTAGAAAGTGAAGCAACACTCTATTCCCTTCGTGCAGTGAATTGAAGTGTTGGCACAGAGTGCTTCTCTTTCATAGAAACGCATTAGTGTTTCTTGTGAATGCTTGCAAGTGGCTTAAGGCACTTTCAAAGGAAAGTGATTTTCTCTGAAAGGACAGCATTTAGAAAGTGAAGCAACACTCCATTCACTTCGCACAGTGAATTGAAGTGTTGGAACAGACTGCTTCTCTTTCAGAGAAACGCATGTGAGTTTCTTGTGAATTCTTGCAAGTTGCTTAAGGCCCTTTCAAAGGAAAGTGATTTTCTCTGAAAGGACAGCATTTAGAAAGTGAAGCAACACTCCATTCACTTCGCACAGTGAATTGAAGTGTTGGAACAGACTGCTTCTCTTTCAGAGAAACGCATGTGAGTTTTTTGTGAATGCTTGAAAGTAGTTTAAGGCATTATCAAAGGAAAGTGATTTTCTCTGAAAGGACAGCATTTAGAAAGTGAAGCAACACTCCATTCACTTCGCACAGTGAATTGAAGTGTTTGAACAGTCTGCTTCTCTTTCAGAGAAACGCATGTGAGTTTCTTCCTAATGCTTGCAAGTAGCTTAAGGCACTTTCAAAGGAAAGTGATTTTCTCTGAAAGGACAGCATTTAGAAAGTGAAGCAACAATCCATTCCCTTCGTGCAGTGAATTGAAGTGTTGGTACAGAGTGCTTCTCTTTCATAGAAACGCATTAGTGTTTCTTGTGAATGCTTGCAAGTGGCTTAAGGCACTTTCAAAGGAAAGTGATTTTCTCTGAAAGGACAGCATTTAGAAACTGAAGCAACACTCCATTCACTTCGCACAGTGAATTGAAGTTTTGGAACAGACTGCTTCTCTTTCAGAGAAACGCATGTGAGTTTCTTGTGAATTCTTGCAAGTTGCTTAAGGCACTTTCAAAGGAAAGTGATTTTCTCTGAAATGACAGCATTTAGAAAGTGAAGCAACACTCCATTCACTTCGCATAGCGAATTGAAGTGTTGGAACAGACTGCTTCTCTTTCAGAGAAACGCATGTGAGTTTTTTGTGAATGCTTGAAAGTAGTTTAAGGCACTTTCAAAGGAAAGTGATTTTCTCTGAAAGGACAGAATTTAGAAAGTGATGCAACACTCCATTCACTTCGCACAGTGAATTGAAGTGTTGGAACAGACTGCTTCTCTTTCAGAGAAACGCATGTGAGTTTCTTCCTAATGCTTGTAAGTAGCTTCAGGCACTTTCAAAGGAAAGTGATTTTCTCTGAAAGGACAGCATTTAGAAAGTGAAGCAACACTCCATTCACTTCGCACAGTGAATTGAAGTGTTGGAACAGACTGCTTCTCTTTCAGAGAAACGCATGTGAGTTTTTTATGAATGCTTGAAAGTAGTTTAAGGCACTTTCAAAGGAAAGTGATTTTCTCTGAAAGGACAGAATTTAGAAAGTGAAGCAACACTCCATTCACCTCGCACAGTGAATTGAAGTGTTTGAACAGTCTGCTTCTCTTTCAGAGAAACGCATGTGAGTTTCTTCCTAATGCTTGCAAGTAGCTTAAGGCACTTTCAAAGGAAAGTGATTTTCTCTGAAAGGACAGCATTTAGAAAGTGAAGCAACACTCCATTCACTTCGCACAGTGAATTGAAGTGTTGGAACAGACTGCTTCTCTTTCAGAGAAACGCATGTGAGTTTCTGGTGAATGCTTGTAAGAAGCTTAAGGCACTTTCAAAGGAAAGTGATTTTCTCTGAAAGGACAGCATTTAGAAACTGAAGCAACACTCCATTCACTTCGCACAGTGAATTGAAGTGTTGGAACAGACTGCTTCTCTTTAAGAGAAATGCATGTGAGTTTTTTGTGAATGCTTGAAAGTAGTTTAAGGCACTTTCAAAGGAAAGTGATTTTCTCTGAAAGGACAGAATTTAGAAAGAGATGCAACACTCCATTCACTTCGCACAGTGAATTGAAGTGTTGGAACAGACTGCTTCTCTTTCAGAGAAACGCATGTGAGTTTCTTAATAATGCTTGTAAGTAGCTTAAGGCATTTTCAAAGGAAAGTGATTTTCTCTGAAAGGACAGCATTTAGAAAGTGAAGCAACACTCCATTCCCTTCGTGCAGTGAATTGAAGTGTTGGAACAGAGTGCTTCTTTTTCATAGAAACGCATTAGTGTTCCTTGTGAATGCTTGCAAGTGGCTTAAGGCACTTTCAAAGGAAAGTGATTTTCTCTGAAAGGACAGCATTTAGAAACTGAAGCAACACTCCATTCACTTCGCACAGTGAATTGAAGTGTTGGAACAGACTGCTTCTCTTTCAGAGAAATGCATGTGAGTTTCTGTTGAATGCTTGTAAGTACCTTAAGGCACTTTCAAAGGAAAGTGATTTTCTCTGAAAGGACAGCATTTAGAAAGTGAAGCAACACTCCATTCACTTCGCACAGTGAATTGAAGTGTTTGAACAGTCTGCTTCTCTTTCAGAGAAACGCATATGAGTTTCTTCCTAATGCTTGCAAGTAGCTTAAGGCACTTTCAAAGGAAAGTGATTTTCTCTGAAAGGACAGCATTTAGAAAGTGAAGCAACACTCCATTCCCTTCGTGCAGTGAATTGAAGTGTTGGTACAGAGTTCTTCTCTTTCATAGAAACGCATTAGTGTTTCTTGTGAATGCTTGCAAGTGGCTTAAGGCACTTTCAAAGGAAAGTGATTTTCTCTGAAAGGACAGCATTTAGAAACTGAAGCAACACTCCATTCACTTCGCACAGTGAATTGAAGTGTTGGAACAGACCGCTTCTCTTTCAGAGAAACGCATGTGAGTTTCTTGTGAATTCTTGCAAGTTGCTTAAGGCACTTTCAAAGGAAAGTGATTTTCTCTGAAAGGACAGCATTTAGAAAGTGAAGCAACACTCCATTCACTTCGCACAGTGAATTGAAGTGTTGGAACAGACTGCTTCTCTTTCAGAGAAACGCATGTGAGTTTTTTGTGAATGCTTGAAAGTAGTTTAAGGCACTTTCAAAGGAAAGTGATTTTCTCTGAAAGGACAGAATTTAGAAAGTGAAGCAACACTCCATTCACTTCGCACAGTGAATTGAAGTGTTGGAACAGACTGCTTCTCTTTCAGAGAAACGCATGTGAGTTTTTTATGAATGCTTGAAAGTAGTTTAAGGCACTTTCAAAGGAAAGTGATTTTCTCTGAAAGGACAGAATTTAGAAAGTGAAGCAACACTCCATTCACCTCGCACAGTGAATTGAAGTGTTTGAACAGTCTGCTTCTCTTTCAGAGAAACGCATGTGAGTTTCTTCCTAATGCTTGCAAGTAGCTTAAGGCACTTTCAAAGGAAAGTGATTTTCTCTGAAAGGACAGCATTTAGAAAGTGAAGCAACACTCCATTCACTTCGCACAGTGAATTGAAGTGTTGGAACAGACTGCTTCTCTTTCAGAGAAACGCATGTGAGTTTCTGGTGAATGCTTGTAAGAAGCTTAAGGCACTTTCAAAGGAAAGTGATTTTCTCTGAAAGGACAGCATTTAGAAACTGAAGCAACACTCCATTCACTTCGCACAGTGAATTGAAGTGTTGGAACAGACTGCTTCTCTTTAAGAGAAATGCATGTGAGTTTTTTGTGAATGCTTGAAAGTAGTTTAAGGCACTTTCAAAGGAAAGTGATTTTCTCTGAAAGGACAGAATTTAGAAAGAGATGCAACACTCCATTCACTTCGCACAGTGAATTGAAGTGTTGGAACAGACTGCTTCTCTTTCAGAGAAACGCATGTGAGTTTCTTAATAATGCTTGTAAGTAGCTTAAGGCATTTTCAAAGGAAAGTGATTTTCTCTGAAAGGACAGCATTTAGAAAGTGAAGCAACACTCCATTCCCTTCGTGCAGTGAATTGAAGTGTTGGAACAGAGTGCTTCTTTTTCATAGAAACGCATTAGTGTTCCTTGTGAATGCTTGCAAGTGGCTTAAGGCACTTTCAAAGGAAAGTGATTTTCTCTGAAAGGACAGCATTTAGAAACTGAAGCAACACTCCATTCACTTCGCACAGTGAATTGAAGTGTTGGAACAGACTGCTTCTCTTTCAGAGAAATGCTTGTGAGTTTCTGTTGAATGCTTGTAAGTACCTTAAGGCACTTTCAAAGGAAAGTGATTTTCTCTGAAAGGACAGCATTTAGAAAGTGAAGCAACACTCCATTCACTTCGCAGAGTGAATTGAAGTATTGGAACAGACTGCTTCTCTTTCAGAGAAATGCATGTGAGTTTCTGGTGAATGCTTGTAAGTAGCTTAAGGCACTTTCAAAGGAAAATGATTTTCTCTGAAAGGACAGCATTTAGAAAGTGAGGCAACACTCCATTCACTTCGCACAGTGAATTGAAGTGTTGGAACAGACTGCTTCTCTTTCAGAGAAACGCATGTGAGTTTCTGTTTAATGCTTGTAAGTAGCTTCAGGCACTTTCAAAGGAAAGTGATTTTCTCTGAAAGGACAGCATTTAGAAACTGAAGCAACACTCCATTCACTTCGCACAGTGAATGGAAGTGTTGGAACAGACTGCTTCTCTTTCAGAGAAACGCATGTGAGTTTCTTCCTAATGCTTGTAAGTAGATTCAGGCACTTTCAAAGGAAAGTGATTTTCTCTGAAAGGACAGCATTTAGAAAGTGAAGCAACACTCCATTCCCTTCGTGCAGTGAATTGAAGTGTTGGAACAGAGTGCTTCTCTTTCATAGAAACGCATTAGTGTTTCTTGTGAATGCTTGCAAGTGGCTTAAGGCACTTTCAAAGGAAAGTGATTTTCTCTGAAGGACAGCATTTAGAAAGTGAAGCAACACTCCATTCACTTTGTACAGTGAATTGAAGTGTTGGAACAGACTGCCTCTCTTTCAGAGAAATGCATGTGAGTTTCTGTTGAATGCTTGTCAGTAGCTTAAGGCTCTTTCAAAGGAAAGTGATTTTCTCTGAAAGGACAGCATTTAGCAAGTAAAGCAACACTCCATTCCCTTCGCGCAATGAATTGAAGTGTTGGCACAGACTGCTTCTCTTTCATAGAAACGCATTAGTGTTTCTTGTGAATGCTTGTAAGAAGCTTAAGGCACTTTCAAAGGAAAGTGATTTTCTCTGAAAGGACAGCATTTAGAAACTGAAGCAACACTCCATTCACTTCGCACAGTGAATTGAAGTGTTGGAACAGACTGCTTCTCTTTCAGAGAAACGCATGTGAGTTTCTTGTGAATTCTTGCAAGTTGCTTAAGGCCCTTTCAAAGGAAAGTGATTTTCTCTGAAAGGACAGCATTTAGAAAGTGAAGCAACACTCCATTCACTTCGCACAGTGAATTGAAGTGTTGGAACAGACTGCTTCTCTTTCAGAGAAACGCATGTGAGTTTTTTGTGAATGCTTGAAAGTAGTTTAAGGCACTTTCAAAGGAAAGTGATTTTCTCTGAAAGGACAGAATTTAGAAAGTGAAGCAACACTCCATTCACTTCGCACAGGAATTGACGTGTTTGAACAGTCTGCTTCTCTTTCAGAGAAACGCATATGAGTTTCTTCCTAATGCTTGCAAGTAGCTTAAGGCACTTTCAAAGGAAAGTGATTTTCTCTGAAAGGACAGCATTTAGAAAGTGAAGCAACACTCCATTCACTTCGCACAGTGAATTGAAGTGTTGGAACAGACTGCTTCTCTTTCAGAGAAACGCATGTGAGTTTCTTGTGAATTCTTGCAAGTTGCTTAAGGCACTTTCAAAGGAAAGTGATTTTCTCTGAAAGGACAGCATTTAGAAAGTGAAGCAACACTCCATTCACTTCGCACAGTGAATTGAAGTGTTGGAACAGACTGCTTCTCTTTCAGAGAAACGCATGTGAGTTTTTTGTGAATGCTTGAAAGTAGTTTAAGGCACTTTCAAAGGAAAGTGATTTTCTCTGAAAGGACAGAATTTAGAAAGTGAAGCAACACTCCATTCACTTTGCACAGTGAATTGAAGTGTTTGAACAGTCTGCTTCTCTTTCAGAGAAACGCATGTGAGTTTCTTCCTAATGCTTGCAAGTAGCTTAAGGCACTTTCAAAGGAAAGTGATTTTCTCTGAAAGGACAGCATTTAGAAAGTGAAGCAACACTCCATTCCCGTCGTGCAGCGAATTGAAGTGTTGGTACAGAGTGCTTCTCTTTCATAGAAACGCATTAGTGTTTCTTGTGAATGCTTGCAAGTGGCTTAAGGCACTTTCAAAGGAAAGTGATTTTCTCTGAAAGGACAGCATTTAGAAAGTGAAGCAACACTCCATTCACTTCGCACAGTGAATTGAAGTGTTGGAACAGACTGCTTCTCTTTCAGAGCAACGCATGTGAGTTTTTTGTGAATGCTTGAAAGCAGTTTAAGGCACTTTCAAAGGAAAGTGATTTTCTCTGAAAGGACAGAATTTAGAAAGTGATGCAACACTCCATTCACTTCGCACAGTGAATTGAAGTGTTGGAACAGACTGCTTCTCTTTCAGAGAAACGCATGTGAGTTTCTTCCTAATGCTTGTAAGTAGCTTCAGGCACTTTCAAAGGAAAGTGATTTTCTCTGAAAGGACAGCATTTAGAAAGTGAAGCAACACTCTATTCCCTTCGTGCAGTGAATTGAAGTGTTGGCACAGAGTGCTTCTCTTTCATAGAAACGCATTAGTGTTTCTTGTGAATGCTTGCAAGTGGCTTAAGGCACTTTCAAAGGAAAGTGATTTTCTCTGAAAGGACAGCATTTAGAAAGTGAAGCAACACTCCATTCACTTCGCACAGTGAATTGAAGTGTTGGAACAGACTGCTTCTCTTTCAGAGAAACGCATGTGAGTTTCTTGTGAATTCTTGCAAGTTGCTTAAGGCCCTTTCAAAGGAAAGTGATTTTCTCTGAAAGGACAGCATTTAGAAAGTGAAGCAACACTCCATTCACTTCGCACAGTGAATTGAAGTGTTGGAACAGACTGCTTCTCTTTCAGAGAAACGCATGTGAGTTTTTTGTGAATGCTTGAAAGTAGTTTAAGGCATTATCAAAGGAAAGTGATTTTCTCTGAAAGGACAGCATTTAGAAAGTGAAGCAACACTCCATTCACTTCGCACAGTGAATTGAAGTGTTTGAACAGTCTGCTTCTCTTTCAGAGAAACGCATGTGAGTTTCTTCCTAATGCTTGCAAGTAGCTTAAGGCACTTTCAAAGGAAAGTGATTTTCTCTGAAAGGACAGCATTTAGAAAGTGAAGCAACACTCCATTCACTTCGCACAGTGAATTGAAGTGTTGGAACAGACTGCTTCTCTTTCAGAGAAACGCATGTGAGTTTCTGGTGAATGCTTGTAAGAAGCTTAAGGCACTTTCAAAGGAAAGTGATTTTCTCTGAAAGGACAGCATTTAGAAACTGAAGCAACACTCCATTCACTTCGCACAGTGAATTGAAGTGTTGGAACAGACTGCTTCTCTTTAAGAGAAATGCATGTGAGTTTTTTGTGAATGCTTGAAAGTAGTTTAAGGCACTTTCAAAGGAAAGTGATTTTCTCTGAAAGGACAGAATTTAGAAAGAGATGCAACACTCCATTCACTTCGCACAGTGAATTGAAGTGTTGGAACAGACTGCTTCTCTTTCAGAGAAACGCATGTGAGTTTCTTAATAATGCTTGTAAGTAGCTTAAGGCATTTTCAAAGGAAAGTGATTTTCTCTGAAAGGACAGCATTTAGAAAGTGAAGCAACACTCCATTCCCTTCGTGCAGTGAATTGAAGTGTTGGAACAGAGTGCTTCTTTTTCATAGAAACGCATTAGTGTTCCTTGTGAATGCTTGCAAGTGGCTTAAGGCACTTTCAAAGGAAAGTGATTTTCTCTGAAAGGACAGCATTTAGAAACTGAAGCAACACTCCATTCACTTCGCACAGTGAATTGAAGTGTTGGAACAGACTGCTTCTCTTTCAGAGAAATGCATGTGAGTTTCTGTTGAATGCTTGTAAGTACCTTAAGGCACTTTCAAAGGAAAGTGATTTTCTCTGAAAGGACAGCATTTAGAAAGTGAAGCAACACTCCATTCACTTCGCACAGTGAATTGAAGTGTTTGAACAGTCTGCTTCTCTTTCAGAGAAACGCATATGAGTTTCTTCCTAATGCTTGCAAGTAGCTTAAGGCACTTTCAAAGGAAAGTGATTTTCTCTGAAAGGACAGCATTTAGAAAGTGAAGCAACACTCCATTCCCTTCGTGCAGTGAATTGAAGTGTTGGTACAGAGTTCTTCTCTTTCATAGAAACGCATTAGTGTTTCTTGTGAATGCTTGCAAGTGGCTTAAGGCACTTTCAAAGGAAAGTGATTTTCTCTGAAAGGACAGCATTTAGAAACTGAAGCAACACTCCATTCACTTCGCACAGTGAATTGAAGTGTTGGAACAGACCGCTTCTCTTTCAGAGAAACGCATGTGAGTTTCTTGTGAATTCTTGCAAGTTGCTTAAGGCACTTTCAAAGGAAAGTGATTTTCTCTGAAAGGACAGCATTTAGAAAGTGAAGCAACACTCCATTCACTTCGCACAGTGAATTGAAGTGTTGGAACAGACTGCTTCTCTTTCAGAGAAACGCATGTGAGTTTTTTGTGAATGCTTGAAAGTAGTTTAAGGCACTTTCAAAGGAAAGTGATTTTCTCTGAAAGGACAGAATTTAGAAAGTGATGCAACACTCCATTCACTTCGCACAGTGAATTGAAGTGTTGGAACAGACTGCTTCTCTTTCAGAGAAACGCATGTGAGTTTTTTATGAATGCTTGAAAGTAGTTTAAGGCACTTTCAAATGAAAGTGATTTTCTCTGAAAGGACAGAATTTAGAAAGTGAAGCAACACTCCATTCACCTCGCACAGTGAATTGAAGTGTTTGAACAGTCTGCTTCTCTTTCAGAGAAACGCATGTGAGTTTCTTCCTAATGCTTGCAAGTAGCTTAAGGCACTTTCAAAGGAAAGTGATTTTCTCTGAAAGGACAGCATTTAGAAAGTGAAGCAACACTCCATTCACTTCGCAGAGTGAATTGAAGTACTGGAACAGACTGCTTCTCTTTCAGAGAAATGCATGTGAGTTTCTGGTGAATGCTTGTAAGTAGCTTAAGGCACTTTCAAAGGAAAATGATTTTCTCTGAAAGGACAGCATTTAGAAAGTGAGGCAACACTCCATTCATTTCGCACAGTGAATTGAAGTGTTGGAACAGACTGCTTCTCTTTCAGAGAAACGCATGTGAGTTTCTGTTTAATGCTTGTAAGTAGCTTCAGGCACTTTCAAAGGAAAGTGATTTTCTCTGAAAGGACAGCATTTAGAAACTGAAGCAACACTCCATTCACTTCGCACAGTGAATGGAAGTGTTGGAACAGACTGCTTCTCTTTCAGAGAAACGCATGTGAGTTTCTTCCTAATGCTTGTAAGTAGCTTCAGGCACTTTCAAAGGAAAGTGATTTTCTCTGAAAGGACAGCATTTAGAAAGTGAAGCAACACTCCATTCCCTTCGTGCAGTGAATTGAAGTGTTGGAACAGAGTGCTTCTCTTTCATAGAAACGCATTAGTGTTTCTTGTGAATGCTTGCAAGTGGCTTAAGGCACTTTCAAAGGAAAGTGATTTTCTCTGAAGGACAGCATTTAGAAAGTGAAGCAACACTCCATTCACTTTGTACAGTGAATTGAAGTGTTGGAACAGACTGCCTCTCTTTCAGAGAAATGCATGTGAGTTTCTGTTGAATGCTTGTCAGTAGCTTAAGACTCTTTCAAAGGAAAGTGATTTTCTCTGAAAGGACAGCATTTAGCAAGTAAAGCAACACTCCATTCCCTTCGCGCAATGAATTGAAGTGTTGGCACAGACTGCTTCTCTTTCATAGAAACGCATTAGTGTTTCTTGTGAATGCTTGTAAGAAGCTTAAGGCACTTTCAAAGGAAAGTGATTTTCTCTGAAAGGACAGCATTTAGAAACTGAAGCAACACTCCATTCACTTCGCACAGTGAATTGAAGTGTTGGAACAGACTGCTTCTCTTTCAGAGAAACGCATGTGAGTTTCTTGTGAATTCTTGCAAGTTGCTTAAGACCCTTTCAAAGGAAAGTGATTTTCTCTGAAAGGACAGCATTTAGAAAGTGAAGCAACACTCCATTCACTTCGCACAGTGAATTGAAGTGTTGGAACAGACTGCTTCTCTTTCAGAGAAACGCATGTGAGTTTTTTGTGAATGCTTGAAAGTAGTTTAAGGCACTTTCAAAGGAAAGTGATTTTCTCTGAAAGGACAGAATTTAGAAAGTGAAGCAACACTCCATTCACTTCGCACAGTGAATTGACGTGTTTGAACAGTCTGCTTCTCTTTCAGAGAAACGCATATGAGTTTCTTCCTAATGCTTGCAAGTAGCTTAAGGCACTTTCAAAGGAAAGTGATTTTCTCTGAAAGGACAGCATTTAGAAAGTGAAGCAACACTCCATTCACTTCGCACAGTGAATTGAAGTGTTGGAACAGACTGCTTCTCTTTCAGAGAAACGCATGTGAGTTTCTTGTGAATTCTTGCAAGTTGCTTAAGGCAATTTCAAAGGAAAGTGATTTTCTCTGAAAGGACAGCATTTAGAAAGTGAAGCAACACTCCATTCACTTCGCACAGTGAATTGAAGTGTTGGAACAGACTGCTTCTCTTTCAGAGAAACGCATGTGAGTTTTTTGTGAATGCTTGAAAGTAGTTTAAGGCACTTTCAAAGGAAAGTGATTTTCTCTGAAAGGACAGAATTTAGAAAGTGAAGCAACACTCCATTCTCTTTGCACAGTGAATTGAAGTGTTGGAACAGTCTGCTTCTCTTTCAGAGAAACGCATGTGAGTTTCTTCCTAATGCTTGCAAGTAGCTTAAGGCACTTTCAAAGGAAAGTGATTTTCTCTGAAAGGACAGCATTTAGAAAGTGAAGCAACACTCCATTCCCGTCGTGCAGCGAATTGAAGTGTTGGTACAGAGTGCTTCTCTTTCATAGAAACGCATTAGTGTTTCTTGTGAATGCTTGCAAGTGGCTTAAGGCACTTTCAAAGGAAAGTGATTTTCTCTGAAAGGACAGCATTTAGAAAGTGAAGCAACACTCCATTCACTTCGCACAGTGAATTGAAGTGTTGGAACAGACTGCTTCTCTTTCAGAGCAACGCATGTGAGTTTTTTGTGAATGCTTGAAAGCAGTTTAAGGCACTTTCAAAGGAAAGTGATTTTCTCTGAAAGGACAGAATTTAGAAAGTGATGCAACACTCCATTCACTTCGCACAGTGAATTGAAGTGTTGGAACAGACTGCTTCTCTTTCAGAGAAACGCATGTGAGTTTCTTCCTAATGCTTGTAAGTAGCTTCAGGCACTTTCAAAGGAAAGTGATTTTCTCTGAAAGGACAGCATTTAGAAAGTGAAGCAACACTCCATTCCCTTCGTGCAGTGAATTGAAGTGTTGGAACAGAGTGCTTCTCTTTCATAGAAACGCATTAGTGTTTCTTGTGAATGCTTGCAAGTGGCTTAAGGCACTTTCAAAGGAAAGTGATTTTCTCTGAAAGGACAGCATTTAGAAAGTGAAGCAACACTCCATTCACTTCGCACAGTGAATTGAAGTGTTGGAACAGACTGCTTCTCTTTCAGAGAAACGCTTGTGAGTTTCTTGTGAATTCTTGCAAGTTGCTTAAGGCCCTTTCAAAGGAAAGTGATTTTCTCTGAAAGGACAGCATTTAGAAAGTGAAGCAACACTCCATTCACTTCGCACAGTGAATTGAAGTGTTGGAACAGACTGCTTCTCTTTCAGAGAAACGCATGTGAGTTTTTTGTGAATGCTTGAAAGTAGTTTAAGGCACTATCAAAGGAAAGTGATTTTCTCTGAAAGGACAGAATTTAGAAAGTGAAGCAACACTCCATTCACTTCGCACAGTGAATTGAAGTGTTTGAACAGTCTGCTTCTCTTTCAGAGAAACGCATGTGAGTTTCTTCCTAATGCTTGCAAGTAGCTTAAGGCACTTTCAAAGGAAAGTGATTTTCTCTGAAAGGACAGCATTTAGAAAGTGAAGCAACACTCCATTCCCTTCGTGCAGTGAATTGAAGTGTTGGTACAGAGTGCTTCTCTTTCATAGAAACGCATTAGTGTTTCTTGTGAATGCTTGCAAGTGGCTTAAGGCACTTTCAAAGGAAAGTGATTTTCTCTGAAAGGACAGCATTTAGAAACTGAAGCAACACTCCATTCACTTCGCACAGTGAATTGAAGTGTTGGAACAGACTGCTTCTCTTTCAGAGAAACGCATGTGAGTTTCTTGTGAATTCTTGCAAGTTGCTTAAGGCACTTTCAAAGGAAAGTGATTTTCTCTGAAATGACAGCATTTAGAAAGTGAAGCAACACTCCATTCACTTCGCATAGTGAATTGAAGTGTTGGAACAGACTGCTTCTCTTTCAGAGAAACGCATGTGAGTTTTTTGTGAATGCTTGAAAGTAGTTTAAGGCACTTTCAAAGGAAAGTGATTTTCTCTGAAAGGACAGAATTTAGAAAGTGATGCAACACTCCATTCACTTCGCACAGTGAATTGAAGTGTTGGAACAGACTGCTTCTCTTTCAGAGAAACGCATGTGAGTTTCTTCCTAATGCTTGTAAGTAGCTTCAGGCACTTTCAAAGGAAAGTGATTTTCTCTGAAAGGACAGCATTTAGAAAGTGAAGCAACACTCCATTCCCTTCGTGCAGTGAATTGAAGTGTTGGAACAGAGTGCTTCTCTTTCATAGAAACGCATTAGTGTTTCTTGTGAATGCTTGCAAGTGGCTTAAGGCACTTTCAAAGGAAAGTGATTTTCTCTGAAAGGACAGCATTTAGAAAGTGAAGCAACACTCCATTCACTTTGTACAGTGAATTGAAGTGTTGGAACAGACTGCCTCTCTTTCAGAGAAATGCATGTGAGTTTCTGTTGAATGCTTGTCAGTAGCTTAAGGCTCTTTCAAAGGAAAGTGATTTTCTCTGAAAGGACAGCATTTAGAAAGTAAAGCAACACTCCATTCCCTTCGCGCAATGAATTGAAGTGTTGGCACAGACTGCTTCTCTTTCATAGAAACGCATTAGTGTTTCTTGTGAATGCTTGTAAGAAGCTTAAGGCACTTTCAAAGGAAAGTGATTTTCTCTGAAAGGACAGCATTTAGAAACTGAAGCAACACTCCATTCACTTCGCACAGTGAATTGAAGTGTTGGAACAGACTGCTTCTCTTTCAGAGCAACGCATGTGAGTTTTTTGTGAATGCTTGAAAGCAGTTTAAGGCACTTTCAAAGGAAAGTGATTTTCTCTGAAAGGACAGAATTTAGAAAGTGATGCAACACTCCATTCACTTCGCACAGTGAATTGAAGTGTTGGAACAGACTGCTTCTCTTTCAGAGAAACGCTTGTGAGTTTCTTGTGAATTCTTGCAAGTTGCTTAAGGCCCTTTCAAAGGAAAGTGATTTTCTCTGAAAGGACAGCATTTAGAAAGTGAAGCAACACTCCATTCACTTCGCACAGTGAATTGAAGTGTTGGAACAGACTGCTTCTCTTTCAGAGAAACGCATGTGAGTTTTTTGTGAATGCTTGAAAGTAGTTTAAGGCACTATCAAAGGAAAGTGATTTTCTCTGAAAGGACAGAATTTAGAAAGTGAAGCAACACTCCATTCACTTCGCACAGTGAATTGAAGTGTTTGAACAGTCTGCTTCTCTTTCAGAGAAACGCATGTGAGTTTCTTCCTAATGCTTGCAAGTAGCTTAAGGCACTTTCAAAGGAAAGTGATTTTCTCTGAAAGGACAGCATTTAGAAAGTGAAGCAACACTCCATTCCCTTCGTGCAGTGAATTGAAGTGTTGGAACAGAGTGCTTCTCTTTCATAGAAACGCATTAGTGTTTCTTGTGAATGCTTGCAAGTGGCTTAAGGCACTTTCAAAGGAAAGTGATTTTCTCTGAAAGGACAGCATTTAGAAACTGAAGCAACACTCCATTCACTTCGCACAGTGAATTGAAGTGTTGGAACAGACTGCTTCTCTTTCAGAGAAACGCATGTGAGTTTCTTGTGAATTCTTGCAAGTTGCTTAAGGCACTTTCAAAGAAAAGTGATTTTCTCTGAAATGACAGCATTTAGAAAGTGAAGCAACACTCCATTCACTTCGCATAGTGAATTGAAGTGTTGGAACAGACTGCTTCTCTTTCAGAGAAACGCATGTGAGTTTTTTGTGAATGCTTGAAAGTAGTTTAAGGCACTTTCAAAGGAAAGTGATTTTCTCTGAAAGGACAGAATTTAGAAAGTGATGCAACACTCCATTCACTTCGCACAGTGAATTGAAGTGTTGGAACAGACTGCTTCTCTTTCAGAGAAACGCATGTGAGTTTCTTCCTAATGCTTGTAAGTAGCTTCAGGCACTTTCAAAGGAAAGTGATTTTCTCTGAAAGGACAGCATTTAGAAAGTGAAGCAACACTCCATTCCCTTCGTGTAGTGAATTGAAGTGTTGGAACAGAGTGCTTCTCTTTCATAGAAACGCATTAGTGTTTCTTGTGAATGCTTGCAAGTGGCTTAAGGCACTTTCAAAGGAAAGTGATTTTCTCTGAAAGGACAGCATTTAGAAAGTGAAGCAACACTCCATTCACTTTGTACAGTGAATTGAAGTGTTGGAACAGACTGCCTCTCTTTCAGAGAAATGCATGTGAGTTTCTGTTGAATGCTTGTCAGTAGCTTAAGGCTCTTTCAAAGGAAAGTGATTTTCTCTGAAAGGACAGCATTTAGAAAGTAAAGCAACACTCCATTCCCTTTGCGCAATGAATTGAAGTGTTGGCACAGACTGCTTCTCTTTCATAGAAACGCATTAGTGTTTCTTGTGAATGCTTGTAAGAAGCTTAAGGCACTTTCAAAGGAAAGTGATTTTCTCTGAAAGGACAGCATTTAGAAAGTGAAGCAACACTCCATTCACTTCGCACAGTGAATTGAAGTGTTGGAACAGACTGCTTCTCTTTCAGAGAAACGCATGTGAGTTTCTTGTGAATTCTTGCAAGTTGCTTAAGGCACTTTCAAAGGAAAGTGATTTTCTCTGAAAGGACAGCATTTAGAAAGTGAAGCAACACTCCATTCACTTCGCACAGTGAATTGAAGTGTTGGAACAGACTGCTTCTCTTTCAGAGAAACGCATGTGAGTTTTTTGTGAATGCTTGAAAGTAGTGTAAGGCACTTTCAAAGGAAAGTAATTTTCTCTGAAAGGACAGAATTTAGAAAGTGAAGCAACACTCCATTCACCTCGCACAGTGAATTGAAGTGTTTGAACAGTCTGCTTCTCTTTCAGAGAAACGCATGTGAGTTTCTTCCTAATGCTTGCAAGTAGCTTAAGGCACTTTCAAAGGAAAGTGATTTTCTCTGAAAGGACAGCATTTAGAAAGTGAAGCAACACTCCATTCACTTCGCACAGTGAATTGAAGTGTTGGAACAGACTGCTTCTCTTTCAGAGAAACGCATGTGAGTTTCTGGTGAATGCTTGTAAGAAGCTTAAGGCACTTTCAAAGGAAAGTGATTTTCTCTGAAAGGACAGCATTTTTAAACTGAAGCAACACTCCATTCACTTTGCACAGTGAATTGAAGTGTTGGAACAGACTGCTTCTCTTTAAGAGAAATGCATGTGAGTTTTTTGTGAATGCTTGAAAGTAGTTTAAGGCACTTTCAAAGGAAAGTGATTTTCTCTGAAAGGACAGAATTTAGAAAGAGATGCAACACTCCATTCACTTCGCACAGTGAATTGAAGTGTTGGAACAGACTGCTTCTCTTTAAGAGAAATGCATGTGAGTTTTTTGTGAATGCTTGAAAGTAGTTTAAGGCACTTTCAAAGGAAAGTGATTTTCTCTGAAAGGACAGAATTTAGAAAGAGATGCAACACTCCATTCACTTCGCACAGTGAATTGAAGTGTTGGAACAGACTGCTTCTCTTTCAGAGAAACGCATGTGAGTTTCTTAATAATGCTTGTAAGTAGCTTAAGGCATTTTCAAAGGAAAGTGATTTTCTCTGAAAGGACAGCATTTAGAAAGTGAAGCAACACTCCATTCCCTTCGTGCAGTGAATTGAAGTGTTGGAACAGAGTGCTTCTTTTTCATAGAAACGCATTAGTGTTTCTTGTGAATGCTTGCAAGTGGCTTAAGGCACTTTCAAAGGAAAGTGATTTTCTCTGAAAGGACAGCATTTAGAAAGTGAAGCAACACTCCATTCACTTCGCAGAGTGAATTGAAGTATTGGAACAGACTGCTTCTCTTTCAGAGAAATGCATGTGAGTTTCTGGTGAATGCTTGTAAGTAGCTTAAGGCACTTTCAAAGGAAAATGATTTTCTCTGAAAGGACAGCATTTAGAAAGTGAGGCAACACTCCATTCACTTCGCACAGTGAATTGAAGTGTTGGAACAGACTGCTTCTCTTTCAGAGAAACGCATGTGAGTTTCTGTTTAATGCTTGTAAGTAGCTTCAGGCACTTTCAAAGGAAAGTGATTTTCTCTGAAAGGACAGCATTTAGAAACTGAAGCAACACTCCATTCACTTCGCACAGTGAATGGAAGTGTTGGAACAGACTGCTTCTCTTTCAGAGAAACGCATGTGAGTTTCTTCCTAATGCTTGTAAGTAGCTTCAGGCACTTTCAAAGGAAAGTGATTTTCTCTGAAAGGACAGCATTTAGAAAGTGAAGCAACACTCCATTCCCTTCGTGCAGTGAATTGAAGTGTTGGAACAGAGTGCTTCTTTTTCATAGAAACGCATTAGTGTTTCTTGTGAATGCTTGCAAGTGGCTTAAGGCACTTTCAAAGGAAAGTGATTTTCTCTGAAAGGACAGCATTTAGAAAGTGAAGCAACACTCCATTCCCTTCGTGCAGTGAATTGAAGTGTTGGAACAGACTGCTTCTCTTTCATAGAAACACATTAGTGTTTCTTGTGAATGCTTGCAAGTGGCTTAAGGTACTTTCAAAGGAAAGTGATTTTCTCTCAAAGGACAGCATTTAGAAAGTGAAGCAACACTCCATTCACTTTGTACAGTGAATTGAAGTGTTGGAACAGACTGCCTCTCTTTCAGAGAAATGCATGTGAGTTTCTGTTGAATGCTTGTCAGTAGCTTAAGGCTCTTTCAAAGGAAAGTGATTTTCTCTGAAAGGACAGCATTTAGAAAGTAAAGCAACACTCCATTCCCTTCGCGCAATGAATTGAAGTGTTGGGACAGACTGCTTCTCTTTCATAGAAACGCATTAGTGTTTCTTGTGAATGCTTGTAAGAAGCTTAAGGCACTTTCAAAGGAAAGTGATTTTCTCTGAAAGGACAGCATTGAGAAAGTGAAGCAACACTCCATTCACTTCGCACAGTGAATTGAAGTGTTGGAACAGACTGCTTCTCTTTCAGAGAAACGCATGTGAGTTTCTTGTGAATTCTTGCAAGTTGCTTAAGGCACTTTCAAAGGAAAGTGATTTTCTCTGAAAGGACAGCATTGAGAAAGTGAAGCAACACTCCATTCACTTCGCACAGTGAATTGAAGTGTTGGAACAGACTGCTTCTCTTTCAGAGAAACGCATGTGAGTTTTTTGTGAATGCTTGAAAGTAGTTTAAGGCACTTTCAAAGGAAAGTGATTTTCTCTGAAAGGACAGAATTTAGAAAGTGAAGCAACACTCCATTCACCTCGCACAGTGAATTGAAGTGTTGGAACAGACTGCTTCTCTTTCAGAGAAACGCATGTGAGTTTCTGGTGAATGCTTGTAAGAAGCTTAAGGCACTTTCAAAGGAAAGTGATTTTCTCTGAAAGGACAGCATTTAGAAACTGAAGCAACACTCCATTCACTTCGCACAGTGAATTGAAGTGTTGGAACAGACTGCTTCTCTTTAAGAGAAATGCATGTGAGTTTTTTGTGAATGCTTGAAAGAGGTTTAAGGCACTTTCAAAGGAAAGTGATTTTCTCTGAAAGGACAGAATTTAGAAAGAGATGCAACACTCCATTCACTTCGCACAGTGAATTGAAGTGTTGGAACAGACTGCTTCTCTTTCAGAGAAACGCATGTGAGTTTCTTAATAATGCTTGTAAGTAGCTTAAGGCATTTTCAAAGGAAAGTGATTTTCTCTGAAAGGACAGCATTTAGAAAGTGAAGCAACACTCCATTCCCTTCGTGCAGTGAATTGAAGTGTTGGAACAGAGTGCTTCTTTTTCATAGAAACGCATTAGTGTTTCTTGTGAATGCTTGCAAGTGGCTTAAGGCACTTTCAAAGGAAAGTGATTTTCTCTGAAAGGACAGCATTTAGAAACTGAAGCAACACTCCATTCACTTCGCACAGTGAATTGAAGTGTTGGAACAGACTGCTTCTCTTTCAGAGAAATGCATGTGAGTTTCTGTTGAATGCTTGTAAGTACCTTAAGGCACTTTCAAAGGAAAGTGATTTTCTCTGAAAGGACAGCATTTAGAAAGTGAAGCAACACTCCATTCACTTCGCAGAATGAATTGAAGTATTTGAACAGACTGCTTCTCTTTCAGAGAAATGCATGTGAGTTTCTGGTGAATGCTTGTAAGTAGCTTAAGGCACTTTCAAAGGAAAATGATTTTCTCTGAAAGGACAGCATTTAGAAAGTGACGCAACACTCCATTCACTTCGCACAGTGAATTGAAGTGTTGGAACAGACTGCTTCTCTTTCAGAGAAACGCATGTGAGTTTCTTAATAATGCTTGTAAGTAGCTTCAGGCACTTTCAAAGGAAAGTGATTTTCTCTGAAAGGACAGCATTTAGAAAGTGAAGCAACACTCCATTCATTTCGTGCAGTGAATTGAAGTGTTGGAACAGAGTGCTTCTCTTTCATAGAAACGCATTAGTGTTTCTTGTGAATGCTTGCAAGTGGCTTAAGGCACTTTCAAAGGAAAGTGATTTTCTCTGAAAGGACAGCATTTAGAAACTGAAGCAACACTCCATTCACTTTGTACAGTGAATTGAAGTGTTGGAACAGACTGCCTCTCTTTCAGAGAAATGCATGTGAGTTTCTGTTGAATGCTGGTCAGTAGCTTAAGGCTCTTTCAAAGGAAAGTGATTTTCTCTGAAAGGACAGCATTTAGCAAGTAAAGCAACACTCCATTCACTTCGCACAGTGAATTGAAGTGTTTGAACAGTCTGCTTCTCTTTCAGAGAAACGCATATGAGTTTCTTCCTAATGCTTGCAAGTAGCTTAAGGCACTTTCAAAGGAAAGTGATTTTCTCTGAAAGGACAGCATTTAAAAGTGAAGCAACACTCCATTCCCTTCGTGCAGTGAATTGAAGTGTTGGTACAGAGTTCTTCTCTTTCATAGAAACGCATTAGTGTTTCTTGTGAATGCTTGCAAGTGGCTTAAGGCACTTTCAAAGGAAAGTGATTTTCTCTGAAAGGACAGCATTTAGAAACTGAAGCAACACTCCATTCACTTCGCACAGTGAATTGAAGTGTTGGAACAGACCGCTTCTCTTTCAGAGAAACGCATGTGAGTTTCTTGTGAATTCTTGCAAGTTGCTTAAGGCACTTTCAAAGGAAAGTGATTTTCTCTGAAAGGACAGCATTTAGAAAGTAAAGCAACACTCCATTCACTTCGCACAGTGAATTGAAGTGTTGGAACAGACTGTTTCTCTTTCAGAGAAACGCATGTGAGTTTTTTGTGAATGCTTGAAAGTAGTTTAAGGCACTTTCAAAGGAAAGTGATTTTCTCTGAAAGGACAGAATTTAGAAAGTGATGCAACACTCCATTCACTTCGCACAGTGAATTGAAGTGTTGGAACAGACTGCTTCTCTTTCAGAGAAACGCATGTGAGTTTCTTCCTAATGCTTGTAAGTAGCTTCAGGCACTTTCAAAGGAAAGTGATTTTCTCTGAAAGGACAGCATTTAGAAAGTGAAGCAACACTCCATTCCCTTCGTGCAGTGAATTGAAGTGTTGGAACAGAGTGCTTCTCTTTCATAGAAACGCATTAGTGTTTCTTGTGAATGCTTGCAAGTGGCTTAAGGCACTTTCAAAGGAAAGTGATTTTCTCTGAAAGGACAGCATTTAGAAACTGAAGCAACACTCCATTCACTTCGCACAGTGAATTGAAGTGTTGGAACAGACTGCTTCTCTTTAAGAGAAATGCATGTGAGTTTTTTGTGAATGCTTGAAAGTAGTTTAAGGCACTTTCAAAGGAAAGTGATTTTCTCTGAAAGGACAGAATTTAGAAAGAGATGCAACACTCCATTCACTTCGCACAGTGAATTGAAGTGTTGGAACAGACTGCCTCTCTTTCAGAGAAATGCATGTGTGTTTCTGTTGAATGCTTGTCAGTAGCTTAAGGCTCTTTCAAAGGAAAGTGATTTTCTCTGAAAGGACAGCATTTAGAAAGTGAAGCAACACTCCATTCCCTTCGTGCAGTGAATTGAAGTGTTGGAACAGACTGCTTCTCTTTCATAGAAACACATTAGTGTTTCTTGTGAATGCTTGCAAGTGGCATAAGGCACTTTCAAAGGAAAGTGATTTTCTCTCAAAGGACAGCATTTAGAAAGTGAAGCAACACTCCATTCACTTTGTACAGTGAACTGAAGTGTTGGAACAGACAGCCTCTCTTTCAGAGAAATGCATGTGAGTTTCTGTTGAATGCTTGTCAGTACCTTAAGGCTCTTTCAAAGGAAAGTGATTTTCTCTGAAAGGACAGCATGTAGAAAGTAAAGCAACACTCCATTCCCTTCGCGCAATGAATTGAAGTGTTGGGACAGACTGCTTCTCTTTCATAGAAACGCATTAGTGTTTCTTGTGAATGCTTGTAAGAAGCTTAAGGCACTTTCAAAGGAAAGTGATTTTCTCTGAAAGGACAGCATTGAGAAAGTGAAGCAACACTCCATTCACTTCGCACAGTGAATTGAAGTGTTGGAACAGACTGCTTCTCTTTCAGAGAAACGCATGTGAGTTTCTTGTGAATTCTTGCAAGTTGCTTAAGGCACTTTCAAAGGAAAGTGATTTTCTCTGAAAGGACAGCATTGAGAAAGTGAAGCAACACTCCATTCACTTCGCACAGTGAATTGAAGTGTTGGAACAGACTGCTTCTCTTTCAGAGAAACGCATGTGAGTTTTTTGTGAATGCTTGAAAGTAGTTTAAGGCACTTTCAAAGGAAAGTGATTTTCTATGAAAGGACAGAATTTAGAAAGTGAAGCAACACTCCATTCACCTCGCACAGTGAATTGAAGTGTTTGAACAGTCTGCTTCTCTTTCAGAGAATCGCATGTGAATTTCTTCCTAATGCTTGCAAGTAGCTTAAGGCACTTTCAAAGGAAAGTGATTTTCTCTGAAAGGACAGCATTTAAAAAGTGAAGCAACACTCCATTCACTTCGCACAGTGAATTGAAGTGTTGGAACAGACTGCTTCTCTTTCAGAGAAACGCATGTGAGTTTCTGGTGAATGCTTGTAAGAAGCTTAAGGCACTTTCAAAGGAAAGTGATTTTCTCTGAAAGGACAGCATTTAGAAACTGAAGCAACACTCCATTCACTTCGCACAGTGAATTGAAGTGTTGGAACAGACTGCTTCTCTTTAAGAGAAATGCATGTGAGTTTTTTGTGAATGCTTGAAAGTAGTTTAAGGCACTTTCAAAGGAAAGTGATTTTCTCTGAAAGGACAGAATTTAGAAAGAGATGCAACACTCCATTCACTTCGCACAGTGAATTGAAGTGTTGGAACAGACTGCTTCTCTTTCAGAGAAACGCATGTGAGTTTCTTAATAATGCTTGTAAGTAGCTTAAGGCATTTTCAAAGGAAAGTGATTTTCTCTGAAAGGACAGCATTTAGAAAGTGAAGCAACACTCCATTCCCTTCGTGCAGTGAATTGAAGTGTTGGAACAGAGTGCTTCTTTTTCATAGAAACGCATTAGTGTTTCTTGTGAATGCTTGCAAGTGGCTTAAGGCACTTTCAAAGGAAAGTGATTTTCTCTCAAAGGACAGCATTTAGAAAGTGAAGCAACACTCCATTCACTTTGTACAGTGAATTGAAGTGTTGGAACAGACTGCCTCTCTTTCAGAGAAATGCATGTGAGTTTCTGTTGAATGCTTGTCAGTAGCTTAAGGCTCTTTCAAAGGAAAGTGATTTTCTCTGAAAGGACAGCATTTAGAAAGTAAAGCAACACTCCATTCCCTTCGCGCAATGAATTGAAGTGTTGGGACAGACTGCTTCTCTTTCATAGAAACGCATTAGTGTTTCTTGTGAATGCTTGTAAGAAGCTTAAGGCACTTTCAAAGGAAAGTGATTTTCTCTGAAAGGACAGCATTGAGAAAGTGAAGCAACACTCCATTCACTTCGCACAGTGAATTGAAGTGTTGGAACAGACTGCTTCTCTTTCAGAGAAACGCATGTGAGTTTCTTGTGAATTCTTGCAAGTTGCTTAAGGCACTTTCAAAGGAAAGTGATTTTCTCTGAAAGGACAGCATTGAGAAAGTGAAGCAACACTCCATTCACTTCGCACAGTGAATTGAAGTGTTGGAACAGACTGCTTCTCTTTCAGAGAAACGCATGTGAGTTTTTTGTGAATGCTTGAAAGTAGTTTAAGGCACTTTCAAAGGAAAGTGATTTTCTCTGAAAGGACAGAATTTAGAAAGTGAAGCAACACTCCATTCACCTCGCACAGTGAATTGAAGTGTTTGAACAGTCTGCTTCTCTTTCAGAGAATCGCATGTGAGTTTCTTCCTAATGCTTGCAAGTAGCTTAAGGCACTTTCAAAGGAAAGTGATTTTCTCTGAAAGGACAGCATTTAGAAAGTGAAGCAACACTCCATTCACTTCGCACAGTGAATTGAAGTGTTGGAACAGACTGCTTCTCTTTCAGAGAAACGCATGTGAGTTTCTGGTGAATGCTTGTAAGAAGCTTAAGGCACTTTCAAAGGAAAGTGATTTTCTCTGAAAGGACAGCATTTAGAAACTGAAGCAACACTCCATTCACTTCGCACAGTGAATTGAAGTGTTGGAACAGACTGCTTCTCTTTAAGAGAAATGCATGTGAGTTTTTTGTGAATGCTTGAAAGTAGTTTAAGACACTTTCAAAGGAAAGTGATTTTCTCTGAAAGGACAGAATTTAGAAAGAGATGCAACACTCCATTCACTTCGCACAGTGAATTGAAGTGTTGGAACAGACTGCTTCTCTTTCAGAGAAACGCATGTGAGTTTCTTAATAATGCTTGTAAGTAGCTTAAGGCATTTTCAAAGGAAAGTGATTTTCTCTGAAAGGACAGCATTTAGAAAGTGAAGCAACACTCCATTCCCTTCGTGCAGTGAATTGAAGTGTTGGAACAGAGTGCTTCTTTTTCATAGAAACGCATTAGTGTTTCTTGTGAATGCTTGCAAGTGGCTTAAGGCACTTTCAAAGGAAAGTGATTTTCTCTGAAAGGACAGCATTTAGAAACTGAAGCAACACTCCATTCACTTCGCACAGTGAATTGAAGTGTTGGAACAGACTGCTTCTCTTTCAGAGAAATGCATGTGAGTTTCTGTTGAATGCTTATAAGTACCTTAAGGCACTTTCAAAGGAAAGTGATTTTCTCTGAAAGGACAGCATTTAGAAACTGAAGCAACACTCCATTCACTTCGCAGAATGAATTGAAGTATTTGAACAGACTGCTTCTCTTTCAGAGAAATGCATGTGAGTTTCTGGTGAATGCTTGTAAGTAGCTTAAGGCACTTTCAAAGGAAAATGATTTTCTCTGAAAGGACAGCATTTAGAAAGTGAGGCAACACTCCATTCACTTCGCACAGTGAATTGAAGTGTTGGAACAGACTGCTTCTCTTTCAGAGAAATGCATGTGAGTTTCTGTTTAATGCTTGTAAGTAGCTTCAGGCACTTTCAAAGGAAAGTGATTTTCTCTGAAAGGACAGCATTTAGAAAGTGAAGCAACACTCCATTCATTTCGTGCAGTGAATTGAAGTGTTGGAACAGAGTGCTTCTCTTTCATAGAAACGCATTAGTGTTTCTTGTGAATGCTTGCAAGTGGCTTAAGGCACTTTCAAAGGAAAGTGATTTTCTCTGAAGGACAGCATTTAGAAAGTGAAGCAACACTCCATTCACTTTGTACAGTGAATTGAAGTGTTGGAACAGACTGCCTCTCTTTCAGAGAAATGCATGTGAGTTTCTGTTGAATGCTGGTCAGTAGCTTAAGGCTCTTTCAAAGGAAAGTGATTTTCTCTGAAAGGACAGCATTTAGCAAGTAAAGCAACACTCCATTCCCTTCGCGCAATGAATTGAAGTGTTGGCACAGACTGCTTCTCTTTCATAGAAACGCATTAGTGTTTCTTGTGAATGCTTGTAAGAAGCTTAAGGCACTTTCAAAGGAAAGTGATTTTCTCTGAAAGGACAGCATTTAGAAACTGAAGCAACACTCCATTCACTTCGCACAGTGAATTGAAGTGTTGGAACAGACTGCTTCTCTTTCAGAGAAACGCATGTGAGTTTCTTGTGAATTCTTGCAAGTTGCTTAAGGCCCTTTCAAAGGAAAGTGATTTTCTCTGAAAGGACAGCATTTAGAAAGTGAAGCAACACTCCATTCACTTCGCACAGTGAATTGAAGTGTTGGAACAGACTGCTTCTCTTTCAGAGAAACGCATGTGAGTTTTTTGTGAATGCTTGAAAGTAGTTTAAGGCACTTTCAAAGGAAAGTGATTTTCTCTGAAAGGACAGAATTTAGAAAGTGAAGCAACACTCCATTCACTTCGCACAGTGAATTGAAGTGTTTGAACAGTCTGCTTCTCTTTCAGAGAAACGCATATGAGTTTCTTCCTAATGCTTGCAAGTAGCTTAAGGCACTTTCAAAGGAAAGTGATTTTCTCTGAAAGGACAGCATTTAAAAGTGAAGCAACACTCCATTCCCTTCGTGCAGTGAATTGAAGTGTTGGTACAGAGTTCTTCTCTTTCATAGAAACGCATTAGTGTTTCTTGTGAATGCTTGCAAGTGGCTTAAGGCACTTTCAAAGGAAAGTGATTTTCTCTGAAAGGACAGCATTTAGAAACTGAAGCAACACTCCATTCACTTCGCACAGTGAATTGAAGTGTTGGAACAGACCGCTTCTCTTTCAGAGAAACGCATGTGAGTTTCTTGTGAATTCTTGCAAGATGCTTAAGGCACTTTCAAAGGAAAGTGATTTTCTCTGAAAGGACAGCATTTAGAAAGTAAAGCAACACTCCATTCACTTCGCACAGTGAATTGAAGTGTTGGAACAGACTGCTTCTCTTTCAGAGAAACGCATGTGAGTTTTTTGTGAATGCTTGAAAGTAGTTTAAGGCACTTTCAAAGGAAAGTGATTTTCTCTGAAAGGACAGAATTTAGAAAGTGATGCAACACTCCATTCACTTCGCACAGTGAATTGAAGTGTTGGAACAGACTGCTTCTCTTTCAGAGAAACGCATGTGAGTTTCTTCCTAATGCTTGTAAGTAGCTTCAGGCACTTTCAAAGGAAAGTGATTTTCTCTGAAAGGACAGCATTTAGAAAGTGAAGCAACACTCCATTCCCTTCGTGCAGTGAATTGAAGTGTTGGAACAGAGTGCTTCTCTTTCATAGAAACGCATTAGTGTTTCTTGTGAATGCTTGCAAGTGGCTTAAGGCACTTTCAAAGTAAAGTGATTTTCTCTGAAAGGACAGCATTTAGAAACTGAAGCAACACTCCATTCACTTCGCACAGTGAATTGAAGTGTTGGAACAGACTGCTTCTCTTTAAGAGAAATGCATGTGAGTTTTTTGTGAATGCTTGAAAGTAGTTTAAGGCACTTTCAAAGGAAAGTGATTTTCTCTGAAAGGACAGAATTTAGAAAGAGATGCAACACTCCATTCACTTCGCACAGTGAATTGAAGTGTTGGAACAGACTGCCTCTCTTTCAGAGAAATGCATGTGTGTTTCTGTTGAATGCTTGTCAGTAGCTTAAGGCTCTTTCAAAGGAAAGTGATTTTCTCTGAAAGGACAGCATTTAGAAAGTGAAGCAACACTCCATTCCCTTCGTGCAGTGAATTGAAGTGTTGGAACAGACTGCTTCTCTTTCATAGAAACACATTAGTGTTTCTTGTGAATGCTTGCAAGTGGCATAAGGCACTTTCAAAGGAAAGTGATTTTCTCTCAAAGGACAGCATTTAGAAAGTGAAGCAACACTCCATTCACTTTGTACAGTGAACTGAAGTGTTGGAACAGACTGCCTCTCTTTCAGAGAAATGCATGTGAGTTTCTGTTGAATGCTTGTCAGTACCTTAAGGCTCTTTCAAAGGAAAGTGATTTTCTCTGAAAGGACAGCATTTAGAAAGTAAAGCAACACTCCATTCCCTTCGCGCAATGAATTGAAGTGTTGGGACAGACTGCTTCTCTT
Source organism: Myodes glareolus (assembly GCF_982192425.1). Taxonomy (NCBI): domain Eukaryota; kingdom Metazoa; phylum Chordata; class Mammalia; order Rodentia; family Cricetidae; genus Myodes; species Myodes glareolus. The sequence continues at coordinate 2,520,869 of NW_028263213.1, forward strand.
TCATAGAAACGCATTAGTGTTTCTTGTGAATGCTTGTAAGAAGCTTAAGGCACTTTCAAAGGAAAGTGATTTTCTCTGAAAGGACAGCATTGAGAAAGTGAAGCAACACTCCATTCACTTCGCACAGTGAATTGAAGTGTTGGAACAGACTGCTTCTCTTTCAGAGAAACGCATGTGAGTTTCTTGTGAATTCTTGCAAGTTGCTTAAGGCACTTTCAAAGGAAAGTGATTTTCTCTGAAAGGACAGCATTGAGAAAGTGAAGCAACACTCCATTCACTTCGCACAGTGAATTGAAGTGTTGGAACAGACTGCTTCTCTTTCAGAGAAACGCATGTGAGTTTTTTGTGAATGCTTGAAAGTAGTTTAAGGCACTTTCAAAGGAAAGTGATTTTCTCTGAAAGGACAGAATTTAGAAAGTGAAGCAACACTCCATTCACCTCGCACAGTGAATTGAAGTGTTTGAACAGTCTGCTTCTCTTTCAGAGAATCGCATGTGAATTTCTTCCTAATGCTTGCAAGTAGCTTAAGGCACTTTCAAAGGAAAGTGATTTTCTCTGAAAGGACAGCATTTAGAAAGTGAAGCAACACTCCATTCACTTCGCACAGTGAATTGAAGTGTTGGAACAGACTGCTTCTCTTTCAGAGAAACGCATGTGAGTTTCTGGTGAATGCTTGTAAGAAGCCTAAGGCACTTTCAAAGGAAAGTGATTTTCTCTGAAAGGACAGCATTTAGAAACTGAAGCAACACTCCATTCACTTCGCACAGTGAATTGAAGTGTTGGAACAGACTGCTTCTCTTTAAGAGAAATGCATGTGAGTTTTTTGTGAATGCTTGAAAGTAGTTTAAGGCACTTTCAAAGGAAAGTGATTTTCTCTGAAAGGACAGAATTTAGAAAGAGATGCAACACTCCATTCACTTCGCACAGTGAATTGAAGTGTTGGAACAGACTGCTTCTCTTTCAGAGAAACGCATGTGAGTTTCTTAATAATGCTTGTAAGTAGCTTAAGGCATTTTCAAAGGAAAGTGATTTTCTCTGAAAGGACAGCATTTAGAAAGTGAAGCAACACTCCATTCCCTTCGTGCAGTGAATTGAAGTGTTGGAACAGAGTGCTTCTTTTTCATAGAAACGCATTAGTGTTTCTTGTGAATGCTTGCAAGTGGCTTAAGGCACTTTCAAAGGAAAGTGATTTTCTCTGAAAGGACAGCATTTAGAAACTGAAGCAACACTCCATTCACTTCGCACAGTGAATTGAAGTGTTGGAACAGACTGCTTCTCTTTCAGAGAAATGCATGTGAGTTTCTGTTGAATGCTTGTAAGTACCTTAAGGCACTTTCAAAGGAAAGTGATTTTCTCTGAAAGGACAGCATTTAGAAAGTGAAGCAACACTCCATTCACTTCGCAGAGTGAATTGAAGTATTTGAACAGACTGCTTCTCTTTCAGAGAAATGCATGTGAGTTTCTGGTGAATGCTTGTAAGTAGCTTAAGGCACTTTCGAAGGAAAATGATTTTCTCTGAAAGGACAGCATTTAGAAAGTGAGGCAACACTCCATTCACTTCGCACAGTGAATTGAAGTGTTGGAACAGACTGCTTCTCTTTCAGAGAAACGCATGTGAGTTTCTGTTTAATGCTTGTAAGTAGCTTAAGGCACTTTCAAAGGAAAGTGATTTTCTCTGAAAGGACAGCATTTAGAAAGTGAAGCAACACTCCATTCACTTCGCACAGTAAATGGAAGTGTTGGAACAGACTGCTTCTCTTTCCGAGAAACGCATGTGAGTTTCTTCCTAATGCTTGTAAGTAGCTTCAGGCACTTTCAAAGGAAAGTGATTTTCTCTGAAAGGACAGCATTTAGAAAGTGAAGCAACACTCCATTCATTTCGTTCAGTGAATTGAAGTGTTGGAACAGAGTGCTTCTCTTTCATAGAAACGCATTAGTGTTTCTTGTGAATGCTTGCAAGTGGCTTAAGGCACTTTCAAAGGAAAGTGATTTTCTCTGAAGGACAGCATTTAGAAAGTGAAGCAACACTCCATTCACTTTGTACAGTGAATTGAAGTGTTGGAACAGACTGCCTCTCTTTCAGAGAAATGCATGTGAGTTTCTGTTGAATGCTGGTCAGTAGCTTAAGGCTCTTTCAAAGGAAAGTGATTTTCTCTGAAAGGACAGCATTTAGCAAGTAAAGCAACACTCCATTCCCTTCGCAAAATGAATTGAAGTGTTGGCACAGACTGCTTCTCTTTCATAGAAACGAATTAGTGTTTCTTGTGAATGCTTGTAAGAAGCTTAAGGCACTTCCAAAGGAAAGTGATTTTCTCTGAAAGGACAGCATTTAGAAACTGAAGCAACACTCCATTCACTTCGCACAGTGAATTGAAGTGTTGGAACAGACTGCTTCTCTTTCAGAGAAACGCATGTGAGTTTCTTGTGAATTCTTGCAAGTTGCTTAAGGCCCTTTCAAAGGAAAGTGATTTTCTCTGAAAGGACAGCATTTAGAAAGTGAAGCAACACTCCATTCACTTCGCACAGTGAATTGAAGTGTTGGAACAGACTGCTTCTCTTTCAGAGAAACGCATGTGAGTTTTTTGTGAATGCTTGAAAGTAGTTTAAGGCACTTTCAAAGGAAAGTGATTTTCTCTGAAAGGACAGAATTTAGAAAGTGAAGCAACACTCCATTCACTTCGCACAGTGAATTGAAGTGTTTGAACAGTCTGCTTCTCTTTCAGAGAAACGCATATGAGTTTCTTCCTAATGCTTGCAAGTAGCTTAAGGCACTTTCAAAGGAAAGTGATTTTCTCTGAAAGGACAGCATTTAGAAAGTGAAGCAACACTCCATTCCCTTCGTGCAGTGAATTGAAGTGTTGGTACAGAGTTCTTCTCTTTCATAGAAACGCATTAGTGTTTCTTGTGAATGCTTGCAAGTGGCTTAAGGCACTTTCAAAGGAAAGTGATTTTCTCTGAAAGGACAGCATTTAGAAACTGAAGCAACACTCCATTCACTTCGCACAGTGAATTGAAGTGTTGGAACAGACCGCTTCTCTTTCAGAGAAACGCATGTGAGTTTCTTGTGAATTCTTGCAAGTTGCTTAAGGCACTTTCAAAGGAAAGTGATTTTCTCTGAAAGGACAGCATTTAGAAAGTGAAGCAACACTCCATTCACTTCGCACAGTGAATTGAAGTGTTGGAACAGACTGCTTCTCTTTCAGAGAAACGCATGTGAGTTTTTTGTGAATGCTTGAAAGTAGTTTAAGGCACTTTCAAAGGAAAGTGATTTTCTCTGAAAGGACAGAATTTAGAAAGTGATGCAACACTCCATTCACTTCGCACAGTGAATTGAAGTGTTGGAACAGACTGCTTCTCTTTCAGAGAAACGCATGTGAGTTTCTTCCTAATGCTTGTAAGTAGCTTCAGGCACTTTCAAAGGAAAGTGATTTTCTCTGAAAGGACAGCATTTAGAAAGTGAAGCAACACTCCATTCCCTTCGTGCAGTGAATTGAAGTGTTGGAACAGAGTGCTTCTCTTTCATAGAAACGCATTAGTGTTTCTTGTGAATGCTTGCAAGTGGCTTAAGGCACTTTCAAAGGAAAGTGATTTTCTCTGAAGGACAGCATTTAGAAAGTGAAGCAACACTCCATTCACTTTGTACAGTGAATTGAAGTGTTGGAACAGACTGCCTCTCTTTCAGAGAAATGCATTTGAGTTTCTGTTGAATGCTGGTCAGTAGCTTAAGGCTCTTTCAAAGGAAAGTGATTTTCTCTGAAATGACAGCATTTAGCAAGTAAAGCAACACTCCATTCCCTTCGCGCAATGAATTGAAGTGTTGGCACAGACTGCTTCTCTTTCATAGAAACGCATTAGTGTTTCTTGTGAATGCTTGTAAGAAGCTTAAGGCACTTTCAAAGGAAAGTGATTTTCTCTGAAAGGACAGCATTTAGAAACTGAAGCAACACTCCATTCACTTCGCACAGTGAATTGAAGTGTTGGAACAGACTGCTTCTCTTTAAGAGAAATGCATGTGAGTTTTTTGTGAATGCTTGAAAGTTGTTTAAGGCACTTTCAAAGGAAAGTGATTTTCTCTGAAAGGACAGAATTTAGAAAGAGATGCAACACTCCATTCACTTCGCACAGTGAATTGAAGTGTTGGAACAGACTGCCTCTCTTTCAGAGAAATGCATGTGTGTTTCTGTTGAATGCTTGTCAGTAGCTTAAGGCTCTTTCAAAGGAAAGTGATTTTCTCTGAAAGGACAGCATTTAGAAAGTAAAGCAACACTTCATTCCCTTCGCGCAATTAATTGAAGTGTTGGCACAGACTGCTTCTCTTTCATAGAAACGCATTAGTGTTTCTTGTGAATGCTTGTAAGAAGCTTAAGGCACTTTCAAAGGAAAGTGATTTTCTCTGAAAGGACAGCATTTAGAAAGTGAAGCAACACTTCATTCACTTCGCACAGTGAATTGAAGTGTTGGAACAGACTGCCTCTCTTTCAGAGAAACGCATGTGAGTTTCTTGTGAATTCTTGCAAGTTGCTTAAGGCCCTTTCAAAGGAAAGTGATTTTCTCTGAAAGGACAGCATTTAGAAAGTGAAGCAACACTCCATTCACTTCGCACAGTGAATTGAAGTGTTGGAACAGACTGCTTCTCTTTCAGAGAAACGCATGTGAGTTTTTTGTGAATGCTTGAAAGTAGTTTAAGGCACTTTCAAAGGAAAGTGATTTTCTCTGAAAGGACAGAATTTAGAAAGTGAAGCAACACTCCATTCACTTCGCACAGTGAATTGAAGTGTTTGAACAGTCTGCTTCTCTTTCAGAGAAACGCATATGAGTTTCTTCCTAATGCTTGCAAGTAGCTTAAGGCACTTTCAAAGGAAAGTGATTTTCTCTGAAAGGACAGCATTTAGAAAGTGAAGCAACACTCCATTCCCTTCGTGCAGTGAATTGAAGTGTTGGTACAGAGTTCTTCTCTTTCATAGAAACGCATTAGTGTTTCTTGTGAATGCTTGCAAGTGGCTTAAGGCACTTTCAAAGGAAAGTGATTTTCTCTGAAAGGACAGCATTTAGAAACTGAAGCAACACTCCATTCACTTCGCACAGTGAATTGAAGTGTTGGAACAGACCGCTTCTCTTTCAGAGAAACGCATGTGAGTTTCTTGTGAATTCTTGCAAGTTGCTTAAGGCACTTTCAAAGGAAAGTGATTTTCTCTGAAAGGACAGCATTTAGAAAGTGAAGCAACACTCCATTCACTTCGCACAGTGAATTGAAGTGTTGGAACAGACTGCTTCTCTTTCAGAGAAACGCATGTGAGTTTTTTGTGAATGCTTGAAAGTAGTTTAAGGCACTTTCAAAGGAAAGTGATTTTCTCTGAAAGGACAGAATTTAGAAAGTGATGCAACACTCCATTCACTTCGCACAGTGAATTGAAGTGTTGGAACAGACTGCTTCTCTTTCAGAGAAACGCATGTGAGTTTCTTCCTAATGCTTGTAAGTAGCTTCAGGCACTTTCAAAGGAAAGTGATTTTCTCTGAAAGGACAGCATTTAGAAAGTGAAGCAACACTCCATTCCCTTCGTGCAGTGAATTGAAGTGTTGGAACAGAGTGCTTCTCTTTCATAGAAACGCATTAGTGTTTCTTGTGAATGCTTGCAAGTGGCTTAAGGCACTTTCAAAGGAAAGTGATTTTCTCTGAAGGACAGCATTTAGAAAGTGAAGCAACACTCCATTCACTTTGTACAGTGAATTGAAGTGTTGGAACAGACTGCCTCTCTTTCAGAGAAATGCATTTGAGTTTCTGTTGAATGCTGGTCAGTAGCTTAAGGCTCTTTCAAAGGAAAGTGATTTTCTCTGAAATGACAGCATTTAGCAAGTAAAGCAACACTCCATTCCCTTCGCGCAATGAATTGAAGTGTTGGCACAGACTGCTTCTCTTTCATAGAAACGCATTAGTGTTTCTTGTGAATGCTTGTAAGAAGCTTAAGGCACTTTCAAAGGAAAGTGATTTTCTCTGAAAGGACAGCATTTAGAAACTGAAGCAACACTCCATTCACTTCGCACAGTGAATTGAAGTGTTGGAACAGACTGCTTCTCTTTAAGAGAAATGCATGTGAGTTTTTTGTGAATGCTTGAAAGTTGTTTAAGGCACTTTCAAAGGAAAGTGATTTTCTCTGAAAGGACAGAATTTAGAAAGAGATGCAACACTCCATTCACTTCGCACAGTGAATTGAAGTGTTGGAACAGACTGCCTCTCTTTCAGAGAAATGCATGTGTGTTTCTGTTGAATGCTTGTCAGTAGCTTAAGGCTCTTTCAAAGGAAAGTGATTTTCTCTGAAAGGACAGCATTTAGAAAGTAAAGCAACACTTCATTCCCTTCGCGCAATTAATTGAAGTGTTGGCACAGACTGCTTCTCTTTCATAGAAACGCATTAGTGTTTCTTGTGAATGCTTGTAAGAAGCTTAAGGCACTTTCAAAGGAAAGTGATTTTCTCTGAAAGGACAGCATTTAGAAAGTGAAGCAACACTTCATTCACTTCGCACAGTGAATTGAAGTGTTGGAACAGACTGCCTCTCTTTCAGAGAAACGCATGTGAGTTTCTTGTGAATTCTTGCAAGTTTCTTAAGGCACTTTCAAAGGAAAGTGATTTTCTCTGAAAGGACAGCATTTAGAAAGTGAAGCAACACTCCATTCACTTCGCACAGTGAATTGAAGTGTTGGAACAGACTGCTTCTCTTTCAGAGAAACGCATGTGAGTTTTTTGTGAATGCTTGAAAGTAGTTTAAGGCACTTTCAAAGGAAAGTGATTTTCTCTGAAAGGACAGAATTTAGAAAGTGAAACAACACTCCATTCACCTCGCACAGTGAATTGAAGTGTTTGAACAGTCTGCTTCTCTTTCAGAGAAACGCATGTGAGTTTCTTCCTAATGCTTGCAAGTAGCTTAAGGCACTTTCAAAGGAAAGTGATTTTCTCTGAAAGGACAGCATTTAGAAAGTGAAGCAACACTCCATTCACTTCGCACAGTGAATTGAAGTGTTGGAACAGACTGCTTCTCTTTCAGAGAAACGCATGTGAGTTTCTGGTGAATGCTTGTAAGAAGCTTAAGGCACTTTCAAAGGAAAGTGATTTTCTCTGAAAGGACAGCATTTAGAAAGTGAAGCAACACTCCATTCACTTCGCACAGTGAATTGAAGTGGTGGAACAGACTGCTTCTCTTTAAGAGAAATGCATGTGAGTTTTTTGTGAATGCTTGAAAGTAGTTTAAGGCACTTTCAAAGGAAAGTGATTTTCTCTGAAAGGACAGAATTTAGAAAGTGAAGCAACACTCCATTCACCTCGCACAGTGAATTGAAGTGTTTGAACAGTCTGCTTCTCTTTCAGAGAAACGCATGTGAGTTTCTTCCTAATGCTTGCAAGTAGCTTAAGGCACTTTCAAAGGAAAGTGATTTTCTCTGAAAGGACAGCATTTAGAAAGTGAAGCAACACTCCATTCACTTCGCACAGTGAATTGAAGTGTTGGAACAGACTGCTTCTCTTTCAGAGAAACGCATGTGAGTTTCTGGTGAATGCTTGTAAGAAGCTTAAGGCACTTTCAAAGGAAAGTGATTTTCTCTGAAAGGACAGCATTTAGAAACTGAAGCAACACTCCATTCACTTCGCACAGTGAATTGAAGTGGTGGAACAGACTGCTTCTCTTTAAGAGAAATGCATGTGAGTTTTTTGTGAATGCTTGAAAGTAGTTTAAGGCAATTTCAAAGGAAAGTGATTTTCTCTGAAAGGACAGAATTTAGAAAGAGATGCAACACTCCATTCACTTTGCACAGTGAATTGAAGTGTTGGAACAGACTGCTTCTCTTTCAGAGAAACGCATATGAGTTTCTTAATAATGCTTGTAAGTATCTTAAGGCATTTTCAAAGGAAAGTGATTTTCTCTGAAAGGACAGCATTTAGAAAGTGAAGCAACACTCCATTCCCTTCGTGCAGTGAATTGAAGTGTTGGAACAGACTGCTTCTCTTTCATAGAAACGCATTAGTGTTTCTTGTGAATGCTTGCAAGTGGCTTAAGGCACTTTCAAAGGAAAGTGATTTTCTCTGAAAGGACAGCATTTAGAAACTGAAGCAACACTCCATTCACTTTGTACAGTGAATTGAAGTATTGGAACAGACTGCTTCTCTTTCAGAGAAATGCATGTGAGTTTCTGTTGAATGCTTGTAAGTACCTTAAGGCACTTTCAAAGGAAAGTGATTTTCTCTGAAAGGACAGCATTTAGAAAGTGAAGCAACACTCCATTCACTTCGCAGAGTGAATTGAAGTATTGGAACAGACTGCTTCTCTTTCAGAGAAATGCATGTGAGTTTCTGGTGAATGCTTGTAAGTAGCTTAAGGCACTTTCAAAGGAAAATGATTTTCTCTGAAAGGAAAGCATTTAGAAAGTGAGGCAACACTCCATTCACTTCGCACAGTGAATTGAAGTGTTGGAACAGACTGCTTCTCTTTCAGAGAAACGCATGTGAGTTTCTGTTTAATGCTTGTAAGTAGCTTAAGGCACTTTCAAAGGAAAGTGATTTTCTCTGAAAGGACATCATTTAGAAACTGAAGCAACACTCCATTCACTTAGCACAGTGAATTGAAGTGTTGGAACAGACTGCTTCTCTTTCCGAGAAACGCATGTGAGTTTCTTGTGAATTCTTGCAAGTTGCTTCAGGCACTTTCATAGGAAAGTGATTTTCTCTGAAAGGACAGCATTTAGAAAATAAAGCAACACTCCATTCACTTCACACAGTGAATTGAAGTGTTGGAACAGACTGCTTCTCTTTCAGAGAAATGCATGTGAGTTTTTTGTGAATGCTTGAAAGTAGTTTAAGGCACTTTCAAAGGAAAGTGATTTTCTCTGAAAGGACAGAATTTAGAAAGTGAAGCAACACTCCATTCACTTCGCACAGTGAATTGAAGTGTTGGAACAGTCTGCTTCTCTTTCAGAGAAACGCATGTGAGCTTCTTCCTAATGCTTGCAAGTAGCTTAAGGTACTTTCAAAGGAAAGTGATTTTCTCTGAAAGGACAGCATTTAGAAAGTGAAGCAACACTCCATTCACTTCGCACAGTGAATAGAAGTGTTGGAACAGACTGCTTCTCTTTCAGAGAAACGCATGTGAGTTTCTTGTGAATTCTTGCAAGTTGCTTAAGGCACTTTCAAAGGAAAGTGATTTTCTCTGAAAGGACAGAATTTAGAAAGTGAAGCAACACTCCATTCACTTCGCACAGTGAATTGAAGTGTTTGAACTGTCTGCTTCTCTTTCAGAGAAACGCATGTGAGTTTCTTCCTAATGCTTGCAAGTAGCTTAAGGCACTTTCAAAGGAAAGTGATTTTCTCTGAAAGGACAGCATTTAGAAAGTGACGCAACACTCCATTCACTTCGCACTGTGAATTGAAGTGTTGGAACAGACTGCTTCTCTTTCAGAGGAACGCATGTGAGTTTCTGGTGAATGCTTGTAAGTAGCTTAAGGCACTTTCAAAGGAAAGTGATTTTCTCTGAAAGGACAGCATTTAGAAAGTGAAGCAACACTCCATTCACTTCGCAGAGTGAATTGAAGTATTGGAACAGACTTCTTCTCTTTCAGAGAAACGCATGTGAGTTTCTTCCTAATGCTTGTAAGTAGCTTCAGGCACTTTCAAAGGAAAGTGATTTTCTCTGAAAGGACAGCATTTAGAAAGTGAAGCAACACTCCATTCCCTTCGTGCAGTGAATTGAAGTGTTGGAACAGAGTGCTTCTCTTTCATAGAAACGCATTAGTGTTTCTTGTGAATGCTTGCAAGTGGCTTAAGGCACTTTCAAAGGAAAGTGATTTTCTCTGAAAGGACAGCATTTAGAAACTGAAGCAACACTCCATTCACTTCGCACAGTGAATTGAAGTGTTGGAACAGACTGCTTCTCTTTAAGAGAAATGCATGTGAGTTTTTTGTGAATGCTTGAAAGTAGTTTAAGGCACTTTCAAAGGAAAGTGATTTTCTCTGAAAGGACAGAATTTAGAAAGAGATGCAACACTCCATTCACTTCGCACAGTGAATTGAAGTGTTGGAACAGACTGCCTCTCTTTCAGAGAAATGCATGTGAGTTTCTGTTGAATGCTTGTCAGTAGCTTAAGGCTCTTTCAAAGGAAAGTGATTTTCTCTGAAAGGACAGCATTTAGAAAGTAAAGCAACACTCCATTCCCTTCGCGCAATTAATTGAAGTGTTGGCACAGACTGCTTCTCTTTCATAGAAACGCATTAGTGTTTCTTGTGAATGCTTGTAAGAAGCTTAAGGCACTTTCAAAGGTAAGTGATTTTCTCTGAAAGGACAGCATTTAGAAAGTGAAGCAACACTTCATTCACTTCGCACAGTGAATTGAAGTGTTGGAACAGACTGCTTCTCTTTCAGAGAAACGCATGTGAGTTTCTTGTGAATTCTTGCAAGTTGCTTAAGGCCCTTTCAAAGGAAAGTGATTTTCTCTGAAAGGACAGCATTTAGAAAGTGAAGCAACACTCCATTCACTTCGCACAGTGAATTGAAGTGTTGGAACAGACTGCTTCTCTTTCAGAGAAACGCATGTGAGTTTTTTGTGAATGCTTGAAAGTAGTTTAAGGCACTTTCAAAGGAAAGTGATTTTCTCTGAAAGGACAGAATTTAGAAAGTGAAGCAACACTCCATTCACCTCGCACAGTGAATTGAAGTGTTTGAACAGTCTGCTTCTCTTTCAGAGAAACGCATGTGAGTTTCTTCCTAATGCTTGCAAGTAGCTTAAGGCACTTTCAAAGGAAAGTGATTTTCTCTGAAAGGACAGCATTTAGAAAGTGAAGCAACACTCCATTCACTTCGCACAGTGAATTGAAGTGTTGGAACAGACTGCTTCTCTTTCAGAGAAACGCATGTGAGTTTCTGGTGAATGCTTGTAAGAAGCTTAAGGCACTTTCAAAGGAAAGTGATTTTCTCTGAAAGGACAGCATTTAGAAACTGAAGCAACACTCCATTCACTTCGCACAGTGAATTGAAGTGGTGGAACAGACTGCTTCTCTTTAAGAGAAATGCATGTGAGTTTTATGTGAATGCTTGAAAGTAGTTTAAGGCACTTTCAAAGGAAAGTGATTTTCTCTGAAAGGACAGAATTTAGAAAGTGAAGCAACACTCCATTCACCTCGCACAGTGAATTGAAGTGTTTGAACAGTCTGCTTCTCTTTCAGAGAAACGCATGTGAGTTTCTTCCTAATGCTTGCAAGTAGCTTAAGGCACTTTCAAAGGAAAGTGATTTTCTCTGAAAGGACAGCATTTAGAAAGTGAAGCAACACTCCATTCACTTCGCACAGTGAATTGAAGTGTTGGAACAGACTGCTTCTCTTTCAGAGAAACGCATGTGAGTTTCTGGTGAATGCTTGTAAGAAGCTTAAGGCACTTTCAAAGGAAAGTGATTTTCTCTGAAAGGACAGCATTTAGAAACTGAAGCAACACTCCATTCACTTCGCACAGTGAATTGAAGTGGTGGAACAGACTGCTTCTCTTTAAGAGAAATGCATGTGAGTTTTTTGTGAATGCTTGAAAGTAGTTTAAGGCACTTTCAAAGGAAAGTGATTTTCTCTGAAAGGACAGAATTTAGAAAGAGATGCAACACTCCATTCACTTTGCACAGTGAATTGAAGTGTTGGAACAGACTGCTTCTCTTTCAGAGAAACGCATGTGAGTTTCTTAATAATGCTTGTAAGTAGCTTAAGGCATTTTCAAAGGAAAGTGATTTTCTCTGAAAGGACAGCATTTAGAAAGTGAAGCAACACTCCATTCCCTTCGTGCAGTGAATTGAAGTGTTGGAACAGACTGCTTCTCTTTCATAGAAACGCATTAATGTTTCTTGTGAATGCTTGCAAGTGGCTTAAGGCACTTTCAAAGGAAAGTGATTTTCTCTGAAAGGACAGCATTTAGAAACTGAAGCAACACTCCATTCACTTCGCACAGTGAATTGAAGTGTTGGAACAGACTGCTTCTCTTTCAGAGAAATGCATGTGAGTTTCTGTTGAATGCTTGTAAGTACCTTAAGGCACTTTCAAAGGAAAGTGATTTTCTCTGAAAGGACAGCATTTAGAAAGTGAAGCAACACTCCATTCACTTCGCAGAGTGAATTGAAGTATTGGAACAGACTGCTTCTCTTTCAGAGAAATGCATGTGAGTTTCTGGTGAATGCTTGTAAGTAGCTTAAGGCACTTTCAAAGGAAAATGATTTTCTCTGAAAGGACAGCATTTAGAAAGTGAGGCAACACTCCATTCACTTTGCACAGTGAATTGAAGTGTTGGAACAGACTGCTTCTCTTTCAGAGAAACGCATGTGAGTTTCTGTTTAATGCTTGTAAGTAGCTTAAGGCACTTTCAAAGGAAAGTGATTTTCTCTGAAAGGACAGCATTTAGAAACTGAAGCAACACTCCATTCACTTAGCACAGTGAATTGAAGTGTTGGAACAGACTGCTTCTCTTTCCGAGAAACGCATGTGAGTTTCTTGTGAATTCTTGCAAGTTGCTTCAGGCACTTTCATAGGAAAGTGATTTTCTCTGAAAGGACAGCATTTAGAAAGTAAAGCAACACTCCATTCACTTCGCACAGTGAATTGAAGTGTTGGAACAGACTGCTTCTCTTTCAGAGAAATGCATGTGAGTTTTTTGTGAATGCTTGAAAGTAGTTTAAGGCACTTTCAAAGGAAAGTGATTTTCTCTGAAAGGACAGAATTTAGAAAGTGAAGCAACACTCCATTCACTTCGCACAGTGAATTGAAGTGTTGGAACAGACTGCTTCTCTTTCAGAGAAACGCATGTGAGCTTCTTCCTAATGCTTGCAAGTAGCTTAAGGTACTTTCAAAGGAAAGTGATTTTCTCTGAAAGGACAGCATTTAGAAAGTGAAGCAACACTCCATTCACTTCGCACAGTGAATAGAAGTGTTGGAACAGACTGCTTCTCTTTCAGAGAAACGCATGTGAGTTTCTTGTGAATTCTTGCAAGTTGCTTAAGGCACTTTCAAAGGAAAGTGATTTTCTCTGAAAGGACAGAATTTAGAAAGTGAAGCAACACTCCATTCACTTCGCACAGTGAATTGAAGTGTTTGAATTGTCTGCTTCTCTTTCAGAGAAACGCATGTGAGTTTCTTCCTAATGCTTGCAAGTAGCTTAAGGCACTTTCAAAGGAAAGTGATTTTCTCTGAAAGGACAGCATTTAGAAAGTGAAGCAACACTCCATTCACTTCGCACTGTGAATTGAAGTGTTGGAACAGACTGCTTCTCTTTCAGAGGAACGCATGTGAGTTTCTGGTGAATGCTTGTAAGTAGCTTAAGGCACTTTCAAAGGAAAGTGATTTTCTCTGAAAGGACAGCATTTAGAAAGTGAAGCAACACTCCATTCACTTCGCAGAGTGAATTGAAGTATTGGAACAGACTTCTTCTCTTTCAGAGAAACGCATGTGAGTTTCTTCCTAATGCTTGTAAGTAGCTTCAGGCACTTTCAAAGGAAAGTGATTTTCTCTGAAAGGACAGAATTTAGAAAGTGAAGCAACACTCCATTTCCTTCGTGCAGTGAATTGAAGTGTTGGAACAGAGTGCTTCTCTTTCATAGAAACGCATTAGTGTTTCTTGTGAATGCTTGCAAGTGGCTTAAGGCACTTTCAAAGGAAAGTGATTTTCTCTGAAAGGACAGCATTTAGAAACTGAAGCAACACTCCATTCACTTCGCACAGTGAATTGAAGTGTTGGAACAGACTGCTTCTCTTTAAGAGAAATGCATGTGAGTTTTTTGTGAATGCTTGAAAGTAGTTTAAGGCACTTTCAAAGGAAAGTGATTTTCTCTGAAAGGACAGAATTTAGAAAGAGATGCAACACTCCATTCACTTCGCACAGTGAATTGAAGTGTTGGAACAGACTGCCTCTCTTTCAGGGAAATGCATGTGAATTTCTGTTGAATGCTTGTCAGTAGCTTAAGGCTCTTTCAAAGGAAAGTGATTTTCTCTGAAAGGACAGCATTTAGAAAGTAAAGCAACACTCCATTCCCTTCGCGCAATTAATTGAAGTGTTGGCACAGACTGCTTCTCTTTCATAGAAACGCATTAGTGTTTCTTGTGAATGCTTGTAAGAAGCTTAAGGCACTTTCAAAGGAAAGTGATTTTCTCTGAAAGGACAGCATTTAGAAAGTGAAGCAACACTTCATTCACTTCGCACAGTGAATTGAAGTGTTGGAACAGACTGCTTCTCTTTCAGAGAAACGCATGTGAGTTTCTTGTGAATTCTTGCAAGTTGCTTAAAGCACTTTCAAAGGAAAGTGATTTTCTCTGAAAGGACAGCATTTAGAAAGTGAAGCAACACTCCATTCACTTCGCACAGTGAATTGAAGTGTTGGAACAGACTGCTTCTCTTTCAGAGAAACGCATGTGAGTTTTTTGTGAATGCTTGAAAGTAGTTTAAGGCACTTTCAAAGGAAAGTGATTTTCTCTGAAAGGACAGAATTTAGAAAGTGAAGCAACACTCCATTCACCTCGCACAGTGAATTGAAGTGTTTGAACAGTCTGCTTCTCTTTCAGAGAAACGCATGTGAGTTTCTTCCTAATGCTTGCAAGTAGCTTAAGGCACTTTCAAAGGAAAGTGATTTTCTCTGAAAGGACAGCATTTAGAAAGTGAAGCAACACTCCATTCACTTCGCACAGTGAATTGAAGTGTTGGAACAGACTGCTTCTCTTTCAGAGAAACGCATGTGAGTTTCTGGTGAATGCTTGTAAGAAGCTTAAGGCACTTTCAAAGGAAAGTGATTTTCTCTGAAAGGACAGCATTTAGAAACTGAAGCAACACTCCATTCACTTCGCACAGTGAATTGAAGTGGTGGAACAGACTGCTTCTCTTTAAGAGAAATGCATGTGAGTTTTTTGTGAATGCTTGAAAGTAGTTTAAGGCACTTTCCAAGGAAAGTGATTTTCTCTGAAAGGACAGAATTTAGAAAGTGAAGCAACACTCCATTCACCTCGCACAGTGAATTGAAGTGTTTGAACAGCCTGCTTCTCTTTCAGAGAAACGCATGTGAGTTTCTTCCTAATGCTTGCAAGTAGCTTAAGGCACTTTCAAAGGAAAGTGATTTTCTCTGAAAGGACAGCATTTAGAAAGTGAAGCAACACTCCATTCACTTCGCACAGTGAATTGAAGTGTTGGAACAGACTGCTTCTCTTTCAGAGAAACGCATGTGAGTTTCTGGTGAATGCTTGTAAGAAGCTTAAGGCACTTTCAAAGGAAAGTGATTTTCTCTGAAAGGACAGCATTTAGAAACTGAAGCAACACTCCATTCACTTCGCACAGTGAATTGAAGTGGTGGAACAGACTGCTTCTCTTTAAGAGAAATGCATGTGAGTTTTTTGTGAATGCTTGAAAGTAGTTTAAGGCACTTTCAAAGGAAAGTGATTTTCTCTGAAAGGACAGAATTTAGAAAGAGATGCAACACTCCATTCACTTTGCACAGTGAATTGAAGTGTTGGAACAGACTGCTTCTCTTTCAGAGAAACGCATGTGAGTTTCTTAATAATGCTTGTAAGTAGCTTAAGGCATTTTCAAAGGAAAGTGATTTTCTCTGAAAGGACAGCATTTAGAAAGTGAAGCAACACTCCATTCACTTCGCAGAGTGAATTGAAGTATTGGAACAGACTTCTTCTCTTTCAGAGAAACGCATGTGAGTTTCTTCCTAATGCTTGTAAGTAGCTTCAGGCACTTTCAAAGGAAAGTGATTTTCTCTGAAAGGACAGCATTTAGAAAGTGAAGCAACACTCCATTCCCTTCGTGCAGTGAATTGAAGTGTTGGAACAGAGTGCTTCTCTTTCATAGAAACGCATTAGTGTTTCTTGTGAATGCTTGCAAGTGGCTTAAGGCACTTTCAAAGGAAAGTGATTTTCTCTGAAAGGACAGCATTTAGAAACTGAAGCAACACTCCATTCACTTCGCACAGTGAATTGAAGTGTTGGAACAGACTGCTTCTCTTTAAGAGAAATGCATGTGAGTTTTTTGTGAATGCTTGAAAGTAGTTTAAGGCACTTTCAAAGGAAAGTGATTTTCTCTGAAAGGACAGAATTTAGAAAGAGATGCAACACTCCATTCACTTCGCACAGTGAATTGAAGTGTTGGAACAGACTGCCTCTCTTTCAGGGAAATGCATGTGAATTTCTGTTGAATGCTTGTCAGTAGCTTAAGGCTCTTTCAAAGGAAAGTGATTTTCTCTGAAAGGACAGCATTTAGAAAGTAAAGCAACACTCCATTCCCTTCGCGCAATTAATTGAAGTGTTGGCACAGACTGCTTCTCTTTCATAGAAACGCATTAGTGTTTCTTGTGAATGCTTGTAAGAAGCTTAAGGCACTTTCAAAGGAAAGTGATTTTCTCTGAAAGGACAGAATTTAGAAAGTGAAGCAACACTCCATTCACCTCGCACAGTGAATTGAAGTGTTTGAACAGTCTGCTTCTCTTTCAGAGAAACGCATGTGAGTTTCTTCCTAATGCTTGCAAGTAGCTTAAGGCACTTTCAAAGGAAAGTGATTTTCTCTGAAAGGACAGCATTTAGAAAGTGAAGCAACACTCCATTCACTTCGCACAGTGAATTGAAGTGTTGGAACAGACTGCTTCTCTTTCAGAGAAACGCATGTGAGTTTCTGGTGAATGCTTGTAAGAAGCTTAAGGCACTTTCAAAGGAAAGTGATTTTCTCTGAAAGGACAGCATTTAGAAACTGAAGCAACACTCCATTCACTTCGCACAGTGAATTGAAGTGGTGGAACAGACTGCTTCTCTTTAAGAGAAATGCATGTGAGTTTTTTGTGAATGCTTGAAAGTAGTTTAAGGCACTTTCAAAGGAAAGTGATTTTCTCTGAAAGGACAGAATTTAGAAAGTGAAGCAACACTCCATTCACCTCGCACAGTGAATTGAAGTGTTTGAACAGCCTGCTTCTCTTTCAGAGAAACGCATGTGAGTTTCTTCCTAATGCTTGCAAGTAGCTTAAGGCACTTTCAAAGGAAAGTGATTTTCTCTGAAAGGACAGCATTTAGAAAGTGAAGCAACACTCCATTCACTTCGCACAGTGAATTGAAGTGTTGGAACAGACTGCTTCTCTTTCAGAGAAACGCATGTGAGTTTCTGGTGAATGCTTGTAAGAAGCTTAAGGCACTTTCAAAGGAAAGTGATTTTCTCTGAAAGGACAGCATTTAGAAACTGAAGCAACACTCCATTCACTTCGCACAGTGAATTGAAGTGGTGGAACAGACTGCTTCTCTTTAAGAGAAATGCATGTGAGTTTTTTGTGAATGCTTGAAAGTAGTTTAAGGCACTTTCAAAGGAAAGTGATTTTCTCTGAAAGGACAGAATTTAGAAAGAGATGCAGCACTCCATTCACTTTGCACAGTGAATTGAAGTGTTGGAACAGACTGCTTCTCTTTCAGAGAAACGCATGTGAGTTTCTTAATAATGCTTGTAAGTAGCTTAAGGCATTTTCAAAGGAAAGTGATTTTCTCTGAAAGGACAGCATTTAGAAAGTGAAGCAACACTCCATTCCCTTCGTGCAGTGAATTGAAGTGTTGGAACAGACTGCTTCTCTTTCATAGAAACGCATTAGTGTTTCTTGTGAATGCTTGCAAGTGGCTTAAGGCACTTTCAAAGGAAAGTGATTTTCTCTGAAAGGACAGCATTTAGAAACTGAAGCAACACTCCATTCACTTCGCACAGTGAATTGAAGTGTTGGAACAGACTGCTTCTCTTTCAGAGAAATGCATGTGAGTTTCTGTTGAATGCTTGTAAGTACCTTAAGGCACTTTCAAAGGAAAGTGATTTTCTCTGAAAGGACAGCATTTAGAAAGTGAAGCAACACTCCATTCACTTCGCAGAGTGAATTGAAGTATTGGAACAGACTGCTTCTCTTTCAGAGAAATGCATGTGAGTTTCTGGTGAATGCTTGTAAGTAGCTTAAGGCACTTTCAAAGGAAAATGATTTTCTCTGAAAGGACAGCATTTAGAAAGTGAGGCAACACTCCATTCACTTCGCACAGTGAATTGAAGTGTTGGAACAGACTGCTTCTCTTTCAGAGAAACGCATGTGAGTTTCTGTTTAATGCTTGTAAGTAGCTTAAGGCACTTTCAAAGGAAAGTGATTTTCTCTGAAAGGACAGCATTTAGAAACTGAAGCAAAACTCCATTCACTTAGCACAGTGAATTGAAGTGTTGGAACAGACTGCTTCTCTTTCCGAGAAACGCATGTGAGTTTCTTGTGAATTCTTGCAAGTTGCTTCAGGCACTTTCATAGGAAAGTGATTTTCTCTGAAAGGACAGCATTTAGAAAGTAAAGCAACACTCCATTCACTTCGCACAGTGAATTGAAGTGTTGGAACAGACTGCTTCTCTTTCAGAGAAATGCATGTGAGTTTTTTGTGAATGCTTTAAGTAGTTTAAGGCACTTTCAAAGGAAAGTGATTTTCTCTGAAAGGACAGAATTTAGAAAGTGAAGCAACACTCCATTCACTTCGCACAGTGAATTGAAGTGTTGGAACAGTCTGCTTCTCTTTCAGAGAAACGCATGTGAGCTTCTTCCTAATGCTTGCAAGTAGCTTAAGGTACTTTCAAAGGAAAGTGATTTTCTCTGAAAGGACAGCATTTAGAAAGTGAAGCAACACTCCATTCACTTCGCACAGTGAATAGAAGTGTTGGAACAGACTGCTTCTCTTTCAGAGAAACGCATGTGAGTTTCTTGTGAATTCTTGCAAGTTGCTTAAGGCACTTTCAAAGGAAAGTGATTTTCTCTGAAAGGACAGAATTTAGAAAGTGAAGCAACACTCCATTCACTTCGCACAGTGAATTGAAGTGTTTGAACTGTCTGCTTCTCTTTCAGAGAAACGCATGTGAGTTTCTTCCTAATGCTTGCAAGTAGCTTAAGGCACTTTCAAAGGAAAGTGATTTTCTCTGAAAGGACAGCATTTAGAAAGTGAAGCAACACTCCATTCACTTCGCACTGTGAATTGAAGTGTTGGAACAGACTGCTTCTCTTTCAGAGGAACGCATGTGAGTTTCTGGTGAATGCTTGTAAGTAGCTTAAGGCACTTTCAAAGGAAAGTGATTTTCTCTGAAAGGACAGCATTTAGAAAGTGAAGCAACACTCCATTCACTTCGCAGAGTGAATTGAAGTATTGGAACAGACTGCTTCTCTTTCAGAGAAACGCATGTGAGTTTCTTCCTAATGCTTGTAAGTAGCTTCAGGCACTTTCAAAGGAAAGTGATTTTCTCTGAAAGGACAGCATTTAGAAACTGAAGCAACACTCCATTCACTTCGCACAGTGAATTGAAGTGTTGGAACAGACTGCTTCTCTTTCAGAGAAACGCATGTGAGTTTTTTGTGAATGCTTGAAAGTAGTTTAAGGCACTTTCAAAGGAAAGTGATTTTCTCTGAAAGGACAGAATTTAGAAAGTGATGCAACACTCCATTCACTTCGCACAGTGAATTGAAGTGTTGGAACAGACTGCTTCTCTTTCAGAGAAACGCATGTGAGTTTCTGGTGAATGCTTGTAAGAAGCTTAAGGCACTTTCAAAGGAAAGTGATTTTCTCTGAAAGGACAGCATTTAGAAACTGAAGCAACACTCCATTCACTTCGCACAGTGAATTGAAGTGTTGGAACAGACTGCTTCTCTTTCAGAGAAACGCATGTGAGTTTCTGGTGAATGCTTGTAAGAAGCTTAAGGCACTTTCAAAGGAAAGTGATTTTCTCTGAAAGGACAGCATTTAGAAACTGAAGGAACACTCCATTCACTTCGCACAGTGAATTGAAGTGTTGGAACAGACTGCTTCTCTTTCAGAGAAACGCATGTGAGTTTTTTGTGAATGCTTGAAAGTAGTTTAAGGCACTTTCAAAGAAAGTGATTTTCTCTGAAAGGACAGAATTTAGAACGTGATGCAACACTCCATTCACTTCGCACAGTGAATTGAAGTGTTGGAACAGACTGCTTCTCTTTCAGAGAAACGCATGTGAGTTTCTTCCTAATGCTTGTAAGTAGCTTAAGGCACTTTCAAAGGAAAGTGATTTTCTCTGAAAGGACAGCATTTAGAAAGTGAAGCAACACTCCATTCACTTCGCACAGTGAAATGAAGTGTTGGAACAGACTGCTTCTCTTTCAGAGAAACGCATTAGTGTTTCTTGTGAATGCTTGCAAGTGGCTTAAGGCACTTTCAAAGGAAAGTGATTTTCTCTGAAAGGACAGCATTTAGAAAGTGAAGCAACACTCCATTCACTTCGCACAGGAATTGAAGTGTTGGAACAGACTGCTTCTCTTTCCGAGAAACGCATGTGAGTTTCTTGTGAATTTTTGCAAGTTGCTTAAGGCACTTTCAAAGGAAAGTGATTTTCTCTAAAAGGACAGCATTTAGAAACTGAAGCAACACTCCATTCACTTCGCACAGTGAATTGAAGTGTTGGAACAGACTGCTTCTCTTTCAGAGAAACGCATGTGAGTTTTTTGTGAATGCTTGAAAGTAGTTTAAGGCACTTTCAAAGGAAAGTGATTTTCTCTGAAAGGACAGAATTTAGAAAGTGAAGCAACACTCCATTCACTTCGCACAGTGAATTGAAGTGTTTGAACAGTCTGCTTCTCTTTCAGAGAAACGCATGTGAGTTTCTTCCTAATGCTTGCAAGTAGCTTAAGGCACTTTCAAAGGAAAGTGATTTTCTCTGAAAGGACAGCATTTAGAAAGTGAAGCAACACTCCATTCACTTCGCACAGTGAATTGAAGTGTTGGAACAGACTGCTTCTCTTTCAGAGAAACGCATGTGAGTTTTTTGTGAATGCTTGAAAGTAGTTTAAGGCACTTTCAAAGGAAAGTGATTTTCTCTGAAAGGACAGAATTTAGAAAGTGATGCAACACTCCATTCACTTCGCACAGTGAATTGAAGTGTTGGAACAGACTGCTTCTCTTTCAGAGAAACGCATGTGAGTTTCTGGTGAATGCTTGTAAGAAGCTTCAGGCACTTTCAAAGGAAAGTGATTTTCTCTGAAAGGACAGCATTTAGAAACTGAAGCAACACTCCATTCACTTCGCACAGTGAATTGAAGTGTTGGAACAGACTGCTTCTCTTTCAGAGAAACGCATGTGAGTTTTTTGTGAATGCTTGAAAGTAGTTTAAGGCACTTTCAAAGGAAAGTGATTTTCTCTGAAAGGACAGAATTTAGAAAGTGATGCAACACTCCATTCACTTCGCACAGTGAATTGAATTGTTGGAACAGACTGCTTCTCTTTCAGAGAAACGCATGTGAGTTTCTTCCTAATGCTTGTAAGTAGCTTAAGACACTTTCAAAGGAAAGTGATTTTCTCTGAAAGGACAGCATTTAGAAAGTGAAGCAACACTCCATTCACTTCGCACAGTGAAATGAAGTGTTGGAACAGACTGCTTCTCTTTCAGAGAAACGCATTAGTGTTTCTTGTGAATGCTTGCAAGTGGCTTAAGGCACTTTCAAAGGAAAGTGATTTTCTCTGAAAGGACAGAATTTAGAAAGTGAAGCAACACTCCATTCACTTCGCACAGTGAATTGAAGTGTTGGAACAGTCTGCTTCTCTTTCAGAGAAACGCATGTGAGCTTCTTCCTAATGCTTGCAAGTAGCTTAAGGCACTTTCAAAGGAAAGTGATTTTCTCTGAAAGGACAGCATTTAGAAACTGAAGCAACACTCCATTCACTTCGCACAGTGAATTGAAGTGTTGGAACAGACTGCTTCTCTTTCAGAGAAACGCATGTGAGTTTCTTGTGAATTCTTGCAAGTTGCTTAAGGCACTTTCAAAGGAAAGTGATTTTCTCTGAAAGGACAGCATTTAGAAATTGAAGCAACACTCCATTCACTTCGCACAGTGAATTGAAGTGTTGGAACAGACTGCTTCTCTTTCAGAGAAACGCATGTGAGTTTTTTGTGAATGCTTGAAAGTAGTTTAAGGCACTTTCAAAGGATAGTGATTTTCTCTGAAAGGACAGAATTTAGAAAGTGAAGCAACACTCCATTCACTTCGCACAGTGAATTGAAGTGTTTGAACAGTCTGCTTCTCTTTCAGAGAAGCGCATGTGAGTTTCTTCCTAATGCTTGCAAGTAGCTTAAGGCACTTTCAAAGGAAAGTGATTTTCTCTGAAAGGACAGCATTTAGAAAGTGAAGCAACACTCCATTCACTTCGCACAGTGAATTGAAGTGTTGGAACAGACTGCTTCTCTTTCAGAGAAACGCATGAGAGTTTCTGGTGAATGCTTGTAAGTTGCTTAAGGCACTTTCAAAGAAAGTGATTTTCTCTGAAAGGACAGCATTTAGAAAGTGAAGCAACACTCCATTCATTTCGCAGAGTGAATTGAAGTATTGGAATAGACTGCTTCTCTTTCAGAGAAACGCATGTGAGTTTCTGGTGAATGCTTGTAAGTAGCTTAAGGCACTTTCAAAGGAAAGTGATTTTCTCTGAAAGGACAGCATTTAGAAAGTGAAGCAACACTCCATTCACTTCGCACAGTGAATTGAAGTGTTGGAACAGACTGCTTCTCTTTAAGAGAAACGCATGTGAGTTTTTTGTGAATGCTTGAAAGTAGTTTAAGGCACTTTCAAAGGAAAGTGATTTTCTCTGAAAGGACAGAATTTAAAAAGTGATGCAACACTTCATTCACTTCGCACAGTGAATTGAAGTGTTGGAACAGACTGCTTCTCTTTCAGAGAAACGCATGTGAGTTTCTTCCTAATGCTTGTAAGTAGCTTCAGGCACTTTCAAAGGAAAGTGATTTTCTCTGAAAGGACAGCATTTAGAAAGTGAAGCAATACTCCATTCCCTTCGTGCAGTGAATTGAAGTGTTGGAATAGAGTGCTTCTCTTTCATAGAAACGCATTAGTGTTTCTTGTGAATGCTTGCAAGTGGCTTAAGGCACTTTCAAAGGAAAGTGATTTTCTCTGAAAGGACAGGATTTAGAAAGTGAAGCAACACTCCATTCACTTTGTACAGTGAATTGAAGTGTTGGAACAGACTGCCTCTCTTTCAGAGAAATGCATGTGAGTTTCTGTTGAATGCTTGTCAGTAGCTTAAGGCTCTTTCAAAGGAAAGTGATTTTCTCTGAAAGGCCAGCATTTAGAAAGTAAAGCAACACTCCATTCACTTCGCACAGTGAATTGAAGTGTTGGAACAGACTGCTTCTCTTTCCGAGAAACGCATGTGAGTTTCTTGTGAATTCTTGCAAGTTGCTTCAGGCACTTTCATAGGAAAGTGATTTTCTCTGAAAGGACAGCATTTAGAAAGTGAAGCAACACTCCATTCACTTCGCACAGTGAATTGAAGTGTTGGAACAGACTGCTTCTCTTTCAGAGAAACGCATGTGAGTTTTTTGTGAATGCTTGAAAGTAGTTTAAGGCACTTTCAAAGGAAAGTGATTTTCTCTGAAAGGACAGAATTTAGAAAGTGAAGCAACACTCCATTCACTTCGCACAGTGAATTGAAGTGTTGGAACAGTCTGCTTCTCTTTCAGAGAAACGCATGTGAGCTTCTTCCTAATGCTTGCAAGTAGCTTAAGGCACTTTCAAAGGAAAGTGATTTTCTCTGAAAGGACAGCATTTAGAAAGTGAAGCAACACTCCATTCACTTCGCACAGTGAATAGAAGTGTTGGAACAGACTGCTTCTCTTTCAGAGAAACGCATGTGAGTTTCTGGTGAATGCTTGTAAGTAGCTTAAGGCACTTTCAAAGGAAAGTGATTTTCTCTGAAAGGACAGCATTTAGAAAGTGAAGCAACACTCCATTCACTTCGCAGAGTGAATTGAAGTATTGGAACAGACTGCTTCTCTTTCAGAGAAACGCATGTGAGTTTCTTCCTAATGCTTGTAAGTAGCTTCAGGCACTTTCAAAGGAAAGTGATTTTCTCTGAAAGGACAGCATTTAGAAACTGAAGCAACACTCCATTCACTTCGCACAGTGAATTGAAGTGTTGGAACAGACTGCTTCTCTTTCAGAGAAACGCATGTGAGTTTTTTGTGAATGCTTGAAAGTAGTTTAAGGCACTTTCAAAGGAAAGTGATTTTCTCTGAAAGGACAGAATTTAGAAAGTGATGCAACACTCCATTCACTTCGCACAGTGAATTGAAGTGTTGGAACAGACTGCTTCTCTTTCAGAGAAATGCATGTGAGTTTCTGGTGAATGCTTGTAAGAAGCTTAAGGCACTTTCAAAGGAAAGTGATTTTCTCTGAAAGGACAGCATTTAGAAACTGAAGCAACACTCCATTCACTTCGCACATTGAATTGAAGTGTTGGAACAGACTGCTTCTCTTTCAGAGAAACGCATGTGAGTTTCTGGTGAATGCTTGTAAAAAGCTTAAGGCACTTTCAAAGGAAAGTGATTTTCTCTGAAAGGACAGCATTTAGAAACTGAAGGAACACTCCATTCACTTCGCACAGTGAATTGAAGTGTTGGAACAGACTGCTTCTCTTTCAGAGAAACGCATGTGAGTTTTTTGTGAATGCTTGAAAGTAGTTTAAGGCACTTTCAAAGAAAGTGATTTTCTCTGAAAGGACAGAATTTAGAACGTGATGCAACACTCCATTCACTTCGCACAGTGAATTGAAGTGTTGGAACAGACTGCTTCTCTTTCAGAGAAACGCATGTGAGTTTCTTCCTAATGCTTGTAAGTAGCTTAAGGCACTTTCAAAGGAAAGTGATTTTCTCTGAAAGGACAGCATTTAGAAAGTGAAGCAACACTCCATTCACTTCGCACAGTGAAATGAAGTGTTGGAACAGACTGCTTCACTTTCAGAGAAACGCATTAGTGTTTCTTGTGAATGCTTGCAAGTGGCTTAAGGCACTTTCAAAGGAAAGTGATTTTCTCCGAAAGGACAGCATTTAGAAAGTGAAGCAACACTCCATTCACTTCGCACAGTGAATTGAAGTGTTGGAACAGACTGCTTCTCTTTCCGAGAAACGCATGTGAGTTTCTTCCTAATGCTTGCAAGTAGCTTAAGGCACTTTCAAAGGAAAGTGATTTTCTCTAAAAGGACAGCATTTAGAAACTGAAGCAACACTCCATTCACTTCGCACAGTGAATTGAAGTGTTGGAACAGACTGCTTCTCTTTCAGAGAAACGCATGTGAGTTTTTTGTGAATGCTTGAAAGTAGTTTAAGGCACTTTCAAAGGAAAGTGATTTTCTCTGAAAGGACAGAATTTAGAAAGTGAAGCAACACTCCATTCACTTCGCACAGTGAATTGAAGTGTTTGAACAGTCTGCTTCTCTTTCAGAGAAACGCATGTGAGTTTCTTCCTAATGCTTGCAAGTAGCTTAAGGCACTTTCAAAGGAAAGTGATTTTCTCTGAAAGGACAGCATTTAGAAAGTGAAGCAACACTCCATTCACTTCGCACAGTGAATTGAAGTGTTGGAACAGACTGCTTCTCTTTCAGAGAAACGCATGTGAGTTTTTTGTGAATGCTTGAAAGTAGTTTAAGGCACTTTCAAAGGAAAGTGATTTTCTCTGAAAGGACAGAATTTAGAAAGTGATGCAACACTCCATTCACTTCGCACAGTGAATTGAAGTGTTGGAACAGACTGCTTCTCTTTCAGAGAAACGCATGTGAGTTTCTGGTGAATGCTTGTAAGAAGCTTAAGGCACTTTCAAAGGAAAGTGATTTTCTCTGAAAGGACAGCATTTAGAAACTGAAGCAACACTCCATTCACTTCGCACAGTGAATTGAAGTGTTGGAACAGACTGCTTCTCTTTCAGAGAAACGCATGTGAGTTTTTTGTGAATGCTTGAAAGTAGTTTAAGGCACTTTCAAAGGAAAGTGATTTTCTCTGAAAGGACAGAATTTAGAAAGTGATGCAACACTCCATTCACTTCGCACAGTGAATTGAATTGTTGGAACAGACTGCTTCTCTTTCAGAGAAACGCATGTGAGTTTCTTCCTAATGCTTGTAAGTAGCTTAAGACACTTTCAAAGGAAAGTGATTTTCTCTGAAAGGACAGCATTTAGAAAGTGAAGCAACACTCCATTCACTTCGCACAGTGAAATGAAGTGTTGGAACAGACTGCTTCTCTTTCAGAGAAACGCATTAGTGTTTCTTGTGAATGCTTGCAAGTGGCTTAAGGCACTTTCAAAGGAAAGTGATTTTCTCTGAAAGGACAGCATTTAGAAAGTGAAGCAACACTCCATTCACTTCGCACAGTGAATTGAAGTGTTGGAACAGACTGCTTCTCTTTCCGAGAAACGCATGTGAGTTTCTTGTGAATTCTTGCAAGTTGCTTCAGGCACTTTCATAGGAAAGTGATTTTCTCTGAAAGGACAGCATTTAGAAAGTGAAGCAACACTCCATTCACTTCGCACAGTGAATTGAAGTGTTGGAACAGACTGCTTCTCTTTCAGAGAAACACATGTGAGTTTTTTGTGAATGATTGAAAGTAGTTTAAGGCACTTTCAAAGGAAAGTGATTTTCTCTGAAAGGACAGAATTTAGAAAGTGAAGCAACACTCCATTCACTTCGCACAGTGAATTGAAGTGTTGGAACAGTCTGCTTCTCTTTCAGAGAAACGCATGTGAGCTTCTTCCTAATGCTTGCAAGTAGCTTAAGGCACTTTCAAAGGAAAGTGATTTTCTCTGAAAGGACAGCATTTAGAAACTGAAGCAACACTCCATTCACTTCGCACAGTGAATTGAAGTGTTGGAACAGACTGCTTCTCTTTCAGAGAAACGCATGTGAGTTTCTTGTGAATTCTTGCAAGTTGCTTAAGGCACTTTCAAAGGAAAGTGATTTTCTCTGAAAGGACAGCATTTAGAAATTGAAGCAACACTCCATTCACTTCGCACAGTGAATTGAAGTTTTGGAACAGACTGCTTCTCTTTCAGAGAAACGCATGTGAGTTTTTTGTGAATGCTTGAAAGTAGTTTAAGGCACTTTCAAAGGATAGTGATTTTCTCTGAAAGGACAGAATTTAGAAAGTGAAGCAACACTCCATTCACTTCGCACAGTGAATTGAAGTGTTTGAACAGTCTGCTTCTCTTTCAGAGAAGCGCATGTGAGTTTCTTCCTAATGCTTGCAAGTAGCTTAAGGCACTTTCAAAGGAAAGTGATTTTCTCTGAAAGGACAGCATTTAGAAAGTGAAGCAACACTCCATTCACTTCGCACAGTGAATTGAAGTGTTGGAACAGACTGCTTCTCTTTCAGAGAAACGCATGAGAGTTTCTGGTGAATGCTTGTAAGTTGCTTAAGGCACTTTCAAAGAAAGTGATTTTCTCTGAAAGGACAGCATTTAGAAAGTGAAGCAACACTCCATTCATTTCGCAGAGTGAATTGAAGTATTGGAATAGACTGCTTCTCTTTCAGAGAAACGCATGTGAGTTTCTGGTGAATGCTTGTAAGTAGCTTAAGGCACTTTCAAAGGAAAGTGATTTTCTCTGAAAGGACAGCATTTAGAAAGTGAAGCAACACTCCATTCACTTCGCACAGTGAATTGAAGTGTTGGAACAGACTGCTTCTCTTTAAGAGAAACGCATGTGAGTTTTTTGTGAATGCTTGAAAGTAGTTTAAGGCACTTTCAAAGGAAAGTGATTTTCTCTGAAAGGACAGAATTTAAAAAGTGATGCAACACTTCATTCACTTCGCACAGTGAATTGAAGTGTTGGAACAGACTGCTTCTCTTTCAGAGAAACGCATGTGAGTTTCTTCCTAATGCTTGTAAGTAGCTTCAGGCACTTTCAAAGGAAAGTGATTTTCTCTGAAAGGACAGCATTTAGAAAGTGAAGCAACACTCCATTCCCTTCGTGCAGTGAATTGAAGTGTTGGAATAGAGTGCTTCTCTTTCATAGAAACGCATTAGTGTTTCTTGTGAATGCTTGCAAGTGGCTTAAGGCACTTTCAAAGGAAAGTGATTTTCTCTGAAAGGACAGGATTTAGAAAGTGAAGCAACACTCCATTCACTTTGTACAGTGAATTGAAGTGTTGGAACAGACTGCCTCTCTTTCAGAGAAATGCATGTGAGTTTCTGTTGAATGCTTGTCAGTAGCTTAAGGCTCTTTCAAAGGAAAGTGATTTTCTCTGAAAGGACAGCATTTAGAAAGTAAAGCAACACTCCATTCACTTCGCACAGTGAATTGAAGTGTTGGAACAGACTGCTTCTCTTTCCGAGAAACGCATGTGAGTTTCTTGTGAATTCTTGCAAGTTGCTTCAGGCACTTTCATAGGAAAGTGATTTTCTCTGAAAGGACAGCATTTAGAAAGTGAAGCAACACTCCATTCACTTCGCACAGTGAATTGAAGTGTTGGAACAGACTGCTTCTCTTTCAGAGAAACGCATGTGAGTTTTTTGTGAATGCTTGAAAGTAGTTTAAGGCACTTTCAAAGGAAAGTGATTTTCTCTGAAAGGACAGAATTTAGAAAGTGAAGCAACACTCCATTCACTTCGCACAGTGAATTGAAGTGTTGGAACAGTCTGCTTCTCTTTCAGAGAAACGCATGTGAGCTTCTTCCTAATGCTTGCAAGTAGCTTAAGGCACTTTCAAAGGAAAGTGATTTTCTCTGAAAGGACAGCATTTAGAAAGTGAAGCAACACTCCATTCACCTCGCACAGTGAATAGAAGTGTTGGAACAGACTGCTTCTCTTTCAGAGAAACGCATGTGAGTTTCTGTTGAATGCTTGTAAGTAGCTTAAGGCACTTTCAAAGGAAAGTGATTTTCTCTGAAAGGACAGCATTTAGAAAGTGAAGCAACACTCCATTCACTTCGCAGAGTGAATTGAAGTATTGGAACAGACTGCTTCTCTTTCAGAGAAACGCATGTGAGTTTCTTCCTAATGCTTGTAAGTAGCTTCAGGCACTTTCAAAGGAAAGTGATTTTCTCTGAAAGGACAGCATTTAGAAACTGAAGCAACACTCCATTCACTTCGCACAGTGAATTGAAGTGTTGGAACAGACTGCTTCTCTTTCAGAGAAACGCATGTGAGTTTTTTGTGAATGCTTGAAAGTAGTTTAAGGCACTTTCAAAGGAAAGTGATTTTCTCTGAAAGGACAGAATTTAGAAAGTGATGCAACACTCCATTCACTTCGCACAGTGAATTGAAGTGTTGGAACAGACTGCTTCTCTTTCAGAGAAATGCATGTGAGTTTCTGGTGAATGCTTGTAAGAAGCTTAAGGCACTTTCAAAGGAAAGTGATTTTCTCTGAAAGGACAGCATTTAGAAACTGAAGGAACACTCCATTCACTTCGCACAGTGAATTGAAGTGTTGGAACAGACTGCTTCTCTTTCAGAGAAACGCATGTGAGTTTTTTGTGAATGCTTGAAAGTAGTTTAAGGCACTTTCAAAGAAAGTGATTTTCTCTGAAAGGACAGAATTTAGAACGTGATGCAACACTCCATTCACTTCGCACAGTGAATTGAAGTGTTGGAACAGACTGCTTCTCTTTCAGAGAAACGCATGTGAGTTTCTTCCTAATGCTTGTAAGTAGCTTAAGGCACTTTCAAAGAAAGTGATTTTCTCTGAAAGGACAGCATTTAGAAAGTGAAGCAACACTCCATTCACTTCGCACAGTGAAATGAAGTGTTGGAACAGACTGCTTCACTTTCAGAGAAACGCATTAGTGTTTCTTGTGAATGCTTGCAAGTGGCTTAAGGCACTTTCAAAGGAAAGTGATTTTCTCCGAAAGGACAGCATTTAGAAAGTGAAGCAACACTCCATTCACTTCGCACAGTGAATTGAAGTGTTGGAACAGACTGCTTCTCTTTCCGAGAAACGCATGTGAGTTTCTTCCTAATGCTTGCAAGTAGCTTAAGGCACTTTCAAAGGAAAGTGATTTTCTCTAAAAGGACAGCATTTAGAAACTGAAGCAACACTCCATTCACTTCGCACAGTGAATTGAAGTGTTGGAACAGACTGCTTCTCTTTCAGAGAAACGCATGTGAGTTTTTTGTGAATGCTTGAAAGTAGTTTAAGGCACTTTCAAAGGAAAGTGATTTTCTCTGAAAGGACAGAATTTAGAAAGTGAAGCAACACTCCATTCACTTCGCACAGTGAATTGAAGTGTTTGAACAGTCTGCTTCTCTTTCAGAGAAACGCATGTGAGTTTCTTCCTAATGGTTGCAAGTAGCTTAAGGCACTTTCAAAGGAAAGTGATTTTCTCTGAAAGGACAGCATTTAGAAAGTGAAGCAACACTCCATTCACTTCGCACAGTGAATTGAAGTGTTGGAACAGACTGCTTCTCTTTCAGAGAAACGCATGTGAGTTTTTTGTGAATGCTTGAAAGTAGTTTAAGGCACTTTCAAAGGAAAGTGATTTTCTCTGAAAGGACAGAATTTAGAAAGTGAAGCAACACTCCATTCACTTCGCACAGTGAATTGAAGTGTTGGAACAGACTGCTTCTCTTTCAGAGAAACGCATGTGAGTTTCTGGTGAATGCTTGTAAGAAGCTTAAGGCACTTTCAAAGGAAAGTGATTTTCTCTGAAAGGACAGCATTTAGAAACTGAAGCAACACTCCATTTACTTCGCACAGTGAATTGAAGTGTTGGAACAGACTGCTTCTCTTTCAGAGAAACGCATGTGAGTTTTTTGTGAATGCTTGAAAGTAGTTTAAGGCACTTTCAAAGGAAAGTGATTTTCTCTGAAAGGACAGAATTTAGAAAGTGATGCAACACTCCATTCACTTCGCACAGTGAATTGAATTGTTGGAACAGACTGCTTCTCTTTCAGAGAAACGCATGTGAGTTTCTTCCTAATGCTTGTAAGTAGCTTAAGACACTTTCAAAGGAAAGTGATTTTCTCTGAAAGGACAGCATTTAGAAAGTGAAGCAACACTCCATTCACTTCGCACAGTGAAATGAAGTGTTGGAACAGACTGCTTCTCTTTCAGAGAAACGCATTAGTGTTTCTTGTGAATGCTTGCAAGTGGCTTAAGGCACTTTCAAAGGAAAGTGATTTTCTCTGAAAGGACAGCATTTAGAAAGTGAAGCAACACTCCATTCACTTCGCAGAGTGAATTGAAGTATTGGAACAGACTGCTTCTCTTTCCGAGAAACGCATGTGAGTTTCTTGTGAATTCTTGCAAGTTGCTTCAGGCACTTTCATAGGAAAGTGATTTTCTCTGAAAGGACAGCATTTAGAAAGTGAAGCAACACTCCATTCACTTCGCACAGTGAATTGAAGTGTTGGAACAGACTGCTTCTCTTTCAGAGAAACACATGTGAGTTTTTTGTGAATGATTGAAAGTAGTTTAAGGCACTTTCAAAGGAAAGTGATTTTCTCTGAAAGGACAGAATTTAGAAAGTGAAGCAACACTCCATTCACTTCGCACAGTGAATTGAAGTGTTGGAACAGTCTGCTTCTCTTTCAGAGAAACGCATGTGAGCTTCTTCCTAATGCTTGCAAGTAGCTTAAGGCACTTTCAAAGGAAAGTGATTTTCTCTGAAAGGACAGCATTTAGAAACTGAAGCAACACTCCATTCACTTCGCACAGTGAATTGAAGTGTTGGAACAGACTGCTTCTCTTTCAGAGAAACGCATGTGAGTTTCTTGTGAATTCTTGCAAGTTGCTTAAGGCACTTTCAAAGGAAAGTGATTTTCTCTGAAAGGACAGCATTTAGAAATTGAAGCAACACTCCATTCACTTCGCACAGTGAATTGAAGTGTTGGAACAGACTGCTTCTCTTTCAGAGAAACGCATGTGAGTTTTTTGTGAATGCTTGAAAGTAGTTTAAGGCACTTTCAAAGGATAGTGATTTTCTCTGAAAGGACAGAATTTAGAAAGTGAAGCAACACTCCATTCACTTCGCACAGTGAATTGAAGTGTTTGAACAGTCTGCTTCTCTTTCAGAGAAGCGCATGTGAGTTTCTTCCTAATGCTTGCAAGTAGCTTAAGGCACTTTCAAAGGAAAGTGATTTTCTCTGAAAGGACAGCATTTAGAAAGTGAAGCAACACTCCATTCACTTCGCACAGTGAATTGAAGTGTTGGAACAGACTGCTTCTCTTTCAGAGAAACGCATGAGAGTTTCTGGTGAATGCTTGTAAGTTGCTTAAGGCACTTTCAAAGAAAGTGATTTTCTCTGAAAGGACAGCATTTAGAAAGTGAAGCAACACTCCATTCATTTCGCAGAGTGAATTGAAGTATTGGAATAGACTGCTTCTCTTTCAGAGAAACGCATGTGAGTTTCTGGTGAATGCTTGTAAGTAGCTTAAGGCACTTTCAAAGGAAAGTGATTTTCTCTGAAAGGACAGCATTTAGAAAGTGAAGCAACACTCCATTCACTTCGCACAGTGAATTGAAGTGTTGGAACAGACTGCTTCTCTTTAAGAGAAACGCATGTGAGTTTTTTGTGAATGCTTGAAAGTAGTTTAAGGCACTTTCAAAGGAAAGTGATTTTCTCTGAAAGGACAGAATTTAAAAAGTGATGCAACACTTCATTCACTTCGCACAGTGAATTGAAGTGTTGGAACAGACTGCTTCTCTTTCAGAGAAACGCATGTGAGTTTCTTCCTAATGCTTGTAAGTAGCTTCAGGCACTTTCAAAGGAAAGTGATTTTCTCTGAAAGGACAGCATTTAGAAAGTGAAGCAACACTCCATTCCCTTCGTGCAGTGAATTGAAGTGTTGGAATAGAGTGCTTCTCTTTCATAGAAACGCATTAGTGTTTCTTGTGAATGCTTGCAAGTGGCTTAAGGCACTTTCAAAGGAAAGTGATTTTCTCTGAAAGGACAGGATTTAGAAAGTGAAGCAACACTCCATTCACTTTGTACAGTGAATTGAAGTGTTGGAACAGACTGCCTCTCTTTCAGAGAAATGCATGTGAGTTTCTGTTGAATGCTTGTCAGTAGCTTAAGGCTCTTTCAAAGGAAAGTGATTTTCTCTGAAAGGACAGCATTTAGAAAGTAAAGCAACACTCCATTCACTTCGCACAGTGAATTGAAGTGTTGGAACAGACTGCTTCTCTTTCCGAGAAACGCATGTGAGTTTCTTGTGAATTCTTGCAAGTTGCTTCAGGCACTTTCATAGGAAAGTGATTTTCTCTGAAAGGACAGCATTTAGAAAGTGAAGCAACACTCCATTCACTTCGCACAGTGAATTGAAGTGTTGGAACAGACTGCTTCTCTTTCAGAGAAACGCATGTGAGTTTTTTGTGAATGCTTGAAAGTAGTTTAAGGCACTTTCAAAGGAAAGTGATTTTCTCTGAAAGGACAGAATTTAGAAAGTGAAGCAACACTCCATTCACTTCGCACAGTGAATTGAAGTGTTGGAACAGTCTGCTTCTCTTTCAGAGAAACGCATGTGAGCTTCTTCCTAATGCTTGCAAGTAGCTTAAGGCACTTTCAAAGGAAAGTGATTTTCTCTGAAAGGACAGCATTTAGAAAGTGAAGCAACACTCCATTCACTTCGCACAGTGAATAGAAGTGTTGGAACAGACTGCTTCTCTTTCAGAGAAACGCATGTGAGTTTCTGGTGAATGCTTGTAAGTAGCTTAAGGCACTTTCAAAGGAAAGTGATTTTCTCTGAAAGGACAGCATTTAGAAAGTGAAGCAACACTCCATTCACTTCGCAGAGTGAATTGAAGTATTGGAACAGACTGCTTCTCTTTCAGAGAAACGCATGTGAGTTTCTTCCTAATGCTTGTAAGTAGCTTCAGGCACTTTCAAAGGAAAGTGATTTTCTCTGAAAGGACAGCATTTAGAAACTGAAGCAACACTCCATTCACTTCGCACAGTGAATTGAAGTGTTGGAACAGACTGCTTCTCTTTCAGAGAAACGCATGTGAGTTTTTTGTGAATGCTTGAAAGTAGTTTAAGGCACTTTCAAAGGAAAGTGATTTTCTCTGAAAGGACAGAATTTAGAAAGTGATGCAACACTCCATTCACTTCGCACAGTGAATTGAAGTGTTGGAACAGACTGCTTCTCTTTCAGAGAAATGCATGTGAGTTTCTGGTGAATGCTTGTAAGAAGCTTAAGGCACTTTCAAAGGAAAGTGATTTTCTCTGAAAGGACAGCATTTAGAAACGGAAGCAACACTCCATTCACTTCGCACAGTGAATTGAAGTGTTGGAACAGACTGCTTCTCTTTCAGAGAAACGCATGTGAGTTTCTGGTGAATGCTTGTAAGAAGCTTAAGGCACTTTCAAAGGAAAGTGATTTTCTCTGAAAGGACAGCATTTAGAAACTGAAGGAACACTCCATTCACTTCGCACAGTGAATTGAAGTGTTGGAACAGACTGCTTCTCTTTCAGAGAAACGCATGTGAGTATTTTGTGAATGCTTGAAAGTAGTTTAAGGCACTTTCAAAGAAAGTGATTTTCTCTGAAAGGACAGAATTTAGAACGTGATGCAACACTCCATTCACTTCGCACAGTGAATTGAAGTGTTGGAACAGACTGCTTCTCTTTCAGAGAAACGCATGTGAGTTTCTTCCTAATGCTTGTAAGTAGCTTAAGGCACTTTCAAAGGAAAGTGATTTTCTCTGAAAGGACAGCATTTAGAAAGTGAAGCAACACTCCATTCACTTCGCACAGTGAAATGAAGTGTTGGAACAGACTGCTTCACTTTCAGAGAAACGCATTAGTGTTTCTTGTGAATGCTTGCAAGTGGCTTAAGGCACTTTCAAAGGAAAGTGATTTTCTCCGAAAAGACAGCATTTAGAAAGTGAAGCAACACTCCATTCACTTCGCACAGTGAATTGAAGTGTTGGAACAGACTGCTTCTCTTTCCGAGAAACGCATGTGAGTTTCTTCCTAATGCTTGCAAGTAGCTTAAGGCACTTTCAAAGGAAAGTGATTTTCTCTAAAAGGACAGCATTTAGAAACTGAAGCAACACTCCATTCACTTCGCACAGTGAATTGAAGTGTTGGAACAGACTGCTTCTCTTTCAGAGAAACGCATGTGAGTTTTTTGTGAATGCTTGAAAGTAGTTTAAGGCACTTTCAAAGGAAAGTGATTTTCTCTGAAAGGACAGAATTTAGAAAGTGAAGCAACACTCCATTCACTTCGCACAGTGAATTGAAGTGTTTGAACAGTCTGCTTCTCTTTCAGAGAAACGCATGTGAGTTTCTTCCTAATGCTTGCAAGTAGCTTAAGGCACTTTCAAAGGAAAGTGATTTTCTCTGAAAGGACAGCATTTAGAAAGTGAAGCAACACTCCATTCACTTCGCACAGTGAATTGAAGTGTTGGAACAGACTGCTTCTCTTTCAGAGAAACACATGTGAGTTTTTTGTGAATGCTTGAAAGTAGTTTAAGGCACTTTCAAAGGAAAGTGATTTTCTCTGAAAGGACAGAATTTAGAAAGTGATGCAACACTCCATTCACTTCGCACAGTGAATTGAAGTGTTGGAACAGACTGCTTCTCTTTCAGAGAAACGCATGTGAGTTTTTTGTGAATGCTTGAAAGTAGTTTAAGGCACTTTCAAAGAAAGTGATTTTCTCTGAAAGGACAGAATTTAGAACGTGATGCAACACTCCATTCACTTCGCACAGTGAATTGAAGTGTTGGAACAGACTGCTTCTCTTTCAGAGAAACGCATGTGAGTTTCTTCCTAATGCTTGTAAGTAGCTTAAGGCACTTTCAAAGGAAAGTGATTTTCTCTGAAAGGACAGCATTTAGAAAGTGAAGCAACACTCCATTCACTTCGCACAGTGAAATGAAGTGTTGGAACAGACTGCTTCACTTTCAGAGAAACGCATTAGTGTTTCTTGTGAATGCTTGCAAGTGGCTTAAGGCACTTTCAAAGGAAAGTGATTTTCTCCGAAAAGACAGCATTTAGAAAGTGAAGCAACACTCCATTCACTTCGCACAGTGAATTGAAGTGTTGGAACAGACTGCTTCTCTTTCCGAGAAACGCATGTGAGTTTCTTCCTAATGCTTGCAAGTAGCTTAAGGCACTTTCAAAGGAAAGTGATTTTCTCTAAAAGGACAGCATTTAGAAACTGAAGCAACACTCCATTCACTTCGCACAGTGAATTGAAGTGTTGGAACAGACTGCTTCTCTTTCAGAGAAACGCATGTGAGTTTTTTGTGAATGCTTGAAAGTAGTTTAAGGCACTTTCAAAGGAAAGTGATTTTCTCTGAAAGGACAGAATTTAGAAAGTGAAGCAACACTCCATTCACTTCGCACAGTGAATTGAAGTGTTTGAACAGTCTGCTTCTCTTTCAGAGAAACGCATGTGAGTTTCTTCCTAATGCTTGCAAGTAGCTTAAGGCACTTTCAAAGGAAAGTGATTTTCTCTGAAAGGACAGCATTTAGAAAGTGAAGCAACACTCCATTCACTTCGCACAGTGAATTGAAGTGTTGGAACAGACTGCTTCTCTTTCAGAGAAACACATGTGAGTTTTTTGTGAATGCTTGAAAGTAGTTTAAGGCACTTTCAAAGGAAAGTGATTTTCTCTGAAAGGACAGAATTTAGAAAGTGATGCAACACTCCATTCACTTCGCACAGTGAATTGAAGTGTTGGAACAGACTGCTTCTCTTTCAGAGAAACGCATGTGAGTTTCTGGTGAATGCTTGTAAGAAGCTTAAGGCACTTTCAAAGGAAAGTGATTTTCTCTGAAAGGACAGCATTTAGAAACTGAAGGAACACTCCATTCACTTCGCACAGTGAATTGAAGTGTTGGAACAGACTGCTTCTCTTTCAGAGAAACACATGTGAGTTTTTTGTGAATGATTGAAAGTAGTTTAAGGCACTTTCAAAGGAAAGTGATTTTCTCTGAAAGGACAGGATTTAGAAAGTGAAGCAACACTCCATTCACTTTGTACAGTGAATTGAAGTGTTGGAACAGACTGCCTCTCTTTCAGAGAAATGCATGTGAGTTTCTGTTGAATGCTTGTCAGTAGCTTAAGGCTCTTTCAAAGGAAAGTGATTTTCTCTGAAAGGACAGCATTTAGAAAGTAAAGCAACACTCCATTCACTTCGCACAGTGAATTGAAGTGTTGGAACAGACTGCTTCTCTTTCCGAGAAACGCATGTGAGTTTCTTGTGAATTCTTGCAAGTTGCTTCAGGCACTTTCATAGGAAAGTGATTTTCTCTGAAAGGACAGCATTTAGAAAGTGAAGCAACACTCCATTCACTTCGCACAGTGAATTGAAGTGTTGGAACAGACTGCTTCTCTTTCAGAGAAACGCATGTGAGTTTTTTGTGAATGCTTGAAAGTAGTTTAAGGCACTTTCAAAGGAAAGTGATTTTCTCTGAAAGGACAGAATTTAGAAAGTGAAGCAACACTCCATTCACTTCGCACAGTGAATTGAAGTGTTGGAACAGTCTGCTTCTCTTTCAGAGAAACGCATGTGAGCTTCTTCCTAATGCTTGCAAGTAGCTTAAGGCACTTTCAAAGGAAAGTGATTTTCTCTGAAAGGACAGCATTTAGAAAGTGAAGCAACACTCCATTCACTTCGCACAGTGAATAGAAGTGTTGGAACAGACTGCTTCTCTTTCAGAGAAACGCATGTGAGTTTCTGGTGAATGCTTGTAAGTAGCTTAAGGCACTTTCAAAGGAAAGTGATTTTCTCTGAAAGGACAGCATTTAGAAAGTGAAGCAACACTCCATTCACTTCGCAGAGTGAATTGAAGTATTGGAACAGACTGCTTCTCTTTCAGAGAAACGCATGTGAGTTTCTTCCTAATGCTTGTAAGTAGCTTCAGGCACTTTCAAAGGAAAGTGATTTTCTCTGAAAGGACAGCATTTAGAAACTGAAGCAACACTCCATTCACTTCGCACAGTGAATTGAAGTGTTGGAACAGACTGCTTCTCTTTCAGAGAAACGCATGTGAGTTTTTTGTGAATGCTTGAAAGTAGTTTAAGGCACTTTCAAAGGAAAGTGATTTTCTCTGAAAGGACAGAATTTAGAAAGTGATGCAACACTCCATTCACTTCGCACAGTGAATTGAAGTGTTGGAACAGACTGCTTCTCTTTCAGAGAAACGCATGTGAGTTTCTGGTGAATGCTTGTAAGAAGCTTAAGGCACTTTCAAAGGAAAGTGATTTTCTCTGAAAGGACAGCATTTAGAAACTGAAGCAACACTCCATTCACTTCGCACAGTGAATTGAAGTGTTGGAACAGACTGCTTCTCTTTCAGAGAAACGCATGTGAGTTTCTGGTGAATGCTTGTAAGAAGCTTAAGGCACTTTCAAAGGAAAGTGATTTTCTCTGAAAGGACAGCATTTAGAAACTGAAGGAACACTCCATTCACTTCGCACAGTGAATTGAAGTGTTGGAACAGACTGCTTCTCTTTCAGAGAAACGCATGTGAGTTTTTTGTGAATGCTTGAAAGTAGTTTAAGGCACTTTCAAAGAAAGTGATTTTCTCTGAAAGGACAGAATTTAGAACGTGATGCAACACTCCATTCACTTCGCACAGTGAATTGAAGTGTTGGAACAGACTGCTTCTCTTTCAGAGAAACGCATGTGAGTTTCTTCCTAATGCTTGTAAGTAGCTTAAGGCACTTTCAAAGGAAAGTGATTTTCTCTGAAAGGACAGCATTTAGAAAGTGAAGCAACACTCCATTCACTTCGCACAGTGAATTGAAGTGTTGGAACAGACTGCTTCACTTTCAGAGAAACGCATTAGTGTTTCTTGTGAATGCTTGCAAGTGGCTTAAGGCACTTTCAAAGGAAAGTGATTTTCTCCGAAAGGACAGCATTTAGAAAGTGAAGCAACACTCCATTCACTTCGCACAGTGAATTGAAGTGTTGGAACAGACTGCTTCTCTTTCCGAGAAACGCATGTGAGTTTCTTCCTAATGCTTGCAAGTAGCTTAAGGCACTTTCAAAGGAAAGTGATTTTCTCTAAAAGGACAGCATTTAGAAACTGAAGCAACACTCCATTCACTTCGCACAGTGAATTGAAGTGTTGGAACAGACTGCTTCTCTTTCAGAGAAACGCATGTGAGTTTTTTGTGAATGCTTGAAAGTAGTTTAAGGCACTTTCAAAGGAAAGTGATTTTCTCTGAAAGGACAGAATTTAGAAAGTGAAGCAACACTCCATTCACTTCGCACAGTGAATTGAAGTGTTTGAACAGTCTGCTTCTCTTTCAGAGAAACGCATGTGAGTTTCTTCCTAATGCTTGCAAGTAGCTTAAGGCACTTTCAAAGGAAAGTGATTTTCTCTGAAAGGACAGCATTTAGAAAGTGAAGCAACACTCCATTCACTTCAACAGTGAATTGAAGTGTTGGAACAGACTGCTTCTCTTTCAGAGAAACGCATGTGAGTTTTTTGTGAATGCTTGAAAGTAGTTTAAGGCACTTTCAAAGGAAAGTGATTTTCTCTGAAAGGACAGAATTTAGAAAGTGATGCAACACTCCATTCACTTCGCACAGTGAATTGAAGTGTTGGAACAGACTGCTTCTCTTTCAGAGAAACGCATGTGAGTTTCTGGTGAATGCTTGTAAGAAGCTTAAGGCACTTTCAAAGGAAAGTGATTTTCTCTGAAAGGACAGCATTTAGAAACTGAAGCAACACTCCATTCACTTCGCACAGTTAATTGAAGTGTTGGAACAGACTGCTTCTCTTTCAGAGAAACGCATGTGAGTTTTTTGTGAATGCTTGAAAGTAGTTTAAGGCACTTTCAAAGGAAAGTGATTTTCTCTGAAAGGACAGAATTTAGAAAGTGATGCAACACTCCATTCACTTCGCACAGTGAATTGAATTGTTGGAACAGACTGCTTCTCTTTCAGAGAAACGCATGTGAGTTTCTTCCTAATGCTTGTAAGTAGCTTAAGACACTTTCAAAGGAAAGTGATTTTCTCTGAAAGGACAGCATTTAGAAAGTGAAGCAACACTCCATTCACTTCGCACAGTGAAATGAAGTGTTGGAACAGACTGCTTCTCTTTCAGAGAAACGCATTAGTGTTTCTTGTGAATGCTTGCAAGTGGCTTAAGGCACTTTCAAAGGAAAGTGATTTTCTCTGAAAGGACAGCATTTAGAAAGTGAAGCAACACTCCATTCACTTCGCACAGTGAATTGAAGTGTTGGAACAGACTGCTTCTCTTTCCGAGAAACGCATGTGAGTTTCTTGTGAATTCTTGCAAGTTGCTTCAGGCACTTTCATAGGAAAGTGATTTTCTCTGAAAGGACAGCATTTAGAAAGTGAAGCAACACTCCATTCACTTCGCACAGTGAATTGAAGTGTTGGAACAGACTGCTTCTCTTTCAGAGAAACACATGTGAGTTTTTTGTGAATGATTGAAAGTAGTTTAAGGCACTTTCAAAGGAAAGTGATTTTCTCTGAAAGGACAGAATTTAGAAAGTGAAGCAACACTCCATTCACTTCGCACAGTGAATTGAAGTGTTGGAACAGTCTGCTTCTCTTTCAGAGAAACGCATGTGAGCTTCTTCCTAATGCTTGCAAGTAGCTTAAGGCACTTTCAAAGGAAAGTGATTTTCTCTGAAAGGACAGCATTTAGAAACTGAAGCAACACTCCATTCACTTCGCACAGTGAATTGAAGTGTTGGAACAGACTGCTTCTCTTTCAGAGAAACGCATGTGAGTTTCTTGTGAATTCTTGCAAGTTGCTTAAGGCACTTTCAAAGGAAAGTGATTTTCTCTGAAAGGACAGCATTTAGAAATTGAAGCAACACTCCATTCACTTCGCACAGTGAATTGAAGTGTTGGAACAGACTGCTTCTCTTTCAGAGAAACGCATGTGAGTTTTTTGTGAATGCTTGAAAGTAGTTTAAGGCACTTTCAAAGGATAGTGATTTTCTCTGAAAGGACAGAATTTAGAAAGTGAAGCAACACTCCATTCACTTCGCACAGTGAATTGAAGTGTTTGAACAGTCTGCTTCTCTTTCAGAGAAGCGCATGTGAGTTTCTTCCTAATGCTTGCAAGTAGCTTAAGGCACTTTCAAAGGAAAGTGATTTTCTCTGAAAGGACAGCATTTAGAAAGTGAAGCAACACTCCATTCACTTCGCACAGTGAATTGAAGTGTTGGAACAGACTGCTTCTCTTTCAGAGAAACGCATGAGAGTTTCTGGTGAATGCTTGTAAGTTGCTTAAGGCACTTTCAAAGAAAGTGATTTTCTCTGAAAGGACAGCATTTAGAAAGTGAAGCAACACTCCATTCATTTCGCAGAGTGAATTGAAGTATTGGAATAGACTGCTTCTCTTTCAGAGAAACGCATGTGAGTTTCTGGTGAATGCTTGTAAGTAGCTTAAGGCACTTTCAAAGGAAAGTGATTTTCTCTGAAAGGACAGCATTTAGAAAGTGAAGCAACACTCCATTCACTTCGCACAGTGAATTGAAGTGTTGGAACAGACTGCTTCTCTTTAAGAGAAACGCATGTGAGTTTTTTGTGAATGCTTGAAAGTAGTTTAAGGCACTTTCAAAGGAAAGTGATTTTCTCTGAAAGGACAGAATTTAAAAAGTGATGCAACACTTCATTCACTTCGCACAGTGAATTGAAGTGTTGGAACAGACTGCTTCTCTTTCAGAGAAACGCATGTGAGTTTCTTCCTAATGCTTGTAAGTAGCTTCAGGCACTTTCAAAGGAAAGTGATTTTCTTTGAAAGGACAGCATTTAGAAAGTGAAGCAACACTCCATTCCCTTCGTGCAGTGAATTGAAGTGTTGGAATAGAGTGCTTCTCTTTCATAGAAACGCATTAGTGTTTCTTGTGAATGCTTGCAAGTGGCTTAAGGCACTTTCAAAGGAAAGTGATTTTCTCTGAAAGGACAGGATTTAGAAAGTGAAGCAACACTCCATTCACTTTGTACAGTGAATTGAAGTGTTGGAACAGACTGCCTCTCTTTCAGAGAAATGCATGTGAGTTTCTGTTGAATGCTTGTCAGTAGCTTAAGGCTCTTTCAAAGGAAAGTGATTTTCTCTGAAAGGACAGCATTTAGAAAGTAAAGCAACACTCCATTCACTTCGCACAGTGAATTGAAGTGTTGGAACAGACTGCTTCTCTTTCCGAGAAACGCATGTGAGTTTCTTGTGAATTCTTGCAAGTTGCTTCAGGCACTTTCATAGGAAAGTGATTTTCTCTGAAAGGACAGCATTTAGAAAGTGAAGCAACACTCCATTCACTTCGCACAGTGAATTGAAGTGTTGGAACAGACTGCTTCTCTTTCAGAGAAACGCATGTGAGTTTTTTGTGAATGCTTGAAAGTAGTTTAAGGCACTTTCAAAGGAAAGTGATTTTCTCTGAAAGGACAGAATTTAGAAAGTGAAGCAACACTCCATTCACTTCGCACAGTGAATTGAAGTGTTGGAACAGTCTGCTTCTCTTTCAGAGAAACGCATGTGAGCTTCTTCCTAATGCTTGCAAGTAGCTTAAGGCACTTTCAAAGGAAAGTGATTTTCTCTGAAAGGACAGCATTTAGAAAGTGAAGCAACACTCCATTCACTTCGCACAGTGAATAGAAGTGTTGGAACAGACTGCTTCTCTTTCAGAGAAACGCATGTGAGTTTCTGGTGAATGCTTGTAAGTAGCTTAAGGCACTTTCAAAGGAAAGTGATTTTCTCTGAAAGGACAGCATTTAGAAAGTGAAGCAACACTCCATTCACTTCGCAGAGTGAATTGAAGTATTGGAACAGACTGCTTCTCTTTCAGAGAAACGCATGTGAGTTTCTTCCTAATGCTTGTAAGTAGCTTCAGGCACTTTCAAAGGAAAGTGATTTTCTCTGAAAGGACAGCATTTAGAAACTGAAGCAACACTCCATTCACTTCGCACAGTGAATTGAAGTGTTGGAACAGACTGCTTCTCTTTCAGAGAAACGCATGTGAGTTTTTTGTGAATGCTTGAAAGTAGTTTAAGGCACTTTCAAAGGAAAGTGATTTTCTCTGAAAGGACAGAATTTAGAAAGTGATGCAACACTCCATTCACTTCGCACAGTGAATTGAAGTGTTGGAACAGACTGCTTCTCTTTCAGAGAAACGCATGTGAGTTTCTGGTGAATGCTTGTAAGAAGCTTAAGGCACTTTCAAAGGAAAGTGATTTTCTCTGAAAGGACAGCATTTAGAAACTGAAGCAACACTCCATTCACTTCGCACAGTGAATTGAAGTGTTGGAACAGACTGCTTCTCTTTCAGAGAAACGCATGTGAGTTTCTGGTGAATGCTTGTAAGAAGCTTAAGGCACTTTCAAAGGAAAGTGATTTTCTCTGAAAGGACAGCATTTAGAAACTGAAGCAACACTCCATTCACTTCGCACAGTGAATTGAAGTGTTGGAACAGACTGCTTCTCTTTCAGAGAAACGCATGTGAGTTTTTTGTGAATGCTTGAAAGTAGTTTAAGGCACTTTCAAAGAAAGTGATTTTCTCTGAAAGGACAGAATTTAGAACGTGATGCAACACTCCATTCACTTCGCACAGTGAATTGAAGTGTTGGAACAGACTGCTTCTCTTTCAGAGAAACGCATGTGAGTTTCTTCCTAATGCTTGTAAGTAGCTTAAGGCACTTTCAAAGGAAAGTGATTTTCTCTGAAAGGACAGCATTTAGAAAGTGAAGCAACACTCCATTCACTTCGCACAGTGAAATGAAGTGTTGGAACAGACTGCTTCACTTTCAGAGAAACGCATTAGTGTTTCTTGTGAATGCTTGCAAGTGGCTTAAGGCACTTTCAAAGGAAAGTGATTTTCTCCGAAAGGACAGCATTTAGAAAGTGAAGCAACACTCCATTCACTTCGCACAGTGAATTGAAGTGTTGGAACAGACTGCTTCTCTTTCCGAGAAACGCATGTGAGTTTCTTCCTAATGCTTGCAAGTAGCTTAAGGCACTTTCAAAGGAAAGTGATTTTCTCTGAAAGGACAGCATTTAGAAAGTGAAGCAACACTCCATTCACTTCGCACAGTGAATTGAAGTGTTGGAACAGACTGCTTCTCTTTCAGAGAAACGCATGTGAGTTTTTTGTGAATGCTTGAAAGTAGTTTAAGGCACTTTCAATGGAAAGTGATTTTCTCTGAAAGGACAGAATTTAGAAAGTGATGCAACACTCCATTCACTTCGCACAGTGAATTGAAGTGTTGGAACAGACTGCTTCTCTTTCAGAGAAACGCATGTGAGTTTCTGGTGAATGCTTGTAAGAAGCTTAAGGCACTTTCAAAGGAAAGTGATTTTCTCTGAAAGGACAGCATTTAGAAACTGAAGCAACACTCCATTCACTTCGCACAGTGAATTGAAGTGTTGGAACAGACTGCTTCTCTTTCAGAGAAACACATGTGAGTTTTTTGTGAATGATTGAAAGTAGTTTAAGGCACTTTCAAAGGAAAGTGATTTTCTCTGAAAGGACAGGATTTAGAAAGTGAAGCAACACTCCATTCACTTTGTACAGTGAATTGAAGTGTTGGAACAGACTGCCTCTCTTTCAGAGAAATGCATGTGAGTTTCTGTTGAATGCTTGTCAGTAGCTTAAGGCTCTTTCAAAGGAAAGTGATTTTCTCTGAAAGGACAGCATTTAGAAAGTAAAGCAACACTCCATTCACTTCGCACAGTGAATTGAAGTGTTGGAACAGACTGCTTCTCTTTCCGAGAAACGCATGTGAGTTTCTTGTGAATTCTTGCAAGTTGCTTCAGGCACTTTCATAGGAAAGTGATTTTCTCTGAAAGGACAGCATTTAGAAAGTGAAGCAACACTCCATTCACTTCGCACAGTGAATTGAAGTGTTGGAACAGACTGCTTCTCTTTCAGAGAAACGCATGTGAGTTTTTTGTGAATGCTTGAAAGTAGTTTAAGGCACTTTCAAAGGAAAGTGATTTTCTCTGAAAGGACAGAATTTAGAAAGTGAAGCAACACTCCATTCACTTCGCACAGTGAATTGAAGTGTTGGAACAGTCTGCTTCTCTTTCAGAGAAACGCATGTGAGCTTCTTCCTAATGCTTGCAAGTAGCTTAAGGCACTTTCAAAGGAAAGTGATTTTCTCTGAAAGGACAGCATTTAGAAAGTGAAGCAACACTCCATTCACTTCGCACAGTGAATAGAAGTGTTGGAA
This sequence comes from Myodes glareolus, assembly GCF_982192425.1. NCBI lineage: Eukaryota > Metazoa > Chordata > Mammalia > Rodentia > Cricetidae > Myodes > Myodes glareolus. The sequence continues at coordinate 2,565,796 of NW_028263213.1, forward strand.
CAGACTGCTTCTCTTTCAGAGAAACGCATGTGAGTTTCTGGTGAATGCTTGTAAGTAGCTTAAGGCACTTTCAAAGGAAAGTGATTTTCTCTGAAAGGACAGCATTTAGAAAGTGAAGCAACACTCCATTCACTTCGCAGAGTGAATTGAAGTATTGGAACAGACTGCTTCTCTTTCAGAGAAACGCATGTGAGTTTCTTCCTAATGCTTGTAAGTAGCTTCAGGCACTTTCAAAGGAAAGTGATTTTCTCTGAAAGGACAGCATTTAGAAACTGAAGCAACACTCCATTCACTTCGCACAGTGAATTGAAGTGTTGGAACAGACTGCTTCTCTTTCAGAGAAACGCATGTGAGTTTTTTGTGAATGCTTGAAAGTAGTTTAAGGCACTTTCAAAGGAAAGTGATTTTCTCTGAAAGGACAGAATTTAGAAAGTGATGCAACACTCCATTCACTTCGCACAGTGAATTGAAGTGTTGGAACAGACTGCTTCTCTTTCAGAGAAACGCATGTGAGTTTCTGGTGAATGCTTGTAAGAAGCTTAAGGCACTTTCAAAGGAAAGTGATTTTCTCTGAAAGGACAGCATTTAGAAACTGAAGCAACACTCCATTCACTTCGCACAGTGAATTGAAGTGTTGGAACAGACTGCTTCTCTTTCAGAGAAACGCATGTGAGTTTCTGGTGAATGCTTGTAAGAAGCTTAAGGCACTTTCAAAGGAAAGTGATTTTCTCTGAAAGGACAGCATTTAGAAACTGAAGGAACACTCCATTCACTTCGCACAGTGAATTGAAGTGTTGGAACAGACTGCTTCTCTTTCAGAGAAACGCATGTGAGTTTTTTGTGAATGCTTGAAAGTAGTTTAAGGCACTTTCAAAGAAAGTGATTTTCTCTGAAAGGACAGTATTTAGAACGTGATGCAACACTCCATTCACTTCGCACAGTGAATTGAAGTGTTGGAACAGACTGCTACTCTTTCAGAGAAAAGCATGTGAGTTTCTTCCTAATGCTTGTAAGTAGCTTAAGGCACTTTCAAAGGAAAGTGATTTTCTCTGAAAGGACAGCATTTAGAAAGTGAAGCAACACTCCATTCACTTCGCACAGTGAATTGAAGTGTTGGAACAGACTGCTTCACTTTCAGAGAAACGCATTAGTGTTTCTTGTGAATGCTTGCAAGTGGCTTAAGGCACTTTCAAAGGAAAGTGATTTTCTCCGAAAGGACAGCATTTAGAAAGTGAAGCAACACTCCATTCACTTCGCACAGTGAATTGAAGTGTTGGAACAGACTGCTTCTCTTTCCGAGAAACGCATGTGAGTTTCTTCCTAATGCTTGCAAGTAGCTTAAGGCACTTTCAAAGGAAAGTGATTTTCTCTAAAAGGACAGCATTTAGAAACTGAAGCAACACTCCATTCACTTCGCACAGTGAATTGAAGTGTTGGAACAGACTGCTTCTCTTTCAGAGAAACGCATGTGAGTTTTTTGTGAATGCTTGAAAGTAGTTTAAGGCACTTTCAAAGGAAAGTGATTTTCTCTGAAAGGACAGAATTTAGAAAGTGAAGCAACACTCCATTCACTTCGCACAGTGAATTGAAGTGTTTGAACAGTCTGCTTCTCTTTCAGAGAAACGCATGTGAGTTTCTTCCTAATGCTTGCAAGTAGCTTAAGGCACTTTCAAAGGAAAGTGATTTTCTCTGAAAGGACAGCATTTAGAAAGTGAAGCAACACTCCATTCACTTCACACAGTGAATTGAAGTGTTGGAACAGACTGCTTCTCTTTCAGAGAAACGCATGTGAGTTTTTTGTGAATGCTTGAAAGTAGTTTAAGGCACTTTCAAAGGAAAGTGATTTTCTCTGAAAGGACAGCATTTAGAAAGTGATGCAACACTCCATTCACTTCGCACAGTGAATTGAAGTGTTGGAACAGACTGCTTCTCTTTCAGAGAAACGCATGTGAGTTTCTGGTGAATGCTTGTAAGAAGCTTAAGGCACTTTCAAAGGAAAGTGATTTTCTCTGAAAGGACAGCATTTAGAAACTGAAGCAACACTCCATTCACTTCGCACAGTGAATTGAAGTGTTGGAACAGACTGCTTCTCTTTCAGAGAAACACATGTGAGTTTTTTGTGAATGATTGAAAGTAGTTTAAGGCACTTTCAAAGGAAAGTGATTTTCTCTGAAAGGACAGAATTTAGAAAGTGAAGCAACACTCCATTCACTTCGCACAGTGAATTGAAGTGTTTGAACAGTCTGCTTCTCTTTCAGAGAAGCGCATGTGAGTTTCTTCCTAATGCTTGCAAGTAGCTTAAGGCACTTTCAAAGGAAAGTGATTTTCTCTGAAAGGACAGCATTTAGAAACTGAAGCAACACTCCATTCACTTCGCACAGTGAATTGAAGTGTTGGAACAGACTGCTTCTCTTTCAGAGAAACGCATGTGAGTTTCTTGTGAATTCTTGCAAGTTGCTTAAGGCACTTTCAAAGGAAAGTGATTTTCTCTGAAAGGACAGCATTTAGAAATTGAAGCAACACTCCATTCACTTCGCACAGTGAATTGAAGTGTTGGAACAGACTGCTTCTCTTTCAGAGAAACGCATGTGAGTTTTTTGTGAATGCTTGAAAGTAGTTTAAGGCACTTTCAAAGGAAAGTGATTTTCTCTGAAAGGACAGAATTTAGAAAGTGAAGCAACACTCCATTCACTTCGCACAGTGAATTGAAGTGTTTGAACAGTCTGCTTCTCTTTCAGAGAAGCGCATGTGAGTTTCTTCCTAATGCTTGCAAGTAGCTTAAGGCACTTTCAAAGGAAAGTGATTTTCTCTGAAAGGACAGCATTTAGAAAGTGAAGCAACACTCCATTCACTTCGCACAGTGAATTGAAGTGTTGGAACAGACTGCTTCTCTTTCAGAGAAACGCATGAGAGTTTCTGGTGAATGCTTGTAAGTTGCTTAAGGCACTTTCAAAGAAAGTGATTTTCTCTGAAAGGACAGCATTTAGAAAGTGAAGCAACACTCCATTCACTTAGCATAGTGAATTGAAGTATTGGAATAGACTGCTTCTCTTTCAGAGAAACGCATGTGAGTTTCTGGTGAATGCTTGTAAGTAGCTTAAGGCACTTTCAAAGGAAAGTGATTTTCTCTGAAAGGACAGCATTTAGAAAGTGAAGCAACACTCCATTCACTTCGCACAGTGAATTGAAGTGTTGGAACAGACTGCTTCTCTTTAGAGAAACGCATGTGAGTTTTTTGTGAATGCTTGAAAGTAGTTTAAGGCACTTTCAAAGGAAAGTGATTTTCTCTGAAAGGACAGAATTTAGAAAGTGATGCAACACTTCATTCACTTCGCACAGTGAATTGAAGTGTTGGAACAGACTGCTTCTCTTTCAGAGAAACGCATGTGAGTTTCTTCCTAATGCTTGTAAGTAGCTTCAGGCACTTTCAAAGGAAAGTGATTTTCTCTGAAAGGACAGCATTTAGAAAGTGAAGCAACACTCCATTCACTTCGCACAGTGAATTGAAATGTTGGAATAGAGTGCTTCTCTTTCATAGAAACGCATTAGTGTTTCTTGTGAATGCTTGCAAGTGGCTTAAGGCACTTTCAAAGGAAAGTGATTTTCTCTGAAATGACAGGATTTAGAAAGTGAAGCAACACTCCATTCACTTTGTACAGTGAATTGAAGTGTTGGAACAGACTGCCTCTCTTTCAGAGAAATGCATGTGAGTTTCTGTTGAATGCTTGTCAGTAGCTTAAGGCTCTTTCAAAGGAAAGTGATTTTCTCTGAAAGGACAGCATTTAGAAAGTAAAGCAACACTCCATTCACTTCGCACAGTGAATTGAAGTGTTGGAACAGACTGCTTCTCTTTCCGAGAAACGCATGTGAGTTTCTTGTGAATTCTTGCAAGTTGCTTCAGGCACTTTCATAGGAAAGTGATTTTCTCTGAAAGGACAGCATTTAGAAAGTGAAGCAACACTCCATTCACTTCGCACAGTGAATTGAAGTGTTGGAACAGACTGCTTCTCTTTCAGAGAAACGCATGTGAGTTTTTTGTGAATGCTTGAAAGTAGTTTAAGGCACTTTCAAAGGAAAGTGATTTTCTCTGAAATGACAGAATTTAGAAAGTGAAGCAACACTCCATTCTCTTCGCACAGTGAATTGAAGTGTTGGAACAGTCTGCTTCTCTTTCAGAGAAACGCATGTGAGCTTCTTCCTAATGCTTGCAAGTAGCTTAAGGCACTTTCAAAGGAAAGTGATTTTCTCTGAAAGGACAGCATTTAGAAAGTGAAGCAACACTCCATTCACTTCGCACAGTGAATAGAAGTGTTGGAACAGACTGCTTCTCTTTCAGAGAAACGCATGTGAGTTTCTTGTGAATTCTTGCAAGTTGCTTAAGGCACTTTCAAAGGAAAGTGATTTTCTCTGAAAGGACAGCATTTAGAAACTGAAGCAACACTCCATTCACTTCGCACAGTGAATTGAAGTGTTGGAACAGACTGCTTCTCTTTCAGAGAAACGCATGTGAGTTTTTTGTGAATGCTTGCAAGTAGCTTAAGGCACTTTCAAAGGAAAGTGATTTTCTCTGAAAGGACAGCATTTAGAAAGTGAAGCAACACTCCATTCACTTCGCACAGTGAATTGAAGTGTTGGAACAGACTGCTTCTCTTTCAGAGAAACGCATGTGAGTTTCTGGTGAATGCTTGTAAGTAGCTTAAGGTACTTTCAAAGGAAAGTGATTTTCTCTGAAAGGACAGCATTTAGAAAGTGAAGCAACACTCCATTCACTTCGCAGAGTGAATTGAAGTATTGGAACAGACTTCTTCTCTTTCAGAGAAACGCATGTGAGTTTCTTCCTAATGCTTGTAAGTAGCTTCAGGCACTTTCAAAGGAAAGTGATTTTCTCTGAAAGGACAGCATTTAGAAACTGAAGGAACACTCCATTCACTTCGCACAGTGAATTGAAGTGTTGGAACAGACTGCTTCTCTTTCAGAGAAACGCATGTGAGTTTTTTGTGAATGCTTGAAAGTAGTTTAAGGCACTTTCAAAGGAAAGTGATTTTCTCTGAAAGGACAGAATTTAGAAAGTGATGCAACACTCCATTCACTTCGCACAGTGAATTGAAGTGTTGGAACAGACTGCTTCTCTTTCAGAGAAACGCATGTGAGTTTCTGGTGAATGCTTGTAAGAAGCTTAAGGCACTTTCAAAGGAAAGTGATTTTCTCTGAAAGGACAGCATTTAGAAACTGAAGCAACACTCCATTCACTTCGCACAGTGAATTGAAGTGTTGGAACAGACTGCTTCTCTTTCAGAGAAACGCATGTGAGTTTTTTGTGAATGCTTGAAAGTAGTTTAAGGCACTTTCAAAGGAAAGTGATTTTCTCTGAAAGGACAGAATTTAGAAAATGATGCAACACTCCATTCACTTCGCACAGTGAATTGAATTGTTGGAACAGACTGCTTCTCTTTCAGAGAAACGCATGTGAGTTTCTTCCTAATGCTTGTAAGTAGCTTAAGGCACTTTCAAAGGAAAGTGATTTTCTCTGAAAGGACAGCATTTAGAAAGTGAAGCAACACTCCATTCACTTCGCACAGTGAAATGAAGTGTTGGAACAGACTGCTTCTCTTTCAGAGAAACGCATTAGTGTTTCTTGTGAATGCTTGCAAGTGGCTTAAGGCACTTTCAAAGGAAAGTGATTTTCTCTGAAAGGACAGCATTTAGAAAGTGAAGCAACACTCCATTCACTTCGCACAGTGAATTGAAGTGTTGGAACAGACTGCTTCTCTTTCCGAGAAACGCATGTGAGTTTCTTGTGAATTCTTGCAAGTTGCTTCAGGCACTTTCATAGGAAAGTGATTTTCTCTGAAAGGACAGCATTTAGAAAGTGAAGCAACACTCCATTCACTTCGCACAGTGAATTGAAGTGTTGGAACAGACTGCTTCTCTTTCAGAGAAACGCATGTGAGTTTTTTGTGAATGATTGAAAGTAGTTTAAGGCACTTTCAAAGGAAAGTGATTTTCTCTGAAAGGACAGAATTTAGAAAGTGAAGCAACACTCCATTCACTTCGCACAGTGAATTGAAGTGTTGGAACAGTCTGCTTCTCTTTCAGAGAAACGCATGTGAGCTTCTTCCTAATGCTTGCAAGTAGCTTAAGGCACTTTCAAAGGAAAGTGATTTTCTCTGAAAGGACAGCATTTAGAAAGTGAAGCAACACTCCATTCACTTCGCACAGTGAATTGAAGTGTTGGAACAGACTGCTTCTCTTTCAGAGAAACGCATGTGAGTTTCTTGTGAATTCTTGCAAGTTGCTTAAGGCACTTTCAAAGGAAAGTGATTTTCTCTGAAAGGACAGCATTTAGAAATTGAAGCAACACTCCATTCACTTCGCACAGTGAATTGAAGTGTTGGAACAGACTGCTTCTCTTTCAGAGAAACACATGTGAGTTTTTTGTGAATGCTTGCAAGTAGCTTAAGGCACTTTCAAAGGAAAGTGATTTTCTCTGAAAGGAGAGCATTTAGAAAGTGAAGCAACACTCCATTCACTTCGCACAGTGAATTGAAGTGTTGGAACAGACTGCTTCTCTTTCAGAGAAACGCATGAGAGTTTCTGGTGAATGCTTGTAAGTTGCTTAAGGCACTTTCAAAGAAAGTGATTTTCTCTGAAAGGACAGCATTTAGAAAGTGAAGCAAGACTCCATTCACTTCGCAGAGTGAATTGAAGTATTGGAATAGACTGCTTCTCTTTCAGAGAAACGCATGTGAGTTTCTTCCTAATGCTTGCAAGTAGCTTCAGGCACTTTCAAAGGAAAGTGATTTTCTCTGAAAGGACAGCATTTAGAAAGTGAAGCAACACTCCATTCCCTTCGTGCAGTGAATTGAAGTGTTGGAATAGAGTGCTTCTCTTTCATAGAAACGCATTAGTGTTTCTTGTGAATGCTTGCAAGTGGCTTAAGGCACTTTCAAAGGAAAGTGATTTTCTCTGAAAGAACAGGATTTAGAAAGTGAAGCAACACTCCATTCACTTTGTACAGTGAATTGAAGTGTTGGAACAGACTGCCTCTCTTTCAGAGAAATGCATGTGAGTTTCTGTTGAATGCTTGTCAGTAGCTTAAGGCTCTTTCAAAGGGAAGTGATTTTCTCTGAAAGGACAGCATTTAGAAAGTAAAGCAACACTCCATTCCCTTCGCGGAATGAATTGAAGTGTTGGCACAGACTGCTTCTCTTTCATAGAAACGCATTAGTGTTTCTTGTGAATGCTTGTAAGAAGCTTAAGGCACTTTCAAAGGAAAGTGATTTTCTCTGAAAGGACAGCATTTAGAAAGTGAAGCAACACTCCATTCACTTCGCACAGTGAATTGAAGTGTTGGAACAGACTGCTTCTCTTTCAGAGAAACGCATGTGAGCTTCTGGTGAATGCTTGTAAGAAGCTTAAGGCACTTTCAAAGGAAAGTGATTTTCTCTGAAAGGACAGCATTTAGAAAGTGAAGCAACACTCCATTCACTTCGCACAGTGAATTGAAGTGTTGGAACAGAGTGCTTCTCTTTCATAGAAACGCATTTGTGTTTCTTGTGAATGCTTGCAAGTGGCTTAAGGCACTTTCAAAGGAAAGTGATTTTCTCTGAAAGGACAGTATTTAGAAAGTGAAGCAACACTCCATTCACTTCGCACAGTGAATTGAAGTGTTGGAACAGACTGCTTCTCTTTCCGAGAAACGCATGTGAGTTTCTTGTGAATTCTTGCAAGTTGCTTCAGGCACTTTCATAGGAAAGTGATTTTCTCTGAAAGGACAGCATTTAGAAAGTGAAGCAACACTCCATTCACTTCGCACAGTGAATTGAAGTGTTGGAACAGACTGCTTCTCTTTCAGAGAAACGCATGTGAGTTTTTTGTGAATGCTTGAAAGTAGTTTAAGGCACTTTCAAAGGAAAGTGATTTTCTCTGAAAGGACAGAATTTAGAAAGTGAAGCAACACTCCATTCACTTCGCACAGTGAATTGAAGTGTTGGAACAGTCTGCTTCTCTTTCAGTGAAACGCATGTGAGCTTCTTCCTAATGCTTGTAGGTATCTTAAGGCACTTTCAAAGGAAAGTGATTTTCTCTGAACGGACAGCATTTAGAAAGTGAAGCAACACTCCATTCCCTTCGTGCAGTGAATTGAAGTGTTGGAACAGAGTGCTTCTCTTTCATAGAAACGCATTAGTGTTTCTTGTGAATGCTTGCAAGTGGCTTAAGGCACTTTCAGAGGAAAGTGATTTTCTCTGAAAGGACAGCATTTAGAAAGTGAAGCAACACTCCATTCACTTTGTACAGTGAATTGAAGTGTTGGAACAGACTGCCTCTCTTTCAGAGAAATGCATGTGAGTTTCTGTTGAATGCTTGTCAGTAGCTTAAGGCTCTTTCAAAGGAAAGTGATTTTCTCTGAAAGGACAGCATTTAGAAAGTAAAGCAACACTCCATTCCCTTCGCGCAATGAATTGAAGTGTTGGCACAGACTGCTTCTCTTTCATAGAAACGCATTAGTGTTTCTTGTGAATGCTTGTAAGAAGCTTAAGGCACTTTCAAAGGAAAGTGATTTTCTCTGAAAGGACAGCATTTAGAAAGTGAAGCAACACTCCATTCACTTCGCACAGTGAATTGAAGTGTTGGAACAGACTGCTTCTCTTTCAGAGAAACGCATGTGAGTTTCTTGTGAATTCTTGCAAGTTGCTTAAGGCACTTTCAAAGGAAAGTGATTTTCTCTGAAAGGACAGCATTTAGAAAGTGAAGCAACACTCCATTCACTTCGCACAGTGAATTGAAGTGTTGGAACAGACTGCTTCTCTTTCAGAGAAACGCATGTGAGTTTTTTGTGAATGCTTGAAAGTAGTGTAAGGCACTTTCAAAGGAAAGTGATTTTCTCTGAAAGGACAGAATTTAGAAAGTGAAGCAACACTCCATTCACCTCGCACAGTGAATTGAAGTGTTGGAACAGACTGCTTCTCTTTCAGAGAAACGCATGTGAGTTTCTGGTGAATGCTTGTAAGAAGCTTAAGGCACTTTCAAAGGAAAGTGATTTTCTCTGAAAGGACAGCATTTAGAAACTGAAGCAACACTCCATTCACTTCGCACAGTGAATTGAAGTGTTGGAACAGACTGCTTCTCTTTCAGAGAAACACATGTGAGTTTTTTGTGAATGATTGAAAGTAGTTTAAGGCACTTTCAAAGGAAAGTGATTTTCTCTGAAAGGACAGAATTTAGAAAGTGAAGCAACACTCCATTCACTTCGCACAGTGAATTGAAGTGTTGGAACAGTCTGCTTCTCTTTCAGAGAAACGCATGTGAGCTTCTTCCTAATGCTTGCAAGTAGCTTAAGGCACTTTCAAAGGAAAGTGATTTTCTCTGAAAGGACAGCATTTAGAAACTGAAGCAACACTCCATTCACTTCGCACAGTGAATTGAAGTGTTGGAACAGACTGCTTCTCTTTCAGAGAAACGCATGTGAGTTTCTTGTGAATTCTTGCAAGTTGCTTAAGGCACTTTCAAAGGAAAGTGATTTTCTCTGAAAGGACAGCATTTAGAAATTGAAGCAACACTCCATTCACTTCGCACAGTGAATTGAAGTGTTGGAACAGACTGCTTCTCTTTCAGAGAAACGCATGTGAGTTTTTTGTGAATGCTTGAAAGTAGTTTAAGGCACTTTCAAAGGAAAGTGATTTTCTCTGAAAGGACAGAATTTAGAAAGTGAAGCAACACTCCATTCACTTCGCACAGTGAATTGAAGTGTTTGAACAGTCTGCTTCTCTTTCAGAGAAGCGCATGTGAGTTTCTTCCTAATGCTTGCAAGTAGCTTAAGGCACTTTCAAAGGAAAGTGATTTTCTCTGAAAGGACAGCATTTAGAAAGTGAAGCAACACTCCATTCACTTCGCACAGTGAATTGAAGTGTTGGAACAGACTGCTTCTCTTTCAGAGAAACGCATGAGAGTTTCTGGTGAATGCTTGTAAGTTGCTTAAGGCACTTTCAAAGAAAGTGATTTTCTCTGAAAGGACAGCATTTAGAAAGTGAAGCAACACTCCATTCACTTAGCATAGTGAATTGAAGTATTGGAATAGACTGCTTCTCTTTCAGAGAAACGCATGTGAGTTTCTGGTGAATGCTTGTAAGTAGCTTAAGGCACTTTCAAAGGAAAGTGATTTTCTCTGAAAGGACAGCATTTAGAAAGTGAAGCAACACTCCATTCACTTCGCACAGTGAATTGAAGTGTTGGAACAGACTGCTTCTCTTTAGAGAAACGCATGTGAGTTTTTTGTGAATGCTTGAAAGTAGTTTAAGGCACTTTCAAAGGAAAGTGATTTTCTCTGAAAGGACAGAATTTAGAAAGTGATGCAACACTTCATTCACTTCGCACAGTGAATTGAAGTGTTGGAACAGACTGCTTCTCTTTCAGAGAAACGCATGTGAGTTTCTTCCTAATGCTTGTAAGTAGCTTCAGGCACTTTCAAAGGAAAGTGATTTTCTCTGAAAGGACAGCATTTAGAAAGTGAAGCAACACTCCATTCACTTTGCACAGTGAATTGAAATGTTGGAATAGAGTGCTTCTCTTTCATAGAAACGCATTAGTGTTTCTTGTGAATGCTTGCAAGTGGCTTAAGGCACTTTCAAAGGAAAGTGATTTTCTCTGAAATGACAGGATTTAGAAAGTGAAGCAACACTCCATTCACTTTGTACAGTGAATTGAAGTGTTGGAACAGACTGCCTCTCTTTCAGAGAAATGCATGTGAGTTTCTGTTGAATGCTTGTCAGTAGCTTAAGGCTCTTTCAAAGGAAAGTGATTTTCTCTGAAAGGACAGCATTTAGAAAGTAAAGCAACACTCCATTCACTTCGCACAGTGAATTGAAGTGTTGGAACAGACTGCTTCTCTTTCCGAGAAACGCATGTGAGTTTCTTGTGAATTCTTGCAAGTTGCTTCAGGCACTTTCATAGGAAAGTGATTTTCTCTGAAAGGACAGCATTTAGAAAGTGAAGCAACACTCCATTCACTTCGCACAGTGAATTGAAGTGTTGGAACAGACTGCTTCTCTTTCAGAGAAACGCATGTGAGTTTTTTGTGAATGCTTGAAAGTAGTTTAAGGCACTTTCAAAGGAAAGTGATTTTCTCTGAAATGACAGAATTTAGAAAGTGAAGCAACACTCCATTCTCTTCGCACAGTGAATTGAAGTGTTGGAACAGTCTGCTTCTCTTTCAGAGAAACGCATGTGAGCTTCTTCCTAATGCTTGCAAGTAGCTTAAGGCACTTTCAAAGGAAAGTGATTTTCTCTGAAAGGACAGCATTTAGAAAGTGAAGCAACACTCCATTCACTTCGCACAGTGAATAGAAGTGTTGGAACAGACTGCTTCTCTTTCAGAGAAACGCATGTGAGTTTCTTGTGAATTCTTGCAAGTTGCTTAAGGCACTTTCAAAGGAAAGTGATTTTCTCTGAAAGGACAGCATTTAGAAACTGAAGCAACACTCCATTCACTTCGCACAGTGAATTGAAGTGTTGGAACAGACTGCTTCTCTTTCAGAGAAACGCATGTGAGTTTTTTGTGAATGCTTGAAAGTAGTTTAAGGCACTTTCAAAGGAAAGTGATTTTCTCTGAAAGGACAGAATTTAGAAAGTGAAGCAACACTCCATTCACTTCCCACAGTGAATTGAAGTGTTTGAACAGTCTGCTTCTCTTTCAGAGAAACGCATGTGAGTTTCTTCCTAATGCTTGCAAGTAGCTTAAGGCACTTTCAAAGGAAAGTGATTTTCTCTGAAAGGACAGCATTTAGAAAGTGAAGCAACACTCCATTCACTTCGCACAGTGAATTGAAGTGTTGGAACAGACTGCTTCTCTTTCAGAGAAACGCATGTGAGTTTCTGGTGAATGCTTGTAAGTAGCTTAAGGTACTTTCAAAGGAAAGTGATTTTCTCTGAAAGGACAGCATTTAGAAAGTGAAGCAACACTCCATTCACTTCGCAGAGTGAATTGAAGTATTGGAACAGACTTCTTCTCTTTCAGAGAAACGCATGTGAGTTTCTTCCTAATGCTTGTAAGTAGCTTCAGGCACTTTCAAAGGAAAGTGATTTTCTCTGAAAGGACAGCATTTAGAAACTGAAGGAACACTCCATTCACTTCGCACAGTGAATTGAAGTGTTGGAACAGACTGCTTCTCTTTCAGAGAAACGCATGTGAGTTTTTTGTGAATGCTTGAAAGTAGTTTAAGGCACTTTCAAAGGAAAGTGATTTTCTCTGAAAGGACAGAATTTAGAAAGTGATGCAACACTCCATTCACTTCGCACAGTGAATTGAAGTGTTGGAACAGACTGCTTCTCTTTCAGAGAAACGCATGTGAGTTTCTGGTGAATGCTTGTAAGAAGCTTAAGGCACTTTCAAAGGAAAGTGATTTTCTCTGAAAGGACAGCATTTAGAAACTGAAGCAACACTCCATTCACTTCGCACAGTGAATTGAAGTGTTGGAACAGACTGCTTCTCTTTCAGAGAAACGCATGTGAGTTTTTTGTGAATGCTTGAAAGTAGTTTAAGGCACTTTCAAAGGAAAGTGATTTTCTCTGAAAGGACAGAATTTAGAAAATGATGCAACACTCCATTCACTTCGCACAGTGAATTGAATTGTTGGAACAGACTGCTTCTCTTTCAGAGAAACGCATGTGAGTTTCTTCCTAATGCTTGTAAGTAGCTTAAGGCACTTTCAAAGGAAAGTGATTTTCTCTGAAAGGACAGCATTTAGAAAGTGAAGCAACACTCCATTCACTTCGCACAGTGAAATGAAGTGTTGGAACAGACTGCTTCTCTTTCAGAGAAACGCATTAGTGTTTCTTGTGAATGCTTGCAAGTGGCTTAAGGCACTTTCAAAGGAAAGTGATTTTCTCTGAAAGGACAGCATTTAGAAAGTGAAGCAACACTCCATTCACTTCGCACAGTGAATTGAAGTGTTGGAACAGACTGCTTCTCTTTCAGAGAAACGCATGTGAGTTTCTTGTGAATTCTTGCAAGTTGCTTCAGGCACTTTCATAGGAAAGTGATTTTCTCTGAAAGGACAGCATTTAGAAAGTGAAGCAACACTCCATTCACTTCGCACAGTGAATTGAAGTGTTGGAACAGACTGCTTCTCTTTCAGAGAAACGCATGTGAGTTTTTTGTGAATGATTGAAAGTAGTTTAAGGCACTTTCAAAGGAAAGTGATTTTCTCTGAAAGGACAGAATTTAGAAAGTGAAGCAACACTCCATTCACTTCGCACAGTGAATTGAAGTGTTGGAACAGTCTGCTTCTCTTTCAGAGAAACGCATGTGAGCTTCTTCCTAATGCTTGCAAGTAGCTTAAGGCACTTTCAAAGGAAAGTGATTTTCTCTGAAAGGACAGCATTTAGAAAGTGAAGCAACACTCCATTCACTTCGCACAGTGAATTGAAGTGTTGGAACAGACTGCTTCTCTTTCAGAGAAACGCATGTGAGTTTCTTGTGAATTCTTGCAAGTTGCTTAAGGCACTTTCAAAGGAAAGTGATTTTCTCTGAAAGGACAGCATTTAGAAATTGAAGCAACACTCCATTCACTTCGCACAGTGAATTGAAGTGTTGGAACAGACTGCTTCTCTTTCAGAGAAATACATGTGAGTTTTTTGTGAATGCTTGCAAGTAGCTTAAGGCACTTTCAAAGGAAAGTGATTTTCTCTGAAAGGACAGCATTTAGAAAGTGAAGCAACACTCCATTCACTTCGCACAGTGAATTGAAGTGTTGGAACAGACTGCTTCTCTTTCAGAGAAACGCATGAGAGTTTCTGGTGAATGCTTGTAAGTTGCTTAAGGCACTTTCAAAGAAAGTGATTTTCTCTGAAAGGACAGCATTTAGAAAGTGAAGCAAGACTCCATTCACTTCGCAGAGTGAATTGAAGTATTGGAATAGACTGCTTCTCTTTCAGAGAAACGCATGTGAGTTTCTTCCTAATGCTTGCAAGTAGCTTCAGGCACTTTCAAAGGAAAGTGATTTTCTCTGAAAGGACAGCATTTAGAAAGTGAAGCAACACTCCATTCCCTTCGTGCAGTGAATTGAAGTGTTGGAATAGAGTGCTTCTCTTTCATAGAAACGCATTAGTGTTTCTTGTGAATGCTTGCAAGTGGCTTAAGGCACTTTCAAAGGAAAGTGATTTTCTCTGAAAGAACAGGATTTAGAAAGTGAAGCAACACTCCATTCACTTTGTACAGTGAATTGAAGTGTTGGAACAGACTGCCTCTCTTTCAGAGAAATGCATGTGAGTTTCTGTTGAATGCTTGTCAGTAGCTTAAGGCTCTTTCAAAGGAAAGTGATTTTCTCTGAAAGGACAGCATTTAGAAAGTAAAGCAACACTCCATTCCCTTCGCGGAATGAATTGAAGTGTTGGCACAGACTGCTTCTCTTTCATAGAAACGCATTAGTGTTTCTTGTGAATGCTTGTAAGAAGCTTAAGGCACTTTCAAAGGAAAGTGATTTTCTCTGAAAGGACAGCATTTAGAAAGTGAAGCAACACTCCATTCACTTCGCACAGTGAATTGAAGTGTTGGAACAGACTGCTTCTCTTTCAGAGAAACGCATGTGAGCTTCTGGTGAATGCTTGTAAGAAGCTTAAGGCACTTTCAAAGGAAAGTGATTTTCTCTGAAAGGACAGCATTTAGAAAGTGAAGCAACACTCCATTCACTTCGCACAGTGAATTGAAGTGTTGGAACAGAGTGCTTCTCTTTCATAGAAACGCATTTGTGTTTCTTGTGAATGCTTGCAAGTGGCTTAAGGCACTTTCAAAGGAAAGTGATTTTCTCTGAAAGGACAGTATTTAGAAAGTGAAGCAACACTCCATTCACTTCGCACAGTGAATTGAAGTGTTGGAACAGACTGCTTCTCTTTCCGAGAAACGCATGTGAGTTTCTTGTGAATTCTTGCAAGTTGCTTCAGGCACTTTCATAGGAAAGTGATTTTCTCTGAAAGGACAGCATTTAGAAAGTGAAGCAACACTCCATTCACTTCGCACAGTGAATTGAAGTGTTGGAACAGACTGCTTCTCTTTCAGAGAAACGCATGTGAGTTTTTTGTGAATGCTTGAAAGTAGTTTAAGGCACTTTCAAAGGAAAGTGATTTTCTCTGAAAGGACAGAATTTAGAAAGTGAAGCAACACTCCATTCACTTCGCACAGTGAATTGAAGTGTTGGAACAGTCTGCTTCTCTTTCAGTGAAACGCATGTGAGCTTCTTCCTAATGCTTGTAGGTATCTTAAGGCACTTTCAAAGGAAAGTGATTTTCTCTGAACGGACAGCATTTAGAAAGTGAAGCAACACTCCATTCCCTTCGTGCAGTGAATTGAAGTGTTGGAACAGAGTGCTTCTCTTTCATAGAAACGCATTAGTGTTTCTTGTGAATGCTTGCAAGTGGCTTAAGGCACTTTCAGAGGAAAGTGATTTTCTCTGAAAGGACAGCATTTAGAAAGTGAAGCAACACTCCATTCACTTTGTACAGTGAATTGAAGTGTTGGAACAGACTGCCTCTCTTTCAGAGAAATGCATGTGAGTTTCTGTTGAATGCTTGTCAGTAGCTTAAGGCTCTTTCAAAGGAAAGTGATTTTCTCTGAAAGGACAGCATTTAGAAAGTAAAGCAACACTCCATTCCCTTCGCGCAATGAATTGAAGTGTTGGCACAGACTGCTTCTCTTTCATAGAAACGCATTAGTGTTTCTTGTGAATGCTTGTAAGAAGCTTAAGGCACTTTCAAAGGAAAGTGATTTTCTCTGAAAGGACAGCATTTAGAAAGTGAAGCAACACTCCATTCACTTCGCACAGTGAATTGAAGTGTTGGAACAGACTGCTTCTCTTTCAGAGAAACGCATGTGAGTTTCTTGTGAATTCTTGCAAGTTGCTTAAGGCACTTTCAAAGGAAAGTGATTTTCTCTGAAAGGACAGCATTTAGAAAGTGAAGCAACACTCCATTCACTTCGCACAGTGAATTGAAGTGTTGGAACAGACTGCTTCTCTTTCAGAGAAACGCATGTGAGTTTTTTGTGAATGCTTGAAAGTAGTGTAAGGCACTTTCAAAGGAAAGTGATTTTCTCTGAAAGGACAGAATTTAGAAAGTGAAGCAACACTCCATTCACCTCGCACAGTGAATTGAAGTGTTTGAACAGTCTGCTTCTCTTTCAGAGAAACGCATGTGAGTTTCTTCCTAATGCTTGCAAGTAGCTTAAGGCACTTTCAAAGGAAAGTGATTTTCTCTGAAAGGACAGCATTTAGAAAGTGAAGCAACACTCCATTCACTTCGCACAGTGAATTGAAGTGTTGGAACAGACTGCTTCTCTTTCAGAGAAACGCATGTGAGTTTCTGGTGAATGCTTGTAAGAAGCTTAAGGCACTTTCAAAAGAAAGTGATTTTCTCTGAAAGGACAGCATTTTTAAACTGAAGCAACACTCCATTCACTTCGCACAGTGAATTGAAGTGTTGGAACAGACTGCTTCTCTTTAAGAGAAATGCATGTGAGTTTTTTGTGAATGCTTGAAAGTAGTTTAAGGCACTTTCAAAGGAAAGTGATTTTCTCTGAAAGGACAGAATTTAGAAAGAGATGCAACACTCCATTCACTTCGCACAGTGAATTGAAGTGTTGGAACAGACTGCTTCTCTTTAAGAGAAATGCATGTGAGTTTTTTGTGAATGCTTGAAAGTAGTTTAAGGCACTTTCAAAGGAAAGTGATTTTCTCTGAAAGGACAGAATTTAGAAAGAGATGCAACACTCCGTTCACTTCGCACAGTGAATTGAAGTGTTGGAACAGACTGCTTCTCTTTCAGAGAAACGCATGTGAGTTTCTTAATAATTCTTGTAAGTAGCTTAAGGCATTTTCAAAGGAAAGTGATTTTCTCTGAAAGGACAGCATTTAGAAAGTGAAGCAACACTCCATTCCCTTCGTGCAGTGAATTGAAGTGTTGGAACAGAGTGCTTCTTTTTCATAGAAACGCATTAGTGTTTCTTGTGAATGCTTGAAAGTGGCTTAAGGCACATTCAAAGGAAAGTGATTTTCTCTGAAAGGACAGCATTTAGAAAGTGAAGCAACACTCCATTCACTTCGCAGAGTGAATTGAAGTATTGGAACAGACTGCTTCTCTTTCAGAGAAATGCATGTGAGTTTCTGGTGAATGCTTGTAAGTAGCTTAAGGCACTTTCAAAGGAAAATGATTTTCTCTGAAAGGACAGCATTTAGAAAGTGAGGCAACACTCCATTCACTTCGCACAGTGAATTGAAGTGTTGGAACAGACTGCTTCTCTTTCAGAGAAACGCATGTGAGTTTCTGTTTAATGTTTGTAAGTAGCTTCAGGCACTTTGAAAGGAAAGTGATTTTCTCTGAAAGGACAGCATTTAGAAAGTGAAGCAACACTCCATTCACTTCGCACAGTGAATTGAAGTGTTGGAACAGACTGCTTCTCTTTCAGAGAAACGCATGTGAGTTTCTGGTGAATGCTTGTAAGAAGCTTAAGGCACTTTCAAAGGAAAGTGATTTTCTCTGAAAGGACAGCATTTTTAAACTGAAGCAACACTCCATTCACTTCGCACAGTGAATTGAAGTGTTGGAACAGACTGCTTCTCTTTAAGAGAAATGCATGTGAGTTTTTTGTGAATGCTTGAAAGTAGTTTAAGGCACTTTCAAAGGAAAGTGATTTTCTCTGAAAGAACAGGATTTAGAAAGTGAAGCAACACTCCATTCACTTTGTACAGTGAATTGAAGTGTTGGAACAGACTGCCTCTCTTTCAGAGAAATGCATGTGAGTTTCTGTTGAATGCTTGTCAGTAGCTTAAGGCTCTTTCAAAGGAAAGTGATTTTCTCTGAAAGGACAGCATTTAGAAAGTAAAGCAACACTCCATTCCCTTCGCGGAATGAATTGAAGTGTTGGCACAGACTGCTTCTCTTTCATAGAAACGCATTAGTGTTTCTTGTGAATGCTTGTAAGAAGCTTAAGGCACTTTCAAAGGAAAGTGATTTTCTCTGAAAGGACAGCATTTAGAAACTGAAGCAACACTCCATTCACTTCGCACAGTGAATTGAAGTGTTGGAACAGACTGCTTCTCTTTCAGAGAAACGCATGTGAGCTTCTGGTGAATGCTTGTAAGAAGCTTAAGGCACTTTCAAAGGAAAGTGATTTTCTCTGAAAGGACAGCATTTAGAAAGTGAAGCAACACTCCATTCACTTCGCACAGTGAATTGAAGTGTTGGAACAGAGTGCTTCTCTTTCATAGAAACGCATTTGTGTTTCTTGTGAATGCTTGCAAGTGGCTTAAGGCACTTTCAAAGGAAAGTGATTTTCTCTGAAAGGACAGTATTTAGAAAGTGAAGCAACACTCCATTCACTTCGCACAGTGAATTGAAGTGTTGGAACAGACTGCTTCTCTTTCCGAGAAACGCATGTGAGTTTCTTGTGAATTCTTGCAAGTTGCTTCAGGCACTTTCATAGGAAAGTGATTTTCTCTGAAAGGACAGCATTTAGAAAGTGAAGCAACACTCCATTCACTTCGCACAGTGAATTGAAGTGTTGGAACAGACTGCTTCTCTTTCAGAGAAACGCATGTGAGTTTTTTGTGAATGCTTGAAAGTAGTTTAAGGCACTTTCAAAGGAAAGTGATTTTCTCTGAAAGGACAGAATTTAGAAAGTGAAGCAACACTCCATTCACTTCGCACAGTGAATTGAAGTGTTGGAACAGTCTGCTTCTCTTTCAGTGAAACGCATGTGAGCTTCTTCCTAATGCTTGTAGGTATCTTAAGGCACTTTCAAAGGAAAGTGATTTTCTCTGAACGGACAGCATTTAGAAAGTGAAGCAACACTCCATTCCCTTCGTGCAGTGAATTGAAGTGTTGGAACAGAGTGCTTCTCTTTCATAGAAACGCATTAGTGTTTCTTGTGAATGCTTGCAAGTGGCTTAAGGCACTTTCAGAGGAAAGTGATTTTCTCTGAAAGGACAGCATTTAGAAAGTGAAGCAACACTCCATTCACTTTGTACAGTGAATTGAAGTGTTGGAACAGACTGCCTCTCTTTCAGAGAAATGCATGTGAGTTTCTGTTGAATGCTTGTCAGTAGCTTAAGGCTCTTTCAAAGGAAAGTGATTTTCTCTGAAAGGACAGCATTTAGAAAGTAAAGCAACACTCCATTCCCTTCGCGCAATGAATTGAAGTGTTGGCACAGACTGCTTCTCTTTCATAGAAACGCATTAGTGTTTCTTGTGAATGCTTGTAAGAAGCTTAAGGCACTTTCAAAGGAAAGTGATTTTCTCTGAAAGGACAGCATTTAGAAAGTGAAGCAACACTCCATTCACTTCGCACAGTGAATTGAAGTGTTGGAACAGACTGCTTCTCTTTCAGAGAAACGCATGTGAGTTTCTTGTGAATTCTTGCAAGTTGCTTAAGGCACTTTCAAAGGAAAGTGATTTTCTCTGAAAGGACAGCATTTAGAAAGTGAAGCAACACTCCATTCACTTCGCACAGTGAATTGAAGTGTTGGAACAGACTGCTTCTCTTTCAGAGAAACGCATGTGAGTTTTTTGTGAATGCTTGAAAGTAGTGTAAGGCACTTTCAAAGGAAAGTGATTTTCTCTGAAAGGACAGAATTTAGAAAGTGAAGCAACACTCCATTCACCTCGCACAGTGAATTGAAGTGTTTGAACAGTCTGCTTCTCTTTCAGAGAAACGCATGTGAGTTTCTTCCTAATGCTTGCAAGTAGCTTAAGGCACTTTCAAAGGAAAGTGATTTTCTCTGAAAGGACAGCATTTAGAAAGTGAAGCAACACTCCATTCACTTCGCACAGTGAATTGAAGTGTTGGAACAGACTGCTTCTCTTTCAGAGAAACGCATGTGAGTTTCTGGTGAATGCTTGTAAGAAGCTTAAGGCACTTTCAAAAGAAAGTGATTTTCTCTGAAAGGACAGCATTTTTAAACTGAAGCAACACTCCATTCACTTCGCACAGTGAATTGAAGTGTTGGAACAGACTGCTTCTCTTTAAGAGAAATGCATGTGAGTTTTTTGTGAATGCTTGAAAGTAGTTTAAGGCACTTTCAAAGGAAAGTGATTTTCTCTGAAAGGACAGAATTTTGAAAGAGATGCAACACTCCATTCACTTCGCACAGTGAATTGAAGTGTTGGAACAGACTGCTTCTCTTTAAGAGAAATGCATGTGAGTTTTTTGTGAATGCTTGAAAGTAGTTTAAGGCACTTTCAAAGGAAAGTGATTTTCTCTGAAAGGACAGAATTTAGAAAGAGATGCAACACTCCGTTCACTTCGCACAGTGAATTGAAGTGTTGGAACAGACTGCTTCTCTTTCAGAGAAACGCATGTGAGTTTCTTAATAATTCTTGTAAGTAGCTTAAGGCATTTTCAAAGGAAAGTGATTTTCTCTGAAAGGACAGCATTTAGAAAGTGAAGCAACACTCCATTCCCTTCGTGCAGTGAATTGAAGTGTTGGAACAGAGTGCTTCTTTTTCATAGAAACGCATTAGTGTTTCTTGTGAATGCTTGAAAGTGGCTTAAGGCACATTCAAAGGAAAGTGATTTTCTCTGAAAGGACAGCATTTAGAAAGTGAAGCAACACTCCATTCACTTCGCAGAGTGAATTGAAGTATTGGAACAGACTGCTTCTCTTTCAGAGAAATGCATGTGAGTTTCTGGTGAATGCTTGTAAGTAGCTTAAGGCACTTTCAAAGGAAAATGATTTTCTCTGAAAGGACAGCATTTAGAAAGTGAGGCAACACTCCATTCACTTCGCACAGTGAATTGAAGTGTTGGAACAGACTGCTTCTCTTTCAGAGAAACGCATGTGAGTTTCTGTTTAATGTTTGTAAGTAGCTTCAGGCACTTTGAAAGGAAAGTGATTTTCTCTGAAAGGACAGCATTTAGAAACTGAAGCAACACTCCATTCCCTTCGTGCAGTGAATTGAAGTGTTGGAACAGAGTGCTTCACTTTCATAGAAACGCATTAGTGTTTCTTGTGAATGCTTGCAAGTGGCTTAAGGCACTTTCAAAGGAAAGTGATTTTCTCTGAAGGACAGCATTTAGAAAGTGAAGCAACACTCCATTCACTTCGCACAGTGAATTGAAGTGTTGGAACAGACTGCTTCTCTTTCCGAGAAACGCATGTGAGTTTCTTGTGAATTCTTGCAAGTTGCTTCAGGCACTTTCATAGGAAAGTGATTTTCTCTGAAAGGACAGCATTTAGAAAGTGAAGCAACACTCCATTCACTTCGCACAGTGAATTGAAGTGTTGGAACAGACTGCTTCTCTTTCAGAGAAACGCATGTGAGTTTTTTGTGAATGATTGAAAGTAGTTTAAGGCACTTTCAAAGGAAAGTGATTTTCTCTGAAAGGACAGAATTTAGAAAGTGAAGCAACACTCCATTCACTTCGCACAGTGAATTGAAGTGTTGGAACAGTCTGCTTCTCTTTCAGAGAAACGCATGTGAGCTTCTTCCTAATGCTTGCAAGTAGCTTAAGGCACTTTCAAAGGAAAGTGATTTTCTCTGAAAGGACAGCATTTAGAAACTGAAGCAACACTCCATTCACTTCGCACAGTGAATTGAAGTGTTGGAACAGACTGCTTCTCTTTCAGAGAAACGCATGTGAGTTTCTTGTGAATTCTTGCAAGTTGCTTAAGGCACTTTCAAAGGAAAGTGATTTTCTCTGAAAGGACAGCATTTAGAAATTGAAGCAACACTCCATTCACTTCGCACAGTGAATTGAAGTGTTGGAACAGACTGCTTCTCTTTCAGAGAAACACATGTGAGTTTTTTGTGAATGCTTGAAAGTAGTTTAAGGCACTTTCAAAGGAAAGTGATTTTCTTTGAAAGGACAGAATTTAGAAAGTGAAGCAACACTCCATTCACTTCGCACAGTGAATTGAAGTGTTTGAACAGTCTGCTTCTCTTTCAGAGAAGCGCATGTGAGTTTCTTCCTAATGCTTGCAAGTAGCTTAAGGCACTTTCAAAGGAAAGTGATTTTCTCTGAAAGGACAGCATTTAGAAAGTGAAGCAACACTCCATTCACTTCGCACAGTGAATTGAAGTGTTGGAACAGACTGCTTCTCTTTCAGAGAAACGCATGAGAGTTTCTGGTGAATGCTTGTAAGTTGCTTAAGGCACTTTCAAAGAAAGTGATTTTCTCTGAAAGGACAGCATTTAGAAAGTGAAGCAAGACTCCATTCACTTCGCAGAGTGAATTGAAGTATTGGAATAGACTGCTTCTCTTTCAGAGAAACGCATGTGAGTTTCTGGTGAATGCTTGTAAGTAGCTTAAGTCACTTTCAAAGGAAAGTGATTTTCTCTGAAAGGACAGCATTTAGAAAGTGAAGCAACACTCCATTCACTTCGCACAGTGAATTGAAGTGTTGGAACAGACTGCTTCTCTTTCAGAGAAACGCATGTGAGTTTCTTCCTAATGCTTGTAAGTAGCTTCAGGCACTTTCAAAGGAAAGTGATTTTCTCTGAAAGGACAGCATTTAGAAAGTGAAGCAACACTCCATTCCCTTCGTGCAGTGAATTGAAGTGTTGGAACAGAGTGCTTCACTTTCATAGAAACGCATTAGTGTTTCTTGTGAATGCTTGCAAGTGGCTTAAGGCACTTTCAAAGGAAAGTGATTTTCTCTGAAGGACAGCATTTAGAAAGTGAAGCAACACTCCATTCACTTTGTACAGTGAATTGAAGTGTTGGAACAGACTGCCTCTCTTTCAGAGAAATGCATGTGAGTTTCTGTTTAATGCTTGTCAGTAGCTTAAGGCTCTTTCAAAGGAAAGTGATTTTCTCTGAAAGGACAGCATTTAGCAAGTAAAGCAACACTCCATTCCCTTCGCGCAATGAATTGTAGTGTTGGCACAGACTGCTTCTCTTTCATAGAAACGCATTAGTGTTTCTTGTGAATGCTTGTAAGAAGCTTAAGGCACTTTCAAAGGAAAGTGATTTTCTCTGAAAGGACAGCATTTAGAAACTGAAGCAACACTCCATTCACTTCGCACAGTGAATTGAAGTGTTGGAACAGACTGCTTCTCTTTAAGAGAAATGCATGTGAGTTTTTTGTGAATGCTTGAAAGTAGTTTAAGGCACTTTCAAAGGAAAGTGATTTTCTCTGAAAGGACAGAATTTAGAAAGAGATGCAACACTCCATTCACTTCGCACAGTGAATTGAAGTGTTGGAACAGACTGCTTCTCTTTCAGAGAAACGCATGTGAGTTTCTTAATAATGCTTGCAAGTTGCTTAAGGCACTTTCAAAGGAAAGTGATTTTCTCTGAAAGGACAGCATTTAGAAAGTGAAGCAACACTCCATTCACTTCGCACAGTGAATTGAAGTGTTGGAACAGACTGCTTCTCTTTCAGAGAAACGCATGTGAGTTTCTGGTGAATGCTTGTAAGAAGCTTAAGGCACTTTCAAAGGAAAGTGATTTTCTCTGAAAGGACAGCATTTTTAAACTGAAGCAACACTCCATTCACTTCGCACAGTGAATTGAAGTGTTGGAACAGACTGCTTCTCTTTAAGAGAAATGCATGTGAGTTTTTTGTGAATGCTTGAAAGTAGTTTAAGGCACTTTCAAAGGAAAGTGATTTTCTCTGAAAGGACAGAATTTAGAAAGAGATGCAACACTCCATTCACTTCGCACAGTGAATTGAAGTGTTGGAACAGACTGCTTCTCTTTAAGAGAAATGCATGTGAGTTTTTTGTGAATGCTTGAAAGTAGTTTAAGGCACTTACAAAGGAAAGTGATTTTCTCTGAAAGGACAGAATTTAGAAAGAGATGCAACACTCCATTCACTTCGCACAGTGAATTGAAGTGTTGGAACAGACTGCTTCTCTTTCAGAGAAACGCATGTGAGTTTCTTAATAATGCTTGTAAGTAGCTTAAGGCATTTTCAAAGGAAAGTGATTTTCTCTGAAAGGACAGCATTTAGAAAGTGAAGCAACACTCCATTCCCTTCGTGCAGTGAATTGAAGTGTTGGAACAGAGTGCTTCTTTTTCATAGAAACGCATTAGTGTTTCTTGTGAATGCTTGCAAGTGGCTTAAGGCACTTTCAAATGAAAGTGATTTTCTCTGTAGGACAGCATTTAGAAAGTGAAGCAACACTCCATTCACTTCGCAGAGTGAATTGAAGTATTGGAACAGACTGCTTCTCTTTCAGAGAAATGCATGTGAGTTTCTGGTGAATGCTTGTAAGTAGCTTAAGGCACTTTCAAAGGAAAATGATTTTCTCTGAAAGGACAGCATTTAGAAAGTGAGGCAACACTCCATTCACTTCGCACAGTGAATTGAAGTGTTGGAACAGACTGCTTCTTTTTCAGAGAAACGCAAGTGAGTTTCTGTTTAATGCTTGTAAGTAGCTTCAGGCACTTTCAAAGGAAAGTGATTTTCTCTGAAAGGACAGCATTTAGAAACTGAAGCAACACTCCATTCACTTCGCACAGTGAATGGAAGTGTTGGAACAGACTGCTTCTCTTTCAGAGAAACGCATGTGAGTTTCTTACTAATGCTTGTAAGTAGCTTCAGGCACTTTCAAAGGAAAGTGATTTTCTCTGAAAGGACAGCATTTAGAAAGTGAAGCAACACTCCATTCCCTTCGTGCAGTGAATTGAAGTGTTGGAACAGAGTGCTTCACTTTCATAGAAACGCATTAGTGTTTCTTGTGAATGCTTGCAAGTGGCTTAAGGCACTTTCAAAGGAAAGTGATTTTCTCTGAAGGACAGCATTTAGAAAGTGAAGCAACACTCCATTCACTTTGTACAGTGAATTGAAGTGTTGGAACAGACTGCCTCTCTTTCAGAGAAATGCATGTGAGTTTCTGTTGAATGCTTGTCAGTAGCTTAAGGCTCTTTCAAAGGAAAGTGATTTTCTCTGAAAGGACAGCATTTAGCAAGTAAAGCAACACTCCATTCCCTTCGCGCAATGAATTGTAGTGTTGGCACAGACTGCTTCTCTTTCATAGAAACTCATTAGTGTTTCTTGTGAATGCTTGTAAGAAGCTTAAGGCACTTTCAAAGGAAAGTGATTTTCTCTGAAAGGACAGCATTTAGAAACTGAAGCAACACTCCATTCACTTCGCACAGTGAATTGAAGTGTTGGAACAGACTGCTTCTCTTTAAGAGAAATGCATGTGAGTTTTTTGTGAATGCTTGAAAGTAGTTTAAGGCACTTTCAAAGGAAAGTGATTTTCTCTGAAAGGACAGAATTTAGAAAGAGATGCAACACTCCATTCACTTCGCACAGTGAATTGAAGTGTTGGAACAGACTGCTTCTCTTTCAGAGATTCGCATGTGAGTTTCTTAATAATGCTTGCAAGTTGCTTAAGGCACTTTCAAAGGAAAGTGATTTTCTCTGAAGGACAGCATTTAGAAAGTGAAGCAACACTCCATTCACTTTGTACAGTGAATTGAAGTGTTGGAACAGACTGCCTCTCTTTCAGAGAAATGCATGTGAGTTTCTGTTGAATGCTTGTCAGTAGCTTAAGGCTCTTTCAAAGGAAAGTGATTTTCTCTGAAAGGACAGCATTTAGCAACTAAAGCAACACTCCATTCCCTTCGCGCAATGAATTGAAGTGTTGGCACAGACTGCTTCTCTTTCACAGAAACGCATTAGTGTTTCTTGTGAATGCTTGTAAGAAGCTTAAGGCACTTTCAAAGGAAAGTGATTTTCTCTGAAAGGACAGCATTTAGAAACTGAAGCAACACTCCATTCACTTCGCACAGTGAATTGAAGTGTTGGAACAGACTGCTTCTCTTTCAGAGAAACGCATGTGAGTTTCTTGTGAATTCTTGCAAGTTGCTTAAGGCCCTTTCAAAGGAAAGTGATTTTCTCTGAAAGGACAGCATTTAGAAAGTGAAGCAACACTCCATTCACTTCGCACAGTGAATTGAAGTGTTGGAACAGACTGCTTCTCTTTCAGAGAAACGCATGTGAGTTTTTTGTGAATGCTTGAAAGTAGTTTAAGGCACTTTCAAATGAAAGTGATTTTCTCTGAAAGGACAGAATTTAGAAAGTGAAGCAACACTCCATTCACTTCGCACAGTGAATTGAAGTGTTTGAACAGTCTGCTTCTCTTTCAGAGAAACGCATATGAGTTTCTTCCTAATGCTTGCAAGTAGCTTAAGGCACTTTCAAAGGAAAGTGATTTTCTCTGAAAGGACAGCATTTAGAAAGTGAAGCAACACTCCATTCCCTTCGTGCAGTGAATTGAAGTGTTGGTACAGAGTTCTTCTCTTTCATAGAAACGCATTTGTGTTTCTTGTGAATGCTTGCAAGTGGCTTAAGGCACTTTCAAATGAAAGTGATTTTCTCTGAAAGGACAGCATTTAGAAACTGAAGCAACACTCCATTCACTTCGCACAGTGAATTGAAGTGTTGGAACAGACCGCTTCTCTTTCAGAGAAACGCATGTGAGTTTCTTGTGAATTCTTGCAAGTTGCTTAAGGCACTTTCAAAGGAAAGTGATTTTCTCTGAAAGGACAGCATTTAGAAACTGAAGCAACACTCCATTCACTTCGCACAGTGAATTGAAGTGTTGGAACAGACTGCTTCTCTTTCAGAGAAACGCATGTGAGTTTTTTGTGAATGCTTGAAAGTAGTTTAAGGCACTTTCAAAGGAAAGTGATTTTCTCTGAAAGGACAGAATTTAGAAAGTGATGCAACACTCCATTCACTTCGCACAGTGAATTGAAGTGTTTGAACAGTCTGCTTCTCTTTCAGAGAAACGCATATGAGTTTCTTCCTAATGCTTGCAAGTAGCTTAAGGCACTTTCAAAGGAAAGTGATTTTCTCTGAAAGGACAGCATTTAGAAAGTGAAGCAACACTCCATTCCCTTCGTGCAGTGAATTGAAGTGTTGGTACAGAGTTCTTCTCTTTCATAGAAACGCATTAGTGTTTCTTGTGAATGCTTGCAAGTGGCTTAAGGCACTTTCAAAGGAAAGTGATTTTCTCTGAAAGGACAGCATTTAGAAACTGAAGCAACACTCCATTCACTTCGCACAGTGAATTGAAGTGTTGGAACAGACCGCTTCTCTTTCAGAGAAACGCATGTGAGTTTCTTGTGAATTCTTGCAAGTTGCTTAAGGCACTTTCAAAGGAAAGTGATTTTCTCTGAAAGGACAGCATTTAGAACGTGAAGCAACACTCCATTCACTTCGCACAGTGAATGGAAGTGTTGGAACAGACTGCTTCTCTTTCAGAGAAACGCATGTGAGTTTCTTCCTAATGCTTGTAAGTAGCTTCAGGCACTTTCAAAGGAAAGTGATTTTCTCTGAAAGGACAGCATTTAGAAAGTGATGCAACACTCCATTCACTTCGCACAGTGAATTGAAGTGTTGGAACAGACTGCTTCTCTTTCAGAGAAACGCATGTGAGTTTCTTCCTAATGCTTGTAAGTAGCTTCAGGCACTTTCAAAGGAAAGTGATTTTCTCTGAAAGGACAGCATTTAGAAAGTGAAGCAACACTCCATTCCCTTCGTGCAGTGAATTGAAGTGTTGGAACAGACTGCTTCTCTTTCATAGAAACACATTAGTGTTTCTTGTGAATGCTTGCAAGTGGCTTAAGGCACTTTCAAAGGAAAGTGATTTTCTCTGAAAGGACAGCATTTAGAAAGTGAAGCAACACTCCATTCACTTTGTACAGTGAATTGAAGTGTTGGAACAGACTGCCTCTCTTTCAGAGAAATGCATGTGAGTTTCTGTTGAATGCTTGTCAGTAGCTTAAGGCTCTTTCAAAGGAAAGTGATTTTCTCTGAAAGGACAGCATTTAGAAAGTAAAGCAACACTCCATTCCCTTCGCGCAATGAATTGAAGTGTTGGCACAGACTGCTTCTCTTTCATAGAAACGCATTAGTGTTTCTTGTGAATGCTTCTAAGAAGCTTAAGGCACTTTCAAAGGAAAGTGATTTTCTCTGAAAGGACACCATTGAGAAAGTGAAGCAACACTCCATTCACTTCGCACAGTGAATTGAAGTGTTGGAACAGACTGCTTCTCTTTCAGAGAAACGCATGTGAGTTTCTTGTGAATTCTTGCAAGTTGCTTAAGGCACTTTCAAAGGAAAGTGATTTTCTCTGAAAGGACAGCATTGAGAAAGTGAAGCAACACTCCATTCACTTCGCACAGTGAATTGAAGTGTTGGAACAGACTGCTTCTCTTTCAGAGAAACGCATGTGAGTTTTTTGTGAATGCTTGAAAGTAGTTTAAGGCACTTTCAAAGGAAAGTGATTTTCTCTGAAAGGACAGAATTTAGAAAGTGAAGCAACACTCCATTCACCTCGCACAGTGAATTGAAGTGTTTGAACAGTCTGCTTCTCTTTCAGAGAATCGCATGTGAGTTTCTGTTTAATGCTTGTAAGTAGCTTAAGGCACTTTCAAAGGAAAGTGATTTTCTCTGAAAGGACAGCATTTAGAAAGTGAAGCAACACTCCATTCACTTCGCACAGTAAATGGAAGTGTTGGAACAGACTGCTTCTCTTTCAGAGAAACGCATGTGAGTTTCTTCCTAATGCTTGTAAGTAGCTTCAGGCACTTTCAAAGGAAAGTGATTTTCTCTGAAAGGACAGCATTTAGAAAGTGAAGCAACACTCCATTCCCTTCGTGCAGTGAATTGAAGTGTTGGAACAGAGTGCTTCTCTTTCATAGAAACGCATTAGTGTTTCTTGTGAATGCTTGCAAGTGGCTTAAGGCACTTTCAAAGGAAAGTGATTTTCTCTGAAGGACAGCATTTAGAAAGTGAAGCAACACTCCATTCACTTTGTACAGTGAATTGAAGTGTTGGAACAGACTGCCTCTCTTTCAGAGAAATGCATGTGAGTTTCTGTTGAATGCTTGTCAGTAGCTTAAGGCTCTTTCAAAGGAAAGTGATTTTCTCTGAAAGGACAGCATTTAGAAAGTAAAGCAACACTCCATTCCCTTCGCGCAATGAATTGAAGTGTTGGCACAGACTGCTTCTCTTTCATAGAAACGCATTAGTGTTTCTTGTGAATGCTTCTAAGAAGCTTAAGGCACTTTCAAAGGAAAGTGATTTTCTCTGAAAGGACAGCATTTAGAAACTGAAGCAACACTCCATTCACTTCGCACAGTGAATTGAAGTGTTGGAACAGACTGCTTCTCTTTCAGAGAAACGCATGTGAGTTTCTTGTGAATTCTTGCAAGTTGCTTAAGGCCCTTTCAAAGGAAAGTGATTTTCTCTGAAAGGACAGCATTTAGAAAGTAAAGCAACACTCCATTCCCTTCGCGCAATGAATTGAAGTGTTGGCACAGACTGCTTCTCTTTCATAGAAACGCATTAGTGTTTCTTGTGAATGCTTGTAAGAAGCTTAAGGCACTTTCAAAGGAAAGTGATTTTCTCTGAAAGGACAGCATTGAGAAAGTGAAGCAACACTCCATTCACTTCGCACAGTGAATTGAAGTGTTGGAACAGACTGCTTCTCTTTCAGAGAAACGCATGTGAGTTTCTTGTGAATTCTTGCAAGTTGCTTAAGGCACTTTCAAAGGAAAGTGATTTTCTCTGAAAGGACAGCATTGAGAAAGTGAAGCAACACACCATTCACTTCGCACAGTGAATTGAAGTGTTGGAACAGACTGCTTCTCTTTCAGAGAAACGCATGTGAGTTTTTTGTGAATGCTTGAAAGTAGTTTAAGGCACTTTCAAAGGAAAGTGATTTTCTCTGAAAGGACAGAATTTAGAAAGTGAAGCAACACTCCATTCACCTCGCACAGTGAATTGAAGTGTTTGAACAGTCTGCTTCTCTTTCAGAGAATCGCATGTGAGTTTCTTCCTAATGCTTGCAAGTAGCTTAAGGCACTTTCAAAGGAAAGTGATTTTCTCTGAAAGGACAGCATTTAGAAAGTGAAGCAACACTCCATTCACTTCGCACAGTGAATTGAAGTGTTGGAACAGACTGCTTCTCTTTCAGAGAAACGCATGTGAGTTTCTGGTGAATGCTTGTAAGAAGCTTAAGGCACTTTCAAAGGAAAGTGATTTTCTCTGAAAGGACAGCATTTAGAAACTGAAGCAACACTCCATTCACTTCGCACAGTGAATTGAAGTGTTGGAACAGACTGCTTCTCTTTAAGAGAAAAGCATGTGAGTTTTTTGTGAATGCTTGAAAGTAGTTTAAGGCACTTTGAAAGGAAAGTGATTTTCTCTGAAAGGACAGAATTTAGAAAGAGATGCAACACTCCATTCACTTCGCACAGTGAATTGAAGTGTTGGAACAGACTGCTTCTCTTTCAGAGAAACGCATGTGAGTTTCTGTTTAATGCTTGTAAGTAGCTTAAGGCACTTTCAAAGGAAAGTGATTTTCTCTGAAAGGACAGCATTTAGAAAGTGAAGCAACACTCCATTCACTTCGCACATTAAATGGAAGTGTTGGAACAGACTGCTTCTCTTTCAGAGAAACGCATGTGAGTTTCTTCCTAATGCTTGTAAGTAGCTTCAGGCACTTTCAAAGGAAAGTGATTTTCTCTGAAAGGACAGCATTTAGAAAGTGAAGCAACACTCCATTCCCTTCGTGCAGTGAATTGAAGTGTTGGAACAGAGTGCTTCTCTTTCATAGAAACGCATTAGTGTTTCTTGTGAATGCTTGCAAGTGGCTTAAGGCACTTTCAAAGGAAAGTGATTTTCTCTGAAGGACAGCATTTAGAAAGTGAAGCAACACTCCATTCACTTTGTACAGTGAATTGAAGTGTTGGAACAGACTGCCTCTCTTTCAGAGAAATGCATGTGAGTTTCTGTTGAATGCTTGTCAGTAGCTTAAGGCTCTTTCAAAGGAAAGTGATTTTCTCTGAAAGGACAGCATTTAGAAAGTAAAGCAACACTCCATTCCCTTCGCGCAATGAATTGAAGTGTTGGCACAGACTGCTTCTCTTTCATAGAAACGCATTAGTGTTTCTTGTGAATGCTTGTAAGAAGCTTAAGGCACTTTCAAAGGAAAGTGATTTTCTCTGAAAGGACAGCATTTAGAAACTGAAGCAACACTCCATTCACTTCGCACAGTGAATTGAAGTGTTGGAACAGACTGCTTCTCTTTCAGAGAAACGCATGTGAGTTTCTTGTGAATTCTTGCAAGTTGCTTAAGGCCCTTTCAAAGGAAAGTGATTTTCTCTGAAAGGACAGCATTTAGAAAGTAAAGCAACACTCCATTCCCTTCGCGCAATGAATTGAAGTGTTGGCACAGACTGCTTCTCTTTCATAGAAACGCATTAGTGTTTCTTGTGAATGCTTGTAAGAAGCTTAAGGCACTTTCAAAGGAAAGTGATTTTCTCTGAAAGGACAGCATTGAGAAAGTGAAGCAACACTCCATTCACTTCGCACAGTGAATTGAAGTGTTGGAACAGACTGCTTCTCTTTCAGAGAAACGCATGTGAGTTTCTTGTGAATTCTTGCAAGTTGCTTAAGGCACTTTCAAAGGAAAGTGATTTTCTCTGAAAGGACAGCATTGAGAAAGTGAAGCAACACACCATTCACTTCGCACTGTGAATTGAAGTGTTGGAACAGACTGCTTCTCTTTCAGAGAAACGCATGTGAGTTTTTTGTGAATGCTTGAAAGTAGTTTAAGGCACTTTCAAAGGAAAGTGATTTTCTCTGAAAGGACAGAATTTAGAAAGTGAAGCAACACTCCATTCACCTCGCACAGTGAATTGAAGTGTTTGAACAGTCTGCTTCTCTTTCAGAGAATCGCATGTGAGTTTCTTCCTAATGCTTGCAAGTAGCTTAAGGCACTTTCAAAGGAAAGTGATTTTCTCTGAAAGGACAGCATTTAGAAAGTGAAGCAACACTCCATTCACTTCGCACAGTGAATTGAAGTGTTGGAACAGACTGCTTCTCTTTCAGAGAAACGCATGTGAGTTTCTGGTGAATGCTTGTAAGAAGCTTAAGGCACTTTCAAAGGAAAGTGATTTTCTCTGAAAGGACAGCATTTAGAAACTGAAGCAACACTCCATTCACTTCGCACAGTGAATTGAAGTGTTGGAACAGACTGCTTCTCTTTAAGAGAAAAGCATGTGAGTTTTTTGTGAATGCTTGAAAGTAGTTTAAGGCACTTTCAAAGGAAAGTGATTTTCTCTGAAAGGACAGAATTTAGAAAGAGATGCAACACTCCATTCACTTCGCACAGTGAATTGAAGTGTTGGAACAGACTGCTTCTCTTTCAGAGAAACGCGTGTGAGTTTCTTAATAATGCTTGTAAGTAGCTTAAGGCATTTTCAAAGGAAAGTGATTTTCTCTGAAAGGACAGCATTTAGAAAGTGAAGCAACACTCCATTCCCTTCGTGCAGTGAATTGAAGTGTTGGAACAGAGTGCTTCTTTTTCATAGAAACGCATTAGTGTTTCTTGTGAATGCTTGCAAGTGGCTTAAGGCACTTTCAAAGGAAAGTGATTTTCTCTGAAAGGACAGCATTTAGAAACTGAAGCAACACTCCATTCACTTCGCACAGTGAATTGAAGTGTTGGAACAGACTGCTTCTCTTTCAGAGAAATGCATGTGAGTTTCTGTTGAATGCTTGTAAGTACCTTAAGGCACTTTCAAAGGAAAGTGATTTTCTCTGAAAGGACAGCATTTAGAAAGTGAAGCAACACTCCATTCACTTCGCAGAGTGAATTGAAGTATTTGAACAGACTGCTTCTCTTTCAGAGAAATGCATGTGAGTTTCTGGTGAATGCTTGTAAGTAGCTTAAGGCACTTTCAAAGGAAAATGATTTTCTCTGAAAGGACAGCATTTAGAAAGTGAGGCAACACTCCATTCACTTCGCACAGTGAATTGAAGTGTTGGAACAGACTGCTTCTCTTTCAGAGAAACGCATGTGAGTTTCTGTTTAATGCTTGTAAGTAGCTTAAGGCACTTTCAAAGGAAAGTGATTTTCTCTGAAAGGACAGCATTTAGAAAGTGAAGCAACACTCCATTCACTTCGCACAGTAAATGGAAGTGTTGGAACAGACTGCTTCTCTTTCAGAGAAACGCATGTGAGTTTCTTCCTAATGCTTGTAAGTAGCTTCAGGCACTTTCAAAGGAAAGTGATTTTCTCTGAAAGGACAGCATTTAGAAAGTGAAGCAACACTCCATTCCCTTCGTGCAGTGAATTGAAGTGTTGGAACAGAGTGCTTCTCTTTCAGAGAAACGCATTAGTGTTTCTTGTGAATGCTTGCAAGTGGCTTAAGGCACTTTCAAAGGAAAGTGATTTTCTCTGAAAGGACAGCATTTAGAAAGTGAAGCAACACTCCATTCACTTCGCACAGTAAATGGAAGTGTTGGAACAGACTGCTTCTCTTTCAGAGAAACGCATGTGAGTTTTTTGTGAATGCTTGAAAGTAGTTTAAGGCACTTTCAAAGGAAAGTGATTTTCTCTGAAAGGACAGAATTTAGAAAGAGATGCAACACTCCATTCACTTCGCACAGTGAATTGAAGTGTTGGAACAGACTGCTTCTCTTTCAGAGAAACGCATGTGAGTTTCTTAATAATGCTTGTAAGTAGCTTAAGGCATTTTCAAAGGAAAGTGATTTTCTCTGAAAGGACAGCATTTAGAAAGTGAAGCAACACTCCATTCCCTTCGTGCAGTGAATTGAAGTGTTGGAACAGAGTGCTTCTTTTTCATAGAAACACATTAGTGTTTCTTGTGAATGCTTGCAAGTGGCTTAAGGCACTTTCAAAGGAAAGTGATTTTCTCTGAAAGGACAGCATTTAGAAACTGAAGCAACACTCCATTCACTTCGCACAGTGAATTGAAGTGTTGGAACAGACTGCTTCTCTTTCAAAGAAATGCATGTGAGTTTCTGTTGAATGCTTGTAAGTACCTTAAGGCACTTTCAAAGGAAAGTGATTTTCTCTGAAACGACAGCATTTAGAAAGTGAAGCAACACTCCATTCACTTCGCAGAGTAAATTGAAGTATTTGAACAGACTGCTTCTCTTTCAGAGAAATGCATGTGAGTTTCTGGTGAATGCTTGTAAGTAGCTTAAGGCACTTTCAAAGGAAAATGATTTTCTCTGAAAGGACAGCATTTAGAAAGTGAGGCAACACTCCATTCACTTCGCACAGTGAATTGAAGTGTTGGAACAGACTGCTTCTCTTTCAGAGAAACGCATGTGAGTTTCTGTTTAATGCTTGTAAGTAGCTTAAGACACTTTCAAAGGAAAGTGATTTTCTCTGAAAGGACAGCATTTAGAAAGTGAAGCAACACTCCATTCACTTCGCACAGTAAATGGAAGTGTTGGAACAGACTGCTTCTCTTTCAGAGAAACGCATGTGAGTTTCTTCCTAATGCTTGTAAGTAGCTTCAGGCACTTTCAAAGGAAAGTGATTTTCTCTGAAAGGACAGCATTTAGAAAGTGAAGCAACACTCCATTCCCTTCGTGCAGTGAATTGAAGTGTTGGAACAGAGTGCTTCTCTTTCATAGAAACGCATTAGTGTTTCTTGTGAATGCTTGCAAGTGGCTTAAGGCACTTTCAAAGGAAAGTGATTTTCTCTGAAGGACAGCATTTAGAAAGTGAAGCAACACTCCATTCACTTTGTACAGTGAATTGAAGTGTTGGAACAGACTGCCTCTCTTTCAGAGAAATGCATGTGAGTTTCTGTTGAATGCTTGTCAGTAGCTTAAGGCTCTTTCAAAGGAAAGTGATTTTCTCTGAAAGGACAGCATTTAGCAAGTAAAGCAACACTCCATTCCCTTCGCGCAATGAATTGAAGTGTTGGCACAGACTGCTTCTCTTTCATAGAAACGCATTAGTGTTTCTTGTGAATGCTTGTAAGAAGCTTAAGGCACTTTCAAAGGAAAGTGATTTTCTCTGAAAGGACAGCATTTAGAAACTGAAGCAACACTCCATTCACTTCGCACAGTGAATTGAAGTGTTGGAACAGACTGCTTCTCTTTCAGAGAAACGCATGTGAGTTTCTTGTGAATTCTTGCAAGTTGCTTAAGGCCCTTTCAAAGGA
This sequence comes from Myodes glareolus, assembly GCF_982192425.1. Classification (NCBI taxonomy): domain Eukaryota; kingdom Metazoa; phylum Chordata; class Mammalia; order Rodentia; family Cricetidae; genus Myodes; species Myodes glareolus. The sequence goes on from NW_028263213.1 coordinate 2,600,738, forward strand.
AAGTGATTTTCTCTGAAAGGACAGCATTTAGAAAGTGAAGCAACACTCCATTCACTTCGCACAGTGAATTGAAGTGTTGGAACAGACTGCTTCTCTTTCAGAGAAACGCATGTGAGTTTTTTGTGAATGCTTGAAAGTAGTTTAAGGCACTTTCAAAGGAAAGTGATTTTCTCTGAAAGGACAGAATTTAGAAAGTGAAGCAACACTCCATTCACTTCGCACAGTGAATTGAAGTGTTTGAACAGTCTGCTTCTCTTTCAGAGAAACGCATATGAGTTTCTTCCTAATGCTTGCAAGTAGCTTAAGGCACTTTCAAAGGAAAGTGATTTTCTCTGAAAGGACAGCATTTAGAAAGTGAAGCAACACTCCATTCCCTTCGTGCAGTGAATTGAAGTGTTGGTACAGAGTTCTTCTCTTTCATAGAAACGCATTAGTGTTTCTTGTGAATGCTTGCAAGTGGCTTAAGGCACTTTCAAAGGAAAGTGATTTTCTCTGAAAGGACAGCATTTAGAAACTGAAGCAACACTCCATTCACTTCGCACAGTGAATTGAAGTGTTGGAACAGACCGCTTCTCTTTCAGATAAACGCATGTGTGTTTCTTGTGAATTCTTGCAAGTTGCTTAAGGCACTTTCAAAGGAAAGTGATTTTCTCTGAAAGGACAGCATTTAGAAAGTGAAGCAACACTCCATTCACTTCGCACAGTGAATTGAAGTGTTGGAACAGACTGCTTCTCTTTCAGAGAAACGCATGTGAGTTTTTTGTGAATGCTTGAAAGTAGTTTAAGGCACTTTCAAAGGAAAGTGATTTTCTCTGAAAGGACAGAATTTAGAAAGTGATGCAACACTCCATTCACTTCGCACAGTGAATTGAAGTGTTGGAACAGACTGCTTCTCTTTCAGAGAAACGCATGTGAGTTTCTTCCTAATGCTTGTAAGTAGCTTCAGGCACTTTCAAAGGAAAGTGATTTTCTCTGAAAGGACAGCATTTAGAAAGTGAAGCAACACTCCATTCCCTTCGTGCAGTGAATTGAAGTGTTGGAACAGAGTGCTTCTCTTTCATAGAAACGCATTAGTGTTTCTTGTGAATGCTTGCAAGTGGCTTAAGGCACTTTCAAAGGAAAGTGATTTTCTCTGAAAGGACAGCATTTAGAAAGTGAAGCAACACTCCATTCACTTCGCACAGTGAATTGAAGTGTTGGAACAGACTGCTACTCTTTCAGAGAAACGCATGTGAGTTTCTGGTGAATGCTTGTAAGAAGCTTAAGGCACTTTCAAAGGAAAGTGATTTTCTCTGAAAGGACAGCATTTAGAAACTGAAGCAACACTCCATTCACTTCGCACAGTGAATTGAAGTGTTGGAACAGACTGCTTCTCTTTAAGAGAAATGCATGTGAGTTTTTTGTGAATGCTTGAAAGTAGTTTAAGGCACTTTCAAAGGAAAGTGATTTTCTCTGAAAGGACAGAATTTAGAAAGAGATGCAACACTCCATTCACTTCGCACAGTGAATTGAAGTGTTGGAACAGACTGCTTCTCTTTCAGAGAAACGCATGTGAGTTTCTTGTGAATTCTTGCAAGTTGCTTAAGGCACTTTCAAAGGAAAGTGATTTTCTCTGAAAGGACAGCATTTAGAAAGTGAAGCAACACTCCATTCACTTCGCACAGTGAATTGAAGTGTTGGAACAGACTGCTTCTCTTTCAGAGAAACGCATGTGAGTTTTTTGTGAATGCTTGAAAGTAGTTTAAGGCACTTTCAAAGGAAAGTGATTTTCTCTGAAAGGACAGAATTTAGAAAGTGAAGCAACACTCCATTCACTTTGCACAGTGAATTGAAGTGTTTGAACAGTCTGCTTCTCTTCCAGAGAAACGCATGTGAGTTTCTTCCTAATGCTTGCAAGTAGCTTAAGGCACTTTCAAAGGAAAGTGATTTTCTCTGAAAGGACAGCATTTAGAAAGTGAAGCAACACTCCATTCCCTTCGTGCAGCGAATTGAAGTGTTGGTACAGAGTGCTTCTCTTTCATAGAAACGCATTAGTGTTTCTTGTGAATGCTTGCAAGTAGTTTAAGGCACTTTCAAAGGAAAGTGATTTTCTCTGAAAGGACAGCATTTAGAAACTGAAGCAACACTCCATTCACTTCGCACAGTGAATTGAAGTGTTGGAACAGACTGCTTCTCTTTCAGAGAAACGCATGTGAGTTTCTTGTGAATTCTTGCAAGTTGCTTAAGGCACTTTCAAAGGAAAGTGATTTTCTCTGAAAGGACAGCATTTAGAAAGTGAAGCAACACTCCATTCACTTCGCACAGTGAATTGAAGTGTTGGAACAGACTGCTTCTCTTTCAGAGAAACGCATGTGAGTTTTTTGTGAATGCTTGAAAGTAGTTTAAGGCACTTTCAAAGGAAAGTGATTTTCTCTGAAAGGACAGAATTTAGAAAGTGATGCAACACTCCATTCACTTCGCACAGTGAATTGAAGTGTTGGAACAGACTGCTTCTCTTTCAGAGAAACGCATGTGAGTTTCTTCCTAATGCTTGTAAGTAGCTTCAGGCACTTACAAAGGAAAGTGATTTTCTCTGAAAGGACAGCATTTAGAAAGTGAAGCAACACTCCATTCCCTTCGTGCAGTGAATTGAATTGTTGGAACAGAGTGCTTCTCTTTCATAGAAACGCATTAGTGTTTCTTGTGAATGCTTGCAAGTGGCTTAAGGCACTTTCAAAGGAAAGTGATTTTCTCTGAAAGGACAGGATTTAGAAAGTGAAGCAACACTCCATTCACTTTGTACAGTGAATTGAAGTGTTGGAACAGACTGCCTCTCTTTCAGAGAAATGCATGTGAGTTTCTGTTGAATGCTTGTCAGTAGCTTAAGGCTCTTTCAAAGGAAAGTGATTTTCTCTGAAAGGACAGCATTTAGAAAGTAAAGCAACACTCCATTCCCTTCGCGCAATGAATTGAAGTGTTGGCACAGACTGCTTCTCTTTCATAGAAACGCATTAGTGTTTCTTGTGAATGCTTGTAAGAAGCTTAAGGCACTTTCAAAGGAAAGTGATTTTCTCTGAAAGGACAGCATTTAGAAAGTGAAGCAACACTCCATTCACTTCGCATAGTGAATTGAAGTGTTGGAACAGACTGCTTCTCTTTCAGAGAAACGCATGTGAGTTTCTTGTGAATTCTTGCAAGTTGCTTAAGGCACTTTCAAAGGAAAGTGATTTTCTCTGAAAGGACAGCATTTAGAAAGTGAAGCAACACTCCATTCACTTCGCACAGTGAATTGAAGTGTTGGAACAGACTGCTTCTCTTTCAGAGAAACGCATGTGAGTTTTTTGTGAATGCTTGAAAGTAGTTTAAGGCACTTTCAAAGGAAAGTGATTTTCTCTGAAAGGACAGCATTTAGAAAGTGAAGCAACACTCCATTCCCTTCGTTCAGTGAATTGAAGTGTTGGAACAGAGTGCTTCTCTTTCATAGAAACGCATTAGTGTTTCTTGTGAATGCTTGCGAGTGGCTTAAGGCACTTTCAAAGGAAAGTGATTTTCTCTGAAAGGACAGCATTTAGAAACTGAAGCAACACTCCATTCACTTCGCACAGTGAATTGAAGTGTTGGAACAGACTGCTTCTCTTTCAGAGAAATGCATGTGAGTTTCTGTTGAATGCTTGTAAGTACCTTAAGGCACTTTCAAAGGAAAGTGATTTTCTCTGAAAGGACAGCATTTAGAAAGTGAAGCAACACTCCATTCACTTCGCAGAGTGAATTGAAGTATTGGAACAGACTGCTTCTCTTTCAGAGAAATGCATGTGAGTTTCTGGTGAATGCTTGTAAGTAGCTTAAGGCACTTTCAAAGGAAAATGATTTTCTCTGAAAGGACAGCATTTAGAAAGTGAGGCAACACTCCATTCACTTCGCACAGTGAATTGAAGTGTTGGAACAGACTGCTTCTCTTTCAGAGAAACGCATGTGAGTTTCTGTTTAATGCTTGTAAGTAGCTTAAGGCACTTTCAAAGGAAAGTGATTTTCTCTGAAAGGACAGCATTTAGAAACTGAAGCAACACTCCATTCACTTAGCACAGTGAATTGAAGTGTTGGAACAGACTGCTTCTCTTTCCGAGAAACGCATGTGAGTTTCTTGTGAATTCTTGCAAGTTGCTTCAGGCACTTTCATAGGAAAGTGATTTTCTCTGAAAGGACAGCATTTAGAAAGTGAAGCAACACTCCATTCACTTCGCACAGTGAATTGAAGTGTTGGAACAGACTGCTTCTCTTTCAGAGAAATGCATGTGAGTTTTTTGTGAATGCTTGAAAGTAGTTTAAGGCACTTTCAAAGGAAAGTGATTTTCTCTGAAAGGACAGAATTTAGAAAGTGAAGCAACACTCCATTCACTTCGCCCAGTGAATTGAAGTGTTGGAACAGTCTGCTTCTCTTTCAGAGAAACGCATGTGAGCTTCTTCCTAATGCTTGCAAGTAGCTTAAGGTACTTTCAAAGGAAAGTGATTTTCTCTGAAAGGACAGCATTTAGAAAGTGAAGCAACACTCCATTCACTTCGCACAGTGAATAGAAGTGTTGGAACAGACTGCTTCTCTTTCAGAGAAACGCATGTGAGTTTCTGGTGAATGCTTGTAAGAAGCTTAAGGCACTTTCAAAGGAAAGTGATTTTCTCTGAAAGGACAGCATTTAGAAACTGAAGCAACACTCCATTCACTTCGCACAGTGAATTGAAGTGTTGGAACAGACTGCTTCTCTTTCAGAGAAACGCATGTGAGTTTCTGGTGAATGCTTGTAAGAAGCTTAAGGCACTTTCAAAGGAAAGTGATTTTCTCTGAAAGGACAGCATTTAGAAACTGAAGGAACACTCCATTCACTTCGCACAGTGAATTGAAGTGTTGGAACAGACTGCTTCTCTTTCAGAGAAACGCATGTGAGTTTTTTGTGAATGCTTGAAAGTAGTTTAAGGCACTTTCAAAGAAAGTGATTTTCTCTGAAAGGACAGAATTTAGAACGTGATGCAACACTCCATTCACTTCGCACAGTGAATTGAAGTGTTGGAACAGACTGCTTCTCTTTCAGAGAAACGCATGTGAGTTTCTTCCTAATGCTTGTAAGTAGCTTAAGGCACTTTCAAAGGAAAGTGATTTTCTCTGAAAGGACAGCATTTAGAAAGTGAAGCAACACTCCATTCACTTCGCACAGTGAAATGAAGTGTTGGAACAGACTGCTTCACTTTCAGAGAAACGCATTAGTGTTTCTTGTGAATGCTTGCAAGTGGCTTAAGGCACTTTCAAAGGAAAGTGATTTTCTCTGAAAGGACAGCATTTAGAAAGTGAAGCAACACTCCATTCACTTCGCACAGTGAATTGAAGTGTTGGAACAGACTGCTTCTCTTTCCGAGAAACGCATGTGAGTTTCTTGTGAATTCTTGCAAGTTGCTTAAGGCACTTTCAAAGGAAAGTGATTTTCTCTAAAAGGACAGCATTTAGAAACTGAAGCAACACTCCATTCACTTCGTGCAGTGAATTGAAGTGTTGGAACAGACTGCTTCTCTTTCAGAGAAACGCATGTGAGTTTTTTGTGAATGCTTGAAAGTAGTTTAAGGCACTTTCAAAGGAAAGTGATTTTCTCTGAAAGGACAGAATTTAGAAAGTGATGCAACACTCCATTCACTTCGCACAGTGAATTGAAGTGTTGGAACAGACTGCTTCTCTTTCAGAGAAACGCATGTGAGTTTCTTCCTAATGCTTGTAAGTAGCTTCAGGCACTTTCAAAGGAAAGTGATTTTCTCTGAAAGGACAGCATTTAGAAAGTGAAGCAACACTCCATTCCCTTCGTGCAGTGAATTGAAGTGTTGGAACAGAGTGCTTCTCTTTCATAGAAACGCATTAGTGTTTCTTGTGAATGCTTGCAAGTGGCTTAAGGCACTTTCAAAGAAAAGTGATTTTCTCTGAAAGGACAGGATTTAGAAAGTGAAGCAACACTCCATTCACTTTGTACAGTGAATTGAAGTGTTGGAACAGACTGCCTCTCTTTCAGAGAAATGCATGTGAGTTTCTGTTGAATGCTTGTCAGTAGCTTAAGGCTCTTTCAAAGGAAAGTGATTTTCTCTGAAAGGACAGCATTTAGAAAGTAAAGCAACACTCCATTCCCTTCGCGCAATTAATTGAAGTGTTGGCACAGACTGCTTCTCTTTCATAGAAACGCATTAGTGTTTCTTGTGAATGCTTGTAAGAAGCTTAAGGCACTTTCAAAGGAAAGTGATTTTCTCTGAAAGGACAGCATTTAGAAAGTGAAGCAACACTCCATTCACTTCGCACAGTGAATTGAAGTGTTGGAACAGACTGCTTCTCTTTCAGAGAAACGCATGTGAGTTTCTTGTGAATTCTTGCAAGTTGCTTAAGGCACTTTCAAAGGAAAGTGATTTTCTCTGAAAGGACAGCATTTAGAAAGTGAAGCAACACTCCATTCACTTCGCACAGTGAATTGAAGTGTTGGAACAGACTGCTTCTCTTTCAGAGAAACGCATGTGAGTTTTTTGTGAATGCTTGAAAGTAGTTTAAGGCACTTTCAAAGGAAAGTGATTTTCTCTGAAAGGACAGCATTTAGGAAGTGAAGCAACACTCCATTCCCTTCGTGCAGTGAATTGAAGTGTTGGAACAGAGTGCTTCTCTTTCATAGAAACGCATTAGTGTTTCTTGTGAATGCTTGCAAGTGGCTTAAGGCACTTTCAAAGGAAAGTGATTTTCTCTGAAAGGACAGCATTTAGAAACTGAAGCAACACTCCATTCACTTCGCACAGTGAATTGAAGTGTTGGAACAGACTGCTTCTCTTTCAGAGAAATGCATGTGAGTTTCTGTTGAATGCTTGTAAGTACCTTAAGGCACTTTCAAAGGAAAGTGATTTTCTCTGAAAGGACAGCATTTAGAAAGTGAAGCAACACTCCATTCACTTCGCAGAGTGAATTGAAGTATTGGAACAGACTGCTTCTCTTTCAGAGAAATGCATGTGAGTTTCTGGTGAATGCTTGTAAGTAGCTTAAGGCACTTTCAAAGGAAAATGATTTTCTCTGAAAGGACAGCATTTAGAAAGTGAGGCAACACTCCATTCACTTCGCACAGTGAATTGAAGTGTTGGAACAGACTGCTTCTCTTTCAGAGAAACGCATGTGAGTTTCTGTTTAATGCTTGTAAGTAGCTTAAGGCACTTTCAAAGGAAAGTGATTTTCTCTGAAAGGACAGCATTTAGAAACTGAAGCAACACTCCATTCACTTAGCACAGTGAATTGAAGTGTTGGAACAGACTGCTTCTCTTTCCGAGAAACGCATGTGAGTTTCTTGTGAATTCTTGCAAGTTGCTTCAGGCACTTTCATAGGAAAGTGATTTTCTCTGAAAGGACAGCATTTAGAAAGTGAAGCAACACTCCATTCACTTCGCACAGTGAATTGAAGTGTTGGAACAGACTGCTTCTCTTTCAGAGAAATGCATGTGAGTTTTTTGTGAATGCTTGAAAGTAGTTTAAGGCACTTTCAAATGAAAGTGATTTTCTCTGAAAGGACAGAATTTAGAAAGTGAAGCAACACTCCATTAACTTCGCCCAGTGAATTGAAGTGTTGGAACAGTCTGCTTCTCTTTCAGAGAAACGCATGTGAGCTTCTTCCTAATGCTTGCAAGTAGCTTAAGGTACTTTCAAAGGAAAGTGACTTTCTCTGAAAGGACAGCATTTAGAAAGTGAAGCAACACTCCATTCACTTCGCAGAGTGAATAGAAGTGTTGGAACAGACTGCTTCTCTTTCAGAGAAACGCATGTGAGTTTCTTGTGAATTCTTGCAAGTTGCTTAAGGCACTTTCAAAGGAAAGTGATTTTCTCTGAAAGGACAGAATTTAGAAAGTGAAGCAACACTCCATTCACTTCGCACAGTGAATTGAAGTGTTTGAACTGTCTGCTTCTCTTTCAGAGAAACGCATGTGAGTTTCTTCCTAATGCTTGCAAGTAGCTTAAGGCACTTTCAAAGGAAAGTGATTTTCTCTGAAAGGACAGCATTTAGAAAGTGAAGCAACACTCCATTCACTTCGCACAGTGAATTGAAGTGTTGGAACAGACTGCTTCTCTTTCAGAGGAACGCATGTGAGTTTCTGGTGAATGCTTGTAAGTAGCTTAAGGCACTTTCCAAGGAAAGTGATTTTCTCTAAAAGGACAGCATTTAGAAAGTGAAGCAACACTCCATTCACTTCGCAGAGTGAATTGAAGTATTGGAACAGACTGCTTCTCTTTCAGAGAAACGCATGTGAGTTTTTTCCTAATGCTTGTAAGTAGCTTCAGGCACTTTCAAAGGAAAGTGATTTTCTCTGAAAGGACAGCATTTAGAAACTGAAGCAACACTCCATTCACTTCGCACAGTGAATTGAAGTGTTGGAACAGACTGCTTCTCTTTCAGAGAAACGCATGTGAGTTTTTTGTGAATGCTTGAAAGTAGTTTAAGGCACTTTCAAAGGAAAGTGATTTTCTCTGAAAGGACAGAATTTAGAAAGTGATGCAACACTCCATTCACTTCGCACAGTGAATTGAAGTGTTGGAACAGACTGCTTCTCTTTCAGAGAAACGCATGTGAGTTTCTGGTGAATGCTTGTAAGAAGCTTCAGGCACTTTCAAAGGAAAGTGATTTTCTCTGAAAGGACAGCATTTAGAAACTGAAGCAACACTCCATTCACTTCGCACAGTGAATTGAAGTGTTGGAACAGACTGCTTCTCTTTCAGAGAAACGCATGTGAGTTTCTGGTGAATGCTTGTAAGAAGCTTAAGGCACTTTCAAAGGAAAGTGATTTTCTCTGAAAGGACAGCATTTAGAAACTGAAGGAACACTCCATTCACTTCGCACAGTGAATTGAAGTGTTGGAACAGACTGCTTCTCTTTCAGAGAAACGCATGTGAGTTTTTTGTGAATGCTTGAAAGTAGTTTAAGGCACTTTCAAAGAAAGTGATTTTCTCTGAAAGGACAGAATTTAGAACGTGATGCAACACTCCATTCACTTCGCACAGTGAATTGAAGTGTTGGAACAGACTGCTTCTCTTTCAGAGAAACGCATGTGAGTTTCTTCCTAATGCTTGTAAGTAGCTTAAGGCACTTTCAAAGGAAAGTGATTTTCTCTGAAAGGACAGCATTTAGAAAGTGAAGCAACACTCCATTCACTTCGCACAGTGAAATGAAGTGTTGGAACAGACTGCTTCACTTTCAGAGAAACGCATTAGTGTTTCTTGTGAATGCTTGCAAGTGGCTTAAGGCACTTTCAAAGGAAAGTGATTTTCTCTGAAAGGACAGCATTTAGAAAGTGAAGCAACACTCCATTCACTTCGCACAGTGAATTGAAGTGTTGGAACAGACTGCTTCTCTTTCCGAGAAACGCATGTGAGTTTCTTGTGAATTCTTGCAAGTTGCTTAAGGCACTTTCAAAGGAAAGTGATTTTCTCTAAAAGGACAGTATTTAGAAACTGAAGCAACACTCCATTCACTTCGCACAGTGAATTGAAGTGTTGGAACAGACTGCTTCTCTTTCAGAGAAACGCATGTGAGTTTTTTGTGAATGCTTGAAAGTAGTTTAAGGCACTTTCAAAGGAAAGTGATTTTCTCTGAAAGGACAGAATTTAGAAAGTGAAGCAACACTCCATTCACTTCGCACAGTGAATTGAAGTGTTTGAACAGTCTGCTTCTCTTTCAGAGAAACGCATGTGAGTTTCTTCCTAATGCTTGCAAGTAGCTTAAGGCACTTTCAAAGGAAAGTGATTTTCTCTGAAAGGACAGCATTTAGAAAGTGAAGCAACACTCCATTCACTTCGCACAGTGAATTGAAGTGTTGGAACAGACTGCTTCTCTTTCAGAGAAACGCATGTGAGTTTTTTGTGAATGCTTGAAAGTAGTTTAAGGCACTTTCAAAGGAAAGTGATTTTCTCTGAAAGGACAGAATTTAGAAAGTGATGCAACACTCCATTCACTTCGCACAGTGAATTGAAGTGTTGGAACAGACTGCTTCTCTTTCAGAGAAACGCATGAGAGTTTCTGGTGAATGCTTGTAAGAAGCTTAAGGCACTTTCAAAGGAAAGTGATTTTCTCTGAAAGGACAGCATTTAGAAAGTGAAGCAACACTCCATTCACTTCGCACAGTGAATTGAAGTGTTGGAACAGACTGCTTCTCTTTAAGAGAAACGCATGTGAGTTTTTTGTGAATGCTTGAAAGTAGTTTAAGGCACTTTCAAAGGAAAGTGATTTTCTCTGAAAGGACAGAATTTAGAAAGTGATGCAACACTTCATTCACTTCGCACAGTGAATTGAAGTGTTGGAACAGACTGCTTCTCTTTCAGAGAAACGCATGTGAGTTTCTTCCTAATGCTTGTAAGTAGCTTCAGGCACTTTCAAAGGAAAGTGATTTTCTCTGAAAGGACAGCATTTAGAAAGTGAAGCAACACTCCATTCCCTTCGTGCAGTGAATTGAAGTGTTGGAATAGAGTGCTTCTCTTTCATAGAAACGCATTAGTGTTTCTTGTGAATGCTTGCAAGTGGCTTAAGGCACTTTCAAAGGAAAGTGATTTTCTCTGAAAGGACAGGATTTAGAAAGTGAAGCAACACTCCATTCACTTTGTACAGTGAATTGAAGTGTTGGAACAGACTGCCTCTCTTTCAGAGAAATGCATGTGATTTTCTGTTGAATGCGTGTCAGTAGGTTAAGGCTCTTTCAAAGGAAAGTGATTTTCTCTGAAAGGACAGTATTTAGAAAGTAAAGCAACACTCCATTCACTTCGCACAGTGAATTGAAGTGTTGGAACAGACTGCTTCTCTTTCCGAGAAACGCATGTGAGTTTCTTGTGAATTCTTGCAAGTTGCTTCAGGCACTTTCATAGGAAAGTGATTTTCTCTGAAAGGACAGCATTTAGAAAGTGAAGCAACACTCCATTCACTTCGCACAGTGAATTGAAGTGTTGGAACAGACTGCTTCTCTTTCAGAGAAACGCATGTGAGTTTTTTGTGAATGCTTGAAAGTAGTTTAAGGCACTTTCAAAGGAAAGTGATTTTCTCTGAAAGGACAGAATTTAGAAAGTGATGCAACACTCCATTCACTTCGCACAGTGAATTGAATTGTTGGAACAGACTGCTTCTCTTTCAGAGAAACGCATGTGAGTTTCTTCCTAATGCTTGTAAGTAGCTTAAGGCACTTTCAAAGGAAAGTGATTTTCTCTGAAAGGACAGCATTTAGAAAGTGAAGCAACACTCCATTCACTTCGCACAGTGAAATGAAGTGTTGGAACAGACTGCTTCTCTTTCAGAGAAACGCATTAGTGTTTCTTGTGAATGCTTGCAAGTGGCTTAAGGCACTTTCAAAGGAAAGTGATTTTCTCTGAAAGGACAGCATTTAGAAAGTGAAGCAACACTCCATTCACTTCGCACAGTGAATTGAAGTGTTGGAACAGACTGCTTCTCTTTCCGAGAAACGCATGTGAGTTTCTTGTGAATTCTTGCAAGTTGCTTCAGGCACTTTCATAGGAAAGTGATTTTCTCTGAAAGGACAGCATTTAGAAAGTGAAGCAACACTCCATTCACTTCGCACAGTGAATTGAAGTGTTGGAACAGACTGCTTCTCTTTCAGAGAAACACATGTGAGTTTTTTGTGAATGATTGAAAGTAGTTTAAGGCACTTTCAAAGGAAAGTGATTTTCTCTGAAAGGACAGAATTTAGAAAGTGAAGCAACACTCCATTCACTTCGCACAGTGAATTGAAGTGTTGGAACAGTCTGCTTCTCTTTCAGAGAAACGCATGTGAGCTTCTTCCTAATGCTTGCAAGTAGCTTAAGGCACTTTCAAAGGAAAGTGATTTTCTCTGAAAGGACAGCATTTAGAAACTGAAGCAACACTCCATTCACTTCGCACAGTGAATTGAAGTGTTGGAACAGACTGCTTCTCTTTCAGAGAAACGCATGAGAGTTTCTGGTGAATGCTTGTAAGTTGCTTAAGGCACTTTCAAAGAAAGTGATTTTCTCTGAAAGGACAGCATTTAGAAAGTGAAGCAACACTCCATTCATTTCGCAGAGTGAATTGAAGTATTGGAATAGACTGCTTCTCTTTCAGAGAAACGCATGTGAGTTTCTGGTGAATGCTTGTAAGTAGCTTAAGGCACTTTCAAAGGAAAGTGATTTTCTCTGAAAGGACAGCATTTAGAAAGTGAAGCAACACTCCATTCACTTCGCACAGTGAATTGAAGTGTTGGAACAGACTGCTTCTCTTTAAGAGAAACGCATGTGAGTTTTTTGTGAATGCTTGAAAGTAGTTTAAGGCACTTTCAAAGGTAAGTGATTTTCTCTGAAAGGACAGAATTTAGAAAGTGATGCAACACTTCATTCACTTCGCACAGTGAATTGAAGTGTTGGAACAGACTGCTTCTCTTTCAGAGAAACGCATGTGAGTTTCTTCCTAATGCTTGTAAGTAGCTTCAGGCACTTTCAAAGGAAAGTGATTTTCTCTGAAAGGACAGCATTTAGAAAGTGAAGCAACACTCCATTCCCTTCGTGCAGTGAATTGAAGTGTTGGAATAGAGTGCTTCTCTTTCATAGAAACGCATTAGTGTTTCTTGTGAATGCTTGCAAGTGGCTTAAGGCACTTTCAAAGGAAAGTGATTTTCTCTGAAAGGACAGGATTTAGAAAGTGAAGCAACACTCCATTCACTTTGTACAGTGAATTGAAGTGTTGGAACAGACTGCCTCTCTTTCAGAGAAATGCATGTGAGTTTCTGTTGAATGCTTGTCAGTAGCTTAAGGCTCTTTCAAAGGAAAGTGATTTTCTCTGAAAGGACAGCATTTAGAAAGTAAAGCAACACTCCATTCACTTCGCACAGTGAATTGAAGTGTTGGAACAGACTGCTTCTCTTTCCGAGAAACGCATGTGAGTTTCTTGTGAATTCTTGCAAGTTGCTTCAGGCACTTTCATAGGAAAGTGATTTTCTCTGAAAGGACAGCATTTAGAAAGTGAAGCAACACTCCATTCACTTCGCACAGTGAATTGAAGTGTTGGAACAGACTGCTTCTCTTTCAGAGAAACGCATGTGAGTTTTTTGTGAATGCTTGAAAGTAGTTTAAGGCACTTTCAAAGGAAAGTGATTTTCTCTGAAAGGACAGAATTTAGAAAGTGAAGCAACACTCCATTCACTTCGCACAGTGAATTGAAGTGTTGGAACAGTCTGCTTCTCTTTCAGAGAAACGCATGTGAGCTTCTTCCTAATGCTTGCAAGTAGCTTAAGGCACTTTCAAAGGAAAGTGATTTTCTCTGAAAGGACAGCATTTAGAAAGTGAAGCAACACTCCATTCACTTCGCACAGTGAATAGAAGTGTTGGAACAGACTGCTTCTCTTTCAGAGAAACGCATGTGAGTTTCTGGTGAATGCTTGTAAGTAGCTTAAGGCACTTTCAAAGGAAAGTGATTTTCTCTGAAAGGACAGCATTTAGAAAGTGAAGCAACACTCCATTCACTTCGCAGAGTGAATTGAAGTATTGGAACAGACTGCTTCTCTTTCAGAGAAACGCATGTGAGTTTCTTCCTAATGCTTGTAAGTAGCTTCAGGCACTTTCAAAGGAAAGTGATTTTCTCTGAAAGGACAGCATTTAGAAACTGAAGCAACACTCCATTCACTTCGCACAGTGAATTGAAGTGTTGGAACAGACTGCTTCTCTTTCAGAGAAACGCATGTGAGTTTTTTGTGAATGCTTGAAAGTAGTTTAAGGCACTTTCAAAGGAAAGTGATTTTCTCTGAAAGGACAGAATTTAGAAAGTGATGCAACACTCCATTCACTTCGCACAGTGAATTGAAGTGTTGGAACAGACTGCTTCTCTTTCAGAGAAACGCATGTGAGTTTCTGGTGAATGCTTGTAAGAAGCTTAAGGCACTTTCAAAGGAAAGTGATTTTCTCTGAAAGGACAGCATTTAGAAACTGAAGCAACACTCCATTCACTTCGCACAGTGAATTGAAGTGTTGGAACAGACTGCTTCTCTTTCAGAGAAACGCATGTGAGTTTCTGGTGAATGCTTGTAAGAAGCTTAAGGCACTTTCAAAGGAAAGTGATTTTCTCTGAAAGGACAGCATTAGAAACTGAAGGAACACTCCATTCACTTCGCACAGTGAATTGAAGTGTTGGAACAGACTGCTTCTCTTTCAGAGAAACGCATGTGAGTTTTTTGTGAATGCTTGAAAGTAGTTTAAGGCACTTTCAAAGAAAGTGATTTTCTCTGAAAGGACAGAATTTAGAACGTGATGCAACACTCCATTCACTTCGCACAGTGAATTGAAGTGTTGGAACAGACTGCTTCTCTTTCAGAGAAACGCATGTGAGTTTCTTCCTAATGCTTGTAAGTAGCTTAAGGCACTTTAAAAGGAAAGTGATTTTCTCTGAAAGGACAGCATTTAGAAAGTGAAGCAACACTCCATTCACTTCGCACAGTGAAATGAAGTGTTGGAACAGACTGCTTCACTTTCAGAGAAACGCATTAGTGTTTCTTGTGAATGCTTGCAAGTGGCTTAAGGCACTTTCAAAGGAAAGTGATTTTCTCCGAAAGGACAGCATTTAGAAAGTGAAGCAACACTCCATTCACTTCGCACAGTGAATTGAAGTGTTGGAACAGACTGCTTCTCTTTCCGAGAAACGCATGTGAGTTTCTTCCTAATGCTTGCAAGTAGCTTAAGGCACTTTCAAAGGAAAGTGATTTTCTCTAAAAGGACAGCATTTAGAAACTGAAGCAACACTCCATTCACTTCGCACAGTGAATTGAAGTGTTGGAACAGACTGCTTCTCTTTCAGAGAAACGCATGTGAGTTTTTTGTGAATGCTTGAAAGTAGTTTAAGGCACTTTCAAAGGAAAGTGATTTTCTCTGAAAGGACAGAATTTAGAAAGTGAAGCAACACTCCATTCACTTCGCACAGTGAATTGAAGTGTTTGAACAGTCTGCTTCTCTTTCAGAGAAACGCATGTGAGTTTCTTCCTAATGCTTGCAAGTAGCTTAAGGCACTTTCAAAGGAAAGTGATTTTCTCTGAAAGGACAGCATTTAGAAAGTGAAGCAACACTCCATTCACTTCGCACAGTGAATTGAAGTGTTGGAACAGACTGCTTCTCTTTCAGAGAAACGCATGTGAGTTTTTTGTGAATGCTTGAAAGTAGTTTAAGGCACTTTCAAAGGAAAGTGATTTTCTCTGAAAGGACAGAATTTAGAAAGTGATGCAACACTCCATTCACTTCGCACAGTGAATTGAAGTGTTGGAACAGACTGCTTCTCTTTCAGAGAAACGCATGTGAGTTTCAGATGAATGCTTGTAAGAAGCTTAAGGCACTTTCAAAGGAAAGTGATTTTCTCTGAAAGGACAGCATTTAGAAACTGAAGCAACACTCCATTCACTTCGCACAGTGAATTGAAGTGTTGGAACAGACTGCTTCTCTTTCAGAGAAACGCATGTGAGTTTTTTGTGAATGCTTGAAAGTAGTTTGAGGCACTTTCAAAGGAAAGTGATTTTCTCTTAAAGGACAGAATTTAGAAAGTGATGCAACACTCCATTCACTTCGCACAGTGAATTGAATTGTTGGAACAGACTGCTTCTCTTTCAGAGAAACGCATGTGAGTTTCTTCCTAATGCTTGTAAGTAGCTTAAGGCACTTTCAAAGGAAAGTGATTTTCTCTGAAAGGACAGCATTTAGAAAGTGAAGCAACACTCCATTCACTTCGCACAGTGAAATGAAGTGTTGGAACAGACTGCTTCTCTTTCAGAGAAACGCATTAGTGTTTCTTGTGAATGCTTGCAAGTGGCTTAAGGCACTTTCAAAGGAAAGTGATTTTCTCTGAAAGGACAGCATTTAGAAAGTGAAGCAACACTCCATTCACTTCGCACAGTGAATTGAAGTGTTGGAACAGACTGCTTCTCTTTCAGAGAAGCGCATGTGAGTTTCTTGTGAATTCTTGCAAGTTGCTTCAGGCACTTTCATAGGAAAGTGATTTTCTCTGAAAGGACAGCATTTAGAAAGTGAAGCAACACTCCATTCACTTCGCACAGTGAATTGAAGTGTTGGAATAGACTGCTTCTCTTTCAGAGAAACACATGTGAGTTTTTTGTGAATGATTGAAAGTAGTTTAAGGCACTTTCAAAGGAAAGTGATTTTCTCTGAAAGGACAGAATTTAGAAAGTGAAGCAACACTCCATTCACTTCGCACAGTGAATTGAAGTGTTGGAACAGTCTGCTTCTCTTTCAGAGAAACGCATGTGAGCTTCTTCCTAATGCTTGCAAGTAGCTTAAGGCACTTTCAAAGGAAAGTGATTTTCTCTGAAAGGACAGCATTTAGAAACTGAAGCAACACTCCATTCACTTCGCACAGTGAATTGAAGTGTTGGAACAGTCTGCTTCTCTTTCAGAGAAGCGCATGTGAGTTTCTTCCTAATGCTTGCAAGTAGCTTAAGGCACTTTCAAAGGAAAGTGATTTTCTCTGAAAGGACAGCATTTAGAAAGTGAAGCAACACTCCATTCACTTCGCACAGTGAATTGAAGTGTTGGAACAGACTGCTTCTCTTTCAGAGAAACGCATGAGAGTTTCTGGTGAATGCTTGTAAGTTGCTTAAGGCACTTTCAAAGAAAGTGATTTTCTCTGAAAGGACAGCATTTAGAAAGTGAAGCAACACTCCATTCACTTCGCATAGTGAATTGAAGTATTGGAATAGACTGCTTCTCTTTCAGAGAAACGC
Organism: Myodes glareolus; assembly: GCF_982192425.1. Classification (NCBI taxonomy): domain Eukaryota; kingdom Metazoa; phylum Chordata; class Mammalia; order Rodentia; family Cricetidae; genus Myodes; species Myodes glareolus. Next base: position 2,617,481 of record NW_028263213.1, read on the forward strand.
ATGTGAGTTTCTGGTGAATGCTTGTAAGTAGCTTAAGGCACTTTCAAAGGAAAGTGATTTTCTCTGAAAGGACAGCATTTAGAAAGTGAAGCAACACTCCATTCACTTCGCACAGTGAATTGAAGTGTTGCAACAGACTGCTTCTCTTTAAGAGAAACGCATGTGAGTTTTTTGTGAATGCTTGAAAGTAGTTTAAGGCACTTCCAAAGGAAAGTGATTTTCTCTGAAAGGACAGAATTTAGAAAGTGATGCAACACTTCATTCACTTCGCACAGTGAATTGAAGTGTTGGAACAGACTGCTTCTCTTTCAGAGAAACGCATGTGAGTTTCTTCCTAATGCTTGTAAGTAGCCTCAGGCACTTTCAAAGGAAAGTGATTTTCTCTGAAAGGACAGCATTTAGAAAGTGAAGCAACACTCCATTCACTTCGCACAGTGAATTGAAGTGTTGGAATAGAGTGCTTCTCTTTCATAGAAACGCATTAGTGTTTCTTGTGAATGCTTGCAAGTGGCTTAAGGCACTTTCAAAGGAAAGTGATTTTCTCTGAAAGGACAGGATTTAGAAAGTGAAGCAACACTCCATTCACTTTGTACAGTGAATTGAAGTGTTGGAACAGACTGCCTCTCTTTCAGAGAAATGCATGTGAGTTTCTGTTGAATGCTTGTCAGTAGCTTAAGGCTCTTTCAAAGGAAAGTGATTTTCTCTGAAAGGACAGCATTTAGAAAGTAAAGCAACACTCCATTCACTTCGCACAGTGAATTGAAGTGTTGGAACAGACTGCTTCTCTTTATGAGAAACGCATGTGAGTTTCTTGTGAATTCTTGCAAGTTGCTTCTGGCACTTTCATAGGAAAGTGATTTTCTCTGAAAGGACAGCATTTAGAAAGTGAAGCAACACTCCATTCACTTCGCACAGTGAATTGAAGTGTTGGAACAGACTTCTTCTCTTTCAGAGAAACGCATGTGAGTTTTTTGTGAATGCTTGAAAGTAGTTTAAGGCACTTTCAAAGGAAAGTGATTTTCTCTGAAAGGACAGAATTTAGAAAGTGAAGCAACACTCCATTCACTTCGCACAGTGAATTGAAGTGTTGGAACAGTCTGCTTCTCTTTCAGAGAAACGCATGTGAGCTTCTTCCTAATGCTTGCAAGTAGCTTAAGGCACTTTCAAAGGAAAGTGATTTTCTCTGAAAGGACAGCATTTAGAAAGTGAAGCAACACTCCATTCACTTCGCACAGTGAATAGAAGTGTTGGAACAGACTGCTTCTCTTTCAGAGAAACGCATGTGAGTTTCTTGTGAATTCTTGCAAGTTGCTTAAGGCACTTTCAAAGGAAAGTGATTTTCTCTGAAAGGACAGCATTTAGAAACTGAAGCAACACTCCATTCACTTCGCACAGTGAATTGAAGTGTTGGAACAGACTGCTTCTCTTTCAGAGAAACGCATGTGAGTTTTTTGTGAATGCTTGAAAGTAGTTTAAGGCACTTTCAAAGGAAAGTGATTTTCTCTGAAAGGACAGAATTTAGAAAGTGAAGCAACACTCCATTCACTTCGCACAGTGAATTGAAGTGTTTGAACAGTCTGCTTCTCTTTCAGAGAAACGCATGTGAGTTTCTTCCTAATGCTTGCAAGTAGCTTAAGGCACTTTCAAAGGAAAGTGATTTTCTCTGAAAGGACAGCATTTAGAAAGTGAAGCAACACTCCATTCACTTCGCACAGTGAATTGAAGTGTTGGAACAGACTGCTTCTCTTTCAGAGAAACGCATGTGAGTTTCTGGTGAATGCTTGTAAGTAGCTTAAGGTACTTTCAAAGGAAAGTGATTTTCTCTGAAAGGACAGCATTTAGAAAGTGAAGCAACACTCCATTCACTTCGCAGAGTGAATTGAAGTATTGGAACAGACTTCTTCTCTTTCAGAGAAACGCATGTGAGTTTCTTCCTAATGCTTGTAAGTAGCTTCAGGCACTTTCAAAGGAAAGTGATTTTCTCTGAAAGGACAGCATTTAGAAACTGAAGCAACACTCCATTCACTTCGCACAGTGAATTGAAGTGTTGGAACAGACTGCTTCTCTTTCAGAGAAACGCATGTGAGTTTTTTGTGAATGCTTGAAAGTAGTTTAAGGCACTTTCAAAGGAAAGTGATTTTCTCTGAAAGGACAGAATTTAGAAAGTGATGCAACACTCCATTCACTTCGCACAGTGAATTGAAGTGTTGGAACAGACTGCTTCTCTATCAGAGAAACGCATGTGAGTTTCTGGTGAATGCTTGTAAGAAGCTTAAGGCACTTTCAAAGGAAAGTGATTTTCTCTGAAAGGACAGCATTTAGAAAGTGAAGCAACACTCCATTCACTTCGCACAGTGAATTGAAGTGTTGGAACAGACTGCTTCTCTTTCAGAGAAACGCATGTGAGTTTTTTGTGAATGCTTGAAAGTAGTTTAAGGCACTTTCAAAGGAAAGTGATTTTCTCTGAAAGGACAGAATTTAGAAAATGATGCAACACTCCATTCACTTCGCACAGTGAATTGAATTGTTGGAACAGACTGCTTCTCTTTCAGAGAAACGCATGTGAGTTTCTTCCTAATGCTTGTAAGTAGCTTAAGGCACTTTCAAAGGAAAGTGATTTTCTCTGAAAGGACAGCATTTAGAAAGTGAAGCAACACTCCATTCACTTCGCACAGTGAAATGAAGTGTTGGAACAGACTGCTTCTCTTTCAGAGAAACGCATTAGTGTTTCTTGTGAATGCTTGCAAGTGGCTTAAGGCACTTTCAAAGGAAAGTGATTTTCTCTGAAAGGACAGCATTTAGAAAGTGAAGCAACACTCCATTCACTTCGCACAGTGAATTGAAGTGTTGGAACAGACTGCTTCTCTTTCCGAGAAACGCATGTGAGTTTCTTGTGAATTCTTGCAAGTTGCTTCAGGCACTTTCATAGGAAAGTGATTTTCTCTGAAAGGACAGCATTTAGAAAGTGAAGCAACACTCCATTCACTTCGCACAGTGAATTGAAGTGTTGGAACAGACTGCTTCTCTTTCAGAGAAACGCATGTGAGTTTTTTGTGAATGATTGAAAGTAGTTTAAGGCACTTTCAAAGGAAAGTGATTTTCTCTGAAAGGACAGAATTTAGAAAGTGAAGCAACACTCCATTCACTTCGCACAGTGAATTGAAGTGTTGGAACAGTCTGCTTCTCTTTCAGAGAAACGCATGTGATCTTCTTCCTAATGCTTGCAAGTAGCTTAAGGCACTTTCAAAGGAAAGTGATTTTCTCTGAAAGGACAGCATTTAGAAAGTGAAGCAACACTCCATTCACTTCGCACAGTGAATTGAAGTGTTGGAACAGACTGCTTCTCTTTCAGAGAAACGCATGTGAGTTTCTTGTGAATTCTTGCAAGTTGCTTAAGGCACTTTCAAAGGAAAGTGATTTTCTCTGAAAGGATAGCATTTAGAAAGTGAAGCAAGACTCCATTCACTTCGCAGAGTGAATTGAAGTATTGGAATAGACTGCTTCTCTTTCAGAGAAACGCATGTGAGTTTCTGGTGAATGCTTGTAAGTAGCTTAAGGCACTTTCAAAGGAAAGTGATTTTCTCTGAAAGGACAGCATTTAGAAAGTGAAGCAACACTCCATTCACTTCGCACAGTGAATTGAAGTGTTGGAACAGACTGCTTCTCTTTCAGAGAAACGCATGTGAGTTTCTTCCTAATGCTTGTAAGTAGCTTCAGGCACTTTCAAAGGAAAGTGATTTTCTCTGAAAGGACAGCATTTAGAAAGTGAAGCAACACTCCATTCCCTTCGTGCAGTGAATTGAAGTGTTGGAATAGAGTGCTTCTCTTTCATAGAAACGCATTAGTGTTTCTTGTGAATGCTTGCAAGTGGCTTAAGGCACTTTCAAAGGAAAGTGATTTTCTCTGAAAGAACAGGATTTAGAAAGTGAAGCAACACTCCATTCACTTTGTACAGTGAATTGAAGTGTTGGAACAGACTGCCTCTCTTTCAGAGAAATGCATGTGAGTTTCTGTTGAATGCTTGTCAGTAGCTTAAGGCTCTTTCAAAGGAAAGTGATTTTCTCTGAAAGGACAGCATTTAGAAAGTAAAGCAACACTCCATTCCCTTCGCGGAATGAATTGAAGTGTTGGCACAGACTGCTTCTCTTTCATAGAAACGCATTAGTGTTTCTTGTGAATGCTTGTAAGAAGCTTAAGGCACTTTCAAAGGAAAGTGATTTTCTCTGAAAGGACAGCATTTAGAAAGTGAAGCAACACTCCATTCACTTCGCACAGTGAATTGAAGTGTTGGAACAGACTGCTTCTCTTTCAGAGAAACGCATGTGAGCTTCTGGTGAATGCTTGTAAGAAGCTTAAGGCACTTTCAAAGGAAAGTGATTTTCTCTGAAAGGACAGCATTTAGAAAGTGAAGCAACACTCCATTCACTTCGCACAGTGAATTGAAGTGTTGGAACAGAGTGCTTCTCTTTCATAGAAACGCATTAGTGTTTCTTGTGAATGCTTGCAAGTGGCTTAAGGCACTTTCAAAGGAAAGTGATTTTCTCTGAAAGGACAGTATCTAGAAAGTGAAGCAACACTCCATTCACTTCGCACAGTGAATTGAAGTGTTGGAACAGACTGCTTCTCTTTCCGAGAAACGCATGTGAGTTTCTTGTGAATTCTTGCAAGTTGCTTCAGGCACTTTCATAGGAAAGTGATTTTCTCTGAAAGGACAGCATTTAGAAAGTGAAGCAACACTCCATTCACTTCGCACAGTGAATTGAAGTGTTGGAACAGACTGCTTCTCTTTCAGAGAAACGCATGTGAGTTTTTTGTGAATGCTTGAAAGTAGTTTAAGGCACTTTCAAAGGAAAGTGATTTTCTCTGAAAGGACAGAATTTAGAAAGTGAAGCAACACTCCATTCACTTCGCACAGTGAATTGAAGTGTTGGAACAGTCTGCTTCTCTTTCAGTGAAACGCATGTGAGCTTCTTCCTAATGCTTGTAGGTATCTTAAGGCACTTTCAAAGGAAAGTGATTTTCTCTGAACGGACAGCATTTAGAAAGTGAAGCAACACTCCATTCACTTCACACAGTGAATAGAAGTGTTGGAACAGACTGCTTCTCTTTCAGAGAAACGCAAGTGAGTTTCTTGTGAATGCTTGCAAGTTCCTTAAGGCACTTTCAAAGGAAAGTGATTTTCTCTGAAAGGACAGCATTTAGAAAGTGAAGCAACACTCCATTCACTTTGTACAGTGAATTGAAGTGTTGGAACAGACTGCCTCTCTTTCAGAGAAATGCATGTGAGTTTCTGTTGAATGCTTGTCAGTAGCTTAAGGATCTTTCAAAGGAAAGTGATTTTCTCTGAAAGGACAGCATTTAGAAAGTGAAGCAACACTCCATTCCCTTCGCGCAATTTATTGAAGTGTTGGAACAGACTGCTTCTCTTTCATAGAAACGCATTAGTGTTTCTTGTGAATGCTTGTAAGAAGCTTAAGGCACTTTCAAAGGAAAGTGATTTTCTCTGAAAGGACAGCATTTAGAAAGTGAAGCAACACTCCATTCACTTCGCACAGTGAATTGAAGTGTTGGAACAGACTGCTTCTCTTTCCGAGAAACGCATGTGAGTTTCTTGTGAATTCTTGCAAGTTGCTTAAGGCACGTTCAAAGAAAAGTGATTTTCTCTGAAAGGACAGTATTTAGAAAGTGAAGCAACACTCCATTCACTTCGCACAGTGAATTGAAGTGTTGGAACAGACTGCTTCTCTTTCAGAGAAACGCATGTGAGTTTTTTGTGAATGCTTGAAAGTAGTTTAAGGCACTTCAAAGGAAAGTGATTTTCTCTGAAAGGAGAGCATTTAGAAAGTGAAGCAACACTCCATTCACTTCGCACAGTGAATTGAAGTGTTGGAACAGACTGCTTCTCTTTCCGAGAAACGCATGTGAGTTTCTTGTGAATTCTTGCAAGTTGCTTCAGGCACTTTCAAAGGAAAGTGATTTTCTCTGAAAGGACAGCATTTAGAAAGTGAAGCAACACTCCATTCACTTCGCACAGTGAATTGAAGTGTTGGAACAGACTGCTTCTCTTTCAGAGAAACGCATGTGAGTTTTTTGTGAATGCTTGAAAGTAGTTTAAGGCACTTTCAAAGGAAAGTGATTTTCTCTGAAAGGACAGAATTTAGAAAGTGAAGCAACACTCCATTCACTTCGCACAGTGAATTGAAGTGTTGGAACAGTCTGCTTCTCTTTCAGAGAAACGCATGTCAGCTTCTTCCTAATGCTTGCAAGTAGGTTAAGGCACTTTCAAAGGAAAGTGATTTTCTCTGAAAGGACAGCATTTAGAAAGTGAAGCAACACTCCATTCACTTCGCACAGTGAATTGAAGTGTTGGAACAGACTGCTTCTCTTTCAGAGAAACGCATGTGAGTTTCTTGTGAATTCTTGCAAGTTGCTTAAGGCACTTTCAAAGGAAAGTGATTTTCTCTGAAAGGACAGCATTTAGAAACTGAAGCAACACTCCATTCACTTCGCACAGTGAATTGAAGTGTTGGAACAGACTGCTTCTCTTTCAGAGAAACGCATGTGAGTTTCTGGTGAATGCCTGTAAGAAGCTTAAGGCACTTTCAAAGGAAAGTGATTTTCTCTGAAAGGACAGCATTTAGAAACTGAAGCAACACTCCATTCACTTCGCACAGTGAATTGAAGTGTTGGAACAGACTGCTTCTCTTTCAGAGAAACGCATGTGAGTTTCTTCCTAATGCTTGCAAGTAGCTTAAGGCACTTTCAAAGGAAAGTGATTTTCTCTGAAAGGACAGCATTTAGAAAGTGAAGCAACACTCCATTCACTTCGCACAGTGAAATGAAGTATTGGAACAGACTGCTTCTCTTTCAGAGAAATGCATTAGTGTTTCTTGTGAATGCTTGCAAGTGGCTTAAGGCACTTTCAAAGGAAAGTGATTTTCTCTGAAAGGACAGCATTTAGAAAGTGAAGCAACACTCCATTCACTTCGCACAGTGAATTGAAGTGTTGGAACAGACTGCTTCTCTTTCAGAGAAACGCATGTGAGTTTTTTGTGAATGCTTGAAAGTAGTTTAAGGCACTTTCAAAGGAAAGTGATTTTCTCTGAAAGGACAGAATTTAGAAAGTGAAGCAACACTCCATTCACTTCGCACAGTGAATTGAAGTGTTGGAACAGTCTGCTTCTCTTTCAGTGAAACGCATGTGAGCTTCTTCCTAATGCTTGTAGGTATCTTAAGGCACTTTCAAAGGAAAGTGATTTTCTCTGAACGGACAGCATTTAGAAAGTGAAGCAACACTCCATTCACTTCACACAGTGAATAGAAGTGTTGGAACAGACTGCTTCTCTTTCAGAGAAACGCAAGTGAGTTTCTTGTGAATGCTTGCAAGTTCCTTAAGGCACTTTCAAAGGAAAGTGATTTTCTCTGAAAGGACAGCATTTAGAAAGTGAAGCAACACTCCATTCACTTTGTACAGTGAATTGAAGTGTTGGAACAGACTGCCTCTCTTTCAGAGAAATGCATGTGAGTTTCTGTTGAATGCTTGTCAGTAGCTTAAGGATCTTTCAAAGGAAAGTGATTTTCTCTGAAAGGACAGCATTTAGAAAGTGAAGCAACACTCCATTCCCTTCGCGCAATTTATTGAAGTGTTGGAACAGACTGCTTCTCTTTCAGAGAAACGCATTAGTGTTTCTTGTGAATGCTTGTAAGAAGCTTAAGGCACTTTCAAAGGAAAGTGATTTTCTCTGAAAGGACAGCATTTAGAAAGTGAAGCAACACTCCATTCACTTCGCACAGTGAATTGAAGTGTTGGAACAGACTGCTTCTCTTTCCGAGAAACGCATGTGAGTTTCTTGTGAATTCTTGCAAGTTGCTTAAGGCACTTTCAAAGAAAAGTGATTTTCTCTGAAAGGACAGTATTTAGAAAGTGAAGCAACACTCCATTCACTTCGCACAGTGAATTGAAGTGTTGGAACAGACTGCTTCTCTTTCAGAGAAACGCATGTGAGTTTTTTGTGAATGCTTGAAAGTAGTTTAAGGCACTTCAAAGGAAAGTGATTTTCTCTGAAAGGAGAGCATTTAGAAAGTGAAGCAACACTCCATTCACTTCGCACAGTGAATTGAAGTGTTGGAACAGACTGCTTCTCTTTCCGAGAAACGCATGTGAGTTTCTTGTGAATTCTTGCAAGTTGCTTCAGGCACTTTCAAAGGAAAGTGATTTTCTCTGAAAGGACAGCATTTAGAAAGTGAAGCAACACTCCATTCACTTCGCACAGTGAATTGAAGTGTTGGAACAGACTGCTTCTCTTTCAGAGAAACGCATGTGAGTTTTTTGTGAATGCTTGAAAGTAGTTTAAGGCACTTTCAAAGGAAAGTGATTTTCTCTGAAAGGACAGAATTTAGAAAGTGAAGCAACACTCCATTCACTTCGCACAGTGAATTGAAGTGTTGGAACAGTCTGCTTCTCTTTCAGAGAAACGCATGTCAGCTTCTTCCTAATGCTTGCAAGTAGGTTAAGGCACTTTCAAAGGAAAGTGATTTTCTCTGAAAGGACAGCATTTAGAAAGTGAAGCAACACTCCATTCACTTCGCACAGTGAATTGAAGTGTTGGAACAGACTGCTTCTCTTTCAGAGAAACGCATGTGAGTTTCTTGTGAATTCTTGCAAGTTGCTTAAGGCACTTTCAAAGGAAAGTGATTTTCTCTGAAAGGACAGCATTTAGAAACTGAAGCAACACTCCATTCACTTCGCACAGTGAATTGAAGTGTTGGAACAGACTGCTTCTCTTTCACAGAAACGCATGTGAGTTTCTGGTGAATGCCTGTAAGAAGCTTAAGGCACTTTCAAAGGAAAGTGATTTTCTCTGAAAGGACAGCATTTAGAAACTGAAGCAACACTCCATTCACTTCGCACAGTGAATTGAAGTGTTGGAACAGACTGCTTCTCTTTCAGAGAAACGCATGTGAGTTTCTTCCTAATGCTTGCAAGTAGCTTAAGGCACTTTCAAAGGAAAGTGATTTTCTCTGAAAGGACAGCATTTAGAAAGTGAAGCAACACTCCATTCACTTCGCACAGTGAAATGAAGTATTGGAACAGACTGCTTCTCTTTCAGAGAAATGCATTAGTGTTTCTTGTGAATGCTTGCAAGTGGCTTAAGGCACTTTCAAAGGAAAGTGATTTTCTCTGAAAGGACAGCATTTAGAAAGTGAAGCAACACTCCATTCACTTCGCACAGTGAATTGAAGTGTTGGAACAGACTGCTTCTCTTTCCGAGAAACGCATGTGAGTTTCTTGTGAATTCTTGCAAGTTGCTTCAGGCACTTTCATAGGAAAGTGATTTTCTATGAAAGGACAGCATTTAGAAAGTGAAGCAACACTCCATTCACTTCGCACAGTGAATTGAAGTGTTGGAACAGACTGCTTCTCTTTCAGAGAAACGCATGTGAGTTTTTTGTGAATGCTTGAAAGTAGTTTAAGGCACTTTCAAAGGAAAGTGATTTTCTCTGAAAGGACAGAATTTAGAAAGTGAAGCAACACTCCATTCACTTCGCACAGTGAATTGAAGTGTTGGAACAGTCTGCTTCTCTTTCAGTGAAACGCATGTGAGCTTCTTCCTAATGCTTGCAAGTAGCTTAAGGCACTTTCAAAGGAAAGTGATTTTCTCTGAAAGGACAGCATTTAGAAAGTGAAGCAACACTCCATTCACTTCACACAGTGAATAGAAGTGTTGGAACAGACTGCTTCTCTTTCAGAGAAACGCATGTGAGTTTCTTGTGAATGCTTGCAAGTTGCTTAAGGCACTTTCAAAGGAAAGTGATTTTCTCTGAAAGGACAGCATTTAGAAACTGAAGCAACACTCCATTCACTTCGCACAGTGAATTGAAGTGTTGGAACAGACTGCTTCTCTTTCAGAGAAACGCATGTGAGTTTCTGGTGAATGCCTGTAAGAAGCTTAAGGCACTCTCAAAGGAAAGTGATTTTCTCTGAAAGGACAGCATTTAGAAACTGAAGCAACACTCCATTCACTTCGCACAGTGAATTGAAGTGTTGGAACAGACTGCTTCTCTTTCAGAGAAACGCATGTGAGTTTTTTGTGAATGCTTGAAAGTAGTTTAAGGCACTTTCAAAGGAAAGTGATTTTCTCTGAAAGGACAGAATTTAGAAAGTGATGCAACAGGCCATTCACTTCCCACAGTGAATTGAAGTGTTGGAACAGACTGCTTCTCTTTCAGAGAAACGCATGTGAGTTTCTTCCTAATGCTTGTAAGTAGCTTAAGGCACTTTCAAAGGAAAGTGATTTTCTCTGAAAGGACAGCATTTAGAAAGTGAAGCAACACTCCATTCACTTCGCACAGTGAAATGAAGTGTTGGAACAGACTGCTTCTCTTTCAGAGAAACGCATTAGTGTTTCTTGTGAATGCTTGCAAGTGGCTTAAGGCACTTTCAAAGGAAAGTGATTTTCTCTGAAAGGACAGCATTTAGAAAGTGAAGCAACACTCCATTCACTTCGCACAGTGAATTGAAGTGTTGGAACAGACTGCTTCTCTTTCAGAGAAACGCATGTGAGTTTCTTGTGAATTCTTGCAAGTTGCTTCAGGCACTTTCATAGGAAAGTGATTTTCTCTGAAAGGACAGCATTTAGAAAGTGAAGCAACACTCCATTCACTTCGCACAGTGAATTGAAGTGTTGGAACAGACTGCTTCTCTTTCAGAGAAACGCATGTGAGTTTTTTGTGAATGCTTGAAAGTAGTTTAAGGCACTTTCAAAGGAAAGTGATTTTCTCTGAAAGGACAGAATTTAGAAAGTGAAGCAACACTCCATTCACTTCGCACAGTGAATTGAAGTGTTGGAACAGTCTGCTTCTCTTTCAGTGAAACGCATGTGAGCTTCTTCCTAATGCTTGCAAGTAGCTTAAGGCACTTTCAAAGGAAAGTGATTTTCTCTGAAAGGACAGCATTTAGAAAGTGAAGCAACACTCCATTCACTTCACACAGTGAATAGAAGTGTTGGAACAGACTGCTTCTCTGTCAGAGAAACGCATGTGAGTTTCTTGTGAATGCTTGCAAGTTGCTTAAGGCACTTTCAAAGGAAAGTGATTTTCTCTGAAAGGACAGCATTTAGAAAGTGAAGCAACACTCCATTCACTTCGCAGAGTGAATTGAAGTATTGGAATAGACGGCTTCTCTTTCAGAGAAACGCAAGTGAGTTTCTGGTGAATGCTTGTAAGTAGCTTAAGGCACTTTCAAAGGAAAGTGATTTTCTCTGAAAGGACAGCATTTAGAAAGTGAAGCAACACTCCATTCACTACGCACAGTGAATTGAAGTGTTGGAACAGACTGCTTCTCTTTAAGAGAAACGCATGTGAGTTTTTTGTGAATGCTTGAAAGTAGTTTAAGGCACTTTCAAAGGAAAGTGATTTTCTCTGAAAGGACAGAATTTAGAAAGTGATGCAACACTTCATTCACTTCGCACAGTGAATTGAAGTGTTGGAACAGACTGCTTCTCTTTCAGAGAAACGCATGTGAGTTTCTTCCTAATGCTTGTAAGTAGCTTCAGGCACTTTCAAAGGAAAGTGATTTTCTCTGAAAGGACAGCATTTAGAAAGTGAAGCAACACTCCATTCCCTTCGTGCAGTGAATTGAAGTGTTGGAATAGAGTGCTTCTCTTTCATAGAAACACATTAGTGTTTTTTTGTGAATGCTTGCAAGTGGCTTAAGGCACTTTCAAAGGAAAGTGATTTTCTCTGAAAGGACAGGATTTAGAAAGTGAAGCAACACTCCATTCACTTTGTACAGTGAATTGAAGTGTTGGAACAGACTGCCTCTCTTTCAGAGAAATGCATGTGAGTTTCTGTTGAATGCTTGTCAGTAGCTTAAGGCTCTTTCAAAGGAAAGTGATTTTCTCTGAAAGGACAGCATTTAGAAAGTAAAGCAACACTCCATTCACTTCGCACAGTGAATTGAAGTGTTGGAACAGACTGCTTCTCTTTCCGAGAAACGCATGTGAGTTTCTTGTGAATTCTTGCAAGTTGCTTCAGGCACTTTCATAGGAAAGTGATTTTCTCTGAAAGGACAGCATTTAGAAAGTGAAGCAACACTCCATTCACTTCGCACAGTGAATTGAAGTGTTGGAACAGACTGCTTCTCTTTCAGAGAAACGCATGTGAGTTTTTTGTGAATGCTTGAAAGTAGTTTAAGGCACTTTCAAAGGAAAGTGATTTTCTCTGAAAGGACAGAATTTAGAAAGTGAAGCAACACTCCATTCACTTCGCACAGTGAATTGAAGTGTTGGAACAGTCTGCTTCTCTTTCAGAGAAACGCATGTGAGCTTCTTCCTAATGCTTGCAAGTAGCTTAAGGCACTTTCAAAGGAAAGTGATTTTCTCTGAAAGGACAGCATTTAGAAAGTGAAGCAACACTCCATTCACTTCGCACAGTGAATAGAAGTGTTGGAACAGACTGCTTCTCTTTCAGAGAAACGCATGTGAGTTTCTTGTGAATTCTTGCAAGTTGCTTAAGGCACTTTCAAAGGAAAGTGATTTTCTCTGAAAGGACAGCATTTAGAAAGTGAAGCAACACTCCATTCACTTCGCACAGTGAATTGAAATGTTGGAACAGACTGCTTCTCTTTCAGAGAAACGCATGTGAGTTTTTTGTGAATGCTTGAAAGTAGTTTAAGGCACTTTCAAAGGAAAGTGATTTTCTCTGAAAGGACAGAATTTAGAAAGTGAAGCAACACTCCATTCACTTCGCACAGTGAATTGAAGTGTTTGAACAGTCTGCTTCTCTTTCAGAGAAACGCATGTGAGTTTCTTCCTAATGCTTGCAAGTAGCTTAAGGCACTTTCAAAGGAAAGTGATTTTCTCTGAAAGGACAGCATTTAGAAAGTGAAGCAACACTCCATTCACTTCGCACAGTGAATTGAAGTGTTGGAACAGACTGCTTCTCTTTCAGAGAAACGCATGTGAGTTTCTGGTGAATGCTTGTAAGTAGCTTAAGGTACTTTCAAAGGAAAGTGATTTTCTCTGAAAGGACAGCATTTAGAAAGTGAAGCAACACTCCATTCACTTCGCAGAGTGAATTGAAGTATTGGAACAGACTTCTTCTCTTTCAGAGAAACGCATGTGAGTTTCTTCCTAATGCTTGTAAGTAGCTTCAGGCACTTTCTAAGGAAAGTGATTGTCTCTGAAAGGACAGCATTTAGAAACTGAAGGAACACTCCATTCACTTCGCACAGTGAATTGAAGTGTTGGAACAGACTGCTTCTCTTTCAGAGAAACGCATGTGAGTTTTTTGTGAATGCTTGAAAGTAGTTTAAGGCACTTTCAAAGGAAAGTGATTTTCTCTGAAAGGACAGAATTTAGAAAGTGATGCAACACTCCATTCACTTCGCACAGTGAATTGAAGTGTTGGAACAGACTGCTTCTCTTTCAGAGAAACGCATGTGAGTTTCTGGTGAATGCTTGTAAGAAGCTTAAGGCACTTTCAAAGGAAAGTGATTTTCTCTGAAAGGACAGCATTTAGAAACTGAAGCAACACTCCATTCACTTCGCACAGTGAATTGAAGTGTTGGAACAGACTGCTTCTCTTTCAGAGAAACGCATGTGAGTTTTTTGTGAATGCTTGAAAGTAGTTTAAGGCACTTTCAAAGGAAAGTGATTTTCTCTGAAAGGACAGAATTTAGAAAATGATGCAACACTCCATTCACTTCGCACAGTGAATTGAATTGTTGGAACAGACTGCTTCTCTTTCAGAGAAACGCATGTGAGTTTCTTCCTAATGCTTGTAAGTAGCTTAAGGCACTTTCAAAGGAAAGTGATTTTCTCTGAAAGGACAGCATTTAGAAAGTGAAGCAACACTCCATTCACTTCGCACAGTGAAATGAAGTGTTGGAACAGACTGCTTCTCTTTCAGAGAAACGCATTAGTGTTTCTTGTGAATGCTTGCAAGTGGCTTAAGGCACTTTCAAAGGAAAGTGATTTTCTCTGAAGGACAGAATTTAGAAAGTGAAGCAACACTCCATTCACTTCGCACAGTGAATTGAAGTGTTGGAACAGACTGCTTCTCTTTCCGAGAAACGCATGTGAGTTTCTTGTGAATACTTGCAAGTTGCTTCAGGCACTTTCATAGGAAAGTGATTTTCTCTGAAAGGACAGCATTTAGAAAGTGAAGCAACACTCCATTCACTTCGCACAGTGAATTGAAGTGTTGGAACAGACTGCTTCTCTTTCAGAGAAACGCATGTGAGTTTTTTGTGAATGATTGAAAGTAGTTTAAGGCACTTTCAAAGGAAAGTGATTTTCCCTGAAAGGACAGAATTTAGAAAGTGAAGCAACACTCCATTCACTTCGCACAGTGAATTGAAGTGTTGGAACAGTCTGCTTCTCTTTCAGAGAAACGCATGTGAGCTTCTTCCTAATGCTTGCAAGTAGCTTAAGGCACTTTCAAAGGAAAGTGATTTTCTCTGAAAGGACAGCATTTAGAAAGTGAAGCAACACTCCATTCACTTCGCACAGTGAATTGAAGTGTTGGAACAGACTGCTTCTCTTTCAGAGAAACGCATGTGAGTTTCTTGTGAATTCTTGCAAGATGCTTAAGGCACTTTCAAAGGAAAGTGATTTTCTCTGAAAGGACAGCATTTAGAAAGTGAAGCAAGACTCCATTCACTTCGCAGAGTGAATTGAAGTATTGGAATAGACTGCTTCTCTTTCAGAGAAACGCATGTGAGTTTCTGGTGAATGCTTGTAAGTAGCTTAAGGCACTTTCAAAGGAAAGTGATTTTCTCTGAAAGGACAGCATTTAGAAAGTGAAGCAACACTCCATTCACTTCACACAGTGAATTGAAGTGTTGGAACAGACTGCTTCTCTTTCATAGAAAAGCATTAGTGTTTCTTGTGAATGCTTGCAAGTGGCTTAAGGCACTTTCAAAGGAAAGTGATTTTCTCTGAAAGGACAGTATTTAGAAAGTGAAGCAACACTCCATTCACTTTGTACAGTGAATTGAAGTGTTGGAACAGACTGCCTCTCTTTCAGAGAAATGCATGTGAGTTTCTGTTGAATGCTTGTCAGTAGATTAAGGCTCTTTCAAAGGAAAGTGATTTTCTCTGAAAGGACAGCATTTAGAAAGTAAAGCAACACTCCATTCCCTTCGCGGAATGAATTGAAGTGTTGGCACAGACTGCTTCTCTTTCATAGAAACGCATTAGTGATTCTTGTGAATGCTTGTAAGAAGCTTAAGGCACTTTCAAAGGAAAGTGATTTTCTCTGAAAGGACAGCATTTAGAAAGTGAAGTAACACTCCATTCACTTCGCACAGTGAATTGAAGTGTTGGAACAGACTGCTTCTCTTTCAGAGAAACGCATGTGAGCTTCTGGTGAATGCTTGTAAGAAGCTTAAGGCACTTTCAAAGGAAAGTGATTTTCTCTGGAAGGACAGCATTTAGAAAGTGAAGCAACACTCCATTCACTTCGCACAGTGAATTGAAGTGTTGGAACAGAGTGCTTCTCTTTCATAGAAACGCATTAGTGTTTCTTGTGAATGCTTGCAAGTGGCTTAAGGCACTTTCAAAGGAAAGTGATTTTCTCTGAAAGGACAGTATTTAGAAAGTGAAGCAACACTCCATTCACTTCGAACAGTGGATTGAAGTGTTGGAACAGACTGCTTCTCTTTCCGAGAAACGCATGTGAGTTTCTTGTGAATTCTTGCAAGTTGCTTCAGGCACTTTCATAGGAAAGTGATTTTCTCTGAAAGGACAGCACTTAGAAAGTGAAGCAACACTCCATTCACTTCGCACAGTGAATTGAAGTGTTGGAACAGACTGCTTCTCTTTCAGAGAAACGCATGTGAGTTTTTTGTGAATGCTTGAAAGTAGTTTAAGGCACTTTCAAAGGAAAGTGATTTTCTCTGAAAGGACAGAATTTAGAAAGTGAAGCAACACTCCATTCACTTCGCACAGTGAATTGAAGTGTTGGAACAGTCTGCTTCTCTTTCAGTGAAACGCATGTGAGCTTCTTCCTAATGCTTGTAGGTAGCTTAAGGCACTTTCAAAGGAAAGTGATTTTCTCTGAAAGGACAGCATTTAGAAAGTGAAGCAACACTCCATTCACTTCACACAGTGAATAGAAGTGTTGGAACAGACTGCTTCTCTTTCAGAGAAACGCATGTGAGTTTCTTGTGAATGCTTGCAAGTTCCTTAAGGCACTTTCAAAGGAAAGTGATTTTCTCTGAAAGGACAGCATTTAGAAAGTGAAGCAACACTCCATTCACTTTGTACAGTGAATTGAAGTGTTGGAACAGACTGCCTCTCTTTCAGAGAAATGCATGTGAGTTTCTGTTGAATGCTTGTCAGTAGCTTAAGGATCTTTCAAAGGAAAGTGATTTTCTCTGAAAGGACAGCATTTAGAAAGTAAAGCAACACTCCATTCCCTTCGCGCAATGAATTGAAGTGTTGGAACAGACTGCTTCTCTTTCATAGAAACGCATTAGTGTTTCTTGTGAATGCTTGTAAGAAGCTTAAGGCACTTTCAAAGGAAAGTGATTTTCTCTGAAAGGACAGCATTTAGAAAGTGAAGCAACACTCCATTCACTTCGCACAGTGAATTGAAGTGTTGGAACAGACTGCTTCTCTTTCAGAGAAACGCATGTGAGTTTCTTGTGAATTCTTGCAAGTTGCTTAAGGCACTTTCAAAGAAAAGTGATTTTCTCTGAAAGGACAGCATTTAGAAAGTGAAGCAACACTCCATTCACTTCGCACAGTGAATTGAAGTGTTGGAACAGACTGCTTCTCTTTCAGAGAAACGCATGTGAGTTTTTTGTGAATGCTTGAAAGTAGTTTAAGGCACTTCAAAGGAAAGTGATTTTCTCTGAAAGGAGAGCATTTAGAAAGTGAAGCAACACTCCATTCACTTCGCACAGTGAATTGAAGTGTTGGAACAGACTGCTTCTCTTTCCGAGAAACGCATGTGAGTTTCTTGTGAATTCTTGCAAGTTGCTTCAGGCACTTTCAAAGGAAAGTGATTTTCTCTGAAAGGACAGCATTTAGAAAGTGAAGCAACACTCCATTCACTTCGCACAGTGAATTGAAGTGTTGGAACAGACTGCTTCTCTTTCAGAGAAACGCATGTGAGTTTTTTGTGAATGCTTGAAAGTAGTTTAAGGCACTTTCAAAGGAAAGTGATTTTCTCTGAAAGGACAGAATTTAGAAAGTGAAGCAACACTCCATTCACTTCGCACAGTGAATTGACGTGTTGGAACAGTCTGCTTCTCTTTCAGAGAAACGCATGTCAGCTTCTTCCTAATGCTTGCAAGTAGGTTAAGGCACTTTCAAAGGAAAGTGATTTTCTCTGAAAGGACAGCATTTAGAAAGTGAAGCAACACTCCATTCACTTCGCACAGTGAATTGAAGTGTTGGAACAGTCTGCTTCTCTTTCAGAGAAACGCATGTGAGCTTCTTCCTAATGCTTGCAAGTAGCTTAAGGCACTTTCAAAGGAAAGTGATTTTCTCTGAAAGGACAGCATTTAGAAAGTGAAGCAACACTCCATTCACTTCGCACAGTGAATAGAAGTGTTGGAACAGACTGCTTCTCTTTCAGAGAAACGCATGTGAGTTTCTGGTGAATGCCTGTAAGAAGCTTAAGGCACTTTCAAAGGAAAGTGATTTTCTCTGAAAGGACAGCATTTAGAAACTGAAGCAACACTCCATTCACTTCGCACAGTGAATTGAAGTGTTGGAACAGACTGCTTCTCTTTCAGAGAAACGCATGTGAGTTTTTTGTGAATGCTTGAAAGCAGTTTAAGGCACTTTCAAAGGAAAGTGATTTTCTCTGAAAGGACAGAATTTAGAAAGTGATGCAACAGTCCATTCACTTCCCACAGTGAATTGAAGTGTTGGAACAGACTGCTTCTCTTTCAGAGAAACGCATGTGAGTTTCTTCCTAATGCTTGTAAGTAGCTTAAGGCACTTTCAAAGGAAAGTGATTTTCTCTGAAAGGACAGCATTTAGAAAGTGAAGCAACACTCCATTCACTTCGCACAGTGAAATGAAGTGTTGGAACAGACTGCTTCTCTTTCAGAGAAATGCATTAGTGTTTCTTGTGAATGCTTGCAAGTGGCTTAAGGCACTTTCAAAGGAAAGTGATTTTCTCTGAAAGGACAGCATTTAGAAAGTGAAGCAACACTCCATTCACTTCGCACAGTGAATTGAAGTGTTGGAACAGACTGCTTCTCTTTCCGAGAAACGCATGTGAGTTTCTTGTGAATTCTTGCAAGTTGCTTCAGGCACTTTCATAGGAAAGTGATTTTCTCTGAAAGGACAGCCTTTAGAAAGTGAAGCAACACTCCATTCACTTCGCACAGTGAATTTAAGTGTTGGAACAGACTGCTTCTCTTTCAGAGAAACGCATGTGAGTTTTTTGTGAATGCTTGAAAGTAGTTTAAGGCACTTTCAAAGGAAAGTGATTTTCTCTGAAAGGACAGAATTTAGAAAGTGAAGCAACACTCCATTCACTTTGCACAGTGAATTGAAGTGTTGGAACAGTCTGCTTCTCTTTCAGTGAAACGCATGTGAGCTTCTTCCTAATGCTTGCAAGTAGCTTAAGGCACTTTCAAAGGAAAGTGATTTTCTCTGAAAGGACAGCATTTAGAAAGTGAAGCAACACTCCATTCACTTCACACAGTGAATAGAAGTGTTGGAACAGACTGCTTCTCTTTCAGAGAAACGCATGTGAGTTTCTTGTGAATGCTTGCAAGTTGCTTAAGGCACTTTCAAAGGAAAGTGATTTTCTCTGAAAGGACAGCATTTAGAATGTGAAACAACACTCCATTCACTTCGCACAGTGAATTGAAGTGTTGGAACAGACTGCTTCTCTTTCAGAGAAACGCATGTGAGTTTCTGGTGAATGCCTGTAAGAAGCTTAAGGCACTTTCAAAGGAAAGTGATTTTCTCTGAAAGGACAGCATTTAGAAACTGAAGCAACACTCCATTCACTTCGCACAGTGAATTGAAGTGTTGGAACAGACTGCTTCTCTTTCAGAGAAACGCATGTGAGTTTTTTGTGAATGCTTGAAAGTAGTTTAAGGCACTGTCAAAGGAAAGTGATTTTCTCTGAAAGGACAGAATTTAGAAAGTGATGCAACAGGCCATTCACTTCCCACAGTGAATTGAAGTGTTGGAACAGACTGCTTCTCTTTCAGAGAAACGCATGTGAGTTTCTTCCTAATGCTTGTAAGTAGCTTAAGGCACTTTCAAAGGAAAGTGATTTTCTCTGAAAGGACAGCATTTAGAAAGTGAAGCAACACTCCATTCACTTCGCACAGTGAAATGAAGTGTTGGAACAGACTGCTTCTCTTTCAGAGAAACGCATTAGTGTTTCTTGTGAATGCTTGCAAGTGGCTTAAGGCACTTTCAAAGGAAAGTGATTTTCTCTGAAAGGACAGCATTTAGAAAGTGAAGCAACACTCCATTCACTTCGCACAGTGAATTGAAGTGTTGGAACAGACTGCTTCTCTTTCAGAGAAACGCATGTGAGTTTTTTGTGAATGCTTGAAAGTAGTTTAAGGCACTTTCAAAGGAAAGTGATTTTCTCTGAAAGGACAGAATTTAGAAAGTGAAGCAACACTCCATTCACTTCGCACAGTGAATTGAAGTGTTGGAACAGTCTGCTTCTCTTTCAGTGAAACGCATGTGAGCTTCTTCCTAATGCTTGCAAGTAGCTTAAGGCACTTTCAAAGGAAAGTGATTTTCTCTGAAAGGACAGCATTTAGAAAGTGAAGCAACACTCCATTCACTTCACACAGTGAATAGAAGTGTTGGAACAGACTGCTTCTCTTTCAGAGAAACGCATGTGAGTTTCTTGTGAATGCTTGCAAGTTGCTTAAGGCACTTTCAAAGGAAAGTGATTTTCTCTGAAAGGACAGCATTTAGAATGTGAAACAACACTCCATTCACTTCGCACAGTGAATTGAAGTGTTGGAACAGACTGCTTCTCTTTCAGAGAAACGCATGTGAGTTTCTGGTGAATGCCTGTAAGAAGCTTAAGGCACTTTCAAAGGAAAGTGATTTTCTCTGAAAGGACAGCATTTAGAAACTGAAGCAACACTCCATTCACTTCGCACAGTGAATTGAAGTGTTGGAACAGACTGCTTCTCTTTCAGAGAAATGCATGTGAGTTTTTTGTGAATGCTTGAAAGTAGTTTAAGGCACTGTCAAAGGAAAGTGATTTTCTCTGAAAGGACAGAATTTAGAAAGTGATGCAACAGGCCATTCACTTCCCACAGTGAATTGAAGTGTTGGAACAGACTGCTTCTCTTTCAGAGAAACGCATGTGAGTTTCTTCCTAATGCTTGTAAGTAGCTTAAGGCACTTTCAAAGGAAAGTGATTTTCTCTGAAAGGACAGCATTTAGAAAGTGAAGCAACACTCCATTCACTTCGCACAGTGAAATGAAGTGTTGGAACAGACTGCTTCTCTTTCAGAGAAACGCATTAGTGTTTCTTGTGAATGCTTGCAAGTGGCTTAAGGCACTTTCAAAGGAAAGTGATTTTCTCTGAAAGGACAGCATTTAGAAAGTGAAGCAACACTCCATTCACTTCGCACAGTGAATTGAAGTGTTGGAACAGACTGCTTCTCTTTCCGAGAAACGCATGTGAGTTTCTTGTGAATTCTTGCAAGTTGCTTCAGGCACTTTCATAGGAAAGTGATTTTCTCTGAAAGGACAGCATTTAGAAAGTGAAGCCACACTCCATTCACTTCGCACAGTGAATTGAAGTGTTGGAACAGACTGCTTCTCTTTCAGAGAAACGCATGTGAGTTTTTTGTGAATGCTTGAAAGTAGTTTAAGGCACTTTCAAAGGAAAGTGATTTTCTCTGAAAGGACAGAATTTAGAAAGTGAAGCAACACTCCATTCACTTCGCACAGTGAATTGAAGTGTTGGAACAGTCTGCTTCTCTTTCAGTGAAACGCATGTGAGCTTCTTCCTAATGCTTGCAAGTAGCTTAAGGCACTTTCAAAGGAAAGTGATTTTCTCTGAAAGGACAGCATTTAGAAAGTGAAGCAACACTCCATTCACTTCACACAGTGAATAGAAGTGTTGGAACAGACTGCTTCTCTTTCAGAGAAACGCATGTGAGTTTCTTGTGAATGCTTGCAAGTTGCTTAAGGTACTTTCAAAGGAAAGTGATTTTCTCTGAAAGGACAGCATTTAGAAAGTGAAGCAACACTCCATTCACTTTGTACAGTGAATTGAAGTGTTGTAACAGACTGCCTCTCTTTCAGAGAAATGCATGTGAGTTTCTGTTGAATGCTTGTCAGTAGCTTAAGGATCTTTCAAAGGAAAGTGATTTTCTCTGAAAGGACAGCATTTAGAAAGTAAAGCAACACTCCATTCCCTTCGCGCAATGAATTGAAGTGTTGGAACAGACTGCTTCTCTTTCATAGAAACACATTAGTGTTTCTTGTGAATGCTTGTAAGAAGCTTAAGGCACTTTCAAAGGAAAGTGATTTTCTCTGAAAGGACAGCATTTAGAAAGTGAAGCAACACTCCATTCACTTCGCACAGTGAATTGAAGTGTTGGAAC
Organism: Myodes glareolus; assembly: GCF_982192425.1. NCBI lineage: Eukaryota > Metazoa > Chordata > Mammalia > Rodentia > Cricetidae > Myodes > Myodes glareolus. The sequence goes on from NW_028263213.1 coordinate 2,639,052, forward strand.
AGACTGCTTCTCTTTCAGAGAAACGCATGTGAGTTTCTTGTGAATTCTTGCAAGTTGCTTAAGGCACTTTCAAAGAAAAGTGATTTTCTCTGAAAGGACAGCATTTAGAAAGTGAAGCAACACTCCATTCACTTCGCACAGTGAATTGAAGTGTTGGAACAGACTGCTTCTCTTTCAGAGAAACGCATGTGAGTTTTTTGTGAATGCTTGAAAGTAGTTTAAGGCACTTCAAAGGAAAGTGATTTTCTCTGAAAGGAGAGCACTTAGAAAGTGAAGCAACACTCCATTCACTTCGCACAGTGAATTGAAGTGTTGGAACAGACTGCTTCTCTTTCTGAGAACCGCATGTGAGTTTCTTGTGAATTCTTGCAAGTTGCTTCAGGCACTTTCAAAGGAAAGTGATTTTCTCTGAAAGGACAGCATTTAGAAAGTGAAGCAACACTCCATTCACTTCGCACAGTGAATTGAAGTGTTGGAACAGACTGCTTCTCTTTCAGAGAAACGCATGTGAGTTTTTTGTGAATGCTTGAAAGTAGTTTAATTCACTTTCAAAGGAAAGTGATTTTCTCTGAAATGACCTAATTTAGAAAGTGAAGCAACACTCCATTCACTTCGCACAGTGAATTGAAGTGTTGGAACAGTCTGCTTCTCTATCAGAGAAACGCATATCAGCTTCTTCCTAATGCTTGCAAGTAGGTTAAGGCACTTTCAAAGGAAAGTGATTTTCTCTGAAAGGACAGCATTTAGAAAGTGAAGCAACACTCCATTCACTTCGCACAGTGAATTGAAGTGTTGGAACAGACTGCTTCTCTTTCAGAGAAACGCATGTGAGTTTCTTGTGAATTCTTGCAATTTGCTTAAGGCACTTTCAAAGGAAAGTGATTTTCTCTGAAAGGACAGCATTTAGAAAGTGAAGCAACACTCCATTCACTTCGCACAGTGAATTGAAGTGTTGGAACAGACTGCTTCTCTTTCAGAGAAACGCATGTGAGTTTCTGGTGAATGCCTGTAAGAAGCTTAAGGCACTTTCAAAGGAAAGTGATTTTCTCTGAAAGGACAGCATTTAGAAACTGAAGCAACACTCCATTCACTTCGCACAGTGAATTGAAGTGTTGGAACAGACTGCTTCTCTTTCAGAGAAACGCATGTGAGTTTTTTGTGAATGCTTGAAAGTAGTTTAAGGCACTTCAAAGAAAAGTGATTTTCTCTGAAAGGAGAGCATTTAGAAAGTGAAGCAACACTCCATTCACTTCGCACAGTGAATTGAAGTGTTGGAACAGACTGCTTCTCTTTCCGAGAAACGCATGTGAGTTTCTTGTGAATTCTTGCAAGTTGCTTCAGGCACTTTCAAAGGAAAGTGATTTTCTCTGAAAGGACAGCATTTAGAAAGTGAAGCAACACTCCATTCACTTCGCACAGTGAATTGAAGTGTTGGAACAGACTGCTTCTCTTTCAGAGAAACGCATGTGAGTTTTTTGTGAATGCTTGAAAGTAGTTTAAGGCACTTTCAAAGGAAAGTGATTTTCTCTGAAAGGACAGAATTTAGAAAGTGAAGCAACACTCCATTCACTTCGCACAGTGAATTGAAGTGTTGGAACAGTCTGCTTCTCTTTCAGAGAAACGCATGTCAGCTTCTTCCTAATGCTTGCAAGTAGGTTAAGGCACTTTCAAAGGAAAGTGATTTTCTCTGAAAGGACAGCATTTAGAAAGTGAAGCAACACTCCATTCACTTCGCACAGTGAATTGAAGTGTTGGAACAGACTGCTTCTCTTTCTGAGAAACGCATGTGAGTTTCTTGTGAATTCTTGCAAGTTGCTTAAGGCACTTTCAAAGGAAAGTGATTTTCTCTGAAAGGACAGCATTTAGAAAGTGAAGCAACACTCCATTCACTTCGCACAGTGAATTGAAGTGTTGGAACAGACTGCTTCTCTTTCAGAGAAACGCATGTGAGTTTCTGGTGAATGCCTGTAAGAAGCTTAAGGCACTTTCAAAGGAAAGTGATTTTCTCTGAAAGGACAGCATTTAGAAACTGAAGCAACACTCCATTCACTTCGCACAGTGAATTGAAGTGTTGGAACAGACTGCTTCTCTTTCAGAGAAACGCATGTGAGTTTTTTGTGAATGCTTGAATGTAGTTTAAGGCACTTTCAAAGGAAAGTGATTTTCTCTGAAAGGACAGAATTTAGAAAGTGATGCAACAGTCCATTCACTTCCCACAGTGAATTGAAGTGTTGGAACAGACTGCTTCTCTTTCAGAGAAACGCATGTGAGTTTCTTCCTAATGCTTGTAAGTAGCTTAAGGCACTTTCAAAGGAAAGTGATTTTCTCTGAAAGGACAGCATTTAGAAAGTGAAGCAACACTCCATTCACTTCGCACAGTGAAATGAAGTGTTGGAACAGACTGCTTCTCTTTCAGAGAAACGCATTAGTGTTTCTTGTGAATGCTTGCAAGTGGCTTAAGGCACTTTCAAAGGAAAGTGATTTTCTCTGAAAGGACAGCATTTAGAAAGTGAAGCAACACTCCATTCACTTCGCACAGTGAATTGAAGTGTTGGAACAGACTGCTTCTCTTTCCGAGAAACGCATGTGAGTTTCTTGTGAATTCTTGCAAGTTGCTTCAGGCACTTTCATAGGAAAGTGATTTTCTCTGAAAGGACAGCATTTAGAAAGTGAAGCAACACTCCATTCACTTCGCACAGTGAATTGAAGTGTTGGAACAGAATGCTTCTCTTTCAGAGAAACGCATGTGAGTTTTTTGTGAATGCTTGAAAGTAGTTTAAGGCACTTTCAAATGAAAGTGATTTTCTCTGAAAGGACAGAATTTAGAAACTGAAGCAACACTCCATTCACTTCGCACAGTGAATTGAAGTGTTGGAACAGTCTGCTTCTCTTTCAGTGAAACGCATGTGAGCTTCTTCCTAATGCTTGCAAGTAGCTTAAGGCACTTTCAAAGGAAAGTGATTTTCTCTGAAAGGACAGCATTTAGAGAGTGAAGCAACACTCCATTCACTTCACACAGTGAATAGAAGTGTTGGAACAGACTGCTTCTCTTTCAGAGAAACGCATGTGAGTTTCTTGTGAATGCTTGCAAGTTGCTTAAGGCACTTTCAAAGGAAAGTGATTTTCTCTGAAAGGACAGCATTTAGAAAGTGAAGCAACACTCCATTCACTTTGTACAGTGAATTGAAGTGTTGTAACAGACTGCCTCTCTTTCAGAGAAATGCATGTGAGTTTCTGTTGAATGCTTGTCAGTAGCTTAAGGATCTTTCAAAGGAAAGTGATTTTCTCTGAAAGGACAGCATTTAGAAAGTAAAGCAACACTCCATTCCCTTCGCGCAATGAATTGAAGTGTTGGAACAGACTGCTTCTCTTTCATAGAAACACATTAGTGTTTCTTGTGAATGCTTGTAAGAAGCTTAAGGCACTTTCAAAGGAAAGTGATTTTCTCTGAAAGGGCAGCATTTAGAAAGTGAAGCAACACTCCATTCACTTCGCACAGTGAAATGAAGTGTTGGAACAGACTGCTTCTCTTTCAGAGAAACGCATTAGTGTTTCTTGTGAATGCTTGCAAGTGGCTTAAGGCACTTTCAAAGGAAAGTGATTTTCTCTGAAAGGACAGCATTTAGAAAGTGAAGCAACACTCCATTCACTTCGCACAGTGAAATGAAGTGTTGGAACAGACTGCTTCTCTTTCAGAGAAACGCATTAGTGTTTCTTGTGAATGCTTGCAAGTGGCTTAAGGCACTTTCAAAGGAAAGTGATTTTCTCTGAAAGGACAGCATTTAGAAAGTGAAGCAACACTCCATTCACTTCGCACAGTGAATTGAAGTGTTGGAACAGACTGCTTCTCTTTCCGAGAAACGCATGTGAGTTTCTTGTGAATTCTTGCAAGTTGCTTCAGGCACTTTCATAGGAAAGTGATTTTCTCTGAAAGGACAGCATTTAGAAAGTGAAGCAACACTCCATTCACTTCGCACAGTGAATTGAAGTGTTGGAACAGACTGCTTCTCTTTCAGAGAAACGCATGTGAGTTTTTTGTGAATGATTAAAAGTAGTTTAAGGCACTTTCAAAGGAAAGTGATTTTCTCTGAAAGGACAGAATTTAGAAAGTGAAGCAACACTCCATTCACTTCGCACAGTGAATTGAAGTGTTGGAACAGTCTGCTTCTCTTTCAGAGAAACGCATGTGAGCTTCTTCCTAATGCTTGCAATTAGCTTAAGGCACTTTCAAAGGAAAGTGATTTTCTCTGAAAGGACAGCATTTAGAAAGTGAAGCAACACTCCATTCACTTCGCACAGTGAATTGAAGTGTTGGAACAGACTGCTTCTCTTTCAGAGAAACGCATGTGAGTTTTTTGTGAATGCTTGAAAGTAGTTTAAGGCACTTTCAAAGGAAAGTGATTTTCTCTGAAAGGACAGAATTTAGAAAGTGAAGCAACACTCCATTCACTTCGCACAGTGAATTGAAGTGTTGGAACAGTCTGCTTCTCTTTCAGAGAAACGCATGTCAGCTTCTTCCTAATGCTTGTAAGTAGCTTAAGGCACTTTCAAAGGAAAGTGATTTTCTCTGAAAGGACAGCATTTAGAAAGTGAAGCAACACTCCATTCACTTCGTGCAGTGAATTGAAGTGTTGGAACAGACTGCTTCTCTTTCAGAGAAACGCATGTGAGTTTCTTGTGAATTCTTGCAAGTTGCTTAAGGCACTTTCAAAGGAAAGTGATTTTCTCTGAAAGGACAGCATTTAGAAAGTGAAGCAACACTCCATTCACTTCGCACAGTGAATTGAAATGTTGGAACAGACTGCTTCTCTTTCAGAGAAACGCATGTGAGTTTTTTGTGAATGCTTGAAAGTTGTTTAAGGCACTTTCAAAGAAAAGTGATTTTCTCTGAAAGGACAGAATTTAGAAAGTGAAGCAACACTCCATTCACTTCGCACAGTGAATTGAAGTGTTTGAACAGTCTGCTTCTCTTTCAGAGAAACGCATGTGAGTTTCTTCCTAATGCTTGCAAGTAGCTTAAGGCACTTTCAAAGGAAAGTGATTTTCTCTGAAAGGACAGCATTTAGAAAGTGAAGCAACACTCCATTCACTTCGCACAGTGAATTGAATTGTTGGAACAGACTGCTTCTCTTTCAGAGAAACGCATGTGAGTTTCTGGTGAATGCTTGTAAGAAGCTTAAGGCACTTTCAAAGGAAAGTGATTTTCTCTGAAAGGACAGCATTTAGAAAGTGAAGCAACACTCCATTCACATCGCACAGTGAATTGAAGTGTTGGAACAGAGTGCTTCTCTTTCATAGAAACGCATTAGTGTTTCTTGTGAATGCTTGCAAGTGGCTTAAGGCACTTTCAAAGGAAAGTGATTTTCTCTGAAAGGACAGCATTTAGAAAGTGAAGCAACACTCCATTCACTTCGCACAGTGAATTGAAGTGTTGGAACAGACTGCTTCTCTTTCCGAGAAACGCATGTGAGTTTCTTGTGAATTCTTGCAAGTTGCTTCAGGCACTTTCATAGGAAAGTGATTTTCTCTGAAAGGACAGCATTTAGAAAGTGAAGCAACACTCCATTCACTTCGCACAGTGAATTGAAGTGTTGGAACAGACTGCTTCTCTTTCAGAGAAACGCATGTGAGTTTTTTGTGAATGCTTGAAAGTAGTTTAAGGCACTTTCAAAGGAAAGTGATTTTCTCTGAAAGGACAGCATTTAGAAAGTGAAGCAACACTCCATTCACTTCGCACAGTGAATTGAAGTGTTGGAACAGTCTGCTTCTCTTTCAGTGAAACGCATGTGAGCTTCTTCCTAATGCTTGAAAGTAGCTTAAGGCACTTTCAAAGGAAAGTGATTTTCACGGAAAGGACAGCATTTAGAAAGTGAAGCAACACTCCATTCACTTCACACAGAGAATAGAAGTGTTGGAACAGACTGCTTCTCTTTCAGAGAAACGCATGTGAGTTTCTTGTGAATGCTTGCAAGTTGCTTAAGGCACTTTCAAAGGAAAGTGATTTTCTCTGAAAGGACAGCATTTAGAAAGTGAAGCAACACTCCATTCACTTTGTACAGTGAATTGAAGTGTTGGGACAGACTGCCTCTCTTTCAGAGAAATGCATGTGAGTTTCTGTTGAATGCTTGTCAGTAGCTTAAGGCTCTTTCAAAGGAAAGTGATTTTCTCTGAAAGGACAGCATTTAGAAAGTAAAGCAACACTCCATTCCCTTCGCGCAATGAATTGAAGTGTTGGAACAGACTGCTTTTCTTTCATAGAAACGCATTAGTGTTTCTTGTGAATGCTTGTAAGAAGCTTAAGGCACTTTCAAAGGAAAGTGATTTTCTCTGAAAGGACAGCATTTAGAAAGTGAAGCAACACTCCATTCACTTCGCACAGTGAATTGAAGTGTTGGAACAGACTGCTTCTCTTTCAGAGAAACGCATGTGAGTTTCTTGTGAATTCTTGCAAGTTGCTTAAGGCACTTTCAAAGAAAAGTGATTTTCTCTGAAAGGACAGCATTTAGAAAGTGAAGCAACACTCCATTCACTTCGCACAGTGAATTGAAGTGTTGGAACAGACTGCTTCTCTTTCAGAGAAACGCATGTGAGTTTCTGGTGAATGCTTGTAAGAAGCTTAAGGCACTTTCAAAGGAAAGTGATTTTCTCTGAAAGGACAGCATTTAGAAAGTGAAGCAACACTCCATTCACTTCGCATAGTGAATTGAAGTGTTGGAACAGACTGCTTCTCTTTAAGAGAAACGCATGTGAGTTTTTTGTGAATGCTTGAAAGTAGTTTAAGGCACTTTCAAAGGAAAGTGATTTTCTCTGAAAGGACAGAATTTAGAAAGAGATGCAACACTCCATTCACTTCGCACAGTTAATTGAAGTGTTGGAACAGACTGCTTCTCTTTCAGAGAAACGCATGTGAGTTTCTGGTGAATGCCTGTAAGTAGCTTAAGGCACTTTCAAAGGAAAGTGATTTTCTCTGAAAGGACAGCATTTAGAAAGTGAAGCAACACTCCATTCACTTCGCACAGTGAATTGAAGTGTTGGAACAGACTGCTTCTCTTTCAGAGAAATGCATGTGAGTTTCTGTTGAATGCTTGTAAGTAGCTTAAGGCACTTTCAAAGGAAAGTGATTTTCTCTGAAAGGACAGCATTTAGAAAGTGAAGCAACACTCCATTCACTTCGCAGAGTGAATTGAAGTATTGGAACAGACTGCTTCTCTTTCAGAGAAACGCATGTGAGTTTTTTGTGAATGCTTGAAAGTAGTTTAAGGCACTTTCAAAGTAAAGTGATTTTCTCTGAAAGGACAGAATTTAGAAAGTGATGCAACACTCCTTTCACTTCGCACAGTGAATTGAAGTGTTGGAACAGACTGCTTCTCTTTTAGAGAAACGCATGTGGGTTTCTTCCTAATGCTTGTAAGTAGCTTCAGGCACTTTCAAAGGAAAGTGATTTTCTCTGAAAGGACAGCATTTAGAAAGTGAAGCAACACTCCATTCCCTTCGTGCAGTGAATTGAAGTGTTGGAACAGAGTTCTTCTCTTTCATAGAAACGCATTAGTGTTTCTTGTGAATGCTTGCAAGTGGCTTAAGGCACTTTCAAAGGAAAGTGATTTTCTCTGAAAGGACAGCATTTAGAAAGTGAAGCAACACTCCATTCACTTCGCACAGTGAATTGAAGTGTTGGAACAGACTGCTTCTCTTTAAGAGAAACGCATGTGAGTTTCTTGTGAATTCTTGCAAGTTGCTTCAGGCACTTTCATAGGAAAGTGATTTTCTCTGAAAGGACAGCATTTAGAAAGTGAAGCAACACTCCATTCACTTCGCACAGTGAATTGAAGTGTTGGAACAGACTGCTTCTCTTTCAGAGAAACGCATGTGAGTTTTTTGTGAATGCTTGAAAGTAGTTTAAGGCACTTTCAAAGGAAAGTGATTTTCTCTGAAAGGACAGCATTTAGAAAGTGAAGCAACACTCCATTCACTTCGCACAGTGAATTGAAGTGTTGGAACAGTCTGCTTCTCTTTCAGTGAAACGCATGTGAGCTTCTTCCTAATGCTTGAAAGTAGCTTAAGGCACTTTCAAAGGAAAGTGATTTTCACGGAAAGGACAGCATTTAGAAAGTGAAGCAACACTCCATTCACTTCACACAGAGAATAGAAGTGTTGGAACAGACTGCTTCTCTTTCAGAGAAACGCATGTGAGTTTCTTGTGAATGCTTGCAAGTTGCTTAAGGCACTTTCAAAGGAAAGTGATTTTCTCTGAAAGGACAGCATTTAGAAAGTGAAGCAACACTCCATTCACTTTGTACAGTGAATTGAAGTGTTGGGACAGACTGCCTCTCTTTCAGAGAAATGCATGTGAGTTTCTGTTGAATGCTTGTCAGTAGCTTAAGGCTCTTTCAAAGGAAAGTGATTTTCTCTGAAAGGACAGCATTTAGAAAGTAAAGCAACACTCCATTCCCTTCGCGCAATGAATTGAAGTGTTGGAACAGACTGCTTTTCTTTCATAGAAACGCATTAGTGTTTCTTGTGAATGCTTGTAAGAAGCTTAAGGCACTTTCAAAGGAAAGTGATTTTCTCTGAAAGGACAGCATTTAGAAAGTGAAGCAACACTCCATTCACTTCGCACAGTGAATTGAAGTGTTGGAACAGACTGCTTCTCTTTCAGAGAAACGCATGTGAGTTTCTTGTGAATTCTTGCAAGTTGCTTAAGGCACTTTCAAAGAAAAGTGATTTTCTCTGAAAGGACAGCATTTAGAAAGTGAAGCAACACTCCATTCACTTCGCACAGTGAATTGAAGTGTTGGAACAGACTGCTTCTCTTTCAGAGAAACGCATGTGAGTTTCTGGTGAATGCTTGTAAGAAGCTTAAGGCACTTTCAAAGGAAAGTGATTTTCTCTGAAAGGACAGCATTTAGAAAGTGAAGCAACACTCCATTCACTTCGCATAGTGAATTGAAGTGTTGGAACAGACTGCTTCTCTTTAAGAGAAACGCATGTGAGTTTTTTGTGAATGCTTGAAAGTAGTTTAAGGCACTTTCAAAGGAAAGTGATTTTCTCTGAAAGGACAGAATTTAGAAAGAGATGCAACACTCCATTCACTTCGCACAGTTAATTGAAGTGTTGGAACAGACTGCTTCTCTTTCAGAGAAACGCATGTGAGTTTCTGGTGAATGCCTGTAAGTAGCTTAAGGCACTTTCAAAGGAAAGTGATTTTCTCTGAAAGGACAGCATTTAGAAAGTGAAGCAACACTCCATTCACTTCGCACAGTGAATTGAAGTGTTGGAACAGACTGCTTCTCTTTCAGAGAAATGCATGTGAGTTTCTGTTGAATGCTTGTAAGTAGCTTAAGGCACTTTCAAAGGAAAGTGATTTTCTCTGAAAGGACAGCATTTAGAAAGTGAAGCAACACTCCATTCACTTCGCAGAGTGAATTGAAGTATTGGAACAGACTGCTTCTCTTTCAGAGAAACGCATGTGAGTTTTTTGTGAATGCTTGAAAGTAGTTTAAGGCACTTTCAAAGTAAAGTGATTTTCTCTGAAAGGACAGAATTTAGAAAGTGATGCAACACTCCTTTCACTTCGCACAGTGAATTGAAGTGTTGGAACAGACTGCTTCTCTTTTAGAGAAACGCATGTGGGTTTCTTCCTAATGCTTGTAAGTAGCTTCAGGCACTTTCAAAGGAAAGTGATTTTCTCTGAAAGGACAGCATTTAGAAAGTGAAGCAACACTCCATTCCCTTCGTGCAGTGAATTGAAGTGTTGGAACAGAGTTCTTCTCTTTCATAGAAACGCATTAGTGTTTCTTGTGAATGCTTGCAAGTGGCTTAAGGCACTTTCAAAGGAAAGTGATTTTCTCTGAAAGGACAGCATTTAGAAAGTGAAGCAACACTCCATTCACTTTGTACAGTGAATTGAAGTGTTGGAACAGACTGCCTCTCTTTCAGAGAAATGCATGTGAGTTTCTGTTGAATGCTTGTCAGTAGCTTAAGGCTCTTTCAAAGGAAAGTGATTTTCTCTGAAAGGACAGCATTTAGAAAGTAAAGCAACACTCCATTCACTTCGCACAGTGAATTGAAGTGTTGGAACAGACTGCTTCTCTTTCAGAGAAACGCATGTGAGTTTCTTGTGAATTCTTGCAAGTTGCTTAAGGCACTTTCAAAGGAAAGTGATTTTCTCTGAAAGGACAGCATTTAGAAAGTGAAGCAACACTCCATTCACTTCGCACAGTGAATTGAAGTGTTGGAACAGACTGCTTCTCTTTCAGATAAACGCATGTGAGTTTTTTGTGAATGCTTGAAAGTAGTTTAAGGCACATTCAAAGGAAAGTGATTTTCTCTGAAAGGACAGAATTTAGAAAGTGAAGCAACACTCCATTCACTTCGCACAGTGAATTGAAGTGTTGGAACAGTCTGCTTCTCTTTCAGAGAAACGCATGTCAGCTTCTTCCTAATGCTTGTAAGTAGCTTAAGGCACTTTCAAAGGAAAGTGATTTTCTCTGAAAGGACAGCATTTAGAAAGTGAAGCAACACTCCATTCACTTCGTGCAGTGAATTGAAGTGTTGGAACAGACTGCTTCTCTTTCAGAGAAACGCATGTGATTTTCTTGTGAATTCTTGCAAGTTGCTTAAGGCACTTTCAAAGGAAAGTGATTTTCTCTGAAAGGACAGCATTTAGAAAGTGAAGCAACACTCCATTCACTTCGCACAGTGAATTGAAATGTTGGAACAGACTGCTTCTCTTTCAGAGAAACGCATGTGAGTTTTTTGTGAATGCTTGAAAGTAGTTTAAGGCACTTTCAAAGGAAAGTGATTTTCTCTGAAAGGACAGAATTTAGAAAGTGAAGCAACACTCCATTCACTTCGCACAGTGAATTGAAGTGTTTGAACAGTCTGCTTCTCTTTCAGAGAAACGCATGTGAGTTTCTTCCTAATGCTTGCAAGTAGCTTAAGGCACTTTCAAAGGAAATTGATTTTCTCTGAAAGGACAGCATTTAGAAAGTGAAGCAACACTCCATTCACTTCGCACAGTGAATTGAATTGTTGGAACAGACTGCTTCTCTTTCAGAGAAACGCATGTGAGTTTCTGGTGAATGCTTTTAAGAAGCTTAAGGCACTTTCAAAGGAAAGTGATTTTCTCTGAAAGGACAGCATTTAGAAAGTGAAGCAACACTCCATTCACATCGCACAGTGAATTGAAGTGTTGGAACAGAGTGCTTCTCTTTCATAGAAACGCATTAGTGTTTCTTGTGAATGCTTGCAAGTGGCTTAAGGCACTTTCAAAGGAAAGTGATTTTCTCTGAAAGGACAGCATTTAGAAAGTGAAGCAACACTCCATTCACTTCGCACAGTGAATTGAAGTGTTGGAACAGACTGCTTCTCTTTCCGAGAAACGCATGTGAGTTTCTTGTGAATTCTTGCAAGTTGCTTCAGGCACTTTCATAGGAAAGAGATTTTCTCTGAAAGGACAGCATTTAGAAAGTGAAGCAACACTCCATTCACTTTGCACAGTGAATTGAAGTGTTGGAACAGACTGCTTCTCTTTCAGAGAAACGCATGTGAGTTTTTTGTGAATGCTTGAAAGTAGTTTAAGGCACTTTCAAAGGAAAGTGATTTTCTCTGAAAGGACAGAATTTAGAAAGTGAAGCAACACTCCATTCACTTCGCACAGTGAATTGAAGTGTTGGAACAGTCTGCTTCTCTTTCAGTGAAACGCATGTGAGCTTCTTCCTAATGCTTGCAAGTAGCTTAAGGCACTTTCAAAGGAAAGTGATTTTCTCTGAAAGGACAGCATTTAGAAAGTGAAGCAACACTCCATTCACTTCACACAGAGAATAGAAGTGTTGGAACAGACTGCTTCTCTTTCAGAGAAACGCATGTGAGTTTCTTGTGAATGCTTGCAAGTTGCTTAAGGCACTTTCAAAGGAAAGTGATTTTCTCTGAAAGGACAGCATTTAGAAAGTGAAGCAACACTCCATTCACTTTGTACAGTGAATTGAAGTGTTGGGACAGACTGCCTCTCTTTCAGAGAAATGCATGTGAGTTTCTGTTGAATGCTTGTCAGTAGCTTTAGGCTCTTTCAAAGGAAAGTGATTTTCTCTGAAAGGACAGCATTTAGAAAGTAAAGCAACACTCCATTCCCTTCGCGCAATGAATTGAAGTGTTGGAACAGACTGCTTTTCTTTCATAGAAACGCATTAGTGTTTCTTGTGAATGCTTGTAAGAAGCTTAAGGCACTTTCAAAGGAAAGTGATTTTCTTTGAAAGGACAGCATTTAGAAAGTGAAGCAACACTCCATTCACTTCGCACAGTGAATTGAAGTGTTGGAACAGACTGCTTCTCTTTCAGAGAAACGCATGTGAGTTTCTTGTGAATTCTTGCAAGTTGCTTAAGGCACTTTCAAAGAAAAGTGATTTTCTCTGAAAGGACAGCATTTAGAAAGTGAAGCAACACTCCATTCACTTCGCACAGTGAATTGAAGTGTTGGAACAGACTGCTTCTCTTTCAGAGAAACGCATGTGAGTTTCTGGTGAATGCTTGTAAGAAGCTTAAGGCACTTTCAAAGGAAAGTGATTTTCTCTGAAAGGACAGCATTTAGAAAGTGAAGCAACACTCCATTCACTTCGCACAGTGAATTGAAGTTTTGGAACAGACTGCTTCTCTTTAAGAGAAACGCATGTGAGTTTTTTGTGAATGCTTGAAAGTAGTTTAAGGCACTTTCAAAGGAAAGTGATTTTCTCTGAAAGGACAGAATTTAGAAAGAGATGCAACACTCCATTCACTTCGCACAGTTAATTGAAGTGTTGGAACAGACTGCTTCTCTTTCAGAGAAACGCATGTGAGTTTCTGGTGAATGCCTGTAAGTAGCTTAAGGCACTTTCAAAGGAAAGTGATTTTCTCTGAAAGGACAGCATTTAGAAAGTGAAGCAACACTCCATTCACTTCGCACAGTGAATTGAAGTGTTGGAACAGACTGCTTCTCTTTCAGAGAAATGCATGTGAGTTTCTGTTGAATGCTTGTAAGTAGCTTAAGGCACTTTCAAAGGAAAGTGATTTTCTCTGAAAGGACAGCATTTAGAAAGTGAAGCAACACTCCATTCACTTCGCAGAGTGAATTGAAGTATTGGAACAGACTGCTTCTCTTTCAGAGAAACGCATGTGAGTTTTTTGTGAATGCTTGAAAGTAGTTTAAGGCACTTTCAAAGGAAAGTGATTTTCTCTGAAAGGACAGAATTTAGAAAGTGATGCAACACTCCTTTCACTTCGCACAGTGAATTGAAGTGTTAGAACAGACTGCTTCTCTTTCAGAGAAACGCATGTGGGTTTCTTCCTAATGCTTGTAAGTAGCTTCAGGCACTTTCAAAGGAAAGTGATTTTCTCTGAAAGGACAGCATTTAGAAAGTGAAGCAACACTCCATTCCCTTCGTGCAGTGAATTGAAGTGTTGGAACAGAGTTCTTCTCTTTCATAGAAACGCATTAGTGTTTCTTGTGAATGCTTGCAAGTGGCTTAAGGCACTTTCAAAGGAAAGTGATTTTCTCTGAAAGGACAGCATTTAGAAAGTGAAGCAACACTCCATTCACTTTGTACAGTGAATTGAAGTGTTGGAACAGACTGCTTCTCTTTCAGAGAAACGCATGTGAGTTTTTTGTGAATGCTTGAAAGTAGTTTAAGGCACTTTCAAAGGAAAGTGATTTTCTCTGAAAGGACAGAATTTAGAAAGTGAAGCAACACTCCATTCACTTCGCACAGTGAATTGACGTGTTGGAACAGTCTGCTCCTCTTTCAGAGAAACGCATGTCAGCTTCTTCCTAATGCTTGCAAGTAGGTTAAGGCACTTTCAAAGGAAAGTGATTTTCTCTGAAAGGACAGCATTTAGAAAGTGAAGCAACACTCCATTCACTTCGCACAGTGAATTGAAGTGTTGGAACAGTCTGCTTCTCTTTCAGAGAAACGCATGTGAGCTTCTTCCTAATGCTTGCAAGTAGCTTAAGGCACTTTCAAAGGAAAGTGATTTTCTCTGAAAGGACAGCATTTAGAAAGTGAAGCAACACTCCATTCACTTCGCACAGTGAATAGAAGTGTTGGAACAGACTGCTTCTCTTTCAGAGAAACGCATGTGAGTTTCTGGTGAATGCCTGTAAGAAGCTTAAGGCACTTTCAAAGGAAAGTGATTTTCTCTGAAAGGACAGCATTTAGAAACTGAAGCAACACTCCATTCACTTCGCACAGTGAATTGAAGTGTTGGAACAGACTGCTTCTCTTTCAGAGAAACGCATGTGAGTTTTTTGTGAATGCTTGAAAGCAGTTTAAGGCACTTTCAAAGGAAAGTGATTTTCTCTGAAAGGACAGAATTTAGAAAGTGATGCAACAGTCCATTCACTTCCCACAGTGAATTGAAGTGTTGGAACAGACTGCTTCTCTTTCAGAGAAACGCATGTGAGTTTCTTCCTAATGCTTGTAAGTAGCTTAAGGCACTTTCAAAGGAAAGTGATTTTCTCTGAAAGGACAGCATTTAGAAAGTGAAGCAACACTCCATTCACTTCGCACAGTGAAATGAAGTGTTGGAACAGACTGCTTCTCTTTCAGAGAAATGCATTAGTGTTTCTTGTGAATGCTTGCAAGTGGCTTAAGGCACTTTCAAAGGAAAGTGATTTTCTCTGAAAGGACAGCATTTAGAAAGTGAAGCAACACTCCATTCACTTCGCACAGTGAATTGAAGTGTTGGAACAGACTGCTTCTCTTTCCGAGAAACGCATGTGAGTTTCTTGTGAATTCTTGCAAGTTGCTTCAGGCACTTTCATAGGAAAGTGATTTTCTCTGAAAGGACAGCCTTTAGAAAGTGAAGCAACACTCCATTCACTTCGCACAGTGAATTTAAGTGTTGGAACAGACTGCTTCTCTTTCAGAGAAACGCATGTGAGTTTTTTGTGAATGCTTGAAAGTAGTTTAAGGCACTTTCAAAGGAAAGTGATTTTCTCTGAAAGGACAGAATTTAGAAAGTGAAGCAACACTCCATTCACTTTGCACAGTGAATTGAAGTGTTGGAACAGTCTGCTTCTCTTTCAGTGAAACGCATGTGAGCTTCTTCCTAATGCTTGCAAGTAGCTTAAGGCACTTTCAAAGGAAAGTGATTTTCTCTGAAAGGACAGCATTTAGAAAGTGAAGCAACACTCCATTCACTTCACACAGTGAATAGAAGTGTTGGAACAGACTGCTTCTCTTTCAGAGAAACGCATGTGAGTTTCTTGTGAATGCTTGCAAGTTGCTTAAGGCACTTTCAAAGGAAAGTGATTTTCTCTGAAAGGACAGCATTTAGAATGTGAAACAACACTCCATTCACTTCGCACAGTGAATTGAAGTGTTGGAACAGACTGCTTCTCTTTCAGAGAAACGCATGTGAGTTTCTGGTGAATGCCTGTAAGAAGCTTAAGGCACTTTCAAAGGAAAGTGATTTTCTCTGAAAGGACAGCATTTAGAAACTGAAGCAACACTCCATTCACTTCGCACAGTGAATTGAAGTGTTGGAACAGACTGCTTCTCTTTCAGAGAAACGCATGTGAGTTTTTTGTGAATGCTTGAAAGTAGTTTAAGGCACTGTCAAAGGAAAGTGATTTTCTCTGAAAGGACAGAATTTAGAAAGTGATGCAACAGGCCATTCACTTCCCACAGTGAATTGAAGTGTTGGAACAGACTGCTTCTCTTTCAGAGAAACGCATGTGAGTTTCTTCCTAATGCTTGTAAGTAGCTTAAGGCACTTTCAAAGGAAAGTGATTTTCTCTGAAAGGACAGCATTTAGAAAGTGAAGCAACACTCCATTCACTTCGCACAGTGAAATGAAGTGTTGGAACAGACTGCTTCTCTTTCAGAGAAACGCATTAGTGTTTCTTGTGAATGCTTGCAAGTGGCTTAAGGCACTTTCAAAGGAAAGTGATTTTCT
This sequence comes from Myodes glareolus, assembly GCF_982192425.1. Lineage (NCBI taxonomy): Eukaryota > Metazoa > Chordata > Mammalia > Rodentia > Cricetidae > Myodes > Myodes glareolus. Next base: position 2,654,979 of record NW_028263213.1, read on the forward strand.
CTGAAAGGACAGCATTTAGAAAGTGAAGCAACACTCCATTCACTTCGCACAGTGAATTGAAGTGTTGGAACAGACTGCTTCTCTTTCAGAGAAACGCATGTGAGTTTTTTGTGAATGCTTGAAAGTAGTTTAAGGCACTTTCAAAGGAAAGTGATTTTCTCTGAAAGGACAGAATTTAGAAAGTGAAGCAACACTCCATTCACTTCGCACAGTGAATTGAAGTGTTGGAACAGTCTGCTTCTCTTTCAGTGAAACGCATGTGAGCTTCTTCCTAATGCTTGCAAGTAGCTTAAGGCACTTTCAAAGGAAAGTGATTTTCTCTGAAAGGACAGCATTTAGAAAGTGAAGCAACACTCCATTCACTTCACACAGTGAATAGAAGTGTTGGAACAGACTGCTTCTCTTTCAGAGAAACGCATGTGAGTTTCTTGTGAATGCTTGCAAGTTGCTTAAGGCACTTTCAAAGGAAAGTGATTTTCTCTGAAAGGACAGCATTTAGAATGTGAAACAACACTCCATTCACTTCGCACAGTGAATTGAAGTGTTGGAACAGACTGCTTCTCTTTCAGAGAAACGCATGTGAGTTTCTGGTGAATGCCTGTAAGAAGCTTAAGGCACTTTCAAAGGAAAGTGATTTTCTCTGAAAGGACAGCATTTAGAAACTGAAGCAACACTCCATTCACTTCGCACAGTGAATTGAAGTGTTGGAACAGACTGCTTCTCTTTCAGAGAAATGCATGTGAGTTTTTTGTGAATGCTTGAAAGTAGTTTAAGGCACTGTCAAAGGAAAGTGATTTTCTCTGAAAGGACAGAATTTAGAAAGTGATGCAACAGGCCATTCACTTCCCACAGTGAATTGAAGTGTTGGAACAGACTGCTTCTCTTTCAGAGAAACGCATGTGAGTTTCTTCCTAATGCTTGTAAGTAGCTTAAGGCACTTTCAAAGGAAAGTGATTTTCTCTGAAAGGACAGCATTTAGAAAGTGAAGCAACACTCCATTCACTTCGCACAGTGAAATGAAGTGTTGGAACAGACTGCTTCTCTTTCAGAGAAACGCATTAGTGTTTCTTGTGAATGCTTGCAAGTGGCTTAAGGCACTTTCAAAGGAAAGTGATTTTCTCTGAAAGGACAGCATTTAGAAAGTGAAGCAACACTCCATTCACTTCGCACAGTGAATTGAAGTGTTGGAACAGACTGCTTCTCTTTCCGAGAAACGCATGTGAGTTTCTTGTGAATTCTTGCAAGTTGCTTCAGGCACTTTCATAGGAAAGTGATTTTCTCTGAAAGGACAGCATTTAGAAAGTGAAGCCACACTCCATTCACTTCGCACAGTGAATTTAAGTGTTGGAACAGACTGCTTCTCTTTCAGAGAAACGCATGTGAGTTTTTTGTGAATGCTTGAAAGTAGTTTAAGGCACTTTCAAAGGAAAGTGATTTTCTCTGAAAGGACAGAATTTAGAAAGTGAAGCAACACTCCATTCACTTCGCACAGTGAATTGAAGTGTTGGAACAGTCTGCTTCTCTTTCAGTGAAACGCATGTGAGCTTCTTCCTAATGCTTGCAAGTAGCTTAAGGCACTTTCAAAGGAAAGTGATTTTCTCTGAAAGGACAGCATTTAGAAAGTGAAGCAACACTCCATTCACTTCACACAGTGAATAGAAGTGTTGGAACAGACTGCTTCTCTTTCAGAGAAACGCATGTGAGTTTCTTGTGAATGCTTGCAAGTTGCTTAAGGCACTTTCAAAGGAAAGTGATTTTCTCTGAAAGGACAGCATTTAGAAAGTGAAGCAACACTCCATTCACTTTGTACAGTGAATTGAAGTGTTGTAACAGACTGCCTCTCTTTCAGAGAAATGCATGTGAGTTTCTGTTGAATGCTTGTCAGTAGCTTAAGGATCTTTCAAAGGAAAGTGATTTTCTCTGAAAGGACAGCATTTAGAAAGTAAAGCAACACTCCATTCCCTTCGCGCAATGAATTGAAGTGTTGGAACAGACTGCTTCTCTTTCATAGAAACACATTAGTGTTTCTTGTGAATGCTTGTAAGAAGCTTAAGGCACTTTCAAAGGAAAGTGATTTTCTCTGAAAGGACAGCATTTAGAAAGTGAAGCAACACTCCATTCACTTCGCACAGTGAATTGAAGTGTTGGAACAGACTGCTTCTCTTTCAGAGAAACGCATGTGAGTTTCTTGTGAATTCTTGCAAGTTGCTTAAGGCACTTTCAAAGAAAAGTGATTTTCTCTGAAAGGACAGCATTTAGAAAGTGAAGCAACACTCCATTCACTTCGCACAGTGAATTGAAGTGTTGGAACAGACTGCTTCTCTTTCAGAGAAACGCATGTGAGTTTTTTGTGAATGCTTGAAAGTAGTTTAAGGCACTTCAAAGGAAAGTGATTTTCTCTGAAAGGAGAGCACTTAGAAAGTGAAGCAACACTCCATTCACTTCGCACAGTGAATTGAAGTGTTGGAACAGACTGCTTCTCTTTCTGAGAACCGCATGTGAGTTTCTTGTGAATTCTTGCAAGTTGCTTCAGGCACTTTCAAAGGAAAGTGATTTTCTCTGAAAGGACAGCATTTAGAAAGTGAAGCAACACTCCATTCACTTCGCACAGTGAATTGAAGTGTTGGAACAGACTGCTTCTCTTTCAGAGAAACGCATGTGAGTTTTTTGTGAATGCTTGAAAGTAGTTTAATTCACTTTCAAAGGAAAGTGATTTTCTCTGAAATGACCTAATTTAGAAAGTGAAGCAACACTCCATTCACTTCGCACAGTGAATTGAAGTGTTGGAACAGTCTGCTTCTCTATCAGAGAAACGCATATCAGCTTCTTCCTAATGCTTGCAAGTAGGTTAAGGCACTTTCAAAGGAAAGTGATTTTCTCTGAAAGGACAGCATTTAGAAAGTGAAGCAACACTCCATTCACTTCGCACAGTGAATTGAAGTGTTGGAACAGACTGCTTCTCTTTCAGAGAAACGCATGTGAGTTTCTTGTGAATTCTTGCAATTTGCTTAAGGCACTTTCAAAGGAAAGTGATTTTCTCTGAAAGGACAGCATTTAGAAAGTGAAGCAACACTCCATTCACTTCGCACAGTGAATTGAAGTGTTGGAACAGACTGCTTCTCTTTCAGAGAAACGCATGTGAGTTTCTGGTGAATGCCTGTAAGAAGCTTAAGGCACTTTCAAAGGAAAGTGATTTTCTCTGAAAGGACAGCATTTAGAAACTGAAGCAACACTCCATTCACTTCGCACAGTGAATTGAAGTGTTGGAACAGACTGCTTCTCTTTCAGAGAAACGCATGTGAGTTTTTTGTGAATGCTTGAAAGTAGTTTAAGGCACTTCAAAGAAAAGTGATTTTCTCTGAAAGGAGAGCATTTAGAAAGTGAAGCAACACTCCATTCACTTCGCACAGTGAATTGAAGTGTTGGAACAGACTGCTTCTCTTTCCGAGAAACGCATGTGAGTTTCTTGTGAATTCTTGCAAGTTGCTTCAGGCACTTTCAAAGGAAAGTGATTTTCTCTGAAAGGACAGCATTTAGAAAGTGAAGCAACACTCCATTCACTTCGCACAGTGAATTGAAGTGTTGGAACAGACTGCTTCTCTTTCAGAGAAACGCATGTGAGTTTTTTGTGAATGCTTGAAAGTAGTTTAAGGCACTTTCAAAGGAAAGTTATTTTCTCTGAAAGGACAGAATTTAGAAAGTGAAGCAACACTCCATTCACTTCGCACAGTGAATTGAAGTGTTGGAACAGTCTGCTTCTCTTTCAGAGAAACGCATGTCAGCTTCTTCCTAATGCTTGCAAGTAGGTTAAGGCACTTTCAAAGGAAAGTGATTTTCTCTGAAAGGACAGCATTTAGAAAGTGAAGCAACACTCCATTCACTTCGCACAGTGAATTGAAGTGTTGGAACAGACTGCTTCTCTTTCTGAGAAACGCATGTGAGTTTCTTGTGAATTCTTGCAAGTTGCTTAAGGCACTTTCAAAGGAAAGTGATTTTCTCTGAAAGGACAGCATTTAGAAAGTGAAGCAACACTCCATTCACTTCGCACAGTGAATTGAAGTGTTGGAACAGACTGCTTCTCTTTCAGAGAAACGCATGTGAGTTTCTGGTGAATGCCTGTAAGAAGCTTAAGGCACTTTCAAAGGAAAGTGATTTTCTCTGAAAGGACAGCATTTAGAAACTGAAGCAACACTCCATTCACTTCGCACAGTGAATTGAAGTGTTGGAACAGACTGCTTCTCTTTCAGAGAAACGCATGTGAGTTTTTTGTGAATGCTTGAATGTAGTTTAAGGCACTTTCAAAGGAAAGTGATTTTCTCTGAAAGGACAGAATTTAGAAAGTGATGCAACAGTCCATTCACTTCCCACAGTGAATTGAAGTGTTGGAACAGACTGCTTCTCTTTCAGAGAAACGCATGTGAGTTTCTTCCTAATGCTTGTAAGTAGCTTAAGGCACTTTCAAAGGAAAGTGATTTTCTCTGAAAGGACAGCATTTAGAAAGTGAAGCAACACTCCATTCACTTCGCACAGTGAAATGAAGTGTTGGAACAGACTGCTTCTCTTTCAGAGAAACGCATTAGTGTTTCTTGTGAATGCTTGCAAGTGGCTTAAGGCACTTTCAAAGGAAAGTGATTTTCTCTGAAAGGACAGCATTTAGAAAGTGAAGCAACACTCCATTCACTTCGCACAGTGAATTGAAGTGTTGGAACAGACTGCTTCTCTTTCCGAGAAACGCATGTGAGTTTCTTGTGAATTCTTGCAAGTTGCTTCAGGCACTTTCATAGGAAAGTGATTTTCTCTGAAAGGACAGCATTTAGAAAGTGAAGCAACACTCCATTCACTTCGCACAGTGAATTGAAGTGTTGGAACAGAATGCTTCTCTTTCAGAGAAACGCATGTGAGTTTTTTGTGAATGCTTGAAAGTAGTTTAAGGCACTTTCAAAGGAAAGTGATTTTCTCTGAAAGGACAGAATTTAGAAACTGAAGCAACACTCCATTCACTTCGCACAGTGAATTGAAGTGTTGGAACAGTCTGCTTCTCTTTCAGTGAAACGCATGTGAGCTTCTTCCTAATGCTTGCAAGTAGCTTAAGGCACTTTCAAAGGAAAGTGATTTTCTCTGAAAGGACAGCATTTAGAGAGTGAAGCAACACTCCATTCACTTCACACAGTGAATAGAAGTGTTGGAACAGACTGCTTCTCTTTCAGAGAAACGCATGTGAGTTTCTTGTGAATGCTTGCAAGTTGCTTAAGGCACTTTCAAAGGAAAGTGATTTTCTCTGAAAGGACAGCATTTAGAAAGTGAAGCAACACTCCATTCACTTTGTACAGTGAATTGAAGTGTTGTAACAGACTGCCTCTCTTTCAGAGAAATGCATGTGAGTTTCTGTTGAATGCTTGTCAGTAGCTTAAGGATCTTTCAAAGGAAAGTGATTTTCTCTGAAAGGACAGCATTTAGAAAGTAAAGCAACACTCCATTCCCTTCGCGCAATGAATTGAAGTGTTGGAACAGACTGCTTCTCTTTCATAGAAACACATTAGTGTTTCTTGTGAATGCTTGTAAGAAGCTTAAGGCACTTTCAAAGGAAAGTGATTTTCTCTGAAAGGGCAGCATTTAGAAAGTGAAGCAACACTCCATTCACTTCGCACAGTGAAATGAAGTGTTGGAACAGACTGCTTCTCTTTCAGAGAAACGCATTAGTGTTTCTTGTGAATGCTTGCAAGTGGCTTAAGGCACTTTCAAAGGAAAGTGATTTTCTCTGAAAGGACAGCATTTAGAAAGTGAAGCAACACTCCATTCACTTCGCACAGTGAAATGAAGTGTTGGAACAGACTGCTTCTCTTTCAGAGAAACGCATTAGTGTTTCTTGTGAATGCTTGCAAGTGGCTTAAGGCACTTTCAAAGGAAAGTGATTTTCTCTGAAAGGACAGCATTTAGAAAGTGAAGCAACACTCCATTCACTTCGCACAGTGAATTGAAGTGTTGGAACAGACTGCTTCTCTTTCAGAGAAACGCATGTGAGTTTTTTGTGAATGATTAAAAGTAGTTTAAGGCACTTTCAAAGGAAAGTGATTTTCTCTGAAAGGACAGAATTTAGAAAGTGAAGCAACACTCCATTCACTTCGCACAGTGAATTGAAGTGTTGGAACAGTCTGCTTCTCTTTCAGAGAAACGCATGTGAGCTTCTTCCTAATGCTTGCAATTAGCTTAAGGCACTTTCAAAGGAAAGTGATTTTCTCTGAAAGGACAGCATTTAGAAAGTGAAGCAACACTCCATTCACTTCGCACAGTGAATTGAAGTGTTGGAACAGACTGCTTCTCTTTCAGAGAAACGCATGTGAGTTTTTTGTGAATGCTTGAAAGTAGTTTAAGGCACTTTCAAAGGAAAGTGATTTTCTCTGAAAGGACAGAATTTAGAAAGTGAAGCAACACTCCATTCACTTCGCACAGTGAATTGAAGTGTTGGAACAGTCTGCTTCTCTTTCAGAGAAACGCATGTCAGCTTCTTCCTAATGCTTGTAAGTAGCTTAAGGCACTTTCAAAGGAAAGTGATTTTCTCTGAAAGGACAGCATTTAGAAAGTGAAGCAACACTCCATTCACTTCGTGCAGTGAATTGAAGTGTTGGAACAGACTGCTTCTCTTTCAGAGAAACGCATGTGAGTTTCTTGTGAATTCTTGCAAGTTGCTTAAGGCACTTTCAAAGGAAAGTGATTTTCTCTGAAAGGACAGCATTTAGAAAGTGAAGCAACACTCCATTCACTTCGCACAGTGAATTGAAATGTTGGAACAGACTGCTTCTCTTTCAGAGAAACGCATGTGAGTTTTTTGTGAATGCTTGAAAGTAGTTTAAGGCACTTTCAAAGAAAAGTGATTTTCTCTGAAAGGACAGAATTTAGAAAGTGAAGCAACACTCCATTCACTTCGCACAGTGAATTGAAGTGTTTGAACAGTCTGCTTCTCTTTCAGAGAAACGCATGTGAGTTTCTTCCTAATGCTTGCAAGTAGCTTAAGGCACTTTCAAAGGAAAGTGATTTTCTCTGAAAGGACAGCATTTAGAAAGTGAAGCAACACTCCATTCACTTCGCACAGTGAATTGAATTGTTGGAACAGACTGCTTCTCTTTCAGAGAAACGCATGTGAGTTTCTGGTGAATGCTTGTAAGAAGCTTAAGGCACTTTCAAAGGAAAGTGATTTTCTCTGAAAGGACAGCATTTAGAAAGTGAAGCAACACTCCATTCACATCGCACAGTGAATTGAAGTGTTGGAACAGAGTGCTTCTCTTTCATAGAAACGCATTAGTGTTTCTTGTGAATGCTTGCAAGTGGCTTAAGGCACTTTCAAAGGAAAGTGATTTTCTCTGAAAGGACAGCATTTAGAAAGTGAAGCAACACTCCATTCACTTCGCACAGTGAATTGAAGTGTTGGAACAGACTGCTTCTCTTTCCGAGAAACGCATGTGAGTTTCTTGTGAATTCTTGCAAGTTGCTTCAGGCACTTTCATAGGAAAGTGATTTTCTCTGAAAGGACAGCATTTAGAAAGTGAAGCAACACTCCATTCACTTCGCACAGTGAATTGAAGTGTTGGAACAGACTGCTTCTCTTTCAGAGAAACGCATGTGAGTTTTTTGTGAATGCTTGAAAGTAGTTTAAGGCACTTTCAAAGGAAAGTGATTTTCTCTGAAAGGACAGCATTTAGAAAGTGAAGCAACACTCCATTCACTTCGCACAGTGAATTGAAGTGTTGGAACAGTCTGCTTCTCTTTCAGTGAAACGCATGTGAGCTTCTTCCTAATGCTTGAAAGTAGCTTAAGGCACTTTCAAAGGAAAGTGATTTTCACGGAAAGGACAGCATTTAGAAAGTGAAGCAACACTCCATTCACTTCACACAGAGAATAGAAGTGTTGGAACAGACTGCTTCTCTTTCAGAGAAACGCATGTGAGTTTCTTGTGAATGCTTGCAAGTTGCTTAAGGCACTTTCAAAGGAAAGTGATTTTCTCTGAAAGGACAGCATTTAGAAAGTGAAGCAACACTCCATTCACTTTGTACAGTGAATTGAAGTGTTGGGACAGACTGCCTCTCTTTCAGAGAAATGCATGTGAGTTTCTGTTGAATGCTTGTCAGTAGCTTAAGGCTCTTTCAAAGGAAAGTGATTTTCTCTGAAAGGACAGCATTTAGAAAGTAAAGCAACACTCCATTCCCTTCGCGCAATGAATTGAAGTGTTGGAACAGACTGCTTTTCTTTCATAGAAACGCATTAGTGTTTCTTGTGAATGCTTGTAAGAAGCTTAAGGCACTTTCAAAGGAAAGTGATTTTCTCTGAAAGGACAGCATTTAGAAAGTGAAGCAACACTCCATTCACTTCGCACAGTGAATTGAAGTGTTGGAACAGACTGCTTCTCTTTCAGAGAAACGCATGTGAGTTTCTTGTGAATTCTTGCAAGTTGCTTAAGGCACTTTCAAAGAAAAGTGATTTTCTCTGAAAGGACAGCATTTAGAAAGTGAAGCAACACTCCATTCACTTCGCACAGTGAATTGAAGTGTTGGAACAGACTGCTTCTCTTTCAGAGAAACGCATGTGAGTTTCTGGTGAATGCTTGTAAGAAGCTTAAGGCACTTTCAAAGGAAAGTGATTTTCTCTGAAAGGACAGCATTTAGAAAGTGAAGCAACACTCCATTCACTTCGCATAGTGAATTGAAGTGTTGGAACAGACTGCTTCTCTTTAAGAGAAACGCATGTGAGTTTTTTGTGAATGCTTGAAAGTAGTTTAAGGCACTTTCAAAGGAAAGTGATTTTCTCTGAAAGGACAGAATTTAGAAAGAGATGCAACACTCCATTCACTTCGCACAGTTAATTGAAGTGTTGGAACAGACTGCTTCTCTTTCAGAGAAACGCATGTGAGTTTCTGGTGAATGCCTGTAAGTAGCTTAAGGCACTTTCAAAGGAAAGTGATTTTCTCTGAAAGGACAGCATTTAGAAAGTGAAGCAACACTCCATTCACTTCGCACAGTGAATTGAAGTGTTGGAACAGACTGCTTCTCTTTCAGAGAAATGCATGTGAGTTTCTGTTGAATGCTTGTAAGTAGCTTAAGGCACTTTCAAAGGAAAGTGATTTTCTCTGAAAGGACAGCATTTAGAAAGTGAAGCAACACTCCATTCACTTCGCAGAGTGAATTGAAGTATTGGAACAGACTGCTTCTCTTTCAGAGAAACGCATGTGAGTTTTTTGTGAATGCTTGAAAGTAGTTTAAGGCACTTTCAAAGTAAAGTGATTTTCTCTGAAAGGACAGAATTTAGAAAGTGATGCAACACTCCTTTCACTTCGCACAGTGAATTGAAGTGTTGGAACAGACTGCTTCTCTTTTAGAGAAACGCATGTGGGTTTCTTCCTAATGCTTGTAAGTAGCTTCAGGCACTTTCAAAGGAAAGTGATTTTCTCTGAAAGGACAGCATTTAGAAAGTGAAGCAACACTCCATTCCCTTCGTGCAGTGAATTGAAGTGTTGGAACAGAGTTCTTCTCTTTCATAGAAACGCATTAGTGTTTCTTGTGAATGCTTGCAAGTGGCTTAAGGCACTTTCAAAGGAAAGTGATTTTCTCTGAAAGGACAGCATTTAGAAAGTGAAGCAACACTCCATTCACTTCGCACAGTGAATTGAAGTGTTGGAACAGACTGCTTCTCTTTAAGAGAAACGCATGTGAGTTTCTTGTGAATTCTTGCAAGTTGCTTCAGGCACGTTCATAGGAAAGTGATTTTCTCTGAAAGGACAGCATTTAGAAAGTGAAGCAACACTCCATTCACTTCGCACAGTGAATTGAAGTGTTGGAACAGACTGCTTCTCTTTCAGAGAAACGCATGTGAGTTTTTTGTGAATGCTTGAAAGTAGTTTAAGGCACTTTCAAAGGAAAGTGATTTTCTCTGAAAGGACAGCATTTAGAAAGTGAAGCAACACTCCATTCACTTCGCACAGTGAATTGAAGTGTTGGAACAGTCTGCTTCTCTTTCAGTGAAACGCATGTGAGCTTCTTCCTAATGCTTGAAAGTAGCTTAAGGCACTTTCAAAGGAAAGTGATTTTCACGGAAAGGACAGCATTTAGAAAGTGAAGCAACACTCCATTCACTTCACACAGAGAATAGAAGTGTTGGAACAGACTGCTTCTCTTTCAGAGAAACGCATGTGAGTTTCTTGTGAATGCTTGCAAGTTGCTTAAGGCACTTTCAAAGGAAAGTGATTTTCTCTGAAAGGACAGCATTTAGAAAGTGAAGCAACACTCCATTCACTTTGTACAGTGAATTGAAGTGTTGGGACAGACTGCCTCTCTTTCAGAGAAATGCATGTGAGTTTCTGTTGAATGCTTGTCAGTAGCTTAAGGCTCTTTCAAAGGAAAGTGATTTTCTCTGAAAGGACAGCATTTAGAAAGTAAAGCAACACTCCATTCCCTTCGCGCAATGAATTGAAGTGTTGGAACAGACTGCTTTTCTTTCATAGAAACGCATTAGTGTTTCTTGTGAATGCTTGTAAGAAGCTTAAGGCACTTTCAAAGGAAAGTGATTTTCTCTGAAAGGACAGCATTTAGAAAGTGAAGCAACACTCCATTCACTTCGCACAGTGAATTGAAGTGTTGGAACAGACTGCTTCTCTTTCAGAGAAACGCATGTGAGTTTCTTGTGAATTCTTGCAAGTTGCTTAAGGCACTTTCAAAGAAAAGTGATTTTCTCTGAAAGGACAGCATTTAGAAAGTGAAGCAACACTCCATTCACTTCGCACAGTGAATTGAAGTGTTGGAACAGACTGCTTCTCTTTCAGAGAAACGCATGTGAGTTTCTGGTGAATGCTTGTAAGAAGCTTAAGGCACTTTCAAAGGAAAGTGATTTTCTCTGAAAGGACAGCATTTAGAAAGTGAAGCAACACTCCATTCACTTCGCATAGTGAATTGAAGTGTTGGAACAGACTGCTTCTCTTTAAGAGAAACGCATGTGAGTTTTTTGTGAATGCTTGAAAGTAGTTTAAGGCACTTTCAAAGGAAAGTGATTTTCTCTGAAAGGACAGAATTTAGAAAGAGATGCAACACTCCATTCACTTCGCACAGTTAATTGAAGTGTTGGAACAGACTGCTTCTCTTTCAGAGAAACGCATGTGAGTTTCTGGTGAATGCCTGTAAGTAGCTTAAGGCACTTTCAAAGGAAAGTGATTTTCTCTGAAAGGACAGCATTTAGAAAGTGAAGCAACACTCCATTCACTTCGCACAGTGAATTGAAGTGTTGGAACAGACTGCTTCTCTTTCAGAGAAATGCATGTGAGTTTCTGTTGAATGCTTGTAAGTAGCTTAAGGCACTTTCAAAGGAAAGTGATTTTCTCTGAAAGGACAGCATTTAGAAAGTGAAGCAACACTCCATTCACTTCGCAGAGTGAATTGAAGTATTGGAACAGACTGCTTCTCTTTCAGAGAAACGCATGTGAGTTTTTTGTGAATGCTTGAAAGTAGTTTAAGGCACTTTCAAAGTAAAGTGATTTTCTCTGAAAGGACAGAATTTAGAAAGTGATGCAACACTCCTTTCACTTCGCACAGTGAATTGAAGTGTTGGAACAGACTGCTTCTCTTTTAGAGAAACGCATGTGGGTTTCTTCCTAATGCTTGTAAGTAGCTTCAGGCACTTTCAAAGGAAAGTGATTTTCTCTGAAAGGACAGCATTTAGAAAGTGAAGCAACACTCCATTCCCTTCGTGCAGTGAATTGAAGTGTTGGAACAGAGTTCTTCTCTTTCATAGAAACGCATTAGTGTTTCTTGTGAATGCTTGCAAGTGGCTTAAGGCACTTTCAAAGGAAAGTGATTTTCTCTGAAAGGACAGCATTTAGAAAGTGAAGCAACACTCCATTCACTTTGTACAGTGAATTGAAGTGTTGGAACAGACTGCCTCTCTTTCAGAGAAATGCATGTGAGTTTCTGTTGAATGCTTGTCAGTAGCTTAAGGCTCTTTCAAAGGAAAGTGATTTTCTCTGAAAGGACAGCATTTAGAAAGTAAAGCAACACTCCATTCACTTCGCACAGTGAATTGAAGTGTTGGAACAGACTGCTTCTCTTTCAGAGAAACGCATGTGAGTTTCTTGTGAATTCTTGCAAGTTGCTTAAGGCACTTTCAAAGGAAAGTGATTTTCTCTGAAAGGACAGCATTTAGAAAGTGAAGCAACACTCCATTCACTTCGCACAGTGAATTGAAGTGTTGGAACAGACTGCTTCTCTTTCAGATAAACGCATGTGAGTTTTTTGTGAATGCTTGAAAGTAGTTTAAGGCACATTCAAAGGAAAGTGATTTTCTCTGAAAGGACAGAATTTAGAAAGTGAAGCAACACTCCATTCACTTCGCACAGTGAATTGAAGTGTTGGAACAGTCTGCTTCTCTTTCAGAGAAACGCATGTCAGCTTCTTCCTAATGCTTGTAAGTAGCTTAAGGCACTTTCAAAGGAAAGTGATTTTCTCTGAAAGGACAGCATTTAGAAAGTGAAGCAACACTCCATTCACTTCGTGCAGTGAATTGAAGTGTTGGAACAGACTGCTTCTCTTTCAGAGAAACGCATGTGATTTTCTTGTGAATTCTTGCAAGTTGCTTAAGGCACTTTCAAAGGAAAGTGATTTTCTCTGAAAGGACAGCATTTAGAAAGTGAAGCAACACTCCATTCACTTCGCACAGTGAATTGAAATGTTGGAACAGACTGCTTCTCTTTCAGAGAAACGCATGTGAGTTTTTTGTGAATGCTTGAAAGTAGTTTAAGGCACTTTCAAAGGAAAGTGATTTTCTCTGAAAGGACAGAATTTAGAAAGTGAAGCAACACTCCATTCACTTCGCACAGTGAATTGAAGTGTTTGAACAGTCTGCTTCTCTTTCAGAGAAACGCATGTGAGTTTCTTCCTAATGCTTGCAAGTAGCTTAAGGCACTTTCAAAGGAAATTGATTTTCTCTGAAAGGACAGCATTTAGAAAGTGAAGCAACACTCCATTCACTTCGCACAGTGAATTGAATTGTTGGAACAGACTGCTTCTCTTTCAGAGAAACGCATGTGAGTTTCTGGTGAATGCTTTTAAGAAGCTTAAGGCACTTTCAAAGGAAAGTGATTTTCTCTGAAAGGACAGCATTTAGAAAGTGAAGCAACACTCCATTCACATCGCACAGTGAATTGAAGTGTTGGAACAGAGTGCTTCTCTTTCATAGAAACGCATTAGTGTTTCTTGTGAATGCTTGCAAGTGGCTTAAGGCACTTTCAAAGGAAAGTGATTTTCTCTGAAAGGACAGCATTTAGAAAGTGAAGCAACACTCCATTCACTTCGCACAGTGAATTGAAGTGTTGGAACAGACTGCTTCTCTTTCCGAGAAACGCATGTGAGTTTCTTGTGAATTCTTGCAAGTTGCTTCAGGCACTTTCATAGGAAAGAGATTTTCTCTGAAAGGACAGCATTTAGAAAGTGAAGCAACACTCCATTCACTTTGCACAGTGAATTGAAGTGTTGGAACAGACTGCTTCTCTTTCAGAGAAACGCATGTGAGTTTTTTGTGAATGCTTGAAAGTAGTTTAAGGCACTTTCAAAGGAAAGTGATTTTCTCTGAAAGGACAGAATTTAGAAAGTGAAGCAACACTCCATTCACTTCGCACAGTGAATTGAAGTGTTGGAACAGTCTGCTTCTCTTTCAGTGAAACGCATGTGAGCTTCTTCCTAATGCTTGCAAGTAGCTTAAGGCACTTTCAAAGGAAAGTGATTTTCTCTGAAAGGACAGCATTTAGAAAGTGAAGCAACACTCCATTCACTTCACACAGAGAATAGAAGTGTTGGAACAGACTGCTTCTCTTTCAGAGAAACGCATGTGAGTTTCTTGTGAATGCTTGCAAGTTGCTTAAGGCACTTTCAAAGGAAAGTGATTTTCTCTGAAAGGACAGCATTTAGAAAGTGAAGCAACACTCCATTCACTTTGTACAGTGAATTGAAGTGTTGGGACAGACTGCCTCTCTTTCAGAGAAATGCATGTGAGTTTCTGTTGAATGCTTGTCAGTAGCTTTAGGCTCTTTCAAAGGAAAGTGATTTTCTCTGAAAGGACAGCATTTAGAAAGTAAAGCAACACTCCATTCCCTTCGCGCAATGAATTGAAGTGTTGGAACAGACTGCTTTTCTTTCATAGAAACGCATTAGTGTTTCTTGTGAATGCTTGTAAGAAGCTTAAGGCACTTTCAAAGGAAAGTGATTTTCTTTGAAAGGACAGCATTTAGAAAGTGAAGCAACACTCCATTCACTTCGCACAGTGAATTGAAGTGTTGGAACAGACTGCTTCTCTTTCAGAGAAACGCATGTGAGTTTCTTGTGAATTCTTGCAAGTTGCTTAAGGCACTTTCAAAGAAAAGTGATTTTCTCTGAAAGGACAGCATTTAGAAAGTGAAGCAACACTCCATTCACTTCGCACAGTGAATTGAAGTGTTGGAACAGACTGCTTCTCTTTCAGAGAAACGCATGTGAGTTTCTGGTGAATGCTTGTAAGAAGCTTAAGGCACTTTCAAAGGAAAGTGATTTTCTCTGAAAGGACAGCATTTAGAAAGTGAAGCAACACTCCATTCACTTCGCACAGTGAATTGAAGTTTTGGAACAGACTGCTTCTCTTTAAGAGAAACGCATGTGAGTTTTTTGTGAATGCTTGAAAGTAGTTTAAGGCACTTTCAAAGGAAAGTGATTTTCTCTGAAAGGACAGAATTTAGAAAGAGATGCAACACTCCATTCACTTCGCACAGTTAATTGAAGTGTTGGAACAGACTGCTTCTCTTTCAGAGAAACGCATGTGAGTTTCTGGTGAATGCCTGTAAGTAGCTTAAGGCACTTTCAAAGGAAAGTGATTTTCTCTGAAAGGACAGCATTTAGAAAGTGAAGCAACACTCCATTCACTTCGCACAGTGAATTGAAGTGTTGGAACAGACTGCTTCTCTTTCAGAGAAATGCATGTGAGTTTCTGTTGAATGCTTGTAAGTAGCTTAAGGCACTTTCAAAGGAAAGTGATTTTCTCTGAAAGGACAGCATTTAGAAAGTGAAGCAACACTCCATTCACTTCGCAGAGTGAATTGAAGTATTGGAACAGACTGCTTCTCTTTCAGAGAAACGCATGTGAGTTTTTTGTGAATGCTTGAAAGTAGTTTAAGGCACTTTCAAAGGAAAGTGATTTTCTCTGAAAGGACAGAATTTAGAAAGTGATGCAACACTCCTTTCACTTCGCACAGTGAATTGAAGTGTTAGAACAGACTGCTTCTCTTTCAGAGAAACGCATGTGGGTTTCTTCCTAATGCTTGTAAGTAGCTTCAGGCACTTTCAAAGGAAAGTGATTTTCTCTGAAAGGACAGCATTTAGAAAGTGAAGCAACACTCCATTCCCTTCGTGCAGTGAATTGAAGTGTTGGAACAGAGTTCTTCTCTTTCATAGAAACGCATTAGTGTTTCTTGTGAATGCTTGCAAGTGGCTTAAGGCACTTTCAAAGGAAAGTGATTTTCTCTGAAAGGACAGCATTTAGAAAGTGAAGCAACACTCCATTCACTTTGTACAGTGAATTGAAGTGTTGGAACAGACTGCCTCTCTTTCAGAGAAATGCATGTGAGTTTCTGTTGAATGCTTGTCAGTAGCTTAAGGCTCTTTCAAAGGAAAGTGATTTTCTCTGAAAGGACAGCATTTAGAAAGTAAAGCAACACTCCATTCACTTCGCACAGTGAATTGAAGTGTTGGAACAGACTGCTTCTCTTTCAGAGAAACGCATGTGAGTTTCTTGTGAATTCTTGCAAGTTGCTTAAGGCACTTTCAAAGGAAAGTGATTTTCTCTGAAAGGACAGCATTTAGAAAGTGAAGCAACACTCCATTCACTTCGCACAGTGAATTGAAGTGTTGGAACAGACTGCTTCTCTTTCAGATAAACGCATGTGAGTTTTTTGTGAATGCTTGAAAGTAGTTTAAGGCACATTCAAAGGAAAGTGATTTTCTCTGAAAGGACAGAATTTAGAAAGTGAAGCAACACTCCATTCACTTCGCACAGTGAATTGAAGTGTTGGAACAGTCTGCTTCTCTTTCAGAGAAACGCATGTCAGCTTCTTCCTAATGCTTGTAAGTAGCTTAAGGCACTTTCAAAGGAAAGTGATTTTCTCTGAAAGGACAGCATTTAGAAAGTGAAGCAACACTCCATTCACTTCGTGCAGTGAATTGAAGTGTTGGAACAGACTGCTTCTCTTTCAGAGAAACGCATGTGATTTTCTTGTGAATTCTTGCAAGTTGCTTAAGGCACTTTCAAAGGAAAGTGATTTTCTCTGAAAGGACAGCATTTAGAAAGTGAAGCAACACTCCATTCACTTCGCACAGTGAATTGAAATGTTGGAACAGACTGCTTCTCTTTCAGAGAAACGCATGTGAGTTTTTTGTGAATGCTTGAAAGTAGTTTAAGGCACTTTCAAAGGAAAGTGATTTTCTCTGAAAGGACAGAATTTAGAAAGTGAAGCAACACTCCATTCACTTCGCACAGTGAATTGAAGTGTTTGAACAGTCTGCTTCTCTTTCAGAGAAACGCATGTGAGTTTCTTCCTAATGCTTGCAAGTAGCTTAAGGCACTTTCAAAGGAAATTGATTTTCTCTGAAAGGACAGCATTTAGAAAGTGAAGCAACACTCCATTCACTTCGCACAGTGAATTGAATTGTTGGAACAGACTGCTTCTCTTTCAGAGAAACGCATGTGAGTTTCTGGTGAATGCTTTTAAGAAGCTTAAGGCACTTTCAAAGGAAAGTGATTTTCTCTGAAAGGACAGCATTTAGAAAGTGAAGCAACACTCCATTCACATCGCACAGTGAATTGAAGTGTTGGAACAGAGTGCTTCTCTTTCATAGAAACGCATTAGTGTTTCTTGTGAATGCTTGCAAGTGGCTTAAGGCACTTTCAAAGGAAAGTGATTTTCTCTGAAAGGACAGCATTTACAAAGTGAAGCAACACTCCATTCACTTCGCACAGTGAATTGAAGTGTTGGAACAGACTGCTTCTCTTTCCGAGAAACGCATGTGAGTTTCTTGTGAATTCTTGCAAGTTGCTTCAGGCACTTTCATAGGAAAGAGATTTTCTCTGAAAGGACAGCATTTAGAAAGTGAAGCAACACTCCATTCACTTTGCACAGTGAATTGAAGTGTTGGAACAGACTGCTTCTCTTTCAGAGAAACGCATGTGAGTTTTTTGTGAATGCTTGAAAGTAGTTTAAGGCACTTTCAAAGGAAAGTGATTTTCTCTGAAAGGACAGAATTTAGAAAGTGAAGCAACACTCCATTCACTTCGCACAGTGAATTGAAGTGTTGGAACAGTCTGCTTCTCTTTCAGTGAAACGCATGTGAGCTTCTTCCTAATGCTTGCAAGTAGCTTAAGGCACTTTCAAAGGAAAGTGATTTTCTCTGAAAGGACAGCATTTAGAAAGTGAAGCAACACTCCATTCACTTCACACAGAGAATAGAAGTGTTGGAACAGACTGCTTCTCTTTCAGAGAAACGCAGGTGAGTTTCTTGTGAATGCTTGCAAGTTGCTTAAGGCACTTTCAAAGGAAAGTGATTTTCTCTGAAAGGACAGCATTTAGAAAGTGAAGCAACACTCCATTCACTTTGTACAGTGAATTGAAGTGTTGGGACAGACTGCCTCTCTTTCAGAGAAATGCATGTGAGTTTCTGTTGAATGCTTGTCAGTAGCTTTAGGCTCTTTCAAAGGAAAGTGATTTTCTCTGAAAGGACAGCATTTAGAAAGTAAAGCAACACTCCATTCCCTTCGCGCAATGAATTGAAGTGTTGTAACAGACTGCTTTTCTTTCATAGAAACGCATTAGTGTTTCTTGTGAATGCTTGTAAGAAGCTTAAGGCACTTTCAAAGGAAAGTGATTTTCTTTGAAAGGACAGCATTTAGAAAGTGAAGCAACACTCCATTCACTTCGCACAGTGAATTGAAGTGTTGGAACAGACTGCTTCTCTTTCAGAGAAACGCATGTGAGTTTCTTGTGAATTCTTGCAAGTTGCTTAAGGCACTTTCAAAGAAAAGTGATTTTCTCTGAAAGGACAGCATTTAGAAAGTGAAGCAACACTCCATTCACTTCGCACAGTGAATTGAAGTGTTGGAACAGACTGCTTCTCTTTCAGAGAAACGCATGTGAGTTTCTGGTGAATGCTTGTAAGAAGCTTAAGGCACTTTCAAAGGAAAGTGATTTTCTCTGAAAGGACAGCATTTAGAAAGTGAAGCAACACTCCATTCACTTCGCACAGTGAATTGAAGTTTTGGAACAGACTGCTTCTCTTTAAGAGAAACGCATGTGAGTTTTTTGTGAATGCTTGAAAGTAGTTTAAGGCACTTTCAAAGGAAAGTGATTTTCTCTGAAAGGACAGAATTTAGAAAGAGATGCAACACTCCATTCACTTCGCACAGTTAATTGAAGTGTTGGAACAGACTGCTTCTCTTTCAGAGAAACGCATGTGAGTTTCTGGTGAATGCCTGTAAGTAGCTTAAGGCACTTTCAAAGGAAAGTGATTTTCTCTGAAAGGACAGCATTTAGAAAGTGAAGCAACACTCCATTCACTTCGCACAGTGAATTGAAGTGTTGGAACAGACTGCTTCTCTTTCAGAGAAATGCATGTGAGTTTCTGTTGAATGCTTGTAAGTAGCTTAAGGCACTTTCAAAGGAAAGTGATTTTATCTGAAAGGACAGCATTTAGAAAGTGAAGCAACACTCCATTCACTTCGCAGAGTGAATTGAAGTATTGGAACAGACTGCTTCTCTTTCAGAGAAACGCATGTGAGTTTTTTGTGAATGCTTGAAAGTAGTTTAAGGCACTTTCAAAGGAAAGTGATTTTCTCTGAAAGGACAGAATTTAGAAAGTGATGCAACACTCCTTTCACTTCGCACAGTGAATTGAAGTGTTAGAACAGACTGCTTCTGTTTCAGAGAAACGCATGTGGGTTTCTTCCTAATGCTTGTAAGTAGCTTCAGGCACTTTCAAAGGAAAGTGATTTTCTCTGAAAGGACAGCATTTAGAAAGTGAAGCAACACTCCATTCCCTTCGTGCAGTGAATTGAAGTGTTGGAACAGAGTTCTTCTCTTTCATAGAAACGCATTAGTGTTTCTTGTGAATGCTTGCAAGTGGCTTAAGGCACTTTCAAAGGAAAGTGATTTTCTCTGAAAGGACAGCATTTAGAAAGTGAAGCAACACTCCATTCACTTTGTACAGTGAATTGAAGTGTTGGAACAGACTGCCTCTCTTTCAGAGAAATGCATGTGAGTTTCTGTTGAATGCTTGTCAGTAGCTTAAGGCTCTTTCAAAGGAAAGTGATTTTCTCTGAAAGGACAGCATTTAGAAAGTAAAGCAACACTCCATTCACTTCGCACAGTGAATTGAAGTGTTGGAACAGACTGCTTCTCTTTCAGAGAAACGCATGTGAGTTTCTTGTGAATTCTTGCAAGTTGCTTAAGGCACTTTCAAAGGAAAGTGATTTTCTCTGAAAGGACAGCATTTAGAAAGTGAAGCAACACTCCATTCACTTCGCACAGTGAATTGAAGTGTTGGAACAGACTGCTTCTCTTTCAGAGAAACGCATGTGAGTTTTTTGTGAATGCTTGAAAGTAGTTTAAGGCACTTTCAAAGGAAAGTGATTTTCTCTGAAAGGACAGAATTTAGAAAGTGAAGCAACACTCCATTCACTTCGCACAGTGAATTGAAGTGTTTGAACAGTCTGCTTCTCTTTCAGAGAAACGCATGTGAGTTTCTTCCTAATGCTTGCAAGTAGCTTAAGGCACTTTCAAAGGAAAGTGATTTTCTCTGAAAGGACAGCATTTAGAAAGTGAAGCAACACTCCATTCACTTCGCGCAGTGAATTGAAGTGTTGGAACAGACTGCTTCTCTTTCAGAGAAATGCATGTGAGTTTCTGGTGAATGCTTGTAAGAAGCTTAAGGCACTTTCAAAGGAAAGGGATTTTCTCTGAAAAAACAGCATTTAGAAACTGAAGCAACACTCCATTCACTTCGCACAGTGAATTGAAGTGTTGGAACAGACTGCTTCTCTTTCAGAGAAACGCATGTGAGTTTTTTGTGAATGCTTGAAAGTAGTTTAAGGCACTTTCAAAGGAAAGTGATTTTCTCTGAAAGGACAGAATTTAGAAAGTGATGCAACACTCCATTCACTTCGCACAGTGAATTGAAGTGTTGGAACAGACTGCTTCTCTTTCAGAGAAACGCATGTTAGTTTCTGGTGAATGCTTGTAAGTAGCTTAAGGCACTTTCAAAGGAAAGTGATTTTCTCTGAAAGGACAGCATTTAGAAAGTGAAGCAACACTCCATTCACTTCGCACAGTGAATTGAAGTGTTGGAACAGACTGCTTCTCTTTCAGAGAAATGCATGTGAGTTTCTGTTGAATGCTTGTAAGTAGCTTAAGGCACTTTCAAAGGAAAGTGATTTTCTTTGAAAGGACAGCATTTAGAAAGTGAAGCAACACTCCATTCACTTCGCAGAGTGAATTGAAGTATTGGAACAGACTGCTTTTCTTTCAGAGAAACGCATGTGAGTTTCTGGTGAATGCTTGCAAGTAGCTTAAGGCACTTTCAAAGGAAAGTGATTTTCTCTGAAAGGACAGCATTTAGAAACTGAAGCAACACTCCATTCACTTCGCACAGTGAATTGAAGTGTTGGAACAGACTGCTTCTCTTTCAGAGAAACGCATGTGAGTTTTTTGTGAATGCTTGAAAGTAGTTTAAGGCACTTTCAAAGGAAAGTGATTTTCTCTGAAAGGACAGAATTTAGAAAGTGATGCAACACTCCATTCACTTCGCACAGTGAATTGAAGTGTTGGAACAGACTGCTTCTCTTTCAGAGAAACGCATGTGAGTTTCTTCCTAATGCTTGTAAGTAGCTTCAGGCACTTTCAAAGGAAAGTGATTTTCTCTGAAAGGACAGCATTTAGAAAGTGAAGCAACACTCCATTCCCTTCGTGCAGTGAATTGAAGTGTTGGAACAGAGTTCTTCTCTTTCATAGAAACGCATTAGTGTTTCTTGTGAATGCTTGCAAGTGGCTTAAGGCACTTTCAAAGGAAAGAGATTTTCTCTGAAAGGACAGCATTTAGAAAGTGAAGCAACACTCCATTCACTTTGTACAGTGAATTGAAGTGTTGGAACAGACTGCCCCTCTTTCAGAGAAATGCATGTGAGTTTCTGTTGAATGCTTGTCTGTAGCTTAAGGCTCTTTCAAAGGAAAGTGATTTTCTCTGAAAGGACAGCATTTAGAAAGTGAAGCAACACTCCATTCACTTCGCACAGTGAATTGAAGTGTTGGATCAGACTGCTTCTCTTTCAGAGAAACGCATGTGAGTTTCTTGTGAACTCTTGCAGGTTGCTTAAGGCACTTTCAAAGAAAGTGATTTTCTCTGAAAGGACAGCATTTAGAAAGTGAAGCAACACTCCATTCACTTCGCACAGTGAATTGAAGTGTTGGAACAGACTGCTTCTCTTTCAGAGAAACGCATGTGAGTTTTTTGTGAATGCTTGAAAGTAGTTTAAGGCACTTTCAAAGGAAAGTGATTTTCTCTGAAAGGACAGAATTTAGAAAGTGAAGCAACACTCCATTCACTTCGCACAGTGAATTGAAGTGTTTGAACAGTCTGCTTCTCTTTCAGAGAAACGCATGTGAGTTTCTTCCTAATGCTTGCAAGTAGCTTAAGGCACTTTCAAAGGAAAGTGATTTTCTCTGAAAGGACAGCATTTAGAAAGTGGGGCAACACTCCATTCACTTCGCACAGTGAATTGAAGTGTTGGAACAGACTGCTTCTCTTTCAGAGAAATGCATGTGAGTTTCTGTTGAATGCTTGTAAGTAGCTTAAGGCACTCTCAAAGGAAAGTGATTTTCTCTGAAAGGACAGCATTTAGAAAGTGAAGCAACACTCCATTCACTTTGCAGAGTGAATTGAAGTATTGGAACAGACTGCTTCTCTTTCAGAGAAACGCATGTGAGTTTCTGGTGAATGCTTGTAAGTAGCTTAAGGCACTTTCAAAGGAAAGTGATTTTCTCTGAAAGGACAGCATTTAGAAAGTGAAGCAACACTCCATTCACTTCGCACAGTGAATTGAAGTGTTGGAACAGACTGCTTCTCTTTAAGAGAAACGCATGTGAGTTTTTTGTGAATGCTTGTAAGTATCTTAAGGCACTTTCAAAGGAAAGTGATTTTCTCTGAAAGGACAGCATTTAGAAAGTGACGCAACACTCCATTCCCTTCGTGCAGTGAATTGAAGTGTTGGAACAGAGTGCTTCTCTTTCATAGAAACGCATTAGTGTTTCTTGTGAATGCTTGCAAGTGGCTTAAGGCACTTTCAAAGGAAAGTGATTTTCTCTGAAAGGACAGCATTTAGAAACTGAAGCAACACTCCATTCACTTCGCACAGTGAATTGAAATGTTGGAACAGACTGCTTCTCTTTCAGAGAAATGCATGTGAGTTTCTGTTGAATGCTTGTAAGTACCTTAAGGCACTTTCAAAGGAAAGTGATTTTCTCTGAAAGGACAGCATTTAGAAAGTGAAGCAACACTCCATTCACTTCGCAGAGTGAATTGAAGTATTGGAACAGACTGCTTCTCTTTCAGAGAAACGCATGTGAGTTTCTGGTGAATGCTTGTAAGTAGCTTAAGGCACTTTCAAAGGAAAATGATTTTCTCTGAAAGGACAGCATTTAGAAAGTGAAGCAACACTCCATTCACTTCGCACAGTGAATTGAAGTGTTGGAACAGACTGCTTCTCTTTCAGAGAAACGCATGTGAGTCTCTGGTGAATGGTAGTAAGTTGCTTAAGGCACATTCAAAGGAAAGTGATTTTCTCAGAAATGACAGCATTTAGAAAGTCAAGCAACACTCCATTCACTTCGCACAATGAATTGAAGTGTTGGAACACTCTGCTTCTCTTTCAGAGAAATGCATGTGAGTTTCTTCTGAGTGCTTGTAAGTGGCTTAAGGCACGTTGAAAGGAAAGTGATTTTCTCTGAAAGGACAGGATTTAGAAAGTAAAGCAACACTCCATTCACTTCCCACAGAGAATTGAAGTGTTGGAACAGACTCCTTCTCTTTCAGAGAAACAGATGTGAGTTTCTTGTGAAAGCTTATAAGTAGATTAAGGCAGTTTCAAAAGAGAGTGATTTTCTCTGAAAGGAGAGCATTTAGAAAGTGAAGCAACACTCCATTCACTTCGCACAGTGAATTGAAGTGTTGGAACAGACTGCTTCTCTTTAAGAGAAACGCATGTGAGTTTCTTATGAATTCTTGTAAGTAGCTTAAGGCACTTTCAAAGGAAAGTGATTTTCTCTGAAAGGACAGCATTTAGAAAGTGAAGCAACACTCCATTCACTTCGCAGAGTGAATTGAAGTATTGGAACAGACTGCTTCTCTTTCAGAGAAACGCATGTGAGTTTCTTGTGAATTCTTGCAAGTTGCTTAAGGCACTTTCAAAGGAAAGTGATTTTCTCTGAAAGGACAGCATTTAGAAACTGAAGCAACACTCCATTCACTTCGCACAGTGAATTGAAGTGTTGGAAGAGACTGCTTCTCTTTAAGAGAAACGCATGTGAGTTTTTTGTGAATGCTTGAAAGTAGTTTAAGGCACTTTCAAAGGAAAGTGATTTTCTCTGAAAGGACAGAATTTAGAAAGTGATGCAACACTCCATTCACTTCGCACAGTGAATTGAAGTGTTGGAACAGACTGCTTCTCTTTCAGAGAAACGCATGTGAGTTTCTTCCTAATGCTTGTAAGTAGCTTCAGGCACTTTCAAAGGAAAGTGATTTTCTCTGAAAGGACAGCATTTAGAAAGTGAAGCAACACTCCATTCCCTTCGTGCAGTGAATTGAAGTGTTGGAACAGAGTTCTTCTCTTTCATAGAAACGCATTAGTGTTTCTTGTGAATGCTTGCAAGTGGCTTAAGGCACTTTCAAAGGAAAGAGATTTTCTCTGAAAGGACAGCATTTAGAAAGTGAAGCAACACTCCATTCACTTTGTACAGTGAATTGAAGTGTTGGAACAGACTGCCTCTCTTTCAGAGAAATGCATGTGAGTTTCTGTTGAATGCTTGTCTGTAGCTTAAGGCTCTTTCAAAGGAAAGTGATTTTCTCTGAAAGGACAGCATTTAGAAAGTAAAGCAACACTCCATTCACTTCGCACAGTGAATTGAAGTGTTGGAACAGACTGCTTCTCTTTCAGAGAAACGCATGTGAGTTTCTTGTGAACTCTTGCAGGTTGCTTAAGGCACTTTCAAAGAAAGTGATTTTCTCTGAAAGGACAGCATTTAGAAAGTGAAGCAACACTCCATTCACTTCGCACAGTGAATTGAAGTGTTGGAACAGACTGCTTCTCTTTCAGAGAAACGCATGTGAGTTTTTTGTGAATGCTTGAAAGTAGTTTAAGGCACTTTCAAAGGAAAGTGATTTTCTCTGAAAGGACAGAATTTAGAAAGTGAAGCAACACTCCATTCACTTCGCACAGTGAATTAAAGTGTTTGAACAGTCTGCTTCTCTTTCAGAGAAACGCATGTGAGTTTCTTCCTAATGCTTGCAAGTAGCTTAAGGCACTTTCAAAGGAAAGTGATTTTCTCTGAACGGACAGCATTTAGAAAGTGGGGCAACACTCCATTCACTTCGCACAGTGAATTGAAGTGTTGGAACAGACTGTTTCTCTTTCAGAGAAATGCATGTGAGTTTCTGTTGAATGCTTGTAAGTAGCTTAAGGCACTCTCAAAGGAAAGTGATTTTCTCTGAAAGGACAGCATTTAGAAAGTGAAGCAACACTCCATTCACTTCGCACAGTGAATTGAAGTGTTGGAACAGACTGCTTCTCTTTCAGAGAAATGCATGTGAGTTTCTGTTGAATGCTTGTAAGTAGCTTAAGGCACTCTCAAAGGAAAGTGATTTTCTCTGAAAGGACAGCATTTAGAAAGTGAAGCAACACTCCATTCACTTCGCACAGTGAATTGAAGTGTTGGAACAGACTGCTTCTCTTTAAGAGAAATGCATGTGAGTTTTTTGTGAATGCTTGAAAGTAGTTTAAGGCACTTTCAAAGGAAAGTGATTTTCTCTGAAAGGACAGAATTTAGAAAGAGATGCAACACTCCATTCACTTCGCACAGTGAATTGAAGTGTTGGAACAGACTGCTTCACTTTAAGAGAAATGCATGTGAGTTTTTTGTGAATGCTTGAAAGTAGTTTAAGGCACTTTCAAAGGAAAGTGATTTTCTCTGAAAGGACAGAATTTAGAAAGAGATGCAACACTCCATTCACTTCGCACAGTGAATTGAAGTGTTGGAACAGACTGCTTCTCTTTCAGAGAAACGCATGTGAGTTTCTTAATAATGCTTGTAAGTAGCTTAAGGCATTTTAAAAGGAAAGTGATTTTCTCTGAAAGGACAGCATTTAGAAAGTGAAGCAACACTCCATTCCCTTCGTGCAGTGAATTGAAGTGTTGGAACAGAGTGCTTCTTTTTCATAGAAACGCATTAGTGTTTCTTGTGAATGCTTGCAAGTGGCTTAAGGCACTTTCAAAGGAAAGTGATTTTCTCTGAAAGGACAGCATTTAGAAACTGAAGCAACACTCCATTCACTTTGCACAGTGAATTGAAGTGTTGGAACAGACTGCTTCACTTTCAGAGAAATGCATGTGAGTTTCTGTTGAATGCTTGTAAGTACCTTAAGGCACTTTCAAAGGAAAGTGATTTTCTCTGAAAGGACAGCATTTAGAAAGTGAAGCAACACTCCATTCACTTCGCAGAGTGAATTGAAGTATTGGAACAGACTGCTTCTCTTTCAGAGAAATGCATGTGAGTTTCTGGTGAATGCTTGTCAGTAGCTTAAGGCACTTTCAAAGGAAAATGATTTTCTCTGAAAGGACAGCATTTAGAAAGTGAGGCAACACTCCATTCACTTCGCACAGTGAATTGAAGTGTTGGAACAGACTGCTTCTCTTTCAGAGAAACGCATGTGAGTTTCTGTTTAATGCTTGTAAGTAGCTTCAGGCACTTTCAAAGGAAAGTGATTTTCTCTGAAAGGACAGCATTTAGAAACTGAAGCAACACTCCATTCACTTCGCACAGTGAATTGAAGTGTTGGAACAGACTGCTTCTCTTTCAGAGAAACTCATGTGAGTTTCTTCCTAATGCTTGTAAGTAGCTTCAGGCACTTTCAAAGGAAAGTGATTTTCTCTGAAAGGACAGCATTTAGAAAGTGAAGCAACACTCCATTCCCTTCGTGCAGTGAATTGAAGTGTTGGAACAGAGTGCTTCTCTTTCATAGAAACGCATTAGTGTTTCTTGTGAATGCTTGCAAGTGGCTTAAGGCACTTTCAAAGGAAAGTGATTTCCTCTGAAGGACAGCATTTAGAAAGTGAAGCAACACTCCATTCACTTTGTACAGTGAATTGAAGTGTTGGAACAGACTGCCTCTCTTTCAGAGAAATGCAT
The DNA here is from genome assembly GCF_982192425.1 of Myodes glareolus. Taxonomy (NCBI): domain Eukaryota; kingdom Metazoa; phylum Chordata; class Mammalia; order Rodentia; family Cricetidae; genus Myodes; species Myodes glareolus. Next base: position 2,681,473 of record NW_028263213.1, read on the forward strand.
GTGAGTTTCTGTTGAATGCTTGTCAGTAGCTTAAGGCTCTTTCAAAGGAAAGTGATTTTCTCTGAAAGGACAGCATTTAGCAAGTAAAGCAACACTCCATTCCCTTCGCGCAATGAATTGTAGTGTTGGCACAGACTGCTTCTCTTTCATAGAAACGCATTAGTGTTTCTTGTGAATGCTTGTAAGAAGCTTAAGGCACTTTCAAAGGAAAGTGATTTTCTCTGAAAGGACAGCATTTAGAAACTGAAGCAACACTCCATTCACTTCGCACAGTGAATTGAAGTGTTGGAACAGACTGCTTCTCTTTCAGAGAAACGCATGTGAGTTTCTTGTGAATTCTTGCAAGTTGCTTAAGGCCCTTTCAAAGGAAAGTGATTTTCTCTGAAAGGACAGCATTTAGAAAGTGAAGCAACACTCCATTCACTTTGCACAGTGAATTGAAGTGTTGGAACAGACTGCTTCTCTTTCAGAGAAACGCATGTGAGTTTTTTGTGAATGCTTGAAAGTAGTTTAAGGCACTTTCAAAGGAAAGTGATTTTCTCTGAAAGGACAGAATTTAGAAAGTGAAGCAACACTCCATTCACTTCGCACAGTGAATTGAAGTGTTTGAACAGTCTGCTTCTCTTTCAGAGAAACGCATATGAGTTTCTTCCTAATGCTTGCAAGTAGCTTAAAGCACTTTCAAAGGAAAGTGATTTTCTCTGAAAGGACAGCATTTAGAAAGTGAAGCAACACTCCATTCCCTTCGTGCAGTGAATTGAAGTGTTGGTACAGAGTTCTTCTCTTTCATAGAAACGCATTAGTGTTTCTTGTGAATGCTTGCAAGTGGCTTAAGGCACTTTCAAAGGAAAGTGATTTTCTCTGAAAGGACAGCATTTAGAAACTGAAGCAACACTCCATTCACTTCGCACAGTGAATTGAAGTGTTGGAACAGACCGCTTCTCTTTCAGAGTAACACATGTGAGTTTCTTGTGAATTCTTGCAAGTTGCTTAAGGCTCTTTCAAAGGAAAGTGATTTTCTCTGAAAGGACAGCATTTAGAAAGTGAAGCAACACTCCATTCACTTCGCACAGTGAATTGAAGTGTTGGAACAGACTGCTTCTCTTTCAGAGAAACGCATGTGTGTTTTTTGTGAATGCTTGAAAGTAGTTTAAGGCACTTTCAAAGGAAAGTGATTTTCTCTGAAAGGACAGAATTTAGAAAGTGATGCAGCACTCCATTCACTTCGCACAGTGAATTGAAGTGTTGGAACAGACTGCTTCTCTTTCAGAGAAACGCATGTGAGTTTCTTCCTAATGCTTGTAAGTAGCTTCAGGCACTTTCAAAGGAAAGTGATTTTCTCTGAAAGGACAGCATTTAGAAAGTGAAGCAACACTCCATTCCCTTCGTGCAGTGAATTGAAGTGTTGGAAGAGAGTGCTTCTCTTTCATAGAAACACATTAGTGTTTCTTGTGAATGCTTGCAAGTGGCTTAAGGCACTTTCAAAGGAAAGTGATTTTCTCTGAAAGGACAGCATTTAGAAAGTGAAGCAACACTCCATTCACTTTGTACAGTGAATTGAAGTGTTGGAACAGACTGCCTCTCTTTCAGAGAAATGCATGTGAGTTTCTGTTGAATGCTTGTCAGTAGCTTAAGGCTCTTTCAAAGGAAAGTGATTTTCTCTGAAAGGACAGCATTTAGAAAGTAAAGCAACACTCCATTCCCTTCGCACAATGAATTGAAGTGTTGGCACAGACTGCTTCTCTTTCATAGAAACGCATTAGTGTTTCTTGTGAATGCTTGTAAGAAGCTTAAGGCACTTTCAAAGGAAAGTGATTTTCTCTGAAAGGACAGCATTTAGAAAGTGAAGCAACACTCCATTCACTTCGCACAGTGAATTGAAGTGTTGGAACAGACTGCTTCTCTTTCAGAGAAACGCATGTGAGTTTCTTGTGAATTCTTGCAAGTTGCTTAAGGCACTTTCAAAGAAAAGTGATTTTCTCTGAAATGACAGCATTTAGAAAGTGAAGCAACACTCCATTCACTTCGCACAGTGAATTGAAGTGTTGGAACAGACTGCTTCTCTTTCAGAGAAACGCATGTGAGTTTCTGGTGAATGCTTGTAAGAAGCTTAAGGCACTTTCAAAGGAAAGTGATTTTCTCTGAAAGGACAGCATTTAGAAAGTGAAGCAACACTCCATTCACTTCGCACAGTGAATTGAAGTTTTGGAACAGACTGCTTCTCTTTAAGAGAAACGCATGTGAGTTTTTTGTGAATGCTTGAAAGTAGTTTAAGGCACTTTCAAAGGAAAGTGATTTTCTCTGAAAGGACAGAATTTAGAAAGAGATGCAACACTCCATTCACTTCGCACAGTTAATTGAAGTGTTGGAACAGACTGCTTCTCTTTCAGAGAAACGCATGTGAGTTTCTGGTGAATGCCTGTAAGTAGCTTAAGGCACTTTCAAAGGAAAGTGATTTTCTCTGAAAGGACAGCATTTAGAAAGTGAAGCAACACTCCATTCACTTCGCACAGTGAATTGAAGTGTTGGAACAGACTGCTTCTCTTTCAGAGAAATGCATGTGAGTTTCTGTTGAATGCTTGTAAGTAGCTTAAGGCACTTTCAAAGGAAAGTGATTTTCTCTGAAAGGACAGCATTTAGAAAGTGAAGCAACACTCCATTCACTTCGCAGAGTGAATTGAAGTATTGGAACAGACTGCTTCTCTTTCAGAGAAACGCATGTGAGTTTTTTGTGAATGCTTGAAAGTAGTTTAAGGCACTTTCAAAGGAAAGTGATTTTCTCTGAAAGGACAGAATTTAGAAAGTGATGCAACACTCCTTTCACTTCGCACAGTGAATTGAAGTGTTAGAACAGACTGCTTCTCTTTCAGAGAAACGCATGTGGGTTTCTTCCTAATGCTTGTAAGTAGCTTCAGGCACTTTCAAAGGAAAGTGATTTTCTCTGAAAGGACAGCATTTAGAAAGTGAAGCAACACTCCATTCCCTTCGTGCAGTGAATTGAAGTGTTGGAACAGAGTTCTTCTCTTTCATAGAAACGCATTAGTGTTTCTTGTGAATGCTTGCAAGTGGCTTAAGGCACTTTCAAAGGAAAGTGATTTTCTCTGAAAGGACAGCATTTAGAAAGTGAAGCAACACTCCATTCACTTTGTACAGTGAATTGAAGTGTTGGAACAGACTGCCTCTCTTTCAGAGAAATGCATGTGAGTTTCTGTTGAATGCTTGTCAGTAGCTTAAGGCTCTTTCAAAGGAAAGTGATTTTCTCTGAAAGGACAGCATTTAGAAAGTAAAGCAACACTCCATTCACTTCGCACAGTGAATTGAAGTGTTGGAACAGACTGCTTCTCTTTCAGAGAAACGCATGTGAGTTTCTTGTGAATTCTTGCAAGTTGCTTAAGGCACTTTCAATGGAAAGTGATTTTCTCTGAAAGGACAGCATTTAGAAAGTGAAGCAACACTCCATTCACTTCGCACAGTGAATTGAAGTGTTGGAACAGACTGCTTCTCTTTCAGAGAAACGCATGTGAGTTTTTTGTGAATGCTTGAAAGTAGTTTAAGGCACTTTCAAAGGAAAGTGATTTTCTCTGAAAGGACAGAATTTAGAAAGTGAAGCAACACTCCATTCACTTCGCACAGTGAATTGAAGTGTTTGAACAGTCTGCTTCTCTTTCAGAGAAACGCATGTGAGTTTCTTCCTAATGCTTGCAAGTAGCTTAAGGCACTTTCAAAGGAAAGTGATTTTCTCTGAAAGGACAGCATTTAGAAAGTGAAGCAACACTCCATTCACTTCGCGCAGTGAATTGAAGTGTTGGAACAGACTGCTTCTCTTTCAGAGAAATGCATGTGAGTTTCTGGTGAATGCTTGTAAGAAGCTTAAGGCACTTTCAAAGGAAAGGGATTTTCTCTGAAAAAACAGCATTTAGAAACTGAAGCAACACTCCATTCACTTCGCACAGTGAATTGAAGTGTTGGAACAGACTGCTTCTCTTTCAGAGAAACGCATGTGAGTTTTTTGTGAATGCTTGAAAGTAGTTTAAGGCACTTTCAAAGGAAAGTGATTTTCTCTGAAAGGACAGAATTTAGAAAGAGATGCAACACTCCATTCACTTCGCACAGTGAATTGAAGTGTTGGAACAGACTGCTTCTCTTTCAGAGAAACGCATGTGAGTTTTTTGTGAATGCTTGAAAGTAGTTTAAGGCACTTTCAAAGGAAAGTGATTTTCTCTGAAAGGACAGAATTTAGAAAGTGATGCAACACTCCATTCACTTCGCACAGTGAATTGAAGTGTTGGAACAGACTGCTTCTCTTTCAGAGAAACGCATGTGAGTTTCTTCCTAATGCTTGCAAGTAGCTTAAGGCACTTTCAAAGGAAAGTGATTTTCTCTGAAAGGACAGCATTTAGAAAGTGAAGCAACACTCCATTCACTTCGCACAGTGAATTGAAGTGTTGGAACAGACTGCTTCTCTTTCAGAGAAATGCATGTGAGTTTCTGTTGAATGCTTGTAAGTAGCTTAAGGCACTTTCAAAGGAAAGTGATTTTCTTTGAAAGGACAGCATTTAGAAAGTGAAGCAACACTCCATTCACTTCGCAGAGTGAATTGAAGTATTGGAACAGACTGCTTCTCTTTCAGAGAAACGCATGTGAGTTTCTGGTGAATGCTTGCAAGTAGCTTAAGGCACTTTCAAAGGAAAGTGATTTTCTCTGAAAGGACAGCATTTAGAAACTGAAGCAACACTCCATTCACTTCGCACAGTGAATTGAAGTGTTGGAACAGACTGCTTCTCTTTAAGAGAAACGCATGTGAGTTTTTTGTGAATGCTTGAAAGTAGTTTAAGGCACTTTCAAAGGAAAGTGATTTTCTCTGAAAGGACAGAATTTAGAAAGTGATGCAACACTCCATTCACTTCGCACAGTGAATTGAAGTGTTGGAACAGACTGCTTCTCTTTCAGAGAAACGCATGTGAGTTTCTTCCTAATGCTTGTAAGTAGCTTCAGGCACTTTCAAAGGAAAGTGATTTTCTCTGAAAGGACAGCATTTAGAAAGTGAAGCAACACTCCATTCCCTTCGTGCAGTGAATTGAAGTGTTGGAACAGAGTTCTTCTCTTTCATAGAAACGCATTAGTGTTTCTTGTGAATGCTTGCAAGTGGCTTAAGGCACTTTCAAAGGAAAGAGATTTTCTCTGAAAGGACAGCATTTAGAAAGTGAAGCAACACTCCATTCACTTTGTACAGTGAATTGAAGTGTTGGAACAGACTGCCCCTCTTTCAGAGAAATGCATGTGAGTTTCTGTTGAATGCTTGTCTGTAGCTTAAGGCTCTTTCAAAGGAAAGTGATTTTCTCTGAAAGGACAGCATTTAGAAAGTAAAGCAACACTCCATTCACTTCGCACAGTGAATTGAAGTGTTGGATCAGACTGCTTCTCTTTCAGAGAAACGCATGTGAGTTTCTTGTGAACTCTTGCAGGTTGCTTAAGGCACTTTCAAAGAAAGTGATTTTCTCTGAAAGGACAGCATTTAGAAAGTGAAGCAACACTCCATTCACTTCGCACAGTGAATTGAAGTGTTGGAACAGACTGCTTCTCTTTCAGAGAAACGCATGTGAGTTTTTTGTGAATGCTTGAAAGTAGTTTAAGGCACTTTCAAAGGAAAGTGATTTTCTCTGAAAGGACAGAATTTAGAAAGTGAAGCAACACTCCATTCACTTCGCACAGTGAATTGAAGTGTTTGAACAGTCTGCTTCTCTTTCAGAGAAACGCATGTGAGTTTCTTCCTAATGCTTGCAAGTAGCTTAAGGCACTTTCAAAGGAAAGTGATTTTCTCTGAAATGACAGCATTTAGAAAGTGGGGCAACACTCCATTCACTTCGCACAGTGAATTGAAGTTTTGGAACAGACTGCTTCTCTTGCAGAGAAATGCATGTGAGTTTCTGTTGAATGCTTGTAAGTAGCTTAAGGCACTCTCAAAGGAAAGTGATTTTCTCTGAAAGGACAGCATTTAGAAAGTGAAGCAACACTCCATTCACTTTGCAGAGTGAATTGAAGTATTGGAACAGACTGCTTCTCTTTCAGAGAAACACATGTGAGTTTCTGGTGAATGCTTGTAAGTAGCTTAAGGCACTTTCAAAGGAAAGTGATTTTCTCTGAAAGGACAGCATTTAGAAAGTGAAGCAACACTCCATTCACTTCGCACAGTGAATTGAAGTGTTGGAACAGACTGCTTCTCTTTATGAGAAACGCATGTGAGTATTTTGTGAATGCTTGAAAGTAGTTTAAGGCACTTTCAATGGAAAGTGATTTTCTCTGAAAGGACAGAATTTAGAAAGTGAAGCAACACTCCATTCACTTCGCACAGTGAATTGAAGTGTTTGAACAGTCTGCTTCTCTTTCAGAGAAACGCATGTGAGTTTCTTCCTAATGCTTGCAAGTAGCTTAAGGCACTTTCAAAGGAAAGTGATTATCTCTGAAAGGACAGCATTTAGAAAGTGAAGCAACACTCCATTCACTTCGCACAGTGAATTGAAGTGTTGGAACAGACTGCTTCTCTTTCAGAGAAACGCATGTGAGTTTATGGTGAATGCTTGTAAGAAGCTTAAGGCACTTTCAAAGGAAAGTGATTTTCTCTGAAAGGACAGCATTTAGAAACTGAAGCAACACTCCATTCACTTCGCACAGTGAATTGAAGTGTTGGAACAGACTGCTTCTCTTTAAGAGAAACGCATGTGAGTTTTTTGTGAATGCTTGTAAGTATCTTAAGGCACTTTCAAAGGAAAGTGATTTTCTCTGAAAGGACAGCATTTAGAAAGTGACGCAACACTCCATTCCCTTCGTGCAGTGAATTGAAGTGTTGGAACAGAGTGCTTCTCTTTCATAGAAACGCATTAGTGTTTCTTGTGAATGCTTGCAAGTGGCTTAAGGCACTTTCAAAGGAAAGTGATTTTCTCTGAAAGGACAGCATTTAGAAACTGAAGCAACACTCCATTCACTTCGCACAGTGAATTGAAATGTTGGAACAGACTGCTTCTCTTTCAGAGAAATGCATGTGAGTTTCTGTTGAATGCTTGTAAGTACCTTAAGGCACTTTCAAAGGAAAGTGATTTTCTCTGAAAGGACAGCATTTAGAAAGTGAAGCAACACTCCATTCACTTCGCAGAGTGAATTGAAGTATTGGAACAGACTGCTTCTCTTTCAGAGAAACGCATGTGAGTTTCTGGTGAATGCTTGTAAGTAGCTTAAGGCACTTTCAAAGGAAAATGATTTTCTCTGAAAGGACAGCATTTAGAAAGTGAAGCAACACTCCATTCACTTCGCACAGTGAATTGAAGTGTTGGAACAGACTGCTTCTCTTTCAGAGAAACGCATGTGAGTCTCTGGTGAATGGTAGTAAGTTGCTTAAGGCACATTCAAAGGAAAGTGATTTTCTCAGAAATGACAGCATTTAGAAAGTGAAGCAACACTCCATTCACTTCGCACAATGAATTGAAGTGTTGGAACACTCTGCTTCTCTTTCAGAGAAATGCATGTGAGTTTCTTCTGAGTGCTTGTAAGTGGCTTAAGGCACGTTGAAAGGAAAGTGATTTTCTCTGAAAGGACAGGATTTAGAAAGTAAAGCAACACTCCATTCACTTCCCACAGAGAATTGAAGTGTTGGAACAGACTCCTTCTCTTTCAGAGAAACAGATGTGAGTTTCTTGTGAAAGCTTATAAGTAGATTAAGGCAGTTTCAAAAGAGAGTGATTTTCTCTGAAAGGAGAGCATTTAGAAAGTGAAGCAACACTCCATTCACTTCGCACAGTGAATTGAAGTGTTGGAACAGACTGCTTCTCTTTAAGAGAAACGCATGTGAGTTTCTTCTGAATTCTTGTAAGTAGCTTAAGGCACTTTCAAAGGAAAGTGATTTTCTCTGAAAGGACAGCATTTAGAAAGTGAAGCAACACTCCATTCACTTCGCAGAGTGAATTGAAGTATTGGAACAGACTGCTTCTCTTTCAGAGAAACGCATGTGAGTTTCTTGTGAATTCTTGCAAGTTGCTTAAGGCACTTTCAAAGGAAAGTGATTTTCTCTGAAAGGACAGCATTTAGAAACTGAAGCAACACTCCATTCACTTCGCACAGTGAATTGAAGTGTTGGAACAGACAGCTTCTCTTTAAGAGAAACGCATGTGAGTTTTTTGTGAATGCTTGAAAGTAGTTTAAGGCACTTTCAAAGGAAAGTGATTTTCTCTGAAAGGACAGAATTTATAAAGTGATGCAACACTCCATTCACTTCGCACAGTGAATTGAAGTGTTGGAACAGACTGCTTCTCTTTCAGAGAAACGCATGTGAGTTTCTTCCTAATGCTTGTAAGTAGCTTCAGGCACTTTCAAAGGAAAGTGATTTTCTCTGAAAGGACAGCATTTAGAAAGTGAAGCAACACTCCATTCCCTTCGTGCAGTGAATTGAAGTGTTGGAACAGAGTTCTTCTCTTTCATAGAAACGCATTAGTGTTTCTTGTGAATGCTTGCAAGTGGCTTAAGGCACTTTCAAAGGAAAGTGATTTTCTCTGAAAGGACAGCATTTAGAAAGTGAAGCAACACTCCATTCACTTTGTACAGTGAATTGAAGTGTTGGAACAGACTGCCCCTCTTTCAGAGAAATGCATGTGAGTTTCTGTTGAATGCTTGTCTGTAGCTTAAGGCTCTTTCAAAGGAAAGTGATTTTCTCTGAAAGGACAGCATTTAGAAAGTAAAGCAACACTCCATTCACTTCGCACAGTGAATTGAAGTGTTGGATCAGACTGCTTCTCTTTCAGAGAAACGCATGTGAGTTTCTTGTGAACTCTTGCAGGTTGCTTAAGGCACTTTCAAAGAAAGTGATTTTCTCTGAAAGGACAGCATTTAGAAAGTGAAGCAACACTCCATTCACTTCGCACAGTGAATTGAAGTGTTGGAACAGACTGCTTCTCTTTCAGAGAAACGCATGTGAGTTTTTTGTGAATGCTTGAAAGTAGTTTAAGGCACTTTCAAAGGAAAGTGATTTTCTCTGAAAGGACAGAATTTAGAAAGTGAAGCAACACTCCATTCACTTCGCACAGTGAATTGAAGTGTTTGAACAGTCTGCTTCTCTTTCAGAGAAACGCATGTGAGTTTCTTCCTAATGCTTGCAAGTAGCTTAAGGCACTTTCAAAGGAAAGTGATTTTCTCTGAAAGGACAGCATTTAGAAAGTGGGGCAACACTCCATTCACTTCGCACAGTGAATTGAAGTGTTGGAACAGACTGCTTCTCTTTCAGAGAAATGCATGTGAGTTTCTGTTGAATGCTTGTAAGTAGCTTAAGGCACTCTCAAAGGAAAGTGATTTTCTCTGAAAGGACAGCATTTAGAAAGTGAAGCAACACTCCATTCACTTTGCAGAGTGAATTGCAGTATTGGAACAGACTGCTTCTCTTTCAGAGAAACACATGTGAGTTTCTGGTGAATGCTTGTAAGTAGCTTAAGGCACTTTCAAAGGAAAGTGATTTTCTCTGAAAGGACAGCATTTAGAAAGTGAAGCAACACTCCATTCACTTCGCACAGTGAATTGAAGTGTTGGAACAGACTGCTTCTCTTTCAGAGAAACGCATGTGAGTATTTTGTGAATGCTTGAAAGTAGTTTAAGGCACTTTCAAAGGAAAGTGATTTTCTCTGAAAGGACAGAATTTAGAAAGTGAAGCAACACTCCATTCACTTCGCACAGTGAATTGAAGTGTTTGAACAGTCTGCTTCTCTTTCAGAGAAACGCATGTGAGTTTCTTCCTAATGCTTGCAAGTAGCTTAAGGCACTTTCAAAGGAAAGTGATTTTCTCTGAAAGGACAGCATTTAGAAAGTGAAGCAACACTCCATTCACTTCGCACAGTGAATTGAAGTGTTGGAACAGACTGCTTCTCTTTCAGAGAAACGCATGTGAGTTTATGGTGAATGCTTGTAAGAAGCTTAAGGCACTTTCAAAGGAAAGTGATTTTCTCTGAAAGGACAGCATTTAGAAACTGAAGCAACACTCCATTCACTTCGCACAGTGAATTGAAGTGTTGGAATAGACTGCTTCTCTTTAAGAGAAACGCATGTGAGTTTTTTGTGAATGCTTGTAAGTATCTTAAGGCACTTTCAAAGGAAAGTGATTTTCTCTGAAAGGACAGCATTTAGAAAGTGACGCAACACTCCATTCCCTTCGTGCAGTGAATTGAAGTGTTGGAACAGAGTGCTTCTCTTTCATAGAAACGCATTAGTGTTTCTTGTGAATGCTTGCAAGTGGCTTAAGGCACTTTCAAAGGAAAGTGATTTTCTCTGAAAGGACAGCATTTAGAAACTGAAGCAACACTCCATTCACTTCGCACAGTGAATTGAAATGTTGGAACAGACTGCTTCTCTTTCAGAGAAATGCATGTGAGTTTCTGTTGAATGCTTGTAAGTACCTTAAGGCACTTTCAAAGGAAAGTGATTTTCTCTGAAAGGACAGCATTTAGAAAGTGAAGCAACACTCCATTCACTTCGCAGAGTGAATTGAAGTATTGGAACAGACTGCTTCTCTTTCAGAGAAACGCATGTGAGTTTCTGGTGAATGCTTGTAAGTAGCTTAAGGCACTTTCAAAGGAAAATGATTTTCTCTGAAAGGACAGCATTTAGAAAGTGAAGCAACACTCCATTCACTTCGCACAGTGAATTGAAGTGTTGGAACAGACTGCTTCTCTTTCAGAGAAACGCATGTGAGTCTCTGGTGAATGGTAGTAAGTTGCTTAAGGCACATTCAAAGGAAAGTGATTTTCTCAGAAATGACAGCATTTAGAAAGTGAAGCAACACTCCATTCACTTCGCACAATGAATTGAAGTGTTGGAACACTCTGCTTCTCTTTCAGAGAAATGCATGTGAGTTTCTTCTGAGTGCTTGTAAGTGGCTTAAGGCACGTTGAAAGGAAAGTGATTTTCTCTGAAAGGACAGGATTTAGAAAGTAAAGCAACACTCCATTCACTTCCCACAGAGAATTGAAGTGTTGGAACAGACTCCTTCTCTTTCAGAGAAACAGATGTGAGTTTCTTGTGAAAGCTTATAAGTAGATTAAGGCAGTTTCAAAAGAGAGTGATTTTCTCTGAAAGGAGAGCATTTAGAAAGTGAAGCAACACTCCATTCACTTCGCACAGTGAATTGAAGTGTTGGAACAGACTGCTTCTCTTTAAGAGAAACGCATGTGAGTTTCTTCTGAATTCTTGTAAGTAGCTTAAGGCACTTTCAAAGGAAAGTGATTTTCTCTGAAAGGACAGCATTTAGAAAGTGAAGCAACACTCCATTCACTTCGCAGAGTGAATTGAAGTATTGGAACAGACTGCTTCTCTTTCAGAGAAACGCATGTGAGTTTCTTGTGAATTCTTGCAAGTTGCTTAAGGCACTTTCAAAGGAAAGTGATTTTCTCTGAAAGGACAGCATTTAGAAACTGAAGCAACACTCCATTCACTTCGCACAGTGAATTGAAGTGTTGGAACAGACTGCTTCTCTTTAAGAGAAACGCATGTGAGTTTTTTGTGAATGCTTGAAAGTAGTTTAAGGCACTTTCAAAGGAAAGTGATTTTCTCTGAAAGGACAGAATTTAGAAAGTGATGCAACACTCCATTCACTTCGCACAGTGAATTGAAGTGTTGGAACAGACTGCTTCTCTTTCAGAGAAACGCATGTGAGTTTCTTCCTAATGCTGGTAAGTAGCTTCAGGCACTTTCAAAGGAAAGTGATTTTCTCTGAAAGGACAGCATTTAGAAAGTGAAGCAACACTCCATTCCCTTCGTGCAGTGAATTGAAGTGTTGGAACAGAGTTCTTCTCTTTCATAGAAACGCATTAGTGTTTCTTGTGAATGCTTGCAAGTGGCTTAAGGCACTTTCAAAGGAAAGAGATTTTCTCTGAAAGGACAGCATTTAGAAAGTGAAGCAACACTCCATTCACTTTGTACAGTGAATTGAAGTGTTGGAACAGACTGCCTCTCTTTCAGAGAAATGCATGTGAGTTTCTGTTGAATGCTTGTCTGTAGCTTAAGGCTCTTTCAAAGGAAAGTGATTTTCTCTGAAAGGACAGCATTTAGAAAGTAAAGCAACACTCCATTCACTTCGCACAGTGAATTGAAGTGTTGGAACAGACTGCTTCTCTTTCAGAGAAACGCATGTGAGTTTCTTGTGAACTCTTGCAGGTTGCTTAAGGCACTTTCAAAGAAAGTGATTTTCTCTGAAAGGACAGCATTTAGAAAGTGAAGCAACACTCCATTCACTTCGCACAGTGAATTGAAGTGTTGGAACAGACTGCTTCTCTTTCAGAGAAACGCATGTGAGTTTTTTGTGAATGCTTGAAAGTAGTTTAAGGCACTTTCAAAGGAAAGTGATTTTCTCTGAAAGGACAGAATTTAGAAAGTGAAGCAACACTCCATTCACTTCGCACAGTGAATTGAAGTGTTTGAACAGTCTGCTTCTCTTTCAGAGAAACGCATGTGAGTTTCTTCCTAATGCTGCAAGTAGCTTAAGGCACTTTCAAAGGAAAGTGATTTTCTCTGAACGCACAGCATTTAGAAAGTGGGGCAACACTCCATTCACTTCGCACAGTGAATTGAAGTGTTGGAACAGACTGCTTCTCTTTCAGAGAAATGCATGTGAGTTTCTGTTGAATGCTTGTAAGTAGCTTAAGGCACTCTCAAAGGAAAGTGATTTTCTCTGAAAGGACAGCATTTAGAAAGTGAAGCAACACTCCATTCACTTTGCAGAGTGAATTGAAGTATTGGAACAGACTGCTTCTCTTTCAGAATAACGCATGTGAGTTTCTGGTGAATGCTTGTAAGTAGCTTAAGGCACTTTCAAAGGAAAGTGATTTTCTCTGAAAGGACAGCATTTAGAAAGTGAAGCAACACTCCATTCACTTCGCACAGTGAATTGAAGTGTTGGAACAGACTGCTTCTCTTTCAGAGAAACGCATGTGAGTTTTTTGTGAATGCTTGAAAGTAGTTTAAGGCACTTTCAAAGGAAAGTGATTTTCTCTGAAAGGACAGAATTTAGAAAGTGATGCAACACTCCATTCACTTCGCACAGTGAATTGAAGTGTTGGAACAGACTGCTTCTCTTTCAGAGAAACGCATGTGAGTTTCTTCCTAATGCTTGTAAGTAGCTTCAGGCACTTTCAAAGGAAAGTGATTTTCTCTGAAAGGACAGCATTTAGAAAGTGAAGCAACACTCCATTCCCTTCGTGCAGTGAATTGAAGTGTTGGAACAGAGTGCTTCTCTTTCATAGAAACGCATTAGTGTTTCTTGTGAATGCTTGCAAGTGGCTTAAGGCACTTTCAAAGGAAAGTGATTTTCTCTGAAAGGACAGCATTTAGAAAGTGAAGCAACACTCCATTCACTTTGTACAGTGAATTGAAGTGTTGGAACAGACTGCCTCTCTTTCAGAGAAATGCATGTGAGTTTCTGTTGAATGCTTGTCAGTAGCTTAAGGCTCTTTCAAAGGAAAGTGATTTTCTCTGAAAGGACAGCATTTAGAAAGTAAAGCAACACTCCATTCCCTTCGCACAATGAATTGAAGTGTTGGCACAGACTGCTTCTCTTTCATAGAAACGCATTAGTGTTTCTTGTGAATGCTTGTAAGAAGCTTAAGGCACTTTCAAAGGAAAGTGATTTTCTCTGAAAGGACAGCATTTAGAAAGTGAAGCAACACTCCATTCACTTCGCACAGTGAATTGAAGTGTTGGAACAGACTGCTTCTCTTTCAGAGTAACGCATGTGAGTTTCTTGTGAATTCTTGCAAGTTGCTTAAGGCACTTTCAAAGGAAAGTGATTTTCTCTGAAAGGACAGCATTTAGAAAGTGAAGCAACACTCCATTCACTTCGCACAGTGAATTGAAGTGTTGGAACAGACTGCTTCTCTTTCAGAGAAACGCATGTGAGTTTTTTGTGAATGCTTGAAAGTAGTTTAAGGCACTTTCAAAGGAAAGTGATTTTCTCTGAAAGGACAGCATTTAGAAAGTGAAGCAACACTCCATTCACCTCGCACAGTGAATTGAAGTGTTGGAACAGACTGCTTCTCTTTCAGAGAAACGCATGTGAGTTTCTTAATAATGCTTGTAAGTAGCTTAAGGCATTTTCAAAGGAAAGTGATTTTCTCTGAAAGGACAGCATTTAGAAAGTGAAGCAACACTCCATTCCCTTCGTGCAGTGAATTGAAGTGTTGGAACAGAGTGCTTCTTTTTCATAGAAACGCATTAGTGTTTCTTGTGAATGCTTGCAAGTGGCTTAAGGCACTTTCAAAGGAAAGTGATTTTCTCTGAAAGGACAGCATTTAGAAACTGAAGCAACACTCCATTCACTTCGCACAGTGAATTGAAGTGTTGGAACAGACTGCTTCTCTTTAAGAGAAATGCATGTGAGTTTCTGTTGAATGCTTGTAAGTACCTTAAGGCACTTTCAAAGGAAAGTGATTTTCTCTGAAAGGACAGCATTTAGAAAGTGAAGCAACACTCCATTCACTTCGCAGAGTGAATTGAAGTATTGGAACAGACTGCTTCTCTTTCAGAGAAATGCATGTGAGTTTCTGGTGAATGCTTGTCAGTAGCTTAAGGCACTTTCAAAGGAAAATGATTTTCTCTGAAAGGACAGCATTTAGAAAGTGAGGCAACACTCCATTCACTTCGCACAGTGAATTGAAGTGTTGGAACAGACTGCTTCTCTTTCAGAGAAACGCATGTGAGTTTCTGTTTAATGCTTGTAAGTAGCTTCAGGCACTTTCAAAGGAAAGTGATTTTCTCTGAAAGGACAGCATTTAGAAACTGAAGCAACACTCCATTCACTTCGCACAGTGAATTGAAGTGTTGGAACAGACTGCTTCTCTTTCAGAGAAACGCATGTGAGTTTCTTCCTAATGCTTGTAAGTAGCTTCAGGCACTTTCAAAGGAAAGTGATTTTCTCTGAAAGGACAGCATTTAGAAAGTGAAGCAACACTCCATTCACTTCGTGCAGTGAATTGAAGTGTTGGAACAGAGTGCTTCTCTTTCATAGAAACGCATTAGTGTTTCTTGTGAATGCTTGCAAGTGGCTTAAGGCACTTTCAAAGGAAAGTGATTTTCTCTGAAGGACAGCATTTAGAAAGTGAAGCAACACTCCATTCACTTTGTACAGTGAATTGAAGTGTTGGAACAGACTGCCTCTCTTTCAGAGAAATGCATGTGAGTTTCTGTTGAATGCTTGTCAGTAGCTTAAGGCTCTTTCAAAGGAAAGTGATTTTCTCTGAAAGGACAGCATTTAGCAAGTAAAGCAACACTCCATTCCCTTCGCGCAATGAATTGTAGTGTTGGCACAGACTGCTTCTCTTTCATAGAAACGCATTAGTGTTTCTTGTGAATGCTTGTAAGAAGCTTAAGGCACTTTCAAAGGAAAGTGATTTTCTCTGAAAGGACATCATTTAGAAACTGAAGCAACACTCCATTCACTTCGCACAGTGAATTGAAGTGTTGGAACAGACTGCTTCTCTTTCAGAGAAACGCATGTGAGTTTCTTGTGAATTCTTGCAAGTTGCTTAAGGCCCTTTCAAAGGAAAGTGATTTTCTCTGAAAGGACAGCATTTAGAAAGTGAAGCAACACTCCATTCACTTTGCACAGTGAATTGAAGTGTTGGAACAGACTGCTTCTCTTTCAGAGAAACGCATGTGAGTTTTTTGTGAATGCTTGAAAGTAGTTTAACGCACTTTCAAAGGAAAGTGATTTTCTCTGAAAGGACAGAATTTAGAAAGTGAAGCAACACTCCATTCACTTCGCACAGTGAATTGAAGTGTTTGAACAGTCTGCTTCTCTTTCAGAGAAACGCATATGAGTTTCTTCCTAATGCTTGCAAGTAGCTTAAAGCACTTTCAAAGGAAAGTGATTTTCTCTGAAAGGACAGCATTTAGAAAGTGAAGCAACACTCCATTCCCTTCGTGCAGTGAATTGAAGTGTTGGTACAGAGTTCTTCTCTTTCATAGAAACGCATTAGTGTTTCTTGTGAATGCTTGTAAGAAGCTTAAGGCACTTTCAAAGGAAAGTGATTTTCTCTGAAAGGACAGCATTTAGAAACTGAAGCAACACTCCATTCACTTCGCACAGTGAATTGAAGTGTTGGAACAGACCGCTTCTCTTTCAGAGAAACGCATGTGAGTTTCTTGTGAATTCTTGCAAGTTGCTTAAGGCTCTTTCAAAGGAAAGTGATTTTCTCTGAAAGGACAGCATTTAGAAAGTGAAGCAACACTCCATTCACTTCGCACAGTGAATTGAAGTGTTGGAACAGACTGCTTCTCTTTCAGAGAAACGCATGTGTGTTTTTTGTGAATGCTTGAAAGTAGTTTAAGGCACTTTCAAAGGAAAGTGATTTTCTCTGAAAGGACAGAATTTAGAAAGTGATGCAACACTCCATTCACTTCGCACAGTGAATTGAAGTGTTGGAACAGACTGCTTCTCTTTCAGAGAAACGCATGTGAGTTTCTTCCTAATGCTTGTAAGTAGCTTCAGGCACTTTCAAAGGAAAGTGATTTTCTCTGAAAGGACAGCATTTAGAAAGTGAAGCAACACTCCATTCCCTTCGTGCAGTGAATTGAAGTGTTGGAAGAGAGTGCTTCTCTTTCATAGAAACACATTAGTGTTTCTTGTGAATGCTTGCAAGTGGCTTAAGGCACTTTCAAAGGAAAGTGATTTTCTCTGAAAGGACAGCATTTAGAAAGTGAAGCAACACTCCATTCACTTTGTACAGTGAATTGAAGTGTTGGAACAGACTGCCTCTCTTTCAGAGAAATGCATGTGAGTTTCTGTTGAATGCTTGACAGTAGCTTAAGGCTCTTTCAAAGGAAAGTGATTTTCTCTGAAAGGACAGCATTTAGAAAGTAAAGCAACACTCCATTCCCTTCGCACAATGAATTGAAGTGTTGGCACAGACTGCTTCTCTTTCATAGAAACGCATTAGTGTTTCTTGTGAATGCTTGTAAGAAGCTTAAGGCACTTTCAAAGGAAAGTGATTTTCTCTGAAAGGACAGCATTTAGAAAGTGAAGCAACACTCCATTCACTTCGCACAGTGAATTGAAGTGTTGGAACAGACTGCTTCTCTTTCAGAGAAACGCATGTGAGTTTCTTGTGAATTCTTGCAAGTTGCTTAAGGCACTTTCAAAGGAAAATGATTTTCTCTGAAAGGACAGCATTTAGAAAGTGAAGCAACACTCCATTCACTTCGCACAGTGAATTGAAGTGTTGGAACAGACTGCTTCTCTTTCAGAGAAACGCATGTGAGTTTTTTGTGAATGCTTGAAAGTAGTTTAAGGCACTTTCAAAGGAAAGTGATTTTCTCTGAAATGACAGAATTTAGAAAGTGAAGCAACACTCCATTCACCTCGCACAGTGAATTGAAGTGTTTGAACAGTCTGCTTCTCTTTCAGAGAAACGCATGTGAGTTTCTTCCTAATGCTTGCAAGTAGCTTAAAGCACTTTCAAAGGAAAGTGATTTTCTCTGAAAGGACAGCATTTAGAAAGTGAAGCAACACTCCATTCACTTCGCACAGTGAATTGAAGTGTTGGAACAGACTGCTTCTCTTTCAGAGAAACGCATGTGAGTTTCTGGTGAATGCTTGTAAGAAGCTTAAGGCACTTTCAAAGGAAAGTGATTTTCTCTGAAAGGACAGCATTTTTAAACTGAAGCAACACTCCATTCACTTCGCACAGTGAATTGAAGTGTTGGAACAGACTGCTTCTCTTCAAGAGAAATGCATGTGAGTTTTTTGTGAATGCTTGAAAGTAGTTTAAGGCACTTTCAAAGGAAAGTGATTTTCTCTGAAAGGACAGAATTTAGAAAGAGATGCAACACTCCATTCACTTCGCACAGTGAATTGAAGTGTTGGAACAGACTGCTTCTCTTCAAGAGAAATGCATGTGAGTTTTTTGTGAATGCTTGAAAGTAGTTTAAGGCACTTTCAAAGGAAAGTGATTTTCTCTGAAAGGACAGAATTTAGAAAGAGATGCAACACTCCATTCACTTCGCACAGTGAATTGAAGTGTTGGAACAGACTGCTTCTCTTTAAGAGAAATGCATGTGAGTTTTTTGTGAATGCTTGAAAGTAGTTTAAGGCACTTTCAAAGGAAAGTGATTTTCTCTGAAAGGACAGAATTTAGAAAGTGATGCAACACTCCATTCACTTCGCACAGTGAATTGAAGTGTTGGAACAGTCTGCTTCTCTTTCAGAGAAACGCATATGAGTTTCTTCCTAATGCTTGCAAGTAGCTTAAAGCACTTTCAAAGGAAAGTGATTTTCTCTGAAAGGACAGCATTTAGAAAGTGAAGCAACACTCCATTCCCTTCGTGCAATGAATTGAAGTGTTGGTACAGAGTTCTTCTCTTTCATAGAAACGCATTAGTGTTTCTTGTGAATGCTTGCAAGTGGCTTAAGGCACTTTCAAAGGAAAGTGATTTTCTCTGAAAGGACAGCATTTAGAAACTGAAGCAACACTCCATTCACTTCGCACAGTGAATTGAAGTGTTGGAACAGACCGCTTCTCTTTCAGAGAAACGCATGTGAGTTTCTTGTGAATTCTTGCAAGTTGCTTAAGGCTCTTTCAAAGGAAAGTGATTTTCTCTGAAAGGACAGCATTTAGAAAGTGAAGCAACACTCCATTCACTTCGCACAGTGAATTGAAGTGTTGGAACAGACTGCTTCTCTTTCAGAGAAACGCATGTGTGTTTTTTGTGAATGCTTGAAAGTAGTTTAAGGCACTTTCAAAGGAAAGTGATTTTCTCTGAAAGGACAGAATTTAGAAAGTGATGCAACACTCCATTCACTTCGCACAGTGAATTGAAGTGTTGGAACAGACTGCTTCTCTTTCAGAGAAACGCATGTGAGTTTCTTCCTAATGCTTGTAAGTAGCTTCAGGCACTTTCAAAGGAAAGTGATTTTCTCTGAAAGGACAGCATTTAGAAAGTGAAGCAACACTCCATTCCCTTCGTGCAGTGAATTGAAGTGTTGGAAGAGAGTGCTTCTCTTTCATAGAAACACATTAGTGTTTCTTGTGAATGCTTGCAAGTGGCTTAAGGCACTTTCAAAGGAAAGTGATTTTCTCTGAAAGGACAGCATTTAGAAAGTGAAGCAACACTCCATTCACTTTGTACAGTGAATTGAAGTGTTGGAACAGACTGCCTCTCTTTCAGAGAAATGCATGTGAGTTTCTGTTGAATGCTTGACAGTAGCTTAAGGCTCTTTCAAAGGAAAGTGATTTTCTCTGAAAGGACAGCATTTAGAAAGTAAAGCAACACTCCATTCCCTTCGCACAATGAATTGAAGTGTTGGCACAGACTGCTTCTCTTTCATAGAAACGCATTAGTGTTTCTTGTGAATGCTTGTAAGAAGCTTAAGGCACTTTCAAAGGAAAGTGATTTTCTCTGAAAGGACAGCATTTAGAAAGTGAAGCAACACTCCATTCACTTCGCACAGTGAATTGAAGTGTTGGAACAGACTGCTTCTCTTTCAGAGAAACGCATGTGAGTTTCTTGTGAATTCTTGCAAGTTGCTTAAGGCACTTTCAAAGGAAAATGATTTTCTCTGAAAGGACAGCATTTAGAAAGTGAAGCAACACTCCATTCACTTCGCACAGTGAATTGAAGTGTTGGAACAGACTGCTTCTCTTTCAGAGAAACGCATGTGAGTTTTTTGTGAATGCTTGAAAGTAGTTTAAGGCACTTTCAAAGGAAAGTGATTTTCTCTGAAAGGACAGAATTTAGAAAGTGAAGCAACACTCCATTCACCTCGCACAGTGAATTGAAGTGTTTGAACAGTCTGCTTCTCTTTCAGAGAAACGCATGTGAGTTTCTTCCTAATGCTTGCAAGTAGCTTAAAGCACTTTCAAAGGAAAGTGATTTTCTCTGAAAGGACAGCATTTAGAAAGTGAAGCAACACTCCATTCACTTCGCACAGTGAATTGAAGTGTTGGAACAGACTGCTTCTCTTTCAGAGAAACGCATGTGAGTTTCTGGTGAATGCTTGTAAGAAGCTTAAGGCACTTTCAAAGGAAAGTGATTTTCTCTGAAAGGACAGCATTTTTAAACTGAAGCAACACTCCATTCACTTCGCACAGTGAATTGAAGTGTTGGAACAGACTGCTTCTCTTCAAGAGAAATGCATGTGAGTTTTTTGTGAATGCTTGAAAGTAGTTTAAGGCACTTTCAAAGGAAAGTGATTTTCTCTGAAAGGACAGAATTTAGAAAGAGATGCAACACTCCATTCACTTCGCACAGTGAATTGAAGTGTTGGAACAGACTGCTTCTCTTTAAGAGAAATGCATGTGAGTTTTTTGTGAATGCTTGAAAGTAGTTTAAGGCACTTTCAAAGGAAAGTGATTTTCTCTGAAAGGACAGAATTTAGAAAGTGATGCAACACTCCATTCACTTCGCACAGTGAATTGAAGTGTTGGAACAGACTGCTTCTCTTTCAGAGAAACGCATGTGAGTTTCTTCCTAATGCTTGTAAGTAGCTTCAGGCACTTTCAAAGGAAAGTGATTTTCTCTGAAAGGACAGCATTTAGAAAGTGAAGCAACACTCCATTCCCTTCGTGCAGTGAATTGAAGTGTTGGAAGAGAGTGCTTCTCTTTCATAGAAACACATTAGTGTTTCTTGTGAATGCTTGCAAGTGGCTTAAGGCACTTTCAAAGGAAAGTGATTTTCTCTGAAAGGACAGCATTTAGAAAGTGAAGCAACACTCCATTCACTTTGTACAGTGAATTGAAGTGTTGGAACAGACTGCCTCTCTTTCAGAGAAATGCATGTGAGTTTCTGTTGAATGCTTGACAGTAGCTTAAGGCTCTTTCAAAGGAAAGTGATTTTCTCTGAAAGGACAGCATTTAGAAAGTAAAGCAACACTCCATTCCCTTCGCACAATGAATTGAAGTGTTGGCACAGACTGCTTCTCTTTCATAGAAACGCATTAGTGTTTCTTGTGAATGCTTGTAAGAAGCTTAAGGCACTTTCAAAGGAAAGTGATTTTCTCTGAAAGGACAGCATTTAGAAAGTGAAGCAACACTCCATTCACTTCGCACAGTGAATTGAAGTGTTGGAACAGACTGCTTCTCTTTCAGAGAAACGCATGTGAGTTTCTTGTGAATTCTTGCAAGTTGCTTAAGGCACTTTCAAAGGAAAATGATTTTCTCTGAAAGGACAGCATTTAGAAAGTGAAGCAACACTCCATTCACTTCGCACAGTGAATTGAAGTGTTGGAACAGACTGCTTCTCTTTCAGAGAAACGCATGTGAGTTTTTTGTGAATGCTTGAAAGTAGTTTAAGGCACTTTCAAAGGAAAGTGATTTTCTCTGAAAGGACAGAATTTAGAAAGTGAAGCAACACTCCATTCACCTCGCACAGTGAATTGAAGTGTTTGAACAGTCTGCTTCTCTTTCAGAGAAACGCATGTGAGTTTCTTCCTAATGCTTGCAAGTAGCTTAAGGCACTTTCAAAGGAAAGTGATTTTCTCTGAAAGGACAGCATTTAGAAAGTGAAGCAACACTCCATTCACTTCGCACAGTGAATTGAAGTGTTGGAACAGACTGCTTCTCTTTCAGAGAAACGCATGTGAGTTTCTGGTGAATGCTTGTAAGAAGCTTAAGGCACTTTCAAAGGAAAGTGATTTTCTCTGAAAGGACAGCATTTTTAAACTGAAGCAACACTCCATTCACTTCGCACAGTGAATTGAAGTGTTGGAACAGACTGCTTCTCTTCAAGAGAAATGCATGTGAGTTTTTTGTGAATGCTTGAAAGTAGTTTAAGGCACTTTCAAAGGAAAGTGATTTTCTCTGAAAGGACAGAATTTAGAAAGAGATGCAACACTCCATTCACTTCGCACAGTGAATTGAAGTGTTGGAACAGACTGCTTCTCTTTAAGAGAAATGCATGTGAGTTTTTTGTGAATGCTTGAAAGTTGTTTAAGGCACTTTCAAAGGAAAGTGATTTTCTCTGAAAGGACAGAATTTAGAAAGAGATGCAACACTCCATTCACTTCGCACAGTGAATTGAAGTGTTGGAACAGACTGCTTCTCTTTCAGAGAAACGCATGTGAGTTTCTTAATAATGCTTGTAAGTAGCTTAAGGCATTTTCAAAGGAAAGTGATTTTCTCTGAAAGGACAGCATTTAGAAAGTGAAGCAACACTCCATTCCCTTCGTGCAGTGAATTGAAGTGTTGGAACAGAGTGCTTCTTTTTCATAGAAACGCATTAGTGTTTCTTGTGAATGCTTGCAAGTGGCTTAAGGCACTTTCAAAGGAAAGTGATTTTCTCTGAAAGGACAGCATTTAGAAACTGAAGCAACACTCCATTCACTTTGCACAGTGAATTGAAGTGTTGGAACAGACTGCTTCTCTTTCAGAGAAATGCATGTGAGTTTCTGTTGAATGCTTGTAAGTACCTTAAGGCACTTTCAAAGGAAAGTGATTTTCTCTGAAAGGACAGCATTTAGAAAGTGAAGCAACACTCCATTCACTTCGCAGAGTGAATTGAAGTATTGGAACAGACTGCTTCTCTTTCAGAGAAATGCATGTGAGTTTCTGGTGAATGCTTGTCAGTAGCTTAAGGCACTTTCAAAGGAAAATGATTTTCTCTGAAAGGACAGCATTTAGAAAGTGAGGCAACACTCCATTCACTTCGCACAGTGAATTGAAGTGTTGGAACAGACTGCTTCTCTTTCAGAGAAACGCATGTGAGTTTCTGTTTAATGCTTGTAAGTAGCTTCAGGCACTTTCAAAGGAAAGTGATTTTCTCTGAAAGGACAGCATTTAGAAACTGAAGCAACACTCCATTCACTTCGCACAGTGAATTGAAGTGTTGGAACAGACTGCTTCTCTTTCAGAGAAACGCATGTGAGTTTCTTCCTAATGCTTGTAAGTAGCTTCAGGCACTTTCAAAGGAAAGTGATTTTCTCTGAAAGGACAGCATTTAGAAAGTGAAGCAACACTCCATTCCCTTCGTGCAGTGAATTGAAGTGTTGGAACAGAGTGCTTCTCTTTCATAGAAACGCATTAGTGTTTCTTGTGAATGCTTGCAAGTGGCTTAAGGCACTTTCAAAGGAAAGTGATTTTCTCTGAAGGACAGCATTTAGAAAGTGAAGCAACACTCCATTCACTTTGTACAGTGAATTGAAGTGTTGGAACAGACTGCCTCTCTTTCAGAGAAATGCATGTGAGTTTCTGTTGAATGCTTGTCAGTAGCTTAAGGCTCTTTCAAAGGAAAGTGATTTTCTCTGAAAGGACAGCATTTAGCAAATAAAGCAACACTCCATTCCCTTCGCGCAATGAATTGTAGTGTTGGCACAGACTGCTTCTCTTTCATAGAAACGCATTAGTGTTTCTTGTGAATGCTTGTAAGAAGCTTAAGGCACTTTCAAAGGAAAGTGATTTTCTCTGAAAGGACAGCATTTAGAAACTGAAGCAACACTCCATTCACTTCGCACAGTGAATTGAAGTGTTGGAACAGACTGCTTCTCTTTCAGAGAAACGCATGTGAGTTTCTTGTGAATTCTTGCAAGTTGCTTAAGGCCCTTTCAAAGGAAAGTGATTTTCTCTGAAAGGACAGCATTTAGAAAGTGAAGCAACACTCCATTCACTTCGCACAGTGAATTGAAGTGTTGGAACAGACTGCTTCTCTTTCAGAGAAACGCATGTGAGTTTTTTGTGAATGCTTGAAAGTAGTTTAAGGCACTTTCAAAGGAAAGTGATTTTCTCTGAAAGGACAGAATTTAGAAAGTGAAGCAACACTCCATTCACTTCGCACAGTGAATTGAAGTGTTTGAACAGTCTGCTTCTCTTTCAGAGAAACGCATATGAGTTTCTTCCTAATGCTTGCAAGTAGCTTAAAGCACTTTCAAAGGAAAGTGATTTTCTCTGAAAGGACAGCATTTAGAAAGTGAAGCAACACTCCATTCCCTTCGTGCAGTGAATTGAAGTGTTGGTACAGAGTTCTTCTCTTTCATAGAAACGCATTAGTGTTTCTTGTGAATGCTTGCAAGTGGCTTAAGGCACTTTCAAAGGAAAGTGATTTTCTCTGAAAGGACAGCATTTAGAAACTGAAGCAACACTCCATTCACTTCGCACAGTGAATTGAAGTGTTGGAACAGACCGCTTCTCTTTCAGAGAAACGCATGTGAGTTTCTTGTGAATTCTTGCAAGTTGCTTAAGGCTCTTTCAAAGGAAAGTGATTTTCTCTGAAAGGACAGCATTTAGAAAGTGAAGCAACACTCCATTCACTTCGCACAGTGAATTGAAGTGTTGGAACAGACTGCTTCTCTTTCAGAGAAACGCATGTGAGTTTCTGGTGAATGCTTGTAAGAAGCTTAAGGCACTTTCAAAGGAAAGTGATTTTCTCTGAAAGGACAGCATTTTTAAACTGAAGCAACACTCCATTCACTTCGCACAGTGAATTGAAGTGTTGGAACAGACTGCTTCTCTTCAAGAGAAATGCATGTGAGTTTTTTGTGAATGCTTGAAAGTAGTTTAAGGCACTTTCAAAGGAAAGTGATTTTCTCTGAAAGGACAGAATTTAGAAAGAGATGCAACACTCCATTCACTTCGCACAGTGAATTGAAGTGTTGGAACAGACTGCTTCTCTTTAAGAGAAATGCATGTGAGTTTTTTGTGAATGCTTGAAAGTAGTTTAAGGCACTTTCAAAGGAAAGTGATTTTCTCTGAAAGGACAGAATTTAGAAAGAGATGCAACACTCCATTCACTTCGCACAGTGAATTGAAGTGTTGGAACAGACTGCTTCTCTTTCAGAGAAACGCATGTGAGTTTCTTAATAATGCTTGTAAGTAGCTTAAGGCATTTTCAAAGGAAAGTGATTTTCTCTGAAAGGACAGCATTTAGAAAGTGAAGCAACACTCCATTCCCTTCGTGCAGTGAATTGAAGTGTTGGAACAGAGTGCTTCTTTTTCATAGAAACGCATTAGTGTTTCTTGTGAATGCTTGCAAGTGGCTTAAGGCACTTTCAAAGGAAAGTGATTTTCTCTGAAAGGACAGCATTTAGAAACTGAAGCAACACTCCATTCACTTTGCACAGTGAATTGAAGTGTTGGAACAGACTGCTTCTCTTTCAGAGAAATGCATGTGAGTTTCTGTTGAATGCTTGTAAGTACCTTAAGGCACTTTCAAAGGAAAGTGATTTTCTCTGAAAGGACAGCATTTAGAAAGTGAAGCAACACTCCATTCACTTCGCAGAGTGAATTGAAGTATTGGAACAGACTGCTTCTCTTTCAGAGAAATGCATGTGAGTTTCTGGTGAATGCTTGTCAGTAGCTTAAGGCACTTTCAAAGGAAAATGATTTTCTCTGAAAGGACAGCATTTAGAAAGTGAGGCAACACTCCATTCACTTCGCACAGTGAATTGAAGTGTTGGAACAGACTGCTTCTCTTTCAGAGAAACGCATGTGAGTTTCTGTTTAATGCTTGTAAGTAGCTTCAGGCACTTTCAAAGGAAAGTGATTTTCTCTGAAAGGACAGCATTTAGAAACTGAAGCAACACTCCATTCACTTCGCACAGTGAATTGAAGTGTTGGAACAGACTGCTTCTCTTTCAGAGAAACGCATGTGAGTTTCTTCCTAATGCTTGTAAGTAGCTTCAGGCACTTTCAAAGGAAAGTGATTTTCTCTGAAAGGACAGCATTTAGAAAGTGAAGCAACACTCCATTCCCTTCGTGCAGTGAATTGAAGTGTTGGAACAGAGTGCTTCTCTTTCATAGAAACGCATTAGTGTTTCTTGTGAATGCTTGCAAGTGGCTTAAGGCACTTTCAAAGGAAAGTGATTTTCTCTGAAGGACAGCATTTAGAAAGTGAAGCAACACTCCATTCACTTTGTACAGTGAATTGAAGTGTTGGAACAGACTGCCTCTCTTTCAGAGAAATGCATGTGAGTTTCTGTTGAATGCTTGTCAGTAGCTTAAGGCTCTTTCAAAGGAAAGTGATTTTCTCTGAAAGGACAGCATTTAGCAAGTAAAGCAACACTCCATTCCCTTCGCGCAATGAATTGTAGTGTTGGCACAGACTGCTTCTCTTTCATAGAAACGCATTAGTGTTTCTTGTGAATGCTTGTAAGAAGCTTAAGGCACTTTCAAAGGAAAGTGATTTTCTCTGAAAGGACAGCATTTAGAAACTGAAGCAACACTCCATTCACTTCGCACAGTGAATTGAAGTGTTGGAACAGACTGCTTCTCTTTCAGAGAAACGCATGTGAGTTTCTTGTGAATTCTTGCAAGTTGCTTAAGGCCCTTTCAAAGGAAAGTGATTTTCTCTGAAAGGACAGCATTTAGAAAGTGAAGCAACACTCCATTCACTTCGCACAGTGAATTGAAGTGTTGGAACAGACTGCTTCTCTTTCAGAGAAACGCATGTGAGTTTTTTGTGAATGCTTGAAAGTAGTTTAAGGCACTTTCAAAGGAAAGTGATTTTCTCTGAAAGGACAGAATTTAGAAAGTGAAGCAACACTCCATTCACTTCGCACAGTGAATTGAAGTGTTTGAACAGTCTGCTTCTCTTTCAGAGAAACGCATATGAGTTTCTTCCTAATGCTTGCATGTAGCTTAAAGCACTTTCAAAGGAAAGTGATTTTCTCTGAAAGGACAGCATTTAGAAAGTGAAGCAACACTCCATTCCCTTCGTGCAGTGAATTGAAGTGTTGGTACAGAGTTCTTCTCTTTCATAGAAACGCATTAGTGTTTCTTGTGAATGCTTGCAAGTGGCTTAAGGCACTTTCAAAGGAAAGTGATTTTCTCTGAAAGGACAGCATTTAGAAACTGAAGCAACACTCCATTCACTTCGCACAGTGAATTGAAGTGTTGGAACAGACCGCTTCTCTTTCAGAGAAACGCATGTGAGTTTCTTGTGAATTCTTGCAAGTTGCTTAAGGCTCTTTCAAAGGAAAGTGATTTTCTCTGAAAGGACAGCATTTAGAAAGTGAAGCAACACTCCATTCCCTTCGTGCAGTGAATTGAAGTGTTGGAACAGAGTGCTTCTCTTTCATAGAAACACATTAGTGTTTCTTGTGAATGCTTGCAAGTGGCTTAAGGCACTTTCAAAGGAAAGTGATTTTCTCTGAAAGGACAGCATTTAGAAAGTGAAGCAACACTCCATTCACTTTGTACAGTGAATTGAAGTGTTGGAACAGACTGCCTCTCTTTCAGAGAAATGCATGTGAGTTTCTGTTGAATGCTTGTCAGTAGCTTAAGGCTCTTTCAAAGGAAAGTGATTTTCTCTGAAAGGACAGCATTTAGAAAGTAAAGCAACACTCCATTCCCTTCGCGCAATGAATTGAAGTGTTGGCACAGACTGCTTCTCTTTCATAGAAACGCATTAGTGTTTCTTGTGAATGCTTGTAATAAGCTTAAGGCACTTTCAAAGGAAAGTGATTTTCTCTGAAAGGACAGCATTTAGAAAGTGAAGCAACACTCCATTCACTTCGCACAGTGAATTGAAGTGTTGGAACAGACTGCTTCTCTTTCAGAGAAACGCATGTGAGTTTCTTGTGAATTCTTGCAAGTTGCTTAAGGCCCTTTCAAAGGAAAGTGATTTTCTCTGAAAGGACAGCATTGAGAAAGTGAAGCAACACTCCATTCACTTCGCACAGTGAATTGAAGTGTTGGAACAGACTGCTTCTCTTTCAGAGAAACGCATGTGAGTTTTTTGTGAATGCTTGAAAGTAGTTTAAGGCACTTTCAAAGGAAAGTGATTTTCTCTGAAAGGACAGAATTTAGAAAGTGAAGCAACACTCCATTCACCTCGCACAGTGAATTGAAGTGTTTGAACAGTCTGCTTCTCTTTCAGAGAAAGGCATGTGAGTTTCTTCCTAATGCTTGCAAGTAGCTTAAGGCACTTTCAAAGGAAAGTGATTTTCTCTGAAAGGACAGCATTTAGAAAGTGAAGCAACACTCCATTCACTTCGCACAGTGAATTGAAGTGTTGGAACAGACTGCTTCTCTTTCAGAGAAACGCATGTGAGTTTCTGGTGAATGCTTGTAAGAAGCTTAAGGCACTTTCAAAGGAAAGTGATTTTCTCTGAAAGGACAGCATTTTTAAACTGAAGCAACACTCCATTCACTTCGCACAGTGAATTGAAGTGTTGGAACAGACTGCTTCTCTTTAAGAGAAATGCATGTGAGTTTTTTGTGAATGCTTGAAAGTAGTTTAAGGCACTTTCAAAGGAAAGTGATTTTCTCTGAAAGGAGAGAATTTAGAAAGAGATGCAACACTCCATTCACTTCGCACAGTGAATTGAAGTGTTGGAACAGACTGCTTCTCTTTCAGAGAAACGCATGTGAGTTTCTTAATAATGCTTGTAAGTAGCTTAAGGCATTTTCAAAGGAAAGTGATTTTCTCTGAAAGGACAGCATTTAGAAAGTGAAGCAACACTCCATTCCCTTCGTGCAGTGAATTGAAGTGTTGGAACAGAGTGCTTCTTTTTCATAGAAACGCATTAGTGTTTCTTGTGAATGCTTGCAAGTGGCTTAAGGCACTTTCAAAGGATAGTGATTTTCTCTGAAAGGACAGCATTTAGAAACTGAAGCAACACTCCATTCACTTCGCACAGTGAATTGAAGTGTTGGAACAGACTGCTTCTCTTTCAGAGAAATGCATGTGAGATTCTGTTGAATGCTTGTAAGTACCTTAAGGCACTTTCAAAGGAAAGTGATTTTCTCTGAAAGGACAGCATTTAGAAAGTGAAGCAACACTCCATTCACTTCGCAGAGTGAATTGAAGTATTGGAACAGACTGCTTCTCTTTCAGAGAAATGCATGTGAGTTTCTGGTGAATGCTTGTAAGTAGCTTAAGGCACTTTCAAAGGAAAATGATTTTCTCTGAAAGGACAGCATTTAGAAAGTGAGGCAACACTCCATTCACTTCGCACAGTGAATTGAAGTGTTGGAACAGACTGCTTCTCTTTCAGAGAAACGCATGTGAGTTTCTGTTTAATGCTTGTAAGTAGCTTAAGGCACTTTCAAAGGAAAGTGATTTTCTCTGAAAGGACAGCATTTAGAAACTGAAGCAACACTCCATTCACTTCGCACAGTGAATGGAAGTGTTGGAACAGACTGCTTCTCTTTCAGAGAAACGCATGTGAGTTTCTTCCAAATGCTTGTAAGTAGCTTCAGGCACTTTCAAAGGAAAGTGATTTTCTCTGAAAGGACAGCATTTAGAAAGTGAAGCAACACTCCATTCCCTTCGTGCAGTGAATTGAAGTGTTGGAACAGAGTGCTTCTCTTTCATAGAAACGCATTAGTGTTTCTTGTGAATGCTTGCAAGTGGCTTAAGGCACTTTCAAAGGAAAGTGATTTTCTCTTAAGGACAGCATTTAGAAAGTGAAGCAACACTCCATTCACTTTGTACAGTGAATTGAAGTGTTGGAACAGACTTCCTCTCTTTCAGAGAAATGCATGTGAGTTTCTGTTGATTGCTTGTCAGTAGCTTAAGGCTCTTTCAAAGGAAAGTGATTTTCTCTGAAAGGACAGCATTTAGCAAGTAAAGCAACACTCCATTCCCTTCGCGCAATGAATTGAAGTGTTGGCACAGACTGCTTCTCTTTCATAGAAACGCATTAGTGTTTCTTGTGAATGCTTGTAAGAAGCTTAAGGCACTTTCAAAGGAAAGTGATTTTCTCTGAAAGGACAGCATTTAGAAACTGAAGCAACACTCCATTCACTTCGCACAGTGAATTGAAGTGTTGGAACAGACTGCTTCTCTTTCAGAGAAACGCATGTGAGTTTTTTGTGAATGCTTGAAAGTAGTTTAAGGCACTTTCAAAGGAAAGTGATTTTCTCTGAAAGGACAGAATTTAGAAAGTGAAGCAACACTCCATTCACTTCGCACAGTGAATTGAAGTGTTTGAACAGTCTGCTTCTCTTTCAGAGAAACGCATATGAGTTTCTTCCTAATGCTTGCAAGTAGCTTAAGGCACTTTCAAAGGAAAGTGATTTTCTCTGAAAGGACAGCATTTAGAAAGTGAAGCAACACTCCATTCCCTTCGTGCAGTGAATTGAAGTGTTGGTACAGAGTTCTTCTCTTTCATAGAAACGCATTAGTGTTTCTTGTGAATGCTTGCAAGTGGCTTAAGGCACTTTCAAAGGAAAGTGATTTTCTCTGAAAGGACAGCATTTAGAAACTGAAGCAACACTCCATTCACTTCGCACAGTGAATTGAAGTGTTGGAACAGACCGCTTCTCTTTCAGAGAAACGCATGTGAGTTTCTTGTGAATTCTTGCAAGTTGCTTAAGGCACTTTCAAAGGAAAGTGATTTTCTCTGAAAGGACAGCATTTAGAAAGTGAAGCAACACTCCATTCACTTCGCACAGTGAATTGAAGTGTTGGAACAGACTGCTTCTCTTTCAGAGAAACGCATGTGAGTTTTTTGTGACTGCTTGAAAGTAGTTTAAGGCACTTTCAAAGGAAAGTGATTTTCTCTGAAAGGACAGAATTTAGAAAGTGATGCAACACTCCATTCACTTCGCACAGTGAATTGAAGTGTTGGAACAGACTGCTTCTCTTTCAGAGAAACGCATGTGAGTTTCTTCCTAATGCTTGTAAGTAGCTTCAGGCACTTTCAAAGGAAAGTGATTTTCTCTGAAAGGACAGCATTTAGAAAGTGAAGCAACACTCCATTTCCTTCGTGCAGTGAATTGAAGTGTTGGAAC
The DNA here is from genome assembly GCF_982192425.1 of Myodes glareolus. NCBI lineage: Eukaryota > Metazoa > Chordata > Mammalia > Rodentia > Cricetidae > Myodes > Myodes glareolus. The sequence continues at coordinate 2,712,157 of NW_028263213.1, forward strand.
AGAGTGCTTCTCTTTCATAGAAACGCATTAGTGTTTCTTGTGAATGCTTGTAAGAAGCTTAAGGCACTTTCAAAGGAAAGTGATTTTCTCTGAAAGGACAGCATTTAGAAAGTGAAGCAACACTCCCTTCACTTCGCACAGTGAATTGAAGTGTTGGAACAGACTGCTTCTCTTTCAGAGAAACGCATGAGAGTTTCTTGTGAACTCTTGCAAGTTGCTTAAGGCACTTTCAAAGGAAAGTGATTTTCTCTGAAAGGACAGCATTTAGAAAGTGAAGCAACACTCCATTCACTTCGCACAGTGAATTGAAGTGTTGGAACAGACTGCTTCTCTTTCAGAGAAACGCATGTGAGTTTTTTGTGAATGCTTGAAAGTAGTTTAAGGCACTTTCAAAGGAAAGTGATTTTCTCTGAAAGGACAGAATTTAGAAAGTGAAGCAACACTCCATTCACCTCGCACAGTGAATTGAAGTGTTTGAACAGTCTGCTTCTCTTTCAGAGAAACGCATGTGAGTTTCTTCCTAATGCTTGCAAGTAGGTTAAGGCACTTTCAAAGGAAAGTGATTTTCTCTGAAAGGACAGCATTTAGAAAGTGAAGCAACACTCCATTCACTTCGCACAGTGAATTGAAGTGTTGGAACAGACTGCTTCTCTTTCAGAGAAACGCATGTGAGTTTCTGGTGAATGCTTGTAAGAAGCTTAAGGCACTTTCAAAGGAAAGTGATTTTCTCTGAAAGGACATCATTTAGAAACTGAAGCAACACTCCATTCACTTCGCACAGTGAATTGAAGTGTTGGAACAGACTGCTTCTCTTTAAGAGAAATGCATGTGAGTTTTTTGTGAATGCTTGAAAGTAGTTTAAGGCACTTTCAAAGGAAAGTGATTTTCTCTGAAAGGACAGAATTTAGAAAGAGATGCAACACTCCATTCACTTCGCACAGTGAATTGAAGTGTTGGAACAGACTGCTTCTCTTTCAGAGAAACGCATGTGAGTTTCTTGTGAATTCTTGCAAGTTGCTTAAGGCACTTTCAAAGGAAAGTGATTTTCTCTGAAAGGACAGCATTTAGAAATTGAAGCAACACTCCATTCACTTCGCACAGTGAATTGAAGTGTTGGAACAGACTGCTTCTCTTTCAGAGAAACGCATGTGAGTTTTTTGTGAATGCTTGAAAGTAGTTTAAGGCACTTTCAAAGGAAAGTGATTTTCTCTGAAAGGACAGAATTTAGAAAGTGAAGCAACACTCCATTCACTTTGCACAGTGAATTGAAGTGTTTGAACAGTCTGCTTCTCTTTCAGAGAAACGCATGTGAGTTTCTTCCTAATGCTTGCAAGTAGCTTAAGGCACTTTCAAAGGAAAGTGATTTTCTCTGAAAGGACAGCATTTAGAAAGTGAAGCAACACTCCATTCCCTTCGTGCAGTGAATTGAAGTGTTGGAACAGAGTGCTTCTCTTTCATAGAAACGCATTAGTGTTTCTTGTGAATGCTTGAAAGTGGCTTAAGGCACTTTCAAAGGAAAGTGATTTTCTCTGAAAGGACAGCATTTAGAAAGTGAAGCAACACTCCATTCACTTTGTACAGTGAATTGAAGTGTTGGAACAGACTGCCTCTCTTTCAGAGAAATGCATGTGAGTTTCTGTTGAATGCTTGTCAGTAGCTTAAGGCTCTTTCAAAGGAAAGTGATTTTCTCTGAAAGGACAGCATTTAGAATGTAAAGCAACACTCCATTCCCTTCGCGCAGTGAATTGAAGTGTTGGCACAGACTGCTTCTCTTTCATAGAAACGCATTAGTGTTTCTTGTGAATGCTTGTAAGAAGCTTAAGGCACTTTCAAAGGAAAGTGATTTTCTCTGAAAGGACAGCATTTAGAAAGTGAAGCAACACTCCATTCACTTCGCACAGTGAATTGAAGTGTTGGAACAGACTGCTTCTCTTTCAGAGAAACGCATGTGAGTTTCTTGTGAATTCTTGCAAGTTGCTTAAGGCACTTTCAAAGGAAAGTGATTTTCTCTGAAAGGACAGCATTTAGAAAGTGAAGCAACACTCCATTCACTTCGCACAGTGAATTGAAGTGTTGGAACAGACTGCTTCTCTTTCAGAGAAACGCATGTGAGTTTTTTGTGAATGCTTGAAAGTAGTTTAAGGCACTTTCAAAGGAAAGTGATTTTCTCTGAAAGGACAGAATTTAGAAAGTGAAGCAACACTCCATTCACCTCGCACAGTGAATTGAAGTGTTTGAACAGTCTGCTTCTCTTTCAGAGAAACGCATGTGAGTTTCTTCCTAATGCTTGCAAGTAGCTTAAGGCACTTTCAAAGGAAAGTGATTTTCTCTGAAAGGACAGCATTTAGAAAGTGAAGCAACACTCCATTCACTTCGCACAGTGAATTGAAGTGTTGGAACAGACTGCTTCTCTTTTAGAGAAACGCATGTGAGTTTCTGGTGAATGCTTGTAAGAAGCTTAAGGCACTTTCAAAGGAAAGTGATTTTCTCTGAAAGGACAGCATTTAGAAACTGAAGCAACACTCCATTCACTTCGCACAGTGAATTGAAGTGTTGGAACAGACTGCTTCTCTTTAAGAGAAATGCATGTGAGTTTTTTGTGAATGCTTGAAAGTAGTTTAAGGCACTTTCAAAGGAAAGTGATTTTCTCTGAAAGGACAGAATTTAGAAAGAGATGCAACACTCCATTCACTTTGCACAGTGAATTGAAGTGTTGGAACAGACTGCTTCTCTTTCAGAGAAACGCATGTGAGTTTCTTAATAATGCTTGTAAGTAGCTTAAGGCATTTTCAAAGGAAAGTGATTTTCTCTGAAAGGACAGCATTTAGAAAGTGAAGCAACACTCCATTCCCTTCGTGCAGTGAATTGAAGTGTTGGAACAGAGTGCTTCTCTTTCATAGAAACGCATTAGTGTTTCTTGTGAATGCTTGCAAGTGGCTTAAGGCACTTTCAAAGGAAAGTGATTTTCTCTGAAAGGACAGCATTTAGAAACTGAAGCAACACTCCATTCACTTCGCACAGTGAATTGAAGTGTTGGAACAGACTGCTTCTCTTTCAGAGAAATGCATGTGAGTTTCTGTTGAATGCTTGTAAGTACCTTAAGGCACTTTCAAAGGAAAGTGATTTTCTCAGAAAGGACAGCATTTAGAAAGTGAAGCAACACTCCATTCACTTCGCAGAGTGAATTGAAGTATTGGAACAGACTGCTTCTCTTTCAGAGAAATGCATGTGAGTTTCTGGTGAATGCTTGTCTGTAGCTTAAGGCACTTTCAAAGGAAAATGATTTTCTCTGAAAGGACAGCATTTAGAAAGTGAGGCAACACTCCATTCACTTCGCACAGTGAATTGAAGTGTTGGAACAGACTGCTTCTCTTTCAGAGAAACGCATGTGAGTTTCTGTTTAATGCTTGTAAGTAGCTTAAGGCACTTTCAAAGGAAAGTGATTTTCTCTGAAAGGACAGCATTTAGAAACTGAAGCAAAACTCCATTCACTTAGCACAGTGAATTGAAGTGTTGGAACAGACTGCTTCTCTTTCCGAGAAACGCATGTGAGTTTCTTGTGAATTCTTGCAAGTTGCTTAAGGCACTTTCATAGGAAAGTGATTTTCTCTGAAAGGACAGCATTTAGAAAGTGAAGCAACACTCCATTCACTTCGCACAGTGAATTGAAGTGTTGGAACAGACTGCTTCTCTTTCAGAGAAATGCATGTGAGTTTTTTGTGAATGCTTGAAAGTAGTTTAAGGCACTTTCAAAGGAAAGTGATTTTCTCTGAAAGGACAGAATTTAGAAAGTGAAGCAACACTCCATTCACTTCGCACAGTGAATTGAAGTGTTGGAACAGTCTGCTTCTCTTTCAGAGAAACGCATGTGAGCTTCTTCCTAATGCTTGCAAGTAGCTTAAGGTACTTTCAAAGGAAAGTGATTTTCTCTGAAAGGACAGCATTTAGAAAGTGATGCAACACTCCATTCACTTCGCACAGTGAATAGAAGTGTTGGAACAGACTGCTTCTCTTTCAGAGAAACGCATGTGAGTTTCTTGTGAATTCTTGCAAGTTGCTTAAGGCACTTTCAAAGGAAAGTGATTTTCTCTGAAAGGACAGCATTTAGAAAGTGAAGCAACACTCCATTCACTTCGCACAGTGAATTGAAGTGTTGGAACAGACTGCTTCTCTTTCAGAGAAACGCATGTGAGTTTTTTGTGAATGCTTGAAAGTAGTTTAAGGCACTTTTAAAGGAAAGTGATTTTCTCTGAAAGGACAGCATTTAGAAAGTGAAGCAACACTCCATTCACTTCGCACAGTGAATTGAAGTGTTGGAACAGAATGCTTCTCTTTCAGAGAAACGCATGTGAGTTTCTTCCTAATGCTTGCAAGTAGCTTAAGGCACTTTCAAAGGAAAGTGATTTTCTCTGAAAGGACAGCATTTAGAAAGTGAAGCAACACTCCATTCACTTCGCACAGTGAATTGAAGTGTTGGAACAGACTGCTTCTCTTTCAGAGAAACGCATGTGAGTTTCTGGTGAATGCTTGTAAGTAGCTTAAGGCACTTTCAAAGGAAAGTGATTTTCTCTGAAAGGACAGCATTTAGAAAGTGAAGCAACACTCCATTCACTTCGCAGAGTGAATTGAAGTATTGGAACAGACTGCTTCTCTTTCAGAGAAACGCATGTGAGTTTCTTCCTAATGCTTGTAAGTAGCTTCAGGCACTTTCAAAGGAAAGTGATTTTCTCTGAAAGGACAGCATTTAGAAACTGAAGCAACACTCCATTCACTTCGCACAGTGAATTGAAGTGTTGGAACAGACTGCTTCTCTTTCATAGAAACGCATGTGAGTTTTTTGTGAATGCTTGAAAGTAGTTTAAGGCACTTTCAAAGGAAAGTGATTTTCTCTGAAAGGACAGAATTTAGAAAGTGATGCAACACTCCATTCACTTCGCACAGTGAATTGAAGTGTTGGAACAGACTGCTTCTCTTTCAGAGAAACGCATGTGAGTTTCTGGTGAATGCTTGTAAGAAGCTTAAGGCACTTTCAAAGGAAAGTGATTTTCTCTGAAAGGACAGCATTTAGAAACTGAAGCAACACTCCATTCACTTCGCACAGTGAATTGAAGTGTTGGAACAGACTGCTTCTCTTTCAGAGAAACGCATGTGAGTTTCTGGTGAATGCTTGTAAGAAGCTTAAGGCACTTTCAAAGGAAAGTGATTTTCTCTGAAAGGACAGCATTTAGAAACTGAAGGAACACTCCATTCACTTTGCACAGTGAATTGAAGTGTTGGAACAGACTGCTTCTCTTTCAGAGAAACGCATGTGAGTTTTTTGTGAATGCTTGAAAGTAGTTTAAGGCACTTTCAAAGAAAGTGATTTTCTCTGAAAGGACAGAATTTAGAACGTGATGCAACACTCCATTCACTTCGCACAGTGAATTGAAGTGTTGGAACAGACTGCTTCTCTTTCAGAGAAACGCATGTGAGTTTCTTCCTAATGCTTGTAAGTAGCTTAAGGCACTTTCAAAGGAAAGTGATTTTCTCTGAAAGGACAGCATTTAGAAAGTGAAGCAACACTCCATTCACTTCGCACAGTGAAATGAAGTGTTGGAACAGACTGCTTCACTTTCAGAGAAACGCATTAGTGTTTCTTGTGAATGCTTGCAAGTGGCTTAAGGCACTTTCAAAGGAAAGTGATTTTCTCTGAAAGGACAGCATTTAGAAAGTGAAGCAACACTCCATTCACTTCGCACAGTGAATTGAAGTGTTGGAACAGACTGCTTCTCTTTCCGAGAAACGCATGTGAGTTTCTTGTGAATTCTTGCAAGTTGCTTAAGGCACTTTCAAAGGAAAGTGATTTTCTCTGAAAGGACAGCATTTAGAAAGTGAAACAACACTCCATTCACTTCGCACAGTGAATTGAAGTGTTGGAACAGACTGCTTCTCTTTAAGAGAAATGCATGTGAGTTTTTTGTGAATGCTTGAAAGTAGTTTAAGGCACTTTCAAAGGAAAGTGATTTTCTCTGAAAGGACAGAATTTAGAAAGAGATGCAACACTCCATTCACTTTGCACAGTGAATTGAAGTGTTGGAACAGACTGCTTCTCTTTCAGAGAAACGCATGTGAGTTTCTTAATAATGCTTGTAAGTAGCTTAAGGCATTTTCAAAGGAAAGTGATTTTCTCTGAAAGGACAGCATTTAGAAAGTGAAGCAACACTCCATTCCCTTCGTGCAGTGAATTGAAGTGTTGGAACAGAGTGCTTCTCTTTCATAGAAACGCATTAGTGTTTCTTGTGAATGCTTGCAAGTGGCTTAAGGCACTTTCAAAGGAAAGTGATTTTCTCTGAAAGGACAGCATTTAGAAACTGAAGCAACACTCCATTCACTTCGCACAGTGAATTGAAGTGTTGGAACAGACTGCTTCTCTTTCAGAGAAATGCATGTGAGTTTCTGTTGAATGCTTGTAAGTACCTTAAGGCACTTTCAAAGGAAAGTGATTTTCTCTGAAAGGACAGCATTTAGAAAGTGAAGCAACACTCCATTCACTTCGCAGAGTGAATTGAAGTATTGGAACAGACTGCTTCTCTTTCAGAGAAATGCATGTGAGTTTCTGGTGAATGCTTGTCTGTAGCTTAAGGCACTTTCAAAGGAAAATGATTTTCTCTGAAAGGACAGCATTTAGAAAGTGAGGCAACACTCCATTCACTTCGCACAGTGAATTGAAGTGTTGGAACAGACTGCTTCTCTTTCAGAGAAACGCATGTGAGTTTCTGTTTAATGCTTGTAAGTAGCTTAAGGCACTTTCAAAGGAAAGTGATTTTCTCTGAAAGGACAGCATTTAGAAACTGAAGCAACACTCCATTCACTTAGCACAGTGAATTGAAGTGTTGGAACAGACTGCTTCTCTTTCCGAGAAACGCATGTGAGTTTCTTGTGAATTCTTGCAAGTTGCTTCAGGCACTTTCATAGGAAAGTGATTTTCTCTGAAAGGACAGCATTTAGAAAGTGAAGCAACACTCCATTCACTTCGCACAGTGAATTGAAGTGTTGGAACAGACTGCTTCTCTTTCAGAGAAATGCATGTGAGTTTTTTGTGAATGCTTGAAAGTAGTTTAAGGCACTTTCAAAGGAAAGTGATTTTCTCTGAAAGGACAGAATTTAGAAAGTGAAGCAACACTCCATTCACTTCGCACAGTGAATTGAAGTGTTGGAACAGTCTGCTTCTCTTTCAGAGAAACGCATGTGAGCTTCTTCCTAATGCTTGCAAGTAGCTTAAGGTACTTTCAAAGGAAAGTGATTTTCTCTGAAAGGACAGCATTTAGAAAGTGATGCAACACTCCATTCACTTCGCACAGTGAATAGAAGTGTTGGAACAGACTGCTTCTCTTTCAGAGAAACGCATGTGAGTTTCTTGTGAATTCTTGCAAGTTGCTTAAGGCACTTTCAAAGGAAAGTGATTTTCTCTGAAAGGACAGCATTTAGAAAGTGAAGCAACACTCCATTCACTTCGCACAGTGAATTGAAGTGTTGGAACAGACTGCTTCTCTTTCAGAGAAACGCATGTGAGTTTTTTGTGAATGCTTGAAAGTAGTTTAAGGCACTTTTAAAGGAAAGTGATTTTCTCTGAAAGGACAGCATTTAGAAAGTGAAGCAACACTCCATTCACTTCGCACAGTGAATTGAAGTGTTGGAACAGAATGCTTCTCTTTCAGAGAAACGCATGTGAGTTTCTTCCTAATGCTTGCAAGTAGCTTAAGGCACTTTCAAAGGAAAGTGATTTTCTCTGAAAGGACAGCATTTAGAAAGTGAAGCAACACTCCATTCACTTCGCACAGTGAATTGAAGTGTTGGAACAGACTGCTTCTCTTTCAGAGAAACGCATGTGAGTTTCTGGTGAATGCTTGTAAGTAGCTTAAGGCACTTTCAAAGGAAAGTGATTTTCTCTGAAAGGACAGCATTTAGAAAGTGAAGCAACACTCCATTCACTTCGCAGAGTGAATTGAAGTATTGGAACAGACTGCTTCTCTTTCAGAGAAACGCATGTGAGTTTCTTCCTAATGCTTGTAAGTAGCTTCAGGCACTTTCAAAGGAAAGTGATTTTCTCTGAAAGGACAGCATTTAGAAACTGAAGCAACACTCCATTCACTTCGCACAGTGAATTGAAGTGTTGGAACAGACTGCTTCTCTTTCAGAGAAACGCATGTGAGTTTTTTGTGAATGCTTGAAAGTAGTTTAAGGCACTTTCAAAGGAAAGTGATTTTCTCTGAAAGGACAGAATTTAGAAAGTGATGCAACACTCCATTCACTTCGCACAGTGAATTGAAGTGTTGGAACAGACTGCTTCTCTTTCAGAGAAACGCATGTGAGTTTCTGGTGAATGCTTGTAAGAAGCTTAAGGCACTTTCAAAGGAAAGTGATTTTCTCTGAAAGGACAGCATTTAGAAACTGAAGCAACACTCCATTCACTTCGCACAGTGAATTGAAGTGTTGGAACAGACTGCTTCTCTTTCAGAGAAACGCATGTGAGTTTCTGGTGAATGCTTGTAAGAAGCTTAAGGCACTTTCAAAGGAAAGTGATTTTCTCTGAAAGGACAGCATTTAGAAACTGAAGGAACACTCCATTCACTTCGCACAGTGAATTGAAGTGTTGGAACAGACTGCTTCTCTTTCAGAGAAACGCATGTGAGTTTTTTGTGAATGCTTGAAAGTAGTTTAAGGCACTTTCAAAGAAAGTGATTTTCTCTGAAAGGACAGAATTTAGAACGTGATGCAACACTCCATTCACTTCGCACAGTGAATTGAAGTGTTGGAACAGACTGCTTCTCTTTCAGAGAAACGCATGTGAGTTTCTTCCTAATGCTTGTAAGTAGCTTAAGGCACTTTCAAAGGAAAGTGATTTTCTCTGAAAGGACAGCATTTAGAAAGTGAAGCAACACTCCATTCACTTCGCACAGTGAAATGAAGTGTTGGAACAGACTGCTTCACTTTCAGAGAAACGCATTAGTGTTTCTTGTGAATGCTTGCAAGTGGCTTAAGGCACTTTCAAAGGAAAGTGATTTTCTCTGAAAGGACAGCATTTAGAAAGTGAAGCAACACTCCATTCACTTCGCACAGTGAATTGAAGTGTTGGAACAGACTGCTTCTCTTTCCGAGAAACGCATGTGAGTTTCTTGTGAATTCTTGCAAGTTGCTTAAGGCACTTTCAAAGGAAAGTGATTTTCTCTGAAAGGACAGCATTTAGAAAGTGAAACAACACTCCATTCACTTCGCACAGTGAATAGAAGTGTTGGAACAGACTGCTTCTCTTTCAGAGAAACACATGTGAGTTTTTTGTGAATGATTGAAAGTAGTTTAAGGCACTTTCAAAGGAAAGTGATTTTCTCTGAAAGGACAGAATTTAGAAAGTGAAGCAACACTCCATTCACTTCGCACAGTGAATTGAAGTGTTGGAACAGTCTGCTTCTCTTTCAGAGAAACGCATGTGAGCTTCTTCCTAATGCTTACAAGTAGCTTAAGGCACTTTCAAAGGAAAGTGATTTTCTCTGAAAGGACAGGATTTAGAAACTGAAGCAACACTCCATTCACTTCGCACAGTGAATTGAAGTGTTGGAACAGACTGCTTCTCTTTCAGAGAAACGCATGTGAGTTTCTTGTGAATTCTTGCAAGTTGCTTAAGGCACTTTCAAAGGAAAGTGATTTTCTCTGAAAGGACAGCATTTAGAAATTGAAGCAACACTCCATTCACTTCGCACAGTGAATTGAAGTGTTGGAACAGACTGCTTCTCTTTCAGAGAAACGCATGTGAGTTTTTTGTGAATGCTTGAAAGTAGTTTAAGGCACTTTCAAAGGAAAGTGATTTTCTCTGAAAGGACAGAATTTAGAAAGTGAAGCAACACTCCATTCACTTCGCACAGTGAATTGAAGTGTTTGAACAGTCTGCTTCTCTTTCAGAGAAGCGCATGTGAGTTTCTTCCTAATGCTTGCAAGTAGCTTAAGGCACTTTCAAAGGAAAGTGATTTTCTCTGAAAGGACAGCATTTAGAAAGTGAAGCAACACTCCATTCACTTCGCACAGTGAATTGAAGTGTTGGAACAGACTGCTTCTCTTTCAGAGAAACGCATGAGAGTTTCTGGTGAATGCTTGTAAGTTGCTTAAGGCACTTTCAAAGAAAGTGATTTTCTCTGAAAGGACAGCATTTAGAAAGTGAAGCAACACTCCATTCACTTCGCAGAGTGAATTGAAGTATTGGAATAGACTGCTTCTCTTTCAGAGAAACGCATGTGAGTTTCTGGTGAATGCTTGTAAGTAGCTTAAGGCACTTTCAAAGGAAAGTGATTTTCTCTGAAAGGACAGCATTTAGAAAGTGAAGCAACACTCCATTCACTTCGCACAGTGAATTGAAGTGTTGGAACAGACTGCTTCTCTTTCAGAGAAACGCATGTGAGTTTCTTCCTAATGCTTGTAAGTAGCTTAAGGCACTTTCAAAGGAAAGTGATTTTCTCTGAAAGGACAGCATTTAGAAAGTGAAGCAACACTCCATTCACTTCGCACAGTGAAATGAAGTGTTGGAACAGACTGCTTCACTTTCAGAGAAACGCATTAGTGTTTCTTGTGAATGCTTGCAAGTGGCTTAAGGCACTTTCAAAGGAAAGTGATTTTCTCTGAAAGGACAGCATTTAGAAAGTGAAGCAACACTCCATTCACTTCGCACAGTGAATTGAAGTGTTGGAACAGACTGCTTCTCTTTCCGAGAAACGCATGTGAGTTTCTTGTGAATTCTTGCAAGTTGCTTAAGGCACTTTCAAAGGAAAGTGATTTTCTCTGAAAGGACAGCATTTAGAAAGTAAAGCAACACTCCATTCCCTTCGCGCAATGAATTGAAGTGTTGGCACAGACTGCTTCTCTTTCAGAGAAACGCATGTGAGTTTTTTGTGAATGCTTGAAAGTAGTTTAAGGCACTTTTAAAGGAAAGTGATTTTCTCTGAAAGGACAGCATTTAGAAAGTGAAGCAACACTCCATTCACTTCGCACAGTGAATTGAAGTGTTGGAACAGAATGCTTCTCTTTCAGAGAAACGCATGTGAGTTTCTTCCTAATGCTTGCAAGTAGCTTAAGGCACTTTCAAAGGAAAGTGATTTTCTCTGAAAGGACAGCATTTAGAAAGTGAAGCAACACTCCATTCACTTCGCACAGTGAATTGAAGTGTTGGAACAGACTGCTTCTCTTTCAGAGAAACGCATGTGAGTTTCTGGTGAATGCTTGTAAGTAGCTTAAGGCACTTTCAAAGGAAAGTGATTTTCTCTGAAAGGACAGCATTTAGAAAGTGAAGCAACACTCCATTCACTTCGCAGAGTGAATTGAAGTATTGGAACAGACTGCTTCTCTTTCAGAGAAACGCATGTGAGTTTCTTCCTAATGCTTGTAAGTAGCTTCAGGCACTTTCAAAGGAAAGTGATTTTCTCTGAAAGGACAGCATTTAGAAACTGAAGCAACACTCCATTCACTTCGCACAGTGAATTGAAGTGTTGGAACAGACTGCTTCTCTTTCAGAGAAACGCATGTGAGTTTTTTGTGAATGCTTGAAAGTAGTTTAAGGCACTTTCAAAGGAAAGTGATTTTCTCTGAAAGGACAGAATTTAGAAAGTGATGCAACACTCCATTCACTTCGCACAGTGAATTGAAGTGTTGGAACAGACTGCTTCTCTTTCAGAGAAACGCATGTGAGTTTCTGGTGAATGCTTGTAAGAAGCTTAAGGCACTTTCAAAGGAAAGTGATTTTCTCTGAAAGGACAGCATTTAGAAACTGAAGCAACACTCCATTCACTTCGCACAGTGAATTGAAGTGTTGGAACAGACTGCTTCTCTTTCAGAGAAACGCATGTGAGTTTCTGGTGAATGCTTGTAAGAAGCTTAAGGCACTTTCAAAGGAAAGTGATTTTCTCTGAAAGGACAGCATTTAGAAACTGAAGGAACACTCCATTCACTTCGCACAGTGAATTGAAGTGTTGGAACAGACTGCTTCTCTTTCAGAGAAACGCATGTGAGTTTTTTGTGAATGCTTGAAAGTAGTTTAAGGCACTTTCAAAGAAAGTGATTTTCTCTGAAAGGACAGAATTTAGAACGTGATGCAACACTCCATTCACTTCGCACAGTGAATTGAAGTGTTGGAACAGACTGCTTCTCTTTCAGAGAAACGCATGTGAGTTTCTTCCTAATGCTTGTAAGTAGCTTAAGGCACTTTCAAAGGAAAGTGATTTTCTCTGAAAGGACAGCATTTAGAAAGTGAAGCAACACTCCATTCACTTCGCACAGTGAAATGAAGTGTTGGAACAGACTGCTTCACTTTCAGAGAAACGCATTAGTGTTTCTTGTGAATGCTTGCAAGTGGCTTAAGGCACTTTCAAAGGAAAGTGATTTTCTCTGAAAGGACAGCATTTAGAAAGTGAAGCAACACTCCATTCACTTCGCACAGTGAATTGAAGTGTTGGAACAGACTGCTTCTCTTTCCGAGAAACGCATGTGAGTTTCTTGTGAATTCTTGCAAGTTGCTTAAGGCACTTTCAAAGGAAAGTGATTTTCTCTGAAAGGACAGCATTTAGAAAGTGAAACAACACTCCATTCACTTCGCACAGTGAATAGAAGTGTTGGAACAGACTGCTTCTCTTTCAGAGAAACACATGTGAGTTTTTTGTGAATGATTGAAAGTAGTTTAAGGCACTTTCAAAGGAAAGTGATTTTCTCTGAAAGGACAGAATTTAGAAAGTGAAGCAACACTCCATTCACTTCGCACAGTGAATTGAAGTGTTGGAACAGTCTGCTTCTCTTTCAGAGAAACGCATGTGAGCTTCTTCCTAATGCTTACAAGTAGCTTAAGGCACTTTCAAAGGAAAGTGATTTTCTCTGAAAGGACAGGATTTAGAAACTGAAGCAACACTCCATTCACTTCGCACAGTGAATTGAAGTGTTGGAACAGACTGCTTCTCTTTCAGAGAAACGCATGTGAGTTTCTTGTGAATTCTTGCAAGTTGCTTAAGGCACTTTCAAAGGAAAGTGATTTTCTCTGAAAGGACAGCATTTAGAAATTGAAGCAACACTCCATTCACTTCGCACAGTGAATTGAAGTGTTGGAACAGACTGCTTCTCTTTCAGAGAAACGCATGTGAGTTTTTTGTGAATGCTTGAAAGTAGTTTAAGGCACTTTCAAAGGAAAGTGATTTTCTCTGAAAGGACAGAATTTAGAAAGTGAAGCAACACTCCATTCACTTCGCACAGTGAATTGAAGTGTTTGAACAGTCTGCTTCTCTTTCAGAGAAGCGCATGTGAGTTTCTTCCTAATGCTTGCAAGTAGCTTAAGGCACTTTCAAAGGAAAGTGATTTTCTCTGAAAGGACAGCATTTAGAAAGTGAAGCAACACTCCATTCACTTCGCACAGTGAATTGAAGTGTTGGAACAGACTGCTTCTCTTTCAGAGAAACGCATGAGAGTTTCTGGTGAATGCTTGTAAGTTGCTTAAGGCACTTTCAAAGAAAGTGATTTTCTCTGAAAGGACAGCATTTAGAAAGTGAAGCAACACTCCATTCACTTCGCAGAGTGAATTGAAGTATTGGAATAGACTGCTTCTCTTTCAGAGAAACGCATGTGAGTTTCTGGTGAATGCTTGTAAGTAGCTTAAGGCACTTTCAAAGGAAAGTGATTTTCTCTGAAAGGACAGCATTTAGAAAGTGAAGCAACACTCCATTCACTTCGCACAGTGAATTGAAGTGTTGGAACAGACTGCTTCTCTTTCAGAGAAACGCATGTGAGTTTCTTCCTAATGCTTGTAAGTAGCTTAAGGCACTTTCAAAGGAAAGTGATTTTCTCTGAAAGGACAGCATTTAGAAAGTGAAGCAACACTCCATTCACTTCGCACAGTGAAATGAAGTGTTGGAACAGACTGCTTCACTTTCAGAGAAACGCATTAGTGTTTCTTGTGAATGCTTGCAAGTGGCTTAAGGCACTTTCAAAGGAAAGTGATTTTCTCTGAAAGGACAGCATTTAGAAAGTGAAGCAACACTCCATTCACTTCGCACAGTGAATTGAAGTGTTGGAACAGACTGCTTCTCTTTCCGAGAAACGCATGTGAGTTTCTTGTGAATTCTTGCAAGTTGCTTAAGGCACTTTCAAAGGAAAGTGATTTTCTCTGAAAGGACAGCATTTAGAAAGTAAAGCAACACTCCATTCCCTTCGCGCAATGAATTGAAGTGTTGGCACAGACTGCTTCTCTTTCATAGAAACGCATTAGTGTTTCTTGTGAATGCTTGCAAGTTGCTTAAGGCACTCTCAAAGGAAAGTGATTTTCTCTGAAAGGACAGCATTTAGAAAGTGAAGCAACACTCCATTCACTTCGCACAGTGAATGGAAGTGTTGGAACAGACTGCTTCTCTTTCAGAGAAACGCATGTGAGTTTTTTGTGAATGCTTGAAAGTAGTTTAAGGCACTTTCAAAGGAAAGTGATTTTCTCTGAAAGGACAGAATTTAGAAAGTGAAGCAACACTCCATTCACCTCGCACAGTGAATTGAAGTGTTTGAACAGTCTGCTTCTCTTTCAGAGAAACGCATGTGAGTTTCTTCCTAATGCTTGCAAGTAGCTTAAGGCACTTTCAAAGGAAAGTGATTTTCTCTGAAAGGACAGCATTTAGAAAGTGAAGCAACACTCCATTCACTTCGTACAGTGAATTGAAGTGTTGGAACAGACTGCTTCTCTTTCAGAGAAACGCATGTGAGTTTCTGGTGAATGCTTGTAAGAAGCTTAAGGCACTTTCAAAGGAAAGTGATTTTCTCTGAAAGGACAGCATTTAGAAACTGAAGCAACACTCCATTCACTTCGCACAGTGAATTGAAGTGTTGGAACAGACTGCTTCTCTTTAAGAGAAATGCATGTGAGTTTTTTGTGAATGCTTGAAAGTAGTTTAAGGCACTTTCAAAGGAAAGTGATTTTCTCTGAAAGGACAGAATTTAGAAAGAGATGCAACACTCCATTCACTTTGCACAGTGAATTGAAGTGTTGGAACAGACTGCTTCTCTTTCAGAGAAACGCATGTGAGTTTCTTAATAATGCTTGTAAGTAGCTTAAGGCATTTTCAAAGGAAAGTGATTTTCTCTGAAAGGACAGCATTTAGAAAGTGAAGCAACACTCCATTCCCTTCGTGCAGTGAATTGAAGTGTTGGAACAGAGTGCTTCTCTTTCATAGAAACGCATTAGTGTTTCTTGTGAATGCTTGCAAGTGGCTTAAGGCACTTTCAAAGGAAAGTGATTTTCTCTGAAAGGACAGCATTTAGAAACTGAAGCAACACTCCATTCACTTCGCACAGTGAATTGAACTGTTGGAACAGACTGCTTCTCTTTCAGAGAAATGCATGTGAGTTTCTGTTGAATGCTTGTAAGTACCTTAAGGCACTTTCAAAGGAAAGTGATTTTCTCTGAAAGGACAGCATTTAGAAAGTGAAGCAACACTCCATTCACTTCGCAGAGTGAATTGAAGTATTGGAACAGACTGCTTCTCTTTCAGAGAAATGCATGTGAGTTTCTGGTGAATGCTTGTAAGTAGCTTAAGGCACTTTCAAAGGAAAATGATTTTCTCTGAAAGGACAGCATTTAGAAAGTGAGGCAACACTCCATTCACTTCGCACAGTGAATTGAAGTGTTGGAACAGACTGCTTCTCTTTCAGAGAAACGCATGTGAGTTTCTGTTTAATGCTTGTAAGTAGCTTAAGGCACTTTCAAAGGAAAGTGATTTTCACTGAAAGGACAGCATTTAGAAACTGAAGCAACCCTCCATTCACTTAGCACAGTGAATTGAAGTGTTGGAACAGACTGCTTCTCTTTCCGAGAAACGCATGTGAGTTTCTTGTGAATTCTTGCAAGTTGCTTCAGGCACTTTCATAGGAAAGTGATTTTCTCTGAAAGGACAGCATTTAGAATGTGAAGCAACACTCCATTCACTTCGCACAGTGAATTGAAGTGTTGGAACAGACTGCTTCTCTTTCAGAGAAATGCATGTGAGTTTTTTGTGAATGCTTGAAAGTAGTTTAAGGCACTTTCAAAGGAAAGTGATTTTCTCTGAAAGGACAGAATTTAGAAAGTGAAGCAACACTCCATTCACTTCGCACAGTGAATTGAAGTGTTGGAACAGTCTGCTTCTCTTTCAGAGAAACGCATGTGAGCTTCTTCCTAATGCTTGCAAGTAGCTTAAGGTACTTTCAAAGGAAAGTGATTTTCTCTGAAAGGACAGCATTTAGAAAGTGAAGCAACACTCCATTCACTTCGCACAGTGAATTGAAGTGTTGGAACAGACTGCTTCTCTTTCAGAGAAACGCATGTGAGTTTCTGGTGAATGCTTGTAAGTAGCTTAAGGCACTTTCAAAGGAAAGTGATTTTCTCTGAAAGGACAGCATTTAGAAAGTGAAGCAACACTCCATTCACTTCGCAGAGTGAATTGAAGTATTGGAACAGACTGCTTCTCTTTCAGAGAAACGCATGTGAGTTTCTTCCTAATGCTTGTAAGTAGCTTCAGGCACTTTCAAAGGAAAGTGATTTTCTCTGAAAGGACAGCATTTAGAAACTGAAGCAACACTCCATTCACTTCGCACAGTGAATTGAAGTGTTGGAACAGACTGCTTCTCTTTCAGAGAAATGCATGTGAGTTTTTTGTGAATGCTTGAAAGTAGTTTAAGGCACTTTCAAAGGAAAGTGATTTTCTCTGAAAGGACAGAATTTAGAAAGTGAAGCAACACTCCATTCACTTCGCACAGTGAATTGAAGTGTTGGAACAGTCTGCTTCTCTTTCAGAGAAACGCATGTGAGCTTCTTCCTAATGCTTACAAGTAGCTTAAGGCACTTTCAAAGGAAAGTGATTTTCTCTGAAAGGACAGCATTTAGAAACTGAAGCAACACTCCATTCACTTCGCACAGTGAATTGAAGTGTTGGAACAGACTGCTTCTCTTTCAGAGAAACGCATGTGAGTTTCTTGTGAATTCTTGCAAGTTGCTTAAGGCCCTTTCAAAGGAAAGTGATTTTCTCTGAAAGGACAGCATTTAGAAATTGAAGCAACACTCCATTCACTTCGCACAGTGAATTGAAGTGTTGGAACAGACTGCTTCTCTTTCAGAGAAACGCATGTGAGTTTTTTGTGAATGCTTGAAAGTAGTTTAAGGCACTTTCAAAGGAAAGTGATTTTCTCTGAAAGGACAGAATTTAGAAAGTGAAGCAACACTCCATTCACTTCGCACAGTGAATTGAAGTGTTTGAACAGTCTGCTTCTCTTTCAGAGAAGCGCATGTGAGTTTATTCCTAATGCTTGCAAGTAGCTTAAGGCACTTTCAAAGGAAAGTGATTTTCTCTGAAAGGACAGCATTTAGAAAGTGAAGCAACACTCCATTCACTTCGCACAGTGAATTGAAGTGTTGGAACAGACTGCTTCTCTTTCAGAGAAACGCATGAGAGTTTCTGGTGAATGCTTGTAAGTTGCTTAAGGCACTTTCAAAGAAAGTGATTTTCTCTGAAAGGACAGCATTTAGAAAGTGAAGCAACACTCCATTCACTTCGCAGAGTGAATTGAAGTATTGGAATAGACTGCTTCTCTTTCAGAGAAACGCATGTGAGTTTCTGGTGAATGCTTGTAAGTAGCTTAAGGCACTTTCAAAGGAAAGTGATTTTCTCTGAAAGGACAGCATTTAGAAAGTGAAGCAACACTCCATTCACTTCGCACAGTGAATTGAAGTGTTGGAACAGACTGCTTCTCTTTCAGAGAAACGCATGTGAGTTTCTTCCTAATGCTTGTAAGTAGCTTAAGGCACTTTCAAAGGAAAGTGATTTTCTCTGAAAGGACAGCATTTAGAAAGTGAAGCAACACTCCATTCACTTCGCACAGTGAAATGAAGTGTTGGAACAGACTGCTTCACTTTCAGAGAAACGCATTAGTGTTTCTTGTGAATGCTTGCAAGTGGCTTAAGGCACTTTCAAAGGAAAGTGATTTTCTCTGAAAGGACAGCATTTAGAAAGTGAAGCAACACTCCATTCACTTCGCACAGTGAATTGAAGTGTTGGAACAGACTGCTTCTCTTTCCGAGAAACGCATGTGAGTTTCTTGTGAATTCTTGCAAGTTGCTTAAGGCACTTTCAAAGGAAAGTGATTTTCTCTGAAAGGACAGCATTTAGAAAGTAAAGCAACACTCCATTCCCTTCGCGCAATGAATTGAAGTGTTGGCACAGACTGCTTCTCTTTCATAGAAACGCATTAGTGTTTCTTGTGAATGCTTGTAAGAAGCTTAAGGCACTTTCAAAGGAAAGTGATTTTCTCTGAAAGGACAACATTTAGAAAGAGAAGCAACACTCCATTCACTTCGCACAGTGAATTGAAGTGTTGGAACAGACTGCTTCTCTTTCAGAGAAACGCATGTGAGTTTCTTGTGAATTCTTGCAAGTTGCTTAAGGCACTTTCAAAGGAAAGTGATTTTCTCTGAAAGGACAGCATTTAGAAAGTGAGGCAACACTCCATTCACTTCGCACAGTGAATTGAAGTGTTGGAACAGACTGCTTCTCTTTCAGAGAAACGCATGTGAGTTTCTGTTTAATGCTTGTAAGTAGCTTAAGGCACTTTCAAAGGAAAGTGATTTTCTCTGAAAGGACAGCATTTAGAAACTGAAGCAACCCTCCATTCACTTAGCACAGTGAATTGAAGTGTTGGAACAGACTGCTTCTCTTTCCGAGAAACGCATGTGAGTTTCTTGTGAATTCTTGCAAGTTGCTTCAGGCACTTTCATAGGAAAGTGATTTTCTCTGAAAGGACAGCATTTAGAAAGTGAAGCAACACTCCATTCACTTCGCACAGTGAATTGAAGTGTTGGAACAGACTGCTTCTCTTTCAGAGAAATGCATGTGAGTTTTTTGTGAATGCTTGAAAGTAGTTTAAGGCACTTTCAAAGGAAAGTGATTTTCTCTGAAAGGACAGAATTTAGAAAGTGAAGCAACACTCCATTCACTTCGCACAGTGAATTGAAGTGTTGGAACAGTCTGCTTCTCTTTCAGAGAAACGCATGTGAGCTTCTTCCTAATGCTTGCAAGTAGCTTAAGGTACTTTCAAAGGAAAGTGATTTTCTCTGAAAGGACAGCATTTAGAAAGTGAAGCAACACTCCATTCACTTCGCACAGTGAATTGAAGTGTTGGAACAGACTGCTTCTCTTTCAGAGAAACGCATGTGAGTTTCTGGTGAATGCTTGTAAGTAGCTTAAGGCACTTTCAAAGGAAAGTGATTTTCTCTGAAAGGACAGCATTTAGAAAGTGAAGCAACACTCCATTCACTTCGCAGAGTGAATTGAAGTATTGGAACAGACTGCTTCTCTTTCAGAGAAACGCATGTGAGTTTCTTCCTAATGCTTGTAAGTAGCTTCAGGCACTTTCAAAGGAAAGTGATTTTCTCTGAAAGGACAGCATTTAGAAACTGAAGCAACACTCCATTCACTTCGCACAGTGAATTGAAGTGTTGGAACAGACTGCTTCTCTTTCAGAGAAATGCATGTGAGTTTTTTGTGAATGCTTGAAAGTAGTTTAAGGCACTTTCAAAGGAAAGTGATTTTCTCTGAAAGGACAGAATTTAGAAAGTGAAGCAACACTCCATTCACTTCGCACAGTGAATTGAAGTGTTGGAACAGTCTGCTTCTCTTTCAGAGAAACGCATGTGAGCTTCTTCCTAATGCTTACAAGTAGCTTAAGGCACTTTCAAAGGAAAGTGATTTTCTCTGAAAGGACAGCATTTAGAAACTGAAGCAACACTCCATTCACTTCGCACAGTGAATTGAAGTGTTGGAACAGACTGCTTCTCTTTCAGAGAAACGCATGTGAGTTTCTTGTGAATTCTTGCAAGTTGCTTAAGGCCCTTTCAAAGGAAAGTGATTTTCTCTGAAAGGACAGCATTTAGAAATTGAAGCAACACTCCATTCACTTCGCACAGTGAATTGAAGTGTTGGAACAGACTGCTTCTCTTTCAGAGAAACGCATGTGAGTTTTTTGTGAATGCTTGAAAGTAGTTTAAGGCACTTTCAAAGGAAAGTGATTTTCTCTGAAAGGACAGAATTTAGAAAGTGAAGCAACACTCCATTCACTTCGCACAGTGAATTGAAGTGTTTGAACAGTCTGCTTCTCTTTCAGAGAAGCGCATGTGAGTTTATTCCTAATGCTTGCAAGTAGCTTAAGGCACTTTCAAAGGAAAGTGATTTTCTCTGAAAGGACAGCATTTAGAAAGTGAAGCAACACTCCATTCACTTCGCACAGTGAATTGAAGTGTTGGAACAGACTGCTTCTCTTTCAGAGAAACGCATGAGAGTTTCTGGTGAATGCTTGTAAGTTGCTTAAGGCACTTTCAAAGAAAGTGATTTTCTCTGAAAGGACAGCATTTAGAAAGTGAAGCAACACTCCATTCACTTCGCAGAGTGAATTGAAGTATTGGAATAGACTGCTTCTCTTTCAGAGAAACGCATGTGAGTTTCTGGTGAATGCTTGTAAGTAGCTTAAGGCACTTTCAAAGGAAAGTGATTTTCTCTGAAAGGACAGCATTTAGAAAGTGAAGCAACACTCCATTCACTTCGCACAGTGAATTGAAGTGTTGGAACAGACTGCTTCTCTTTCAGAGAAACGCATGTGAGTTTCTTCCTAATGCTTGTAAGTAGCTTAAGGCACTTTCAAAGGAAAGTGATTTTCTCTGAAAGGACAGCATTTAGAAAGTGAAGCAACACTCCATTCACTTCGCACAGTGAAATGAAGTGTTGGAACAGACTGCTTCACTTTCAGAGAAACGCATTAGTGTTTCTTGTGAATGCTTGCAAGTGGCTTAAGGCACTTTCAAAGGAAAGTGATTTTCTCTGAAAGGACAGCATTTAGAAAGTGAAGCAACACTCCATTCACTTCGCACAGTGAATTGAAGTGTTGGAACAGACTGCTTCTCTTTCCGAGAAACGCATGTGAGTTTCTTGTGAATTCTTGCAAGTTGCTTAAGGCACTTTCAAAGGAAAGTGATTTTCTCTGAAAGGACAGCATTTAGAAAGTAAAGCAACACTCCATTCCCTTCGCGCAATGAATTGAAGTGTTGGCACAGACTGCTTCTCTTTCATAGAAACGCATTAGTGTTTCTTGTGAATGCTTGTAAGAAGCTTAAGGCACTTTCAAAGGAAAGTGATTTTCTCTGAAAGGACAACATTTAGAAAGAGAAGCAACACTCCATTCACTTCGCACAGTGAATTGAAGTGTTGGAACAGACTGCTTCTCTTTCAGAGAAACGCATGTGAGTTTCTTGTGAATTCTTGCAAGTTGCTTAAGGCACTTTCAAAGGAAAGTGATTTTCTCTGAAAGGACAGCATTTAGAAAGTGAGGCAACACTCCATTCACTTCGCACAGTGAATTGAAGTGTTGGAACAGACTGCTTCTCTTTCAGAGAAACGCATGTGAGTTTCTGTTTAATGCTTGTAAGTAGCTTAAGGCACTTTCAAAGGAAAGTGATTTTCTCTGAAAGGACAGCATTTAGAAACTGAAGCAACCCTCCATTCACTTAGCACAGTGAATTGAAGTGTTGGAACAGACTGCTTCTCTTTCCGAGAAACGCATGTGAGTTTCTTGTGAATTCTTGCAAGTTGCTTCAGGCACTTTCATAGGAAAGTGATTTTCTCTGAAAGGACAGCATTTAGAAAGTGAAGCAACACTCCATTCACTTCGCACAGTGAATTGAAGTGTTGGAACAGACTGCTTCTCTTTGAGAGAAACGCATGTGAGTTTCTGGTGAATGCTTGTAAGTAGCTTAAGGCACTTTCAAAGGAAAGTGATTTTCTCTGAAAGGACAGCATTTAGAAAGTGAAGCAACACTCCATTCACTTCGCAGAGTGAATTGAAGTATTGGAACAGACTGCTTCTCTTTCAGAGAAACGCATGTGAGTTTCTTCCTAATGCTTGTAAGTAGCTTCAGGCACTTTCAAAGGAAAGTGATTTTCTCTGAAAGGACAGCATTTAGAAACTGAAGCAACACTCCATTCACTTCGCACAGTGAATTGAAGTGTTGGAACAGACTGCTTCTCTTTCAGAGAAATGCATGTGAGTTTTTTGTGAATGCTTGAAAGTAGTTTAAGGCACTTTCAAAGGAAAGTGATTTTCTCTGAAAGGACAGAATTTAGAAAGTGAAGCAACACTCCATTCACTTCGCACAGTGAATTGAAGTGTTGGAACAGTCTGCTTCTCTTTCAGAGAAACGCATGTGAGCTTCTTCCTAATGCTTACAAGTAGCTTAAGGCACTTTCAAAGGAAAGTGATTTTCTCTGAAAGGACAGCATTTAGAAACTGAAGCAACACTCCATTCACTTCGCACAGTGAATTGAAGTGTTGGAACAGACTGCTTCTCTTTCAGAGAAACGCATGTGAGTTTCTTGTGAATTCTTGCAAGTTGCTTAAGGCCCTTTCAAAGGAAAGTGATTTTCTCTGAAAGGACAGCATTTAGAAATTGAAGCAACACTCCATTCACTTCGCACAGTGAATTGAAGTGTTGGAACAGACTGCTTCTCTTTCAGAGAAACGCATGTGAGTTTTTTGTGAATGCTTGAAAGTAGTTTAAGGCACTTTCAAAGGAAAGTGATTTTCTCTGAAAGGACAGAATTTAGAAAGTGAAGCAACACTCCATTCACTTCGCACAGTGAATTGAAGTGTTTGAACAGTCTGCTTCTCTTTCAGAGAAGCGCATGTGAGTTTATTCCTAATGCTTGCAAGTAGCTTAAGGCACTTTCAAAGGAAAGTGATTTTCTCTGAAAGGACAGCATTTAGAAAGTGAAGCAACACTCCATTCACTTCGCACAGTGAATTGAAGTGTTGGAACAGACTGCTTCTCTTTCAGAGAAACGCATGAGAGTTTCTGGTGAATGCTTGTAAGTTGCTTAAGGCACTTTCAAAGAAAGTGATTTTCTCTGAAAGGACAGCATTTAGAAAGTGAAGCAACACTCCATTCACTTCGCAGAGTGAATTGAAGTATTGGAATAGACTGCTTCTCTTTCAGAGAAACGCATGTGAGTTTCTGGTGAATGCTTGTAAGTAGCTTAAGGCACTTTCAAAGGAAAGTGATTTTCTCTGAAAGGACAGCATTTAGAAAGTGAAGCAACACTCCATTCACTTCGCACAGTGAATTGAAGTGTTGGAACAGACTGCTTCTCTTTCAGAGAAACGCATGTGAGTTTCTTCCTAATGCTTGTAAGTAGCTTAAGGCACTTTCAAAGGAAAGTGATTTTCTCTGAAAGGACAGCATTTAGAAAGTGAAGCAACACTCCATTCACTTCGCACAGTGAAATGAAGTGTTGGAACAGACTGCTTCACTTTCAGAGAAACGCATTAGTGTTTCTTGTGAATGCTTGCAAGTGGCTTAAGGCACTTTCAAAGGAAAGTGATTTTCTCTGAAAGGACAGCATTTAGAAAGTGAAGCAACACTCCATTCACTTCGCACAGTGAATTGAAGTGTTGGAACAGACTGCTTCTCTTTCCGAGAAACGCATGTGAGTTTCTTGTGAATTCTTGCAAGTTGCTTAAGGCACTTTCAAAGGAAAGTGATTTTCTCTGAAAGGACAGCATTTAGAAAGTAAAGCAACACTCCATTCCCTTCGCGCAATGAATTGAAGTGTTGGCACAGACTGCTTCTCTTTCATAGAAACGCATTAGTGTTTCTTGTGAATGCTTGCAAGTTGCTTAAGGCACTTTCAAAGGAAAGTGATTTTCTCTGAAAGGACAGCATTTAGAAAGTGAAGCAACACTCCATTCACTTCGCACAGTGAATGGAAGTGTTGGAACAGACTGCTTCTCTTTCAGAGAAACGCATGTGAGTTTTTTGTGAATGCTTGAAAGTAGTTTAAGGCACTTTCAAAGGAAAGTGATTTTCTCTGAAAGGACAGAATTTAGAAAGTGAAGCAACACTCCATTCACCTCGCACAGTGAATTGAAGTGTTTGAACAGTCTGCTTCTCTTTCAGAGAAACGCATGTGAGTTTCTTCCTAATGCTTGCAAGTAGCTTAAGGCACTTTCAAAGGAAAGTGATTTTCTCTGAAAGGACAGCATTTAGAAAGTGAAGCAACACTCCATTCACTTCGCACAGTGAATTGAAGTGTTGGAACAGACTGCTTCTCTTTCAGAGAAACGCATGTGAGTTTCTGGTGAATGCTTGTAAGAAGCTTAAGGCACTTTCAAAGGAAAGTGATTTTCTCTGAAAGGACAGCATTTAGAAACTGAAGGAACACTCCATTCACTTCGCACAGTGAATTGAAGTGTTGGAACAGACTGCTTCTCTTTAAGAGAAATGCATGTGAGTTTTTTGTGAATGCTTGAAAGTAGTTTAAGGCACTTTCAAAGGAAAGTGATTTTCTCTGAAAGGACAGAATTTAGAAAGAGATGCAACACTCCATTCACTTTGCACAGTGAATTGAAGTGTTGGAACAGACTGCTTCTCTTTCAGAGAAACGCATGTGAGTTTCTTAATAATGCTTGTAAGTAGCTTAAGGCATTTTCAAAGGAAAGTGATTTTCTCTGAAAGGACAGCATTTAGAAAGTGAAGCAACACTCCATTCCCTTCGTGCAGTGAATTGAAGTGTTGGAACAGAGTGCTTCTCTTTCATAGAATCGCATTAGTGTTTCTTGTGAATGCTTGCAAGTGGCTTAAGGCACTTTCAAAGGAAAGTGATTTTCTCTGAAAGGACAGCATTTAGAAACTGAAGCAACACTCCATTCACTTCACACAGTGAATTGAAGTGTTGGAACAGACTGCTTCTCTTTCAGAGAAATGCATGTGAGTTTCTGTTGAATGCTTGTAAGTACCTTAAGGCACTTTCAAAGGAAAGTGATTTTCTCTGAAAGGACAGCATTTAGAAAGTGAAGCAACACTCCATTCACTTCGCAGAGTGAATTGAAGTATTGGAACAGACTGCTTCTCTTTCAGAGAAATGCATGTGAGTTTCTGGTGAATGCTTGTAAGTAGCTTAAGGCACTTTCAAAGGAAAATGATTTTCTCTGAAAGGACAGCATTTAGAAAGTGAGGCAACACTCCATTCACTTCGCACAGTGAATTGAAGTGTTGGAACAGACTGCTTCTCTTTCAGAGAAACGCATGTGAGTTTCTGTTTAATGCTTGTAAGTAGCTTAAGGCACTTTCAAAGGAAAGTGATTTTCTCTGAAAGGACAGCATTTAGAAAGTGAAGCAACACTCCATTCACTTAGCACAGTGAATTGAAGTGTTGGAACAGACTGCTTCTCTTTCCGAGAAACGCATGTGAGTTTCTTGTGAATTCTTGCAAGTTGCTTCAGGCACTTTCATAGGAAAGTGATTTTCTCTGAAAGGACAGCATTTAGAAAGTGAAGCAACACTCCATTCACTTCGCACAGTGAATTGAAGTGTTGGAACAGACTGCTTCTCTTTCAGAGAAATGCATGTGAGTTTTTTGTGAATGCTTGAAAGTAGTTTAAGGCACTTTCAAAGGAAAGTGATTTTCTCTGAAAGGACAGAATTTAGAAAGTGAAGCAACACTCCATTCACTTCGCACAGTGAATTGAAGTGTTGGAACAGACTGCTTCTCTTTCAGAGAAACGCATGTGAGTTTCTGGTGAATGCTTGTAAGTAGCTTAAGGCACTTTCAAAGGAAAGTGATTTTCTCTGAAAGGACAGCATTTAGAAAGTGAAGCAACACTCCATTCACTTCGCAGAGTGAATTGAAGTATTGGAACAGACTGCTTCTCTTTCAGAGAAACGCATGTGAGTTTCTTCCTAATGCTTGTAAGTAGCTTCAGGCACTTTCAAAGGAAAGTGATTTTCTCTGAAAGGACAGCATTTAGAAACTGAAGCAACACTCCATTCACTTCGCACAGTGAATTGAAGTGTTGGAACAGACTGCTTCTCTTTCAGAGAAACGCATGTGAGTTTTTTGTGAATGCTTGAAAGTAGTTTAAGGCACTTTCAAAGGAAAGTGATTTTCTCTGAAAGGACAGAATTTAGAAAGTGATGCAACACTCCATTCACTTCGCACAGTGAATTGAAGTGTTGGAACAGACTGCTTCTCTTTCAGAGAAACGCATGTGAGTTTCTGGTGAATGCTTGTAAGAAGCTTAAGGCACTTTCAAAGGAAAGTGATTTTCTCTGAAAGGACAGCATTTAGAAACTGAAGCAACACTCCATTCACTTCACACAGTGAATTGAAGTGTTGGAACAGACTGCTTCTCTTTCAGAGAAACGCATGTGAGTTTCTGGTGAATGCTTGTAAGAAGCTTAAGGCACTTTCAAAGGAAAGTGATTTTCTCTGAAAGGACAGCATTTAGAAACTGAAGGAACACTCCATTCACTTCGCACAGTGAATTGAAGTGTTGGAACAGACTGCTTCTCTTTCAGAGAAACGCATGTGAGTTTTTTGTGAATGCTTGAAAGTAGTTTAAGGCACTTTCAAAGAAAGTGATTTTCTCTGAAAGGACAGAATTTAGAACGTGATGCAACACTCCATTCACTTCGCACAGTGAATTGAAGTGTTGGAACAGACTGCTTCTCTTTCAGAGAAACGCATGTGAGTTTCTTCCTAATGATTGTAAGTAGCTTAAGGCACTTTCAAAGGAAAGTGATTTTCTCTGAAAGGACAGCATTTAGAAAGTGAAGCAACACTCCATTCATTTCGCACAGTGAAATGAAGTGTTGGAACAGACTGCTTCACTTTCAGAGAAACGCATTAGTGTTTCTTGTGAATGCTTGCAAGTGGCTTAAGGCACTTTCAAAGGAAAGTGATTTTCTCTGAAAGGACAGCATTTAGAAAGTGAAGCAACACTCCATTCACTTCGCACAGTGAATTGAAGTGTTGGAACAGACTGCTTCTCTTTCCGAGAAACGCATGTGAGTTTCTTGTGAATTCTTGCAAGTTGCTTAAGGCACTTTCAAAGGAAAGTGATTTTCTCTGAAAGGACAGCATTTAGAAAGTGAAGCAACACTCCATTCACTTCGCACAGTGAATTGAAGTGTTGGAACAGACTGCTTCTCTTTCAGAGAAACACATGTGAGTTTTTTGTGAATGATTGAAAGTAGTTTAAGGCACTTTCAAAGGAAAGTGATTTTCTCTGAAAGGACAGAATTTAGAAAGTGAAGCAACACTCCATTCACTTCGCACAGTGAATTGAAGTGTTGGAACAGTCTGCTTCTCTTTCAGAGAAACGCATGTGAGCTTCTTCCTAATGCTTACAAGTAGCTTAAGGCACTTTCAAAGGAAAGTGATTTTCTCTGAAAGGACAGCATTTAGAAACTGAAGCAACACTCCATTCACTTCGCACAGTGAATTGAAGTGTTGGAACAGACTGCTTCTCTTTCAGAGAAACGCATGTGAGTTTCTTGTGAATTCTTGCAAGTTGCTTAAGGCACTTTCAAAGGAAAGTGATTTTCTCTGAAAGGACAGCATTTAGAAGTTGAAGCAACACTCCATTCACTTCGCACAGTGAATTGAAGTGTTGGAACAGACTGCTTCTCTTTCAGAGAAACGCATGTGAGTTTTTTGTGAATGCTTGAAAGTAGTTTAAGGCACTTTCAAAGGAAAGTGATTTTCTCTGAAAGGACAGAATTTAGAAAGTGAAGCAACACTCCATTCACTTCGCACAGTGAATTGAAGTGTTTGAACAGTCTGCTTCTCTTTCAGAGAAGCGCATGTGAGTTTCTTCCTAATGCTTGCAAGTAGCTTAAGGCACTTTCAAAGGAAAGTGATTTTCTCTGAAAGGACAGCATTTAGAAAGTGAAGCAACACTCCATTCACTTCGCACAGTGAATTGAAGTGTTGGAACAGACTGCTTCTCTTTCAGAGAAACGCATGAGAGTTTCTGGTGAATGCTTGTAAGTTGCTTAAGGCACTTTCAAAGAAAGTGATTTTCTCTGAAAGGACAGCATTTAGAAAGTGAAGCAACACTCCATTCACTTCGCAGAGTGAATTGAAGTATTGGAATAGACTGCTTCTCTTTCAGAGAAACGCATGTGAGTTTCTGGTGAATGCTTGTAAGTAGCTTAAGGCACTTTCAAAGGAAAGTGATTTTCTCTGAAAGGACAGCATTTAGAAAGTGAAGCAACACTCCATTCACTTCGCACAGTGAATTGAAGTGTTGGAACAGACTGCTTCTCTTTCAGAGAAACGCATGTGAGTTTCTTCCTAATGCTTGTAAGTAGCTTAAGGCACTTTCAAAGGAAAGTGATTTTCTCTGAAAGGACAGCATTTAGAAAGTGAAGCAACACTCCATTCACTTCGCACAGTGAAATGAAGTGTTGGAACAGACTGCTTCACTTTCAGAGAAACGCATTAGTGTTTCTTGTGAATGCTTGCAAGTGGCTTAAGGCACTTTCAAAGGAAAGTGATTTTCTCTGAAAGGACAGCATTTAGAAAGTGAAGAAACACTCCATTCACTTCGCACAGTGAATTGAAGTGTTGGAACAGACTGCTTCTCTTTCAGAGAAACGCATGTGAGTTTCTTGTGAATTCTTGCAAGTTGCTTAAGGCACTTTCAAAGGAAAGTGATTTTCTCTGAAAGGACAGCATTTAGAAAGTAAAGCAACACTCCATTCCCTTCGCGCAATGAATTGAAGTGTTGGCACAGACTGCTTCTCTTTCATAGAAATGCATTAGTGTTTCTTGTGAATGCTTGTAAGAAGCTTAAGGCACTTTCAAAGGAAAGTGATTTTCTCTGAAAGGACAACATTTAGAAAGAGAAGCAACACTCCATTCACTTCGCACAGTAAATTGAAGTGTTGGAACAGACTGCTTCTCTTTCAGAGAAACGCATGTGAGTTTCTTGTGAACTCTTGCAAGTTGCTTAAGGCACTTTCAAAGGAAAGTGATTTTCTCTGAAAGGACAGCATTTAGAAAGTGAAGCAACACTCCATTCACTTCGCACAGTGAATTGAAGTGTTGGAACAGACTGCTTCTCTTTCAGAGAAACGCATGTGAGTTTTTTGTGAATGCTTGAAAGTAGTTTAAGGCACTTTCAAAGAAAGTGATTTTCTCTGAAAGGACAGAATTTAGAAAGTGATGCAACACTCCATTCACTTCGCACAGTGAATTGAAGTGTTGGAACAGACTGCTTCTCTTTCAGAGAAACGCATGTGAGTTTCTGGTGAATGCTTGTAAGAAGCTTAAGGCACTTTCAAAGGAAAGTGATTTTCTCTGAAAGGACAGCATTTAGAAACTGAAGCAACACTCCATTCACTTCGCACAGTGAATTGAAGTGTTGGAACAGTCTGCTTCTCTTTCAGAGAAACGCATGTGAGTTTCTGGTGAATGCTTGTAAGAAGCTTAAGGCACTTTCAAAGGAAAGTGATTTTCTCTGAAAGGACAGCATTTAGAAACTGAAGGAACACTCCATTCACTTCGCACAGTGAATTGAAGTGTTGGAACAGACTGCTTCTCTTTCAGAGAAACGCATGTGAGTTTTTTGTGAATGCTTGAAAGTAGTTTAAGGCACTTTCAAAGAAAGTGATTTTCTCTGAAAGGACAGAATTTAGAACGTGATGCAACACTCCATTCACTTCGCACAGTGAATTGAAGTGTTGGAACAGACTGCTTCTCTTTCAGAGAAACGCATGTGAGTTTCTTCCTAATGCTTGTAAGTAGCTTAAGGCACTTTCAAAGGAAAGTGATTTTCTCTGAAAGGACAGCATTTAGAAAGTGAAGCAACACTCCATTCATTTCGCACAGTGAAATGAAGTGTTGGAACAGACTGCTTCACTTTCAGAGAAACGCATTAGTGTTTCTTGTGAATGCTTGCAAGTGGCTTAAGGCACTTTCAAAGGAAAGTGATTTTCTCTGAAAGGACAGCATTTAGAAAGTGAAGCAACACTCCATTCACTTCGCACAGTGAATTGAAGTGTTGGAACAGACTGCTTCTCTTTCCGAGAAACGCATGTGAGTTTCTTGTGAATTCTTGCAAGTTGCTTAAGGCACTTTCAAAGGAAAGTGATTTTCTCTGAAAGGACAGCATTTAGAAAGTGAAGCAACACTCCATTCACTTCGCACAGTGAATTGAAGTGTTGGAACAGACTGCTTCTCTTTCAGAGAAACACATGTGAGTTTTTTGTGAATGATTGAAAGTAGTTTAAGGCACTTTCAAAGGAAAGTGATTTTCTCTGAAAGGACAGAATTTAGAAAGTGAAGCAACACTCCATTCACTTCGCACAGTGAATTGAAGTGTTGGAACAGTCTGCTTCTCTTTCAGAGAAACGCATGTGAGCTTCTTCCTAATGCTTATAAGTAGCTTAAGGCACTTTCAAAGGAAAGTGATTTTCTCTGAAAGGACAGCATTTAGAAACTGAAGCAACACTCCATTCACTTCGCACAGTTAATTGAAGTGTTGGAACAGACTGCTTCTCTTTCAGAGAAACGCATGTGAGTTTCTTGTGAATTCTTGCAAGTTGCTTAAGGCACTTTCAAAGGAAAGTGATTTTCTCTGAAAGGACAGCATTTAGAAGTTGAAGCAACACTCCATTCACTTCGCACAGTGAATTGAAGTGTTGGAACAGACTGCTTCTCTTTCAGAGAAACGCATGTGAGTTTTTTGTGAATGCTTGAAAGTAGTTTAAGGCACTTTCAAAGGAAAGTGATTTTCTCTGAAAGGACAGAATTTAGAAAGTGAAGCAACACTCCATTCACTTCGCACAGTGAATTGAAGTGTTTGAACAGTCTGCTTCTCTTTCAGAGAAGCGCATGTGAGTTTCTTCCTAATGCTTGCAAGTAGCTTAAGGCACTTTCAAAGGAAAGTGATTTTCTCTGAAAGGACAGCATTTAGAAAGTGAAGCAACACTCCATTCACTTTGCACAGTGAATTGAAGTGTTGGAACAGACTGCTTCTCTTTCAGAGAAACGCATGAGAGTTTCTGGTGAATGCTTGTAAGTTGCTTAAGGCACTTTCAAAGAAAGTGATTTTCTCTGAAAGGACAGCATTTAGAAAGTGAAGCAACACTCCATTCACTTCGCAGAGTGAATTGAAGTATTGGAATAGACTGCTTCTCTTTCAGAGAAACGCATGTGAGTTTCTGGTGAATGCTTGTAAGTAGCTTAAGGCACTTTCAAAGGAAAGTGATTTTCTCTGAAAGGACAGCATTTAGAAAGTGAAGCAACACTCCATTCACTTCGCACAGTGAATTGAAGTGTTGGAACAGACTGCTTCTCTTTCCGAGAAACGCATGTGAGTTTCTTGTGAATTCTTGCAAGTTGCTTAAGGCACTTTCAAAGGAAAGTGATTTTCTCTGAAAGGACAGCATTTAGAAAGTAAAGCAACACTCCATTCCCTTCGCGCAATGAATTGAAGTGTTGGCACAGACTGCTTCTCTTTCATAGAAACGCATTAGTGTTTCTTGTGAATGCTTGTAAGAAGCTTAAGGCACTTTCAAAGGAAAGTGATTTTCTCTGAAAGGACAACATTTAGAAAGAGAAGCAACACTCCATTCACTTCGCACAGTGAATTGAAGTGTTGGAACAGACTGCTTCTCTTTCAGAGAAACGCATGTGAGTTTCTTGTGAACTCTTGCAAGTTGCTTAAGGCACTTTCAAAGGAAAGTGATTTTCTCTGAAAGGACAGCATTTAGAAAGTGAAGCAACACTCCATTCACTTCGCACAGTGAATTGAAGTGTTGGAACAGACTGCTTCTCTTTCAGAGAAACGCATGTGAGTTTTTTGTGAATGCTTGAAAGTAGTTTAAGGCACTTTCAAAGGAAAGTGATTTTCTCTGAAAGGACAGAATTTAGAAAGTGAAGCAACACTCCATTCACCTCGCACAGTGAATTGAAGTGTTTGAACAGTCTGCTTCTCTTTCAGAGAAACGCATGTGAGTTTCTTCCTAATGCTTGCAAGTAGCTTAAGGCACTTTCAAAGGAAAGTGATTTTCTCTGAAAGGACAGCATTTAGAAAGTGAAGCAACACTCCATTCACTTCGCATAGTGAATTGAAGTGTTGGAACAGACTGCTTCTCTTTCAGAGAAACGCATGTGAGTTTCTGGTGAATGCTTGTAAGAAGCTTAAGGCACTTTCAAAGGAAAGAGATTTTCTCTGAAAGGACAGCCTTTAGAAACTGAAGCAACACTCCATTCACTTCGCACAGTGAATTGAAGTGTTGGAACAGACTGCTTCTCTTTAAGAGAAATGCATGTGAGTTTTTTGTGAATGCTTGAAAGTAGTTTAAGGCACTTTCAAAGGAAAGTGATTTTCTCTGAAAGGACAGAATTTAGAAAGAGATGCAACACTCCATTCACTTCGCACAGTGAATTGAAGTGTTGGAACAGACTGCTTCTCTTTAAGAGAAACGCATGTGAGTTTCTTAATAATGCTTGTAAGTAGCTTAAGGCACTTTCAAAGGAAAGTGATTTTCTCTGAAAGGACAGCATTTAGAAAGTGAAGCAACACTCCATTCCCTTCGTGCAGTGAATTGAAGTGTTGGAACAGAGTGCTTCTCTTTCATAGAAACGCATTAGTGTTTCTTGTAAATGCTTGCAAGTGGCTCAAGGCACTTTCAAAGGAAAGTGATTTTCTCTAAAAGGACAGCATTTAGAAACTGAAGCAACACTCCATTCACTTCGCACAGTGAATTGAAGTGTTGGAACAGACTGCTTCTCTTTCAGAGAAACGCATGAGAGTTTCTGGTGAATGCTTGTAAGTTGCTTAAGGCACTTTCAAAGAAAGTGATTTTCTCTGAAAGGACAGCATTTAGAAAGTGAAGCAACACTCCATTCACTTCGCAGAGTGAATTGAAGTATTGGAATAGACTGCTTCTCTTTCAGAGAAACGCATGTGAGTTTCTGGTGAATGCTTGTAAGTAGCTTAAGGCACTTTCAAAGGAAAGTGATTTTCTCTGAAAGGACAGCATTTAGAAAGTGAAGCAACACTCCATTCACTTCGCACAGTGAATTGAAGTGCTGGAACAGACTGCTTCTCTTTCAGAGAAACGCATGTGAGTTTCTTCCTAATGCTTGTAAGTAGCTTAAGGCACTTTCAAAGGAAAGTGATTTTCTCTGAAAGGACAGCATTTAGAAAGTGAAGCAACACTCCATTCACTTCGCACAGTGAAATGAAGTGTTGGAACAGACTGCTTCACTTTCAGAGAAACGCATTAGTGTTTCTTGTGAA
Source organism: Myodes glareolus (assembly GCF_982192425.1). Classification (NCBI taxonomy): domain Eukaryota; kingdom Metazoa; phylum Chordata; class Mammalia; order Rodentia; family Cricetidae; genus Myodes; species Myodes glareolus. The sequence goes on from NW_028263213.1 coordinate 2,745,307, forward strand.
TGCTTGCAAGTGGCTTAAGGCACTTTCAAAGGAAAGTGATTTTCTCTGAAAGGACAGCATTTAGAAAGTGAAGCAACACTCCATTCACTTCGCACAGTGAATTGAAGTGTTGGAACAGACTGCTTCTCTTTCCGAGAAACGCATGTGAGTTTCTTGTGAATTCTTGCAAGTTGCTTAAGGCACTTTCAAAGGAAAGTGATTTTCTCTGAAAGGACAGCATTTAGAAAGTAAAGCAACACTCCATTCCCTTCGCGCAATGAATTGAAGTGTTGGCACAGACTGCTTCTCTTTCATAGAAACGCATTAGTGTTTCTTGTGAATGCTTGTAAGAAGCTTAAGGCACTTTCAAAGGAAAGTGATTTTCTCTGAAAGGACAACATTTAGAAAGAGAAGCAACACTCCATTCACTTCGCACAGTGAATTGAAGTGTTGGAACAGACTGCTTCTCTTTCAGAGAAACGCATGTGAGTTTCTTGTGAACTCTTGCAAGTTGCTTAAGGCACTTTCAAAGGAAAGTGATTTTCTCTGAAAGGACAGCATTTAGAAAGTGAAGCAACACTCCATTCACTTCGCACAGTGAATTGAAGTGTTGGAACAGACTGCTTCTCTTTCAGAGAAACGCATGTGAGTTTTTTGTGAATGCTTGAAAGTAGTTTAAGGCACTTTCAAAGGAAAGTGATTTTCTCTGAAAGGACAGAATTTAGAAAGTGAAGCAACACTCCATTCACCTCGCACAGTGAATTGAAGTGTTTGAACAGTCTGCTTCTCTTTCAGAGAAACGCATGTGAGTTTCTTCCTAATGCTTGCAAGTAGCTTAAGGCACTTTCAAAGGAAAGTGATTTTCTCTGAAAGGACAGCATTTAGAAAGTGAAGCAACACTCCATTCACTTCGCATAGTGAACTGAAGTGTTGGAACAGACTGCTTCTCTTTCAGAGAAACGCATGTGAGTTTCTGGTGAATGCTTGTAAGAAGCTTAAGGCACTTTCAAAGGAAAGAGATTTTCTCTGAAAGGACAGCCTTTAGAAACTGAAGCAACACTCCATTCACTTCGCACAGTGAATTGAAGTGTTGGAACAGACTGCTTCTCTTTAAGAGAAATGCATGTGAGTTTTTTGTGAATGCTTGAAAGTAGTTTAAGGCACTTTCAAAGGAAAGTGATTTTCTCTGAAAGGACAGAATTTAGAAAGAGATGCAACACTCCATTCACTTCGCACAGTGAATTGAAGTGTTGGAACAGACTGCTTCTCTTTAAGAGAAACGCATGTGAGTTTCTTAATAATGCTTGTAAGTAGCTTAAGGCACTTTCAAAGGAAAGTGATTTTCTCTGAAAGGACAGCATTTAGAAAGTGAAGCAACACTCCATTCCCTTCGTGCAGTGAATTGAAGTGTTGGAACAGAGTGCTTCTCTTTCATAGAAACGCATTAGTGTTTCTTGTAAATGCTTGCAAGTGGCTCAAGGCACTTTCAAAGGAAAGTGATTTTCTCTAAAAGGACAGCATTTAGAAACTGAAGCAACACTCCATTCACTTCGCACAGTGAATTGAAGTGTTGGAACAGACTGCTTCTCTTTCAGAGAAATGCATGTGAGTTTCTGTTGAATGCTTGTAAGTACCTTAAGGCACTTTCAAAGGAAAGTGATTTTCTCTGAAAGGACAGCATTTAGAAAGTGAGGCAACACTCCATTCACTTCGCAGAGTGAATTGAAGTATTGGAACAGACTGCTTCTCTTTCAGAGAAATGCATGTGAGTTTCTGGTGAATGCTTGAAAGTAGCTTAAGGCACTTTCAAAGGAAAATGATTTTCTCTGAAAGGACAGCATTTAGAAAGTGAGGCAACACTCCATTCTCTTCGCACAGTGAATTGAAGTGTTGGAACAGACTGCTTCTCTTTCAGAGAAACGCATGTGAGTTTCTGTTTAATGCTTGTAAGTAGCTTAAGGCACTTTCAAAGGAAAGTGATTTTCTCTGAAAGGACAGCATTTAGAAACTGAAGCAACACTCCATTCACTTCGCACAGTGAATTGAAGTGTTGGAACAGACTGCTTCTCTTTCAGAGAAACGCATGTGAGTTTCTTGTGAATTCTTGCAAGTTGCTTAAGGCACTTTCAAAGGAAAGTGATTTTCTCTGAAAGGACAGCATTTAGAAAGTGAAGCAACACTCCATTCACTTCGCACAGTGAATTGAAGTGTTGGAACAGACTGCTTCTCTTTCATAGAAACGCATTAGTGTTTCTTGTGAATGCTTGCAAGTGGCTTAAGGCACTTTCAAAGGAAAGTGATTTTCTCTGAAAGGACAGCATTTAGAAAGTGAAGCAACACTCCATTCACTTTGTACAGTGAATTGAAGTGTTGGAACAGACTGCCTCTCTTTCAGAGAAATGCATGTGAGTTTCTGTTGAATGCTTGTCAGTAGCTTAAGGCTCTTTCAAAGGAAAGTGATTTTCTCTAAAAGGACAGCATTTAGAAAGTAAAGCAACACTCCATTCCCTTCGCGCAATGAATTGAAGTGTTGGCACAGACTGCTTCTCTTTCATAGAAACGCATTAGTGTTTCTTGTGAATGCTTGTAAGAAGCTTAAGGCCCTTTCAAAGGAAAGTGATTTTCTCTGAAAGGACAGCATTTAGAAAGTGAAGCAACACTCCATTCACTTCACACAGTGAATTGAAGTGTTGGAACAGACTGCTTCTCTTTCAGAGAAACGCATGTGAGTTTCTTGTGAATTCTTGCAAGTTGCTTAAGGCACTTTCAAAGGAAAGTGATTTTCTCTGAAAGGACAGCATTTAGAAAGTGAAGCAACACTCCATTCACTTCGCACAGTGAATTGAAGTGTTGGAACAGACTGCTTCTCTTTAAGAGAAATGCATGTGAGTTTTTTGTGAATGCTTGAAAGTAGTTTAAGGCTCTTTCAAAGGAAAGTGATTTTCTCTGAAAGGACAGAATTTAGAAAGAGATGCAACACTCCATTCACTTCGCACAGTGAATTGAAGTGTTGGAACAGACTGCTTCTCTTTCAGAGAAACGCATGTGAGTTTCTTAATAATGCTTGTAAGTAGCTTAAGGCACTTTCAAAGGAAAGTGATTTTCTCTGAAAGGACAGCATTTAGAAAGTGAAGCAACACTCCATTCACTTCGCACAGTGAATTGAAGTGTTGGAACAGACTGCTTCTCTTTCAGAGAAATGCATGTGAGTTTCTGTTGAATGCTTGTAAGTAGCTTAAGGCACTTTCAAAGGAAAGTGATTTTCTCTGAAAGGACAGCATTTAGAAAGTGAAGCAACACTCCATTCACTTCGCACAGTGAATTGAAGTATTGGAACAGACTGCTTCTCTTTCATAGAAACGCATTAGTGTTTCTTGTGAATGCTTGTAAAAAGCTTAAGGCACTTTCAAAGGAAAGTGATTTTCTCTAAAGGACAGCATTTAGAAAGTGAAGCAACACTCCATTCACTTCGCACAGTGAATTGAAGTGTTGGAACAGACTGCTTCTCTTTCAGAGAAACGCATGTGAGTTTCTTGTGAATTCTTGCAAGTTGCTTCAGGCACTTTCAAAGGAAAGTGATTTTCTCTGAAAGGACAGCATTTAGAAAGTGAAGCAACACTCCATTCACTTCGCACAGTGAATTGAAGTGTTGGAACAGACTGCTTCTCTTTCAGAGAAACGCATGTGAGCTTTTTGTGAATACTTGAAAGTAGTTTAAGGCACTTTCAAAGGAAAGTGATTTTCTCTGAAAGGACAGCATTTAGAAAGTGAAGCAACACTCCATTCACTTCGCACAGTGAATTGAAGTGTTTGAACAGTCTGCTTCTCTTTCAGAGAAACGCATGTGAGTTTCTTCCTAATGCTTGCAAGTAGCTTAAGGCACTTTCAAAGGAAAGTGATTTTCTCTGAAAGGACAGCATTTAGAAAGTGAAGCAACACTCCATTCACTTCGCACAGTGAATTGAAGTGTTGGAACAGACTGCTTCTCTTTCAGAGAAACTCATGTGAGTTTCTTGTGAATTCTTGCAAGTTGCTTAAGGCACTTTCAAAGGAAAGTGATTTTCTCTGAAAGGACAGCATTTAGAAAGTGAAGCAACACTCCATTCACTTCGCACAGTGAATTGAAGTGTTGGAACAGACTGCTTCTCTTTCAGAGAAACGCATGTGAGCTTTTTGTGAATACTTGAAAGTAGTTTAAGGCACTTTCAAAGGAAAGTGATTTTCTCTGAAAGGACAGCATTTAGAAAGTGAAGCAACACTCCATTCACTTCGCACAGTGAATTGAAGTGTTGGAACAGACTGCTTCTCTTTCAGAGAAACCCATGTGAGTTTCTTCCTAATGCTTGTAATTAGCTTCAGGCACTTTCAAAGGAAAGTGATTTTCTCTGAAAGGACAGCATTTAGAAAGTGAAGCAATACTCCATTCCCTTCGTGCAGTGAATTGAAGTGTTGGAACCGAGTGCTTCTCTTTCATAGAAACCCATTAGTGTTTCTTGTGAATGCTTGCAAGTGGCTTAAGGCACTTTCAAAGGAAAGTGATTTTCTCTGAAAGGACAGCATTTAGAAAGTGAAGCAACACTCCATTCACTTTGTACAGTGAATTGAAGTGTTGGAACAGACTGCCTCTCTTTCAGAGAAATGCATGTGAATTTCTGTTGAATGCTTGTCAGTAGCTTAAGGCTCTTTCAAAGGAAAGTGATTTTCTCTGAAAGGACAGCATTTAGAAAGTAAAGCAACACTCCATTCCCTTCGCGCAATGAATTGAAGTGTTGGCACAGACTGCTTCTCTTTCATAGAAACGCATTAGTGTTTCTTGTGAATGCTTGTAAGAAGCTTAAGGCACTTTCAAAGGAAAGTGATTTTCTCTGAAAGGACAGCATTTAGAAAGTGAAGCAACACTCCATTCACTTCACACAGTGAATTAAAGTGTTGGAACAGACTGCTTCTCTTTCAGAGAAACGCATGTGAGTTTCTTGTGAATTCTTGCAAGTTGCTTAAGGCACTTTCAAAGGAAAGTGATTTTCTCTGAAAGGACAGCATTTAGAAAGTGAAGCAACACTCCATTCACTTCGCACAGTGAATTGAAGTGTTGGAACAGACTGCTTCTCTTTCAGAGAAACGCATGTGAGTTTTTTGTGAATGCTTGAAAGTAGTTTAAGGCACTTTCAAAGGAAAGTGATTTTCTCTGAAAGGACAGAATTTAGAAAGTGAAGCAACACTCCATTCACCTCGCACAGTGAATTGAAGTGTTTGAACAGTCTGCTTCTCTTTCAGAGAAACGCATGTGAGTTTCTTCCTAATGCTTGCAAGTAGCTTAAGGCACTTTCAAAGGAAAGTGATTTTCTCTGAAAGGACAGCATTTAGAAAGTGAAGCAACACTCCATTCACTTCGCATAGTGAATTGAAGTGTTGGAACAGACTGCTTCTCTTTCAGAGAAACGCATGTGAGTTTCTGGTGAATGCTTGTAAGAAGCTTAAGGCACTTTCAAAGGAAAGAGATTTTCTCTGAAAGGACAGCATTTAGAAACTGAAGCAACACTCCATTCACTTCGCACAGTGAATTGAAGTGTTGGAACAGACTGCTTCTCTTTAAGAGAAATGCATGTGAAATTTTTGTGAATGCTTGAAAGTAGTTTAAGGCACTTTCAAAGGAAAGTGATTTTCTCTGAAAGGACAGAATTTAGAAAGAGATGCAACACTCCATTCACTTCGCACAGTGAATTGAAGTGTTGGAACAGACTGCTTCTCTTTAAGAGAAACGCATGTGAGTTTCTTAATAATGCTTGTAAGTAGCTTAAGGCACTTTCAAAGGAAAGTGATTTTCTCTGAAAGGACAGCATTTAGAAAGTGAAGCAACACTCCATTCCCTTCGTGCAGTGAATTGAAGTGTTGGAACAGAGTGCTTCTCTTTCATAGAAACGCATTAGTGTTTCTTGTAAATGCTTGCAAGTGGCTCAAGGCACTTTCAAAGGAAAGTGATTTTCTCTAAAAGGACAGCATTTAGAAACTGAAGCAACACTCCATTCACTTCGCACAGTGAATTGAAGTGTTGGAACAGACTGCTTCTCTTTCAGAGAAATGCATGTGAGTTTCTGTTGAATGCTTGTAAGTACCTTAAGGCACTTTCAAAGGAAAGTGATTTTCTCTGAAAGGACAGCATTTAGAAAGTGAGGCAACACTCCATTCACTTCGCAGAGTGAATTGAAGTATTGGAACAGACTGCTTCTCTTTCAGAGAAATGCATGTGAGTTTCTGGTGAATGCTTGAAAGTAGCTTAAGGCACTTTCAAAGGAAAATGATTTTCTCTGAAAGGACAGCATTTAGAAAGTGAGGCAACACTCCATTCTCTTCGCACAGTGAATTGAAGTGTTGGAACAGACTGCTTCTCTTTCAGAGAAACGCATGTGAGTTTCTGTTTAATGCTTGTAAGTAGCTTAAGGCACTTTCAAAGGAAAGTGATTTTCTCTGAAAGGACAGCATTTAGAAACTGAAGCAACACTCCATTCACTTCGCACAGTGAATTGAAGTGTTGGAACAGACTGCTTCTCTTTCAGAGAAACGCATGTGAGTTTCTTGTGAATTCTTGCAAGTTGCTTAAGGCACTTTCAAAGGAAAGTGATTTTCTCTGAAAGGACAGCATTTAGAAAGTGAAGCAACACTCCATTCACTTCGCACAGTGAATTGAAGTGTTGGAACAGACTGCTTCTCTTTCATAGAAACGCATTAGTGTTTCTTGTGAATGCTTGCAAGTGGCTTAAGGCACTTTCAAAGGAAAGTGATTTTCTCTGAAAGGACAGCATTTAGAAAGTGAAGCAACACTCCATTCACTTTGTACAGTGAATTGAAGTGTTGGAACAGACTGCCTCTCTTTCAGAGAAATGCATGTGAGTTTCTGTTGAATGCTTGTCAGTAGCTTAAGGCTCTTTCAAAGGAAAGTGATTTTCTCTAAAAGGACAGCATTTAGAAAGTAAAGCAACACTCCATTCCCTTCGCGCAATGAATTGAAGTGTTGGCACAGACTGCTTCTCTTTCATAGAAACGCATTAGTGTTTCTTGTGAATGCTTGTAAGAAGCTTAAGGCCCTTTCAAAGGAAAGTGATTTTCTCTGAAAGGACAGAATTTAGAAAGTGAAGCAACACTCCATTCACTTCACACAGTGAATTGAAGTGTTGGAACAGACTGCTTCTCTTTCAGAGAAACGCATGTGAGTTTCTTGTGAATTCTTGCAAGTTGCTGAAGGCACTTTCAAAGGAAAGTGATTTTCTCTGAAAGGACAGCATTTAGAAAGTGAAGCAACACTCCATTCACTTCGCACAGTGAATTGAAGTGTTGGAACAGACTGCTTCTCTTTAAGAGAAATGCATGTGAGTTTTTTGTGAATGCTTGAAAGTAGTTTAAGGCTCTTTCAAAGGAAAGTGATTTTCTCTGAAAGGACAGAATTTAGAAAGAGATGCAACACTCCATTCACTTCGCACAGTGAATTGAAGTGTTGGAACAGACTGCTTCTCTTTCAGAGAAACGCATGTGAGTTTCTTAATAATGCTTGTAAGTAGCTTAAGGCACTTTCAAAGGAAAGTGATTTTCTCTGAAAGGACAGCATTTAGAAAGTGAAGCAACACTCCATTCACTTCGCACAGTGAATTGAAGTGTTGGAACAGACTGCTTCTCTTTCAGAGAAATGCATGTGAGTTTCTGTTGAATGCTTGTAAGTAGCTTAAGGCACTTTCAAAGGAAAGTGATTTTCTCTGAAAGGACAGCATTTAGAAAGTGAAGCAACACTCCATTCACTTCGCACAGTGAATTGAAGTATTGGAACAGACTGCTTCTCTTTCATAGAAACGCATTAGTGTTTCTTGTGAATGCTTGTAAAAAGCTTAAGGCACTTTCAAAGGAAAGTGATTTTCTCTAAAGGACAGCATTTAGAAAGTGAAGCAACACTCCATTCACTTCGCACAGTGAATTGAAGTGTTGGAACAGACTGCTTCTCTTTCAGAGAAACGCATGTGAGTTTCTTGTGAATTCTTGCAAGTTGCTTCAGGCACTTTCAAAGGAAAGTGATTTTCTCTGAAAGGACAGCATTTAGAAAGTGAAGCAACACTCCATTCACTTCGCACAGTGAATTGAAGTGTTGGAACAGACTGCTTCTCTTTCAGAGAAACGCATGTGAGTTTTTTGTGAATGCTTGAAAGTAGTTTAAGGCACTTTCAAAGGAAAGTGATTTTCTCTGAAAGGACAGAATTTAGAAAGTGAAGCAACACTCCATTCACTTCGCACAGTGAATTGAAGTGTTTGAACAGTCTGCTTCTCTTTCAGAGAAACGCATGTGAGTTTCTTCCTAATGCTTGCAAGTAGCTTAAGGCACTTTCAAAGGAAAGTGATTTTCTCTGAAAGGACAGCATTTAGAAAGTGAAGCAACACTCCATTCACTTCGCACAGTGAATTGAAGTGTTGGAACAGACTGCTTCTCTTTCAGAGAAACTCATGTGAGTTTCTTGTGAATTCTTGCAAGTTGCTTAAGGCACTTTCAAAGGAAAGTGATTTTCTCTGAAAGGACAGCATTTAGAAAGTGAAGCAACACTCCATTCACTTCGCACAGTGAATTGAAGTGTTGGAACAGACTGCTTCTCTTTCAGAGAAACGCATGTGAGTTTTTTGTGAATACTTGAAAGTAGTTTAAGGCACTTTCAAAGGAAAGTGATTTTCTCTGAAAGGACAGCATTTAGAAAGTGAAGCAACACTCCATTCACTTCGCACAGTGAATTGAAGTGTTGGAACAGACTGCTTCTCTTTCAGAGAAACCCATGTGAGTTTCTTCCTAATGCTTGTAAGTAGCTTCAGGCACTTTCAAAGGAAAGTGATTTTCTCTGAAAGGACAGCATTTAGAAAGTGAAGCAATACTCCATTCCCTTCGTGCAGTGAATTGAAGTGTTGGAACCGAGTGCTTCTCTTTCATAGAAACCCATTAGTGTTTCTTGTGAATGCTTGCAAGTGGCTTAAGGCACTTTCAAAGGAAAGTGATTTTCTCTGAAAGGACAGCATTTAGAAAGTGAAGCAACACTCCATTCACTTTGTACAGTGAATTGAAGTGTTGGAACAGACTGCCTCTCTTTCAGAGAAATGCATGTGAGTTTCTGTTGAATGCTTGTCAGTAGCTTAAGGCTCTTTCAAAGGAAAGTGATTTTCTCTGAAAGGACAGCATTTAGAAAGTAAAGCAACACTCCATTCCCTTCGCGCAATGAATTGAAGTGTTGGAACAGACTGCTTCTCTTTAAGAGAAATGCATGTGAGTTTTTTGTGAATGCTTGAAAGTAGTTTAAGGCTCTTTCAAAGGAAAGTGATTTTCTCTGAAAGGACAGAATTTAGAAAGAGATGCAACACTCCATTCACTTCGCACAGTGAATTGAAGTGTTGGAACAGACTGCCTCTCTTTCAGAGAAATGCATGTGAGTTTCTGTTGAATGCTTGTCAGTAGCTTAAGGCTCTTTCAAAGGAAAGTGATTTTCTCTGAAAGGACAGCATTTAGAAAGTAAAGCAACACTCCATTCACTTCGCACAGTGAATTGAAGTGTTGGAACAGACTGCTTCTCTTTAAGAGAAATGCATGTGAGTTTTTTGTGAATGCTTGAAAGTAGTTTAAGGCTCTTTCAAAGGAAAGTGATTTTCTCTGAAAGGACAGAATTTAGAAAGAGATGCAACACTCCATTCACTTCGCACAGTGAATTGAAGTGTTGGAACAGACTGCTTCTCTATCAGAGAAACGCATGTGAGTTTCTTAATAATGCTTGTAAGTAGCTTAAGGCACTTTCAAAGGAAAGTGATTTTCTCTGAAAGGACAGCATTTAGAAAGTGAAGCAACACTCCATTCACTTCGCACAGTGAATTGAAGTGTTGGAACAGACTGCTTCTCTTTCAGAGAAATGCATGTGAGTTTCTGTTGAATGCTTGTAAGTAGCTTAAGGCACTTTCAAAGGAAAGTGATTTTCTCTGAAAGGACAGCATTTAGAAAGTGAAGCAACACTCCATTCACTTCGCACAGTGAATTGAAGTATTGGAACAGACTGCTTCTCTTTCATAGAAACGCATTAGTGTTTCTTGTGAATGCTTGTAAAAAGCTTAAGGCACTTTCAAAGGAAAGTGATTTTCTCTAAAGGACAGCATTTAGAAAGTGAAGCAACACTCCATTCACTTCGCACAGTGAATTGAAGTGTTGGAACAGACTGCTTCTCTTTCAGAGAAACGCATGTGAGTTTCTTGTGAATTCTTGCAAGTTGCTTCAGGCACTTTCAAAGGAAAGTGATTTTCTCTGAAAGGACAGCATTTAGAAAGTGAAGCAACACTCCATTCACTTCGCACAGTGAATTGAAGTGTTGGAACAGACTGCTTCTCTTTCAGAGAAACGCATGTGAGTTTTTTGTGAATGCTTGAAAGTAGTTTAAGGCACTTTCAAAGGAAAGTGATTTTCTCTGAAAGGACAGAATTTAGAAAGTGAAGCAACACTCCATTCACTTCGCACAGTGAATTGAAGTGTTTGAACAGTCTGCTTCTCTTTCAGAGAAACGCATGTGAGTTTCTTCCTAATGCTTGCAAGTAGCTTAAGGCACTTTCAAAGGAAAGTGATTTTCTCTGAAAGGACAGCATTTAGAAAGTGAAGCAACACTCCATTCACTTCGCACAGTGAATTGAAGTGTTGGAACAGACTGCTTCTCTTTCAGAGAAACTCATGTGAGTTTCTTGTGAATTCTTGCAAGTTGCTTAAGGCACTTTCAAAGGAAAGTGATTTTCTCTGAAAGGACAGCATTTAGAAAGTGAAGCAACACTCCATTCACTTCGCACAGTGAATTGAAGTGTTGGAACAGACTGCTTCTCTTTCAGAGAAACGCATGTGAGTTTTTTGTGAATACTTGAAAGTAGTTTAAGGCACTTTCAAAGGAAAGTGATTTTCTCTGAAAGGACAGCATTTAGAAAGTGAAGCAACACTCCATTCACTTCGCACAGTGAATTGAAGTGTTGGAACAGACTGCTTCTCTTTCAGAGAAACCCATGTGAGTTTCTTCCTAATGCTTGTAAGTAGCTTCAGGCACTTTCAAAGGAAAGTGATTTTCTCTGAAAGGACAGCATTTAGAAAGTGAAGCAATACTCCATTCCCTTCGTGCAGTGAATTGAAGTGTTGGAACCGAGTGCTTCTCTTTCATAGAAACCCATTAGTGTTTCTTGTGAATGCTTGCAAGTGGCTTAAGGCACTTTCAAAGGAAAATGATTTTCTCTGAAAGGACAGCATTTAGAAAGTGAAGCAACACTCTATTCACTTTGTACAGTGAATTGAATTGTTGGAACAGACTGCCTCTCTTTCAGAGAAATGCATGTGAGTTTCTGTTGAATGCTTGTCAGTAGCTTAAGGCTCTTTCAAAGGAAAGTGATTTTCTCTGAAAGGACAGCATTTAGAAAGTAAAGCAACACTCCATTCCCTTCGCGCAATGAATTGAAGTGTTGGCACAGACTGCTTCTCTTTCATAGAAACGCATTAGTGTTTCTTGTGAATGCTTGTAAGAAGCTTAAGGCACTTTCAAAGGAAAGTGATTTTCTCTGAAAGGACAGCATTTAGAAAGTGAAGCAACACTCCATTCACTTCACACAGTGAATTAAAGTGTTGGAACAGACTGCTTCTCTTTCAGAGAAACGCATGTGAGTTTCTTGTGAATTCTTGCAAGTTGCTTAAGGCACTTTCAAAGGAAAGTGATTTTCTCTGAAAGGACAGCATTTAGAAAGTGAAGCAACACTCCATTCACTTCGCACAGTGAATTGAAGTGTTGGAACAGACTGCTTCTCTTTCAGAGAAACGCATGTGAGTTTTTTGTGAATGCTTGAAAGTAGTTTAAGGCACTTTCAAAGGAAAGTGATTTTCTCTGAAAGGACAGAATTTAGAAAGTGAAGCAACACTCCATTCACCTCGCACAGTGAATTGAAGTGTTTGAACAGTCTGCTTCTCTTTCAGAGAAACGCATGTGATTTTCTTCCTAATGCTTGCAAGTAGCTTAAGGCACTTTCAAAGGAAAGTGATTTTCTCTGAAAGGACAGCATTTAGAAAGTGAAGCAACACTCCATTCACTTCGCACAGTGAATTGAAGTGTTGGAACAGACTGCTTCTCTTTCAGAGAAATGCATGTGAGTTTTTTGTGAATGCTTGAAAGTAGTTTAAGGCACTTTCAAAGGAAAGTGATTTTCTCTGAAAGGACAGAATTTAGAAAGAGATGCAACACTCCATTCACTTCGCACAGTGAATTGAAGTGTTGGAACAGACTGCTTCTCTTTAAGAGAAACGCATGTGAGTTTCTTAATAATGCTTGTAAGTAGCTTAAGGCACTTTCAAAGGAAAGTGATTTTCTCTGAAAGGACAGCATTTAGAAAGTGAAGCAACACTCCATTCCCTTCGTGCAGTGAATTGAAGTGTTGGAACAGAGTGCTTCTCTTTCATAGAAACGCATTAGTGTTTCTTGTAAATGCTTGCAAGTGGCTCAAGGCACTTTCAAAGGAAAGTGATTTTCTCTAAAAGGACAGCATTTAGAAACTGAAGCAACACTCCATTCACTTCGCACAGTGAATTGAAGTGTTGGAACAGACTGCTTCTCTTTCAGAGAAATGCATGTGAGTTTCTGTTGAATGCTTGTAAGTACCTTAAGGCACTTTCAAAGGAAAGTGATTTTCTCTGAAAGGACAGCATTTAGAAAGTGAGGCAACACTCCATTCACTTCGCAGAGTGAATTGAAGTATTGGAACAGACTGCTTCTCTTTCAGAGAAATGCATGTGAGTTTCTGGTGAATGCTTGAAAGTAGCTTAAGGCACTTTCAAAGGAAAATGATTTTCTCTGAAAGGACAGCATTTAGAAAGTGAGGCAACACTCCATTCTCTTCGCACAGTGAATTGAAGTGTTGGAACAGACTGCTTCTCTTTCAGAGAAACGCATGTGAATTTCTGTTTAATGCTTGTAAGTAGCTTAAGGCACTTTCAAAGGAAAGTGATTTTCTCTGAAAGGACAGCATTTAGAAACTGAAGCAACACTCCATTCACTTCGCACAGTGAATTGAAGTGTTGGAACAGACTGCTTCTCTTTCAGAGAAACGCATGTGAGTTTCTTGTGAATTCTTGCAAGTTGCTTAAGGCACTTTCAAAGGAAAGTGATTTTCTCTGAAAGGACAGCATTTAGAAAGTGAAGCAACACTCCATTCACTTCGCACAGTGAATTGAAGTGTTGGAACAGACTGCTTCTCTTTCATAGAAACGCATTAGTGTTTCTTGTGAATGCTTGCAAGTGGCTTAAGGCACTTTCAAAGGAAAGTGATTTTCTCTGAAAGGACAGCATTTAGAAAGTGAAGCAACACTCCATTCACTTTGTACAGTGAATTGAAGTGTTGGAACAGACTGCCTCTCTTTCAGAGAAATGCATGTGAGTTTCTGTTGAATGCTTGTCAGTAGCTTAAGGCTCTTTCAAAGGAAAGTGATTTTCTCTAAAAGGACAGCATTTAGAAAGTAAAGCAACACTCCATTCCCTTCGCGCAATGAATTGAAGTGTTGGCACAGACTGCTTCTCTTTCATAGAAACGCATTAGTGTTTCTTGTGAATGCTTGTAAGAAGCTTAAGGCCCTTTCAAAGGAAAGTGATTTTCTCTGAAAGGACAGCATTTAGAAAGTGAAGCAACACTCCATTCACTTCACACAGTGAATTGAAGTGTTGGAACAGACTGCTTCTCTTTCAGAGAAACGCATGTGAGTTTCTTGTGAATTCTTGCAAGTTGCTTAAGGCACTTTCAAAGGAAAGTGATTTTCTCTGAAAGGACAGCATTTAGAAAGTGAAGCAACACTCCATTCACTTCGCACAGTGAATTGAAGTGTTGGAACAGACTGCTTCTCTTTAAGAGAAATGCATGTGAGTTTTTTGTGAATGCTTGAAAGTAGTTTAAGGCTCTTTCAAAGGAAAGTGATTTTCTCTGAAAGGACAGAATTTAGAAAGAGATGCAACACTCCATTCACTTCGCACAGTGAATTGAAGTGTTGGAACAGACTGCTTCTCTTTCAGAGAAACGCATGTGAGTTTCTTAATAATGCTTGTAAGTAGCTTAAGGCACTTTCAAAGGAAAGTGATTTTCTCTGAAAGGACAGCATTTAGAAAGTGAAGCAACACTCCATTCACTTCGCACAGTGAATTGAAGTGTTGGAACAGACTGCTTCTCTTTCAGAGAAATGCATGTGAGTTTCTGTTGAATGCTTGTAAGTAGCTTAAGGCACTTTCAAAGGAAAGTGATTTTCTCTGAAAGGACAGCATTTAGAAAGAGAAGCAACACTCCATTCACTTCGCACAGTGAATTGAAGTATTGGAACAGACTGCTTCTCTTTCATAGAAACGCATTAGTGTTTCTTGTGAATGCTTGTAAAAAGCTTAAGGCACTTTCAAAGGAAAGTGATTTTCTCTAAAGGACAGCATTTAGAAAGTGAAGCAACACTCCATTCACTTCGCACAGTGAATTGAAGTGTCGGAACAGACTGCTTCTCTTTCAGAGAAACGCATGTGAGTTTCTTGTGAATTCTTGCAAGTTGCTTCAGGCACTTTCAAAGGAAAGTGATTTTCTCTGAAAGGACAGCATTTAGAAAGTGAAGCAACACTCCATTCACTTCGCACAGTGAATTGAAGTGTTGGAACAGACTGCTTCTCTTTCAGAGAAACGCATGTGAGTTTTTTGTGAATGCTTGAAAGTAGTTTAAGGCACTTTCAAAGGAAAGTGATTTTCTCTGAAAGGACAGAAATTAGAAAGTGAAGCAACACTCCATTCACTTCGCACAGTGAATTGAAGTGTTTGAACAGTCTGCTTCTCTTTCAGAGAAACGCATGTGAGTTTCTTCCTAATGCTTGCAAGTAGCTTAAGGCACTTTCAAAGGAAAGTGATTTTCTCTGAAAGGACAGCATTTAGAAAGTGAAGCAACACTCCATTCACTTCGCACAGTGAATTGAAGTGTTGGAACAGACTGCTTCTCTTTCAGAGAAACTCATGTGAGTTTCTTGTGAATTCTTGCAAGTTGCTTAAGGCACTTTCAAAGGAAAGTGATTTTCTCTGAAAGGACAGCATTTAGAAAGTGAAGCAACACTCCATTCACTTCGCACAGTGAATTGAAGTGTTGGAACAGACTGCTTCTCTTTCAGAGAAACGCATGTGAGTTTTTTGTGAATACTTGAAAGTAGTTTAAGGCACTTTCAAAGGAAAGTGATTTTCTCTGAAAGGACAGCATTTAGAAAGTGAAGCAACACTCCATTCACTTCGCACAGTGAATTGAAGTGTTGGAACAGACTGCTTCTCTTTCAGAGAAACCCATGTGAGTTTCTTCCTAATGCTTGTAAGTAGCTTCAGGCACTTTCAAAGGAAAGTGATTTTCTCTGAAAGGACAGCATTTAGAAAGTGAAGCAATACTCCATTCCCTTCGTGCAGTGAATTGAAGTGTTGGAACCGAGTGCTTCTCTTTCATAGAAACCCATTAGTGTTTCTTGTGAATGCTTGCAAGTGGCTTAAGGCACTTTCAAAGGAAAGTGATTTTCTCTGAAAGGACAGCATTTAGAAAGTGAAGCAACACTCCATTCACTTTGTACAGTGAATTGAAGTGTTGGAACAGACTGCCTCTCTTTCAGAGAAATGCATGTGAGTTTCTGTTGAATGCTTGTCAGTAGCTTAAGGCTCTTTCAAAGGAAAGTGATTTTCTCTGAAAGGACAGCATTTAGAAAGTAAAGCAACACTCCATTCCCTTCGCGCAATGAATTGAAGTGTTGGCACAGACTGCTTCTCTTTCATAGAAACGCATTAGTGTTTCTTGTGAATGCTTGTAAGAAGCTTAAGGCACTTTCAAAGGAAAGTGATTTTCTCTGAAAGGACAGCATTTAGAAAGTGAAGCAACACTCCATTCACTTCGCACAGTGAATTAAAGTGTTGGAACAGACTGCTTCTCTTTCAGAGAAACGCATGTGAGTTTCTTGTGAATTCTTGCAAGTTGCTTAAGGCACTTTCAAAGGAAAGTGATTTTCTCTGAAAGGACAGCATTTAGAAAGTGAAGCAACACTCCATTCACTTCGCACAGTGAATTGAAGTGTTGGAACAGACTGCTTCTCTTTCAGAGAAACGCATGTGAGTTTTTTGTGAATGCTTGAAAGTAGTTTAAGGCACTTTCAAAGGAAAGTGATTTTCTCTGAAAGGACAGAATTTAGAAAGTGAAGCAACACTCCATTCACCTCGCACAGTGAATTGAAGTGTTTGAACAGTCTGCTTCTCTTTCAGAGAAACGCATGTGATTTTCTTCCTAATGCTTGCAAGTAGCTTAAGGCACTTTCAAAGGAAAGTGATTTTCTCTGAAAGGACAGCATTTAGAAAGTGAAGCAACACTCCATTCACTTCGCACAGTGAATTGAAGTGTTGGAACAGACTGCTTCTCTTTCAGAGAAACGCATGTGAGTTTCTGGTGAATGCTTGTAAGAAGCTTAAGGCACTTTCAAAAGAAAGTGATTTTCTCTGAAAGGACAGCATTTAGAAACTGAAGCAACACTCCATTCCCTTCGCACAGTGAATTGAAGTGTTGGAACAGACTGCTTCTCTTTAAGAGAAACGCATGTGAGTTTTTTGTGAATGCTTGAAAGTAGTTTAAGGCACTTTCAAAGGAAAATGATTTTCTCTGAAAGGACAGAATTTAGAAAGTGATGCAACACTCCATTCACCTCGGACAGTGAATTGAAGTGTTGGAACAGACTGCTTCTCTTTCAGAGAAACGCATGTGAGTTTCTTCCTAATGCTTGTAAGTAGCTTAAGGCACTTTCAAAGGAAAGTGATTTTCTCTGAAAGGACAGCATTTAGAAAGTGAAGCAACACTCCATTCCCTTCGTGCAGTGAATTGAAGTGTTGGAACAGAGTGCTTCTCTTTCATAGAAACGCATTAGTGTTTCTTGTGAATGCTTGCAAGTGGCTCAAGGCACTTTCAAAGGAAAGTGATTTTCTCTGAAAGGACAGCATTTAGAAACTGAAGCAACACTCCATTCACTTCGCACAGTGAATTGAAGTGTTGGAACAGACTGCTTCTCTTTCAGAGAAATGCATGTGAGTTTCTGTTGAATGCTTGTAAGTACCTTAAGGCACTTTCAAAGGAAAGTGATTTTCTCTGAAAGGACAGCATTTAGAAAGTGAAGCAACACTCCATTCACTTCGCAGAGTGAATTGAAGTATTGGAACAGACTGCTTCTCTTTCAGAGAAATGCATGTGAGTTTCTGGTGAATGCTTGTAAGTAGCTTAAGGCACTTTCAAAGGAAAATGATTTTCTCTGAAAGGACAGCATTTAGAAAGTGAGGCAACACTCCATTCACTTCGCACAGTGAATTGAAGTGTTGGAACAGACTGCTTCTCTTTCAGAGAAACGCATGTGAGTTTCTGTTGAATGCTTGTAAGTAGCTTAAGGCACTTTCAAAGGAAAGTGATTTTCTCTGAAAGGACAGCATTTAGAAAGTGAAGCAACACTCCATTCCCTTCGTGCAGTGAATTGAAGTGTTGGAACAGACTGCTTCTCTTTCAGAGAAACGCATGTGAGTTTCTTCCTAATGCTTGCAAGTAGCTTAAGGCACTTTCAAGGGAAAGTGATTTTCTCTGAAAGGACAGCATTTAGAAAGTGAAGCAACACTCCATTCACTTCGCACAGTGAATTGAAGTGTTGGAACAGACTGCTTCTCTTTCAGAGAAACGCATGTGAGTTTCTGGTGAATGCTTGTAAGTAGCTTAAGGCACTTTCAAAGGAAAGTGATTTTCTCTGAAAGGACAGCATTTAGAAAGTGAAGCAACACTCCATTCACTTCGCACAGTGAATTGAAGTGTTGGAACAGACTGCTTCTCTTTCAGAGAAATGCATGTGAGTTTCTGTTGAATGCTTGCAAGTAGCTTAAGGCACTTTCAAAGGAAAGTGATTTTCTCTGAAAGGACAGCATTTAGAAAGTGAAGCAACACTCCATTCACTTCGCAGAGTGAATTGAAGTATTGGAACAGACTGCTTCTCTTTCATAGAAACGCATTAGTGTTTCTTGTGAATGCTTGTAAGAAGCTTAAGGCACTTTAAAAGGAAAGTGATTTTCTCTGAAAGGACAGCATTTCGAAAGTGAAGCAACACTCCATTCACTTCGCACAGTGAATTGAAGTGTTGGAACAGACTGCTTCTCTTTCAGAGAAACGCATGTGAGTTTCTTGTGAATTCTTGCAAGTTGCTTAAGGCACTTTCAAAGAAAAGTGATTTTCTCTGAAAGGACAGCATTTAGAAAGTGAAGCAACACTCCATTCACTTCGCACAGTGAATTGAAGTGTTGGAACAGACTGCTTCTCTTTCAGAGAAACGCATGTGAGTTTCTGGTGAATGCTTGTAAGAAGCTTAAGGCACTTTCAAAGGAAAGTGATTTTCTCTGAAAGGACAGCATTTAGAAACTGAAGCAACACTCCATTCACTTCGCACAGTGAATTGAAGTGTTGGAACAGACTGCTTCTCTTTCAGAGAAACGCATGTGAGTTTCTTCCTAATGCTTGTAAGTAGCTTAAGGCACTTTCAAAGGAAAGTGATTTTCTCTGAAAGGACAGCATTTAGAAAGTGAAGCAACACTCCATTCCCTTCGTGCACTGAATTGAAGTGTTGGAACAGAGTGCTTCTCTTTCATAGAAACGCATTAGTGTTTCTTGTGAATGCTTGCAAGTGGCTTAAGGCACTTTCAAAGGAAAGTGATTTTCTCTGAAAGGACAGCATTTAGAAACTGAAGCAACACTCCATTCACTTCGCACAGTGAATTGAAGTGTTGGAACAGTCTGCTTCTCTTTCAGAGAAACGCATGTGAGCTTCTTCCTAATGCTTGCAAGTATCTTAAGGCACTTTCAAAGGAAAGTGATTTTCTCTGAAAGGACAGCATTTAGAAAGTGAAGCAACACTCCATTCACTTCGCACAGTGAATAGAAGTGTTGGAACAGACTGCTTCTCTTTCAGAGAAACGCATGTGAGTTTCTTGTGAATGCTTGCAAGTTGCTTAAGGCACTTTCAAAGGAAAGTGATTTTCTCTGAAAGGACAGAATTTAGAAAGTGAAGCAACACTCCATTCACTTTGTACAGTGAATTGAAGTGTTGGAACAGACTGCATCTCTTTCAGAGAAATGCATGTGAGTTTCTGTTGAATGCTTGTCAGTAGCTTAAGGCTCTTTCAAAGGAAAGTGATTTTCTCTGAAAGGACAGCATTTAGAAAGTAAAGCAAAACTCCATTCCCTTCGCGCAATGAATTGAAGTGTTGGAACAGACTACTTCTCTTTCATAGAAACGCATTAGTGTTTCTTGTGAATGCTTGTAAGAAGCTTAAGGCACTTTCAAAGGAAAGTGATTTTCTCTGAAAGGACAGCATTTAGAAAGTGAAGCAACACTCCATTCACTTCGCACAGTGAATTGAAGTGTTGGAACAGACTGCTTCTCTTTCAGAGAAACGCATGTGAGTTTCTTGTGAATTCTTGCAAGTTGCTTAAGGCACTTTCAAAGGAAAGTGATTTTCTCTGAAAGGACAGCATTTAGAAAGTGAAGCAACACTCCATTCACTTCGCACAGTGAATTGAAGTGTTGGAACAGACTGCTTCTCTTTCAGAGAAACGCATGTGAGTTTTTTGTGAATGCTTGAAAGTAGTTTAAGGCACTTTCAAAGGAAAGTGATTTTCTCTGAAAGGACAGAATTTAGAAAGTGAAGCAACACTCCATTCACTTCGCACAGTGAATTGAAGTGTTGGAACAGACTGCTTCTCTTTCAGAGAAATGCATGTGAGTTTCTGTTGAATGCTTGTAAGTACCTTAAGGCACTTTCAAAGGAAAGTGATTTTCTCTGAAAGGACAGCATTTAGAAAGTGAAGCAACACTCCATTCACTTCGCAGAGTGAATTGAAGTATTGGAACAGACTGCTTCTCTTTCAGAGAAATGCATGTGAGTTTCTGGTGTATGCTTGTAAGTAGCTTAAGGCACTTTCAAAGGAAAATGATTTTCCTGAAAGGACAGCATTTAGAAAGTGAGGAAACACTCCATTTACTTCGCACAGTGAATTGAAGTGTTGGAACAGACTGCTTCTCTTTCAGAGAAACGCATGTGAGTTTCTGTTGAATGCTTGTAAGTAGCTTAAGGCACTTTCAAAGGAACGTGATTTTCTCTGAAAGGACAGCATTTAGAAAGTGAAGCAACACTCCATTCCCTTCGTGCAGTGAATTGAAGTGTTGGAACAGACTGCTTCTCTTTCAGAGAAACGCATGTGAGTTTCTTCCTAATGCTTGCAAGTAGCTTAAGGCACTTTCAAGGGAAAGTGATTTTCTCTGAAAGGACAGCATTTAGAAAGTGAAGCAACACTCCATTCACTTCGCACAGTGAATTGAAGTGTTGGAACAGACTGCTTCTCTTTCAGAGAAATGCATGTGAGTTTCTGTTGAATGCTTGCAAGTAGCTTAAGGCACTTTCAAAGGAAAGTGATTTTCTCTGAAAGGACAGCATTTAGAAAGTGAAGCAACACTCCATTCACTTCGCAGAGTGAATTGAAATATTGGAACAGACTGCTTCTCTTTCATAGAAACGCATTAGTGTTTCTTGTGAATGCTTGTAAGAAGCTTAAGGCACTTTCAAGGGAAAGTGATTTTCTCTGAAAGGACAGCATTTACAAAGTGAATCAACACTCCATTCACTTCGCACAGTGAATTGAAGTGTTGGAACAGACTGCTTCTCTTTCAGAGAAACGCATGTGAGTTTCTTGTGAATTCTTGCAAGTTGCTTAAGGCACTTTCAAAGGAAAGTGATTTTCTCTGAAAGGACAGCATTTAGAAAGTGAAGCAACACTCCATTCACTTCGCACAGTGAATTGAAGTGTTGGAACAGACTGCTTCTCTTTCAGAGAAACGCATTTGAGTTTTTTGTCAATGCTTGAAAGTAGTTTAAGGCACTTTCAAAGGAAAGTGATTTTCTCTGAAAGGACAGAATTTAGAAAGTGAAGCAACACTCCATTCACTTCGCACAGTGAATTGAAGTGTTTGAACAGTCTGCTTCTCTTTCAGAGAAACGCATGTGAGTTTCTTCCTAATGCTTGCAAGTAGCTTAAGGCACTTTCAAAGGAAAGTGATTTTCTCTGAAAGGACAGCATTTAGAAAGTGAAGCAACACTCCATTCACTTCGCACAGTGAATTGAAGTGTTGGAACAGACTGCTTCTCTTTCAGAGAAACGCATGTGAGTTTCTGGTGAATGCTTGTAAGAAGCTTAAGGCACTTTCAAAGGAAAGGTATTTTTCTCTGAAAGGACAGCATTTAGAAACTGAAGCAACACTCCATTCACTTCGCAGAGTGAATTGAAGTGTTGGAACAGACTGCTTCTCTTTCAGAGAAACGCATGTGAGTTTCTTCCTAATGCTTGTAAGTAGCTTAAGGCACTTTCAAAGGAAAGTGATTTTCTCTGAAAGGACAGCATTTAGAAAGTGAAGCAACACTCCATTCACTTCGCACAGTGAATTGAAGTGTTGGAACAGACTGCTTCTCTTTCAGAGAAAGGCATGTGAGTTTCTTGTGAATTCTTGCAAGTTGCTTAAGGCACTTTCAAAGGAAAGTGATTTTCTCTGAAAGGACAGCATTTAGAAAGTGAAGCAACACTCCATTCACTTCGCACAGTGAATTGAAGTGTTGGAACAGACTGCTTCTCTTTCAGAGAAACGCATTTGAGTTTTTTGTGAATGCTTGAAAGTAGTTTAAGGCACTTTCAAAGGAAAGTGATTTTCTCTGAAAGGACAGAATTTAGAAAGTGAAGCAACACTCCATTCACTTCGCACAGTGAATTGAAGTGTTTGAACAGTCTGCTTCTCTTTCAGAGAAACGCATGTGAGTTTCTTCCTAATGTTTGCAAGTAGCTTAAGGCACTTTCAAAGGAAAGTGATTTTCTCTGAAAGGACAGCATTTAGAAAGTGAAGCAACACTCCATTCACTTCGCACAGTGAATTGAAGTGTTGGAACAGACTGCTTCTCTTTCAGAGAAACGCATGTGAGTTTCTGGTGAATGCTTGTAAGAAGCTTAAGGCACTTTCAAAGGAAAGTGATTTTCTCTGAAAGGACAGCATTTAGAAACTGAAGCAACACTCCATTCACTTCGCACAGTGAATTGAAGTGTTGGAACAGACTGCTTCTCTTTCAGAGAAACGCATGTGAGTTTTTTGTGAATGCTTGAAAGTAGTTTAAGGCACTTTCAAAGGAAAGTGATTTTTTCTGAAAGGACAGAATTTAGAAAGTGAAGCAACACTCCATTCACTTCGCAGAGTGAATTGAAGTATTGGAACAGACTGCTTCTCTTTCAGAGAAATGCATGTGAGTTTCTGGTGAATGCTTGTAAGTAGCTTAAGGCACTTTCAAAGGAAAATGATTTTCTCTGAAAGGACAGCATTTAGAAAGTGAGGCAACACTCCATTCACTTCGCACAGTGAATTGAAGTGTTGGAACAGACTGCTTCTCTTTCAGAGAAACGCATGTGAGTTCCTGTTGAATGCTTGTAAGTAGCTTAAGGCACTTTCAAAGGAAAGTGATTTTCTCTGAAAGGACAGCATTTAGAAAGTGAAGCAACACTCCATTCACTTCGTGCAGTGAATTGAAGTGTTGGAACAGACTGCTTCTCTTTCAGAGAAACGCATGTGAGTTTCTTCCTAATGCTTGCAAGTAGCTTAAGGCACTTTCAAGGGAAAGTTATTTTCTCTGAAAGGACAGCATTTAGAAAGTGAAGCAACACTCCATTCACTTCGCACAGTGAATTGAAGTGTTGGAACAGACTGCTTCTCTTTCATAGAAACGCATTAGTGTTTCTTGTGAATGCTTGTAAGAAGCTTAAGGCACTTTCAAAGGAAAGTGATTTTCTCTGAAAGGACAGCATTTAGAAAGTGAAGCAACACTCCATTCACTTCGCACAGTGAATTGAAGTGTTGGAACAGACTGCTTCTCTTTCAGAGAAACGCATGTGAGTTTCTTGTGAATTCTTGCAAGTTGCTTAAGGCACTTTCAAAGGAAAGTGATTTTCTCTGAAAGGACAGCATTTAGAAAGTGAAGCAACACTCCATTCACTTCGCACAGTGAATTGAAGTGTTGGAACAGACTGCTTCTCTTTCAGAGAAACGCATGTGAGTTTCTGGTGAATGCTTGTAAGAAGCTTAAGGCACTTTCAAAGGAAAGTGATTTTCTCTGAAAGGACAGCATTTAGAAACTGAAGCAACACTCCATTCACTTCGCACAGTGAATTGAAGTGTTGGAACAGACTGCTTCTCTTTCAGAGAAACGCATGTGAGTTTCTTCCTAATGCTTGTAAGTAGCTTAAGGCACTTTCAAAGGAAAGTGATTTTCTCTGAAAGGACAGCATTTAGAAAGTGAAGCAACACTCCATTCCCTTCGTGCAGTGAATTGAAGTGTTGGAACAGAGTGCTTCTCTTTCATAGAAACGCATTAGTGTTTCTTGTGAATGCTTGCAAGTGGCTTAAGGCACTTTCAAAGGAAAGTGATTTTCTCTGAAAGGACAGCATTTAGAAACTGAAGCAACACTCCATTCACTTCGCACAGTGAATTGAAGTGTTGGAACAGTCTGCTTCTCTTTCAGAGAAACGCATGTGAGCTTCTTCCTAATGCTTGCAAGTATCTTAAGGCACTTTCAAAGGAAAGTGATTTTCTCTGAAAGGACAGCATTTAGAAAGTGAAGCAACACTCCATTCACTTCGCACAGTGAATAGAAGTGTTGGAACAGACTGCTTCTCTTTCAGAGAAACGCATGTGAGTTTCTTGTGAATGCTTGCAAGTTGCTTAAGGCACTTTCAAAGGAAAGTGATTTTCTCTGAAAGGACAGAATTTAGAAAGTGAAGCAACACTCCATTCACTTTGTACAGTGAATTGAAGTGTTGGAACAGACTGCATCTCTTTCAGAGAAATGCATGTGAGTTTCTGTTGAATGCTTGTCAGTAGCTTAAGGCTCTTTCAAAGGAAAGTGATTTTCTCTGAAAGGACAGCATTTAGAAAGTAAAGCAAAACTCCATTCCCTTCGCGCAATGAATTGAAGTGTTGGAACAGACTACTTCTCTTTCATAGAAACGCATTAGTGTTTCTTGTGAATGCTTGTAAGAAGCTTAAGGCACTTTCAAAGGAAAGTGATTTTCTCTGAAAGGACAGCATTTAGAAAGTGAAGCAACACTCCATTCACTTCGCACAGTGAATTGAAGTGTTGGAACAGACTGCTTCTCTTTCAGAGAAACGCATGTGAGTTTCTTGTGAATTCTTGCAAGTTGCTTAAGGCACTTTCAAAGGAAAGTGATTTTCTCTGAAAGGACAGCATTTAGAAAGTGAAGCAACACTCCATTCACTTCGCACAGTGAATTGAAGTGTTGGAACAGACTGCTTCTCTTTCAGAGAAACGCATGTGAGTTTTTTGTGAATGCTTGAAAGTAGTTTAAGGCACTTTCAAAGGAAAGTGATTTTCTCTGAAAGGACAGAATTTAGAAAGTGAAGCAACACTCCATTCACTTCGCACAGTGAATTGAAGTGTTGGAACAGACTGCTTCTCTTTCAGAGAAATGCATGTGAGTTTCTGTTGAATGCTTGTAAGTACCTTAAGGCACTTTCAAAGGAAAGTGATTTTCTCTGAAAGGACAGCATTTAGAAAGTGAAGCAACACTCCATTCACTTCGCAGAGTGAATTGAAGTATTGGAACAGACTGCTTCTCTTTCAGAGAAATGCATGTGAGTTTCTGGTGTATGCTTGTAAGTAGCTTAAGGCACTTTCAAAGGAAAATGATTTTCCTGAAAGGACAGCATTTAGAAAGTGAGGAAACACTCCATTTACTTCGCACAGTGAATTGAAGTGTTGGAACAGACTGCTTCTCTTTCAGAGAAACGCATGTGAGTTTCTGTTGAATGCTTGTAAGTAGCTTAAGGCACTTTCAAAGGAAAGTGATTTTCTCTGAAAGGACAGCATTTAGAAAGTGAAGCAACACTCCATTCCCTTCGTGCAGTGAATTGAAGTGTTGGAACAGACTGCTTCTCTTTCAGAGAAACGCATGTGAGTTTCTTCCTAATGCTTGCAAGTAGCTTAAGGCACTTTCAAGGGAAAGTGATTTTCTCTGAAAGGACAGCATTTAGAAAGTGAAGCAACACTCCATTCACTTCGCACAGTGAATTGAAGTGTTGGAACAGACTGCTTCTCTTTCAGAGAAACGCATGTGAGTTTCTGGTGAATACTTGTAAGTAGCTTAAGGCACTTTCAAAGGAAAGTGATTTTCTCTGAAAGGACAGCATTTAGAAAGTGAAGCAACACTCCATTCACTTCGCACAGTGAATTGAAGTGTTGGAACAGACTGCTTCTCTTTCAGAGAAATGCATGTGAGTTTCTGTTGAATGCTTGCAAGTAGCTTAAGGCACTTTCAAAGGAAAGTGATTTTCTCTGAAAGGACAGCATTTAGAAAGTGAAGCAACACTCCATTCACTTCGCAGAGTGAATTGAAATATTGGAACAGACTGCTTCTCTTTCATAGAAACGCATTAGTGTTTCTTGTGAATGCTTGTAAGAAGCTTAAGGCACTTTCAAGGGAAAGTGATTTTCTCTGAAAGGACAGCATTTACAAAGTGAATCAACACTCCATTCACTTCGCACAGTGAATTGAAGTGTTGGAACAGACTGCTTCTCTTTCAGAGAAACGCATGTGAGTTTCTTGTGAATTCTTGCAAGTTGCTTAAGGCACTTTCAAAGGAAAGTGATTTTCTCTGAAAGGACAGCATTTAGAAAGTGAAGCAACACTCCATTCACTTCGCACAGTGAATTGAAGTGTTGGAACAGACTGCTTCTCTTTCAGAGAAACGCATTTGAGTTTTTTGTCAATGCTTGAAAGTAGTTTAAGGCACTTTCAAAGGAAAGTGATTTTCTCTGAAAGGACAGAATTTAGAAAGTGAAGCAACACTCCATTCACTTCGCACAGTGAATTGAAGTGTTTGAACAGTCTGCTTCTCTTTCAGAGAAACGCATGTGAGTTTCTTCCTAATGCTTGCAAGTAGCTTAAGGCACTTTCAAAGGAAAGTGATTTTCTCTGAAAGGACAGCATTTAGAAAGTGAAGCAACACTCCATTCACTTCGCACAGTGAATTGAAGTGTTGGAACAGACTGCTTCTCTTTCAGAGAAACGCATGTGAGTTTCTGGTGAATGCTTGTAAGAAGCTTAAGGCACTTTCAAAGGAAAGTGATTTTCTCTGAAAGGACAGCATTTAGAAACTGAAGCAACACTCCATTCACTTCGCAGAGTGAATTGAAGTGTTGGAACAGACTGCTTCTCTTTCAGAGAAACGCATGTGAGTTTCTTCCTAATGCTTGTAAGTAGCTTAAGGCACTTTCAAAGGAAAGTGATTTTCTCTGAAAGGACAGCATTTAGAAAGTGAAGCAACACTCCATTCACTTCGCACAGTGAATTGAAGTGTTGGAACAGACTGCTTCTCTTTCAGAGAAAGGCATGTGAGTTTCTTGTGAATTCTTGCAAGTTGCTTAAGGCACTTTCAAAGGAAAGTGATTTTCTCTGAAAGGACAGCATTTAGAAAGTGAAGCAACACTCCATTCACTTCGCACAGTGAATTGAAGTGTTGGAACAGACTGCTTCTCTTTCAGAGAAACGCATTTGAGTTTTTTGTGAATGCTTGAAAGTAGTTTAAGGCACTTTCAAAGTAAAGTGATTTTCTCTGAAAGGACAGAATTTAGAAAGTGAAGCAACACTCCATTCACTTCGCACAGTGAATTGAAGTGTTTGAACAGTCTGCTTCTCTTTCAGAGAAACGCATGTGAGTTTCTTCCTAATGTTTGCAAGTAGCTTAAGGCACTTTCAAAGGAAAGTGATTTTCTCTGAAAGGACAGCATTTAGAAAGTGAAGCAACACTCCATTCACTTCGCACAGTGAATTGAAGTGTTGGAACAGACTGCTTCTCTTTCAGAGAAACGCATGTGAGTTTCTGGTGAATGCTTGTAAGAAGCTTAAGGCACTTTCAAAGGAAAGTGATTTTCTCTGAAAGGACAGCATTTAGAAACTGAAGCAACACTCCATTCACTTCGCACAGTGAATTATAGTGTTGGAACAGACTGCTTCTCTTTCAGAGAAACGCATGTGAGTTTTTTGTGAATGCTTGAAAGTAGTTTAAGGCACTTTCAAAGGAAAGTGATTTTTTCTGAAAGGACAGAATTTAGAAAGTGAAGCAACACTCCATTCACTTCGCAGAGTGAATTGAAGTATTGGAACAGACTGCTTCTCTTTCAGAGAAATGCATGTGAGTTTCTGGTGAATGCTTGTAAGTAGCTTAAGGCACTTTCAAAGGAAAATGATTTTATCTGAAAGGACAGCATTTAGAAAGTGAGGCAACACTCCATTCACTTCGCACAGTGAATTGAAGTGTTGGAACAGACTGCTTCTCTTTCAGAGAAACGCATGTGAGTTCCTGTTGAATGCTTGTAAGTAGCTTAAGGCACTTTCAAAGGAAAGTGATTTTCTCTGAAAGGACAGCATTTAGAAAGTGAAGCAACACTCCATTCACTTCGTGCAGTGAATTGAAGTGTTGGAACAGACTGCTTCTCTTTCAGAGAAACGCATGTGAGTTTCTTCCTTATGCTTGCAAGTAGCTTAAGGCACTTTCAAGGGAAAGTTATTTTCTCTGAAAGGACAGCATTTAGAAAGTGAAGCAACACTCCATTCACTTCGCACAGTGAATTGAAGTGTTGGAACAGACTGCTTCTCTTTCAGAGAAACGCATGTGAGTTTCTTGTGAATTCTTGCAAGTTGCTTAAGGCACTTTCAAAGGAAAGTGATTTTCTCTGAAAGGACAGCATTTAGAAAGTGAAGCAACACTCCATTCACTTCGCACAGTGAATTGAAGTGTTTGAACAGTCTGCTTCTCTTTCAGAGAAACGCATGTGAGTTTCTTCCTAATGTTTGCAAGTAGCTTAAGGCACTTTCAAAGGAAAGTGATTTTCTCTGAAAGGACAGCATTTAGAAAGTGAAGCAACACTCCATTCACTTCGCACAGTGAATTGAAGTGTTGGAACAGACTGCTTCTCTTTCAGAGAAACGCATGTGAGTTTCTGGTGAATGCTTGTAAGAAGCTTAAGGCACTTTCAAAGGAAAGTGATTTTCTCTGAAAGGACAGCATTTAGAAACTGAAGCAACACTCCATTCACTTCGCACAGTGAATTGAAGTGTTGGAACAGACTGCTTCTCTTTCAGAGAAACGCATGTGAGTTTTTTGTGAATGCTTGAAAGTAGTTTAAGGCACTTTCAAAGGAAAGTGATTTTTTCTGAAAGGACAGAATTTAGAAAGTGAAGCAACACTCCATTCACTTCGCAGAGTGAATTGAAGTATTGGAACAGACTGCTTCTCTTTCAGAGAAATGCATGTGAGTTTCTGGTGAATGCTTGTAAGTAGCTTAAGGCACTTTCAAAGGAAAATGATTTTCTCTGAAAGGACAGCATTTAGAAAGTGAGGCAACACTCCATTCACTTCGCACAGTGAATTGAAGTGTTGGAACAGACTGCTTCTCTTTCAGAGAAACGCATGTGAGTTCCTGTTGAATGCTTGTAAGTAGCTTAAGGCACTTTCAAAGGAAAGTGATTTTCTCTGAAAGGACAGCATTTAGAAAGTGAAGCAACACTCCATTCACTTCGTGCAGTGAATTGAAGTGTTGGAACAGACTGCTTCTCTTTCAGAGAAACGCATGTGAGTTTCTTCCTAATGCTTGCAAGTAGCTTAAGGCACTTTCAAGGGAAAGTTATTTTCTCTGAAAGGACAGCATTTAGAAAGTGAAGCAACACTCCATTCACTTCGCACAGTGAATTGAAGTGTTGGAACAGACTGCTTCTCTTTCATAGAAACGCAATAGTGTTTCTTGTGAATGCTTGTAAGAAGCTTAAGGCACTTTCAAAGGAAAGTGATTTTCTCTGAAAGGACAGCATTTAGAAAGTGAAGCAACACTCCATTCACTTCGCACAGTGAATTGAAGTGTTGGAACAGACTGCTTCTCTTTCAGAGAAACGCATGTGAGTTTCTTGTGAATTCTTGCAAGTTGCTTAAGTCACTTTCAAAGGAAAGTGATTTTCTCTGAAAGGACAGCATTTAGAAAGTGAAGCAACACTCCATTCACTTCGCACAGTGAATTGAAGTGTTGGAACAGACTGCTTCTCTTTCAGAGAAACGCATGTGAGTTTTTTGTGAATGCTTGAAAGTAGTTTAAGGCACTTTCAAAGGAAAGTGATTTTCTCTGAAAGGACAGAATTTAGAAAGTGAAGCAACACTCCATTCACTTCGCACAGTGAATTGCAGTGTTGGAACAGACTGCTACTTTTCAGAGAAATGCATGTGAGTTTCTGTTGAATGCTTGTAAGTACCTTAAGGCACTTTCAAAGGAAAGTGATTTTCTCTGAAAGGACAGCATTTAGAAAGTGAAGCAACACTCCATTCACTTCGCAGAGTGAATTGAAGTATTGGAACAGACTGCTTCTCTTTCAGAGAAATGCATGTGAGTTTCTGGTGAATGCTTGTAAGTAGCTTAAGGCACTTTCAAAGGAAAATGATTTTCTCTGAAAGGACAGCATTTAGAAAGTGAGGCAACACTCCATTCACTTCGCACAGTGAATTGAAGTGTTGGAACAGACTGCTTCTCTTTCAGAGAAACGCATGTGAGTTTCTGTTGAATGCTTGTAAGTAGCTTAAGGCACTTTCAAAGGAAAGTGATTTTCTCTGAAAGGACAGCATTTAGAAAGTGAAGCAACACTCCATTCCCTTCGTGCAGTGAATTGAAGTGTTGGAACAGACTGCTTCTCTTTCAGAGAAATGCATGTGAGTTTCTGTTGAATGCTTGCAAGTAGCTTAAGGCACTTTCAAAGGAAAGTGATTTTCTCTGAAAGGACAGCATTTAGAAAGTGAAGCAACACTCCATTCACTTCGCAGAGTGAATTGAAGTATTGGAACAGACTGCTTCTCTTTCATAGAAACGCATTAGTGTTTCTTGTGAATGCTTGTAAGAAGCTTAAGGCACTTTCAAAGGAAAGTGATTTTCTCTGAAAGGACAGCATTTAGAAAGTGAAGCAACACTCCATTCACTTCGCACAGTGAATTGAAGTGTTGGAACAGACTGCTTCTCTTTCAGAGAAACGCATGTGAGTTTCTTGTGAATTCTTGAAAGTAGTTTAAGGCACTTTCAAAGGAAAGTGATTTTCTCTGAAAGGACAGCATTTAGAAAGTGAAGCAACACTCCATTCACTTCGCACAGTGAATTGAAGTGTTGGAACAGACTGCTTCTCTTTCAGAGAAACGCATTTGAGTTTTTTGTGAATGCTTGAAAGTAGTTTAAGGCACTTTCAAAGGAAAGTGATTTTCTCTGAAAGGACAGAATTTAGAAAGTGAAGCAACACTCCATTCACTTCGCACAGTGAATTGAAGTGTTGGAACAGACTGCTTCTCTTTCAGAGAAACGCATGTGAGTTTCTTGTGAATTCTTGCAAGTTGCTTAAGGCACTTTCAAAGGAAAGTGATTTTCTCTGAAAGGACAGCATTTAGAAACTGAAGCAACACTCCATTCACTTCGCACAGTGAATTGAAGTGTTGGAACAGACTGCTTCTCTTTCAGAGAAATGCATGTGAGTTTCTGGTGAATGCCTGTAAGAAGCTTAAGGCACTTTCAAAGGAAAGTGATTTTCTCTGAAAGGACAGCATTTAGAAACTGAAGCAACACTCCATTCACTTCGCACAGTGAATTGAAGTGTTGGAACAGACTGCTTCTCTTTCAGAGAAACGCATGTGAGTTTTTTGTGAATGCTTGAAAGTAGTTTAAGGCACTTTCAAAGGAAAGTGATTTTCTCTGAAAGGACAGAATTTAGAAAGTGATGCAACAGTCCATTCACTTCCCACAGTGAATTGAAGTGTTGGAACAGACTGCTTCTCTTTCAGAGAAACGCATGTGAGTTTCTTCCTAATGCTTGTAAGTAGCTTAAGGCACTTTCAAAGGAAAGTGATTTTCTCTGAAAGGACAGCATTTAGAAAGTGAAGCAACACTCCATTCACTTCGCACAGTGAAATGAAGTGTTGGAACAGACTGCTTCTCTTTCAGAGAAATGCATTAGTGTTTCTTGTGAATGCTTGCAAGTGGCTTAAGGCACTTTCAAAGGAAAGTGATTTTCTCTGAAAGGACAGCATTTAGAAAGTGAAGCAACACTCCATTCACTTCGCACAGTGAATTGAAGTGTTGGAACAGACTGCTTCTCTTTCCGAGAAACGCATGTGAGTTTCTTGTGAATTCTTGCAAGTTGCTTCAGGCACTTTCATAGGAAAGTGATTTTCTCTGAAAGGACAGCATTTAGAAAGTGAAGCAACACTCCATTCACTTCGCACAGTGAATTGAAGTGTTGGAACAGACTGCTTCTCTTTCAGAGAAACGCATGTGAGTTTTTTGTGAATTCTTGAAAGTAGTTTAAGGCACTTTCAAAGGAAAGTGATTTTCTCTGAAAGGACAGAATTTAGAAAGTGAAGCAACACTCCATTCACTTCGCACAGTGAATTGAAGTGTTGGAACAGTCTGCTTCTCTTTCAGTGAAACGCATGTGAGCTTCTTCCTAATGCTTGCAAGTAGCTTAAGGCACTTTCAAAGGAAAGTGATTTTCTCTGAAAGGACAGCATTTAGAAAGTGAAGCAACACTCCATTCACTTCACACAGTGAATAGAAGTGTTGGAACAGACTGCTTCTCTTTCAGAGAAACGCATGTGAGTTTCTTGTGAATGCTTGCAAGTTGCTTAAGGCACTTTCAAAGGAAAGTGATTTTCTCTGAAAGGACAGCATTTAGAATGTGAAACAACACTCCATTCACTTCGCACAGTGAATTGAAGTGTTGGAACAGACTGCTTCTCTTTCAGAGAAACGCATGTGAGTTTCTGGTGAATGCCTGTAAGAAGCTTAAGGCACTTTCAAAGGAAAGTGATTTTCTCTGAAAGGACAGCATTTAGAAACTGAAGCAACACTCCATTCACTTCGCACAGTGAATTGAAGTGTTGGAACAGACTGCTTCTCTTTCAGAGAAACGCATGTGAGTTTTTTGTGAATGCTTGAAAGTAGTTTAAGGCACTGTCAAAGGAAAGTGATTTTCTCTGAAAGGACAGAATTTAGAAAGTGATGCAACAGGCCATTCACTTCCCACAGTGAATTGAAGTGTTGGAACAGACTGCTTCTCTTTCAGAGAAACGCATGTGAGTTTCTTCCTAATGCTTGTAAGTAGCTTAAGGCACTTTCAAAGGAAAGTGATTTTCTCTGAAAGGACAGCATTTAGAAAGTGAAGCAACACTCCATTCACTTCGCACAGTGAAATGAAGTGTTGGAACAGACTGCTTCTCTTTCAGAGAAACGCATTAGTGTTTCTTGTGAATGCTTGCAAGTGGCTTAAGGCACTTTCAAAGGAAAGTGATTTTCTCTGAAAGGACAGCATTTAGAAAGTGAAGCAACACTCCATTCACTTCGCACAGTGAATTGAAGTGTTGGAACAGACTGCTTCTCTTTCCGAGAAACGCATGTGAGTTTCTTGAGAATTCTTGCAAGTTGCTTCAGGCACTTTCATAGGAAAGTGATTTTCTCTGAAAGGACAGCATTTAGAAAGTGAAGCAACACTCCATTCACTTCGCACAGTGAATTGAAGTGTTGGAACAGACTGCTTCTCTTTCAGAGAAACGCATGTGAGTTTTTTGTGAATGCTTGAAAGTAGTTTAAGGCACTTTCAAAGGAAAGTGATTTTCTCTGAAAGGACAGAATTTAGAAAGTGAAGCAACACTCCATTCACTTCGCACAGTGAATTGAAGTGTTGGAACAGTCTGCTTCTCTTTCAGTGAAATGCATGTGAGCTTCTTCCTAATGCTTGCAAGTAGCTTAAGGCACTTTCAAAGGAAAGTGATTTTCTCTGAAAGGACAGCATTTAGAAAGTGAAGCAACACTCCATTCACTTCACACAGTGAATAGAAGTGTTGGAACAGACTGCTTCTCTTTCAGAGAAACGCATTTGAGTTTTTTGTGAATGCTTGAAAGTAGTTTAAGGCACTTTCAAAGGAAAGTGATTTTCTCTGAAAGGACAGAATTTAGCAAGTGAAGCAACACTCCATTCACTTCGCACAGTGAATTGAAGTGTTGGAACAGACTGCTTCTCTTTCAGAGAAACGCATGTGAGTTTCTTGTGAATTCTTGCAAGTTGCTTAAGGCACTTTCAAAGGAAAGTGATTTTCTCTGAAAGGACAGCATTTAGAAAGTGAAGCAACACTCCATTCACTTCGCACAGTGAATTGAAGTGTTGGAACAGACTGCTTCTCTTTCAGAGAAACGCATGTGAGTTTTTTGTGAATGCTTGAAATTAGTTTAAGGCACTTTCAAAGGAAAGTGATTTTCTCTGAAAGGACAGAATTTAGAAAGTGAAGCAACACTCCATTCACTTCGCACAGTGAATTGAAGTGTTGGAACAGACTGCTTCTCTTTCAGAGAAACGCATGTGAGTTTCTTGTGAATTCTTGCAAGTTGCTTAAGGCACTTTCAAAGGAAAGTGATTTTCTCTGAAAGGACAGAATTTAGAAAGTGAAGCAACACTCCATTCACTTCGCACAGTGAATTGAAGTGTTGGAACAGACTGCTTCTCTTTCAGAGAAACGCATGTGAGTTTTTTGTGAATGCTTGAAAGTAGTTTAAGGCACTTTCAAAGGAAAGTGATTTTCTCTGAAAGGACAGCATTTAGAAAGTGAAGCAACACTCCATTCACTTCGCAGAGTGAATTGAAGTATTGGAACAGACTGCTTCTCTTTCATAGAAACGCATTAGTGTTTCTTGTGAATGCTTGTAAGAAGCTTAAGGCACTTTCAAAGGAAAGTGATTTTCTCTGAAAGGACAGCATTTACAAAGTGAAGCAACACTCCATTCACTTCGCACAGTGAATTGAAGTGTTGGAACAGACTGCTTCTCTTTCAGAGAAACGCATGTGAGTTTCTTGTGAATTCTTGCAAGTTGCTTAAGGCACTTTCAAAGGAAAGTGATTTTCTCTGAAAGGACAGCATTTAGAAAGTGAAGCAACACTCCATTCACTTCGCACAGTGAATTGAAGTGTTGGAACAGACTGCTTCTCTTTCAGAGAAACGCATTTGAGTTTTTTGTGAATGCTTGAAAGTAGTTTAAGGCACTTTCAAAGGAAAGTGATTTTCTCTGAAAGGACAGAATTTAGAAAGTGAAGCAACACTCCATTCACTTCGCACAGTGAATTGAAGTGTTTGAACAGTCTGCTTCTCTTTCAGAGAAACGCATGTGAGTTTCTTCCTAATGCTTGCAAGTAGCTTAAGGCACTTTCAAAGGAAAGTGATTTTCTCTGAAAGGACAGCATTTAGAAAGTGAAGCAACACTCCATTCCCTTCGTGCAGTGAATTGAAGTGTTGGAACAGACTGCTTCTCTTTCAGAGAAACGCATGTGAGTTTCTGGTGAATGCTTGTAAGAAGCTTAAGGCACTTTCAAAGGAAAGTGATTTTCTCTGAAAGGACAGCATTTAGAAAGTGAAGCAACACTCCATTCACTTCGCACAGTGAATTGAAGTGTTGGAACAGACTGCTTCTCTTTCAGAGAAACGCATGTGAGTTTCTTGTGAATTCTTGCAAGTTGCTTAAGGCACTTTCAAAGGAAAGTGATTTTCTCTGAAAGGACAGCATTTAGAAAGTGAAGCAACACTCCATTCACTTCGCACAGTGAATTGAAGTGTTGGAACAGACTGCTTCTCTTTCAGAGAAACGCATGTGAGTTTTTTGTGAATGCTTGAAAGTAGTTTAAGGCACTTTCAAAGGAAAGTGATTTTCTCTGAAAGGACAGAATTTAGAAAGTGAAGCAACACTCCATTCACTTCGCACAGTGAATTGCAGTGTTGGAACAGACTGCTTCTTTTCAGAGAAATGCATGTGAGTTTCTGTTGAATGCTTGTAAGTACCTTAAGGCACTTTCAAAGGAAAGTGATTTTCTCTGAAAGGACAGCATTTAGAAAGTGAAGCAACACTCCATTCACTTCGCAGAGTGAATTGAAGTATTGGAACAGACTGCTTCTCTTTCAGAGAAATGCATGTGAGTTTCTGGTGAATGCTTGTAAGTAGCTTAAGGCACTTTCAAAGGAAAATGATTTTCTCTGAAAGGACAGCATTTAGAAAGTGAGGCAACACTCCATTCACTTCGCACAGTGAATTGAAGTGTTGGAACAGACTGCTTCTCTTTCAGAGAAACGCATGTGAGTTTCTGTTGAATGCTTGTAAGTAGCTTAAGGCACTTTCAAAGGAAAGTGATTTTCTCTGAAAGGACAGCATTTAGAAACTGAAGCAACACTCCATTCCCTTCGTGCAGTGAATTGAAGTTTTGGAACAGACTGCTTCTCTTTCAGAGAAACGCATGTGAGTTTCTTCCTAATGCTTGCAAGTAGCTTAGGCACTTTCAAGGGAAAGTGATTTTCTCTGAAAGGACAGCATTTAGAAAGTGAAGCAACACTCCATTCACTTCGCACAGTGAATTGAAGTGTTGGAACAGACTGCTTCTCTTTCAGAGAAACGCATGTGAGTTTCTGGTGAATGCTTGTAAGTAGCTTAAGGCACTTTCAAAGGAAAGTGATTTTCTCTGAAAGGACAGCATTTAGAAAGTGAAGCAACACTCCATTCACTTCGCACAGTGAATTGAAGTGTTGGAACAGACTGCTTCTCTTTCAGAGAAATGCATGTGAGTTTCTGTTGAATGCTTGCAAGTAGCTTAAGGCACTTTCAAAGGAAAGTGATTTTCTCTGAAAGGACAGCATTTAGAAAGTGAAGCAACACTCCATTCACTTCGCAGAGTGAATTGAAGTATTGGAACAGACTGCTTCTCTTTCATAGAAACGCATTAGTGTTTCTTGTGAATGCTTGTAAGAAGCTTAAGGCACTTTCAAAGGAAAGTGATTTTCTCTGAAAGGACAGCATTTAGAAAGTGAAGCAACACTCCATTCACTTCGCACAGTGAATTGAAGTGTTGGAACAGACTGCTTCTCTTTCAGAGAAACGCATGTGAGTTTCTTGTGAATTCTTGCAAGTTGCTTAAGGCACTTTCAAAGGAAAGTGATTTTCTCTGAAAGGACAGCATTTAGAAAGTGAAGCAACACTCCATTCACTTCGCACAGTGAATTGAAGTGTTGGAACAGAATGCTTCTCTTTCAGAGAAACGCATGTGAGTTTTTTGTGAATGCTTGAAAGTAGTTTAAGGCACTTACAAAGGAAAGTGATTTTCTCTGAAAGGACAGAATTTAGAAAGTGAAGCAACACTCCATTCACTTTGCACAGTGAATTGAAGTGTTGGAACAGACTGCTTCTCTTTCAGAGAAACGCATGTGAGTTTCTTGTGAATTCTTGCAAGTTGCTTAAGGCACTTTCAAAGGAAAGTGATTTTCTCTGAAAGGACAGAATTTAGAAAGTGAAGCAACACTCCATTCACTTCGCACAGTGAATTGAAGTGTTGGAACAGACTGCTTCTCTTTCAGAGAAACGCATGTGAGTTTTTTGTGAATGCTTGAAAGTAGTTTAAGGCACTTTCAAAGGAAAGTGATTTTCTCTGAAAGGACAGCATTTAGAAAGTGAAGCAACACTCCATTCACTTCGCAGAGTGAATTGAAGTATTGGAACAGACTGCTTCTCTTTCATAGAAACGCATTAGTGTTTCTTGTGAATGCTTGTAAGAAGCTTAAGGCACTTTCAAAGGAAAGTGATTTTCTCTGAAAGGACAGCATTTACAAAGTGAAGCAACACTCCATTCACTTCGCACAGTGAATTGAAGTGTTGGAACAGTCTGCTTCTCTTTCAGAGAAACGCATGTGAGTTTCTTCCTAATGCTTGCAAGTAGCTTAAGGCACTTTCAAAGGAAAGTGATTTTCTCTGAAAGGACAGCATTTAGAAAGTGAAGCAACACTCCATTCCCTTCGTGCAGTGAATTGAAGTGTTGGAACAGACTGCTTCTCTTTCAGAGAAACGCATGTGAGTTTCTGGTGAATGCTTGTAAGAAGCTTAAGGCACTTTCAAAGGAAAGTGATTTTCTCTGAAAGGACAGCATTTAGAAAGTGAAGCAACACTCCATTCACTTCGCACAGTGAATTGAAGTGTTGGAACAGACTGCTTCTCTTTCAGAGAAACGCATGTGAGTTTCTTGTGAATTCTTGCAAGTTGCTTAAGGCACTTTCAAAGGAAAGTGATTTTCTCTGAAAGGACAGCATTTAGAAAGTGAAGCAACACTCCATTCACTTCGCACAGTGAATTGAAGTGTTGGAACAGACTGCTTCTCTTTCAGAGAAACGCATGTGAGTTTTTTGTGAAT
Organism: Myodes glareolus; assembly: GCF_982192425.1. Taxonomy (NCBI): domain Eukaryota; kingdom Metazoa; phylum Chordata; class Mammalia; order Rodentia; family Cricetidae; genus Myodes; species Myodes glareolus. Next base: position 2,782,740 of record NW_028263213.1, read on the forward strand.
GCTTGAAAGTAGTTTAAGGCACTTTCAAAGGAAAGTGATTTTCTCTGAAAGGACAGAATTTAGAAAGTGAAGCAACACTCCATTCACTTCGCACAGTGAATTGCAGTGTTGGAACAGACTGCTTCTTTTCAGAGAAATGCATGTGAGTTTCTGTTGAATGCTTGTAAGTACCTTAAGGCACTTTCAAAGGAAAGTGATTTTCTCTGAAAGGACAGCATTTAGAAAGTGAAGCAACACTCCATTCACTTCGCAGAGTGAATTGAAGTATTGGAACAGACTGCTTCTCTTTCAGAGAAATGCATGTGAGTTTCTGGTGAATGCTTGTAAGTAGCTTAAGGCACTTTCAAAGGAAAATGATTTTCTCTGAAAGGACAGCATTTAGAAAGTGAGGCAACACTCCATTCACTTCGCACAGTGAATTGAAGTGTTGGAACAGACTGCTTCTCTTTCAGAGAAACGCATGTGAGTTTCTGTTGAATGCTTGTAAGTAGCTTAAGGCACTTTCAAAGGAAAGTGATTTTCTCTGAAAGGACAGCATTTAGAAACTGAAGCAACACTCCATTCCCTTCGTGCAGTGAATTGAAGTTTTGGAACAGACTGCTTCTCTTTCAGAGAAACGCATGTGAGTTTCTTCCTAATGCTTGCAAGTAGCTTAGGCACTTTCAAGGGAAAGTGATTTTCTCTGAAAGGACAGCATTTAGAAAGTGAAGCAACACTCCATTCACTTCGCACAGTGAATTGAAGTGTTGGAACAGACTGCTTCTCTTTCAGAGAAACGCATGTGAGTTTCTGGTGAATGCTTGTAAGTAGCTTAAGGCACTTTCAAAGGAAAGTGATTTTCTCTGAAAGGACAGCATTTAGAAAGTGAAGCAACACTCCATTCACTTCGCACAGTGAATTGAAGTGTTGGAACAGACTGCTTCTCTTTCAGAGAAATGCATGTGAGTTTCTGTTGAATGCTTGCAAGTAGCTTAAGGCACTTTCAAAGGAAAGTGATTTTCTCTGAAAGGACAGCATTTAGAAAGTGAAGCAACACTCCATTCACTTCGCAGAGTGAATTGAAGTATTGGAACAGACTGCTTCTCTTTCATAGAAACGCATTAGTGTTTCTTGTGAATGCTTGTAAGAAGCTTAAGGCACTTTCAAAGGAAAGTGATTTTCTCTGAAAGGACAGCATTTACAAAGTGAAGCAACACTCCATTCACTTCGCACAGTGAATTGAAGTGTTGGAACAGACTGCTTCTCTTTCAGAGAAACACATGTGAGTTTCTTGTGAATTCTTGCAAGTTGCTTAAGGCACTTTCAAAGGAAAGTGATTTTCTCTGAAAGGACAGCATTTAGAAAGTGAAGCAACACTCCATTCACTTCGCACAGTGAATTGAAGTGTTGGAACAGACTGCTTCTCTTTCAGAGAAACGCATGTGAGTTTTTTGTGAATGCTTGAAAGTAGTTTAAGGCACTTTCAAAGGAAAGTGATTTTCTCTGAAAGGACAGAATTTAGAAAGTGAAGCAACACTCCATTCACTTCGCACAGTGAATTGAAGTGTTTGAACAGTCTGCTTCTCTTTCAGAGAAACGCATGTGAGTTTCTTCCTAATGCTTGCAAGTAGCTTAAGGCACTTTCAAAGGAAAGTGATTTTCTCTGAAAGGACAGCATTTAGAAAGTGAAGCAACACTCCACTCACTTCGCACAGTGAATTGAAGTGTTGGAACAGACTGCTTTTCTTTCAGAGAAACGCATGTGAGTTTCTTGTGAATTCTTGCAAGTTGCTTAAGGCACTTTCAAAGGAAAGTGATTTTCTCTGAAAGGACAGCATTTAGAAAGTGAAGCAACACTCCATTCACTACGCACAGTGAATTGAAGTGTTGGAACAGACTGCTTCTCTTTCAGAGAAACGCATGTGAGTTTTTTGTGAATGCTTGAAAGAAGTTTAAGGCACTTTCAAAGGAAAGTGATTTTCTCTGAAAGGACAGAATTTAGAAAGTGAAGCAACACTCCATTCACTTCGCACAGTGAATTGAAGTGTTGGAACAGACTGCTTCTCTTTCAGAGAAATGCATGTGAGTTTCTGTTGAAAGCTTGTAAGTACCTTAAGGCACTTTCAAAGGAAAGTGATTTTCTCTGAAAGGACAGCATTTAGAAAGTGAAGCAACACTCCATTCACTTCGCAGAGTGAATTGAAGTATTGGAACAGACTGCTTCTCTTTCAGAGAAATGCATGTGAGTTTCTGGTGAATGCTTGTAAGTAGCTTAAGGCACTTTCAAAGGAAAATGATTTTCTCTGAAAGGACAGCATTTAGAAAGTGAGGCAACACTCCATTCACTTCGCACAGTGAATTGAAGTGTTGGAACAGACTGCTTCTCTTTCAGAGAAACGCATGTGAGTTTCTGTTGAATGCTTGTAAGTAGCTTAAGGCACTTTCAAAGGAAAGTGATTTTCTCTGAAAGGACAGCATTTAGAAAGTGAAGCAACACTCCATTCCCTTCGTGCAGTGAATTGAAGTGTTGGAACAGACTGCTTCTCTTTCAGAGAAACGCATGTGAGTTTCTTCCTAATGCTTGCAAGTAGCTTAGGCACTTTCAAGGGAAAGTGATTTTCTCTGAAAGGACAGCATTTAGAAAGTGAAGCAACACTCCATTCACTTCGCACAGTGAATTGAAGTGTTGGAACAGACTGCTTCTCTTTCAGAGAAACGCATGTGAGTTTCTGGTGAATGCTTGTAAGTAGCTTAAGGCACTTTCAAAGGAAAGTGATTTTCTCTGAAAGGACAGCATTTAGAAAGTGAAGCAACACTCCATTCACTTCGCACAGTGAATTGAAGTGTTGGAACAGACTGCTTCTCTTTCCGAGAAACGCATGTGAGTTTCTTGAGAATTCTTGCAAGTTGCTTCAGGCACTTTCAT